>NC_084764.1:7505000-10005000 GCF_028858725.1 Colius striatus
AAGCAGGAAAGCTGCAAAGGTTTCCTGCTTGACCCCTTTTTTTCTTAAGAAACCAAAGTAAACTAATTCAGATGGCTTTTTTTGGTGCATAAAGTTTCTCTTGGGATGTTTTTTCATATCTCTCTCTGAGTTCTTCAGTCCATTCATGGATCAACACGTTGAAAGATCCTCTCTTCTCAATGATAGGGTTTCCTAGTCGGCACAAATCCAGTACTTTTTCTGCATGTTACCCACTTAGACCATGAGTTCTTCCTGCTTGTCTTAGAGCTTAACACAGAAGAACTCCAGATATTGCTGTGCTACTGATTACTGAGAAACAACTAAGGCAAATTGAAGTTAAACTACACATGGTTCTTAAAGGAAGTAGTTCAGTGGTCCCAAATCTGGAGGTGAAAAATGACCTGCCTCTGCAGGGGAGTTGGACTAGATCGTCTCTAAAGGTCCCTTCCAACCCCTACCATTCCATGATACAGAAAGGGCGGCAGGGAGTGTGCAAATTCCCTAGCAATCCCAGGAGAATAGTTGTTTGTGTGGCATTATTGATGAATCCCAAGTGTAAGGAGCACATCTATAAAAAAAATACATACATAGCTAAGCCATTACCTGACAGAATTCAAGGAGTGTCTGGACAATGCTCTTAGTCATATGGTCTAGTGTTAGGCAGTCCTGTAAGGAGCAGGGAGTTGGACTTGGTAATCCTTATGGGTCCCTTCCAACTTGGGATATTCTGTGACTGTAACATTTCTTGGCTTCTTTTTAAACTAAACGTTCTTCAATATTCTTCTCTAGTCATAAAGCACATGTAAAATTAACATCCAAAGCAGTAAGGTCTACCTCTTACTGTGTTCCTCTTATCAGAGCTGCTGTAAGGTCTCCATGAGCCCAACAAAAGGGTAACAGTTTGGTGCTACCCATTTCCACAACCCAGATGGACAGATTTCAGTCCATCAATTGAAGTTGGGGTTGGCAGCCACTTACTGGGGCAAGCACCATCTTTGAGGCAATCAAGCATATCCATAGACTTTTTATTCCCAAAAGTCTTAGAATCCCACTTCTGATCCTTGTTACTGATAAAGCAGAGGGGATGTATTCTGTGAACTGGAAGTTTGGTGCTCAACTCTTTTCAGCCTGGTGAGGAGCAACTAGAACCAAGCTTGTCTGGTTTTGATCATGACTGAGGGCAAGAAACCAAACTAATAAGTCAACCCTTGGCTTTCCTTGGATCTCTGTTAGGTAGGCTTTTATATGACCACTCTCAAAAAGAACCTTTTGCTCTCTGCATCATTTGTCAAGGATCACATTTTGAGTCCTCATCAGGTTTTTCCATCCTTTGGCTCTTCTTCAAGTGCTCACCCCTCAGCTCCCTGTTGGAAAAAAGCTCAGACTTTGGTGGAGTATTGGTCAATCTGGAAGCCTTCACCCTAAAGGAGGTTTGGATAATGATTTCAGGCATAGAATATGCTCAGTAAAATCACTAGTGTCAAGGGACTTTCTTAGAGAACCAGGTCACGGCCTGATGCTTTCTGATTTCCCTTGTGGCACAGACAACCAGGGACAAAAGAACTGGAAAAGCCTTGTCAACCTTCTTGTCCTCTAAACCAACATAGAGACAACAAAAGCTGTTAACTAGGTGGTGACTGGAAACCTCTAGCAGGATTTTGCTTGCATCTCTCATAATTTCTGGTGTATACAAGAGGAGACGACCTCTCCTCCCCTGTTGTGATGGGCTCCATAGATTGTGAAATCCTCCAGAGTTTCAACATGAACATGTGGCAACTGCTGACTCCTGGGCCTGAGCCTTAATGTCAAGAAAGCTGAAACTTGGAGTTGCCCCTAATTGTATGGGAATCATTATATCCATTTTCTTGTAGTCAGTGTTATCCACTCCAATGCCAAGACAAACAGAGAAAGCAAAGTCATAAAAAAAGATTCAAAGGTAAGCAAAGTTCCTCAGAAGCAACTTCACACCATGGATTCCACCCAGAACCCAAGATGCAGAGACCACGGGTAGATGTGTTCTTGAGATGGTTATTTAGAGTAAATGAGTCAAAAGAAAACATGTCACCTTGAGGATGGAAACTTCAAAACAGGCATTTCTCTCTTTCCATCTCTCCCTCTTTCTGTCTTCACCAATATCCCGAGGCAGCTGGAAGAACCACCAGGGTGATCTCAGTGGTAAACAATGTCCAACATGTTTTTCCCTGCTTTTGATAATAAGTTGGTTTCATCAAAGCTTGGCCCATTTGGAGAGGCTCATGGGGAGTTCAGACCCACAAGGCTTCCTCCTGTGCAATGTGCTTTCAAAAGTTTCCAGGACAATGACATCATGAGAAAAATGCCTGTCTCATGTTGCCTAGACAAGTTTTGGGAGAGGTGTGCCTCTTCCCACTGCTCTGCTTCACTTCAGGTAGGCGAGTTGGACACAGTAGACTCAGTTTTGCAGAAAACAACAGCAGCAGCTCAGCTATCCAGAGCTGCAATTACAGCCCTTCAAGAAGTGGCCTGATTGCCACACACCTCAGACAGCTCACAGCTTTCCCCTACGACGCATGTATTTTTGACAGACTTGATGATGTAAGTGGGAGGTCTTGGATGCTGAACAGCTCTGATAGCATGAGCTGTGCGTAGGTGAGCTACACCTTCACTAGGCCAGTACACAGGAGGGATTGCCACTGCCTGGAGTGGCTTATGAGCTCCTGGCCATGCCGTTCCTCCAAGTTCCTCCATCTGAATTAGCTGTTACCACCCTGCTCCCCATCTAGTCTGCACTGCTACTGAGACCACAGCTTTATGCGTGACCCTCCAACATGGAGTTACAGTCAAATACTGGTGGCTTTATAGCTGCAGCAGTCTGGGGCTTGTCTGGAATGCAAGGGACACATGGGAAGGAGGGTGAGTGCCGGTGGGTAGCCTACACCAAGCTCCACAAGTCTGCAACTTGTCCTGCTTGCAATGGTGGTCCTCCTAGACCACAGGAGATCAAGGCTTTGTGTTGGTATGGACCAAAGTGCATATTCCTGCCCTATGGATCTGGGGCTGAAGCTAAATCTGACTTTTCTGCTGCTGAAAAGAGTAGAGCTGGAGTGGTTATGCTTTGGAGGGCAGAGCTGGCTACTTCTGCTGCCACGGGAAGGAGGGAAGTGGGGAGTGAGGCACAAAAGGCTGGTGCTGGCATTAGCATCACTCCTACAATGAACAGAGTGAAGCTCCTTTGATAAACATACCTTTGGGTCTCTGGATCTGTGGCACAGGCAAAGGATGTGGCAGCCAAAGTGTGTCACAGGCAGCTGCCAGCATTGCCTAAGCTGAGTCTGCCTTGACTGCAACTCGCACACATTTCTAGCACTAGGTATGGCTATGACTCCAGCTCAGATGAAAGGAAGTCCCAGAAGGTGACACTTTTGGCCTGATGAAAGCAGCTGTCAGAGCAATGGAAATCAATGGGGTTTATTCACATATATTAAAGTGCCATTTCTCCTCTCTGGTGTTTGCAGCCACACAGCCAGGACACGGCTCATGAGACTTGTGCACAGAGAGTACAAGCTGCGTCTGTAGCTCCAGAACCCTCAGAACTATGCAGAAGTTTGCAGAACTGGAAACCCCTGATGATGCCAAGACTCCATCCAAGTTGGCATCTTGGAGATGACTTAATTCTCCTGTCAGTTCCCACAGTTTCTGGTTGTGGGGAGAAAGAGTTGAAGAGCAATGGGTGTGAAGAAATGCAGTGCTCTGGGCTCAAAACTGGGAGATATAGACTGAATCGTTCCCATGCTACTGCATCCCCTCCTCCCTCCAAAGTCCCTGGTCAAGTCACATCATATTCCTTGGTTGTCCTGCTATAAGGCAGGGACAGTAATGCTCACTCCATAAGCAGAGAGAAGTGGACAGTAATAACTATTTCTACAGCCCTTCTCCATGTGCTCAGATGAATCAGACCCAGCTGCAGCTGGGAGCTCAAAATCCAGCTAGCTGTTGCTCTCTGAAGAGGCAATATGTGCCTATTTTGCACAGCATCTCCTCCCATTCCACCTCCTCTCTCCAGCCAAGTTGTCTGTTTCCCTCAAAACAAGAGGCTGCAGATCCCATCCAGGGAAATCCACACAGTGGTCACTTTTTTTTCTTCCCTGACTGCTGCTGATGTTCTCAGGTGCCTGCCATATCTGACCATCTGGTGTGGTCGTAAGGCAGTTAAAGTCTGCCATTGGGTCTGTCTGGTCAGGACTGGCTTTTTCCATATATATTACTTTTGCAACATTTAATTTCCAATTGTATTGCTACTCATTGTAGTCATGTGACTATCCTTCTTCCCTGTTGCCTTTAAGTTGCTATTAATCTACAAGAGGAGCATTCCTATTGCCCCAGGAGAATTTCTTTACATTAGTTAGCCTTTGTAAATGCTCTTTTGGAAACTGGGGTGGTTCAGGTCTGCTAGGTTACCTTCCTCCATGTGCTTACTGACTCTTTAAAGATCTCCATTAGATTTGCAGGGCTTGCTTTCCCTCTACAAAAGCCACGTGTCTCATTATATATTGCTTTTATTCTTATGCATATTAATTTCCATTATTCTTTATGGAACTTTTTGAAATCTGACTGGAACCCTTCCCTAAAGCTGCTGTCACATTTGCCACACCCAGGGACTTACCTAAGTGTTGGAGTAGCCCTGAGATCAGCACCCCCATTTGAGTTTATCATGCTGGGTGAATGCCAGCTCCTCTGCATCATCCTCCTCCTCACTTCTGGCTCCCCTTGTCCTGATGCTCTCACTCGAGTGTCTCCACTCGATGTGACGTAAGAGCTTGTGTGAGCTCCCCACAGCTAAACATGTGGATCTCAGCACACTGAGAAACACTCACTCATGAAGTCTGACAACACCACGTCCCACGACGCTGTCTTGAAGCATTAGTCCCATCATAGAATGGTAGGGGTTGGAAGGGACCTTTAGAGATCATCTATCCTGCAGAAGCAGGTTCACCTAGATCAGGTTGCATAGGAACATGTCCAGGCGGGTCTTGAAGACCTCCAAGGAAGGAGACTCCACACCCTCCCTGGGCAGCCTGTGCCAGGGTTCTGTCACTCTCATGGTGAAATAGTTTTTTTCTTATGTTTAAGTGGAATTTTTTGTGTTCCAGCTTCATCCCATCACCCGTTGTCCTGTTACTGGCTACTATAGAAAAGAGGGATGTCCCAACCTCCTGACACCCACCCTTTAGATATTTATAAATGTTAATGAGATCTCCCCTCAATCTCCTCCAGACTAAACAGCCCCAGTTCCCGCAGCCTTTCCTCATATGAAAGATGTTCTATACCCTTGATCATCTTGGTGGCCCTGCACTGGACTCTCTGCAGGAGTTCTCTGTCCCTCTTGAGCTGAGGAGCCCAGAACTGGACACAGGACTCCAGATGAGGCCTCACCAGGGCAGAGGAGAGAGGGAGAAGAACCTCCCTTGACCTGCTGGCCACACTCTTCTTGATGTATCCCAGGATGCCATTGGCCTTCTTGGCCACGAGGGCACATTGCTGGCTCATGGTTAGTTTATTATCAACCAGAACTCCCAGGTCTCTCTCTGCAGAGCTGCTCTCCAGCAGGTCACCCCCAGCCTGTCCTGGTGCATGGGGTTGTTCCTTCCCAGATACCGGACTCTGCACTTGTCCTTGTTGAACCTCATGAGGTTCCTCTCTGCCCAACTCTCAAGCCAGTCGAGATCCCACTGAATGGCAGCACAGCCTTCTGGGGAATCAGCCAGTGCTCCCAGTTTGGTGCCATCAGCCAACTTCCTGAGGGTCACTCTGTCCCCTCATCCAGGTCACTGATGAAGATGTTGAACAAGACTGGCCCCAGAATCAATCCCTGTGGAACTCCACTGGCCACAGTCCTCCAACTTGACTCTGTGCCATTGATCACCACCCTCTGGGCTCTGTCATTCATCAGCATCAGAATGCACAAAAATTCCCTCTTGTCATTGTCCTTTATTCCTTTGCAGCTTCTTTCGTTCCCTTTACCTTTTCTACAGGCACCACCAAAAATCAACAGGCTGATCAATGCTACATCAGAGCCCCTGTAGTATTAGTTGTCCCTAATTAGCCCCCAACCTCTCGCATTCCAGCAAACAGACACTCTGTGGTAGGTGTTGATGTGATTAGCTTGTTTCCCTTATTTGACATTACGCTTTCTGTAATGCTGAGGGCCACCCCTGACAAGCACTATCAGATCTGTCTTCCCAGCCCCTGGGTGGTAAATTAATGTTGTCATTCGTATTTATCCGTGAGTAAGTGCTCTGAAATGCAGACAGCTGAGGGGCCTGGAGTGTCAGCCTAGACCATAAGCTCCTGGGGGCAGAGATGGCATCTTGAGTGCGTATGTAACCAAGCTGTGCAGCTTTCCAGGCTTCACCACTTCACCTGGTAAAGGGAATTGGTTGAACCACAACGTTCATAGATTAAGTTGTGTAAATTTTTCCAGTTCTCCAGGTTTCACTCAGCCAACTTCAACCAAAAAAACAAGGCTCATGAAGCTCCAGGAGCCTTTTGACAAAGTTGTGCTGGATTTGCAGATAGTCACTAACACATAACCCCAGATATATTTAACAGAGCTTCTCGATTTGCAGCTATGGTTTAAATATGAGTTCTTTCATCAGAGGCACTCTTAAATCAAACTGGGGGCTCTTCAAGCATCGTGTCTTAGCGATGATTCTGATCCACATGTGAATTTTGCCGTTCAGGTCAACGCTCTGTCAAGAGCAAATGTTGACATATGTGGTTGTGCATCCACCTCCCGTGAGGCAGTGCTACACTTTGCTAACTTTCTCCAGACCCAGAAAGACTCCTCTTTGCTTGGAGACAGCCAGGGCACAGCGTGGCCAGATCACTTTCAAGTGACTCCTTTATCTTTCACAATTGTTTTTTCCTAACGTCTCTTTTCCTCTGGATGAATCTGCTTATACAAAGTCAAAGCTTGGAACATGTTGTATTAGTTAACAGAAAAATTCAACATAGTTAAGTTATGCCGTAAGCTTCTTTTCTGCCCCTTTTCTTTGCTGCAGAGGGAGAACAAAGGTTCTGCCCTGGGAAGGTGGGAGGTGGAGGAGGACGGATTGGTGGAGTGGCTGTGAGGCTGCAGTCCTGCTCTTCCTGAGGGTGCACTTGGAGGGATGGGAGAGAAGAAAGGAAAGCAGACAATATTACAGCAGCCATAATGATGTGTTAGTGGGAAGGAATCTGCCTGTGAAATACCTTCCTAAAGCCTCAGATTCACTGGAATAAAAAGACAAAACACAAAAACTACTTAGATTCGAAATGAACAGCTGCCAGTAAACAAACTGTTGCCTCTGGCATGAGCTGCTAACACTCCCAGTCATTCTTCTCTGTTTAGGAAGGTCCAGGGCCCTTAGAAGAAAGAGGAGAAGGTCATTTGCACAAAGACTGTGTGTCTTCCTGTGACATTTGGCAGAAAATGTTACCACTTGGAGATGCTGCAGAAGCCAGGAGGGCAGAGGTAGGTATCTTATAAGAAGAGAAAATAATCCCCTGTGTTTGCTTCTGCTGAACACAGGAGCATTGACCATCGTCTGCTTTTCTAAGCCATTGGGTCAGGAGCGGCCGAACGGAGTTTGGGTGGAGCTGGTGGTTAAGTGGCAGAACAAACATGTCGATTCACAGTTCATGCTACCGTATGTTAAATAGCTCCAAGTAGCTTGAGGACTGCCTGAAACAGCCCATAGCTGTCTGTCTTGTAACAGTTCATCTTTTATGGCCAATTGCCTACTATGAAACGCAACATTTATGGCACAGCCCGAATAAAGAGGCGAGTGATTCATCCACATCCAAGACTTTAAAAGGAGGGGTTGAGGGGCTGGTTAGGTTTTAAATTATAAAGAAAAACAATAAAGCATGAAGAGATCAGGTGGTAGGTTTTGATTGATACTGGAGGCTGAATTCCACAGCGGATGTACAAACTATGCCCCAGTAACTATCTTGTCTTAGTTCCTTCCTACTTTGCCTTTCCTCCTGCCATCTTGGGAGTCACAGCTCATCTTAACCGTGGGTCACAAAACTGTCCTGTTCATCCATGTTTGAATATCTTAAGCAAACATGGGCAATGTCACGTGAAGGGAGTTGTAATAAGGTGAGGGTCGATCTCTTTTCTCCAGTAATGACTGATAGGACAAGAGGAAATGGACTCAAGTTGTGCCAGGGGAGGTTAAGATTGGAGCAGAGGAAGAACTTTTTCCCTGAGAGGGTTTTCCCTTTCCTGAGAGGCTATTGCTGAAGTGCTGAGGGCCATGGGTTAGTGGTGGGCTTGGTAGTGTGAGGGGAAGGGTTGGACCCCATGAGCTTAAAGGTCTTTTCCAACCTTAATGATTCTCTGATACTGTGAAACAAGGTGAAAGTCAGCACAAGACCAGTGCAGTTCTCAAGTCTCCTCTCATCCCTTAGGAGAACACAGGTGCAATTCAAAAGGTGCAAAGCCTTCTGTTATTCAGCAATTGATTGGTGATTAGGGCTGAAAAGGATGTTACTGCCCTCACCTCCAGACACAGAGTAATAATGTTTCTTCTAAAAGCAAAATGGTAATAAAGCACCTCTAAACATCTAAAACCTCGTACAAGACCAACCAGGTTATTTCTGTAGGCAGTCTACAAGCCAGAGTTGCACTGCTTCCAGATGTTCTCCTTCATCTGACTGCTGCCTCCCCATTGTGCACCTGCCTCTCCCCTTACCCTGTAAACAAATTATCTTCCACAAGTCAGGGCATATTTTCCTCCTGTTTTAACCCATGACCTAAAAGCTTGTGATGGAGCTGTAAAAGCTTTTTAATGAAATGATCAGAGGTAAAACGACAGAGTAATAATATTCCCATCCTACACTATGTGTCTTATCTGAAAAACAATCACCCACATCTTAAGCTCAAACAGCTGAAAATCCAGCAGATGATAGAAGGTCTGCCCAAAGATGCTGGGCTAAGGTCTGCAGAGACGTCAGCGTGGGAGTGAGGCCCAAAAGTGTGTGGGGAAAAAAAGAAAAGCATGACTGTCTCAAATACCAGCAGCTTCTTCTTTTTTTTTCCCTTGGCACTTTCTCTGAAGACCTCCAGAGGGGAAGGTCATCCCGTGTCAGTTAGTTGGGTGCTGCTGCAAAGAGCTTCCACTCGCCAAATTCAGCAGTTTCAGCAGAACTTCTCTCATCCTCAGCCGGCTTGTGTTCTGATGTTCCAGGCTACCTGTCTGTGCACATGTTTATGTATACACTGCACACCTCCAGGTAGTAGTGTGTCTCTCTGCTTCCTCAGTACACACAGGGAAGTAGCTCCATTAGGCTGGGAGCTGCTGAGCCAGACCGGTGGCTGCTGGCAGCGCTGTGGGTCCAGAACCCACCACTGCAAGAAGTTTTGCTGCAGGTCAGAGATGTCCACGGTCAGAGTGGAGAGGAATAGTCAAGGTTACTTGATTTTCAAGTGCTGGATTCTGCCCATGTGCAGGAATGCATCGCAGCCACCACTGCAGGGCAGAAAACGGGACTGTGGAAATCAATGCAGTGTTGTGAGAACAAAATGTTCCAGCGTGCTTGGCTTCTGATCCCCTGTGCCACAATCTGACTTTGTGGCTTGCTTTAGTCAATTGAGGCTGTAAAAAGTACATTTGTGTTCTCCCACCAAAGGGTAAAGAGGTAGCTTCTCCAGGAGGGAGTTTATGAAATGCCAGCATTAAGCAATGCTCCCCATTTGGAACTGTACAAGGCTCAAACTACAAGTACCCTGTAGATACATTAATCAGCTCTTATTTAAAACTCTTTTCATTTCTTATTAGGTCTGCTCTGCAGATAAGTATAATTTGTTGGACACTTTGGTGGGATCCTTCCCATCCATTCCATTGCCTGGTATTATCTACTCCCTTCTGAAGGAGGGATCTAATATTCATAATAAGAATATCCAGATGGCACTAAGGTAATTAACAGTAAGGGACAGCGTGCTTCAAGCCAGGCCAAATTCCAGTTGCCTGAGGTCTGGAGAAAAAAAGAAATCTCTTCAGAAAGTTAGCCCAAAATTGTTTTCATTAATTATTTTTCCCAGTAGCTTATGAAGCAGTAGGCATTGGCCACCACCCAGTTTGTTCATCCAGCTAGTTCATCAGATCTAGCACAAGGATTTCTACAGTCAGAAACCAGGCAAACAAGTAGAAGCACCTCAGGACTCGGGGAAAAAAACCATAGTCTGGCACCCCGGTTCACTCTGATGCTTATCGTTGCCTCCCCGAGGCACCGAGTGTCAGCTCAAGGACTTTCACTGCAGGACGAATTCAAGCTCAGATCTTTGGAATGGTGCAAGAATGGTCCCCTGAATTGATTGAGAAATGTTCAGAAAGACAAAAGGCACAAAAATCAAAACTGCACCTAAATTGCCTTTGAACCTTTCCCCTTTCTGCTCCGTACCTCTTCTTATTACATCTATCAACTTAGCTTTCTAGCCAACTTATCCTCCCCTGGAAAGTCTTCTGGCTGCTCTTCCCACCTTCCCTGTGTTCTCACAGCCGGGCTGTGAGCCCTCTCTGATGGAGAAGCAAAGGTGGCCCTGCACTGTTTCCCCTCAGCTGGCTGCTTCTCATAATGCCTTGAATTCCATCTTCAGTGGAGGAGATTGGAACAGAAGGTGGTAGGTTGTAGATCCATTGTGCTTTGCAGTGATTCACTGCATCTTTGTCCATCAACTTCCTTCAATAGCTATCTGCCTGATCTTACTGTTTCAAAGACAGGTAATTTATCACTCATTTGACAAATGTACCGGTAGTACACAGCTCAAGCTGGTCAGAATATGGTTCTTTGCTTTGGTTGTGATCAGGGGAAATGGCTGTTGTGAGAAAAACATGTACATTCTCACTAAAAGATGTCCCAGCTTCACATTTTTAATATCTTTGTGGGAATATAGGAATTGACAACCTGAAATCCTGGCACCCTCTTGTACTGGCTCCAAAAATGGCAGGTACTTCAGCAGAAGATGCACTAACTGCACGTCACATATAATCCCCAGGTCTTCAGATAAAGAGATTGTCCCAAGTTCCAAAACATACTCTAATGTCTCAGCCACTGAAAGATCATTTTGGATTACCATGATCATGCATTTCCTTGGTGTCCTTTTAATGTATGACAGGAGAAGCGATCACCCCAGAGTCGTTGGGAACAGCAGAAGTCGAAGCAAGACGCTGACGATGATTTCTTTCCCCTGATCTTTGGGGTTTCGTTTCAGCTGGCTGCTTCAGGTGGTTGATGAGCTTCTTTTCCAAATTCTTATTTTGAAATTTTAAAGAAAAAAAAAAAACCCAATCAAGAGGAAATCTAATTAGAATTTTTCCAATTCAGGTTAGTAAGTGGATTTTATGCTCTTGGCTGTCTCGGATCCACATGTGGTACTGAGGGACGTGGTTTAGTGATGGCCATGGGTCTTTTCCAGCCTCAATGAGTCTGTGATTCTATGATCTAATGCTGCAGCAGCAGAGATGATCTGCTGATCACAGTCCTCACGTTGCCCTGGCGAGCACAGTGGGGAGAGCAGAGGCTCTCCAAAGGCAAGGGGTAGTGTCTGTTCTGGCTGTGTCTCTCCACAGTGCCATGCATGGCTCAGGATGGCCCACTTTGAGGTAGCCCAGTCCCTGGCCACCACTCTCACAGTGCTCTGTGCTCCGTTTGATGGCCCACTCAAAAGGGAAGAGTTGATGCACTGCAGCGAGCTGGAGGTTTTCATGGCATCTTTGGGCAATGGCTATTGGTTTCAGGGGCCTTCTCAAGGGGAAAATGCATCGATTTCATGGAGATTCTGGTGAGAAGATAAATTTCACAGCTCCTCTTCCCAAGAGGCATGAAACCAATCAGTCATGAAAAACACAGCTCTATGACTGCTACACCGGAGATGTCATCTGAAGAGGCAGTTTGTTCAGGTTGGAAACAACACAGATTGTAGCCTCTTTGGGTCATAGTACCAGACAGATGATTTTTGCCTTTCCTTAGCAGCCCTTTCATATTCAAGACTTCACTCTCCTCTCACTTGCTCAGATACACCTTTTCATACAGGAAGTTAAAAGTAGGTAAAAAAGCGTTGACATCATCAACACTTACAAATACCTAAAGGATGGATGTCAGGAGAATGGAGTGACACTCTTTTCTGTTGTGCTCCATGAGAGGACAAGGGGTAATGGACACAAGCTGGAACACAAAAACTTCCACTTAAACACGAGGAGAAACTTGTTTGGTGCTGCGGTGAGGGAGCCCTGGCACAGGCTGCCCAGGGAGGGTGTGAAGACTCCTTCTTGGGAGGTTCCCAAACCCGCCTGGACAAGTTCCTGTGCCCCCTGATGGAGGGGAACCTGCTTTAGCAGGGGCTTGGGCTGGATAATCTCACTTCTTCCAGCTCTCTAGCCGGAATGTGTACAAAGCCAAGGAAATAACATGTCTTTCACTGATGACAGTTTGTCTTCTCTGTTGTGAAATATTAGTGCTTTCTGTCATGCCAAGGCACTCCAGTTACACCCCTATGCCCCATTTCCACCCATGGAACAAGCCTCTTCAGCCTCACCCCGCTGTGGCCAACGTGCAGAAGCAGCAGTGCTTTCTGCTTTGACAGCTGCCAACAGCTGGACCAGAGGAGGGCTGCCTTTCAGCAGCATGAAGAACAAGTCCAATACAGTAAAAATCTCAGGACGACTTCTGTTTAGAGAGGTGAATCCTAGGTCTGAGTATGTCTGGGCAGACCATTTAGCTCACTACTAGCACCGTCGTGCAAGTGATGGGGGCTTATTTTAGTTCAGATGCCAGAGTGAAATTTGGGCTAAGTTAAAATTGATGACTTGGCATCAAGCTAGAAATTTGTAAGTTTTGAGGGAACAATGGCAAAGCCCATCTTTTGCTTTGTTCCAGCTCCAAATGCTTCCTCCAACTCAAAGCGATCGGGAGCTGTTTAATTTATTCTCCCACTTTCATTTTTTAGCTTGTGTCCTTTTGTTAGACTTCACTGCAGATTGACACTTGTGAAACGATTCATTCCCTTGCAAAGAAAAACAGTAAATTAAAAGTCTCATTTTGATATTTTCAGGAGTTTTTCCATCCAGAGTTTTCAGCTGAGACAACTTTGGTCCTCACGGAACTCCCTTCCCTCTATAATTTACCATTTGAAGTGACAGCCCAAGTTCACTCTGCTAAAGACAATGAATGGCATTTTGTCTGAGACAACAACAGGCAGTCTCTGTCTGTCAAACGGTTTCTGCCTGGCAACAGAGACATGGCTGAGATAGGAGAGCAGGATGTGCTCCTGGTATAAGGCAGGTCTGACCTGATGCCTCCGTGAGATCCTTGTGCCAGGAGAGCATCAAAGCAACTGGTAACTCCATCCAGAGTAAGCGGGCGATGGAAAGAAGCCAGCCTGTTGCATCAGTTTAATTCATTACTGCCTTCAAGAATGGGCACAAGGCAGCTGGGAAGAGAGGGGGCAAGACAAAGATCCTGTTTAAATAACTACTAGACCTGTTGGTACTAATCAGGGTGTTTTTTCTCCCATGGAATCTACCTGCTCTATGTGTCTCTGTTTGCCCCAGCCTTTTCCTGAGCTGAAGCTGAGGGATTTTTCCATATCCCCGAGGAGTGTGTTAGAAAAGCAGTGTTTATGTTAAGGGACTTCATTAACATTACGAGTCAGGCTGTAGTACCCAGAGACTATGAGGGACTGAGTTGGAAGGAGCAAGCGAGCCCTTGTTCCTCTGCGTCATTGGCCCGGGCAGCTACGGGGCTGAAACCTAACCCTGCCTGCTTGCCTTCGGGGGAAAAAATAAGAAGGGTAAAGTAAACAAGGCCCCTGTTCAGCTTTCCCAAGCCTAGATGGGAATCGCTGGCAATTACACATCAAAACTCGGGGCTGGCTCTGAGCAGGCTCAGCTCTGCTCCTCTGTGACTGGTGCTGTGTGGAGAAAACCCGCAACCGCTCCGGTCGGCCGCCTCCGTCCTCGGCCACCAACCCAGGAAACTCCAAAGTACATGCTGAAATCTACCATTCCTCGGGACGGCATTGATTTGACACCAGTGGGGCTTCAAAGCAAGCGTGAGGTTACAGGCTTCCCTGAACATGCTTGCTTTACCGAGCCTGGCTCTCAGCTATTCATTATTTTATCCCGATGACAGCTGAGGTTTGGGGTTTTTTGCCTTCAGAGCTCAATCCTCCCTGCTCCCCTCTCCAACGCAGCCAGCCCAGCCATGCCGTCCTCCAGCATGTCTCCCACAGCCACGCTGACCCTGCTGCTCCCATGGGGATGCCTAGGGGTGGCAAACAGCCTCTCACTTGCAGCTAAAGCTCTCCGAGCACCCAGCTGGGGCTGCATCCACTCCTCTGCATCCCCCAGCCACCGGCAGCATTGGGGTGAGGATCCACAGGGAGGAGCAGAGGCTCTCTGCGTGTTTGACTAATTTGAAGGCCGATGAATGTGTACAGAGTCGTGCACAGAATTGTTTATACAAGCAGAAATGTCCCATGGGCTCTCCTGGATGTATATTGGGGTGCTGAGAAGCCCACAGCCACCTGCCATTCCACACTCCTTGCCCGTCCTTTCCCCCCACTTCCCAGCCGGCAGCTGCAGCCTCTCCCTGTTGCAGCGTCACACGCTCCGACACCACCAGGCCTCCGCAAAGGAGAAGGCAGACATGGCTGTGGGAGAGATGCAGAGAAAGCTGCAGGTGCACCAGGGTCCCCTGTGCCACCCCATTCCCTCCCACACACCAGCACAGAACTGGGGCTCCCCGCTGCGGCCCTCTGCACTCACCAGCCACAAGGCCCCTCACGCACCCATCTAGGACCCTTCAGCCCTTGCAACCTTAAAGCAACCTATTTTCTAGTCTTCCCCTCATTCCTGGGAGAAGACAGTTGGCTTCCACCTGCCCTGTGAGTTTTACGGTTTCCCCACCTCTAAACAAATCAGCTGCAGGTGACCAGGGGAAACACGTCAAACAAAAGCACTCCTGTCCTTCTAGTCTCTTACGTTATTTCGTGTGAGCATAAAGAAGTGCTTCAAGCATGGACTTGCAGAATCTAGAGGCTCTTGTGCTGGCCAGATTTTACTTAGATGACAGTAAAATTTAAGCTTTGGATTTAAAGCAGCTACTGAAGCAATACAGCCTTACTTCACCATTCATTTCCCTCCCTTCCCAACACAGTGTAAACCAACTAGGACAGCACTCCTGACCATGTAGGGGCCCACGTGTGTCCTTCTCCTCTCTTCTCCTCTCCCTTCTCTTTTCACAATTTGTATTGATGCCTTTAATTAACAGTAAATGTGCACAGAGGTTTTCTGGGCAGTCATACGACAGCCACGTTTACACCAGATGAGCCCAGAACTGTTTGTTGTTATTTCAGCGAATACCAAAGTGAATTCAGAATGATTGATTGGACACTTATTGTGATTTGATTAAATAGAGGCATATTTAATAAGAGGATGTTTCAAAAGAATTTGAATGAAACGCTGGCAGAAAAGATATTCAAATACATTTGCCTCTGTTTTGTTTGAAAAAGAGAATTAGTTGGTCAAAATTGCAGGCCCAGAATGTGGAAGAATAAAGGTAATGAATGTGTTTAGTACCACTGTGCCAACCCAAGGTGACACCTACAGAAATAACTTGGCAATCAATCAATAACTTCTGATCGCAAATCCGTTTGAAAAGAAAGAAAGAAAACACAAAACCTAGTGCCAAAGGTATTAATAAAACTAATAGGGCATTTAAAATCCTGTTGAAAGACAGAACCAGACTGGGCAGAGAAGTTCCTGGTGTCCCCCGTGCTGCTTGCACAGAGATTCGGTGGGTCCCGAAGTGCCCCGATGCTGCGCTCGCCCGGGGAAACAAAAAAAAGCAGGAACCCTTATTGAAAAGATTATCTTTCCCATCAATAATCCCCCTCTAAGAGTTCTTTATTAGCAAACCCCACGGCAAAACCTGACATATTTACAGCTTGCAGTAAACTTTATGTATCTGCAGCAATATTAATAATAGAGAGCCGGTGACCACAGCAAATCATTCCGGCCTTCAAAATGATCAAGTGAAAGTTTAATTGTACTGAAAAGAGAGAGCCCTGACAAGTTGGAAATCCTTCCCACACACCCTTTCCAAAAGAAGAAGAAGAAAAAAAAAAAGAGGGAGAACTTTACTGAGATGAAAAAAGTGTGTCTGAGGATTGGAAACATAAGAATACATATTTTAGGGAGGGAAAAAAAAAAAAGACAAAAAAAAAACCCAACCCCGACCAAGTCTGATATCACAGGCTGAGCTGAGACAGAAACCTGATCTTTTACATGGAATGGGCAACATTTGGGTCTGTTTTATGTGAATTGCTCCAAGCTGTTTTGGTTAGAAATGTATAGATTTTAAGGTAAGGCGTAGGGTCCAGGCAGCGCAGGTCATTCCCGCTCTTGGACGCCATTCCCGTTACTTTTCAGCTGACAAAGGTACGGTCCGAACTTTTCCTTTCTTTGCTGAGTAACTCCTTTGCTTTAACAGTGAGCTGGATTTGGCAAGAAAGACACTTGGATTTTGCTGCCTGATTGTGCTTTTCAACACTCTTTCGTTCCCTCTCTCTGCCTCCCTCTTAAGAATGATCTCACGTAAGACACCAACCTGCAGAAATTGTAATTTCCCTTGTTTCTTCTACTGTTAACAAAAAACAAAGGAAAAGTTATTTCTAACTACAAACTTGGCTCTGCTGGGGAAAATTGTGTTGCGTAGAACAATATTCCAGAGAGGATAAATCTGAATTTATTTGCTTCTCTATTTTAAACAGAACAAGTGTCGAGTAGGCTTTGTTTCTTGTCAGACAGCATTCACATTTATGCATTCTTATTATGATTTCTTTGCTATAAAAAAAAAAACAGAGTGATACCTTCCCATTTTGCTAGTCAAAAATATTTCATTGTTTTTTCAATTTTACTTGGCATAATAGTTTGTGAGTATCTTTACATTGTCTGGATAAAAAAAAAGAAAGAAGAGAAATGTTCACGGTGGGGAAAAGGCAGCTGGGAATGCCAAACACGGCGTACAAAGAACTTCATAAGAATCCTAACATCTTCCAGAATGTGTTCTAAAGAGCCTGTTTCTGCTACAAAAGCTATCAAGCTTAGCTCCACTTTTAATTATCTTGAACTGTATTTTGACAGATTCATATTTCTTAGATATGTGTGTTCGAACCAGGGGGAGGAATACTGCTCTTTATTTTCGAATGGCTGATGTGTCTCGCTTGTTGAATCAAAAACTACCACTGCAAAACATAACAAGAAAGCTCTAAAACTCTTCTTTGCGCCTCACACATTTATGCCGTGCTTACTTGTCACATTTTGAGTGGTAATTATGTAGCTTTTTAAAAGGAAAACAAAAGGTCTCGACCGTGATGTTGTAATTACCCGCAGCGCATTGATTCCCGTTCCAGGATGATTCCCTGCTCCATTCTGCTCTGATAACCACACGGTGATGGCTTTGCTATGCTGCCATTTCCTTTTTGTCTTCAGAGTATTTCTCCTCCAACGAGAGTTTGCATTTATACAGTAGTAGCATACGGACAGACAAAGAGCTACAAACACATGCTTCTCTGTCCTCACGAGCGTGTATCCGTAGGAAGGTTGCTGGGCAGCAGGTACAGCTGAGTTTTGCCATAGCAAGATGAAAATCCTTCAGCCACTGTCTCCATTAATTCCCTACCTTTGAGAAGTACTGTTTTACCATTGGGGCCGGTGCATTCAGCACACAAACTCCCTCTGAGTTTGTCCCTTTGATGTTTTAAACACGGGAGGTTTTGTTTTTCCCTTCGAACGTGGGGTCAGATTTATTTGATTTGTTGGTTGGTATCATCATGTGTCACAAGCCCTATTTTCACTAAACCTTTCTTGCTGCTCTACAGTGTAGTTTTATACGTGTGGAAGGAAGCAGCGGGGGGTGGGGGTGGTGCAGGATGGGCAGGAGAGGCTGCCAGGTGATTTCTTTTTGCCCTGAACTGTCTTCATAAAAATAGGCAGAGATTTCATAAAAAGGAGGAAGGAATCAATTTGTTTAAAACAAAAACAATGCAGGCAGCAGAGATCCACTGCCTACTGCCTCCGAGAAATTACTAGAAGAGACTTGAGAAAAAGAATCAGCTATTTTGGCCTTCTGATCCTCTTTATTTTTATTGTCTACCACTGTGTGGAGATGCATATGCCCACAAATAGATTGCATTGCTTGCCTTCCTAATATAGCTCTGCTAATTAAACCAACCTCAGGGAAAAAAAAAAAAGTGTTTTCTTGTCACATCTTCAGCTTAATTGCCTCAAAGTTGGAATTAAAAGTTGTTTTAATTTCAGCACGCTGGGAAAACTCATATTTTAAAAGGTAAAGTGGCATGCTCCGAACTTAGCATGATTTTCCTTTAGTCCATTAAGCTTTCTAATAATCTTAAATTGCCTCTTTGGCAATTTTTAAAGACAACACCACTATAAACACAGCTCTTTCTGTATACATATGCACATATATATATATAAATATATATGTTCTCTAAAGGCAGGTTATAAACTGCACCAAGTTGGCAGCTGTCAGGAAGGTTATTTGTGGAGCGAGTGCTTTAGCCTAGGGACGTAGTGGGCTCTTAATAATAAGCAAAGGGGGGAAAAAAATTAATGTTTTCTTTAAATTAAGTCTCAAACAGAATTGTTTTAATGAATATCTAGAGCTAGCAGAGGAACTCATAGGCTTTGGTTTGCTCCTTCTCTAACAAAATTTCCTTTGTGGTTTTCCCTGTAAGATCAAAAGGAGCCAATTAACTTTTCTATAAGGTAAACAAACGAGGAACTAGAAATATCCCCACCAATGATCCAGCCGGTGGGGTCTGGCCTTTTGTTGTTTTCCCTTTGGTTATTTTTTTGGTGCCATTTCCCCCATTGCCAGGGGACCTGGCAATTTTCTCCCTTGTCAGGGACCTGAGCTGTAGTTGCCCAGTGGGGTGCGATGGGGAGGGCAGCCGAGCCTTGTCCCACCAGCAGCAGCCCGGTGGGGTGGGATAGGGGAGGCAGCCTGGCTTTGTCCCACCAGCAGCAGCCCAGCTGAGCGGGATGGGTGCCCACATCCCCTCCCTTGCCCCTTGGGATGGATGATGGCTAGGGCAGACTGACAGCACCAGTATGGAGGAGTCCAGGACAGGATGACACAGAGCTCACCCAGTTTTTCAGATTCAAGATGTTCCTTAGCATTCCGAGGACGATAACACAAACTGAGATCACTGTACAACAGGGAAATGGGAGGATTCCTTCACCCTCACAGCTGCAGTCTCTCCCATAGCCTCTGGCTTCGATAGGGCCCACCAAAGCCCGTGAAGCCTCGGTGCAGGAGCCCAGGTGGGCTGATGGGCCAGGGCACAGCTTCACCATGCTGCACAGCCCAGTGAGAGGCGAGAGGGCACACACTGGGGGTCAAAGAAGCAGCAAATTGATGGGCAGACCCAGAAACAGGAGCAAGGGTGAGGAAAGGAGAAACGAAAGGAGAGAAAAACTTTCAGCCAAACCCTTTCCAGTTTTCTTAGCACGTTGTTAAACAAAACCCAACAAAAACAACACAAAAGAATATGCAGATCGTCACCCCTGCCTTGCAGGTAGCCAGGAAGCCTGCTCTCTTTAATCTTTTTCTTGCCTTACTCCCTGTCACTGCCTCACTTGCTCAGTTAGCCATAAAATGACTGCACTGCTCTCCAGGACAAAGAACAGAGCCCTCGGGGCTGCACCTCTCTGCAGGGAATGCCACACTGATTCCCCAAACCGTGCCCCTAGCAGGAGAGCCTGGCTGGCTCCATACACCTCAGCAAAGTCACTCCGGTTTTAGAGAGCATCAGCTGCACGAATAAATACTAATAATGGAATAAAATCACTTCCCTCGGGAAAATGGGGAGGTTTTTCAGAGCTCAGCAGTTGGGTTTGACTGAAGTGGCCATTTTATCTTTGAAAAAGCCACTGGAATGGAGCTTCCCACAGGTAGAGCAGAAGGCTGCTCGTTTTTGAGTACCTGCAGGTACTTCAGGATCTATGCTGATATCAACACTTTGCCCCTGATGTAGCTGTTTCAGCTGTTTCACCACCTCGTGATGTGAGGTCCAGGGATACTGGTTTGGAAATGACAAGGCTATGCCTCCAGCCCTTCCAGCCCCTGCTGTGTGGGAGAGAGCAGCTCCTATGTTAGGCATCAAAATATTGGGGTGCAGAAGCCCCCAAAATCTTCAGTAGACATTATGTTATGCCTTTGGCCATGGGGTCAGGGAGCATGGTTTTGTAAGGCCAAGCAAGTCTCAGACGTTCCTGCTATGTGATGTTCATCAGCATTAATTGCAGTGTCAGAACTGGAGGTAGGAGCAAAATCAGTGGCAGCAACACCAACTCCTCAGCTCTCAAGTCAGAGGCTGCAGTCACCAGTATCATGGAAATACCACAGATAGGCTGGAAGATGCCAGGATGCAGATGTGGGTCACATACTTTATCACTGTATAAATATCACAAAATACTTCTAAGTCTCTGAATAACACAGAAATGCAGCCAGCTCTGGGACAAAGGGCAGCAGGCAGCAAACCGGACCATTACAGCATAATGTCAGGAAGGAAAGATTTGGCAGGCCCCAAAAGGCATCTGTGGAGTTTAGGGTCCATGCAAAACTACCTCCTTCCTCCTGGTAGCACCAGGAAACTGTGGAGTGATGTCTGTTTCATGCCTGCTCCCAGCAGTGCCAGCCCTGGGCCTTGTTCCCCAGAACCAGCCTGGGAGCAGGAGGCTCTCTCATCACCCCTTCACGGGACCTTCCTGCCTTTCATTTCAGAGCCACAGCCTCACTGCACAAATGAAGGTGATTTTCTAAGGGGTCTGCCTGTACTGCTCACTTGGAGTCAGGAGCACCAGGGCCTGGCAAAGCCTTTCTGCCCAGAGCAGAGCACACAGGGTCCACTGGGCAACCGAGTGCTTTGGGGAGAGGGGGCTGCGGGGTGATGATTGCATCTGAGTGAATAGATTGCTATTTTAACCCCCAAATGGGTTTCATTACTAGCTTTTTTTTCCTCTTATTCCAAGAAGCAGCTAATGGTTTCTTGGGTTTTTTTAGCACAGGCTTTCCTGATCATGTCACCAGTAAGTGAAACTTAGAGTCTGTCTCCCTCCACCCCTCCAGAATCCCAACCCCCACATCTTCCTGCCAGATCCCTTTGGTTGGGAAGGAGAGTTAGCAATATTCACAGATCCCAGTCATTAGGCCTTTCCTGCGTAATTTCTAAAATGCACTAAGAGAAAGGGTCGGGGGCTGGAGGGGTGGATAAAGAAAAACCCCTTTATTGTGCTTGAAGCTCATAAATTCACTGAGGGATGATTTATGGCAGCAGAGCGTAGCACCTAACTCAAGTCAATGCAAGAGGTTAATATGAAAGGTTAAGGAACTCGATTCTGGCTGATTTATGGTTGGTCTGTCTGCTTTTATCCTGGCCACAGCTCTGCAACTGTAGCTCGGGACTCTACAAAGCACAAGAAAAGGTGGTGGTGTTAAAAAAATAATGTGTATTTAGACATCATCCCTGCCAATAAAATAAAGACCCCGAAATGCTTAAATGACCAGGGAGCTTTCATATCACCACATGCCACTGCAAAAGCAAAGTGCCTCTGCTCTTTTACTCCCAGGCTCCCAGACCAGAGGGGACTGCTGTGATCATCTTTGCTTCCTGTATTACACAGGCAATAGTTTTGGGGGTTTTTTTCCCCAGAAGCTGGGCTAAAGCGTGTCTTTCTGAAAGCTGCTCAAGCTTAAAGCCTCCAAGAGGCCAGGTCTTTGGTGACAATGAATCATACCTTGCTCTGAGAAGGAATTTGTTGACTCCGGCATTCAGTCGCTGCATCTTATGATGCATTTTCTCTTGCAGGATGGAAAACTCCCTTGTATGTAGACATTTCTGTTTGCAAGTGTGCACAGCCACTGTTCTCCCAACCTTTTCTCTCCAAGTCAGAGGACTGGACCATGCTCTACACAGACTCCAACTGTGAGATTCATTTGCTTGCCTTGCCAAAAACCTTTTCCAACTCCCTCCAGCCCTTGCATAGCCAGAGGAGCGCCAAACTGGGTACAACATTGCAGTGGCAGCCTTGCCAAGCCTTGTACAACCTCTGCTCCCAGAAATACAGAGCGTTACTGCTGGTGCCACACTGGCACCCTTTCCATTAAAACCCATGAACAAATTGGCTTTTACTTTTAAAAGTCCACCTTAATTCCAAATGCCACAAGTTTTTAATCTGGCAGCATTAAGGCAGGCATTGTCAAGAAATCTGAGTAGGCAGAGTTAATGTAAGTTGACTTTACCAAGCAGCCAAGCTTGGGAAAGACAAGCAGTTCCTCTTACAAGACCCATTCCTGGGAACCCACGTGTTGGCAAAAGACTTTTGTCTGTGCTGTTTACCATAACCGTTGCGCTGTTTAATCCGTGGCTGATATCAGACTACTCTGTCTATAGCTCCTGGAGTCTTCTCTTTCAGTCCCAGCCTTTGTCATGTTTGTTTATCCTTGGAGCCGTGTGGATTTGCCCTAGATTCAGCCCTGTGTAAGGGAGAGCCCAGTCTGGGCAACCGGACACAGCTCTGTCTAACCCTACACGCTGGAGGAGGGACAGAGCGGCGACGCTTTCACAGGAGTATTTGGCAGCAACGATCCAAACCCACAAGAAATTCCTTGTGCCTGTATGTCTGTTACTTTGTTAGAGAAAATTGTGTTTCTCCTTTGATTTGTTTTTTTAATAAGAGCATCTGTCTGTCTAAGGTCTGGAGAGCTGGGCTGCATTTAGTCTCCAGCCCAGTACCAGCCATGAGGTTTTCCCACTCAGGAGGAAGGACTGGGAGCCAGAGGAGACCCTCAGGCACTTGATCTTTCTTTCTCTGCCGTGCAGGGCCAGGGCTAACTCAGCTGCCCCAGCCAGAGCACAATATCCTCGCTATGACTGACACAGTCCTTGGCCCTCCCGGTCTTTGCCCGTGCTATGCAGAAATCCCACTTCCACCACTGCAATTCCCAAGCTGCTTTTCCATCCCCTGCTTCCCAACGTGGCCCGGAAAGGATGTTCATGTACCAGCTGGGCAGCAGCACAGAGGGGACAGGGTCACTGTGTGTTTGCAAATGCTCCCTGCACCAAGGATACGCTCCCAGCCAAAAATAGCCTTTGGGTTTACATGTGTTGGCTAAACAAATGATAAAGCTTTCAACCCCACTTGAAACCTGAATCTCCTGAGGGTTTCTAATCAGAGAGGGGAAAAAGGTACCCCTATGAATTTGGGAAAGGGGTTATTTGTTTCTTAGCAGTGGAATTAAGCTTTTTGTTTTCACTTCATTTTCCTTTTGGTCAATTATGGTTGAATGAGCTCAAATTGTAATATCTGCATGTTTATGCTACTGCTCCTGCTGCTTCTGGAGAATAGAGGATATTGGTTTACGGCCCATGTGAGGCACACAGAGAGACAGAGAGAGCAAAGAAAGTTAGCTTTAACTTCAGACTATTCTTTGCCCAATTTTTGAAGAACAACTCATGGGCATATCCTTGTTCTCGGCTCTTAAATGATTTTGCTCAATACAGTCCTATGTGCAAAGGTGAAGCACAGAGTTACTTCGCCAGGTTATTCTGATCTGGGAAGGGAGATGTTTGTGTCAAGAGCTGTAAGGTTTGTGCACAACTGGTAAGATGCTAAAATGCTCCACAGATAGTATTTCAAGTAAAAAATGCCACGTCTCTCCCTCTCCTCTCGCCTTCCCTATCATCAGTTGACATCAATGGTTAAAGGCCTTGGCAGAAAACCTAAATCAAAGATTTAGAAAAATCAAAAAAGCCATGCAAACAAGAAAGTCTAATCCTGCTGCCAAGGAGCTGAACAGCAAAACTCATGCTGACGTTAGCTCAGGCCAGATTGGGCCCAGGCACAAAGGAATGAGCACAAGTCACTAGCTGTGTTGTATGAGCCAACACAATACAGCCTCAGGAGATTAGGGAGAAGATTTCTCTTTGGAAACACATGCAGCCAAGTTTTTGAAACCCTGGAGTTTCATATGACTAAGAGAACGAGAGAGTTCCCAAAACTCAGCTGCCCTCACGGACCTGGACAGCTCCAAATATATATAAATGTATATATGTGTATATATATATATATATAGATCTCTTGTGGCTGGTAGAAAAACAAACTTTAAAGTCCACATGTGTGTGCTAGTTGCACATCCATGCACATATACTTCTTCTGGAAAGATGGGCTGCAAAAATTAGGTTTTTGAACACTTGTCAGAACTGTTGCAAGTTCTTGAACCCTTTGGGTCACTGGTTTAACATCATGAGCAGTGCTGCAGGGAGGAAGCCACACTGCTGTATGTGATCCTTCATACTGTTACCAGAGGAACCATGGAACCATTATGGTTGGAAAAGACCTTTAAGATCACAAGAGTTTTAAAAAACAGTACAAAGGCCTTGAATTGGCCTCTGGTTCTGTAAGGAGATAAGGCAAGAGGTGTGTCCTCAGCAGACCTGAATAGCATCATCACCGCATTGAGCTTTACTGGAGGGGCTTTTTTTCTCCAGTGGGTTAATTTAATTTCCAGATAAAGTCCATTCTCCACAATCACATTTATAACTCAGAGGAGAGGGACCCAATCTTACAGCCCCAGTCAAAACCATACTGTTTTGTTTTCTTTTACTGCTGTAGCTGCTTAGGGATTTCAAAAGAGGACAGTCTAAAAGGATCAGCTGAGCAAGCTCAAGCTGGCTTCTGTTAAACCAAGGGGGTACCAGTCACAGAAGACACCATCAAATCATCCTCAGTGCCTCTGGCTGCAGGTTTCCCAGGCAGTTGCCAAAGCCAGGGCACAGACTAAGCCTGCCAGGCTTGCACCCAGGGTAACACAGAAATTATGTCCCTGGGGAGGGGGAGCTGGAGACAGGGCAATGGGTAGAGTTTCACTTCATCCTCAGCTGTGGAAGCAACCAGAGTCCTGTTTCCACAGTACCTGTGAGGTCTCTGTTCGCTCGTGTAGTTCAGTGATCTCATCCTTGCTGCTTGTCCTGAGGTAAAATAAATTTATGGATTTGAGGGGACTGAAGGTTTTTAAAACAAATCTCTTCTCGTCCCTCAAGAAATCTACTTGAAAAACAAAAACCCAACAACCATATTTCAGCTTTCTGGTTTGTTTAAATGGCATCACAGGACTCGGTTGCCCTCCCGGAAATATCACCCAAGAGCTGCCTCAAAGAGTGCTGATGCAGTTGGAGTAAATCACACCAGTCATCCAGAGTGAACTGTTATTCCCATTCTCCTTATAAAAAGAATATTAACCTTGTAAAAAAAAACAAAAACACACACAAAACACCACCAAAAAAAACCAAAAAGAATAATAACACAGAATAAAATGCTGAGTTTCTTGGAACTGGCTGTCAGTCCACTGGGTCAATTTAAGGTTTTTAGTGAATATATTTCCTCCATGCTGCTTGAG
Organism: Colius striatus; assembly: GCF_028858725.1. Taxonomy (NCBI): domain Eukaryota; kingdom Metazoa; phylum Chordata; class Aves; order Coliiformes; family Coliidae; genus Colius; species Colius striatus. The sequence continues at coordinate 7,530,507 of NC_084764.1, forward strand.
GCCTTGAAGAGGAACTACTGTACCTCTTCCAATACTTTATAATGCCGTGTGTTGTATAAAAAACAAACAAGAAATCAGATGGACACATCCCCAGACTCTATCCTCTTGTCCAGCTTGGCTGGCAGTCCTACTGATTCAACCCAAACCCATGCAGCCCTCCTTGTGAACAGCAGTACCTGTTTCAGCATCATTAGATTTCTCCTTTTTTCAATTGAGACAAATACCAAGGACTCAAATGCCTCATGTGAATCACCACGACGTTTGTCAGAGCCACCACAATTTCTATGAGGTAAAAACCAGTCTGAATATTCAATGTGCTAAGACACACGTTTGATTAATCCTGTTCTGCTGGCATATTTAACAGCATTGCCCTACAGAGTCCTAGGCTGCTTCACTAGAAGAATGAAAAGAAAACAAAGGACCCGCTTCTAGGTGTAAAACTAGTGTTGTTCTCATTGAAGCCATTCATTGGCACTGCACTCGGCAGAGAAAAAACACTCAAAGTATGGAAAAATATGACACTTTCTAGCCCTCTTTCAGCTGCAAATAATGGTTTTGACAAACACTGGCAAGGAGCTAAGAGCTGTTGCCCTTCCTGTGAGGAGAGAGCTTGCTGGTGGGTAGCTCACCATTGTCACGAGCCTGTTGCTCCCAGTAAAACAGGCATCAGGTGACACTAACCTTATGTACACACCTCATATGGGCACGTGTGTGACCAGGATTCATTCCTTTATGGACAGTGATACCTTCACTCTGATCAGTGTGCTCAGGACTAGGTCTTGATGCTTGTTTCATATAGCACTGAATAAAACAGAGGCCCACTGGAAGACATCGTGGGCATAAGTAATATACTTTGACTCTCTGTGGTTTGGATTTTTCTTTCCTTTAGTTGCTTGATGTGACAGGATGCAATGCAGAAGTCCACCCATACAGCATGGAAAATTCAGAGAGTCTCAGATAGCACAAAATCCCTTTAAAGGAGAAGCAAGGACTCATTCCTGGTGAGGTTAAATCTACAGAGTAATTTGCCCATTGAAACCTCAGTGTTGGACATGAACTCAGAAGTGAGGTTGCAAGGAGGGATTAAAATCTCCCCTGTGCCACCACAGCAGAAGTGGTTGGTGACAATTCAGTGCCCTTCACCCATGACAGCGAATCTTTCTGATTTCCCTGATGAAAAGGGAGAAGTGAATACCATAGGTAAGTGTTCAGACACCAGGGAAACCACATTGGAAAGGTTGAGCTGGTTGAGCCTTCAGGGACTTCTAAGTGAGCACATGGAGGCAAGGATTCTTCACTGAAGCATGACGGGAGCAACACAGAGACACAGCCACAGTGGCACGTGCCTGGGCTACTGGTTGGGTAATGTGAGGCAAACTGTACCTTGCAGAAACAGCAGCCCAAAAGCTTCTGCATCATTTAAATCCAGTTGCTTCTTAAACCCACCGTCTTCTTCTGGTCTGGTGTACAAAGATGAGTTTCCCATGCTTTGGATGTGCAGGTTTCCAGGCTGAGCCCGTGCAGGCCTCGCTCGCTGTGAGCCTGGGACACATAATGCTGCTTACGTAGCGCCGCTGCTCTCAGCACATTCTTGTTAACCACCTCTGAATCATGTGGAATTCGAGGCTTGCTGCTTCTGGGTAAGCAATCGGAAGTTTAAATGGCATCTGGGTAAATATTCACCATTGCAGGAGGGTTTAAGCTGCTCTCACCACAGTTGGGAGTCACCCCTGGGAGCGTGGTCGCTGGCTGGGGAATGCCCGTGGCTCCTTGGGGTGTTCTGCCCACACGGGTCTGGCCCTTCTCAGTGGCAAGTGTGGGCTTAGTGCTGGTGCACGTGAAGGCCTGGTGGCTTCACAGAGAAGCAGGTGCTCTGAACGCTTTAAATAGCTCTGCCACGTACTTCAGACATGACTGGCAGCACTCCTGGTATTCTGCCCTGTGTTATTTGGCCAAGAAGCCTCAGTCTTTAACTTCCAGCCTTGGCTATCTCAGCCTCCAGCCTCCATCTGTCTCAGTCCTTCGGAGCATCCCACCGCCGAGCCTTGCTTAACACAGGTACAGCTCCCTGGGGAGCTCTTCTAACATGCCAAGGGAGGAGGACATAATGAGACTCCATGGCAGGACATCTGTAATTTAAGCCAGGATTTGAACCCGGGCCTTGGCAGATGTCTAGGAGAATTCTGCCCAAGTGTGCTTGTTTCCCTCCTTTCTTTTTCCAAGTGTTTGTTTCCCAGTTTGCACTAAATTTTATTGAAAACATCAGGCTAATAGCAACAGGGAGAGTGGCTGAGTAGATTTTGCCTCTTTTTCCCTTTTCTTTCTGGAATGCAGCCATCAAAATAAACATTAAATACAAAATGCTGGGGCTTGAGTTATTACTTGCGAGGGTGCTGGGAGGGAAATTTATAGCAACATTACTGTGTTTTGCTAGAAATCTCTTAATGCACCAAAGTGGAGAGGTGTGTGTGTTTTTTATTAAAATGTTACACTCTATAAATCTGAGCAGTGGGGAGGACACAGGTGGCCCTGGGGCTCAGCTGACTGCACTGTCATTTCTAACTCTGGGAAGGTCTATGTGTCTGTCCTCTCACCCATCACAGCATCAGCACAGCCACAGCCTGTCTCCATCCCAGACTCACCATGCCTGTGGAGGCTCTGCATTTGCTTCAGTGCTGCTGTTGTTGCTGCTGTTGGGTTTATTCCCTCCTTTTTTTGTTGTTCTGATCTTTCAGTCCCCAAAGATCACAAGTCACACTGAGCCGTTGCTCCTGCCTTGATAGTGGGTTTCCTGAAGATGTCACACAGAATCATTGAGGTTAAAAAGATCATCGAGTTCACCCACTAACTGCTGAGTCCACCACTAAACCATGTCCCTCAGCACCACATCCACACATCTTTTAAATTACCCCCAGGAATGGTGGCTCCACTGCTTCCCTGAGCAGCCTGTTAGTGTCATTCAGATACTTCAGACTTTCTCAGGGACTTTCTCTCGAGTCTTAGCTGCAGTTGTGTCCCCGTGAGAAAGCGTCATGGATGGATGATCCCAAAAAGCTGAAGATGGCTGCTGAGCAGAGACCTGTCCCTGTGGCTGGGAAAGGTTGTTGGCCATGCAATCCAGAGCCTGGGTGCTTATCACCAGGGTTTCTGATTCAGAAATCTAAATCACAGTGGCCTGATTTCTGCAACAGCTGCTGCAGCTTTTACTCTGGCTCCAGGGAAAGCTGAAGAAGCTCAGGATGTGCAGAAACCCCAGCTACTTGTGTCCCTGTGTCTGTTAGGAGATGAGTACTTCTGACTGAAACTCTGGCTGAGCTGCTCACCTGGGAGGTGGCTGGTGTTGCTAAGCTGCTCACTGGTGAAAGGGACAGAGACCCACAGGACCTTGGAGCTCTTTCCCAGCCCGCAGTAAACAGCAGGTTTTTGTGGTTTAGTGTGAGTTGAGGCAATCATTTGGTTGAGACTCTTTGGTTGAGACTCTCTGCCTTAAGAGAAAGGTGCTTCCCTCAGAGTGCAATTTACAATAAATAAGCATCACCTTCGTGGGGTGAACATCCAGGAAACCCCTCGGCCTGCCTGTAAAATCTCTTGGATGCTTTCTATAAGAAAGAGCAACCCTCAGCCATCCTGTAGAGGGAATCTGCAACCCCTGTGAACCGATTCCCCTTAATTAAGTACGGCTCTGACACACCAGCCTTGATTGGATTTTTTTTGCCTTGATCGGATTTTTTCTGGGAGCTCAAAAAAAAAAAATCAAAATAACCCCCCCCCCAAAAAAAAAAAAAAACCACCCCAAGGAAAGCAGCGTTCCTGGAAGGCTTAACAAAATAAACAAGCAAACGAGTAACAGAAAAGAAAAGGTCATAGCTATGGTGCAGAAGGCTCAAAGAGCAGCATTAAGTCTCTGCTAGGGATCCTGTGCACTCGGAGGTGTGGCGGGGCCGGGAGCCCGAGTGCCGGGGCCGTGGGAGCCCGGGCCCCTGCCGCCGGGATCGTCCGGGGAGAAGGTGGCGGAGGCTCTGGAGTGTCCCGAGAGGAGAAGCCGTGCGAAGAAGCTGAGCATGTTATTCGCAAATTTTCCCCTTTTCCGTTCCGCTCCCTTTTCGGCACTTTTCTGCAAGGGATTTTTTCCGCGGCTTGCCTGAACTCTCTTCCCTCTCCTCCACCACAAAAAAAAAAAATGAGTTCCCCTTCATGTACCCGTTCCCGAATGAACCAGGTGAAGAAAGGGGCTTTTCCCCGACACTCCGAGCAGCGGGACGGTGCGAAGCCGCTGCTGTGGTCGCGGGACACGTGTGGGAGCGCAGCGCGGACGATCGCCGTCGGGGCCGGGAGCTCCGAGGCCATTGCCCTGAAGCGCTTCAACCGTGGTTAAATCGGTAGATTTTAGCGCAAATGATACGGAAAATAAGTTTGTGCATGGTGCACTGACCAACTGATGTGTTACTGTGATATCCGTGATTGGGATGTGGTTATAGCCAGGAATAAACCAAAATCAGAAGGGTTATTATACTTAGTAGTGAGACGGGAGTTGCTTTATTTGGGGAGATCCGTTCTTCTTTGGGTTAGGGATGTTTTTCGGGAGCTGCTTGGAGATTACAAGGAGAAAGGTGGAGTTGTATTTCTGTTTTCTTATACAAACGACCCAGGCGTAAATCCCAGTCAGAGGATAAGGCAGGGAGAGGAACAAACGAAATTCAGCGGGCGGGCTGTAACGGGGCCGGGGCTGAGCCCCTCCATCCCTGTGGTCCCGGGGCTCGGTGAGGAGCCGTCTCGGGCACTGCGAAGGGTCGAAGCTGGTGCGGATCTTCCGCGGCCTGGGTCGCCTTGCCCTGAGTGCTTCATATTTGTATGAGTATAAAAATCTCCAGGCTTCCCCTGGAGGGCTTTCCAGCCGCTCCCGGCAGCAGGCGGCAGCTGCTCATCCCAGGGATGCTGGAGGTGGGTCGGCGGGCTGGGGGCGAGCTCGCCTTCGCTCGGCCTCCCCGCCTGCCCCAGTGTGTCCCCATGTGTGTGTCCCCATCCCCCCTCCGCCGCTGCCGCCGCGGGCTGTCCCGGCTCTGCCCCGCTCGGAAAGGTCAGGAGGAGCCGCTCCCGCCGCGCTGACAGGTGCACCAACTGCCACTGGATGCCTTCTCCTCGGAGCCCCCTCCTCCCGACCTCTTTGTTTCGTGCTCAGGGCAAAGAGGACATTCCCAGGCCGGCTCACAGCCCCCCCCCCCCCTCCCCAAACCCCTCACCCCTGAGGAATTGCCTCCACCACGGGGCATCGTGGCCACGAAAGGTCACCTTGTGCTCGGCCCAGCGTGGGCACGGTGGGTCCTCCCCATCCAGTCCCCCCTCACCCGCACGCCGGGACGGCCGCGGTGGTACCCGGAGCGCGGAGCCGCATCCCTCGGGCTCGGCCGTTCCCACTCCGGGCGACCACGGCCGCTCGCCCGCCCTGCCGCCCGGGCAGCCTGCGAGCCGCTCTGCCTTCCCTGTCCGGGGCTTCTGATTCAAGCAAAAAATAGCCCCTGACCTCAGAGTCAGACCGGGCAAGGTCACATGCAAACGGAAAATATCGGGGAAATTAATAGCAAGTGGATTTTTCCCCGCAGGAAGGAATTTACAGATAGCCGCTAAAACTGCGGCGTAGTAAATATAGACACACACCCCGCGATCATGTTCAGGGGTACTTGGAAGCGGGACGAAGTGCGCGGCAGGGCTTTAACTCAGCCCAGCGCGACCGCCTAAAGACCGGGCCAAGGGCTGAGGGAGGCCTGAGACCCCCCAAGCGCGACCCGCGGAGTGGGGAGCGCGGAGTGCGGAGCGGGGAGCGGAGCAGGGAGCGCGGGGCCGCCCCTGCTCCGCCTTCCCATTGGCTTCCACGTAGTGGCGTCAGCCCCTCGAGCGCGATGCCAAAAGCAGTGATTTTTCCATGTTTTTCTGGGGAAGTGTGGGGGGGGGGAGGACGGGATGGAGGGGGCTGGGATGCTCCGGGGATCCCGGGGCGCCCCTCCGGCCCGGTCGCGTCTGGCCGGAATGGGCCCAGCTGCCCCATCTCCGTCCGTGGAGACTGAGGCTCTGTGCTGCCCGAGGCTCGAAGCGAGCGCGGCGCTTCCTGCAAAAGGAACAAAATTTATAAGGAAAAAAACAAAAAAGGAAAAAGGAAAAGCTAAAAATAATTTTTTAAAAAGAAATGAAAGAGGGAAAAGAAAAGAAAAGAAAAGAAAAGAAAAGAAAAGAAAAGAAAAGAAAAGAAAAGAAAAGAAAAGAAAAGAAAAGAAAAGAAAAGAAAAGAAAAGAAAAGAAAAGAAAAGAAAAGAAAAGAAAAGAAAAGAAAAGAAAAGAAAAGAAAAGAGAAAACCTTTAAAAAAAAGAAAAAGAAAGAAAAGGGAAGAAAAGCCCTCTGCTATAAAGGCTGAGTGGACCCCCGAGGCCCGGAGCGTCCCGCCGAGCCCGCCCGGCGCCGGTCGGCAGGGTCTCGCTGCCTCGGGGCCGTCCGAGCGGAGCGGCGCGGGCAGCCCCGACCCCCTCCCTGCACAGCGCGCCGGGGTACCCGCCTCGCCCCGGCCCCCACCCCTCCGGGCTCCCCCTGCACCCAGCACTCGAGGGAGTAAGCAGGTGCCAGGGTTTGGTGAAAATACACAGATTTGCAGACACGCGCGACTGTGCACACCTACGGACCCGTCCCCCGAACCGGGCCGGGGGGAGCGGGCCGCGGGCAGCCGGGAGAGAGCCTGCGGGAAGCAGAGCCTGGGAGTGGGTTTTGCCCCTCTGCCGAAGCCGCGGTGAGAGGCAGCGGGGGCACCGCGGGGGACGTGGGGAGGAGAGCTTTGCCCGCACAAACCCCGAGGCGCAGGGGTCACCCTGGCCCGGCTCAGAGCCTCCCCCTTCGCTTTCCCCGGGAAGGAGAGGAGCGAGTCAGCTCCAGTTCTGTGCAAGCTCCTCCGTGACGCGAGGAGCCGGCTTTAAAAACAGTCGGCATTGCCTATGTGTTGCACATACATTTATCGCCGAGGGCTGGAGAGCGGAGCTGCTGCCCGGCGCAGCCCAGGCCACACTGCGGTACCCGGCCGGCAGGTACCAGCGGGGCTGTCGTCACTCAAGCTCCTCTCCCGAAAGAAAGTTTCAACCTTCGTCTCACTGGAAAAACAACACAAAACAAAACAACCAGCCCCAAAAGTCTGGGGAGATTAGCATGAATATTTTTTCCCCTTTCTTCCCCCTAGCAGCGGTGTTATAAATAGGTCGCCTTCAGATCTCGCTCCGGTACAAAAGGAGCCCGCAGCTCTGAAGTGACCACACAAACCAACCCAACGGGGGACTAAAGTGGAGACAGTTTCCAAGAGCGGGACTCTGCCAAAGAGCCGGGAGGGAACGGTGGGAAAAATCCTCCCTCTTCTCCATCTCCTTCCACCCAGTGAAATGACCCCACTCCTTAAACCGAGGTATCTACTGTCCCACCGTCCGGAGGAAACACCTAGGGTGCTCCCCGGAGCGCCGGGAGGACGGTGGAGGCTCCGGGGGGGCACACACGGCCGGTGGCTGGGAAAGCAGAGAAGCTCGTTCCTGCCTCCCCCCTCCCGGCCCCCTGCGAGAGGGTCTCATCACGCCGCCCTCCCGCCTGCCCCGGGACCAGTGGGTACTTCTGCCTTTTCCCTGGCTGGGACACAAGCCGCAGGGTTTAAATCTCACGGGAACGCAGATTTTTGTGGGGTGTTTTTTTGTTGTTTTCGGGTTGGGTTTTTTTTTTTGCTGAAGAGACGGAGATGCAGGATCACTACCGCCGGGGTTTAGCGCCGGGTCCTCACCGGGAGGGATGCCCGCTCCTGCCCCGGTGGAAAGCAAAGGGCTTCTCGAAAACGAGCCAGGCAGGGCTGCCCTGGGTTGGTCCCCTCTCTCTGTGGCGTCGCCGGGAGGGGACATCTGGAGTCCCTCGGATCTGGAGAGCCGGGGCAATTCTCCCAGCAGCGATTTGCTCGGTGGGACCAGTTGGGTCCCGCAGCCCTGTGTGGAGATAAACCCTAGGGAGTGACTCCTTCCATAATCAATACGCTCGTACCTGAACGCGGTCTCGCTATAAAGCGCGAACACACACCGCTGCGGAACTGGCCGCAGATATTGCGACCCCTCCTTTTTTTTCCCTCCCGTCTTGGAGGCATTCGGTGCAGAGACCGGGCAAATTTGGGGTCACTCGGAGGGATAAGAAAACTGCGAGACCGGGGTTTCAAATGGTGCATCTGGCCCTTTCTGCCCCATCCTCGCCGCCGCGGGCGGGGATGCTCCCCTCGCCCCGATATCCTCCCGGAGGAGGAGCAGTGGGACCCCCACCTCCGGCGGGACACGGCCGCGCCGCGCAGCGCCGTCTCCTCCTTCAACGGGGAGCTGCAGGCTCCCTGACTGCTTTTAATATTCACAAAGCTTCGCTCTCAGCTAACGAGGGCTGGGGGAATCCCCTGTCAAAGTCGCTGAAAGGACTTCACGTAAAACCCAACGTAGCCAAAAGAAAACCATCGAGAAAAGCGATTCCCAGCTTCTTCCCACCCCTCCCCGCGCCACATCGCCAGGTCTTTGCGAACACCCTTTCCCCCGGTAACGATTCCCGAATTAACCTCCTTCTTCCAGGGACATAAATTGGTCGTTAGAGAGAGGAGTTTATTGCGGTCCCTTCCGCGGGGCTGCGGATTAGCTTTGATTGGGAAGTCATGGACTTTTCGTTACAATTGTTAATGCAAAGAAGGGGCTGGAGAAGCGACCGAGGCAGAAGGCGGGCGACCATCCCTCGGCACGGCCAAGCCGGAGCCCCTCCGTGAGCCTCTGGAAAGAACCCAAACAAAACCAAAACAAACAAACAAAAAACAACCCAGAAGCCAACCTATACCTATATATTTATTTTAAACCATCTCCTGTTCGATCCCGGAATCTCTCTCTTTTAGGTATTTATGCTTGCTTTTATTTAACTTTGCCGACCAGAACTCCCGAGGCCGAGTATTAACGCGGCATTAGCTGTCCTCTCATCGTTTGTTTTAGCCTGTTTCTTCCTCTGTCAAAATAATTGCTAGGGAAGCAACTCCCATATTTTAACGCGCTCACATCTCTCCCATCCCCCCCGCCCCGCATAATACTCTCTTCCATCAGCCCGGCTGCTGGTCCGCTGCGGCGGAGATGGGGATGCGCGATTCGGGCGCAGCCGGTACCCGCAGCGCCCTGATTCCCCTCTGGCCACCTCAAAGTGGTTTTTCGAGAGACGTTCATGCGTTGAATTGGTTTACTTTTAATTAAGTGGTGGATTGGGAAAGTAGGGGGTGGGGTGGTGCTGGTGGGGGGAAAGTTTGGGAGGGGGGAAAGAAACGAGGAGGAAAATAATTAAGTGAAGTAATGAGAAGAAGGAGGAAAGTGAAGCCTCTGAAAAGTTTTTTGGAGCAGAAAGCTGAGCGAGGCCGGCGCTGCTCTGAGGGAGACTGGCAAAATGGTTTGAAATCTAGGAAATGGATCGATCTCTGACTGGTTTTAATGACAATCTTGCTAGAAATGCTTTCTGCATCTGGGAGGTGAGGGGAGGGGGAGGCTGTTCTTGTCAGATCCGAGCTATTGCAAACGGTGGTGCTGGTTTTGCGTCTGGAGCAAAGTCCTGGGGGGACTGGAGCCGTCGTCCCGGGGGCTGCACCCCAGCCCTGCCGCCCTGTTCTCCCCCCTCCCCAAATCGCATCCCGCTTCCCCCTCCAGCACTCAGATCCACAAAAAATGAAAGCCACGAGTATCCCCTCGTCTTCACGGGGGGAAAGAAGCCGGGGGGAGAGGGAAGGACACACGGGCTGGCCCCGGGGAGAGCCCGTTGGGAGCCCAGAACCGATGCCGGTGCCTCCCCTCCCCACCCGCAGCCTGGTCCGCCGCGGCCCGTGCTCCCGAAGGGGTTAAGGAGCCTTTTCTTTTCTTTTCTTTTCTTTTCTTTTCTTTTCTTTTCTTTTCTTTTCTTTTCTTTTCTTTTCTTTTCTTTTCTTTTCTTTTCTTTTCTTTTCTTTTCTTTTCTTTTCTTTTCTTTTCTTTTCTTTTCTCTCTTCCTCCATTTCTTTTTCTCTTTTTCTTTTTTATGTTATTTCATTTTCCTTTCCTTTCCTTTCCTTTCCTTTCCTTTCCTTTCCTTTCCTTTCCTTTCCTTTCCTTTCCTTTCCTTTCCTTTCCTTTCCTTTCCTTTCCCTTCATTTCCTTCTTGTCTTTTCCTTCTTTCCTTTTCTAAAGAACTGTGTAATATCTTTATTACTGAAAACTTCAAGGTAAGCGAGCAATAGAAACCAGATGTGGGGATGGGAAGAAGGCCGGGTAAGAGTAAGCTTGAGGGGCAACAGGAGTTAGCCGGGGGAGGAGGGGAATCAGGTTGAATGGCGGGAGAAGGGAGACGACGGAAGGTGAGTATTGATTTATTTTTAAGCCCTTTTTGGGTTGCAACTGACCCCTCAAACCAAAAAAGGCTCCCGCCAGCTTCTGTCGCTTTGCAAACTCACCCCTGGCAGTCCCCGAAGCCGGGGCCAAGTTTGTGTTGCGAGCCTGACAAAATCCCTCCCTGCTGCCCTCCCGCTTGTGATCCGATTGTTGTACACCTGGAGAGAACACAGGTTTTTAGAGGTAAATAAAGAACAACCATCATAAACGTGGGGCCAGACGCCGATGAGAGCTCGTCTTGGCCATGTGCTGGGCGACCACGGCAGCGCCGTGCCCGAGGCGGCCAATGGCTCACGGCAGCAGTGGGAGAGGTGCCGGCCCTGGAGGGGTTAATGGGGGGAGGCTTAAAGCTGCGGGGAAAATCCGTACTGCCTTTAATGCCGGCGGGGAGAAGGGGGGTGCGGAGGCGGGGGTCCCCGCAGCGGGGACAAGGAGCGGCGCCGAGGGCCGGGGCGAGCCGAGCGCCTCATCCCCGTTAAAGCGTCCGCGGTGCTCCCTCCTGCGCGGTCCCGCATCGATCCCTCCCGTGGCATCTGGGTGATTTTCTTTTCTTTTCTTTTTTTTTTTTTTTTTTTTTTTAATAATAAGGCCTTTTTGGGGCCGTTTTGGGTTGTGGGTTTGGGTATTTTTAAACGCAAAAGATATGACCACCCTCCCTCTTTGTTTCCACACCCCCCCGTACACATCCAATCCCCCCCCCCCCTTTCCTGGGCCCCCTCCCCTCCACTGTCATCATCTACATATTAATTGGGGGAGAGGTCTCTCTTTTTTTTTCTCCTCTTTTTCTTTTTCCTTTTTTCCCTATGTGTGGGGGGAAGTGGGAGAAGAACCTCTTTAGCTTGTAGATAGTTTGGAGGAAGAGACGGAGGGCAAGCGTGTGTGTGTGTGAGAGAGAGAGGGAGGGAGGGAAAGAAAAAAAACCCTTTTACTGTGCGAGATCTTAAGGGGGTTTGGAGATCTGGTCGGCTTTCAGGAACATCTGAATCCTCTTAGAGCTCCCTGGCCCAGCTGTGACTGTGTGTGTGTGTGTATGCGAGAGCGAGAGGGAAAGAGAGGTTCCTGGTGCCCCTCCAAGCGCATTAAGGACACTCGGGCCTTTTAATTTTAGGAATGAATGCTGATACTTGTGTTTCTTATTGTGATCCGGCTGCCATGGATTCCTACTACAACGCAGCCTCCCAGGGCACAGAAGGCTCCTCGCCTTTTAGGGCATTTCAAGCAAGTGACAAGTTCAGCCCTACTTTCCTGGCCAGCAAAGGACAAGGCTTTGGTGACAGCAGCACGAAGTGCCGGAGCCGCTACAGCCAGCAGGAATGTCAGTCCCTGGATGGCAGCGGGCAGGCTCCCGGCCCCGCCGGGGCTCCAGCCTCCTTTAACAAATACCCGCCGCAGCAGCAGCACCTCTATATGCAACGAGGCCCCTGCAAAACCCCCCCGGAGAGCAACATCAAGCTGCAAGAGAACAGTGGCCACAACGGAGCTTTGCAGGTCTCCTGTTACGGTGAGTGGTGGGGGAAGCACCGGGAGGAGGCGGTGGAACGTGTTGGGGGGCGGGCGGGGGGGGGAACCAGAGAGAGACGCCCGGGGCTGAAAAGGGCCTGTCGGGGACGGTGGGGGGGTGAAGGAGGGGGGTGGCTGCCCGGCTGGACAAGTCCTCCCGGGGTCAAGGAGACCTTGACCGGCTCCGCCGTGGCCGCGGGCAGCCCCATCCCGCCGCCGCTACGCGGGGCTGGGGTCCTTGTCCTGCCCCCCCATAGCTTTATTCCCAGACGGGTCTGGGCTTTGCGTTTCCCCTCCGGGGAAGTCACATTTTCCCCCACCCTGTTACGTTTTGCGGTGATTTGAAGGGTAATTTCTTGAGCGGCGCCGGTGCGCTCCCTGGGAGCGCTGAGCTCCTGAGAACGCAGAAACCCGCGGTAAACAGGGGCAGAAAGAGCGCCCGCACCGCCAGGATGCGCAGAATATTCTCTACCGGGGCTCTGTTTCAGAGGAAGACTTTCTGGAAAATTGCATCGACATTTTCGCTTTCCGCTGTTAACTGTCTTTCCTACTTTCTTGTCTCGCACTTTCTCCCCTGATCGCCACTCCCCTCTAATTGATTTCTGCCCGGCTTGCAGATAACCCACTCGCATCCTCTCCGCGGGTCATTAGCGACAATTAAGGCACTCCCTTGCGTTGGCGCTCGGCGGGACAGTCTGCAATGGGATCGTTTTTCCTGTCGTTTCCGACTGTGGCTTTAAAATTCTGTTTTTTTGGTGGAATCGAGGAGATTTGCGGGAGGGAGGGGAGGGGGAAGGCCAAAACCCAACCCCCCAAAACCCCAGCACCCCCACCTCAATTTAAAAAAAGAAAGCCAACAACCAAACAAATAAAACACTCACTTTTTATTTTTTTTTTTTCCTCGAAGAAGGAAAAGTGTAAACGGGTCTTTCTCTCCCTCCCAGTGATGGCGGAGAGGGCTGCCAGTGCCGGCGGGGAGGGGTGGTCGTGTCCCCGTCCGCCGGACCACCGTAACCACACCGGGCAGGGACAACGGGGTCTCAGGGGAGTCCCTAAATCAGGGCCTTCTCCCTGCCCATTTCCCAAACCCCGGCGTGCCGTCCATCACTCCCTGCGTGTAGCCAAGTCCCCGCACCCCTCCCTCCTTGTTCCCGGATCCAGCGGCCGCCTGGATCGCTCCCCGCTCCTCAGGTGAATCCCTTCCCGAGCAAAGAGTCCTCGGGAGGCAGCCGTGCCCAGGGACCGCAAACACAGCCCAGCTGCTCGTTCCCCGCCCGGACGGACAAGGGCCCGATCCTGTCTTCCCACCTCGGGCCGCGCTCTGTCTCTGTCCCCCCCCCGGGTGGCACAACCCCCCTCCCTCAGGTAACTCCTGCTGGGGCTGCTTTCGTCCTTCTTCTGGCCGGGGCTTAGTCGATAGCTTTCTCCGTCTCTTCCCCCGTCCGTTTCGCGCGGGTGGACAACCGAGGCCCGCTCCGCATCCGCGGGGCCTCCCGGGGCCCACGGCCAAGGGCAAGGTGAGACCGAGCGGCCCCGGCCGGGAGGGACCAGCTCCCCGCTCCTCCCGGGAGCCCCGGGCGCCCTTCGCGGCCGCCCTGCCCCGTCATCCTCTCCCCGGTGATCGTCTCTCTTGTTTCTGTGCGTTGCAAAGCCCAGGGCGCCGGCATAGCCCGTGGTGACACATTAGAACCTCCGCTAGAGCCACGCAAATGTATCGCCCTCCTTGACTCCGACAGGGTGTGTGTGGGGGTCCCTCAATTTATTTTCAAGCGAGGCTCTGGGTTTGAGTTCAGCGGGACGCGCGGCGAGACCCTCGTTGAGAACCCTTTGTGATGTGGCTACGGGCGATGCGCTGTAATAAGAGACACATGAATCCGCGGGGATAATTAATGGCAATAATAATAACGATTAACGATTGAAGAGAGAAACTCGCTAATAACAGCCAGATCAGGGCTGCGCAGAGTGACTGCAGCAGCAGCAGCAGGAGCCTCTCGCCTTCTCCCAAACGGCTAAAGAGCCACTCCCGGCTAAAGGGAACGGGGAATCACCGAGCCCGGGTAAATATCCTCGGCGTGCGTGACTGCCGTTCTTCTCCGCAACGGGCGTGGAGGCGGCCAGCAAACACCGCATGAAGGACGGGGAGAGCTCCTGGAGGGTTCGTTTCCCTGGGGAAGCCGGGGTGGGGGGGATGTGGCTGCCCCGGCCGAGCCTCCACTGTTGCTCCGGTGCCGGTCCCGCAGGGTGCGATGCGCAGTGGGAGAAGGAGCGCGGCGGCAACGGGGACCGATACCTCCCCGCGTTCCCGGGTGCCCGGAGCTGAGGAGGATGGGAGTGGTGGGATGCTATGTCTCGATCTAAAAAAAAACCCAAAAAACAATATTTCCCCCCTAAAAAAAAAAGGGGAAAAAAAACCCCGAAACAAGCACAAAAACCCCACCCGAGGCCCCCAAAACGGCTTCTCCCCCCACGCCCGGAGCTGCGTCCATCGAGGGGCACAGCGGGAGAGGGTGTTTGTGTCCGTCATGTGTGAGTTCCCCCCGCCTTTTAAAACATTTAATTTTAAGTCTTTAATAAACAAATCGTTTCGAGTTATAAAAAGCCCGTGCCTGCCATCTATTGCTCTCTGCTTCTATTTCGAGATCTCATCCCTTTCATCGCATTGTACGGATAAATATAGGCCCGGGAGAGCTGCGTCCGTAAATACACCGAGCGGCAGTCGCCGAAGTGCTGGCAAGCGCCGGTGGCACCGGGCGGCCCTGACTCTCGGGCGGGCTCTCTGTGGCACCTTCGGGGAGATGAGGGGGTCCCTCTGGCTCTGAGCGGGGGTCCTCCAGCCCCGGGAGGGGTCCTGGCGAGGCTTCCCGGCTCCGCTCGTCGATGGGGCCAGCGGCCTTGCAGAGTTTCCCTCCTCCATTCCCCCCGTCTCCCCGCCGTAAATAGGGGTACGGGTTATCCCGCAGACCGGCACCGGCTATTAAAGCCGAAATCTTAAATAAAAGCCTTCAGAACAGGTTATATATCTTGGCTTAGGAGGGAGGGAAAAAAGCTTTCGAATGATTTATGTGCTGCAGTGATCTGAGTTGCTATTTCTACTGCGTGGAGCTGGAGTAAGTTATATGTCTGGAAACATCTGTATGCGTATAGCCCTGTACCCACACAAATACGTTCGTCTGTTGCCGTCTAGAAATACGGGCTGGGGGGGGAAAAAATCCTTTAAGGAGAGAAGGCGAATGTGATGGGGATGTTTGCTCAAAGGAAACGGGCTTTCTGTAACGGAGGAAATTCTTTAAGCGCCGGGTTATGCAAATAACGACCATTTCTTTTATTTAGCGAGCAAATTAAAAAGTGCAGCCTAAAGCGCGTTATTAACAGAAGGGCGGAAAGCCGCCGCCGTAGGACTCGGAGGATCACTGCGTGCCTTTTTCTTTTTATTGACACTTTTAATGTATTTCTCCTCCTCCCCCTAATGTAATGTGAACTGCAGGCACGGCAGGAACCAGCTCGCCGGCGGTGTGTGTGTCCCTCCCGTCCCCGCCCCGGCCTCCCGTGAGAGGAGCTGCCTGCCAGGCGCTCGGGCTCCCCGCGGAGCCGCCCGGAGCCCCCGCCGATGGGCTTTGCCGCAGCCCGCCGTGCGCGGGCAGGGCCGGCGGCGTCTGCTCCCCGCTTCCCCCGCCCTTCCCCCGGCTCCAGCCGCAGCTCCGAGCCCGGGGCGGGAAGGGGGTACCTGGGGCCGTGTTCTTCGCCGCGGGACTCTCGCAGGGCGATGCCGTTCCCTCCGCACCGCTCCGGCGGTACAGGGAGCGTTACCGGGAACCGCGCCGACACCCGCCTGGGGGAGTGTGTGTGCGGGGGGTGGGCAGTCGCTGCCCCCTCGCCCGGCCGCGGGGTGCAGAGGGCTTTTGGGAGGGTTGTGGCCGTCCTGCGTCCCCTTTCCCTCTCCCTTCAGCTTTGATCTCGGCTCCTCTCCCGCGGCGAGGAACGGGACCCGGGCTGCGGGGAGCTGCTGCCCCTCTCATCCCAAGGGAGAGTACACACAGGGGGGAAGGGGGCGAGAAGGGAGGGACGGAGCGGCGGGGAGAAGCAGCGGGCGAGCGGGGCGGGGCCGGCCCGGGGCGGCGGGGGCGGCTCCTGCCCGGGGGCCTCGGGGCCATGGCTCGACCCGGCCTGGCTCGGCTCGGCTCGGCTGCTGGCCCCGGCGTGCTGCTGACGCCGCCCTGGCAATCGCCCTCTCTTTTCCACAATAGGGCCACCAGATCTGCCATTCACGGGCTCCGGCACCCTCCCAGGGAGGGGAGGGAGCTCCCTCGCCGGGAGTTTGGCTAAAGCCTCTGTTTGAACAGACACTGGGAGGTGCGGGATCGCCTCCGCGGAAAGCTGCGGGATTTCCTCGGGGAGCAGGACGCGAAGGTAGGGCTCACGCTCCTCACCCCGGCTGCGCTGGAGGATTTATTCGCGGCTCTTCCCAAAGGTGTTTTGCGCTTCTCTTGACTTGGACGGTGGATGTGGCTGCAAGGCTTTTTGATAGGATTCTTGACCCGAGCTGTTTATAACACTCCGTGTCGAAGGACCGGGAGCCTGCCTCCCTTCCCCCGTATTCCTGCCGCTCCCGCCTTGCAGGAGGATCTTTTTTTCCGCGCTTAGAGCTGTTTATTTTCGACTTGTCCGCTGCCGATCGGGATTAACTCCGCTGTAGCCCTACACTTTCTGCAGCGCCCGCTTGTAACCCCAGCGGGACGTTAGCAGCAAGGGTGCAGAAAGAGAGAAAGGAAGAGTCTTAAAACTTTTACGAGTCTTAATTTGTTTTGAAAGCGTCACAGTGCGAAGCAGCCGAGAAAAAAATACTGACTGGGGGAGGGGGCGGTGAGGGAGAGAGATTTGGAGATGCTTAACGCATCTTTTCCTCAGGCTTTGGTGTAGGAGTCCTATTAACAATATATGCTGATGCCAGATAGCGCGAAGGAGCCGTGTGTGTGTTATCTGGAGCTGCAGGCTGTTTATTTTGTGCAGCCTTTGGAGTGTACATGCAGTGCGGTTGCATGACTAACTGGCTGGAGTGATGATTCACTGGCTGCTTTATGGGTGACTGCTCAAAACAAGTTGTGAATCAAAAGAGATTTCTTTGGCTGTGGTTTCTAACCTCCCAAGTTTAAGGGGAGCTAATGTGCAGGCTTCAGTCCCTCAGATCGTCAAGATTTATGCCTTTTCCAAGCCCTGCCTTCAAAGCCATGATGAGTTTCCCTTTTAAGAGGGAGGTGGTGTCTAGGAGGCTTGGAGCCAAGGTCTGCTGCTAAAGGACATCTCCAGGCAAAGCCCTGTCCATTCGAGTCACTCAGTTCCAGGCTCTTCAGCCAGTTGCACTCTCTCGAGTCCTCGAGCAGCTTTTATTACCTAGTTCAGGGCATCTGGGTAGCTGTAGCACGTTTTGGGTAGAAGGTGTGATGCATCCCGTGGCAGTAAAGGACTTTTCTTCCCATTTTGCAACTGATGCTTGGAACCTGTGAGTGGCTTGTGCAAGGTGAGGCTTGCAGCTGCTCAGTGTCACCAGGGTGACCTTACCAGGGCCATGGCTCTGGCAGAGTCAGAGATACAGTCATTTAGGTTGGAAAATACCTTTAAGATCATCAAGTCCAGCTGTTAGAGGAGGCTCTCAGCAGGCTCGAGTAGGATTCTGCTGTCAGAGTTGGAAAACTCACAAAGTAGTAGTCCTGTGTTTGATTTTTGGGGGAGTCTGAACTTAGGTTTCCTGATAGCCACGTCATTATTTGGAGCAAGAAGCTGTAGCAATTGGTGTGTTCTATGCCCAGGTCTCTCAGTCTGCAAATCCACATTAATGGGCTTGTCTTTGAAAAGCAACTCATCATCGTGAGCAACCTACACGATATGAGTTGGTCACTGCTCTTCAGAAGATGCTGAGAAATGACTGCTCCAAAAGCTGTGTGTTGCTGAGGAATTCCTCCCACACATTTGGGAAACAAAAAAGTCCCCTCTCAGTTGCTAATCAGCGTGGAAAGCATAGGTCTGATGAATGTCCATGTAGAGACACTTTCCAAAGGGAAATAGTTGTGGGCTAGGAGCAGGTGAAGCAGTTAATGCAAGACCCCTGTGACTTGAGAAACATTTATTAAGAGATGAATGGGAACGCTTTGCATGAATAAAGTATAATTTACTATAGTTACATGTCTCTCAGCTGCCTGGACCTGTAAATGAAAGCTCACGAGTAAAGCAGGAAAGCTGCTTGCATATATTAAATGACTTCCACTCTGCTATCTGTGTAAGTTGAGGTGAATCAGTATTGTGAGACGTAGTGGTGACTCTGCATGGCCACGTTTTCGTTCACGCTCACGAGTCGTCTTTGTGTTTTGAACGCCACGTAAATAGACTTGATGTGAAAGGGCAACTGTAATCACCACTGTAATTCCAGGGCCATTTTTCAAGTGCAAGATAGATGGGTCAGTGAGGAAGAGGGGAAAGGGATGGAGCGAGGAGGGAACAGAGATGAATGAGATGAGGCAGGGGAAGAAGATGAGGAGCTGTCTTGGGTGGGCGATGAGCAGACTTGGCACTGTTAGGGAAGGTGGTCTGCAAGTGATTTTATGAACTATATAAGTATGAATGCACCAGCACCAAATTCTTTATCTCTCTGTTGAGAATAGCTGTGATTCAACACACAGTAGCTGCTATCTTCAAGTCTCAGCAGGATTTAGCCATGACAAGCTGAAATGTCATAAGCTGTGGTCTCTTCTTATCTGCATCGAAGACCATTACATCGCCTAACTCAGCAGTTAAGTGGCTCTTTACATCTGATAGGTGTAGCTTTGGGTGGGTTTTTTTGGTGAAGATGCAGTTTAAGGGTTTATCCTGTTGCAGTTAATCTGTTGTCTGAAAACAGATGGTTGAATCGGTGTTGTTTCTGAATGTACTCTTTATTGGCAAGAACTGTGGTTACTAGTTGTAAGGCAAGTGGGATTTTAGCTGGTGATGGTGCCTGGTTTTGTCACTGATAGACATGCTGCCTGCTGAAGCTGAGTGAAAACTCTGCGGTGCTTACAAAGATAGCAACCACCTTTATTCAGTACAAGGCTGAAAACACTACAAAACCAAAGATGAGGAGTCAACAGAAAGCCGAGGCCCATCAGGGAAGTGCTATCAGTGGGCAATCGGGAACCTGAGGAGGAGACAGAACAAACACTTTGGGCAGAGGGAAATAAAGGACACTTGTAATGTCTCAAAAATAACTAATATCTGACTGCTGTTGTGCTTAGGGAGATGAGGCTTTGTGTACAAGCACTGCTGCAGAAAAGAAATTCTCGTGTCCCCTCAGTTTTCCCCTGTAGCAGCAGCTGCCTCCTCAGGAGTGTGGGTACGTCTGAACCTCATTGATTCAGAGGCAGTGCTGGTGTCGGGGTAAAATGCAGTTTCCAAAGAAGGAAAGGGGAACTATATTCATTCTTTTGGTGCAAGAGGGGTCAGATGACAAAGATGATGCATATAACCTGTTCAGGAGCCGTGGGAAGAGAAAGGAATTCACACCAGAATCAAACCAAATCAAAACAAAGTTGTAAATTGTGTACAGGGAGAGAAGGCAGTATCAGGAATTTTCCCAGAAAGGGTTGAAAGCAGTTAGAGAGTGACTCTGTACTGGGACAGTACCCAGAGAGACCTGAGGCCCAGCTGCCAGACCCTGACTCCACGAGGTGCTGGGAAACATGAGTGACATGAGCCAGAAGATGTTTCACAAACCAAGGGAAATGGGAAAATGTTATTCAGCCTGAAACTTGATAGGAGGCCTGAGCCACAACTAGCTTTCTGAAAGAATAGGAAAGCACATCCCAGAGGAAACCAAAGGCTCAGCAGGGTACCAGCCTGCTGGTTGTGGGTGTGCCAGGCAGGGTTTGGGTCAACTGTAGGATTGACCATCCCCAGTGTGCGTGCATGAGCTCTGTCACATGAGCACAGGGATGCCCACAGCACTGGGCTTCTCCAGCACCAGCGTTGCTGCTCAAGAAAGGACCCCACAGGAGGCTGACACGTGTCTGTTGGAAAAGAGGATCCAGATGGGAGTCCTTGTTCACAGAGAAGAGTCTGAGGCCAACCCATGAGGCAGAAGTAGGCTCTGTAGCCTGGACTGCTGTGCTGTTCTTTGGTTCAGGAGACTTTGGGATATTCTGGAGCACCATGTGGTTCTTTTCCAGACTTCCCTGGCATAGTGCATGCCCAGACCTCATCCTGGAGCAGAGTCAGGAGCACAGCTGTGGCAAGGACCCATACCTGAGAGCTGAGAAGCACTGTGTTATAGACATAACCTGGCTTATCAAGATTTGGTCTGAACCTTCGTAAGCAGATTGGAGCCAGATATCAGTCTGAGCTAGACAGGACACAGCCAAATGCTAGAAGGCAAGAGGAAGAACAGACCCACCTAAATTGGCAAAGGACCTGCAGACATTTTGTGTTCCTCATGTCTCCAGATGCCAGTGAATACTTCCAAGATAAATAGCCCATGGACCAATTGCTAGACACTCAGGCAGATTGTGCAGGAGGCCAGGAACACTCCATGAAGCTGTGGGATTTATGGCAGAGCTTAAATATTTCATTTCAGCCCTTGAACAGACCTCAGAAAGCTGCTACTGGAGGAGAGAGAGAAGCTGGTTGCTTTATACAGGTATAAAGTCCTATTCTAGACAGAACAGTATTTCTACCCAGTTCATAACCACTTCAAGCTATTAGAAAAAGGCAATTATGCAGGATAGAGAGCAATGGGGGATTGGCTACAACATCAAACATGAGCACAACTGCTCAGTTAAGTGCAGCTCTGATGGGGAGGGGGAATATCTGCGAGAAGGGTTGTTATAAATATATGGCTAGTCAGGACACAGCCTCATAAAAATCCACTGAAAGCCCCAAACTCAACCCAGGAAACAGGGGGACCTGGAGCTGCACATGCAAAGCTGGGTGATGCTGGTTTGACATTAAGAGTTGTGGCTGTAGCAAGGTGCCCCGTGGTGCCCAGGGATGGATATTGATTTGGTGTTCAGAGAGTTCCTCTCTTCCCTTGTAGCCTTTAATTCATTTGCTTCTGGGAGAGGTACTTTGGTGGCTAGTTATACTGGAAATCCCCTTGGCCTTGGTGGCAAAAATGTGGGTTCTTGGTTGAACACCATTTTTGCCTCCGTTTGGCAGCGGGTCACTTCAGAGGGAGAGCTACGGAGGAAGCCAGGCAGCAAGACAGCAGGCAGATGCTCATTCAGGTACTGCGGTTGGTTGTTGAAATGAGACAGAGAGGGACAATGCAAAATGGAGCCAGCCCCATGGGTAGGAGGGAAGGCAGGGACTGTGGGAAGTGTCCTTGCTGGGGAGAAGTGCAGGCAGGAGACTGGATCGCTGTGATCTAGGAAAGTGCTCAGCGTGGTCAGGGTGGGAGATGAACTAACATTGGGCCTGTACATCACTGTGGTTGGGACGTGGTCAGTGAGCACCAGGGCTTTCATCCTGTGGCGTTTGCCTTTACGGACGTGGCTCATGTGAAAGAAAGAGGTTTGGGCGGTGTTTGTGGCGCCTGCCTCTGTGGGCAGGCCTCTGAGCTGTCTCCTTGAGCTTGTAAACAGTTCTTTGACCTCATCTGTTGTCCTGGTTAGAAAAACAGGCCAGAAAGAGCTTTGCTGTGCAATGTATTAATCAAAGGCTGCTTGTGCCTTACCATTAATAGATAATATCTGGGATGTGCCTCACTAGTCTCATTTTGGTTCTGCACAGTGGATATCTGGAGGCAGTGGATGGCTTTCGTGTTAGCACAAGTCCATAGCAAACTGTCGTGTGGGTCTCTGCCTGAAAGGTACCCCTCGCTCAAGAGAGCAACTGAGCAGCTATCAGAGAATCATAGAACCGTTATGGTTGGAAAAACCCTTTAAGCTCATAGAGTCCAACCCCTCCCCTTCACCCTGCCAAGCCCACCACTAACCCATGGCCCTCAGCACCTCAGCTCCACGGCTTTGCAATAGCTCCAGGGATGGGGACTCCCCCACCTCCCTGGGCAGCCTGGCAGAGGGGATGACAACCCGCTCAAGAAAAAATTTCTTCCTCAGGTCCAGTCTAAACCTCCCCTGGTGCAACTTGAGGCCCTTTTCTCTTGTCCTATCACTCGTTACTTGGGAGAAGAGATCAAGATATTGCCCAGCCAGTCCCTGCGTTATACCTGAGAGTATCCTGGCATATGGAAAGACCCTTTAGCAGGAGCTGATGATGTTTAACAAACAGACTGTCATGAGCTTGAGGATGCTAATCTGAACCCAGAACAAGGTGACCTATTGAAAAAGAGGTATAACAGTCACCCTGGGCAAACACTTAGCCAGAGGTGGTGAGGTGGCACTTCCCTGATGTGAGGGGAGGGAGCGTGGCACTGTCGGCCTGCCTGGCCATGCACAGCACTGATCCTGCTGCTGGAGACTCAGCTATGGCCTTGCCAGGGTTGCAAAAGGTCCACATGCTCCTCGTGAGAAGAGAAGGCTACCTTGATGGCTGGAGGAGAGTGGCTGGGAATTTTCAGAGCTGAAGGAGTTGTCATTGAACAGAGTTGGGGTGCCTGTGGGATGGGGACAGCACTGACGCTCTACTGGAAATTCACTTTTCCTTCATCTTGGTGGCAAAAGTTTGGGGTTGAGACCACAGCCACCAAAAGCTAGTTCTCCCAGCTTGTTCAAATGTCTTTTTTCGGGGGCAGACACCTCCCTCAGCAGGACAGCAAGAAAAGATTTAGACTGAATCCTTTTTTCTGTCATTCCTTCCGCAGTTTGTAGAAATGAAAATGCTTCTGCTTCATTCAGTAGATGTAGGTTTGCAAGAGAGGAGTTCAAGGAGCTAAAATTGTCCCTTGAAAAGGTTCCTGGTATCCAAACAAGGTGTGACTGAAAAAAAAACCCCAACAAGCCTCATTTGGCAACTGTGCATGCTCTTGAGTATAGGCTGTCTTCAGAGGAGCAGGGTGAAAGCTCTCTGGTCATGGTGGGAAAGCTTGGAATTTAAAGATGAAATGTTGCATAGGAGATGGGGAAATAAAACAATGGGTGATGAGTATTCATGAGAGCTCATTATACCCGAAACACTCAAGAGGTTCTGAGATTTCCTTACGGTGGCAAAACCATTGGACATTTTGAGGTTGCAAAATCTTTAGTCAAGCCAAGAGAGAACTGGTTTTGAGAAAAATGCAGGCAGATGATGGAAAATTCCGAGAGGAAATGGGATGCATTTCTTGCATGTGTTGTATTTCAAAAGTGAGTCCTCAAAGATGAGGAGGAATCCTACTCAGCAATGTCTCCTGGGGACCGTGCTGCCATTCATCGCTGTTGATGCTGTTGGGCCTTTGCCTGAGATGGAATCTGCCAGACAATATTTGTTGGTAGCTATGGGTTTCTTTAGAAGATGACCTGAAGCTTACCCAAAAAGGAACCAAGAGGCTGTGCTTGCAACCAAGCTTCTAAGGGATGAATTTTTCACCATATTTGGGGACCTAGACATGAAGAGCATGCGATAAGGCAGAGACTTTGAGGCCAAAGTCTTTCAGCAGGTTTCTCAGGTGCTGGTAAATGTAGTAGGGGGAGGTACCTATTGTCCTGTGGATGGTGGAGAGGGAAAGCTTGGGTGGTGCTCAGAGGAGGCACTGAGCCAACAGCAATGACACTTGGCCAAGATGCACCCATTTGCACTGCTGGGTCCACAGTGCTGTTCCCCAAGACCTTGATATCTGCCTGCCCCATGTCAGCATCTGAGAGGCCTTAATGTGTCTTGCACGGCACCAGAAACCTGTGAGTGGACAACTGAATCCCCTCCCCAGATACATGAGAATGATAAAAGGACCAGGATTAATACAGCCTTTTGTCTGTTCTGTTGCTTACAATGACTTTCAGAGGAGCAGAAAGTACAGTCTGACTCCAGTTCTCCTTCTTGGGCATCAGCCAGGAAACACAGCACACTCCTTGCGAGGAGTTCATCAGTTTGGGCCATTTGGTATGCACAGGGCTGGCCTTTCTGGCCTCAGCAGAAACCGAGTGGAACAGCTCAGGTTTTTCTAGAGGAAAACAACTGCAAGTATTGCCTCAGGCAACAGGCCCATTTTCTGATGTAGGCTTATGTGTAGAAACCCGTCTGATTCCTCATCTCATGGAGACAGAGATTAGGAACCCAAAGCAGATCAACCATGGTGTGTCGCAGTGACCACAGACTTGCACTAACACTTAAAGAAGCCAGTGGGTCCTGGCCCAAAGGGGAGTTATGAGGGGAACTGAGTGGGTCCTGAAAACCAAGAACACAGCTGGGGATGTTGAATCTGACAGAAAGGAGTTCCTTACTGGGGAAAAATAGAGAATGGCCTGATTTTGTTAAAACCAAAAACTATGCTGAGAACTCCCTGTCAGGGAGTTGAAAGGAAAGGGAGCAGCAGCTGAAACCTGCAGTGGCATCCCAGTGGGAGCAGAGTCAGCCTGAGCTGACTCTATGGAAATGGCCTGATGGGAAAACGCAATGCAAACCTGTCAATAGTTCAACTGATTGCTCTGATGGTCTTCCTCCCAAAATGTCTGGAATGAAGCAGGTCCATGGGTCTGGGTCCTGCTGGCAGGAGGCTGAGCAGGGAATGGTTGTGCCAACCTGGTGGTGGTGAGCCAAGCAGTACCCTTTTGCTCATCCCTGTGCCAGAAGTACTGACGCAGCAGTGTGAGTACAGGCAAGCTGACAAAACCAGCAGCAGAAGACACCAAAGGCTGCTCAAAACACACTCCAGAGCAGGCTGGAGCAGGGGGAGGATGTCCCCTGTCACCTCTGCCTGGAGCGGGGGACAGGGGTGACAGGGGCTCCAGCAGCACAGTGAGGATGGCAGCCCCATGGAGGGCTATCTCTCCTTGCTCCTCACCCTGTCATGCCCTGAGCAAAGGGCCACAGCTTTCCCGGGCTGGCAGCTCTGCTCCACAGCCCCCAACCCCAAATTCAACTCCCCTGGCAGAGTTTTCTCCTGGGGGCAAGAGCCATTAAATGAAGAGATGACACACTGGTTGATAATAACCTACAGAGCTTCTTAGCGCAGCGCCCGAATGTCACAGTCCGTCAGCTGACGGGAGGTGGAGCACCAAAGTTTTCTGTTCCATTTGTCAGATCGTGTTCTTCACAAAGTCACACACACACACATCCCTCTCAGCTGGGAGTTTAGGAAGGAGTTACTTACAGAGGAAGGTTATTTACTCCAGTGTGTAATACAGTTGGAAGGAAGTTGGACTGTGTATAGCAGTCGTGCTATCCCTGTTCATAAGCCTCAGCTTCACCAGCTGTAGGAGGTGTCACTGGGGAAGAATGGTGTGATTTAAGGCAATTCAGGAAGCTGCAGCTTTGCTTTGGAAAACAAGGCATGAGCTGCAAACAGAGTCCCTGGTTTCAGCAAATCTCTCAGTACTGGCAGGCACAGCACAGGGACTCTCTGACCCCTTCTTCAGGGTGGAAAGCACCCACAGTTTCCTCCAGCACTAAAACCTTGGCTCTGAAGCCCTGGCTTGTTGGAAACCTCGGCCCCATAACCGTGTTCACTGAAGGGTTTTGTAGTTTGGAGCCCCATTATTTACATCTGGCTGTATCACTTGCCCTCAGAGCCTTTTGAGCAGAATGAATTGCAGCAGAAATCACATGTTCCCATACAGACCTGTTTGCCTCTTGTGAAGCCTGCAAGGTCACGAGCCAAGTCGAGGATGGGATAATAGGTCTGAGAGGACAGCGTGTGGGAAGCCTAGACTGAGATGAGAAGGCATCCCACTGCATTCCCCAGCACTTCTCTTTGCAGAGGCTCTGAGCCCAAGAGCTGGGGATGCTTTGGGAAGGAGAGGACAGCCAGTGCCTGGTGACCCTAAAAAAATGAGTGTTTATCCACTTTTCCCAGATTTCCTTCTTCCCAGCCCCTTGTGGATAGGCTTATTTGTAATGAGCAGAGGAAGATGGAGCAGGTGAAAAGGGATCTCACTTAATCTCAGCTAGGAAACTCTGAAACAATATGTGCCTTCCAGACCAGTGCTTTCAACACAGATTGATTCCAGCCCGTGTTTTAGGATTGTGTGTTTTATTCTCCTCTCTAGGCCATCCTGCCTGCAGCTGCTCTTTCCACATGCCATTAAGGCCTCCCTTTGCTTCCCAGCCTGCTAGAAAAGGCAACTTTTGAACAGCCAAGCTCTCGTTGTGGCACTGGTGTCTTCTTTAAGGAGAGTCCTGTGCTGGGGGTGGTGTCAGCACACAGATGCCCATATGTGTGCCAGAAATCTCCCAAGACAAGGGCTTGTCTGAGGGAATGTTTTGGGTGACAGTGGGCAGGGGGGACAAACACCCCTCGTGATATTTGCAAATTGTGAGCAAGGTATGATTTTTCCAGGTCTATCTGGGCCCCAGGATTGTTGTTGGGATGATGTTTGTGAGTAATCATCGGGCAGCAGATTTTGTGTGTGTGTGTGTGTGTTTGTGTGTGTGTTTGTGTGGGGTGTGATGGACATGAGATAAGGCCAGGTTGGATGGGGCTTGGAGCAACCTGGTCTAGTGGAAGCTGTTCCTGCCCACGGCAGGGGTTTGGAATTAGATAATCCTTAAGGTCCCTTCCAACCCAAACCATTCTATGAAGAGTCTATTCTGCTCCCTGGTTGGATGAGCATCGCTGGAAGAAGTAGGTTTCTGGGGCAAATACTCCTTTTCACGAGTTCCCAAAGATGATCTCTGTAAATATTTGCTAATGTTTACTTGACATTTGCAGTCACTCATGTCAATATGATCCCATCCTGGAATGTTAACTGGAAACAAACACAAAAGTGGGCATGAGCTCAGCTGATGTGGATACAGTTTTTAATTTAGGCTGGTTTTCATGGTCATCATCTTTCACATAATCATCCAGTCCTGCTGAGAATTAGTGGTGCTCCAGGAGCTTCACTGTTTCCAAGAGTCATGATTTTTGTTTGTTCTCTGTTAGGAAGTGTGTTACCAGAGGCACTGTTGTTTGTGTCTACTGTCTGACACTCCTTACCAAAATCCTGCCTCCAGTTGCTTCTAACTTAATCAAAACTTAACGATTTGGCCTAAAAGCTCCCACAGCACTTCTTTGCCTCTGGCTGTTTTTATAGTACTTTATTTTTTTTTAAAGTTCATCTGAATCAATTAAGCTGTTTCCAAGAATGTAGCTAAAACTAAGCACTTGCTTGTTTTCTCCATGGCAGAAATCTGACAATGTCCTTTTCCCCCCCAAGTTCTGTGGTGCAAGATGGTCAGCCCTACAGTGGAGCTGGGCTTTGGGTGGGAAATGAGCCTTTCCTCTGAGAAATGATTTAAGAGCAAGCCTTAAGGTCCTGTGGCTCTCACTCACTCGGCAGCGACAGCTTTGATTTTCACACCTAAACACGCTGCAGATTTCCCACGTTCTGGGCATGTTTCCAGACAGGTCTGAGCTCACTCTTCTTGCAGTGGCCGTTTACCCCAGGAGATGGACCAGCCTTGCTTGAACCCAGGCAAAGCAGAGGAGCACATTGATGTAACTACAGACATGAGAAAAGCTGTATCTGGGTAAGCAGCAGAAGGCTGGGATAAGAAATCTGGATGTGGCAGAAACTTGATCTGAAGGCTGGGATGTGTGTTGGGGCTTGAGACTAGGTGGCAAAGGTATTGCATGATTCAGGGCATCTGAGCAGCGTAGCTGAGGCTGACGGGACCTTCATCTCTAAGCTGAAAGACTATTAGTCAATGCTAAGTACTCTTTAAAACTCAGGCTTATGTATCAAGAGCTGCTGGTGTGCTCCTGAATCAGAGAATCACTTTGGCTGGAAAAGACCTTTAAGTTCATTGAGCCCAACCTCTCCCCTCACAGTGCCAAGTCCACCACTAACCCATGGCCCTCAGCACCTCAGCTACACGGCTTTGCAATAGGTCCAGGGATGGTGACCCCCCACCTCCCTGGGCAGCCTGGGACAGGGGCTGACAACCCTCTCAGGGAAAAAGCTCTTCCTCAGCTCTAATCTAAACCTTATCTGGCACAACTTGATCCCACTTCCTCTTGTCCTGTCATTCATTATTGGAGAGAAGAGACTGACCCCCACCTTGCTACAAACTCCTGTCAGGTAGTTGTAGAGACTAAGAGTCAGGAACTGTAGAGAGTGATCATAAGTAGCTCTCCTGGTGTCTTGGTTTGCCATCCATATCACTTGAGCAGTAGCAGTGCCTCGTCTCACGGGGCTCACTGTGGCTCAGGCATCCATCAGTACCACCCTCTAGCATGTCTCAGTGGGGACTGTGGGAAGCCCAGAGGACACTGCTGAGCAGGGTGTAGATGTAGATGCTGTGCACAAAGTAAGGACTGCCTTCACATGCTGGGCGATGAGAAGAAAATAGAGAACTATTCATTGGGGCTGAGAGTCCATTGTGTAAGATCTGAAGGCCCAGAAAGCAATAAGTATGTTAGGAAAGAAATAGGAGGAAAGGCACAAATAAGCCTTTCACACACTAGGTCTTCCTGCTCATCCTGTTGTGTACAGTAGGTAGGTTTGGTGTTAGCACTGAGTGTAATTGGGGGCCCCCCGCAGCTGCCAGAGGCTGGTGCCTCCACACCAATTCAGGTGCCATCCGCAGCTGCACAAGGGGCAAACATTCAGTCTGTCCCCAGAAAAACCTGGTCCCAGAGCAGCTTTCTAAAGGAGTTCAGTGCTGCAGGTGAGGATGAGAGATCCAGATGCTGGTTTGGTCACCACCACATGCAGTGGCCAGAGCCCCGTGGTCAGGGCACGGGCACTCAGCAGGGAGGAGTGGGATGTGAACCATAATAGGGGAGAAGAAAGTAAAGGTCAAATTCTCCCAGCTCATGCAAACCTCCTCCTGGTTTTGGTAGGGTGGTTTTTTTTTGGTGAAAATTAAATGTGTAGCAAGGTGAAGCGTTCATCAAGAGTGAAATGAAATCCCCCTTCCCTTCCCTGACCTCGGAGTGCGTGGCATTCAGAGCTTACAGGCACAGTTTCCCCTTTCAGCAATCCACACTCCCCTTTTGCAAGTAGGAGCACTTCAGTGGATATTTTCCTTCCCCAGTACTACCTACTGGGTGTTTTTCTCAATAGTTATCGTTTGCCCTGCTTCTTGCTCCTCTCAGCTCAAAATGAAAAACTTCAGTTGCTGGCTGCGACTACTGTTCATTATTCAGTTACTCAGGCACATTCATCCCATTTCCTCTTAGTGCCTCATTATCAATAAACCTTTGCCTCACTGCTCCTGTAAATCATTTTCATCCATCTCCTTTGCAAACCATGTGCTCGGGCTCTTGCACAAATGTCTCGTGTGGGTAACTGGCCAAGATGTGTAGTACTGTTTTTACTCTCTGTTAAGCCAGCAGAACTTTGTTAAGAGGAGATTATTGAACTACACATGTATCCTTTTTTGCATGAAGAAAGCATTGCACTTACACCAGGTTTAAGCAAGAAGGGTTTCCCAGTATTTCCCTGAGCACAGTGTCTTGTGTCAGTGACTGGTATAGTTCAAAAAACTCTCTGGCTCCCATGGGGAACGTGCACCTCAGTCCCCTGTGATACAGAGGATGTGGAGCTAACCCTCCAGAGATAAGAGTGCACTAAGCTAGGGGCTAGAGGCTGAGGAGAAAAATGGAGAGTGTCAAATGATCTTTCCCTCCTCCTCATCGCCCCAAAAAGAAATGTGGGAGAGTAGCTGAAGTGGTACTAGTGGTTCCCACCTTGGTAGCTGCTCTTCATGGCAAATGCCAGTGGGGGACGTAGACCTGGAGCCAGACTGGGGCAAGGGGAGGGGCTGGAGGGGTCCTACAGAGACCATGAGCTGATTAAACTTCAGTTTAACTGGAGCTGAAACGTGTGCCTCTAACACAGGGCAGCAGAGGTTAATGGAGCCCTTTCTGTAGACATTTTATGACCCTCTTTGAGGACACATATAAGGTAACAGGGACTTAAATATTTGTTTAGACTGTGGAAGAGGCAATTGGAGTTTCCAGGCAAGTCAGTCTTAGATGGATTTCCCTTTCTTTACCCTTTCTTCCCAGCTGTAACAGGGACAGGCTGTGGTTGATGTGGGGTGTTCTCCCTCGTCTCCAGCATCTCCTCATCAGGAAAACCCCGTGGGGCTGTGGCACCATCCCCATCTCATGGCCCTACAGCAGGAGATGTTTTGGAGCGGGTGGCAATGGCGCAAGGAGGGCTGTAGAGGTTGGAGGGGAATAACCTGCTGCTGTCAGGTTTGCTGTTAGTTATTTTGTCTTCCTTCTTGGTTGGCAAGTTCCCAGTTTGTTTATGCTGCTTCTTGCTTCAGTTTGTGATTTTTCTGCCCTCTTCCCCTCTGCCAGTGAAAGCTGGTGCCAGTCTGTCACCCAGCCCCAGTGACTGTGAACTGGGGGGTTTGGTAGCCAGAAACCTGATTTTTTTTTTAGTTTTTGTTGGTTTCTTTTTCTGGAATACTTCTAAAAGCCTAGTGCTTGTAGGAACAATTCCCAGACCTGGCTGACCTTGACTTTTGCAATGTGCAGGCAGAATGGAAATAAGTTTTAGCTGTGCTTCCAAGAACAGGCAGGTTTGGGGAACGCTGAGTATTTTTCTTCCCTCCTTTGGGCCTTTCTCTACTCATCAGCTGTATAAAACTGAAGGACTGCAGAGCTATTTTCTTAAAGAACCTGACCCAAACTTTGGCCCAGTGTTTAAACTCAGCCCTTTCCTTGGGTCAGTGAGGAGCAGCCAGTTCTGGGTGTTTTCTGTTTTGACTCCAGCTTTCCCATCACTCCTGTTTTCCCATTTCCCAGCAGAAGTGGTAGCACCCAAATCCCCCTGAGACGTGCTGTACTTGGGTAGCAACAGGGCTGCCACAGCATCTCTTCAGCTTATCTGTCCCAGGGGCACCCAGGCAGAGTGAGGAGCAGCACGGGAATTGTTCTGGGAGGGTTTTTGTGGGATTGTCTGAAGTAGAAAACCCTTCCCTTTAGGTGTAAGGGCAGTCCAGGGGCACAGAAACGCTGCAGTGGTGTGTTGGGGCTGCTCGGACGCCTCCCTGGCTGCTGCCTGTGAGCCTTTGGAAGTTTATCTGTCACTAATTTGAACCAGGACTCCACAATTCAGAGGCAGCTGAGCTCTTGCTGGGCTCGTGACAAAATGGCTCTGACCACCCTCCTCCTGCCCCTCTGCTCTGCCCGTGACTTCAGGTTGCAGCTCCAGCTCTTGTTACCAGCAGCACAAAACGGGCAGCTGGAAAGTCACCTCTGGGAGGCAGCTGAACTTCAGCAATGCGTTGCTGCCTCTGCTGAGAGGAGGCTGCTTTTGCAAAGCAGACAGACAGAAGAATGCAGAGAGAGAGAGACAGATGGACGGACCCATCAACCAACGGATGGTGTTAGCACTGTCCGGGCAGGCACAGGCACATGAGGTGGGGTGAATCACTCTCCGAGCTGGCAGCAGGGAATTAAACTGTGTCATAGCCAGACACCAGAGCAAGGCTCAACTCCCTTCAGGCAGTTTTCCCTCACCAGCTTTCCCCAAAGAACCCTCAGCTCTCCTCTGACTAGGTGTCTGGTTCCTACCTGCTGTCGTACCCAGCGACTGTGGGTGCCTCTCATGGCGTGTGGTGAACGTGGAAGGTTGTGCTGGTGCCTCGTTTCCCCCTCTCACCCTGACACAGCAGATGCCTTCTCACCAGCACCCACAGCCTTGGGTGGAAGTTGTAGGGGAAAGTCCTGGAGGAGATGATGACTTGCAGTAAAGAGCCCTTTCCTTGCTTTTCTCCTGCAGTGCTCAGGCAAGGGGTCTCTTCGGATCCTCACAGTGGCCCAAGGCCATGGGTGAGGTTAAGATGAACACATATTCTGCACCTAGTGGGGAGGCTTATGCTTCTATTTTGGAGTGAGCCATCAGCCCTGCATCCCTCTCATCTATCACTCACCTCTGAGAAATGCTGAGCATTTCATGGAATCATGGAATCATTTTGATTGGAAAAGACCTTTAAGCTCTTGGAGTCCAACCCCTCCCCTCACCCTGCCAAGCCCACCACTAACCCATGGCCCTCAGCACCTCAGCTCCAGGGCTTTGCAATAGCTCCAGGGATGAGGACTCCTCCACCTCCCTGGGCAGCCTGGCACAGGGGCTGGCAACCCTCTCAGGGAAACAGTTCTGCCTCAGCTCCAATCTAAACCTTCCTGGAGCAAATTGAGGCCATTTCTTCGTGTCCTGTCACTTGTTACTTGGAGAGATGGACCACCACCTCACTACAGCCTCCTGTCAGGTGGTTGTAGGGAGTGCTCACGTCTCCCCTCAGCCTCCTCTTCCCCAGGCTGAGCATGCTCCCTCAGCTGCTCCTCATCAGACCTGTGCTCCATACCCTTCCACAGGCACCAAAGGGCACTGCCTGCCAGCAGCCCAGAGCTCCCCTGCCCTTGCCTCTCCCTGCTGCAGATACAGGGACTGCCCTCACAACATCTCAGGGCACTGAGCTGGGAGTTCCGGCTACTTTAAACACTATCTGTGGGCCTTTTTGGGCTTAACTCCCAACGAACAGCCACTGGTCTCTGTGTTGCTGTGAGAGTCTGCAACCGAGACAACTCTGTTCAATACTTTGTCCTGTGTTAGTGGTGCTGATTTTCTTTTATCCTCACGAGCTGTTTATAGTTTTGTCTTACTCAGCGTTCAGCCTGGTCTTCAGAGCAGTTAGGTGCTCACATCTGGTTCTGAGGAACTTGAGGAAAGCCAAGACCCTCAGGCAACCGTGGCCATGGCAAGGCAATGCAGGATTGTTTTGGAAGGAAGAGACTACTTGTCGAAAAGGTACCAAAATCAGAGCCAAAAGGAAACTGAAAGCGCTGTCAAACCCTCTTCCCATCCTTGCCTGCCTTGTCCATCTTTTCTGGCAGGCAAGTACTGGGGATATCTCAGTTCAGAAGTACTAGGTGGCTTTTGTTTCACTGTTTTGGGTGGAGACATGAATAGGACATAGCAGAAACCCACAGTTCTTTCCCAGCTGTTTGTTTCAAATGCAGTAGCTGACCCATGTTGCCTGTCATAGGTTCAAGCAGGAGTTTACAGGTAGCCAGGCGAGTTGCAAAGCCATAGCTGACCATCCTCAGCCCTGTGTGGGATCTACTGGGGGTCTGGCAGCACTGAGGTGACTGTCACCTCCTCCACTATCACTCGCCAAGCCATCTCGTGGCTAGTCCTGGCACAGCAGAACACATCCCCAAGGCCTCGTGTCATCCCCTGCAACCTCGGCAGAGAGGAGAGAGCCAGCTCACCAAGAAATTCGTGGGTTCATCAGAGAGAACCAAGATGCCCAGCTCTAGAGTACTGGGCATAAACAAATAACCTCCTTTCACATGCAGCATCAGTTCAGAACTGAGCAGTTGTGTTTTCTCCCCGTGGGGATGATGACAGTACATTTTCTTGCCCTTCCTCTTTTCCTGGGTCTCGTTCTGGGAGCCAGAAAGTCAGCTACAGTTACAGCAGGTTGCTAGAAGCATTTTTGTACCGTAAGAATTTACCAGTCAGCTCTTTCCTGCTGTTCAGATGAATGTGCCACATGAGGAAGGACTTGGGGCATCTACTGTGCCTTTTTGTTCCAGCCACAGCTTCTACATGAAGTTTTCAGACCTGATTTGTTTATACAAAAGCCAGTTTTGTTTAATGTCCTTTAAATAACATGAAAGGGGAGCAAGCAGCACGTGTTGCATTTGCACAGCTGATGCTGAGCTCTCCCCAAGTAGCCACGGGGTGTGTGAGTTCAGCTTAATCAGACAATGCAGCAAGACTTGCCCTCAAAAGCAGATGTTTGTATTCAAGAAAAGAAGAAAAGCTAGTTCAGAAAAACAAAGCTAGAGGAATAGCAACTTCCACAAACAAATAACACACTGGCGGGCACACACGTGGGGCACGTGTTCCTCAGGCTTGCTGTGACGTAAACTTCTCAGAGTTATGTTTATCGAGCTGTCTCTCACCAAACCCACACAGTGATTTACTCCAGGAGAGTGTATCCAGCATGGGAAAAGAGGATTTAAGGGCTGAAGTGCTTTTGACTCCCAGGGAAGCAGCTGTGAGGCACACAGAGTGGAGATAGAAGCAGTGAGTTCAGGTATGTGGTTGCTGCAGGGACAGCAAAAGCACCTTGTGGCACTGTCCCAGTGGCTGCCTTTCAGGAACAGGAGTTTTTGAGGCCTCTTCGCTCCAGGCTTTAGCTTTGCTCCTGCTGTGTGCTCTGATTAGAAAAACAAGTCTCTTCTTGAAGAAAACCACTGGTAGGTTGGGCAGGAGGCAATGTGTCCATCCTCAGCCAGAGCTGAAATGGAAATAGAATCATTGAATCATGATGGTGGGGGTTGGAAGGGACCTCTGGAGGTCATGTAGTCCAACCCCCCTGCTAAAGCAGATGCTGGAAGCAGCAGCTGGAGCAGATGCTCCAGCCAGTTTGTGCTTAGCAGCAAGGATGGGTGACTGCATCTTCCAGAACCGTGCCAGGGGCTTGTGTCTTATGTAGACTGCAGCTGCCTGCGTGTGAGATGGAATGTGCACAGGGTTCCACTTCAGTTGGGCCCAAGAGTGAAGATATGATTAAGCTGCTGCTCATTGCTAATAAAATCAGTGATGCCCCATTCAGCTGAAAAAAACCCCAAACAGTGGGTCTTCTCTCTGTCTTTAAACTCTTTTTTACACCTGCAGACTGCAAGGGTGCTGACTCCCTGAACAAAAATGCCCCACAACATTTGGGCTTTTATATTTGGCCTAAAATCCAGCAGCTTCTTTTTATCCCATATAACCCAAAGTGTGGGTATTTTTTAAATGATAGGTGTTGCTGACTTTCTGGACTGCAATGACAGACAAGGAGGCAGAAAGCTGCAACAGACAGCTTGGGAACAAGTATAGTGGCTTCAGCATGTGTTAAGGCAAGATCACAAGGACTGGATAAGGTTACTGTGGCTGACTGAGTCCTGGAGGTGTGCAGGGCTGTGCTGCAAATCTCCTTTGGTAAGAAGTACAGAGTACACTGCCCAAACCTGATCTAAGCAAAATTTTAGCACTTTTAGTATTTAAGCAAGAGTTGAGAGAATGACACTAAGAGCCAGAAATGGATTTTAAAAGTCTTCATTTAAACATCTGCTCTAGAGATTTATGGGGTTTTAAAAAAAATCATCATTGCTGTGAAAAGAGTGTCTGTGCAGGCAGGGAGAGGCACCATGAAATGGCCAGCTATGGAAGAGATGGAGCTAGCTCAGCACATCAAAAATGCTAAGATCCTGCAGGCTTCTTTGCCTGGAGCCCTAGGCAAACAGCCCTGTGCTGCTTGTGTCCTTGGCTTCTGCTGGCCACATTGCTGTCTGTGGGACTGCAATCACAGGATCTACATGAAGGAGTCTGTCATGAAGGAGCTGTGGCTTGTCATGCGTGTGCTTTGCAAAGGAGACCTATCCTTTCAAGCTGTGCCCAAAGCGGTGGATTTGAAATGTCCCATCCTCTGTTATTGTGTGGATGCACTGAGCTGACTTTGTTCTAAGTTAAACTTCATGGATAAAAGATTTTCCTCCCCACCCCCCACCAAAGCAGATATGAGCTGTGAACCCAGGCATTGTGAGGGT
Organism: Colius striatus; assembly: GCF_028858725.1. Taxonomy (NCBI): domain Eukaryota; kingdom Metazoa; phylum Chordata; class Aves; order Coliiformes; family Coliidae; genus Colius; species Colius striatus. Next base: position 7,566,034 of record NC_084764.1, read on the forward strand.
ATGGTTAAAATGGCTTTTCCCTCCAGGAAGGTGTCAGCAGAGGAAAAGGATGCCTGGGTGTCCTCAGGGCTCACTGTGTGGCCACTGTGTCTCCTGCATCCCATGCCTCCTCTGTGGGGTTCCCAGAACAGACGTGGAAAGGTATATCCCCTCCAGGTGAACTAAGGATGCAGGCAGCTCTCCTGTTCAGAAAGAAGGGGCTTCATGCTGGGCACACACATGCCCAGCTGTACTGGGCCATCCCTTCTCATGGGCACCTGACACAGGGTGACTTTCCTTAGATGAGCTGTAAGAAAGTTCTTCTCTGTGAAGGCGGTGAGGCACTGGGATGTGTTGCCCAGAGAGGCTGTGGCTGCCCCATCCCTGGAAGTGTTCAAGGGCAGGTCGGGTGGGACTTGGAGTAACCTGGTCTGGTAGAAGCTGTCCTTGCTCATGAAAGAGTGGATGGCATGAGATGACCTTTAAGATCCTTTCCAAACCAAACCATTCCATGGTTCTATGATTCTCTGTGACTTGGAGAAGGTCTTGGAAGTGCTTATGGTCTATCAGGCAGCCAGGGCACTGGGAGAGCAAGGTGTAAGTGTGAGAAGCCAAAAAAGATCCTCCTTCTGTTGCTGTGAAGGCAAGGATGGAGTTGTAAGCAGTGGAGGAGGCACCAAGCAGTCCTGTCAGGCCTGTAAGGGTGCAGTGATGCTCACGTTACCTCCTTTTCATGGAGATCTTCACAGTATGTAACTCAAGGTCTCTGTAGGTTTGATTAGAAACAGACACCCCAAACTTTGCACTCAAACTTTGAGGCCATCTCCAGTTACAGGAAGTCTGGGCCTATCCATATGCAGATGTATGCAATTTGTTTCACTCCAGCCTGTTAGCATGACTGTTTGGAGGTCAGGGAGCCTATTTCTAGGGAATGAGGATTACCTCTTTGGATGCTCAACTGAGGGTGGATGTGCACCAACCTTCCCTCCCTCTCCACTGCCACAGTTATGGTTGCTGGGTCCTGGGAGGTGATGGCTTATGGTGGAGATAAAACTATGGCTGCTGAAAGCTCCCAGGCCCAGCTCCCAGCTGCAGTTTGAGCAATTCACTGAATGAAATCTGATCAGACACGGAGCTTTTCTGAGGCTGTGTGTGTGTCTGTGCTGACCCTTCCCCAGGTAGCTGAGCCACTCGAGCAGAGCTCCCAAGAAAAGGCCTCGGGTCTTGTGTTTGCTGCTGCTCGAGTCACAGGGGACTAGGGAGTTTGAGAGGCACAGGGGAACATGTACTCAGCTTCCTGACATCATAAATAAGACAAAAAGAAAGAAAGGAGGGGAAAAAAATCCCTGGGATACTTCCATTTATTTCTCTCTCTCTCTGCTGACTCTCACAGACAGGAGTCCATTGCTGCAGACTTTCTGGAACTGTTTTATCACCATTTGTTGTGAAAATGCTGAATATCATGGCCATGGGCTATGATTTAGGCAGGTTGTGTGGCAGGGCACTGTCCTAGCCCTTTCTGGGTGGATGGGCCTGTGCCACTGCATCCCCCTCAGCCAGATGGGGAGGTGAGGCCCAAAAAGGAGGAGGGTGGCAGTCACCAGGCCCCAAGAGGAGGAGGGTGGCAGTCACCAGCCTGGGCACCAGTCCTGGCACTCAGGGAGCATAAATCTTGGCAAAATGTTCGTGTGGATCAAAGCAACGAGAGGCAACATCAGGCTTTGTTGAGCTTTACAGGAGGCTCCTCAAAAGCCTGAGGGAGCAGCATTAGAGAAGGAAATAAATCAGAAGACACAGTAGGGTGTTTGTGGCAGACGGCTCCTGCATCCCCAGTGCCTTCATTCCAGGTCTGCCTCTGACTCCTCTCTACTAACTGGACAGCTTTTTTCTCAAATCTTTTTCATAGCTATCCTCCAAAGCTTAAGCCCAGGCCTTCCTTGCCCTTGTGCCTACATTTCATTTTCCTGCTTTCATTCCCATCACCTCAGTGCAGCCTTTCAGCTGAGAGAGTGAGAAAAGGGCAAAGATGTGGACACCTTCTCACGAGCCCACTCATGGGCTGTTGGCTGTGAAGCCATGACAGAGCTGCTCACAGAAGCGCTGAGCTGTACATACACAGTGGATTAGGTGGAAGGATGTTGTAATGAGGGGTCAGTTCTGGAAAAAATGAGGATTTCCAAAGACGTGGGCTAAGATGCCTGAGCTGGCATTACTGACCCTGGATGTGACACTGCTGGGGGAGTGCTCCCAGTGGGGACATCTTTCCCAGAACAACTGATGCTGGACTGGGAATGTTTAAAAATAGGCTAATGGGATTTATTTTTTTGGAAAGAAAAAATTGTTTAGCCAGTTGGCATGATCTTGGCTTGCTAAGGAGAGCATGGGTAGGAGGTACCACTGTACCTTTCCTTCCCAGACCTCTAGGAGCTGAGCAAAGCTACCATGGTTGTTTGTCTAAAGGTACCAGTCAGAAATGTAGACAGGTGTGACATGGGGCTGTGCAGTGGCTCACACAAATCCCTCTTTTTCTGGTCTGGGGACAGCCTGTTGAGCAGAGCAGTGGCAAGGGACAGCCATGGCCACTAGCCATGGGGCCTGCTGGTACGGCAGCACTCTGGTTAAAGAAGGGGACACCACTGTCACTGGAGGCAAGAGGTGGGCAGGGGAAGACATGTCATCACAGTGCCTTTGCCTGTGCCTGGGGGTTACATCTGCCCAGCTACAGAATATCAGGGGTGGTTTTGCCCTCAGCTTCTAAGCCTCACAGAGGAACCAGGCTGGTGCAGTGGTTGAAACATCTACCTCCTGCTTCACCGTACTGCTCTCATACATCTTGGGCTGTTAATTATTAATTGCTCAGGGCAGGCAGGCAGGAAGAGCCTCCTAGGATGCTGTCAGGCTCTTCTCATTTGTCTCTGCCCAGGGTGTTTCCATAGCCCTTGCTTTGGCAGTAAGGGCTGTTCATGGCCTCTTTGCCAAAAGCTGTGCATGTCCTTGCAGAAGGCTCTGGGGTGATTCCACGTGGGCTCTCAACCAGGAATACTACTGCTGTTGTCTGGGGATGCACGAGCAGAAAACAGACCCCTCTGAGTGCCACATGCCTGCTGTGTGTCCCTGGTTTTCTGCTGGTGTTATTCAGCAGGTGACTGGGACCATCCTCCGTGGCCTGGGTATGGGTCCCGCTGGCCTCAGAGACTTCTCCCGTGGCCAGGACCAAGGGCTTTGGTGCCCTGTGGGCTTTATTCCCACTGTGGATGGTGGAAGGGTGAAGGAGGGTCTCATTGTCACGTGTGCTTATCAGCATGCTGGGCTCATCCCTCGCCCTGGCTCCTGGAGGTGGACTGAGAGGAGCTGGCAGAGCTCACCCCAACTTCCCCTTCTCCAGCCGTGCTGGCATCAGCCTCTGTGCCATAACAACCACCTCTTCCCTTGAACACAGCCCATGCCTCCCTCCAGCTGCACCCCAGCACCCTATGAGGCCAAGGCTGGCAGCTTTCCTGCACCCAGGGCAGCCCCTGGGTCTCTGTCAGCGTGGTGTCAGCCTCTGCCTGTGGTAGGGTGCCATGTCTGGCTTTAATTGGTTAAACCAATCAACTGGTGGAAAGATTTACATGTTTCCCCTCTCTCTCTCTCCCCCCCATTTCCCACCCTGCTCAAACCTGCCCTCTCCTCACCCTCCCACCCAAATAGGTAAGGAGAGCAGTTTGGGAGAGGCCGACCTGCAGCCAAGCTCTGACCCGCCAGGAATGGACAGCAGCTACCTCAGTGTGAAGGAGGCCGGGGTGAAAGTGCCCCAGGACAGGGCCAGCACGGACCTCCCCAGCCCCATGGACAAGGCCGACTCGGAGAGCAACAAGGGCAAAAAGCGGAGGAACCGCACCACCTTCACCAGTTACCAGCTGGAGGAGCTGGAGAAGGTCTTCCAGAAGACCCACTACCCAGACGTCTATGCCAGGGAGCAGCTAGCCATGAGGACAGACCTCACCGAGGCTCGTGTACAGGTAACGGAGGATGGCCTGGGGTGGGCAAGCTGCAAACAAGCCCCTGTCTGACATGAGGGTCAGCTCCTTTATTTGGGCTGGTGTCCTGAGCTCCAGTGACCATTGTCCTTGGGCTGAATGGGCAGCAGGCTAGTAAGCCTCACCACCACCCTAATTGAAGCTAGTTATATAAACTACCATCTTCAAGAGACTCAGTGAGGGGAGACAGGTTCATGAGCCTAGGTGGGAGCAGGTTTTCCCACAGTATGGGCTCTTTCTGGCAGGAAAGGGAGGCAGAGGGGAGCAGGATGCTCAATGCCATGGAGCATGAGGTGATACAGGAGAGACAGCTCCCATTGCCTGCTTGGCTGAGCAGGCATGAGTCTGCACGAAGCCTGGTGACCCAGAGCAAAAAGGTGCTCCCACCACTTTGAGACAAGCAGGGGAGTCAAAGAGCCTCTGCCCACACGGGTGCCAGCTCCTCTGAACTGATACAGGGGTCTGGCAGAGAAAAAAAGGAGCACCATCACTTGGAGCAGACATCTGCAGCTCGTGTGTTGATGGCCATCCAAGGTCCCACTTAGGCTCTCATTCTCCAGACCAGCTAATCCAGTTGCTTCCATCTGCAGGCACTTATCAGCCCAGCACCCCCAGAACCCGCACTGGCATCAAGAATAGCTGGCCTGCAGAGACATCTGATTGCATCTCTCATGGCAGGTGGACCGCCAGGTCCCAGGCAGCCTGGCTTGCCCTCTGCTCTAACCTTTGCAAGTCATTGTTGCAAAGAGTCAAAGCAATCAGGCCAGCATCCTTGTCCATTTTTAGTCAGTTTAAGGTCCATTTTAGTCTGTACATTTACTTCCAGTTTCAACTGGCTGCAGGACTTTTCTTGTCTGCTTGCCTAAACATTGGTTTGCAGGGCTGCTGTACTCTTCTGCCTCCCAGCTGTTTCTCCTCAGGCTGCATTTCAGTTGAAAGTGATGTGATTCTCATTGATCTCATGTGCTGTGTGCCATGGGATGGGCACTGCTACAAACATCAGCTCTTTGCTTCTGCCACGGGACGCTGCCTTGGATTTCCCAGGGACACATCACAAGCACTGGTGGGGTCTCCAGGGAGGCCAAGCACAGCATAGGGTTACCAGTGCACAGCACATGAAACTCCCTTGGCTCAGGAATGAGAATGAGGTGCTGGGAATGGCCCAGGTAGGGCACAGGGCTGGCTGGCAGAGCTGGGGCAGCCCAGGCAGAGGCCATCCCCTCACTGCCAGAGGGACACTGAGGGGCTGGAGCGTGTCCAGAGCCAGGCAGAGGAGCTGGGGAAGGGGCTGGAGCACAAGTGTGATGGGGAGCAGCTGAGGGAGCTGGGGGTGTTCAGGCTGGAGGAGGCTGAGGGGAGACACCATCATGCTCTGCAACTCCTTGAAAAGGGGCTGTAGTGAGGTGGGGGTCAGTTTCTCCAGTAATGAATGATAAGACACACGGAAATGTGTTCAGGTTGCACCAGGGGAGGTTTAGATTCGAGGGTTATTAAGCATTGGAATGGGCTGTCCAGGGGGGTGGTGGAGTCACTAGCCCTAGAGATATTTAAAAGACACATAGCTGAGGTGCTGAGGGATATGGTTTAGTTTATCGATAGGCTTGGCAGTGTGAGGTGAGTGGTTGGACTCAATGATCTTAAAGGTCTTTTCCAGCTGTTGCGATTCTAAGTCCTTAATGTATAACCCACAATCTCAGGGAGCTTTTTCTCCACCAGATAACACTGAGGCCAATGGCAGAAGCACCTCCCGGGCAGCCAGGAGACCTGGCAGAGGGAGGGTGCAGGTTGGAGGGGTTTCACCCTGCCTTGAGATAAAGGCTGAGAATAACCTCTCTCCTTTTGCCACTGCCAGCCCACACTCTCACTTGGGAAGGCAACCACAGGGCTTGTGTAATGGAGCAGCCAAAGGACTTGTCTAAGTGGGCTAGCTACTCCAGTGCTTGCCTCAGAGGGAAAGGGGTAAGCACTTGCATTTCACTCCTGCCCCCAGCCATGGAGGGAAGAGCTCTATCCCTCAGGATGGCAGCCCCAGGAAACAACAGGGACACAGCCTGGGGTGGCACAGGGCTACTCATTCCCCAAGAGAGGCTTTCTGGGCTGGGGCCTTAGTGAATCACCCTAACACCTGTGTCTGGGTTGTGTCTCAGCTTATTTAGGCCTGGCTTTGGCCTCCCACCTGTCTGGGCAGGTCTGCTGTGGGGAGACATCCCCATGCCAGCACTGCAACATTGAGGGCCATGAGCTCACAGCCGAGGAGCAGGCACAGGCCCGGAGAGACCGACAGTGAAGCCAACACCTGCTGCAAGGACCAGCCAGGGCCAAGGAGGAGGGCAGAAACTACAAGCCCTTTACTTCTTTCTTCCTGCAAGCTAAATAACCACAATGTACTCAGATGCCCTCCATCACACTGGCAGGGGCTCTGGGTGCTGTGGGACATATGGGCACGCATCTACTGCAACCCCATGGGCTTTGAGGGGAGCTCAGTAGCCCCTGCCAAGGAAGGGACGGTCCTCTAAAGCATGGTGAGTGACCCAGGATAATCTCTGGGATGCTGGCCAGCCTGCAAGGCTGAACTAAGCCAAGCAGAGTGTTGGGAAGGTGAGGTGCCCAGCAGGTTTGGGGTGCACTGCTCCCTCCCTCCCACAGCTGAGCCAGGTTTTGTCTGGGGGCATCCCCTCCAGCTTCCTTGGCGGCCCAGAGGGCAAGCAGTCACCACACCTCAGGCAGGAGCACAGACAGAGCCAGACAGGAAAGAGGTAGCTCTGGGGATTTGCATCTCTTTCCCAAGCTCATGCTTCACTAGTGAAATAGCTGCTGGAGATGGAGGAGCCTGGAGAAGAGCTCAGGCAGCAGTGGGCACGGGCAGGGCTGTGCTGCTGTGGAGTGATGGTATCCCATAGCCTGGCCCTCTTTCCGGCTCCATCTCTCTCTGCTTTGGCTTCCAGCTGTCAGTGTTGATGTCCAACATCAAAACTAATTCCTCCTGCTCTGCAGTGAAGCGTTTGTCCTGCCTGTCCCCCACAACCTGATTCCTTCTTGCCAGGTGCTATTCAGCTGCTGCTCATCCCTGTTTACTGAAGTATGAGCCGTGTGTGAGCCGTGGGCAGAGGCAGAGCCACCCAGGCAGGGAGAGGCTGCTGGGGCTCGACAGCCATCCTGCAAGGGTGCACAGCAGGTGCTGTTTTCACGTGGGTCCTCCCCAGCATACATATCCCTTTTTTTCTTCTCCTCCTCCTCCTCTTCCTGCAGAGCCCCAGGAAGATCTCTTGCTTGGTACCAGCAACTGCCTGAGCTTCTTCCAGCTTATCCAGGGCTGCAGCACATGGCTGAGGTGATGGCACTAGAGGAACACGGTAGACACACATATTCACACACACACACACACACACACATTGACTTGGTTAGAGAGGAACCTCATGAGGTTCAACAAGGACAAGGGCAGAGTCCTGCACCTGGGGAGGAACAACCCCATGCACCAGTACAGGCTGGGGGTGACCTGCTGGAGAGTAGCTGCAGCAGAGGGACTTGGGAGTTCTGGTTCATAACAAACTAACCATGAGCAGGCAACGTGCCCTCGTGGCCAAGAAGGCCAATGGCATCCTGGGATCCTGCATCAAGAAGAGTGTGGGCAGCAGGTCGAGGAAGGCTCTGCTCCCTCTCTACTCTGCCCTGGTGAGGCCTCATCTGGAGTCCTGTGTCCAGTTCTGGGCTCCCCAGCTCAAGAGGGACAGGGAACTGCTGGAGAGAGGCCAGAGCAGGGCCACCAAGATGATCAGGGCACTGGAACATCTTCCTTATGAGGAAAGGCTGTGGGAACTGGGGCTGTTCAGCATAGAAAAGAGATGACTGAGAGCAGGCCTCATTAACACAAGTATTTGTTGTATATATTGACAAGTATATGTCAAGAGGATGGAGTGACACTTTTTCCTGTGGTCGCTAGTGACAAGACAAGGAGTGATGGACAAAAGGTGGAACACAGAAAGTTCCACTTAAACACAAGGAGAAACTTGTTTGGTGCTGAGGTGAGGGAGCCCTGGCACAGGCTGCCCAGGGAGGGTGTGGAGGCTCCTCCTTGGGAGGTTCCCAAACCCGCCTGGACACGTTCTTGTGTGACTTGATGGAGGGGAACCTGCTTTAGCAGGGGCTTGGGCTGGATGAGCTCTAGAGCTCCTTTCTATCCCCACCATCCTATGATTCTATGATCCCAGGCCCGTGCCAGCCCAGTCCCATCTGCTCATCTTTCTTGGTCTGTGTCTCTGCCTCCTGAGGCACTGTGGCAGAGGAGAAAGTGATGGGGCTGGAAGGAGGGAGGTTTTGCAGCCAGAGGATATAACCCTTCAGCCAGCCCCCCTCCGAGCCAGCCTTATGATTGCTGGGACTGTTAATGAAATGTTTTTGGCGGTGACCCTGTGATGTGGCGGGGGCTTGAAAGTGAGAGAGAAATGTCAAACTCTGCCGTAGCAAAATCACCGCCTGGGAAAAAAAAAAAGCAAAGCAAAGAAAGAAGTAATATATCTTGATCCCTTTTCCCCTATAAAACCCTGGGAGGCTGGTGGAAGGAGCGGAAAGACTGAGCTAAGCCTGCAGGAAATTAAACATGAAATGAAAACAAGCTCGAGTTATTCAATTCTCTCATCCCAGGCTCCAATTTCCCATTCCAGGCCACTGATAAAATGGTGTCCAGTTTCAGCACTCAAGAATGAATTCTGGCTCTGTTCTTGCAGGCTGGAAAGCAAAAGGCTGGTGGCCATCTCTGGGAAGAGGGGAGATGGCCTGGCCTTTCACAGAGGGATAGGGACCTGGAGACTGAGGCTGAGCAGAGGGAGCGGGGCCAGGGAGAGAGGCTGCTGCCAGGGGTGAGTGGGAGTGTGAGAGGCTCCAGCAAGGTGGGAAACTCTTTTCTGCAGCAAGGGAGACTTGAGCACAGGGTGCTGGGCACCGGGCTGGAGTTGGCCCCATGGCTCCCACCAGCTAAGCACCAAGGCACACCAGCTCCAGCCTCAGCGCCGCGCCGGGGGTGGTGGTGGCACAGAGGGGAAAACACCTTTTCCTTTAACTTGGAGGAAGAAGTGCAGTTTTGGCATCTCCAACCATCCAGCCCTGGCCAGAGGGCTCGGGCAGGGGCGGGTGCCAGGGCAGGAACCTCCTGCTTGCCTCATCTCTGGCCGTTGCCGGCCTCCTCACCCGCCACGGCACGTCAGCTGCCGAGGCATATGGATTGAGGTACCAGCATATGGCTGGATGTTTATGGAGACATGAAACATTTTCTCTCCTGTAGATTTTTATAGGGCTGATTTGGTACATCGGGGCTTATCAAAGCATTGTCTGCAGGAGTCAGATCCATGCCATTGCCCTACATTACCTCTGTAATTGCTAACACTGAGCTGCAGCCCACAGCAGCGGCTTCTCCCCGCACCCAAGGCTCCATCCCCACCCCAGCGGACGCTGTACCTCTGCTGTCCCAGCCCCGTCCCGCTGCAGCCTCTCTTGACAAAAGCTGACAGCTTTAGATTTGCTTTTTAAAAGCAGGTGTCAGAATTCTAAGATCAAGGAAATACTTGGGATTAGTTGGATTTTTGCCTTGCCTGCAAAGCACTGCAGAGGCTGGAGAAACCCCACGGGAAGATACCGAGCATCTCAAAAGCACTTGGACCAGAGGGGAAGGGAGAACTTTAGAAAAGAGATCCAAACCTTGTCACAGGCATTTCAGAGCAGTGGCTCACTGCCAGCCCCCGGGGTGTTCCTCTGGTGCACCCAGCAGCAGCACTTGGACTGAAGACACTCAGGAAGAAGGGGTGACACCTTTTCTGTAGTGCCCAGTGTCAGGACAAAGGGTAATGGACATGAGCTGAAACACAAAAACTTCCACTTAAACATAAAGAAAAACTTGTTTGGTGCTGAGGTGACAGAGCCCTGGCACAGGTTGCCCAGGGAGGGTGTGGAGGCTCCTTTTCTGGGGGTTCCCAAACCTACCTGGACATGTTCGTGTGCCTCCTGATGGAGGGGAACCTGCTCTAGCAGGGCTTGGGCTGGATGAGCTCTGCAGGTCCCTTACCACCCCTACCATTATATGATTTTCAGACTAATGTGATGGTTTGCCAGAGTCTCCCAGCCCACCAGCTGTGTGGGGATTACGATTTGGGATCTGCCAGTTTAAACCATTTTGTTCCACCTGTGCCTGCTGAAGACTTTGAGATCAAGTCTGATGGAGAGCAGCTGAGGGAGCTGGTGGCGTTCAGCCTGGAAAAGAGGAGGCTGGGAGTGATTGCTCTCTACAGCTACCTGAAAGGAGGTTGTAAGTGAGGCAGTCTCTCATTGCAAGGAATGAATAACAGGACAAGAGATGGCCTCAAGTTGCGCCAGGAGAGGTTTAGATTGGAGCTGGGTAAGAACTTCTTCCCTGAGAGGGTTGTCAGCCCCTGTGCCAGGCTGCCCAGGGAGGTGGGGGGGACCCCATCGCTGGAGAGATTCCAAAGTCATGTAGATGTGGCACTGAGGGCCATTTAATTTCATTTTCTAACTGAAATGACTCTATGACTCTAATCCAATACGTAATCGAGGAGCAGCAGCGCCAGAGCCTGTGCTGGGCTCCCTGCTCTGCCCCCAGGAGCCCCCCGTGGCTCCATCAGTGTGGCTGCTGGCAGCCCCGCGGCCGCCCGGTGCCCAAACCACACGCTGGTGGTTCCGTGGGCTGCGTGGCAGCGCCGGGCTCCGCCGTGGGAGCCCGAGCACGATATGTGCCCCGGCGCAGGGCCGCGGGAAGGCCGCCGGGGCCGTCTCCGGGCGGCAGAACGGCCGCATATGCCCGGCACATGTCCGGCGCTCTGCTCCCTACCTGCCCTCCACCCTCTGTGCACAGCGGGGCCTCCCCTGCCCGAGCAGGGCCCCGGGTCACTGCCGCTCGCTGGGAATGCACAGATCAAAGCGGCGTGATGCGGCCCAGCCCCGGCACTGGGCTGCAGCTGGGCCGGAGCCGCTGTGCCAAGAGGAGGTAGAGGAAAAGCAGAAGGATGCCTGAGGCATCCAACCTGCTCCAGGAGGACCTTCCCCACGTGCAGCGTGGGGTAACCCCTTTCTGATGGGGCTTCTTTGCACCCGCTGAGCATCCTCGTAGCGGGGTGGGGGGGGGTGGGGGTTAACCTCAGGTGGCTGCACCTGGAAGGGGGAAAACTGAAGCAGGAGAGTCTGAAATGACTTTGCCAGCACAAGCAAGCAGCTCAGCTCGGATCAGAAACCACAGCCCCTTGGGCCAGTCTCTCGCTATAGCAGCTTCTGGCTGCACTGGCTGGCACCGTCTGTGAATGCCATGGCTCTCCTGTGCCCCTAAAGCCAGGCTGCCACCTCCCCCTGCGCCCGCTGTCCTCTAAAGACCTTCCCGAGCTTCCCACGCAGGCTCTGGTTCCCCAGCTGCCCACTGAGCAGCAGAGCTGTCCCACAGGCAGGGCCAAGCTGTTTGTTAGCCGTGGCCCCCACCGCTCCACTAGTCACCGTGTAAAACTCAAAGCAGAACGGAGCGGCTCCAGGACTGCTCCTTTCATGCACTGGCGTGACCCGCACACCCCAGCCCCTGGTGATCGCCTGCATCTCTCAGTGCCTTCAAAGCAGCTCTTGATTGATGTGTTTCCCTGACTCACAAGCTTCGAGAGGCTTTGAAGAAGCTGGGCCAGGCTCTGATCTCTCATAGGCTGATGCAAATCAGGAGCAATGGTGCTGACAACAGTGCAATAATCCACACTGATGTCAAGCCAGTAAAAATAAGAGCAGAAAACAGAGTTTTGGTGTTTCCTCTGCCTTGAAGGGATCTGAGCAGCACTGTGAAGCAGAGAGCTGCAAACTCTGCAAAGAAGGCTCTCTGTAAAGCAAGGACACACCACGCTGTGGAAGGGCATTTGTCTTTTCCTGCAGCTGAGACGGGGTGTTCCCTTGGAGGGGTTTCTTTCAGAAAGACAAATACGACTGTGAGTTCAGTGAGAAACTCAGACTCGGAGCCAGTGGCAATCTCACAGCCAGGACTGGGTCTGGGGAAAGCCCCAGCACACTGGCACACCTGGATGTGTTCCCACTCCTCCTCTGAGGCTGCCTAATGCTGAGTCTAGGCTGTGAGGCAGTGGGGCTGTCCCAGGGCACACAGGACCGTGGGAGGCGAGAGCTGTGTGTCTCCCCAGGCAGGTGGGACACAAAATGCCCTGTCCCTGTCCCACCTGTGAGCTCCAACTCAGCGGGGGCTGTGGGGCTCCCAGCCACTGCCAGCATCCCCCATCCTTCACGTTCTCACCCTCTCCCCAGGTGTGGTTTCAGAACCGGCGAGCAAAGTGGCGCAAGAGGGAGCGGTTCGGCCAGATGCAGCAGGTCCGGACCCATTTCTCCACCGCCTACGAGCTGCCCCTGCTCACCCGCGCTGAGAACTACGCCCAGGTGAGCACATCCCCCTGCCCTGCCCTGCCCTGCCCTGCCCTACCCTACCCCTCTGTCCCGGTGATGCTTGCTGCCTCTGCTCTTAGTCTCCCCCAAACTCCTGCTTCGCTTCTGGGGTTCATGCACTTGCCCTCAGGCCAAGTTCTGTAGCTCCCTCATGCCCTGGCCTGGGGCTGCCAGCCTGAAGGCAGGCGTAGTGCAGCCACTGCAGCACAAACTCATACTCTGCCCTTCTCCCATCACGTGTGCTGCTGCCCACCAACTTCCCACTGCTGTGGAAAACTTCCAAAGTGCCCAAAACCCGCCCTCGTGCTCTCATGGCCAAGAATGGCATCCTGGGGGGCACCAAGAAGAGTGTGGGCAGCAGGCTGAGGGGAGTTTTCCTCCCTCTCTGCCCTGGTGAGGCCTCATCTGGAGTCCTGTGTCCAGTTCTGGGCTCCCCAGCCCAAGGAGGACAGGGAACTGCTGGAGAGAGTCCAGCACAGGGACATCAAGATACTGAGGAGATTGGGGCATCTGTCTGAGGAGGAAAGGCTGGAGGAACTGGAGCTGTTTAGTCTGGAGAAGAGAAGGCTGAGGGAGAATCTCATTAACACAAGTATTTAAAAGGTGTTTGTCAAGAGGCTGAGGTGGCACTTTTTTTCTGTTGTGTCCTGTGACAGGACAAGGGGTGATAGGCACAAGCTGGAACACAAAAAGTTCCACTGGAATATGAAGAGAAACTTGTTTGGTGTTGAGGTGAGGGAGCCCTGGCACAGGCTGCCCAGGGAGAGTGTGGAGGCTCCTTCTCAGGAGGTTCTCAAACCCGCCTGGACACGTTCCTGAGTGACCTGCTGGAGGGGAACCTGCTTTGGTGGGGGCTTGGGCTGGATGAGATCTGCAGGGCCCTTCCAACCCCCTCCACTCTGTGATTCTGTGACTCTTTTATACCTAGAGAAGCCATCAGTTCTCAGGAAGGCTTCCTGCTGCCATGCCTAGGTTTCCATGACCCTTCTTGAGGCAGCTGGACAACAGCTTTTTTTCCCCTGGCAGATTCTGCCAGGCACCTCCCAGCTGCAGTACCCACAGTGCACTCAGTGACGTCTGCGGCTGCTCCCCAAGGGCCTTGTGGGTTTGTGCTCCAAAGGAAGGGTGGGAGCAGCCTCGTTGGAGTTGAAATTGTTCCTGCCCTGGCCCAGGAGGCAGATGACACAGCTGGTCCTGGGAGACCTCTCCACCACAGCAGCTTCCTAAGCACTGGGGCAGCCCCTATTTCACAACACTGCTGGGGTGTTCATGCAGTCATTGGGCCCCTCCATCCTGCCCACTTCTCTTCCCACCCCACAGAACTGGCTCGAGAGCACAGCTCTGCAGGTGCAGGGCTCTGAACCCAACTTGTCCTCACAGATCTGGGAGTCCTCTCCCCGTCTGGCAGGTACTGCTCAGCCAGGAGCCTTTAACCTCTCTCCTGCTTGGCATCTCCTGCCAACTGAACAAGAAGCCCTTATGAAAGAGCTGAGAGACGCCAAAGCAGCTTTTCCAAGTAGAGGACACTCTCAGCAGCCTTTTCAGCACTCCCTTCTCTGGCCTTTGTAACTTACACTGCTCCCTCCCTCCGTACTGCTCTCCTCTCCCAGCCCTCGACATCCAAAAAAAGGAAAAGTGATTTGCAGGAGGGAAGAGATCCAGGCTGCAGGCAGCTGGGGACAAGCAGGGCTGCGTGGCCCACAAAAGCCTTTGCCTGGGAAAGCTGCCCTGAGCTGAACCAGGAGGGCAGATCTCGCAGCATCTCTTTCTGCCTGTGCCCTCTGTAGTGGGTAGACCCACGGAAACAGCATGGATGACATCAGGTTTCCTGTGCTGAGAGTATCCCTGCTCCAAAACTGCCTATGGCCTCAAGTTGCACCAGGGGAGGTTTAGATTGGAGCTGAGGAAGAGCTTTTTCCCTGAGAGGGTTGTCAGCCCCTGTGCCAGGCTGCCCAGGGAGGTGGGGGAGTCCCCATCCCTGGAGCTATTGCAAAGCCGTGGAGCTGAGGTGCTGAGGGCCGTGGGGTAGTGGTGGGCTTGGCAGGGTGAGGGGAGGGGTTGGACTCAATGAGCTTAAAGGTCTTTTCCAAGCATAATGACTCTATGGTCCAAAAACAACTGGCTGTGAGGGGGAACAGATGGACAGAGAGACACTATGGCAGAGGAGGGCCACAGTCCTGCTGCCCTGTGAGTTTGTGGCACAAAGGCTCTGGACAGGACTGCCTGGCTTGAGGGCTGACTAGCACCCCACTGTCCCACACCCCGGCCGCCCCGGGCGCACGGGGCCGCCCTGACACCGCTTCCCTCCCTCCCCCCGCAGATCCAGAACCCCTCGTGGATCGGCAACAACGGAGCGGCCTCCCCCGTGCCCGCCTGCGTGGTGCCCTGCGAGCCAGTGCCCTCCTGCATGTCCCCCCACGGCCATCCCCACGCGGCCGGCAGCGTCTCCGAGTTCCTCGGCGTGTCCGGCCCCGGCGGCCCCGTGGGACAGACTCACATGGGCGGCCTGTTCGGCACGGCCGGCATGAGCCCCGGCCTCAACGGCTACGAGCTGAGCAGCGAGCCGGACCGCAAGAGCTCCAGCATCGCTGCCCTGAGGATGAAGGCGAAGGAGCACAGCGCCGCCATCTCCTGGGCGACATGACAGGGCTGCGGCCCAGCGCCCGCCAGACGCAGAGACCCAGCCCTCAGACTCCAGACAGCAGTTGCCTCCTCGGGGATCTGAATGCAGCACTTTTAGCTACCCTAAGGCGTGTAAAGGACATAATGCTAACGTAAGTGGAGCGTTTCCAGCACGAAGGCGGCAGCTCCGGGCGGGGAGAGGAAGGCTGTGGAGCGGCACCGCTCCCGGCGAGGTCTGGGTTGGGATGCGCCCCCTCTCTCACCACCTCCCCTGTAACCTGGGCGGGATTTTTCTCCCCGCTCCTCTTTCTGACATCAGATTCTGCCTTTCCAAAGAGCGGGAGCCCGCTGGTATTTCAGCGGCTTCTCCCACCCCACCACCCCCCCGTAAACACAGACACACTCCAAACAAACATCCCACTCCTGATTACTCGACAGTGTTGCTCAGATCAGTTCTGCCCTGGGCAGGGGACTGGATGGGGACTCTGGCACCAGCAAAGAGACACCTCTCAGGCTGCTCCTGTCCTCTCAGCGGGAGCCACGTCTTCCCACA
This sequence comes from Colius striatus, assembly GCF_028858725.1. NCBI lineage: Eukaryota > Metazoa > Chordata > Aves > Coliiformes > Coliidae > Colius > Colius striatus. Next base: position 7,581,628 of record NC_084764.1, read on the forward strand.
GCTGAGCGGGGAACAGGGTTAGGAAGACACCCAAGGCTACAAAAAGGCAAGGTTAGCTCACCTCCTTCTACCCTGCTTCCTCCTCCACCTCACAGTCTGAGGTGAAGCACAGAGCTGCAGAGGCCTGTGAAGGGGATTCCTCTCTTTCCTACCATGGCACAGTACGATCCCGTCAGGAGCCTTTGCTGACCCTCTGGATGCCAACAGCTTCCCAGCACAGTTTGCTGCCCCAGGGAGGGCCTGGGGTTTGCTACCCATGGTCGTGGCCAGTGCTGAGGCAGCAAAACGTTCTCTCTGCCTTTCAGTGGCTCAGGAATTGCTGTTCTCAATGCCAGGACATCAGCTCTGGGAGGGCAGCGAAGTGGCTGTGTAAATCCACAGGTCCCAGAGACTGCTCTGAGAAACAGCTCCAGCTCTAGCACAGGGCCACGCTTGCTTGAGGCCATGGGAGTCCTCACACATCTCCTCCTCGGGTCACATAGGGGTAAGGACAGTCCTCCCTGCAGCGCTCCGTGCAGGGGGTGGCAGAGGGAGGAGGCCAGGAAGGGACCCAAGGCTGGCCCAGGTGATGCTGCCCCATCTCCAGCCGCCCCACATCCTCTCTCCGCCTCCCAGGGGACCTCAGAACCTGCCTTCCTTGTGCCAATGTGCCTCCCTGCTTTTCCCCCCAGCGATGCACAACTCTGTTAAGGAAGATCTCCTTTGCAAGGCTAAATCTTTTACAAGCTTTCCAACCATCTCGTAGCACTAGGAATAATTTTGGAACATCCTTTTACCCCCCTGAATGATCACCAAGGAGAAGCTGAAGGTCAGCTGGGGACTCACCCCCGAGATTTGCAAGGGAACTACAGGATTTTTCTCCTGTAAAAATGTGTGTGTCAACCTGCCCTCCCTCCTCATGCTCAGTGTTAGGGCATCTTGTAGTTCAAGGTCCAGGAAGATTAGTGCTCCAAATAAGCTGCAACCAAATGTCAGGTTTCAGGTTAACAAGCTGCACAAGTACATCTCTAGTGCCCAGACTGCCATATAGTACCTAAATGATACATATATTGCTAGAGCAATGGACAGGGATTTATTGCAATAAGAAGTCTCTTTTCTCTCCTCAGAAATGCTTCCTTGGCACTCACAGGGAACCAGCACACGTTTAACCACCACACGTACGGCCAGGACTTACAGCCCAGCCTAAACACTGAGCGGGCAGCACACAGGGCCAGGGCCGGTGGGAGCGGAGGGCAGCCCCAGCCAGGGCCACAGCCCTTCCAGAGCTCAGCTGCCCTCCCCTCTGGAGTTAAAGGGCAGCTTTTCCTCGTGGATTTCCACAGGGCCAGGGTTTCACCTGAGCTGTTGAACTAGGCGGGAAGATTTAAGTGCTGTATCCTCCAGCCTGTTAGAAGAGCAGCAGACTTGGCATTTCCAGAGGCTCGGCCCCTGCTTAAAACCCACGTGCAAAGCACATGTTGGACTCACCCGACCTGCTCTGGAGGCTGCCCAGCCATGAGCCTCCCCGAGGGCATCCCGAGGAGGAAGGGGGTTGTAGCCCAGCAGCCCCGCTGCTCGCCAGGCCAGGCTGCAGGGTGCTCCCCTCACAAGCCTCCAAAAGCAGCTGTTCAAGGCAGGTTTTGAGCTATGTGCATCTGTATTTACACACATTTTAATTAATTTAAAAGGGGTTTTTTAAGCAGCTGTTAAATTAACAAGAAATACTATAAATATATATATATATATATACTTATATATATATGTATCTTAATCTAGCCAACCTGCAGCTACTGCATTTCTTGAGGGTGACAGGGTCAGTGCTGTTCTTGCAATCTCAAGTTACCACGATGATGCCTTGTTTTAATTATTATTATAACTTTCAACTCTATTTATGACTGTCTTCTCTATTTATTTCTTATTTAGTATTTCACTCCCATCCGTCCCTTGACTTGTGATTCCCCTGGCTTGGCTTGCATTGCCTTTGAAGCTTCATCCCCAGCCACTGCCAAAATGTCTGAGTCCCAGATGCCCAGACACCCACCCTTGCCCTCTCCTCAAACGTTTCTCCTGAGCAGTCCTGGCCCTGGCTGTGCAGCCCCAACAAAGGGGCTGCCTACATTGCCCATGCTTTGAAACTTCAGTGATATCCCAGAGCTTGGAGATGAGGAGGATGCAAATAGAGCAGGACAGGTTGAAAGCGGCTGGGTACCACTTTCTGCCAAGTTCTTGGAGGTACACCTTGCCTACAAGCAGCTGGTAGGCTTGGGCTTGCTGGGACCTGCAGGGTCCAAAGTCAGGGCTGCTGTGCCTGAACAAGCTTATGGAGAGGAGCAAGACGGGGTCCAGCTTAGCCCCGTGTGCATTGCCCACCACCAGCTCCAGCCCACGGCCACACTCCTGCTGCCTCCTTGCTTCAGGTCTCACTGCCTCAACACCTACGTGGGCAGAGACCATGGGGAAGAGGCCCAAGATAGGAAGGTGAGGGAGAAACAGCCCCTCTGTGCTGCCCGTGGGCAGGGCGCTGGGGAAGGCCATGGACGGCAGCAGCACATCACGCATGGTGGCCCAGAGCTGCAGGACACACAGCATCCCCATCCCCATCTCCAACAGCCATGAGGACACAGCACCCAGCTCTGGATTTGGGGCAGGAAGGTGCATTTCCCAGATTCCCAGAGCAGCCTCAGGCTGAGCAGCACGGTGTAAAACGCTCTGCAAACAAACAAAGGCAAAAAAAGGTAGTTTCCTGAAAAAGGTTGGAAAACTCCCCTCAAGCGGAGGCAGAGCCCCGTGGTTTATTTTGCTGCTCTGACTGACACAGCAAAAAAGCAAACAGACCGAAGGAGAAATGAAACCCAAATGGGATGGAGGGTCCGTCAGCCCTTTGCAGCTCCCCAGGGGAGCCGGGAGGAGGCGAGGGAGCGGCCCTGCACCCCCTGAACTCTTTGCTGGTAACACGGTTCCCCACCCCCGTCCCCCATCCCCACACATAGCTAGGTAGGTAGGTAGAGCTAGGACTTTTGTACTACTGATTTTTGAAGGACAGTTTTTCAATGTGTAATAATATATCGGTTTAGGTGTGCAGTGTTTGAAAGAGAGACTGGGAGAAAGAAAGAAAACAAACCTCAATCAACGTTATTGGGTTCTTTTGTTTTGTTGTAAAATATTGTAACCTTGTATAAATGCAACTTGATTTGTTTTTCCTCTCTCTTTAGCTTAACGGCCTGGGGTAGAATATATTAACAGGAAAAAAAGAGAAAAAGAATAAAAAAAGGGTTTTAAAAGTTCAGGAAAAAAAAAAGACTTAAAAAAAAATCATTAACAGTGTTGCCACGTGAGGTTTGTGCCACGCAATGTTATTGCCTACGCAGCCATGTATTACCAGCTCATTACAGCAGAATATTAAAAGAGAACAAACAGCCTTGCAGCTTGGCTCTTCTTTCACTTCCTCTCCAGTTAAGTTATTGCACTTGGAGCGTTTTCCTTTTGCTTTCTCCAGAGGGGATGGGGCTGGAATTGCTGGGCGCGGGTTGGAAGGAGGGGTGGCACCGGGAAGGGCCCCGCTCGCCCGCCGCCCCGGCCGACGGGCACACACGCTGCCGGCCGCTGCTTTGGTTTGCAATAAACTCCTTCTCTTCTCTCCTCTCCTCTCAGCTGCAATCTGCCTGGTTTGTTCCTGACTCGTGACAGATGAAACACGATCAGAGGGAGGCCTCCGAAATCTCACGTTAATTGAAGTTGGCAAAAAAATACAGCGAGTGCCCTTTTGAACTGCTGAGGCAGTGCGGGGTGGATTAGCCCGGGGAAGATTAACAACAGGTGGCAGCTCACGGGCCGCTGCCGCTCCCGGGCAGAGACAGTCCCCAGGCAGCAGCCCGGCATGGGAACAGACACACAGAGGGGAGAAAGACCTTTAAGCTCATCGAGTCCAACCCCTCCTCTCTCAGCTCCACGGCTTTGCAATAGCTCCAGGGATGGGCACTGCCCCACCTCCCTGGGCAGCCTGGCACAGGGGCTGACAATCCTCTCAGGGAAAAGGTTCTGCCTCAGCTCCAATCTAAACCTCCCCTGGGGCAACTGGAGGCTGTTTCCTCTTGTCCTTTCACTTGTTACCTGGGAGCAGAGACAAACCCCCACCTCACTACACTCTCCTGTCAGAGAGTGCTCATGTCTCCCCTCAGCCTCCTCTTCTCCAGGCTGAACACCCTCAGCTCCCTCAGCTGCTGCCCATCACACTTGTGCTCCAGCCCCTTCCCCAGCTCCGCTGCCTGGCTCTGGACACGCTCCAGCCCCTCAGTGTCCCTCTGGCAGTGAGGGGCCCAACACTGAACACAGCACTCGAGCTGCAGCCTCACCAGGGCCCAGCACAGGGGGACAATCCCTGCCCTGGTCCTGAGGCCACATCAGTGCTCTCAAGGATGCCCTTGGCCTTCTTGGCCACCTGGGCACACTGTTGGCTCATGTTCAACTCATGTTCACCTTTCTGCCAGCCAGCAGAGAGGGCACTGTGGCCACAGGGAAAAGAAAGGGATGGTCTCCCTTGCTCACTGCTCAGGAGCTGCTGCTTCTGGCAGAGCTGTGGCCCTCCCAACCCTTCCCAAGCAGACAGCAGGTAATCCACCATGGCTGACACAGGGAGAAGGGATTTGGCAATGAGATGCCATGGAGCTGGGGAGCCTCAGCCACCCATCCCCTCGTGCCACGGCACACCACTGCTTTTACACAGCACAGTCATGTTCAGGTCTCCTCAAGGCCAAAGAAAACACACCTGGGGTTGGCAGTTGGGGAACCTTCCCTCCTCTAAAAGTGCCCCTTTCTCTCACATTCTCACAGGTCCAGTACCTCCCAGCTCTGCTTTGGCAGAGGCCTCCAAACCTCAGCTGCCCTCTCCTCAGCTGTGTCTCTGCCAAGTTTGGATGCTGCTCAGGGTTTGGATGATCTTGGGGCTTCTCCATCTACCACACTGAGGGGAGGCCTTGTCTGAGCCCCAAGTTGCCCCATCCCAGTGTGTGGAAAAGGGGGTTCTGGGAGAGCCCTTTCTGCTGCTTTCACTCTCTGAATAAACTCAGCTGTGACTCTGTTACCTTCAGCCTCCACAGAACCACCAGCAGCTTGAAGTGCTGAGTGAACTGGAAAGCATCCCTCATGTTCAGGCAGAGCTGAGAAGGTGCTCAGCTGCTGTCAACAAACCATCAAGACCCACAGAGCCCCTCTGGCCTTTCCATCAGTTGGCTGGGATCACCAGCTCAGTGCAGATGGAGGATGGCTGTTTTCCATCTCACAAAGAAACGGATAATGCAGGTGCCTTTGCAAGCTTATCCATTCCTCTCACTTGTAGGGGAAAAATTCCTTCCCTCCCCAGGCTCTCAAAGCCAGATTCTCCAGATGTTGGCAGAATTCAGGCTGTTGAGAGCCTAAAGCCAGCTTCAGTAACATCCTGGTTGTACGGCTTTACATTAGAAATTGTTCCTGGCTTGAATGTTTAGCTAAAGAGCTAAAAAGTCCCTCTATAAACTCTGAAGTAGTGGCAGGACCCAGATTAGAAACGTGCATTCTTTTTCTTGAAGCTGCATTTTCCTACTGGCATTACAGGAGCTGTTTAAAACCCGTGGAACAATTTCTCTCAGGGAGATGCGGCTCCAGCACCTGGTTAACACCTTCCTTCCCCTGCCAGAGAACCCTACTCTGAGGCAGGGCAAAGTTCGGGCAGTTTTAATGAAAAACAATTCTTTCTTCCCATAAACTAAAGAGATTTGCCTTTCCCCCCCCTGCCTCTTTTTAAAAGCAGGTTATTAACCTTTAAGCAGATGAATGTAAGATAACCTCCTGGCTGGCAAGGAAGGCAACAGCCACGCAAGGTGCATCTGCTCCCGGCCAGCTGCAGCACACATGTAAAGGTGTTGCATTTAATCTGAGACAAACAAGTGTTTATTATTTGTGAAAGGATCTTCCACTTTCTCTTGCTTTTCAGTTCGTAACTTACAGGGCAAAGACACATGCTCTGAGTTAGCAATCTGCTCCTTCTGCTGCAGCCTTGCCGAATTCCTGCATCTCATTTTACGGTCCCTTTCTGCTTCGAAGCTTTTCCCTTGCTTGTCTGTGTGAAGCGTGGCAAAGGAGGTGTTGTTCCTGTCAGCCCTCAGCTGAAGGCACCCAGCACTAACTGTGTCCAGCACCTGGCTGAGGCCTGGAAGTGGCCATTTTCTCGAGCTCTTGGCCATAGGGACACGCCAAAGGGAACCTGGAGCCTTTGGCCTTAACACCTCAGGTATTTTCCCAAGAGAGTATTCCAAGATACCACTTGGCAAGCAGGAGATGTTCATGCTGGGCAGGCAGAGAACACTAAATGGCACTTTTCAGTCAGTCCCAAGCTTTGGCTTTTAGTTTTACAGGTTCCTAGTGCTACACAAAATGGGGGTGGGGGGATAGAAGAGGTTAAAAAAAAGCACCTGGGTCAAGAGCATCCACATCTCGATCACACATGGAAAACCTGAGGTAGGCCTGCATATCCCAAATCCTTCACACCTTTGTTGGTCCAATGGTCCAGCCTTCACCTTTTTCCAGTCCCTTGCCACCTAAAGTTTAGGTTAAAAATCAAACAGATGTGATGGTACTCATTAAGCTGGTATTCTCTTTTTCTTACAACTCTGCAGAAATAGTCACAACATGGATTATTTCTCTGTAGAGACACCTGGTTTTCCCTTTACCAGTCCTAGCTGTGTGTCTCCCTCGCTGCATGCATACAGTCTGGTACTGAGCACTGATTCAAGTCCACAGACCTAACGAAATCATGACCAAGTTGCACTGATCTCAGTCTGCAGTCACTGCAGGGTTGTCCTGCTTGTCTGGAGCAGGAGCACTTCCTATTCATGCAAGTGAAGTGGCATTTAGAATAAGCAAAGGAAATGTGGAGGAGAATTACTGCATCTTATTCCAGACAAATGAAGACAGCAAACAGGCAGCCTTGTAGGGACAACCTTTGAGCTGCACTGTTTTCCTTTGGGAAGCTCCCTGGTCAATGCCACTCCACTTAATTGCCTCGAATTGTCGCTGTTATCCTTTAATGGGAAACATAACTCGCTTTCAAAGCGACCACAAGGAACTGCAAACAGGGGAATCCTGAAGATCAGCAGAGGTGGGACTGCATTACAGCCATTTCCATCAGGCTGAAATTACACAGAGCACCCCAGGAATGTCACTGAAATGGCTTCAAGCCAGGGCGAGCTGAAGCCATGCTGACGCTGAAAGTCAAGGCTAACGGTGCTCCACCTCGGGACTGAGCTACTCAAAACTCCAAACAATCCCCAGTTCAGACAAAAGCGTGTCCCTCCTGCTAAAAACACAGGCTTGGGACACTGGTAGTCAATCCTGGTTTTACCCACACAGCTCCTAAGGGCTAGAGCAGAGGAGAGCTTCTCTCCAGCTCCCCGTCTCCACTTCCACGTTGGCCTCACCCGAGCAAGAGGACCGGGAAGCTCAGTTTATTGCACTCAGCCACAGCAGTGGCTATCCTAACAACAACTGACACTCCCAACAGCACAAGGTACAACTGAAGGGCTCACGACTCAACAGTAAAGCAAAAGAGTTCACTGTTACTCTGCTGAGCAAACACTGTTGTCTACAGACCAAGGTTAGCAGGAGGTTTGAAATCACCACCTGCTCATGGGGTAACTTTCAGAAAGAAGCAAAAAGCCACCGAGTTCAGAGTTTTCTGGCAGTTTTGGACAGAAATTATTTTTTCCCCAGACTAAAAATTAAAGAGATGAGACAAGTGGAACACTTGCCTAGGATCAGCTCTGCAATGCCTGACTCCTCAGGAGCAGACTGAAGCCAGCTCATTTTTGAACATACGTTTAATCTGACCCAACTTTCAGGAAGGATTTTTTCTTGCTTTAAGCACAGGGAGGGGATTATGCATGATTGCAAGAACTACCTGTAGTTTACATTTCAGTGTACAAAAGATACTTTGCAGCAGCTCCAGGAAAAATTAAACAAGCAGGCTTTAAGAAGAATGATGAAAAAGTTCATACTCACTCTGATCTCTGGCTAGAGCACTGAAAATCCATTTTCTCATCAGCACTGTCAACTGCAGTTTGTCTTTCCTGTATCGTGCTGTAGCTCTGTTATGACAGCAGCTTCCACATGAAAGGGCACATTTGCGCTGGACCCACTAAGCATTCTGAGATCTCTCCTGATCAAAAGATGCTCTACCTGTGAGAAATACCCAGGGTACCAGACGTTCATTATGCTAAATCTTAAAAGGTATCTTTAACATTAAAATTGCCCAACCTAAAATCCCTTGCCATGTGTCTCAGCATAGCTCTTTTTCCAGAGTGCTCACCACTCACCAATACAGACTGAAAGCAAAATGAGTCAGAAGTATTCAGCATCCCTTTAATCCCACCTCGCAATTATTTTGATATCTGTGCCTCCAAGGCCCTTGAGTTTAAAAGGCCCTTGAACTGATAATTGACAGAGATAAACTAGTTATCTGAACGGCAGCAGCGGCGGCACGACGGGTGGCAGGAGGTTCAAGAGCAGGAGACGGTAATTCAGAACATTAGGGCTTGAATTGGCACGTCCTGTAAGGGGATAGCAGAGGAAGGAAAGAGTCAACACAGCGGAGGGAGAGTTGGTGATGCTAAAAATGTATCCTTGAGACTTCCCGGGAGTGGCAGGGCAGGCACCGGCTCATCACCCGCCTCGCTCCGTGGGGATAGATTCCCAAAGAGCTGCCACCCCTCTGGATCCCGCCAGCTCTGGGACTCAGACAAAGCTCTTTACCCAAGAGCACAACCCCTTTAACCTCTCTTCACAAAAAGAGAAAGGATCTGTTCCTTATTTCTCCAAGATAAATGCTACTGTCAAACCCTGGCAGAAAATTAGAGTAACAACTACTCTCCCCAAAAAAGTGACTGGATGAGTTTGTGCAGAGCAAACTCCTACTTCAAAGAGAACCATCCAACTCCATCCCCCATCCAGCTCCAGTTGAGGGAAAGACTAAACATTGATGGATCTCTCTAAAACATGCTGTGTGGATACTCAAGCTTAAAACAGATTTATGCAGCGAAACAGCATGTCCCTGCAGCTCTCCCTCATAAATGCATCCATGTTTCCTTAGAGAATCATGAAATTGTTTCGGTTGGAAAGGACCTTTAAGCTGATCGAGTCCAACCCCTCCCCTCACCCTGCCAAGCCCACCACTAACCCATGGCCCTCAGCACCTCAGCTCCACGGCTTTGCAATAGCTCCAGGGATTGTGACTCCCCCACCTCCCTGGGCAGCCTGGCACAGGGGCTGACAATCCTCTCAGGGAAAAAGCTCTTCCTCAACTCCAAACTATACCTCCCCTAGCACAACTTGAGGCCCTTTTCTCTTGTCCTATCACTCATTACTTGGGAGCAGAGACCCTTGTGCCACCCCAGAAGTAAAATAAATACAACAAACACTCCTTGGATTGACTTTTTAATATACCAATATTAACCCTTTTTTGATAACATATATACAATGAAAAGTTAAACATTATCTTAAAGATTGACAACAAACCCATTTCAAATCAGACACAGAGGTACAGGTAATAGATTTTGCATCAAGAACACCACAATTATAAAGGGGAAGTAGGACATTTGACTCTTTTTATTTTTACAGTCTATTGCCCAATTTTCTCCATGGCACAAAAGACAGACAAATTGCCACCTAAATGAGATGGCCCTGTGAAAGCAACTGTAAGAAGCCAAAGGACAAGACATGACTGAAAAGGGTCAAGGGACATTTTGTGGTAGGGGCATCCCACTGAGCTGCTTTGGATGCAGGCGCAAGGCCTGTTGCCTTTTTACTGACCTGAGACACAGTTCAGAGGGGCTGGTTAGGCTGTCCCCACCTAAAAATATTCCAACTATTCTAAATCCACTTTGTCTTTTAAGATTCTCTGTAAAACGTGCACTTTTTTACTGGCTTACAGAGAAAGAACCCAGAATCCACAGCAGCTTCATGACAGGAAGATGTTGTAACTCAGTTAAACTGCTAAGGCCTGCCAAGCTTGAGATCAGCCCCAAAAGAACAGCCAAAACTGCAGTGACTACTGCACTGTCACAGCTACCCTTTGCAAGCAAACTCCTCGAGGGAAATATGCCAGTATCTCCTGATGCTCAAGCAGCAGGACACAAATCAACAGGAAGATTCAGAAGGAAGGTTCATATGAATGAACATGAGAGGCTGCAAAGGAGAAACAGCGAGTGACAAACCTTCCTCTACCTTTTGACACTCCCTGTGCAGACAGCAGTTGTTGTCCCTACAACAGCTCCTCAACACCCTCTCCCACAGCAACCTAGGAATGACACAAAGACTGCAGCCAAAACCCCTCCCATTTACTAGTAATTAAAGGTTCCCAGAGAATCGGCTGATACAGTTTACAGGCACATCCCAGGGGAGTTATGAAGTGAAGCATCCCCTTAGAGCTATTGTTCCAATATGATTCTCATTCACAGCACATCACTGCATTGGGCAATAAGATAAGTCTTAGTGGGGGTGAGACAAATAGGAGCAGATGTTTCCTGTTTCTAGCCTGACTTTCATTTGGTTTCTGTCATTGCTGGGTCTCCAGCTTAGGAGGGGGGGTGAACTGTGTGATGCCTAACACTTGTCCTATTGTTTGGGGTTTGGCAAAATCTGAGCAAAAAGGTTGCTCCCAGCATAGCAGAAAAACGGCCCATCAAGTAGGATGTCTGCAACTGGCAGGAATGGAGGTTTCAAAACACAGTGAAATCACCCTTATCTGGGAACAAACCTTTTATCAGTGGAGCTAGAAATGAGATGAGATTCCTTTCTCAGCCCAACTTGGGATCAGATCTCTAATATCAAAGGGCAAGAGTAACAGTCCAGGCAGTTTTATTTCTAATGTTCTCACATTATACTTCAGGTTCACTTCCATACTGAGAAGTAATTCCAATGTAAAGCTTCTCCAAAAGCTGTATGTTTCAGTGGCAACCTGTGCCAGCGGGTTCCTTAAATTACAGGCAAAGCCTCCACAGTTTTTTTCCACCAATGGCAGTTTGTAAGTGTGCATTAGTAGTGCCTTGTACATACACATATCCCTGCAGGTCGAAGCTGTAACTGGGGATTTCTGTCAACTTGTTTTACAAATCAGTACTACAACCTACTGCTTGCTGAAGAGGATTCAGATGTGAAAAAACGTACTTCATAACTGCTGCTGCTACCTATGGCTATGATGCAAGCTGCAACCTGACTGCTGCTTTGAGAATGAAAATGAGAAAAATATACTTAAGACAAAAAGATACATATTTTTCTGTCTAATACAACTAGACACAGAGCCACAGCCTCCTGCATGGGTGCAGCAGAAAACCTGAGATTTATTCTGGTAAAAGAGGTTCAGCATTTGGGAGTTGTGTCATGTGGGTGTCTGCTCTGAAGGAGACCAAGGAGACCGGTCTCCCAGCTGGCCTGTCTCAATTTGCATCAAAATGATTCCAGTAACACAAAATGCTTTGCCCTTTAAACATTGTGAAAACACAGAGATTTCTGTTGCTGATGTTGTAAGAGAGAAAACAAACATTTGTCTCACCACGAAGAAGAAAATGTTTGATACACAATTACTTAAACCAACAATTAAGCTCAAAAGACAGAGGCCCAGCAATCCCACAGGCAATAGGCTCCTCCCAAAAGCAAGCAGCTCTGTGTTGCAGACAGTTCTTTGGAGGGATGGATGCTTACAAACCAGAGGGCTGCAGCACACTTGATAGGAGAGGTCAGTGGTGCCAGTCAGACGGCAGAGAGCAAGATGCTGTTTCACTCTTCCAGGTGCAACAGCTTCCTTTGGAGAAAGCTTGCATGTGTGACATTTCCCATGATCGATTCGAGTCCTCTGTGAGCCACAGAGCAGCAGTTGTTCAGCTTTCCACTATGCCTTTGTGCAATGTAAATGGAAGACAACATACCAGGATACAACGTGAACTCCCATCTCCCTCAGATGTGACCCACTCTTTAGTGCTTTGTTTTCTTCAGGGCCTCATCACACCTTTTTAGCTGCCACTCATCGCTCCGGGTTGTCAGCTGCCTTTATAAGCTGCCAATATTGGGAAAGCTCTTCAGTTTCTCAGGAAAGTCATCTTTGTACAGGACAGGATCAGCACGGTGCTCCACCACTTTCAGAGGCATGGTCCCAAAGACAGAGGCAAACTTGTTGATGCATTCAGACCTGGTGAAAGGAAAAGCAATGTAATTAAGAACCTCTCAAAGCAGGCTGCCTACCAGCTCCCACACCAACGCAACTGGTAGAAGCCTCGCCTTCTGTGCTTGGGAAGTACTTCAGCCAAGCTGCCTACTAATAAATAATAACAATAAAAAAGAGCCTCACTGCAGAGAGAACTGGAAAGAAGCTGGTGCTCTTTGATTTATCCATTTAATCACAGAGACGAGCAAGGCGATGCTGGCAGCAGCACATGTGCACATGGAGGTCAAAGCTTCCCTTCTCCCTCCCCCCAGAATTCCAGTCATTCTTAAAGCAATGTACATGCTGTAAACCAGAACAGATTAACTGCCAACATGTCTCTTAAAGGGCCACTGTTGGGTCAATTTAGCTCATAACAAAGGTTTTGCAAAAAACACCAAGCCTCTGTGAAAACAGAGTTCTAAAACCAGTCTGTTTTCTTCAGGGCTCTTCAGAACCTCTGTCTTTTCCCACAAATACAAACCTGCCTCATGTTTATACCTTCCTAGCTCCACTGACAAAATGTTTGTTACCAGTGTACAGGCAGCAACCATTGTACTGTAACTTAAAAGAGAAGCTGAATTAAAACTATAAAATGAAGACAACTAGTTTATTCTCCTTGTCTATTTTAAATAAAGAGATGTCCAGCAGTAAGGCATCACATTAACATAAAAAACCCACCCTGACCATTGATGACTCTTTCAATTTTAATAACCTCAGGTGTGAGCAATGCTGTGGAAGGGAACAGCCACGTGCTTCAAAAAACAAGCAAACAGATGTTGAACCTTAAATTGCTGCTTAACTCTTTGTCTGAATGGCACGGTACGTGTGGAAACGAGGCAGGGAGAAGGTGGCTCTTCTCACCTCAGCCAGCACTCGGCTAAAGTCACCTGAGCACTTTATAACATAGCTTTAAGAACCCAAGTCCCCAAGAATCACGGCAACAGTCCCTAACACGTAACAGAGACAGCTACACCAAACCAGGTCAGTCTGGAGACCGAAAAATAACAAAAAGGAATGAGTACTTTGACTCAGCTTACAGAGGTTGCTGTGCTGCAGGCAGTCCGAGAGCATCTCTCACTCTCCAACCACTGCACCCTCTCCCGACCCCTCTGAAGGGTTAGGGGGTCACTATGGCTCCAGGATAATTTTCCTCAGCAGACCCGGTCAATCACGCCAACTGAGTGTGACAGTTTTGTGACGGGGACTGCTCAACACTGCCCCAAATACTCTTTTGAAGTAGATGGGACAGCAAGACTGCTTTTCAAAATTAATTCTTCAGCCTCTGAGCCATCCCTTGACTCCCTCCTTAACTAGAGTAAGTGACTGGAAAACACAAAGCCCAGGTTGTTCAAGTGCTGCATCTCTACAGAGCTGTCTCAAGATATAATGGTCAGATTTCAGGCCATTTTCCAGCCTGAGAAAAGTGTCAGAAAACTACTTCACATGGGGTGATACCTAAGTAAAATATTTATAGAGCTAAATGCAGCTGTTTCACTTTCTGCTACCTTTTCATCCCCCCCTACTTCTTCCTACCTTCAGATTCAAATCTTTGTGCTAGGAAACAAATGAAATGGAATTGTGAGTGTAAGAAGAAACTGCGTGCAGTGGGAAGCAACCTCCAGACCTGGCACAAACACTGCTCCAGGGTAGCCAGAGATCTGAAACAGCAAAGGAGCCATCGGTCAGGACTGAGGTGAAGAGACCCAAATCCAACATCTGCAGTAAGGTGACCCAAGGGGAGGGTGAGCTTTGGACCCCGGGCACAGAAAGGTCACAGTAATGTGGAGAAAGGGAACAGAGTGTTTTCTCCAGGAACACTTTCTGTTGCCTTCACAAGATGCCCAACATGAAATACTTTAAACACATCTGATTTTCAGACAAAGCCAGAGACGTGGCTAACTGCAAACCCAGGCTGTGTGTATTACAGAAGTTTCATGGCAGGCAAACCCCAAACCCCACAGGCGAGGGAGGTAGATGCACTGGGAGATGCGTGTGAGAAGTTTGCACAGCTGCTGTCCCTCACTGGTTTCTGGAAGACAAAAATACTTCTGGTCTACTGGTTCAAATCCCGTTTCTGACAGTAATGACTGAAAGACATTGTAATGTAACAGCTGCTTGGTGGCCTGTGTGAAATGCATTCGTTATCTCAGCCTGCGGCCTGGTAGGCAGGTGGCCACATCAGAGCAGCCATTGTCACAGCCACAACTACGCAGCACCCTCAGGGCAAAAAGCAAAACTCAGTGGAAAGTGCGGACAAAACTGGCCTCTTCCCAAATCCCAATCCCAAAACTGACCAGTCCCAAATCAAAGATGAGATCTTGTGAGAAAATATCAAGATGGAATCCTTCTAGATCCAAACTTATTCTGAATGGCAAGGTCATTCAAGCACATCAGTACAATACCTTAATTCACCAAGAAGCCACTTCATTGTTAAAAGAAATTAACAAAATAAGGAAATGACAAAGCAAAAATCAGTGTGTTCTAATCACTGATCCCGAACCAGAAAAGTTAGTCCTCAGGAACTATCAAATTCGAAGATCAAACCCAGGCTTTTTTAGATGAAAGAAATGTATCACTCACAAGTCACAGAACTTATTTGAAAGAAAGTCACCTCTTCTCAAAAAATTTTATCTCCTGAACTAAATCATTCAAATTCTAAAGCCTTTGCCACTTTTGGACAACATAAACCAGAAAGCTTATCTAGAAGGTTATACATTCAAAGCTAGGTAGCCAAGAGAATGTAACATGCCATCTTAATATGGAGGAAAGGTGTTTTTCTTGACTGTGCTGACAGTTTTTCAAATTCATGTTTGCCTCCAGGAACCCCTTATTATTTTTCTCACCCTCACAACAACATGCAGTTGTGTTTGACAAGGAGCTAAGATTGTATGAACTCAGAAACTGAGAGCCCTGTAGCCACTAGCAGACTTAATGAACCTCCTGTCCTTTAAGGTGTCTCTAAATCAGTTTCCTCTCCCTTATCACTCAAATATTTTTTGTCAAGGTAACTGCACCTTTGGCCAACTGTTACTTGGACAGTTTGCCCCTTAAGAGAATGGCTTCCTGTTTTGACTTTAACAAATACTTACATGTCCTAAATAAGACACTGCTGCTAATGTTGCTGCAGAAGCAGCTCAGCCCTGTGTTGCATTTACTATACAGGCTGCATTTTACAGAGCTTTCCCCTTTTTGAGAGCCAGATGCAAAAGTGTTAGAGGCAGGTTGCTACTCAAACAGCATCTGTAAAATACAGGGATTATGAGATCCTCCTACAGCTTCCTCTGTGACTCTATGTAAAGGCCAATGTAGGCAAGAAGGGGATTCTAGGTTCATCTCTCTCTTTAGTTAATGTATTTTAACAACGGAGCTCAATAACCCCAAGGAATCAAGTCTTTTATTTATCTCAGAGAAATTATACAGCAGAAGGAACAGCAGTGCTGGCTTTGCCATCACTTGCTGTAAATATCCTTCAGCATTGATCAAAAGCAGTTCAACTGCACCATCTTTCTTTCGTCTCTGCTGAAAGTGTCAAAAGGCCCAGCAGAACTCACAGGTTAGTTAAATGTCCCTTGTGGACAGCTCTCCCCGATTGACTTCTCAAAGCTTTTTACACTTTAAAAAAAACAATCATCAGGCAGTTGCTGGGCATCTCTCTGCTATTTCTGAACCAGAAACCCAACACTAAACATTGTACATGCCCATGACAACTCTGTTTCACAAACAGTAGGCTGATCCCTGGATATACAGGCAAGTAAATTAGCTCAGACTACCTGCTTGCTATTTCAGAATGCTAGAAAGCAAGGAGTCAAGCACTTTGGGAAGCTGCAAGTGAAGCTGGTAATGGCTTTTTGGTATTGTTCTTGGTACTCAATGATGTAAAATTGTCTGTACAAAGCTGTTCTTTTATAATATGACAATGATTCCTTGATGCATCCCATTCAGCTTCTCTTCTGACCCTGAAAACAATTAATGTGTGCATATACACACATATGTGTATACTTGTGTCTTCAAGACCCACCTGGACATGTTCCTATGCGACCTGATCTAGGTGAACCTGCTTCTGCAGGGGAGTTGGACTAGATGATCTCTAAAGGTCCCTTCCAACCCCTACCATTCTATGAGTCTATGATATGAACCATAAAAGCCTTACTCACCAAGTTAGTAAAATTTGCTCTGAGAGTTGCTATCACTTATCATTTAAAATGAATAGTTACCTCAGAAGAGTAAAAAAAACAAGAAACCTTTCCAGATTTTCAAATAACTCCCTTAACATTGAAGGTAGATAATAACCACACATGGTGAGAAGGTATTAGGTGCAGGCATGCAGTTGCAGTATGACATCAGTGACCTTCAAAATGAAGCCTGAATAGACCCAAACTGGATATGTCCTATCTTCCCAGTTTTATTCCTGCAGTCAAATTCTATCCCAGCATGTACTTTTATTTGGCTTGCAAATAAAAGCATGTGGATTTGCAATCAATCTAACATTTCCTACAACTCAGTCATCTCCACTGTTGGAAACTAGAGAGAAGTAAAGTAACAGTTTAAACATGTTCTCAATAAACTGTCAATGATACTTTACTCCAAGGATAAAAGAATTGCCTTAGGCATGGAAATGTGAACTTTACCCTGCATAATAATGCACTTTGGAGCAAAAAGTACTATTTCATCTTCTCTTTTTGTAGTGTTTACCTTAATAAGGACCTAGTTCATGACCAAAATTTCCACAACCTCCCATGCTTCCCCTTCAGCTATCATTTAAGATCCACAAAGCTTCCAGGCCCTTCCTTAAGAAGTTTTCTGCAGAATAGTTTTTACCATTTTCATGGGATATGTTTTACTTTAGTCTTGCAAACTCCTTTTTTTAATCCAGCCTTATTTTAACTCCTGTCTAATACTTTGTCACTAACCTTGGCCATAACACTCCTCAATCGCTGGCATGATCAACACACAGAATCCCAGAATGGTGGGGGTTGGAAGGGCCCTCCAGAGCTCATCCAGCCCAACCCCCTGCTAAAGCAGGTGCCCCTCCATCAGGGGCACAGGAACGTGTCCAGGTGGGTTTGGGAACCTCCAGAGAAGGAGCCTCCACACCCTTCCTGCACAGTCTGTGCCAGGGCTCCCTCACCTCAACACCAAAGGAGTTTCGCCTCATGTTTAAGTGAAACTTTTAGTGTTTCAGCTCATGCCCATTATCCCTTGTTCTGTCACTGGCCCCCACACAAAAATGACTGGCCTTATCCTCTTTACACTAACTCTTTCAAGATTTATCAGCATTGTCAAAGTCCCCCCTCAGCCTTCTCTTCTCCAGGCTGAACAGCCCCAGTTCTTGCAGCCTTTCCTCATGGGAGAGATGCTCCAGTCCCCTCAGCATCTTGGTGGCCCTGCGCTGGTCCCTCTCCAGCAGTTCCCTGTCTCTATTGAGCTAGGGAGCCTAGAATTGGACACAGGACTCCAGATGAGGCCTCACCAGGGCAGAGCAGAAGGGGAATAGAATTGCCCTCAACCTGCTTCCCACAATCATTGCATGTCAGGATATCAGGATACTTGGTTAGTAACGATACCTGGTTAGTAATCAAACTATGTGTTTGTGTGTGTTGTGTAATGTATGTTTACATATCAAACTCTTCCTGTAAATATGCACTCTTCTTGTAAATAAACCCCCAACCTACTAACCAGTTCTGCATTCTTTCCCTACATATATTACAATAAATAAATCTCATTTACATGGCTAAAAAGCCAGTAAAGAGCTACATTTTCAATTCTACGAGTACTGCAGAGGAGGACAGAAAAAAGCCCACTGTTAACATGACAGCTGGCAATATAACCATGCCATGTGTCTCAGTGCAAATCTGAAATTACTTATTTTAAATGCATATCAAGTTTCTTTTCATTTTGTCACCTCTTCTGGTGGTCTTTTTCCAGCACTGTGGCTACTCCTGCCTACTCACCCCATCCATTCCATGCCTGCAAATTATTTTTCCCAAAGCTTCTAGGTGAGATGAGACAGCCCAAGAGGATTAAGGTGCAATGCCTCTGTCAGTCCTAGATCTCAAGTTAGTTCCACCTAAAAATTAGTATGCACAGTATTTTCTGACAGCCCTTTTCAAACATGGGTGTTGAACAGCTTTGTGAAAGTGAGGAAACTTTCCCTTATTTCACACACCCAAAAGCCAAGGCAGAGGAAAGTTTAGTGTCTTGGTTAAGGTTGGGAAGACATTTTCCTGTAAAGCAGGGAATACAACTCTTCTACTTACCAGCTTCCAGTATTTCACTCTCAGCATTCACTGCCTTGCCAAACATATATTTCATTTAAAAACTGAATTTTCACACAAATATAACAATGTTGCCATTGTTAAAAAATTAGTGCTTCATTAGTGGAAGCAACGTGTTTCACGGTCTTTGGAGGCAAGATAATGTACAAAAGATCAGTTCAAATAACACTATTGATAATTTAGAACCTTGGTACTCTTTGGTAAGGTAGCAACTATTTGGTTTAAAATCAAAATCTCACAATCATTCCAGTTGATTTTCCATGGTAAACCAGAAATGTGGTATTCCCGAAAGTACTGCCAGCAACCCGGATTTCATATAGGTATCCCATATGCTTCACAGCAAAGCTGCTAAAAATGATGTCCTTCTGAAGTCCTTTCTTGCAGTTCCCCACTTTTCAGTGTCACATCACCCACTGCAAGAATGACTTACGCTGATCAAATCCACGCGGCATTCATTCAAAATCGGTAACTTACAAAACCATAATCAGTGACCGTTTTTGATCCTAATTTAATGAGGCACAGGATAAGATTCCAAGGATCAGAACAAGGCAATCAGAGGAATAAAAGGTGGTCACTCACCTTTCCACCATGTGTGTCTGGTCCAGTGATAACCCATCAATTGCTGTGCATTCCGGACATTTGAACTTCTTCCGCGGGGTCACCTGCAGAAAGGCATGCCAGATATCAGCCAGCATCAACAGAAGGGACATTAATCTCCTCGCACAGAGAGCAGTGTGATACCTCTGAACATGCCTGCAGTGTAAGCTGAGCTGTCTCAAAAAGTTGGGGGGGGGGGTTGAGGGTGGGGGGGGAGGGAGTTAAACTTGATTTTTTTGTAAGAAAAGGGAAAAAAAAAGCCCCTCCATTCAGCTGCATCTGGCCCGGCTGACTGCAAAACTCACAGGGGCCCAATAAAAACGGCTTGGAGGGGTTTTTTTTTCCCTTCTGTAACCGAAAAGAAGTGGCGATGACAAGCTCCTTAATTCCTGTTTAATGACTGTTTTCTCACTGCCAAGGTCCCTGTATAAACACCATTTGTTCTTGCAGCCATAAGAGCGATGAAATACAGCTTCCCATACTTCACCGTCACGTTAATCCAACAGGCGCTCTTTTGCTCGCTCCAGTTAATAGCTGACTGGCAAACCCCGAATCGCACAGAGGTGCCAAATTGCTCTGCTGTGCCCTCAAGCAGCTCAAAAACCTTTTTTTAGCAAAAACACACACTTTATCTTCTAAAGACTTTTCTAGGAAACGCAGCCACCAGACCCAGTAAATGATGATGGACAGATGGGAAAATGGACCTCGCTAATTGAAGTAACGCCCGGTGGCCTCTAAATCTCATTCCAAGTTGACATAACTCTGAAACGAAAGTACAGAGTGAATGTCCAGACCTGAAAACGTGTCGAAACATGTCAGGAAATTAATTCAGGGATAAAAAAGTTCATTTAAAGCTGATCTCGCAATTAACATTCCTGCAATTAACATTGCTATAAATCAGCTGTTGCCAGGCCGTGACAGAGCGAGCTGCGGACAGTTGGCAATTTCTTTCCTCTAGTGATCTCAGATAGTTAAAATATATGTATGTGGGTGTGTATACACACATATATATATAGCCATCAATTAAATTACCTTTTTCATACCTCATTTAGATGGCTGAAATAACCATGAGCAACAACTGGTAAAAACCGATTCTCTGTTCCCA
The DNA here is from genome assembly GCF_028858725.1 of Colius striatus. NCBI lineage: Eukaryota > Metazoa > Chordata > Aves > Coliiformes > Coliidae > Colius > Colius striatus. Next base: position 7,601,810 of record NC_084764.1, read on the forward strand.
GTTAGCGTAAAAGTTTTAGTGAAAGGGCATTTCTACAAGGCACCATACCAGAGGCAAATGAGAGAAAAAGGGAGATGAAGCAATATATTGAAGTCTGCTAAAGAAAATTATAAGGGCCTATACATCATGTTTTCAGAATGTGCAAAGCTAAACTGCAGAAAAGTCCCACCTTAATGACCGATTTGCCAGTGACATTTGCCACGAGAAAATTCATGGCAATATCTTCACAATTCATATGAGCATCCACCCAATTCTTGATGTCTCCAGGCATTTTGTAAGTGTAAAGATAGTTGAAATACTGCAAGACAGAGGGAGAGAGAAGATAATTTTAAATACAGTAACTGTGGGACTGGAAATGCTCCAGTCACTCAACAGCAGGCAGCTAAGGGTGGGTTGCAGGCAAAATCACAGAATCGTTTCAGCTGGAAGAGACCTTTAAGATCATCAAGTCCCAGCCCTATCAAACACAAGAACACTTCCCTAAGTGCAACATCTACCCACTTAAACACCCCCTGGGATGGTGACTCCACCTCCCTGGGCAGCCCATTCCAACGCCTGGCAACCCTTTCAGGAAAGAAATTCCTCCTCACATCCAGCCTGAACCTCCCCTGGTGCAACTTGAGGCCATTTCCTCTTGTTCTATTGCTTGTTACTAGAGAGAACAGACCGACCCCCACCTGGCTACAGCTTCCTTTCAGGTAGTTGTAGAGAGCAAGAAGGTCTCCCCTAAGCCTTCTTTTCTCCAGGCTAAACAGCCCCACATCCCTCAGCCCTTCCTCATCTGAGATGTGCTCCAAATCCTTTCCTAGCTTGGTAGCCCATCTCTGGATCCTCTCCAGCACCTCGATGTCCTTCTTGTAGAGAGGGTCCCAAAACTGGACACGGTATTCTAGGTGCAGCCTCACCAAAGCAGAGTACAGGGGAATGATCACCTGCCTGCTCCTGCTGACAACACTGTTCCTGATCCAGACCAGGATGCCGTTGGCCTTCTTGGCCCCCTGGGCACACGGCTGGCTCATGTTCAGCTGCTGTCAACCAACACTCCAGGTCCCTCTGTGCCTGGCAGCTTTCCAGCCACTCCTCCCCAAGCCTGGAGCTGCTGGGGGTTGCTGTGGCACAAGTGAAGGACCCAGCACTTGTCATTATTGAAACTCATGCCATTGGCCTTGGCCTAGTGCCTATCTAGATCTCTCTGTAGAGTTTCCCTACCCTTAAGCAGATTAACACTTCCACCCAGCTTGGTGTCATCTGCAGACTTACTAAGGGTGCACTCTGTCCTCTTATCCACATCGCTGATGAAGATGTTCAATAGGAGTGGCCCCAGTACCGAGCCACTCATGATCAGCCACCAACTGATTTAACTCCATTGACCACAACTCTTTGGACCCAATCATCTCACCAGATTTTCACCCAGGAACGTGTCTGCCCATCCAGCCCAAGAACAGCCAATGTCTCTAAGGGAACGCTGTAGGAAACAGTGTCAAATGCCTTACTAAAGTCAAGGTAGACAACATCCACAGCCTTTCCTTCATCCAACAAGCAAATCACCCTGTCATAGAAGGAGATTGGATTTGTTAAACAGGACCTGCCCTTCATAAACCCATGCTGACTGGGACTGACCACCTGGTTGTCCTGTATATGTGTAGCTTGGCAAGCACCCCTGCCAGTTCCCTCAGCACTCCAGGATGTACCCCATGCAGCCCCATAGATTTGTGCACATCAATGTGGAGCAGCAGGTCACTGAGTCTCCTCCTGAGTTGTAGGGGGGACATTTTGCTCCTTGCCCCTGTCTCTTGGCTTTGGGGGCTGAATTTCCACAGTAGAAATGCTCCTGTTACTAAAGAATGAGGCAAAGACAGCATTAAGCACCTCAGCCTTATCCTTGTCTTTTAATACCAAATTTCCTTCTGGATCTAATAGGGGATGGAGGCTCTCCCTGGTCTTTCTTTTATTGTTCATTTATTTAGGTAAACTTCTCTTATTGCCCTTTACCTCTAAAGCCAGTTTGACTTCTAGCTGGGCTTTTGACCTTCTAACTATCTCCCTACGTAGCCTAATAACATTCTTGCACTCATTGTGAGTGGTCTGTCCCTTCTTCCAGAGGCCATAACTCTCTTTTTTTTCTCTAATTTTAAGCCAAATCTCCCTTTTCAGACAGGCCTGTCTTCTTTGCCTCCAGTGGGATGGCCTGTTCCCAGGCTTTTAAGATTTCCTTCTTAAGAAGTGTCCAGCCTTCCTGGACTCCTGTACCTTTCAAAACTGACTCCCAAGGGACTCTCTAAAGTAATCTCCTAAACAAGCTGAAGTCTGCCCTTTGAAAGTCCAAAGTGTCAGTTTTGCTGCCCCATCTCCTCACATCTCTATGAATAAAGAACTGAATAATTTCACGGTTGCTGTTCCCCAGACGGCCTCCAACTGCAACATCCTCCACAAGACTTTCTCTGTTCATAAACAAGAGGTCCAGCAGAGCACTCTCCCTGGTCAGTTCACTCACCAGCTGTGTGAGGAAGTTATCCTCCACACATTCCTGGAACCTCCTGGTTTGTTCCCTCTCTGGTGTGCTGTATTTCCAGCAGATATCTGGGAAGTTCAAGTCCCCAGCAAGAACAATAGCAAGTGACTGCAAGATTTCTCCCAAGTGCCTATAGAATGTTTCATCTACCTCACTACTCTGGATGGGACGTCTATAGCAGACTCCCACAGCAAAATCAACTTTACTGGCCTTGCCCCTTAACCAAATCCAAACACTCTCAACCCCATCATCACTATACTTAAGTTCTGAACATTTATAACAGTCCCTAACACACAGGGCCAGCCCACTGCCTCTCCTTCCCTATCTATCCCTCCTGAGGGGCTTGTAGCCATCAATTGTGTCATTCCAGTCATGAGAGGTATCCCACCATGTTTCTGTGATAGCCACTATGTCATAGTTTTCCTGTTGCATCATGGCTTCAAGCTCCCCACTTGTTGCTCACACTCTGTGCATTGGTGTAGATGCACTTCAGATGAGCTAATGATCCCAACACCTTTTTGTGAGTGCAGGGACTGTTTCCCACCAGGTGCTTCTCAGGTGTTTCTGTGACTTCTGAATCTTCAAAAACACCCCTTGGCTCTTCATTTCACATTCCTACAAGGCCTGGCATGCTTCCCCTGGGCTTATTCATGGCAGGTCCAGTTATATCCCCCTCCTCTTTCAAAACTAGTTTAAAGCTCTATCAATGAGCCCTGCTAACTCCTGCCCTAGAATCCTTTTTCCCCTCTGGGACAGGTACATTCACATGATACTGCCTTCAGTCAAGGATTAGTTTAGCAGAGAGAAAATAATTTTGGGGTGCTTAATGGCATAAGTACTCTTTTCCTGACCAGCACACGAATTTCTCTACAATCAGCTCTCTTTCCTTAAACTGCTAGTTATAGATTCACTGCAAAATTTGCTATGTGGTTACAGGTCACACAAACTGGCAAGGGCTCTTCTGTAAGTTCATGAAGGCAACAGTGTTATTTTACAGGCAGGGACAAAGCAGTTGTTTTCACAGCAAGGAAAGTTTGCAATTACACAGAATTGGTAGAGGGTGGAAGGGACCTCTAGAGATCATCTAGTCCAACCCCCCTGCTAAAGCAGGTCCACCTCAATAACAATTGTTTCTCTTTTGTAGGAAACACAAAACAATCACAGAACAATGGCAGAGAGACATACAGCTCTTTGGAAAAGGTTCTTGGTGTACATTAGCATTTGACAGGCTGTACATTACCTTGTGATAAAACGCTGCCCCAGTCAGCACCATTGAAACTTCGTTGGTCCATTCAGATTCGTATTTCCATTTGTTCATCTCGTGGTCCCACAGATGCAGGCGGCCCGGATATCCAACCAATCTGTCAGGGAACTCGCGCCAAACCTGGGGGCAAAAACGGTGTGGCACGCTGCTCAGCAGGCCTGCACAGCAAGCAAACACCAGTGTGTGCGTGCAACACGTATGCTTTGGGAAGGCAGAGCTACAGCAGTGCAAAGATCACTTCAGCTCTTCGAAGAAGCATGAAAAGCCCAAGCTTGCATTGGAAGGATCCTACACCTCAGTGAAGCCATGGCCCAGAACAAAAGGCCACTAAAGCAATACCAGCTTCCTCAGTGTAGAGAAATACAACTGACTACTCCAAAAGGTTTTACCACTAGCTAAATCCAAGCACGATTAAAAAGGAACTTTTGATGTTAAATTCAGCAGATATGGCTACAACCTAACTACTTTCACAGTTGGCTTTGGAGTTAACCAATCTGCTTCCTTTGATAGGAATAGGCTTAAAATAGGCTTATATTTTAATATTTCTGGTACTTTTTAGTGGGTTCTTGGATGGATCTACTGCTACATGGAAGGCCTCTTTGCCCTTGACTTGCTCCAGACAGCTGGATACAATCAAGATACCATCCTCGTCACTCCATACATTATTTTGCAGCTGACTACAGGATCAAACACGGTAGACAAGAACAAGGAGAAGGGCATCATTAATGCAACCTCAGTTCTCCACACTGCTGGCCACTTTAAATCATGGATAATTTTTGTGTTAGGAGAGAAAGAAAAAAAGGATTATAATTATTTAGGAGGGTCTAAACACTATTTGCTTGCTAAATACAGTTTGTCTTTTTGTTGGTCAGTAATGATGTTAGTATTTATATGTATTATTTGCAGACAAATCACTCTAAATAACTGCTAGGCGTGTTGGAAGAATACAGATCTTGACCTTCCGACACATGGGGTTAGGTCACAAGGGTTTTTGTTTCAGGCAGGTAGTGTATCAACCAACATACACAAATTTCACTGTGTTTGCAGGATCATCAACACCAAAATCTCTGACAAATCCCCAACAATCACTTCCCCAGCAAACCTCTTTTCTCAGTACAAGTGGCAGGGGATGCCTATAGTTGAATCTGCAGTAAAGAACATGTTCTCTGCAATTTCACCACCCTGTGCAGTTCAGGTCAGGATGTTTTGGTTGGGAGGCCTGGGCTATAAGGACTCTGTGAGAGTGTTTGGTTCAAGTATGATAAAACAATCAGCTCGAAGTTACTGCATGTCTGTGATTTTGCATTACTCTATGCCTTTTCATCTATACATCTCAGCACATTTTATTGCTGTCAGTTAATATCGCTTCAGAATCCCACGATGAGAGCAGTTATTATTTTAAACATCCAGATGAGGAAACCTGCCAAAAATCATACAAGAAACAAGAATGGGAACCAGATCATCTGACTCCCCAACTTGTACTTTATCCAGAAATCAATCTTTCCAGACAGTTCTAGGGCACAAGAACCAGGACAGTATTTAGACAGGACCATGCTCTAACAGAGAGCTCTTGAAAGCAGAGATGATTTGGAACTCAAGGAAGAGAAGTCATAGGATGTTGTTACAAGTTGGTGCCATCAGTTAATTGAAAAAATACAGATTTTTGGCAGGCAAGCCAGTGAGGCTTTGAGACACCTACTTTGACATGATATCAAAAACATTAATAAAGAACATAAAACCAAAGGTATGGTCACTCCCTCTTCCAAAACGTTATTTCCTGCTCTCCAGGACTCAAAAAATTAATGACTTCATTTTCTTTTTTTTTTTTTTCTTTGAAACCTGACTATTAAAATGCCCATCTCCTAGCTGCTGCTAAGTACAACCATGCAAGCTACTGAGGCTCAACAAAGGATCTGACACAAGGACTACAGATCAGCGTCATACTGGGCTAAGAATTTTTGTAGAGGGAAAGGCATATGTATCAGAAGCAGTTGAAAGAAAGATTAAACTCAGCTACTGCTTCCCAAGGGACTTCAGAGCCTTCACAGAAACATGGATTCTGTGGGTTTTTCCCTTCTAGTTTTTGCCCTCAGTGTCATCTTCAAAGGTCCAAATGATATAAAATAATTGTCACTCATACAGATTTCTTTGTACCACTGTAGAGCTCAACCCTACCCTGACTCTGGCCTCTGAAAACTATCAGTTCAATGCACCTAAGAATAACTTGGTTGTTTTAAACAAAGATTCCTTTTAAAAGCAATTCTTTAAAAGTCAGTGGAAAAGCTTGGCTTTTTTGGTAATGTTCATCACTACTTCATTCAATGGTAGTTCCTGGAAAGCCTCCAAAGAGCTGCATCCAGCTCATTGCCCAAATCCATCCACATGCTTTTGTGCCAAAATTAATATATACAGCTACTGCTTATAAGGAAGCTTTCAGAATAAAAATAGTGGTAATGATTCTTATGCTACTCTACTACTATCCATTTTGCACTACTATCCATTTTCTTGTTTGATGGCTGCCTAGAATTTATTACTCTGTTAGGAACACATTCCATTTTAGCCAGTGATCTTATTAGCTTTCTCAGACTAAAGAGCCCTGATTTAATAGTGTTAAGGGATATATCCAAGGAGAAACATGTTGCCAAGTGAGGAGGAGGTATGCTGCTTTGTGGACAACACTATTCCAATGACTGCTAGACAACCCTGCAGATAAATATTTTTGGATGAAGCGTCTCCCAGGTGAAAAGTCAAAGAGAAGTTCTGACTCGGTAGCTTTACTTAAGTCTTTTAAGAGACACCAAGAGAAAATGATAGGAATTTGGTTTCCAAGTCAACTTCCCCACGTGAAACACCCTCCAGCCTCACCTCTCCACCGTTCTTTCTGCCTCCTGGCCTCAATGTGTGTTGTTTCGCTGGGCCATCAGAACAGCTGCCACAACTCACTCTCCATAGGCCCCAAGGACAGAGAAGCACTTTCTCTTCCAGAACACACTCCAACATTTATGCATCAAATTTATTAGACTATATTAAGTCACAAACGACTTCAGGAACTGGCTAATTACAACTAGAACATTTTTAATTTAATAAACAGAAAAACACACACCATTTCCAAAGCTACCACAGCAACACTGTAAGAATAAAATGCTGACTATCCTCTGTGAATGAAAGAAAACCCCACTGATCAGTACTCCTTCTCTCCTCCCAGAGCCTCAGCCATTCTTAACTCTGCCCCTGTCCTGAAAGGCATGGCTTATGCTATTACTGAAAAACAAAGCAAAACGTAAACACAAAGCCCATGAAAAGTCAATCAGTATGTCACATGAACACAATGTATAAAGTAACACTGGTTTGATGAAAAGTTTTGAATGTAGCCAGCAGCTACCCATGGATAAGTCCTTTGGTAAGAAGAGTTTTATTACTCCTCCTACAGAAGAATGAGGAAAAATAGATTTTTAACAGTCAGGGAAGAATTCTTCTAGATAAGGCATCAAAACTTTATGAAATACGCAATTCATCAGAGAGTTGAAGCCCTGAAAACCAGCTCTGAGACAGTGTAAGGTCATCTGCTAGAAGAAGGCAAAAAGCTTCCAAGAGAAAAAACACAAACAGTATTTTCCATGCACAAAAAAACATGGACTCTGAGCAATAATCCCAATTTAGATTATTTCTATCATTGCTGTAATAGAAATACTTTGTGAGTCATAATGTGAAATCTTCCTGAAGTTCATGCGTGGAAGCTTATCCCCACTTTTCAAGGTGACAGAAATGCTAAGCCATCTGCCTCGAGGGTGGCAACACCTCTGTGCTTGCAGCCTTGCACCCAAACAACAAACACTTCAGGAGCAGTCAATGATTCAGCTTTAATTTGTTATGATTATAACAATCCCCAAAAAGATTTTTTAAAGATTTTTCTTAAGCTCCTTTTCTTGGGTCTCTCTGATACTCCATCTGTGAACAGCAACGGTCAGTAAGTAGGGGAAAAAAATTGTCTAGCCCTACTAGGTTGTTTTTTTTTTCACCAGTGCTCCAAGTCATGCCTGTGATTTCATCATGTAACTTAACAGAAATATTTTTTTCAAAGTCAGAAAGTCATGAGTATTCTTCTGCTACCTTAATACAGCAGCACACAGGGACTATTTTTCTGCTTGCTCCAATAGATTTACGCAATGCCATAAATCACTGTACCATAATAGTTCACTTTTAACAAGTAAAAAACGTCTGACACTTTGAGTGTTACTATAATTTTTTATGGCTGAAAGTGTACAGAGATCAAAGTTTCCTGGTTTTTTTAGGCTTGCTCTATACATTCAGACAAGTCTGTGACAGAGGGGGGTTTTGCCACATGTTTAAATGTAAAATCTCAAGGATGGCAGGAGGAGAAAAGAAAATTACTGAATGTCACGTTTCCAGTCCTTCTTACGACCAAAGCAGAAGCAGACATACTTCTAAATGAAAACTTTCTAGTAACATTATACGCTGCTACTGCTCCCTCTGGATTCCCCTGCAAACAAGTCAAGAGCTTGAGAGATACTTTTCTGTTAAAACACATAAACAGATAAATAAATTATCACAGGCTGCAGATGATTTAAACATCTGGGAGCCAGCTCAGGCCTGTCAGGCAAGTTACGGACACTCAGGGACAGAAAGATCAATCTTCATCCCGTGATTTCTGTGCCAGAGAGTAGAACCTCCATCAGCCATCTTTTATGTGAGGAAAACTGTGTACTTATAAAATAATTTGCTGTGCTTCTGTATTCAAAGACAGTGCTATTAATTTATTTCATGGGGACACAAACACACACACGGACAAAGCGAGCTCAAAGTCTACGGATTCAGACTACCCATGGGTTTGTCTCAACTAGCTGCAAAATAAGGCATTTTAATTTTCCATTGATGTGGCTGTGTAGTAAGCTGAATGCCCAGAATCAAAAAGGAATATGATTTATAGTAAAACTGCAAAAGCACTAGTTTTTAGTCTGCCAGACTAAACAATTTCACGTCCAAGCAGTTACATTCAGACTGCATAAGGACTGTTACTCAGATAGTGCCTGCAACCAATGCATATGGTCCACAGAAGGCCCATAAATTAGCCACAGCACAGCCTAGACCTGGAGATGAAGAGTTGTAAGTCCCAACTGCCACCTAATCACACTGACTACGGAGGACTTCAAGTCAACTTTTCTTTGCCTCTTGTTTGGTTTTTTTATGAGGATAACCCTTTCCTGCCTAAGTGACCGGATTCAATACACATGAAGTTACAGATATTCCCTACCGAGGATGTTTAAATTAATGCTTCAGACACACGAGCACCACGCTTCTACTCCTCACGACTTCTGGCTGACACAGCTGAAGCTCAGCTGCAGTTTGAATCTCTGCTTTGAAACCCTCCAAGCCTACTTTGCCAGTAGCAGAGATTCATTTGGAACTACTTACACAGTCACTCGGGTTTTTATGAAACTTATTTGCATTTCTATAGAGACAGCTCGATGAAAATCCTGCACATGGAGGCAGGATTGTGTAAATCATGCATGCACGTTATGGATTTGCTGTCTTTCATCCCACCAGTTCACCCTCAAAACCAGTAGCTATAAGCACCAACACAGACAAGAGGAAGTCAGCCTGCAGAACTGCCAACGCCTGATTGCTCTGTTATTGCAGTGCTGTGCTTAAAACATTCAGTGTAGACAAGGGAGCACAGAGAAGGCACCGTGTGCCAAAAAACCTCCTTCCTTCGGTTGCCTTCTCTTCATTCCATCTTTCACACTTCATGTAGTAACCCGTTACTCTTAACCTGGCAAGGAAAGTATTTCCTTTCTGGAGACACACATGATAGATTAAACCTCTGTCTCCACTACTTAACATCTTTGTTATTACATCAGCAGACTTACATTACCACAAGTCATTTCTTGACTCCAAAAGCTCGTTACCTGCTAACAGTCTCTTTCACTTGAGAGGGAGAGACAGACATATTTTACCACACGTACACTAACTTTAGAGACACAATTCCAAAATATCTTAAAAAATATCTTCTTGTATTAACAGCTACACTTAAGACTGGTAAAAATGAGACAACTATCACATTTAGTTTGCTTTCTAGCCTTTAGAAAAGTGGTTTTCACTATTCCACTCAATATAGGTAACAGCTACACGTTCTAGCTCTTGTATACAAAGTCTGGTGTTGTTTTGCAGGTGTGACTAAATGGATTCCCACCTTTCTTAAAAGATACTGCATTTTCTAATGTTTCTGATTTATATACAAATTGAGCACCTTTGTCTGAATACTCACACATAACAGCAATGTCAGATCATGGACTGTGTTAGATACTCAACTACAAATGGAAAACAAACAAGAACTCGTTCAAACCAAAGTTCTGGAAGGAAGACAACAGTGTTGCTTTAAGCAAATGCACTTTTTAACAAGCAAATCAAATGCCTATGAAGACTATCATCTCTTTGTGCTGCCATGGGTAACTGATTTGGACAAACTTGCCTTTTGTCGATACCCTCATTACAACAGCAGCTGTTGAAGCTTTGCCATTTCAAGCGTATTATACACACGTCCCCTCTTTGACATTCTTCAGTTCCTCTTTTCATTGCACTCCACTTTACTTGGGCACGTCCTCAAGAGGCCTCCTCTGTTACCAACACTTAATCTCTGAACCTTGTCTTGTCCATCAAGACTCATTAACTTGGACAGCACTTCTGGTATGCCTGAAAACTGTTTGAAACTGTTAAGAAGAAAGCAGTTCAGTCTCCAGACTGCTTCCATTACACTAATTACATGTTTTCTGGAGTCTCTTGGCATTACTGTGACAGTTACTGAAAATTTTGTTAGCTGGCAGGTTTTTTTCCATAAAGTAATGACTATCTGTAAAAATATTTCAGTCAGCATTGAGCTGTTACAGTAAAGAGATGCAACAACCTGAATCAGCAGACTGTGCAGTGATTCCTCCACTTTAAATACACACGGAAAATTGAATTGGATAGCCTAAGAGACAGGAAAAGAACCAATTCTCTTACCTCATAGCCAAACTGGAGTTCATCCGAGGTTAACATAATGATATCATCATCAATAGCCAACACTGCTTCTGTTTCAATCTCATCGTATGGGAAGAAGCGGTTACTGAGTTTGTTTTCTGCTGTCCTAACAACTTTCAAGGGAACACGAATCTTTGGCCAGAGGGAATCTAGACAGAAAAATGAAAAGACATATTATACTTCTGAACAAGTCTGCACATCTGTCTCAGCTCCTTTTTACTCCTTTTTTTTCCCCTTCAACATCTAAACAGGAGCTTCTTAACAGCAAATCAACACCTGACCTTCAGTTAGGCAAAGATGTAAGCATATGAAGGCAAGAGACTGAAGTTCAGCTGCATTTCCCTCTTTTGGTCTCTCCAGAGATCTTCCCAGACAGCTATATAGAGGATAGCTTGCCCGAAACAGCAGTGATAATCACATAAACTAGAGGCAGTGACACAATATACTGCTTTAGGGGACACAGCAAAAAATGAGGTTTTACTCAGCTGCAACTATTTAAAAGAATTTGAAACAGAACTATACAATCACTGGCTGCAAGTCTAGGGTCATAAAGGCTCTGCAGAAGAATTAGTTCCATCGAGTACTGAGGAAAAGAAATATTATTGTATCAATTAAAAATCTAGATACACCTAAAAAGTTTATCACTACTAACAGTTAAGGGGTAGATTCTGTGTATGAGTAATTTATCTCAAAGCCTTAAGTCAGAATGATAACTTGAGCTAGATAAAGGCAAAAGGATTCTCCATGTGCCTTGAAGCATGGAGGACATCATGATGAAAATTCACGAAGCAAATTTAACCAGGAGCAACAACAAAAAATTGTCTATAAAAAACTGTATCCAGTTCACCCATCAATGGGACTAAATTTCCATTTCTTGTTACGTGTTTACCACGTAGCACCTTATCTCTCACATTAACAGTTTCTGCAGGCTTTTGCACATATTAAAGAACATTTAAAATCCTCTTCGATTCCTACAAAAGTATAACTGCAGGCATAAGTACAGAGCACCAAGTTAAAAGAAATGTTAAGGCCTGAACATTAAAACATTAATTCTAAATGCACATATTTAACCAGATACATTAACTAGCAAAAAACTTAACAGAAGTCATTATTACATGCATCCCAAAAGCACCAATTCATCAAAAAATAGTTTCATTACCCCTTGTCCTGTTGCTAGCTACTATAGGAAAAATGGATGTCCCAGCCTCCTGACACCCATCCTTTAGATATTTGTAAATATTAATAAGATCTCCCCTCAGTCTCTCCTTCTCCAGACTAAACAGCCCCAGATCCCACAGCCTTTCCTCGTATGAAAGATGTTCCAGTTCCCTGATCATCTTGGTGGCCCTGCACTGGACTCTCTCCAGAAGTTCTGTGTCCCTCTTGAGCTGAGGAGCCCAGAACTGGACACAGAACTCCAGATGAAGCCTCACCAGGGGAGGTCTATCAGTCTAAGACCAGTTAACGAACCTGGTCAATACTTGAGATGTATTCACACCAGATGAATACCTGAGTTTCTTATACTGCTGAAATGAAGGAGATAACAGTTGTACACGACATGAAAAATAAGTGAACAGACATCAAAACAACTAAAAAGTGACTGCTCAGAGAATTCATAAGTTGTTCTCTGTGTCTAAGGATAGACTTTGTCATCCTTCCCCTCTACTCAGCACTGGTGTGGCCACACCTGGAGTGCTGTGTCCAGTTCTGGGCTCCTCAGTGAATGAGGGACAGGCACACACTGGAGAGTCCAGCAAAGAGCCATGAAGGGCTCAGATGAAGAAGGGGCTGGAGCATCTCTTCTGTGAGGAAAGGCTGAGAGAGCTAAGACTGTTTAGTCTGGAGAACAGAAGGCTCAGGGAAGGTCTCATCAATATGCACAAATACCGGAAGACAAAGATAGAGCCAGGCTCTTTTCACTGGTTCCCAGTGACAGGACTGGAGGCAATGGGCACAAAATGAAACACGGGAGGTTCCCTCTGAAGATCAGGAAACACTTTTTTACTGTGAGGGTGACCAAGCACTGGCACAGGTTGCCCAGGGAGGTGGTGGAGTCTCCATCCTTGGAGTTACTTGAAAGCCATCTAATGGTCCTGTGCAACCTGCTTGAGGTGGCATTGCTTGAGCAGGGAAATTGGACAGGATCTCTCCTGAGGTCTCTCCCAAGCTCAGCCATTCTGTGACTGTGGTAAGTGGAGTCCATGAGAACTGCACTGGGCCTGAAGCCACTTCTATCAGTGGTCTGACATATAAAACTTCCCTGTGCAATCAATTTGCAAGTGAGACAAAGTCTGGAGGTATTAATAGTAAGGACAAGAAAGTCATACAGAGCACTCTGGATTGCTTCATAAACTAGATGCATTTGAATAAAAACCAGACTGACACAACTCGATACACAGTTAAACACTAGGATGAAGGCAACTTTTCCCCTAAAAGCAGCTGCTGAAGATGATTAACGAGCCAAAGTAGAGACTAGTTCTCACCATGTTGCTGGGGCACAATGGATTAATGCATATGTAGATAAGTACTTAGAAATGGGGCAGACTGGAGGGTAATCTTCCCTGTATGCAGAGTCAGATGCTAAAAGAGTGTTTTGTTCTAGTGTTTCTGATTTTTGAAGGATGTTAAAATGCTGGAAATGGTGCAGGAAATAACCAGGTCTAAGTTATTTGAGGGCAGGAGAAAACACCTTATGGTGGAACCTGGAGATGAATCTGCTTAGCTCACTGCAAGAAAAAAAAGAAGATTTGATTGACATGTACAAAGACCTACACAGGAAGAAAAATGCCACATAACTTCAAGCAACTGGAGAAAGTAGTGGTGGTTTAGCCCTGGCTGAGTGTTAGGTGCCCACCAAGTCATTATATCACTCCCATTTCTAAACTGGACAAGGGAGATCACTCAGCAATTACTGTCATGAGCAAAACAGACTCAACTTGTGGAGAACTGGTTTATTAATAATCAATCAAAACAGTGTAGGGAAATAAGAAAACACCTCCCCTTACCCCTCTGCTCTTCCCTTTCTTCCCCTGCAGCAGCACAGGGGGATGGGGAATGGGGGTTATGGTCACTGTCCCCTCCCTCTCAGGGGGAAGACTCCTCACACTCTTCCCCTGGTACAGTGCAGGATCCCTCTCATGGGAGAAAGTTCACAAACTGCTCCCATGTGGGTCCTTCCCACAGGCTATGACTCTTCACTGACCCCCAACATGTGTCCCATCCATGGGGGAAACAGTGCCTGAGGTACAGACTGCTCCAGCATGGGTCTTCCACGGGAACACAAGCCCTGATAGCAAGTCTGGGCCAGAGTGGGCTCCTCTCTCTACAGGTCCCGAGGTCCTGCCATGAACTTGCTCCAGCATGAGCTTCCCATGCTGTCACAATCTCCTTTAGATATTGACTTGGTCCGATGTGAGGCCTTCCATGGGCTGAGAGCAGATCTCTGCTCTCCTGTGGCCTCCATGGCTGCAGGAGAACACTGGCCTCACCGTGGGCTGCAGCACAGGTCACAGGGGAATCTCTGCTCCAGTGCCTGGGCACCTCTTGGCTCTCCTTCTCCACAGATCTTGGTGTCTGCATATGAGAGACTAGAAAAATGCCTCACCATTGCTGGCAGAATAATTTAACCACTGAAACCTCATCACCATGGCAATTCAGTTACACAAATTAGACAATATCACAGAATCATTATGGTTGGAAAAGACCTTTAAGATCAAGTCCAACCACTCACCTCACACTGCCAGGCCCATCATTGAACTAAACCGTATCCCTCAGCACCTCATCTATGTGTCTTTCAAATGTCTCCTGTTACAATGCTTAATAACCCCCTTAGTGAAAATGTTCTTCATAATGTCTAATCTAAGCCTCCTCTGGCACAACTTGAGCCCATTTCCTCGTGTCTTCTCATTCATTACTAGAGAGTTTGATTCCCACCTCATTACAACTCCCCTTCAGGTAGTTTCAGAGAGTGATCATGTCTTCTCCCTCATCCCCAGCTTCCTCAGCTGCTCCTCAGAAGACTTGTTCTCTAGACCCTTTACCAGCATTGTTGCCCATCTCTGGACATGTTCCAACACCTCATATCTACATCCCGTCATCTCGGAGAACAAAGCCCAAGTCCTTTGTGCATGTGCCCGAGCCCAGGGTTGACTGACAGCCAAGTAAGACAAGATTCTGAAGGACAACACATGGAGGTGCTCAGACCCTTCAGAACTGACAGGGACCCTCTAGTGACTGTGCTGGGCAAGTGACCCATCACAGAGTGGGAGACGTGGGCGTGCAAAGCAGTTCTGGGAACTTATTGACTACACAATGCTCTAAAAGGCAGGACCATCAGGGACTGGAGAGAACTTGAGGATCCCAAGCACACATGAAACCTGGTCACAGTAACCTGTTTGACTGGACATCACTCAGGAGTTAAAAGCCCAGTTGTCCCCAGCCACACAGAATTATCTGAAGCCGGTTGGAAAGCAAGAGGGTTTAACTTCTTTAATTGACTAATTATTGAACCAAACAGGAGATTATGACGCTGCAGAGATGCTTTACTTTCATGCTCAGTCCTTCCTTCTGCTGCAGTTTTGCATCACAACTTCTTCCCAATTCTCAAAAACAGTTTGAAGAAACAGCAAATTCTTTCCTCTGTCCTGGTTAAACAGCTGCCAGAGGCTGCTACTGCCACCGTACCCTCTTGCAGGGCAAGGGAGCATCCGGGGGCTGGGCTCTCTTCGTGAGTGAGCAGTGCTTGGCCCAGCTGGGAGTGAAGCAGCTGCAGCTGCTGCGCTGGGCAGAGGGGCCATCCACCATCACTTCACCCACCTCCTCCAGGGGCTGCTCCTGCTCCCCAGCCACAGGCAAGTAGCAGCTGGCACCCCAAACATCATTGTATTCTGACATGCTGGACTGGTCCTCCCACTCACTGTCTGCAAGGTTGCCAGAGGAGGCCCAGCTGGAGTCTGAGCTCCCCAGGCGGAAGCTGCCAGAGCTGCAGATGCTGGAGCAGCTGCCCAGGCAGGAGCTGCCAGAGCTGTGGATTTTCAGGCAGCTGCTCAGGCAGGAGCTGCCAGAGCTGCAGATGCTGGAGCAGCTGCCCAGGCAGGAGCTGCCAGATCTGTGGATGCTGGAGGGGTTCTCCAGACGGGAGCTGCCAGAGCTGCAGATGTTGGAGGGGTTCTCCAGGCGGGAGCTGACAGATCTGTGGATGCTGGAGGGGTTCTCCAGGTGGGAGCTGCCAGAGCTGCAGATGCTGGAGGGGTTCTCCAGGTGGAAGCTGCCAGATCTGTGCATGCTGGAGGGGTTCTCCAGGTGGGAGCTGCCAGATCTGTGGATGCTGGAGGGGTTCTCCAGGCGGGAGCTGCCAGATCTGTGGATGCTGGAGGGGTTCTCCAGGCGGGAGCTGCCAGAGCTGCAGATGCTGGAGGGGTTCTCCAGGCGGGAGCTGCCAGATCTGTGGATGCTGGAGGGGTTCTCCAGGCGGGAGCTGCCAGATCTGTGGATGCTGGAGGGGTTCTCCAGGCAGGAGCTGCCAGATCTGTGGATGCTGGAGGGGTTCTCCAGGCGGGAGCTGCCAGATCTGTGGATGCTGGAGGGGTTCTCCAGGCGGGAGCTGCCAGATCTGTGGATGCTGGAGGGGTTCTCCAGGCGGGAGCTGCCAGATCTGTGGATGCTGGAGGGGTTCTCCAGGCGGGAGCTGCCAGATCTGTGGATGCTGGAGGGGTTCTCCAGGCGGGAGCTGCCAGATCTGTGGATGCTGGAGGGGTTCTCCAGGTGGGAGCTGACAGATCTGTGGATGCTGGAGGGGTTTTCCAGGCGGGAGCTGCCAGATCTGTGGATGCTGGAGGGGTTCTCCTGGCAGAAGCTGCCAGAGCTGCAGACTCTGAGGCTGCTGGAGATGGAGTTCACTGCAGGGCAGTCCTCCTTGCTAAGAGCATGGCAAAGGCGCCAGGCATTCATGATACACAGGTTCGCAATTTTGTTGATGATGCCACGAACCAGCAGTTCCACTGATCCCTGAAGATGGCCCTGCAGCCTCTGGACCATGACATCTTCATCGGGTCCACACTCACACAGGACACACAGGATGTTGCTTTCTGCTTTGTTTACCAGCCACCACTGAGCCCCATATATTTTCCTCAGCTGCCGGCGCAGCCAGAGCACAATGGGAAACATAAGGCACTCACACTTCCTGAAAAGTTCTGCCCAGTCTCCAGGCAAAAGGCCACCCACAGGCTTTGGCCTTGCAGGACAGAGGACAGTGGAGGTTGAGGGCTTGTCTGCCATTGCTGGTGCTGCCAAAAGGTGTCACGCGCTGCAAAAGAGAGGGAGATCTGCACCAGGCCCCTGGAGAAGGACACCCCTCCCAGTTTCCCAAGCCCCATCAGCCACAGCCACCATGGGTGGATGTTTCCCTGCACAGCTCACCTCTGCTGCTGCAGGTGTGCTCCTCACTGCTCAGCTGCTTGAGACAGGCAGGGCCAGGCCAACACAGGCAATGACTGTGGGATGGGCACCCAGAGCTGCTGATGGCAGCCCCCAAAGCATGCCCTGGCAGAGCCCTGGCTTGATTCTTCAGATCTCCCAGGAAGACATGCACAAATCAGGCTGAGGACAGACTCAGCCAGTGTCCAAATGTAAGCAGTGAGGAATGTGATGTCACAATCCAGAGTTCGCAGATGTCACAGTCCTGGTGACACTCCACCCACCACACAACATCCCAGTCACAGAATGGCGGGGGTTAAAAGCAGATGGAGGGATAGCAGAAAGAGCCCTCTAAAGATCATCTAGTGCAACCCTCCTGCTAAAGCAGGTTCCCCTCCATCAGGGGGCACAGAAACACATCCAGGCAGGTTTGGGAACCTCCTGAGAAAGAGCCTCCACATCCTCCCTGGGCAGCCTGTGCCAGGGCTCCCTCACCTCAACACCAAGTTTCTCCTCATGTTTCATTGGAACTTTTGTGTTGCAGCTTTTGTCCGTTACCCCTTGTCCTGTCACGGGACACAACAGAAAAAATTGCCACGCCATCCTCTTGACAAACATCTTTTAAATACTTGTAAGCGTTAATGAGATTCCCCTCTCAGCCTTCTCTTCTCCAGACTAAACAGCCCCAGGTCCTGCAGCCTTTCCTCATAAGGAAGATGCTCCAGTCCCCTCAACATTTTGGCCCTGCACTGGCCACTCTCCAGCAGTTCCCTGTCTCTCTCAAACTGGGGAGCCCAGAACTGGACACAGGACTCCAGATGAGAAACATGACACAAAATTTCCGAATTTGAACTTATATTGACAAACAGAAACTAAGAGCATTTTGCATGAATTTAGAAAACTTAGGCGTACCACTCACTCTGCAGCATGAAAAATGAAAGCAAGCATACGATGACTCGCTGCCTGGAGGCTGGTCTGATACGAGAGGTTGCTGTACCTCCAAGAGATGGAAATGCATGGGAGATATCATGACATAAAGACCCCTAACAACTTTTGTCAGTCTGGGCAAAAATGACCACCACAAAAACGACTCCACTCAGAGATCCAACTACTCAAATTAGCCCTGCTGCAGGAATGCTGAAAGAAATGTATAGTAAATAATAATAAAAAGACAACAGCTACCTCAGAAGGCAAAGGTGTAGAACCTCTCAGGAAGGTTAAAACTGTCTATATGTATTTTAAAAACTACAAAAGAAGAGTATTTGTACTTTTTTACACATAGGAGGAAAGTGGCCTACAGAGAAGTCAGAGACAGGGTCTGTCACTTCTATAGTACCACACCTTAAACTTTCAGGTGGTGCTGGGAAAGTTACGAGAAACAAAACATATATAGGGGGAATTCTTAATTGAGTAGACTTTACTATAACCAAGGTAAAAGCATATGCTGTGGCCTTAAACTAAGAGGGCATTGTGCCACTTTACAGATTCAGAGAATGCTTTGGGTTGGAAGGAACCTTAAAGTTCATCATCATCTCATTCCAACCCCCTGCCACAGGCAGGGACACCTTCCACTAGCCCAGGCTGCTCCAAGCCCCATCCAACCTGCCCTTGAACACTTCCAGGGATGAGGCAGCCACAGCCACTCTGAGCAGCCTGGGTCAAGGTCTCACCACCCTAACAAGGAATAACTTCTTCCTTATAGCTCATCTAAATCTCCCCTCTTTCAGTTCAAAGCCATCATCCCTCGTCCTATCACTACAGGCTCTTGTAAAAAGTCCCTCTCAAGCTTTCTTGAAGGCTTCCTTTTTAACAAGGTATGAGAAAGACAAAAGAAGCCCAAGACAAGATGGCAGAGATAGGAGAACCTTTAGGCATACAAAAGTAAAAACATGTCTCCCTGGGAATTATTCTCACTTCTTTTAAAACCAGTGAGGACTTTTTGTGATGCAGTAGAAGACAGAGGTAAAATATGAAAATAAAGCTCTCTGGAGTGTATCAATATGTATATACAGAGTCTGAAGAGAATGACAGGCAGCTCCTGTTGCATGTGGTACTGAAATTATTACAAGACTGTCTGAATAACACTTATACTTGCTCTTTGGCAACAAGACTCAGGGCATTCCTGGCACTTTGTGCTCTTTAGTACAACTGATGCACTGGTTGCAGGAGTTCCCTGCAGAAAACAGCATGTGGTCTTCTAAACACAAAATCAGCAGTTTCCCAGCTTTGCTGAATGAAGCTTCCACTTCTAAGTGGGTTAACGGTCCCTAACAAGCACACATGGCTGTATTTCTGGCCAGCCCACAATCCCACCATTAAGTTCTGAAAGTCAGCATCTCTCAGCAAATTTTTCAATTGTGAGTTTAAGATGATTTCCACAAACTGCAGAATCAAAAAAAGTGTCGTAACGACATTCCCATTGAAAACACTCAGATGCAGAACTGCAAAAGTCCTCATTTTCTAAATATGCATTTCTCATCTATGACTCCCAGAGAATAACACAAAAGACATAAAGAAGAGAAGGGACACAAGACAGAGGCAACTTCATTATAACCTCAAGGAACATGCTCACACACCAAAAAACCCTTTCACTCTCCACACATTGACAGCAGCTGAACATGAGGCAGCAGTGTGCCCAGGTGGCCAAGAAAGCCAATGGCATCCTGGCTTGGGTCAGCACTGACGTGACCTCAGGAGCAGGGCAGGGATTGTCCCCCTGTGCTGGGCCCTGGTGAGGCTGCAGCTCGAGTGCTGTGTTCAGTGTTCGGCCTCCCACTGCCAGAGGGACACTGAGGGGCTGGAGTGTGTCCAGAGCCAGGCAGCAGAGCTGGGGAAGGGGCTGGAGCACAAGTGTGATGGGCAGCAGCTGAGGGAGCTGGGGGTGTTCAGCCTGGAGGAGGCTGAGGGGAGACATGAGCACTCTCTGCAACTACTTGAAAGTGAGCTGCAGTGAGGTGGGAGTTGCTCTCTTCTCTCCAGTGATGAATGACAGGACAAGAGGAAATTTGTACACCCTACAGAGCTGAGAATATATACAAAACTCAAAGATGCAGAGCAGAGATCAAATTCACAAAATCCAGAGAACACTCAAGATCAGCAAAATGATTCTATAATGCCTTAGAGTTCCAGATTAAAATCATCATTGCATGTGATACTTTCTCTCTGCTGTTTCACTAAGCCACTGCTCATACTTCGAGTTCAAAACCAAAAGATTAGAACTTTGGTTCCCAGTCTCACCCAAAGCAGTGTTCCTGCTTTGGTGCAAAGATTCAGCAATGTTCTCCAAACACACAGTAAAGCTTCCAGTCCTTCACACATATGTTCTCCTCATCCTCTACTCTGCCCTCGTGAGACCACATCTGAAATACTGTGTCCAGTTCTGGGCCCCTTAGTTCAAGAAGGACAGGGAGCTGCTGGAGAGAGGGACAAGGCCACCAAGATGATGTAGTGGAGCATCTCCCTCATGATAAAAGGCTGAGGGAGCTGGGGCTCTTTAGCTTAGAGGAGACTGAGGGGTGACCTCATTAATGTTTACAAATACATAAAGGGTAAGTTTACAAATGCATAAAGGAGGATGGAGCCCGGCTGTTATCAATGATGTCCAATGATAGGACAAGGGGCAATGGGTACAAGCTGGAACATAAGAGGTTCCAAAGAAATACAAGGAAGAATTTATTTGCTGTTAAGGTGAGGGAGCACTGGAGGGGGCTGCCCAGATGGGCTGTGGAGTCTCCTTCTCTGGGGTCATTCCAAACCTACCTGGATGAGTTCCTGTGTGATCTACTCTAGGTGGTCCTGCTCTGGCAGGGGGGTTGGACTTCATGATCTTTTAGGGTCCCTTCTGTGATGTCTATGATATCTCTCAAATACCAAGTATGGCAAGTGTGTTCAACCAAGCAAAACAAAGGCCAATGAGCATAACATTACTGAATCAATTCCTTTCCCTGTGAAGTCAACTACTGAGTGATGGTGAAGACTTTGCTGCCGTGTACCCCAGTTTCTAAAGCTGTAAAATGGAAACAATTTGCTAATCTGTTGGTTATATAGTCAAGATACAAATATAACTGTAAATGTTTTGAAGGTACTCAGATTAAACAGATTAAGCAGTTTCCTTTATTATTTCTATTTTAGTACATTGATATTTTACTTTGATTAGTAAATTAGAGTAGTAGATTCAAAGTCTCACTCTTTACCTAATAACAATATAATGAATTATGCTACTTAGCAGTTTTAAACTATAGATCTCAAAATATTTTATCTAAGACAATATTGTTGCCTTCATTTTATGGACACGGAAACCAAGGAACAGTAAGAAACAAGCTGACCCCACTCAGCAGGTACAAGTTGTGTCTGGTTAGTGTCCCAGTTACAGGAACTATCAGCCCAAGAAAAAGCATCAAAACATTATTTTTCATGCTCATTTTTGTTTCTTTCTCAAGAACCTGCTAAAACAGCCCATGTGTCCTTCACATGGTAAATAAAACAAGTAGGAACTCAGAGCAAACAGTCAAGTGATTAAAGACCAGTCCTTTAAGATTGTGCCCTGTGTTTTCTTCCTACTCAGTGGAGGAAGAAAGGGTACCTCTGGAAGGATGGTTTTGTTTGACCTAAATTAAACTCCTAATGCAGGCTAGATGGAGGTGCTTGCTTCTTTTCACTGATTTTAAAGGAAATGCAAAGTGATGAGGTCTGACTTTCACACCTGGTCAAACATTTTAAGGAGTGATCCTTGCAAACTCATAAGACAAAAGGAAAAAGTCTTTAATTTGCTACTGATTTCTAGCCCATATATGTGTAAGTTACATTTTCTCCAACTTTATACTTCTGTAGGTTATTTGGGTGAAGATTTTCTAGCCAAGTTCTCAATGAATCTGCTGCCCTCTGAGCTGTTTACCTTGTGCATTACCAAAGTGACAAAAAAAATTGTCAGTCATATCAGAGATGCACCTGCATTAGATTTTGAAGGAGTTTGTTTGTACACCTCACACACTTCCTCACACCTGTGACCATTCCACAGGGCAGCAGCTGAGATGAACTACAGCCCCTGACCTGTGTAGAGGGATGCTCAGCAGCACTGATGACAGAATGACTACAATTCAGTCTCACCGTTCATCTGACAGATATCACCACTAGCTCATTGTCAGGTCATGCTGACAAGTACCTCTGCTCACTCAAACATCACTAAATGCTAAGGAAAAGCAAAAAATAACTTCTATCTTACGGAATGTTGCATTTGTTGAGGGGTGCAGCACAGAAACATAGAATGGTAGGGGTGGAAGGGACCTTTAGAGATCATCTAGTCCAACTCCCCTGCAGAAGCAGGGTCACCTAGATCAGGTCACATAGGAACATGTCCAGGTGGGTCTTGAAGACCTCCAAGGAAGGAGCCTCCACAACCCCTCTGGGCAGCCTGTGCCAGGGCTCCCTCACCTCAACACCGAAAGAGTTTTTTCTCATGTTTAAGTGGAACTTTTTGTGTTCCAGCTTCATCCCATTACCCCTTGTCCTGTTCCTAGATACAATAGAAAAAAGGGATGTCCCAACCTCCTGACACCCACCCTTTAGATATTTGTAAATATTAATGATATCCCCCTGCAGTCTCCTCATATACAGACTAAACAGCCCCAGTTCCCACAGTCTTTCCTCATAAGGAAGGTGCTCCAATCCCCTGATCATCTTGGTGGCCCTGTGCTGGACTCTCTCCAGCAGTTCTCTGTCTCTCTTGAGCTGAGGAGCCCAGAACTGGACACAGGACTTCAGATGTGGCCTCACCAGGGCAGAATAGAAGGGGAGGACGACCTCCCTCACTGTGCTGCCCACACTCTTCTTGATGCATCCCAGGATGCATATTCTTGCCCACGAGGGCACACTGCTGGCTCATGGTTAGTTTCTTATCAACCAGCACTCCCAGGTCCCTCTCCTGGAGCTGCTCTCCAGTAGGTGACCCGCAGCCTGTCCTGGTGCATGGGGCTGTTCCACCCCAGATGCAGGACTCCGCACTTGCCCTTGTTGAACCTCGTGAGGTTCCTCTCTGCCCAAAAAAAAGCATCTTAGATTTTGCACAGTATAGACTATTTCACTTCTACTCTGTTTTCCTCTTAAGTCCATAGTTTGCTGAGTTTTGTTACATAGAGGCATTAGTACAAATATATGACAAGCAAAACCCACAAAATAAAACCCCAAGCAACGAACCAAAAACCCACAGTCATTTTAGAATTTGCATGTACTTCAAAACTTCCCTTTTCTAGAGCCATATTCCCTCTATTTTCAATACATATTGGTTTGATAACCATGATATTTTCAGGTTGGAGTGTTGGTGGATTTTTTTGGTCACTGACAGAGGAAAGAAAGGAGCAGTCACATGTCTTATTTGTGTGGCACCATGGCAGTTGTATCCCAGGAGGGCTGAATCCAGTTCTCAATTTTCTGCACATAATCACCCTAAGGAAGACAATTTGATGTCCTTCACCCAGTCCTCCTACTCACACATGCAAAAGCAAAACACACAAAGGGTTGCAAGGACAAAAGGCAAGATTTGCTTCTGTACCAAATCCTGGCCCTGACATGGAAAGGACCAGGAAATACAGCACTTGATGCTCCAGGAGGTTAAGCACCTCAGCTTTACTATAACCAATTAAAAGTGAATAGCCATAAAAGTGCAGATACTACTGTAGGGTAATAAACCAGACTTTATCAGTGACAGTGGTGCACATTACAAACTTCAAACTCATTCCTTGCTCTAATCCATCAGAAACTTCCTGGCTTTAACAGGCTATAAACGGCAGAAGCTTTGAAGTCCAAGGATTAAGATCACTAATAGACAGACTGAACAAGAGACTGGCTGAAGAGCCAAGTGGAATGCCCTGCATGGATCTGGAATAAAACAAGCTAATTTAATCAAACTGACCTCTCTCTCGCCATAGGCCAAGAGATTACAATGCTTATAACAGCAATAAAGGGACAAGGGACACTAGAAGCAAATAGTTATTTGCTTCAGTGCAATGCTTAGGCTAATGTAAGGGCAAAACTCTGTGTGCTTTCCACTGTGCTCTAAAATCCACAATGTCAAGTTGTACAGGCAAAGGTAGTTTTGTTTTGTCTCTATTTTAAACTAACTTATGAGTCAGTGGGAATGAATGCAGAAAAAAAAGAAAAACACACTTAATTTTTCCAGAATTTCTAAATGTAAGATTAATGGAATGATGCAACAAAAAAAGATCATTCCAGCAACTTATTTGCTTCAACTCTTCTGTTTCGCACATTGTGAACATGTGGAAACAATCCATTTGGGTTAAATCCACCTGCACTCAGTGCTCACACAAATGAATATAAGAGGAAGCATTTTTGCTTTTAGAACAAAAAAGATAAACATCCTACTGCAAAAATTATAGTTATCATCAATTTATATGCAACACTTCTCACTCTAAAGGCTTGCAAAACAGTTACTATATTGCTAAACTGAAGGTGTGTAGCACAGCAGTATTAGACTACTTTTTAAAGCAAACAATAAAGCCATGCTGGTTTAAACTGGAGCAAATTACCAGAATGGCAAATGAGCCAAGTGTATGGCAGCAATAGCTTGTCTCTGAAATGCTGTTAGAAGATGGTAAACGGAGCTAAGTGGTCAGGGATTAACTTTTATGTTATATCTTGCTGCTATGCAGAATAGCTAACTTGGAAGGGTGGCAAAGCTGCAGCAGCTGAAGCCTCTGAAAAGAGAATTACGAAGTGGAGAGGCCTAATGACACACTTTGTTCACTACAGAAGACAGAAGCATCCACAATACAGTGGATTTTTGAACACATATTCCCAGAAGACAACATTTCTTGTCTCACAAAATCACCACGTTTTCAGTTGAGAATGAGAGAGTCATATCTGAAGCACATAGGAAACAAATTCCTTTACAGCTACCATATCTGCAGTATCTAATCAAGAATAAGGAGGCTTTAATTGCCCAGAACAACACTCATGATTTTAGTACTAGTGTTCAGAAGTTGGAAGAAGCTTGTCCTAGGAAGCAATGAGTGACTGTCTGGCACTGGACAGGATTATCACAGGACAAGCCCAGCTGCCTTCCCTTACAGAGGGTAATGTCTCCCGGCTCTCCTATTTGCTCCACGGGTATTTCATACAGGAATTCCCCAATGCCAGGACCTATGCTTTCAGCTGAGGACCAGGGAGAGGAGTGAGAGCAGCAAGGTCTCATGCAGCAAACAGCCCAGGGATGGGGGAAAAAAGGGGACTGGTGGTAGACAGAAAAGCCACAGTGCGTGCAGCAGCATCATAGGGGAGGAGACAGAGAAACATGGGATTAGTATACTGGGTTTTGAAAACGTAGACAGTAAGCTGTGAGGACTGGGCAGCCTGAGACTGAGGCATGAAGGAATACAGCATGGCAGCATGCCAGGCCAGCAGATACCCAGACCAGCAAAGCCCACTTCAGCTATCGAAAAAGAAACCAATTAATTCTGAGATTTACAGCACCGAGTTCACACTGGAGTCATTGATATACTTCTGAAATCAAATCTTCTGACAATAAAATCTATACATTTAAATCATTTGAGAAAAGGTGTGTAAATGTGCCCCTATTTTAGATTAACCATGAATTAAAACAATACAAAATTTCATGCAGGCTTCACCAAACTGACTCATGAAGACTATAAGGAGCACCATAGCAGCATATGTGTGGCAATGGACACATTGCTGAAAAGGCACATATGTCTTGTCTTACTGGGCCAGCTGTAGCACTTTCACAAGACATTCTGCTGGTTTGAGAAATTCTTGTCAGACACCCAAAATGTGCCAAGTTTTCATTTCATCAGTCAAAATATTCACTTATTTTATAGCTCCAAGCATTCCAGCTACTGCTGTTGCTTTGAACCGCTTTTGCCCTAGAAAACAGTTGAGAAGTTGTATTCACCACAATGAGAATCTCTACAGAGAAACACACCCAAGTGCCAGCAAATCAAAGAAGGGTCTCTCCTTACAACTCCCCAATGGACAGAAATGTTACTGAGCTGTTGCATCTGTTCCCTTTGATTCAGAAGTTAGCAGCACCACCACTGGTACCCTTTTTTCCCTTTTAATCTACCTTGGCTTTTCTCATTTTCATAACTAGTGCCACCAAAAAAGCCCCAACCCTAACATTATTACTTTGAAAGTAACTGTGAAATAGATTTCAAAGACATTAATGAAGCAGAAGACTGGTCATTCTGTAAGAGATGCAACCAGGCATCCCTACCCCAGTTTCACCCTCCCCTGACACATCTACCAGGGAGGTCTTACCTTCTGGTGGGTTCTTATTCTGGTTGTTCCAGACAACCAGCAATTTGGACAGACTAGGCACTTTAGACACCTCCGTGATGACTCGGAAGAGGCTCTCCACACGGTCATAGGTGAGGACTATGGCTGTGAAACCTTGGGACTGAGGTGGGATCAGTGGAAGGAAGAGCGGGTTACTCACACTGCTCCATTTCTGTGAAGGCAAACAAGAAAACAAGTCAAGTGACTTATCACAGGAGGGTGATTTCAGGAAGGACTACTTCATGCAGCCAGGATCTAACCATCAGATTTGCTCAGATCAGGTAGATTGACTCTCCAATTCTGGCAAAACTGGACTTAAGCAATTTCTCAAGACCTTTAGTTCAATCTCTTTTTAAATTTAATTTTCCTTTAACACTGCAAACAAGAGAGGCTTCAGGTAAAAAAATAAAGTGGAAGAAGCAGATAGATTTGTGGAGATGGAAAGCCAAGGTGAATTTTGAACCCCAGCAATACCACAGAATCACAGAATGGTAGGGTTCTCATTTACTAATCACTGTTTTGAGACCTTTATGGTCAAGACTTAATAAAGAGAAACTTAATCAGCACTACAATTTCAGAAGCAGCAAAACCAAACTGGCATAAAATGTGTGCCCAAGGAAAAAAAGAGGCAAAAGCAGGCAGTAAGAGTAACAATGTACCAGCTTCCACAAAACCCTGTGTGTTCATTGGTGAAAAAAACCCAACTATTCCATTTTAAAAAAAGGACATGAGATTGAAAGATGAATTTCAGAGTTATTTACATCTCGTGGATTTTAACTGGGACATCCCTTTCAAGACTTTAAAGGTCTCACTTCAATACACTACCAGCGTAAGGAAGCCAAATCAGTTGGCAAAAGACAAGACAGAGAACTAAATTCTCACTGAATGTGCCAATCTCCTTTGGAGCCAACAAGGTGGGGGAGGAAGAAGCAAAGGGACTATTTGACAGGAATGAAAGCACTGGCATTTCAGCCTCAACTTTTCCATTCCAGCTGATGTTCCAAGCAGGGGTCGGACAGACAAGCAAAGGGAAAAACAAGACCTTTTGGGACGAGGTGAAAAGGGGAGTTGGGAAAGCAGAAACTGAGTGATGCTGCTTTGCAGGGAAGTCTTGAATCCCAGCCTGTAAAAACTATGAACACTCGTAAGAGGTTAGTAACTGCCAGCAGCTTACAGAAGTACTGTGAGAATCTCCAGCTAAACTCATACATAAGTCTGCTTGTATCAGGAGGAAAGCAAGTTTGACAGATTCAAAGTTACCAGCTCGTGTTTGCAGGAAATAAACTTTGCCATTCTCCATTTCCTTATTTAGTCTTTGGGTTACTTCATACAACACCCACCCCAACCCACCTGCCTCAGGTGTGGTTAGACATCTCTAACTAAAATAACTTCAAGGGCAAGGAGAATAGAGCAGCTATTTACTAAAGGAGAGCACCATATTTGGACCATTTTGGTAAAGGAAAAAAAAAAGTGAATATGATTTCCTTCTACAAATTCATCAAGACTGGAAGGAAGAGAAATATATGAAGCAGAAAAGAGACAAAGCTGAGTGCAGCATTGGCACACTGTTTTGGCCAGGATGGGCTAAGGGTATGTTCCAGGAAAGGAGCTGTCAGGAAGAGTAACACTCTTTGGTAGTTTTCCTGAAATAGTTGGAAAGATGCACTAGTCTTCACCTACATGGACTTTATCAGGTCTGGTATAAACAGCGTTCAACATAAACTGTTTTGTGAGGTTCCTAGTGGAAGGTTCTAGATTTTACTCAATAGGAGTAATAGGATAATGTAGAAATAGTATAATGTGGAACTTTGGTTCATGAAAAGGACTTGGCTACCTGTGACAGCAGAGGACTACACACACTCATTCCAGAAATATATGCCCATTACTTCAGCAACTTGTATTTGTGGAGACAAATCTGCTTTCAGATTATTACCTCTTCCAAAATTAAACCTTCTGTACATACTTTTGCTAATTTTACAAGATGACTGGTGGTACATGGGGACAGCCCTCTGATTTTGCTCCAACTTCAATAATTCCTACAGCAAATCACAATCTAAATGTAACCAGAGTATAATCCATCTCATTAAGGCTTTACAGACTGATTTCCACAACCCCCACCCCGAGACTGCTGTTATCCAAATGACCCTTGTAATGTCGAGCAGCTTCTTGAAACAACTTTCAGAAACCTCTTTTCATTAATACTTGAAGCAGAGGTTTAACATAACACTCAGCAGAGTGCCAAGAAAATCTTATGCTTCTGCCCTACAAGAAGCAATAACTGGTCATCTCTGGACAATGCAGTATTTACTACTTACGGTTGAATATTGCCATCTGAATTAATGGCTCCCACTTGGAAGGTTTTACTTCTAGCAACTTTTCCTCTCTGGCCACAGCACTTCCTAACAAATTACTTGCTATAATATCCTTGGAAAAAAGTTTTTCTCTCTATCATCTAAGACTATTTTAGGTACTTACAGAAAACAACCCCAGATACACATGTGTGAGCATAGCCTAAAAAATTAGGGTGCTTTCTCTTAAAAACCTCAGTTTTAGGCACCTTAGTTAAATTCCAACTTGTACCGCTTTCAGAAAGGCATGAAAATTCTCCCCTTCTGGTTATAACTTAGCAAAAATAAGGTAACTTTCAAAGTATTTTGCTTATGCATCTACTGATGAAGGAAGGAGAGAAAAGCCTGTAGACACACACTAATGGAGGGGAGAACCATGCCTCTCATTTGAGAGAAAACATTTCCAAAAGGCAATTAAACATCTCTCAAGTGCCATTAAAAGGCAACCCCCTGCTGCCTGCCTGAGGAGCGTGTCTACAGTCTGAGACCTATTGACCCCACTTTCTGCAGGAAATCGGGCAAATTCAAGCCTCCATAATTTGCTAAAGTCTTCCAGATTTGTGCTCGGGAAAAGCAAACCATACAGGCAATTAATTCAACAGTGACCTAATTAAATCTCCATTATGGCAGGAAAGCATGAAATGGATAATGGCACAGGGATGAGTTCTCCCAGTCACTGCTCAAGAAACCAAGTGGTTAAGGAACATTTGCTCCAGTCCTATTTTTATTAACAGTCTTGATGGAAAGCCACAGGAACTTTCACTCTCAGAGAGAAGAGCAAACGGTAAGAGTGGATTGATCATCCATCACCTTTCTTTAACAAAGTGCTGACACTCAGCTATGGATAAGACAACCCTTCATTCTCACCCTCTCAGCTAATATCATTAGAAGGGCCAGAATAATTAATCTAAGATTAATAGGTTGTTTGCTGTGAATCATTTTTATGGGCAAAAAGGATCAAGTTCAAATGCCAGTTTCCTAAGAGTAATCTCATGTCACTTGAATCTCACAGTCTCAGTTGCCTGACACCTCTTTGCAGGTCACATGAAAATCCAAAGTATTGCGACTTGAATGTCAGTGAGAACTTATGAATAGCCTGAAGCTGGGGAGAGAGGAGAATTCAGGAATGGGTATGTATACACAGAAGGATTCAGACTCCTGCAGCTGTCCTGTGCATGCTTTCCACCAGTGTGCATGTGTAATGATGCCTTAAAAAGAAAGCACCTCCCTTTCCTACACATACACCAAATATTGCCCTCCCTCTTGGTCACTAAAACCGACTTGATTCTATTTTGGGAAAAGTCAATATATTAAGGACAAGGTATCAAGGGAGCTGCATTCTCTTTAATTATGTAGGATGTTTAAGGTCAAATTTGAAGTGAAGTCTTCAGGTTCAAGTTAGCAGAGAAGTTTTAAACAGCCCGTTCTTAGCAGGACACAGAAGTGAGGTAGATGAGAGCTTCAGAACATCAGTGAACAGAACTGGACTGAGAACAGACAAATCATAATAAATGGCAGCGAGGCTCAAAGTTTTTAGCAAAATATCAGACATAACTTAAGACAGGGTCATACCCAAAAAATTCTTAATTGAGTGTACACTGAGTAACTTTGAACAAAGCTTGAAGAAAGGCACAGTAGACATGACAAACTGCATCACAGAACAGCCTCTAGCAAAACAAGCCTATGTAAGATGTTTCATATTATAGAGGGTCAAGAACTTAGCTATCATTTAGTGGGAAAACTCAGCAACAGCACTACAGAAGAATAGAATTTAACTGTTCCTGTGAACAAGACAGTGGCCTTTCTCCTCTGTGTATTTTATTTTCAACAACTAGACTCCTTGTTGTAACCACGTATTAGTGAAACCACAGACTTCGAACAAGAGCAACTCATCATCTTTTAAAAGCACAGAGGTAAACACAACACTATGCTGAACTTGAACAGTAGCTATGCAGATCTTCTACACATCTAAAGCAAAACATAGACATATCCTCTGCCTCTGTGGGTAAGGCTTTTTCAGCTGGGTTGCTCTGAATATCAATCTGACCTCAATGTGGTTTCAATTAAGAGTTGCCAGATGAAAAAAAAACAACAACCTTGATTTATTCTCTTTTGCTCCAATTATTCATGATAAGTTTCTATTGAACACTTTGAGAAAGTATTTCATCATGCTTCCCATCCTAAAGTGGTCATAGGGCAAAGCCAAAGGAATTAACCCTCTCTACTTCTCCAGAGCCAACCATAGTGCTTCCACTCTGCAGAACCACAAGCCAAGCTGCAGTGGCCACCGTTTCACATTTTGATGGAGATTATAAATCCTCCTCAAATTAAAAAAAAATCACTCACAAGACACACAAGTTTCTACCTGTTCCTTTGTAGTTTGATGGCCAAAAATACATCACATAACTCTAAGTTACACAGCATCTTTCTTTTGTTTAGCTGCTTAAATCTAATCGGCTGCCTGAGCTCTTCTGACACAATCTATTGGCTGAACACACTCTTTGATATAGAGACTCACCTACAGTCTCATCTCTTCAACTCCTAAATTTCAATAATGTGTCACAGAATCATAGAATGGTCAGGATTGGAAGTGACCTTTAGAGATCATCTACATTCCTGGGCAGCCTATTCCAGTGCTCTGTCATCCTTACAGTAAAAGAGTTTTTTCTTATGTTTAAATGGAACTTTTTGTATTCCAGCTTCATCCCATTACTCCTTGTCCTGTTGATACAATAAAGGGATGCCCCAACCTCGTGACACCCATCATTTAGATATTTGTAAATATTAATGAGATCCTCCCTCAGTCTACTCTTCTCTAGACTAAACAGTCCCAGTTCCCGCAGCCTCTCCTCATACGGAAGATGCTCCAGTCCCCTGATCATCTTGGCGTCAAAGGAATATATTTGTAGTCAGGAGAGAATTATCTAGAGCTGACTTCATATTTACAGCTGCCATAATACTTAGGCTTTTTGAAATCCCTCCATCAATTCTCTTGCATTTTTATAGGAATAATAAGAACATTTTATAGTAACAATCTTAATAAGAATATTCAAACAATTTTAAAGAGAACCAGGAAAAGGATTCATGTTTTATTGGGGTAAGGGGGGTGTTATAAGTCAGAGTAGCAGCTCCCAACACAAAACCTCCAGGGTATGACACAATCTGAATTTGGAAAATGGAGCTTAACATACCTTTCATGCTCCCAAAGCCAGAAAAGGCAGGGAGTACTGAAAAGATGACTTGTGGAATCCAAAGCAACAAAGTCCCATCATTTCAAGATTTTTTAATAGTTACATATGCTAAAGTTGCACAGTTATGAAGTCATGGCAGGCATCAGGCAGTGCAAGAAACGAGGTAAGAACAACAATGACAAGACCCTTGCCTCTGGTTGTCAAACTTTTTCTTTGGGTGTTATCTCAAAATCAGCTTTGCTAAGATTAAAAACATGTTTCATACTTGTACAGCTATTAGGTGCCTTCTTGTAAACCAGAGACAAAGCAAAAAGCTCTCAAAGAACCTAAAACTTGTCGGCATTGAATGGTTATGTGTAGCTTTGAGAACTAAAATGCCACTCATGTTAAATGTATGAAATCCAGTTTCTGATTCTGTCGACCAGATGCAGAGATGTGTTGGTCATTCCTCAAAGGATATAATTTACAATGGAAATAGACCTATGCACTAGGTATTAGCCACACAACATAGGGTAACTGTGAGGTTACCTATCACTGCATGAGAGAAGACTCCTGATCTTTGGGCAGGTAAATTAAAAAAACAATTGTTAATTCATTTTGCACACACACATAGACAAAAAAATAAACAAATCAGTATTTACAGCTGGATACAAGTGGTATACTCAAGTTGCCCAAAATATCAACACTGTAAAAACATACTGATAAACTGAAATCTATTTAGTACATTAAATAATAGCTATCTTTTTAGGTGTTATCTCCAGGGACAGGACAAAGGGTAACACACATAATTTTGAATACAAAAAGTTCCACTGGAACATGAGAAGAAATTTGTTTGGTGTTGAGGTGAGGGAGCCCTGGCACAGGCTGCCCAGGGAGGGTGTGGAGGCTCCTTCTTAGGAGGTTCCCAAACCCACCTGGACACGTTCCTGTGCCCCCTGATGGAGGGGAACCTGCTTTAGAAGGGGGTTGGGCTGGATGAGCTCTGGAGGTCCCTTCCAACCCCCACCATTGTGCAATTCTGGGATTGTAAAGAAAGCAAGATTTACAGGTAGCTGAAAATACAGCAAGAACGGAAAGCTAATATTGTTCAATGGAAAAAAACATACCAGATATCCATCACCCAGAAAACTGCTAGCTTGGTCTCACAGGTAAATTAAAAGGTGTATGTTAATATTTGCTTAATGAAGATGAGAAATAGTACTATGATAGAAGTACAGTTGTAACAGTGGCAACATCTGGAGACCAAAGGCTGTAAAATACTAGTCAAAGAGCTTAGAAATAGTTTAACAAGTGTCAACTGCTTGGTAATTGGCAGAAGCCCACAAAGTATTCTGTAAATGAATATCCTACTTAAGCTTTGCTAAATGAATGGCACTTTTTGCACTAAGTTAATTCAGCTATTTCAGTTCAAACGATGGTGCAGTTTTCTGCCTCACTGGGAGAAGTTAAATCTGGTATGTTTATTGTTCAGCATAGTGATATTCTCAAGTGATTATTAAACTATGGTCTGTATCATCCAAGGTCAGAGCTCAACAGCAACCCCTGAAAAAAAACAACCCTCTAATGTTTTATAGGTCTACATTATAAACAGGCTTGAAAGAATTCCAACAAAAGCAACCAGAGAAATCTGGAAAACCCGTGTCTTACTCCCTTCTCAGAAATTCATATATGCTAGCAAAATAGGAGGTAAAGTAAGAGGAGAATTTAAATAACCTACTACAAAGCAGCACAAGTGAGAAAGTAATTTACCTCTATTAGAGCATAACAAAGTACTTAATTGAAGATAAGAGATCAGATCTCAAACACAGGTCATTAGCTCTAATCCAGCCCAGACTGGTAACCATCTGAATGCACAGGCAGAAGCAGTCATTTTCTGCCTGCCTTGAACGTGACTGATTGTCCATGCCTAATGGACAATGGCTGGACCCAGAAATACAAAAGGTGTTAAACTCCCATGCTTACAACAAAAGACAGTCTGAAACCTTTAAAAAGGGCTCAAGTAGTCCAGGAATGAATTTCAGGCCCCAAAACCATCATTTGCCCTTCTTCATTAAAAGGAGGAAATAGCTTTTTACTGAAAGTATTATTCCACAATGTATTAGCAAGTTATATGCTACCAGTCTTCCACTTCCTCA
Organism: Colius striatus; assembly: GCF_028858725.1. Classification (NCBI taxonomy): domain Eukaryota; kingdom Metazoa; phylum Chordata; class Aves; order Coliiformes; family Coliidae; genus Colius; species Colius striatus. The sequence goes on from NC_084764.1 coordinate 7,636,015, forward strand.
ACAGGACAGTGGATGAAGAGGAAAACAATCTGCTTTATACCATAATTGGGGTTTTTTTATAAAAGGTCAACAGTCTTCAGTCAACCCACATAAACCTGCTTGGATCACTTCCTCAATGCAGTGTACAAAGTATGGAACTGCCTGCATGTGCACTTATCTTCTCTGTACCTTATACTCTTTCTGGCTGGAAAAACACCCTCCCCTAGTTCTCCTGTATCCACACTATGGTGAAGATACTCAGGCAACAAGCTCACTAGTATTTTGAACCAATGTAAGCCAAACTAACACTAACAAAAGCAGTCTTCCAGCAGCAGCACCATCACCATCATCCTCCCTTCCCCTTTTTTTTGGCATCCGCTGGGTAACTTTTACATGAGGAAAATTCTTTTGGTTAATTCACAAGTGAATAAGAAAATTGAAAAAGAAAGTAGAACATAGAGAAATAAATCATCATCCAACTGTACGAGAGTGCAGGACTGCTTCTTTTGACAACAATACCCGCTTTGAGTGGTTTCTCTTGTTTGGGAAACTACAGACTCAACACAAGGTGGGCTGGTGTTTCTTTGTGTTGAGACTTAAGAAATATCTGGGAAGAGGGAATAAAACTTGTCTAGATGTTATATATATATATATCTGTGTGTGTGTGTGTGTGTTTGTGTGTGTCTGTGTATAAAATCAGTGGGAGTCAACATGGCTTCACCAAGGGGAAATCCTGTTTGACCAACCTGATATCCTTTTATGAGTGCATAACCGGCTGGCTGGATGAGGGGAGAGCAGTGGATGTCATCTACATTGACTTCAGCAAGGCTTTTGACACTGTCCCCCATAACACCCTCATCAGAAAGCTCAGGCACTGTGGCTTGGATGAGTGGACAGTGAGGTGGATCGAGAACTGGCTGAATGGCAGAGCCCAGAGGGTGGTGATCAATGGCACAGAATTGAGCTGGAGGCCTGTGGCCAGTGGAGTTCCTCAGGGATCGGTTCTGGGGCCAGTCTTGTTCAACGTTTTCATCAACAACTTGGATGAAGGGACAGAGTGTACCCTCAGCAAGTTCCCTGATGACACCAAACTGGGAGGACTGGCTGATTCACCAGAGACTGTTCTGCCATTCAGTGCAATCTGGACCAACCAAAAGTTGGGCAGAGAGGAACCTCATGAGGTTCAACAAGGACAAGTGCAGAGTCCTACATCTGGGAAGGAACAACCCCATGCACCAGTACAGGCTGGGGGTGACCTGCTGGAGAGGCGCCTGGGAGTCCTGGTTGATTATTAACCATGAGCCAGCAATGTGCCCTCATGGGCAAGGAGGCCCATGATATTCTGGGAGGCATAAAGAAAAGTGTGGCCAGAAGGAGGAGTAGAAGGAGGTTCTCCTCCCCCTCTCCTCTGCCCTGGTGAGGCCTCATCTGGAGTCCTGTGTCCAGTTCTGGGCTCCTCAGATCAAGAGAGACAGTGAGGGCAATGAGGGCAATGCAGGGCCACTGAGATGATCAGGGGACTGAAGCATCATTCTTATGAGGAAAGGCTGCGGGAACTGGGGCTGTTTAGTCTTTTAAGAGGAGACTGAGGGGATCTCATTTACAAATATCTAAATCATGGGTGTCAGGACACTGGGGCATCACTTTTTTCTGTTGTATCTAGCAACGGGACAAGAGGTAATTGAAATAAGCTGGAACACAAAAAGTTCCATTTAAACTTAAGGAAAAACTACTTAACTGTGAGGGTGAGGGAGCCCTGGTACAGGCTGCCCAGGGAGAGTGTGGAGGCTCCTTCTCTGGAGGTTTTCAGAACACACCTGGACACATTCCTGTGTGACTTGATCTAGATGCACCTGCTTTAGCAGGAGGGTTGGACTAGATCATCTCTAAAGGCCCCTTCCAAACTCTACCATTCTGTGATCCCGTGATATGTAGATCCAGCCATGAGCACACCTCACTTTTTAAATGCATGAATGTCACTTTCATGCTGACTGTCCAAGACAACAGTCATTCCCTCAGATATAAAAATGAAAGCAGTTTTGTTGAAAAGAGAATGTGAATATCATTACACTTGCAGATATGTCCTCATTCCTAATTTGAAGTATCAGAGTTGACAATAAAGCAAAGAGAAAATCTTCAGAAAATAGCCAGAGTGCCTACTAGCCCTATTTTGCAAATGATATCAAACTTCATGTGGCCTTTTGTGAATGGCTTTCTCTTCATAGGTGCTTTTGTTACAAACTTACTCAATTAATTATTTCAGGCCCAAATAAATATCTTATCCAGCATACGTACAAGCTGTAATCTGTTAAATTCTATTGTACTATAATCAAAATAACACAAGGCAGTAATGCTACATCAGATGATGCATTTCGAAACAGGAGGCAAACTCATGACGTTGCAATAGCTCAACAAAATGCAGAGTAAAACATGCACCTTGGAAAGTTATGAGGTTGTGGAAATCATGTTTTTATTCATTTAGCACCAGAAGCAATTGTAACAATTGAGCAGCAAAGCAATTAGCAAAAAGGACATTTTACTGTTTTGTTCTTACTTCTTAGGATCCTAACAACATGCTAAGCAAAATTAACCCCTAGAGAGAAAAAGAAACCTTAAACCAAGGAAAGGTAAGTAAAAGACAAAGATCCTTTCTAGGTAAGCATTCTCCTCTGTGTGATGATCTTACACAGACAGATATCCCTTCTGTAGAAAAGTGCATTTGTATTTCTGGGCAAGTAAGCCCATCAATCCATTAAAGCTGACATTTTCAGTACGAATATTCCACAGGCAAATCCAGGCTCTCATTTTCAAAATCTCATAACTCAGAGCACAGGAGTCTGAGCTCTACTGCCAGACTTGTACAAAAATCTCTGATTAATTGCAGTAAGCCCCATGCTTTAAAATGGTGATCACACCTCTGCACATTCTGTTGAGCTGCCTACAGCTTCTCTGTATTCTTTCTACATATTTCCAACCATAAAGTTTCACTCATGCTTGTTAGAAATTCTAACAGTGCTATGGGTGGACACCAGGCACCAGCTCAGGTGAGAAACATAACTCAGTCTCAAGTGGATCGTTATTCCCCTGACAAGCAGATAGCAACTGTGGAATTCCAACTAGTGCAATCATCTTAAAAAATAACTACTGTTAAATTTATTGACTTAGTAATCCAGCAGATATTGTATCTATATCATCAGATTCTAAATTGCCTGAAGTTAGAAATTAGCTGAGTCCTGAAAAATATGCTCCCCTATAGATCACAAGTGTAATATGCTGTCACCTCAAACAGATAAAATACATTCACAGGGGGAAAAGAATCTAAAAGATAAATTGGAGAAGGCTCCAGTTATTTGCTTCAATTGAAAGAACAAGGGTCAAAACTGAACAGGATTAGCTGGCTTAAACAAGAAAAAAAAAAAAAAAAGAGCCTGGTGGAAGGAAACTTCATACACACTCAGAGTAGCTATCAAAATCCCCAGTTAAAGATATCACAGGGTTGTGTACTGCTGTTCTACAAATTTAACTGCTTTTGAACAATTCCCGAGCCGAACTGTGTTTTCTTTAACTGACCCTCTGAGAAAGGGTCACAAGCACTCTGTGTTGCTGGCTAATATAGAGCTTACACAGCCCGTAAAGGAACTTTTAATGACATTTCTGTTTCATATTGAAGCAAGAAATGAATTCATGCACATATTAAGCAATTTTCCTAGACGAAGATAAACATCAAATTCTTTCAACTGAGACATAAAACCACCAAGGAACTGACCATTCGTGGCATGAGAGAGGCATGATACGAGGTGTTAACTCCAACATCCTGGATGAATTCCAGCCTGTTTAATCGCAGTCAGCCTTCAAACTTTTCTGTGCAACTGCACATTGATCCAATATTCCTGCCTACTCCTTGGACTGCCCTAGTACTCTATCACTGCCATGTGTTCCTCCACAGTTTCAAAGTTCTGTTCTGTATGTTGCCATCTCTGCTCATAAACCTCCTCCACCTCTAGGTCCTAATATTTTTGACTAATAGAAATATTTTTTCCAAGTATATATTAAAAAAAGAAAAGAAAGAAAAGGAGCCTGCTTGTTGCTCAGAGTGACATGAGCTTCCCCAGAAATGGACAGGTTTCCAGTATAGGACAGAACCCAGGTGTTTCACTATGCTTGTTTTGCTGGTGTAATCTAAAGGTGTTAAGAAGTACCCCTTTGTGTGGAGTACACAGAGTCATTATGGTTGGAAAAGATCTTTAAGCTCATCAAGTCCAACCACTTACCTCACATTACCAGGCCAATCACGAAACTAACTTATGTCCCTCAGCTCCTCATCTATGTGTCTCCACCACCTCCCTGGGCAGCCCATTCCAATGCTTAATAATCCTCTTGGTGAAAAAGTTCTTCCTCATCTCCAATCTAAACCTCCCCTGGCACAACTTGATCCCATTTCTTCTTGTCCTAACATTCATTATGAGAGAGACTGACCTCCACCCCACCTTTTCAGGTAGATGCAGAGAGTGATCATGTTCCCCCTCAGCCTCCTCTTCTCCAGGCTGAACACCCCCAGCTCCCTCAGCTGCTCCCCATCACACTTGTGCTCCAGCCCCTTCCCCAGCTCCGCTGCCTGGCTCTGGACACGCTCCAGCCCCTCAGTGTCCCTCTGGCAGTGAAGGGCCCAACACTGAACACAGCACTCGAGCTGCAGCCTCACCAGGGCCCAGCACAGGGGGACAATCCCTGCCCTGGACCTGCTGCCACACCAGTGCTGATCCAGGCCAGGATGCCCTTGGCCTTCTTGGCCACCTGGGCACACTGCTGCCTCCTGTTCAGCCGCTGTCAATTAACACCCCCAGGCCCTTTCCCTCCAGCAGCTTTCCAGCCCCTCTGCCCTAGCCTGGAGCAGTGCCTGGGGTTGGTGTGGCCCAAGGGCAGGACCCAGCCCTTGGCCTTGTTGAACCTCATCCCATTGCCCTCAGCCCATGGCTCCAGCCTGGCCAGGGCCCTCTGAAGAGCCTTCCTGCCCTCAAGCAGATCTATGCTCCTGCCCAGCTTGGTGTCCTCTGCAAACTGACTGGGAGTGCACTCGATCCCCTCATCCACATCGTTGATAGAGATGTTAAATAGAACAAGCCCCAGCACTTAGCCCTGGAGAACACACTGACGACTGGACAACTGGATTTAACTCCATTCCCCACCACTCTCTGGGCACCGCCACCTGCCAGTTTTCCACCCATCTCAGAGTAGATCCATGGATAGTCCATTTATCCAGGAAGATGCTGTGGGAGTCTGTCAGAGGCCTTACTAACATCCATGAAGACCACATCTACAGCCTTTCTCTCATCCAAACTTCCTGTGCAGTTTAAGTTCTTCCTTAAATACTGGCAAGTGCCATGTTTTCCCTCCAGGCAATGACAGCAGTAGACTATAACTGCCTTTGGCTAGGCAACAGAAAATCATCTTCTGAAACTCAGCAACAAGCTTCCAACTCTGCCAGCAACTATCCACGCTGTATTGGCCTGAAGAGTTTAAAGCAAAACACACTCCGCTCCTGAGTACTCCTCCACAGCTTTCAGAGAAACTCACTCTAAGGCACCATAAAGAGACATAGTTAACAACTTTGGGTTTATTAGTGAAACAAAAATATTTTTTTATATTTTGACACAGAGAAAATTAACTGATTATGAGTGAAAATCATCTGCAGGCTTTTATATAGTAAAGAAATCAAAACCAGCTGCTTTGTACAGAAGGTTAATTAATACTCCAGTGTTGTTTTTAAACAGAAGTGAAATTGATGAATTTTCTGCTTTTTTTTTAAGAGGGAAAAAAAAAAACAAAACCCAGCAAAACTTTTTGATCATCAGTTTTGGTATAAAAGAAACGAGGTAGAAGTAACATAGAGAAAATTGTAGGCATTGTAGGAAAAAATTGTAGGAATAATTAGCTATTTCATCAGAATTACATGAAAGAGCTTTTGAGATTGTTTAAGATCCTCAGTATTTCCGCCAACTGTTTCCACTGCAGTTATTCATTTTCAAGAGTACCAAAGTCAAGGAAAATAAAGAAGTGTGTGTGCGTGCACGCATGAAAAATAAATAAATATATAAACAAGCAATTTAGTGTCTGCAATAGCAAAAGTTTAAAGTTTGCATTTCAGTGCCAGGACATAAAATGAACCGCTAGTTATTTTGCCAGTTGTCATAAAATATATTAGCTTCATCTGTGTAAGTTACCAACACAACACATACACACACAGACATACACAGAATTATTACCAAGTTTCACAGCACATACCTTTCATACAAGAGAAAAACAACAAACCCACAATTTGTTTTATGAGTAGACCAAATGAATTTACTTACCACAGCTGGGGGATCATTCCATTCTTCATAAGAAATGGCAGCATATGGGTAAATTCTGTCATTGATAATCTGAAGAGTTGCAAGAGCAATTGCTTTCATTGAGCGAAAATATGCTTCCCAGAACCACCTTGCCTGTAAAGAGAATAAAGTTCACTTTCATATTGCACTGGTCCAGTGCTTGGTAATCAATTTTGGCTTGCCATGCATGATCTGTTCCATGCAGACTCCCATGTCAGAGGTAAATTAAGTTGGGAGGCATGTTCATGGTAGGTAGGATATTTCCATAGAACCTGAAGGCTTCAAACTCAAACCCTGCCCTCAAAAAAACCCAGGACTTGCAGTCAATAAAAAGAAGCAGCAGCATTACTTTGCAAGCTGTTAAACAGAATGAGAATACTTGAAGGAATCAGTTCCTTTCATATCTTTATAATATGTTTTACTCTTGAAAAATGTAAAAAACAGTTTAACCACAGAACAGACGGAATTGCTGTTTTTCCAGGGCAGATTTCCAGCTAAATCATCAAACAAAAGCACGCAGACTAAAAGATAGAACTTAGAAGTTACTTTTTAACATCAATATTGGAGACAGCTGATAAACTAGAGAATTTCAGTGTCCACGAACCCCACCAAACTGATACCTTCTCAAGTCTTCAAAAACCCTAAATATTATGTATATAATACTATGATTTTTACATAAAAGTATGTGTCAGTTTGTTACAATTATTAATTATAACACAGTCAGTGTGACACTGCTAAAATAAAGCATGTGATTTTCTTACACACAGATGCACTGAATTTCACAGATGAGACATTTTCAAGTTAAGGTCCTATATGGCAAATTTTAATCTTGTCCCAGTTTCTGTGTTAAGACACAAATGCTGAAAGAGAAGCAGGGTTTTGGCAATGAAATTGCTGACTTATCTGCTTCTCTATTAGAGACATAAATGTACTTCTTGAAAGCCTAGAATCATCAAATGATCCTGTAGGACTCAATCCAACCCAGAAAGAAACGTGCTTTGCCAATTAATGTAGTTGAAGAGTTTTGGCCCAAGAGATATGAATTTTTTCAACACAAATTTTCTTCAGGAGACTCCCAGTACCTCGAAGCATCCAGAACAATTTAATTTGTAATTTCCCTATGGCTCAGTATCAATGACAACAGTATGTGTTTGCACCTAGGTAGTAGAATAATTAAAACAAAATGCATTTTTTCATTAAGTGAAAGCTTAAGAAGCTTTCAAAGCCAGAATAGAACAACTGAAGAAAACATGAAACTTTGGGCAAGTGCTATTTTACTCTTACCATGAATTCCTTAAAGAGCAAAAAGGCTCTATGGACAGGCCTGTTTTAATCACATGCTATAAGAATGTTAAATAACACTATTCAGCATATTAAGTTACTGAAGAAATACCAAGTTTTTGGAGGTAAAGACTTCAAGATGAACCAAAAATAACTGTGGTTTATTAACTGTTGTTAACAAGTTGCCAGTGCGTCTCACCCTGCAGTCAATGCTTTTTAACAGAGGAAAAGACTAAGTCCTACATATACACTTCATGCTGGAGCGTAACAGGCTATGTAACAGGAAAGGTTACAAGTAGGGAAGATGCAAATTTGCAAGCAAACTCACATATATTCAAGCATATGCTACCCTGTAGCTTAATCTGAGTATAAACTGTGGTATTTCAGAACTAAAGACCCATTGCTGAAGTACTGCTCTAAAACTCTACTCTGTGGGTAGTCTGTAAACCCGATTCTTCAGAGTAGTTCTATAAATATTTAAGATTAAAAAAATCCATGTTAGAATTAATAAAAGCAAACTAGGAAAGAGAGAAGTGATCTCTGGAGCACTACTTTTATTGTGAGGAAACATTAACAACCATAAGCTTTCCTACTTCTAAGTATTTCAGAATTTTATTAAGGACACTGGTGAATATGTCCTAAAGTTACACTTCTACAGAGCTTGTCATTCAGAGACTGCAAAGCAATTTCACTATGGAACAGAATCACTTCCCTCTCCTTACTTCTCCCCCTGGTAGGACTTAACAGCTGGATAATAGGCCGATTACCAACATTAGAACAAAATGAGTATTACATGCAACTGTGAAAGCAGAAGAGTTACATAAATAGGTAAGTGTAAATAATGCTTGCCTTGCTAAAATACCAAAAAGACACTAAGCAAAGAAGTAAATATGCCTTTCCCCATGCCCCATTTCTTAAGAAAAATGTATTATTCAGAACTCAGCAGCATCTCATTTTAAAAGAAAATCAGAAGAATATTAAGAATTAAAATTGACCAAAACAGTCAACTTCTTTATTCAAGTATCTTAAATAAAGAAGAGTAAATCCACAGATGTGACATTTCACTTTCACAGTAGACAGCAGCTCAGAACCACTGCTACAAGCAGCACTAAGTAGGAAGGATACATTTAATGTATCCTTTTAGCACATAACTTTCTAAAGCAATTATGAAGCTAATGTGTGAAACACACACAGCACTGTGTATTTAATTGTTACTCAATGCAACATTCCTATACCAAACTCTAACATTATTTATTAGAATTGCAATATGTATGATTATCTGTCTTCATAAGAATCCAAGTTGGTTTTCCTCCTTCAGCAGAACCAGGATGGATCTGTTCTAGCTTCTCATCGCACAAGGAATGCTTGCAATGTCAGACAAGATTACACCTTTATACCAGAAGCAAAACTGGAGAAGAGGGCAGAGGGAGTTTACTTTTTATAGACTAATATTTACGTAATTAATTTTTTGTAAAGAGCTAGAAAATGTTCCCACAGTCAGCTGTAATTTTTTGGAGTTGTGTTTCTTTAAGGCAGAACTCAAAACCTTCTAAGGGGATTCAAAGTCTCCAAACAGATGTTTCAGGGTCTCATTACTTCCTCCCCACCTTGTTTGCTTTTATAAAGCAGAACTGATTAACATGGCTCGGTACTGTCTGCTGCTCAGCATGCTCAGCATTTTGGGAAAGTTTTCTGTTGGGAAGATGTATGTTGACTCCATTTGAAATGTATTTTCTGCTCTATTTGGTGTGCTTGAAAAGCCTACGTTGGGATGTAAAAAATACCTAGGGCAGATAAAAATCCCATGAGCATGTTTGAGATACAGGAGAATCACCAAAATAAAATAAAATGAAAAACCAGCAAAGAGACACACACATAAAAAAAGAAGTATCTGTTCCTGACTCCTATGCCAACTCTCTAAGTATTCTTACACAGTTTTTATGAGCTGTCCATTTCTCTTTCCCACATCTATGAACTCAAAAGACTAATGGTTATATACCTGAGAGAAGCTTTAATACACTAGGTCGTGTCCATAAAATATGGGAATTGTAACACAACTAATTAGAGCTACCTGAAAGCCTTTCAGGATCTTGAAAGAAATGGTCCATAATTATAGATCTTGTCTCCCACATAGCATTCATTATACACCATTTACAACTATGGCATGGTCAGGCTATCACTGCTTTCAACTTGAACTGCAATTAACTTCTAGTATCCCAGCAGTCTGCTTGATGAGGTTTCAGAATCTTCTAAAGGCAACATGGTATGTGGACCACAGACTTGGGAGAAAATGCTGACTTTGTATATACCTAAATATTGCTTAGGCATGGGCAAACTAAATTGTAAATAGAGATCAAAGGTGTATTTTGTGCCACTGCCAAAACACCACAGATGAATAAACGTTAACCTGTGGGATCTTGGTGTGGTTGTATAGCTCCCCAGGAACTGCAAACAGGTAGTAAAGAAACACAGCTTCTCTTCCCCTTCTAAATTTGTAGATAAACAGAAAATCTAGGATAGGTGCAAGATGAAAGACAGAAAAGTACTACTTTCTGTAACAGCCTTATGTGTCAAATGTAGAACACTGAATGACTTGACAGAAATACATTATCCAGTTGCCCAGTGAGTTTGAAGTGACCAGAATCTCTTAAGATAAAATAGATTCCTCGTAAAATTAATTCACCTGAATCCAGTTTCTTCAGAAAATTATACAAAGCCAAGACTGCTTCAGCATGGAAGCCAAGGACTGAAGGAACAGGCCAAACTCTTCCTTCTCTCCAAGCAGTGAGTTCTGCAGACCAACGTCACAAACAGCCATGCCAGAAAGTAGTTCTAAACCGTTTCCCTTTCTTCTCCCCCACTCCACTTTCAACTGTTGGACACTCATTAGAGCAGCCATGAAAACCCACCACTTTCTGTAAAGGCTCAAGTTGTTCAATATAATGTGAAAGTATTAATTCACCTCTACAAACAGGTACGTAAACATTGAGGAGCACTACCAGTACCTATAAGACCAAAGAAAAAGGTTAGAAAATTTTTCTTCCTCAGAACTCTTGGTAGTATTTGTCTTCCTTCAGCCAAGTAAGCAAGCATCCAACCTGAAAGTTCCATTCCACTTGTTTTCAGCTCCGGGGTTTTATTCAAGTGACTACAAAGAAACTAAATTGACAACATTCAGTACATACTGGAAAGAGCTTGAGACGGGAGCACTTGCACTTATTTTCACAAGAGACAACAGGCAGCAGCAAGCAGTAATCGGGTAGCCTGCTCACAGAGAGTAACATTTATTTAGGTAAGGTGTTATTTTCCTTCGAAATAAACACACTTGGGGGCCTAGCATCTCTTTATAAGCTCTTTACAAGCCAGCACAGCATCAGGTTACAGAGTCCATTCATATTATGTTTGTAAGTTCTAGTGTTAATGCCACTAATGGTGCTGCAGCATAGAGTGCAGATCAATGCAAATCTTTTGATTCGTTTGTGAGAAGAAAAACACTGGGCATGAGGCGAGGAAAGGAATACTTTCTGTAACATTCAGATCAAGGGGAAAACAGTCCATGAAAGGGACTTTCTAGCCTCCTGTCTTTTTGCAGCCCAGGATTTGGGAGTCAGCAAAGCCAGCAAAAGGGGGAAAAAACAGGGTTTGCAGAGGAGTAGTAAAAGTTAACTGCCCATAAACCACCACCACTCTCAGCTTTTAGGTCAGGCGCCATGATGCTGTAAGATTTTGCCCCACTGCAGGAGTTCAGTGTTTCCAAAATGCCTTGAAAAGATTTACAAGGCTTTGAAATCTAACCATTTCACACTGCCTAGGGTGACTCTACTTAAGTGCTTTCTCTTCTCGATGGCTCCTGATCTTCCTGGTTTTTACTCCCTTGACCAGTCGAGTTTAGGAAAGTCTGGACAAAAGAGCATGGCCCAGCTGCTGCTGCAGCAGCACTGGCCTGGACACTTGCTGATCTTACTTTTCATCCTGGTTCTGTTACTTATTTCAGAAAAAAAAGCACTTGACTTCAATTTGATTTCCTGGTTCTACTTCAGCCTGTCAAAGGTATGGGTAATATTCGCCTCAGAGAGATGTTGTGAGACTTATTCTAGACCTTTCAAATTCTGAGGTGGAGAGAAAACCAGAAAAAGACTAACCCCTCTTATTATTTATAAAAAGAAACCTTAAACTAATAAAACTCATATTTAGCTAACCAGCACTCCCAAACTGACTGACTGCAGCAACCCTTTGCCACAATGAGTACCTTCAGCAGAGATACAAAAGATATTACAAGCAATGCCTTCAGCTTTACTGTGCATCTAAGAGCTCTAGGTATGGAAGTTGTCAACTAAGACCGTCAGGCTTTTAAGTTACATGTGTTACTGTAATAAAATCAATTTTTTTAAGTTACTGAGACCTAACAAGTGATTGTCCATCAAGCAAGCTGCTATAATTGGTCACAGCAACCACCTTCCTCCTTCCAGCCTCCTTCCATTGTACAGTAGGATGAGACAGGCTACTGAGGTTCAAAATAAACAGAATTATTATATATTTGTCCCATACTAAAGAGGCATATGAGTACAGCTGATAACATACAGTAATCAGACAGCAAGCTTGAGCTGTCAAGCCTCCTACTCCCCTCAAGTTAAAATGGGACAGGAGAGAGGGAAAATTCCTCTTTTGGAAGAACAAGTATTTGATAAAAAGCTCCCCAAGACAAATTTTGGTTTCAGACTGAAGACCTTATAGCCCCAAATTATCACATTTTTCTGCCTATGCATTGTAATCTGCCCTCTCTTTCTGGACCACTGTTTCCACAGCTGGTTTCCGGTTCCAACAACTTCTCTGCTGATCATACAGATCACCTTTAATACACAGTTTTTCATTAAGGATGATAGCAGCTGGGTCAGCTAAACCAGTGCCAACTTTGTTTCTTTCACAGGCTTATGAGAAAGTCTCAGAAGACTTTCAAGTATTAAGAATAAGACAGTGATTTGATGTTTCTAGAAAGTGGTCAGAAATGGAGTTTAAAAAAATCCCAAAACAGTGCTTATTTGGCTTAGGACCCTCAGCAATATCACACCGTCAAGTTCAACATACCTAAAGCTGTCTGGCTCATTCTTCCCTCTGTAATCAGTGCAGAAAAATAACAGGGTCATTCAGAGACAAAGTTAGAGCTCTGGTACCTTAAAATGCCACTTGAACAAGTCATCTTGCTCTTAAGGGAGCATGAGAGGACAGAGCAAGTGACTAGCTGTGGGCCATGATACTTCTCCCCCTTGAAGTCTTATCTTGAAAAATGACCTGAGGGCCTGGCCCTCTCATTTTGCCTGAGAGGCCCAAAGATCTGAAATGAGAGCAAACAAGAATGTAGGCCACAGTTTTTCCAAAACAATTTATCTGTTTCAGTCTATGGCAAAAAAAAATAAGAGCCCTGCTCTGAAAAGTTGGCTCACTTTTGGGCTGCCAGTACAGTTACCCCCAGCTGGAGGCAACATCTTTAGAAATTGGAATCTCAAAGTTAAAATTACGAATCTTGTCCACATACAGAGACCTTGATGTAGGAATTTGAAGAGTTAAACCATTAAATCAATGCAACACTGGTAAAATCATGCTAACTTGCCTAAAACTGAAAAGTATTCCAAATTATTTTCATCTTTTGTAGAAGATCAGATTAAAAGCACCTTTCAGACTTGACCTAAGCTGGTGGTTATCTGTCAACAAGGACTTACCCAAGAAAAGCAGCAGTGTGGGCATTGTATGGAGTGCTCCTAACATCAGCATGACACTTGTAAAAGCTAAAATGGGAGTAACAAGGAATTGCACTTTTGAGGGTGACTGCTCAGTTCAGATGCAGACAAATCCATAATTTAACACTGAGCTTTTCCCAAAGCTCAAACCAGAAGTTTCACTACAAAGGAAAAAGGAATGAGCAGTAGGACAACACAGGGCACAAATAGTTGTTTCCAGTTAGCTAAGGTTTGCTTCTAATGCAACACGACAACCTTCTTTTAATATTGTTTCTGAATTTTCATTCCATCTTTCAACTCTTGTTTCTGAGCTATATATGACTCTCAACTAAAGCCCTGAAAATATCCAATTCATCTATTTAATTTATACAACTTCTATGAGGGGCCAATAGAGCAGTATTCCTTAATTACAGGACACCTCTGCAGGATGAGCAAGCAAAGCAGTAATTTGTATCATTGCAATCCTGTTATTTTTAAGAAAGAGATTCTAGACAGACATTTTGTGCTGCTGCTTTTTATTGTAATAAAACCAAAATTGATCTTCTAAAGCAAAGCAGAAGGTGGATTTAACCACCTGTTTGAACATCTTCCACCGTACTAATTTCAGACATAAAAACAAGCATATTTGTCTACTTCAGATTCAACGACAGAGCGAAAACTAAATCTTTCCACTATCCAAATTTCTTGAGTTTTTTCTTTTTGAAGCTGCCAATTCATAAGGGGACAGAGGTCAGAGTTCAAAATGCTAGTCTTACCCTTCAGATACCAGCCACTTGGGAGTAACTCACTTCTCCCCTGCCTCTCTGTTTTATTGCTGTAAGCCACTTGACAAATGCTGGCTCATAAGAGCTAAGGGTAAAGGAAAATGTTAGTGCAAGCTCAGATATTAATCTTAAGCTTCTTACACTGCAGCCTTCCTCAGATTCTCCTCTTTGGTGCTCTGAAAAGAATCACTTATATCAATTCTAGGAATCTGTATGTACAACACCACATACTATGCATATATGAGAATGGTTCTTTGAAGCATATCTGTTAAAATTTTGGTTCTTGCTTCCATATTTTCACCTAATTTGTAGGGGCTTGGCGGTTCAGTTTGTTTGTTTGTTTTGGGTGTGCTTTGTTTGTTTAGGTTTAAGGGTTTCATCTTCTGTTCTGAACAAAAGTCTTGTTCTGCTTCAGTTCTAGTTCAGATGTATGACGCAAGCAGTTTTCAAGCTGTTTTCAACAGAATACTTCTCATTTTCTCTCATAAAATGGTAACATTTTATTTTTTTTTTTAAATCCTGCACTACCTTGACTCTCAAAGTACAGATTTCTGCTATTCCTTGTCCTACAGATGGTAATGTAGCTTTAAAAACAGCAAGATCTCAACACTTGGATAGATAAAAATACCACTTAGCACTGGTCTCCCCTCCCTCCATGTATTTCTACACCTCAAACTTGCTTCTGTGATTAATGAGTATGTCAGCTTCACAACTCTGCTGCAGAAATGCAACACTGCACCAGTCAGGAAACCTGACTTACTGCCCTTGCACCCTACAAATCCACTGCCAAAGTACCTTTCACAGTTATGGAGCCAACAAATAGCTATCAGCATGAGGAGCAGCAAGGAATCACTCCATTCTCAGCTGTGGCTGGGAATTCTGTCAGAAAGCAGAGAGACAGCAAAGAAAGCAGCAGGATGAGAAAAAAGTAGTTTCATAAAGCACTTAGAGCTTTAAAAACATTTAATGTACAAGTGGCTACTATTTACTGAATTACCTTTGCTCCCAAAGAGCTTTCAGTTCTGTCTTCCTATTTGCAGGCAAGTGACATGTGTTGACACCACAGACATAACACAGATATAAGAGAGTAATGTAGAGCCTACTCTGGCTTCCAGATATTCATATCTACATAATCAGCACTGATAATTATGACTATGCAGACACAAAAACTAGTCCACTCTCTTCCCTCCAGTTTCCAGGAGTTTGCAGGGCTCCCTGATCACTCCATTTCAGCAAGCTATTTCTGTGAAGGGGCAGGCACACCTAACTGGAGAAGCAGTCAAAATTACTTGGATCTGTGTCATCCTGAAGTTTGCCCTTTGCACACTTCTCAATTAAAAACATGAATCCAGACTTAGAGATCTAGACTTACATTCTCATTGATTTGACAACACTCTAAAAAATAACAGAAAGCAAATCTAAGTATGTGATTGCAGGAATATTCAACTACTGTACAACCACAAGTTGGGGGGTGCAGCAGAGTGGGGGACATTTTAGCCACATTTCTTGACAAATGATGGACAGGTCCTGAAACTGAAAGCAATAGGTTTCTAGTCCTAGGGGTATTGCCTTCAAATATGTCTATGTTCTCAGGGTAGATCGGTTTTCCCTGCTGCAGGCATCCTGCTGAGAGGTGAGGTCCCAAGCAAAACACAGGAATCTGACTGCAAGCCTTTGAGGTGGCAGGAGCCAAGGGAGGTTCAAAGACAAGGCTGGCTGGTGAGCAGCACCTCTGAGCACTGGAGAGGTTAGAGGTTAGTAAAGCAGGAGCCACTGGCCAATAAAACAGTGTTTGGAGAGCCCACACTACAGATAAATTGGGGATCTGTTTACACCTTTCCCAGCTTTCTGAGTTACACACACTGATGCTTCCCACTGTGATCTTGTCCTATGTCCACCAGCATCTCCCCTCCTCAGCAGCTGGCCTGCTCTCTGCTGGCTGGCTTTGTAATGTGGCTAAAGGAGGCTTGGAAACTTTTAATCAGCATCCAGCATCAAAAATAAATAAATAAAAGCACAACTGCTTTTATTTGTGTCAACTGCTGCAACAAGATCTGTCTTGTTTGAGATTTCCCATGACTGCTGTACTAATACAGGGAGAATAGAAGCTTAAATTCCCTTGATTAGAGAAGCTAAACACAAAGCAAGCCCACTGCCAATCACACACATGAAAGGACAGCTTTTTGAAGCAAGAAAAAAGAAATCTAGGTAGGGTTACCACCATATTATAGCAGTCAAAAATCAGCACATACCTCAATTTCAGAGCTTAAGCTCTATACCAAAAAGAACTTGCCCTTTTGATGAAGACATGGTTTGCTCTGTTTTCTGTAAGCTGTGTAGTTCTATTTTATATAAGCATAAACATACACTACCACACAGTTCTCCACATTAGACAACTTTAAGCACAGATGGTACTGCCAGCATCACTTGAATTCAAATACATCTTACTGACTTATGTAGGGGCAAAAACTGAAGAGAGGAACTCTCTTCATGGAACTCGTAAGAGGTTTTTTCCACACCTACAGGAAAAAAAAAGTCAGTTTAGGACATGGTGCTGCTTTTTTAATCTCCACACCTTAAAAATCTTAGCTCAAGCTATACAACAATACCTCGTCCTTCATGACTCAAACCGAGCATGGTTGTATGTCAAAGTGATTAATAATTGCTGGTTGTGATAATAATATGTGGTGGTCATACTGCAATGGAACAAGCTGAAGATAATTTTACATGGACAACAAGAGTTATTTACTTCTCCTTGGCAAACACCTCAAAGAGCACGCTGAAGGGGAATATTCTTTACTGCATGAAGCCAAAATGTTGTAAAAAGGAAAAGTAATCTCAAAGAAAACCATTAAAGCTTGATACAGAAGCCCTTGCTACCCTAAAGATGGAAAGTATATCGCTGACCCACGTTTGGCATTTATTCCACATTCATCTTTTGCTTCATCTGAACAATTAAAAAAGGGAGGAAGGAGGAGCTTTCCCCCTCCCCTCAATACATATATAACATGGTCTCTTTGCTTTTGCTTGCTACAGTGCTGGGAAGCATTTTACCGTACACTGTGCTGTGTGGGGAAACTGAGATGGAAGTATTCTGTGGATCCCCTAGGACCAGAATTCCATTACCAGATGAGTTCAGTTGCAGTAAAGAGTATTTCTTATGCTTAACCCTAATCTAACAATGTCTACCCATGATCCTTTATCCCACTATTAGCAGCCTGGAATATGTACGTCCTCTATAATCCTCCTCTCCAGAGCACCTGTACAGATTTAAGCCAGTGGGACAGAATATATGAAGACAACTAATGCCAGGTGACATTTTCACTTCTAAAGAGCACTCAAAGTTGTCAGCTAATGGAAAAAGAAAGGAAAAAAAAAAAGAGGTACAAAGGGGAAAAGAAAGAGTCAACCCTCAAATACAGGTTACACCATTTGCCAGCTGAAGGGCATTACAGTATATTCCTAGCACCGCTCATTTGTAACAAAGATACATAATTTCCCTGTGTACAGGCATGTAAGAAAGTGTTAGATGTATCTGCACAATTTACAGGCAAAGATTAAAGGAAAAACCATTTAAAGACTACCTGGCAGCAGATTGTGTCTATAGAACATGTAAAACTTTTGTATATTACAAGACAAACATTTCTTCTGTGTTGTAAGATATGTTTGATTTAGTCACAACAGTATCCAGGACTTTCATAATATTATAATTTGACATTCCATAAGTCATTTATGCCTCTGCCTACTCACCAGTAAAATGGATACAAGACCAAGGGGTATTCACTACTACTTAATACACCCACAGGCAATTTACTACAGCAGTGCAGTGTATTGATACTAAATAGGTAAATGCTAAAGCTGTAACACTGTTGCTAACAAAGGGGTAAATGGAATTTGATAAAGAGATATTCCGTGGTACAGAGCAAGCAGCAGCAGGAGAGCACAGAGTAACAAAGAATGAGTGGAATAAGTGGAGAGGTACTTATTCATCCATTCATCTGCAGCTAACTGCTTCAGGTGAATGACACAGAATATTTGCAAATATTCTTTCTAAAAGAAGTACACACCCTTTCCATTTCTGGATCAGCTGGGTTCATCTGTAGTCTATTTATGCTGTGTAAAGCAATCTCCAAAGGGTAAGTATCCAAAGTCCACTTTGCAGAAACCTAAAGACTCTTAAAATACAGACTCTTAAAATCTAATCTTGAAAATCAAAAACTAATATTCTCTTAAAACAGCATAATTTCCCTCTCACAGTTGGAGTCTAACCTTTTGTTGTTTAGAGGCTGCAAACCCAGATACAGAGCCAGCACAACTGCATCCTGTAAAAATTATCCACTGACGTGCTGATTGCTCTCAGATTTCTGAGCTCTATCTCAGAGATGCCACAAAGACCACTCAGGAAAACAATAAGCATAAAAACAGTTTTCTTCATTCTGCAAGGCCACAAGGCAGGACAGACCACAGGGGGAAGGCAGCAAAAAAAAAATAAGCCTAGGATAAGGATACCCTCCACAAGAGATGAAGAGGGGAGGGGGGAGCAATGAAAGTCTCATATAGAAATGCCAAGGATTCTACAACTCCCCTGGTGATCCTGGCAGAAAGCCAGGAAAAAGTTTTCTCTTTCCTTTGCTGTTTGCAGCAACAAATCTTTCCTCTGGGGGAGGGGTGAGAGGGTTGGAATTAACTTCACTGCATCTGATAAGATGGCAAATTGTCCAGGCCTGACATTTATGGGGGACCCGGAGCTCCGCTGAAGCACTCTGGGAGGATTAAAGCTGGGTTAGTCTCTCCAATCACACTCCTTCAAATGCTAGGAATGGCAGACAGATGAAAGTTCATCTAAATTTGATAATGATGAGTCTAAAGAACTCAGAGACAGAAGCTGTCCCCCATCAGGGAAGGGATTGCAGCTGGAAGTTGAATATTCTCATTAAAAGAACTTGTAAAAATTCAACTCTGCTCAAAGAGCTTGGGTGCCCAGATATTGAAATGAAGTTGTTTAATTGGCTAACGAGAACTAAATCCCATCTCTTTTATGTGGGCTGCACCACCCACAACAAAACTCCACCACCCATTTGCCTTAACTCTAGCCAGGACCTTATTTCACTGGAAGGATGGGATGTTTCACACGCCGGCAGCGATTGCCTGGAGCCAGCAGAAAGGCTCATATAGCTGTCAGCAAGCTGATAAGAGCTGAAATTACTCTACAGAGCCCTCTTTAAGGAAGAGCCAAAGAAGCACATTAAATGAAAGGGAGGAGGGGTCAGAAAAGCCAGCCACTCATGTTGTTTTAACGTGGCACTAAAACAAGTCATTGATTTATGCATGTGTCTTCAGCTCTGACCTGGAATCTGAACTTTTCTTCAGGTCAGGGCTGAGGCACATGGGATGCGCACCAGAAAAACCACAATAGCTTGCCCAGGTATCTTGACTGTGGGAGCAAACACTGCAAACTATATGTTTTCTACCCACATTTCTTAAACTGGATTGCTTCTCTTTTTAGCTTTTAGTTGTCCACAGAGGCTGAAAAGACAAGAAGTGGTGATTATGCAAAACTTTAATTAATAAAACCCAAAAATGCTGTGTGGCCACTGTTTGAAAGAGTATCTTGTAGGGCTTCAAGAAAGTGAATTATCCATCTGTACAAAGGAGGAAACTGTACATCTCAGTCAGTATCCTTTCACTGAAGTATCTGGCAGCCAGTGAAGTTAAGATGCATTTTAAAAACACCACTGATGATTTGACAAGGTTACTCCACGAAGCATTTCAATACCAAGGTCTCCTGCAACCCCAAGTCCTGAAGCTGCATCTCTGTGACTGTATCAGGTTTAACCAAAGAGCCTTCTGCTCCCCTATTCTGTCACTGACAGTGGTCCATGGCAGGTAGCTTAGGTGCTGCCCAACACAGACACAGCAAACATAAGCAACTACTTCCCAAAGTACTCTCCAGCTTACAGCAGTCTGCAACTCAGGAACTTCTAAGCCAGAGGGTCTATCTTTGGATTCACCTTCACCAGATTTTCTCTCTCTACATTTGTTCATCCAGCCTTTATGCCAATAAAAACCCTTTGCCCACACAAAATGCTGTAGCAGTGAGTCCCACAGACTACCTACTAGTTCTGAGAAAATAACACTCCCTTTCTGACTTTTTCATAGCAGATTCCCACTAATACAAGGGAAACATCCAGTGAGTTTTATCTAACATCCTACAGTCACATTCACTCACCACTTTACGACTCTCTTATTTTACTTGTATTTACTTGTTTTATATTCTTGCTCCTCATTCACTTTCAAAATGAAGAGCATCAGACTATTTAATCACACTTCTCATGAAACTGTTGATCACCCTTGTTGTATTCTATCTTTTTTAAGATGGAGAACCATCCAGTGCAGACATACAACAGACTGAGGCAGTGGCATAGTATTTCCCATTTTGTTCTCTACCTCTTTTCTCAAAACTCTATTACTATTTTTGATCATAACTGACAATGGAACTTATATTTTCAAAGAACTATTTATTCCAGCTCTAAGAACTCTTTTCCAAGGGAGTGCAGCTAGTGGGGAGGCCATGGCTGCCTATGTGAAGGCTGATTTCAATTGCATATTGCTTTGTATATTGAGTTTCCTTTGTCACTTCACCATTTGCTCACGCTGTACCTGAATTTCCTTGGCTTAAGATGTGTCAGTTCCAAAGAAAACCTTTTCCAAAGCAGAATCATTCATAAGGGGTAACTGCAAGGGGTTCTCCTATTACTGTTAGCTTGAGTTGCAGTTTCCCTTAAAAAGCTGCCCTGTTCTGGAGTGCGTACCTTTTACACAGCTACCTAATTCTATGGCGTTCTTTACCTCCAACATCTCCACCTCCTTGTAAGTTTGGTTGAAATCAGGCTGTAACAGAAATCAGCAGGCACATTTTATCTGATCATACCCTTGTTTCCCCAGGAACCCAGGATGAAAAGAATTCCTGCACTCAAGAAGAGTAGCTCCTCATTCTCGCACTGTGAGACAGCACAAAGTCACGCAGTCTGCCAGACCAGATATTAGTTCAAAAAGTTCTACTTTGGGGAGGTGGGAAGTGTTATAAAGTCAAAAACGAATAGTCACACAAAGCTTTCCTTTGAAAATAAACTCTCTACCTAAAATCTGTTCCGTGAGAAAGAATGCCTGAATAAACAGAGGAGTAACTCCTCTACTCTTATTGCAGAGTACTTTCATACTCCAGTCCTATGCTTTAACGAGCCCATCTGTGTTAAAAGCCTTCCAAGAATGTTGCTATTTAGTGAGGAAAACCGCCTTCATATTCAGACAGACAGATTCATCTCATAGCAAGAAGGGAAAATAGGCATGGAGGTCCAGATATAAATTGAGTAAAACTATCATGCAAGTTAAAGACATTTATCTATCAACTACAGTGATGAAGTCTGTTTCTAGAGATTAACAGGGTTCCAAAGCAGAACAGTCTCTGTTGAGAGGGGAACTATACAGGGTATGGGATAAGCAAATGCCAGCAAAGCTCTGTTTTGCTTTTTTTCCTTTACCTATTTCACTCTCCTTCAGGAGCAAGACAAAGTTTCCAATTTCCCTCCCTATCATACAAGTTTACTTCTACTCCTTGCCTCTCCACTCACAAAACTTTGCAGCTAGCCAGCTGCTGGTTTGTGCTGCAGAGAAATTAAAACATAAAGATGCAGCACCAAGTCTGCTGGATCAGTAGCTGTGCAGCTGAGCTGCTGATCGACTTGCCTCTGGGCACTTCTGCCAGTGTTTCAGACTCCATATGGAACTATTTGTGAGAGGGGGATGGTTCAAGGAAGCTTCAAAGCAAAGGAGAATGACAACATTACTGTAGAAAACAGACAGGACAGCAATCCCAGAGATGCATAAGTTTGATCCAGACTGCTATTAATTTTGGCAGCTCAACTAGCAGAGGCTCTGTTTGATGGTCAGTACGTTGGAGTTTATAAGAGCTATCACATGCTAGTCTCCAGTTCTATGGACATAGGCTGTACATGTAGTACTGCAACTATGCAACAATTTTTCACATCAGTGTAGGTGAGACTATGAACACAGAAATTATTCCCTTAGGCACATCTTAGGCAGCAAACTGAACCAGGAATGGTTGAGGGCAAAACGTGCTGTGAGTTTGAACAATAAAAGTGCCAAGTTAATATGGCTCATCTCCAGACATCTCAGCACAATCAAGGTATGATGCAGGATAGTAGAAATCAATTCTGATTACCCACATTCCAGCTCTGCTCAAACCAGTAAACCTCTTCTCTGGTTTATACACGTACCATATGACAAAAGAACTGAGTAAAATAAAACTGTATCACAGGAAATCACAGCACAGGTCACATCAGCCATAGATCCCAGCAGATAACTAGTCCAAAGTTAAAGCCCCTGTATTTCATCCTCTTCATGATAGTATTGTGTGATCAATGTGCAAGCTGTAAGGAAACATTTTCAAATATGAGTTCTCATATACTTTAAAGTGTAATGACTTCTGTTTAAGAGCCTTCCTCTCCAGCAAGTCTATGGCTACAAGAACCTCCAGAAACAAAACAAAAATTAAGCACAGAGAAAATTACACTCATTAAAAGCAGACAATCTATTTCACCTTGAAAAAAACCCCAAATTCGTATGTGTGTGTGTAAGTATACAAAAATTATATATACTTATATATGTATATACATGTATTTTAACCTTGATGCACTATCTCCAGAGAATCAACTACAACAAATTACTACAAAAAGAGTACCTAACCAACAAAGAAAACTGTCAAGCTAACATTTACAACAAAAACTGCTTTAATTATGAGGTTTTCCACCTAGGGATAAGAATTATGTCATAATGAAGACAACCACTGAAACCAAAGTAGTTGGACAGCAAGGCTCTTATCCCACAAGGTTTATCAGACATAGAAAGTCTGATAGGAGGCATTTAAAGTAAGGATTTGCTCTGTTTGGCTAAAAAGGATCTCAACTATGTCAGAATATGTCAATGAGTTCCTTAATTTACTGAAAAGGTATGTTAACTGGCAGGTAGTGGCAACACATGTTCAGTAAGTCTTTATCAAAAATGCATTGTCTCCCCCAGTGGAATGTTTTGTTCAACACAAACGGGGTTTGAAGTTAAACCTAAACACATCCCGACTGCAAAGGGAACAGCGAAACGTTATAAAACGATTTTCATACCCACTTCAGTAAGAGCTCTTTGTAAAGATCCCTTTTTCCTCATTTTAACATCAGTTGTGGACCATTAATGTCACGTTATATCAAACTCCAAGTGTTTCGTGATGTAAAACCAAGAAAGAACATGATCGTTGTGATCTATTTGTGGCTCCATCTTGGTGAGAATAATGCTCAGTGAAACAAGAATGGAGTGGAAAAAACCTCCTCAGATCACAGTGCCAGTTTCAGTCAGTCCTCTTCCACTTGACAGAAAACAAGCATCAAGATATTGTACATCAGTTGAGTTCTCAGACCTTGGAAGTTGAAGCAGCAAAAGACAGTGGTTTAAATACTACTGAGAAATGTGAGTTACTTGCAAAGCCAGAATATTTTGAAGCTATTGTCACCCTTCCATGGGTAAGCAGAATAAACAACTGCTACAGATCACGTCTGAAATCATGTATAAAGCACTCTAGATCATTTGGAGATTTGTTCTAGAAATGGGTATTAGTTGAGTTTCATTTTAATAATTTCTTGCCTGAGAAACAAAAAAAGTCTTGCATTTGTGACAAGCTCACTTTGCTTCTGAAGTCCCCTCAGCACCAGCCTCCTCAAAAACCTCCTCACACTTCAAACTGTCTTCTCCTATCATCCCTTTTGCCTTATCTTGTGAATCTTTACTCCTTAATTACTGCACATTGTCCCAGAAATGATGACACTGAAAAAAACGGGGAAGACACTTTGTCCTAAGATGCTTTCTCAAATCATTTAAGTTGAAAGACAGCAAATAAATATTCAACTGCTCCCTACTGTGAGGAGAAAGGAAACAGCAATCTGTAGCACAGGTGGAATGTTGGTGTGTACTGATCAATGAGGAAAAGCAGTTGGGTTACTGGTAGCTCACACAGTACCTTTTCACTGTGTTGAATAGCTAGAACAGAACGAAGTATCAGCAAGAGAATTTCACAGATGCTTACAGTGGGATTTTGCTTACCTTAAAAATAAGTTTGACAGGACAGGAAATGTCAAAATGAGGATATGTTTACATATCCTCAAGATGCAGACACAAATAATTCACAAAGAAAAAGAACCTTGTGCTTTCATGCTGACACTCTTTACTACCACAACACATGACTACATCCTCAACAAAAGCAAGAAGATGGGAGAGGATGCTTCAGAAAAAAACCCCATGTCTCCCACCTTCAGTCAACAGAATGACAGCTTCCAATATGCTCAGTGATGCTTTGGGCCCAGAAATGGTCTGATTACTGCTGGCCATGTATAATGCAATGAGAGTCACTCCAGGCAGAGCAGAACTGCATTCTGGGCATTAAAAGATCTGATCTTTTAACTTAATTGTATGGAGCTCAGATGATGTAGACTACTTAGAGACCACCTGAATTAAGGAAAGAGTCTACTCACTTGTTGCATTGTGAAAGTTTGGAGCTTTCTTTGGGTGGCTGCTTTTGTTGTTTGTCACAGGTTTTTTTTAGAAACCAGTGCTGTTTCCTGACTTCACACTTTAAATTGGCTGTTTAAGCTGTCCATAATGTCAAGTACATTCTCTGTAGAATAACACTATCCCGAGATTATTTTATGATATTAGTAAAAAGGACAAGAAACCACCAATGCTCACTTTAACAGATCATTAATGCCCGTTTTAAAGCTTTACTAGGCAAAACGCCCTACTTTTAATATTTCTATGTCAGAGGAAAAAAAAAAGAATTAAATAAAAATCTTGTTCCTAGGAGCTGTAACAGCAAAGGTACCTCTTCACCTGCCACCCCCTGTGGCAGCTTGGTGCTGCCAGTAGGCCCCACTAAAACAGGTTGGTTGTGTGAAGGGACTCAAGTGAAAGGAGACCCCTGATGGCTGCTGACATATTTGCACTCTCTGTGCAGAAAATGAAGTGGCACTGGCAACAGGATCCAGGTGTGAAAATTTCACTAAATTTGAGACTCCCTTTTCCCCACACATATCTAGTATTAATAGACATTGTGCAGCTTATAGCACTATCTAGGTAGAAATAACTAGACCTGTATGTTATACCCTCAAAAACCACAACTTGGGTCACTTTTTACAAGGACCACACCACAAATGATTCTGTCACTACAATTGGGTACTTTGGGGATTTGAGAAATATGTCTTTGTAATTCTTGCAGAAATTTGACTACAGAAATCCCATGGGCCTTTAAAAATCACTTGAGATAAGACAGTTTACTTCTTCCCTGCATACCCATCTCTGCACTTGCTCTATGCCTCAGCTTCTCACCAGGAAAAACAATGAGAACATTATCTTCCTACCTTATAAAAATATATGCTTAGGTGCTATAAGTCAAAACCTCAGTTTCACATTTCAGGAGATCTGCTGTAACTCAGAATGGGAAGACATTGATCACTGTGGATGCTAAAGATCCTCTAACATATTTCACAGCAGCATGTATGTTAACATAGTAGGTTGGAGAAAATCCACTCTGAGCAACTGAAGTCTGCTAAATGAAGTAGTGTTCTGCAATTGCAATTACCTGCAATACTCTTAACCTCCTGACTCAATGGGTAATGTAGACTAACAGCTGCTGTTCAACACATTCAGCTGTATCAGTGATGGGTCAATGTATAACACTGAAAAGTCATGTTGAACCCATATTTTCAGTATAAAGAAAGAACAGGGTTGAATAATCAAAATATTAACATGAGAGTAGAAGGGATGCTTCTGCATTCCAACAGAATTCAGAGTCAGGCAAGTGTATGAACCTACACTCCAACCATGAAGAAAGGTTCTCCTTCCCCTCTACATTGCCCTGATGAGGCCTCATCTGGAGTCCTGTGTCCAGTTCTGGGCTCTCCAGCTCAAGCACGATAAAGAACTTCTGGAGAGAGTCCAGCACAGGGCTACCAAGATGATCAGGGGACTGGAACATATCTCCTATGAGGAAAGGCTGTAGGACCTGGGGCTGTTTAGTCTGTTCAGATGAGGGCGCCCTGGCACAGGCTTCCCAGGTTGAATGTGGAGTCTCCTTCCTTGGAGGTTTTCAAGACCCACCTGGACACATTCCTATGCCACCTGATCTAGGTGAACCTGCTTTAGCTGGGGGGGTTGGACTGGGTGATCTCTAAAGGTCCCTTCTAACCCCTACCATTCTGTGATTCTGTGAAAGGAAAAATTCACCTGTCTTTGCATCTCTTCGATCTGCCGCTGGGGGACACTTTGCAGAATACTGTACATTTCAGGCATCTTCTCCTCAGGGATGACAACAGAGGCCCTATAAGCAGAAGAACAGAAAACAAACGATGAGAAGAAAAGAGTTCTATGTTCAAAGATGTCAACTGCTTTTCCAAATCAGAATCTTTTCCTGCTATAACAAAACACATTCATAAGGTATTAGCAGACAGCAGCAGTTTTCTCTCCGTGTAATTAGCTGTTAAGTAGCAAACCCTTCTGTCCCCCCAGTCTGTCCACAGATAATGCCACAAAAGTCTGTGGACTGATCTATACAGACAATGTAATAAATATGGATGAGACAGATCCAGAAATCCTGAATTCTCATCTCTGCATTGCCACTGACTTGCTGTCCACTGAGACTTTTGGAGGGACCAAACAGTAATAGCATATACAGAGCTATGTATACAAATGAGCAAGTCTTGTACGTGTTATCCCAAGATCACACAGCCAGGCATACTGCATGCATGAAAAAAATCATCTGAGCTCTTAAGACAGTCTATTAAGCTACAAAACAATTCCATCTTTCAGTCTGAGATGACTTTAGGAGTCATCCCACAATGCAGAGAATGTGGCATTCATGTGATGAAATTTGTAGAGTATGTTTTGCTTTAAAAGAGCTTGAATGGAGACCAGTCCTCAATGAACCCAAGCACAAGACAATAAAGCAAGTTTAGAAAAAAATACGATTGGCTACAGGATAACCAAATGCTGTCACCTCTGTCTTGTTTATTTTCCTCTCCAATTTTTGATGCATAATATATCAAGGGCAAAGACTACCTGTTTCTTACTCTGCATTCTACTTCCTGTAACCCCCCGTACACTTGACTTCTCACACAGATTCTATTCAAATCTCTGACTGAAGCAAAGCCTCTGATGCAGTGGTTCGATGTACAAGCGTGAGGGTACAGACCTCTTCCAGTCCAGAACCTCAGAGAAAGGTAAAATGTAGGAGTCAGCAATGATGACTGGGACACAGCCAGCTTGAAGAACATCACTTAGCACAGCCTGTCCCAGGCGAGCTCCACGGAGAACGACACAGAATGTAGACTCCTGCCAACAAATGGTATCCAACACGGATGAGGAAAACAAAGGAAATGTTAGATTTATACTCTGTGTGTGTGTATATGTATGAATATATGCATTATGCTTTCCTGCCCTCCCCCTCATTAAAAAAATGGTAAATAGAAAGCAGACTTGCTCCATGCAACCAACGCATTCTGAACTGTTAGTTAATGCAAAATAATTACATAACTTCATCTTCCAGAGGCTCAAAAATATCATAAGTGGATAAATGAAAAATCAGTTAATGGGGCTGTTCTGTGCTTTATTTTTATGGCCAAACTTCAGAATTCCAGTTAAGAAAATTCAAACAGGAAAACAGGCTAAACATTCTAAAAGCTTGACACAACAAGATGAGCAACAATTAACACCAATTGAGTACAAAATGTATGAAGCCAACCTCATTTTCTTCTGTGATAGGGCAATCCAGTTCTACACATAGCAGAGATGTAACAGATTCTGTATCTCAACTTTAAAAGGTATTTGATATCTTTGATAGTATTTTTGTAGGCAAATTAAGATATCATGGGCTAGATAAAGCCCTCATTGGCTTCATTGTTACATAAATGATAGTTAGAGAACTAGCTATAAAAGTGACTCACAGGTAAAACAGTGACGGCTCAAATAATCTTTCCTAGGTGCAACAACAGTCAATGAGTCCCTTAGTTCACCAAGCATCAGAATTAACACTATACTTATGAGATCTGACAATACCTGTGATTTTGTAGGATTAACAAGTGTAATGGGTAACAGGATTAGAGTTTGCATTATATAGATAAATTGACTAAAAAATACCAATACCTATAGGGTTCAGCACTTAGCCAAAACTATCCACAGAAACATAAAGGATGAAACAATCGGCCAGGTTTTGTGCTTTGCACAAAATGACATTTCCTACAAAAGGACAGGAAAACAAAGGGCATTCATGTGTCAGCAACGTTGAGCTGTTGAAAAAACAATCTAAGAGACCTGAAGGAACCACTCACTCTTGTCAGTAATAAAAGACCTCAGACAGAGCAACATGTTCAGTCTTGGGCAATGCACTTCTAGGGGTAACAAAAACCCCAAAGATTCCTCCTCTTGAAAGTCTCACCTACAAGGAAATCAATACTACTTATTCTGAAGGGGTTAAGGCAGAAGGAAGATGGCAAAAGGGAGCTTCAAAGCTATAAAAAGTTAAGAATACAATCCACTTGCTCGTGTCCACAACAAAAAGCCGTGAGTTTAAACTGCAATTTAGAGAAGACTTCTTGACTAAGCGGCACTCACTCTGTAAAGAAGGTCTTTAGTTCTCACTGACACTGAGGAACCTTGCTAAAGATTCAAGATTGCAAAAGAAATGCTTGTAGAGTTCAGCTACACAAACAAGGCAAAAGCCCAAGTCAGTATTATCCCTAAGTCTAAGAAAGAAAAATAATGAAGTTGATACAGGGGCTCCCAGAGATAAGAAAACATCTTTCCAGCTTGTGTTCTGTGGCCTGAGGAAAAGGAGCCATGAGGCTCAGCGGGGCAGCAAAACATCAAACTGGAACTAGGAAATACAAGGGGGTTTGCTGGCTCTTCCCTTGTTTCCTAAAAGACCTGCGCTCATACCCACAGAGTGCTTGAAAATCTCATCCAAGAGAAGACTGCAAACAGGAAGCATTAGCAACCCAGAAGCCCAAGAGCTGTCTAGTAGCAAGTCTGTGAAGGCAGAGCTGCAAAAGATGGGCTGTGACTGAAGACCCCCTTCCCCCACTCTCAGACAGGAAGAGAAGGAAAAGGGGAATGGAAGGAGCAGAGAGAATGAAAACACATTTTAACCATTGCCTCACTAGATTACACAGCAGCAGGTGGCAGAGACTCTAGGAAGGTCTGGGAGAGGAAAAAAAGAAGCAGCCCAGATGTGGACAGAAATGCTCATCTGCCCAGATAACCATTTTTCCTGTCTAGACAAAGGTTACTATAAATACATCTCCTCACATCACCACTGTTATCAGCCAGACATTCCAAAGGGAGATGCAGGGCTCTGCAAAGGAAAGTATTTTAACAATCTCAGCCTGTGCCAGCTCTCTTTTCAGTTATCATATAGAGCAAGATATAGATACAGATTCCCTGATTTGCTATCCTTGACCAATCCAGTCTGTATTTAAAGAAATAAAGCAAACAACTCTATTTTTTTCCTCTTTTTGGCTGAAACTTTAGGACTCAGAGTGACTCTCTCCTCCCTCTCCCCCTCCTCCACAAGGAATTTTAAACAGATTTCCTACAAAACATAACAGGAGGGGTGGAAACTTTGCCTTTCCTCAGCTTGTTTGTTTATTTTACCAGCGTTTCCTGAAGTTCAAGCCAGATTACATGCTGGTGGGCACAGCCAGAGCATGGTGGGCTGTGGCACAGCTCATTTCACCGCACTGTATGCCAAAGCACCTCTCTGTTAGTGAACAGACACAAGGCTCTCAGAACACTATCTAGCGTTACCTTCACCAACAAACCAAAAGGCCTCTGGAAGTTGGGCCAAGGCCATGAAACACATTTCACCTACAAGTTTTCATGGCTGCATGCTGCCAAGCTGCCTAACTCAGCCTGTCAGAGCTACACAGAGAATTTGGCAGGCTTTGACTACCACACTGCACATACTCCCTTTAAGTGTGCCACTCTTTTTTGCCCCTAAAATAAATCCACATACAAACTCTCTAAAGTTCATTTTAATCTTCCCTCCAATCAACAAAACCACCCTCTGTTCCAGGCTTCATCTAGCAAGGCCTGGACTGTTTTAGGTGAGAAATCAATCCCAAATTCACACCAGTTATTCTGGAGGGAGAAAATTCCAATGTTCTTTCCTAATTTTAAAGCAAATGATTTGGTCTGCCCTCCAAATGTTTTTCCTCCCAATCCTGCTGGATTTGGCAGTATCTTTGCATCATTTCTTAGAATTTGATGCCATTGTCATACGTAACTAGAAGACCACCATGACCAAGCTCATAAAGTTGTTATACATAAGCAGTGTTTTCAAACTGCAGTGCAGTCTGTGTATCAGTTTAACTGCACAGTAAGAATAAAGCTGGGATAGAATGTCCAAGCTAAGATAAATTTAACAGCTCCAAAACAGAGACAGAAAGCTGACTAAGTACAAATTTAGATAAAAGGCCTCATTTGGAGTCCTGTGTCCAGTTCTGGGCTCCCCAGCTCAAGTGAGACAGGGAACTGCTGGAGAGAGGCCAGCACAGGGCTACCAAGATGATCAGGGGACTGGAGCATTTTTCTGACGAGGAAAGGCTGCAGGGCCTGGGGCTGTTCAGCCTGGGGAAGAGGAGACTGAAGAAGTATTTAAAAGGTGAGTGTTGAGAGGATGGGCCAACGCTTTTTTCTGTTGTGGCCAGTGACAGGACAAGGGGTAACAGGCACAAGCTGGAACACAGGAAGTTCCACTGGAAGACGAGGAGAAACTTGTTTGGTGTTGAAGTGAGGAAGTCCTGGCACAGGCTGCCCAGGGAGGGTGTGGAAGCTCCTTCTTGGGAGGTCCCAAACCCACTTGGACACATTCCTGTTACCCCTGATGGAGAGGAACCTGCTTTAGCAGGGAGCTGGGCTGGATGAGCTCAGAAGGGCCCTTCCAGCCCCAACCATTCTGTGATTCTGTAAACAGGAACAGCTCCACACCTAAGACAGTCACCAAGGAGAAGTTTGCAGGAGAGACAGCCTTACCTGAAGCACTTGAGGATAATCAAAGATCTGATTCTTGTGACAGCGTTTGCGAATGGCAGGGACCCCATCTGATAGGTTTGTGCATTTGTCCAGGATCAGCACTGACTCCCCATTCTCAGCTTGAAGAGCTTCCAGCTCAGAGCGGTACTCTGGGTGCAGGGCCATTTGGGATGACAGAATGAAATACCTGCGAGGACTGAAAAACCACAGCCAAGTTACCTGACAGCACCCTGAGTTTACTTACAACACTTTTCCTTCCATCCTGGGAAAGCAGAGCTTTAAATGTGCTCACACTGTCAAGACCATATTTTCAGACAGAGTATAATGATGCAATAGAATCAAATCTTGGACAATATGTAGCCCAGCATTATTACAACTTTGAGTACCTCTGTGCTTGGAAAGAATGCTTATTGTACCAGAATAGGCACCTGCCTTATAACCTCTGTTATGAACTGAAATAAACATCATTTAGCTACATATTAAAATAGTTTGCTGCTGCTGCCAGGATTGTTTTTTCTTTTGTTTGGTGTTTGTGTGCTGCCATGAATGCTGCTGCTACTTTCTCATCCCATACATTTGCTCACTAATTCTGATTAAAATAAAATGCTAAACTGACAATTCAGCTATTCTGTGCTTATTTAGTCTTGATATGGTGACAGCAGCAACAAGACAAACTCATCTCATTAGCAGTGATTAAGTTCTGGCCCTTTCAGGCAACATAAAGGCACCATTACCAGGACAAAGCTGAAAGCTGATCCTATTTACTCTCAGCTCCCACCACATTCAAAAACCATAAATATTTCAAATGGGCCTTCATATTGAAGCCTTTCAAGACACTAATTGATACTGCAGGTAAAACACATGGAAATATGGTCTCAAATTAGGTGCTTACTGCTTCAAAAACTTACACTGTAATACTCATCCTCATCTACCTTAGCTGACCTGATTAAAAAGGAAACCAAACCCCACTACTCCTCACTGAAAGGAGACCACAGCGAGTGGCTGCCCTCATGCTGCCAAAAAACACAGGAAACACGAGGCCTATCTTTAATTTACAGCTATCTTTAATTTACAGCTCTGAAAACACATATAAACACTTTCTTTATAAAGTCAGACCTCTCTTACTGCTGTTCTCACCTCTTCTACTCATTTTCCTGCTGGTTACTTTAGTTGCTGCAATTAACAGATGAGACTTGCACAGAATTCCTTTTAGACATTCTTTTTCCCAAGCCTCCAGCCTCTAACTCTTGCTACCAGTAGCTCTACAGAAGTCATGTTTCTAGCAGAGGTGGATTTAAAATATTTTAAATACAACTAAAAAGAACAGTAAACCAAAACCCCTCAGTTCCTCTCTGTAAGAGGAAAAAAGGCTTTGCCTTGAATAACGGTAATGAATGCCTATAAGCAGCTAAAAATTATGAAGGTTTGTCTGTGTGTATGTTTAAAACCAAATTTTACTTGAAATTGTGATTATCCTGTGACACTCAACATCCAGCTATCAAATCTTGCTACAAAAGAAGGTATGTCCCAGCTGCCAGGACATAACCCAGTGGTGTAGTGGAACGTAATCCGTTGTCCCAGGCAAGCCTGAAGTCTGAGCATCGTTCCTTTGTCTCACTCCTCCAGCATAAAGCAAAAAAAACTGGGAATGTTTTCTCATTAGTAAAGCTAACTGGCTACTAGATGGTACTCTGGAGACCACAGTCTGTTCTACATCAAAAAAACCCCACAAAACAACAAACAATCCTACTTTAAGAGTGTGGAAGCTCCAACAGCTTCACTGAACGCAGACTTACGCATTGCATCAGCCTCCACGTAACAGTTAACCTTGCCCAAGCTAAAACCAGACATGCTAAAACCATTTAGCATGACTCCAAGGGCACGAAAAACATGCCTGTGTCTCTGTTGACCATCAGTTCTGATGCTGAAGTCTATCACCACGTTTGTGCTCTCCAGACAGAAACACAAAGCGCTCTTTCACTCTCTGACAGACTGTAATCATACTTGAGATCTATGAAGAATCAATTGGGATGCAGACAGATGTCCCTACACAAGTCTGGTCCAGAAGCATCACAAGCAGAAGTATAAAGGGTGTGAGCAAAGCAAAGCTCTCCTGCACAAGTGTGTCCTGATGTATCTTACTTGGAGCAGCCCAGAGCAACAGCAAGAGAATTGCCCTAACCAGAGAAGAAACTGAAGGCAAAGTACAACTACATTTCTATCCCATCATGGTGACACCCTTTAAATCATAATTTTCATCTTAAATAATATGTATTCTCTACAGGATCCTGTCAGAAAAAAGTGCCTAAAGTTTCTGCATTTCTTAACTGGACCTTCACAATCAGCAGACACATCACTTACCCCCACTGCCTCAGTCTGCTCATCTTTTAAACCATAACAGAGGTAAGACCTTGCTATAGTGAAACGTTTTCAGCTGTGTAATAAAGAGGTTTATAAAATATTAAAAGGGTAGTCTTTCACAATCAATTAAAACATACCTTCCATACTTCTACCTACTCTTGTTTTGAAGACATGAATGGATTAGAGAAACCACCTCTTCCCAGGGTAGCTGATTTTAAAGGCCAATTACATTCCCTGTTAAAATTAGTGCTTTATTTCCCACTTGTCTTGCTACAAGGTCAGGGAGGTTGTTTGTGTTTATGACTTACTCCACTACTTTTAAAAAGGCATTTTGAGCTCTGGAGATACATATTCCCATAACCAAATCAGGTCTCACTCTGCTTTTCATGAGCTAATACCACTAAGCCCTTTAAGGTGCATTCTACAAGAGCTTCTTGCCTTCAGAGCTGTACTGACAGGTTGCTTCTGTTCCAAACTCTCAATCTCGCTTTGAAAGGACTTCAGAACCACAAAAACACCTGAACTGATTTATGGAGAATGTATCCAGAAGACACACGTAGGTAAAGATCACCTCTCCCCTCCTGTTCTTGGAAGTTTAGGCTGGCTGATACTACCTGAGGCGATCACATTGATCCCTGTGATCCCTTCTGTCTCTTCAAAGTCACAATGGAGGTACAGCACACTTCTTTATCATTGCAATAGTGATCTTTGGCCCTTACTTTGCTTTTAAGTGCACTAAAATAAACTGTTTGAAGAAACCATTAGGTACTCTGTGTTGCTTTGAATGACTGCCCTGCTTTACTTACACTTTAAAGAAACCACAACTATTAATAATTACTTTTAATTATAGCTGAAATATCTTGTCAGCTCACTGGATATATTGAATCTAATTCTACTGGAAGCACTGCCATGCTCTCACATTTCACAGTTCAGTTTCTGGAGTGGGAAAAACAGAATCCTCCAAAAAAAATCCTCGGTTTGTACGTAAACCACACATTGGCAGAAGAGCAAAGGCCATTAGCATTGCAACCATCCTGAATTTTAACAGCAAGAGCTATTAAAAGCAACTCTTACACCAACAAGTGAGTAGCTACAGTTATATCTTATCAGCATCAATATTAAAAGTGATAAACTTGGTCCAGTTCATGGGACTTGCTTTACCCTGGTCCTCTTTCTGGCAGATCCACTTCCCCTGACAAGGGGCTGTAAACAGGAATGCTGACATCGTAGCCTTGCCGGTAGGTCCACGTGGAGAAGCCTCCACCAGCCAGAAGAGCTCTGAAAAAACACAAGAAAGTTACTTTAGATAGAGTAAGTATACCACTGGAACTTGGAGAGAGATTGTCATTAGCAGAACATCAAGAAGATGCATCCTCTGAGATGAGTTTTTCCCTCAGCTTAAATGCATTATTAATGATTTATACTAGTTAACATGTTCCTTGATGCCTGCACTAAAACAGGCTACAGCACAGCTTTCAAAGTGTTAAAGACAGGCTATATTTCAGACCCAAGTCCAGGTACAATAACCTAGTATTTTGGCAGCTTACAGTGACTCTGGCACACTGGAATCACTTGTAATTGTATGTTCAAAGATATCACACAAACTAGTGAAATTCATTTCATTTTTCCATTACACAAAAAAACCTGCCATGAACAGAAAACATGACAATGAGAACTCTGTGTGTTCTGAAAGTAACTTCTAATGGCAGAGGCTGCTTGGGACACTGTACTAGACACCATGGAAATCATCAAACATTGAGAAATGAACACGTAATTCAATCTCCCAACAGAACGACCCTGAGTTATTTGGGGCTCTTCCTAGATGAGACAACATTTTGCCACACAGAAGACCTTTAAGAAACAGAAGAGAACAATGTGTACAGGAGAAAGCAATGCAATATCCACAATGCCAGAAACAAAAAAATAAAAGGAGCTTGTTACAATCTCCTATCCCAAATCAAGCTTCTTTGAAACATACAGGTAGAGGGCATCATCTTTCCAGTTGACATTTCATGGCCAGTGACCAAGTAGCACCATGAACACATCACCCCATTTCCAAAAGAAGCTTAGGTTCAGCTTCTTTTGTGAGACTTCTCAAACAGCTGATCACACTTGCAGTCCTTTGTCACCAAACAGCAGAGTGGGCTATACTTTAAATTCCCCCAGGGATACTGAGTCTACTTAAGGTACCAGAAAAGGTAGTTTGGAGATAAATCCTTCTCCAATTCCAGTTTCTCTCCTTTACTGTGGAAAGAAGCAGAACACAAATCCACCACTACACTAGGCACTACAGAAAAGATCTTGAGGACCTGTACCCATTGTAGCAGCTATGATTACAGCCAAAGCCTGGCAATTACAAGCTTGCACGCTGTTACAGCTCAGATCAGGGCACGCATAGGTCTCACCAGCAATCAGAACAAAACGTCAAGGTGAGACTGGAAAAGGCACTGACAAGCCATTAGCTGATGTCTTTGTTTTCAGTTATCACTGAATGAAATCCTTAGTGTAGTGTTTGGAGAAGCAGGTTTTCCACAGCTGTTGCACAGCAGATTATTGTTATCCCTAATTATCATCCAAGAGCCATCATTTCTTCCCATGAGAACACGACACCCCAGATAACCAGCAGCATGTTCTGCCTCTTCTAAATCCCATCAGACATCCCATGGGATACCTCCCTTCCTGCTCTGACCTGCAGCACAGTTGTTCAGTGTTCAAACCCATGGCCACACTTTGCCATAAATGTGACTTCACCCAAGGAGTCAAGCAAGCAGCCCTAAATGTCATTTAAGAAGTTCTCTGACACTCCCAGGCTCTGGATGAGAGATGCATTTCAGCTTGATGACAATTACAAAATCAGAACAACTTGTCTTTTGTTACTCCTCACTCAGAACACAAACCATGGTAGAAGCAGAAACCAACTCGAGAACAGGATGATAAATCAAGTAGGTGCTGAGTGAGAATTTATGTTTCAAATCAAGTGATTATTTTGGATTCCTTTCCAATGCCCCTCTCTTTGGTGACACCTACAATACCGCTATGACTAGGTCTCACCCTTGAAGCTGTATGCTCTATGTCTTACCCATATTAACTCAGTTACAAACAGGGAGGAAAAAATTGGCTCAGGTGTTGCTGTTCTTGCACCTCATATCCCCCTCCTCTTCTTTTGACTCCCTCCCTAATTGGGAAACTACAACCAGATTGTTTTAATTGGATCCGGGGAAAACGTGACAGCACCTCATCAGCCTTGAGAAAGCAGGTGTGTGTCGTGCAGACTTTTACCTAAATAAACCCACAGGGAACCAACACCAGTTAAATAACTCCACTCATATTTTCATTGTACAGTGCAGTAATGGAGTAGAGATATTAACTCCTAATGTACTCAAGACAAAAATCTTTAAATTGCATTGATTAGTGAGGAATGAGCCTGTTCCTGAGTAACTTTTCAGTTATGGTTCCTTCTTTCTCTCCAGGAAGTGCCCCAACTGGTCTGTACTCTGAATGTTTCTGCCCAGCTGCCATTAGCAGCAGCTCTCTGCCAAACTTCACAAGTCCCTGAAACCCAATTCATCAACTGAAGCAGCATGAAAAAGTATCTTTGCTCATATGTTCAATTCTACAGCTACAGGGTAGGAAAGAAATCCTTTCATCCTCACTATTGTACCAAATTCAATGGCACTTATTAACAAATAATAACGAGCTTCACTTTTAAATAACCATGGCAGGAGATTACATATGTTATGGCAGCTAACACCAGCAACATGGCCTCCATGCCCACAAGGCAGTTCCATCTTTGGAACCACAGAATAAAAGTGCTTTTACGCTGTCTTTGGAAACTGGATTTAAAGGTTGAATAAACAATCCACCCCTTCGTGAGGTAACTTAGCCAAAGACTTTTCCAGATGTAAAAATGTTGTATAACTGAATTCCCCTTTATGTATCAGGCCTTATTTTACCTGGATTCATTTTCTGCAGCAAATGAACTCTATTAAACCTCATGATCCACTACTGTTTGGCAAAGTACAATCTCCAAGAGGCACTGAAAAGAGAGGGAAGGCCATGCTCCCTTTGCAGGCTTCACCAATGTCACCTGAGCATTTGATGAGGAATCCACAAAATCCCACAGTCTTTCTGGAGTTGTACTGGTAGGGCTCAGACCAATCATTCAAACCCATTTATTGCAGCTGCAGCCTCTCACCCTGTGATGCTACAACCAACCATTCTTCCCACTTTGTCAGCTGCTCACTCCCTAACATGCATCGACATTGTCAAACTGAGAGAACAAATCCAGGTCGCGTGTTCTGTTAGACATGAACTAAGATCCCCAAAGGTCTCTAAGATCATACTGCAGCACTCAGGCCCTTGGCAGGACTAGATCCACATACTACTGACTTTTTCACAGCTCCCTTGTGCTCCTGTGACCTGTAGGACGGGCTCTGTGCTACCCTAAATACAATCTGTTGTCTGCTTCCAAAAAGTCGTTTCCGTTTTTTCCCCAAGTACTGTTACTCCCTGTTATGTATTACAGCTGCAGAGTGAAGCAGTCAGGCAAGGTACAACTGCATCTGTATGCCAAAAAAGATTCTGATTTTTTTAACAGAAAATACCTACCAAAATAATACATTCCCTGCATATTAAGCCAAGGCACAGAGGCCAAATATAAATGGACATTTGACACAAAACTGTTTAAAAAAAAAAACAGTTTTAACACAAAAACATTTTAAAAACCAGAGTGTAGTGTAAGAAATCTAGTGCATGAAATTAATAACTCCACTTCTTTGATAGACACGGGCATCCACAAACACTCGATCCATTCCATTAAACAGAGCACTGTCAAATGAAATCACCCTTAAGTACCATCGACCCTTAGATAGGAAACACACGTATTTCCTAACACATTAACAGGTTTGGTTACACAAGAATGATGCTTGACTGCCCTCTTCAGGCTAACCCAAAACCCATTTCATACAGAGACGTGAAAAACTACAGCCTTCACTGTAAAATAAAGCAGTAAACTTACTTTTTTAAGAAGTCCAGAAAAAATAACATGTTGTGGTTTTAAAACAGGATGTTTTAAATCCACTTTGGTGCAAAGAAATCAAGATATACTCCATACACAACCATCTTTACAAAGATCCCATACCTCAGGCAAGATTTTGTTAATATTTGGCAGCAGGAAGTTAAACCTTGACTTTCAAGAGAGAGACAGGCTATACAGGACCTAACTCAGCACAACTAAGCACACACAGGCTAATCTAGCAGGAACGTGTTCAGTAACAGCATCCAAGCTGAAGTTTGTCCTACTCGTATTTCAGTTTTCTTTGCCCTACAACCTCCCTTCCTCTTTCAAAAGCAAACTACTCTGCAAGTGACAACCAAGCTGGGGATTCAGGCCTTTTAAGTTTCTGGCAAATATCTTCAAAACACACTTGCCAGAGGATAACTAAGAGCATTTGTCAGATTAACTAACACAGTGTAATTGTTAAGTTAACAAAAAGTATTGAAGTTCACCACAGCCTTGTCAAGCAAAGCAGCTGCTTTAAAGTGCCCTTGGAGCATCTGACTTCTATCAGGAAGCTGCAGCTACAATCACTTTTGAACTGCTAATGTGCATCAAATGGGACACTCCATAATGCATTCAGGTTCACCAGCACTGACCTCAAGATACCCCATCCTTACAGCAAAGCCAACAGTTAAAAGCAAATGCTGTAAGCCACATCCCACATAAAGTTGCCAGATTTCAAGAGCAAACACTTGTCCTGTACAAGACAGGGACTTCTCTACTTTTTGAAAAGAGAGGAAATCATATTTCAGCTCTGTAAAGGCCAAGGAGAACATCCTTTGCCATCAGCTGAGCTTTTTGCTTCTTTAATGGCACTTAAACACAGGCTTGCACATTCAAACACAGCAAAGCACATACCTGTCTCTAGGAACATCAAGGGCAGTGTTATAATCTGGTGGCCCCCCTGGCAGCATATTGAAGAGCAAGTGATTTGTGCCTCGATCCCATCTAAGGCAAAAGAAGCAGACAAGGATCAGAAAGGTGTTCTCAACACATGGATGGCAAATTCTGTCAAAGCCTAGTGCTGGCATTAACCCACTGCATCCTCCCCTCCTGCCTTGAGTTTTCTCCACTTCATGCTCTTTAAATTGAGCCAGCAAATCAAACATGAGCCAGCAATGTGCCTTCATGGGCAAGAAGGCCAGTGGCATCCTGGAGGGCCTCAAGAAGAGTCTGGGCAGCAGGTCGAGGGAGGTTCTGCTCCCCTTCTCCTCTGCCCTGGTGAGGCCTCATCTGGAGTCCTGTGTGTCCAGTTCTGGGTTCCCCAGCTCAGGAGAGACAGGGAACTTCTGGAGAGAGGCCAGTACAGGGCTACCAAGATGATCAGGGAATTCGAACCTCTCTCTGAGGAGGAAAGGCTGTGGGCTGAGGCTGTTCATCCTGGAGAAGACTCGGGGGGGATCCCATTAACACTTACAAGTGTTTGAAAGGTGGATGTCAAGAGGATGAGGTGACACTTTTTTCTGTTGTCTCCAGGGACAGAACACAGGATAACAAACAAAAGCTGGAACACAAAAAGTTCCACTTAAACATAAGAAAAAACTTGTTTGGTGTTGAGGTGAGGGAGCCCTGGCACAGGCTGCCCAGGGAGGGTGTGGAGGCTCCTTCTTGGGAGGTTCCCAAACCCACCTGGACACGTTCCTGTGTGACCTGATGGAGGGGAACCCGCTTTAGCAGGGAGTTGAGCTGGATGAGCTCTGGAGGACCCTTCCAACCCTCACCATTCTTGGACTCTGTGACATTCACACATAGCGAGTACCTGGATAACTGTGCCAAGGCCTGAGCTGTCTCCTTGATGCGGAGCGCGTTCTGATTGAGGACATCGATGGATGGCACGAAGAGACAGGCCCGGCTGACATCGTCGGTGTAGAACTCGCTGTCAGAGATGGCTGTGAGCAGCTCGTTGTACTCCCGGGAAATGGTGCTGCTCACCGCCGTCCCGTACTCATCCATGTACTTCTTCAGTGAGTAGATGTACACCTTGATTTTGTTTTTGGGGTTGAAGCCACAGCGATAGACATCGAAGCAGGTGTGCATCCTGCAGCTGAGGTCTCCCCGCTCAGGAATGGGGCTGTCAGCAGGAAGCCTGACCACAGGCACATCGTGGACGCTGCGTTTTTCAATGGTCCAGTCACTGGATGACTCAATGGAGTGAGGCCAGAACTGGAACACTCCTGTGGCAATCAGGCCAAGCAGAACTATGGAGAAGAGGGTGATGTAGTAGATGCGGTGTTTGGTTTTCATCCTCGGGATGAGGGCTGGACCCCGGGTGTTGTATTTGGCCGACGCACACATAATGGAATCAATTATCTCTTGTCTCTAGGAAAGATGAAGACGGAGTTTAGGACAAACTCTGGAAGAGATACACAGTTATCACAATGCAGAGGAATCCCAGAATGGTGGGGTTGGATGGGCCCTCCAGAGCTCATCCAGCCCAACCCCCTGCTAAAGCAGGTTCCCTTCCATCGGGGGGCACAGGAACATGTCCAGGTGGGTTTGGGAACCTCCTGAGAAGGAGCCACCACACCCTCCCTGGGCAGCCTGGGCCAGGGCTCCCTCATCCCTACAACAGAGAAGAAACATTCAGTTAACAGATTCTTTGCCTTGGCAGATTACAGTAAAATTTCTTCAGATGTTCATGTGTCCCAGCAGGACACATGATGCCAACTGAGACCATCGCTTGGCAACGACAACCTGAGGCTTATCCGCTGGGCCTGGCTGTAAGGGAACGATTTTGGCCAGTGAACAATCCCGAGGCACAAGAGGACACAGTAAGGAGGAGGAACAAATCTCATACACTACAGAAGCAGCAAGTCTTTACAGTGCCACTCCATCTACATCTCAGTATAATCATAGTGAGTACTAATGCAAAAATGGAATGCTCATCTACAAATTATGAATAACAACCTGGATGGATAACCCTGGCTTATAACAGGGCATGACTTTTGTATCATGATACTGCTTCTGATGCAAAAGTTCTTTCCAACTGAATTTTTGAGAAGCCTCATCACATCCAATCCTGTGTGACCCACTCTAGGTGGTCCTGCTCTGGCATGGGGGTTGGACTGGATGAGCTTTTAAGGTCCCTCAATTCTGTGATGATAAACAGAAAGGAATTAATTTGTTCTCTCTGTTAATATGCCTTT
Source organism: Colius striatus (assembly GCF_028858725.1). Taxonomy (NCBI): domain Eukaryota; kingdom Metazoa; phylum Chordata; class Aves; order Coliiformes; family Coliidae; genus Colius; species Colius striatus. Next base: position 7,677,850 of record NC_084764.1, read on the forward strand.
GGGGGCAAAAAAAAAAGTGGTCTACGAGGTGCTGCTGCAGCCACATTAAGAAAAACCTTTAAATACTAGTTCATTGTAGCCTGAACAGTACTCGTAGTGAAAAAGAGGATGTGATATAAGATATCATGGAGTCACACAACTGTCAACATTTCTCTGACAGATTTTTCCATGCCAAACTGTGGTTCCAGCAAGAGGCAATTTATATTAACTACAGACTGAAGAACCAGCTACTTGTTGCATGCAAAAAGCCAAAATAATTCCAACCTGAACTCTCCAGAGCGGGAGCTTGTGAAATGTAGTAAGGGAGATTTTCCTGAAGAAGAATGTGGATGGAATCATTTTGTGCTTTCCTTCAGGACAAATGAGACAGTTTTTTGCTTTGGGAGCAAGAAAGTCTGACAGTCAGTAGACAACGACCATGACTAAAACAAGTATCTATAAGGAATTAAATGAGCTCTATAACAGATTGTATTATGTTTACTTGGTGGTTATTAACAAAAGACTGTGGGGTAGCTAATGCACAAAGTGACTGCACTTACAGCAGGACAAAAACAATCTCAGGAATAATAAATATTCTACTTTTAACAGGTGCTCCATTAATTTACATTCACACTGTGATTCTGGAGACAGCTTTTAAAGCCTGCTGCACAAAACAATACCTGTGATGCTGTTATCAGGATAGGTGCCAGAACACTACATTACTACCAGATTCATAGTTAAGACCTTACCACAAGCTTCTGACTGTTAACCATGTAATTCCTCCTTGCTGATCAAGCACCAGAACCACTTACATGGTGACAGACATTACACATTAGCAGCAAGGATTTGAGTCACTCAGCAAAGTCGTCCAAACCCAAAGCCTGGGAGGGTGGAAAACCTCCATGCAACGCAATTCTCCATTCATGGAATCGTTTAACCACATTGACACAACTCACCGTTCACTTAGGCAACCTGCAGGCACAAGACAAGGTCTGTCGGCCTTTGGTGTACCGGGGGTAATGGAAATACGACACAGCCGCTGAAGGGGCGGCACAAAAATCAGAGGACGGAGCGAAAGTGCACACAGATGTCTTTCGGGACGGGGGGGGATGGATGGAGGGGGACACGGGGGGTGTGACACTGCATCGGGAGGGCTCAGGTTGGTCCGAGGGTTTTCCTTGCTTATCCACAGCAGCGAGCAATGGGCAGCTGGAGAGCGACAAGGGGTGAGGAGACAGCAGGCAACAGGCGAAGGACAAGGGGCGAGGGGGCAAGGAAGGGGCGAGGGGGCAAGGAAGGGGCGAGGGGGCAAGGAAGGGGCGAGGGGGCAAGGAAGGGGCGAGGGGGCAAGGAAGGGGCGAGAGGGCAAGGAAGGGGCGAGAGGGCAAGGAAGGGGCGAGGGGCTGCGGCTCGTCGGAGCGTCGGACGGCCGAGGCTGCCGGTCAGGCCCTTGACAGCCCAACCCAGTCCGGCCCGGCTCAGGCCGCGGGCCCGGCGCCAGGCCAGGTCGAGCTCCGCCGCACACTCACCTCCGGCCGCAGTGACTCGGGCCGCGCCGCCCGCTGCCGGCAGCCGCCGCGGGGCGCGGGCTCGGGCGGGCTCCCGCCGCCTCCGTCCCCTCACGCCGCCGCCCGGGCCCGGCAGCGGCCGCCCGCGCACGCGCCGAGCCCGCGAGCCCCGCCACACAGAGCGCCGCGGCCCGGCCGCGCCAGCCCGAGGCCGCCCCCGCGCGGCGGGAGGGCGGAGCGGCGGCGGGCCCGGCCCTTCGTCACCCGCCGCGGCACCGAGCCCCGAGGGAGGGCAGCAGGAGCGCTGTGCTCCCAACTGCAGGCGTTTCCAGGCGACGGCCCTGCCTGCTCCTCATAGCCTCAAGCTGCCCCAGGGGAGGTTTAGACTGGAGCTTTTTCCCTGAGAGGGTTGTCAGCCCCTGTGCCAGGCTGCCCAGGGAGGTGGGGGAGTGCCCGTCCCTGGAGATATTGCAAAGCCGTGGAGCTGCGGTGCTGAGTGCCATGGGGTAGTGGTGGGCTTGGCAGGGTGAGGGGTTGGACTCCATGAGCTTAAAGGTCTTTTCCAGCTGTAATGATTCCATGGTTCTCCCTCACACTCCAGCCAGCACCACTCTCCCTCTGTTCAGCCCCCTGCAGGCTCCCCACTCTGGCTCCTCTCCCTTCCCTCCTCTCTGAAGCTGCTTTGGGGAGTTTTCTTGCTTGCCGGTGACTTTTTGCACAGCATGGCACAACAATGGCCCCATTGCAGTGACTGAAGCTCATCTGCAGGGTCTGGGAAGGCCTCTCCTGATGAAGGGACACTTCTGCCAGCAAGAGTGCTGGAACAGTGTGTGTGTGTTTATCTGGGTGTACCAAATTTGTACTAACGAGCTGCCACTACCCTAGTTTTCCCTAATTTACATTCCTGGCTCACTTTCTCCCAGCTCTGCTTGCGGCCTTTCTCATTGACCAAGGACTTTTGGGTCACACGTCTCTTTTCAATCTGCAGGATCACTTAAGAAAAAGCCCAAACCTACACCTTTCTCAAGCTCATACCTTTCCCAAATCCCTCTGAAGAGTAACTTGAACCAACCTTTCTCCTGACTGAAGGCAAAGCAGGACAAATGTATTGCACAAAACTCCACCTGTGTGGCAATCACAGACATTGGTTTCATTCCCCAAAACAGGAGCTGACTCTGTAGGCAAACTGACCCTCTGCAGAAAAAAGCCATACAAACACAAACACACACAGAGATGACTTTATATCTCACACCTGTGAACAGTTCTCAGCTGTTTCCTGGCTCTCCTGCCAGTCTGAGGACAAGTATGGGCTGTTTTGTAAAGCTTCATGTCTCTTGGGAATGCAGCCATGGAGTTACCAGAGCTCAGCAACATCCTGCTGTGCTAACTTCTCTTACTGCAGTCACCTGATTTCTGCTCCAGAAGCATCTCCAGGCTGCTACGGGCTTGCTGCTGCCTGGGATACAAGGCAGGCAGCTCTACTCCTATACTGTAATCTTTGATTGGTTAAAAGATTCTTACCAATTATATCTCACGGTGTCACCTTTTGCTGGCCTGAAATGTATGATTCCCCTCTTTGATTTTTCTTGTCTCCATTTTCATATACTTGTATCTTATGTACAATGGTGAGGGGATGGTGTTATTATCCCATAATGTGTGTGTGAAAGGATGGGGTCTTTGTACCTCTCCCTGCTCTAAATTGAGCCTTTCTCTCTCACACAGACATGGTGTAGTGTCCTTGAGCAGACCTAAGACCTGGGGCTGTTTTGTCTGTAGAAGACTGAGGGGGGAATCTCATAAACACTTACAAATACCTAAAGGGTGGGTGTCAGGAGGATGAGGCAACAGTTTTTTTATGTAGTGCCCAGTGACAGGACAAGGCATAACAGGGCACAAGCTGGAGCTCAAGGAGAAACTTGTTTGGTGCTGAGGTGAGGGAGCGCTGGCACAGGCTGCCCAGGGAGGGTGTGGAGGCTCCTTCCCAAACCACCCTGGACAAGCTCCTGTGCCCCCTGATGGAGGGGAACCTGCTTTAGCAGGGAGGTGGGTTGGGTAAGCTCTGGAGCGCCCTTCCAACCCCCACCATTCTGGGATTCTATGATTCAGTGACTGTCAGCACTGGGTTTGTTCCTTTTCACTTTGCCTGCCCTTGGGAAAACTGCTTCCTGCCAAGGCATCCACACACACACGCACAGAGACAGCTTGGTGCTCCCACAAGAAAGGAGAAGCACTGTCACTGCAGAGCTGCTGCTTCTTTCTCTCAACCTCTTCTCACACACGTTGCACAGCAGGTGATGCAGCATTCTCAGACTGACTGCTACCTGTCCGTGGCATTCAAAGCCAGGAACAGAAAGGATTTGCAGACCTTACAGCCTCCTTTCTGAGCACTAGAACTGTCTTTTTCCTCCTCCCTAGGGCAAGTTACTGGGGTTTGTTAGAGCACATAATGTTTCTGGATTTAACCCATCAGTTTGACACTGCTGTGTTCACAGGCAGGAACTCTCCGTCTGGAGGGTGAAGGGACTGTGTCTGATATTGTGAATTGAAAAGGGCAGCATTCATGTGCTGGGGCTGCTGGTATTTCTGTAGCCATGGGACTCATCGGTGTGCATGTGACCCAGCTGGGGAGGGAGGCCACAGCCCTGTCCTGTGATGGGAACACTGGCTGGGCCACATGTGGCCAGGGGCTACCAAGCACAGCCTGCAGAGCCCACTGATGCCTTCCCAGCCACCCTGCTCTGCTGGGGTGGGGGGAAAGGGCAGCAGATCTGTCATGGCTGAAATACAGAGGCTGTTCCACCCCTGTAGAAAAATTTAGAAAGCAGTGCAATTTTATGAACAGCTAGAATTACAGAAATACAAGCAGCATCAGCTGTTTTGTTTCAAAATAGCATGAAAAAATGGAGGCTGTAGTCTGTTTCGATAGAGATTCCCCTGAAAGCGCATCAGGGAGCGTGTTTATATTCCAGTGATGTAGCTAAGCCAGACAAGTCTGCAGCACAGGCTCTATTTTTAGACTCTGGGTTGCCATTTATAGCTTGTAAAAATATTCATCAGCATCTGGATAACAGGCTATCCATTTTTATAAATGCACAAGAGAAGTCAGATATTTCATGTCCCTTTGCTTTGCCCTTTTATGTTCTGCCTTGTGTGACAATTTTTGGGGGGATGGAGGTCACCTGGGAATTTGTTTTTAAGGGCTCTACACCATCCATTTGCCTGCTGTTGCATACAGCATCATGTATTTTCTGCTGGGATGATATAGAAGAGAAAGAAATGCTCCAGGAGCCTTTTTGCTGCTGCATCTCCACCTTTGTAAAGCAGCTGCATGTGAGATGATTGGTGCTGCAGTGCTGGCAGCAGCATATTCTGAAAACACCTCTGGAACAGGAGGAGATCATTTTACAAGGCAGATATGAAGGGGGGAAAGTAATGGCTTTGGAGGGGAGGGCTGGGGAAGTTCCACCTTGTTCTCAACCTGTGGCATACCAGCACTAAAAAAATCAATCACAGCTCAATTTTGTCTTCTGAAAGCTTATTTAATGGCTGCTACTCATGTGTAAGGTGCTAGGCTAAATGAAAGTTTCTAGAATGAGAAGGGAAAGCAGGGTATTTGTAACAGCCAGGTCATTACCTTGCTTCACTCTTTTGGTTTATGCCTTGCAACCAAATGATACCCTTATTAATATCAGTTGAGCTTATAATTAGTCAGATCAATAAGCTGTCTCTAGCAGCCAATTGCAGGGGTTTATCTGTCTCTTGAACCAGCCCATTGTACACGTCCAGTGCTGCTGGTTTGTGACTGATGGTGCTGGTCAATACAGGCATCTGTAACTCAACATCCTCTATCCCCTTCTTAAAAGGAAAAAGAAACATAAATGTGCTTTGGAGGTTTGCTGCTCTAGCTCCCACTGAAGGGTGTGAGATATGAGGGGTCTCAGTCAGGCGAGTGCTCCCTCCCTTCAGACAAGCTGTAAGGTGGCAGAAGCACACAGATAGAAATGCTCTGCCAGTGTGCATTCTCCTCCCTCCCTAAAGCTTTCAGCTGTCACGGTTTGCAGATGCATTAATCTTTAATCAATTGAATGTTTTCTGCAGCAAAGTATTCAGGGAAAGAACAGGTCACGACAAGGCTCCGCCGAGAATAACTGAGCCCTCCGCGCACGAGCTTGTGCCATCAGACCTTGCTGGAGAGCAGCAGGGAATAGAGGGCTAAAAATAGCCTTTCCTTGCAGTGTTTTTCCAGACTATTTTTGATTCTCCATTTTGATAAGGTCGACTGGCTGTTTGCTAAAAATAACCCATCCCGGCAAACTGAGGACAAAAAGTAGAGTTATTTATAAGCACCTCGGGCTCTTCAGTGCATTTGTCAGCTGCAGATAATCCAGAGTCTTGCCATCCGTCAGTTGCCAGTGGTTTATGTAAGTCAGTAATAAATAAAGCATTAATTGGAATGTGGAAGGAGTCTATCTGGCAACTCTGATTTTCTCAGATGAAATAGACATCACTTTGTACATTTGTCCTTGTAGGTTACCTTGCCCCGTTCTTTATGATGCAGCCTGAATTGCTTCAGAAAGGACCAAAACCACCTCCTGCTCAAGTCAGCCAAGCTTACAAAAATGGCTGCATGTGCAGCTTTACCCTTTTGCACACCTGGATACTTCAGATATCAAGATTTTCAGGGGTTTGTGATTCATGCAGCTTCCTCCCCAGAAGGTATTTTATCCACAAGAAGGAAGGGTTCTTTTTCTCCAGCCCTTGTGTGCCACCATCTACCTGCTGAAATGAAATCACCGCTGTGTTGGCAGCATGAGAGTGACAAAGGGATGCTGTATCCAAGGAACTGGAGGAGGACTGCAGAAGAATCTTCAGTAGAAATGATAATTTGACCTTGAGGCAGGTTTTAAGAAGCTGGGTGGTTATGGGGACAAGGGGAAAAACACAGCAGCAAGCCCAGCTGTAGGCTCTGTTGGATGCCTTCCAATAGAGAAAGACAACAATTAAGGTAATTGCATTTGTCTAGATAAAACCCCCTATCACACAGTACATTTGAGCAGCTGCCCCTCTTCAGTTAAGGCAGAGAGGAATTATTAGTGAGTATTTTCACTGACAGATACTTTGCTTGGGATCTGCAAGGGTAAACTCACCTTCCCAGATTCATTCCTTCAGCATGCATGAGCCTTCACAAATGTTTTCTGCAACAGGCCCCACCTATGCTGTTTGCTTAACTGCAGTCACACACATGTGCATACTTTGGAGATTCCCCCCTCCCCTCAGGAGCAGATCTGAAGTGTCTCTTAGGGAAGTCTCTATGGAAATTCCCACCTCTAGCCTAAAAACACTGAACATTTCTCTGGAGTAGTGTGAGAAGGGGGGAAAAAGAGAGAGAGACTGGAACATGGCAGGGGCCATGAAACCATCAGGATCCTGTCTGTGCTCAAATTAATGATAATCTGAGTACAACATTTCTATGCAAAGTGGGGTTTTTTTCAGCTTGTTTGGATTAGGGTGGACCTGAGCAACAAAGGTCCAGTGCAGTGTTACAAACCCATCTTGCTGGCATGTTTTATTTTTGCTGAAATGCAGCCATCTAAAAACATACAGATCTGACGGACTTCATCATTTCAGGTACTGCTCTGCTTGCTTGTTGCTTGATAGGTTTGGTAAAAGAAAGAAATGTGGAGCATTAGTAATAATTATGATGAGAAACAGTGAACAGAGAAAACATCCAACATGGAGGTAGCAGAAGGAACAAACTATTTGTACAGGCAGAGCCTGTGTTTCTTGTGTCAGAAAGTAAGAGTGGATTTAAGTTCTATACATGTATATACAGGAGTTTCTAAGTGTTCACCAATTATTTACAACTAATAAAGGCCATTTTTGTAATCAATGGGGTCTGTACAGTCAAAAAGACTGTTGTTTATTCCAACAGCAGACTCACCCCATCACACTTCTCTCCAGCCTCATTTCCAGCTGGATTTTGAGTCTCTGTGCCCAAGCTGTTCCTCAGTGGCCATGTCCTCAGGCAGGTGTTAAACCTGAAAAAAAGATGGGAAAAATATCCCATGCAACAAAGTGTGTGTCTGTCCTGTTATTGTGAGTTATAGCCAGCTCAGCTGGAAGTGACCATGAGCCATATGACCTTAGCTGTGAGGGTTCTGAAAGTGTGTTACACCCTCTTTCCTACAGCAAGGTGTGCTTTAGAGCTGCTCTCACACCCAGACAGAGCAATAAACCCACTTTCCCAGCAGTAAACAGATGTGAAACATACTCCAATCACAGGAGTGACCAAAACACCGAAAGAGGAGAAAATGAGGAGTAATTAATGGGTTGAGATTGTTAATGGTTGGGCATGATGACCTTAAAGATCTTTTCTCACCTAAATGACTCTGTGATAGGAATCCCCTCATGTACCATTTCAACTCATGCCTGTAAAGTCTTACCTGGTTCTTCATTTCAAAGAGCTTTCTCCCTAGGTTTTTGTTGCTCAGCCCCTCCTTGGGTTGGATAAAGAAGAGGGAGCAAGCCAGTTAAGTCCATTTGTGGCTGGCTGTACGTCACACCTCCCATTCCGTTCAGGAGAGCTGTCCTGTGCCACAGTTTGCTTGTGGAGACTCAAGAGCAAATGGAAAGGAAATTCTAATAATCAAAGAATGTACTTATGAAGATTGTACATGGACAAATGGCAAACTAATAAGCAAATCTGATGCTTGTAACTATCAATTATCTTCCCAGTCACCTTCCCAGTCCTGCCTCATCACTGGCATCTGAGAGAGGGACCAGTTCCTTTTAACAGCTGCTACATCCAGCACCAGCTTGTCCTCAGCCACTGGTCACACTCTCCTCACTGTCCATCACCTCACCAAAGTGCAGGACTATTAATTATTTGCTGCCTGTACCTTAGTTAAGTTGGTTTATAACATGCTTCTGTCACTCACTCTGACATGCCCATCTGCCCAAATCAGCAGTGTCCAGGAACTGAACCAACACAGCCACAATGGTATCGCTGTGAGCCACCAATCACCAACATCCCACTTCGCAGAGCAACTAAAATGAATGAAGAGCCAGTGATTGAACCAAAGGATAATCCGAATTTCCTGTTAATTCTCAATGCAACCCTTCTCCTAAATGACCTACTGAGCAGAGATCTGAGCAAGGTGCATAGATTTCATGGGACCAAGGATTTTTTTTTCCTTCCTTTCCACTCTCACAGTGGAGGCTTGATCAGAAGACTAGATGGTGGTTCTCCACTTGTGATCAGCAAATTCCAACTGCTTTGACAGCACAGAACTTAGCCTAACTTTTATCTTTCCCCTCTCTAACTCATTATACAAACAGGTTCCATAGTGCAACCAGGATGAAACTTGGTTAGCATTGGAACAAATTTCAGGAGAAGAAAGGCACTTCCATTCAGTTTTCACGGGTCATTTCCTTGAACTCTGGATTAATATGTATGCAGGAAAAAAAATCCCAGCTTAAATTCCTTTAAGATACTTAAAAATTTATAGTACTAGAAATTAAAGAGCTTTGTGCCTGTGAAAGAAGCTTTCCAGCTGAAATACTTTATCACCTTCGTACAGGAAACAGTGTCTTTTAAAAGGGAAAAGAAAGGAAGGAGACTGAAGAATACTGTTTAGTCAAAAACCTCCTCTGCAGATTGGCAAACACAGCTAAAAAATTGCCTTAATTACCCTGGTAATGGTGGAAGGTGCTACCATGGAAACCTGTGGCAGCAGAAGCAGCATTCTCTGTGTTATCCTGCCAACATCCCTCACTGTTGACCAGAAGGGATGACTTCCAGGAACAGTAAGGCTGTAGAAGAAATGTCTGCTTTTGATTGCCCCTCCATTCTTAGCTCTCTCATGGACACTGCCAAGAGGCTGATGGATCCTGTTTATTTACATGAAAAAAGAAGGATGGAAACAAAACTGGGCAGTTCACTGCCCTAGGGTGATGGGTGCTGTCTGATCTGAGGTTAGACTGGAAAACAACTCCAAGTGAAGAGCTTCACAGACCTCAGACTAGCTCAGTCAACAGTCCAAAGAGCCTCACTCATGCAGATGAACCTGTACAGGTACTCATTGACCCTTAGCTGAGGCTAACTTAGGGCTGATGCTGGCTTCTGTCTCACAAAAACACCTCTTTGCAAAAACAGTGGTCTTCTGGCCCCAAAATAGTTAATGACATCTGATCATCACTCAGGAAACTTGACACATTTTAAGCACATCGAGTGTCTGCCTTCCTGAAAAGCCTGAAATAAGAGGCATGAAAAAATAAATGACACCATGGGACCTTGTAAGAGAGTTAAGAGCATATTCATTAGAAATGAAATACAAAATACAATGATGCTGCAGTGAGGGGAGCAGTAGGACCAACCCCCCCTCAACCCCATCCAAGGAATGTACCTATATAATACAAATCTGACATCTCAAGCAGCGTGGGGAGGAGGGGAGTTATACAAAGTCATTCTCTCGCTATACAGAACATCCATTATCTGCTGGAAGTCCCTGCTGAGGCGTTAGGGGCCCAGGGTCAGGCACTGCTCAGGAAAGCCCCCTGAAGGCACACTGAGCCCCTACTGCTTCCCCACCAGTTTGCTGAACACGTCGTAGATCTCGGTCTTCTCCTGGGCAAACTGCTCGGCCGTGTTCTTCTGCAGCCAGTCCGAGGAGCGCATCTGCTGCTGCAGGAGCCCGATGAGGTCGCCCAGGCTGGAGCTGGTGGCACAGGTAGGCTCCTGGTGGCGGGACACAAAAAGGACTTCTTCTGTGCTGTCTGCTTTGCCATCTTGATCTGATTGACAAGGCTGCTCCTTCTCCTCAGCCAGAATCTCCTGCTCTCGCTCTTCCAGAACCTTGCGGATCCGCTGCATACCTGTGGTGGTAGAAAAGGTAATGGATTAGTTTAAACCACAAGTGTTCTCTAGGACCTGGGGGTTCTGGTTGATAACAAACTAACCATGAGCCAGCAATGTGCCCTCATGGCCAAGAAGGCCAATGGCATCCTGGGATGCATCAGGAAGAATGTGAGCAGGAAGTTGAGGGAGGTTCTCCTCCCCCTCTCCTCTGCCCTGGTGATGCCTCATCTAGAGTCCTGTGTCCAGTGCTGGGCTCCGCAGCTCAAGAGGGACAGGGAACTGCTGGAGAGAGGCCAGCACAGGGACACCAAGATGATCAGGGGACTAGAGCATCTTCCTTATGAGGAAAGGCTGTGGGATCTGGGGCTGTTCAGCCTGGAGAAGAGAAGGCTGAGGGAGGAATCTCATCAACTTACGAGTACCTAAAGGGTGAATGTCAGGAGGATGGGGCAACACTTTTTTTCTGCAGTGCCCTGTGACAGGACAAGGGGTAATGACCAGAAGCTGGAACACAGAAAGTTCCATATGAACAGGAGGATAAACTTGTTTGGTGCTGAGGTGAGGGAGCCCTGGCACAGGCTGCCCAGAGAGGATGTGGAGGCTCCTTCTTAGGAGGTTTCCAAACACACCTGGACATGTTCCGGTGCCCCCTGATGGAGGGGAACCTGCTGTAGCAGTGGGTTGGGCTGGATGAGCTCTGGAGGGCCCTTCCAACCCCACCATTCTGGGATTCTGTGATTCTATGAAATCCATCAGAGCCAGAAAGATTTTGAGGATGGGAGGAAAGAGAAGAAAAGCAGAAAAGACAAGAGGATAATGGTAACAGGATAAGTTCAGGATAAAGGAGAGGAGGAAGCAGTGCTGCAAAAGTCCTGGTGGGGAGAAAAAGAGGGGAAAGCATGACTCACCTAACTGTAGCCGGTGAGTCTTGTCAGCAAAGATGATGCGGAACCATCCAGGTTCGCTGCATTCAAAGGCTTTACCACAGGACAGGAGGACCTTGTTGTCTAGAAAACGCCTCCAGAGCAGCATCTCCTCCTCAAACGTGCCTGTCCTAAGGTACTAGGAGAGTCAGCAGAAGGGCCAGAGGTTAGTAACATGTATGCTAAATCACTGAGATCCTCATGAATTTGTGATTCCCATGAGGTCTGCAAAGGCCAGGGGAGACACCTTTTACCTCTGGAGTACGGCAGTTTTGATATAAAGGAAGAAATGGGGAGGAAAGTGGCTTGAGAGCAGTAAGATTCCTGCAAGGAGGGAAATGCAGACAAACGAAAGGAAAAGAAGGGATAGAAATACCAGGCAGCCCTTCCCTCTGCTCACCAGAGTGCTATGTGTTAACACAGAATGTTTATCACAGTATTAAGCTCATCCCAGGGGCTGCCTCCCTTCCTAAGGCCACCAACCTTTCGGAAGTCAATCCAGACAAAGAAGCCGGCGTTGCGGTTCAGGAAGGGAACCCCCAGTGTCTTCAGCTCGTCTGTCACAAAGGTGTGGGCAGCTTTGAGGCGGGCATGGTTGGCCCTCAGGTACACCTGGTTGATCCAGTCTGAGCAGAAGGAGAAGTTAAAGAACACAAAATAAATCACCAGCTGAGAAAGAATTTAGATCCGTCGAAGTTTCCAAAACACTCAAAGCGCTTTTTTTTCCTTCTCACTATTCACCTCCTTTTTTTGTTTCCTGTTTTCCCTCAAATAGCAGAAGGAGGAGCAAGAACTGTTTAGAAGTTTCATGTCTGTGCATAAGAATATCTTGCTGACCTTCCTGAGGACGTTTCACTCCAATAATAGCTCTTAGTTGATGTGGACTGTGGGCACTCCATCCAGGGCAAAGCTAGCAATCCTCATCCCACAAACCTGTGTGCTTCATTTCTGCTCAGCTGGTTCTGCTCAACGCTGGCTATTTCTATACAAACAGCTATCACACTTCTTCAAAGCTGCTCCTCTAATTCTGCTGATCGGGAGCTCTGCAAAAATGGTCCTTTTCTGCAGAACTGTCAGCCCCATGTCACCCAGGAGGTCACTCTGGAAAGTAAGGGGAGGGGTTCCCCAGACACACACAAGGGCAGCCATGGAGCTGCTCACTCACCTCTGTCTCTAAGCAGCTGAGCAACCTTGTGCTGGACAGGTCCACAAACTCCATGGAAATAACACAGCGAAGCCACTGCATTTGCAACATCTTGGTTCTCTGTATACAAAGTACCAAAACGAATCCCAGAGACAGCAAAATCCTGCAGAAGACACAGAGAGACAAGAATATACAGGAAGACCAGGATCCTCTTTCTACTGCCTTGTTCATGCACGAGGAACCTGAGCTCACCAGGCCAGCCCTAGCAGCCAGGAAGCCACAATGGCAACCAGCACTCACCTTGCTTATTCCCCACATCACATGAGTCCGCTGGGGATCAGGCAATCTGTATGTGGAAGGATGCAGATGGGCAATTAGTGTCATAGGTGCTGAAGCTTTTGGATCACCAGTGCAGCATTGCAGAGACAGAGAGGCAGCATTACACAGTGACAGACAGTGCAGCACAGAAATATCAGTCAAGCAGGGAAAATTCAAATCCGACCTCCTAAATTCAATCCAGCTCCTAAGTTCCAATTGAGAAGCCAGGAATGCCCTGGAACTAGTTTTAGACATGATTTTTTAAATCTTTCAGAGATACAGATACTTGCCAGTGCTTTCTTCCACACACAGACTTCCTGCACACACAAAGCTTGTATGTACAATGCTACAAGTCAGGCCTGTGCCAATGTATTTACTGAGCACTAAAAGTAGCTTTCTTTTTTTTTCCAGACCCCAGTATTTTGTAAGGTTGTACATCCAAGCCCAGCAACTTAACCAAGTGTATTGTATTTCTTTGAGCATAGAAAGAGAGACAGCATCAGTGGTGATAACTAGAAGTTAAAACAAACTAATGACGGGAAACAATCCACAGCATATTTTTAAAAGATGAGATTTGAGTGTTTCATCTCATTAAAGCAATACCTAATAAACCCCATTCTCCAGTCTGTAATAACACTGTGATCTGGGACCACTATATGAAAAAGAAAGCAAACAGCAACAGAAAGTCTTTATGGGCACCAACAGAAACATAGGAAAGAGTAACAACATTTAGATGAGGGGAAAAGCCTCACTCTCAACAAGGGAAAAAAAAGGTCTCTCATTTTGGGGGCTGCCCCAAGCACATACCAATGCACACACTGAAAAGTGTACCACAGCAGAAAACCAGCTATCATATTTACTTGCTGGATTGCACTTGACAAAATGCATTTGCCATTCAGAAATGACAAAAAGGAAACAAAAGAAACCAGCATGAGGCAGATTCGGAATTTGCTAGCTCATGACTTAACTTCCAGTCACAAGTTCTCAGCAAGGCATCATGTTGAACTGTCATTGGAAGATGGCCAGGGGAAGAAGGAGCTGATTTTACCTGTCCATGCCCAGGACACTGTGAAACGTGGCCGATTCATCAAAAACTGACAGCATGTAGATCTCATCTATTATCACATGCAATTCATGTCTGCAAAGGGACAAAATGGAGATTACACAAGAAGCTGCAGAGACAAATTCAGGCTTTATACAAAGGAGAGGGACATCGAATTTTGCAGCAGCACTTTTTCCACAACTCAGAAGGTCTGTTGCGTGTACATTGGAGTGATTTATGTTCACCTGTCACCCACTGCAACCATATAATGAGATAAAAATGCAGTCACTTCCAATGCACTAGTGAGAATTAGTTCCTGTATGTACCATATCATCATCCTCTCAAAGTCTCACAGAACCTGAACCTCAGAGAGCATCCGTGATGACACTGGGAACCCATATTCACCTATTTCTTTGTCTTTGCTCATACAGGGAAACTGAGAAGGACAGAACTCAGCTTCCTACCAACAAATACAACTTGCACTCCTTACTCTGCCACTCCAGATGACTGCATGGTCCATGTTCCCCTACCCCCAGACTTCCCTTCTCTCTTAAGCCCACTGCTGTTTGCCCGACTTAAAAGATATGCAGAGATAAATTCAGGGACAGCAAGTGGGACAGCAGCTCCTGGAATCCTACTGGGGATGCCTCTGCCTTCCAAACTGACATACCTTTTAGCAAATTCCAGGTAATCCCGTAGCTCTGACAAGGAGTAGATGTCCCCAAGGGGATTTTGGGGATTCAGAAGAATTAAGGCCCTTACAGTGACACCCTGCAGAACACAAATAATGCTGTATTAAGGGAGTGCTCATCAGGGGATTAATTTTCAGTCCCTCCACTTGAGCACTGAGTGTGAACACAAGACTCCCTTTCAGCTTCCACCACAACTTTTCAATTCAGAGGTTAGCTTTGTATGAGAAAACTTGTGGCCACAAATTAAGATTGTTTTGTTTACAGTTACATCACTTGCAAAGTGAACTGAGGAAAAGGTTACAGAGTGAATCTATGGTTTAGAAAAGAGAGAGTAGGCCACAACTGTTGCCATCTGATCAACTAATGTTCTCAGCATCGAAGAGAACCTTCAATGAGCTGTATCAAGCAATTAGGAAGTGACAAAATACTGAAGAATGCCCAGCAGTGAGGCAAGAAAGACAGGGATTTGAGCTATGGGGATGCAAAGTGTTGTCATTTAGAGCATCCTTGGCTGGAGATGTCAGAGCTGGTAATGATCTAAAGATGCACATATAGGGTTTAGGATAAGGTTAAACCTTACAGACTAACCTTTCAGAAACATGATACTCATCTGCATTTATCTTCTAGGTTTACATCTCTCTCCCTCCCAGTGTTCTTGGATTCACCTGCACTGCTGCACACAGCAGTCAGTGTTGGGGTGACTTCCTGAAGGAGAAACCCTGGGTAGTCCTCACTTTTTAGTTCATGCTCAAGTACATTTTTTTAGTGACGTTCCACATAGGGATTTGCCAGCAGCCACCTCTCAAGGTGGCCAGCAAGGACAACAGGAAAGCTTGCTGCTAGGGTTTGGCAATGTTTGGATCTTCAGGCCACTTCTGGAATGTGCCATCCTAAACATATTGTAGATTTAAATAGTAACGTGAAGTTCAGCTAAACTCACCTCTGCCCGGGCATCCCGCAAGGCCTTTTCCAGTTTGTCCACTGTGAGCTGAAAAGGCCGAGTGCTTGTCCCAGTGATCTGAAAGAAATCATAAAGATTAAAGAAGGCCCAGTTTTTTCAACAGAGCCTGCCTTGAGCCAATCCTCTGAGAATGTTCACCCAAAGGAAAAATAAAAACCCAATAATGACCTAGCAACCATCTGCTTATCCTTTTAGGCTACAATAAACAAATAAAATCAAAGATGTGTTCAGCATAGGCTTGCCACACAGACAGAATTCTCTGGTTATTCTTGAATAACTAAAACAATGCAAGACCTCCATCTGCTCCTCCACCCTGGGACCATCTTTAGTAGGACAGTACACACTTCAGTCTTCAAGACTCAAGATGGTCATTTGTTTTCTCTCTCAAGAGCTGTTTTTGGAACACAAGATAAAGCGTGAGACTGGAATCCCAGATTTATGGTCTTGAAGAACTTTCTTGCAAATGATGTGCCAGTTTCCCAGCATTAAATTGGCTACAGGTCCATGGGCTGTAGCCTGTCCTTGTTCTGAGAACTGCTTTCAGAGGTTCCTAAAGCTTGGCATTTTTCAGTAACAATTGTTTTCTAACTAGAGAAGTTGGCATTCCCTTCCCTCAGCTCTTACCTTACTGTCTAAATAGGCATACACCAGCCTGACATTACCATAGAGGAAGACACTCTGGGTAATATCACCGTAAAAGGGAGTAGCAATCAGAACAGCTTCTGGAACCAAGGAAACAAAACTGGTTATCAACAGGTCACAGTCCTCCTCTCTCTTCTAATGCACTCCAGCTAAACACCAAAGCTGGTTTACAGCTGTGCCCTCTGGAAACACTCCAATGTTACTGCCTTTCCCTCCAATTTATTTTTACATTGATTCTTTAATCTTCTGGAGAACCCAGGTAAACATGAGAATATAGGTCACATTTAGTCTTAACAGACTAAAAGAGGGCACCACAAGAACAGGGAAGGCAGACAGGGCACGACATCAAGTATGAGTGCCTGACATCTGCAGACCATGAAGATGATGAATTTCAGAGCACAGTTTCACAGGAAACAATAACTTTATGGTAAGCCAATGCCAATCCCACTATTTCACTCCTGTCAAGCAATATTTAAACAGACTAACACATTATTTCCCAGAAAAAAAAAGCCCAACCAAACATTAAAAAGATCTTCCAGCTGTCCACTTACCCCCTGGATCACAAAGGACTGTAGCTAAAGCAGAAAACAGCGAGCCACAACCATTTAAAACAATCACCTATGGAAGAGAGAGAGAGGCTAGTGACAAATCTGTCCATAGAAAAACAACATGATAAATAATCATTTCTGACCCTATCACTGAAATACATTTTCTCCCCAATTCTCTAGCATGGATGCTCCCAGATTTTTTCTGCTGAAATCCCACTTCTACCAGAAACAACTTTAATCACGTTCTTTGCTTCAGAGACATTTTTGTCCCGGTGGCATTCTTGGTTCTAATAAGCAATTTAGAAAAAGAGTAGGCTTTAAGTAAGGAAAAAAATGGGGAGCAGTTCTGAACTGCTAGAAAATGAAACTACTCTGCATCAGCTAATAAGTGTTACTATCTCTCTGTGGTAACAGCAGCTCTGATCTCCTGCCAAATTCGTGCAGAAGTGGAAACTACTGGAGCAGGTTTGCCTCCTGCTTTGACTCCATGAGTTTCACTCCAAGTACCAGGCTGAATCTGCCATCTTGGAGAAGCAGGGATAAGCAAACTGAACCATGGTAACTTCAGCTGATGTGAAGTATGAGCTTCTGCTGAATTACTGCAACCAGAAGAGGAATGGCTGCACCAGCTCTTACTGCCTCCAGTGCTCAGCAGAGGCAGGACCACCCTGACCTCCACAGCCACCCACGCCTGGCCTGCTTCTCTCTCCAAGTCAGCAAGTCCTGCAAGAGACCCTGGGTTTTGATGCCTCCCTCCCAGCAGAAAGTTTGAAAAGCTCTGGTTTTACAGGCTAAAACTACTCTTGGCTCAACGACAGATTTTTGTCCTGAGGTGTAACAGCAGAATGAGACTAAATTAAACTCGACCGACACAATGGGCACTCTTTGTCAAAGCTGAGGGATACGGGCACAGAATGTCCCAGAGCTGAATAAAGAAGTGAAAACAAAAAGCCTCACTGAAAGCACTGGCATGAGGAGCTCACACACAAAAGTAAAGCATGAAGCAAATATATGTAGTAGACCTGAAGTGTTCTGTCTGAAGCTACTGAAGCTATGTCAGAAGCTACCGAAATTGCTATGAATCAGTCTCATTACATGATAAAAGGCTGTCACCTTACCAAATCTTTTGTTTCAAGGAAAAAGAAGCTGAAACTGTTTGACAACAAATGGCAACACATTAGAACAGACACCAACTGAAAGTGGGTTACCCACATTTTCTGCCTTAAGAGGTGCAGGAGCCTTGCAGTAATAGGTCAGAAACCGAGCCACTTCCTCCCGTAAACTGAGAAAACACAAAAGCAAATATCGATTCAGCTTGTTCTCCAAGAGGCTGGGCTTCCCCAGCTCCAGGGCACAGTAAGAAATAAAAGTAAACAGTAAAAATAAAGCCAGGGCACAGTAAAGTCTGGTGAAAACAACTAGAAAACAGGACAGCAAAGGTGTCACGGGTAACGTCTGTAACGGTGCACACACTTCCAATAAGCTTTAATGGAGGCACAGAAGAGAAGGACTAAAGTCCACAAGTGTTCACCAAAGGAACTGTTTGGAGTTACCCAATTTGTTAATGCATTCAGTGATTTTGCTTCAGACAATCTGCATCTTCTCCCACGTGAAAGGATTGTTAACTGGCAGGGCAGCTGATTTACAGTTATGCAAAGAAGAAGATGATTAGATGACCCAGAAAAGTTTTAACTAGTGAGTGCAGAGGTTTGTATTCATCCATTCTGCTTATAAGGCAAGTAGTCAAAAAGAGAAGCATGACAGAGAAGAGAGGACTTACAACATATGTCCCTTCCAGTCAGGATACTGAAGCAATGGAGGCTCCATCAGATTCATATCAGTCTGTGTCAGCTGTGAGCAACGAGAACCACCATTAAAAGCACAATCACTGATATCAGAAACATGGAGAGAGATGGGATCCAGGTACAGGCACGTACCTGCACAGACACACAGAGACACACACACACACACCTGCAACTTCAACATCTGTAAAACTGGACTGAGAAAGCCACTGACCGTCGAAATTACTGCAGCTTGGAGAAGCAACAACCAACAAACTGATCAGTGATACTTCAGGTTATGTGAAGTACGGGGCTTCTGCTCAGTTACTGCAGCCAAAACTTTGCTGCACAGAGCTCTACAAAAAGGATGCAGAAGGAGCACCACAGGAGATGCCTGTTACCAAGATGCCTGCAGAAGACTTTCTCAGCAAATGAAGCAGTCTCAGAGCATTTCTCCCAAGCTCTGAGGACAACAGCTTTCTGCTGGAAAGCAAGTCCCAATTGTGAAAGCTCATTCCTAGGCTGTCAGAAAGAGACGGAAAGGATTGTGACTCACAGTCAGATATGCATTTTCTTTAACAAACTTTCCAGATAATATTTTATTAACAAATTCTAGCTTTCATTTCTGTCTCAGCTGCAAGCTACTGCAGCTCCTTCAGATCTATAATTCTGGTAAGTTTTGCTAAGTGTTGAAGCTTTCAAAAGACAGGGGGGGGAATGAGATTACCTTCTGCTTCTTCTCCAGGGTAGACACTTTGTTCCCTATTAGGAGTTCATTCTGATCTCCAGAACAGATTCACCTGAACAGTGGAGACCTTTTCAATGTCTGTACTTAAAGTATGCACACTGCTTTTATCTACATATTTTCAAGGCTCTCAGGATTTCTCAGAAGCCAGTTCTACGAAGTTGCAAGGTGAGAAGAGGACACTTTACACAAACCAAAAAGGTATAAACAAATATAACACACAATGTGCCTTCCAAATACTTAATCACAACTGAATCTATGAGTTCATGTTAAAAAAGGTGAGGAGGGGGGACACAGGACATGTGGGTGACAGTGCAAGGGAGGAGGGAAATTCAACATGCAGTGTGGAAGTTTCCTCACTGAACAACAAAACCACAACATTCTGGTCTAGTGTTTTAACAACCAGTGCCAAGCTCTGGAGTTTAAAGACATTGTCCTTATCCCAGGCAGAATTACAACCTGATATTATAGGACTAAAGTTCCTTTATTCAGCTGTAGATAGTCTTGAAGCCTATGAAGCATGAACTGTGCCTCCTTAGATCTCTAGGTCTCCTAAACTTATCTAGAGAATGCAACATAAAACACATCAGTAGACTTGGCCAAAACTTACTATGCCATAATAAAGAGGAGAAGCCTTGAAGGTAATGCATTCAGGGTTAAGGCAACCAGATGGGCCAACTGAAAGGAAGACCACCTGAGACTTCTTGCCACAAAATAATCTCTCATTTAAGGGTCAAAATCTGAAGAGAGAAATCTGGTACTGTTTCCACAGAATAAAGTAATGCAAGTATTTATCGCCTCAAACAGCAACAAATTCTTTGTCTCCAACCCCAGCTGGTGCTGCATTCAGTGTGTCCACACTGGAACTCCAGGCTCCAAGGACTGAGAAGCTGGTAATAATAACTTTATTCAGCTCGTTGCCACCAGCGCTGTGGTTCATCGCACTATGGCTGACAAAGCCTTAACTCATTTCCTTAATGAGGTTAATTAAGATGCAGCTCACTACAGTCTCCTTCTGCACTACTTCCTGCAGGCTCGGGGTTAGTTTTAAGGGGAAAGGGTACCACCTACACATCCTAGAAGGCCCCTTTTTTTCGTGCAGGCAGCAGCTCTGCCTTACCTGTTCTTTTAGCTGGAAGGCGCCGTGGCGGGGTAGCGTCCCCCAGGCAGGGCAGTGGCGGGCAGAAATAAAACAAGGAACACTTTGAGGGTGGGAACCGGTGGAATGGGAGCAACTGTGAACTTTATAAACCCCAGAGGCCAATGTATCCGACCCTGAGCCACCTTCCCTCCCCACAGACAACTTCAGGTAGGAGAAAGTGCCACTTGTCCTCCCGGCCAGTGATTCTTCAATCAAGAAACACTCCCCTATGGCACGATGGTGGTGTTTTCTGTTGACTTTTTCTCCTTTTGGAGTTGTGCCACGTGTTTTGTGCATGTCCCTGGTGGTAGGAGTGAGGAGGTAGCAGCTGACCTAGTTTGATTTCCAAGAGATTTCCAGAGCTGCCACCCTGGCACTTTGGGGGTCAGTTCAGAACTGGGCATCCAAATCGTGTGACTTTATAGTACAAAGATGTGAAGATCCTTGAAATGTAATAGACCTCAAAACTAATTTCAAAGCCTCTGTATTAAATTAGCTACTGCCAGAAGGAGAATATAAAATGCATCTTATTTCTGTTTAGTTTTCTGATCCAAGTACATGCTCATCATGAAGAGGAACAGCAAAACACCCTCGTTCCTATCCTCCTAGAAGAATAACATAAATACAAGTACAAACAGCTGGATTCAAAAGTGACTTCCAACCAAACAAAAATTCACTATACCAGAGGAACCTGAGCAACAGCAATAGCTTTAGGAAAGTGGAAGCACTGAGGAGGAACTCCAGAGTCAATTCAGTGCTTCATTTTGGGACAGGACTTACCCGCTTTGACATCAGGTCAAAGCAGAGTTTATTCTCACTGGTGCCAAAGTTTATGATACCCTAGAAAAAGAAAGAAATTATTATTTATAGACACAAAAACCATCTGCATACACCACCTCAATATCACTTGACTAAAATGCCTCCAGAAAGCCTAGCAAGGGTAAGTCAAAGCACAGTTCATATAAACTTCACCATATATAACTGGAGACACGTATCTATGTGTGTGTGTTTACATATATATCCCAGGCACTCAGCTTCTTAGTCAATGAACTGTCTGTGAATGAATATATACTAATGGTTTCTATTAAGGTGTTTCACTCAATCTTGAATTCACCCACTGGTATATATCTAACTGCAAACTAAATCCTAAACCAAGTCTGAGAAAACAGAGGTTTACCCATCTGCAGCAGTTTTAGACAAAGTTTGGGATACATTTATCTCAAAGCATTTGTTTGTCAGTCATTACTACTGCACTCCACTGATTTGCTTGGAAATCACATAAACAGGTGGTTAAAACACGACATTTTCCCCTCTGGAGAGATGACCCTACAGTTCCAGGTTTAGGATTTGGCCCCACTTATTTAGCAGTCCATTAGATCTCAAGGAGCTCAAAGCTACCAGCACATTTTCACTACTGGGAGAGACTGTGTCAATAAATTCTCCAAAGGAAACCTAAACAACTGCATTTTTATGATGTTACTGAAGTCCAAGTCCAATTTTAGGCATTATTTGTTTAAAAAGCTGCCTCCTACATAGAGAGCAGTTGGTGGAAGCAGCAGTTTGTGCCTAATAATGCACCTTATATCAAAAACTTCACTTGAGTTTTTCTATCTTAAAAACCTAGTTTTCACCTCCCCAACAAAGTGTGACTAAAGTCAGGGCCAATAATCATAAAACTATTGAATTACTTTGGTTGGAAAAGACCTTTAAGATCATCAAGCCCAACTCCTCACCTCACACTGCCAAGCCCAACACTAAACTAATAAAATCTTTTTAAAGTTTCAAGTAGTCCCGTACTTGAACATGGGGTCTATTTAAAAGCAATCCACACATAAATCATCCTTTGTCTCAGCTCCACCTGTTACTCGGGAGTAATTTGCAGTGAAGTGTTCACTCTCACTCAGTGCCACAAGGGGGGTATGATGAGCTACTTACAGCCGAGCCGCCGAGCGTAAACGGGCAGAAAAAGTGGAGTGTTAGTGAAAAGTGATTTTAAAATAGATAAAAAAGTCTACTCCTTAGCTGCTGTACCTCCTGCACCTGCAACAGCCTGATAGAATCTGATAATCTGAATCAGAGATGGTCTTCAGTGGACAACAGAAGCGATGAGGTGAAAAGAGAAAGAAAGGGAGCTCTTGTTTTAGATCTTTCAAGGTCTGCTACTGCTCATGACAGAGGAACCAAGTGCAAACCCGAGCTCCATCTTCGCTACACAGATGATCTGCAAAGCTACTTTTTGTTTCTCTTCCTCAAACAAACAGCTTGACCCACCAGGTATTAGTGAGATCAAACAAAAACAAACCCAACCCAAACCCCCCTCCACACTTTTAGCCCGTCTGTCAGCAAACCTCTAGCCAGGAAAACACTCGGAGGTTCTCACTCACATTGGGGTTCTTGTCTTCATCGTACTTGTCAGCATGATAAGCTTTGTAGCCTTCCTCAGTGGAGCCACAGAAAATGTTGGCGATGTTGCCACGGGCAGAGAGGTAGGGGCTCCTCTGGAAGTCGCTGGGACTGCAGAAGCCCTGCATGTCGACCCTCCTCTCAGCGAGAGGACGGGCCCTCAAGTCATGCGGGTCACCCCCTCCTCCTCCTCCTCCTCCCATCCCCGTGATTTCTGACAGCGCCTGGCTGAAGTCCAAGCCCCGAGGCACCGCCACAGAGGAGGAGGAGCCACTGTGGCTCTGCTTCAGGATGCTGAGCATCTGGGCGAAGACGTTGAACATGCGGAACTCGTGCTCCCGCTCCAGCTCGAACCGCCGCTGCTCCAGCTGCATCCGCCGCTCCTCGGCGTCCAGGTCGCGCTGGAAGCGCCGCTCCTCCAGCTGCAGGAAGCGCTCCTCCATGGCCCGCTGCGACGCCAGCGTCTTCAGCAGCAGCTCATCCAGCGGGTCCTTGGCTCGCTGCCCTTTCCGCTTCTTCCTCAGGCGGTGCAAGGCGGAGAAGCCAGGCCGGGGAACCACGTTCTGCATCCGCGAGGAGTTTGACATGTTGGGCTCACTGAAACCTGCCAGTGTGTGAAAGGGAGGCAGAAAAAGCAAAGGTGCAGTGAGTAAAGTGGCTTGGATGTGCTTTACTGCCTGCCCCTGCCCCTTCTAGAAACACCCTGCCATCTACTGTAGAGTTTTACAGGAATCATAGAACGGTGGGGGCTGGAAGGAACCTCCAGAGCTCATCCAGTCAACACCCCTAGCTAAAGCAGGTTCCCCTCCATCAAGTCATATAGGAACATGTCCAGGAGGGTTTGGGAACCTCCTGAGAAGGAGCCTCCACATCCTCCCTGGGCAACCTGTGCCAGGGCTCCCTCACCTCAACAGCCAAACAAGTTTCTCCTCCTGTTCATATGGAACTTTCTGTGTTCCAGCTTTTGCCCATTACCCCTTGTCCTGTTACTGGATTCAACAAAGTGTTGCCTCATCCTCCTGACATCCACCCTTTAAGTACCTATAAGCGTTAATGACATCCCCCCTCAGCCTTCTCTTCTCCAGGCTAAACAGCTTCATGTCCTGCAGCCTTTCATTACAAGATGTTCCAAAAAAACCCAAAGGAAACTTGTCACATCTTGAAGTTTGCAAGTGTTTTGAAGCTTGTTTTTACCTTCACACATTTGGCACCCTGGTACTTGACCTGTGAGTTAACCTGAAGGATCACCAGTTCCCTTCACCAGACTAACTGCACAACCACCACCACAAAGAGGACACAGCATTTGTTCCCAATCTCAGACATGAACCTCACACTACCATCTCTCTTTTACCCCATCATGCCGTGTTCTTCCATCACTCAGTCCTAGATTGGTTTGAAATCCACAGGATTTCCAGACTGTCCCACTCCTGGCAGTCAAGCAACAGCCAGATGCACTTCCATCTCCTAAAACATCTTCAGGTCCTAAGAATAGCTTAGAAATCCAGGCAATGAGTATTCCCAGGTATTCTTGATATTGTCCTAAAGGATTAGATCCAGAAAATATCTTAAAAGAAGGTGAGGTAAGTTTCACCTGCAGGTTCACCATGGGCAAAAGAGGGTCTCCTGATACAATTCTGCATGAGGATCACAGACAGCCCTGGTGATGTTCAAATGCTACCGTAAACCATGTAAGTTTTGGGTTATTTTTCAATAAAGGAAGCACTGTCAGCATCAGCTGCAGAAATCTAGTCCCAAGTGCCTAGCCCGGCTCACAGGAGACGTGCCAGCCCTTTGGATTTCAGATGCAACGTTTAGCCTAGCAGAGTAATTTTAGATTTTATTGACCTGCAGCAAGATATGTTTGGGGAATTGGTCAGAATATCATGAATGCTGACAACAGCCTTCTACTTCAAAAGCTTTTTGGGATGTGGAGAAGTAAGGACTCTAACGTCAGTGAGAAGACCAGGTGTCTAATCTTTGTACCAGAAAAAAACCCAAAAAGACAACAAATCTCTCTTTCTGGGAAATCAGGCAGAAACCTTATGCTGGAATGTAAAAGGCTGTCCCTACCTGAAGGTGAAACACTGGTTTCAATGGGAATCTCCACCCTGGAGATGGGAGAGTCGTTCTGGGCCCTCTCCAAAAAGGCTCTCTCCATCTCATGTTCTTCAGGGGAGCCCTGCTGGTAAGACATGGATGGTGGGGGCTCTGGGGTCAAGCAGTGCTCATCAGAGTTCACCTCCTCACATTTGATTTCCATCAGTTCAGGGTGCTGGGGGTGTGCGAAGGGCAGGGCTGAGGAAGCGAACTGGTGGTGGTACGTCTCCACCATGCTGCCCTGCAGCACCTGCTGAGCCATCACGCTGCCGCTCAGCGAGCCGTAAGCCAGGGCGGGCCGGCTGGTCAGCACCCGGTCCATCACCTCGTAGAACTTCCACGTCCGGCCGCCCCGCGGGGCTTTGCTGTTGTCCTTGATCCGACGGTACTCCAGCTTCATCTTCTTGATCTTCTCGCGGCACTGGTCGCCCGTGCGGTGGATGCCCTTCTCCCGCAGCACCTCAGCGATGCGGTTGAAGACGTGCTGGTTGCGCAGGCAGCTCTCCAGCTCCATCTGCACCGACTCATCGGCCCAGAGCTGCAGCAGCTCCACCACCTCGGGGTCCGACCAGTTACTGCCGCGCTCGTACTTCTTCCCCCGAAAATCCATCGCTCCGGGGCAGGCGGCCGCCGGGGGCTCGGCCCCCGCCCTGCCCGGCCCCGCCGGCTCAGCGGCGGGAAGGGGCGCCGAGGGGGGCCGGGGAGGGGGCGGCGGCGGCGGCACCGCGGGAGCTCCCGACGCGGGCTGCGCCGGGGGTCCCGCGGCCCGGCCCGGCCCGGGCTGCGCACCTGCCCCGGCCCCTGCCCCCGGCCCGGGGGGCCGTGCCCCCCGCCGAGATGGGCGGCTTGCACCTCGGCCTGGAGGGCGCCCGGACGGCCCCGCCCGCCCCCAGCCCCGGGCCGGCTCTAGGGCCGCCGGCACGGCACGGCTCGGCTCGGCTCGGCACGGCTCGGCTCGGCTCGGCACGGCTCGGCTCAGCTCAGCCCACCCGCTAGAGCCGGGCGGAGCGAGCTAGCGGGGAGCCGGGCCGGCATGTTCACATCCGGGGTGACGCACATGCGTGCGGCCTTATTCCGGGATAACTTTATCCCGTGCCAGGCGCTCGCTGCGCGCCCGGGGCCGCGCCGGGCTCCGAGCAGCGCCGCAGGGTCCTTCTGCCCGGCGCGGCCCTGCCTTCGCTCCGCTCCGCCCCGCCCCCGGGCAGCGCCGCACCGCGCTGTGCCGGCCCGTACCACGCTCGGCCCCGGCTCTCCCGGCGCTGCCCGGCACGGCTCGGCACGGCCGTGCCCGCGGTGCCTCCCCCTCGGGGGCTGTGCTGGCGGGCCCAGGGCCGCTCCCGGCGCCGCAGCTGCTTCCCGGGCCCGGGATGGCGGCGGCGGGTGCAGCTCCAGGCGCTGTCCGCCGTTGCCCCGGCAGCCCCTCAGGATATGGGGACAGGGCACTGCTTGCGGTCCCGGGACACCGGTAAAGAGCTTGTGCGTCCTGTTGGACCGTCTTTTCTCATAGCTGTAGAGCTTTGCAAGCAGCGGGGATGGAGGGACCAGGCGTTACAGAGTTGGTGGCAAAGTGCAAATCCTCCCCGGTACTCCCTCTGCTACATGCCTGAATGGGGTAGAGGGCTGCAAACAGCAAAGGCAAGATTTCTTGCTTTCCCTGTACATCACCAGGTCAGATTCCCTACAGGGATCTGTCAGTGCAGAACTGGAGCCTTCACAGAGCTGTCCTGCTGCATCAGCCGTGAAGGTGGCCCCAGGCCACACTGCAGGACAGAGCGCGTTGCACCATGGCCCATCGGTTTGGAAGTTTCAGTGGCACGGTGGCCTAAAGACAGATCTCTAAGGCAGCGGGTATGAACGTAAAAACAGTACTTTATGAAGAAAAACAGAATGCAACACGCTGTGCCCATATCCTGTATCACGGGTCTTTGGGCCAGTGCACAGGTTGTGAAGCACGTAACAGATCAGTGATTTCCCTTTTAGATCAAAAGATCTGCTTCATGGTAGCTCTGTGGGGTTTTTATCCAACTCTTACTGACACTCCTCTGCATTTTAAGAAGTCGTTTGCAGCCACTATGATTTTAGTTCTCAGACTGTGAAATGGAAATAAACATCTTAACCTTCATGATATGTTGTGAAACACGTTGGATGCTGTCTCGGGGAAGCCTTAGCTTTAGAAATGGCACTGCCTTGCCTAATAACTCATTGTCAGATAGTAAGCTGCTTAACTAGTGTTTGTACTTCTGCACCCCCAGAAGAAAGATGTGCTTTTACTTTCTCAGGGTTTTCTTTCCCCCACAGGAATGGCACTCTGTGTTCTACAAATAAAGCTTTAATTTCATAAGGACGTTTACATTGACTGTGTGCGGGAGTACACAAAGGCCAGGCCATGATGGATAGAGCTATTGAGGATAGAGTTTAACAGTAAATAAAAATAGACTAAAGGCAGCACGGAATAGCCTTTTAAAACAGCTTTTCAAAGAAACCTGGCTGCAGCCTGTTAGACCTGAGGGCCGTAACTTAGACAGGAAGTAGTAGAGCATCTCGAAAGTAACTCAGCATATGCCCTGGCTTGAGAAAGGGCTACTTAAAGGTATAGAATCTGGATTAATGACATAAAACAATACTGATAAATCATGTTCATGGGTCAGTTGTTTCCACCTTCTTATGCCAAGTGGAGCGGAAACTTGTTGTTCTTTAAAAATGAAATTAAGAGCTTCCCCTGCACTTGTGTTCCAGGCCTGCATGGTGTCAAGAACAAACCTATCACACACTGTTACATCTCCATGATCCTTTGAGCTGCTTTTCCAATTCTGCAGGAAAAGAGGACTAGCAGGGGCTGTGCTCCCAAAGTGCAAGGCTGAAACATGCACAGTGCAAGCCACTGAGAACTGCAGAACCAAAAACAGAGACTTTTGAACTGCTTTGGACACTTGTTTTAGTGACAAGTAGATGCCACTGAGTTTGATGTATCTAAAGCTAATTCTTTTAACACTTGTTGACAAAAACCCCTCTCTGCCTTTGCTTTTCACGCAGCAAGCTGAAGAATGCAAACCAAACGCTGCCACAGTGTTCCGTCCTTATTCACAGAGGATGTCATGCCTTGGTTTCATCTCAGCAGATGACAGCCGAGTGCCACAGTTACAGGCCGTTCCTTCCCTGAGCAAACTGTGTATCCCAACTCCTAACAAGCCATGACACACGATCCTGAAAATACCCCCTTTAAAAACTGTGTTAAGCTTCACTGTTTTGTTCAGTTTTGTTTATAATGGGTGTCCAGCTCCACCTTAGAGAGCAGCGTTGGGCCTACACGTTGCAGCAGGTGACCATGCTCTCCTCACAGTGCCTGTAAGCGATGATGTTTAAAGTACATTTCCATTAGGTGTGGAGTCTTACTCAATGGCACGGTCACAGCACCAAAATTAAAGCCCTGGAAGCTGAAATGCCTGTTTCTGTGCAGCAGATTGGGAAGCTGAGCAGAAGGGGCCCACAGAATACTGGGCCTTCAGCTGGGAGATGTGACATCCATCACAGTGGTTTGGGAAGGGAAAACTTCCACAAAGGCAAATGCAGGCCCTGCAATTCAGTTAAATGTCAGACGGCAACAATAAACTCTTTTGTTGTAACTACAGCAGCTTTGTTTTAAAAAAAGAAAGCAATACTTTTTTTAAAAGCCTCAGGATTAGGGAAGCCTTCATGCTGCCAAGAGGAGCAGTTTGGGTTAACACCTCCAGAGTCATACAGCTCTGCCCTTCTCCCAGGGGAAGCCATCCTCATCCCCTCCCAGCAGAGACAGCATTTGGCACTTCCCACCGCTGAAGATTTGCCAAGCAAAACCTCTCTGGCCAAAAGGGCTCATGCCCATCCATACGAGGGGGTGGGCTGGAGGTGGTGGTGGGCTGGAGGCGGGCGGGAGGTCGTTGCACGCCTCCTGCCAGGCAGGCAGCTGGGTGGCCGGCGTGGTGATGGAGGACAGCCCCTGCAGAGGGTGCTCCAGCCCCAGCTACACTGCTTCAGCCGGGTGTGCAACCTACTTCGGGTTTTACTGGAAACCCGGCGGTAGGAAGGCACACGTGCAAGCAGGGGGACCTTAGCAGGCCATGCAGGCATCAGGGAGAGATTTAACTGCAGGGTTAGTAAGCCCAGCAGGCCTGTTTTCTGGAAGTTCAGTACATGGCTCTCCACAGGTCAGTGTATAAGGAAGTTTCTGCTGCAGGCAAATAAAACACAACTCTTTTCAACATCCTCTGACGTGGAAAAGGATGCTGGTTTGACTCTTACAGTGCTGTAGATCACAGGAAGGTTACTGTCCTGGGCTACCAAGATGCTGAGGGGACTGGAGAATCTAATTAGGAAAAGCTTCAGGACCTGGGGCTGTTTAGCTTGGAGAAAAGAGAAGACTTGAGGGAGGGGAACTTTCCTACATTTAATAAGCACCTAAAGGGTGGATGTTAGGAGAATGAGGCAATACTTTTTTCTGTGGTGTCCACTGACAGGACAAGGGGTAATGGGCAAAAGCTGGAACACTGAAAGTTCCACTGAAACATGAAGTAAAACTTGTTTGGTGTTGAGGTGAGGGAGCACAGGGAGGGTGTGGAGGCTCCTTGGGAGGTTTCCAAACCCACCTGGACATGTTCCTGTGCCCCTGATGGAGGGGAACTTGCTTTAGCAGGGGCTTGGACTGGATGAGCTCTGGAGGGCCCTTCCAACCCCCACCATTCTGGGATTCCATCATGTGTAGCATCTGCTGGCAGTTCTTTACTTAAAGCCCAGCAGCACTGTGACCAAAAACACAACCATCTGATGCCTGTTTCCATATTGACTTGGAGTTAAAGGATTTGAGCAGACTCAGCTCAGGTTCCTAAGAGGTGACACTGGTAAAAATTCTTTGCAATAACTGGAGCATGGAATTAAAGTGCAAACAGAGCACTGAGACAAAAACATTCTTCCATCTTTCTACTTTGATAGATAGCATAAAGAAATATGATATTTTGCCATGTTATGGGACAAACCACAACTTGAAACTCCCTTAATTCTGTTAGTTTCTGTGGACCTGAGCTGACACCCTGGACAGAGATGGAACAAAACAGACTGCATCTCATTCCCCAGATTCATAGAATCATAGAATGGTAGGGGTTGGGAGGGACCTCCAGAGATCATCTAGTCCAACCCCCCTGCAGAAGCAGGGTCACCTAGATCAGGTCACATAGGAACATGTCCAGCTGGGTCCTGAAGACCTCCAAGGAAGGAGACTCCACAACCCCTCTGGGCAGCCTGTGCCAGGGCTCCCTCACCTCACAGTGAAATAGTTTTTCTTATGTTTAAGTGGAACTTTTTGTGTTCCAGCTTCATCTCATTACCCCTTGTCCTGTTGCTAGCTACTATAGAAAAAAGGGATGTCCCAACCTCCTGACACACATCATTTAGATATTTATAAATGTTAATAAGATCTCCCCTCAGTCTCCTCATTTCTAGACTAAACAGCCCCAGTTCCCGCAGCCTTTCCTCATAAGGAAGATGTTCCAGTCCCCTGATCATCTTGGTGGCCCTGCTCTGGCCTCTCTCCAGCAGTTCCCTGTTCCTCTTGAGCTGAGAAGCCCAGAACTGGACACAGGACTCCAGATGAGGCCTCACCAGGGCAGAGTAGAGGGGGAGCAGAAGCTCCCTTGACCTGCTGGCCACACTCTTCTTGATGCATCCCAGGATGCCATTGGCCTTCTTGCCCACGAGGGCACATTGGTGGCTCATGTTGAGTCGACTCAGGCTGATTGGCTTGAGTGTTTTTAATGTACTGGCTAGCCCTGTGACCAGTAACAAATAGAGATAAAGTCAAGCCAATTGTCAAAATTCATTTGTTAGAGGGATTCAAGAAAGGAAATGGATTGAGATTCCTATGCCCAATCCTGCTTCTGCAGTTTCAGATCCAGACAGGCCAAAAAAGAAGAGGGGCCAATTACCTTCTTCAAAGATACCTGAATTCCCATTGATTCAGCTGCCATAATACAGTATCTGTTATTCATAACTCTCTATGGTACAGATGAAATGCTGACAAATTGCAGATTGCACTCCTGCTAAACTGACAAGGGCACCACAGTTAACTAGGGAGCGACAGGGTCTGTGTTTTCATAGAATCATAGAATTGTTTCAGTTGGAAAAGACCTTTAAGTTCATGGAGTCCAACCCCTCCCCTCACCCTGCCAAGCCCACAACTAACCCATGGCCCTCAGCACCTCAGCTCCACGGCTTTGCAAGAGCTCCAGGGATGGGCACTCCCCCACCTCCCTGGGCAGCCTGGCACAGGGGCTGACAACCCTCTCAGGGAAGAAGCTCTTCCTCAGCTCCTATATAAACCTGGCACAACTTGAATCCATTTCCTCGTGTCCTATCACTTGTTATTTAGGAGAAGAGACTGACCCTCACCTCACTACAGCCTCCTGCAGAGAGTGCTCATGTCTCCCCTCAGCCTCCTCTTCTCTGGGCTGAACACCCCCAGCTCCCTCAGCTGCTCCCCATCACACTTGTGCTCCAGCCCCTTCCCTAGATCTGCTGCCTGGCTCTGGACACGCTCCAGCCCCTCAGTGTCCCTCTGGCAGTGAGGAGCCCAACACTGAACACAGCACTCGAGCTGCAGCCTCACTAGTACCGAGTGCAAGGAGACTTCTTCAGGGTGAAGTAACAGTGGCGACCCTCTCCTCCCACAACCAACAAAACCCCTCAAACGCAAGATCTTTAATACAGCAAATAAATTTAACTTCCCACATGATGCTGACATGTTATACTGTATGCAGAGGAAGTTCTTGCAGTGCTTCCCACCCTGTGCATCCCTCTGCCAAGGTGTGCCAGGCACCTCGTGGCCCTGGCAAGCAAAGGCACTCATCGTTTGCAGATTCTCATGTACATTTGATTTCCTTGCAGAGCTGCCTGAAATCTTCCCTTTCTTAACACTTTGCATCACCCTAGAGAAAGAAATCCTAAGAAGCTTCACTGTGAAGGACACATGGTGTGGCAGCTGACAAAGTGACCTCTGCAGTTTCTTCATGGTCCTCAGTGCAGGAAGAGGACTGTGGGGAAAAAACCACTTTGAAGAGAATAAAGGAAAATAAGTACTGGCTGGAAAATGAGCATCCTTCTATGTTGCTTCCCTCTTGTCATGCTGTTTGCATTAGCCAGCCATGTATATTTATTTGTTTGGCTTCTTTCTTTTTTGGCCTCTGATGCTTCTTGGGCTGGCTGTGCTCTGCACTGAGAGTTCTTTGCAAGGAGACATGCAAATGTTTTCTCCTTATCTGCTGCCAGAAAAGAACGTGGGTCATTTCAGAACCACAGACATGGAGCCAAGAACCTCTCAGTCCCTTTTGTAGCCTCCAAACTCACATCTGCAGATCGCAAAGATCTCAGTTTGATAAGGTCACTGTTTTTATCATCGAAAGCTTTGCATTTTGATGGTATTATCCTTTAACCTGAAAGAGATATTGAAACAGTAGCTAATAGGCTTGGGAACATGGCAACAACAGGGCTATGTGTGTTGCTCCACAGACTCAGGACATGCCAACACCGAATTTGCTCTACTGAGGTAAATACAAGAGCTAAAATTCCCCAAGGAATCACATTAAAACACCAGTATCACCTTCTCTGTGGCTGGCTAGACCATGCTCTTCAGTTGCCCTAAGACTTTTTGTCCCTCTAGTGTAAAGAAAGGGGGATTTGGGATCTGTCACCATTTGCCTTACAAGAGAAAAGCCAAAAAGCAAGGCAGAGAGCAGGCTACCTGGCCCTTGTCTGATGCTAGACATGGACACAGAGACCTCCATGTTCAGTCTGACACACAAAACAGTCGGGGTTAGATTTCTAGATAAAACCATGGGTGAGAATTATTCTGTAATTTCATTTATAATAGCAAGGAGTTTATACTGCTTCTGCCCAAAATAACTTCAGGAGCTGAAATAGGGTTCTTGCTTCCTGTAACATGAGTAAAAGTCAAGCAGGATACTTCTAATGTGCCCCCAGCAAGACTTGTTCACTCCTACTGAGTCTTTTCTAACTGGAGCAGGGTCAGTGTAGTTTTTTGGAATTGCAGGAGAAATGATCTGTGTACAGTGGGAAGCCACACAGGGTAAATAAGGCTTTGCCACAGAGCTGCAGTGCTATCCCACAGCACCCACGGTTGCAGGTACCCTAGGCTTTCACAGGGCTCTGCCAGTGCAACTCAATCCCAACATGCCTGAGCCCTGCAGCTATTCTGCTTCAGTCTTGCTGCACTGACAGCAGATCATAGTCCTCATCCTGACCATCCATTTCTGCTCTGCCAGGCATGAGAATAACAAATGATGGTAACATTTACTGGTAGCCTTGTGCCCGAGGCCACAAAACTCACATCACTGCTTGCCTGAATCAGAGAGCTACAAAGGCAGCATCAGTGTACCCATCCAGCTCAACTGTGCTCAGCTTCTGCTTCCCTGAACCAAGCATGATCCTCAAAAGGGGAAGTTTCCCCTCACATATTGCCAATTCTGTTTATCTTTTCTTAGTAACTGATATTAAATAGGTTTAGGTTTGGGGTTTTTTAAGCTTTCCTTTGTAGTCAATTCATGAGAGCTGGAGGCCTATTATCCTTATTCTCTCCATCTCGTGCAAGAGTTTCAGTGATGTTGCCCTTAAAAAGTCAGCACTTGCTCCCAGGAACATTGATTGTCCTTATGCAACTACCAGCATGCTCAGGAAACAGCCTGACACTCTGTGGGACAACATTGGTCTTGCTGAACTGCTTAAGACCAGCTGCCCAAGCTGGACAATTCTGTGATGCTTCATCCAGCCGTGCTCTGTTTATCTGAACTTGATGTGGCACAGAAAAGAAATCCCAGGTTTTGAATACTATTTTAATACAAACTTCCTGAGAGCAGGCTGGGGAATTCATTGCTGTCTGGCTGTGCAAGGGAATGAATGACAGGGAGGTTTTTGAGCTGCCCAAAATACACTTGTAAGTAAGACTAGCAGAAATTTGATGCTAACATCAAAATTCAGACAACGATGTTGGATTAATTACTGTCTGGAAAGGGGCATAAGCAGAAGTCAGAATAGCACAAGGATCTGATACCTTTAAGTAGATATTAAGAGTTTATCTTTGGTTCTGTGTGATCTTCCCTTCACAGTATAGTATGGATACAAAAATATGATCAGAGAAAGAAACATGTAAGTGGTCAGGATGGAAATCCGTTCTCCCAAGACTGAAGATCCTTCCAATTTCCCACATGGAAACCTGAAATCCCTTCAAACCTGGTGGCCCCCAGACACTTGAAGCCGAGGAGAGGATCCTCTTGTACTGACATTCATGCAGCATGTTATTAGTATTTGGAGGATAAAATAAGGCAGAAACAGTCAACAAAGTCAGGTGGGTGCTGCTGCTAGCTTTGTTACTAAAAGGGCTGCCAAGAACCTCTTTTCTCCTTTTCTTGTTGAGAGATTTCTCCTGCCTCTGCTGCTGATCTGGCATGGACTGGCAGGGACACTGCCCAGTTCCACAGCAGATTACCAGTAGCTTGAGACTGGAAGAAAAACTTCTCTGCCCAAAGGTTTGTCTCACAGCTGTATTATGAGGGTTGTTCTCTTCTGTTATTTCCATCTCTACCTGTGGCAGCTCTACCATGATGTGTTTCCTGGAAGATGTAAAGTGTTTAAATCTCCCAGTAAAGACTCCAGCCTACATAAGCAACCTCTTCAGTCCTTCATTACATTTGGCATAAGAAAGGCTTCCTAATACCTCTTATCTTCCCTGCTACAATATAAGCTGTACAGGAGATTTCTTGTTCCATCTATCACTGAGGCAGAAAACTGTTTGTCTTCTTTCTTTCACAGCAAGCTGAGAAGCTAAAATACAGCCTTTGCTTCCTGACAAACTCAGTATCATGTGGAGAAAATCTTCTCTAGGCTTATGATTGTTTTTGTTTTTCTTCTCTCAACTCTCTTAAACTCATCTTTTGGAAAATCTGGCACCCACAATTAGGCAAAGTGCTAAGCAGAGAAAGGAGACTGTTTCAGAGACAATCACAGAATGGTGGGGGTTGCAAGGGACCTCTAGAGATTATCTAGTCCAACTCCCCTGCTAAAGCAGGTTCCCCTATACTTGTGTCCAGTTGTTCTAAGATAACATTGGTCTCTTAACAGTAGCAAGCCATTTGGAAACACTTTTCTTATCCCTAATAACCTAATTCCTCTCCTACCTGCTGTCCTGCAAGCCTTTGCCTACTTTGTATTTCTGTAGTGGATTATTAATTCCTATTTTGTGCCTGTCCACATCAAAGATTTTTTCCATTTGATTCTCCAATGCCTGAAGATCCCTTTGAATCCTGACCCTGTTCTCCCCTGGGCTTACACACCCCCAGCCTGACACTGCTATCACTTTTGATAAGCATTATATCTGTTGCACTTATGAAGCCATTAGTAACAAGCCTAACTGACTGGTAGACCCCTCATTGCTCCCTCCCTGGTTCTCTGAGGGCTGTTCAGGGAACAGGCTTTGCCACAGGGCTGTGCACTTGTATTCCACGAGTTTCACCTGGGGTGTACGTCTGCAGCTGGTTTATCATGAAAAAGCATGGCAAACCTTGCCCAACTTGAAATAGAGGACATCTTTTTCTTCCCTGGTTGGCTCTTCTGTCAGAAAAAAACAAAAGGCAGACTGCTCTGAGAGGATTTCTCCCTGCCAGGCCTGTGCACCTGTGACTTATCACCTTGTTAACTTCTACATGCTTACGTATGGCTCGTTTGTTCTGCTTTTTCCAGGAACTGGAACTACACAGTTCTTCTCACCTCTTCCTCTCCTTCCTTCATCAGGCCATCATTAAGTACACCCTTTTCCTACATAGAATCGTTTCAGCTGGAAGAGACCTTTAAGATCAAAGTCCAGCCTTTGTCCCAGCCCTATCAACCACTAGACCATTTCCCTAAGTGCCGCATTCACTCATCTCTTAAACACCCTCTGGGACGTGACTCCAGCATCTCCCTGGGCAGCCCGTTCCAATGCCTGACAAGCCTGTCAGGAAAGAAATTCCTCCTCATATCCAGCCTGGCACACATTTCCTCTTGTTCTACTGCTTGTTACTAGGGAGAACAGACCAGCCCCCACCTCACAACATCATCCTTTCAGGTAGCTGTAGAGAGCGAGAAGGTCTCCCCTGAGCTTTCTTTTCTCCAGGCTAAACAGCCCCAGATCCCTCAGCTGTTCCTCATATGAAATGTGCTCCAAATCCTTTACTAGCCTGGTAGCCCATCTCTGCATCCTCTCCAGCACAAAGAAGAGCCCAAAACTGGACACAGTATTCCAGGTGCAGCCTCACCGAAGCTGAGTACAGGGGACATCACACTTGAGGATCTCATCCACTTCTTGTGGTGAGATCACTGCCTGCATTACAGTGGTGCAGACCCACCCAGGAGACTGCCACAAAGCTAATTAGACCAGCTGATCCTCAGCTGGTGTGAGCCAATGTACAGCTCTTCCATCTCAGTCTCCAGGGTGTACTCCCCAGTGTGTACCAGCCAAATAATGATGAGTTGACTAACAGTCATCCTGCTACACTGGTCCAGTTCCAAAAGCTGGCAGAGGGGAAAAAAAATTACTCTTAAAAATATAGCTGTTGGTCATCCCAATCTGGTTTTCGACCATAGAACAGGCAAATGCTTCATGTGTGTTTATGACTGTCACCTTATAACACAATCATACAACTTGCTTCCACTTTACATCTAAGAGAAATTCATTGACTTGTCACAGGTCAAAAAAAACCTGTGTGGAGAAGCACCACCAACAGATATTGTCTGTCTGCTGCAAGTTCAGTGCTCCACAACGACAGCAGCATCACTTAACCAGAACTAGGATGCCCCAGAAATGAACTCTATCCATTGCCTAAGCAAACAAAAATATATCCCCATATCTTCCAGCTGAAGCAAAACACAGTGGAGTAAGATACTAATATTTTGCTCTTACCTGTGGGCTTTGCTGGTAGAAATAGAAACAGGCTGGCTGACAGTCAGTCAGATATTGTCATATGTCCCTGGGCACAGCTGCAGTTATAACTGTGGTCAAAAGGCCGAGGAAGTGCTCTCTTTTGTGTTTGTTTACTTTGTCAGGTGTGTTCATTAGACCTAGATAGCATCGAGGAGCTCTCAGAAAATCATGTGTGAGAATCACCCTCCCTCCCCTTGCAAGGTTGTGCCAATCAGAGGCCATATCCTCATGCCCTTGGCTAGGGTCACAGTGCCTTCCTTGAAGTATTTAAAGAGCAGCGTGTGCGCTGGTCATCAATCATTGTGTGTGAGCCTTCTGAGTGGAAGAGAACATGCAGAAAACACAGCTATTGCTAGAAATTTCTGGAAAGATGATTCCTCACAGGCTGACAGGGGTTTCATTGCTTTAAAGAAAAGAACAGAGTTTGTTTTGCAGATTTTAGCAAACCTTTTCTTTAAGAGCTTTAAGAGTGTGATGTTTACTGAGCTGTTGTTAAATGGTGATTCATTCAAGGGAACTTCACAAAAGGTTCTAAAAACACTTATAGAAAATACTTTCTCTAAGTGATAAGTTGTTCAGCTGGTCCAGATGTCAATAACAATCAGACATCAGTGCCTTGACGAATGCCAATGCTAACTATGTTCTCCAGCCCCTAACTTCAGAAACCCTCTAGCCCTTGCAAATCTGCAGAGATCACCTCCTAACCTCAGACTGTCACAGCAAGTTCCCATCCCAGAGGGAATACTCGAGACCCTGCTTTCCAAAGCTAATAAATCTCTGGCAAGTTGAGGCCTAGCACCCTTTGCAGGGTCTTTTAAGCCTCCCTAAAGCCAGACTGTGCTGCTGCTGACATGCTCACATCGTTTTCCAAATATGATATGTGGTGAGAGCAAAAGAATCTGCTCTGGTTTTGTAAGCAGCTTTTACAAATAGCAGGTAAGTGCAGTGCCAGTGATCTGAGACAGGGTGCTTGTGCCCTCAGCACAGCCAGAAGGGCCATGTCATCCTCAGTTGCCAAAGGGAAGTTTCTCTGTGCTACCTTGGGATCGTGGCACAGCTTGAAACTGCTGGGTGACTGCAAAAGATGAAAGAATTGTTTTCAGTCTCTATTTAAGTCTTTGATGCATCTGACAAGACTGCAGGAAGGGAATTGCTTTTATGCTATGTGAGTTATGCAGCAGAAATTGAGCAGAGGCCAGTCCCACCCAGACTACTGGAACGTGCTCAGGGCCGTTCCCAGGTGACACAGGAAAGGAAAGGGAGAGCACTGGGACTGAAGGTGTGAGCTGCTTGCCTTGACCTTGAGTCAGGTGTCTATAACTAAGGCTGGAGTGTCAAGGTCCATCCCTTGTAAATCAAGGTGGGAGAGAAGAAACACGATCTCACCTGTAATACTATCAAAGGCTTAACAAACAGCCTTGACATCACACTCCCAGTTTCTCAGCCTTTCACTCTACCCTGTTATTGTCTGATTGTCCACTCCAGTAGTATCTTCCCCACCTTCAAGAGACTTTAATGAACTCAAATTTAAGTCTACCCTTAAAAACTTATCTTACTGGCTAAGTAATGTCTCTTCATCCCTTCTCCTCTGCAGTTTTAGATCCACTGATGGTTAATCACCAAGGAAGACACACACAGAGCTCCCTTTGATGGTCCATTATCGCCATCTATCTTCGCTCTTCTTTCCCATTTTTCAGTTTGACTGGAACTGCTTTGGTTCAGAAGTGACCAAAACTACAGCAACTTTCATCAACGAAGTTAGATACA
Source organism: Colius striatus (assembly GCF_028858725.1). Classification (NCBI taxonomy): domain Eukaryota; kingdom Metazoa; phylum Chordata; class Aves; order Coliiformes; family Coliidae; genus Colius; species Colius striatus. The sequence goes on from NC_084764.1 coordinate 7,716,393, forward strand.
TTTCAAGCCGGCTATTTAGAAATGACAAACAACTCACAGAAAAATCATTAAGTCTGTTGCTGGCCAAGAGGTCACGACTGAAGCAGGCTGTTTGTCCCACAAGGAAATGTGCCTTTTTCCAATTGGAAGCAAGAAATATTTTGGCAAGCAGAGGCAGCCTACATAGAAATGTGTTCTGCCTATGCCCAGGCTGCTTCAGTTTGATGGATGCATTCACTCTATCTCCACCAAACTCCATAAACTTCACTAAATTCAAATATGCAAACAAGAGATAAATCAGGGTATAGTTATGTTCAGAGAGACAGCACAGATTTCCAGACCAGCTCTCCTCATTAGTCTGCTCTGAACCTCTTTGCCCACAGACAGAAGGATAACCCTTTCAGAAAGCATCAATGTTTAAGCTAATACTAACCTGCTTTAACAGCAGAAGCTAGGTGTGAAACCATCCAAATCTCACCCGTGTCATCGACCTTGGAGGCAGGGGCTTTGCTAAATGGCAGTGGTTGCTTGGTAGCCAGGAGGCAGCATCATCTAGCACTTACATGTCTCCAGGAGCAGAAGGCACTGGTGTGGAAGACCTCGTGCACCAAAGCAGGAGTCACCTCTTAGCTGTGTTGTCTTACCAGGCACTCTGTTGTGCTCCAAACCTCTAGGGGAAGAGTGAGAGATCATTGCAGTCTCCCTTCCAAGCCATGTGCCTGTCACATGTGGAGAACACACCAGATGCCCCCAAGTGAAGCTGGGGAAAAAGTGCAGGTGATCCCCCGATTAAGTGGTCAAGGTCCAGCCTTTGGTTCAAAACCAATCATAGTTATTGACAGACCAATTTGCAAGAAGGGAGGGATGAAAGAAGCTTTTCTTTATTTACAGCTTGCTTATGTTTTTCTCCATCAGCTCAGTACAAAGAAAAATAGGTATGTTCATATAAACATCACTCTGTAACTCCATAAAGTCTGTGTATCCCCCATGTCAATTAATAAAACCAGAAACTCAACCCATCATCTGTTTTCCACTGAAGACTTTATTATCAATACATTAAGTTATCGGACATACAAAACCAGTCACCCTGATTTCCCCTTTTCCAGACTTGCCTGAAAGCTCTAATTTTTCACATCTAATAATGAATTTGGTGAGTTTTCAGGATGTTAGTGAGTTTAGACCCACTCCACTTCTAGCTTCATGCTACAAACATGGGAGCTAGAATTGCATTATTTCACTGTGAATACCCAAATGCTGACTTCCATGGAGATGGGGCATTAAGAACCACAACCACAAAGTTGATAGACAAACCCAGACTTTGGCAAGGAGAGCTGGTTCACTGTTGGCTCAGCCCTTCCTCTCATCCCCTGGGAATGTTTATTCACACATGACCAGGCTTCAGATGTTTCCCATAAGACTGATGACCTAAGGAGTAAAATGTTAGGCCTTGGCTGGTGCAAAGATATTGTGTCTGTGCAACTTGTAGTCCTCTTGTAACCCAGAAACAGAGACACTTGATGGTGCTGAGCATGCCTCAGGCAAAAGCTGGAAGCATATGTGCAGTGTTTGTCCTCCCTCTCTCAAACCACTCCAAGGCCTTGTGCCAGCTGATAGGCAACTGATTTAATACAGTGTTGTCCTTCCTCCTGTAGAGAAGTGTTAATAAGCCTTTATGAAGGGCAAGAGGCCCCTGGAAGATGCAGCATGCTTTAGCCACTACCAGGCAGGGCAAGTGCATATAGGCAGCTGTTCTTTATCTTGCCTTGTTGTCTGGACACGAGGGATGAGACAGCTGAAGTTACTCCAGAATCACTGGAGATAAACTGGACCTCTTTCTCCAGAATACCATTTGCTTTCAATTTCCTCTACTGCCATCAGGTCCAGGATGTGACAGTAGAGGAGAATGAGCTGCTTTGGTGGACATGTCCAATCTGGACCTTGATTCATACAAGCACTAATGTTCAGAAGCTACTCCAGACCTCTGGTATGTTTTTCAGCCTTTGGGCTCTGGTTCACAGCCTCTGGCAAGATTAGCTGGAACTAATAAGGCAGACAATGTCTGCTCTGCTACTCTTCTGAAGATCATTACTCCTCCAGGTTGTGGTAACCTCTGGCAAACTTCTATATTGACCTCTAAGAGAGGTTTAGAGATGTCTGAAGCCTCTGCAGTCACTGCTGCCAGATTCAGAACTCATAGCAGGACATGACACTCGTCTCAGTGAAGATGACCAGTATGGTGCCTATACTCCAAATGAAGTGTGCTTTGCCATAATTTCTTTCCATGTTTTTAGAAAGCACTGAAAGACTGAGAGAGGAACGAGATGAAGAAACACAAGGATGCTGATCTTCAGTGAAAGAAGCTGATCTGTGCAAGGAGGGGCCTGGGACCCTACAGCACTGACAAGTCACCACCAGACTGTGGTCTTTCAGTGGTCTGGAGTTACAAATGAGCTGAATATAATGGTATCTCACCTCTAATATGAGACTCAAGTGAGGGGCTATGCTGGTCATACCAGTTGGTAGTTTAAGTATAGGCTTTTCCCAGTCTGCTCCAAGTCTTTTTGTAGAAAAGGTGTGTTGCATCTTTTTCTGCACATATTAAATAATCTCATTTTATTCTGAGAGATATTCAAACATTTTTGGTGACACAGTTTCACTGCTTTCTCTTAAATATTTAACTGTGCAAGCTCATGCTGTTCAGGCCTGGAATATCTCAAGATGGAAGAGGGAAATGAGACTGCTTGGAGCTGGGCCCAGCATTTCTCTGGCAAATGTACATCAAGTAAAACAAAATATCTACAGACATAAATAAGAGATGAGAGATTAGAGGGGGAAGTGGAAGGGGAAACTCAACTCTTTCTCCTGCTGTGTCCAGCTTGAACTCAAACACAAGTTTGGGGGAAGGGGGCAGAGCAAGAGAAAAATGATCCACAGGAGAGAACGTGAAAAAGCTCTACTTTGCAGCACAACCTCATACCAGCCAGGGAGACAAACAGGAATAAGCAGGCAACAGTGTGTGGCCTTTTATGAGAAATCTCCCACTTGTAGGAATCCATTTTTGGATGACCATATTTCACTGGTCTTTTTTTCCCACCCTTATCTGACTCTGGCTTCCCAGGTCTTGTCTGCAGTTAACCACAGCAAATACTTTGAGCAAAAGTCACTTTGCATCTCCCACAATATAGAGGAAGAAACCTAACAGAGGCCTACCAAGAGGAGCCACTGAGGTAATTAGATATACTTAGGTATAAAATCATCTCTTTTAGACCATCATGCTTAAGGCAAGTAGGAAAGGATGCAAACTTTCATCTGTTCACTTTCAAGCTTCACTTTTCTTTCTGCTGTGGTCCTGGCTCTGGCAACGGGGTTGGACTAGATGATCTTTCAAGGTCCTTTCCAACCCAAGATTCTGTGATTCTGTGATGTGGTCAATGAGATGACAGCTGTGGTGGTGGTTTCTGGATGGAACAGGAATGCCCCTTAAGAACACAATTAAGATCTGTCACTGAAGACCACCAGATGAGAACTCGATCCCTGTGGCCTCAAGAAAGAATCAAGGAAATGACAGAAGCAAAAAGGATCTGCTTAAGATAACAACATTTTCATGGACTTTGAGTCAATGTGTTATCTGCTTTCAGGGAATTACAGCTTTACTTACTTTCCAGGAAACCAAAACATCACCGTAGTCATAGTCCTCCTAGAAAGCATGGAATGCTAGGAACGTCTAGGTGTTGCTCTCAGAAATGCATAAATAGGTGCTGATATAATATTTCCATTTCCCCGTGATTAGGTGATACTGGGATAAAAATGCTCATCCAGCTAAATTCAAAATGCTTATTTCAGCAAATATGCAGCAGGTGGAAATCTGGCATAGGCAGTCATTGTCAGCACAGACAATGGGTTCACATCATTTGCCCCTGACATCAAGAAAGGCAACAATTACCAAATGACCAATTAACAAATGATTCAGTGATAACATTGCTCAAGTTTCAGCAGTGGTCAAAACCAATCAATCTTTAGGCATGCTGAAAAGATCACAAAGGTAATACTGCAAATAGAATTATGGGAATCATAGTAGTCCATCCTAACAAACTGAATCATAAAATTGTTTCAGTTGGAAAGGACCTTTAAGCTTATTGAGTCCAACCCCTCACCTCACACTGCCAAGCCCATCGCTAACCCATGAAATAACTGTGCTCAGTTTTCTTTTTCAAAAGAAACAGCCAAAATAAAATAGAAAATATTGAAGGAGATACTAAGAAAGATTGGAAAATTATCCATGTAAAAACATAGAGAAGGATAGAAAGAAATGGTGCTTTTAGGAGAAAGAAAGCAGGTGAGTAGGGATATGAGCAGGCAGACATAAGCTCAACTTGGAAGAGAATATTTAGGCATACTTAACGACCTCACTTTCATAGGTAAGACCCAGAGAACACTCAGTGTAAAGCTCTGAATGTAAAACTGTCCCCCTTGCGCACAGCAGTTGCTGCTCCCTAGCAAAACAGATTGAGCTGAAGCAAAGGATTCTGAGTTACGCTGCAGAGTGCAGCTGCACAGATGGCTCCGCAGGAATTGGAAAGACGCAGCCCTTGTCTTGAGAACTTGCTTGAGACAAAGTGCTTGTGAGAATGCAAAAAAATCCAGCAGAGACTTACGTAAACAGCACAAGGACTCTCTGTAGTTGAATGTGGTTATTAACAAGGTGCTACCTGGTGACCATGTAAAAGCATTTCATGCTGTCCTCTGAAGCAATGCAGGAATCGTGGAATCATTGAATTATTACAGAACCAGCTAAGTCCAGAAGCTGTTATTTAGTCAGTCAACTTGTTATTTATAATTGATTGTGTTAATTCTATTTATGTATTTCTTTTAAAATACATTTTCCTCTTGATTTTATTGATGTATTGTATTGTATTGATTGATTGTATTGATTATACGTTCAGGTATTTGCTTACTGCAGGCAGTGGAGTTAGTCATAGAATCGTAGAATCCTTGTGGTTGGGAAAGACCTTTAAGCTCATGGAGTCCAACCCCTCCCCTCACCCTGCCAAGCCCACCACTAACCCATGGCCCTCAGCACCTCAGCTCCACGGCTTTGCAATAGCTCCAGGGATAGAGACTCCCCCATCTCCCTGGGCAGCCTGGCACAGGGGCCAACAACACTCTCAGGGAAGAAGCTCTTCCTCAGCTCCAATCTAAACCTCCCCTGGTGCAACTTGAGCCCATTTCCCCTTGTGCTGTCACTCATTCCTTGGGAGAAGAGAACAACTCCCACCTCACTACAATTCCTTAAGTGCTCATGTGTCCCCTCAGCCTCCTCTTCTCCAGGCTGAACATCCCCAGCTCCCTCAGCTGCTCCCCATCACACTTGTGCTCCAGCCCCTTCCCCAGCTCTGCTGCCCGGCTCTGGACACGCTCCAGCCCCTCAGTGTCCCTCTGGCAGTGAGGGGCCCAACACTGAACACAGCACTCGAGCTGCAGCCTCACCAGGGCCCAGCACAGGGGGACAATCCCTGCCCTGGACCTGCTGCCACACCAGTGCTGACACAAGCCAAGATGCCCTTGGCCTTCTTGGCCACCTGGGCACACTGCTGCCTCCTGTTCAGCCACCGTCAATTAACATCCCCAGACCCTTTTCCTCCAGGAGCTTTCCAGCCTTCCAGCCTTCCTGGAATATTGTGTCCAGTTTTGGGCCCCTCAGTTCAAGAAGGACAGAGAGCTGCTGGAGAGAGTTCAGTGCAGGGCCACAGAGATGATGAAGGGAGTGGAGCATCTCCCATACGATAAAAGGCTGAGGGAGCTGGGGCTCTTCAGCTTAGAGAAGAGGAGACTGAGGGGTGACCTCATTAATATTTAAAAATATGTAAAGGATGAGTGTCAGGAGGATGGAGCCAGGCTGTTCTCAGTGATGGCCAATGACAAGACAAGGGGCAATGGTACAAGCTGGAACACAAAAGGTTCTAAAGAAATACAAGGAAGAATTTCTTCACTGTTCAGGTGAGGGAGCACTGCAACAGGCTGCCCAGATGGGTTGTTGAGTCTGCTCCTCTGGAGACATTCAAAACCCACCTGGACGAGTTCCTGTGTGACCTACTCTAGGTGATCCTGCTCTGGCAGGGGAGTTGGACTGGATGATCTTTCGAGGATCCTTCCAACCCTTAAGACTCTGTGATTCTGTGGTACCTGCTGCAGCACTGGTCAACAGGGCAGCCCCCTGCCCAACTTCCCTGAAACAGCCCAATTTCTGCTGCAGGAGAGACAGCCTCACGTGGCAGGTCTGTCGGAGGGGCTGCCACTACTCACTACTGAATTAGAATCAACAAAAGGCTTTTTCTATTCATTATTATTTGAGGACTTTGGAATTTTCAAGAATAGAACAAATTGGAATGACCAAATTTCTGCATTCATGAGAAACTAGCACCAACAAAGGGGATAATTAGTCAGATGAATTAGTCTGGGGAGAGGCAGCCAATCTGGGAAGCGTGTGAGTAACAGAGCAATTGCAGATCTCTAGAGACAGGCTCATGGGTGGGTTTTCCAGGGCCTGGGGGAATCATTGAAGCAGCCAAACCAGCAAACAGCTGCAGTAACAAAAGCACAAACCAGATGCCAGGCCATATGAGCTCAGGAAAATACAAATGAGGGTCCAATGCAGAAAGAGGCACAGGGCTCTGACGTCAACAACATCACACCAGGAATGCACTTGGTCCCTGTGCAAATCCAGCTCCACCAGAATTCCCCCCCAAACTCCCTGTGACTCTCATCCAAACCCTCTGCCCTTTGGAGATGCTGTACCCCTCTCATGTTTCTCTGTCAAGAGGAGGTGAAAGTCTGTTTCCCACTTTGCATCCCACTGCACAGACTATGGCGTCTGCAGCAATTAAGCCCAACTGGTTTAATCTGCTTTGAACCCAGCAGCTGAGAGAAACCCAGCCTGGAACCAAGCAAGGAAAGGTTTGGGATTTCATTACAAACTACAGCAAAGATCAGGTCTGCTCAAGTTCACAAATGCTTTGTTAAACTGAGTTATGCTTTGATCAAGTCTGATTGTTTCGAGAGGAAAAAATAAAGTGCAGAGCAGAGAGATCTGGAGATGTTTTGTTTTGGTTTTTTTCCCTCAGAGGATTTTGTGTTGGAGAATTCAGTAAATATCCAGGCAGGCAGAGATGTCGAGAGTTTCCCTCCCATTTCCATGGGTGGGCTGGCTCATGAGAGAGGCTCTGACCTAGAATTTCAGGTCAGAGTTCAGGAAGGCACCTGAAAGTCATGAGAAGAACAAGCACAGAGGACCTGCCCAAAGCCTCCTTCCAGATACAACTGCATCAGAGCCATAACAAAGTCCTGGATGAGTATTTGAACTTGGCAAGCTCAGCCCCATCTCTGAGTGACCTGAGGCCCTCCCTCTGTGAGGGCAACCTTTCCTCTAAGACATTTAGCTTTCTATAGACTGGTAAATATCATAGAGTCATAGAATAATTTCAGTTGGAAAAGACCTTTTAAGATCAAATCCACCCCCCTCGCCCCACCTCTCACCCTGCCAAGCCCACCACTAACCCATGGCCCTCAGCAACCTCATCTACATGGCTTTGCAACAGCTCCAGGAATTGGGAATCCCCCACATCCCTGGGCAGCCTGGCACAGGGGCTGACAACTCTCTCAGGGAAAAAGTTCTTCCTCAGCTCCAATCTAAACCTCCCTTGGAGCAACTTGAGTCCTCTTGCTCTTGTCCTGTCACTTGGGAGAAGAGAACAACTCCCACCTCACTACAGCCTCCTGTCAGGGAGTTGCAGAGAGTGCTCATGTCTCCCCTCAGCCTCCTCTTATCCAGGCTGAACACCCCCAGCTCCCTCAGCTGCTGCCCATCACACTTGTGCTCCAGCCCCTTCCCCAGCTCCGCTGCCTGGCTCTGGACACGCTCCAGCCCCTCAGTGTCCCTCTGGCAGTGAGGGGCCCAACCCTGAACACAGCACTCGAGCTGCAGCCTCACCAGGGCCCAGCACAGGGGGACAATCCCTGCCCTGGACCTGCTGCCACATCAATGTTAATACAGGCCAAGATGCCATTGGCCTTCTTGGCCACCTGGGCACACTGCTGCCTCATGTTCAGCCACTGTCAATTAACTGTCAATTAACACTCCCAGGCCCTTGCCCTTGTTAAACCTCATGCAACTGGCCTCAGCCCATGGCTCCAGCTTGACAGCTCTGTGCTTCCCTCAGCAGCCCTGGCTCTGGTGCCCATCCACAGCTTGCTTGAGCTCATTGCATTTTGTTATAAAACACACTCTTTGTGCAGAGGTAAACAAGGGCTCTGAAAAAAACCCAGCAGCTCACGTACAGCACACACACCCCCTGTGCCACAGTCCAGCACACACAAAGGGACTGGGTCTGTCGAGCTCACCATCAGAAAGTCTCCACTTGGGGCAGCACTTGTGCAGGGTCCTTCCTCCTTCCCAGCTCCCCCAGCAGCAGCGACGTTTCAGGACCCGCACTGAAAGCAAACCATTGCAATTACAGCCCTGTGTCACATGGACTAAAGCACAAGAACAACGAAGCTTTGGGGGAGAGGGGACCCAGAGCTCTCATTACCTTGGTGCTGCCACACCAGTGCTGATCCAAGCCAGGATGCCCTTGGCCTTCTTGGCCACCTGGGCACACTGCTGCCTCCTGTTCAGCCACTGTCAATTAACACCTCCAGGCCCTTTCCCTCCAGCAGCTTTCCAGCCCCTCTGCCCCAGCCTGGAGCGGTGCCTGGGGTTGGTGTGGCCCAAGGGCAGGACCCAGCCCTTGACCTTGTTGAACCTCATCCCATTGCCCTCAGCCCATGGCTCCAGCCTGGCCAGAGCCCTCTGAAGAGCCTTCCTGCCCTCAAGCAGATCTATGCTCCTGCCCAGCTTGGTGTCATCTGCAAACTGACTGGGGGTGCACTTGATCCCCTCATCCACATCATTAATTAAAAAAACAGCCCCCAGTCCTGAGCCCTGGGGAACACACTGGTGACCGGCCAACAATTGGATTTAACTCCTTTCCCCAGCACTCTGTTGCAGAAGATAAGGCACCACCTACACACCACAGCTCTGTGTCAGATGTCCAAAGACACCAGACGCCAAGAAGAACAAACATTTTTCGAGGTTTTTGCATTTTGAGGGCAGGCCTGAGCCAGCAGAGGTTCTGGCAGGAGATGGCAGCTTTATGCCTGTGTCATGCAGCACAGCACACTGAGTCATGAGGCACATTTGCTCTAAAGAAACTCAGTGTTTGATGGGTGCATGGCCCGTGTGGCCCTGCAGAGTATATTACAGTATAAACAGAGAGCAGATGGAGCCCAAGTAGCCCATGAGACTTTTCCAGCTGCATGTCCACAGAGAGCCAAAGAGGCAGTGGGACCAGCCGCTGTCCTCAAGGGACCTGCAAAGCCCCAGGCACCACCCAGAGACCTCAGCTGGTCACACTCACCCTCCTTGTCACCCCTCATTCACTTTGTGCTAGATCAAGTGGGAAATGTTTTCCCTTTTATAGTCTATCCTTCACAACACAGCCTGTCCTCTGTTTCACTTCTGCTCTCCTTCTCCACTCTGGATTTCACCCATGTTGCTACTGCCTCACAGAAAATACCAGTCAGTGCCTGTAAGTAGCTGGGATGATGTGCAAGGGCAACTCTTACTCATCACCCATCTGCCTCAGCTTAACAACCAGGACACATTCAATCTGAAATGCAGGTTTTAACCTCAACACTTTCCACTACAAATAACAACCTGTGAGGCCCTATGGGTTACTTGGGTTGCCAGAGAGAGTATTCACACAGATTATGCTGTTAGATAAAGCTAATGCTTGCAAAAGCTACTCCAGGCCTTCCAGGTCTGGACACTAGTTAAAGGGATTCATCCTTACTCCCAAGAGATTAGTTATTAGGAAGATGAAAAGCTACAGAAATGGGACATAGAGAAAGTGGAAAATTAAGCACCAGGGCAAGCATATTCTTGACCTACTCTGTTATCTAATTTCTTTGAAAATTAGAACATTGAAGCCTCTGGTAATCATTTGTTAGGGTTTTTTTAATTATTACATGCTTTCTCAAAATATTTGAATATATGCTCTAGATTTTACCCACACTTTCAGGGGTTACAGGAAAAGAAAGGACTCCATACAGAGTGATATCACAGCCAGCACGGGGAAAAAAGTCCTCTGCAGCGTGGGAAGATTGAACTGAACTTAAAAAGTTTCCAACTCAAGAAGAAGTGGCTGAACTGCTTTTGCCATGAGAAAAGGAACAGAGCATAAAGGATGAAGGAAGGAAGGAAAGGAAGTAGGACACAGATCACTGGGGAGCACAGTAGCCAACCTGACATGCCAGTAGTCTGGCACAAGTGTCACGGGAGTCCAGGACTTGATTTGCTCTCCCCAGGGGTCCCTTGTTCTAGATCTGGCAGGGTCAAAGCCTTCCTCAGCTAATCCTGAAAAAGCTAAATCTGTGGCAGTGGGGGAAGGGATGCTACTCTGCAAACAGTTTTTTGGACAGAATCTGAGAAAACACATCATGTCTTGAAGGAGAGAGATGGGGCAATCCTTCTGGTTGAGATCTGTGGGTGATGTCCTCTGGGATACTCTGGCTCAGCTGTGGGTAGCAAGTTACCCATGAGACATCGTCTAAGTGGGAATTCAGAGAAGAAAAACAAACAGGAGAGAGAGGACTCAAGTAGGCTGTCAGAGCTGAGCTGGCACTGCCATTTGCATGAGTCAAAACAGATATGCTAGCAAGTCTGCAAATATGGCAAAAATAAGCAGAAGGATGACTTTATTATGGATGTGAAAGGGACTTAACTGAAAAGACCAAAAAAAAAAGGAAGACATAACTAAAGAAAAATCAGGTAGTGCAGTAGGTCTGAAAGCTTCAGTACAAGAGTATATTTCAAGTCAGAATGGCCAGGATACAAAGAAATTCTGCAAAGAGACTGTGTTTGTTTTAGCAGAAGGGATAGGAGGGAAAAGGAATGATTTGTGCTTCTGGGAAACATCAGAGATCCGTTCTGTGGCGTGTGAGGAAAGGACATCAGGTGCTTGAGTAATTTCAAAGATCTAAATGCTTTTCCTGGAGTGCTCAGCTGTGTTGTCTGGGGGATTTACTCCTTTCCTCAAGCAAGGATTTATTGGGAAAGAAAATGAAAAGAACAGCACTGCATCCAACTCTGTGCTCTCCAGAAAACTGGATGGTTCCAAGGGAGACATGGCATTTCTTAGTTGCTCACTCAATCCCACCTCTCCACCTCCCTCCATGCCAGCCCATGTGCTGCAGCCCAGAGCTCATTGAAGTTACTGAACTGCTCCAGTGCTTAATAACATAAAAGTACACATGACAGAAGAAAGGTTATGTGAAGGCATCTTTCACCATCAGCTCTGTTTACCTGTCCAGCACTTACTTCTTCCTGCACTTCACTCCCTTAATTGAATCCTGACCTAAGCCAACCCGTTTTTTAAAACAAAAAACTTGCCCCCAAGTGACACAAGTAACCCTGCTAACTTCAGCAGGCAGAAAGAAACCACTCAATGTAAGCAACCATAATGAAATCAGGCCCTAAAAGTTTAGATTAAACTATGGAAAATTGCACCAGTGACTCATTCTGCCTGGTGACTCCTTGTTTAGGATGCTGAGAAATACAGCTCTGCATGGAGATGATCTTTGTACGTGAGTGCACTAGGAGGAAGGATGCACAGCAGCACTTCTCAGACAAGAAGAGAGAAAACCTGCAATGCATGCTGGTGTAATGCAACAGTCATGTTCGCTGATGGCACCAAACTGGGAGGACTGGCTAATTCACCAGAGGCTGTGCTGCCATTCAGTGAGATCTGGACAGGCTGAGAGTTGGGCAGAGAGGAACCTCATGAGGTTCAACAAGGGCAAGGGCAGAGTCCTGCACCTGGGGAGGAACAACCCCCTGCACCAGGACAGGCTGGGGGTGACCTGCTGGAGAGCAGCTCTGAAAAGAGAGACCTGGGAGTTCTGGTGGGCAGCAAACTAACCTTGAGGCAGCGATGTGCCCTCATGAGCAAGAAGGCCAGTGGTATCCTGGAGGGCATCAAGAAAAGTGTCAGCAGCAGGTTAAGGGAAGTTGTCCTCCCCCTCTCCTCTGCCCTAGTGAGACCTCATCTGGAGTCCTGTGTCCAGTTCTGGGCTCCCCAGCCCAAGAAGGACAGGGAACTGCTGGAGAGAGGCCACAGCAGGGCCATCAAGATGATCAGGGGACTGGAGCATCCTCCTTATGAGGAAAGGCTGTGAGAACTGTGGCTGTTCAGCCTGGAGAAGGTTGAGGGGGGATCTCATTAACACTTAAAAGTATTTAAAAGGTGGATGTCAAGAGGACAAGGCGGCACTTCATTCTGTAGTGTCAAGTGACGGGACAAGTTCAGTTTGTCTGCTCAGAGTTTAGCACTTGGGAGTGCCCTGGCAGCACAGGGAGGTGGAAGGGGAGGGCTGGGAGGGCAGGTGGTGACAATGTGAGGCCTGCAGCAGGGTACAGTACATCCCAGACAGAGAAAGAGAAGACTCATCTCCCCCCAGAAATATTAAAAATTAGCAAAAAGCAGGGAAAGATGTGGGCACTCCTGAAGGCACACAGCAAACAAACATCCTTAAGCCTTTGCAGCATGCCTCAGAGAAAGGCTGCACACATGGATTTCCCAGCAGCAGTGTCCTGGGTCTCCCAGCGGCTGGGAAAGCAAGAGATGCATCATTCAACTGAGTGCAGGCTGACAGGTCACCCAGGCCTGCGAGAGCAGCTGAGGACAGGGGGAGGGGGTGGAGGGAGTGCCCCAGCATGCAGAGCATGGCAGCCAGGGTGGGAGATGGGGAAAAGCAAAGTGCTTTGCCGACTTCCATGAGCAGGGAATCAAAATGACAAAATGAGAGCCTTAATTGCAGAGTAGAGATGTATCATCCATCCTCTCTGCTCTACCCCCCTGTAGGGATGTGCCACACAGATGTCTCTGTCTGGGGTGGCTGCCAGCAGGGCTTTGCAGAGGCTTTGTCTCTGGATGGGGACCGTGCATTGGCAGAGAAATTAGGGCTTTTATGTGCTTGGTAAGTGCGATTGTGGCTGCAGTTTGATGTTCCTGTGCTGCTAGACGACAGCTTGTTCCTCCTTCCCCTCATCTAGCCCTTGTGAGGAGAGGGGCAAAAAAACAGATCAGGAGAAAAAAGACCAATGAGTAAAGTCACAGATTTGCCATGGGAGGCAGAGCTGAAGGTATCTCCATAACACACAGGGATCATGACTGCAGGTTGAGTTGCTGGGAAACAAGAGAGCCAGAGGCAGCAGCTGCAAGGGGTGGGAGGGGAAAGTGAGGCCACTTTGTCACCATGTCCTTCCCTGGACACATTCTTTGGTGGCTGGAGGAAGGTCACTGTCACAGCAGCAGGAGCTACAATCCACAATACTGTTCAAGCAAGACAGATACCTCGGAAGGAGCAGCACAGTGGCTCAGTACTCAGTGACCTCAGGGCACGTGAAGTGTTTGGTGTCACTGCCTGAAGGACAGAGAGATATTGTAAAATTCACCCCTTCGCCTGGGGACAGCCCTGAACCTATGAGCCACTCCCCTCTCCTTTCACAGGGTGACTCTTTTCCCCTGGGAAGCAATCAGGCAGAGGGACTCACCCTCACAAACACCAGCTAGCGCTCAGGGGTGGTGGGTGGCCCCCCATCCCTCTGCCAGCCTCAGTGCTTCCCTCAGCCTGGGTGCAGTTTGCACAGCTGCCTGTGCACTGCCAGAGTTTCTCCTCCTTGCCTTTAGCATGAGATGAGGCGGGCTGAGGCACTAATTAATTTGTTTTGTTCCGTCATGGAATGAGGGGGGTTCAAAAACCCACCCAAAACAGAAGTGTAGCTGCAGGTCCCCCTGAGACTGACATGTTTTGGAGTATCTGGCAAATTGAAAACATTTGGCTTCAGATTAAGTGAAATGCTTTATTAGGTGGAAAAGAAATAATTTCCTTTGGGGGGCATTTTCTACAAGAGCCAAAGGAATCGGATGAAATGGCTGTATTCCCAAGGGAGCAGAGACTGCTCCTGGGGCTGCAGAAGGGAGGTGGTACTGCATGGGCTGCTGGTGGAACCACTCTTAACTTTGGAGTTATTAGAAATGTAGAGCAGCAGGAAAGGGTTAGAGGGGCCTGTTACCTAGGGCAGAGTAGCCCTGGTAACTGGGTGTTTACCATGTACAAGGCAATCCCAAACTCAATCCTCAAGAACATGTACTTTTATCTGCTTATCCCCCTGATGATCCCAATCAGGAAGCCATTGGATATGCTGTATATGTCTTCCAGGCTTCTCTTTTGTAGCCATCCCCCCATTTCTAGCAAAACACATAACAGAGATAGCACAGCCCAAGAGCCTGGTGACTGAAGCATTTAGGCATCAGTCTTTCCAACAGGAGGCTTGGACATGATTCTCACTCACCCTCTTCTGCCCTAGTGAGTGAGCTGGAAACCCCAGCAGTAACTGGTAGCCAGTTCCTCTCAGGATCCCAGCCTGAATCACAATCTGAAACATCATTTTTACAGAAGCATTAAAAACATGGGTCTATCTACATTGCAGCCATAGAGAGCTGAAACAACCTGCTTATTTTCACCTGGACTAATCAATCAGTTACTGCATCTTTGTCAAACAAGGAAACAAAATCCTCTAAGATGGAGCAAAAAAGGCACATGTTTCTGGTTTTTCTTTCTCTCATAGCTTTGCATCCAGTGGTCAGTGACCAAGTGGATGCACATTTTGTTGGCGGCCTGCAACTTGGTCAGTAACCTTTGAATACGGCAAATCAACTGTGTGGCAGAACCCTAAACTGCACAGTACCAGGCAGATATGCAACGCTGATCTCTCCCAAAGAGATGGGAGCAAAGGCCTTCTCTCTCCCATGGGCATGTGGGATCTATGAAGGTGCCATAGATCCTAGAGGGAAGGCCAAACATATCTGGCACAAATAGCATCAAGGTCCTTTTGTGTCAGCAGTCAGCATCTCAGAAAATCACCCCATGGCGAGGCTTTTGAGGGAGAGAACAGTTCCGCACAGCTTTCTAGCTTCCTTGACGTAAGCACTTGCAACACACACTTACTGGATACGCTCTCCTTCAGGGACAGCTTATGCTTGTTTCAATGTTCTTTCCAAAATATCTTACTAGGGTCATGGGAAGTGCTGTGCAGCCAAGTCAAGTGACAAGCATCAGCGTGTTGTCAGTATATGAAAGCAAAAACAAACCTTTTTTGAAGGAATTGGAGAGTCTAATGACTGAGCTGATCTGAAACACTTCCAGAAAAAAAAGCTGCAGCTGGTAAAGGACAGAAACTAGAGGATTTTACCTCCAGTTATTCCCCTAGGGGAAACTCCTTAGCACCTCAGATGCAAAGCCAAGCACAGCAGTGCCAGCAACAGCATGGTCAAAAAAGGGATCTGGCATAAGGACACGTTATTCTCAGATTAGGCTGATTGGTCCAGCATTTCTAGTGCAGCCTTAGACAAAGCCAACTCCCAGTGTTGCCTTTGCCATCTGCGTAATCAGGAGAACAGGTGGGTTTACTGAACTTCCAAAGCAGTAACAACCAAGTGCCTCACAAGCTGTGCTGTGTTCCCACCCCCGAGAGACAAAGGTACAACACTGCTCCAGCCTGGAAAATGACGAGCCAAGAATAGGCAAAATAAAACTGTTTGCCCAAATTTGCACATAAAACTGATGGCAGAGCAGCTGACTCAATCCCAGTCAGCCTGTCCCTAGGTCAGGACCTGAATCTTTAACACCTTCCTCCCAGCTTGACCTGAGATCTGATCTAGAAGGTAAATACTGACAGACACAGGCGAGCTTTGCAGGACTGCAGACCTTGCAGGACTGCAGTTCTTGGAATTCCACCTCATTAAGATCTCAGGCTCTGTTTACTTGTGGGCAGCAAAATTGCTGCACAGAGAAACCTAGCATTCCACAGCTAGTGTAATTTCAGTATCCAGTGAAGCCACTTGGAAATGAAGGTGGTAGGCACACCATGGCTTTAGTTACAGTATTTCACCTCTGGTTTCAGTCTGTAACAGGATAAAACTGCATAGAATTGGGTCACAGGGTTTCTTCAGGTGAAAGTCAAACTTCCCTAGAGGTTTCAGTTTTCTGGGGTGGGCTGTTTGGGGGGTTTTGAAGCACTAAATATACCTGTGACCAAATTTGGAAGAAAGTATTAACATTTTGTTGTTGTTGCTGTTCAGCTTCAAACTTGTTCTGTAGAGAGAGACAGAACACAGCAATACCTTATCAGAGCCTGTGAAACAATTTCCTTCCTTGCAAAGAGTTTTGGAAATGGCCCATTGTGTTCTGTATTCAGTCTCCAGTGAAGGTGCCTCCAGAGCCTGTGTGCCAGTAAAACCTCAGCACGCACTGTATTTCATACAGCAATAGAATACCTGGGAATACAGTGGCTGTTACAACTTTTCCAGCAACATCCACTCAAAATCTCAGTAAGAGTAAGGTGGAAGATCTCAGGCTAGCTGAGTAGCAGGGTTCCCCTTTTGCAGAAAAGTTCAATAGCTTGAAATGCAATTTCAGACCAGCATAAAAAGGTCTGTCAGCTTCCTGTGAAACACAAATCCTGTAAAATTTCATTTCAGAAACACTGGTATGTGTAAACACTGATACAGAGCTACCAAGATGATCAGGGGACTGGAACAGTTTATGAGGAAAGGCTATGAGCCCTAGGCTGTTCAGCCTGGAGAAGAAAAGGGGGGGAACCTCATCAGTGATAACTAAAGGGTGGGTGTTGAGAGGATGAGGTCAGTCTTTTTTCTGTAGTGTCCAGTGACAGGAGAAGAGGTAATGGACAAAAGCTGGAACACAAAACCTTCCACTGAAACACAAAACCTTCCACTGAAACACAAAGAGAAACTCCTTTGGTGCTGAGGTGAGGGAGCCCTGGCACAGGCTGCCCAGGGAAGGTGTGGAGGCTCCTTCTTGGGAGGTTTCCAAACCCACCTGGACACATTCCTGTGCCTCTGATGGAAGGGAACCTGCTTTAGCAGGGAGTTAGGCTGGATGAGCTCTGGAGGGCCCTTCCAACCCCCACCACTCTGTGATTCTGTGTTTCCCATATATTAGAATCAGCCCAGGGCTTCAGTAGCTCTTGACTGAAACTACCAGAGTTGGGTTTATTCCTCCAGTATCACTGGTGCTCAACACTGCATAGGGACAGCAAATTTATCTGAGAGTGAGCAACAACAACACACATCACTCACATCACAGACAGCAGTGGACAGCTCTGCAGCCCTTCATTAAATTACTGCAGAGTCCTAACTTAGCATAGGTAGATACTTTTCAGAGGGGAGCCACAGAGATCAGCTTTATTTTGGAAATGGGCACCTGAGCAGCCCATAAAAGCACAGGACTGATAAGAAGGAAACCCATGTTCCAATTAACCACTGACAAATGACTTGTGTTGAACAGACTGTGCTGAACAAAGCAAATGTAGAACCTGGAGTATTTAAACAAAAGCACAAAGCAGCACCTTGTGAGACAATAAAAGGCAGCAATATATAAAAAATCTCTTTTCTGCATCCTTTTACAGTACCATCTAGGAATGCACAGTACTTGGTGCACTCACAGCATTGGGGCAATTGAGATCTCACACTGCAGTAAACATCCTGAGAGGCAGAGGATGCTCTGCAAAGGACTGAATTCTCTGTGAACTTAGGAAAAAACAACCCAGCCACCTCAGAACCCACAATCAAAGTGGTCACAGCAGCACATGAAGACCATCAGGTCCTCACTGACACAACAGCCATTGCCAAGTCTCTGCTGGCAGCCAGGGATGCTGGTACCCAAAGTAAAGGCAGAAAGAGCAGGACAAAGTGATTGAGCCTCCTAGACACGTGGCTGCATCTTCACAGACTGTATGAAACCAGCAAGCAGCACAGCCTGCATGACCTCACAGATAGTCCCCAGCCTGACTGCAGAGTAGCCTAAAAAATATGCCCAAGCACGAGACAGTTCAGAAGATGTCCTACAGCCTTGCTCTTAGATCACATCAGAGTGCTCTTAAGAGGCCTCCAGATGTGGTGGCACCTATACCTCTGAGCAGTCTTTAGAGTAGGGATTCTTTCTTGCCATCGTCTTGTACCAGGCTTGAAGCCTCTGGATGTTACTGCCATGGAGGTGACTCTTGGACCAAGAAGGCCTGGATTAGCTGCACAGGATGCATTTAAGTAGATATGTAAATGCACTGAAGATGTTACCAGGGCTCATAACGGTCGAGGGAAGAGCAGGCTTCACTGACTGCCCTTGTCTCTACAATCCCTGTAGCAAACACCACATTTCATCCAGCAGAAAGGAGACAGACACTATGAGAGAGTTTCTCTTCTACAAGTTCAACCTTAGAAGAGTTAAAACCAAAAGGGCCTCTGCCCCAGCTGCATAAATATTTCCATGCAGAACAGAACTAAAATGGAGGTTAGATAAGCAAGACCTTGGCAGCAGGAAAAACAAACAAAGCCAGTCCCTGCTACACCCACTAAGCAGCAGCTTGTTTTGCCATCAGCAGCTTGTCACACAAGACCTGAAAAGACTCAAGAGGCAGGCAACACCAACTCAATCAGGTTTCTGTGAGCCTAGCCAGAAAGAGAAGTGGTTTGTGGCTAGGAATATCTCAAGCTGGGTATTCCCAGCATGGTGAGACAAGACCAAGGCTGCAGCCTGTCAAGCAACACACCAGGAGAAAGATGTGCCTGGCGGAAGGTTCACCTGTACCCTATGTCAGTGGAGAACGGGGAGCTAGTTCTTGCAGACTATGCAAGTTCATGGCAATCCTCACTCTCTTCGAAGGGGCTTTCCTCTAATGACAGCCCATCTTGGGGCAGTGGGATGCTTGAGTGGTTCTGCTGAGATCTCAACACTAAGCTGAAAGCAAAAGGTATATGTGACCTGGGCAGATGTCAGAGCAAATTCACCTCTCCACACCTCTCAGAAGCCTAGGACAGAGCTCTGGGCTCTCCCCAGCACCCTCACAGCAATGACACTACTTGCAGCCATGCATGAAGAAGCTACAGCCCAGCTGACCCCAGCTGCACTCACCAGCCTCCTCTCCCCTCAGGCCACCTTGGCCTTTCCCACTGTGGCTCGTGAAGAGCTGCTTGGCTGGAAGGATGATTCAGATGCAGCTCTGGTGAGGGGCAACTCTTGTACTACAACAACAGCACAGAACACAACATCTCTGTTTGCTGCTCAAGCCTCCTCTCCTCTCCCTCACCCCCCTCAGCTCTCTCCCTCTAATTTTATTCCCAGAGCCCAGATTGCTTTTAACAAAGACAGTTGAGTCATTTCCCAGCCCTGATGTGCCATCTACCAAATGCTTCAGATGACTGATGTCTTAAGAAAGAATCCAGGCTGTTCCCTTGCTGCACTTCTTAAAGCTGCTGAAATGGAGCAATTATACTCAATTTCTGTGACAAAGAACAAGAAGTCCTGTCATTATCACAGCTTCCCCTTGGAAAGGCTGTGGGTGAGAGGAGGAAGTACATGAGCAGTGTCACAACAATAACAGGCTGACGCACGCTGTGAACTGCAGTTGGCTGTGAATCCGCACCAGGAAGGTGTCTCCTCCTGTGTGGAAGCAATAAAGGCCAAGAGACATTCCCCTGGGTGCTCCAGGAAGACAGTGCTGTTTGATGGCCAGCCCAAGGGAGCAGGAGTGCCATATTAAAGGGCACCCTACCGGATAGAAGCCACTGCACCCAGGTTCCAATGCTGGGCACATCAGACAGGACCCACTGGACTCCCCACACCATTCAGCCTGGTCTCAGCATCACATAACATACCCAAGACCTCCAGGACAGGCAAACATTACTCTCAACCCAACATCCACCTCTATAGAGACAAAATGCTGTCAGGCAGCTGCCAGGTAACTGTGGGAGGCTTCAGAACGTTCCTCTCCTACATGTAGGAGAACATGTGTGCCATTGGCTTTTATTCCTTCCCATCCATAGTCACACAAGGGATACCAAAGGTAGGCAGAGGAACGGCCATGCCTGTGATCCCCAGGCAACACTGGCATCTGCTGTGAATGTTAGCAAGGTAGTTGCTGAGTGCTTTCCTGGCTACCTCAAGCAACTAAAGACACACAGTGCACCCCTCTCTCCCCTCACTCCTAATATATCCATTCCCACAACTCTCCAATCCCTTCTCAGTCACCAGTTTCTCATGCACATAACTGCCTGGATCAGAGGATGCCTGGTGTGCTTCAGCACTGTTCTCATGGATGTGTCCTTTCACACAATGGTGGGGGTTGGAAGGGCCTCCAGAGCTCATCCAGCCCAAACCCCCACTAAGGCAGGTTCCCCTCCATCAGGGCCATAGGAACATGTCCAGGTGGGTTTGGAAACCTCCCGAGAAGGAGCCTCCACACCCTCCCTGGGCAGCCTGTGCCAGGGCTCCCTCATTTCAGCACCAAAGTTTCCCCTCCTGTTCCCATGGAGCTTCCTGTGTTCCAGCTTGTGCCCATTACCCCTTGTCCTATCACTGAGGACTACAGAAAAAAGACTAGCCCCATCCTCTTGAAACCTACCCTTCAGGTACTTGTAAGTGTTGATAAGGTCTCCCCTCAGTCTTCTCTTCTCTAGCCCTGTGCAGGCCTCTCTCCAACAGCTCTCTGTCACTCTTCACAGAATCACAGAATTCTCTCTTGAAATGGGGAGCCCAGAACTGGACACAGCACTCCAGATGAGGCCTCACCTTTCATGGAATGTTCCAGGAGAACAGGCAGCAGGCTGCCAGTAGCACAGCTCTCTGCCAGCTCTCTACTCTACCCAGGACTTGAGTGCAGCAGTTTGGCGTCCTCCAGCTGTGTTCAGACATAGTATGAGGCTGAGAGACAAAGGGAGGACAAGTAGAAGAGACAAGAGAAGTGGACAAGTCAAAATACTCACACCTGGGCTTCTTTTCATGTCCCCTTGTGTCTGAATGCACAAATAATATTCAGAAGGACTTGGATGTTGTCACAAATTTCAACAAGTGACACAGGAAATCTTTCACTGACCTGATCTCTCCCTTTGCAGGGGGACCTGGTACCACTTCAGCATTTCTCTCCTCCTTTCCGACCCCATTTTCAGTGCACTCATAATCTGCTCTTCCCTACCTTTCTCCTCTCTTTTCACAGCCCGTATCTCTTCCAACTCACCACACAGGCTTTTGAAATGTAGGGAAAAGCTATGCCTAAGCCAAGAGTCCATCTCATGGCTACACCAGTGCAACCATTACCAGCCACTGTTCACTCCACACCCTTTGCTGCTTTAAGCTCAAATCAGCACCATATGACCATGCATGTCCCAGGCTTACCCTCCTGCTTCCCCTTCATTAGCTGCTGTGATTTGCTAAAGCCTGATCCTGAAAGTCAAAGACTGGACAGACTTCAGCTCTCCCAGTCATCTCCCTGCACTCAGCCCTCAAATTGCTGACTGGGTTCAAACAAACAAACCACTGAGCAACCTTGGGTTTGAGCTGCCTTTTACTGACTCCACATTTTGCAGTGCTGAAATAAAAGTGTAAATGAGAGCAGAATAGAAGTACAGATGCACACTACAAAAGTATGGACCTACACTCAGGTGTCTGGAAGGTTCTGTGCTATTTGTACTGTTGGCAGGAGTGTGACTTTATAAAGAAGTCAGCACATGTTCATGATTGAGCATAGCCAATATCCCTTGGATAAAACCCAGGCACACCTTCCCAGCCACAAAGGGCAGACCTGGGTGGCAGCTATTTCAGGCTCTTTGTGTCTTTGGGCAATATGAATACCCTTGGACAAAAGTTACCATTGCTCTGTGGCAGAGTCACTCACCCAATGCAAAGTTTTCTTTGAAGATGAGCACTTCTCTCCCTGCAGCAACTCACTGCCTCAGATACCAGTGCCTGTCAACTCATTTCTGTGTTGTCATCCGAAAGAAGCAATAACAAGTGAAAGGCACAAACCAGAGCAGCCTGGGAAAATTTTGACAATCTGACAAAGGAAAACAGAGGAAATATCTACTTGTTTATATATCTTCAGATTGTTGAATAAAGATTCCCCTGAAAAAACATCGTGACTTCCTCTAAACAGACGAAGAAAAGAAGATGTCAGCTCATACCTCATCAGATGTTCTGGTGTAAAAGCTAAACCAAGTATTTAGATGGATGATGCCATTCAATGACAGTCATGTCCCTTTCTGCAAAGCACAACCTGTCACACACAGACTAAACCAAACCCACGAAAAGAACAGAGTGTACAGAAACTACAAGCCGCCCACTCAAACTTCCAGATGCAAAATGGAACCCACAAGGAGGAATACAAACAGGGAAGGCAGCTGGAGCACAGGGCCATGGCCATGCCACGGGGTGGGGGGGTCAAAGGGCTTTGCAGGCACAGGCTCAGGCCTGCAGCCCCACAGAGGCCTCTCTGGTCCATGCTAGCAATCCCACCTGCCTCTGGCCTCCATTTTGCTTCTCTTCTCTAGCACCAGAGCACATTTGTGGACATGAAGCACGCTTGCAGAGCTGCTGTCAGACTGCCTCAAGTCCAGGGAGTACATGCTTGGTCCCTGTCAATTCAGACACTTCAGGAAGGGCAGCAAGGCTGATCTGGGAAGTGGAAGGGAATGCTTGGATAGTAATAGATAGAAGATCTCAATAAAGGATACAACAGGAACACCTTTCTGATGAGGAAAAGCTGCAAGGCCTGGGGGTGTTTAGCCTGGAAAGCCTCACCAACACTCATAAGTACCTAAAGTGTGGATGTCAGGAGGATGGGGCGACATTTTTTTCTGTTGTCTACAGGGACAGGACAAGGGGTAAAGGACAAAAGCTGGAACATAAAAAGTTCCACTGAAATACAAGGAGAAACTTGTTTGGTGCTGAGGTGAGGGAGCCCTGGCCCAGGCTGCCCAGGGAGGGTGTGGAGGCTCCTTCTCGGGAGGTTCCCAAACCTGCCTGGGCACGTTCCTGTGTCCCCTGATGGAGGGGAACCTGCTTTAGCAGGGGATTGGGCTGGATGAGCTCTGGAGGGCCTTTCCAGCCCTCACCACTCTGGGATTCTATGATACTATGAACAAGATTACATTCAATTGATACAGCACAGAACAAGGGCATTTCCCTTAGGTATTAACCCCAAACCCAAATCTCGATGAGGGTGATCAAGCAGTGCAACATGCACCTGGAGAGGCTGTGAAATCACCATTCATGGAGATATTCAGTAATCAAACAGATATGCCCCATGCAACCCATAGTGGCTTTGAGGTTGGTCCTGCTTTTGAGTGGATGGAAGGCCCAAGTAATCTTCAGAGATGTCTTCTAAATTAGATTCTATAATCGTGTTTGATCACAAGTTACCACTGAGCATTAGAATAAAACAGGAGCTTGAGAATGGCTATTCACGCTATTTAGGAAGGGAACTGTGAAGAAATTAAAAGCAGGAAGCTTTAGAAATGTTCAATTATTAAAATAAGAGGTCTGATATTTCTCATATTGCTGGATGCATCCAGGATGGGAAAGGCAGACTGGGGAGCAACAGGACAGCACCTTCCCTTGCCTTCAAGAGATGACCTACCTTCCTACCATCCCACCATGCATCACAGAAGTGACAGTTATGGACTTGCTCTGGGAGAAGACAGCTCCGTGTCTGGCTCCAGCAGGTTCTGGCAGACAGGAGTGACCTCTCCTGGAGATTGCCAGCCCAGTAGTCCTGCTCCAGGGACTGCAGGAGCCCAGCCACAGTCTCTGGTTGTCTCTGACCAGAGAGAGGCTCCAGTAAATCTCTGTAAGCACCTCAGTGCCAGCCACATCCCCCAGGAAACGCAGCTCCCAGCAAACACCTTCCATCACATTGTCAGCCTGCAGAGAAAGACACCTTTAACAAGCACACTCATTTTGTATCTGACATGAATGTTATCTGCTAATGAAGTGCTCTCTATTTCATCCACAAACATGGAGTTCTTTAGGTAGATGTTGGTATAAGAGAGATTTAAATCTGTAGAGCCTATTCCAGTTACCCTGTCATTGGGGTGAAATGCAGGAAGGTGACTGTAGACAGCAGTGACAGTTATTCAAAACTGTAACCTAATTAATCACACAATTATATAATTACAAAAATATAGGGGTTGGAAGGGACCTCAGGAAGTCATCTCCTCCAAGTTCCTACCCAAAACAAGTGTGATTAGGTGATCAAGTAAGTCAGGACTTGTCTGGTTCAGTTTTCAGTATCTCCCAGGACAGAGATTCTCCTTTCTCTCCAGAAAATGTGCATATCTTTTTATGAGAACAGGTCTTATTGCAACATACATGGTCCCATATTTGGTGAGATGGCTGGTTTATTTAGTGTAGATAACTGTATCAGCATGTTTACATCAGGAGGTATTTTACAGCCTCACTTGGCATTCTCATGTAAAAACAACAAACTGGAAAATTAGGATTGCTCACAGAATGACCCAGAAGTGGTGGGCTTGGAAAGACAAGGAGCATGCTTGGCTCTACACGCCCACCTAGAAGACTGTCTAGCGTAACAAATTCATTTGTGGGGTTGATACATCCAAACTGGTATCATTCACATGGTAGCCAAGGAAGGGGATGGTTACAAGTGCACAGTGGAAGACAGACTTTTGCAGAGAAGCGTCTGTAAAGGATGATTACAAATCTGATTCTACCCAAGGGTCACGGTACGTGGCCAGTTAAACACAGTCCCTTAATGTGATAGTGTTGCTTGGACAAATGTGATTCTTGGACTTAAAAGTAGGAGAGTATCAGGTAATAGCAGAGGTGGCATTACCTCAGTATACAGTGCTTTTGAAACAGCAGCTTGGAAAGAGAAATCTGTGCTTGTATGTCAGCGTTCATAGTTCAAAAACAACCCAGAAACTGTCAAGAGTTCAGGACTCAGCTTCAAGAACAATTCAGCATCTGGAAAACATATTTCTAGCAAGAAACTTAAGGAGGTCAATCCAAGTTTATCCAACAGAAGGTCAAAAGATGACTTGAACACTGTCTATAATTACCAGCACAAGAAGAAATTATTAACATTAAGCCTCTTTAATCAGGCAGAGAGTGGAAAAAATCAAAACAATCCAGGAATATAATTTGATGTGGTGGTTGGAAACAGAAGCCAAGCAAATTCAGATGAACTACAGGGAGCCCTGTTCTGCAGAAGCCATTCAGCATTAGAACAACCTTCCTAGTGATGGGGTAGAGCTCCTATAATTTGAAGCCTTGAACTGAAGGCCAAAGGGCTTCAAAGGCTACTTTGTATCTCCAGAAATGCTGAAGCAGAAATTATTGGGTGAGATTCATTGTCAGAACAAATAATCACAAAGTTCCCCAGAAGAACAGCAAAGACTTCTGAAAGGACTGAAAGGCATCAGGGCAAATCGTGCTGTGTTATGGAAGCTAATGTAATTACTGTCAGAAATTACAAAATGAAAGCAAACCCTGATTTTTTTACAAGTCACGATTTCTTCCATAAAGCTGAAAATCACAGTGAGGAAATCCTTCATGTAGCCACCAACAATCAAAGGAAAGAGAAAGGACATTTGTAGAAAACAACAACAACAAAAAGAGGAGTCCTTTTCTGCACAACTTGAGCATAAATCCAAAATGAAGTAAATCCAGATCCATTTTAGTGCCACTCAGAGCAGCTTCTGGCCCCTCTGTTTGAAGGGATAAGGCAGAGCTGTGTACTTTTGTGAAATCTAACACAATAAAGAAAGGTATACAACTTCCAACCTAGAGATTGCTAAAAGCCTTTTGGTATACCCTGACTGGCTTTTCAGAGCTAGCCTTGTGCTTTTGCATCTTTGCAGAGGCTTTGTGGGAACATAACACTACCAAACCAGCCATTTGGTGCTGGTGCCAGCAATAACTCAGTTGCAGCGTGCGAGGGAGGGCGGCAGAGAAATGGCTGGGAAGCTGTTGTGATGTGAAACCAGATGGTGTTTCAGCAGTGTTTTGCTTTGAGACTTCTGCGTTCGCTCCAAGCTAGGAGCTTCAGGGGGAGGGAAACCATAAGCAGATGAAAACATACTCAACTAACAAACAGTTTGCCCAAGCCCTCCCCTGCACGCAGCCCTGGGAGGGGGGGAACATCCTCTGGTGTTTGCCCGCTGAAGCAGAGGAGTGAGGACACGAGATTTACAAACCCAGCTCCTCAGACAGATGGGAAAGGAAACAGGAACTCCAAACACAATAATGCTTTACAGAAGATGGTTTGTTTGGTTTTTTTCTAAAATAAATCCCAAACAACCCCCAGCTGCTTCTCATTTCAGCCTGCAGATGAATAGATTTTGAGCAGAAGAGCAGCAAGAGACACATCGATGCTGCTCTGTAGAAAGCAGAGAGGCAGCTGTCTGCCTGAGACTCATTCCCAGGACTTCCCACCCAGGACACTGCCCTGTGTCACGCTGCTGTGATGCACACTGCTGGGGCCTGTTGCTTTCTTCAGGGGAGGCACAGGACACAGTTGGCTGTGCAAGCTGAAAGAGAAGGCTGTCCTATCCTTTCACACCCTGCTCACGAAGCCAGCATGAGAAAAGTGAGGCACAAGAAACGGCCAAAGGAGGAAAGATTTTCACAGGTTGCCTGCAGAAGGGAGGACAGGGCCTGTGCTGTGCTCTCAGCAGTCTCCCAGAGACAGAAAGCAAAGCTGCTCTGCCAGTTACCTACACATAATTTTTCACAACTTAGATGTAAGGGAAAGGGGCTGTGGGCCCTGGGCTCTCAAGGAGTATGTCACCTTCCTCCCAGTGCAACAGAACTCCATGTGTACCTTCCTCTATGTGCTAAAACCTCCCTCCTTCGCCAAAGGGAAGGAATGGCCCCTGAAACCAGCTCTGCATGGGCCCTGCTATGCTCACCCTGAGAGCCGCTCCACCCAGGCTTCAGAACTTTTTAGCCCACAGGGATTTGATCTAGATCAAGGGACAGTGAGATACAGGTGCCCTGGATACAGTCCAGCCAGCCAAAGCCAAGCCCTCCCTGCCCAGAATCTACCGTCATCCTTGGCCATGGGGATCTGCCCAGCAGAGCAGCAGCCTGGGCAGCAGCTTCAGCAGTGAAACCAGCAGCAGGAAGCCAAACAAGTAATGAAGCAACTTTGCAAGGTGGCTGAACATTTCCTGCATGTCCAAGGAACACCACTGTACTAAGAGAGGAGGCTAAAGCTGCTTTTATGGCTTCTGCAGAGCCTACAATATCCTCTCTCTAAAAGGGTGTATGTAAGGATGCTGCAGCAAAGATCTTCATTTCCTTCTGCTGCTGAGGAAGAGGCGACAGCCAGGTTGAATTTGGGAGAGGGTACATGTACTTTCTGGTAATCAGGGGACTGGGACATCTTTCTTATAAGGAAAGGCTGTGAGAGCTGGGGCTGTTCAGCCTGGAAGAGAGAAGACTAAGTGGAGAACCTCATTAACACGAGTACTTAAAGGGTGGGACAAAACTTTTTCTGTTATCTCCACTGATAGGACGAGGGGGAACGGACAAAAGCTAGAACACAAAATGTTCCACTGAAACAGAAGGCAAAACTTGTTTGTTTTTGAGGTGAGGGAGCCCTGGCACAGGCTGCCCAGGGAGGGTGTGGAGGCTCCTTCTCGGGAGGTTCCCAAACCCACCCGGACACATTCCTGTGCCCTCTGATGGAGGGGAACCTGCCTTAGGTTGGGCAGGGGATTGGGCTGGATGGGCTCTGGAGGGACCTTCCATTGTGTGATTCTATGATTCTGTGATTTCTGGTCTAGTCTGCTGGTCTAGTCTGCCATTCCTGCTTCACAGGACTCTTCCTGGGGCAGCCAGCTCTAAGGATGCTACAGGGTTGTTTCATGCCTGCTGGAGATGGGGTCAAACAAGGAGAGGAAATACAGGTAGGGATTAGGACAGTGGGCTTGTGGTAATCACTGTCTCACAAGGGCAGGCTCCTGTGTGCTTTCCAGCCATTCCCACCTATGCCACAGTCAACATCCTTTAGTCCTAAGCTTAGACCATCAGTTTCCTGGGATGGATGCCACGTGAATTTGTATATGAAACAGAGAGGGAGCACATACATGCTTTATCTAAACAGAGAGTGGAGTAAAGAACTCTGCCACAGTTAACATACTCTCAGGCCAGTTACAGTCCTTGTTATGACTGCAAATGATTTCTCAAGTACAGCTCTTCACAGCAAGGAACGTGCATTTTAAATATCTGTGTTCACAAATACATCACCATGTAAACAGTCCACACACCCCCACCTACCCTCTCCCAACATTCCTGTATTTCATGGTTACATTTACCTCGTGCTCTCTGTTGGTCAACAATCTTCTATAAGCCTGCACATTTTTCAGCCATCCTGATCCAAAAGCAGCCTGGACTTGCTAGTTAATGACACATCACTTTGTTGTGATGAATCAGGAGCATTGATTAGCTTTCCTTGAGTCTGATAAAACAGGTTATGGCTTCTCTGAGACTAAATAGTCCTGTTTCTCTAACTGTTCCTGCCACCAGACAGCTACCTGGCACAGAAAGCCGGCAGCCCTGGTGAGGGATGGGGCCACAGAGGAACACAGGAGGAACAGGCAGTAATTCTTGCACTTGTTTAGAGGTGGACTAAAAATAGAGGTTCTTGAACCTGTTTCACTGTATAATTCAGGCAAATTTTACCAGTAAATTGCAGCTATAAAGCAAAAACCCCACAGCCTTAAAAGGTCTCTTGAAGCCCATCCAAAAGACTGTTTGTTCTGTCCCAGTGCCCTGCACAAGAGGGTGGAGAAGAAGAGGGTGGGAAAGCAGATGCTAAATGTAGCTCTAGCTTGGTGGGGAAAGAGCAAACTTTGCTGCTGGGACAGCCCCTTCAAGGGCTCAGGGCAGAGCTTTGCTTACTCATTTCTGTACCCCCCGTGTACACACACAGTCCTTATACTGCCTCCGTCTTGGGATTTGACTTCAACTAAGGGAAATGCAGGAAATGATGATGGGAAATATTTGATGCCAGACTGCAATGCCAGAAAAGTTCTGCCTCTAGTTTTATGCAAGTGTCCAAAGACAAGTACAACACCCCTGATACATAGACTTCACTCCTCTAGTTACTCAGGTAGGACCTTCCCTTTGTTTCTGCAACCCTCTGGGTGTAAAGAGTTGACATTCTCCACCAGTTTCCTGTCTTCAAGCCTCCTTTCTGGTTTTCTCTCCCTTTATTCCTTAAGCCCCTGCTTGCTTCCTCCTTCCTTCTCACACTCTGCTCTCAGCATTTCCTCAACACAACAATAGAGGCCTTCTGCAGAAGATGATGTAGTCAAGGGTGAACTCTAGCAAAGCTCATCCCCTTCTCAGCTGGCCTATAAAGTTTTCCCCACACATACTCAAGTTTTAACTCATTAACTACCAGTTTTAGATGTGCAGAGACACTAACCTCCGTTAATTCCAAATATTAAATACACTACAATAAATTCAATGTCTTAAAGTGACAAGCAGCACCTACCCCTGAAAATGCAGGTAAGAGAATACAGCTGAGCCCAGGTGAAAGAGATGGCTTTACTCTACAGTTAAAAGCATTGCAGCACTTTTAGTAGTCCTGAGGGTGCCCAAGCTTTACTACATAACACATGGAACAAAACTGACCTTTGTGGCAAATCTGCAGCAGGGTAAATCCACCTCTGTAATGAGAAGGAATGGCTGTGACAAGGCAGTTGGCACTGAAGGCTACAAATGCAGGAGTGCGTGGCTGTAAGGGCATCTCTGTGACTCAAACCTGTTGCTAGGGCTATTAAATGGCCCTTCCAGCTTTCCCTGCAACCATTTGGATTGCTCTCTAGCACTCTTGGCACCAGCCCTACCTGAGATGGAGACGCTTTCATCTCCCTTCGCACCAGACATATTTATTGAACTCGTAAATCAGCAGCAGCTTCCTTGAGGCTCCAGCTGGCACAACAGGCAAGGCACCAAGGAGGGAAGAGCCAAGGCAGCGGGGCAGTGAGCCAGGAGCAGCTGCCCCATCCATGAGACTGCAGGTTCTGTCACAACCACAGAATGGTGGGGGTAGGAAGGGATCTCTAGAGCTCATCCAGCCCAACCCCCTGCTAAAGCAGGTTCCCCTCCATCAGAGGACACAGGAATGGGTCCAGGTGGGTTTGGGAATCTCCCAAAAAGGAGACGCCACACCCTCCCTGGGCATCCTGTGCCAGGGATCCCTCACCTCAATTCCAAAGAAGTTTGTGTACGTGTTCCTGTGGAACTTTTTGTGTTCCAGCTTGTTCCCATTACCCACTGTCCTCTCCCTAGGCACCACAGAAAAAAAGACTGGCTTCTCCTCTCAACATTCACCTGTAGGTGCTTTGAAGCGTTGAGGAGGTCTTCTCCGGGCTGAACAGCCCCAGGTCCTGCAGCGTTTCCTCATAAGGAAGATGTTCCAGTCCCCTCAGCCTCTTGATGGCCCTGTGCTGGCCTCTCTTCAGAAGTTCCCTGTCTCTCTTGAGCTGAGGAGCCCAGAACTGGTCACAGGACTCCAGATGAGGCCTCACCAGAGCATAGTAGAGGGGGAGTAGAACCTCCCTCAACCTGCTGCCCACACTCTTCTTGATGCCCCATAGGATGCCATTGGCCTTCTTGCTCATGAGGGCACATTGCTTGCTCATGGTTAGTTTGGTTAGTTAAAGACCCACCTAAAAATATTAGGAGAAGCCTAAGCAGGGAAAATAAGCATGGTGACTTTCATCAGACCTAAACTCTTCCACATTCATGACAAATAGTTTGGAGGCAGTGAGCAGAAGCATCCCAGCTTCCTGCAGCAGCATGAGTCACCCTACACTCTCCACACAGCAAAGTTTAAAGACTTTCCCACCTGACAGCTAAACACATCTGAAACATACTTGACAGGAGCTCCTATTTGTTTTTTTGCTGGAACCCTTAGAAAAAGAAGCTAAAGGAGCTGTATTTCCCTGGGAAAGCAGAACTGACCTTATCGATGTTGAGAGGAGGTCACTCAACAGGAAAGTCATGTTTATTGGCATTTTTCAGGCAACAAATGTAGAGGTAACAAGATCCTGACAGTGCACTGATAGAGGTCAACAAAAGCCATGGGGATGGTCTAGTCAGCCTTCAAACTTGCAATAATTAGAAACATATGCTACCTGCTTGCCTTCACCTGACTCTCCTTTCCTCCTGCAGAGCTAGTCAAATTAAACAGCTCACAATAAGATGGGCTAATATTCCCTAAAGGCTTGTTTCCATCTACACATCCAATCAGTTTTGTAACTGCCACACTTTACCCTTTTAAATAATAAAGCAAGCAGAACTTAGCAGCCTTGTTGTCATTTCCCATATCACCCTGAAATGTTTATTGTGACTGACAAACCAGTTTGGCACATCAGGAAACAAATCGCTGTGTCTCAGGTGGCAAGAGAGAGACAAAAAATGGATGGGTGCTATTGAGTTCTTGGTGAAGTGCAAACATGTCCTTTAGTGTAGTGAAGAAGTTATCATTGTTATGCAGATGTCAGCCAGGATCATAGATCCAGGGCTGCCCTGGGTATCACAGGTTGGACAGGCCTTCTGCAGAATACTTGTTTGTGAACCCCTCTTGGATCTGCATGTCAGATGCCTGATTTGGAATACAAGAGAGATCAACAGATCAAGACTGGATCAAGTGGCCTTCAAAGTCATTCTGACAAATGCTGGAGGGACAGCAAGACAACTCAAATGGAGAAATATTTTCCTAAATTTCTCCTGTATCAACCTCTATCAGGCCCCAAGATCTCTTGTGCTACCCTCCATCCCTCTGTTGTTTCTTCCTCCCTTGCCCGTCACCCCTTGCCCAGGGAAATCAGGCAACAGGCCACCACACACACCATTCCTAAGATATTTTTTCTGTTGTTTCAGCTGATAGAACAAGGGGTAATGGACAAAAGCTGGAACATAAGAAGTTCCACTGAAACACAAGGAATGCCTTGTTTGGTGCTGAGGTGAGGGAGCCCTGGCACAGGCTGCCCAGGGAGGGTGTGGAGGCTCCTTCTCTGGAGGTTTCCAAACCCACCTGGACACGTTCCTGTGCCCCTTATGGAGAGGAACCTGTTTTAGCAGGGGGTTGGGCTAGATGAGCTCTGGAGGGCCCTTCCAACCCTCACTACTCTGTTGTTCTGTGATTTCAAAGCTGATTTAGAGCTGGTGAAAGATGACAGCCCCAGAACCCGAGACAGACCACTGAGATGGAGCAGCAGTAGGGCACACTGCCCAAACACTGCCCGCCATCAAAATGCCTTTCAGGGAACAGGGGAATTTAATCTTCATGACCTGCTCCATGTTTGCTTCCCTGGGAATGCCAATTAGTGTTCCACATGGCATTTTCTAAAATACAGCTTTGGGCAGTTTATGAACTCAGTGAAAATGGTGAACTCACCAGAGACCACCAAGTTGCCACGAGATGGCTGTCAGGAAGGAATTTTGGACACAATTAGCCAGGGTCACGTTCTAAGCAGTGACTCAGAAATGAGTGGCTCTCTAATCTTATTTTTTTTTTGCCAGCCTTGCTCTTTACCTCTTATTGATTGCTAAACTGAATCTGAAAACAACCACACTGATGACAGGAATGAGAGCTCTGATTCCTGGGAACAAATGTTGACGACAGAGGAATCACTGGTTTTAGCAAAGCATTGATTCCTTGGCTCTGCTCCATCAGATGAATGTTTCCTTATTATGTCCCCAAAATCCCCTTGGGCAGGGGAACATGCAGTAGAAGCACACTCAGTTATTTTTCAGAGATTTTCTCCCCTGGGCTGTCAAAGATCTGAAGGAGCTGGCGACCAGCCCACTCTTATTCTGATAAATGCTATTTGCAACTAAAAATGGATTAAAATAGCCTCTGAAAGCTTGTCTGAAGAGGAACAAGCAGTCTTGTTCAGAGATGCCATTAGCAGGAAGATGTGGAGAGGGCTATTCTGAGGGCTGCTTATTTTTGGGTGTCACCCCACTTTGTCATTTGCCCTGACCTCAGCAAAATAAGGAGATTATAATTAGCACTTGGGGCACTGTTAATAGGAGCAGCAAACAGGACCTGGCCAAAACTCAAACTCAAGGTTCCTCTGGTTCTTCACCCATTCCCCTCCCCGGGATTTAGACCCAGGGTGGGAATGAAGCATGGCACAGGTGGGAAATCCTCATGTGCCCCTCCAGACATTTGAGCACCCTACTCCATGGCGAGCTTTCTTTAAGGTGGACAAAGACCCAAGAGCTTTGCTGCCTTTCACATTTTTCTACAGTCTCCAGTCCCCTTTATAGGCTACACAAGGCTGTAAGATACCTACATGACCAGCTTTTTCTTCTTATAGTTGATATTCTGATAATGAGCAAGCCAGGAACAAAAATTGCTGGTACTAATGCAGCACCTACGGTGGCAAGTGTACTGCTGCTTAAGAAAAACAGCCTCCTGCTTCTGTGTAAATACACCTTTGCATTGAAAGGCTTCTGTTTTACACATTCATTGGTTAAAAAGAGATTGACATTGCAAATATGGAATTGACAAACTATACCTGTGTGTGGGGTGTCTGAGGGAGCTGAGGGTGTTCAGTCTGGAGAAGAGGAGGCCTAGGGGAGACATGAGCACTCTCTGCAACTACCTGACAACAGGCTTGTAGTGAGGTGAGATTTAATTTCTTCTCCTAAGTAACAAGGGATAGGACATGAGGAAAGGGCCTCAAGTTGCCCCAGGGGAAGTTTAGATTGGAGCTAATGAACTTTTCCCCTGAGAGCGTTGTCAGCCCCTGTGCCAGGCTGCCCAGGCAGGTGGGGGAGTCCCCATGCCTGGAGCTATTGCAAAGCCATGGAGCTGAGGTGCTGAGGGCCATGGGGTAGTGGTTGGCTTGGCAGGGTGAGGAGAGGAGTTGGACTCGATAATCTTGAAGGTCTTTTCCAACCAAAATGATTCTATGATTCTATGTAATGAATCACAAATGAATATACAATATCTTCCCTTGGGTTACTGTAAGGATCCTGAGATACATTAGACGTTCATTTTGTACATCATTGTAATCCTTACCTCCCTACTCCAGATATGTGCTGAAATGATCCTGTGTACACTCCTTCTTTTGATACAGTTTTGCAGCTTGTGGATCTCTGCACCAGAGTTCACACTCCTCTCTCCATGGACTGCTCTATGAGGATCCTTCCAAACAGGTTTTCTGAACTGAAATCTCCTTTCTTTCTTCATTTTTTTGTCTCACGGGCAGGTGAGCAGGAAGAGTTGACATTGGCATGTACTCCCAGTTCAGGGGATCATGGCCCAGACAAAAAACAGATGTAACATCCAGTTTCTTGGCTTAGAAACCCACATAAACCCCTGCAAAAAGAACAAGAAATACAAATTGCTGTCGGTTTTCCGTTGCCTTTCAGTTAACTGGAATAAACTGACAGAGAGGCCTGGTTCATAGCATGGGTAAATATAAAGGGTTGTTTCAAAACCTGCTTGACACTCATTGTCATAACTATTGACAATAGGCTGCAACACGTCTTCCAAAAGGTCTTTGATCAAGAGCTTTTCATCTGACAGAGGGTATTTCCTGCCTCAGATGTTTCAAACCCTTGCAGCCTGCTTTGGTGTTGACCTTGAGCTTCCTCCCTTGGTACTATTATTGCTGTCACACTCTCGTATCATGCTAACATCCACAAGCTGCAGCATTTTTAACAGTTGCTCTGTGGTACATTATCCTCATTGACACTTTTGTTGGCTCCTGAAGTTGGTGTGTGGCTGTGGACACAAGCAGCTCTCACCACAGTCCACAAACTTACTTTATTAAGAGATGCTGCCATGGCCATTTGATCTACCAGGGCCATGTGATTTCCACATACATTTTCTGCTCCCGAGGGAGAACACTTGCTGCTGCTTCTCCTTACTGTTTCGCTGGAAGAAAAGTGGCACTGAGGTTTCACATCACTAATAATAAACTTTGTGTTGCAACTGGCACTAAAAATAGCTGAACTCACGTAAATAAGAACCGTAGTGATAGGCAGACAAACTAAAATTGTAATGTGGCAACTGATTTTCAAGATGGAGCTTCTAGGAAAAGCTTCCCAAGGACAAGATTATCACATGTTAAATAAACCCTTACAACAAATAACTCTGCCAAGCTTCAACTGACACAGGTTAGTTACCCCTCCAGTTCACAGAGCATCAGCCACCACTGTGAGAAAAAAGCTGTGGTGCTTCTCTTTCAGTGGGGCCTCCGTATTCCCAAATCAACTCCTCCTGATATGAGGCTGCTAGAAAGTCATGATAATTTTTGAATAGTTGATGCATTTCCTCTCTCTTTTCCCAGCTTACCAAGAATACTGGAATCTCACTTTCAAGCTTTTTCTTTCCACAGACAGGAAGCATGGAAAATGTTATAAAAGCAAAAGCAGAGATTTTTGCCAGACCAGAGGCTTCCAGGAGCCAAGAAAGGAAGAAAAAGAAATCCTCAAATAGCAGAAGATTTACAGTCAAATTGCAAGAGCTGTGCCTGAGGGCTGAGTTACAGTGATAGCCAAGCCCTCCCTTTTATGCTTATCTGTTTTGTCCCTCTCCAGCTTTAGGTCAGGCACATCCTGTCCCCATGCAGCCAGGTTAAACAGCAGCAGTGACACACCAGCTGTACTGCAAATGCCTCCAAAGGCAGCCTGGCTTTGTCAAGATGAAAAGCCAACGCAGAAAGCAAATTCCATGAAATCCTTCTGCTTTGCAGCACTTCATTCATAACTGCCATGATGGCTCTCAAAAAGCGTTTAAGGCATGACAGGCACCACTGCACGGCACCAAACACAGAAGATAAATGAGTTGCTCTTCCCCTGTACTCCCCAATCCTACCAGCTAGAAGAGAAACCCTGCTTCGTGACCCTGCTTCTGCAGGGGTGTTGGACTAGATGATCTCTAAAGGTCCCTTCCAAGCCCTACCATTCTATGATTCTATGCAGAAAGCAAATCTCAGCCCCACAGAAGACACCCAGTACCACAGGAAAAGCTTACAGTGGTGGGACAAGCATCCCATGGGGCCCAGCTCACTGCAGTGCTCCCCCCTGTGCCCACAGCTGGCTCTGGTACAGGTGAGAGTTCTCATTTTCAGGGCAGATGACTCTAAATGCTAAAAATTCTCCAGGAAACTTCCTCTTCTGAAATGTCAAAGGAATGTTTTAGCAGGAGTGCTTGTGGTTGTGGCAGAGCCTGGTGCTGGGGATGTCAAATAGCACTGATTTCTTCCTGGTACCACCAGCTTGATCGTAAGACCTCACTCACCTCACAGGACTTTTTGCAGCAAGAAGACAGGGCTAGAAATTGATGGCAAGAAATGCACAGCAAGGGAAATATTTTGAGTCAGGCTAAAAATAGAGCTCTGACCCTGCTGGTTTATATATAGCAAGGTCTATACATGCACTTGCTGGCAGTAAGTCAGCAAAGATGCCCCCATGAGATGTGCAGAGAGGGGAAAGCTGAAAGAGTAAAATTGCTGGGTGGCCAGCAAAGCTGCCAGGGTGCAGACTTCATGCATGAGACTTCTGGCTCATAGGCTTCACAAAAGCAAACAATTTCCTTTCCCCTCACTGTCTCCAAACACTCCACACTCCAGTCTGGTGCTTCATCCAACCCCCTTGTTGCTTGGGATTTTATCATCATGGCTCAAAACACATTTATCACCATCTTTAAGCCTCAGCCTTTGGCTTCGCACAAGACTCTCAGTTTCTGCTCGGGAAAGAAACACATTTCCAGTCCTTCTGTGCACAGAAGAGTGCTAGAGACTACTGACAAGCTCTGTGTGGAAACAAGAAAAAGGAACCAAACTGTATTCCTTGTTTAGTCTCAAAACTCCTTCCTGCCTTGAACCCACATCCGTTCTCAGATCAGGCTCCCTAGAACAGACCTGCAGATTGCCTCCAAGTCCTCTGTGCAGAAAGGAACCAGGTGTCTGATCCTGTTACATCAGGGTGCTACTCTGCTGAGCAGTAATCCTCTCTCTTGCCTAAGGCCTCTTGAGCCCTCTGTGTGCCCATGGCATTAAATGCATCAAAAGAACTGCTTTTTAAAACCATCAGGGTTACAAATCTCAGTTATTCAAAGCCCAGGACCCTTCTTCAATACCATGTTGCCTGTGTTTACCACAGACCTCTGAGACCAGGCCTGGTCTCATAAGCACATGCTTGGGATCTCTGGGATCTGGAGCTGGGTTTGAAATTGGCTGTCTCCTCTGTGATCACCACAAAGAGCTGTAGGTTTGAGCTGGTGTGATTGTGACACTTAAATGTTATGAACGGGTTCCTCCAGACATTCTGGGTCCTGTTTTGGATTCAGGCCTTCAGGACTAGGAAGTGCTGACTTTGAGGTGGATGTTCAGCCTTAGCTTTGCCCTCTGAGCTCTGGCAGTGCAACAGATTCAAGATTTTCTTTGACATGCTGGTGAGGCCACACCTCAAATATCATGTTCAGCTTTGGGCCTCTCACTACAAGAACATTGAGATGCTGGAGCCTGTCTAGAGATGGGTAACAGAGCTGGGGAAGGGGCTGGAGCACAAGTGTGATGGGGAACAGCTGAAGGAGCTGGGGGTGTTCAGCCTGGAGAAGAGGAGGCTGAGGGGAGACATGAGCACTCTCTGCAACTACCTGAGAGGAGGCTGCAGTGAGGTGAGGGTCACTCTCTTCTCTCTAATAATGACTGACAGGACAAGAGGAAATGGCCTCAAGTTGCCCCAGGAGAGGTTTAGATTGGAGCTGAGTAAGAACTTTTTCCCCTGAGAGAGTTGTCATCCCCTCTGCCAGGCTGCCCAGGGAGGTGGGGGAGTCCCCATCCCTGGAGCTATTGCAAAGCCATGGAGCTGAGGTGCTGAGGGCCATGGATTAGTGGTAGGCTTGGCAGGGTGACAGGAGGGGTTGGACTCAATGAGCTTAAAAGGTCTTTTCCAATCAAAATGATTCTATGAGTAACTCCACTGCCTGCACTAAGCAGATACCTGAATGTATAATGCATCAATAAAATAAAAAAGAAAGCGTATTTAGAAAGAAATACATAAATAGAATTAACATAGATCTACAATAAATAACAAATTAAGTGACTAAATAACAGCTTCTGGACTTAGCCAATTCAGAGATCCTGTTTTCTGAGGCTATGCCCTAAATAATAAACTTGCTCAGAGCTGAGCAAGCTGGAGCGTCCCACACCTGCACTGGGGCTCCAGCACAGCCCTGCCAGTGAGTCCAGCCGAAGCAAGAGCTGCTCTCCTTCGACCACAGCAGCCTCAGGAGATGTATGGAGGCTTCAGGGCCACATTGAAAGCTTCAGCCCCTCTTCAGCATACACAACTGCACCCTCACATCCTCCCCTATAGGGCAGCTTATCAGGGTAATACAGAACATGCCCTGAATGTACAGTACCATTCCCCATTGTTGGTTATAGAGGCCCATTAACATCCAGTCATACAGACAGATTACTTTATTACCTGAAGGTTATACCAGTCCACAGACTGAGCCATCCTGTTTGGGCTTGGAATCGCTGTCACACCAGCCCAGAGCAAAGCTCTCCTGCTACAAGCCAGATCTCCATGGAGAGTACCATATGCCTCAAACCACATGGTCCCATTGATAAACATCAGCACCTCCTGGGAGTCGTTTCCTGTGACCTCCTACCCAGGTGAAAAGCCTTGGATCAGACTTGTGGAAGGAGAAGTACAGCCAGCCCCAGCCTACTCCTTGAGGCTTATGCCCTGCAGACAGTACACGGAGGTGCATCAAGTGTCCTTGCTATGGTCCGGCACAAGGCCCTTGGGAAGGGATCTGTGCAGGCAGGGAGAGAGACCTGTGCTTTCTCACTCCTGCAGGATCAAGAAAAAAATATTAACCACATCCTTCATCACAAAACTCTCTATGAGGTCCTCCCCCCACTCTACTCTGCTCTGGTGAGGCCTCATCTGGAGTCCTGCGTCCAGTTCTGGGCTCACCAGTTCAAGAGAGACAGGGAACTGCTGGAGAGAGGCCAGTGCAGGGCCACCAAGATGCTGAGGGGACAGGAATATCTTCCTTAGGAGGAAAGGATGCAGGACCTGGGGCTGTTCAGCCTGGAGAAGGCTGAGGGGGAAAATCATTAACACAAGTATCTAAAGGTGAGTGTCAGGACGATGGGGTGACACTTTTCTCTGCAGTGTCCAGTGACAGGACAAGGGGTAATGGACATAAGCAGGAACACAAAAAGTGCCATTTAAATACAAAGAAAAGCTTTTTTACTGTAAGGGTGAGGGAGCCCTGGCACAGGCTGCCCAGGGAGGGTGTGGAGGCTCCTTCTCAGGAGGTTCCCAAACATGCCTGGACATGTTCCTGTGCCCCTGATGGATGGAAACCTGCTTTAGCAGGGGGTTGGACTGGATGAGCTCTGGAGGGCCCTTCCAACTCCCACTACTCTGTGACTCTGTGACTCCCTGGTTAGAAGTCAGACGCAAGGCCCCCAGGAGAAGCAGCAGCTTCAGTTCTCTTACCCAGTGCCCTGGCTGCACTTTGTGCTTCAGAAGCCACGATTTGGTTTTATTGCTAGAGACACAAAGCTATGTGGGTTCCCACAGCACAAAGAGCACTTTGTTCTTTGCACAGATCAATAATCGGCGAGCGAGCAGAAATCTCTCTTCTAAAAGTCTTTTCGGATCTCTGTCTGCTGGAACCTGATACGTGAGGAGCTGAGGGTTGATGCGTTTGGTCTCCAGGGAACGTTGCACAGAGGGAGAGCTGCCAGCTGTTAACAAAGCCAGGTCGCTGGGACACACTGAAAGGATGAGCAGGCATCATTTATCTTTTGGATTTTATTGGCTGGCTGCTCATCCCAGGACAGCTAACTGCAAAGGAAGCCTGACCTCAGCTCACCCAAGGCCCTGCAGAAAGCCTGGGGAGCACAAAGAGGGGCTCAGAGTCAGCTCAATGGTGTGACTGAGGGTGAAACAGGTAACAGAGGGCATTCCACATCTATTACCATGCTGCCCATCTGCACAGCACAACTCCCAGGGCCCAATTTGCCCCTTCTTGTTCTTCCATGGCCTGACGTTACCAGGCATCGTCTTTTTTCACCGTGTCATCTGTGGTTTCCCTTGGATCCAGAGCTGCCACAGCTTGTCACTGGATCAGCTGTGTATCAGGTCAACAAAGACTCCTGCAGTGTCCAAGTCTTTATAACATTCAGCCCCATTTCCCTCTAATCTCACACTCATTTTTTCTGCCCCACTTAGCCTTCCTGATGGGAGGCAGAAAGGAAAAGACAGCCCTGATACCTTCATGTTCCCTCCAGCAAGAGTCCTCCTCAAAACACTCAAGATTTTTGGGAACAACTAGCACCTACTTCACCTGGACCTTCCAACCCTAAATATTTGAGCACCTCAAAGCATCATAAGATAATGCCGCTCTGATTTTGTTTCACGGGAGAGAAGAGCAGTACATGAGTGATTATGCTAAGAACAACACATCTGAGGTTCTTGTTCTTTATTTTTGAGCTCAAGAGCCTTACATACATTTAATCACACCTACAATTTTCCTCCAAGGATGGGGAGGGGTACTAACAGCCCCCTGCACACTCAGCCTTGTCCTGGACCACAGCAGCAGCCAACCTGGCAGAAGCCCAGCCTGCTCAGGCTCAGCAAAAACTACTTGAATCCTTCGGTTCATTCAAAGGTCACTGCAAACTCCTGGGCTGAGACAAGACTCCAGAAACCCCTGTCTCTCCCAGTCTGGAGAGGGCTTAATTCAAAGCCTATGGTTAAGTCTTTGTGATACTATGGCTGAAACACAGTAAGTATGACCCAAGAACAAGCAGTTGGAATTGGAGGGCTATTTGTGCTCCTCTTATGGTTTTCAGTTTCGAGAACAACAAGCACTTGTGTTGTGTGTTATTCACAGGCCCCTTCCAAGCAAGCCAAGGGCTGCTTTTGGCTTGTGTCAGAAGTGCCTCGTGGTGCCACTGACATTAATCAAAACCACCTTTTCCCTCTGCTTGTTCTTTCACCATTGCTAGCCAGCAAATTTCCTGTACTAATTGCCATTTACTAGTGGATGCATATACAACATTCAGATACCAAGAAACCAGAGGCTATTTTCTGCCACCAGTGTCAGAAAGTCCCTCCTCAAAAATCCTTGTGGCATTTCACACAGAATCCCAGAATGGTGGGGGTTGGAAGGGCCCTCCAGAGCTCATCCAGCCCAACCCCCTGCTAAAGCAGGTTCCCCTCCATCAGGGGCCACAGGAACATGTCCAGGTGGGTTTGGAAACCCCCCAAGAAGGAGCCTCCACACTCTCCCTGGGCAGCCTGTGCCAGGGCTCCCTCATCTCAACACCAAACAAGCTTCTCTTCACGTTCAAGTAGAAATCATCAGCTTGTGCTTGTTCCTTCTTGTCCTGTCACTGGGCACTACAAAAAAAAGTCTGGCCCCATCCTCTCAACACCTGCTCTTTAGGTACTTGTAAGTGTTAATGAGATTCCCTCTCAGTCTTCTCCAGGCTGAAAAGCCCCAGGTCCCACAGCCTTTCCTACTCAGAGAGATGCTCCAGTTCCCTGATCATCTTGGTAGCCCTGCACTGGCCTCTCTCCAGCAGTTCCCTGTCCCTCTTGAACTGGGGAGTCCAGAACTGGATGCATGACCCCAGATGAGGCCTCACCAGGGCAGCGTAGAGTGGAGGGAGGACCTCATAGAGAGTTTTGTGATGAGGGATGTGGTTAATATCCCTCATGAAGCAATGTGGCCTCACCAGGACAATGTAGATGGGGAAAAGAACCTGCTGCTCACACTCTCCTTGATGCCTCTCATTTCAGTTTGAGCCCTCTGTACACCAACTGTCCCAAGGAGCCTTTCCCACTCTTGCATTTCTGACAGCCCCAGAGACTGCAGTTTCCTCCTCATAGAGAGGTTTTCACTGCAACACGTGCTGCGGGCACGGGGGGCATGCAGACCACGACAGAGCTTGCCCGTGGCTTTCTGTGAGCTGCATGTATGTGCAGAGCTTTGTGTGTGGTTCAGGTAAATATTACTGCACAGGTTTTCTCCAGAGATTGGTCTGGCCATGGCAGCCTCAGAGCACAAGGAGTCTTTGTGCTGAGCTGGCAGCTCTCCCTGCAGCTCCAGACAGCCACCCCGCAGCAAAGCCATGATGGAGGCAGCACTCGGTCTCTGCACGTTCTCTCACAGAGTTGCTTCTCCAGCTCAGCTTTTACTGCACATGTAGGACAGCTGTATTCTTTGAAAGACAAACCCTGTGCTGTGAGGACACCTTTTCAGTTCAGTGTATATAAGAAGTGCCAAGGCAAACAAAGCTGTGGGTTTGTGTTTGGTGCATTGGAGAGGGAAGTGCATGGGATGCTCTGGGATTGTGTTCAGTGCAAATCTGCAAATTGTGGCTAAAATGAGGGTGTTTTGTGTAACCACGGGTAGGTTGGACCCAGTGTTTTACAAAGTGTGTGTTTGGGTGTGTTTGCAGGTGGCTGGAGGATCTTCAGGGAGCTATAACCAAGAGAGAGCCGCTGGGGCTAGGACTGCATTAACCACACTAGATGAGCAACCCAAAAGGGTCAGAGCTCTTGAAGAGTTTTAATGAGGTTAAAGCATCCCCAAAGGCACACAGGGCTGAGGCACACTGGGCTTAGATGTCTGCAATGAAAGACTTTAAGTGGAGCCATGGCCCCACAGCTCGTGAACGAGCAACGTGCACCCTGAGGAGAGGCGAGTGTCTGTGCCTGCGCCGAGGGCTGCTCCTGCCTCACACGCAGTGTTTTGCCAACAATGAGAGAGCCATAGTGCTTTCCTATTATAGCAGCATTAAAGAAAAAGTCTTAACAATGTCTTTTTGAAAGTCTGAAGACACTGACAGAGGCACTTGAGTAGTTTATTACAGGAGCAATTGCAGAGGTTACCTGAGGCCGCTGCCGACGTGCAGCCGCATGCGGTCCCTTCCAGCCCTCCCTCTGCCTTCGCACCTGGCTCTGGGTGCTGGGCCTGCCAGTCAATGGCAGCTCCCACATAGAAAAAGAGGCAAAACCAACCCCCTCCTGAAAATGGCTCCCTTTTTGGTAAAAGATAAAAGCAGAACATTCTGAAAAGTTGACTTTAGCTTTCACTTGGGCATATCGCACTGCTCTTCCACCCGAGTCCACCCAAAACTGTCCCTGCTCAGCCTCAGGAGAAGGAATGAGATGCCTTCACCCACCCCTGACAAGAGAAGGGGTTGTTGAGCTGCACCTCCCACCAGGCATTGCTGCAGAACAGGCAAAATCAGATTTTGCCAGTTCTAATCCAAACCGAGTATTTAGCCTTGGCAAAGAAAAATCAACACAGCAGAAAAAATAAACAAGCAATTTCCTGGCCAAAGAAAACAAACCCCAACCCACAACATTTTTAAAGTAAATATTTAGTTATTCATATTTTTAATTCATTCTATGTGCTGTCACAGTGGGAGAGAGATCTCTATAATGCAACAAAGCATGACACAGAGGTATTTGCAGGTAAAGCATGTGGAAGGCCCAATTCTGGCTGAGGCTGCATCAGGGGACCCATGAAATGAGGCTGATGGAGAGAGAAGCTTCACCTCTCTCCAGGGCACAGGCACCCCTCACCCAGGCTGCCCACAGGATGCTCCCATCCTGTTAGGTATGATGGGAGCTGTTGGCCAAAGCACACAGTGGCTGGGACACAGCCACTTTCAGATTAGTGCCACCGACAAGCAGAGGGAGATGGCAAAAATAACACTTGCTTTGAGAACCGTGATGTACTTCCAAGCTGCTAAGAAAGAAGCTGAGTCTGATGTGCTGCCCCACTTGAACATCAGGCTGAGAGACAGAGAGCGAAATGGAAAATGTGAATCTGCTGGGGTTATGGAGACAAAGTAGCCACTGGGCTGTAAATCAGAGTGGTGAGTGTAGGGGATGCTGGGGAGAAGCAGATGGGCAGAGCAAACATTGAGCCCTTACAGCTTTGGGTGAAGTTTGTTCACTTCAGGGTGATGGCAGGCAAAAGCAGAACATTGTGTGATGGATGAGGTGTGTTGGAAGGAGGTGCTGTGCTCCCCAGGCTCAGTGCTGCTCCCTCAGAGCAGGTTTTATTCATCTGGGAACACTTACAAAAGAGAGCTTACAATCAGAGAATCAGAGAACCACTTTGGTTGGAAAAGACCTTTAAGCACATTGACTCCAACCCCTCCCCTCACCCTGCCAAGCCCACCCGTGGCCCTCAGTACCTCAGCTCCACAGCTTTGCAATAGCTCCAGGGATGGGGACTCCCCCACCTCCCTGGGCAGCCTGGCACAGGGGCTGACAACTCTCTCAGGGAAGAAGTTCTTACCCAGCTCCAATCGAAACCTCTCCTGAAGCAACTTGAGCCTTTTTCCTCTTGTCCTATTACTCATTACTAGAGAGAAGAGGTTGACTTGCACCTCATTAAAACTCCCTGTCAGGTAGTTGCAGAGGGTGCTCATGTGTCCCCTCAGCCTCCTCTTCTCCAGGCTGAACACCCCCAGCTCCCTCAGCTGCTCCCCATCACACT
This sequence comes from Colius striatus, assembly GCF_028858725.1. Lineage (NCBI taxonomy): Eukaryota > Metazoa > Chordata > Aves > Coliiformes > Coliidae > Colius > Colius striatus. The sequence continues at coordinate 7,760,875 of NC_084764.1, forward strand.
TGTGCTCCAGCCCCTTCCCCAGCTCCGCTGCCCAGCTCTGGACATGCTCCAGCCCCTGTGTCTAGTAGCAAAGGGCCCAGCACTGAACACAGCACTCAAGGTGCAGCCTCAGCTTCACAAAACAAAATGTACTTGGGGAAGGCTGAGCTAAACAGTATGACGATCGTATTTCTATTTTGAGGAGCATGGCTGAAAGAGATGGCTTGCAGGGAGCTACACAGCATGTACTCTTTAACAACCCAAAACTGGTGTTTCACAGGGACACAGTGGCAGGAGGTGCAAAGTCCCTAAATGTCCCGAGTCTTGTCCTCCCTTCCTGTTGCCTGCTGACAACAAACTGGAGCACCCTGGTTGGAGTTTGGCATATAGTGCCCAGGCTGCAGCAAAGCCCAGTGAAGCCCAGAGGAGCAGCTCACTGTAGCCTGGCCTGGCAGGTGGGTTTTCTTTATGTCACTCAAGTCTAGCACTGGTTTAAGATGTTCACAGAGGATATGGCAGTAAGTTGCAGGCTTCAGGCCACAAAATCCTTAAGGATGGGCAGGATCCAGACGGCTCTCAAGAGCCAGTGAATGGGTATGCAAGTCCTGACTTTTCTCTGCTTTAACAGCATTTGAGATGTTATAAAAATCTGAGCAGTATTTTAAAAAGAAAGAAAAAAAAGCCTGAAGGCCCTGTCAGAGGAACACAAAGTGTTCATGAAAGAATGCCAGCAAGACCTCCTGGGCCCAGGGGTTTCTATGGGGAACCCTGCCCCTGCCCATGGTATGCCAGGCACCAGCACAATGGCAGCAGCCTTCCTCATCAGTCTGCCTCCCACTCAGACTGCTCATCCTCTGAGACTGCCAGTCTCTGCTACAGGACAAGGTAAACACAAGCACAGGTCTCCTGGGGGAGCCAAGCAAGGAGGGGACTTGGAGAGCTCTAAGCAGGAGAGTCCAATGATGAGGGTCAGGACCCTCTCCAGAGCTTCACTGGCCTGTTGACCAGCAGCAGCAGAGCAGCAGCAGGAAAGACATCAAGCTGAGCTACAAGGATCAGACAAGACCTTGCACACATGTGTGACAGAAGCTGGGGGCATCACACATTGATCAGAGCTTTCAGCCCATTGTACGAGAGCTAAGGATGGACTGGATGAAAATCGGCACCATTTGGTAACAGCAGGAAAAAGCACAGCCCCAGCCTTACACATACAATCTCAGTTTACCTGTTATTATTGTCTGGGCTCCAGCAGCAACCCCTGAGCCAAATCCTGGGATGATTTATTCCTCACCCAGTGTAATTCCATTTATTGAGTGCAGTTAGTCATTGCAAAATTTGGCCTGATTCTTTTTATTGGGACATTTATTTCATTTTTCCAGTCATGCCCCGTGCAACGTCAACCCTACAGCCTATGAAAATAACCCTTTTCTCTGGCAGGACCAACATGGCATTTGGAAAGGAACCATATGCTGGCACTCAACTTCTACTTTATTTAGATATGTTCTGGAGGTGGTGCTGATGCTCACTTTAAGATCAGTCTCTGGGTGCCCACACAGGAATCAAGCACAAGGTAGAAGATAAACTGATGGACATAGAAGGACATGGGACATGGGCTCACTCCTCACTGATGGTCCCAGGCAGAACAGATGGGGTTGATCAACTTGGGGAAGGAAACGGAGCTTCACTGAATCCATCACAAAACCAAAACCATAACAAACATAAATCAACACAGAGCAACACAATGACAAAGAGCACGAGCAGCCCTTTCAGACCCCCTTCTCCCGCCCCTCCCCTCTGCCCACATTCACACCCCATCCCGGTGTCTTTACCTGCTCCCTCAGCAGCGCAGGAGGCGGGAATGGGGGCTGCGCTCAGTCTCTCACTGATGGCTCCCGCCGCTCGTCTCGCCTCAGGGCAGGAGGACTCCTCACCATTGCCCTGCTCCAGTACAGGGCCCTCACATGCCGCAGTCCCTCACAGGCCGCTCTGACAGGTGTCCATCCCGAGGGCTGCAGCTCCTCTCCCCTCCCGTGTGGGGCTCTGCAGCCCACGGGCACTCCAGCATGGCCTGTGTCATGGCCGCCTCCCACACAGTCTCCTGCTTGTCTGGCCATGATCACCCACAGCTGGGGGTGACTCTCAGCCCCACCAGTGCCCTCCATGGGTGCAGGGGCACAGCTGCTCTCTCACTGCGGGTTGAGGGGGGTCTCCAGTCTAGCACTGCTCCTCCCTTCCACCTTCTGTGACTGTGGGGTCCATGTGATGCTTCCATCTTGTCCCACTCCTTCCACTTCCTCTTCCACTGCAGATTTCCCTCCTCAAACAGTGATGGCAGAGGCACCAGTTTGTCCCGGGCTGGGACAGATGCAGCCCCCCATCAGAGCTGGGAGAAGCTCTGCTTACAGGGCAGCACTGCAGCCCCCTCCCATTACCCAGCAAAAAGTGGCTCCACACAAACCCACGACACGGGCTTAACACAGCATTTGAGCAGCAAACACCAGGGCCTGGAACACCTCTCTCCACAACAAGTATCAATAACGCTCTCAGAGGGACCACACCAGTACTTGCTGCCCACTGCAGACCTGGGCCCGCATCGGGAAGGGGTTGTTGCTCCACCATGGCCCTGCTTTAGGAGGTAGGTTGGACTGGATGATCTCTAGAGGTCCCTGCCAACCCCCACCCTTCTGGGATTCCATGATTCTGTGAACATCCTTTGACAGTGAATTGTGGGATTCTGTTACTCATTGCACAGGAAAAGTATTTCATAGAATCATAGAGTGGTAGGTTGGAAGGGACCTTTAGAGATCATCTAGTCCAACCCCCCTGAAGAAACAGGTCAACCTAGCATTTGTTCAATCATTGCATTTGTTCTAAACCTACTGTCCAAAAACTTCTGTGCTGCCCTGGGTCTTGTATTGTCAGGAGTAATTAAGAAGGTCCTCACTGATCCTCCCAAATGTGAATTCACATGAATTGCTGCATGTCCCTCCTAGCTTCCTTTTTTCTTTCTTCAAACAAAAAGGTCCTACTCTGCTTCTGTTCAACAGCAGTGAGTACAGATACCTTTTATTTTTAATATATTTTAAAAAATAATTAATCCTAAAGACAATATTCAAGATATCAGAACACTGTCAGCTTCAACAGTTGCCAGATAAAGACTTTTTTTGTTTGCTCTTAATTTCTTTCTTGGTAATTGTCAACATTCTAACCACTTATGACTACCACCCAATGACTCCAGCATCTCTTTCACCATCAGTAGTTGCTGCGTCACAGTACTTTGATTTGAATTTATAGTCAAGGATGTGTAGTTTACAGTGTTGCTGGGAACAGACTTAGCTCTTCTGATATTGTCAGGTCTTCCTTGAGTGTTTACTTTAGTCTCTGTTCAGAGAACAGGCCAAAGACTTTCTAGCAAGCTTCCTTCTTTCAATGTGTTTGCAAAAGTTCAGAGCAGAAGCTTCTAGCCTTTTATGAGCCATTCCTCAAAATCTTTTTTTAAGCATGTCTTATTATGATTTCACATTTAACATCCCAGTATTTATGATCCTTTCTGTTTTCCCCCTTTGGACATGACTGATGCTTTTTGCAGGGTTATCTTTTTACTTCTAATAATATTCTTTAACCTACTATTTAACTATGCTAGCTATTTTTATTCTTTTTGAAAAGTCTTTCTGGTAGTTACATTTATCATGGACTCCTAATACCCAGAGCCTAGATATCTGCAAGCTGTTTTCACTCTTTTGACTTCTTTTAACTTCTATCCTTGAAAATGCAGCTTTACTCTAGAGGCTGGGAGGAGGAAGTTTCATCCTACAGAGCCATGAAATTGGAATGCTTGATGATCTCTACTGCAAAGTGCCTTCTTAGTGCATCTGTGTACTCTGTGAGCTAAACCAAGAGCTCTCCAAGGCTCATAGGTGTTGGGACTTTGTTGTTCAAGGAAGCACTGCTTATAGTACCAAAATATATCAGAATCATCCTGCCCTTTTGTAAATTTACCCAGTTGGGATGAGATTGGGTGAAATTTCTTGTTCTTGCTTTGTTGCCTACCTTTGTACACTCTCTTCCCATCAGAACAGCTCATCCATCACATCGTCCTCGTTAATATCTCCAACACAGTCATATACGGACCCTACAGAGGAATGACATCTCTGCCTGGAAACAACTCTGAGACTGGCACTCTTTACTCAGCTGTGGTGTTTACCTCAGGTTTTCCTTCACATAAAGAGCTGCTCCTCTCTCGCTTGACTTACTCAGCCATCATGTACTTTGTTGTCCTACCAGTCAGCTCCTTTCTGCTAAGCTCCTGAAGTGACTGCGTTTGGCTGAGATACAATGTCACCTTCTTCTCTCAGATTCCTGCATGAAGCTCTCCTTCCCCCTGTTCCTGACTGCCAATTGTGCTGACAAAATAAGCCTGTTTAATGCAGAAACACCACGGAATCCCCTACAGAACAGAAGGAGGAGAGCCATCAGGCTCAGATTCCCAAGCAAAGGGATGGGACACCTGAGAAGGCTGCATGCAAGCCTGGTAACATGGAAATACCATTCATCAGCTTTCTCAGCCTCAAATCCTAGGGACACTTTGATTCTCTCTGGTTCCCCAAAGTACTTGCTGAGCAGCATAAAATGTGTGTTCCTAAAGGGCAGGTGAGCTTGGTCAGCCAGGGCTGCATGCAGTCGCCGAGCCTGGACCAGAGGGGCTTGGGCTCCGTGCAAGAACCTGCAGCTAATTAAGAGCCTCCTTCTTTGACACAGATCATCTCCCCATGCAGCAGTGAGTGTTATAAATCCTGACATCCGATTGGTGGGAATTTATCCTTGGAAGAAATCCAAGTTCTGCTCCATTCACCAACCTAATGCATCTCCCACAGCTGCACAGCAACAGACCTGCACCTGCAGGGATGCACCAGCCAAGGCCCAGCCATTCCCAGCTCTCCCACATGGGCACTGACCTACTGGAGAGCAGCTCCAGGAGAGGGACCTGGGAATTCTGATGGGCAGCAAACTAACCATGAGCCAGCAACGTGCCCTCACAGGCAAGAAGGATAATAGCATCCTGGGAGGCATCAAGAAGAGTGTGGGCAGCAGGTAGAGGGAGGTTCTCCTCCCCTTCTCCTCTGCCCTGGTGAGGCCTCATCTGGAGTCCTGTGTCCAGTTCTGGGCTCCCCAGCTCAAGAGAGACAGGGAACTGCTGGAGAGAGGCCAGCACAGGGCCACCAAGATGATCAGGGGACTGGAGCACCTCTCCTATGAGGAAAGACTGCAAGATCTGGGGCTGTTTGGTCTGGAGAAGATGAGGCTGAGGGGAAAAATCATTAACACTTACAAGTACCTAAAAGTGAATGTCAGGAGGATGGGGTGACACTTTTATCTCTGCAGTGTCCAGTGACAGGACAAGGGGTAATGGACATAAGCAGGAACACAAAAAGTTCCACTTAAACACAAGGAAAAACTTTTTTACTGTAAGGGTGAGGGAGCCCTGGCACAGGCTGCCCAGGGAGGGTGTGGAGGCTCCTTCTTGGGAGGTTCCCAAACCCACCTGGACATGTTCCTGTGCCCCTGATGGAGGGGAACCTGCTTTAGCAGGGGGTTGGACTGGATGAGCTCTGGGGGGCCTTTCCAACCCTCACCATTCTGTGACTCTGTGAAGCTGAGCTCCAGAGAGAAGCAGCCAGCTCAGGGCCTCACAGTGCACTGAGAGGAGGATTGGGAGCAGCACTCCCTGTGAGCACGAGACCATTTTCTGTCCTCAAACAAGCAGTAAACCTGAGGAGCCCCAACCACCAGCACCCCTGCTCTGAGCTTGCTTCTTCTGTGTGGTAAAAATACATAGGAGCACTTGATCCAGGAGTAAACACACACATAGTCACATCCATAAAATTAATAACTCAACCACTGAAGCTGGTGAAAGCTGGTGAATTGGTTATTTTGGGTTGTTTTTCTGGGAAAAGGAGGAGTTGGTTGATAACTCTTGCATTTATTCTGGGAAACAAACAAAAATGTCACATAAAAATGTCAATATGCTTCAGAAGTACAAAAAGCAGACAAGCTTCCTTGCATTTCACTGGATCCCAAGGGTGCATAAACTCAGGGGTGCTTCTAATGGAAGCTGATTACAAACAGGCTCTCTTGTTTGCCTTCTTAGGAAGACAGGCCACATTCAATTTCACTCTGAGGTTGGGTATTCTTGTCTTTCTTTCTTTCCTTCCTGCCTCTCCCCTCACCATTTGGGTCTGCTCCAGCAGCTCCATTCCCAAACAACTCTGCTTTAGCTGCCTCTCCTGAAAGTGACAGACCTGTTTCCTTTCAGGTTTCAGTGCTCCCGTGCCTTTCCACCCTTTCCTAATCCACCCAGCCAACCTATCTCCAAAGCCCAGAGTGCCTTGAAGATGCACAGCTCACCATGATACCACATCCACACCTCCTTGAAATCCCCCTGCTTGTGTTCCCAGCCCAAAAATGCCATCTGTACACAGGGGAAATGCATCCAACTTAGCTGAATAGTAAATGCTGCACAGTAAGTGTGAGCAATAACCCCTGTTTCTGATGCTGCTTTCTTTCTGTTTGCCTTTACATAAGGAACAGTGGAAAAAACATGTTGCCTCACTGAGTTTCCTCACTGAGATTCAAGTCAGCAAAGTGCAGGCTCCCTCAGACATTAGAAGCTGTTGAGAAAAGAGACTGAAACGGATCCTTTAACGATCACGGTCAGGACCTCCAAATACTTCTCAAAGGGAAAACACTGTCTTGCCAGAACCCAAGATTAAAAGTAACAAGCACATAAACATCCTTCACATGGGTTTGTACTTGCCAAGAGCTGTTTCACAAGCGAGCTGTGTTCTCTCCCTCCCTCCCTTCTCGCCAGTCCCCTTCCATCCTGCCCAAGAAAGGTCATTTTCTTCACAAGGAACTAAAAAAATGAAATAAAACATCTTCCACCATAACAACTGAGTTTTAAACCAAGACAAAGAAGAAAACTTCCCTTTCACCACTTCCTAATAAATAACTTCAACCTCTTCAATACAAATATTTCCAAACAAAGAATCTCTGTTTGAGACAGAGTTGTAAATTATCACAGCAGACCTTGTTCTGTTTGAAATCAGACCGAGGAGAACCTCATTTGGGGTTCGAAGAAAGGCTTCTGCAGTCTCCTGTCAGTACAGAGGAGCTGAAGGAAAGCACATAGCATGAATGTTAGAGGAGCAAATCCAGATCAATTCCAAAGCACAGACCACAGCTCTTTTGACACCAGTGTGGCCAAACCCGGCATCTGACCCAGTGTGATTTACACCAAACTCTCAAAGTCTCAAAGAAACATAGAATCATAGAATGGTAGGGTTGGAATGGACCCTTAGAGATCATCTAGTCCAACCTCCCTGCAGAAGCAGGTTCACCTAGATCAGGTCACATAGGAACATGTCCAGGCGGGTCTTGAAGACCTCCAAGGAAGGAGCCTCCACAACCCCTCTGGGCAGCCTGTGCCAGGGCTCCGTTACCTCACAGTTTAAATGGAACTTTTTGTGTTCCCGTTTCATCCCATTACCCCTTGTCCTGTTGCTAGATACCACAGAAAAAAGTGATGTCCCAACCTCCTGACATTCACCCTTTAGATATTTGTAAATATTAATGAGATTCCCCCTCAGTCTCCTCTAAACAGACCCAGTTCCCGCAGCCTTTCTTCATAAGGAAGATGCTCCAGTCCCTTCAGCGTCTTGATGGCCCTGTGCTGGCCTCTCTCCAGCAGTTCCGTGTCCTTCCTGAGCTGGAGAGCCCAGAACTGGACACAGGACTCCAGATGAGGCCTCACTGGGGCAGAGGAGAGGGGCTTGGGCTGGATGAGCTTGAGAGCCCTTCCAACCCCCACCCTTCTGGGATTCTGTGGTTCCATGATTAAATGTAGGCTGCAGTTTCTGGTGGGTCCCACAAGTACACTGTTGCTTTGGAGGTCACACAAGGACAGTTGTGTGGTGTTTCTTCCCCAGGGCAGTGTTCCACACTCTACCCACCACGTTGCTCCAGGATGAGCCCCACAGCACTGGTAAAGGTCAGGAGGAACCCCAGCCTCAACCAGCTCCTAAAGCAAACACATCCTTGCAATCCCAGCACAGAATTACAAGCACCTTCTCAGATTTGTTCCTTCCACTCTTTAAGTGACCTCAAGTGGGCCACTGGAAACCCAGAAATGAGAGAAGCCATCCAGCAGCAGAAATGGTGTACACACAGCTAAGAGAGGAGACTGTCCTCAGCCCCTTGGGGTGGACACTAAATCGCAACCAGATATCCTGCATGAATTACTGAGTCACACTTAACCAAAACTTTTGTGGGGAAAAAAGGTAGAAAAAGCACATCCATGAGATGCACAGGGGAATTTTAATTCTTTCCTAATGCCAGGAGAGCAATGATGCTGCACCACTCAGATCCTCTCTCTGCTTCTCAGGCCAAGGTACAGAGCTGAGGCATAGATCCACCGCACCAGCACAATTAGCTTTACACTAACACAGCACTTCAACACGGGCACAGCTGAAAGATGCTGATGAGCTTGAAGGGGATTGGATGCAAACCAGGAAGGGAATAAAGGAATTGTTTTCAAGTTCAAGCTTTTTACTCACCCCACCAGGCGCTGCTCTCGCCACAGAGAATGGGAGGATTTACACGTGAAGTGATACAAGAATGCAACGCAGGTGCCACTGAAGTCAAATCGTATGTGATTGCCTGAGATTTGGAGAAATAGGGCTGAAGGTCTCCCCAGAGGGCTCACTCTCCCCTCCACTCTGAGACCCAGGAGCAGTTTGCTCCCATCTGCCTCTTGTGCAGCCAAAGGATGCTTGTGCTTGCTCACTGCCATGCTGAGCATCACCCCAAGTGGCATCTGTTCAGATGCTTTTAAGCTGTGAACTGCTGAAGGGAAAAGTACAACTCACATTTCCAGCCTAGGGAGTGGGTGACAGACTCATATCCCTTTGATCTAGTCATTACCCTCCATAAAGTAAGTTTAACAGGTCTTCCTGCAATCTTTACAGGATAGATAGCCATGCTGCTAAAAAACTGGGCAAGAGGAATCTTCAAAATGAGTTGCATAGGAAGATTGTAAGGAAGGTTTATTTTTCCAGCTGCATTCAGGAGGGGCCTCTCCAGGACACAGCTCAAACACACTGGGACTTTTCACCCTTTTCCCTCAATCATAACTGGAAGCTAAACGCTCACCTATCCTTAGCACTGGCATCTCCCATGTTATTCACTGTGAGATGGAGCAGAAAAATGTTAACAAAGAACAGCTGAAGAGAAATTTATTCATTTAGCCTGACCACTGGAATATGGCTTTTCCCCAAATACTACGCTAACAATAGATTCTCAACCCCTCCTTGTCCTCTAAGTTAACATCTATGTTTGTCTCTTGAAACAGAAAAGGCAACGTGGGTATTTTGCCCCTTTGCTACTTGATGCTCTGCTGCTGGTGTCCCTGTCCCACCAGTGATCTCAGCTGCCTAACAGAAACAATGAGCAGAGAAGAGGATGGTGCACTCACAGCATCTTGAAGCTACCACACACTTGGTGTATCACAGGGATTTGTACCAGAGCAAAATAGAGGCTCACAAGCAGCCTGAAGGCTGCAGTACCGGGAGGATGCTACACAGCCTCTGGGAATCACACAGAGCTCCTTAGCCCACCGTGGGTGTTACACAACATTCAGGCACACAGCTGTAGAGTTCCCTATAGAGTTCCCAGAGATGCTTCAAACCCACTCCCAGAATTGTAACAGCGTTAGGAAGCTGTTGAGGAAAATTAGCCCAGCTGCTGGTGAGCAATTATTTCTTACTGAGTAAGATTTGCCTGGCTGAAAGCTGTTCTGGAGCTCAAGCTGCTTTGCTTTGTGCACAGAGGTTTTATACGTACTGCCACTGGGTCTGATGCAAAGGGAGATGAGCTGTCTCACAGGCTCCATGCAGGGGACAGCTTTTATGCTTTGATGGTTTAAATGGTTTTTTTTAAACAAAGGCTGGGGCAGAGCCCAGACCAGTTTCCTTACCTGCTGAATGGCACGCAGAAGCCTCCTCTGGCTCTGGAGGTCAGCTGGCCCTCCTACTGCAAGACAGTATTTTAAAACTCTTCCTGTACTTAGAAAGTTGGTGAAGGTCCTGACCACAACTATGTGACCTCCCCACACACATCTCCTGATTTTCTTCAGTTTTAGGCTTGAGAGACAGGCTTCAGTTGTGCCCAGAGGTGGGAGCCACCACTGTGCTGTTCACACAGGTCATCTGCTGTACTTGGGTGCCTGGAGGGTCCAAGAACGTGGCTGACAGCCCCAACTAGGCACCCTGTATCTCCTCCTGCATCACATCCATCCATCCCCTCTGCCTCAGCCCTTACCTCCCCTGACAAGCTCACGGCAGCCTGTTTATCCCTATTTGCGATTGCACTTCAGGCCAGGACACAAGAAAAGATGTAACTCCCCAGAAAAATCTCACCAGAGAAACATTAGTTGAGGCTACAGCACACTGTCAGCTAAAACCTAACCACCGGGGAGCTTCAGCTGCCAGAGGTTTGCCTTGAAGAGAGATACTCCCATAGGATAACACTATTAGCACAGAAACATCTCAAGAGAATGGAGAAAATCCAGGGAGAAGATTCTGAGTCAAGGAACTTGCTTTTCATTCTGTGGAGAGCTTCACATGCACCACAGACAGAAAATCTTACTAAACCTTGCCTGTGCCTGCACGCACACATGGAAGCCCCTCATCGCTGCTCTCCTATACCACATCAATGTAACCTCACTCTTCAATGCCAAGCAAAGCCTGTCCACATCCACAGCTCACTCTTGTGAATAAAACTGCATCATACCCAACTACCAAACACATCTGCAGCACTAAACAACAGCCAGGTCAGAAGGGAAAGGGGAGAAGAGCCAAAGATATACAGGTGCTTCAAGCATGAAAATTCTCGGGCACAACCGACTATGCACGTTCCTTAAACGTCAATTCAGGTTAACACAAAGGCCTCCAAAAAGCAAATAAAGTTGCCTAAAATCAGTCATTAGCTTGTACTTGACAGTACAGACTGCAAAACCTCTCTGTGCAGCATCCCTGAGGAAAGCGCTACTGCTGCTGACAGCCTTTACATCCCTTTTGCCCTCCAAGGGGTAAAAGGAGCTGAAGGACAGTCAGGTCCCTTAAATAAGGACAGTTTGAGATGTACTGTGCAAATATATCAGATTTTATTACTCTTTTATGGAAATAATACCAGACATTCAGGTAGAAACATATTAAATTAATGCAGTCAACGGTTTAAATGGAAAAATAAATACAAAGTCCAGCAGCTCAATGCATCTAAACCAGCTCATTTCTTCTAACGAATATAAAAGATCATTATTTTTTGTCTTTTGAACGGACAGTTTCATACAATCAAATAGAAACGAAGGTACAAGCGCTTTCTTAGAAAACATCCCGCAGCCCGGTCGGTCCCGAGCCGGGCCCCGCCGCGTCCCGCAGCCCTCAGAGGGCCGAGTCCGAGTCGCTGGAGTCGAGGCTGTTGCGGAGGCGGCAGCTGCCGAGGCGCTCCCGCTGGAGGCTGAGGTTCTGGGTGCTCCGCCGCAGGCACTCCAGCGACTGCAGGAAGGACTTCTTGGCCTTCTCCTCCTCCATGGGAGACACCCCCTCCTCCTCCACCTCCTGGATCTCGTCGAAAGTCACCGGCTGCGTCTTGAAGCGCGACTGCCGCGGCCGCCGCAGCTTGCCCCTGGGCGCCTTGGCGGGGCGGGCGGGCGGGGGGAACTCCTCGGCCACGCAGACGAAGTGGGGCATCACCGCCTGGTAGCTGGAGCAGACGCCCAGCAGCTCGGCCGGCTTGGCCGCCATCCCTCCGCCCGCGGGACCGCCCGCCGCGGGGGCCGGGGCCGGCGGAGCGGGGCTCGCCGCTTCGGCCGTGCCGGGCAGCGGGGCTCCGGCGGGCAACTGCGGCCCGGCGGGGATCACAGCGGTACCGTGCGGCGCGGAGACGCGCGGGATGGACGAAAACAGAGCGGTGCGGAGCGCGGTACGGTGCGGCGAGGGGCGGTACGGAGCGGACTGGAGCGTGGGACGGAGCGGTCCGGAGAGCAGCACGGTGCGCGGACAGGCGCGGTACGATGCGGTACGGAGAGCAGTACGGTGCGGAGAAGCGCGGTACAATGCGGTACGGAGTGGACCGGAGAGCGGTGCGGTGCGGAGAGGCGCGGTACGAAGCGGTACGGAGCGGATCGGAGAGCGGTACGGTGCGGTACGGAGCGGACCGGAGAGCGGTACGGAGCGGACCGGAGAGCGGTACGGAGCGAAGAAGCGCGGTGCGGTACGGAGCGGACCGGAGAGCGGTACGGTGCGGAGTGCCGTGTCCCCCTGCCTCGGCGCAACCGCTCCTGCTGCCGCCGGCGCCCTCCGCTGCTATATACCCGTCGCAGCCCCCGGGAGCATGCTCAGACGGCGGCCGAGCCCACTCGCAGCCGACCGAGCGCTTCCCTTCCGCTTGACGTCTCTCCAATACTGCCGCCCCCAGTCTCCCCTCCCCTTCCCCAGCCAGGCCCCCGAGAGCGAGGAGCAGAGCCCGGGAGGCTGCTCGCTCGGTCCCATCCCGGGGACTCTCCTTCTCCTCTCCCCGGGGCCACACGGGCGCTGAGGCAGCCTGCCCCACTTCCCTTACCCCGGCACATCCCTCGTCTGCCCCTCAGAGGTGACCGAGGCCTCGCTCCATCCCGGAGACCCACAGCGATGCTTCAGCTTCCTACATCTCACAGCTTTTTTTGTGTGTTTTAATCAGTACCCTGTTTTCTACGGCTGTAAAAGAACACTGACAGACCTGTCACGTCAGCTTTCCGCAGGGGTCGCTACCCTCAACTCAGCTCAACACACACGAGGTTAAAGGAAACCCCACCTCAAACACCCCAACGCTACAGTGACCCAGCGTGAACCTACAGCCGTCACAGAGCCAAGTGCTGAAAAAGAAACCATCAGACACAGAGGGTGACACAGAACACGAGACACTGGGAGTTCATTCCCCGTTCTACCACCTCTGATGGAGTTTAAACGCCTGCTTCAGAGGGACTTCGGGTTTGTTTTCCTTTTAGGAAGGATCCTAAAAGTTTCCATTCCCACGTGGGCTCTGTGATACCTCTTTGAGATGACGCAGTCAGATCCTCAGACAAAAACCAGCATCTGAGCATTACTGAGCCAAAAACAAAAGCTTGCAAATTAGTGAGGGCTGGGACCACGCTGTAAAGCTGCGTGTGCTGAGGAGCCTCAGCGGTGCAGAAACCCACGAGCGTAAGAAAAACGTACGATAGGAATAGAGAGGAGCTAGAAGGAAGTGGAGTAGAAAAGCATTAGGGAGGAAGAGCCTGAAATGGTTAGTCTGTCCCCTCCTCAGGTCTAATGTTAGACTATTCCCATAAAGATATTCTCCACTATAGCTTCGCCCACTCAGGGATATTCTTGAAGCTCGGTTAGGAAGAAGGAAGGAAGTAGAGGCTTATCAATGGCATGGGGAATCCCGGTCCGTGCTGGAGGGGACAGGGATGGTGTACTCGAGGCCCTGAGGTTTTCTGGGTGGTCAGTAGGCCTGTGCTTGGGAGGCACACGCAGCACAGCACAGGGTACATAGGACACCCCCAGCACTGGTAAATCATAGAATCATTTTGGCTGGAAAAGACCTTTAAGATCATTGAGTCCAACCACTCCCCTCGCATTGCCAAACCCATGACTAAATCATATCCCTCAGCACCTCATCTATGTGCTTTTTAAGTATCTCCAGGGATGGGGACTCCCTCACCTCCCTGGGCAGCCTGGGACAGGGGCTGACAACCCTCTCAGGAAAAAACTTGTTCCTCAGTTTCAATCTAAACCTCCCTTGGTGCAACTTGAGGCCATTTTTCTATGTCCTGTCATTTGTTACTTGGGAGCAGAGATTGACTACCAACTCACTACAGCCTCCTGTCAGGGAGTTGCAGAGAGTGCTCATGTCTCCCCTCAGCCTCCTCTTCTCCAGGCTGAACACCCCCAGCTCCCTCAGCTGCTCCCCATCACACTTGTGCTCCAGCCCCTTCCCCAGCTCTGCTGCCTGGCTCTGGACATGCTCCAGCCCCTCAGTGTCCCTCTGGCAGTGAGGGGCCCAACACTGAACACAGCACTCGAGCTGCAGCCTCACCAGGGCCCAGCACAGGGGGACAATCCCTGCCCTGGTCCTGCTGCCACACCAGTATTAATACAGGCCAAGATGCCATTGGCCTTGGCCACCTGGGCACACTGCTGCCTCATGTTCAGCCACTGTCAATTAACACCTCCAGACCCCTTCCCTCCAGCAGCTTTCCAGCCCCTCTGTCCCAGCCTGGAGCGGTGCCTGGGGGTGGTGTGGCCCAAGGGCAGGACCCAGCCCTTGGCCTTGTTAAACCTCATGCAACTGGCCTCAGCCCATCACTCCAGCCTGACAGCTCTGTGCTTCCCTCAGCAGCCCTGGCTCTGGTGCCCATCCACAGCTTGCTTGAGCTCATTGCATTTTGTCATAAAACACATTCTTTGTGCAGAGGTAAACAAGGGCTCTGAAAAAACCCCAGCAGCTCACGTACAGCACACACACCCCCTGTGCCACAGTCCAGCACACACAAAGGGACCGGGTCTGTCGAGCTCACCATCAGAAAGTCTCCACTTGGGGCAGCACTTGTGCAGGGTCCCTCCTCCTTCCCAGCTCCCCCAGCAGCAGCGACGTTTCAGGACCCGCACTGAAAACAAACCATTGCGATTACAGCCCTGTGTCACATGGACTAAAGCACAAGAACAACGAAGCTTTGGGGCAGAGGGGACCCAGAGCTCTCATTACCTTGTTTCCAGAACTGGCTGCTTCACCTCTTGCCAGCAAAAAGAAGACATCCACAGCCTTGGCCTGACAAAGCATCTGGCTACAATTTCTTGTCTCTTTGGCTCCTTGAGGCAGCTTTAGGGCCAGGTTTAGTTTGAAGTCTTTTTATTGGGAGATGCAATTAGCTTAATAAGGGAACAATTTTCTGTTTGGTCAAACTGAATCATTCCAGCTTGGAGAAGGCTGTGTTTTTTACTGTTTATTTTCACAGCTAAATTTAGCCAATACAGTCCTCCCTAACTGCAGTAGGACACCCTTCTCTCAAAGAGCCCCATTTGCAACAACTTTTATGATCCTGACAACTTGATTTGTAGCTTGGTGAGGGCCAAACAGCGCTTCCTACCTCCAAGAAGAGCCTGCAGAACAATTCAGAGGACTCCTGAGCTTGTCTATCCTGCAGAAGTTAGCTGTGGGGTGACACAGCTAACAGTTCTGGCAGTAAAGCATTTCACATCCTTAAGAAATTTAATCTGCCCTGGGACAAGAGGATCCAAGATTCTGTTGCCCCCAAAAAGGCCGGTTGACTTGATGTCTGAAACCTTAACACATGAATCCCTGGTCCAAACTGCCCATCTGGTTTCATGAAGTTCAGCATAAGGGCAAACTAGTTTCCCTTCAGGTAGAACAAACACTTAATTCCCTCTTAATTCTCATTATAAAATGCTCAGGGGAAATTTCAGTGCTGAGTTGGAGCAACATCACCATGGTAATAACCAGGAGGCCTTAAGATTTGATTTGAGACAATACAGAAAAAAATATCCTGTGACATAATCCCCCAAGTCAGGTCTGCAATGCGCTAATGCAAACCCTATATTTACTCCAGTGGTTTAAATCATGACTTTAATCTCAGTTGCTCCCAGGATTGAAATGTGACCTCGTGGTATAGGTTACAGAAACTCTCTGCCATGGGGATCATCCCAGCAGATTTCTTTCCTGCATAGTACAGGGCTGAAGTCACATTGCTCAGGAGCTGAGGGGGGAACCTTTGCTCGGGGCTGGGAACGTTTCAAATGCTGCATGGTTTTACAGAAAATATCCCCTCGACAGCTGTGGGGCCTTGGGAAGTTAAACTGCCTGTTTCAGAGGAGGAGAAATGACTAATGCACCGTGGAAATTAGTTTACAGCACCAAGTCACTTGTTTAAAAGGTGATTATAGGAAATGCACACATGGCCTCTTAATGATTATCCCTCAGATCGAATGCCACGGAAGGGAAAGGAAAGAGCAAGAAGAGGAGAGAGAGAGATCCACGTCTCTGTACAGAACAAGGAACCTGAGAAAGGCCAGAGCTGTAGTTAGGCAGTGGAGATAAGAGTTGTGGCTTATTCTTAAATCTAGTTCACATACCCTGAAATCAGTATAAAAAATGTTCAGCTAACTGCAACCTAACAGACACTGGCTTACAAACAGCAAAGGGCAAAGCAAAGAAACGGGCACTTGATACAAACTGCTGCTGAAAGCCACAGGTAAGCCTCCCTGGCTTAGTTCTCTGCATGCACATGTGCAGATTTGATTTAAACTTGAACCTTTCTGATGGAGGAACCCAAGTTGCTCAGCAAGGGCCAGATGAAATCTGCTCTGAGCCTGCCACCTGTAAAACAAGCCCATTGTTGTTTTTCACTGTCCTGAGGAAAGAGCTCTGGCACCCAGTGCAGCTGAACTCAGAACTCAGCAGCCAAGGCTCACTCTCTCCAGCACTCACCAATGCGCTAACACCAAGAGTTGTTTGACTAACAGTTGGCTGAACAGGAGGCAGCAGTGTGCCCAGGTGGCCAAGGCCAAGGGCATCCTGGCTTGTGTCAGCACTGGTGTGGCAGCAGGACCAGGGCAGGGATTGTCCCCCTGTGCTGGGCCCTGGTGAGGCTGCAGCTCGAGTGCTGTGTTCAGTGTTGGGCCCCTCACTGCCAGAGGGACACTGAGGGGCTGGAGCGTGTCCAGAGCCGGGCAGCGGAGCTGGGGAAGGGGCTGGAGCACAAGTGTGATGGGGAGCAGCTGAGGGAGCTGGGGGTGTTCAGCCTGGAGAAGAGGAGGCTGAGGGGAGACATGAGCACACTCTGCAACTCCCTGACAGGAGGCTGTAGTCAGGTGGGGGTTCTCTTCTCCCAAGGAATGAGTGACAGAACACAGGGAAACAGGCTCGAGTTGCCCCAGGGGAGGTTGAGATTGGAGCTGAGGAAGAGCTTTTTCCCTGAGAGGGTTGTCAGCCCCTGTGCCAGGCTGCCCAGGGAGGTGGGGGAGTCCCCATCCCTGGAGCTATTGCAAAGCCGTGGAGCTGAGGTGCTGAGGGCCATGGGTGAGTGGGCCTTGCCAACGTATAGTGGTTGAACTTGATGATCTTAAAAGGTCTTTTCCAACTGAAATGATTCTATGATTTACTAGTGCTGGGGGTGTCTCAAGTACCTCCGATCTTAAAGGTATTTTCCAACCAAATGATTCTATGCTTTTAAGGGCTATGCACTCAAGGTTGCCATATCCCTTTCCCATGTTCCTAGCCAGGACTTGCAGCCTTTTAGCGTGTTTTCCTTTTAATAAAAATGCTCAGTGAATGCCCAGGCAGCCCCAGGAGCTGACTGCCCAAGGGCAATCCTACAATAAAGATTACCCCTCTGATCCCCTTGGTCAGGCAGCCAAGGGAGCAGCACGCAGCCAACATCTGAAATACTTTCCTAAAGACAGATGTCCCCTGTTCCCTGGCCCAGGCCAAGGGACATCCTACCTGGCAGCATGTGGGGCCTGGCTCTTCTCCTGTCTGCAGCAGGGAGAGATTTCACTGCAGCACTGGAAAACTCCACAGGCAGGAGACTAGGCTCGTTCTGCACCATACCCTGAGTCCAGGGCTCTCCTCCCCCTGAGCGCCACAATATTTGTCCCTTGAAGCATAAAATGAGGGAGTGGCCTTATGCAATAAGGCATGATGAAACTCCCCAGTGGCACTTACTGTACCTTGGAAGGCAGAAACATCTATCATGGCACCAGTCAGTGTCAACCAGAGGCTCAGGTCCCAGTGGGGTGTTTGCAAGCAGCTCAGGAAAAATATTTCTACAAGTCTCTTCCACGAGGAAGCTCTTGCCAACAGACCAGGGAGTTGCTAAGAGGGCAAGTTCTCTGAGGGATACACTGCCCTCATGGCCAAGAAGGCCAGTGGTGTCCTGGCAGGCATTAATAAGACTGGAGGCAGTAGGTCAAGGGAGGTTCTTCTCCCCTTCTGCTCTGCCATGGTGAGGCTTGTGCCCAGTTCTGGGTTCCCCAGCTCAGGAGAGACAGGGAACTGCTGGAGAGAGCTCACTGCAGGGCCAACAAGCTGATCAGGGGACTGGAGCATCTTTCCAGCAAGGAAAGGCTGCAGGAACTGGGGCTGTTCAGACTGAAGAAAGCTGAGAAGGGATCTCATCAACACTTAGAAGTAGCTAAAGGGTGGATGTCAGGAGGATGGGGTGACACCTTTTTCTATAGTGTCCAGTAACAGGACAAGGGGTAATGGACACAAGCTGGAACATGAGGAGAAACTTGTTTGGTGCTGAGGTGAGGGAGCCCTGGCACAGGCTGCCCAGGGAGGCTGTGGAGGCTCCTTCTCAGGAGGTTCTCAAATCCTCCTGGACATGTTCCTGTGCTCCCTGATGCAGGGGAACCTGCTTTTAGCAGGGGTTTGGGCTGCATGAGCCTTCCAACCCCCACCATTCTGGGATTCTATGGTTCTCCTAGCCTGTGGCTTCTGCCAAGCAGCTTGTTTTCTCTTTTCTGCTTTAAGGGCTTATGCTCCACCAGGTTACCTCCCAAGGGCAGCCACTGTGCATTGCAGCCTGCCTCAGCACAAACATATGCCTGGGGCAGAGGACTGGCACCAGTAACTCAGAGATCAGCTGTAACATCAACCCACTCTTTGATGCGTATCTATGTGGCATCTCCACCACAGGACTACAGAGACACAATAAATAACACCCTCCTGTGAAAAGCAAAGCAGCTGCACACACACCTAGAGGCAGAAACAACTTTTGTTTGGGCATCACTTAGGACTAAGCGAGCGCTGCCTGTCTGGATGATCCCTTTGACCTGAAGACTCTGCTCCAAGTCTTGCTCAGCCAGCAAAACTCCCTGTGCAAACACAGCCAAGCTTTTGTTTCTGTTGGGAAATCTCAACCAAACAATGGGGGCCATGTGACAGACCTCCCTGCTCCTCACTTGTTGGAGATTCTTCCATACCTTTCCCACTTTCCTTACTGAAAGCAAGGCCTCCTCATCTCTCCCAAGATGGGCTTCCCCAGCCTAAGCCACCAAAGACTTGCCTGCTAAACTGCTCTGGAAGGAAGCCTGGAAGCTGTACTGAATGTTACATGGCAGGATAATGAGGTAAATCAGAGTGAATGGCCCTTGGGAAGGGCCAGTGCTCTTACAGCAACCACTGCTGAGCCCCTGTATAACCCTTACAAGCCCCTACATCACCCCACTCTTGGGCATGCCAAGGAGAGGAGATGATACCTACAAGATCTCAGCAGTAGTTAGGAGTAGGGAGGCCAGAGCAGTGAGCTCCAATTCAAAGCAGTGCCTCAGGTTGCTATGGAAACCTCAAGGATGGAAAAGCAGCACTTGGAAAACAAAACGTGGTGAGTCAGGTTTCGTAGCCACTCTGAAAAGGTTTCTGTCCAGAAAAGGCAAAATGGGTGTTAAATGCTTTTTAGTGAAGTCAGCAGCAGCAGCACTTGAAGAGGACAGATTTGCAGCACCCATCATACTTCTTGTATCCCAAACCCCAGGAGAACAGCCTTTTGGCAAGACTATGGTATGACAATACTGGTTTCTGAAGCCCTTCCTGGCCCCTTGTCTCCTCCTACATTACCATGGCAGCTATACATTACTGTATGTAGCTATAGTAAAGCCTCTCAGTCATGACAAGTGGAAAATCTAATAGCTAGAAAATCTGACACAGGAGGAATAAAATCATCTATGGCTTTAAAGCTAACCAAACCTAAAGAGGAGAAACAACAGCACTCTGCTATTGATTTTAAATGGTGTCTGCTCAGATCAACCTGCTGGCCCAAAAGATACACTCTAACCTCACCAAGAGTTTGGCCTTGAATATCCAAGTATTCTGATTACTGCAAGTAGTGTGGAGACAGAGCCATTCCTGATGTGGGTAGTTAATAGTGTTTATACAGCTGTTAAAAGAACTGAACAGAACAGCTACACACTGTTGATGGAACAGCCCCATCCTGCCCATTCCCTTGGGAGGCCACCATCCAGCCTCACCAAAGACAGCCTCCATCATCCACACCTCACCATGGAGCCCAGAGGCCACTCCCTTTCAGCAAAGGTGACAGCTGTTTTGGAATAACTGAGGGAACTGGTAGACTCCATCTGTTTGAAAGCCACAGACAATGAACAGTTTCCAGGAAGGTAACTCTTCAGCTTTTCTTGGAAGAGACACACATAACTCTGCTGACAAAAGAACATTTCAGAATGAAGACACGGGAAAAAAAGTACACCCAGAGTTTGTATCTTCTACATTAAAAAGAGAAAATGAAAAGGGTCACACTTGCAGCAGTGAGCACAGGAGAGAAAAATTCCACAAGGAAACCAGAGACAAATATGAGCAAACAACAGGAGTGAGAGGGGAAAGGCAAAGGCTGTGGGAGGCAGTTCAGGAGGCACAGTAGGAAAACAGGGAATATGGAAAACAAAATGCAGGGGTGCTCTGTAGGCAAAGCAGCTCTCAGCACCAGCTCCACTGACAGACTGCTCCATGTTTAAGTGAGTGAGTCTTGGCAAAACCAAGAGCCCCAGGCAACCTCTCTGCCACAAAATCCTCTCTGTAGGTATAAAGCTTTATTTTCAAAGCAGCAGTGCAGTTTCCTTTAATGTGATGTATTCTTACTCTGAGTTTAAACCTTTTCTTTTAAAAGCTTTTGGCTGGGAATATTGTAGTGTCAAAGCAGTCCTGGGTAGGAAGAAAGCCTCAGAACTGGAAAAGAGATCTTTGTAGAAATACTGTTTGCCAATTAGTTAGGAGAAAGGTTCTCCCAGCTATCTTTTAAGTTAAAGAGTGGAACCTAACTATAGAGTTACCATTCTAAATAAGTTACCTTCTATGCTTGACTCCAACAGCAGAAACAGCTGAATCACAGACATTTTCAAGTTGCCCTGGTCTCTAGTGAAAAATCCTTAGGTGCCATGAGAACAGCACCAGGCTTGAGATTTCTCAGACCTCCCTTTTGCCCATGTCCTTCTGAGAACTGTAAAACCACTTACCACATTCAGGAAGAAATTTCTACCTAGAGGAAAAAACCATCCCTGCAGCAAGATCTCCTGAGGAGATGTGGGCTGGAATCTCCTCTGCTCTAAGCCATTTCCTGCTGTCCCAGCAGGCAGGAGGTTGCAATCTGCTGCCACCTGGCTAGGTGACTTTTTTGGGAGGAGGTAGGGGGAGGAAGGAAGGACTCACAAGTTCCCAGCTGACAAAGAAACTTGACCTCTATGCCAACTGTTCCCAGTGCAGCCAGGGCACTCAGGACAGAGGGAGGAATGATGCCACATGCCTCCCCACTCTCAGCCCGATTTGGATATCAGCAGCACGACAGTTGACACATGAGAGACAGCAGAACACAGCAGACAGCAGCAACAAAAGGGTTTTGCCCAAGGGAGCTCCACGGGTTACAGCATTTCTCTTGTAAGTCATTTTATTCTTGGGGAGGAAACCTTGGTCTTCTGCCAGACCAAATTTGCTCACATTATAAAATGAAATCAAGACAGTTAAGTGGATAAAACTGTTCTTCCACAGCAGTGTCAAACACTGGGGCCTCACCATCAGTTTCGTGCCACAGCTTTATTCAAATGAGCTGCAATTTCCACAGGCTGAGGTTTGGGGGGTTAAAAGTTTCTGTCCAGTCCCCATCTCCAACTTTCCCTTGCAGCGTGAACACTCTTAACACAGTAGAAATAAATGTAGCTTATATGAACTCATAAAGGCTGGAGTGTTGCCCTGTCCAAACACCTGGAGAAATCAGTGCTGCCCCTTGGTGAAGGAAAACCACTCTGTCAGGACTGCCAAACCTGGGCACACAAACAGGGATGTGCACAGAGCTCCAGGGACCCAAAGAAAGTAAATGGGAAAGGAAGTGGCTGCCTCCTTCAACACCAATGCTTGGGAGATACATCACAGAGCCCAGATCTTAGATTCAAACATGAGGAATTAACATCAAATATACTCCAAAAGTGTATTTCTCTATAAACTGGGGTGAAAGTGAAGATATTATAAGAAATCAAAGCAAGCTTTCTACTAACATTCACTCATTGTAGAATAAGAAACTGTTTCAAAAGCTGTATATGGAGTGTTAGGTAGAGAAGCTGCTTCTACAAGTGTCTGATATACAAGGCAAACAATTCAGCCCCATTTCAGAGCACAGGGACTGAAATGGCTCAACAGGTTGTCCTTCAGGTCATCAGTGATGTTAAAACATAGGCATAACTGAGCATTAATAACTGGACTGCCCTCATCAAATGAGAATTTTAAACTACAGCAAATGCTGTCTAAGACTGACAGTTTCTAAACACCAACTTAGAATAATTCTTGGCCTGAAGAGGGAGGCTGGCTTGCTTAACAACCATGTTACAAGGCATGGAATATTTATCCAGGCTTAGATCCTACTTGAGGCAGAGAGTGAAGAGGTACCAAACTTACGTGCTGATCCAGGACGGTGGGTGCCATTTAGCTGCAGGGAGACCTTAACCACGTGGGCAGCAGCCCTGACTGACCATCCAGACATCAGTTCCCTGGTTCCCACCAAGGGGTGAGGTGTATCATGGGCAGGCAAGCTTGCACAATTCCAGCAAGTCAACCCAGAATCAGGCCTGAACTGCTGATGGCTTTTCTGTTACAGCAAAGGTGAGAGAGAGAACTCTCCAGTGTCCTCGATGAAGGAGCAGCAGCACTCAAGAGTGTGCACCTGGTGCTACTCCACTCTACTTACATAGCTTTGCAACTGGCTGACATTGTGATGAATATGATTTGAGTCCAACTCTTTGGACCAGTTCTTCTGGGTATCAAATCTGGCAGCACAAGCCTAATGTTTGGAGGTGCTGTCGCTTCCTGTCCCACCTGACATCACAGGAGGCCACAACTCAGTTGTGCTAAAACCAAAAATGAAACCAAGAATTTATTAGCAAATCTGCAAGTGATGGTTTGCACCTCTTTGTGCCTGTTTTCCTGCCTGTGACACAGGTAACAGTTTTAAGCCAGCAGGGATGGAAGACTGTTAGTACTCAAGCAACTGGCTGATCAGGCTCGTGGCCCAGGGTTCTCTGGTGCTTGCCTTTGTCTTATCTACATGGATAAACAGGATAAGGTCTGACACAGAGTGCAGAGCAGAAGGGAGCCTTGATCCTCTGTTCTATTAGACACTCATATAATCCAAGTAGTTTTATACATAATGAAATCGATTGCTTGATTGGAAAAGACTGCAGCCTACGAATATAAAGGCAGGCACTGCCCCTGGGTGAAATGAGGGCTATGGGGAGGTCATGGGAAGCACAGCTTTCTCCTTTCCATCCACACAGCACACGTCCAGCTGACTTTGCATGAATTGTCTTGTGGTCACTTAGCACGTAGATTACTACTTGGGGGAAAAGGGAGACAGGCTGCAAAAATAACTGCTCACTGAATCCTTCTGCTCCAGTTGGTACCTCCCAGATTGTTCATGTGCTTTTAAGAATGATGTCTGTCTTTTCAGAAACTTAAAGGCTATGATTTAGTATCACCTAATTGCATATAATTTCTGAAAACCCCATCCAAATAGCACAGGCAGCTTCTGATTGTCAAAGATCTTCACAATATTGATTCTTTTCCCCAGCAGGCATTTCACAGAACTCTGTTCCTGTGAGATCTCCTTTAAAGCTTTAGCAAGCTGAGGTTCTGGATTCGCTGTAGGTTCATATCCAACAGTGCCCAAAGTGCCTCTTCACTTCCAAACTCCATCAGGTTCTGGATAAATGATCCTGAAGGTCAAGTTTATGCGTGCATCTCTAGAGTGATACTCCTTAGGCACTCGGTGCTGTCGGTGGCATTAGGAAAAAAGAAAGAAAAGAATCAAAAGCATGAGCTTGTGTACTTAAAATACAGGTAATCAAACAACATAAAACTCCCTTAATTTCCTGTGATGGCTTTTTATTCTAATCTCTAAACATCTAGGTAAGGCAAAATATTGATGTTCTGATTGCTCAGGGCCACTGGAAATAAAAAAACAGGTCTCTGCAGATTCCTACAGACTGGTTAAGTTGTAACTTTCTTATATTCAAAGTTCCTAAAAGGATTTTGCTCTTTCAGCTGCAGCCTTCATTGCTGAACTTTAATGCTGGAACAGCTGAGCTGATTCCCACTACAGCACTTAGCACTTGAAAGAAAGCCCATGTTTCTGTCTGTGGGTGCTCTGACATTCTGAGACAGAAAGCAATATCAATGCACCAGGAAACAACTGTGTCACTGGAAACAGAACGTCCCATATCATTCTGGTAGGAAAACAAGGCTGCAAGTAAAGCACACAAAGGTCAGGGAGTTCTCACCTGCCAGTCTGCCTGGGTAGCTCCCTCCATCAGCAGGAGAGTCCCATGATCAAGCGGGATTCTTAGTCTTTCTACATAAGTATAGTCTCCATTCTCCTCCTAAAAAGAAACATTATACACTAAGAAGAGGGTATGTGCACTTGGTAGAAAACCAGTCCTCTACAGCAGAGCTTAAAAAGCTGTGAGGGGAGGAAACTCTTACAAGATGAAGCAGTCCAACTAAACCTCCTTGTTGCCATATTTCATGAAGAGCTCAGGAGCTGAGCCTTTTAAGGATGAAAGCATTGTACCTCACTGCTGCTACAACACAGGTGAAGTCCAAAGCAAGCTCCTACATCTAGTACAAAACCAACCTTCTGGGAACGCTTGCCCTTGAAATAACCATGTTTGTGTGGAGATATGCTGCAACAGCCACCTTGCTTCCAGCAGTTCACTGCTTCATCAAAAACACATCTTCCCTCTTTGCTAAATTTGCCTTGGTTTGGACACCACATGTTGGTATGGTATTATCTGCTAGATGAAGGACTGTTCCTGTCCCCAAAAAACCCCAATCTCCTTTCCCTATATTACCTTGTAAAACAAGTTGTCTTAAAGTTTATCATCACAAAGCAAAACAGACTGCTAAAGTAGAAGAGAAAATATCTGCAAACTTGTATTAAGCCTTGGGATTATGCAGAACTTTCCTAAAGCACAAATGCCACCACCAGCCACAGTAACACCACAGCATTAGTCTCACACCTGCCACAACAGGGGAACAGCAGCTTCTCATTGCTTTGCATTATCCTTTTCAATTTTAAGTCAGATTAATATGCTGCTGAGTTAAATTGCTCAGAGAATTCTATTATGCCAACACAGTTCTCTTTGTCAATCACAACAGTAACCTCCTCAAGAAACCACAGTACACGTGACAGGAGCTCTCTTCCAGAAAGCCACGTGGGCAGCTATTATAATGCTCTGTCTACTCCCTTGATATTCTCTGATTTTAGCCTTCAACAGCTGCAGAGAGAAAAAAAGTGCTGTAAACATTGAACAGCCTCCATTTAACACCTTGTCTACTTCATGTTGGCACTTTATCTAGTTACATGTGGATAGGAAAAGCAGGTATAGATGGCAGTATGTATGTATATTGCTTTTTATGGATCTCTGTTGCCAATTTTGCAAGCTGTCTAGGAAGAGTGGAAGTTGAAGGAAGTTTCAGTCAGGAAATCACCTGGAAAACACAGGGATTAGTTTAAAGAGGGACATAGGGAAATATTTTAGTGCTGAAAGGGTGAGGATTCAAGAGGGCTTTCATTTGCAAGTTATAGAAAGGAATAGCTTGAAAGTGTAAAGAAAATAAATGTCCTTTGCTTAAAAAAGAGAGAAAGAGTATGACAGGTTCTCAGTATAAGTGCAGGGTTAACCTTGTTCTGAGTTCACTGCACATGGCAAACAACCTGAATGCATATTTGTTACTGTCTCACTGACTCCAGGAGCAGATATACTGTCTTTTTTACAAAATTATAATCAAATGGGTTATTTGTTCTTTAAAGAATCATAGAATGATAGAGTTGGAAGGGACCTTTAGAGATCATCTAGTCCAAACCCCCTGCAGAGCCAGGTCAACCTAGATCAGGTCTCATAGGAACATGTCCAGGCTGGTTTTGAAGCCCTCCAAGGAAGGAGCCTCCACACCCTCCCTGGGCAGCCTGTGCCAGGGCTCCATCACCCTCACAAAAAAATTAGTTTTTTCTTATGTTTAATGGAACTTTTTGCATTCCAGCTTCAGAGACACATAATTACTACAAAGAGAAGAGAGAGAAAAAACCAGCCCAGGTCTGAGCTTGATGGTGTTCCTGAAAGGGACCATACAACTTACACAATTGCTGAATTTCTTACACAAATGCTGAATGAATACTTGAGATTTATACTTTTTAAAGGAGTTAGGCAGCATCTTGTCTTCCAGCTTCTTAGAATGGTTGGGAGATTCCTAAAAATCATACTTGCTGAGTGTTTAGGAGGAGGCAATGCTCAATTTACATCAGGCCCAGCTGAAGGCAGCAATTACTCCAGACTCAACCACACCTGTTAGTACCAGAGTGGCATTTGTCACGTTTGTCATGGAAAATGAAACTGTACTTTGGAGAGGGGAAAGTAAAAAGAGAGACAACAACTTAGGTCTTCTCAATGATGCCCAATGATAGGACAAGGGGCAATGGGTATAAGCTGCAACACAAGAGGTTCCAAAGAAATACAAGGAAGATTTTCTTCCCTATTCAGATGAGGAAGCACTGGAACAGGCTGCCCAGATGGGTTGTGGAGTCTTCTTCTCTGGAGACATTCAAAACCCACCTGGACAAGTTCCTGTGTGACCTACTGTAGGTAGTCCTGCTCTGGCAGGGGAGTTGGACTGGATGATCTTTTGAGGTCCCTTCCAACCCTTAAGATTCTGTTATTAGGTCATTTGTAACAGAAGCAGATCACCAAGGAGCTGGAAACCATACAGGACAAGTGAGACTGGGAAAAAGGAATTAGTGCAGTAAGAACCAACCCAGACTGAGGTGTTTCACCTCACACTGAGAGAAGTCTCGTATCTGAAATGGAAACCATCACTACAATATCTCCAGCCTTCATAAAGAGGCTGACAGAGTCAAAAGCCCTCAGCCAACACATTTTCTTGCTTGTACAAAACCCCACATTTTCCAAAACCTTCACTGACTTCCTTGAAGTTTAATTGTGCAGTGGCCCGACTTGATGCAGGTTTGTCTTTTATTAAAGTTCATGGCTTGCTGAAAAGCTCAAAATAATGAGGCAGAAGTATCAATTACTGGAACAATTACATCCTGGACTTGAAACAGAGTTTGGTTTCAAAAAGAACAACGCAAATAGAGTATGTGTGTGTATAAAAAAGATGCAGATAGAAAGAAGACTGCAAATCCTCTAAACTGCAAAAAAAAAGCTTGGCTGGGATCAGATCAATTCTGATAATACAAAGCATCCCTTGATGTAATGGACTATTTCTTTGAACCATTGCCACTTTCTGTTGGTGCCCAGGACTAAGAGCTGCAGTGTGGCAGGAGAAGGCTGTTCCATTACACTGCTGCTGCTACTGCCTGGCAATTCTGAGTTTGTGTGTTTCTTGGGATTACCTGAGGGCCCAAGGCTGTGCAGGTGATTAATTAAGCTCACTAAAACCTCTGGAATCATGGAGTGCTGAGGGTAACCAGGATCAACCTGTAATAGATATCCTTTGTAAGGACAATGTGAAACCTATTTTTAAGCTTCTAGAACTATCAGCCATTTCTCTTGCTCCACTAAAAGATGTAATGCCAAAAACTTCAGAGGAAACAAGGAAAAAGAAGTCACAAATAGGTATTACAAACACAACTGCTGATGAAAAGCAGAGAAATACCATTTTGCATGGCTGTTTTCTATTTCACAGGATTACATCATCTCACTTTAGACAACAGTTGACTTATTTTTATCTCTTGCTCATCTGATATTAAAGAAGAATTCTTCTCAGATAAATAATGTAGGAGGAAACATGCTTTTTGGCTTAGAACAGTCAGTAGGTAAAAGCAGCAGTTGCTTCCTAGTTTAAGTGGGATATCTCTGAGCTTTGTTTTACTTCAAAAAAGAGATTTTTAGGCCAATTGGTTTTGCATGGTCAGCAAAGTTAGAGAAAAAGTTTTTACTGTCTGTCATGTCATTACTCACACTGTCCACTAAACCTCATTTCAGAAGTTTTTATCTCTAGAGCTGATGGCAGAGATGCAGAAAACTCAGGTGAGTTTCAGAGGTCAAAAAGTTGAGGAAGGAAATTAATTTTTGGCATCTAAGGAGAAAAAGACTTTGTTTTTTTTAAATCCTGATCACAAACATGGAAAGAAATGCATCAGCTTCGTACAGTCACTTTATGGTCACAACACATAGCTCTATATTTGTCTTTCAGAACCAGCTGCTTCCAAGAACAGATCTAGTAAAGCAACTATTCTGCTTCTTGGTATATTTGAATTTTCATAATCTTGAGTTACACATTTAATACAATTCAAGCTTTACACTGTCAAAGTGCACCAGCTAAAACTCCTTTTTTTAATCCTTAATTCAAGTAACTACAGTTAATAAGTGAGCAAAGCTCAGTCTGAGTTGCTGGGAAGCTGTGAATATGAAGTCTGTAGGTATTCCTACCCTCCATCAAGGGCTGTTTTTTTCCTAAAATGTTATCAAAATGAAAAAAGTAAGAAAAAGACCTGGTATAAATCTACATAAATCATCTAAGTTTGTTTCTCAAGCCTCAGGCAAGTTTATTGAGGTAATAGTAGGAAATGGGTTCTGGATAGTGTGGAAGCATCTTCTATTATAAGGAAAAGTAAAGGGAAATATCCTGTAGAAGAACACACAGTGATGCAGTTACACATGCAAATGATGCAGAATTATTTCCAAAGGCCAGCAGACTTCATGGAGAATGCTGACCTACTACCAAGAGAAGTATTCTTGCAAAACTTGTAGTCTTGTATTTTTGAGACTTCCATCTAGCTTGTACCCCTCTTTTCCAGTTCACTCTTCTACCACCAACTGTGGAAGCACCCTCCTCCACAACAAAGTGGATAAAGCATGCAAACTTCTGCACTTTATTATCACTGTCTCTCACAAAATCCTCCCTGCAGCTCTCTTCTTCACAGATTCAGTAACAATATCAGTTACATTGCCCTGTCCTCACCTAATCCACCTGTCTGTCTAAACAGGACTATCTTTAAACTCCCTCAGTCTTTCTGCAGCTGATCCTGCAGAGTGCAAGTGAGGTGGCTCTGAAGCACTTGATTCTTCCTCTCTGCTCGCCTACAGCTGCTCAAGTCCTGCCAATACTGGTGGACACCACCTCCTCTGCAGCCACTGCTGTCTACAAGCTTCCTTTGTGCCAAGTTTAATCCTCTTGTCCTAGAATCATGGAATGGTAGGGGTTGGAAGGGACCTTTTGAGATCATCTAGTCCAACCCCCCTGCAGAAGCAGGGTCACCTAGATCAGGTCACATAGGAACATGTCCAGGTGGGTCTTGAAGACCTCCAAGGAAGGAGACTCCACAACCCCTCTGGGCAGCCTGTGCCAGGGCTCCCTCACCTCACCTCACAGTGAAATACTTTTTTCTTAAGTTTAAATGGAACTTTGTGTTCCAGCTTCATCCCATTACCCCTTGTCCTGTTGCTAGATACCATAGAAAAAAGTGCTGCCCCAACCTCCTGACACCCACCCTTTAGATATTTGTAAATATCAATGAGATCCCCCTTCAGTCTTCTCTTCTCTAAACAGCCCCAGTTCCTGCAGCCTTTCTTCATAAGGAAGATGTTCCAGTCCCCTGATCATCCTGGTGGCTCTGTGCTGGACTCTCTGATCCAAGCCTCTCTCTACTGTGCTGCACTTTCTCCCATGTTTGTCTTCAATTCAGCTTGTTAGGACACAAAGGGTTAATGCTCTGCTGTTTTCAGAAGTACAAGGAGATCTTTTAACTGGAACAGCTACTCAGGGACACAAGGAAAGGACCACGTTGTGGTGCCTCACATGCAGGACAGATCCATCTGAAGGCTAATTCTGAGAACACCACGAACATCCTGCTGTTACCCAACTGACTCATAAAGCTCCCTCACTTCCCCAGCACTCACTGGCTCTCGGTCATGGAAGCAGCCACTTGATGGCTGGCTAACTCCTTCCATGGTTCATGTGGCAGTTTGGTGGCCAATGACACCCATCTGGTCCTTATGGCACCCAGACCTCTGCTACTGAGCACCTCCCAGTGGGACATTAAGTATTAGCCTTCACCCTTGAAATACCATTTCACACTCAGCTTCCAGAAAGACTCAATAGGATAACCTGGCATTATCTCACTGAGTTCAGCAGTGACAAGCAACAGTAAAAATGGTAGTGAGACAATAGCAGAAAGACCCATCTAACAGAGTGAAACCAGTTCCTCTGGAGGAGGCTGATGGAGTCATGTCAGGAGCTTGAGGTTGTGTGGAGAACGGGAGGAGATCACGGTGGGCAGCAATGAGGGGACTTGTTGACTAAACCAATAGATCATGTGTGAATTGTGTATGAATCAGCTCCAGAACAAAGCACTCGTCTCTTCCTTTCAAGTAGGCAGGTGCTGGGCAAGAAAAAGTTGAAGTAATTCACTGGGACTAGAATTCTGCTTCTAGTAAAGTAAGAAAAGAAAGAAAGAAGTAAACCAGATCACTTCATTGCAGACCTTGAACAACCAAGTAGGCATCCAAAAAAACCCTAGAAACTATTTAAAGCAAAGTATCAGCTACAACCAAACCACCAGTCCAAACAAACAGAAAAGTCAATGTTCAGAAGAAAGAATGCTTAAAAGGAAAAACTCCAACAGGGGAAGGAAAAGTTTCTGGCATGGTGTTGATTTCCATGACATGTCTCCTCAATCCCAGTAGGGAATTTACTCCTGAAATGTAGCTTTTATTTTTTGCACAGGCACTGGCCTGAAATCTGAGTAGGAATTCTCTCTCCTTTTTTCTGCAAGGGATGCTTGCTGATGCAGATTCAAATAGGCTGTGCACGCCTCTATGCTCCTTTACCACCTAGTACATGATGAACACTTACTCATCCAGTACAGCACTCATCAGAAAGAAAACCAAAGGACTGACCCTTTCCTTCCTCTCACCCTAGAACAGTTTTCAGGGAAAAAAAAATACCACTTGCATCTAAAAAACTTATTTCTTCCTCTTATTTTGGCAAGGAAAAAAACACAAGAGAAAGGATAAAAAGAATTCTGTGCCAGTTTCAGAGTGTCCAATACAAACCTGTCAAACTCCTGCCAGACAAATGTCAAAACTCACACAAACATGCACAAAAGAGACAACCCACTAACACCACAGCTCTTCTTTGCAGTTAGAGAAACAGGATTTTATTCTCTCATAAGCTCATCCACATTTCACGATATAACATGGAATAATACTTGTACAGACACTAACATGAAGCCTCTGAAGGCTCCCATCTAGTATTCCCCAAAGCCCTACAAGACTTGTGGCACAGACTGTTTTGTACCTAGTACATGATCAAACACAGGCAACTGCTTTAGGGTAGTTTTTTTGCTAGTGTGATTTATCCACAGTGAGCTTCTGCCGTAGTGTTTCTAATCTTGTATTGTCATTACATCTTTCATCTCAAAATACTTAAGAGCTTACAAATACTTACAAGAATAGAGAGAAATGAAAGCTTTGAAACTCTACAATCTGAAATACTAGACTGCTGGCCCTCACAGAAGTTTAATTTTGGGAGGAGAAGGGTTTTCTCTTTCCCTCCTCAACGAAGACTTAACTCTGGAAAACCCAATGGACTGATAGTGGTAGTTTACAAACCAGGGAGTGCCTGAATGCCTGTGATGACTGTTAATCAGACTCTCCTTGTCCTGTAACTTGCTTTTGAACAAAGTAATGATCAAACCTCCAATACCTACTATCAGCTTTAACTTTCTCTTAATGAAGGAGGGAATGCTGCATTACAATAGAGTAGGAAAATTACTTCTTTGGTGGCACAAGCCTGAAAGGTTGTAATTTCCATCACAGCCTCTTGTAACTCCCACTTGCCAAAGCATCTAGTGTCACAGGATGCTCTCAGAAAATTGCAGGCTTTGGGAACGTGCAAAGAACACGTCATATGTACCACATAATTATTGAGCATGAGTTCCCTTAGGCACAGCACATAGTTAAGAGCAGTTTATTCAAAGACCGCTGTGCACATGGGAGTCACACCTTAGAAACAGGTATGGCACGCTTGCAAAAGGAGCAGGCTTCACAGACAGCACGACTCAGCTCATCAGGAATATCAGGTCAGAGGCACTGACGGGAAGACAGGAGAGCTTGAGGGATTCATCAACTGAAAATCCCCCATTTCAGGAAGAAAAGGGAACAAACCATGCTGTACAGACCAAAGAAGGCAGCCAGTTAGGAAAGGCACAGACTGAATGTTCCCCTTTGCTCATTGTGGGTGTCTTCTCAGAAAACAGAACAAAAGATCTGGGTTTGATTTTGAAGAGGGAAACTGTGAAGTTTATGCTGAAATCTTAAGTGGTTTTAGATACTGATCCACTGAAGGGGAACACATGCAGGTCTGGAAATAAACCCAGGCACTGTTTACAGTTTCCCAGAGGAATGAACTTTCCACCTGACACTTTGCTATCATCACACCATCAAAGATACTTACTCATGCTATGCCCACTGATACAATGTACTGATTATATCTCATGCTCAGGGACCAGGATCAAATTCCCTTCAGACAATAAAGAATTTACAAATTAGAACTGGTGAAAAAAATACAAGTTATTTCTTTGCTTTCTGGTTCAAATTCTGACCTTCACTGGCCGCTGCCAGGTGACCCAAAGTGACTCTCCATCAGCAGACAGCTTTCCAGTGGGCTGATAAATCACCTTTGCTTTCTGCAGTGCTCATCCAAAACAAGTAGCAACATAAGCAGACAGCAAAATTCTTCCCAAAGATCTCCAAAACTACATGTGCAGAAAAGAATCTGAAGCAAGATACCCTGTAAAAAGAGGTCTGCATTCTCAACACAGGAACATGCAATTCCTTCACTTGGATAGACACACATTGAAAACATGAAGCTGCAAGTTGGCTTGTAAACACAGCATTCTCAGGCACAGCATTTAATCTAGAAAGAGTATTCACTACTGAATCATTCCACGTGCCTCTTTATCAAAGTAAAGGTCCCTGTTCAGCCTGAGAAGTATGATGCAATAGTTTGATATTTGATGGAAAAGAAACGAGCTCCTTCCCTCTGTTCACTGCCAGGCAATGTGAACACACACAAGTCAAAATGCAAACACTGTTAAGAGGATTTTTACTTACAAGGGCTGTCAGATCTACCCTTCATCCCACATATGCTATGCACTACATGTTTGCCAGAGATTAAGAAAATGGTGTTGACACTCTGGTTTATTTCCACAGTTAAAAGTCCCCTTCTACCATCACTGGTTGCACTTTAACCAATGGGAAAGGTTCCTATTGAGGCAAAAGAGTGTCCAGGTTGTAATTTCATGTCAGTACTACACATCACTAAAGGTATCCACAAGATACCACATGACAGATTTCTTGACCCCTATGCTTATTCCACACAACTTTACAAGTTGTGCTTTCATTAACTATTATTAAATACTTTTAGTAATTAAGTTTTCACAGAATCACAGAGTGGTGGGGTTTGGAAGGGCCCTCCAGAGCTCATCCAGCCCAACCCACTGCTAAAGCAGGTTCCTCTCCATCAGGGGGCACAGGAATGTGTCCAGGAGGGTTTGGAAACCTCCCAAGGAGCTTCTACATCCTCCCTGGGCAGCTTGTGCCAGGGCTCCCTCACCTCAACAACAAAGAAGTTTCTCCTTAAGTGAAACTGTTTGAGCTCCTGTTTATGTCTGTTACCCCTTGTCCTGTCACTGAACACAACAGTGTTGCCTCGCCCCATCCTCTTGACGTCTACCCTTTAGGTACTTTTGAATGTTGGTGAGGTCCCCCCTCAGCCTTCTCTTCTTCAGACTAAACAGCCCCAGTTCCCACAGCTTTTCCTCATAAGGAAGATGCTCCAGTCCCCTGATCACCTTGGGGGCCCTGTGCTGGCCTCTCTCCAGCAGTTCCCTGTCCCTCTTGAGCTGAGGAGCCCAGAACTGAACCCAGGACTCCAGATGAAGCCTCACCAGGGTAAAGGAGAGGAGGAGAACCCCCCTCGACCTGTTGGCCACACTCTTCTTGATGATCCCCAGGATGCCACTGGCCTTCTTGCCCATGAGGGCATGTTGCTGGCTCACATTTAGTTGGCTGCCTACCAGGACTCCCAGGTCCTTTCCCTGGAGCTGCTCCCCAGCAGGTCACCCCCAGCTTGTCCTGGTGCAGGGGGTTGTTCCGCCCCAGATGCAGGACTCTGAACTCGCCCCTGTTGAACCTCATGAGGATCCTCTCTGCCCTGGTTTTTTTTCTGAACTCAGGGAAAATACTGAAGAGGCTACTAACTACAGGACTCTCCCAATGGGATATGAACACTCACAGGGGAGGGTTTCTTCCTCATCTCAAAGGTGCGAGTAGCACCCAAGCTGAGGGAGGCGATGACGGGCTGTGCTCCCAGCGTGGCTCATCGTCGCTGTGCCAGTCCACCCCGTCCTTCTCGTTCCGGTAGAGGTTGCAGAGCAGGGAGTTGAAGGTGTAGCCAGTGAACCTTTCGATGCGCTCCTTGAGCGTGGTCAGCAGAGGATGCCACTGTCAGCAGCACAGCAGGAGCAGGGTAAGCACCATGACAGCAGGCCAGCAGCAGGTAATGTAAGACACAAGGGGAAAAACTACTGAGAAACAAAACGTGCTGCATTTTAATCACAATCAGCTTGAAATTGAGTAAATGCCTCTGAGCAATTCTATTTGTAGGAAGCTGAGGAAAGTGCTCTCTGGGATATATGCATATGTTACTCAATACTAAATCATCTCTTGAAACTATGAAGCCAGTCTTCCTTTAATACTTTCATACAGCCACCCCTATCAGTGAGAATGCAGAGTGAAATCTGCTTGAACCAACCACAGATAAACACTGAGAGCTCCTTACTGAAACAAAAGATGTGCAGCTTCTCCCATGTATGCCTGGTTTTTTAACCTCCTGGTCAAGCTGGAGGAGTTTAAGACAGGGGTCTGACAACATCTGACCTTACTGCTGGTGGCCACAGTTGCAGTCAGTGACTGAGTGGCACACTCTCAATTGCTGGAACAGAAGAAGAGGCAACGGTTGGCATGATGCTGTCATGTGATGCCCTCAGTCCCAACTCTGCTGCTACAGCTCGTTGAATCCAACCCATCACCTCTTGGGGTTTTGACTTTGACACTACAGTTTTCAGTGGTTGACGTTGTGGGCCCTGAATTTCACCGTTCCCTTCGCTGACACCTCGCTGAGCCCACAGCCCATGGCAGCTCTGCACAATCCATTACAGCTCAGTCCAGTGAATCACCATCTAATGTTACAAACTGACATCATGCCTCTCATCTGTCAGAGTGCTTTTAAGCACTACCTAAGTATGTTAAAAAAAAAGGCAAAGTGATGTAGGCCAGAATTTTTGCCCATTATCTAAGCAGAAGCACAGATCAAGAGAGGAGAAAGAACTGATTACAAATCTCCCAGTGCATCACTGGCAGAAGGAAAAGGCAGCAGGCATCATTTCCTAGTATCCACCTCTAATAATCCAAGTCTACATCACCTTCTTTCCACATCTCCAAAGGTTTTTAACCTACCTGTGTTGCTGCAGGAGCCTCAACACTCAACGTTTCTCTATTGTAAGTATTCTAACCAAGACACTCCTTCAATGATTCAGCATCATGTGAGTAATTAATTATACATAAACACAGCTCACAGCTACAGGATGGGTAGGGAAAGCAGTAATAACACCCCAAAAACCCCTCACAGCTTGTAACTGGGCTGTCTTAATGTGCAGAACAGGCATTGCAACACCAGAAGAGTTCCACAAGGATTACTGAAAGTGCTTTTTGGTGACCAATTAGCACCAGATTCTTTCAATTCCCATCACACAAGTACTTACTACTAAAAATGTTACTATATGTGAACCTTGCAATTCAGCAGAGATCCCACTACAAACCTGCAGCAGTGGAAGTCATTTTGTTGAAATGTAACTATGTCACCAAGAACATCACAAAGAAACATGCTTCTAATACCAACATTCATGTAGGCATGAGCACTGGGTTATACTGGGCAGGGCTGCAATCACAACCAGTCTTACCAAAGGGAAAAGGAGAGGCACAAAGCCAGTTACTCCTGTTACATCAAGTGTTAAAGGCAGGGTACTGGTATTGGCAAAGCTGTGTTGCATCTTGCTTGGCATGTTTTTGTGATACAAACCCTACTGTACAGGTTAAGGACTGTGCTCTTTACACCATCCACTGCTGCTTCTGGGCTGTAGGAACCCCCACAAAGCTGAGTGAAATCTACCTGCAGGCAGTTGCCAGCCAGGGACAAGGCTGGCTCTCAGCTGCACACGCTCACCAGCACATCTCACTTTCTGATGGAGTTTCTTTCTCTCGTGAAAAGGAGAATTATTCAGGGATAAAAGACAGGATCAACATGCATGACTGCTTTAGGCCTCATACCTCTTGGATGAGAAAAGCAAGCCAGTGGCCTGAACTGAAACTGAATTGAGAGTATGGAGGATCTGTCCAATATCTGAGCAGCAACAGCTTCTGTAACAGGCAACTCTGAACTAGATTTAAATCATTAATGTACAGCAGAAGGATTGTGTGGGGGCACTTCCAAGACCCAAAAGGAAGTCATGCAGCTTCCAGAAGGATCCATTTAAAACAGCATTCCACAAATGAGTATAAAAGAACCAAACTCACCTATTTTTCCACCACAAATTCCATGGATTATAGCATTTTTTAACTGTGGTATTTTTGAGGCCACAAAATCAATTCCTCTTTTTACATAATGCCTTTCCATTTTTCCCCAACCTGAGCTTTGCTAGGAGCTACTCCCCCTTTGGCTGCAGTTCTGAGACTTGGGACACTTCTCTCTCATGTGATCCAGCCCTCAACAGTCACACTTCATTTACGGTTCAGAACACTGCCACGGACATTTCTAACAAAGCAAGAGATAGGCAGAAAGAAAAACAAGCTGGAAGGCAGAGTGAACGTGAATTCTACACCTAAACTCTCCCTTTGGCAGCACTGAATGTGTTTCTGAAAGTAACTATTGCAGTAATTGACATTAACTGTGTCATTACAACAAAAAAACTCAGTAAGACTGTGTACACGACAGTCTCACATCTA
The DNA here is from genome assembly GCF_028858725.1 of Colius striatus. Classification (NCBI taxonomy): domain Eukaryota; kingdom Metazoa; phylum Chordata; class Aves; order Coliiformes; family Coliidae; genus Colius; species Colius striatus. The sequence goes on from NC_084764.1 coordinate 7,798,089, forward strand.
AAGATGCACAGACTAAGTCACACTGAGCAATTTTGCCCAAAACCACAGTGATCTAAAAGCAGAAGTTGAAACTCTGGAGTGAGAATTTCCTTTTGGCAACTAAATCATGCTCCTCTCAGTAAATCCACTCCTAACACTTGTTTTATGAATGTCCACATTTACCTAGAATCTGTTGCAGATGACAAATTAAATGCTGATAGATGATCTAGATAAAAATAAGAGGGAATTTTTGTTTCTCAACACCAGCAGGAGGATTTCTCTGTAGACTGTAACAAAAGAAAACTGTGAATATATACATACATTTGGGTTTGGCTGCATTGTGAGCCTGGAATAGGTGTAAGGAAGCTCCCCGTACCAGGAGGTAAGCCTTGGCTCCTCAAAAGATCCTTCTGAAAAACAAGAAAGATTCTCTCAGATGTCTTATCAAAGGGCTTGAAAATGGAAAGATGATGCAGTTCTGCCAAGAAGCTTGATTACAAAGGGACTGTCTGCTCACCTGAGGTTAAAAAGCAGCCCTTTTAAGTCCTCAGCTTTAATTACTGAACTCCAGTGAAGGAAGGAGATTATCCAAAAGCAGCTCTGTTTCTGCAAGAGGCATTACCTCGCCAGAACCTTGGAGCCCCAGCCATTTTCTCATCCCTTTCCCAGACAGGGCAGACACTGGACAAGTTCAAGATGGCAAAATGAAACTGAAATACTCTTTGTAAATCTGGCTTGGTTTATATCCTCCTGGTTCCAGTGCCCAATATGCTGGCAAAAGTTGCCAGATGGTAGCACTAAGAGGAAAGGACTGCAGCATTTATGGGACATTACAGAAGCAGAATGCAGCAAGGCTGTGTGGGAATAGCACACAAGGGGTTAAAGGTGCCAGTGCCCACTTATCTCTTGTGTAAACCTGGGAGGTGGAGGCCTGAGAGATCAGTGGAGGGAGGAAGCCTTGTGGTGGCAAGAAGGTCCTGTTTGGGCTATAAACAACAGGATCAAGCAGGCAAACAGCTTCAACACAGTTTCAGCAGGGCCACGGTGCCCAGAGTGAGACCTCTGCCTAATTAACTGTCTAATCAATATTAAAGACAACACCCTTGAGTATGGTCATGAGTTAGAAGAGGTACATGCTAGACATATGCCTCTGTTCCTCAACTCTCAACCCTAATCATGTTCAGGGAGGGGGCAGAGCAGTTTAGGATGTAGAAATCCCTGGGGGGAGATGGAGCCCTTTTAGCCTTAGAGCATTTGTCTTTTAGCCTTTTAAGTGTTTTCACTCCAGTTCTCAACTTAGAAAGAGAAAGATGCAGGAGGGAGAAAGAGACTGAAGGCCCAGAAGAGACAGTTGATGGGCTGTACATCTCTTCCTCCACCAAGACAGGATCCCTTCTTGGTAAGAACTGTGCTTTTTAACGCTGTGGCCTAGGGATAAGTCCTGCCAGCATTTCTGTTACACATCAGCAATCTTACAGTGAGGGGATTTAACAGCAGCAATCTCAAATCTGTGCTATCTATCACCTTAACCTGTTTTCCAGCCTTCTGAAATCTTGGCTTATAAACCAAACCCTAACCCTTGACGTCATGAACCTGTTTCTGGCAAAAGTCCCCAGGAGGGACTGTGGCAGGCAAATGTCACACTCTCAGCCTTCACACACCAGGCTAGATCAGTAACATCTTGTCAAACACAGGTCTGTTCTGTGGTGTAATGTAAACATCAAGTTAAAAGTACATCCAACTCCTCAGAAGACTATCTTAGTAGCTATTTCTCTTGCCTGACAGGTAACATTCTCATGGTACTTTTATTGCAAGCCAATAAACACAGACATTGAAGACATTTTCCATCCCTACTACTCTGCTGTGTTATCTCACATCGGTTCCTGATTGAGAGAGGAATTCAGCTACAACAGGTGCCCCTTAGTGAACAAACCCAGAATAGCAGTCTCTCCACTTAATGCTTGCTGGAACTGATAAGGAAAGACAAGAGAAAAGAAACATGCTTTGCTGGGATTTTAAGTGGGACAGGCAAAAAACACTCCTGGCAACAGAAACCTCAAAGCACAGAGTTTCTGGGAGACAGCATGAAGGGATGGAGCAGAGATTTAACCTAATAAAAGAGCAGGGAGAAGAACTGAGGATGACAGAGGAGGCATTTAAAATCAAAGACTTTTAAGAGAGGTGACTTTAATTTAGAAAGAACTCATTTAATTAGAGATAAGAACATGGTGATAGAGATTGTAGAGACTGAAAAATAAGCAGCAGCACTTTTCAGATATACATGGAAAACCTGGAAGGAAATGTGAAGGAGTGGTAATGTGCAAAATTAAAAGCAGGGATAAACGGTGGAAAAGGCCTGGGAATGACCTGAAAAGTTGGTCTCCACACTCCTTACCCCGCCTGATGTGAGTTCGCTGACCCCAGGGTATGTCTTGGAGGAGTTGTTCAAACATCCAGTCTGCTTGTTCAGAGTCAATAAAGCCAGGAATCAAATGAATCCTAAGGAAAAAAAAACAGATAGGATGGAAGGAATATACACTTCAAGCTTTGCTTCAATAAAATAGTCTCGTTTCCAGGATTCCCAAAGGAGCCAAGAATGGCATTAGACCTAATGCATTAGAGCAAAAGGAAAAACCCGGTACCCTGTTGCTGACCATAGCCACGAGGAGTTGGGAAGGAAAGAGAAGGCAGCAGGAGTTCCTGATGAATCTTCCAGCCACATCAGGCCTGTGCAGCCATCAGCACACTTTGTAGAACTGTAGAATCATTTCAATTGGAAAGACCTTTAAGCTCATCAAGACCAACCACTCACCTCCCACTGCCAAGCCCACCACTAAACCTTCTGCCTTACCTGCTTCCTCCTGTAACACTACTCCAGCCCAGGTATCACTCCCATATATCATCACAATAGTAAACTATTTTAGGTCCAGTCTCCAATCCCTTATCTCTTATTTGCAATGTGGTTTCTACTCATCATAGTCAAAACAGATCCAAAAACACCTGAAACACATGGGTTACTCTACTTCTGAAACACCACCTACCACTGTACTTTTTCCCACAAGGCAACTTTCCTAAAGGTTACAAACCCTAGTAGGCAAACAACGAAAAAGTTCCAACCTTAGGAAGGAATGTTATTAATCAGGATGGCTGCCTGTCTGTGTGGAAGGCAAAACAAGTTCTAACCCAGAGAAAGGCACAGTGCTTTACTTCCTCCTACAGCAGAAATACGACTGAGAGTGTATCCCCTCACCAAACACATTTAACTGCTTTTTAAAACCGTGCTGAAACGTGTGAGCCCAACACACCGAGGCCCCCAGACAGCCACGTACTGTGTGGGAAATGGCAGCCTTCTGCTTGCTATTAACTTCACACCTGAGGAATCAGAGAGCTTTGATTATGGTACCACAATGTAAGTAAATAATTGCCCTTTACTCACCACCTCCATGCCACTCAGAATTTGATAGCCCTTTATCCCCACTGCCATCCTATCCTCTCTTTTCCAAGCCCAGAGATCCTAGAGTATTTAACCTCTCCTATTTTTACAGTTTCACATGTACATTCTAGATTGTGACTGTCCTAACAGCAGCATTCAGAACTTTCAGCCACTGTGGTGGGCTGCAGAGCAGGGATGCTGTTCATAGGAGCTTACTCTCACAAGTATTCAATGCTCCAAAGACATCACAACAAGAACATATCACAACAAGGTACTAAAAGAGATGTAAAACCCAATTACTGCTTTCCAGAAATGAAACATTCCAGCACCATATCATGACAACAAACTCCAGGAAATGTCAGAATAACCAGCTCCTTGGGTATCTTTTTCCTCTTTCCAGCTGGTAAAAGCTTTTACTTTTCAAATTGGTATAAAGACTTATTTGCAGCTTTAGAAGAAACCAAGAGGAAAGCTTTCAAGTAAATGCATAGCATGTAAGCAAAAGGGACAACCCTAAAGTCACCAAATCTGCCCAAAGTTAAATGCTTTGATTAGATTATTTTAAAATAAGTCCAATTTAGAGTGAAAAGGTTTTGGTAGCTCTTCACTATACAACACAGCCATCCTGCATTTGCTAACCCAGGGACACTGATCCAAATTTCAAGTAGGAACTTACTCTGGATCATAAAACAATTAACAGCCCCTTCTCCTTAGAAGGTTACATCCAGAACACTAGATGCAGCACACACCAGATCTTAAAGAGGTTCATTTTCCTTCTCCTTAGTGCTGCTCAGAACTGTGTAAGTCTCTGCTACCTGATGCTCAGAAGTACTTCCAGAAGTACTCTAAACAGAAGATACATGGGGCAACGTGCACCTGCTGGGAATCAAAACACTCTCCAGGGACTAGAGTTCAGAAAGCTGAGTATCACCATGTCATTCTGCAACAGCAAATAATGTTTCACCCACTTACCTAGAAATGCCTGTTGGTACTTTGCTGAGCTCATACACACCAGGCTTGCTGAGGATGTAGAAAGGAAAGAGCCATCAGATGGACAAACAGCAAGAAATTCTCTTACACTGAGCAGCTGAGTCTGGATTAGGCAAAACTTTCTTTAAAAAGAGAAATTAAAAAGGGGAGCAATAACATTCTAGAGTTAGTCTGAGGTCAGAGTAAGGCAGCAGGAGTGCTGCAGAAGCAAATGAGCTTCTGTGTACTCCCTGCCTCTCACTCACGTTTCCCCAAAGGCACAATAAGGAGTTTCAGGGCTCTAGAGAGAGTTAAATGAAGGAGGTCATGGGGAATCTGAAGGAGATCACCCCACAAGACTGCACTACACTTACATTTATAGGTAAGAACACCCTACCATGACAAGCAGACTGAAGCAAACATCATTTTCAAAACCTGCAACTCCACCACAAACCATCACACTGTGTCATGCTTCATGTCAAAGTTATCCTGAGGAGATCCTCACTTCAATATAAATTGTAAGTGACCTATGTGCAGCTTCACTATGCCACTCCCTGGCAGCTTTTCCTCCCACCCTTCAAAGGAAGTGCTGCTGGAGCTGCCACACTGGCTGTATTCCTGGGCAACAGCAAGCCACTTCCAGTGCAGCTTACACAGGAGCTCTTCCAGGAAAATGTACATAGCTAACCAAAGGAGACATATTTGCAGCTCTGTTGATCCATAGTGTCCAACTGTTTGCTCTTTTGGGTTCATACAGCCACACCAAAGCTATAAAAACTAGTTAACACAGGCTTGGACTCTCCTGATTACAAATTCAGTTCAGGATAAAAGGGCTGGAAGTTCACATTTTCCACTGAAATTCCTTCCAAATGCAAGGCAGTTTTAAGTGGAGCAGGAACTCTTTTTCAGTAGATTCTCACTAGCCAACAAGACCAAAAAAACCAAAGGCAGGACAGTTAAGTCAGCAGTGTACTCACTCTATCACACCTGCCTCGGGAACTCTGCGCTCCACCTGAAAGGTGACAAAACAACACATGGTGAATGGTCCAGTCAAACAGAACTCATTACCATCTCTGGTGACTCTACACAGTCACACACTGATATGGCAGTGAGGAAAAAACACAACAAGTGGTAAGCAGTAACAAGCCACGAGCACCCTCCATACCCCAGAATCTCTCAAATGCAGCTGCTGCTGCAGGTGGTTTTTAACAACCAGCTGCCCCCTAAAGGACATTCACTTCTAAACTATTGGGATTATCACAATACTTGCTGATTCTCAACTGCAACCAAAAAGACTTCTTACCCTTATGTTTGGAAGCAAAAACCTAGAGCAACAATGAACCAATTCCAGGACCCAGACAAGGAGAAAAACACAAGACAGGTCAGATGTAGCTGACACTTTAAAGTAGTCTGTGAGGTTTGAGATAGCTGGGCTTTGTTAAAATAGAAACCAACCCCCAAACACAGTAGTTTAATCCAGCCTGGATTATTATTCTGGTTGTCTCAGGGATTTCTGCCTCTCTTCTCTGAGTTCAGGGGAGTGCTGAGATGCAACAAGGTACTGAGCTGTTGAGCAAGCAAGAGGGTCAAAATATAGTGCTATACAGATACCAGGGGCTCCACCACAGGGAAAAGAGAATCTTCCCAGACCATCTGCAATCCTTGCAAGCCAAGAATACAGCCTTTCAACCACTCCTGCCTTAGAAAGAAGTGTTCAAAGTTCCTCAGGCAGGGAAATACCCCACTGTGCACAGAGCACAATATCCTCCCCATCCACCTACAGGACAGAAAGCAAAGTCTGTAAAACAAATCCCCTGTAACAACTCATACAGATATCCCAACTGAGGGAAAGAAATGGAACTCAAATCGTGCTTAGGCTTCTGTGTATCACTCTAAATGTTTAGGAGAACACAATTTTGGGGCTCTGAAAAAAACTAGCTATGAACAGGTGCATAATGAATACTCAAAGTCTGAGGTCAAACAGAGGGATTCTGTTTGCCATAAATATGCAAGAGAGTTGCACACTCTGCTTGGTAAGAGCTCAGATCTCAGCTGGGTTTTTAATTTGCTTCTAAAGGTGAGACTACAATCTGAAAACCTATCAACTTTTTATCATTTGAAGCTTAAGACAAGATGAGGTTCTGCTGGCTACTGTGTAATGTTTACCTCTGATGGCTTTTCAAAGACAAACTGCTTCTGAGTGTGAGGCTGAGAGTCCCTCATCCATGCTGCTCTGGTGCCCACAGGGGAAAGGCTGCTGCCCACGGGTGCCTTAGGTGCTATGGCAAAGAAAAAACACCTGAGAGATCACATGAAATACAATTTCACCACACAAACACCACAGTTTGGAAGAACTTAAGAGAACCATGCTTCGAAGCATTCTCCTCTGCTTGGCAGAGAGTCCAGGGAACAGTCAAACTTCCATTACAGAAGAGTTAAAATCGCAGATAAACTGGAATTGGTTTATAGTTGTTATTCACAGACAAATTTTATCAGCAAAGATGTCATCTATACCCCTTCCATTCCACCAGAAACACCCGTCACACTGCACCAGAAATCCAAGTAGTTACACTGCTTCCCTCTATAATGATTTCTTTTAGGAAACAGGCATTTCTCTGAGAAAAAAACAAAGAGAACTTTTATTAAAACAATATTCTGAAACTGGGGAGAAAGTATGGAAGAGCAACTCAGATATATCAATTCTTGTGTCTTATTTTCACACGCAAACAGGCTTAAAAATGGGCCTGAAACAGAGGCAAAGTCTCCACTCTGTGTCATTCAAAAGATGGGGAAAATACTTTTTCCTTTCTAAATTCCCCTTAGGATGGAGTGAAACACAACTGTGACAGAAAAACATCCAAGCTACATGCAAAATAGTGGTTGGCTATTGTCTTTCAGGATTAAAAAGGAAAAAAACCCCAGCTTATTTAAGACTGTAGAGAAATGAGAGCTTTGCCAGGTGGTGTAATTGGGCAAGCAGAATGCGGTGTTTTGACCACTCTCACAAAACCAACCAGTCCTTCTTGTGAAATGGAAACGCCACACAGTGCTCTCCCACCTCTGTGCTCTTGGTTTCAGTACAAAACAGTGGTGTTAACTCCAGCCCCTCTGAACAGCACTCCTCAGTTTGCAGAGTGAAAAGCAAAAGGAACATGCGTAAGTTTTACAAATAGAGTGACTAAAGTGTGTTGTGAAGTCTCCTTCTCTGGAGGTTCCCCAAAACCCCCCTGGACATGTTCCTGTGCCTCCTGATGGAGGGGAACCTGCTTTAGCAGGGGCTTGGGCTGGATGAGCTCTGGAGGTCTCTTCTGACCCCCATCGTTCTATGATTTCACAACTGTAACAGTTATTAAAGTTAGTTCCACCAAGTTCTACTTGCTTCACTCAGCTTGTTCAAAGACAAGTACACTTTAGAGACACATCTAAACACATTGACACCCGACCCTGCATTCTGCATCTAAAACTGCTGCAACGGGCATCAAAATGTTCCTCCACAGCTGTGTCTGAACACCTAAATGTTAGTTCCTGAGGAACCCCAGCCTGGCATGCAGAGGCGTCCCACACACAGCCTCAAAGCTGCCACACTGAGGCAACACGCAGGAGACGTCTCCCAGCAGCCCACCCGTACAGTGGACACCGGAGCCCGCCCGTACAGACCGCAAGGAAGCGCCGCCAACCTCCAACCGCCCCTCCCGAGGCTTCTGCAGCCCTGCCCTTTGCTTTATCACCTCAGCCCAAGCCGCACCGAGCGGAGCGGTTCCCTCGGCGGGCGGCGCTCGGCAGCACCGGCCTCCCCGGCGCAGAAGGGCCCCGCGGAGCCCCGGACCCCCGCCCGCGGCCCTGCGAGCCGGCGCTGCCCACCTGCGAGCCGGGCGCTGCCCGCCGCCGCGCCGGCCCAGCCGCCCTGCACACGGGCCCGCCGCCGCCGCTCCGCCATGCCGCTGCCGCCTCCGCAGGCGCGGGCACGCCCCGGCCCGGCGCCCCGCCCGCCCGCCGCGGGGGTTCCGCCTCCCGCCGCCGGCACAGGCCGCGGCCCCGGGCCCAGGGCTGCGGCCCCAGCGCCACACGCAGGGCGGGATTGCGCGGCCTCCCTGGGCAGCGCCTGGCGGCCCTCTCAGGGAAAAGGCTCTTCCTCAGCTTCAGTCTCAGCCTCCCCCGGCAGGAGGTTCCGTACACGGGGCTTGCATTTCTACGGGGGACAAAAGCCTTGGGGGTGCCTGAAACCCCCGAGCAGCTCTGCCCTGCATCTGCAGTGGGGCTGCTCGCAGACATCTCAAGCAGAGCGTGCAAGAGCTGGCAGCAGTGCTGCAGCAAGCCAGGCTCCTCCCTTCAAGGGTGTTTGTTCAAGCTGTATAGAGGCAAGATTCCATCCCGGGCAGAAAATAATCAGGTGTCCAGTAATAACACCAGCAAGGGGAGCTCATTTTCTCCCAAAGCAGTGTGGGGAGGCTGCCAGCTTAACCCTGCAGACCTTAACAACAAGCAATCGGCGGTCTTTCAGTTCCAGCAGAGCAGTCACCCAAAGTCAAGTGGCTGAACTCGAGGGAGTTGATTAATTATGGGAATGAGTTCCCAAAGGGCATCTCATCACACACATGCACATGTGTCCCTGTGCCTGATGTGCTTAGAGTGAGTGCTGCAGACCGAGCAGCCCAGCTCTTGGCCGTGGAGCAAAGCACCCCCAGATATTTAATGGTCAGTGCCATGTAAGTGCTGCAAGGGAGAAGGAAACACTTCCTGCATAACCAGTAACTGTGGTGTCAGTGTCACAGAACTGTTTCGTGTGCTGGAGTGTCAGCTTTAAGGCTATTGAATGTTGAAATTAAAGGCTTTCTGTCCAAATGTGGCTACTCTCACAAGGAGGCTGCTTTTAACTCGCTGTGTAAGTTACACATATATTTCCCTGATGGTGGAAAGAAGCAGTATAGACTTGTAAAGTTACAACTTGGCAGGGAAACCAGAATTAGCTCAGCCTACCTCGTGGCACAGGTGTGGGTCATGGTGTCATCAGAAGTTGTAGAATGGTGGGGGTTGGAAGGGCCCTCCAGAGCCCATCCAGCCCAATACCTTCTTCAAGCAGGTTCCCCACAGGAACATGTCCAGGTGGGTTTGGAAACCTCCTGAGAAGGAGCCTCCACACCCTCCCTGGGCAGCCTGTGCCAGGGCTCCCTCACCTCAACAGCCAAGAAGTTTTTCTTTGTGTTTCAGTGGAACTTTTTGTGTTCCAGCTTTTGTCCATTACCCCTTGTCCTGTCACTGGACACTACAGAAGAAAACTGTCTCTCCAGTCTCTTGACACTTACCCTTTAAATACTTGTAAGTGTTGATGAGGTGCCCCCTCAGCCTTCTCTTCTCTCCAGGCTGAACAGCCCCAGGTCCTGCAGCCTTTCCTCATAAGGAAGATGCTCCAGTCCACTGATCATCTTGGAAGCCCTGCACTGGCCTCTCTCCAGCAGTTCCCTGTCTCTCTTGAGCTGGGGAGCTCAGAACTAGTCACAGAGGAGGCCTCACCAGGGCAGAGTAGAAGAATAAACTCCTGAAGCCCACAGTAGCATTAAGAAGCAGGCATTCCTTTATTGCAGCACTGGATGCACCGGGGATCGTTCCACCTGACGTGCACACCAAGCAACAAATGCACTCTCATCAATACATGAAGAAAATGACTATTCATATACATCTCAGAATGTGTCAGTATATTGCAAAACTGCCTCTATGCAAGGGGAAAGGTCTCTGGTGGTTGTTTTGAGGTAGATTTTAACTCAGTTTGCCCCTATATAGTCACAACTCACAACTTGGCCATTCCTGCTTTTGTCACTCAGCAGAATCAAGATGCTCAGCACCGACTAGCACACAAATTGCCCTTTAGCACCAAGACTCACTTATCTTATTTGTGAGTAACTCCACAAAGGGGTCTGTCTGTTCTTTCTGCAGACTTGCTTATCTTGTCTGTAGAAGTTTACATAAAGGTCAACTCTTCTGTTCTTTGTATCTTTTGTACCAGTGGCAGCAGCCTTCAGCGATGCTGAGCGATGCTCACAGAGGCCTGGCCCAGCTGCTTCTCCTCCCTCAGTCCTGTGTCCTCTCTGGGTGAGGCAGTGGGCTGAACTGGCAGCTGCCCCAGGCTGTGCCCCCCTCATGGCTGCTCGCCCTGGGGAGCAGGCCTGCTGTCAGGAACAGGCTGGTGCCCGGCAAACTGAGGGGCAGATGTCTTATGTTTTCCTCTTCAAACACAGGAGTGAAAACTCCCTTCAGCTCTTGCCTCACTGAAGTGACAAAAACAGTCCTCAGGGCACAGTTGTAAAGAGCCTGTAGTAGTACCACTAGAAACCCCCTCCTGTTTTCTACCCCCTGCCCAGGATATTTCCAAGTACATCAGAAGCTCTCGGATACACTTTACCTCAATCACAAGTGGTGAGCAGCCATTCAAAATCAGTCAAGGCAATTTAGGTTAAAAAGTGATTCCCTGCTGCAATTTGGAAAATAAAGAACCTCAGGAGAAGCCAGAACAGGAAGCCAGATGATCGCCTGCTTGCATGGGGCAGGGGTGCAAAGCGACCACAGGCATGAGCAATGCTCCTGTTACAACCTGCATTGCCAGGGCATGGTTACTTCGGTGTCAACTTGATATAGAATCATTTTTGGTTGGAAAAGACCTTTAAGATCACTGAGTCCAACCACTAACTCGTCACTGCCATAGACACCACTAAACCCATGTCCCTCAGTGCCACATTTACATGGCTTTGGAATCTTTCCAGAGATGGAGACTCTACCACTTCCCTAGGCAGCCTGGGCCAGGGCTTGACAATCCTTCTGGTGAAGACATTTTTCCTCACATCCAATCTAAACCTCTCCTAGTGCAACTTGAGCCCATTTGCTCTCATCCTGTTGCTTGTATCTTGGAAGAAGAGACCGAGATCCTCCCACCCCGGCCACAACCTGTCAGGGAGTTGCAGAGAGTGCTCATGTGTCCCCTCAGCCTCCTCTTCTCCAGGCTGAACACCCCCAGCTCCCTCAGCTGCTCCCCATCACACTTGTGCTCCAGCCCCTTCCCCAGCTCCGCTGCCTGGCTCTGGACACGCTCCAGCCCCTCAGTGTCCCTCTGGCAGTGAGGGGCCCAACACTGAACACAGCACTCGAGCTGCAGCCTCACCAGGGCCCAGCAAAGGGGGACAATCCCTGCCCTGTGCCTGCTGCCACACCAGTGCTGCCACAAGCCAGGATGCCCTTGGCCTTCTTGGCCACCTGGGCACACTGCTGCCTCCTGTTCAGCTGCTGTCAGTTAACACCCCCAGACCTTTTCCCCTCCAGCAGCTTTCCAGCCACTCTGCCCTAGCCTATTGCATGGTGATATCTTTCCAAACACCTTCAGTAGTTAGAAAATCATTGTTTGGAAAGAACTATTTCTAATTATTGGTGCAATGGTTCTAATTCACACTTTATTTTCCGTTCCAGTCATTTTAAATATCAACACTGTAAAATAGGTAACACCCAGGAAAACAGATTAATAAAAGCTCTGGTTTCAGCATTTAAAAGTACAGTAATTTTCAGTGCAGTACTATAAATGATAAAGGACAATCAGGCACTTGCATGTACTGGCAAACACTTTAAGGGACAAAAAACCCAACATGTTAAAGATTCTGAGTAAATCTCATTTTATTTGTTTTACAAAGTCAAAAACGTACAGACTGTTTAGTCCAAGGCTTCCACTTCGGATCGAGAGCAAACCAAGTCATGTGCTCTTACAGAATTAATACCACTAACTTCACCATCCCTGTTCCAAGAAAAATGAAGAAAATTATGGGATAGGATCTGCATCTCAGATTTGATCAGCACCATTGCATCGGTATTCAGGTTTTTTCAATATACAGATATGTTAGCCCCAAATCATGTCTCAGTACAACGTATTTTACTTCAAAATCAGAGCTTGAAATTATTTTTTCAGGGACAGAAAACAACCTCCATTCTTCAACTATAGAAAGTCACCACAAAAAGCCACAGGTAGCTGCTTGCAATTTGATTTGCTTTTCAAGTTTATGGTTATAAAAAGGAATGTTAGAGACCAAAACCTTTATTTAAAGAGGAGGTAAATACAGACAACAGCAGTGCACACTTCTCACCTACTCTGATCCCTGTCTCCTGGAGTTGGGTAACCTCAGCCTCACCACAACACTCCATTTTGGAACAGAACCATGAAACAAATCAGTTAAAGACAACTAAGTGTTCTACATTTAAAGAAGTTTACTGGTTCTCATTGTTAAAGCCGTCTCGGATATTCGGGATTCAGATTTCAAAGGGTCTCACCGAAAACACAGACTGACACATACTTCAGAAAGAGTTTAACCAATAATAAGGAGAGTAACTCATTTCAAGCTCTGCATTTAAAGCCCTCATCATCTTTTACATAGCAACCAGCAGGTAACTTGTGACGTTTATCTACACTGTGTTGTCGCCACCCATTACAAAGAGCAGGCACTGAACTTTTCTAAGTGTTATCACAAATGGTAAAGATTACATGTGACTGGAAAGTTAGAATCCATATTCAAGCACCAAGAAGTTAAATACTCTTTGCAATGTTAGTCTATGTATATATTTATAGATGAGCCATTACACTTGTTTTTATGGTCTATTCCCTTCAGGTTCATAACCACAGAAGTCACATTGGACCATGTAAGCAGGGGAGCACTGACAAGCTGGCTGACAACGTAGAATCCTTGCAAGTACCCAAAACCTGAGCTTGGAAAAAGTTATACTCTGTCAAAAGTACTAGCTTACCTTCTCAAATAAACATGCTCCCTTCTCACCCCCCCAGCAATATGGGGAGAGCTGTTCTTTTCCTGCCCTTCACCTGTGAGCACAACACATAGATGTGATGGACACTACAGAACTGAGATGTTCCTCAACAAAGCAACATCTGGGCAAGTCCATGGAAGTATTTCTTAAAGCACAGTGCAATTTTTTAGTCTGAAGCACTTCCCCTTCCCCCTCCCCCCCAATATCTATAAACAAATAAAGCTTAATTTTGTAAATCAATATTAGAAGTCAACAGTCTTGTATCAACCGTAGTCTCAAAACAGGACTGGTTGGCTTGTTTCTAGTACACCTATGATCAAAGATGTTGAAAACATTAGGTCTGCTTGGTGCTGCAGTGTGGGTATGGAAGCTGCAGGAGTTCCAGGCTTCCAAGATCAAGTTGCCTCCAACTTACTTCTCTTTCATTTTTTTTAAATAACGAGCCCGGACTTGTTTGTTTGCTTTCATGATTAAATAATTGACAGCAGAGGCTGGTAGAAGAGAGAAGAAAAATCCCTAAAAAAAAAACAACAAAAAACCATGAGGGATGGGGGAAGCCTCAGCTTTTTATAGCCTGAAATAAGTGAAATCTAACACGATTGCCAAGTTATAAGAATAACAATATTTAATATTCAAAATTATTCTTTACTCTTCTTCCATAATAAACACATACAAAGGACATTCCAGATCTAAACCAGGGAGTCTAAACTGGAAGTGGTTTGTTTCTATGTCAGGATTCATAGAATCGTCATGGTTGGAAAAGATGTTTAAGCTCATTGAGTCCAACCACTTCCCTCACAGTGCCAAGCCCATCACTAACCCATGGCCCTCAGCAACCTCACCTACATGGCTTTGCAATAGCTCCAGGGATGGGGAATCCCCCACCTCCCTGGGCAGCCTGGTACAGGGCCTGACAACCCTCTCAGGGAAAAAGTTCTTACTCAGCTCCAATCTAAACCTCCCCTGGAGCAACTTGAGCCTGTTTCCTCTTGTCCTCATTACTAGAGAGAAGAGGTTGACTTGAACCTCATTACAACTCCCTTTCAGGTAGTTGCAGAGGGTGCTCATGTCTCCCCTCAGCCTCCTCTTCTCCAGGCTGAACACCCCCAGCTCCCTCAGCTGCTCCCCATCACACTTGTGCTCCAGCCCCTTCCCCAGCTCCACTGCCTGGCTCTGGACACGCTCCAGCCCCTCAGTGTCCCTCTGGCAGTGAGGGGCCCAACACTGAACACAGCACTCGAGCTGCAGCCTCACCAGGGCCCAGGACAGGTGATCAGTCTCTGCCCTGGTCCTGCTGCCACACCAGTGCTGATACAAGCCAGGATGCCCTTGGCCTTCTTGGCCACCTGGGCACACTGCTGCCTCATGTTCAGCCACTGTCAATCAACACCCTTTCCTTGGGACAGCCACACATGCCTAAGTCTGGAGTGTTGCCTGGGGTTATTGTGGCCCAAGTGCAGGACCTGGCAGTGTTTAGGTTTTCAGAGATGACTTACCAGGAGAGCATGGGGCAGGTAGCCATTGGTCCGGGACTGCAGGCCGACTGTCCCCAGGGCAGCTCTGACGTAGGTTTTAGGACTGGGCTTAACCAAGGTCGCCTTGCGGATTTTGGTCATTTTTGTTGCCACATAAAATGGTAGGACACTCTACAGGTAGGAAAGGTCATGATAAGTAGAGGGTGATTTCAGATTAACTTACTAAAATCACTGGAAATGAGATAACCTGTATACTGAATTCTATCTTAAGCTGGCCTTCTTTTCAATTCTAAGATTAAAGATTACAATGTACAATAAATACAAAACTTCAGTTATTTAACAGAAGATGCTGTAGTGTTGCTTCTCTGTGGAAAATCCCCAGTGTCTGTTTGAGAAGAAGGAGAAGAACCCAAGACCCAAAGAGTTTATACTCAGTAACAGCTCTCCTCAGTTCAGCACCTCTATGGAGAAAAACACAAAGGCAGGAGGAAAAAAAGAGGAAAAAAACAAAGGAGAAAAAGGAATGCCAGGAGACTTGGAATGTTAAGCCCTCCAGAAGGGCTCAGAGGAAGAAGGAGATATCAGTACCAGAGTGGAAAGGACAGAAAGAAGGTTTAAGAAACAAAGCACAGTTAATGGGATATTATATTACTGTTATTATATTATAGCAATATTTGGAAGAAATAGAGAAAGTGATGGTGAGTCTCAGAACTACCTGGCCACAGCATGACAGAAGAGCAAGAGGAAGCCACAGGGGTATATTGTTGACAGAGTGGCACTCTGAATTTGGGATATTTTGTATAGTGAATAAGGTGAAAGAAAACAGGTAGTTGAAGTTTTTACTGTTACACTTTTGCTATGCTCAGTAAGGAAGTATAGAGGGAAAATGCCACTAACTAACCAGCTGAAGTTTAAAAGTCAGAGGGAAATAAATGGGTGAAGAACCAAGCAATATTCTTTAGACTTATTCAAAGAGCAAAAGTTTCAGAAGAGTCTTCTTCCTCATTCCTTTTCTTTTTACTCATCTCTTTCTCTCCACATAAACATACACAGAATTTTAACCTCTATACTATTACTGCATCACTTATGTAAAACAAAGTAGGTCTGTCAACCAGGAAGAGGATATTTTTAATATAAAGATGGCCTCATTGCAATAAAAGCACTATATACTATCCAAACTAAGCTTCCACAGAGAAGGCAATCCATTTGATCCTAATTGATATAGTTTAGGTTGAACTTCAGAAAATGGTAAAATCCCACCTCTGCTTTGTTTCTGTGTTTCTCACAGTGGTGCTCTGCAGGTATTGGCACAGTAAAAGTTAAGCTGTTTTAAATGGAGCTCTCTGATGGAAGTGCAAGTCTGGAATTAAAAGCCCTATGCTTCTGAAGGTCAGAGAGATGAACTTCAAAGAATATAAGGGGGATAGAGTCTTCCTAAAGGCTTGAAGGAGATACCTCAGCTAGCCTTCAGAGGAAGGTACTTATAATATTCATTAGTGGTTTATAGTGACTTAGACTGGAACCAGAGGACAAGGACACACACTGCAATAAAATTAGCATAACAAATCGACAGCTATTGGTCTTCAGGCCCACAGAACTTGGAACAGCAATTCACCATCTACATTTCAGGGCAAAAAAGCAATGCTGTCAGGAATTCTGCACCCTTTGCCAACACAGGAGTTACAAAGAGACAGCTCACCCCATCTGGGAAGCTCTGTACAGGAAAACATAAGTGTCGATACAGAAAGCCTGATTTAGTTCTTCATGTGTTTATATAATGTTCAAAATGTAAGACATCAAAACCCTTTTTCCTAGCTTTTCTATACCCAACAGCTAGAAAATCTTTCCCATGCTATGGACATTAATACTGTTGAACACCTTTAGCCAAGCCTAGGTTATTTCCCTTTTCAGTTTCAACAGGTATTCCACAGGTATAAATGAACAGCACCTGCCCCTTCTTTGCTCTCCTCTCAAAGTGACTACTATTTAGACAAAATTTGTGGAGAAAGAGACAAATACACATAGGAACAAACACATCAAAGCTGTAACACTTCTTTCTCCTGCAAGCACCTGTCTCTAAATACTCTCACACCGAGGTAACTATCAGCAGTTTACCCAAGGAAACACCAGAAATCAGAGAAATAGATTAGATGTACACAGCACAAAAATAAAATACAATAATATAAATCACACTCAGCTCTGTTACCAGTGAAACTGTGTCGAAGGAGCCCATGTCTCACAGTTTGTAGGTAGGCCTGAGCTGGAAAGAAATCCTACTACAAGACTGCACATTATTGACACAGGAAAGAGAAACACTCTACCAGTTCCTTTAGTCTCATTTGGAGACTGTGGCTATATTACATGGCTATATTACATGGAGATGAAACAGATTGGAAAAAGAGCAGTCTAATAATGAAGCTAAAGTTGCACGTAATACAATTTGAACCATACTGGGGAGATAGAAGTAATATAGAAGGGTAAAAGTGAAAAAAAAAAAGCTGTGAGGAAATGTCAGTGTGGTAATTACTGATCCATTGCAAGGCAGTTTGGGGCTAAGGCCAGGGAAAGACTTGGAAAGTCCCGTGAGAAGAGAAATTAACAAGAAGACAAAACACTAGAAGTTGCTCCAGCTTAATCCACTTCAAGAACTGAGAGCACTACAAAGCAGCCTGGATGCAAAAGCTGTACCGGCTCAGAGTGCTGCCTTTTTAGGCATCCTTCCTTGCTGCATACTGGTACATCCCAGGGTGACAGGGCACAGCATAAAGTGCTCTGAGGGGAACTTACCCTTTGGGAGCTCTACACAGTAAGTTATAAAAACTAATGTCATCTAGTCTGTCCTTGAGAAGGTCCATAGCAGGTATGCTTTCAGGGACCACCTTTGCCAGCTTCCTCTCCATTGCCCACAGACCCCAAAATAAGCAGCATCCCCAAAGATGTTTAGTATAAGGTTTAAATCTAGGTTTAAAAGAGGTTCCCATTAAAGAGTCAGTGGCTGCATGGGAATAGCTCACCCAACAATTGTCTTTTTTCTTAACACAGGAACTGGGACAGGACGTTATACATTAAGCATCTGGATACTAAACTGCAGGACATTTCCTGCTGTCAAGTTCTTGCTTTGGTAAGGGTGCTTAAAGGGCTTGAGGGGGGAGGAATCGAGCAAGTAAAAAATGTAACAGAGCCTTTATTTGACAACAACTTCTCTGTGACTTTAGCCAGTAACAAAACTTGTGCTCTCACACTCAACAGCTACACAAATAAGGCAGGAAACTTTGTGGCTCTCACAGGGACGGAGTTCAGATGGTTTTGAGCACCACCACACAGAATATGGCAAGGACAAGCATGGACATAGGCTGATGCTGTTTGGAAGGAGATCCCCGACAGAATTAAAGAAGATACAACACTGTCTTCACAGGACAAGTAAGATCTTGTACCATCCTTACCAAACTGACTATTGCTCTGCAGAGCAACAGGTGTAATGGAAAACTCAGCATTTGCAACCAAAGCTGGAAACTCCAGATACTTTTTGGAAGCAAACACTAAGAGCACCTGAGCAGTGACATTAAAGCAAAGCCTGTAAAGCTGCGAGAGGCTGGCTTGGTTTGCTTTAATGCTCCATTAAAAGCAATTAAAACCACAGAAGGTAAACAAATGTGGGCAGATGCAAGGCTCATTAATAATGTGGAAAGCCAGTGCTAAAGAAAATTATGTCAGTCCATTATACACAAAGGGTCTTTGAGGCTTTTGTTTGTTCCTGCTACTATGCTTCCACTAGCAGTTGATTCACTGACACTACAGGGACTGCTGCTATCCTTAGTTTTTTGAGCAGCAACCCATTGAGTCTCTTTATTAATGCACTCCAGAAGAGCATTCCAGTAGATGATGTATAAAAATGTACTCTACAGAGTTGCACATAGTTTTATGGAATATTTTTATACTGAAAGCTTCAATTGCCACCATCAGAAAACAAAACAAAAACCACAAAAACAATGTTTTGCTTTAAGAGTATCCTTTCAGAGTAACTTAAAAAGCTGTTAATGGGATCAGAGGAAATCCTTATCCTTAATCTATGTCACTTATTCATGAGTAAGAGAATATGCTGATTCCCTTTTGTTACCAAGACACCAAATGTTGCTGTGGTAACCAAATACAGGAAACAAGCTCTACTCACCTGCACAATGATGCCTTTGCTCTTGTATTCTGCCTGAAGGCCTTGGGAGAAGAAATCCACAAAAGCCTAGAGAGAAAAGAGGGTTGTGAGCATACTGGAATTAATATTTAGAGTTCCTGTTATCAAAGTGAAAAAATCTTAGGTTTTCAATGAAACTTTGCATATTAGAGCAATGCCACCTGAATAGAAGCTTGCAGAAGGGAGGCTCAATCTAGACAAATAAACTCCTTTTTAATTTATAAGGCAAAGAAACTAGATTTGTTACAGAAAGTCTAGTTAAAAAGAAAAATAAGATGTTGTGTTCACATTGGTTTCTACCTATGTATGTCATTGCCTTCGTTCCTCTTGAGTTTTTAAAACATAGTGTTTAAGTACTTTGTCTTCTGCCTTTACACCTACAGTGATACTTCTTACTAGTCTTGAATTTTAACCTCCACAAATTCTCTTTCCCTTCACTTCTGGAAACTTTAGAAATTTTAAGACTAAAAGTTTAAAGGAGGAAGTGAAAGGGCTTAAAAGGAGGATGTTGGTACCTGCCTTTAAAATACCTTCACACCTGATAGACCTGCTTGTGTATCCATGCTGAGAAAATATTGTTCTAATAACCCAAAGCTGCTCAGCAGCAGTTCAAACCCCCTCCCCAAGCTTTTCTAAACCACCTGTCCACTTTTCTCTCCTGCAGTCCACTAAGACAAAATATCAGGTTCTGCTATGGTTTCTTGTCTGCATTGTTTCACTACAACAAGTAGGATAACTGGAGTACTAAAGGAACTAAACAGTCTTGTCCATGCTTGAAGCTAAAATAAATACTAAATGAATTCAAGTATTTAAGAAGCAGCTGCTACAGAGCAGTTTCAAAATAAACAGCAAAGCTCTACTACTGCACCTCCTTTACAGTCTTCCTTTGCTCATCATGTCACCAGTGGGTTAACAGAAGTCCTGACAGCACTTAAAAGGTTTGCAGTGCCTTGTGTCTGTCCTATCAAGGTCATCCCACTGAACTCAGTCTGTATAAGAAACAAGAGAAACACTCCCACAGTACCAGGCTATTTCTATAAACACCCTTCTGAGCATACTCAAGATCTGAAAAAACCCTAAATTCTGCTGCATACCAGTTAGATCCTTTGTTCTTCAAGTTGCCTATATAAGCTAGAAGGAGGCTCATTGAAGAAAAAAAAGGTTGTCATCTGTCCACGTCCTCTTTCCTTCTCCCTTTCTCCTCAGCGTAAGTTCTTAATGCAACTCAGTACTTACCATGAAAGAGACTCTGAAAGTGTGATCTAGCAGCAATGATCCAAGCCATCCTATTGCAACAAGGCATGTGCATAGACATGCAAATGGTTCAATGTAGTCTCTAAAGACTGATGTCAGATGTATGGAAATTCTGCCTAACCAACCTGAGAGCCTTCTATGATGGCATGACTGGGGAGGTAAATTCATCAGAAGGCTGTGCTGCTGTTCAAGTGAGATCTGGACAGGCCGAGCATTGGACAGAGAGGAACTTCATGAGATTCAACAAGGGCAAGTGCAGAGTCCTGCACCAAGAGAGAAACAACCCCATGCACCAGGACAGGCTGGGGGTGACCTGCTCCAGGAAAGGGACCTGGGAGTTCTGGTGGACAGCAAACTAACCGTGAGCCAGCAATGTGCCCCCATGGGCAAGAAGGCCAAGGTATATGAAAAAGAATGGGGGCAGCAGTGAGGTTCTCCTCCTGCTCTACTATGCCCTGGTGAGGCCTCATCTGGAGTCCTGTGTCCAGTTTTTGGCTCTCCAAGACTGACAGAGAACTTCTGGACAGAGTCTAGCAAAGGGCCACCAAGATGACAAGGGGACTGGAACATCTTTCTTACAAGGAAAGGCTGTGAGATGATCTGGATGAGCTCTAGAGGTCCCTTCCAATCCCCACTATTCTGTCATTCTGTATGTGTAAAAACTGCAGAGTGTATCAGTAATCTATTCAAAATAAATTCTTAAATGCCTATATTGTGTTAATCCAAATGCTTTGGTCATTTAAATTTCTAACTGTTTCTACATGACAGGAGTCCTGAAATCAGTTAGTGCTTTCAACATGGAGAGACAGTGTAAAAAGACCGTCATCTCTGCTGTTTGCAAAGAGCTTGCAAGAAAGAGAATGCTCACTTTACGCGAGGAGAAAAACCAACTTCCATTATCCAAATAAGCTTTGAAGTTTTTCTTTTTGAAGAATTTATTTCAAGATAAGTTGAGTTTTCATCCTCCAGATGTTCAAGCCCCTCAACAACCTTTAACTTTAACATTCCCAGGAATGCTTTCTAAGTAAACATCCTCTGAATAACTAAGTAAGCATTGCAAGCACGAAAATTTCTTCTCCTTATATATATCCAGTAAGAAACTTAAATACTAAAGGACATGGAGGGGGGAAAAAAACAACCCCCATATTTCACTTCTCATGCAGGTAGACAAGCAAAAAAAATAGGACTATGATTCCTTTAAAAGTGTCTCATTTCACTGTAAACTGGGGAAACTCTCCGTGGGAAGGTTAAAGAGTTGGACTGAATCTGTTCCTGGTAATTAGCCAGAGCCATTGACTTAGACCTGAAGGATGCTATGCTTTAAATTCTCTCCATATAGATGAGGGAAAAAAAAAACATCCTAGAAACTGCAGATACAGGCTTTCCATAGCTACATTAGGGGAGTCACTTTCATGCTTACTAACCTTGCTGTGGTAGAAGATAATAGTGCTGAGAACAGGAGGATTTCTTAACCTGTAATTGAGTTTCTTCAAGGGAAGGGAAGAAAAATTTGAGATTCTCTTTGAAAACAGACTAACCAAAGCAGTGTGAGGCAAATCACTAAAATCAGAAGCTCGGTTCATCCTTTAAAGCTGAAGACAGTGCCACGAAAGTGACCATTTGTATTAAAACAAAGAACGGGGCTCTCAGGAAACAGCTATTTCAGAAGCAAATTTTATCAGCTAAAACGAAGGCTTTCATGATTTCTGAACTTGAATATCCCCTTCTTGAGCATGAATGAAATAGCCTGCATCCATTCTTCTTGGAAATGTGGAGACACGGCTGAGAGTCCAGAGGAAATGCCGGTCTGTTCTGACATGAATGACACTACTGAAGGTTTCTTCAGCCTGTCACAGTTTTGCTTAGACTCTGAAATCCTTGAAGTATTGAAGGTAAGTATTTAATTACCAGGTGAGCCTGAAAAAGCTGTAGTGTCATACTGCTTTAGTACTGGTAGAAATGTCTCCTGCATTTAGTTTTACCACGTGCACTTCAGTTCCATCCCGTGTACCCACATTCTGCTTTTACAGCATCAACCAGAGATCTCCTAGGGGAAGATTTTAGAAGCCCCTACAAGAATCTTTGGAACAAAAATATAAGACCTGCTGCAGAAAGACAAAACTCTCCCAGTGACACAGAGATAAACCACAGCAGACAAATGTAACACAAAATGTAGATCTAGAGTAGTAACTGATGAACCAGTAAAATAAACCAGTCTATTGTGGAAGATGATTGGAAACTTCCATAAAAGGAGTGTTTTGCTAAGTGGGGAACTTCTTGATGAACTAAAAAGGTACACAACAGACAGTTAAACAATAAACCATTATTAGGCATTTAGGAATAAAATCCAAGCTAGGAAAAGACTGGCAAAAGACATGGAAGGCAGCAGGAAAGGATCCTACAGGTACACTGGTTTCAAGAGGAATTTCAGAGAAATGGAGGTCTGTTGATGGATGAGGGATACAAGCTAGAGATAATGGATAGAAAGACATGAAGGTATTCAACAGTTCTCTTTCCTTTGCACATTCAAACTGCTCACATGACTCTGCATGCACCAGTTGTGTTTAATGAAAGGGAAAGGCAGAGGTAGCAAGAATTTAGGGACTACGCAGAGAAGCTGGATGTATTCAGATCCCAGGAACCATGATGGATTGACTCAAGAGTGCTGAAAGAACTAGTTGCATGTATATAAGTCTGCTGCCTACGATAGCTAAAAAAATAGGGGAAGGCTTTGACAACTGAAAGAGGGATAACATATCCCTCCTTGACAAGGCAAAAACCATCCTGTCAGCTTTAACTCTGTTTGTGGAAAGATCATGGAGCATTCCACTTCCAAGCACATAAAGGACAAGAAAATACATCAGAAACACAGTCAACACATATTTACCAAGAGAAAAGTGCTTTCTACAATGGAGTAGATTAGCTTTATAGATAAAGTAAACAGATTTTTTAATATATATATAAGCTATATATGTGTGTACATAGTTTCACTTCAGTAAAGCTTTTAACACCATCTTCTGCAGCATTCTTATTTGGAAGCTGAGCAGAAATGTGCTGAAACAAACTGCTGGTCAGACTGAAAATGTTGTGGACCACCAGGCTCAAAGGGCCATGATTAATAGCTTGACATCTGGCTGATAACAAGGAGAGAACTGTACAGATCAATACCAAGGCCTATATTCTTCAATATCTCCTATCAGCAACCAAGATTATGACACAGAGCATACTCTCACCAAATCTGCAGATGACAACATGAGACAGAGCAGCTAACACAACACAGCTTCAGCTCAGAGAGATCCTGATAAAGCTGATTACTGCTAAACATCACGAGACTTCTCGATTGGCATGGTGAAGTGTGAAGTTCTGCATACAGAATGGGATAATGTCATGCCTTAGCTTTGCTTGAGTAGCAGCTCTGCTGCAAAGAACCTGGAATTTATGGTGGCTGCCCAGGAGAAAATAAGCCAGTAATCCACTCACTGCAACAGCAAGTGATGTACCAGGCTGTGTTTGCTAGATGTATGGCGAGCAGATCAAGGGAAGCTGATTATGTGATAAAGCCTGAGAGCTCTATCCTTTCTCTTACCTGAAATGCTAAACTTAAGGCAACTAATAGAAGAAAAAGGACAAACATTTGCTTCCAGCAGTTGATTCCAGATGAGTCCCACTTAAATAACTATGCATACATATATGTTGAGGATACATACCTTCATTGAGATTAGAGGAAAGAAGTTTCTATGTCAAAATAAGAAAGTGTGTTAAACTTAGTCAACATCCTTTTTCAACTTCACGTGAAGCTTTTTTGGTACAGTAGCATCCTTTTCCACGTATAAGTAGAATGCATGATGAAATGACTATATAAAACAGTCATTTTTGTGCCAGTAAACCCTTGTATGCATTTTTCTCTCAACCTTCCAACTTCCACTATTGGAAACAATTGAAGTTAGAAACTCAGTACTTCTAGTTCGTGAAAGCACCACTAGATGGACACCAAAACACTTCTTCTTTAGCCTTGGCTCATGTCTTGCACTTGATTTCAGTGCAGAAAGGAAGACTTACCTTGGTTGCAGAGTAAATAGTCAGTAGTGGAGATGGATTCATCCCAGCAAATGAGGCGATGTTCAGGATTACCCCCTTTGATCTGAAAGGCAGAGAAGATACATTGCCATGAAATAAAGGACATGTCTTTCCTGTTTCAGGAAATTACTGCAAGCCTAATGAAAACCTTTAGGATGCAATTGAGATTAAGAACTGTTTTAAAACCCCAACTAAATCCCAAACTGACACTTACTAACGTGACTTTTAGCACAATATAAGTTATTCAAGCAGCTGGTATAAAATCAGGAACAACTCCAAGGTCAACACAGCAAGAGAATTGAGCTCCATCCATACACATACACACAGACTCAGCTGAACTATGCAAAACCAAGTTTGTGTAGTTTGCACTTTGATAATCCCTTTTATCTTCTCAATGTTACTTCATGAGGGATCTTTCAAGGTAAGAAATATCTGCATCTACTGCTCAAATACAGAAGTATTTTAAAATACTGTGGAAGATGGCTACAGAAAAGAAGAGCTGCTCTGCTACTCCCTGCTCTGACAAACACTTCTAAAGCATGTGCAGGCAGGACAGAAAGTGAGACTCCTGGATTTCCCAATCCAGATTGATTTTTAGCATGTCTGGTTTTGAGACTGGTTTTACCTACAAAACCAGATCTATTATTTTATGCTAGATAGAAAGAATAAATCATTTTTAAAAGCTTCAAGCAAATTAGGACAAGTATGCTGATTGTTAGAAGGTGCTACCAGACAGTCCAACACACTGAAAGCTACATTTCTTTTTCTTAACCTGTAGTAAATTGAAGCCAGTTTACCTGAACATACTACTCATGCCAAGTTTAGTGCAGAGTAAGAGCATTCACACAGCTTAACTCCTCCTATCTGTGACTGATTCATCTTGAGAAATGAGATGGTTAATGTGGCAGAAAAAAAATATCATTCCAGCGACTCAGGATTTCAAACACTTTTGCAGAAGCTGGTTGTATTTTTCAGGAGGTACCTGCAAGGCTTGGTTGGTGAAATAAAGGGGCAACATGGATCAAAATGTGTGGTATGCAGAAAATAAGGCCACAAATGAATCATGAATATTCATGACAGCAAAAGGTTAACAGTGGATGCCAGAAGTTTTTGATATCAAAACAAGAGCTGCTTGTGGTATTTATTCATGAGCTCGAATGGGGATTAGCAGTGAAATGAGTCTTCATGCAGTTTTTAAAAGATTACCAGATTGGAGAATACTATGAGGAACTTTTTTAAGAGCTCAGACTGCCGTGTGAACAGACTACAGAATGGCAGATGGAAAATCAATATTAACAAAACCAACAATACATGCTAAATAAAACCACGTCAATTAATCACAAGCCTTGCAGGACTCGGAACCAACTATCCACTCCCTGGAAGACCTGAACAAAGTCCACAAGGACTTCTCTTTTGCTCTGCAATAACCAAAACCAGCCAAAGAACAGGAGGGTGGGAATGGCAGGGACAGATCTACCACCACTGACGTGTTGCCTTACAGTCTAGAGAACACTTACTCATCTAAATTTAAAGCAGGAATATTAAGAACCTGATCATTTAAGAAAGAGGAAAGGAAGAAAAAAACCCCACACCCTGATACACTGACAAGGTGAAAATATTTATGAGATGATTAAAAGCAGCCATGATAAGAACATATAGACTAATGAATGACAAAAAGATCTTGATTTGTCCTCTCAGAAAATAGAAGAAAGATGACATTTACTGAAATGAAAGACTGAGGGACATGGTTTAGTTCAGTGATGGGCTTGGCAGTGTGAGGTGAGGGCTTGGACTTGATGATCTTAAAGGTCTTTTTCAACCAAAATGATTCTATGATTCTGTGAAATTTAGATCTGATAAAAGCAAGTCCTCTTCTCATATTCAGACTACGTGGGGATTTGCCACAAAACGTAATTGAGAACAACAGTTTGACAGGATTCAAAAGGAAGGATATGGATAAACACAAACCTCATATGTGTGTGTGTATATATATCTATAAAAAACAAACTGAAGCTTTAGGAGAGAGGTTGACACTGGGGCTGTAAAGTGCAGGTCTCACAGCATCTGGCAAAACAGCAACTTCCCAGATGGAGCAGTGACCATCATCTAAGTACAGTAAATTTATGGTCTGACCAAGTGAATAAAACCCTCTTGGAAACACAACAAATTAATAGCAGCCTCTTGCAAAAGCTCCATGTATTGGTCTCTTTGAAGCAGTCAGTGCCACTGTGGGTTTTGTGGTTTGTGTTTTTACTTTATAAAGAAAACAGTCTTAGCCTTAAAAGCTCATAACTTAAAACCTCCAGATAAAAGGAAACTGAGAAGCATACGTGTTGTGGGAACACTTCCAATTACTCCAACTACAGTTTTGCTTCTTGGAGGAACTGCAGAAGAAATGTTTTTAGGGAAAGATGTGAAGAACTATGTGAGAAAAAAAAAAACGTTTTGGCTCCATCCAACTCAACTGTGCAGTTAATGAAAAAAAAAAAACCCAAACCATGAGTTGGTTAAGATGAAGAGAGCCAGGTCCACACCCTCACACCTCCCCATCATTCTACCTTAAGTGGTCCAGCACTAGGGAGGCTATATTTAGCCATCTCCCTGTTGCTGTGGCAACCAGCGCCTGCTCCAGCTGCATGCCAAGTGGAAAGAGCAAGCTTCCTCTAATGTAATTATGCACTTGCTACTTCCCTGGCAATAAATACCATAGTTCGATATTTGTCTAGAAACAGTCAACTGATGTTTTTGTGGGGGGAGGGGGGTGTTGGTGTTTTTTTTTCTCCCAAAGACATCAAGCCTCAATTTTCTGTTCTATGAGTCCCCCACCTTAGATAGTAGCCTGAAAATTGACAGAGGAACTGCTCATTTAAGCATAATAAGCAGCTGCAGATTATAAATTGTCATTTCAAGTGTTCAGAGCACAGGAGAAGAGCCACAGCAGAGAATCTATACACTACTACCAGAAGTGGCATTCAACTAATGCTGCTGTGCTTATTATAAATAAAAAGTCACAGACACACCAAGACACAGTTGTGTTTTCTCTTTACGGACCTGGATGCAAAGCACGTAAAGTCTGCTCTGTTTCCCTATTTACCTTGTCATATCTTGCCAACACCAACATTCAAATACACAAAGGTACACACCATAGCCTGTTGCAAGATGCTACAGTGTGCTATGTCACATCTACCTACTCAACGTGCTATCCCCCTTGAACCAGTGATGAAAAACGATGGGATTCCCAGCCTGGTTTTATTCTGAAGACTCTGGAACACTTTTTCCTAAAGCTGCATTCCCAGGAGAGAAATTTACAGTTGGGCTAAAAAACAGCTGAGTAGAGCTACCATACATTCATGCTCCTGGACTCACTGGACATCCCTGCCCTCCTGTGGTTACAGGCTCTCAGCTGTGCTAATGGCCTGTGAGCGTGACGGTGCAGGAGCTGGTGGCTGCAGGCACTGCTGCTCTGCACTGCAAACACAAAACCAAACAGAAAATGGAAGCTTGTTCAAATAGTTTTCTCTAGGACAAACCAAGGTCCTCTCATTCAAATAGAATAAGGAAAAACACACATGAAAAAGCTCAAGATATATACTTATTTTTAAAACTACTATTAACCTTTTCTTTCCAAGCTGCTTCTTGAGGACTCATCCTTGAGATTCCCGACTCATGTAGTCAGGAAATGTGAGAAGAAACAAGATGGTAGTCAGAACCAGAAATCAGCAGGATCTTTGTTTGCTGCCTTTCATTCGAACCATCTTATCCAGGTTAATATATAACAGAAGGGCATGCACAGGATACTTCAAGGGGGTTGGGCTGGATGATCTCTAGAGGTCCCTTCCAACCCCCACTATTCCATGGTTCAGTAAGTAAGTTCTGTAAGTAGAGTACACATCGTTCTGTCCTAAAAAAGCTGACAAACTATTAACTACAATCTTTCTTTAGGGAAAGAAGAAACTGAGGCAAGACATTGCCAAGAGCTCCAAAGTGGCAAAAGTTGATAACAAATCGACATTATATCCTTAGAAAGCAGAATGGCTTTGTTCACGTTGGCACCTTCAGAGGGTGGTAGCTTCACAGAAAGCAGGTCCCTTTATCAGTAATAGTACCTGGGCAAGAAGTAACTTCTGACTTACAAATCCCAAGTAGTTTCCACCACTGCATTATAATCCTCATCCTCTACTCCTGCTTTATTGGGAAATATTACAGCTCTGACCCAGAGCTCCATCTTTTTTTTTAATCCAAGTTTCTTTCCATGAAATAAACAATCAGGAGCTCAGAATGAGTGTAACTGATAAGCTAAGCTTGCCATCACTCTTGCTGTGCTAGTCACTGACTCCCATCAGTTCTGACAGTTTGCACCCATGCAGAAACTCCGTTTTACATGCAAAACTTTTTCTTTGCATCTGTCAGCACTTGACTAATCAAATCCCCATCTGCCATGGACTCCTGGGTAGTGGGATGATACCAGAAATACCTTTTTTTTTTCTTAACCTTCACTGGATTTAGAGGTTGACCCATGTACATGGTCCTCCTACACCGTTTGTTTGGAGGCAATATCATTGTGACTGTCAGGCATGGTCCTACATAGCTTTGCCAGCATAGCTCTGACCTGACCCAGGGCAACCCCAGGCACACCACAGTTAGCAGCCCAGAGATGGCCAACAGCCCAGGGACAGTCACCACAGGCTACAAAACAGCCTGCAGGGACTACTGTGCAGCTTTTACTTGCACCTGGGAGCCCTCTAGGAAGTCAGCACGTGCCTTCTGTGGTGACAGTGGTGTGCATTAGCTCTTATTTTAAAGAGCTGGTCTCCAATTCTACTTTTCCAAATGATCACAGACTTCCCTCAGCAAAACTCCTACTGTATAATGAGAACATATTCTTTGCATCCATTTTACTTACAATGACTTAGAGAAATAGCCTTAAGAAGGTTATTCCCAGAAACTGTAACCACCCCCTCAGAATAGCAGGTTGTTGAGTTAGTACTGATGAGTCAGATGGGGCTTTTTAATTCTGTTCTAAAAGGAATCACCACAACAGTGGAGAAGGGAGAGGAAAAATAAAGAGGGAATCGAGTGGAAAAGGCTTCCACCATCTGATGATTCATGCACCATCAGCGTGACTCACCCAGCATTACTCTGCCATTAAAACACGGAGACTAGGCTGATTAGTCACAGTAATGAATTTTTCAAGAAAGGATTCTCCCCTATAAATAATGATGACTTTGTCTGGATGGTGTTAGTGTGACTCACCTTTCCAGCATGCTGGGCAGCACCAATCGTGTCATCTGCAAAAAGAAAACATTCGTGACGGCTGAGAATGCAGACAGCAGACAGGCAGAGAGCAAGGGGAAGCCTCCTTTCCTCCCAGAAGCAGCTGCCTCCCCCTCCACCCCAACCAAGGCTCAGGGAAGCAGAGACCATACTTTGCGTGGGCAGTTTATTTTTATGCTACCTGGAGAACTTGGCTCCCTCCAGCAGCGCGTGCACTGAATCTGGTGAACCCACCTGGCTCGTAGCATAAGGACAATAAGAGTAAATAAAAAACTGTCTTCATGGCTCAGCAGCAGCTCTGGCCTCTCCAGAATATTAAAACACCACAGCACTAGGGTACCATGTATGACCTTTTTCCTCCCACACAAAAAGCATCTGCCTTTCTCAATGCTAAGTTCACCACCTGTGTCAAGACTCCAGGCAATACCCAGTGGGTTTTTAGTTAGGCTCACTCAACTGTTAAAAATAAACTGTGGAGCAGCAAGAACTAGTGAAGATAAGTTTCCTACATTATGTTACCTACAGAAAACATTTAAGACCCCAAAACACAGATGTTTCCACGCTGAGGAACCTATAACCCAGGAGGAACGCAACCTGGCAAACCTCCTCTCTGCCCTGGAAGCACCTGCCTTCCTTATGACTCTGAGCAATCTATTTACAACCTGGTTGAAGAATTCTCTAGAGCAGTGATCCTAAAACAAGCTTCGCAGTTGCAGACAGAGCAGCTTTGACAGGGGTTGTTTCCCCTGTCAATCAAGCACTGATCCAAACTTTGGTGAATTTTTAATTAGCATGAAATAGTTCCTACTACTAATTACCATCATCCTAAAATACTATTCAAATCCAAAATTCCTGCTTTTAAGAAAGAATGCCATCAAAGTTCAGCTTGTGCCAAAGAGTGTCCAGCCCCTGACTGGCTTTGTTAATAAATGGCATGTCACACACCAGAGATAGCTCAGGCAAGGAATGGAAGTTGTTGCCACTTTTCCACATCTTTAAAAGGTGTTCTAAAAAAGTTCTTGAGAACACAGTGAGGAGAAGGCAATAAAATACTGATGGCACCAAAACATAATAGTAATCCCCACTGACACCAAATTATCTCGCTAGCTTAAAACATGAAACATTTAAGTAGTATGGGAGGAAAAATATATGACCAAAAAAAAAAAAAGTAAGTGGAGCACAAGACATCTGTAATCACTTTTATTACAAAGACATTAATCTTATTGTAGCAGCCTATTCAGATTGCTATCACCACTGCATTAGCCCTTCTGTATGACAATCTGGGCTTGGGGCTTTTTTTTGCTTGTTTTTAAATGACAAAACATACCATTTTGGAAATAAAGGAGAAAAATCAGAAAAGAAAACAATAGTTCAGTTCCCTGCATTTGATATACAAAGAAAATGGTAGAGGAGGACTGCGTTTTGTATTTTAATCAGTATTTCTCCCTCTGAATAGATCCTGCCACCAGCTGTGCTGCACGACAGCTTCGATAAGGGAATGTACAGGCAGGAGTTGAACAGGTCTGACTTCCATCAAGTCAGCTCTTGACATATTGAACTCTCAGCACTGCCCCAGAAGCCCAACTAAGTCTTTAGAGTTGGTAAACATCACCAAGCTACACAGATCTGATGCAACTTCAAAAACCCCTCTAACATTAAGCATACGTGAGCATTTTCACACACCAGTGCTTCAAGGGACATGGGGAAACAACTATTTGTTTTCATGATAAAGGCTGAAGAAGGATTTTGGTTGATTTTAAGATGAGTTCAAGACTGACAGATTTTTCTATCTGGTGCAAGCTTTATGATCTCTCCCACAGATCCAGTATCACGCTGTTTCTTGCCTCTTAGAGCAGTGTGACATTGCACATCACCTCCGTAGATTGACACAGGGACATGGACTGCAATTACCTTCCCTTAGGCAACCCATAAGTGGTCTGAAAAACCAGTACAGGACGTCCCATTGTAATGTAAAAGGGATCTCACCTCTGAGACTTTGTCATGAAGCCATACAAATACATTTATGGTCTAAATCTAAACCACCACCCACAAAGGAGCACCAACACCATATATCATGAACCTGATGGTTGCTGTCAATACCCAGACAAGAGCACAGGAAAACATGGTAAAACAGTTTCACTTCTACAAATCAGGAAAAAAACCCCAACTATGAAACTATCAACAGCTGAGATAGACCAATAGATAAAACAATTCAGGGAGAAATCAAGGAGTCTCTCCCTACCATCTCTGTTGAATAGTTTGTTTCTAAAGTTTGGCCAGACAAGAAATCAATTCTCCTCCTGCCAAAAAAACCCCACTGCTGGCAAAAATGGATTTGAAACTCAACATCACTTCCCTTTCTTCCAATAAAATTACTATTTTGAGGGGACTTGAAAAAAAAAATCTGTGAAATAGTACAAAACTGTTTTTCCTATCTGTATTTTTACATCTTGTGATGTGTGAATAGAGATATATGAATACTCAGTATCTTTATTAAAGAATATTTGAGTATTCATATATAAATATAAAGATACTCAGTATCCATATCAGAAAAAACCAGCAGGGTTTTTTTAAAGAATAAAATACCAGAAGGCAACTCTCAGACTCAGTCTTAACTCACTCAGCCAACACTCAGATTGTTCCAGCAGTACAAGAGCACCATTGCACAAATGCTGTCAGGGCATTCTGCAGCCATATTCAGGTCTGGCAAATATATGCATTGTACACCCACACATGTAAAATGTTTCCAGCACTGACTCAAATAAAGCAATCTATAGCAGAAATGTAGTTTTGCCACTAATGACAGTGTTCATATGTGCTTGGGTGATCTTTTGGATCCTGGAGGTCTTAATGGGCAGCAGGATGACTGGGAGCCAGCAATGTGCCCTCGTGGGCAGGAAGGCCAAGGGCATCCTGGGGTGTGTTAGAAGGGCTGTGGGCAGTAGGTCGAGAGAGGTTCTCTTCCCCCTCTCCTCTGTCCTTCTGAAACCACATCTGCAATATTGTGTCCTGTTCTGGGCCACTCAGTTCAAGGACAGGGAGCTGCTGGAGAGAGTTCACTGCAGGGCCACAAAGATGATCAAGGGAGTGAAGCATCTTCCCTTATGATGAAAAGCTGAGGGAGCTGGGGCTCTTCAGCTTGGAGAAGAGGAGACTGAGGAGTGACCTCATTAATGCTTACAAATATGTAAAGGGTGAGTGTCAGGAGGATGGAGTCAGGCTGTTCTCAGTGATGTCCAATGACAGGACAAGGGGCAATGGGTACAAACTGGAACACAAAAGGTTCTAAAGAAATACAAGGAAGCATTTCTTCCCTGTTCAGGTGAGGGAGCACTGCAACAGGCTGCTCAGATGGGCTGTGGAGTTTCCTTCTCTGGAGACATTCAAAACTGACCTGGATGAGTTCCCGTGTGATCTACTCTAGGTGGCCTTGCCCTGGCAAGGAGGTTAGACTAGGCGATCTTTTGAGGTCCCTTCCAACCCTTCAGACTCCGTGATTCTGTCATCTTTTGTCCAACACAGCTAAACTGGTTAATGTTGGGGACAATCTCCTCAACATCAGAAATTATTAATCTTTTGTGTTTTAGATAGAAGTTATGTTTAGCACACAATCATGAAGGAACAGCTGTTGAGGTTTTTCTGCTTGTTTTTCACCAATTTCACATATAACATAACGTTAGTTTGGGGTATGGTTCCTTCAGTTTGGAGGGCTGCATTATTTTGAAGTCCACCTCTCTCACAACTAATTCTCCATCTCCTGAGCTTCACAACTGTCCAGCTTAAGTTAGAGACTCAGTACAGACCATTCTATTACAGGCAACTATCATTTCTTGATGCCTACTTATCTGCAACTGCATTTATAATGTGCCTAGCAAGCAGCAGTTGTACTGTCCACCCTTCTTCACCAGACCTGTCTTCTACTGTCTAATTCTGGAAAAAGGAAAACCACTTTTAGTCTAAAGAAGCAGAGATTCCTAGTTGTAGATTAAACAAAACAATGGCAGATTTCTGTTCTAAAATAGGCATTACACTTAAAAGCTTCTATTAGGGAAATAACAAATTGATGTTATAACCATGTATTATGGTTGTTTTCTTTAAAAAAAGACATCTCCCATTCTTAATGATCACCGAGTTGTAATCTTTTGGCACTCTGATCCAAACAACAGCAGAGCTTAGGAAAACAACAACCATTTATAAAGTTTTGAATACCTTTGAAGTGATTTTTACTCAGACTATTAAAATAGAGTAGGAAAAGCTGAGGTAAATACACAGTCATCCTTCACACCTTAGAGGCCACACAATTGTTATACAAAGATACAAACCTAATACCCCAGATCTATATTTAGAGAGAAAGCATTCTTTGGTATGACATTATGACTGCAAGTCACTCCACTTCGATAAAGTATCATGATCTCTAATTAAGCCTATACAAGCACAATCAAGGATGGAGAACTTGGGTGAGTTTCCTACTTTGTTATACAGCTAAGAAGCTTCTTTCAGATCTCCTTCACAAACCTGGAGTAAATTTATAACCACTCACAACAACAGAACTTTTTATAGATCAGCAATTCCTTACGGTGAACCCACTGATATATAAAAACACCACTGCTACCCTAAGATTAACCCACAGGGTTTTTTATGTGTCTTCTTTGAAACAACAACTTGTTAATTCAGCTCATACTACAAGCTGAACAAGAATGATTTCTAGTTGTAAAAACTGGCAAGTAAATCCACTATCAATTCATCAGGAAATCCCACAGTAGCCCACATGGAAAGGCAGTAACCAGAAAGAGGCATGGGATATACAAAGGCAGATAAGAATGTAACATGCTGCAAGTCTTGTTCCTTGTCAGTGACTCCTCTGAGCAACAGTTTTAGGAGAGAAAGTTCCCCCTATTTAAAGTGACAAACTTTTGGAGTCCAAGAGGACAAGAGGAAGCTCTCAAAATAATCACCTTCCCACTCTTTACAGAGGAAAAAGACTACTCAAATTAAGTCTGAACTTTCTCTTTTCAAGATGTTGAGTATGTCTTTGTCTCAACCCGCAATTTCCAGAAGGCCATAGGCTTCACATTTTTCTAAATTTCCCCAAGTTACTGTACTTTGAAGAAAAATCCCCAAAGCTTCCCTGAGTATTGCCCAGAAGTACTTCTCACAACTACATTTCCCTTCTTCCAGCTTCCTGTGTATCACACTCTTGGGTTCAAAGGCAGTAAGGTGGGAAACTGCAGCCCTTAATTTCTCCCTCTGGGCCACCTGGATGCCATTCATGACCACCTTCACAGAACACTTACTCCTCTCCCAAGTGCTGGCAACTGTCCATCTCCACAGCAAACTTCTGTTATGTCCTTGGCTAAACTGTCATCCCCCTCTTTGATTATGATTGAACAGAAATGTAAAGAAACCTCCTGACTAGACTGGAACACATACACACACACACACTTGTGAGCTCTTCTCACAAGTCAGTGTTGCTGCTTTCCTCAGAATTATGTTCTACCTACTGTGATCCTCTCCAATACACAGCAAATACAAAAACTCACAGAGGCTTCTAGCAGGGCACAAGCAATTGTCATCTCATTTCTGGAAAGGGACTTCTTACAGATGCACCAGCCTTTCTGAACACTCATAGGAGAGAGAGAGAGATACTGTCTTTCAGGAATATTGCTCCCCAGGCTTTTCTCCCTTCTACACGTGGGTCTGAAAAAGAATATTTCCCCTCTTCCTCAAATACACTCGCTGCTTCTCCTCGTTTCAATCTTACATTGGCTGTTGTTGGGGTTTCCCCCCCCTAAACTCGGTTTCAGACTGTGTAGGTCGAGTTGTTCCCTTGTCCTGCCTGGGATTTACAACATGGCATAATTCACCTCTCGCTGCTCTTCCATTAAGAGGGCAGCTAACGCTACTTCTCTCAGTTTGACACAAAGCATTTGTTTGTTTTGAAGTTTTAATCAAATTATAAGCTTCTCAAACACAGTGATGATAGAAATCCTCAATTCTGTAGGCCTATAACCTCTTTGTATCTGACACTCAGTATAAAACATGAGTAATGTGATTGAGGCAAAGATTACACCAGATACCAAGGCATGTACATATATGCAATTTCTCTCTTCTTCTGTTAATGCCAATTCCAACTGAAGCCTGGCCTGCAAGCCTAAAATTTACATTCCCCCACAGCATTATAGCTTGCCAACCAATCAAGCTCCTTGCTTAGCCAACTTCTAAGCCAACACTCCCTCAACTACTCATTTTTCAAGAGAACACAAGTTTATGCCTCACTCCCAATGCAATTAAGCATACTGTGATGCTACAAACAGAAATAACATATGTGCTGTTCCTTACGTACAAAGGATCTCTTGCAGCTTCCAAAGCAGAAAGAAGGGCTCCCTGCAGTATGTCAAACTATTCTTCATGCTTGTTGCCTGCTCTTTTTTTTTTGGTGGACAGCAAGTCTAGCATCCATGACTTTCAGAACATTAAACCAACAGCCAAATCAAATTTGCTTTTCCAGGTGAAATCAAAGGCTGTAGCATAACCAAGGTGAATTGACACCAGATGCCACTGACACAGAGGAAATATAGATGAAAACCATACAGAGCAACTATAATTTCAGTTCTTCAACACTTGGTGGTTAGTGAAACACCCCAGGGCTTCTGACCTCCATATTTTATTCAATGTCAGAAATATATCGTGTCTCAAAATACAATATGAAAAAGTTCTAATACAAATACACATCACCTGAACTGCCATCATTGAAAGTTCTGCTTTTTAAATCCTTCCACAAGCTTGAGATGAGATTATGACAGGAACCATGGAACTTTGCATACTACTTCATCTTCTTTCTCCTTCCTCTCTCAATTCAGCCCTTTTGTAAAGCTGAATTACACCTCAAGCTTTCCCCCAAAATGCCAGAAACAAAAATTCATTCTTCATTCTATTTATAGCATCAAGATCCTAGGTCCTTCTTGCTTTGTGTATTGTACAAGGAATAGAGTAACTCCTGCACTGCACATCACAATAAAAATGTGACATTTCCTGTAGAACTTAGACCAGTTTTTCACCAGTATTTTACAAGATGTGAGATTTTCAATGTGTTTTACACAGTTCTCATCACAGAGTGGTTTGAGTTGGAAAGGATCTGAAAGACCATCTCATTCCAACCCCCTGCCATGGGCAGGGACACCTTCCACCAGCCCAGGTTACTTCAAGCCCCATCCAACCTGCCCTTGAACACTTCCAGGGATGAGGCAATCACAACTTCTCCAGGCAGTCTGTGCCAGGGCCTCACCACCCTCACAGGGAAGAACTTATAGCTCACAGCTTCCTTATAGCTCATCTAAATCTCCCCTCTTTCAGTTTGGAGCCATCACTCCTTGTCCTGTCACTACAAGCCCTTGTAAAAAATCCCTCTCCAACTTTCTTGTCGGCCCCTTTCTGTACTGGAAGGCTGCTCTGGGATTTCCTCAAAACCTTCTCTTGTCCAGGCTGAACACACCCAACCCTCTCAGTCTGTCTCTGTAGCAGAGGGGCTCCAGCTCCCTGATCACCTTCATGATGATCCTCCTCTGGACTAGCTGCAACAGCTCCATGTCCATCTCATGTTGGTGTCCCAGAGCTGAAGGCAGTACTGCACTGTGTGGGGTCTCCCCAGAGCAGAGCAGAGGGGGAGAACTCCCTCCCTCGCCCTGCTGCCCACGCTGCTCTGGGTGCAGCCCAGGACAGGGTTGGCTTTCTGGGCTGTCAGCACA
The DNA here is from genome assembly GCF_028858725.1 of Colius striatus. Classification (NCBI taxonomy): domain Eukaryota; kingdom Metazoa; phylum Chordata; class Aves; order Coliiformes; family Coliidae; genus Colius; species Colius striatus. The sequence continues at coordinate 7,835,274 of NC_084764.1, forward strand.
TTGCAGGGTCATGTCCGGCTTCTCACCAGCCAACATCACCGAATCCTTCTCCACTCACTGCCCAGCCTGAATTTGTGATTGAGATCTCTCCAAGCCATGTGCAACAGGGGCTTGTCTTCAGTGGTGTCCTGGGCCCTTTGAAGAAAGATCATAGTGGTCACACAGTTCATGCCAGACTGACTGAGTCTCAACATTGCACCACTGTGGGATTCACATGTGACCTAACCCAATAGTGCTCTAAGGACATGATGAGGGCATGCAGCATGAAATAAGATTTGGGAAAGATGTGTTTAAAAGGTACATTAGGGATAATTTCCTAGCATTAGATCCTTGACAGCTGGGAAATGTATGAAACAGCAGGACCAACTAGGCCGATAATTTATCCTGTGAGGTGAAGACAGGGTCTTATCTCTCAAGTGCACCCTTTCTTACATGCTGCATATCTAACAAGCTGCCCAACAAAGAAAAAGAATGATCAAGATACAAGGGATGAGCACTACCCTTCAAAAATGCCTACACAAACAGACCTTAACACTTCTCCAGAATCAAACCTTGCTGAGTATCTTGACTTTCCAGCTTCAAGCCTAAGGAGTATTTCAGCTACAACTAGAGGTATTTAACCCATGTACCACAAGATTCATGCTGTCCAAGAGAGGTGTTGCCAATAGCACATGGTGCTGGTTATTGAGAAGAAAGGGGAAGATCTTAAGACCTGAGGAAATTTGGTCCCAAAGGCTAGGAAGTGGATGGCAACACTCCAGAACATAACAGTAGACAGGTTATGTGACACCTTTGAAAAGGATCTGGAGATACACTGAGCTACAGTGAACAGAGTCTGAATGGGTAACAGCAAATCCTGCTCCACCTCTCCTCTGTACCTTCACCTTTCCAGCAGATATTCATCTCCTTCCTTAAGAATTAGGTGCTGTCTTCCATCACAAACTTCATGTTTTTCAACAGGCATAAACAAGAGAATCCTATTACTATTATCTTTTTTTAAAAACACACACTCCTGGATAAGAGATGGTAGCAATCCAAAATGCTGAACTAAATATTCACAGGATTACATCACAAAAATCTAAGTGAAAGAACATACAGACTTCTAAAATTTCTTCCTACCACAGTTCTCTACTTCTATGGGTTCTCCTGAAAAAATACCTTACAGATGGTACATATGTCTAACACACTCCTCTCCCCGAAACAGTAAACATCTGGCATGCCCACTGTTTAATTACACAACAGGCTCATGCAGGAAACTTCTTCAGGTCTGGAAGCTTGTGCTCAAACTCAGATCACACTCAGTAGCTGTCCAGGATCACAAAAAAAGCTTTCAATAGAAGGAAAAATACTGTTCACACACAACAAGTGTTACTCTGGAAATCAATATAATCTGTCTGTGCCTCTGGAATTTTAGGTGTACACCGAGTTAAAGCAGGCCTCAACTATTATTCTACTCTATCATCTTCATAAATAGGTATTGAAGTTGCTTAAGTGAAGTAGCTGTAACTTTTCTAGTCTAACCAAACGCTCCCAGGAAGACTGACACTTGAAATTCTTTAATGACTGAATGCTGCACTCCCTCTGCTGGCACAGCAGAGATGGCACACCTCAGCCGAGGCACTCTCCCCATTGCACTCCCCTTTTTAACTACATCTTCAGATTTACACCTGCTGTAGCTCTGTTAACGTTAAAAAAAAAGTCTGCTAAGTGACTTCCATAAGAGAAAACTCTCAAACCCCAAACTCAACAACTCCATTCAGCCATTCAAGGGTTGCTTTTTCCCTGTTTACTCATTTTCATCAGGTGTGTGAATCTTACAGAAGCCTCATTGTAAGAGGCCTCATGCCTCTTATAGGAAGAACTTTTTCACTGAGAGGGTTATTAAGCATTGGAATGGGCTGTCCAGGGAGGTGGTGGAGTCACTATCCCTAGAGATATTGCAAAGCTGTATAGCTGAGGTGCTGAGGGCCATGGGTTAGTGGTGGGCTTGGCAGTGTGAGGGGAGAGGTTGGACTCCATTATCTTAAAAGGTCTTTTCCAACCGTAATGATTCTATGATTGCTCACACACAAACAAACCACTTCCAGTTTAGACTTCCCAAAAGCACCATGCTAGATGAATTTAGTACTTGTCCTAATCAGAAGAGTTGCAAGAAAGTTGGCTCTCTCAAGCCAGTTTTGAAACATCTAACATTTGGCTTTGAGGCAAAAAGGTAATGCTCAGCTAACAGAGATGCAAGTTTTGTTACGCATAAGAGGAGAAAGTTAAGTGAATAATCCCATGGAGTTTTGTCAGCATTCACTGGTAATACATTAACTGACTCCCTATGTCAGGTAGGCGGTTGCTATTCCCTCTATTCCCTGTTCCTTTTAATCTTTGAAATGCTGAGATGAAAATCTGATTTTTGAATGTTCATAAACAAGGGAAGAGCCATATGTTTTAGACTGAAATCACGTTGATTTCTTCTCAATAAAAACTTCACTTTAAATATCAAAACAGGAAGGCAACTTGACTTTACAAGTCAACACACACTTCTGTGAACATTGTTTTCCCTCTTGCTCTTATAATTTGCAGAAAATACTTAAGTGCCTTCTCAGTACAGTGGAGAAAAACCTTAGGTGTGTAGAGATAAGAGTTGCCTACCCCAAAAACACAGATACAGGGCAGAAAAATGAACAACTTACAAGAAGAACTGGAACAAACAGCATGAAGAAACGTTAAGTGCTGTTTTGTGCACATATTTGCTCTCCCAAAAAGCTAATAGGTATCTTTACCACAAATTATGTTTCACACAACACTCTAAACAGTCCAATGCAAACAATCAGAACCTCTGGGTTACTCCAAGATGAAAAATGAACCCATGGTCCAACAGGTAAAAGTGTGTTCTTCTGAATTTTAATTGTTTCCTGGTTTTGAATTAAGACATCAAGAATGAGGGTTGGTAACAGAGGTTGGTAACGGGGCACTTACCTTACAAACAGACATGATGTTAATGTTGATCATTTGGTCGATGGTCTGCAAGAAAACAAAGTTTTGAGTTTTGTTCTAAATTATTTAATCAATTTTTATACACCCTCTGGGTTTAAGTGCCAGGATAAATTAAACCTTACACACAGACATCCATCCACCTTTACTCCTTGCCTTCCTGGTTAAGTTATCAGGAGCAATGACAGACTTTCAAAGCAAAGCCTGTGAATTGTTCTTGGTCAGGTTTTATCTCTGGTTAGGGACGCTTACTAAAGGACAGCAAAGATGTCACATTGCCACTGTATTTACTAACACTATTTGCAATACTTATGAACTCTAATAAGTTCTGGTATTTTAGATATACTGATAAATTAATGTCTCTATTCTGCTCTTCACTATTGCATAACAGTGGTTTAGTGACTTACAAGTTTATTAATCTGGTTAAAAAAAGTGAGTTGGGGTTTTTTATGCTAAATATTCTGAAGCTTATTTAAAGGTGAGCCCAAAAGTAGAAAACACAAATCCACAGTGGATACAGTGGTTTTGGAAACAAAATAATGCACCAGCAAAGTTGCTCATAGTCAGATTTTTCAATGTACCCGGTGCAACCAAGATTGTCTTGCTTGAAGTATCTAAACTGGTCGTATTTCAGTTTCCTGAGGAAATACACAGCATCCATTCAGGAATCTGTTTCCCTTTCCTTCAGTCACCTAAGAACCCCCCACAAGCTAAAGCAGTGCCAGATGAGGCCAGGGACAGAGGCAGAATTCATTGATTGACCCCAGAGCATCTCTCTCAAACAGAAACATAAAAATGAAGAGGTGGGCATATGAACAACACAACACACACAACTGAGACTGACATCACCTGAACTATGATGCTTACGTAAATGTCTCAGGTTTTTTGAGCCCTCAACTCAAACCAGAAAACCCTGTTACATGGGTACCTTAGCCAAACCTAAACACCTTTGCCACATCTGTTATGTACTCAGTGCTAACAATGAGAGCACTAGAAAGTACCACAAAAGCACTTACCTTATCCAGGTCTGGAATATCAAGAAAATACTCAGGATAAACATATGACATTCCCACATTGTTGACTGAAACGAAAGCATGAAGTTTTAATTTAGATCATTTGGATGCCATCTGATTTCTCATTGTCTGATTAATGACAATTTTCAAGAAATATTCTTACAACGTTGCATTGAAACCCTTCTAATTCCTCTGGCCAAGTTTCCTTAACTGTACACACCGATGTAGAACGTGAGAGTGAACTAAAGGAGCTGCATTAAACGTGTAAGTGTTCCTTCTCCAGTTGCTGAAGACCTGGCCTAATTAGCACATCGTACCCATCTTCCACTGGCCCTCGCAGCGCGGAGGAAGAACGTTTCCACTTTTAGAAATGTCAGTGCACACCAGGACAGTGCATGAACAGCACTGCTGCGACACCAAGTTCTGCAACCCTGCAGAAACGGAGTTTTGAGACAAAGAAGAGCTCTCTGTCTGGTGGGACATTACGTGAAACTGACTAACATTGTTTTTAAAGATATATATATATATCTAAGAGAAATAGAATACAACAAAAATCTGGCATGTCTCCCCAGTACTTGTCCAGTCGGTGACGCCCGTCCCGAGGGCTGCAGCAGAGGCGCCTTTGGTTTGGACACGCACCATCACCCTCCTCGGCCCCGCATTCCCGCGAGGGAAAGCAACAGGCGCGGCGGCGCTGAGGGGAGCGCAGGGGCCGGGCCCGACGCGGCCCGGGGAGCGCGGCGCCGGGCGGCCGGTAGGTGGCAGCAGGGGCCCGGCCGCCGCCGCCGCCGCCGCGATGGGCCGGGCCGGGCCGGGCCAGGCCGCGCCGCTCCCGTCGGGGCGAGTTGCCTCACGGATCCGCCCGTGTTTTCCATGGCGACGTTGGTGCCCTGGGGAAGGGTTTCTGCTGCCGCTGCAGAGTCAGGGACTTGCTCCATGGAAAGTCACAGCAGCAAACCGTTCTCAGCAACACCTCATCTGCCAAACCTCTTTCTTACGAGGAAAGGCTGCAAGACCCAGGAGCTGTTGAGCCTAGAGATGACGAAGGCGGAACCTCATCCACCTAAAGGGCAGGTGTCAAGAGGACGAGGGGGGGGGACACTTTGCTCTGTAGCGACCAGTGACAGCACAAGGGGTAACAGGCACACGTTGGAACACAAAAAGTTCCACTGGAACATGAGGAGAAACTCCCTTGGTACTGAGGTGAGGGAGCCCTGGCACAGGCTGCCCAGGGAGGGTGTGGAGGCTCCTTCTCTGGAGGTCTTCAAACCCACCTGGGCACGTTCCTGTGCCCTCTGATTGAGAGCCAGCCTTAGCAAGGGGTTGGGCTGGATGAGCTCTGGAGAGCCCTTCTAACCCCCACCATTCTATGATATCTTTCCCCACTGGCCTCATTTAAAATTAACTGAAAGAATGTATTAATTACTTAAATCTCTCTCTCTCCCCACCACCCCATCATCCCCCCCCCAAAAAAAACCCCCACTTCACCCTGGCAAGGTTTTATTCTTAGACTTGAAACCAACGCCCAGTCTTGACTCCCAACACACATAGGGGAAAACTTCTAACACGGTTATAAAGCAACACTGCTCTGTAGCCTCATTTGCTGAACACTTAATAAAGCAGATTGGTATGGAGACCAGGAAAAAAAAAAAGGCAAGCAAATGGGATCTCCGTTTCCTAAGTCTCTGTTGTTCATCTTACGTAAGTGGATCGTGTGACATTTGGTTGCTGTGGCAACATTTTACATTTATATAGTGTCTTACACCCCAGAGAATCCCAAAGTGCCATCAATGTATGCTCAGCGGCACTGTGCACCCCTGGGGCAGGAGCCTACAGGGGGTCAGAAATACCATCAAAAGGTACTGATGCCTTTTTTTTTTAACAATAAAATTAAATAAAATAGCCCCTACACCTGTACCAGAAGCTATGATTCAACCTGAAAGATATTCAGGGATCAAGAGGGCCGGAGGACATGCAGGAAACACAAAGGCGAGATTCTAGTGAAGCACACAAACTTCACTCAGCTTCCCTGGAATGACAGCTCCTTTAGTCCCCATCTCTGTGTATTTATGGAAACCCTTAGTTCATTAGTCATGCTGCGTGTTTCCATTTTTTTTTTTTTACTTTTTAGATAGATAACCTTTAAAAATACAGGAATTGAGGGGAACAGGGAGCTGGCAAATTCCCATCAGACATGTGCTATATTTAGAGAAAAAAAGTTTTAAAAAGGTCCATTCTTGCTATTGCCAGAATGAGCCAGATTTTTTCCCCTTCCTTTCATCCTAAAATAAACTGATTTTTCAGCCCATCTCTCTGGGAAAAGAAAAGAAGAAAAAAACAAGGGAGGGGGGATTTTGGCTGTGAACTGTGGCAGGGTTTTGGGACTAACCTTGGTGATTCTCTCCAAATTTAGAACACTTTTATGATTCATGCTACAGAGAGAGTCACGCAAAATTCACACCCCTTGCTGCAGCCTGGGTCCCAGATAGGTACCTTTCTCACCTTCTGCAATCATCTTCAACCAGATCACTGCTTTGCTGCAGTTTGCTACGTAACAAAAATAATCTGGTTTGGTTTGCACAAGCATATTTTACCTAGAGAAATCTGGATAACCACAGGGTAAAACACTGTCCAGCACAAACACCTTTGGAGAACTGCAGTGATTTAAGAAGAGGGAGGGGAAGATTTCCCACCTCTGCTTGTTTAACATATTGCTGTAGCTAGCACATGTTGGAAGTCACTGACAGACGCTGTTTTGAACACACAGGAAAACATTATGCAAACTCCTTTAGCCTTCTTATGTGAGTGAGAAGAAGCTTCCAAAGAAGAAGTTTACAAGGGATTTCAATCTGGAAGTACTTTGGTTAAGACTCCCCGTGCAACTATATAATCAGAAGCTTGATCTCGGGCAGTCTATGTGGCGGCAGTATAAGGTTAAAAGATAATCTGCATCGATCACTGGCAATTCTGCTGTGCTACCAACACCCCTCAGACCTATTGTTCCAGGTGGAGACCTGAAAGATGAAAATATACCAGAACCCGAGAACTCATCCCTCATGGCTGCCTCTCATTTAAATCCATGTTTTCCCCTCACACAGTCATGAAAAACAACCAACACAGATCAGTTGCATTCCAGCTTGCAGCAAATGTTACAGGATTTTAAATATGAGGCACTAAAGCATGAATTGCCATAAAAAAAAATAAGATGCAGTCTTTCTGGAGTAGCCATCATCTGTGTTGAAAAACTACATCAGCAAGTGGCTTTGTATTAATCCAGCTGTTGCTGGGGAAAAGAAAAACCTACCTATTGTGCAATCTGGTGATCTCAAGGATGAGATCTGCTAAAACTGCTAGTGATTAGTTAGGAGAGGGATTTCTGTAAACCTGCATCGCAATGGCTGCAAGGAAAGAAAGCAGATGAACTCAGCTAAAGGATACACAACTCCAGAGCATTTAGTTGCTATTTTTACCCTGGTTTTAGTCAAGGTGATCAGGCAAATAAAAGCAAGAACCAGGCTCTGAGGAATGCGCTTGTTTTCCCAGAATAAGCTTACACCAATTTTGAGACACATTCCCTGCTTCAATGCCCATTTTGTGCAGGAGTTAGATTTTCATGATTTTGTGAATGACAGCCTAAGAAATAATAAAATCCCTTCCAGTGTGGGTAGATACCTTGCACAGTAAAAAGTTTGCTGGTGGTTTTGAGACATTTAAGTATTACACTATTCTGCAGCAATTGCTACTTGACAGGCAGCCTGCATGCCATATATCCCCCAAGTTAACTTTGACAGGACAGGTTAGAACATACCCTAGTTGTCACCTTCAAAGTTTCTTTGGAACTTACTTCCTTCAGAAACAAGAAGCAAGGCATCCACAGCTTTGTCACAACTACTCTTTGCATACAACACAGTGTTGGCGGTTGCAGTCACTCTGATGGATGTGAGTTTTTTAGCAGTGAAATACCAGATGTCATGAGTTGTATGTGCTCAAATCTGTCACAAGTATTAGGGAACATTTTGGGCTTTATCCTTCAATGTTATTTTTAATCTGTGGGTTTACATACACTATTTTCTTAGGCATTATTTGCAGATACCATGCAACAAGATCTATGTATTAGCAAAGTTAATACAGTATATCCTCATGTGTATAATGTTTATTTCAAAACAAGTTTTTTTTTTTTAAAACCAGTTCTGGTGCCAATTACTGTACTTCAGCTCAGTAAAAGGAGCTTTGTAGTGAGAGGTACTTTATCAGATGACATAAACCAACAGATGCCTGATGCTTGTGACTTTATAAAAAGTTTCATGTCTTGTGTTTAACCATTACAGCTTCTCATTCCCATGTTGAGTAAGCCTAGAGATAAATAACATGCAGAGGTATATAGGTGCTTCTAAGGAAAGAACCAGAAAGCAGAAGCAGACAGACAGCTGTCTCTACCCCACTGCTCAAACAATTCACGTGAACTGATGTTACATTTAAACTTTTCTGAGCTCATGATAAACACCTTGAAGTTACCTTTGACAAAGTAACTGGGTAGATCTCCTTGTCTTTTCAAGGACTACCACAGCACCTGCACTCCTGCAGGATCATAAATCAGGCTTGGGCATATCATGTTGCCACCAGTGAAAGAATTGCAGCTGGTCAACGTTACTACAACACGGGTAATACTTTTCAAGCACGAGATAGCTACTTGATGCTGTAATTGCTAGTAGTTACTAGTTACTGTAATGATTAAGTTTCACCATCACTTTAATTAAAAGTTAATGGTTCTCCCACAGGGCTCAACTGCTAATCTGAACCTAAGTATCTGGAGCTTGCTTAGGTGCCAAGACAGCATTAGCTCAAGTCACTGTGCACATGGTCATAAACTAAAGAACCTTTAGCAATCACACAGTAACATCAAAAACATTCAAGAAGCATCAGAATTCCCAGCAGGCTGGCACACAGGCACATCCCATCTCATGTAGGCTATCAATAGGAAGCTGAAACACACATCCAGGGCAAAGACAAGCTTTTGTAATTGGTTTCCATGAACTTCAACATGGGGAAAAAATTATTAGGCATGCAGAGATGGAACACTGCCAAGAAAGATGGAGAAAGAGCAGATACAAACCTAGAACACCAATCTCCAGGCCTTCCAAGCCTGCTTTGATTCTACTGTAAATATTTTCTGTCTCTCCAAAGTCTGCCACAATGACTTTTGTTTCCACTTTGTACTTCTCCTCTAGAAAAAAAAAAGAAAAAGTTTAAAAAAGTTTCATTTAGAATCAGTTGAATTACCACTCAGCTAGCAAGAGTGTATCTGTTATTGTGGTTTTACAAAATATTCCCTTAAGTAGCTAATATTACACATTAACGTTTCCACCTCTGCAACAGGAACCCTTGAACTTTAACATAAGAGGTTTGTGACATTCAACTGCTTCTGGTGAGAACACCTACTCTCAAATGAGTTCAGCACGTTTTGGTTGTAAGGGATGACAATGTTGGCAAGAAAAGAATTTACATGGGTTTGCACAGAACCGAGCAAATGCAGGAATCTGGAAATGCATGTACACAACAGTCTTCAAGTACAACTTGACAGGAACACTCTTTCCCAGCAAGCACAGCAAGTTGCTCAGATTGAGCAAAACCAAATTGTCTCTTACATTTTGTTTCCATTCTCACTTCTGGTGCCACAAAACTTCATAAAATGTTTAGCATTTTGAACATAAATCAAAAAAGGGAACATGTGGGTGAACAAGAAGAGCAGAACTTCCAAGTTTAAGTCTTCCAAAACCATTTTGAGACGCTGTCATCTCCAGCCTTAACAGGAAAAGCACATGTAGGCAAACTGCATTTTGAAATAGCAGCAAGCAAGTATTAAAAATACTTCATACAACAAGCAATTCTGCTTCCATCAAGCTAAATGAATTACACTGAATGAAAATCAGTACAGTATCCTTTCAGGCTTCAAAAGAGCAGACCAGGAGTTGAACATTGCAGCACCCCTGTATTTTGCTGTGCCAGACTCCTGCCCCAGCACTCCTCAGAGTCCCTCTATAAAGCTCAAGAAGGATTTGGCAGCACTTTGCCCCCAGAGCCATTCATAAAAGCAGTGCCATGTTAAAGAAAAAGAATCATTCACAAAAAAGATTAGAAGCAGGCAGATTCCCATGATGCTCCTTCCCATTCAGGGAAAGCCACGACTCCCATGATCCTGCCGTCCATTCATGCAGAATCATGAATCTACTGAACTCACTGGTTTACTGGCTGCCTCCCCTCCTCCCTTCCCAACATCCCTAATGGCAGATAAAATTATTTCTCCTCCTTTTCCCTCTCCCCACCCTCAATCTCTTCATCTCTCCTGAACAGCTGCATTGTTTGAAAATCCCCTGAGCGATGTTGCTATGTCAAATGACGACGTAAATAGCATTAAGCCCCTGCTGCAGCAGCAGTAGCCTTGTGATCGCGTCAGAAGAAAATCAAGTTCAACGTTGGGGGGGAGGGGTTGGGAGGGAGCAGAAACAGGCTATTTTTGAACACAGCTGTTCTAATATTTAACACACACATGTGAGTTCTTACAGGACACTGAATTAAAGGCAGCATTAGAGGCACATCCAACACGTGCGAGTGAACGGGCCAGGGGGTGGGGGCAAAGCCTCAGTGGCACATGTGCACACACGTGTTATTTTTAACTGTTTGGTGGGAGCTGCGCTGCCACTCGGATGCCTCAGGAAAGGAGAGTTGCTTAAAAGACCCAAACTCAGAAGTTTGCTCAATTGGAACTGGTCCTTTTATACCAAACACTCTTCATTAGGGTTGTTACCAACCTATCTTCGAAGCCTTCTGAATCCCTACAGGGACACTGAGAGAATGAGGTAAGAAAAAAAAATATCTGAAGATCTACTACTATAAGTAGAAAATAAAAATAAAAGCTCCTCATGCCATTTTTCATATAATAACCTTCTTCAAGCCTTAGAAAATTAGTAAAGAGCTATTACATTTAAGGCAGTTCAGCAGTACACCTACAAAAAGATTCGGCACCCTTTGCTGTAGATAGAGAGTGGGTAGCTCAGCTTATAAAACCATATGAGAAATAGAAGGCTGCCTAGTGCCATGGTCAAAGGCTTTTGTGCAGTTGCTCACTGCAAACATGTGACACTGACTTGTCTTAGCAGATGCCACCCAACTGACCAAACCCTCCCTCCACATTTCACACCAGCATTCTGGTATCCTGTAACTTCTGCATACCCCATGCTCTGTCCCAGAACCTGAGATGGGTATGATCAAAGAAACATTTCCAATCAAAATTACTCTAAGATTATTAAGACCAACCCCTCCCCTCACCCTGCCAAGCCCACCACTAGCCCGTGGCCCTCAGCACCTCAGCTCCACAGCTTTGCAATAGCTCCAGGGATGGGCACTCCCCCACCTCCCTGGGCAGCCTGGCACAGGGGCTGACAACCCTCTCAGGGAAAAAGTTCTTACTCAGCTCCAATCTAAACCTCCCCTGGCACAACTTGAGGCCGTTTCCCCTTGTCCTATCACTTGTTACCTGGGAGCAGTGACTGACCTCCACCTCACCACAGCCTCTTGTCAGGTAGTTGCAGAGTGCTCATGTCTCCCCTCAGCCTCCTCCAGGCTGAACACCCCCAGCTCCCTCAGCTGCTCCCCATCACACTTGTGCTCCAGCCCCTTCCCCAGCTCCGCTGCCTGGCTCTGGACACACTCCAGCCCCTCAGTGTCCCTCTGGCAGTGAGGGGCCCAGCACTGAACACAGCACTCGAGCTGCAGCCTCACCAGGGCCCAGCACAGGGGGACAATCCCTGCCCTGGACCTGCTGCCACACCAGTGCTGATCCAGGCCAGGATGCCCTTGGCCTTCTTGGCCACCTGGGCACACTGCTGCCTCCTGTTCAGCCACTGTCAGTTAACACCCCCAGGCCCTTTCCCTCCAGCAGCTTTCCAGCCCCTCTGCCCCAGCCTGGAGCGGTGCCTGGGGGTGGTGTGGCCCAAGGGCAGGACCCAGCCCTTGGCCTTGTTGAACCTCATCCCATTGCCCTCAGCCCATGGCTCCAGCCTGCCCAGGGACCTCTGAAGAGCCTTCCTGCCCTCAAGCAGATCTATGCTCCTGCCCAGCTTGGTGTCATCTGCAAACTGACTGAGGGTGCACTCGATCCCCTCATCCACATCATTGATAAAGATGTTACACAGAACAGAGCCAAACCCTGAGCCCTGGGGAACAGAGAACAGAGATGATCCACTGCATCACAGGAAAGACCAGTAGATACACATGATAAAATGATTCCACATCAAATGACGATGCAAATAGCATTAAGGCGCTTTTGCACGAGCTCGTTCCAGCACAAGGTGGAGAGGACAACAGATATGCTTGGTTCTGTATGAACAACAGAAAAAGGCATTTCCTTGATCTAAAGAAGGATTAAGATGTTCTCAAACAGAAGGGATAGAAGAGAGAGCAGTGTACACTCTTGTTTTATCTGCCAAAGACTCCAAGATCTAGTGTAACATATAAAGAAGCAAGTAGGCTATGCCCTAATCCAGGGTATCTGAGTAACTGGGCTCTTGCTTTCCAAGAGAAAACCTGAAAGTCCTTAATGGAGCTTTCAGCTTAAAGACCACGAGGTACTCAGGAGTCATAGGGAGTAAAAGCAGGATACAAAGCCAGTTTTTGCAGTCAGCAGATAGAGGATCTGAAAGACCCAGTACCTGCCAGCATGTCCAGCACTCCTCACAACATATTGAAAAGTGAATCTCATGTTTCATCTTTGGAACTGGTACTTCAAATGCTTTTTATGAAAGGACTGAACATTACAGCACCACATTATCAATAGTTGTGCAGCAGTCAGCTGCCACCCATCCCTAAGGTCTCAAAGATGGGAAAGGAAGTTCAGTAGACCTCCTTTGCATTTCTCACTGACACACCAGTCTTTTAATTATCTAATTTACTTAAAATCTCAAGTCAGATCAGTACTGACCCTACAAATAAGTTTTAAGTTAAACTTACACATGTCCAGTTAATCTACGGGGTCTCTACAGTCTTAGTCAAGGCTTCTGGCAATTTAGCAGGAGACCAACTATGCACAACAGTATCCTGGTAATCTAGTAAAAGTAGACACAATCTTCTGCAACAACATCATCCTTTGACAAGTAAGCTGTCGACCACAAAGCCTTAACAAGACACCCTCATAGGTATGGGAAGACTGAACAGATCAACAGTCATAAAGGTGATAAAGCAGGATGGTACAGATGTACTAGACAGAGAGGCAAAGTGCACTTTGTAGAAGATACTGGGATGAAAAGCAATTATGCATCATGTTATATGTGTGGATCTCAGTCTTCCTAAACTGTTTAATTTTTAGACAGACATTATCTAACGCTTATGGCAGTTCTTGCAAACAAACTTTATTAGATAAACTCAGATGGACATGCTAAAATCAGAGACTTAAATGGCCAAGTTCAGCATGGTTATTAAAAGGATACTCATGTACTCATACATGACTTAAATCATCAATAGTTCACAGGAAAATAATACCTACTGTTATACAGACATGATGTCAGTGTTTACTCACTAAAGAACAAAGACTGTTAAAGAGCAGATTAAGCCTAAGCAGCCCAGAGGAGTTCCCCAGTTATACCTTTTGATGGAAATTGTAACCTCCAAATGAAGGTAGTCTGAGGCCAGCAAGATCGTAAGTGAAAGATGCTGCAGCATGGGTTGTGGGGGAGTTAGTTACAACCTCACTAGGTGAAGCAAAATCTTAATTAACTCCAAAGGTCAGAGAGTGTCTGACTTAGAGGAAATGTTTCTTGCTGCGTTGCTACCCAAGGAAAACACCCATCTAAATGACTAGGCAAACCAGGGCCGAAACTGAAAAGGTTCAGGAGCAAAATAGGACCATGTTACCTAAAACATCAGGGAAAAAAAACCCTATCACTCTGGAATTAAAAAATACAAAGTGGAAAGTTAGAAACTTCAAGGAGTTATATTCTAAATAAAGACTAATCAAGAACTGCAAAGTGTCTAGGAGGCAAGCACCTTCCCATTTGGGTTCTTTTGGAAGCTTGCAAAAAATTCAAAGCAGGAACAGCACCCCTAAACTGAAACCTTGGTTGACTGGCTTAGAAAATGCTAGACAAGTGAAGTTTTCAGACACAGATAAACTGGGCTTGAACAAAAGGGTTCTCCCAGAGGAATAACCTTGTGTACTTGGTGGAAGAAGCAAACAGACACCAGGCTGGTGGTCAGGAGAAGCAGCATCAGCATTAAAGGGGTCTGTGGTACAAAGTCTTACCGAGAAACTTGAAGGTCCCCATCCTTAATAAAAGTAATAACAGTACTTGCAGTACCTGTTTCAAAGCATTTGGCAACAGTAGCTTGAATTTGCGTCAAGTACATTGAAACAAGTTCAGTCAACTTTGCAACAGAGAGGTTCAAGGCAGAGGCCCACATTGTGCACAGGTACTGGGAATGGTTATTTCAAGCTCAGGGAGAGTATATTAAAAACCTCTCACTAGAACTGAAGCATCTCATCGCTTTACACTCAAAGCCTCACATAAATATTGCCATCACAGTGATGGGGCATAAAGCAACTCCTTGTAAAAACATAAAAGAAATCTCTCTTGGTCTTTAGCTTCAAGACAGCAAGAGGTGCAAGTGAAGCACTAACAAAAATAGCACTTCATTCTTCATCATACATGAGGGAAAACATTTCGTTTAAGAAGGGGGATTGACTACACCCACAAATAAAGATGTAATCTTTCCAGTATCACTGTAGTGGCAAAACTCACCCTGATACAGTACTCAGTCTCCAGAAAGAGTTTGCAACCTTTCAGTAAAGGGTAAGAAGCCGAGAGATGAGAGCAAAACATTAAAACCTTCTGCTTTTTCGTACTGTATCTATGATGGTGAAGATCAAGATGAAGAATTTAGGATTATAGAGTGGCTGTAGACAGCTCTACAAAGTATTGTGGGAAAGTTTGAATGAATTTTGGGACTTTCAGAATTCACAGAAGTAGCACACCAAGTGTCATGGATGGATGGAATCTGTTTTGTAGAAGGACCAAATACTTGCACAGTGATGATAGCAGATTATTATTACACACTGATAACATTCAACATATAGAAGCATGTTAAAAATCAGCTGGAATAACAATAGCCAGTTTTCTCTGATCATTTTTAGGGACTTAATGCAAGAAATGAGCTTTGCCTTTCAGAATAGAGACCAACTGCTATTTACAGCTCTGAGTTACTCAGTGAAGACCAAGATATTGAGAAAAAAAAAACCAAAATGGAACACAAATATTGTCCTCCTCTCCTCACCCTTCATAAGTTACAGTGAAATACAGAATCATCAGAGGAGCATATGGATATTTATAAGCAAAAAGAGCAGAAACCTTGTAGTTTGTAATATTTTGGGGGAATCAGATCCCAGCAGCACAGGTACCAGACAGGCAAGCTAGAGCAAAACCTGTGGACTCTTCTGCCACATGCATTTCATTTATGCTTCAATTACCAGGTTCACAGACAAACCAAATACTTAAAAGGCTGCTCTTTCTGAAGACATGAAAGCTGCCATTTGTGCAGCTCTATCAGTCCTGGTCCTGGTCTGAGAAAGAAGAAGAAATAAAAGAGACCAGGGCCCGGAGAGCAGCACAGAAGGAGGGTCAGTGCTAAACACTCATCCAGAGAGATTCTGCACAGCAGAGAAGCCACACAAGAGAACACAAGCAGATGTTCAGCAACTAACATGGTAGGATTTTTCTTATGATACCTGAAGTTATAAACATTTCTATAAAACTCTGAAACAGTGTACTTGTAACCTAAAGAGTAACAAAAGTGGCAGTTGAAGCTAAGAAAGCTCTGTTTGCATCTGGTTTGCGCAAGGTAGGCATGCTATACTATACTGGTTTCTGCATAGCATAATGAGATGTCTGATCACAATTTAACAGAATGTGCTATGTTTTGACACATTTTTAAAAGCACATGTGTTATGCACATTTGGTCAAGCATTACCAAAGAAATTCAGCTTCCTTTCTTTCAACTACACATGAAACAGTGCCAGGGAATTCCTTACCTGCTGCCCTAGTTACACATGTAATCTCACAGACACAGCTTCCTTAAAGAGGGAATAATTTATCAAACTAGATCACATAGGAGTGAAAAAAAAAGCCAAATCTTAAAGTGTTACAATTCTGTTAAACAGCTTTAAGTTTCAAAATATACACACACAAGTCGATTCCTCACTTCTCAGCTTCCAAAGATGACACAGCAGAAGACGGACCTCTAAGCCAAAGTCCACAAACCTATGAGCCACGGGGGACATTTAAGTTTTTTATAGGTTTAAGCAGCACTGTTACTACAAAACATAGGAAGGAAATATGCTTGATTCATACTTGCCTCCATTTGCTCCTCTCTGATTCTCATTACATCAAAATGTATTATGGGATCTAAGAAACACTTATTACCAAGTCATTCTTATCAACATGCAGGATCAATTAATAAACTCAAATGTTATGCTCAGTATTGCAAAGCCTTCCTAAATCAATCTTGTCCTAATGGCAAAGCTAACTAAACCCAGCCTGTAAAAAAGCAGCTGCAGAGGCTGACAGTTGGAGGGCTGAGTGTGGACTCACAGCAGTGTTTCCAAACACTGCTGGTATTCCAGGAGGCGTCAATGCTCACTGTGCAGCCTCTCACCAATGGACACTGTGTGTGCCACTGGCCTCGCGCAGCTCAGGAGTTTCACATACCAAGCACATCATCACTTCGCCCTTGTGTGGCTTTCCTCATTTCTACCTCTAAATTGGTCAATAAGGCCAATGGCACCCTGGGAGGTATCAAGAAGAGCATGGGCAGCAGGTTGAGGGAGGTTCTGCTCCCCCTCTGCCCTGGTGAGGCCTCATCTGGAGTCCTGTGTCCAGTTCTGGGCTCCCCAGCTCAAGAGGGACAGGGGACTGCTGGAAGGCACCAGGGCTACCAAGATGATCAGAGGACTGGAGCATCTCTCCTGTGAGGAAAGGCTGCGGGACTTGTTCCTGTGACCCCTGGTCAAGGAGAACCTGCTTTAGCAGGGACTTGAGCTAGATGAGCTCAAGAGGGCCCTCCCAACCCCCATCACTCTGATTCTGTGAAAATATCCACCACAGTTGAAGCTGCTGAAGTTTGCTGGGACACGATCCCAAGCCGGTAGGAAGGTTCAGGTTGTATGACAGGCAGCATCTCCGACACACACTCCTTTCCTCTTTCCCCAATGCTATTTTTAACTCCCTCCAAGGTGCCTTTTAGTTTTGGGGTTTTTTTTTAATAGTCATTGGTAGCACTGACTTCCACAGCATGACAAAAACTACTTTTAATTTACTATCTCCTTTTAGGAAGGGCATATGGCCTATTTCCAGTGCTTCCTGAAACATTTAGTTTTCATTAACGTCATTATTATTGCCTGACTGTGACAATGTGCACATTTGACATGCATTTGCATGGAAACACAAATTTTTCATCACTTTTTGCAAACAGAGGTCTAAATTCTCCAGCCCTGAAATTATTATAGGACAAGGGGTACAAGTTAGAACATAAGAGGTTCCAAAGAAATGCAGGTGAGGGAGCACTGGAACAGGCTGCCCAGATGGGTTGTGGAGTCTCCTTATCTGGGGACATTCAAACTGACCTGGACAAGTTCCTGTGTGACTTACTCTAGGTGGCCCTGCTCTGGCATGGGGGTTGGATTGGATGATCATCCGGGGTCCTTTCCAACCCTTAAGCTTCTGTGATTCTGTAATGACTTAAAAAACATCACCACTTCAAGAGAGTTCAAAAGAGTGAAGTCCAGAATGTCCAGGAAAATTACTCAGCAAGAAGAATTTCAGAGTCACTTACAGAGACTGAAAGTTATAGCAGGGATTAACAAAAACATTGGCCCCTGTTCAAGTCAATTTCAAGTTAAGTCATTCACTCCACGTGAACTAAAACAAATTTCAACAGTGAAAGAGGCTTCTAAGCTAATTCAGCTTTATTTTTTACGTCACTGATAGTTTCGAATCCAGCCGGCATCCACAGAAAAAGCGTTCACTGCAGTCAAGACAGAACTTAAAAGCACAGTTTTCAGCGTTCTCCGAAGTGTGACTTGTCAGGGAAAATACACTGTTAATTAGTCCACATCCAATGCACAAAGTGGTATAGTACCCAGCCCAGCACTCTCAGCGTGGCACTCACTTCAGAAGTTACACTTGCCACTTGCATACCTGTATCCATTAGAGACACCATTTCTTAAATGGGAGGGGCAGGGGGGGTGTCCATATTCATGGATCCTTTTTCCTGAATAATTTGTTGTAAAAATCAACTAAGTTTCCTTCCCCTCTGAAGGGCTAACTAAGCAGCATGAATTACTTTCCTCACCACAACATATTCCTAAAGAAAACATAAAAGCGATTATCGCCATTTCCTCAACAGAGAAGTCTACTGGGGATTTTTACAGCTTTGACTGACAAAAAAGGCTTGGTGTGATGGAACTCAATCCTGCTGAAAAAAAAAGAACAGATACTAAAAAAAAAGAATGAAGTTGCAGAAGGAGGACAGCACTGTGTGCATCATCCAGCCTTTTCCTTGTGCTGGAGAGAGATTGTTCCCCCTGCAGAGCATCTTAAAAGGCCTAATTTGAAGTCTCTGGGCAATAGAGTTGGCACCAATTGCCTTAAACCAGAATTGCAACACAGACTTTCACTCAGTGAAAGCAATCCAACATTCATTTTTCATGTAATATTCAGTTTATTTTACACTGAAAGTGATAAGCCATACATTGCAGCTTGCGTGCTAACAGAAGGTGTTTAATAGCCCGGGGACTAGCACAAGGGCTCTTGTTTTTAACATTCACAAAAAGCTTCTGTTACAGAGAGGTAGTGAGCAGAGACGGGCATTGAGTTTCTGTGTATTAAAGTAAATGCAACTTATTCCCACTCCTAACTACTGGCAGACAGAGCCAGCAGTGACCCTGAATGTTTGCAGGGATGACTAATCCCTGGGTCTTCAACCCAGGTTTGAAAAGTAGTAAGTTATCTGCCTAATTGATATAATTCCCTAGCATGTAAAACATCAAGACTCAAGACACCATTAGGTCCCAGAGCTAGTCATGAACCTACAGACACAATATACAAAGCCTGTGAGGAGTGGAAGAGGCTACTTCTGCTGAAGTTTATATCCAGAAAAGGAAACACAGAGCACTTAATTCACATTTCAATTAGCCTCACACATTTCTTTTCCAGGACTTTGTGGGTTTACGATTAACACAACAATTGCTGCATAGAAGCACCCTGGCAGTGACATTTACAGGCAAGCACACTTCTGACCCTTCCTTCTGCAAAAGCCTAACTCAGTCTTGCCAGGTGTGAAAAGGCACTGTCTGCTAGAACTTGCCAGATCATTTATTGCTACCTGTGACCCATGACACCAACTGCTAAACTTTCTTACAACTGTTTTTCATCCTTAAAAACAACTATGACAATGTGGTCTGTTATTCCAGATGCTGATAGGTAAACCAAGGACTTTTGCAAGGATGTCACTAGTCACCTGAACAATATCTTATTTGTAGCTTGTCCTATTTTCTCAAGGGTGAAGCAGCCCTAGGACTGACCTGTAGTTTGCAGGATATCTGGCAAGTGTTTCTTCCTAAACATTCTGCTCAGTTTCTTCAAATTAGTTCAGGGAAAATTTCACTGAGAAAATCTAAGACAAGATGATAAAAGAGGGGCTAAAGGGAGAAAAACAAAAAGAAACCAAACGACAGGAGCAGGATGCTTCTTAAAAAAAACAAACAAAAAACCCCCAAGCAACCCACATATTTAAAAATAAGCTCCTTTCCCAATTGCTCTGTGTCTTTTCTATGCTCTCTCGGTTGTATTTGGTATTCATCTATTTAGTTTGTTGTCAAATTAATAAAAACTAATTCAGCTTGAATCCTCCATAAGCAATCCACAGTGTCTGACAACTGCCCCTTTAGTAAGTGGCTGACACTATTCAAGGCAAAAGCCACGGGAGCTCTCTTCACATCATCCAAGGGAAACTGTCTTCAGAGATAAAAACTGAGAGTTTCTTTTGAATCAAAAGATCCTTAATGTTACAACTTTATATGAAAGGTGACTTCAGTGCATCAAAACAAGTGCAAAATATTTGAAACCATTTTGTCAAGTTGAAGAAATAAAGGGGGATTTCAAGTATGTCAAACTGAACCTGGCTCAGATGATGGAAGGCTGCAAGCACATTAATTTACCTTGAAACAGATCACAAAAGGTCAAAATAACTGCCGGATTCAGTTAGTCTTCAAGTTAAGCTCAGGAAAGTGAACCTTGTCATTTCTGTGCAAGAAAAGGAAGATGATGATGTCGCCCTCCTTGCCAAGTGTGTCTGCATTCCAATCTCCTGTACTACCTGCCCACTCCAAGACACAAGGAGGATTTAGCTGAGTGCAGTCAGAAGGAAATGCAAGTGATGAGAAAGTGCTCCAAGGTAGGTGAGGCTGAGACCTGCCATGGAGGGCACTGGCCATTTGGAGCAGTAGGTCATGGTAACAGCTGAGGCAGGAGCACAGTGGGCAGCATCAGGTCTGCTTCAGAAGGCTCCCTGCTATCTAGCTATCAAGAAAGCAGGGGAAAAAAAAGCTGCAAAACCCACCTGTCTAGGAAATGGAGAGGGAACATTTCTGGTTTTGGCAACATGTCCCATTCCTTCTTTGTACACACAAATCATGCCAGAGTAGAGAGAACTCAAAGGGTCCCAAGCTTAAACATAACAGCTATCAGTTCGCAATATATCCAAAATCTTAACGTTAGAGGGCAGCTCAAGATGAAACCACTATGACCAAGCAACTGCAGGAACACTACACCCTGGGCTCAGCAAGGTTAGTGGAGGTATAGTCAAGCTACAGAGCTTTTAATCACAAAAAGTTGCATTTTCTTAAAAGGAGACATGTAGTAAAAGCAAATTAAAGTATTGGATGCTAGTTTTTAAACAACACTGAAGGCTTAAAAGAGAATCTGTTCCAGTTAAATGATCATTTGTGAGAAGAGGTTGGGAAAAATAAAAAGAGTTTTCTCAGTCCAAACAACATCTCCAGAGATAACATCACCTGGATGCACGTAGTACTAACAGCCACCAACCTGAAAGCAGCAAGTAAGAATTTACTTTAAAAAAAGTTTTTAGCTATACAGTAACTGATGATAAACCCAAAATCTCCCATGTTGCATTTATATGCACTTAACCTACAGTTAAAGCATTTGACACCACCTCCCACAGCACCCTTGCAGCAAAATTGAGAAAGTGTGGGCTGGATGATCAGGTAGTGAGGTGGACTGTTAACTGGCTGAAGGAAAGAAGGCAGAGAGTTGTGATCAATGGGGTAGGGTCTAGTTGGAAGCCTGTATCTAGTGGAGTCCCTCAGGAGCAGGTGCTGGGATCAGTACTGCTCAACATATTCATTAATGACCTTGATGAGGGAACAGAGGGCACCGTCAGCAAGTTTGCTGAGGATACTAAACTGGGGGGAAGTGGCTGACACACCAGAAGGCTGTGCTGCTGTAAAACAAGAGCTGGATGGGCTGGAGAGTTGGGCAGGGAGAAATCTAATGAAATTCAACAAGGGCAAGTGTAGAGTCTTGCACCTAGGAAAGAATAACCCCTTGTACCAGTACAGGTTGGGGAATGAACTCTTAGAGAGTAGTATAGGGGAAAAGGACCTGGGAGTCTTGATGGACAGCAGGATGAACATGAGCCAGCAAAGTGCCCTCACGGCCAAGAAGGCCAATGGCATCCTGGGGTGTATTAGAAGGGCTGCAGGCAGTAGGTTGAGAGAGGTTCTCCTCCCCCTCTACTCTGCCCTTGAGACCACATCTGGAATATTGTGTCCAGTTCTGGGCACATCAGTTCAAGAGGGACAGGGAGCTGCTGGAGAGAGTTCAGCACAGGGCCACAAAGATGATCAAGGGAGTACAGCATCTTCCCTTATGACAAAAGGCTGGAGCTCTTTAGCTTGGAGGAGACTGACCTCATTAATGTTTACAAATATATCAACGGTAGGCGTCAGGAGCCAGGCTCTTCTTAATGATGTCCAATGACAGGACAAGGGACAATGGGTACAAGCTGGCACATAAGAGGTTCCAAGAAAACATAAAGACAAACTTCTTCCCTGTTCAGGTGAGGGAGCACTGGAACAGGCTGCCCAGATGGGTTGTTGAGTCTCCTTCTCCGGAGACATTCAAAATCCATCTGGACAAGTTCCTGCGTGACCTGCTCTGGCAGGGGGGTTGCACTGGATGATATTTCGAGGTCCCTTCCAACCCTTAAGATTCTGTGATTCTGTGAAGTAAACAGATGTTTACATTTGCAAGTAGAAACACTACTTGGCTACAACTGTTTTTTCTTGGCTTCTACAGCTCATGCACAACTCCATCACCTGTCCTGTGAAGCCACCATATAATAACACACATTAATTCCCAATATCAAACTCTTCTTTTGACAATTTGCCTACTGGCAAGCTCTCTTTAAAGTGTTTTCCCTATTTGATTGGTTCTCACTGCACTCTTCATACTGCAGCCCCTAGGTAATGAGTTTCTATAGTAAAGTTCTTCTCATGTCTGCTCAGAACAGTAACTGAAGCTTCTCTGCTTGCAAATCCACAACTCTTGATCCAACTGCTGGCACTAGGCACCTGAGATGCCTTGGACCACAGTCATTATTAAACACAGCATATCAGGGAACAGTCTCATCATGTGGCTTTCCAATAACTGTCTGCATTCACAGAAATGTTGTCTTTCTGATCTTCCTTAAACCTTTGAAAGTTTTTAACAATGTCATACAACAGACACTTTAAAGAGGTGCTGGAACAGTGATGTAGCATGAGCTAAAGTAGCCCAAACATTTTGTACAGTGACTCTAGTAGTCTGTGCTTGTGCATTAAAATATGAAATATGTTTCCACAATCCCATGCAAAAGTGGTCCACGACCACTGAAGAGAAAATTCAAATTGTTTTCTTCAGCCTGTGGCCTATGCTCTGTTTGTTAGGAAACAAAAAACACAATTTCCCTTTTGTGGCAAATCCTACAACCCCTAAGCAGTCTGAAAAAAAAAAACCCAAACAAGAAAATCAGCTTTACAACATACTTCAAGACACATTGGGAAGTCTTTCACTACTTGTAATTATTCCACTAATTTTCATTGGTCAAACCGGGCTGCAAGTTGAGAACATCTGGCCTTCCTGTAACATCAGGAGAGCCAGCTTATGTGCATCCACACAAAAAAATATCAGGTCAGCTGGCATTTGGCATTCAGAAAGACCTCTCAGCACTTCCCTTCTGATGGTGGTTATGCAACTTGCTTTTTTTATATAGATATAACTCCTAATGTAAGTATATCCTAAGAGTGCAAGGATTTTCTGAAATAGAACAAACATATCTGATCCTCAAAAGCCCTCCTGTTCTTCCTGGCAGAACAGCATCTCTCCTTTCACTAGGATGATCAGGACTCTCATCAGTGAAAAAGAGGAAAGAACAGAAAACATGCAGGGCTCACACAATTCAAAGAACTGCAAGTAGTTAAATAGTCTTTCTTCTTTAAAGAGATTAAAGGGTCATTGCCCAAGAGGAACAAGCTCACCGAGGAGCAAGCTCACATCAATTAGAAAAACAATTACTGGACCACCACCAAAAAGAAATGTTTAAAGCTACCTTAGGAGCCTGCAAGGGAAACACCCAAGTACTTACAGCCTTAGCTCTAAAAATGTCACTCACCTCACATATGACATCTGAACAGACTGCAGAGAGCACATGACCTGAACACAAGGAAAATTGTAAACACAAGGAAAACTGTGTCCAGCTAAAACCTAGCAGGATCTGAAAGTGCAGCTCAGGCTTGCTTGATTATGCAGACTGTCCTAATCCTTCAGCATGCACCACAGTGAACAGGTGATACATTTCAGTAGCTCAGTGTTGTCAAAAGAAATATTCTGAAAACCCAGTATGAGTCATCTCATTTCAGAATAGTTTAGGAAAGAAAGCAGAAAAATGTTTGGGTGAAGTCTAACCGTAACAGGCTGCTCTACACTGGTACACCTACCTATTTTTTTAATCTGAAAAACTCCCCCAGCAGCTATCATGGAAGTGCCAAAAGCTCAAAGCAGTAGATGTATCTGTCTTGTCAGCATCATGTTTAATCCCCGAGGAGGAAGAGATTTCCAGACTGTTACAGAAAGGGTTATGACCACTTCCAGGAAGCTTGTCGCTTCACGCTTAGGTGTTTGACTCCAGATCAAGATATTTGTAGGCACTTCTAGCACTTTCACTTATCAAGACAATTTAAACAGCCTTGTAAGAAACACAATTGCATACACCCACATATACAGCAAACTACCACTCAGCTATTGCAGTGAGCCACCAAAAAGACTACCTTATTGGGACTTCATTACACCTTGCAGTAAGGTTCAGTACACACACAGGTTACCCAACTGGTGACATCTACGTTGCTGCATTTCCACTGCACCTGTATCAATCACAGCTTTGTCCAGACACTGCAGTGAAATCCTTAAATGCAAGATACTAATGAACAAAGCTGATTAGTTCTAACCCAGAAGCTGGAACTTGACATCACCTCCACTCTAAGAGGGAATGCTCTCTACCACCTAAATACACACATAGAAAGGAAAGACTTTTCTGCCCAGAAAAAAAGTTGCATATGCCATTTTACATTGGGCACTAAGAATCAGAGACAATGGCATTCCTATCAATAGAATTTTATGCCCTCTGTCTTTCAGTAAACTAGCAAAACACCACTAAGCGAGCTGAAGTCCTGGAGTCTTTCAGTCATCCTTACGGTCACTAAGCAACCCTTCCAACCCGGCACAGGACAGTTGGGGGTGGCTCCACTTAAAGGTGATGCTTTACAGTAGAGCAGTGCCACTAACATATTCATTAAAACTTTCAACAAAATCAAATCAAAGTAACAGAATCATAGAATCATTTTGGTTGGAACAGACCATTAAGGTCATCAAGTCCAACCACTAACCTAACACGAAAGAGAGCGGTTACCTGTATTATGTGCAGAAATCACTGTAGGAAAGTCTAAGCAAAACAAGGGAGGGCAATATAGAAGCATAACCTTCAAGGTTTCGTTACCCAGCATAATTATGCTAGGAAACCTGCTTTATAGTACACAACTCCCACTCCTGTTTATCAAATATGTCTATGCACAAGGCAACATTTCTCATTTTATCTTGACTATTCTGCATAAACTAATAACCTTGCATGAAATCTGCCTTAATCAAAGAGACATAGATTACAAGAGGAATTTTCGTGTGTTACAGTTACACTTTGCTCCAATTGGAAAATCATTTGTCAGCATGAGGCTTCAGAGAGCTTTCCCTTAACTGATCCCATACAAATATCCACTTTACAGCTGTGACTGGAATACTTAAGTTGCTCCCTTATTTTTGTATTACAGCTATTTACTACACACTTACTGAAGAAACAATCCCTAAGACAGGTTCCTGCACACGTTAACTCATTCCTTTTACTGCAATGACTAGGCACACTCATCACCCCAAGAGAACTTACAGCTTTTTGATTTTATCTTTGACCAATTTATCCAAAGAGGAAAAAAAAGGGGGAAGAAAGGGAAGTTAACCACAATAAATTTGTATACTTCAGAGTAAGAGTAACATCAGGAACATGTCTTCAACAACAGAGTTACAATGAAACCACCATTATGACTGAAGCCCATGAAATCAAACATGCTTCAAAGCCGAGGGAATATTCACATTGAGCGATGGCTCCAGGTTTTATCACCTTTCTGTGATTGTAGACAGCTACTGTGGGGATAGCTGGTATTTTGGTCTGACTTAGTAAGCTCTTTTTATGGAAAGCTAACAGTTTTAGAAGTACTTATTTCAGAATTAAGCCCTATTGTTCTCAGAAGTTAAATATGAACACCTGTAAAATTAATCTGCAAGGTCTTTACCACGTAAATCTGTAACATTTGCACTGTGCACAGAAGCAAGCCTTCTTCAAAGTTAGAGCTGTATATATTAGCATGTATGAAACTCGTGTGCAATTGCATCTATTTAAAAGCATGCCTGTTAAGTTTAGAGAAGTTTTCAACTCACTTATTTCACTAGCAACCTGGTCCAGTTTTTCTTTTGACCTACTGATTAGAACCACCTTCATTCCACGTCTTGCTAGCTGCAAGAAAACAAAACAGGAGACATCAGAACAATCATAAATCACTTCCAAATCAGCATCCTAATTAAAGGAATTGCATAATTTGTCAAATGTCACAACAATATATGACCAGCAAGTTTGAAATAAATACAACTTTAAATTGGGATATGAAGGGGAAATCCAGGACAAATACTTCCACGCTAGCTCTTGCTTGAGTTGCTTCAAGCCAAATTCATCTTCTCAGTCATTCAATACAGGTCTATAGGCTCGTTTATAGAAAGGAGAACCAACAGCAGATTTTACATAACTTTTACAACACCTCTGCAAGTCAGAATAAAGAAGTTATTACCCATAATCATATTTAAGATGCCAAGTTAAGATATCCAAGGTCATTTGAACACCCAGGTTGCAAAGTTACCCCAGCACCCAATTCTTCATTCCTCTGGTCAGGCTTCACTCTTACTTTGTATTAATCATAGTATAAGGCTAATTTACTCCTGCAGTTGTTTTAGGGAAGCTAGCCATGTAACTTAAGCTGTGGCCAGAGCACATCCTGGTTACCAAATCAGGTGTACCATTGCAAGTTTTAAATTGAGTTGGTAGATAACATTTCAAAGCATCTGCAGAAAGACAGCTACATATGTGAACTACTCTATAATGAAAACAATATTTGTGACTACTGTAAGTCCCTGCTCCAGTGAAAAGTAAAAACAATATATTCACAGTTCACAGTGACACTGCCCTTCAGACATAACATCTGCTTGTAAAAAACAAGTAAGTTCTCCAATAAAACTCCTTCCTTGCCTTAGGAAGCAGATGAGAATGAGTCTTAAAGGAAAAAAAACCCACAAACCCAACTCCAAAACCACAGCATAGTACAGCAACAGCCTAACTTAATCTCATCTACCTTTCTAGCAGAGGTATGGAAGCCAAGAAAGCTGGTTTCAGAGAGAAGTACAAAGTTCATCAGTGAACTCTGTACTTCACACCTATGTGTGACCTCTAAGCATAAGACATCTCATACTAGATCTCTCACAAGCATAGAGTGAGGTGCGATGAAGCCAAAAACACTCGTGCTAGGGCTGCTAACGACCTACTGCAATGTTCAGGCTTACATGACCTGGCATTGTGAGGACAAATGTCTGAAAGAGATGAACACATCCACCTCCAGATAAGCACCTGGCTCACTGGAACGAAATTTTCATAAAGCCAAGAGTAGGTTTGGAAGGCAGGGGCAGCAGAGGGAAAAACAGAGCATTTTCTCTTCCCATAGGATGAAGGCAGTGAAGGCAAATCCTTTACCTAAAAGTATCTCAGCCTGTGACTCTGAGGACAATCTGACAATAACTCAGTCTGAAAGAGCTGTGGTCCCCACAGGGAAAAAAAAGCCCTGAAGACGTACCTCATGGCTACAAGCTCCACACTGTTGACACACAGTTTGAATTCTTTCAGCTGTCATGACCTTTGTCATGACTCAGGTTGCTTCAGTAGGTACCTGAGCTTTATGTTAAAATATCCATCTGTACTTATCTCAAAAGCCAATGTGCCCAGTCAGTGGAATCTCAGCACGCTTAGAAAACTTCTGCCCCAAGAGCAAGCTTGAGGGAAACTGCTGCTGTGTGCACACTCAAGTAAACACTACTATGTTCACTCTGAGAAGCACATCTGAAAGTGGAAATCTAGTTGCAAGAGGAGTTACAGACCACATAAAATAGCCAATGAAAGAGCCTGCGACTTGGAACAAATACCACCAAGAGACATAATCAAACTTAGAAAAGATACAGTGTTCAGCAGCAAGTTCAGTTTGAGTCTGATGCAATCAAACCAGTTTCTGCTGAGATTTTTTACTTCAACAGTAGAGGTCTCACAGGTTGAAAGGAACCACAACAGTCCTAAGGGCAATAATGATCCTCTGAGATCTCACTAACTGATTATATTTTTATATAAGAAACAAGAAAAGATTCACTTGCTTTGTAGCTATTCTGCCATTATACTTGGATCTTTGGCCAGTGTTTGGTCATGAAACGGCTGAACGAGAAGACCTTAAAAGCTAATCACAAAAACTCACCTTGGGAAAAAGCTCTTGTAGCCCAAAAGTCACCATTCTAACAAAGCTGGTGGATGTAAGAGTGTTTTCTTTAAATGTCATGTTAGCAACTACCACATTTTCCACTTTGGTAGCAAAACACAACTGTGGTTCAAGTCCTTTCTCTCCAGGATGGAAAGGAAGGTCAGTAACTGCCCACCAAAGCAGAGTTAAAGCTCTTGTTAGAGTAGGTATAGGAAGAGGATCTAACAAAGCAATACTGAGCAGATGTGCATAGCAGAGTACAGCACAGCACACCATGAGATAACCACCTCTCATGTATCACTACCATACAAATACATCTAAATAAATATAACTCATGATTTGCAAAAGCAAACAGCAGAAACAAATAGTGACTCCTGACCATATGAAAAGAGGAGAGAAAGAGAGGAGAGACAGACAGAAAGAGAGGAGAGACAGACAGAAAGAGAGGAGAGACAGACAGAAAGAGAGGAGAGACAGACAGAAAGAGAGGAGAGACAGACAGAGAGTGCTGCTTTGGAATCAGAGACTGGGTGACCATTATCCAGACAGAGAAGAAAAGCTGGATTTACTGTGGTAGTACCTTTGTGGAGGGTTGGTAAAGTGATGAAAAGGATATTGGTGCTGAGTAAAGAATAAAGATTTTAATACTGGAAGAGTGAAAAGTGTAAAAGCAGCTTTTTGCTTGGAAAAGAAGGAAAATAATAAATAGTGCAGAGTATTAACCAGAGAATCCACAAACTCATAACATTCTTCCAGCACTTAGTGGTGATCAAAGTCCAGTTTTTGAAGAGGTGACTCTCCGAGGAGAAGGAAGTAATCTGCATGATTATAATCACAGTTATCAGTGCCCAAGCAGCTGTGTGCCAGTGGCATTTAGAGTAAGATGAAGGGAATTTCTAATGGAAAGTCAAGCCTCTGCTAGAAGTCTTGTGAAGACATCTCTAGAGTTAATCCAAAGATTGAAAAGTTTTTTCAGGTGTTCCACTTTTCACCCTGCATTCACACTTCTTCAAGTATCTTTCATCCATCTAAACTGTCACAGGGTGGATTTGTGTTTTATTGTAAATAAGTAACAATAATAAATACAACTCCTGAAAAAAGTGGGGGTTTTCTATAGCTCAAGAATAATACTTGTACCCTTTGGGGCACTATGTGCCTACAGCAACTATAGCAAAGGAGCTGAAGCAGTCACTGTTTCTCAGCAGCAACTCAGACTTGTGATCAGCACTCCTAATAGGGGTTTAAAAAGAGGGGTCTGCCAGGAGCACACATCCGTGTTTGAAGGCAGTCTGGTTCTTAGAGACACCAGCAGAACATCAACAAGCTGTACTTTCATTCACCTGATAATAGAACATACAGATCCTGAAACTAATCTCCTGTGACATTCAGGGAGTGTCTCCCACACCAGAGCACTCCCTCCTGACAGTGCTGTTCCCCAGGCACAGGGATCTCCTTCCACGTGCTCTAGGCAGTTAAATTTAACTGTTGCCTCAGTTGCTTCAGTGTGATGTAACTGAGATATTTGGCATATTTGAGCTGTCACCTCTATGCCAGATTCAGGTGCTGCTGGCACCAGACTTAAATCTTTCTGAAACCAACTCTCCCTTCTTGACCCAGAAGGACAAGGTGCTACTTTCTGTAAAGTAGAAAGGAATTTGGAGGCCAGGAGCACAGAGGGCAGTGTACACAGGGATGAAGGATGAGGAGTATCCATGAAGATAAATGTTATTCTCCTTATGGGCTCTGCAGAACAAAAAATTCAAGAAAAAGGGAACCTCTCACTGCTGATCACCTCCCACAGATTCATGCTGGTGCTTCAGAGAACACAAAAAAAGGGTACAAACAGGCTCACTTTGATACTGATACTGGAGTTGAAAGTTATTTTTGCTATAAATTGTTCAAGTCAGCACTATTTGTCATGATGTTCTCTGGGCTTATAGGCTAAATTGCCCCATAGTAATGGGCACTTTCTGTCTTAAGCAATACGTTCCAGTACCTTATTTGGAGTCCACATATCCATCAAGAGCAAAAGTACAGTAAAAGAGATAAAATCCAGCTTCAGACACTTCATGAACTACAGGGAATAATTGGAACATACTGCAGGCAGCTAGAAATGTCATTTAGTCAGTGCCTGGAAATACCAAAAGAAAATACCACGGGCTGAGAAAGTTAAAATAATCATAACAACTGAAAAAAAAGTTAAAAATCAAAACTAAAGGACAAGGTAAGGGCTGAAAATAGAATTCATAAATAAAATAACAAAAAGAGATACAACTTTTAGCTGGTCACCAGAGGGAGGCAAGGTGGGAGACTTCTTTCTCCACAGATATGCTAAGATGAGGTGAGGTGATATGACCTGCTGCTTGACAGAGGCAAGCCAGCATGACATCTTGCCAACAACCAAGATACATTTCCAAGTGATTAGAATTCCTACCTCTTCTGCATAGGCTTTTCCAATCCCATCAGTAGCTCCTGTGACCACTGGAAAAAAAAAGAAAAAAGACAGGTATCTATTAGTTGCTTCAAAGAAATAACTGCAGTGAGTGTTTATTAGTAGGCTATTAAAGTATCAGTTCCAGTCAAGAGATGCACCAAAGTCTCTGGAATAGACATACAACTTTTATTAAATCTCCTAGAGAATACATAAGAAAGGAAGAGAAAGAGTGGCCATCTTAACATTTGTTTCAAGAATCAGGTTCAGCACATCCCTTTCTCTTGCCAGTCCTCTGGTCCACTTCACTTCTTCAGAAGCTTTGTGGACCAAGAGAGATTTTCAAGACATATAACTAAAAAAAAACCAAACAAACCCCAAACCAAAAGCCTCAGCTGTGACTGTTAAACCAGCTCTCAACTTAGTTTTAAGTATATGGTAAAACAAAAAAACCTCAAAATCTATAAGTATCCAATAAGACAAACATTTTAACACACACGCAACAGGTCTTTCAGTGACTCCCTGGTAGATTTCAGATCCTTGTGCTGTTGTGGCTGTCCAGATGTATAGGGAACAGGGAAGTGTAACAGTTTTGTTACAGAAACAAGCAAATCTGAGTGACTGATGCAGCCATCAGCTGCAAGCAGGGCTTCTAGAGTTTAAATGTTTTCATCCATGGGTGGACTGGGATCTGTGTAAAGCCTCAAGTCTTTCTAGGATTCCTTTCCACAAGCTCAGAGTGACTCAACATGCCATTAGTTTGACAGATTATTTCAGGGCTCTCACCATACCAGTAGCTGATCATCTCAGCTTGCTCACTAAATACCAATTCCTCCATTCAGAATCTCATTTCCCAACTACTTTTTAATCAAGCACATTCAAGACCACTTCCTTTTCTTCTCAGCTCTTCCTTCCCATCAAGCCCAACACCAGCACCTCAACACCTCCACTCATCCACCTGTCTCCAAGGAGCTACAGAATATACTGGATTTTTCTCTTTGTCCTCATGTCATATCAGAACAGCTCGGCTTGTGCTTCCACTGCTTAGCCCTGAATGAAGGTATGCCCAAAACAATAGGCTCCTTTAATGTTTCAGAAACCTGAACCGAGAGTGTTGGTTGAACTCTCAGGTCAATCTCTGACAGCAGACGGAGGTGTCATCCAGCACTGGGACACAGCAATAACTCCCCTTCAAGGCACCAGAGAGATATGTTTGCAGATGATTTGATTACTCACTGCTTGCAGATCACTCATAACAGTCGGCATGCAAACAGCAGCCAGAATATTTCTGTTTGAGTAATAACAAGCTAGGAAACACTAGCCATTTCAGTTTCCTTGCCTGCTAGCTATAAATAAGGAGATGTAACAGCAAGGGATGAAGCCACCAGTGAAGGTCCTACTTAGCTTGAATGGCCAGCCAACAGTGCAGTAGCAGGCTAAGAATGAAACATCTGACTCAAGCTACATTTACAGATGACCATAGGTGAAGGTACATACAATTATCTCTTCCCTGGTTTCAAGGTTTATTTTGCAGGACATCATAGCTTCTTATCCATAGCGATAAGGATATGCAGGACTGTGCTGCTGGCATATGAACACATAGCGCACACGCAGGATGCTCCAGCTAGTAAAGAGTTCTAGCTGCTGCACTGTCAGTCCCAGAGAATGTTACTGAATGTTACCAAGTGTCTGTGTCACATTGTTTTGCCACTTCCTATCCAGTCACAAATAGGGAAGAACAGTTTTGTTACAGAAACAAATCCATATATGGAATGGTTGAGTGAGGGTCCCAGTGCTAAAAAAAAAAAAGACCTTGGGGAAGAAACCAAGAATGCATTCCCAGGAGTCCACTTGCCTGCAACCCAGCTTGCACCAATACTGTTCCTCATGCAGCCAGACAGCATTCCAGACCTGAAGGATGGCCCTGCCATCCCTTTAGCTTAAGGACTGAAGAGCTTCCATTTCAGCCTTGCTGATCTTGAGGTTCTTATGCATTATCACAAAATTCATCACTGCTTCAGCAGAACAATGAAACAAGAACACTGTGAAAACCTGCACCAGCATCACTCCCCATCAGGCTTACAACTTGTTCTCAAGTTGACCCAATCTGGAAAACATTCAATTTCAGTGATTCCTGATAGTTAGTGAGGTACTCAAAGAACAGCCATTCCCTATAACACTTATAGATCATTTCTCCTCCTTGCAGCTTAAAATTCATGGACTTAATGGGTTTATTCCCAGATAACAAGCTCTGCATTTTAAAGTGCTGTTTTTTTGACACTGTGAGTTGTAGCAACTACAGTTGCAAATGCATGCTCTGTAAGGCAGGAACTTCAAAATGCATCTTTAAAGGATTAGTAAAGTCCAAGTACAAATTCAGTCAAGGATATTTACCTCATTCATTGAGTCTATTGCTCAGGTAAATTGTAATAGAAACAGTTGCAGTGTGAGACTTGAAGAAGCTGAAGATCTGGGATTTCTAACTGAACTACATGGACAGTTCCTCCCTTTTTAGGCCTTATTTCAAATTAAAACAACCCGCAGTCCAAGGGCTAAAGTACTGCCCCACAACATAACTTGAAAAACTTAAACAAATCTGATAGGAATGAATGAAAAATACAACAAAATCCTACCAGGAGGAAAAAAAGTATGTGAGCCATCACCTACATAACCAGGCACCTCGCTGATACACATTATTGTTTTGCTTCTGCTGCAGGTATAAGACATAGACAGGAGAATACAACACACAGCTAGTTTTTCTTAGCAATAAGGGAAATCATCTTCTCACAAGAAGGCACCAATACCATCATTTTATTAGCGGTTCCATTTTGACAAGGATAACTGTTTCCTGCTCTCTGTGCTCACACATCATCTTGAAGAACAAGCACAGTGAAAGGACTGCTTCCCAACATATAACTCAAAACCCACCATCTTTCAGGCCATGCTTCCCTTCCTAAGGCCCTTCAGGAGAAGCCACCCGCCTCATTCATTTCCCATCCTTAGCTGCACTGGTGCCATTGCTGTCAAGGTGGGCACTATGATGGGAAACACGCTCCAACACAAACCTGTCCTGAAGCAGAGCGGTAGTACCCAGTTCAGCCTTTGAGCTGCAGTTACAGCCCATTTATGAGACCCTAGGGTACAGTTTGGTAGGTCAGAAAGGCTACCCAGACAGCTACCTGCCAGAGCAGAGCTCAATGCTTAGGCCCTGTGTTGTAAAAGTAAGGAAAAGAGGTGGGGAAAGGCAACTGATGGGACCGAGGTCACAAAAAAGTCAAGACTCAGCCACCTTCTCTTCCTCTGTATTTTGGATCACCTAAAGAGTAACACACTATTGTGAAGGGGAGAGGGATAAAAGAGAGACTTTGGTAAAATTTGTGCACTAGCAAGGCACTTCACAATTTTCAAAGTGATTACATTCATCTCTAGTTTCTACTCTGGAGCCAAGTGTTGCAGTTTTAATCACTCCAAAGCTGGAGTTTAACTAAAACTTAGAAGTTTACCTAAGCTTTTACTATCAAGTTGATGCTACAAAGTTATTTTAACTCCAAGCATGGACTAAGCTTTTAAACTGTGTTTCTTGTACAGACTGCCTTCCAACAAAAGCTACAAACTGACCACAGCTGGCAGAGTTTAAAGAAGGCAAGGCAAGTAGGATGGCACTAAGTTATTGTCTGTACAGGAAAACTGCACCAGCTTCTAAGTGTGATGGTACACATTTACTCAGTAGTCAGACTAACTGTAGTAGCTTCCCACTTCAGCCATCTGCCATCTCTAGAAGAGATGTGAGAAGAGTGCCCAAGGCAGCTCATATGCAAGCCCACAGAATAAAAGTTTGCCTGAAAGAAAGCCTGTACTGAAGCACTGTCTGATTTTAGGCAAAGAAGTCAACATCCATCTTTCCCTGACTTTTGAGGCTGTAGAGGAAAAGGGAAAGAAAAGTAAGGAAAGGTATCCAGTAACATTACACTATGAAAACAGTTCATTCTTCATAAACCCATATACGATACACACTCGCATTGGGCTGGAGATGTTCAGCCCCAGAAAGTTATCAGCAGCCAGAGTTCAGAATCTCTGGCCACAAGGAATTTCACAAACAGTATTCCCACCTCAAGACATGTTTTTTCAAAACTAGAACACATACAAGTACAGAGCTGGCACATGCAAGACTCAACCATCTTTACTCAGTTCTGAAAAACCTGCCTGAAGGCTCTTGTTCTGAGCCACAGGGTCCACACAGCCTGGCCCTGGTGATTCCAGCACACCAAAGGGAAAGTCTCTTGCTCTTCTATGAAACAACACTTTCTTGACTGGGTAATTATTATCATTATCATGGATTGCAGAGGTGTGCAGGGGTTTTATCCTCTAATCCCAGCTTTCCTTCAGTTGTACATGAACAAGGTTATACTCCAACTGTCCCTATACTGTTCAAAATCATAGGCAAGAAGTGGGAAGGGTGGTAAAACACTTAATCACCATCCATGCTAGCCAACAGTATATACCACAAGTATAAATGACTGAGCTCACCAAAGCTCTGGAAACAGCCTTACTAAAGTGTAAGTGTGCAAAGATAAACTTCCAATGTAGCATCAAGATCTCTGAACAAAGAAAGCAGTATGGGGCTTCATCCGCTCACACTGCTAGAGGAGGTTATGTGGGCTGTAGATCTTTCAAACTGCCATTGCATATACACAAGTCAGCTGCACAAGAACTCAGATCAGCAGCTGCATTTTTAATTAAAGTATTATCAATGCAATCCTTTCCATAAATCACAAAAACCTCCACCTTAGGACAGTATA
This sequence comes from Colius striatus, assembly GCF_028858725.1. NCBI lineage: Eukaryota > Metazoa > Chordata > Aves > Coliiformes > Coliidae > Colius > Colius striatus. The sequence continues at coordinate 7,870,767 of NC_084764.1, forward strand.
GCATCTTTATCTTAAAGACTGTGCCAGATTTTTGCTCCCTATATGGTGTGGAGAAAGAAGAAAAATAAAACAACAGCTTTTCAACTCCTGCTTTGAGTCTAGTTACACATCTTTGACTTCTTACAATGATCTCTTCACTTTCAGATGCAGCTACTCAGGAATCCACCTTAGCCTCTACTACTGGTCTGGTTATTGATAGACGCAACTTGCCGGTTCTCTCAACCTTCATACCATCTAGTCACTTCACCTAACATTGCACATGGTGTGTTTCACAGCTTCTGTCACACAGGCCACAGACATGATGCAGTTCACAAGCACCAGCATTGCTTCCTGTCTAGTACCAAACTCAAGGCAATCCCTGACAAACACAGGATAAAGCTGAAAACTCAGTAGAGAGATGTGCAGTCTTGTACAGAAAGGGAACAGCTTTCCTGTTACTAGGAAAGCCATAGACTAGGTCTATGAAACACGTTGTGTAATCAACCAGGAACTTTAGAAGATTAATATGCTGAGTGGTACATGACTTAATGGGCTAAAAATGTAGCCTCTTCTCCAGAAACCTTAGAGAGGTGAATATGCAAATTCTTCCAATAGCCCCTGCATCCTTTAGAAATCCTCCAGCCCATGGCTAAAGATGCACAGGATGAGGTACCACCAACAGTACAGGGAAGTCATGGTCTCCTTCTGCTTGTAAGAAGTAAAAACCATTGTCTTTCCAAATAAGAGGTCACCTAGAAAACATCCAGCACCCTCTAAGAAGGACACTGGATAAACATTCCCTGCTGTGAAAAATGGGTCTACCATTCCACAGCAAGGCAAAAGCAACATGCAGCAGATCACAGCAGCTTGTTTCGTGAATGAAGGGAATATTCAAGGTCTGGAAAGAACTTGTTTTTTATCTGCTTCTTTATGCAGCCAGGATATCTTAAAAGCAAAGAATGGTGCAGTAAAGCATGAGGCTAGCATGTAGAAATCATCTCGTCTCACGACAGGAGCAAGGACCAGCACTGACACAGGAAGAAGGAGCAACAACAAGCATAGAAAATTCTACTGCAGTTCTGCAGAGCAATCACGCTGAAACAAGATTATAGATTCGTGACTCCTCAATTCAAGGTTAGACTACAGTGAAGACAAAGCTTAAAGAGATCAAGCCTGCCTTCAGAGACAAACACACATTTTCCATGGCAAAACAAGCTTTTGAGATGCCTAACGGAGATACAGCATGGGCTACTTTTACCCACACTGCTGCTAGCGAACTGCACCAGGCATGCTCCTCACACTGCTTTGGCTACCTGCACCATGAAGCTAACAACTACCAAATTCATTTCAGTTCAGACATTTTCCTGCTTTGATTAAGGAAATTGTTAAGGCAATCTTTTAAAGCATGGTAGATGCACTCGTGCACATCATTACCTGGGACAGCAGAACACAAGCCACTAAAAACATTATTGCCCCTAGAAAGTTGAGTCCAGCAACATGGGAATACATATACTCTTACTACCAAAAGACTAAACCTACAAACAGACCTCAGAGGGCAATCCTGCCACATTTCTGATCCCCTGAGGGGTATTTAAATTTCATAGAATCATAGAATGGTAGAGGTTGGAAGGGACCTTTAGAGATCATCTAGTCCAACTTCCCTGCAGAAGCAGGTTCAACTAGATCAGGTCACATAGGAACACGTCCAGGCGGGTCTTGAAGACCTCCAAGGAAGGAGATTCTACAACCCCTCTGGGCAGCCTGTGCCAGGGCTCCCTCATCTCACAGTGAAATAGTTTTTTATTATATTTAAGTGGAACTTTTTGTGTTCCAGCTTCATCCCATTACCCCTTGTCCTGTTACTATCTACTATAGTAAAAAGGGATGTCCCAACCTCCTGACACCCATCCTTTAGATATTTATAAATGTTAATGTGATCTCCCCTCAGTCTCCTCTTCTCCAGACTAAACAGCCCCAGTTCCCGCAGCCTTTCCTCATATGAAAGATGTTCCAGTCCCCTGATCATCTTGGTGGCCCTGCGCTGGCCTCTCTCCAGCACTTCCCTGTCCCTCTTGAGCTGGGGAGCCCAGAACTGGACACAGGACTCCAGATGAGGCCTCACCAGGGCAGATTAGAGAGGGAGAAGAACCTCCCTTGACCTGCTGGCCACACTCTTCTTGATGCATCCCAGGATGCCATTGGCCTTCTTGGCCATGAGGGCACACTGCTGGCTTTGTTGCCAAAATGGCTACTGCAGAGCTAGTCTCTCAGTTACATCCTCCATTCACACACAACAGACGTCCCTGTCCCGAGAGACTGAATCCAGACCCACAGGAGGGGCTGGCACTGCATGGCACCCAGTGCTGTAGCAGACATCAAGGCAAAGGATAAACTAGGAACCTGGCATGTCTTGTTGAAGCAATACAGTTGAGAGAAACTTCACAGCACAGCTAACCTTAGCATCAGCTTAAAGTACAACACATAAATAACTTGAAGGCTCGAGATTCTTCTGCTATGAAACACGGAGGCTATATTAAGAATATGACAGCTCCTGGGGAAAACAAAAGCTGGCAAGGGGAGAAGAGACTATCCCTGCTTGGCATCAAGTAGTGCTTCATTTATTACAGATTTATATAAATCATTGGCATTTGACCAATATCAAGCTTCTAGATTATCCCCAGCCAACAAAAGTACTTTAGTCTGTGCTGGTTAAAAATATTCTACTTTTTGTCCTCAGCTTGCTAGGAAGGGCTATTTTTAGTAAGAGCCCAATCAACCTTATCAAAATCAAGTATCAAAAATAGACTGGAGAAACACTGGAAGCAAATCCTATTTTTAGCTGCTCTGTCCATCCCTGCCGTTACCCACCAATTCTGACTGCACAGACCATGCACGAGTGCTTAGTTATTCTGGGCAGATCCTCACCATGACCCTTTTTTTTCCCCCCTGAACAACTAAATGCAAAAGAAAAAAAAAACCCCAAACCAACCAACCCCACTCGATTGATTAAAGATTAATCCAGCCGCAAAGCGTGACAGCTGCCTTTCGTCTGAGTGCTTTTGGGGAGGGGGGACAATATGGGATGACAGAGAGCTTGCATCAGTATTCCTCTTGGGGATCTATTACATGGAAAGAAAATTGCTATTTCAATTCCCTTTTGTTGCTAAAAATAGCAGCCCCAATTGATTCAAGCAAACAGGGCACCGGCTTAGCGATGCCAAATTTAGAAACCACTGAAGTCCCAAAGAGCGAACGCTAACGCAGTCTAACACATGCCAGCTCATATTTAACAAAGAACAAAGAAGATAAGCATGCTGGCTGCAAGTTAATCAGACAGCAGCAACTCCCTGCATTTTTATTCAATAAAAACAGAAAACTCGGTGCAAGAAATAAGACAAACTTCCTTTCTATCCTCAATTTAACTTGCTGAAAGAGGAAGCCTCATCAGAAAGACCATCTGTAGCCAAGCTGAAATCCTAGAAATTCTGTATTTATTTTTTTATATATATATGAAAGGTTTTGTGTTGTGGTGAGGGTTTTTTTTTTTCCTGCACAAAAGAGCTAACACCTAATGGTCAGGCTTTGAAAAGACAGGCTACAGAAAAAGGTTCAGTTCCCAGAACCAAATACTTGGTAACAGCTCGTGTCTAGGAGGTAGGATTGTGGGTAGAAAAATATTCTATAAATATCACAGCACTGACAAGTTCCCATTTGATCCAGAAGTACAATAAGAAAGAATTTTGGGCAGTGCATTACCCAGATTTCTTTAAGCTTGGGAGCTAGAAGCAATCTAGAAATCTCAACAGGAAAACCATACAGAGGAATTCACTAAAGTCACGGTCAACGTTCACAGAATCTTAAGGGTTGGAAGGGACCTCAAAAGATCATTCAGTTCAATCCCCATACCAGAGCAGGACCAGCTAGAACAGGTCACACAGGAACTCATCCAGGTGGGTTTGCAATGTCTCCAGAGAAGGAGACTCCACAACTCATCTGGGCCGCCTGTTTCAGTGCCCTGTCACCCTCACAGTTAAGTTTTTCCTTATGTTTCTTTGGAACCTCTTATGTCCCAGCTTGTCTCCGTTGCTCATCGTCCTGCTGTTGGCCATCATTGAGAAGAGCCTGGCTCCATCCTCCTGACACTCACTCCTCAGTCTCCTCCTCTCCAAGCTGAAGAGCCCCAGCTCCCTCAGCCTTTCATCAAAAAGGAGATGCTCCACTCCATCATCTTTGTTCGTGTACTGTTGGTTCCAACTGCCTTGATGCGAGCTCTCCCATTTCCAAGGTGCCCTTCCTTGACACACTCAACACTCAAATCTTTGCATGAAAGTTTTTTCTCCCATCAGTCATGGGCTGATGTGTTATGGGAACGGGCATCTGGGAGGAGTGGGGGAACTTTGCTCTCTCATCATCTGCATTCAGAAGCCTCCATCCCATCCCATTACAAAAACTTGAGAACTTGGCTGCTTTCAAGGATTTTGATCCAGAAAATGTTGGGTGAACCCAAGAGCTCTGAACTTCACTCCTGCAACAGCAAGGAAGCCCTTCAGATTATCTACTCAAGTCTGTTTTAAGTTAAACCTATGCAAAAGCTACAGCTGCCTTGTGCTGAGTTACTGCATAATATTAAACAAAGCTCTTGTTTATCTGATGTTGTGAAATACCCGACAGATGCCCACTGTCACTGCAAGTACAGCCAGGCCAAGAAAGCACATGAACAGAGGTGGTTCAAATGACCCTTTTTCACTCTTCCTGCCTCTACGAGAGGGTAAACACAAGAGGAAAATGTTCAAGATCGATAGCTTGGGACCACCACCATCTGAAGGCTTTCAGTGTTGTGTCTGCCACTGGAAACATGCCAAGGTAAGGGGTTTTTGTTTTCTAAGAAAGACTTAAGCATCCAGTAGAAGGGCCTCTGGGTTTAGAGCCTTCAAAGCTGAAAGAAGGCTCTACATAAGAAGTGACTAGAAGAAATTTGAGATTTCTTTTTCCTCTTTCACTATGTTTGTAACAAACAGTAAAAGAAATGCAAGTCAGTGACACGGCAACAGAAAAGCCAACACCTGCAAATAGAAGAATGTAACAAGTGATCTTGGCAAGCTGTGGGCATATTAGTCAAAGCTATGCAAGAATAATCATGAGCACAGAAAAAAATAAGTGGAGGCTGGGATAAAATGACTGGATTCATTTTAAATCAAGAGGCAAACTGTGCCAAACTTCATAAAAGTGTGATTTGTTCAGACAAGAATAATGCTCCAAACCTATGAGGCAAAAGGAAATCATCCCATACAATGACCATATGACACAATGACTGTGAAGGTGACTGGGAACAAGACCTAGGAGTCTTAGAATATCATCAGGGAGTCATCTACAATGGTTAAGAAACCAAAAAAAAAAGCCAAAAGGAACTTTATCAGGAGAAAAACAAATTCCTAGTTACACACTGTCCTCAGGGACTGACTGCAGCACAGATCCTGTTCAGCACTTTTGGTGGTGACCGCCACACAAGAACAGAATGCTTTATGAACCTCACAGACAACTCAGCTACTGAAAAGGTTCATGCACCATGCTGCAAAGAATCAGATGGTTTTATAGACCAGAGGAATAAGATAACATGGCCAGACACTACATAGCAACATGGTGGTACCTGATGTCAAGACATATGTACCTGAGACACTTTGCTTAGAGCTGAGGTGACCACTGTAAGCAATGGAAGAAAGGTACTCAGGGTGTAGTTACATTTTCTAGGAGATGAGCTTTGTTTGTTCTTCATAAGCTCATGTAGTGTAGTCACCAGAAAAGGAAAAGCTTAGGTTAACATTGGGAAGGAAATATAAGCTGGTCACAATTAAGACTGGAAATTAGGATATCTCAAAGAAGTAAAAAAGTGTATCTGACTCTGAAGAGCACAGTATGGGTGAACCTGAACTGCTGGAGGAGCTCCAAGATGCAAGACAAAAGTAGTACAGAAAGACAGATGTAACTCTGGAAACAGAACTACTAACTTGCAACAAGAATCTCTTCACTACTATCCATTGAATGGATCAGAAGGAAAATGGGAAACAAAATATACCTGACTGTAGTTTGAGGGTTGGTTTTAATACATTCTATTAATCACATGTTTCTAGGCTTCCTCAAGTTGTCAGAAGGCATCAACAACAGATATTCCCCCTTTTTCCCCTCTCTCCATCTCAACACACAATTTGACTTCCAGAGTCTCTCTTCTCACCTCTTTATGAATGAGAGGCTAGTTGCAGCTAGAGATACAAGCTGACAAACAATAGGAGAGGCAAATACACAGCAGTGCTGACAGAATACAGCTCTGGTTTCATGAAGAGGATCTGAATCTGGATGAGGTTCTTTCTGGAACTCCTTGTGCTGGCAATAATGCTCCAGGCTTATGGAAGAGTGGCTGGAAAGCTGCCTAGAGGGTGTTAACTGACAGCGGCTTAACATGAGGCAGCAGTGTGCCCAGGTGGCCAAGAAGGCCAAGGGCATCCTGGCTTGTGGCAGCACTGGTGTGGCAGCAGGACCAGAGCAGAGATTGCCCCTCTGCACTGGGCCCTGGTGAGGCTGCAGCTCGAGTGTTGTGTTCAGGGTTGGACCCCTCACTGCCAGAGGGACACTGAGGGGCTAGAGCGTGTCCAGAGCCAGGCAGCAGAGCTGGGGAAGGGGCTGGAGCACAAGTGTGATGGGGAGCAGCTGAGGGAGCTGGGGGTGTTCAGCCTGGAGGAAGTTGAGGGGAAATATGATCATTCTCTGCAACTACCTGAAAAGAGGTTGTAGCAAAGTGGGAGTTGGTCTCTTCTTCCAAATTAGAAGCAAGAGGAGAAGAAATGGCCCCAAGTTCCACCAAGGGAGATTTAGAATGGATATTAGGAAAAACAACCAATATCTGCTCTTCACTAGAGGGTTGTCAAGCCCTGGCACAGGCTGCCCAGTGAAGTGGTGGAATCCCCATCCCTAAAGATACTCCAAAGCTGGGTAGATGTGGCACTGAGGGATGTCATTTAGTGGCGAGTTAGTGGTTGGATTCAATTATCTTAACGTTTTTTTCTGACCTGAATGATTCTGTGATTCAAATAATCTTACTTGAGCACCTCCATACTCAGTGAGGACACCAGACTCCAAAACCATGTGGGGCATAAAAAGAAGAAGTGGCTCCCTGTAATGGCTTTTTAAGATCAGACTGTGGGCATGAAATCTCATAACTTTTTGTTGTATATGTCAAGAGACCCTAGAATGCAGCGCTATACACAATCTCTTCTTCGCATCTTTGAAACATTGGTTGCCCTCTCAGAGCTTCATGACTAAGACCTGAACTATTTAGGATTACACAAAACAGAGTGTTGAAGAACTCTTTAAATGAAGGTTTGGGTACATTTCATAAAGCATCCTTCAGTAGGGGCACGATACAATCTGATGCATCACGTCATTAGAAAAAAACGTGTCTAAGAGAAAACATTCCCTGGGGAAGCCAGGTAGATGGCCCCTAAGAAGAAAGAGAGTTGCAGATACTCTCAGGAGTATACTCTGGTGTAATGCAGCCTGCCAGCTTTCAGCTCATCCAGACCCAAGTCATCTCCCACACTGTCACTGGGTGCCTCTATACAGCATCCTCCAGCCTCCCAGATTGTTGAGGAAGCCTCCTTGCAGCATAGCTCCTGGGAAGGAAAGAGAATCACCAATCCAGCTGCGGGTGGCAGCCTGGCTGGGTTCACCTTACTTTCTATCAAATTGGTGCCCATTGGCTGCATTGGAAGCACGTATTTCTCAGCCTTTTGGGGATTTTTGGACAGAACAGAGCTTATTAGGTAACTTAGGTCTGCATGGATGGACTTGTCCAGCTTCCTGCTGAGGGCACACATGAGGTTGCACAGGAACAGCCTCACATGTGGACTAGCTTTTTTTTTGCCCTGGCTCAGGCCAGCCACACCAGGCCTGTGCAGCCATCAGCACACTTTGTAGAACTGTAGAATCATTTCAATTGGAAAAGACCTTTAAGCTCATCAAGACCAACCACTCACCTCCCACTGCCAAGCCCACCACTAAACCTTCTGCCTTACCTGCTTCCTCCTGTAACGTTACTCCAGACCAGGTATCATTCCCATATATCATCACAACAGTGAACTATTTTAGGTCCAGCCTCCAATCCCTTATCTTTTATTTGCAACATGGTTTCAAACTCATCATAGTCAAAACAGATCCAAAACCACCTGAAATACATGGGTTACTCTACTTCTGGAATACCACCTACCACTGTACTTTTTCCCACAAGGCAACTTTCCTAAAGGTTACAAACCCTAGTAGGCAAACAACGAAAAAGTTCCAACTTTAGGAAGGAATGTTATTAATCAGGATGGCTGCCTGTCTGTGTGGAAGGCAAAACAAGTTCTAACCCAGAGAAAGGCACAGTGTTTTATTGCCTCCTGCAGCAGAAATACAACTGAAAGTGTATCTTTGATAAGAACCTGTTTAATTATACACTCTTAGGGAGATTACTAGTGAAGTCACACCACCTGCTCAGTATGCCATAATCCCATATGCAAGAGCTGCACAATTGTACCCAAGAACCTTCCTTCAAAGGTCTCAATCTACAGCATCTCTCCAAATAAGACCAAAATCCATTCTTCTCCCCTTTAAAGAAGGCTTAACAGCTGTATATATACAGTCTAAGCATACAGAACCTCCACTTCTAACTCGAAAAGTATCAGTAACCAATCATCCTGATCATCTTATTGCTCTTAGATTTGTGAATGCCTACCATTACTTACCATAACACTCAAGTTTGGCCCTGCCCCAAACAAGCCACCTTGGGTACAACTGCTCCCAAGTTTTGAAAACTGTAAACCAATCAAAACTAATCAGGACAGAGCTGACTTAGATCTTCAACTACAGAGACAGTATTTGCACTTTTTTCACTTGTCTCTCTCTTTTAACATTTGAGAGGCTACATCATTGTCTCCCATCAGTGTCTGGCAACATTAGGGTAAAACATAAAGCCTAAGCAGCAGCTAGACCATAATGCAGCCCATCACCTCCCTAGGCACGTCGCCCTCGGTTCTAGCAGCAAAATGCTCCTGGTTGCTACCTCCCACAAGCAACAACTCTGCCTCAATACCAGCAGAAGCAGTTCTAAAGCAAGCTCCTACCCCTGCTACAGCAAGATCCCCATGTTTGGGATCAGGACAAAAGGAAGGAGGCAGCAGTGGTACCAGTTGCTGGGGTGACAGAAGTCCACACCAAGTTCCCAGCCAACCTAGATGATTCTTCAAGGACTCAAGGGGAAACCCTTTACAAAAGCCTCAGGCTTTCCACACAGGCAGAACAGATGCGCTGTGGAGGTTTAGAAGTCCAGCACCCTAGAAAGCAACTGTAACATGTGGCACTCCTGCCATGAAGACAAATTTGTGCTATAAATTCAGGCTCAGTGAGAGTTACTGCCTCACCATCCTAAGCTGTGCTGCTGGGAGCCCCTCCTGCCATGCACCAGCCACTTCTCAATATCCCAGGCCAGGAGAGATCTCCCATGCTTCTATTTTTAGAAATCACCTGACCTGAATAAATTTATTGCAAAGAGGTTTTCAATAGCTTCTCCAGAAAGTCACTTTATACCTGACGAATGCCCTAAAACCACACACGGAACCGTTTCTCAGTAACGCTTCCATGCCAGGGTATTTTGGGGGCGAGCAGAGCAAGAGGGCAGCCGAGGCGATGGGTCCAGCAGCAAACCTGACTCGCCCTTTCCTGTGCCTTCAAGCTCTGTGCACCAGAAGAGTTCACCCATTGCAGACAATAAGCAAAGCTGCGTAAGCAGTCAAGCACAGAAGATGAATGAATCCTGTGACGCTAAAGATCTGTGAATTGGAGAAAAAGAAAATCTAATGCATGAATTAAAATTTGCACCTTCATTCCCACCCTCCCTCCACTCCCCCACCCCCCCCAAAAAAAAAAGACATTTATACAGCAGGACACAAAAGGAGAAGGAGAGAGAGAGGTGATAAAAACGTGGTCTGACACATTTATAAAAACTGATGGCCTGTCACCCAGACGCTGATGAATATTTTTTACAGGATAAAAATGGCAACCTGGAATCTAAAAATAAAATGCTGTGCTGCAGACCTGTCTGGTTCAGCAACACCACTGGAATACAAACACACTCCTTTGCTTCTACATCTTGACTAAGATTTCAGAAGAAGAGAAAGGTGAAAAAAAAAACCCACTATAGAATATACTTTTTGTTTTCAAGGGAAGGGATTTGAGCTTTGTGGGCTTTTTTAATGAGAATCTAGATTAGCATTATACTTGGTTTGCACTGTATAACTGCAATTTAAAAAGAGCCACTCCTAAATTTTAGGTGACTGATGAGAATAGCAGACCACCTCATAATGCACAAAGCAATTTTTTTTCCCTTCCCCAGACAATTACAACATAAGAACATATTTACCACTGTTTTTAAACTGAAATTTTAGTAAGCTTAAAATGGTGGTTTTTTGGCATCATGCTGCAGACAGAACTGTGGACACTGCTATTTTCAATCTCATCCCACCCCCAGAGACAGAAAATAAAACCTTCTACTTCTTTCTGCCTCAAAATTTAGACTAAAAAAACCTGCTTTAGCTGAGAAGCAGAAACAACTCAACATCATTCACAAGAAGCACTAATTTCTCAAGCCCATCCACACTGCAGACAGGCTGCCTTATGCAGTAAATATGCTATTTTTGGCAAGTGATGCAATAGCTGCAAGGGCTCTCCCAGAACCCTTCATTTAAGAGCCCAAGCCATAAGAAAACATGTTACAAGACACCCAATATCCCTGCATTGTCACCTTCCATTTGCTGCACCAGTGTATGACCCACAGAAGTCACACTTTTTGAAGATGTATCTTCCAAGAAAAGTCACATTTTACATGTGAAGAGAAAAAGTGTGTATATATATATATAGTCACCAAATACACTTGCCCTGCTCTCCATGTGACAAGTTACACAATGTTGGAGGGGGACTTTCTGACCTCTTGATTTTCTTTTGGAATATGAAGCAGCTTGGTTTCCTCACTGATTTTTTGTGAAAGACTTTGAAAAACCTCACAAAGTTAATATAGCTTCTAGTCCTTCCCAAAGCTCCTGCCATTCTTGGAGAGCCTTTTAAAATTTCGTGTGTCTAACTGACAACTGACTACACGACTTGTTTCAACAGCTAAGAGCTCTAGAAAGGAGAAGAGTTCCAGAAATGTCAGGGCTTTTATATATTCTTTTTTTAAATAGCATAAGAATTTTTCAGCCCTTTGGATGTGTGGATTCTTTAGGTTTTGCAATAGCCATGTGGACCTCCATGGTCCAGGTTCAAACTTACTGACAAGTTTTCCATTGACCCCTTATAAATTTCAATTCCACCTTCTCCTTCCCCAAAAGATAAGAGGTATTCCCAAAGTCAGAACTACCCAAGAAACTACTTTTTGTTTGATTTCTGATATGATTTAGAGGTGCTGAGGGATATGGTTTAGTTTAGTGATAGGCTTGGCAGTGTGAGGTCAGTGGTGGGACTCGATGATCTTAAAAGTCTTTTCTAACATAATGATTCTATGATTCTGATCTCCATGGCACTGTGGGGGAAGAAGACATGGAAGGGCCATTAAAAAAAATACACTTACTGTTTTGAGTGTGTGGTCATGGACACGATCTACTAATAAATCCATCAGCCCAGTCTGCTGCCGTGCTGAGTTTGATTCCTTTGCTTAACACACACAGGGTATATATAGAGTAGCTCTTACCCACTATTTCAGACCCTCCATTTATCAGTCACGGACAGCATTCAGGACTCCAAGTTGAATGTATTGGCTTGGGTTTTCTTGCTTTGTATTTCCAAACCTTCGCTGCCACAACCTATTTAAACTATATAGTAACATCCTGATTATGTTCCTGGCTTAGACTTCTTATTTTTTTTAAAGCAGTCATAAAAAAACAAAAAACAGCTTGAGGACAAGACAGTTCACATCTTAACCCCCAGGCCAGCTTGCACAGCCCGCAGTCAGCATGAGTAGCATTAACATTTGTTTCAAGTTTTACACCTCAGCTCCTACAGTGTGTAACAGATGAAGAGAGATCGGGTGTAAAGATGAATCTGAGCATGGCAAAAGCATTTTCTTCCTCTTAGGATATTGCCAATATCTTCCTCTTTTCACGAGTCCTCATGTACCACGTAAGACAGAAGTATAAGAGTTTGACAACTCTTTACTTCTTGTTTGGAGCGGTCAAGTTCTACCTCCCTTCCACCCACACAATACATTTACTTCCTCCTCCTCCCACACAAGCATGGGGATGCCAAGGTGGGTGGAATTTGGAACATCCGCAGGCTATCTGGGGAAAAAGGAATCCTGCTGCAACGCAGTGAGACTTGGAGAGGTTTCATTCAGAAGCTACGAACAGAACGGGGAATTAAAACCCTCTTAGAGATCCCAACTGCTCAAAAGCAGAACAGAAATTGAGGCAGGAAGCCACCCAGTGATATTTTATTCATTTTGGCTAGAAGCAACATTAAAACAAGCTGTACACTGAGAAGTTAGCATTTGCTCTAGGGACACTGAGGTATGAAAACTGCAGAACAGCTGAAGTGGCAACAAGACTCATGCCCAAACCACGTAACTTGCTCAAAAGTAGGGAAGCTGAAGCACTGACACTTCCATACCTGAAGCCCCAAAACAGCAGTAAAAATTCCAGTAAAAATTCCGTAAAATTCCCCTGAGCATCACTTGGGGAATTTTACAAGCCCTTTTGAAGGTGGCAAGAGGCCAACTGCAGAAAGCAAGTTCAAGCCCTCTAATGTATATACAAGCAGGAAGTCAGGGTACAAGCACAAATCTGCTACCAGCCAGCTCCTGGTGGTTTTACTGAGATGAAGGTAGAGTACAGAAGCCATGCAAGGTGTGTTGGGTTAGAGGTAGAGAAACATTCACCACTGTCACGAAAGCCCAGAAAAGCTACTCCTCCCCAATCACCCAGCCCCCTGCTCCTTCCATCAGGCTGAACAACAACGGGGCAGCAGGACAGATACAACTTTAATTTAGCAGGTCAACCATGGCATCATTTCAGTTGGAACCCACTCCCCTCATACTGCCAAGCCCACCACTAACCCATGGCCCTCAACACCTCAGCTCCACAGCTTTGCAATAGCTCCAGGGACAGCAACTCCCCCGCCTCCCTGGGCAGCCTGGCACAGGGGCTGACAACCCTCTCAGGGAAGAAGCTCTTCCTCAGCTCCAATCTAAACCTCCCCTGGCACAACCTGAGCCCATTTCCTGTCATCCTAAATCTATCATATCCTTATTACACCTGTGAGCAGCTTGGCTAGGATAAGTGTGGACCAAAACTGAAGTGACCACTACAGGTGACAGTCTTCAGCATTTAAATTAGGTAATAAAATTGAAGAGTTTAGAACATTAATTAGCCCAGGCACCTTCTTAAAGTAGCACCAATTAAGGGAGAAGAGCTATCTTATTGTTTAGAGATATTATTTTATCTTCTAGTAAAAGGCTATTCCTAAAAAAGAAAGATCCAAACTCTCAGGTCACCCAAACCTTCAGTTCCCAAGTACAAACAAAAAAATAAACGGTGGACCAGACCATTTAAGCTGCCTGTTGCTACCCGAGACACAAAACAACATCAAACATGACTCTCTCTTCTCCCTGGATAATTTCAAATGAAGTATTTGTGTAAAGTTGTTCAAAACAACTGCTGAAGCAGCACTTCCAAGGAAGAGAAGAAAATAACTCTTCAGGGTGTCCCCTCCCACGGGTCCAAGCATGACTGTGAGCACTCCAAGATCCGGGAGAAGCTAGCGAGCATGTTTATGCTATGCTAGGAATGGCTCAAAACGTTTTATAACCTCTCACTCTAAATAAGACCATTATTTCTGTTAAAAAGCAGAGCCCTCTCAGACGTACTGTAAATAGCTTCTCATGTGCTGTTACAGATAAAGATGGCTCTAGGAGTATATTTAGGGGATAATGTGCTGTTAAAAAGATGCAAAGACAAGCACAGATAAAAGCTGATGCAGCTAGCAAGCCTTTATTCAGCTGCTGCTATGTTATAAAGGCAACTGTTAAAAATGTAGAGGAGTAGCACAAGAAGAATTTAAATTTCTAGAGTCTTTGGAAGTTACCTAATTATGATGAGGAGCAATATACTCAAATATATAGTTCATACAAAAACACCATACAAAGTCTAAAGTTGCTGAAACGCCAAATTATTCCCTTATCTTCAAAAGATACCGTGCCTACAAGAAGTGTGAGGTATTCTGCAATATTTTGTTTACAGCCCACATTTCACATTCCAGCTTCTAGCTAGCAACTGAGATACAAACACAATTTTGTTTAAATTAGAAGCCACCTGATTATCCTGCTTTTGTGCACTGCAGCTCTCCAACAGAAGCTCCAACAAGCTCAAACCACACCTTTCAGAAAAAGTCTTTCTTCTCTGCATTGTCAGGAAGATTCCTGAAGTGCTCGGCAGCCCCCTCTACCCCTAGACTTGAGGAAGTAACAGAGAATGGACTAGTCTCTTCAATTGAGCAAAACCAACCATTCATAAAAAGGGGGCCACTTAGAGCTGAAAGAAAACGACACCATGCTCGAAACCGATTAAATCTGAAGACTATTCTATATTGTTTTGGCCGTAATATATATCTATATTGTTTTAGTTAAAATGAGAATATTTGGTAATTATTGTTCCACTGAGGTCTCTTCCATCCCACGCTCTTAATTAAATTTGCCTTAATTGAATACTTGGGGGGGGCGGGGGGGGGATGGTGAATGATGTTAACACACCCAAGTTAATCAAGTTGTCTCCTGAGAAATGCCCTCGATATATTACCATCAAGCATTAGAGAGACTCTTACATCAAAAAAGCCATTTAGAAATACTTGGCTGCTCTATTTGCATCGGTACTCTTTTGCAATAGGTGTTCACACTCAAGAGTAACGAAAAGCTCAGGCAACACTGCCTTTCCCTTCCCATTTCTAAATTAAGAAACAGCCACTGGTGCCTTTTATATTTTACTCCGAGCCCTTGAACATTTGCGGTGCTCTCCCCGATGGAAACCCCACACACACATTTTCCTGCGGAATCGAGGCGCCCATCAAGCCTCTGTATTTCAGCTACAAGGGATCCGCTGTCCTTTCCCACCCCTTCCCAGCAGGGCAGCCGGGGAAGAGCCGGTGGGCACCGCGGGGGCTGGCGCAGACTGCGCTCGGCTGCCCCCGGCGTTCCCCCCGGGATGGGTCACATCCAGACACGACTCGCTGCAAACTGCTGACGGAACTTGGGGAGGAGACAGCCCGCACCCCGGGGCAGCCCCTGGGCCGGGAGCAGTGCCGGGAGGGGGGAAGCATCTCCCGGCAGGGTCTGCGGACCTGCTCCAGCTCCGGCCGTTTCGTAAGCGGAGCGGAGGGAACGCGTTATGTCAGCGGTTAGGTAACGGGCGCGGGAGCCGCCGCAGTGACGGCACTCCGCCGCCTCCTCCCTCTCGGCGCGGCTGGGGCGGCTGAGGTGAGGCGGTGTTAACCCTTGGCGGGGGCGGGAGCAGCAGCGGCCTTCCCCCCGCGGGGAGCGGATCCCCCGGGAGCTGGGCTGGGCTTCCCCCGCCGCGCACCGAAGGCGGTGGGGACCGAGGCTGGCTCCCGCCGAGAGGAGCGGAGCGGCGGCTCCGGCACCGGCTCCGATCGACGGCGCCCCGGCACCTGCACCCTCCCTCCCCTGCGCGGCCGGCAGGGGGCGCTGCGGCGCCGCGCCGAGGCGGGAAAGGCGCGCGCCAGCCTTCCCTCAGCCCACGCGGGTCCCGCTGAGCTCCGGCCCCGTGAGGGGACGGACCCCCGGCCCCGGCTCCGTGCCAGAGACAGTCCTCCCAACCCTATGGATTGAGAACTGAACTATTCACAAGGCCAAGAACAGCAATGCATTTCACTCACCGCTCTGCTCCGTGAGGGGCAACTCGACCCGTCCAACCCATTTCCGTGAGGGGCAGCTCTTCCCTTGCCCACACTCGGGCTCCGTGAGCGGAGCCCCGGCACAGAGGCAGCAGTACTCACTCTACACCCGGCTTCCAGCAAGCTGTTGTCTGTGGACACTTGCCCCAAGAACACAGCACCCCACCATCGACAGGCCCCACAACCACCTTCCGAGGCCTTTGTAGACATCCCACTTTTTCACTTGGAGAGCCTTCCCCTCAAGCTCAAGCAGTGACAGGACTCTTCTCAAGTTAGCTGACCCACCGTGTCTCAGAAACAAAAAGCAGCTCAGAGGAGTTGCCAGCAGTGCCCTTTGTCCAGAGATATAATGCTATAAAGGGAGAACAGCACCCACCAACTGCCTGGGTCCGCTAGAACGCAGCACTCCCAGCGGGTCACATCCCTCCAGCTCCCTGGTTGACTTTATGAGCCTCTTGCCCCATCTTTTTTTACCCTATTTGCTGCTTTCCTCTCTTGACCTCCTCTGCTAACTTCTTCAGGGCTTTTTTATTTAGAAAGGTGGTCTACTGCTTCCACTGGAGGAATAAACAACAGCAAAGGTTCCAGTAGTGTTCCCCCTGCTCCTCTGAGTGGGACTAGGGTCCTGCTAGTGCACTTCTTGCTCTACTTCAAGAGAAAATCATCCTTTAGAAGTTAGACACTAGGAAGGGCAAGTGAGGTTGCTCATACCGCCTCTGCATAGCCTGACACCTTTAGTCTACTGACCAGAATCAGCCCAACAAAACAGCTTTATTATCCCCACGTCCTTCCTGCCTCTCTCTCAAGTGACCCCTTAAAAACAGCATGAGGTTCCCCCTGCCAACAGGAACTGCCCCACCAACTCTGCTGTGCTCCTTCAGGTCCCATAAACCCTTCTTACACCACACTCAGACAGCTCATGCCATCTCACCATAATCCTTCTGTCCCACAAACACCAGCTGACATACAGGGACATCAGCAGGCTGACTAGGGGGCCACAGCAGTCTGGACCAGGGTCAGAGCAGCCGACTCCACCTGAAAACCAATGCACTGCTGAATTTCGAAACATAATTCACACTAAAAACAGTTTTTAAGATGATTATGCGGAAAATCAACAGCTAGTATCATTGTACACAGGACTGAACATTAAAGGTTATGATCAGCATCCCTTGCTTAGATGCATGTCATACTACCAATTCTCCTCAAAATAAGGCTTTTGAAATGAAAGCATAAACCAACTTCCATAGTAAAGGCTATTTTAAAGCAGGCATGTATAAAATAAGACACATTCTTACTCAAATCTACTTCCTCCATTTATACAGAATTTGTGCTGAAAGTAGGTTTGAGAAGCAGGCAGGGCGGGAAGCAAAGTTGCAAGGAGATACATTCTGAGCTAGTTTGTAAGAGATATGATTTCAATCCAAAGCTTACTAACATCGACTGACACAAGCCAGTCCAGGCTGGGACGTCACACGAACATGTCTCTGAACAAATGCATTCTTTTCACATGTTGGCAAGGCAGTGTTTTGTATCAGAACTTCTACACTTGGATTTTAACCACAACCAGCAACTGCATAGAAGTGACAAATCCAGCTGGGATAAGATCCTACCACGGTTCTGCAGAGCTGGCAGCTTGGAAATCCACCTCTTCCTTTGCAAGCCAAGAAATTTTAGTCAAAATTACTTCCGGATGAACAGATTTCTACACCACTCCTCCCCCCACACACTGTTTTCAAGCACTGTAAAGCATCAAGATTTTGGTTACCAGAATTAACAGTTTTAAATATAGACAAATATTGGGGAGTTGGATCAGATGATCTGTAGAGGTCCCTTCCAGCCCCTACCATTCTATGGTTCAAATACAACAGGTCTGTCCCCAAGGATTAAGGCCACAGAAAGTTCCAAGTACTAAAACTACCTTGTAAAGAGTGGTGAAAAGTTTTATTTCTTAAAATTAATTCCCTAACTAGCAAATCAATACAATCTTTGACGAGGAAAGGAGTTTGTTAGAATTTGTTAGCAAGGACCTCCAACGCTGTACTCTGGAACTCACAAACAAGCCTCTCAGCACATTCAGGAGAGGAGTGCGGACACACCACCCACCCGGACCCACACAGAACTGAGCGAAACAAGACCTTCATAGAATCATTTTGGTTACAAAACACCTTTAAGTTGATCGAGTCCAACCCCTCCCCTCACACTGCCAAGCCCACCACTAACCCATGGCCCTCAGCACCTCAGTTCCACGGCTTTGCAATAGTTCCAGGGATGGGGACTCCCCCACCTCCCTGGGTAGCCTGGCAACCCTCTCAGGGAAAAAGTTCTTCCCAATCTCCAATCTAAACCTCCTCTGGTGCAACTTGAGGCCATTTTCTCTTATCTTATCATTCATTACTGGAGAGAAGTGACCAACCCCCATTTCACCACAACTCTCATTCAGGTAGAGAATGATCCTGTTTCCCCTCAGCCTCCTCTTCTCCGGACTGAACACCTTCAGCTCCCTCAGCTGCTCCCCATCACACTTGTGCTCCAGCCCCTTCCCCAGCTCCGCTGCCCGGCTCTGGACACGCTCCAGCCCCTCAGTGTCCTTGTAGTGAGGAACAGTCCATCAAAATGGGCCAAGTCACAGATGTGACAAAAGGCTCCTCCTGTAGCATCAGGTTCAGTTTAAGCCAGTGGAGCTGCAGGATGTCACCCCTGCATCCACACCTCCCTGCTTGCCCAGCATCTCTTCACCAATGGCTTTCCAGGCAGACCAGCCAGCTGGTGCAGCTAACCCTGCAGCTGATCTTCCTTGCAGAGTCAGTTGACAGCCATGCTAGCCAACAGACTCTGCTCACACCACCACCACCACACATTGACTAGAGGCAACATAAGGGAAGCAGCAAGAGCTCACAGTCAGCGACTAAAGCAGAAGCAATTCTGTTGGCAGCAGCCTGGTCCCGGAGCAACTCAAGCTGACCGCTGGGCTTAACTGTATCCTCAACACACCATTTTGTGATCCTGCTGAGTTTGCCTTCTGTTATGCCAGCACTGGAACTCATCTGACCCACAACAAAGCAGTTTAAGGAGCATAAAGAGCCAAACGTGACCAATCTTCTGCAGGTCAGACTGTTTAACCAGATCCTTGCAGAACAAGATACAATACCAGGACTAGCACAGTGAGGAGAAATGCAGAAAACCTCTCCATCTACCTTCTCTCCCCACACCAAACAATTGGATCAGAAAACCTTCTGGTGACTGACGATATCTCACAAACTGGCATCACTTGAGAGAAGCAGTGAACTGATTCTGGTGCAAAGGAACATGAATGAGGCCCTCGGGCTTGGAGGGAACACCCAGCCCACAACTAGAATTGGCAAAAAAGCAGCAAAGGTGAAGAACCAGTCTAGCAAATGGAGAGTCTTGGATCAGAATTTAGGAACTAGCGCAAAGTTGCAGAGCATCAAAAGTTTCAACATAGATCCGAACACAGAATTGGGACTACCAGGACAAGGAGACCAAGGTATAGAGTTTGTAACAGGACAGGTAACTTGCCCTTAAGCACAAGCTGATCTGAACACACAACTCTTACTACCATGCCAAACAAACACTGGTTTGGACATACAGGACAACTGAGGACAGGATCAAATACTAAGAAACCCTAACTTTAATCCCTTGTTCAACTGCTGACAGGGCAGCAGCTTCTTCCAGCAGTACAGCAACCTTGTAACATGTGTGAAAATCCTCTGGAAAGTCTTTGTGATTAACATCCCTAACATTCTGTTCTCTCTCATTCAGCAAGCACAGGGCTCCCCAAGAAGGCAAAATGCAGCTGTCCCACAGGTACTGGCACTACTGATGTAATATACCCTCTGAAGACACCAGGGCTCATGATTACTTAAGAGGAGAAAACAGAAAGGAGAAACAGGGAAAAAAAAAACAAACCACAAAACCTCAAGCAACCAACACCAAATTCTGTACGGTCAGCTGTTCAGCAAATGCTGCACATACACAGACCATGGCTCAGCCTGAGACACACAGCTCCCTCCCACCCTCTTTGGGACAAATAATTGAGCCACGAAAAACACAAGGGAGAATCCTCAGGAGAGAAAGAAGCAGGAAAGGTGACACAAAAATGGAAAAAGTACAAGAAACAAGAAGACAGGCACCATTTTCCCTGAGGCTCACCTTTAAGAACTGCTACACAAGAGGTTTCTTTCAAAACCTGCAACTAAACCCCAAGATTTTAAGGTGTCACAATCTGTTGCTGAGGGCAGGGAAGAAAATTAAAAGCTCAGTTAGAAACTTTGCATTCAGCTCTTTGCCAGTGTTAACCAAAGCAGCTTATCTTGTGCATCAGGATTGCAGCTCTGCTAATGACTCACCCTGTGGGCGATGGTGTACTGCTCTAGACTTCGACTCCTGGAATATGGAAAGCTGCAGAGATTTGAGGAGGGGAAAAAAATATCTATTTTAAGGTTAAATAAACAGGAGTCAAAAAAATAGCAGAAGTAAGGCAGAATCCTTTTGTGCAATTAAATGTACGACAGAGGAAGGAAATCAAACAGCCTGTAGCATTTTCAGATAGTAACGTACTTGGTCTGAAGAGTGTTTTGCTTTATTCTAGGAACCTGGGTTTCCTACAGCCTCTAAGTCAGCAGCAGAAGCCATCTGAAGTTACAAGCAGCTACCCAAAACCTAACTAGGCCAGTCATTAAATTGTTCAAGTCCAATTCAACCTGAGATGCTCTACCCACTAGCTACGCTGCTAATCCCACACTTCTGTTCACACAAAAGCCTAAATAATTGCATCTGGCACTTCTGTTAGTGAGAAAATATCTTTACCAGTTATTCTGCTGCCCCTTCTGTGGCAGAGGCAGTCACCCCAACCCTACAGATTGGGAACTGAAATGTTCACAAGACCAAGAACAACAATACATTTCACCCACCTCCCAAAAAATAAGTCCCAGGTGATAAAACTACTGCAGTTTTCCCCCAAACACCACTCTTGGCTCTACCTTCCCACCCTCAGGACCTCCTGCCAGCTCCCTCGCTCCTCACTCAGAAGAGCAGTTACTCAACAGCATAGGTCCAGATGGGCTTCTTTGCTGGAGACACTCTGTGCTCCCCACTCCCACCCAAAGCCCCTCCTTGCTTTTGCAGCTCACCTGCCCAGTGGGAAGGACTCTGGCCCAAAACACTATCCCAAGAAACTGCAGCAAGATACCACTCTGCATGACACCCTCGCACAAATTCCCTAGCTTTAAGCAACCAGTTTCCCTTACAAGTATTTCTGCTTTAAAATACACTGGAGGTTGAGAGAAGGAGCTGGCTTAAAATAGCACAGCTATTCATCCCCAGGGCTAATAAATTTTCAAGCATTTCCCTCCCAAGCTGTTGAGCAGAGATGGGTATTCCTTTCACCTTAATGCAAACAGCATCTCTCCTCCACTCACCACTAGGTTTTTCTTGGTTTTTTTGGAGGTGCAGAGACCATACTACAGCATTTAACTCTCCTTCTCACGCATCTCTCTTCCTGCAGCCAAACGTGGCAAAGCCTTGTTTCATGTTCTGACTGAAGCTCCCTGGCAGCATTAGCTCTGCGTCACTGAATGCTTCTGCCCAGAATTTCCCTTGAAAAACAAAAAGCATCTCAAAAAATCCCACCAAACAAACAAGAGAACCAAACCAAACTCTAGAGCTAGAGATGAGGAGCCTGGTTGATGCCAAGATTGGAGGTGCCAGAAGTGAAGTGCTGAAGCCCACCGTCAGGGAGGCAGCAGAAACAGAGATGGGGCTCTGGACTTGTGAATTCTAAGCATTTGCTCTCTCTTCTCTTTCAACCAGAGACTGCAAGAAGGAGCATGTAATGCAAGTGTAGAGTAATCCATCTAAGCAGGTATTTTAAACAGTCACTGACTTCCTGTGCTAAGGAACACACCTAAAAGAAGCAATCAAGCAGCAGAAAGCAGCAACTGTAGAAAAGAGAGTATGGTTCACTCCTTTATACTGCCCAGGAAGCAAAATTGCTTTTAGGATATGTTAGGAGCCGTAGCCTACGTAAAAAAAATAAATGACTAGAGAAGCTCACTGACTCACTAAGAGGTGCAAGGGCTGAAGAGGAGTTTCAGTCCACTGAAGAACCACAGGCTGAGCCTGAAGTCACAGGGGCTGAGACCACACCTTTCCAGGGGTGCTCTGGAGGTGCTGCACTTGCTCAGTCCCAACAATTGATACCTTGCACATTCCAAGCGGTGAGTAGGACTGATGACTGAAGGAAGACAGGATGGAAGAATTTAGAATGGATAGTGGGAAACGTTGCACGGTAAATGGGAAAAGAAAAAGCTGAAGCACTGCAGGGAAGGTCTGACAGCATTAGGCACCTGGAGCAGCTCATGCCCAGAGCCACCCTTCAGGGCAGTAACCTTTCATCAGCACTTTGCAAATCACCTTTCACGGAACCAGTACATGCTCCTAGTTCAGGCTCTGAGTTTGGCTTGAGCTCTCATGGTCAAAAGTTACAAGCAAGTAGCCATGCTTTCACACATGCTTAATGCTGCTTTTTGGGTTATCGTAAAATCATTTTAGTTGGAAAAGACTTTTAAGATCATTGTGTCCAACCACTAACCTCAGTTTGCCAAGCCCACCGCTGACCCATGTCCCTGGATGATGGCCAGTGCCATCCTTTATTTCACAAAAGGGAAGAAGTGTTTGTGTAGCACTCAGAATGGAGAACAAGACCTGAAAACTCTCTCCAGGGATCCCAAGTGCTGAAGGTGATAAAACCCTGAATAAGTGACTCTGGTAAGGAAGGAAAGAGAACCAAAAGCTCTCCCCAAAGCTCTGCACACATCAGCCCAGTACTGAGGTGCAGGGAAAATGAGGAGTTGCACACAGCCTCTCCTTTCCCACCCTTCAGAGAGAGCAGGACCAAGAGGCTGAAACCCGCTTTGTTTGCCCTCATCCCACCGTGCGCTGGGCTTGGGCTGCCTGTGGTAACCTGCAGCACTGATTTGGAACGTGGTGTGTCAGCTACCACTGCACATTGTCAAACACCTGCAATGCAAGATCACACTCCCTTGTGCAACAGGGATTGAAATCTGATTGCAGAAAACAAAAAGAAACTTTTGGGTAACATCTTGACGCTAAGGAGCTGCAGAAATGATGTTGCTTGCAAAAGCTGCTCAGGGTCAAAGTTACCGCCCCATCAGCACTAAAATGAATGTCCTTTGTATGGAGTTCTTAATTTGTCATTAAAATCATCTACCATCTGACTTATTTCATTAAGGTCATCCCAAGAACTCCCTAAGGATCGGGGTCTGGTTTTTATATGCTATTTCCAGAGACCACAGGAAGCATAATCTTAGAGATGGGCTCTTAAACCATTTACAAGCACAAAGACCAGCTTGTCACTCTTTCCTCTTCACATAAGCATCATATCTTACTCATAACATTATTGGTGTGGTCTGATTCTGAGCTTGTTATTACTCTGACCACCTCATTAATGAGAGTCTGGGAATCCCTCTGAGTATTCTCAGCTTTTAAAAGACCTGACCATAGAGATGCAAGGAAGCATCTACTCCACTGCTCACCTAGCCAGTTGCAGATACTTTTCATGTCTTCTTCAGTGGCCCTGGTACACAAATCGCTATTTTCTGATGCTGGACTTGGCCCACATGACGTGAAAGAAGCCAACAAGAACAAGCAGAGAGGTTCACCCAGCTTTGCAGCTGCTGAAAGAACTCATTGCTCAACATTCACATCAGAAAAGACAGCTTAAGACTGAATAAGGGCATTTTGTCTAAAACCAAGTTACACAAAGTTAGAGGCAGCCCAGAGCATCCTCCTGATTAATGACCTCTTACAGATTATTTCTTTAAGAAATACCGAGCAAACCGCCCACATTCAGTTATTTTTGCACCTTAGTGAATAAACTCCAAGAAGCCTAATTAAAGCAAGCATTTCTTGGCCCAGGTACAGCTGTGCAGCTGTACTCACCACACGAGAGCATCACCACTACTGGACACTTTGTAATCACTAAACACACCATTATTCATCTGTGTCTGTGTCAAAGGCACTGGGTGGAGAAGTGAAGGCTTCTCTCAGACACTGTGAAGCTTGAGAGGAAAAAGGACTTTTCTTTTGAGTATTGTAAGACCGAAGGCATACTCAAAATATGTTTCCAGTTAACACATCACTTCTGTTACAACAAATCGGGGGGGGGCAGGAAATCCCACACAACCTATTTCTCAACAAAAATATTTGCAATTTTGAGCGAGGAAAAAATGAATTAAAAGTTTAATGAACTGACTTGACCAGAAATGCTGCACAGAGACCTTCACAGGTCCATGTTACCGTAAAAAACCTCCCCCACTTTGTGTCAAAACAGCTCCCTATTTAAAGTAGTACTAACCTAGTTAGTACACTGTCAGTTCACATAGTTCCTCCTCACATCCCCTCCTCTTAATTACCAACACAGACAGAAGCAATTGCATATATGCAACCAAAAACCCATCAAGAGAACACAGAAAGAATCTGCAACTCACTTTCAGAAGAGATAAAGGGCAGTAAGGAGCCCTTACAAAAAGGGCTTTCTAGTTCTTGTAAAGTCGCTTTCTAGTTGTGAGGCAGAATGAATGCGTTGCCACAGTAATCACAGCAGCTAGTTAGCATCAAACCCAGTCGTTTTTAAGAGACCTGGAGAGATGGAAGTGAATTCCTTCCTACAAGTAAGATTCAGTAATCCACTCATTCTCAAGGTGACCCAAGACAACTGCAGCTGTGCCTTCATCATCTTCCTCCCTGAAAGGAGAGGAAACAGAGAGCCAGTCTCTCCCCAGCCTATAGCTGCTGGCACAACGGGCTCCCGGGCTTATTCAGGCTGAGAAAACCTCTCCACCTTTCAGCTGGGGACTTGAAAGAGGCGGCCACGTGTCCTCTCCAGCAACAGCTTTGGTTCAGGCCAGCAGGCACCAGCATGCTCTTTATTTATACATGCTCTTTGGTGTTGTGGCAGTGCTTCCACTTCAGAGTAGGATTAGCAAATGTGGGGATTTTGGAATTCAGCTGTACCGCCAATGCTCCTCTTCCTCCATGCCTTGAAAATATCCCAGTCACGGCAAAGAGAAAGAATAATTACAGAAATCTGGCCACATACTGGCTGCTGCCTGCACTTGCAACCAAACAGTAACAGAGGATGTTCACATGGCAGTTCTCCGCTCACAAGATGTCCGAGGGTGCGACTGAGGAAAGATCTGTCGCCTACAGTTTGTGGTTCCAGCTGGTATGCTGGCTCCAAGCTTCCACAGCTGACACAATGCAGAATGAGCTAAAGTGCCCACCAAGGCTTCTGTGATGCAGCACAGGCCAGAGGGCAACTGATCATACAGTACTGTATTTAAAACTGACACTAGTAAGTCAAAGAGGCTTTGAGCCTCCTGTGCCCACCAGCTCTTGAATTAGCACTAAGTTTTTCTCTCTGGAAGTAAGTCGTGGGCCTTCATCATAACCTGCAGAGCTTACAGGGAACCACACTCGCAGCTAAGAGCTTGTCAGGGGGCTGCTGTACCCCTGTGTTCACCACCTAAAGTGGGAGCAGAGCCTGAGCACTCAATGCCCTCCTACACTCCATGAGGGAAGGAAGCACCTTTTCCAACCTTTTGAAAGTCATTTTATCCTCTCATCTCAAACCCACGGCTCTCGCAGTTTGCAGTTATTTTCATGGCTTCTCCATTCCCACCTGTACACGGGACTTTTCCTTCCCGCCACCTAGGGCGGGAATGGATGTGAGAACCGTCTTGGCGCTCTCAGAAAAGCCCTTTCTAAATTCCTCACCGTCACTTTAAAGCCACCACAGCGGCGTGGGATGAAGGTGCTAAAAACGGTTTCCCCAGCGCGGTTCCCATAACGAGGAATCGAAGAGCTGAGGAAAGTTCGCACAGAGCACGGCCCCACCAACCTCCTCCGCGGTATGGCCAGGGGACGCCGGTGGAACGCCGCAGCTGGTCCCTCCGGGAACGGGGGACGCCCGCCCGCGCCTCAGCCCAGTCCCGCGGGGGCCGGGACGCGAGAGGGGGCGGCCCGTGGGAGAAACGGTGCGAGGCGGCACAACTTCCGCGCAGCTCTGCAGCCCGCTCCTCGCGCCCCTCTGTCCTCCCGCGTCCCCCGCGCGTCCCCGCGGGCCGGCAGCGCCCGCTCCGCCGGGAGCGGCGGGGGACGCGGGGCCGTGACGTCAGCGATGAGGTGCCAGGCGGCGCGCGCCGAGCCACCGAGAGCGCCCGCGCGGGAGCGGGAGGACGGCGGGGGGGGGAGCAGCGCGCACCGGCCGCGCGTGCGACCGACACCAGGGCAGCGACCGCCCCCGCGGACACCGCTCTGCGGAGCGCGGGCGCCGAGCCCGGCCGGGCCGACACAAAGTTCCCACGAGCGACGCTCGCCCGCGTCCAAGCCCCCGCACACAACGTCTCCCCCATGCCTCGCTCTGACCGGCGCCCTCCGGCCCCACAGACCCCGCGGGGAGCTCGAGCCCCTCGTCCCGCCGCCCCTGCTCCGCTGCCGGCCGGGCCGCAGCTGCCGCCGCGTTTCCCCCTCCCCCCAACGCCAGGATCCCCACCGGCGCGGGGGCGGGCGGCCGGGACGCGCACTCACTCACCTGCCCAGGCGCCCAAGGCCGGCCCCACGGCGGCGGCGCCGCCGCCCAGCACCCAGAGGCGGAAGCCGAGGAGCAGGCGGTAGCTGAGCCGGGCCGCCGCGTACAGGACGCCCAGCGCGCCCACCCAGCAGAGCAGGCCGGCGGCCGCCATACTGTGGGGCGCCCGCGCCGGAATGGGCCCCCGCGGCCACCGCCGCGCCGCGCCCGCCCCGCGCCCGCCCCCGCCGCGCCGCCATTGGCCGAGCGGCCCCTCAGCCGCCGCGTCTCCCGGCAACGCGCGCGGCCCCGCCCGCCCCGCCCGCGCGGCGCCGCCGGGGGGGGGCAGCGAGCGAGCGGCCACTCGCCCCCGTACTACTTGCGGCCTGCGCCCCACGTGGTCGGCACCGCTCTCCCACCGCCATTGGCCGCCGAGAGTGGCCGTCACCCGGCCCCCGCGCTCCGATTGGCCCCGCCGCCCGGGCGTCTCGCAGGAGTGGTGGAAGCCGGGAGCCCTCTTCCCGCCTCCGCTGACGTCATATGAGCCCATTCATAAAATGCCGAGGCTCCGCCCCGCCCCTGCCTTTGTCCCCCGGTTCTCCCGCCCCCTCCCGCAGCGCCCCCGCTGCCGTGGGGGATGGGCCTTGGGGGCGGGGACCTGTGCGTGCCCGAAGCGGGGCCTGCTCCGTGCCGGGCAGAGCTCCCCCCGCGTCCCGGCCCAGCTGCCATGACACCCCACGGGATACACCTCGGGAAACCCCCGCGGTACCTCCCGCGCCAGCTAAACGCTGCCCGGCCCGTCTCCCGGCCCGCTGCCTCCACCTATCCCTTCCCTTGGACCTGATCTCGCTCCCTTGGCCACTCGTGACAGGTCGGGGAGCGTGGGAGACGCCTCCGCAACCCTTCGCCCGGGCCCGGGGTTTCTCCTTCCCTCTGACGGACACCAGCCCGGGGACAAAGTGACACAGGGGGGACACCCGGAAACGACTGGTGGCTGGCATGTCCTTCCCGAGGGAGATGAGAAGAGCAGCCGAGGATAGAAAATAAACGGTGACACGATGAGACGTGTGAGCTGGGGTGGCCCTGCAGTGGCAGAGGGCAACAGGACTGAGCTTCTGCCACTCAACGTCAGCATCTTTTTCTACAGAGACCAAGGCTTTCGTACAATTAGACAGTGACCTTGAGGGTCAGAAGGGTAAGAACCCTTCACTAGATGAGGTTTTGGGGAGCTCCACACCTACCTGAGGCATTTCAATGACATGCAGCATAGAGTGGGTAGTTTGATGTGTTCTTTCTCCCTCACCTTGGGAAGTGGGGCAGCCCCAATGCAGATGCTGCTGCTGAAGGGCTCCGAGCTCTACCACTGCACCACTCTGCAGGCTGCCTCCTCTTCCTGTGCTGCTCTGACACCTTAGGCAGCCTTCCCGGACACCCACCACTCATCAACATATGGTGACTAGAAATGCAAAGGTTTCCGTTCCTAACGTGCTTGCAGAAAACAATGGCTTCTGAACTCAAAATAGAGTCGATGGTCTTCGTCCACCCATTCTGTGGCACTGCCCCATCCCTCACACACTGACCAGAGCTCTTGCTGTCACCACAGTGACTTGAGTTGGTACCGCTCCTGCTCTCAGGTCTCTACATGCAGCTTTGCCACCAGCTGGGTTTCAGGAGCCTCCAGCTTTCAACGCCTGGCTAAAGCACTGCTGCTAGGCTCACTCCCTTTGTCTGTTCCTCTCATCTGTTCCTGTGTGTTACTTCCCATATGCTGCCCAATGGTCCCCTATCAGTCCCAGCACGCTCTCTATCCACCTTCCTTCGACAGATCCTGCTCCTGCAGGCTGCTTACTGCAAGCTGAATGGACTTTAAACCTCTATTTAATTCCTCTCTCCTCATTCCATGCCCCCTAACCTTTGCCTGCTCATCTTTGACAAGGCATAAGTTCTTTAATGCAGAGACAGTACTTTTCAGAGTTTGGGAAGATCTTGCAACAGGTGCTACCCAAAATGTAACATGCAAGCAGCGCCCCGAGTGTTGCACCTCAGGGCCCTGGTCAGGTCACAGTGTCACATAGATGCAGCAACAAAGACTGTTGCAACCTCAAAGCTCTTCTTTAGAAACAAGATACTCTTGTGTGGCACCACCTGATGCAACCAATTGACTGTCCTGAGATCTGTGAGATAGCACCTGATGACCTTTCCTTTACACCAAGGGAAATAAGACCAAAGAAATGAAACGA
Source organism: Colius striatus (assembly GCF_028858725.1). Lineage (NCBI taxonomy): Eukaryota > Metazoa > Chordata > Aves > Coliiformes > Coliidae > Colius > Colius striatus. The sequence goes on from NC_084764.1 coordinate 7,899,573, forward strand.
AAGCAGGCCTTGATAGGTTCATTTGGTTTATCAGTTTAATAAAAAGCAATGTTTGTAACATCTCCTGTTATTAAATACATATATACACACAATTAAATATATATACACATATACACAACAGCTTTTCACTTAAAGATACATAATGAATAGGTTTCTGTTCCAGCTCCTACCATGTTATGATTCTATGATTCTGTTCATAACCTACCCATGGAAAACCAATTCACTGTGGGATTCAGACCTCCCTTTATCCAACCCCACACCACCTGCAACAATGCAGATTAAAGGCACAAAACTGTCAAGACACTTTGCAGTGGAAAATCTGTCCAGTCTTTGTCTTACTGGCTGACCTATAGCTTTACAGTGGTTTTTTAGACATGAATCGTTATTGCACTGCAGTTGTGTCAGAACTGATGGGAAGAGCAAGGCACTGGGGCTCCTTCTGTCTCACAACAGGAGGCATCCATCCCCATCGTGATTTAGCTCACCTTTTTGTTTGTCAGTCACTCACTTGTGAAAGGTGACATGGCAGAGGATGGAGCTCCCATCAAGTTTTCTTCCTGGTTTTTTTCCCCAAAAGAGCCCACCTGTTGCTTCCTGGCCCCCATTTAAGCCCAGTGTGGTTTGCTGGGGATACCTTCTACAGCCTTCACACATGGAATGTTCTCACAGACCTCACTGAGTGTGCATCCCACACAACACCTGCCACACACAGGACTTTATGACAAGGGAGTGCCAAACTTGCTGGGATAATTGAATTTTCCTTTTGTTCCACACCAGAATCTCCTTATTTGTAAACCCACTTCAATTTGCATGGAGAATCCTGGCCTTGTTGCATGAGCATATGCATGCTGGGAAGAAACACTGCTGTTAGAGTAAAAGAACATGTCAGCAAAGGGAGGTTTGAGCATCACTCCTCATTGGGATCACGGTGCCATTGCACACTGCTGGGAAGAGCATGTGCTTGTCACCACACCACATCACTTTCTTCCACCAGCTGCCAAAGCAGCTCCCAGGCTGCACCAATGAGTCTCACTTTTGTCTTCCAGAGGAGCAGGACACAGAGAGCCTGGAATCAGCAAAAGCACCTGAAAAGAGAAAAGGAAGCAGTTTGGCTCCAGTAACAAATGTGCAAGGAGTCAGAGAGGAAACAAGAGCTGAAGTGATGAGTGGAAGGTGACAGAATGGCCACTGGGGTCATGAAATGTTGGGAAGCTGTTCAGAAACACTCATTGGCCTCTGCCAGAGCCCACCGCTCCCTCACTGCTGCCTGCCTCCTGCTGAAACGTGGCTGTGCTGCTCCCAATACCTCTCATCTGAACAGCCTCATTGCAGGTCAGGACAGAGCCTGCCCTGCTCCGGGAACCCATGAACCCTTTGAGGTAGAAGCACAGGTACAGCCCGGCAGCCCCCATGGGTGGGGAGAGGGGTTATGTTAAAATGTAACACTGGTTATTCAACAGTGTTGCTATTTTTTATGCTATGTTCAGAGCAAAAGGCAGTCCTCTGAGAGGCTCAGTCTACATTTAGAAGAAGATGAGTCACAGGCAGGGAAAGGGACTCACTGGAAGGGAAAGAATTGTATAAAGGTCAAGTGAGGGGTTTGCATCTCTTGCTTACAAGTCATCACACATTCCTGGGCAAGAGGCATATCTCCCTTTTCAGGGTTAATCCCCACCTTAACTCCCACAAGCTTTGCAGGTCTGTGCCTATCTCCCATAAGCTGCTGCAAAGCCCAGAGGAGCAGCAGCCAGCAGAGCTGAGGGAACAGAGGGGCACTCTGAGTGTCCTCACACAGCAACATGCACACACATGCACAAGGATGCCTTGCCAAGGCCACGAAGGGCCACGTTTCCACAGCACCTTTTATCAGTTCAGGCATGTAGTCAGTTCCAGACCAGGCAGATGCAATGTGGCTGAGGGCAGGGACATAACCCCGAGTGACCCCACAACTTGGCTGCATTGCTCCATCGCAGGGGAGGTGGCCAAACTGTAGAGCAGAGCACGAGAGAGACAAAAGAGGAAGGATTTAGGAAAGATGAAGGGGTAAAAAAAATTAAAAATGAACAAAAGACAAGGGTGTAGAATTATAGAGAGGAAACCATGAAAAGGAGACAGAGAGAAAGCAAAAATGTAGCGGAGAGGAGAAGTGAAATACAACAAACAGGGGGTAAAAGAGCATCCAGTAAGGACAGATATTCAGTGTTTAAGTTTTCCTTTGTGACTTTGCTGCCACAAGTACCTCAAGAGCAATCACACATCTCAGTGAGGCCACACTCCCATGTCTCACACACATCTCCTCCCTCCTGCCTCACTCTCCCTGTGCCTGAGGACAACACCTCCTCCTACAAACCCACAGGTGAGAGCTGCAGTCAGTCCTGACTGTGGACTAGGGGTAATGGGTATAAGCTAGGACACTAAAAGTTCCACTGAAACACAAGGAGAAACTCCTTTGGTGTTGAGGTGAGGGAGCCCTGGCACAGGCTGCCCAGGGAGGGTGTGGAGGCTCCTTCTCAGGAGGTTTCCAGAACCACCTGGGCACCTTCCTGTGCCCCTGATGGAGGGGAACCTGCTTTAGCAGGGGGTTGGGCTGGATGAGCTCTGGAGGGCCTTTCCAACCCCCACCATTCCATGATCCTGTGGTTTTATGTGGACGGACAGCAGGGCTCAGCCCCAGGGAAGCCTCCATGCTAGCATCCTCTCCTCAACAGCAGCCTGCTGCTATTACCTGTGAGGTGTTCCCTTATTCCTGCTGCTGACAGAAGCTGTGGTCATTTGTACCCGGCACTAATTTTTTCCCCTTTACAAGTACATTTTTCATTCCAGCAAGTCACAGAATCCCAGAATGGTGGGGGTTGGAAGGGCCCTCCAGAGCTCATCCAGCCCAATCCCCTGCTAAAGCAGGTTCCCCTCCATCAGGTCACACAGGAACGTGCCCAGGTGGGTTTGGAAACCTCCTGAGAAGGAGCCTCCACATCCTTCCTGGGCAGCCTGTGAGTCAACAGCAGCCCTCCCTCCTGCACATCCATTCTGCTCTCATGCCATGTAAGGTGGTCCAGTGAGGCGTTGTCTAGCTGTTGTGGTGCTGAGCACTGCAGTGTGGCTTTGCCTTCAGCCTCAACTTCAGACACCTTGCTTCAGTGCACACAGAGGGCAAGAAGTACAATACCTGAGAGTGGCACCTTCACTCTTAGGTGAAGAACTGCCAGAACCAGTGGGCTAACCCAATAAATCTCTCAAGACAACTCCAACAGCAGTGCAGGGACTTGTTTTCCCTGCTCTGCCTGAAAGGGCTTGTGCCAACAAAGCCTCTCAACAGCCCAGCCCAGACCTGGACAATTCTGAAAGCAGGATCATTTCATTTGGAAAATATCTTTAAGATCATCAAGTCCAAGCCCTCCCCTCACCCTGCCAAGCCCACCACTAACCCATGGCCCTCAGCACCTCAGCTCCACGGCTTTGCAATAACTCCAGGGATGGGCACTCCCCCACTTCCCTGGGCAGCCTGGCACAGGGGCTGACAACCCTCTCAGGGAAAAAGCTCTTCCTCAGCTCCAATCTAAACCTCCCCTGGTGCAACTTGAGGCCATTTCCCCTTGCCCTATCATTTATTACTATCGAGAAGAGACCAACCCCCACCTCACTACAGCCTCCTGCCAGGGAGTTGTGGAGAGTGATCATGTCTCCCCTCAACCTCCTCCACGAAGCACCATCACAAGTAAGTGAGCAAACACAATTGTCCATTCACACATCTCTCACCCTGCATTTGCACACTCTTGACTACAGTTTTGATGGCGAGGGCAGGAACCTGCAAACACAAGTCTGAGCTCTGGAACTGAGCCATGCAGGTGCTGGAGATTACCACACACTGTAACAGCTCTACTGTTCTTCTTGTTTCCTAAGCAAATGTCAGGTGTCAGAGACCCATCCCTCCAATGCAGAGATTTGAATCCACAATTTCTCAATAACAAATCACTCCAGGCAAATGGAGCAATGGAAGCTAACCAGAACCTAATGCAAGGCAGCAGTTGGCATGTTGTTAACTAGTTGAGCTACAGACTGTAAATACGCCATACAGATGCACACTGCTCTTTAGGAGAAGGTCCCTCCGATTCCCCTTAAGAATGGGAAACAATACAAAAGGTTCTGCAAACTTCTAGTACTTTACACAGGGATTTGTCACTTTTACCTACGAGGGATTAACAGGTGAGTCTCATAAAGTCTCAAAAATTCCTCTCTTTGTTGCCATTCTCCAGCTAGAGTTCTCAGAAATTATTACAATGGGGAGCTCCAGATTCTCTTATCATGCAAATGAAGGAAAGGCTCAAGGAGGAGCACAGAAAATTGCTTTGTTTTTCTTTTTAACCACCAGCAATGCTGGAAAACAACTTCTTCCCCCCAAAATTCTAATAGCTGTGCATGCTGCCAATCCAAATGCAACGTGTTTAGTGCAGAGACATAACACAGGTTGTGGAAACGGAAGACTGACCTTCTTCAATCCTACAGCCTACTGAAATGTATTGATTTGTAGCTGAAAATACCACCTGCAGGAGCCAAACGTTCTCACTGTTTAACCCCTGATGCCTTTGCTACCCAGTTTCGCAACCACCACTAAGAGATTGAGACACTTGTCCACAGAAAAGGGGCAAAGTTCAGGAACACGTGTCCCTCACGCTGTTTCTGACACTCAGTATCACCTCACACGATGCTGCATTCACCCTTAAACCCAGATGATGACCCATAAACCTGTGTCCTCTTGTCCATAACCTGTTGTTCAGCCACTGTGCTGTATTACACACACATTCAACCTTCTTTCACAGCATCCTCTTGTGGAGTACAGTGGAGGTGAGACTGTGCCTACAGTTCCCCACCTCCAGTGCATCCATCATCCCTCAGAGCCTGCCTCACACAAGACAGCTCATGTGCAGGAATCAGGCAATATTTCCTCTCTTCCATGAAACTACTTCTCCTCTTCCACATCACAGGGGTTTAAAACCCCTTTAAAATTCCATCTTCCTTGAGCGACAACTTAAAGACGCTCGTGTCAGTGAGTCCTGGGGCCCTGCCATGACCCTGCCATGACACTTCTAGAAGGCTTTGCCTTGGCCTTCCAGCATTTAATAAACATGAACTTGGCTTTGATGAGGGCCCCTTCAGCACAGTGCATCACTCCCAGTTTGAATGTCAGGAGATAGGAAGGTAGAGTTCAGTTAAGACCCTATCAGGGACTGAAATTGGGAGAAAAAAGAAATAGCTCTCAGTTTCCTCTCCTTAACATCCAACTATGCTTCTGGATTTTCTTCCTTCATTTACGTTTTCTGTAATTCTTCCATGGCCCACACCCACCTCACACCTGTCCTCTCTAAATCCTTCAGAGACCCTGAGAGGAATCTGCTGAGGTAGGTGTGGGATCCAGCATCAGCAAGTTTGCTGATGGCACCAAACTGGGAGGACTGGCTGATTCACCAGAGGCTGTGCTGCCATTCAGAGAGATCTGAACAGGCTGAGAGTTGGGCAGAGAGGAACCTCATGAGGTTCAACAAGGGCAAGGGCAGAGTCCTGCACCTGGGGAGGAACAACCCCATGCACCAGGACAGGCTGGGGGTGACCTGCTGGAGAGCAGCTGCAGGACAGGGACCTGGGAGTGCTGGTTGATAACAAACTAACCATGAGCCAGCAACGTGCCCTCGTGGGCAAGAAGGCCAATGGCATCCTGGAGGGCATCAAGAAGAGTGTGGGTAGCAGGCAGAGGGAGGTTCTCTTCCCCCTCTACTCTGATCTGATGAGGCCTCATCTGGAGTCCTGTGTCCAGTTCTGGGCTCCCCAGGTGATAAGGGAACTGGAATACCTCTCTGATAAGAAGAGGCTCCGTGACCTGGAGCTGCTCAGCCTGGAGAAGGCTGAGGGGAGAACCTCAGTAATGCTGATAAATACCTGAAGGGTGGGTGTGAAGAGGATGAGGCCAGTCTTTTTTATGTGGTGCCCAGTGATAGGACAAAGGGTAATGGGCATAAGCTGGAACACAAACTTCCACTGGAACACGAGGAGAAGCTTCTTTGTTGTTGAGGTGAGGGAGCCCTGTCACAGGCTGCCGAGGGAGGGTGTGGAGGCTCCTTCTTGGGAGGTTCCCAAACCCACCTGGACACGTTCCTGTGCCCCCTGATGGAGGGGAACCTGCTTTAGCCGGGGCTTGGGCTGGATGAGCTCTGGAGAGCCCTTCCAACCCCCACCATTCCGGGATCTGAACTTGAGGCTTCCGTGCCTCCCACACCTGACCTGCGGAGCAGTCAATGAGGCCCGGGCACTGTGGAGCCACCTCAGGACAAGCCCCCGTGGCCACAGGTTGTGAAGACCTCACGCAGGCAGAGGAGCTGTGGGGCAGGAGCCTGGGCCCTCTCACAGGCAGAGGGCACCTGAGCAGGTCATTTGGGGTGGTCTGAGCTTTATCTTTAGATTCCAAGAGGGCACCTTGATGTCCTGGGTAGTGATGGGAAAAGAAGTATGAAGGGTTCATGTTTCTGGTAGTAAGATCTCGCTTTGCACCAACAGGTGAGGGCTGGCTTTGCAATTAATGCTAGAAATGCAAAACTGCTTTTGACTTAGTAATTGCAACCTGAACATGGCAGTAAGAACAGTAACAAGTGTTTGGGCTCTCTTTCCACAGAAACACTTGAGACAGAAATGACCGCCATCCCTCTGAAAAGAAGTACAAACAACACTTTTATCCTCCTCCCTTATTAGTTATTCTGCTTTCATGACCTTGCAAGAGAAGTTCCTGTACACAAAGGCACTGCAGCAATCAAAAGCAGCAGCTCCCCAAGATGGCATCTGCTTCCATCCCAGGACTTTCACAAGCTGGAGAGCGACCAAGCAAATGCAAAAAATCCCAATCTCTCCTCTTTCTATTTCTGTTCCTATAGATGCTGCTGTAACAACATCCAACAGCGTTTGTACCAACTCTGCCCCAGTGAGGCCTCATCTGGAGTACTGTGTCCAGTTCAAGAGGGACACGGAACTGCTGGAGAGAGGTTAGCACAGGGCCACCAAGATGATCAGGGGACTGGAACATCTTTCATACAAGGAAAGGCTGTGGGAATTGGGACTGTTTGGTCTAGAAAAGAGAAGACTGAGGGGAGATCTTATTAACATTTACAAATATCTAAATGGTGGATGTCAGGAGGTTGGGACATCCCTTTCTTCTGTTGTAGCTAGCAACAGGACAAGGGGTAATGGGACGAAGCTGGAACACAAAAAGTTCCACTTAAAAGTTCCTCACTGTTGAGGTGAGGGAGCCCTGGCCCAGGCTGCCCAGAGAGGTTGTGGAAGCTCCTTCCTTGGAGGTCTTCAAGACCCACCTGGACATGTTCCTATGTGACCTGATCTAGGTGACCCTGCTTCTGCAGGGGGGTTGGACCAGATGATCTCTAAGGATCCATTCCAACCCTACCATTCTATGATTCTATGATATTAAAGGTACTGAGTTTTTGGCTTTTTTTTTTTCCCCTATTGGGAGAAGATTACTTAGGGGCTCATATCAAGGAAATCTCTCCTGGATGTTGTTTTTCAGTGTTTTGGTTTTTTTTTTTTCTGGGAATAAGAGGAAGTAAATCATGCAAGACCAAAGACAGCACAATAATGTCCCCAGCCAGAAGGCCATCTGCTCATAGGGTGTCAATCACTGACCCCCCTGGAGACCTCAAAGAAAATCCAAGCATTTACAGCAGCAATGACCTGGCTCCAAAGCACTCCTACAACTAAGAATTACAAAACAAACAAAGACCAAGCAACCCCAAAAATACTGCTGCAGGCTGCAGAACCATTCCCTTCCTGATCTACTGCTATCAAACCAAGCTCTGACACACTTCAATTTTGTTTGGTGTGTAGGTTCCTGGTACTTTGATGTCCTGATCCTATATTTTCACTCAGCAGCTGTCACGCACAGCAAAGCAGATGCCTGTATACCTGTGTGTGAGCATACAAAGTACACCAAGTACCTGTCTGTACACATGTGTGTGAGTATACACCTGTATCTATTCCTCCCAGACTTATTTATACAAAACCAATAAAATAATAGATTTGTCCTACTCTTAATAACAGCATTCTTTTTGGTTAAGGTTAAAATATTAGCTGGTTTGTTTTTGTGATTGACTCACATAAGGTGATTATCAACCTCATCAGCCGAACGCTTCTCACCTCCATAGATTTGCTCCTCCAGAAAGCCTGTTTCAAGAGGTGTAATACAGCACAAAGAGAACCAAAAACTGGTGACATCAATGGAAATGCCTCTTTTTGTGGTGAAAAGCATCACAGGATGACTCAGCCAAACCAGGTCAGAAAGTTTTCCTTTGCTGTTGTCCTAACACTGTGTTCCCATCATTTCAGTGGGAAGGTCCCTGACTTCCAGCTCAAAAACGGCCAACTAAAGAACAAGAGGAAACATCTGCTATGATCAAGAAGAATTTTCTTTAAAGAATCAGACTGATGTTGGAAGAGGAAAAAAAAAAAAGTTTTTCAGGAATCCCTGTTAAGTAAGGACTGAGTGTGTTTCACTCCATACTCATCGAATCGCTTTGTGGCCACTCTTCTGCCCTGTAAGCTCTAGGTCTGTCTGTAGCTCACATCCCACATTACAGAGGAAAGAAAAGAAACCATGCCAGAAACCATTTAAAGATAATATACATTTGTCTTCCACACCAAACAAGACTTCCATTTTTACATGGCTTGTTTACCTCTAGAGGGGCAAAGGAAGTTTAATCCTTATAATCCATTCACTCATCTCCTTCAGCAACTAACAGAAGTGCCACTGGTAGCACTTAACACATATGCTGATGATTAGACCGATTCCATCACTTAATTTCCTATTGCCCACCAAATGGGAAGTTACCCCCTTAAACCAAATTCTTTGAATAAACTGTGACAGTTGTGGTCTGACAAATTAAAATGGGTGACTGAGCAAAAACTGCTTAACCCCCTGCTTTGTGGAGAATTCCCAGCCACCAAAAATGCCAAGCAGAAACCTCAAATGTCTTCCTAGAGTCTGGCAGCCTTGCTGAAAAGCTCTCTTCTTTAAGATTCTCGTGTTAATTGTCCAGTGCTGCTTGTCAAAAGCTTGGTCTCTAAGGCAAAAAAAAATAAAGGAGACAAGGGCTCAGGTACCACTCCAAGGGAGCTGTTTGCACATGCATTTCAAAATGCAGTAATGTTGTGCTAAAGATGACTTTCAGTTCTTCATCTAAGTCCTTTCCCCAAAGTAAGAATACCTCTCCAACTATCCCACTCCGGGAGAAGTCAAGTCTGCATCGAGCGCACCTTCGAGCACCGTGTCCAAACCACACAGTTTGTGTGACAGTCCAGGTAAAGCACATGGTTTCTCTTCTGCCAGCACACAGCTTGAGGTGTGAAGGTGATAAATCCCCCCTGAGAGCAACTAACATCAAACTGCTCTGCTTCTGGGAAAGGGACTGAAGAAAAGCACTTGATTAATGGAAAAGGAAATTAAGGTGCCATGAAGCCAGCAGCGCTTTCAAAATGTCCATATCCACCTCAGAATCCATCTCACTGATCCACAGGGATGGACAATGAAGGGTCCCAAGTCAAACTCCCCACTGCCACGCAGAACCAAACCTTGGTGGCCTTCTGGATTTATCAAACTTCATTTTAAAAGAAATGTAAACTCCTTTCTCCTTTGCAGCTGCCCCTGAATACCACTGGTCTGCCAGGTCCAACTTTGCCTGTGCTCTCCAGCAAACTGGGCTTATTATCCCCTTTGTAGGCATTTGTTTGCCTCCTCTACTTGAATATTGAGCTCAAAGAACTCTTCCCCCTCCCCTACAGAAGAAATGGGCAACTGTCACTGCTGTGCCTTTCTGTTACAGCCCCTCCATCCTGCTTTCATCATCCGTGGGTGCCTCCCACATCTGCTCCACCCGTCTCTTTGAACCCATTTATATCCACGCGTGGCTGACAGCCGGGCTCCGGAGAAGCTCTCACTAATGCCGTATCCTTTGACACTAAGATTTTCCACACATCCAGGAAATCCCTCCCCTGGCGCTTTCCAGGACACCAGCATTTTTTATGTCCTCAGACACATCACACAGCAGTAGGCCATCATTCTGGTGCTTACATCAATCCGCCACTGAAGCCACGAGCTCTTCCACAATAAACTGTGATTGGCTTCTGTTGGCATCAGTAATCTCAGCTAATTCTATTAATCTCAGCTTTGATTCATCACAGAGATTCTGAGCCTCCACTCTATCGATAACACTCCCCCAGTTTGGCACTGTGAAGGTTTCATCATCACGAGTTGACGTTTTCACTAGTGTTGCTAAGGAAAAAAGTAAGTCATTTTCAATAGTGTTTGAAAAAAGCCAGTCTGCAGCCTCCTTTCCATCAGTAGGTTCTCTTTCCACCTATTATCTGCCAGTGCATTCCCAAGGCACCTCACAATGTAATTAATCCAAATGTTCTCCATAATTCCCTCACATGCTACAGTATCAAACACTTCCCTGACAATGAAACACATTAGACCCAGCATCCTCCCTCTAGAAAATCCTGATGTAAGGGAACAAGTTAGTCTGGCACAGTCTGGTTTTGCTAAACCTGCTGCATTTCACCCCACCTTTCGTTTTCCTCTCTTGCCTTACTTTGCCTTCCAAAACCTGTTCCACAGATAAGGTGACTATCAGGTTAGATCATCTGAATGACAAATCTTGCCTTGCCATTGGGGAGTCTCAATTCTTTCCACCACTTTATATGCAGCTTCCACTGCCTAGACAGTACTTCAGGTTAGGGTGGGCATTTTTGGAACGGGGAAATACTGTATTTACTCTGCTAATGCCCTTCCATTGCCACCGAAACAAGAAAACAGAGTGCGGCAGAATTAATTTCCTCTTGAAGAACAGTAAAAGCAGTGGTTCTTCTCAGATGGGAACAGAGTGGGCAAGTAACTTTCAAATACACCACAACCCCTTATTCCCATTTTCCTTGTCCTGAACTTCCCTATTTCCTTCTGGACTTGATGACTGTGCATCTCAAGTCATCTTCAACAGCTGAGCTCTGCAAGACCATCCAGGGGTTATAAAGCAGGCACCTCTTACCCCTTTTTTGAGTCTACCCAACCATTTCTTTCATAAGCAAAACACCATTTCCCCTCCACACACAACCAACACCTTCAACCTCCTCCCCCCAAAATAACCCAATTAACTTCTTTGCTATCTTTCTTCTGAGAATTACACCCATCTGCATATGCCTTAAGGACTGTATTTCAGGTGATGGTGTGCTTTCTGACACAAGAACGTTTGTAGAGCTCCTCTCAGAACTGAGTCACAACATCTGTAACAGAAAACAAACCTGTTATGGCATATTTCCCTTTTTTTGTTCCATCTCAACAGTGTTGTTGTCTTTTGAGCATCTTCATTTACTAGTTAACAAACACATTACGCTTCCTTCTGCATTTCAAGAGGATGACTAACAGCAAGAACGAGAAACTACCTCAGAAGAATCTTTCCTGCTCTGCTCCCGTGAGAAGTTTCAGCAGGTTCAGTTTACTGCCGATGCACGGCAACACTAACTTTCAAGACTTGCTTTCAAAACATAAGGAGAAAAAAAACCTCAAAGACACACACAAACAAGATTCACCAAATTCACTTCAGACTGATTTATTTCATGTACTATTATTTGTCACGGCTTTCACACACGACAGGAGTTACCTCCAGATAATTAACAAATTCCTTTAAAATATCGGAATGTTTAACAAGAAGCCGATTTTGCACTTCGGGTCTACTGTTGGCATAAATTAAATTAACATGCACTATTTTTCCTCCTTTTTTCTTCCACTCCACCCCTGGACCCCAGGAAATACCTGGCTATCAGGTAGACTATCAAGTCCTGGGTTTGACCCTCCACAACTTCAACACACTTCAGCAGCTTCATGCAGCTCAATTCTTCCCTCTCACGCTAAAAACACTCCAACCACCACAACAAAAATCAAACAAACTAACTTATGGGTTAGAGACTGAGCCCCGCGCGTTTGCTCCCGAAGAAGCGGGCTCCCGGAGGCGGCCAGAGGAAGACACGGCTCCTCCTTTAGATGCAGGGCTCACCAGGAAAGGCAAACACAGCTCGGCAGAGGCTGCGAGCGGCCGACCCGTCGTGGCGGCCGGGCCCCGGGGGCTGCGCAAGGGCCGCAGCGGGAGCCGTCGCAGACAGCGCTTACAAAAAACCCCAAAGTCGTCAGGAGGCTCCGGGCGAGGCCCCGTGGGCCGGTGCCCGCCGCCTCACAGCTCGGGGCCGCGGCGGAGCGCTGCCGGCCGGCCCGACCGGGCCACACCGGCACGCCGGGGCTCCTCAGGGCGCAAGGGCTGCGGCCCGAACTCCTCGGGCGGCACCGGCCGGGCCCGGGCCGGCCCAGCGCGGCGGCAGGGCGCTGAGGGCCCTCGGCGCCCGGCGCTGGCGCTGCCGTCGGAGGCGGCCGCCACGGCGGGCGGTTCCGGCGGCTCCCGGCATGCCGCGGCGCCTACAACTCCCAGCCTGCCCGGCCCCGCCGCCTTAACCCTCTGCGGCCCCGCCGCGCCTCCGCAGCCGCCCGCTCCCCCCGCTCCCGCCCGCCGCCAGCGCTCGCTCAGCGCGGGCCTCGGGCCGCCGCGGGCCTGGCCCGGCGCCTCCGCCGCCCGGGGAGGGAGAGCCGCCCCCTGCCCGGCGGAGCACGGCTCGGCGCTGCTGGGTCCGAGGGGCCCGGCCCAGCCTGGCGCGCCCCGGCCCGGGCCCGGCCCCGGCCCGCTGCCGCTTCCGTGCTCCTGCAGTGTGGCTTCTGCTCCCCGCCGCTGCTGCTGGTTGCTGGCGGCGGTGGGATTAATTGCCCGCTCTCTGCCAGTCACTAACAAGCAGGTGGAATAGCTTCTTCCAGCTGTTTGTTTTGTTGGGTTGTGGTGTTCTTCGATGTTTTGTTTTTTAAATTGTTCAATAAGTCAAATTGTAAGAAGTAAATTAACTCCGAAATAGCCTTACAACCCGCAGAAAACTTTATCCCAAAGTTCCCAGGCAGTGCTGGGTTCTCCTGCAACGAAAGTAATGTGAAAACTCAGTCACACTATGATGTTTTGTCCTCCTTCGCATAACACTCTTCGTGTGAGTGCTCAGCATCCGTCTGGCTAACACATAACAGCACCTCTCCGGTTCCTCTCTTCAAATAAGTATCAAATGATGTGCATACGACTAACCTGCTGCAAGCTCAAAAATAACCTAGAGAGTCAGAACCCATTTTTAAAGTAAGTGAGGGACGGGGGGCAGAGAGCATGAGTTCATCTAGAAGCAGCACCTCAGAGTAAAAATCCTCGGGGTCTCACCCATTCCCCTCTCTGCATCTTGGCGCTCAGAGATGCCCCCCACTCCCACACAGAGCTCGTCCCCTCGACAGGTATTATATTTGCTGTATTTAAAGTTTTATACATAAAAGCCTTGTGCAGCAAACTACAAGTCAAATGGCTTCTAATTTGTAGTGCTACAAACTGTAACATGCTCAGACGTGTAACTGCCTGACAGACTACACAGAGATCTGTCTTCTGCTCCAACCTCTGAAACAAATGCAAATATCCAGAAACGTTCCGCTATTTCTACAAAATTAAAACGCGAGTGAAACAAACCTGCTGCCAGTTTTTTTTTTCATTCAAATGCTTCATTTTAAAAAATAAACCACTACAATTTCATTATTTATTTCTAACCATAAACAACACAGAGGAAAGAAACACATATACGTGTTCCTTTTCTTTTTTAAAAAAGAAGTATCAATAAGAAAAGCACATATGTAACTCTCTCCTTTTTTTAAGTCTTATTTTTTAATACCTTGTCCCTTAAATCAGCCTACAAGCCAACAGCTTTATCTAGAGAAAACACAATTGGAAAGCCTTTTTATGTTGTACTGTTTTTCAGACACTTAGAGGAGGTTTTTAGAGACAATTCACAGCCACGCGACTCCAAACGGCACAAATACAATTATTTGGAATTTATTCCTTACTGTAGCAATTTTTACTTTGGTATGTTTCTCAAAATTCCCTGGGAAAACACAATCAATTCCCATCTATCTTGGCGCACCTACACTGTTACCTCTTTCTCCACATTTTTCCTCTACAAATTGACCTCAAACATTTTATATGCATTTTACATATATATAGGAAAGGCAGAAGAAGGACAATACCAGAAGAGAAAGGCTCAAACTCAAACTGAAGGTGTAAATGACCTCCTGCCATGTTCCAGACGTACCTACAAAATCCCTGCTCACTGGTACAGGATTATACATTCCATTATGAGTTCAGCCTTTTTGTATTTTGTACTATTTTAACAACCTAAATTTATAGATTTTTAAAATTGGCATGTTAAAAGGGCTTTATTTAAGGATTTCAATGAAAATAGTGTTATGTTTTGTCATATTACCATAATCCTTCTTTTTTAAATCACTTAGAATTTCAGTATAACCTAATTAAGTAATTTTAAGTAAGTCTTAACCCAAATACATAGATCTAATAAAAATGTATTTTGCAAACAGGGAAAATGGACTTCTAAAATGGATTCCTCAGGTATGAACAAAGATGCTGAAACCTTTTCTCCCCACAAACTTTGAGACTTGAACTGTTTGAAAGCACTTACATTTAAAAACCAAAATGCTTACAAGAAAACAAATTTCCCCAAATATCTAGCATAACGTTTCACCCCAATTGTATTTGTTTATTCCTTCTGTATTTACAAGAAATCTTTAAATTTTCCTTGACAAAAAGGAGGGAGACTAGGGGAAGAAAAATACTACAAAATCCTAACTACCTGTCTTCACGTATTGTTTATTTCAAAGCTCTCCTAATAGCAGTTTATTCTGGTTTTACAGATTGTATATTATTTTGCCAGTGGAAATATTATTATTATTTAGATTTTTGCCTTTTAAAAGGTACAGAACAACATTACAGATTTTAGAGACTTCTCACTCTTTTTAATCTCTCTCTTTTTCAAAAGCTACAAACATCCCATTTGGTAAATGGAATTTACATTTCTCTCTTGTCTAAATTATCACAGTTGAATCAACAATTCAAAACAGAAAGAACGAGTGACGTGCCATAATACAAGTCCAATACTTTAACACAGGTCCTCTCTCTATGGTGTATAATAAGCTTACACAAAGTATTTAAAATACCTCAGAAACATAGCCTCTTTCCTGACCAGAAGATTTCACTTATTGACTAATTTGACCTCAAGGAATTGCATTTTCTCAAAAAGCATCCTATCTTTAGCTTTATGCCACTTACTGACTCTTGCTTAATTAACCAGTGTGCTTCAGAAACAAGCATCCCACCTTCAACTTAATCAAAACAGGCTATTTTTAATTGCTACCACATCAAATATATTTATCAATATCAGAAAGCCATGTACAACTAGAAAGAATTATTTTTTTCAGCCCTGTCTTTGACCAACCACAGGTAACAGCATCCGCTTACAATTTATTTGCTGTTCTGCTATGAGGCAAGCTGAAACACACACCACAGCTCACAAATACATCCATCTCTCTATAATATCCTATCATTTGCATCTTTCCACGGGAAAATCCAGCATACCACTGTCAGCGCTGCTGTTTGCCTGCAACCAACCTGACTTCAGAAGGGCTTGGCACTAACTTCCCTCCCTCACAAGGCTTTGTCTCCTCGCCTCTCTCAAAACAAGCCTAAAATTTTTTGGGTTCACCCAAAAATGTCAATAAACTCCCAAAACCGAAAAGGCCAAAAGGTCAGGTATTATTTAGCCCGAACTGGAAAGTTATTTCCTCTTTCTGTGGAACACGGTGGGTAACGGAGCATTACCTGAAGCAGTTAGGCCGGTTCCCCTCGAAGGCTGTCCTTCCCTCCCAGACAGGGGCTAGGCCACGCTCCCTACAACAGAACAGACAAGAGATATTAACATCAATATATACTTAGGCCTCATTTCTTCACCTTCAAGTTGTGGCCCTCACAAGGCTTTCTATCTCCTGGTCTGAAAAGCATTTTAAAAACTCCTATTACATTCTAATTACAGCCCTCAGAATTGCTTTTGGTAAGTCGGGTAGACATGTAAAATATTAGCTCCATACACGGGCAATCCAATTGCCAGATCCTTCAGACCCGGTTTTCAGCTTTCTGAGGCCTGTATACTGCTGTGTGCTCCATCTCATTAACAACATTTAATCTGCAAATGGCACTATCTTATATTAAAAAAGGACAAAAGTAATTTATTTTACATATATTGACATCTATTTTTTTTTAAGGCCATTTACAGAGAGACAGAGTCCTGAGGTACTCCTTCCCACAGCAACTTTTACCTTCCCTGTTTTTAAAAGCTGAATACCTTATCAGATACTTCTGGTGTTTGCTTTACTTGGTTTTTTTCTGTGATTTGTGTTATTATGTGCTTATTTGCGATGCTGAGGAATTTACACAGGCCTATAGTTTTGAGACTACTGTTTCCTCCCTTCACCTGCGAGGAAGCTACCAGATAAAATCACTAATACACCATTTTTATGCCCTTTTCCTACTTCACTTTTTCAAACAAATGCAAGAGGAAAAAAAAAAGCTGATAATGACTACAAATTCATGGTGTACCACATTTTCAAAAAAAGCCTTTGTTTCAGTTTGTCATTTAATAAGCATTATCAATGTAAGTCATGGTCAAAAAGCCTCAGCACTCTAGGGTGTAGTATTTATGACTAAACTGCCTTCTTTTTTTTTTTTTCCTTAAAAAATAAGATCTGCCTGTGTTGAAATCTTTCTCTTCCATCTTTTACCCTTCTCCTTCCACATCTTTTACCCTCCTTAAACTGCTTAGATGCTAACGGACTGTTGCTGCACATGTATTTTTCCACCCAATTTCCTAGACACTTGACAAATGTGAAACAAGGAAGTATTTTGCACAATGTTACCTTATCTAAACCACTTCTTTCCTCCATTCTCTCTTTTCCCCATGGCACTCTACACATTTTTTTACCCTCTGCTGTCGCTCTGTTTGGTCTTTGCCCACTTTTCTGTACATTTGTCTCCTCCCAATGCAATTAGACCAGTCAGGAGGAACTGAATGTCTCTCTCTCCTATTTCCTACACTGCCTCTTTTAAAAATTTCTTTAACAGAGTAAATACATTCTGCCATCATTTTCATATATGTTTAAAGACACTTTTTTCCTCTGCTCTAGGAACTTACTGACTACAGTCACCCATACTTTTGCAAAGCAAGGTGAGCCCTGTCCTGCTCTAGTACATGCTCCTGTCAGCATACTAAGTGTAAATGACTTGCAAGCCTGTGATGCAAAGCATGAAAAAGTTAAAGGGGTAGTATGTAGAGATGCCCCTTAATATCATAAAGGAAAAAATATACATTTTTAATGATTTTTACTTTCTAAAGAGATGACATCGAGAGAAAACACCTATCTCAAGGGAAATCTTTATCTAAATGACTAGCCACACTTTTCTTCACTAATAAAAGTAAATAAAATTGTAAAACTGAAATTTACCCTTCAGCATCACCTGTTTAGGATTTACTTTTGTGCCTTTCCCCCAGCCTGGGGAGTGAAAATTGCCTGTTGGTTTCACTTTTGTTCTCAGCCACTTTCACTTTCATGCACTGGCACAATCTTTTATATTTTCAGTTCAGCAACGTTAAAGAAGACATTTACATTTTTAAACAATCTTCATTACACTTATAATATGAACAATTCATGTCCATCTCTTTCCCAGGACACTGAGGAAAAAATAACTTGAGAGCTTAAAAGTAATGGACAGCATCCTTCTAAAGGAGCAGCTTTCACCTGGCTCATGTTAGGTTGAAGTCTGCTCCTTTTTTTCCCCCTGAAATCAATAGGAAATGTAACATTAACTTCACTGATGGCAGGATCAGGCCTTTGGGTCTGTAAACTGCAACAAAAGAATGCCACATGCAAATCAATCTATTCCTTATAACACGCAATGCTTGCCTTTGATTATTTTCCTATGCAAATGCAAGGGGGGGAAAAAAAAAACACAACAGCCCCTGCATTTACCTTTCTGTATGCTTTTAAAGTAGAGATAAATACCCTTCTTCATATAGGCCGTAGGAGAGGAGAGGGCTTCTATCCACTTTGGCTTGCATGAGGGGAAAAAACCCCACTGTATCTCCCTGCTACCAACTGCAAACAACTATTTCTTCTCCTCGTGCCAAGCGCGAGCTCCATGGACAGTCCAACGGATGCTCAGCCCTCATTGTCTTGCACCAGGACATAATTTAATCAAAGTTTCTAAAGCATACATTTCTGTAACCCTATGTTTTTTTTCCAGGATAAGATAGTTCAGAAACTATCAACAGTGGGGGAGGAAAAAAAAAAGCTTTCAATTTATATTATCTTCCCTTCTATATGACTTGCCCCTCTCTATGTGGTACAGGCTCCTGAACATAGTCATGAGCTGACATGTTCAGGTAGGCACAAATACATGCAACAAAATCATCCTCTAGCTACCAAAGCACTGCAATCGCTGTCCTTGTAGACCTAAGAGTTTCGGAGCCTTCGAGACTTCATAGAAGGACTTAGGGGTACACAAGAGCTGTGCAATGTTCACTGTTTCAACTTCTTTCTGAGGAACTCTGTGTCCCACGAGCACACGTGGAAGCTGCCACCAGCTGCTTACAGAACGTATCATGCTGTTTAAGATGCCAAACGTTGAATCTGAACCTTACGTGTGCAGCTCCTGTGAGAATATTTCTATCTCAGTTTTCGTTTACCCTCCTGTTTTATTTCACCATATGAAATGTGAATAAAAATGGGCATTTGCATTGGATCATGCACCCGTCTGCTTCAGAGACACACACTTTACTGTCTGAGTAGACTGCAGTACGAGATACCTGACTGAGCACGTCATGTGTGTAGACATGAGCAGCACCCACAGCACCATGGAGCCTGCGTTCCCCTTTTTTCTTCTCCCAGATGCCAGTACACAGCAGAGGAGCAACTACTCTTTCAAAGAACTTCTCTCTACCTTCCTTCTCTACCTCCACCTTCCCTCTCCTTTCCCCAGAAGACATCTTCTGTCTTTCCAAGGCCAAGATTTACACATAAGCTTAATTTTGAGCGTACAAACTCCTGCGTTCAGTGGGTCAACCATACCTTGAAGTGCTCCAGCGGCACACAGAGACAGACTACTATACATAACCCCAACCTCCCAGAAGACCAGAAAGCACAATCTCAACACCAACTTTCACAGACTCACAATGCACTACCTGTATGCACCAGCATAGCCATGTTCCTCAGAAGTGCCAAAATTCATTCTTTCCTAAATGCAACGTCTAAGACTTGTCTGTCCCTAATGTCCTAATCTTTCAGCAGACCTTCTGGCGTAGTGGTTTTGGCAGGAGTTAGCTATCACATGGGTTTTGCATCACCCAGGCTGCACCTTCCCCATTGATAAAGTGTTGGAGGAGAAAGGCTTTACTACAGCTAACTTTCACTGCAATGGGTTTTAGGGGCAAAGATCCCAAACTGTATCATTTTCTTTAAGATATGATGAAGTTTAACTTTAGCAGACACTGGTGAAATCAGTAAATATCCATCAATTAATACTGGGGGATCATTACCAATGAGAGACATGATTACAGGGAAATACACTGGCCTGTTTCCAAATGGTTCGTTTAAAGAACGTGTGCTATAACTTTACTTTGCTCTTAAATGCTGCCCTTGGTGAACTCACAGAAATTATTTCCTTCTGGAGTATTCCACCCCGTATTTTACCCAGCTTTCATATTAATATGTACTATACATTTTGTGTTACTTAAAGTAGGCAGATAATTTTAGCTATGTGATTGCTATCTTTTGTTTTCTGATATGAAGGATATTAGGGCCTCAGAGCAAGTCTTATCAAGGACCCCTTCGATGAGCATGGCAGATGGGTAGAAAATAGTTAGATGGGAAAGATGATGGAAAGAGGGTTGCTGTTCTTTCCAAGACACTTAATGTTATACTTATTCCTGAAGGGCAAAGAAGGGAACTCCCTGGAAGATGCCTTGCCTAGCCACACCAGCAGTCTTGAAGGGCTCTGCAGTCCCTCCTTGGAGTTCCTCATGGTCTGCAGTCCTCTCCTGACAGGTCCTGCTGCAGCACAAGAGGTTATCACAGGGACAGCCTGCTCCCCTCTCCTTTTCCCATCTGGGTAGCAACAACTAACAAATACTCGTTAATGTATTTGCTTTGCAAGGCAGCAGACGTAGCCCCTGGTGCCACGTAATAGTGACATTATTAATAATAAATGTAGAGGAGAGTAGCTCTCATGACAGGTAGGTTAAACTGAGGACCAGGGATGCAAACAGGTCAAACAGTTTCTGTGACAGGTGTAGAGAGCACAGCCGTGGGCCACTGACTTTCCACCTCTTTTTCACTCTAGTTCTGTCTCAAATACACCAAACTCTAGCTGTCTTTACTTTTTCCTCATCTCTTAAGCACTGCCCTGAGCCTAACTCGATGGGCCACTGACACAGGAGGGACCAAGGTGAGCACAGCAACAGCCAGGCGAGCTGCTGGGGATGGGGATCTGTGGAGAGCATCCCAACGCATAACAGACCCCTACTTCTGCCTGGGAGGCAACAGCATCTTCCTTTTGCACAAGGAGGTTGACAATGAGACAGTAAATATTACAACTCAGGTATTTTAAATGTCACCTGGCCCTATTTTAAACAACGAGTGCATTAGCATCCCCACTGATCTCCACAACAGTCTGCTCTGACATGACACTAAGACCAGCTGATCAAGAGATCTAAACCAATTTACTCACAACACAGGGGAAAAATATTTTCATTATTTCCTTACATTTAAAGCAAATACAACTACATCAAAACCTCTTTCTGTCACCCATGTCCCTCAGCAAGAAAAATTTTGTTTGAAGACGAACATGAGAGAAAACAGGCTGTAACTCGGATGACCACATGCACTTTGCACTGTCATGGAATGTCACACATCCTCTGCCACTACCAACAGACCTTGGCTGTATCCAAGTTCAACAGACTTGCCTTCTGTCACTTTCTAAAACTGTGCTGGGAATTCATCCTTAGACTGGAACTTCACCTCTGCTAAATAAGCATTTCTCAAACTATGGGTTACAAAGGCACATAACAATATTCATGGTGTTAGAAAAAGCAAAGTTCAGCAGCAGCAGCTCAGATTTTGAGAAGAGACGACTGAGAAGTTCCTGCAAGTGAACTAGGCTGCTAACTACCTTAGCTTGCTGGCAGCAAGTCCAGCCTCCCTAAAAAAAGTGAGTTTTCAGGCTGGGATTAGAGAGTCTTTTTCTATTGTCAAAAAAGGGAGGAATTCCAAACAGTAACAGAGAGAGAGGTAGATAAAAAGGGGGTCACAGATTCAGAAAGTTTGATAAATATTGCAATAATGGATGTAATGACATCACATGTGGTAGATCACAAAAAATGAAGCACGTCCTGCCTGCTAAAGGGAAAAGGAACCACACCACAGGTACTGAGCACTTGATCCCTACGAGACTGAAAAAAAACCCAACCAAACCCACAAAATGTGATCAATTATCAGACTTGATCAACTCACAGCACTTCATTCAGTGACTACCTTTTTGCCAGGTATTCAGTGTCCCCCTACAATTAAAGAGCAGGGCGTGATCTTCACAGTCCAAAAGCATTTAATCCTTCTGAATGAGTTATTAGTGGACGAACGTGAAGGAACGACACATTGCTCATCTGAGCTGGAACACGGGCTCAAGCATGGTTAAAAATCCTGCAGACTCTGCCTCAAAATATATCGTGACTTTGGTACCTGTCATTTATTTTGGCTTGTGAGGAGCCAGCTGATGAGCTTGCTCTATTTCCCTCTGCCTCCTTGAAGGGCTTCCTTCAGCTATAGAAACAACTTACTGCCAAAGAGCCTTTCAAAGTTCCTATGCTTAGACCAGTTTTGTACCTTCCCAAGGTCCTTCCCTGACTGTAGCTTGTGGAAGAGGGTATGCCATTTCTCTTACAGCAGATCTGGCAATAATACTTACTCCTGCATTTGATTTGACATTCCAGGGCAGTTAGGCAAATGGCATTTATTCAGCTCACCATACTAAATTAAATTGCTTGCAAAAGATAAAATACACCTTATTTCTCCTGCTCTCTTAACAAGCTAGCATAAGAAATTAACACCTGGTCTAAAAAGATTGGCTAAAAGTTTTTGCTTAGTATCATAACAAAGGTCAGAAACTATCTACTAACAGAGGATGACCAGAATATCCCTTTTTATCCTCAGGAGGACCATCCTGGTCCTCAAGAATGAATATTCATGAGTTGTTAACTAAGCTGTGTCCAACTAAACTTGGACATATGGTACAGCCATCCCTATCCTGGACACCAAGTCTAGCCATTCCCAAAGAGCAAAGCACGCTTGTCAGCACTGAACGAGTGAGGGGCTTCCCAATAGTGCAGTGCTGAGTATGATGTAACAATTGAAATGGGAAGATTTTTATGAACAATGGGGCCCTGCCAGTCTTTCCAACAGACATTTCTTACTGCCCTATATGATTTTGCAATCCCTCAATATTAATGGTTGAACATTTCTTAACAAGGTTTACATTATTTGTCTAAATACTAGAAGATGTTCAGTCATGGCTAATGTGGCTAATAGCAACCCAGCCTTCTCCAGCTGCCCAAACATAGTTAAAATGATCAGGAGTCACAAGGGCACAGAAGATGAAAATTTGGCCCTGATATTTATCCACACACTGTCAATTAATTACAAACTCATCTATAAACAGTGGTTGTGAGCCCAACTACTTATTCCTGATCAAAGCAGTGTGAAGTAGCCACCTCACATAGGTTGAGGTAAGATATTTCTGCTCAGGTTTTGTGTGTCTCACACTAACAGGACTGAAGCTGGACTTACTGTGTTTTGTAATGGGACCCCACGAGCTGCCAGAGTAGAAATTCAAACAAAAGGGAAGGTCCAAGCAGATTAATTCAAACTTCACTCTGTTACTCTTCTCAAACAAACTAAACATGAGAACAGTTAATTGACACAACCTAGGTAAGATGAGGGGTTTTTTCCCTCCCTTTGAACCTTCAGAGCTTCTACAACACATAGATGCCATTGGGTTGAAGAATGTGACTCAGACTGCACTATTGTTGCACACCTGTGTGCAACCAGTAAACTCTGAAATTCCAGAGAATTACTTTCACATACAGGAAAAAAATCCTGATTAAATTTGGAAAATGAGGCACACATGGAACCCCCACACATGGCAAGTGAATCTGTCAGCATCCCCCTGCTTTTTACCAGTTTTTAGCCATTAATACCTTCCAGTTTCACGGTACTTTCAGTCTCACCTGGATAAGGAATAAATGCACCAGCACCTTACTGATCATCTATTTTATATAGAGTCCATTCTATATGACACTATGGGAGAAAAACAACCAAAAAGATAGCTCTCAATTCCTAAAGTTTCAGTTCCACTTAAGGAAGCAGACAGAGCAATCACAAAGTCAAACCCATAAATACAGAATACCTTACACAAAAATATGCTGGTAAATACAACCTGATTCATACCAACTGTGCTGTCCACCAAAATGTAGCCAAGTAATTTTTACAAAACCAGGCCTGACCCAAAACCCATACAGACCTGGAAGGGTGCTCATCCCAGAGCTGGGCAGCTCTAGGGGGAGGCGGGCCCATCTTCCAGCCATGAAGCTCAGCCGTGAAGCTGCAACTGATCCCCATCTCTGCTCCAAACTCCATGTGAGAGTGGAGTAAGGCTGCGGTACAACCAGTCACTGCCATCACCTGAGCCTCACGGTCACTGACAAGCTTTTGGCTGGATTTCTACAGATCAAACAGTATATCTAATTTGGCAAGTTCACACCTATGGTTTTATGTATATTTAAATTTTATATCTTCAGCAATTTACAAAGAAGTTTGGTGTTAACCACTTAAATCCAGATATCCCTGTATTCTCACTGCTTTCCTCTGGGTCCCCTTTATCTGCCCTTGTGCACATTGTGCCATCCCACCTTACAGCCCTGCCTGATGAAATACAGATTTATTGCATTATTATAACAAGAGTGGTGAAGATGATTTGAGTGGTCCCTTTACATATTAAAAGCATGAGGCCTGGTTGTTTCAACAGCATTCTATACCATAGTGATCACTAAAACAAAGAGTTAACTAAAACCACTATTTGCAACCTCTGATAAGCACTGAGGCCATTAAATGGATTTTTTTTTCCAGAGAAATAAGTTTATTTAATGGTATATTTTAGGTTAAAAAAGGCATACTATTAGCAGCATGCTATTATTACCTCATGAAGTTGTCTTATAGAAATACAGGATTTGATGTGAGTTGAGAAATTATACTAATCTGAGTCCTATTTTTCCCCTCTCCCAAATTAACCAGGGAGAAAAAGGGAAAGGGGAAACTTAAATTAAAGCTATAATAATTAATTCTAAGCCCCAAAAGATATATTTTTAGAGAGCAGAGGCCAAGGCATTGAGTCTCCCTGTTTGAAATATATTAACAGTAAAAACTGTGGCAAAAGTACTAGTATTAGTAAATAAAATAGAAAGCTAGGTAGCTGTAGGAGAAAAAAAGTATTAGGATTTGAACCTCTAGCATAGCTATTCCTCTGGTTTTAAGATTACAGCCACAAATAAGGATTCTACATTTCAAATCCTGCAGTATCTGCCTTGCCTAATCTTATACTATCATCAGCAGGAGTTTTGATTGCAGGACTTTGTCTCATACTTACAGTGTCCCACAGAAGAAATTGCTATCAAATTACATAATAACGGTTTACTTTAATAGGAGTTTATTTGTGGGAGTTTTAAAATTCATGCATTCATTCGTTTGCCTTATTTTAATGTGAATTATAAAAATCTTGGAAAACTTTTTGGGTTACTGGTAACATGTTTTCAACCCTTTCAATTTTGGCATTATTTCTTGAGAGCAAAAAGCACCCAAAATTTGTGAGAAAGGAGAACAAACCATTAAAAAAACACACAAAAAAGGTAACAGGTATTGCATTGGTGAATTTCTTCTGCAGAATTTGCTATTTCCCTCTAAAACTGCTCATTAATAAATGAAGAATTAAGCATATCACTAATAGATCAATTCTGTTTTCCATATTGGGCTTACGATATGGCTTACAGAGCTCCCTTTCTAGTTAATGAAGTATTTAGCAGTATAATCAGATTGAAAGTTATTAACACATTTTTTTTAAAGGCACCTGATTTTGGTGAAGCACAGACAACTAGCAAACTCAAACTGAAGGTAGCCTTTTGGTGGGAAAAGTAGCCAAAGAAGTTGATTTTGTTTCTGACACCTATATTTCTGTGCTGCCATTCCATTGAGCTGAATCTGAGCTCACTCCCACTTCAGATCATACCGTACCTACCTCCTGTTTGGTTTGTAAAGTCTCATTGATTGCACTGGTTATAGCACTAATATGGCCAAAACTGAATCCCCATTGATTTTAAAAGTTAGGTAGAAATAATTCTTTTCCTTGGAAAAAAAACCCCCACTTTGTTGGTGTTCATGTCTCCATTGATCAGATACATGCAGTTATTATTTTCCAAGGTAAATATTTAGATTTACTTAGTACCAGGAGACATAATTTTTTTAAAGTAGTTTCAGTTAAATTTAGGGAGTTGACCAGTCTTTTGCAAAGCAAAGTTCTGTGGCAGAACTCTCATCACGAGTTTTGATGGCATTCTTTGAATTTGAATACATTCCTAAAGTGAGAAAGCTGTTTTCCCCTCTTAAAAAAAAATTACAACAGGATATTTCAAATTACAACAGGATATTTGTATTCAAATAAGGGGGGTTTCTTTGTCTGTTTTTGTCCTTTTAAACTCCTTCCCTTACATCATAGACTTTAAAACTTCAATTGCATAAAGTTACTTGTGCAAAATTGCTGTGCATCTCCTCGTGTCAGTAATTTCTTTTGGTCTCAAAACATAATCAGTATTTATTCTTTCTTATAAAATTAAAAATCAACAGGGATATCGTGTTTATTGTCCTGGAAGCCCTGAAAGGAAAAACCTCCCAACAATATTAAGTAGAAACTGAACATGGAATATGAATAGGGGATTGTTGACACATATTAATTTTTACAAATGCTTTTATTTTGGATGAAACATTGTGTAGAGTATTTATATAGCTTATTGTTCTACTAAATAAGTCTCAGTTAAACGTACAAACAAGTATGATGTAACCCTGCCTGCTCAGTCAGTTTACTGAGACATGAACTGTCTATAAATAGAAATCTTTTATCGTAAGAAGATTTATAAATAACCTATACATAATAGGCAAAAATATATCAAACACCTTTAAAGGTTTAGAAACATTTTAGGAAGTTTTTTTAAGGGAGATTTGAAACAGATCTTTTGATCTCCATTTATTTTCATTGCTAACTGCTCAAAAGTCTTCAGAAGGAACAACACCCTCTAAAATTCAACAATGCCAATTAATGTTTCCAATAATTGTAACTGTATCTACAGCCACATGTTTTGTTAAATATTATGTACAGTATTCAGTTAGAAAAAGGGCTGTGCTCCAGCTGCAGTCAGTTACAAGTAAGATAATGTTATAACTTTCAAAAAGCTTTTTATATAAATTAACTTTAAAAAAATCTGTTCAAATAATTTCCTATTAAGTAATTTTAAAGCAAAAAATCCTCTTTGAGAGCAGGAGCATTTTTGAATTATGATGAAATTTACTGAGGTTTGGGGTTTTTTTTTTTTGCTTCTCTGTAGAAAAGTCAACAGCATTTTTTTTTGCAAAAGAGGGAACTTTTTACTAGAAATTTATTCAGTAAGGATGAGTAATGGTTCTAATATTTTAGTCTTTAAATCAGATGAATTAGCATGAACTATAGAAATCCACAGGATAGAAATGAACCCCAAACTGACTTCTGCTTGTTGTTTGTCCTTATCAAAGTACTTTCTCTTTGTACAAATTCTAAGTTTTAAGCCTACCATTCCCCTTCTTTGAAGGTTGTCTCTGGCTGCTATTTAAACAATGGATTTACTAAATTACAAATTTCACCTCATAAATACAAATAAAGATTTTTTTTTTGACGTCTGAAAGACCAAATTTGGATATTTTATGAAAAGAAGTTCTTTCTTGATGCAAATATCTCTCTGCTTCATTTTGTACTGCTAACATTAAAAAATATCAATACTGAAGTAACCAAGTTTTAGTTTCAGCAGATAGATCTAATTGTTCTAATTGCCAAAACATATTTCTGCCTTTCTTCTGAAAGAGCAGGGCTTTACTTGTTTCGAATCTTATATATGTTAAATGGAGAATGTAAAACATCTAAGTCCTACAAACCACTGAAAAACAGTAGATAAAGAAGAACAAATTCTTTTTATCAAATTATCAGCTGATAAGTTAATAATAGCAACCACCTAAAAGCTTTTTTTAAAGAACTGTATTTGCTGCTCCTGTTTGCTTAGGTTTTAATTTAAAATTTTTGTTACTTTGATTCTAAAGAAACAGTGAAGTTTTAGTCTTTAGCAAAAATACTGAAAGAGTTCATAAATTGTATTTAAAAATATGGCACAAAATTCATTTCTTTTTGGATCCAAAGAAAATGTTACCACTGATTTCAGAAGAGCAGGATGAGTCCACAGGAATTAAAAATCCAATTGTCTCCTAACTTTTACCATATGAATTTGGTAACAACTAGGTATTCTTACTCCTTAGACATGTTTAATAATTAAAATATATTTTATTATTGTTAGGAAATAAAACCAGCAAAAGGAAAAAAAAATACTTCGCTGGTATTTTGGCTAAAGTATACAATATTCCCACTTCAGCTTTTACCTCTGTATATTAAGGTACAAAACACCCTACCCTTGCTCTTAATAGATTCTACAAATACCTGTATTTATACCTATATTAGATAACTGAGCTTACTTTGTTTTATATTTAGCTGCATGCTGCGTAGTACTTTGGCTATTATGAGTCTAACTTCCCAGAATATAATATAAGAAAATATCTTGCCTGAAAATTATTTTTCAACTGGATGCCTTTTTAGTCTAACTATTCATTTTTAAAAAAGCTGCCCACTGAAATTATCTGGCTGATGGCTGTAGTCCTATAATGTTTTCCCTAAATTTTAACTTAATCTGATTTTTAATTTCCTTCAAGTCTGAATTCTGGATAATTAAGAGAATCCATCTCTGAATGTCAATTTTTCACAATATGTAATATATATAAACAAGGGCTATAAAAGCTCAACCTCCCTTTTTTTTCCCCCCTAGATAACAGTAATTTCAGGCAGTACAATTCAAGGCAGTGGGTATTCTGCCCAAGTTAACTAAGGAGGTCAAATGACCTGGATGAAATTTCTCTTCATATAAAAAATATGGAGTTTATGATTATGTGAAAATAATGTTTGCTGTAGACAAAGCAGCTTTGAAAGCTTATATAGTTACCTTTTCTGAATGTTCTGGCTACTTCTGCTTCTCCCTCATCTGGAAAAAAAAAAAGCTGGTTTCCAAGTTAAATTTGCAAATCATTGTTACAAGTATAACCACCAATTTATTTCCTTTAAAAACTCTAATCCTTTGCAACATTTTGTTTATTTAGTTAAAGAGTCAAGCTGCTTGTCCTGGCGATTTTCGTTTTTGTAGAACTGGTTACAGCTGATCCCAAATGTCAGAGAGAAGAAACTCAAACCAAACTACAGCTAAAAGCCTTTTTTGATTACCTTTTTAAAAAAATTCATTTGTAATACCTCATATTATTTGATTTATGCTGCGTTTGGAAACAGGTAGTTAAAAGTTTTAACTTTTGATTTACTGCTTTCCAAACTTTAAAAGGCAGGTACAAGGAGAGCAAACACTGCAGCATTATCAACTGGAGGTTCTGTTAACCTGCGCTCCTAGGAGTAATCCTGATCCTCACAAATGTTCCTATGGAGTTTCTTTAGGTTGTTGTTCATGAATATGGATGAATACTCACTAGAGGTTGTAGGATTTAGCCTCCCAATAGCCAGCAGAGATTCCTTACTTTTTAAAGGAAAGAGCTGAAAGCATCTTTAGTTCAGACAGTTAGAGAAGCTATTTTAACAGGATAAAAGAAGTTTGGAAATCATTGTTTAGATTTAGCCTCCAGGATTTATAAACCCCAGGGCAGTTTAGCCTCATGTAACAAATGGTTCAGAACCCAAGAAGGAGACTTTGGTGCAGAGACAGATGGGCACATTGGTGAGCCCCCCCAGCCCTGCATGGTCCCAGGCAGCCTCCGGACCCGAGGCACTGGCAAAAGGAGGGCTGAAAGTGGGTTTCCAACACACAAACCTGCAGGTGGCAAGTAGAAATGCACAAGAAATGCATGGAAGGTTAGTCAGGATCAGGCCTTTGTTGTGCACCCTCTTGCTAACATATAGCTGTGAAAAATCAGTAGTTCCATCTATTCTTGCCTGTGACCTCGATGCCTCTGGTCTATACTCTGTTAAGCCATTGGCTTCTCCTCTCCTGCCCAAAAAACAAAGCAGCAAACTGGCAGGAAATTTTCCCAGTAAATACAAGAAGTGTTGAAGAGGGAGGAGAGAGGTAGAAGTGCTGAAAACTCTTCGACTTTCTCAAAAAAAGGAGAAAAATAACAAGAAAAAAAGGAGTTAAACCAGGATGGTCTCGTAAAGAGTAAGCAAGCCAAGCAGCACAGCTTTCCACCGATGGTTCTTCAGATCGCTGGAATCGAAGGAAATCTTTGAGAAGGTGCCAGGCAGGGAAGGGTTAACAAGGTTTTTGTTATGGAGAGGCACTGATGGGCTCCGTTTAAGGTGACAATGATAGTCATGGGCCTCATCCAAGGAAATCCGGAGCACTTTCAGCAGAGGAAGAGTTTGAAACTACACTAGGTGTAGAAAGCTACACCTTGTGTCATTTCTTAAAGCTGTTGCCAAAAATAAAGCTTTGATAACATATTCATTCAGAATTGCCCTTCTTAGAACCAAAAAAGGTCTCACTAAATTAAAACAGAACATCTAAACGTTTAGTCTAGGTGTGTAACAGACTTTTATTTAAAGCAGATGTCAAATTTCTTTAAAACACAGTTTGTAACTTTTCCTGGTTTTAACTTACAGAAAATACAAACCTGCATTACTAGGAAGTAGAAATTAGTGTTGTTTGGATAATTTTGACTATTTCTGTAACTGCCAGCAAAGCAGGTTCAGGTCATGAGACCATCAATCATCAATAACGAGAATTATTTAATCTGGAAAAGATGCTTTTATGCATGGAAGGTAACCATCACAGGGTATGAAAAGAGTTAGTTAAACTTTAGAAGAGCACCTGCTCCACACCTGTGATGACCAATTGGGTTGCTGATTTGACCCTTTATCAGCCCTTTTGTAGTAGATCATGATATATTAGTGCTTCCCTAGAGAAAGATCCCCCCTTTCAAAGGTCCCTACTTCCAAAGGGTTAACCAAACACCTTAATCCCAGATTTTCTTTTTTACAGGGTCTGTAACTTCCCTGGGATTTAAGGGAAGTTTTGGTCTGTTGCCAGTTGTGGGGCTCTTTGGTGTAGCTCTCCCACTCACTGACTGCACAGTCTCAGGTAACCTCATCTTTGCTGTGCTCTCGTGTCCTCTGCTGCAAATAAACCTGTGGTGAAAGCAGCCAGCCCAGACGACCAGAAGAGTAAGAAAGGAGTAAGAACTACCTTCTGAAAAGTTAAAACATTTCTGCATGAAGCAGAAAATATCTTTTTTATTACACTATTTCCACCGAAGTCATCAGCTGCTAACTGGTTTCTAAAAACCCAACTGAAACCCCCAATGCCTGACCTGTGTACTCTCCTCTCGGGATCTGATGGCACAAGCAATGTGGGGGTCCGGTCTGCTGAAATCCACTGAGGTCAGCAGCCCTGCTGGGATTAGCTCCCTGTAGCGTTAACTCTTTGCTGCAACTTTATGGCATGTCTCTTCCAGAAAAGCGCCTGCAAAAGCCTCCCCGTTCCTAGCACACGCCCTCAGTTCCCTACCTGAAATGCAATGTTAAACCAGAGCTGTGTGCTACACAGCCCTGACTCGTGGCAGGAAACTTCCAAGGTGTTGAGAGCAAAGATCTCTCCATTTTACTGACAAAGACAAGACAAAGTTTCTGACGTGGACATCTGCAGCTGCAATGATTTTAGTAGTTTTTCTCACAAATGCCAGTAAGGATTCAGGTCTGTTGCACGTACTTTTATCACTCTAATGCTGCCAGTAGTTTTGTATGTACTTTTATCACTCTAATGTTGCCAAACTATGAGATACAGAGGAGGACGTCCACTTGCCTGGTGAAGCATCACGACCTGTTATGACTGCAGCATGGTGATCTCCAACAAACTTTACTAGAGGCTGCAAGATGCACCTTGATTTTCAGTTCTTGGGGGCTGAAATGTGGGTAACAAGCTGTTTTGAAAGTTCTCACCTAACTCTGAAAGCACACTCTGTGCTGAGGGCCAGAATGTCACCTTACTGCAGCCCAGACCTACAGAGTGCTGTGTGCCTGTGCTCTGTAGAAAGATTGGGTTTCTTCCCTGGTTACAAACTACAGATGTATGCAAAATCTTGCACAGTTTTTTGTTTTGACCATCACTACATTCAGACATCTTTTTCTTAAACTTAGCTCAAATAGTTTTCTTCACACACACTCCTTCAAAAAAGCTAAAAACATTTGGCATGTACATTACAATATGTTTTCTCTTTATATATTGGGAAAGAGAAGATTTTCCTAACACTTTTTGTTGATGTTATTTACTGTTTATCCAGCATCTTGATACAAGTGTTTAAGGCAATGTTTAGCTGCTGAATTACACATAATTTAGGTATTATTTACAAAAGCTGGACTGCAGAACCTGCCCTTTTCCCCTTTCTGGCAGAATTCTGCCAGAGCCAGACACTCTGAATCCCCTCAGAGCTCCAGCAACTGCACTGGTTTGAGGTGTATCGCCCTTTGTGTCTGTTGGTGATGGGGGGGGGGGGGGACAAGATAATGACACTTTGTCACTAAAGTTACACAGAGACTCTGTCATTAAAGTCATACAGAGAAGACTTGCTTACCTTTATGCCAGTCCCCACTGACGAAACTGTCTCCCCATCCAGTATCTGGTTTCCTCTCTTGGCAAAATGGAACCTATCTTTTAAAATTGATTTAACAGGTATTTTTATGTCGTGTTTTTCAAAAGCAGTGTTGAAGTACACATTTCAAACAGCTTCCTTACATTTGTTGCCAATGGCACGCTGAACTGCTGGAGAGCAATCTTTACAAGTTGACTTGCATTTCACAGCTTATAGTGTCTGTTTGCTAGTGCACTTTGTTCATGTTGAACAGGGAAGCTGGCCTGGCTGGCTTATTCCTCCACCTCTCCAAGCTCCCAGGCTCTACAGGGCCCAGGGCAGTGAGCACCAGGTGCCTAAAACGGCCTCATGATTTTATTTTTTACAAATTGTGCACACATTTCTAACTAATCTTGGTTACAAAACCAAGAAACAAGCCACTTTGAAGCTACGTAGCCAGATCGGTTTTTAAACACGTTGTTGTTTATCGTGAACTATTTCACTCTGTTTGCTCTTAAGCCAACGTCCCTCTCGTGGCACACTAGGACTACAACGGCATGTGGCCCACTGGACTTCAATGTGCATATTGGAAACTTTGCAAGCCAGGCTTATAAGTTCAGAAAGGAAAAGCATTCTTTGACAGAGACTATGTCAAGTGAGCTAAACACCAGGATACTCTTGAGTCTGGAAGAAGACCATATTTCCTACTGCAGTTAGGAGATAGATGTTGAGGCTGTGGTATTCTAACTGGGATAAAAGCAATGCAACGAGGAAGACATTCGTTCCTCTTTTCTGTCAGTTTAAGTCTTGAATGACTCCAGTGAAGTGACTGAGGTTATTAAGTCTTTTTATCTGTGTAACTGAAGGTCACTTACCAATACATCTCCTGGATAGCTTAATTGACAGACACATCTTTAACTATTTGGTTCAAAGTTTCCATACCTCTGCTGTAGCCAAAAATATATTAACTGGGGACAAAACACCTCCAAATTGGTCAAGGTCTTTCTGTCCCAAAAAGGAATAAATGGAAGTATCAATGAATCACCACATCCTTCCAGAGTGTATTGATAATTACCTCCTTTGCAACTCCCCCGACAGATGCAGTGGCACTTACAGCAGATGGGATCACCTATGTTGCTGAGTAAAGCCTTCTGATTTTGGACAACCTTGTTATGTAATCCCTTTCATTAATTAATCAAAATCCATAGCTAATTTGCATGCCTGTTTCCACTGCTCCTGTAAGACAACTGTTCTAGAACTCTACACCTTGTGTTGGGTAAAGCCCTTCCTTAATTTTTGTGCTTATGTTTTAAGGGTCACAAAAGTCCAGATTAGGACAAATCAATAAAATCTCAAAAAGAAAACGGTGCCCATCTGTCTCAGGACATTATTAATGGGCAACTAAGTAGAATTATGTCATGAGGAATGACTGCAGAAATGCCCCTTGCTCCAGTCTGTATTTCCTACTTTGATGTTTTCCAAGCCACACTGACGTCATCTACCTGGAGTCCTGCCTAGACCGACGCATGCAGTTGCTACTGTCGTCAGCAAGAATTCCCATCGTGTACCAGGGCCTCTGTACAGTCCTTTAGTCTTAACACTGCCAGTGCGTTACAGTCAGTATATGGCCAGAAGGATGAGTGCACGTCTCTCGACTTGGTACGTGTTGTAACTTTCTCCTGACTCTAGAACTGGGATGTCTGGGGATGGGATTCAAAGATGGGAAAAAAAATGTAGGTGACATGTTGATATTATTGCAGAGTTAATCTCAGAAAAACAGGAGGAAAGCTGGTATTGAACAAACTGAACAAATCATAGAACAATAGAACCATTTTGGTTGGGAAAAGACCTTTAAGATTTATTCCAACCACTCACTTCATGCTGCCAAGCCCATTACTAAACAAACCCATGTGCCTCAGCACCTCAGCTACATGGCTTTGCAATAGCTCCAGGGATGGGGACTCCCCCACCTCCCTGGGCAGCCTGGGACAAGGGCTGACAACTCTCTCAGGAAAAAAGTTCTTCCTGAGCTCCAATCTAAACCTCCCCTGGCACAACCTGAGCCCGTTTCCTTGTGTCCTATCATTCATCACTAGAGAAAAGAGACTGACCTCCACCTCAGTACAGCCTCTTGTCAGGTAGTTGTAGAGTGTGATTAAATCTCCCCTCAGCCTCCTCCAGGCTGAACACCTGCAGGTCCCTCAGCTGCTCCCCATCACACTTGTGCTCCAGCCCCTTCCCCAGCTCTGCTGCCTGGCTCTGGACACGCTCCAGCCCCTCAGTGTCCCTCTGGCAGTGAGGGGCCCAACCCTGAACACAGCACTCGAGCTGCAGCCTCACCAGGGCCCAGCACAGAGGATCAGTCTCTGCCCTGTGCCTGCTGCCACACCAGTGCTGCCACAAGCCAGGATGCCCTTGGCCTTCTTGGCCACCTGGGCACACTGCTGCCTCCTGTTCAGCCACTGTCAGTTAACACCCCCAGGCCCTTTCCCTCCAGCAGCTTTCCAGCCCTTCTGCCCCAGCCTGGAGCGGTGCCTGGGGTTGGTGTGGCCCAAGGGCAGGACCCAGCCCTTGGCCTTGTTGAACCCCATCCTATTGCCCTCAGCCCATGGCTCCAGCCTGCCCAGGGCCCTCTGAAGAGCCTTCCTGCCCTCAAGCAGATCTACGCTCCTGCCCAGCTTGGTGTCCTCTGCAAACTGACTGGGGGTGCACTCGATCCCCTCATCCACATCATTAATGATTATCTGCGCATTGAGGTGCTCCAAAACAACAGAAACAAGAAAACTTTCTTCACAAAACAGCTATATATTACATAGTCTGTAAAGCATTGTTCCTATCAAATTCCTTCAACAAATCCAGTCCTCACAGTGGAAATTCAAAGGTATTAGTTTGAACACCAGAATGACAAAAGGGAAGAAAAACCATCCTGGTGTGGCCTTGCCCTACGTAGGTTTCTGTACACAGAAATATACTATGGCTCTTTGAAGTGTTGGTAGGAATGGGATAAGCCTCAACCCATTTCAATCATTAGATGAATTCATCTATGGCTTGCCACATCCACGTGAATATACAAACCTTTCTGACATACATCAATGACATCAGTGACTAGGAACAAGTCATCCCATTCAGAAATCAGATACTTAATGGCCACTAATCCCATCATTATAATTACAAAATAACGTAATGATGAGGCAGAGTAAACAAAATATATGAACAAAAATGGCAAGGAAAAATGCAATTAGAGTCCTGGGCTTGATCCAATTCCCTTTTGCTTCTGTGGGAGTTCTGATCCACTATTACCCCTATGTAATTAGAAATTTAGGCTTAATCCAGCTCCCATTTGCTTCATGGGAATTGGGATAGGCCCCTATGCCCTAATTTTCTGCTGTCTTGCCCCTTGTATACCCAGTTCTGCATACGTGGGACCTGTTCCACCATGTTGGTACTCTGTGTCATATTAGGGAATCATGTTTCAAGACTCAGGTAAGAAAAGTAAATGCAAAACAGAGCACTTACACCTCCTTTGCCCTCACTTTGCATGGGCCTGAATTATTAGATGAAGCAGTGAAAAATCATTTCTTTATTTTTATTCAAGGTATTGCAGATTGAAATGCTTTCTCTTTTTTTCCTGTTACCAAAAAAATAACTCCTGGTTCTTTAGTAAATTGTATGAAATGCTCCCAAGGAGATCTTCAGGAAGGTTGCTTCACTTAACAAAGTAACTAGACAAGAAGGACTAACAGATACAGATCCTTTGCTTTGGCTCAGCAGACAGCTACAAATAGCATGTAACACATTTACTAGGGATGCAATTTCCAAACCTGGGATCAAAAATCTGAAGATTTGTATTTCTAAGCATAAGCCAAAAATTGAAAACAGCTATCAAACCCATTCTTGGCCATATTCTGCATTCCCTCATAAAACAAAGCTCCTCTCTTTCAGTGTTTTAATCCTGATATAATTTTTTTTTGGTGGATAAGAGAAAACAGAGTCAGTTTTGTGCAAGAATATGGACATTCTTGACTTGATAAATTAAAATACCTTTAACATTAGCAATTATTATTGACCCTGATGTCGTCATGAGCATTCAATGGTCAGCACTCTGTACACTGAGAATATGTTAAATGTCTGCAAACCAGCACAAACACAGCTGGAGAGGGATGTACTGGATTAGGCAAAAGGTGGTTAACTGTGTCCACATGAGTGCATTGCATACATGTATGGTCTTGACACGTGCATCCTTTCATTACAGCACTGACAGACACAGGTACATGGATATACTTATGCCTCATACTCACTTGGAAGAACTTTAAAAATGGATTCTATGTTCGTCTAGACAGAGACACATAAAAATAAATTCAAAACCAGGTAACCAAAGTACAAAGCAGGTAATTGTGTACACACAACACACCAATTACAGTAAATGCAGGCACACTCTGGTATGTACATACCACCACTTAGACACATTCCAGGGAGAAGTCTCTATTTTTGCTATTTTTCCCATCAAGTTCCTTCTCTTTATGAGCTGTTTGTGTCCTTCAGCAGTAAGTGGGATGAGAGAAGTAAAAATATCAGCTATTGAATAATAACTCCTTGGATTACATTTATAAAGATCTTTTACCCCCACTTTACTTCTTCAAGTCTTATTCCAAAGTATGGCTTCCCACCTGCAGCCTTGTCATGAATGCTCTGACTTGAAAATCAAAGTGGAAATGGTGAATCCTTTGGTTAGTACACACAAAATTCAGCTAAAGGAACTGTGCTGATGCCTTTTCTGTTACTTCACGGATACGGTGCCATACACACAGATATCCTAATACAGGCAACAATACCTACAAAAATCTGTTGCTGAGATGCTAATGTTCTAAATTAGACTCATCCAAACCATACCTTAGGGGACATCAGAAAAAAAAGGGAGAAATAAGAGTGGGGATGCTTAAGCAGCACAAGGGTTTTCTGTAGAAGACAGACAGTGGTTGCTGCTTGGCTCCACATATTCCTTGCCATTTCATTTTATCATTCTTTTTGACCTGTTATTATTGACATTTCACTGGTAGATCTCCTCTGAAAGGACTTGCAGAAGAAATCTGTCCAGAGGTATCTGCAGAAAAGGACAGTACCTGAATAGCAAAATTAACTGAGAGCTGGTGTAATGAGAATAGAGACTCTGAGAATAGAGACATCCTGTGAGTCAATGTGGAGATGGGGAGAATGGGATGAGAAAGTAAGGGAAACACCTTTGAGAAGCTAAGTTAAATTACCTAAAAAGCAACAACTATGGTGAAGATGAAGATTAACAATGCCCCTTCTCCTCACACTGGTAGGAAGGTCAAAGCAGTAGTCAACAGATTTTTCTCCCCAAGACACTGGAGCAGTTATCAAAGACTATGAAAAGACTTTGTAATAGAAGACTCTGGAACCAGTGGAGGGTTTATGAGCTTTGCTGTCCTCCTTAGAATTACCAACCAACACTGAAACTGCCATGAGTGCTATGGGACAACCACATTTAGTCTCACTGTGGTAGGGTTGTACAGTCCCAAAAGAAGTGGCTGCCTCTAACCCAAAAAGATAAGCCCAGCCAGAGAAAGAGCTTGGAGAGTGTAGCTACAGCACTCAGTTTTGACAGTAAGTATTAACTCATGGCTCACCATGCATTACAGGTAAAGCCATACCATACAACTGAGTGATGGTTTCTCATTTGTTATATGGGGAAAAAAAGCTCTAGGTTTCTGTTGGGAGGGTTTTTTTTCCTTCAAATAGGATTATTCCTCAATTAATGTCAGTAAAATATCTGGAGATGTCCAAGCTGGCAGCATTATGTCAGTAACAATAATCAGGCAATAGGTGCTGTAGCATTTTAAAAAAACATAAATGCACACACACATGCCACTGCCTACCTCACCATTTATACTAGATAGCCCATGTATGGGCTGGAACTTGGAGCTGTAAAACATGAGTCAATACAGAGGTATATTGTCCTCTCAGATGTGTAAGTCAAGTTCTACGATAAATCACTTCATCATCAGTTATTGAAACCTGGTGCTTAAAGGAAACTACTAGTGAAAACAGATAAGTTTTAGGGATGCCAATGATAAATCAACACTTCAGTTGTCTGTATGTGTACTAAATGGGCAGAGAGGAACCTCATGAGGTTCAACAAGGACAAGTGCAGAGTCCTGCACCTAAGAAGGAACAACCCCACACACCAGTACAGGCTGAGGGTCGAACTGCTGAAGAGCAGCTCTGCAGAGAGACACCTGGGAGTCCTGATTGATAATAAGCTAAATATGAGCCAGCAATGTGCCCTCGTGGCCAAGAAGGCCAATGGCATCCTGGGATGCATAAGGAAGAGTGTGGCCATCAGGTCGAGGGAGGTTCTTCTCCCTCTTTACTCTGCCCTGGTGAGGCCTCATCTGGAGTCCTGTGTCCAGTTCTGGGCTCCTCAGCTCAAGAGCGACAGGGAAGTGCTGGAGAGAGGCCAGCGCAGGGCCACCGAGATGATCAGGGACATTTCATACGAGGAGAGGCTGCGGGAACTGTGGCTGTTTAGTTTGGAGAAGAGGAGATTGAGGGGGGATCTTACTAACATTTATAAATATCTAAAGGGTGGGTGTCAGGAGGTTGGGACATCCCTTTTTTCTATAGTAGCTAGCAACAGGTCAAGGGGTGATGGGATGAAGGTGGAACACAAAAAGTTCCACTTAAACATAAGAAAAAACTATTTCACTGTGAGGTGAGGGAGCCCTGGCCCAGGCTGCCCAGAGGGGTGTGGAGGCTCCTTCCTTGGAGGTCTTCAAGACCCACCTGGACATGTTCCTGTGTGACCTGATCTAGGTGAACCTGCTTCTGCAGGGGGTTGGACTAGATGATCTCTTAAAGTCCCTTCCAACCCTACCGTTCTATGATTCTAAATATTTATATGATAAATCAGCAGTTTAATTGTATGCATGTATATTGACTATATAAACACACATATGTAAATAAAAACTTACTGGTTCATATTGACTGTCAGTGAACAATGTTAGTGGTGATGTTTTAATTTTAATATAGCTTTTAAATATTAGCCTTCTCCAGCAGGATGAACTGGTGAGATGTACCATCTGACATGCCCTTGGTCAGAATTGTCCTGACACACATCGTGCCTTTCACACACATTTTGCAGTGTGCTATAAGCTGATTATTTTCTTGGCTGCAGCCCACCCTCTAAGCCTGGGCATTTCAGCAGGGAAGGAATTCCTGTACGTGTGTCATTTGGAAAGCACTGCAAGATCCTTGGGGTTGACTATGCACTATGTGACCTGTACACAAGAGCAGAAATAAATAATAGGGGTGCTATATTTTTTATAACATATGACTGGTTAAACAGTCTCAGAGTGGCTTCTTGAGCAGTAAAGTAATTGTATGTGTGTGGTAGAACATGTTACAACTCTCCCGTAGCTTAAGTTTCACTGTTTGAACTCCCCCACAGGATTTTCAGGGAAATTATAAAAGATATATAGTGGAAGGGGCTGCAAAGTGTAATTCTCACAGTGTTTGGTTTGAGGAGTCTTTGAGATCATCTGGAGAAGATGGGGAGAAGTCTGTTGCAGGATGCTGTTCTTAGGAAGGGTTCAACACGATCCTGATGAATCACTGAATCACTCGGTCACAGCATTTAAAAGAAAAACCAGGCTTGAACTAAGCAAGTCAGGGAATCACATTTCTGTTAAAACTGAATTCCTTCTAAGGTCCCTAAATTGTAGTTATGTATTTTTGATGCTTCTTGAAGATATGTACATTCTCCTAATTTCAATCTTATTATCTTAGCAGTTAGGAAATTTGCATCAACATCTTCCTGTCTGGGTAATTTAATTCCCCTTTTAAAAATAAATTTAAATTAGCAACAATAAAAGAAAACACAAAAACACTGTTGAACTCAAATAGTTACCATAAACAACCCCTCCAAACCAATCAGGCATTGTGCAAAGTTATTGTTTTATTGAGGAAAGAAATGCTAAGAAGGCCAGACTTCTCTCTCAAAAACCTATACTGTAATTCCCAGGGCCTGAAAGGAAAATGGGGCCATAACATGAGGGACACTCGGTAACAGGGCTGGGTGTACAAATGCATGTGGGGAGAAGGGCTGGGCCAACAGGTTGGGTATTTCAGGCCAGCAACATCAACGTTACAAGAAGCTGAATGGGATTGTGGCAGGCTTAAAGGCACACGGCTGCCTTGATCCCAAATTCCTTAGCAAATTCAGGAATCATTTTGTAATCAATTTTGTCACGTTTTTCAGTCCTTCTGACTGTATGGCTCATATTCTGCACTCTGCATCGCAGCCCAGGTCACCAATGAACAAGATCCATTTTCTAGTACTTGTTTTCTTTTTTCACTTTAAATTGCCAGGTGCCAGAAAAGCCCTGTTTTGGTTTGGGATAGCAAGTCATTCCCAGGAAAACTGAAACCCCAAAATACAAACCAAAGCATTGTATATTTCAGGGGAAAAAGTTCAATGAAATATCTCTACCCATCTTCAGTTGTTTTATTTCTAAGCAAAATCTGAAACTAGAAACAACTTCACTCATTTTGTCCCTTTTAACTATTATTTCCGTGGCAAGACAGAAGGCAACTAACAGACAAACAAGTTATTTGTGAGGTACCTATTGCAGAATGTGGGGTTTGCTGTATTCTCATTTAACTGGCCTTGAATGCGAAGGGTTTCAAAATCCTCCATACTTTTTAACTGTGTAAAACATAAAACCACAATTTGTTAACATCATAAAACGTCTTTGTGGCATATTCTGATAGATTGGCAGACAACATAAAGTCATTTTAATGCTGAGGTAACATCAAATTATAACGGAAGGATATTGGTTTGACCATGCCAGGGAAGTCACTGCATACTTGAGAACCAGATTTTGTAAAGTATAAAATTATTTTAGTAAGGGGAATGCTTTAGGTACTGGATTTTCATTAGGAAGTGGTAGAACACAAACAATTGTGTCAGTAAACTATATTAAAAAAACATAAGAGGAATCTATGAAGGGCTCCCTGTCTATACATGATGAGATCTGTTGTCCAGTTATTACCGAGCTGGGGCTGAAGTGGTACAAATAAACTGGAAAAAAAAGAAATTGGAAGCTATGCTTTGAAATATGCCAGCTAAGCTACCAATCTGAAATCAGCACAGGCACATACAGACCACAGGTTGTGAGCACTATTCATGTATCCTGCATGAAACGGATCTGTCAGTCCCAATTCATGTCCCACGTACACGGCACAAAAATATACCCTTAAGAATGACTGCCCTTGTTGGGAGCTTCAGCGAAAACGTAAAAGGAAGAAGGAGCCACAGAAAATCAACCTCCTTTGAGCATGTCACAGAGGAGCAGCGTGGGAAAGTTGATATTCCTGATGACCCATGAGAAGGGAATGATGCAAGAATGGGCCTTCAAAATGCTATAGCTGCAGCAGATCACAAGCCAGACACTGATCTAGATCTATCTCCACGCCTTATGTGGTCAGCAGAGGGGCTTAAACTAATGACTGCAAACAACTGCTCTCTCAGATATATTCTGGGGTCCCTGATGCACCTACATAACAGTCTTTAGAAGTGAGTTTTGTTTCAAAGCTCAAATCACAGACCCATTTTTTTGTAAGATCTCCAAGTAAAGGAACTTGAAATCTTGTTGAAGAAAACCAGTCAGCTACAAATTTACAGACTGGGACCAAACCACCCACATAGCTTTGAACTTTCTTTCTAATTGTGTTGGAACTCCACGCTTACATTCAGGGAACTGGTGGGGTCTGTGGTCTGCACGTCACAACAGACCTCTTCCAATAAGGCTGATCAGAAGAGCAGAAGGTTAAGTATCTGTAAGTGGAGTCATGCGTTTCATGTTGTTAACTGGCACGATATTTCCCACAATACACTTAAGAGATGTATCTTTTTTTTTTCCTTCCCCCTTTCAAAATGTCAATGAGCAAACATATTTTTCACAAATTATTGAATGAGTAATTGCCAACATATTTCTGCCCATGAGATTGCTCACAAGCTATTCACTCAAATGACTGCTTTGTATATTTTAGGAATTCGCCACTCATGGATTAGTATTTGTATGGGGCTGTTGGTCACCCAAATCACCTGACACCCTATTTTTTTTTCCCCTTTGGTTGGTAAATTTACAACCCATCAAAAGCTTTCGTAAGAGCTGCACACAGACTTCCAGTTCAGGCATTCAATGGCATACAGAAATGCATCATTGCATGTGACAGTTTTTCTACAGAATATCACTCTAATGAATGTTTGTGGAAAGGGAAGGAATTGCCTCAATTACCATCAAAACAAATAGTTACACTCAAACAAAAGTTCACTTTTTTTCCCCCCCCAACAGTCATCAGTCTTTATGTACTAACCTCCATTGACAGAATACATTTCCAGATTTTACAGATGAATAGAACACTTGTTAAAACCACTCTAAAATCCTTGGTTTAGCACATCATCATTCCAGCACCGTGTATATGTGACTCCTCCTATCCACAGCAGCCCCATACACACATCACAGGGGAAGAAACAGCCATCGCTATTACTTAACTCTATTTGGAGTGTATCAGCCTTTATTGCCATCCCCCCTCCAAGGATTTGTTTGTAAATCCTAACCCGCTCCAAACTCGGTGCCATACCTTCTGCCTTTCCAACAGGCTTCTCATCGATTGAAGCATATAGTAGCAGCCACATTACTGGAGGATCCTCAGTAAAAATCCAGGGCAGCTTTCTGAATGGCTGCCGAACAATTATATCCAGTTTGCTTTGATAACTTGTTGAAACAACCATACTAGCTCCCATGAGTTAAGCAAACAGCATTTGGTCCACAGAGTATTTCACCCAACCATCTATCAGTCTAACAGAATGCCCCAGAACAGAAAAACATGGAAGATATTTTCTTTACTCATCCAATATAGCTCTAGGAACAGATACACCACTTGGAGAACACACACATACCTTAGCAGACTACCACGAATCTACGTGCACTGTGTCATCACTAATTTGCCCCAAGACATGTCAGCATCTGATTACAATTTTTTTCTTTTAGTTTCTATTTTTAAGTGTGTGTCTGTAAAAGACTATTAATAAGAAATTTAAAGTGTTCTCAGTTAACCAAACAGTTGGCAAAAGGGACACACTTCTCCCTGGCTAACAGTAGGCCTGCTAGTCCACTGCCAGCAAAGGTGAGCAGAGGCCTCACCAACACACCTGGCCAAATTCAGCCAGGCCTTACGAAAGGCTACGGAAGACATTTCAGAAAGATGTACCTTGGAAGATTTTACTGACACAAAAGAATCCTGATCTTCTGCTGAAGAGCCTACAAGGGATCAA
This sequence comes from Colius striatus, assembly GCF_028858725.1. Lineage (NCBI taxonomy): Eukaryota > Metazoa > Chordata > Aves > Coliiformes > Coliidae > Colius > Colius striatus. The sequence goes on from NC_084764.1 coordinate 7,943,000, forward strand.
AAAAATCGGAATGCCCAAAACACGTTGGCCAAGTGCATCCTTTCAGTAGGATCTGTACTATGGGGCTTCTCGGGACCGTAGAAGCAAACTGGGAGTTACAAAAAATACCTGAGGAGCCACTAAGTGATTCACTAACCTTGGAGCTTTAGTAAAGGTTTTTATAACAGATAATGCCCTTTGCAGTGCTGTTGGAGTTTCTGGCAACAATGGCATGGGGCCTAAGGCAAAGGTGGCACAGGAAAAACAACAGCAATGCCTTTCTGTCCTTACCAGTTACCCTCCCAGTGCACATCCTCAGTACACTATTACGTTACAAAAGCAGCTGACATTTATTAATCAAACCAAATAATATTTATAGCGTCCCTTTCTCTGTCCTTTGGGAGACAGAAATTCAAACACAATGAAATACAATCACAACAGCAAACTACTAAACATCTGAAAATAGTAAGCCATTCCAGCATTAATCAGGATAAAATCTCAGGTTTGAGAGAGAAGACAAAGGGATTGACAAAGAGAGCGAATTGTGGCTCATTGAAAAAAAAGATCAGCCCTTCCCTCTTCTTGTTGTGGCAAAGGCTCAGTCAGTCACCTGCAAGCCTGCTGGCTGCATCTCCTCTGAAACATTACGTGGTTCCTGGGACACTACCACCAACATCTTCTCCAGTTTCTAGAAGATGCCTGGTATGGTCGAGCCCGAGGCCAAGTCCACGAAGCACTCTCCCAAACAGCTCCTGGGAGTTCCCAGCAGCCAGGGACTGCTCTCAGTTGGCATTTTTCATATGCCTGTCCTGTCTTGGAGCTCGAGACAGACGGTATGGACGCTGGCTATTTTGGGCCAGTTGACCTCAGTGCCAGAAAATGGTCCAGAATGCCTTCAATTTACTAGCATGGACATAGACAGTGATGTGAGCCTTCAAGATACATGGTGTCAGCTCTGAGTTATCTCTCAGAGAGATGCCAGATACTTTTTCTTTAAGGATTTGAAGCTATGTCCCCAGAATTTGAGAGACACGCACATACTCTGTGGCAACTTTAATCTCCTAGATGGCTCTTGAATATAACTGCATTCTAGCAATTCCTTTCTCTGCTGAAACAATAATACCAACCAAAACATCAGCACAGCTCCCAGACTACAAATGTTTCATGGCCTGGAACCAGGAAAGGCCTGAACTGCATGTATGCAACCAGTAAAGACAGTGACAACGTGCAAGGGAAGCTGGGGATAGGGTGGTGAAAAGGAGTTTCAGAAAATAAGGTTTTGGTTCCCTTTGTTGGTGGGCAGAAGTACTCCAAGTTTTATAGTTTCCCACCATGACTCTAGCAGGTTTCCCACTCCCTAATAAACTCTTGCTACTGAGAACAGCTTTCATCCCAAGAAGGCCCAACAAAACTGAGTTGGTTAGAGCCCACTGCTGAGTGACTTCAGGTACTCTGTCTCTGCAGCACTGACAAACCCAGGGAGGGAAGATGCAGAAAGGTAGATGAGATCTGGATCACCTATGGTACCACTGGGATTTACTGTCACGAGGTCAAAAGGCCAGGCACTCCAAGTAGGGAGCTGGAAGGCAAAGGAATCACTAATATACAACTTGTACAGCTTAAAATACATTTTTCCATCTACCAAAGCAAGGGAGGGACCACCCAGACAGGACAAGAGGAAATATTTTCCAAGGCTAAAAATTTCTTTGATTTTCTGTAAGAGCAAGTGAAAAGCTGGGAAATCATAAGCAAGGAACAAGCCTACCCTGGCCACGGGGACAGGCAGGCATAGCCAAGTAGGTCTATAGTTGCTGAATTCCTAAGACAGTTATAAGGAAAACAAGAAGTTGGATTTATTCTTACATGATAAAAAATTGTCCAAATAACTCTGCCCACTTGTAGGCACCTAAATTTAATGTTTACATGAGCTAGATGGAGCAATATGTACTAGATTTTATTACTAATTAAGGAGTTTTACACATTCCTACCCAGACAATTCTCACTCCTTAAGGTTTGTACTTTGTATTTGCTACAAGAAGGTGGAAGATTACGCATCAATTTATGCTGAAAAGACAAATAAGCCTCTAGAAGTACCCATGTTGACCAAAAAGGCAGATATCTGTGCAGATGTACTAGAGGGGCCAAAGAAAGAAGGGTTATACATGAGTGGCTACCAAAAGTATGGCTTTCATGTCCCCTGTGAAGAGAAGTTCTTCTAATTTTGCAGCTCCGTGCCCCTCTTTTCACTATGTCACATTCCTCTGGTCACAGTCATACCACCCTTGCAAGGAGTTAAAAGTACCCAAGGGCACCAAAAGCATCTGTATGTAAAAGATCAGAAAGGTAATAAATGTCTGCAGATAAGAGGCCTCTGATATCCACACAATCCCCTGCCCAGGGCCAGTTCTGCAGCCTACAATACCCTCAAAGGTAGAGAACATGGACTGCAGTGAGGAAAAGGAAGGTTTGCCAGCCCATGGCACTTAGACCAGCTCCTTCAACTGACAGCACAAATTGCTTCCCCACCTCTCACCAAGACATCAGTTTGCAGGAGTGGCTGGCCATCACCTTGGTCACAGGATGAGTGTGGCTCACGTCCACAAATCCTGGCAGCATAAGCACCTCTGTATCACAAAGGTTGAGCCACAACACACTATACGTACTTGCACTAAAGCAAAGATGATAGCAGTTGAGTTAGTCCCAACCAGGGTAGAGATTTCCTTAATATTTAACCACTGATGACTCTGCTTTGGGCTTTTATGCAAACAGTGAAGCCCACTTAAACCCACTGGAGAATATCCCTTGCTTCTGTGATGTTGCTGCTGTTTTTCAAGGTGGGCAAGACTCTGCAGAGAGGTCAAAGTGACAATGGGAAATGTTCTCAACAATACGCAGGGGACCAGGAAGTAAATCTGCAAGCCAAAACAGCAAGTATGACTCCCAAATCAAGTAGAGAATGACCAGGGAGTGAGCTAAGGCCTGACAAAGATGGCAACTGGACAAACTCCACGATGGTCATCACAGTGTCATGCAGAACAGAGCCCAGCATGCAGCAAGTATGATTTCCATTACTTTGCATCCAAGAACACATCTGATCTACCACATAATAAAAAAGAAAGCCTGTGCCAGCAGTTTTAAAAAGCAGTTGGAAAGGGAAACCAATAAGCTCATGCCTTCTGACCTTGCTTGGGTTTAGTCTGGTTTCCTATGGCAACAAGGTTTGTGCGTGTGTACATGTATGTGCCCAATAAGTTTGCATGTAAAAGATAGGCAGAAAGTGACTATCAGGGTGTTTAATACCTGGTGAACACATTGCTGGTTTGTGATCAGACCTGACACTTGACACAGGTTTCCAGGATAATCACGTTCCTACAAGTTTTGTGGAAGCAAGTGGCCACCGAGACCAGAGACCCTGAAGTTTCCCAGCTTGGAGGGAAAGGCTGCACTGTAAGTGCATCTCTTATTGGGCACTGGAAAATCCACACAGGAAAGGGCAGTTATGAATGCCTCAACTGCAGGAGAAACACCACAACTTGCAGCAAAGCGTGAGGTAACCACAGGAAATCAGCTTTGTCCGTTCTGCTGCTACCCTACACAAGCCATTCAGGTGACATCCCTTTCCCTGCTTCTCCTGGTAAAAGTTAACAGGGACAACCCCATTGCTGGTCTTCAGAAAACAGATTCTGAATGACAGCAAGGAGACAGGGACTTCTAAACCAGATTTGGTTTTAAGACTGTGGTTTAGGTCAATAGCCACGTGAATAAAACGTTTCATAAGACAAGTGAGAACCAAAGGGCCAACGATGGGCCAAGAGACATCGCAGGCAGCTCAGCTGGCTTCTCTAGGGAACAGCTGAGAAAAACTAAGTGTTGGCATTGCTGAGGTCTGCCTGATAAAAAAGGACAGTTAATTTGTGGTCAGTGTGGTTTGGGAAGACCCACCAAACCCTTTGTCCCTATCCATGTACATAGCTGCCTGACACAGCAGGCCACCCTCTTTCTCCTTCTCAGTACTTATTAATGACAGAGAGGGAGCAAACAACTATTCCAGCCAGGAACCTTCAGAAATCACCAGCAACCTGTCCATTCAGATGGGATTCTAAGAAAAGTAAACAAAATAGAAGGAAAGAGTGTACACCAACCTCCACAACTCAGTAACCAGCTGCCTAGGATCAGTCTACCCCAAACTGTGTCTGCTTGTTGAAGCCTCCATTTTGCTGAAACACCTTTAAAATCCCATAGACCATCTGCAAAAACAGAGGTCAGTGTTTCAGCCTGGGAGAGGACATGGAAGTCCTGCTTATTAACATTCTGCCTGAATCACAGAACCCAGCAATTCATGTAGGCTAGTCAGATTTACAGGACAGAGTAGCAAAGCCCCTATAAAGCAGTTTGAAGAGGGAGTGATGGCCAGTATTTCTGTCACTCCTCTTAGCAGAGACAGTGTCTGTAGTATGAAGTTCTACATACGAGAAAACTCCCTCTTTCCTGTAAAAGCCAAAATTGCCATGTGTCATTGCTATGTATTGTTAAATAGCTATCCTGTTTGACTCCAAAGAGACTGCTCTCCCTGCCTGATGAAATCATATTGCTACATATTGCCATAATTTTGGATCCAGAAATCACTCCAGAGTCCTCTTAAAAAAAAAGTCTTTTCGTTTTGGTCCAAAGTCAGATGTGAAATGTTCAAATCTTCCCTCTCAATGTCAACAGGCAATACAGGAGCACATCTAAGAGCAGAACTGAACCACATAGTCTTCCTTAATTTTCAATGAAGCTGGAACACAAAAGGTTCCACTTAATATAAGAAAAACTATTTCACTGTGAGGGTGATGGAGCAGTGGCACAGGCTGCCCAGGGAGGGTGTGGAGGCTCCTTCCTTGGAGGTCTTCAAGACCCACCTGGACATGTTCCTATGTGACCTGATCTAGGTGACCCTGCTTCTGCAGGGGGGTTGGACTAGATGATCTCTAAAGGTCCCTTCCAACCCCTACCATTCTATGATTCTATGAATCTATGAATCCATAACAATATTGTTTAAAACCTTAATTGTCATTTCCCGGGTAGGAGACACACGCCACACTCACAAACAGCTTCTAAAAGGTTGATTTTTCTGTCCTCCTTATATACCATTGACTGTGTCCTCAGAACCCTCTTCTCTCCCTGCACAAGCTTCTGATGACACTGTAAATATTCTGAGTTGTGCAACACTCTTTTTATTCACATTTTGTCCTTCTGCTTTTACATGGCACCACTCATCCCTAAAACTGATACTGATCCCATTAAATTCAGCATCAAGAACCAGGCATATGTTTTTTCTTCTCTGTTTTTAAACTTGTGGCTGCAGTTTGGAAGGGATGGGGTGAAGGGAAAAAAAAAAACCAAACCTAGCTTAACTAACCACAGCAAAATTGTTGGTGAAAAACACAGCAACTGTAACAACTTATAAAATCAAAAGTTGTTAATCTAAGAGAATCTTTAATGATCTTTTTGACAAATTTCAGAGACTAATCCCTGCTTTTGCAAATTTTCCATCCAGGTATCATCAGATGAGACTATTTCTAAATGTTAGAATGTTACCTATAAATTTAACTAAATCAGGACTAGAGGTTCCAAAACCCACAATGATTAGATTAAATTAGGATAGCAGGTATTTGAGTTAACTTTATCTTATGGTACCAAATTAAGCAGTTTGATTGTGTGTTACGTGTCCCAAACTATCCAGCCAGCTTCATGAAACATAATGTCATATTGCTGAATGATCCTGGCAGGCATGTGGAATTACAATTCAAACTCAGTCTCTCTAGCCCTTCCCTGGTTTCTCCTCCATCTAAATACCTGCAGGTCCCAAGATTGCCAACAAGTGTTTCTTTGAGGAGCCTTGTTGGCTTAAGATTCCTTACCAAATTAGACTTACTTGGACATACAAGAAGTGTTTATAGCCTTAAACTTGAATCTCTGAGCTTACCAAAAAACCCCTACCCCAAACAGCAACTGCTCAAAATAAGAAAACATCAATACAGAGTATTTAGTGGGAAGATACAGAAGGGAAATTCTCAATTGAAAGACAAGGTATTTCTAAGGAAAATATTAGTGATATATCAAGAAATAGAGGATTAGAATCATACAGAAATTAAAACCTTCTTCATATACTGCCCAGAAATAAACATCAAGTAAAATATCAAATAAAAAGCAATGTCTAGGGTGGTCAGCAATAAGTGACAGGTAAAGAGATTGTTCATGGGTAGTTCAATTGTTAATCAGCAGTTCAAATGGAGACAAAACATCTCCAGCCTTTGCTCTCAACAGCAATTTTTAATATATATTTGTAATGTTAATTTTTTTTAAAAGGAAAACATGACTATTACTATGGACTAAACATGAAAAGGGGATTAACATTTCTTTTTAATATTCATATTTATTTAATAACATTTATATTAACAGATGACAGAATGATAAATGGCAGTGTGCTGCTCTGACAGGTTTTTTTTCTGATCCAGACTTGTTTAACATTTCAGCTTCCACTGCTACCTCAATGGAATGGGGTTTTTCCTTCCTACTTTGGGTTATATTAATATTTAAAACAAACAAACAAACAAACAAAATCATCCTAAAGCTGCTTTGTTGGTTGTAAACGTGCAGGAGAGTTTTGTTTGCACATGACTGAGCCAAAACATGCTGCTTTATATACCTGAACTGCCAGTATGATGCCGGTGGGCTGGATGCTGACTACGTGTCACAGGACTGGAGTAATGGGACAGCACAACACAGATTTGACTGTTATCTAAACATGCAATTAGTTTTTGGGTTATTAGCTGTAGCAGTCATTATGCATCTTCTATTGGTAATCCCCTGACTGGCTGTAGCAAGAATGACAGAGGCAAGTTTTAATTTTTTGTTTGTTCTCTGCCTCACTAGAAATTTGGATTTTTAGTTTGTTGGGGTTTTTTTTTTACCTCTAAATTTATAAAGGAATTATAATCATGGCTAGGTTTTAATGCCAGTTTCTGCTCTGGCCACTCAGCTTTACTCTCATTTACTGGAAACAAGACTATTGTAAATAATGTATGGAAAGAGAGCTGCCTTTGGCCTTTACACACATGGGCTTGGAATCTGTATTATGCCTAACAAACATACTTCTCTCTTTCTTTTTCAATGCAAAATACTCTCTTACACACATACCAGATCCTTGAATAAGCATATACAAAGTAAAACTTTAATTGAGCTTTACTTCTAGTAGGCAAATGTGCCTCTTAAGCAACTGTTTTAAAACATCTTCAAGGTCTCCGTTGCAATGTTGCCTAATTTTAGAATAAATGAATGAAAGAAAGGCATTATAAATGTCCCTCCGAAGAAGCAGCCACACCTGAACTCATCATGCTTTATCCTTTTAATTCCAGAAAGAGCCCCCAAGTAGTTTTGGTTCTATTTTTTATGTTTAAGTTTACTTTGTACATTTTAGCAATTTGGCTTCAGTTTTGGTGCTCCTCGAGGGGTAGATCAGCTTGAGCCTGGCTACGGCAGGCACTGAGGCAAGCTGCTGGCTCTGCTGCCTGGCACTGGCCACCTCAACTCTGGGAGACATCACACGTGTGTCACACCACTGGTTTACAAGGATTAAACCCACTAAAGTTAAGGCCAAGAGCAACTATATTCCATATGGATATCAGAAAGCAGTATCTCACCATTATCAGATTCTGTAGATATTTGTACTTAGAGGTGACAGAGAAAGAAATGCTGTGTGGTTTAGGGACTATGCCTAAGGTTAAAAACCAATGGCCTAAAATTTCCAATTTGCTTGTCTGAGGTCAGGCTCCTGAACTAGGCAGCAGAGAAAGGGAGGCCAATAAATAAAAGCATTTTAAATCAAGGAACAACTGTCTAATACCATGCTTATGCTACCTACAGCTGCAAAAGTCCACCTATGGCAGCAATTGGTATTTTTAGCTCTGCAATTAAATAAGTGGATTTTGTTTGGAAAATGTGGATAATGAAGTAAGCAACATTTGGCCCACAATTGCCTTATCACTATGGAGTTAAAAAAAAATCCAAACCAAACCTCCCTTGGTGTTAGACACCTCAGACACACGTTCATGACTTCTCAGTCCCTGTGCCAGAGACTGTTTCCAAGTAAAAATCGTGACATGAAGCCATCACCAAAATAATTTTGACCTTCAAGGACAAATTAAAATGGAAAAAAGCAGCAAAAAAATCTGCTGTTTTTCCCCTTGAAGTCCAGATGATGCCTACTCCCTTAGATATAAAAAAGTAGATGGAGGAAAGAAAGAAGAGACTCCTGTTACATAATTCTTCTCAAGAACCACGTCATGCACATGTGGCTACCTAATGCATACACAGAGGCACAGCAGGAGCTGCACAAAATGTATGGGGTTTGGAAATAGACAGACATGGACAAAATGCAGGTGGTTTCACGAGTACACACACAAACACACACACATGCAGAGCTGAGAGCTGTGGCCCTCAAATAAACGAGGCTACTGAATGGACTGATACAATTCCTCTTCAGTGAAAAAGGTTTGGAGATGTGGTTGGTGTAGGGGAACAGTGTGCACCTCATACACACGTATGTTCAGACACATTTTCAAAGCAGCTACTGGAACAGCAATAAATTTGTGAAATCCCTCTCCAGCACAACTGTTTCCCTACATAGATGAACCATACTGCAGTTTCATTAACAACTTAAAATCTATTAACCTACCCAAATGCCTTGTAAACAAATGAACTGAGGACAGATTTGTTTGATTCTATTTATTATCTTCAGTTACTATACTTTTCCCGAGGTTTATTTTTTAATGCACATATACCCAGTCCCCATCCTACAGAGTCCTACTATACTGGTTCAAATTTCTATCAGAAATTCCTTCAACAGGAATGAATCAAGAGAATGATTTAGTATAATAAGAGTGAAAAAGCACTAACCGTTATTTAACTGGGACAGTGTTAGCTAACATTTCACATGTGAAGAGTGGGGAATAGGAAGGGACCATGTTTCTGTGGTAGCAGTGAGTTCAGTCGTGTTTAGTGAGTGTTACATGACTGGGGCAGGGATCTTTTGTAGATCAGAACACCCAAATTAATCTGAAAAGAAAAGAATAAAGATGAAATGCAATAAATGTTATTTTATGCAGAACAATGTTTTCCTCCATTTCAGTCTCATCAGATTTTCCTGATTTTTTTTTCTTAAGATTGCTTTTCTTGCATGTAATATCTGCTTAAATTTGGGCAGCAAACAAAATAGCTAAATCGTGATGCTTCTGCTGTATATATCAGCTGAACAAAATAAATGAAAGGGATGAATATGCCTCAAAAGAAGAGGTCAAATAACAACTTCAGAATGAAAAATGATCACTCTTGAACCAGTACTTCTTGTAGAGAAGTCTAAAGGAGTTTAGCTAATGGCCTCACCCTAGGAACAGAACTGACTCCATAATCTCATGAACCATATGGGAGAATAAATAAAGGTCTTATGCAAAAAGATACGGAATAGCAGGTTACAAGGGTTTCAGCACTTGTATTCATTTAGGAATCTTTAAACCTACTGGCATGGAAGTACTTGATCACATTTTGTTTACCAAGTGCTAAACTGCAGGATCTCCACTCTCAGTTTGGCAGCTGCATCAAACATACGTTTTTAAAACCCCTAACACTGAGAAAGGCCTGGCTTGATTATGGATAGTCACAGAAAGAAACAAACATGCAAGTTAATGAGCAATGGGCCTATAGTCTGTGTGACACAAGTTTGGGAGATCTCTGTTCAGTTGCCAGACAAGAATTGGTAGTGCTTTTTAAAAAAGAATCATTTAAAAAAATCCCCCCACTCTCATCTTCTGACAACCTGAGCAGAGAGGACCTGGAAAACCAAACATTCCTCTCAGGTTTTGAAGATTCCCTCTGGCCTCTTGCAGATGTAACATGGGGCAGGGAATTAATAAAGCTGGAATATCTACTGCTAATGGGTTTACTATGCATGTGAACAGATAAACAGTCAAACAGAACTACATCCTATGGAAACAGTCAAACAGAACTACATCCTATGGAAACTGTTCAAAACAGCAACACACAGAAATTCAGAGAGACCAGGAAGATCTTTCAGGGAGGGCTGCACAGTCTTTCTTCCACTTCTGCAACTGGACCATTAAAAGTAAAGCAAAATTCAGCAAGAGCTGATTTTCAACATAATCAAGGTATTTTTACCCATTGTGAAAAAAAAAGAGGGGGGGAAAAAAAAATCTCAGATGCAATAGTGCAAGACAAAAGGCCTTTCCCTGCAAGCATCTGCTTCTCTGAGCAGGGCTTACTGCTGTGAGGAGCCCTGTTGTGGCCAGGCTGAGTCCTGTTAGAAACCTGCTTGGAAGAGGAAAGCCCTTGCTGGATCAGGATGTGCTCCCTTTACTCAAGAAATAGCTGGTGGGTTTGCAAATACTGTACAAAGCTGTGTCTCACAACAGACTGCTGGTGAAGACAGCCAGCCATAAAATATTTTTCTGACTGTATGGTTAAAATTGGGGTTTGAAAAACTGAAGGGAAGTTACAGAAATGCAGGCAAACACTGGTCAATAAACACTTCTTTTTAAAAGAAAAAATGTTCTCAACTCCATAAACTGTCATGTAATCAAACAGTCTGCCCTGTACCTCAGCAGAATTAATACTGAACAGGCCTTAAAAAAAAGTCAGCAAAGATCTATGAAATGAACTCTTCATTTTCTCAGTGTACAGTGAAGGCTGTGTAGCATTAAACCATCTTTACATTTTGGTAAATCAAGAAAAAGACCCCCTTTTGCCTTTATTATTTCTAGTGTGGGTTTGCACACACATGTATTTGTGGGCATGTGCACGTACACATCTGCCCATGCAGCCATAAAAGAGTCTGCATGCACATCCAAGGGCTTGCACATTCACAAATTTGGGGGCAGGAAAAAACAAAGAATTAAAACCAAAACAAACCAAAAATGCACCTTGTATAGTAATTTTAATAAGTTTGAACTATTGGGTAAATTATTCTCTAAAAAAAAATGTTCATGGCTTCTGCTTCTGATTTTATTTTAAAGAGCAAAACCACAAAGCACTTGAAGAAAAGAAAACCAAACAATAAAAAAAAGGGCAATGCTAATAGCCTGTTTTATAGACTCTTTATTCTTGTATTTCATTCAGTTTGGCCAGTAAAAGAAAAGAAACCAAAACTAAAAAGAAAAAATCCATTGTTTCTCTTCCCATCCCAGCCATTTTACCTCCCTGCTATCATGCACTAACACAGATCAGATGCATTTGGATTTTTTGACATGGAATATAAAATAGAGTCTTTTAATTTCACCTTCTTAAAAAGAGAATTGTTTCTTCTGTCTCTTCTCACAAATATACTTTAAAAAAAAAAAACACAACAAAAAAAAAAGGGGGTTTAAGAAGTCATTGCCATAGGTCCTTCAAGATGAGTTTTAGGGTCACACTTTAATGCAACATCCTTTACCCTGCATGCCCGCTGAGCAGAGCTTCGGGACTTCTCTGTCATGCTGCACCCAAATACTTCAAGCTCTTGGTAATGCTTAGAGACAAAGGTGTGGGTGACTTGCCAGTGTATTGACTAGAATAGTTCCACGTACAAATCGGTATCCTAAAGCTGGGATGTTTTTCTTGCCCCTCTTATTCCCTTCAGTTATAGGCCGGCCTTTTGCTACAACTCTGACACAAAAACACATCCCCACCACCACCACCACACAATTATCTACGTGTGGAATACATGTAAACAAATCCTATTTTTGTGTAGTGGATTCCTCCTTCTCACCCTTGTTTTACCTCAGCTTATAAAGCAGAGGGTACATGATCCTCTCTCTCTGCCTTCTGCCTTCCATCGTTGTCTGCAAAGCCCTGCAGATGGGTAAGTGGTTCCTGATGCGGCCGTGCTGCCCTCAAAGCCACGGACAGAGCAGCACACATCACTCATTTACCTACAAAGCAACTTAAGATGAGGAACCTCAACACCAAACTCAGCAGCCAAACAGGAGATTTCTCACACTTACATTGATAGGCCCTGGCATCTGCTTCCTCTGCTCTGTGACCAACTTTGGGATCATCCAAGTGCCAAAAGACAGTGAGTGACCAAGCTGGCTGGTGATCACGTCGCCTCAGGCTGACTCCTCTGCCTCCTGCCTTCACCAGAAGCACTCATCTTGGGCAGGGTAGGAACCAAGGCAGGGGGAGCAGTGGAGCAGGGGACCCTTCCCAGGAACAGTGGCCATAGATGTGGCTGAAAATCTGGGAGAAGTTATGGAAGGAAAACAGAGAGACAGTGCATTCCTGCCTGAGCATGGACAAAGAAGGAGCAACAATGAAACACAAACAAGGGGAATTCAAACCAAAATTAAACAAAACTAAAAAAGAAGGGAGGGAGGATTGAAAGAGGAGAAATGGGAACCATCTTGCCACACTGACATCAGGAGTGAAGTCATTTTTCTACCTGTGCTGTACCACAGCTCCCCAGCAGACATTCATGTGAGGGTAAGGAGGGAGTGCCTCTAGGAATCAACCGTGGATAGGTTTGTTTAAGAGTCTACACGTCACTCTGCTAATTAATTTTTCTCTTTTTTTGGCTTCTTAAGTCTTGATTTGGAAAGAAAAGAAAGTTACCAAATATATTGCCATAAAACTACAGTCCTCAAAGCCACATGATCTCTCCTAATACCATAAGATGTCCCTCTCTTTCTGTCTCCTTGAGAAGAAATTTAATTCCTCTTCCAACTGGGAATTCTGCCTGGCCCTACATTTGGGATGAGTGGGCTGGGGACTCTCTGAGGAACAAGAAGCCACAGAGGCAGACCTATGGTAAAGGCTGAGAACTGTGCCTGGCCACGGGAACACCTCACTGCACCATCCGTGCGCTGGAGATGTACCAACAAACAGCAAGTTAACAACGAGAGGCTGTTTGCATCAAAACTGGCAAACATGTTGGCACAGCCAGGAACTCCTAACAGATATGGTGGGATTTTTCACATCCTCTTAACAGACAAACAGCTCACAGACATTCCTTGTCTTCCCCCCCTACTGCTCTTCTCTTCACCCACCGGCTACTTCTAATGTGACAAAACAAAGGCTAGGAACACACGCTGGAAATTACCTATCACCTCACGATGCAATTAAAGAGGTTTAGAAAGGAAACCAGGATGTTGAGAGAGACCTGGCATCAGCTAGGCACTAAGGACATGGGCACCTATACCAGCTATGTGGGATTTTAGCAAGTCACTCAGCCAAGCTGTCCAGACACAGAAGGGAAAAGGCATTGAGATGTTCCTATTGCATCTTTCTTTGGATGCTCGCAGCTCACAATGCTTAAGTCCAATTGATACTGCTGTGATATTCTGCATGCTGGGGTTAAATAACTGATGGTGTCATGGCTGCTGGCCACTTCTCCCCAATCCTTCTCCTCATTAACTGGCCTTTTTCATCTTCACCCCACGTGCCTGTGCTTGAGGGTGCACAGCACCACAGGCCGTACAGCTGTGACTGGAATGGCAAGAGCTGCACAACAGCACGGGGTTTCTCAGTGCTCGTCCCAGTTCCTCTGCCAGAAAACAACCTTATTTACTTTAGGACAGCTATAAGCTCACAGGTCTGGTGGGCTCTGATCCAGCGGTGCTTTCTGTCTCCCACATGGGTCTGGTGGAACCCCTCATACAGATAGAAAAATCTATATGAAGGGGGTAGATAATTCCAGGAGGAGAAAGGGAAGAATCGTGCCCTTTAAAAACTAGCTGCGATATCCCCACGATACTTTCCCACTGCCTTCCATTTTCTTCCTTCAATCAAGCACCCATCTTGAAAATGCATTTAAACAATTCAAATTATTTTCAATTCCCTTTTTCAGAATGGTTTACACACAAACTGAAGATGTTCAGGTTTCCCATGCAGTTGAGCCTCACCTGCTCGGGCACAAGCCCGCCATAGCTTACGTTATTTAGCATGGCGTTATCCCACACTGTTCACTTTGAGCTGCCTGGAAATAAAGGATGATGGAACACACTTCCCTGACTTTATTCTTAGCAAATTGATTACTATGTTCTCGGCCTAGAAACTCACGTTACTCCAACCCCTTTTTAAGAACCTACATGTCCAACTGGATCAGCCACTTTGAGCTGTGGGAAGAAGCTGACAATAACCCTTTCAGTACCTCAGCTGTCTAGCAAAGGAAGGGACGTCACAAGACAGCGTGGCTGCCTCCTGGGAGACAGAGCTGCTGCAATGGGATGGCAAGGAGAACAGGAGGAAAACAGGGATCTGGCAAATTAAGAGAATGAGGTTTGGGGATGAGGGAAATCCTCTAATAAATGGAAAATGAAATTCACCTCCCTTTTCCTCCCACGCTTCTCCCACCTACATCTGCTGGGGAGAGGAGAGTGTGGTGCCCAGATGTCAGGCCACAACTCAACAACGCTGCAAAGACACAGGGGTCGGTCACATTTCACCTCTGGCTGAGCTGCAGGGAATGATCCCTTTTCTCCTGAGGATGTGAAGGCTGCATCCCAGGGAGCATCCCAGGGAGCAGCGGTACCAGCACACACATCCTTGTCACGTACCATGGAGCTGACAGCATGTACCAACCCCAGGGAGGTTCCACAGAGACTAGAAAGGAGACTCGTGCCATGCTGCTACCACATTATGCATTTCTCCATGTGCAAATATCATCATTAATGAAGTACCTTCTACCATCCTTCCAAAGCTACCTGAGCAATGGCGCCCAAGATCCTATAAAACACAGGTGCCACTTCTTATTTTGAAGAGGAAACCTCTTCACAGGGACAAGTTTTGAAACTCCGTCCTACAAATGAGGAAGCCTGGCTGTCCAGAACTAAAACAAAAAGAGGGGGAAAAAATGCATCGTATATTCACACACAAGTGCTTTGTGTGCCTGTGTGCACACACGTGTGCAGCCAGCCCTGTGACTCTGTGTATTGTTCTGAACTATCCTGGCTCACCTGTACAGAAAAGTGCTGATATTTAACTAAGGTGCAACTTCTCCCTGCTCCAAACAACGTCCACGGACACTGCTGTAGGTCCAAATGCATCTCCTTTGTGGTTATATGCACAAATGGGAGTGGATAATGCTCACAAAGAGGAATTAAACTGAATCAGCCTCATTTCAGACTCAGTTTGGCTGCTGGAGTGCTCCTCTCTGAAGTTTGACACATCTATACCCTCTCTTTTCCCCCAGACTGCTTATCACATCCACAGTACCACAAATCTGCTAACCTTTCCTACCACTTCTACCGCTAATTAGGCTTCATCAGGGTTTTCACTCTCATGCTCCCTACCATAGATAAATGCAGTGGCTGCAAGAACTGCTAACTGCATTACTGGCTATCAGAGCAGCTCCAGTGGTCATGCTAAACAGATGCTAACAACAGGGGGAATATTTGGGCAAAACAGACTTGTGTGGTCACTGCCAGAGTCAACAAACACTATGTAGCATTTCCTACATAGTCCTCATTACCTATTTCAGAGGAAAAAAAGAGCTACAATAACTTTTTATCTCTTTTTTTTGGGTGGGGCGGGGGGTGGGGTATGACATGACACCAGCTAAATTAACCTGGCCCTGATGAACCTGTAGTGTATCTCACAGTATAAAAGCCAAAAGGTATTTATTTAGAGAAAAGAAAAAGACCCTCCAAAAGTATATTTAAAAACTACTAGCACTTCAGCAAGAGTTGATAGTTACTGCAAGCTGAGTAAACAAGAACCACCACAAAACTTGTCTGCAAGTATAACAACAAAAAAATAAGAGTTAATTGCTGTGTGTCCTTCATTAGAGTGATCTCTACAGCCAGAAAGGAGATGGCAGCACATCACAGCTAATGCAAACATCAGAGCCAAAGGTGTTTGTGGTAACAGTTTTAAAAGAGCAAGGATGAAAACTGACATGCAGGTGATCTGTAAAAGATGCTAATACTACTAAAAATTGGGATGGGCCGGGGGGGGGGGGTGTAGAAGGAGGGAGGGTAGGAGTGTTAATCATTACTTCATGAGGCCTGTATTCACAAAGCAATTTTTTACAGCTGGTTGGAGGTATTTCTCAGCCCTTAACTGACAGGAATACAGGAGGCTCAGAGGCCTTAAGCAGCAACTCTATTCACAGGCCCTTAGCCTTTATATAATTGTATTAAGTGCAGTAACAGACGTAAACGATCGTGCACTGACCCCATGCTCCTGCCAATGTATGCCTTGACCTTTGCAAAAAATACCTCAAGAGTTGTACTAGTTTAATATTTGATACGTCCTCTTTTGGGGGAGATTAAATGCTACTCTGGGAGGTATATGCACTCGAAGGCTCCAGCAGGCCCTTTCCATCTTCGGTGACGAGGATCTGCTTTTCTCTCCTATCCTTAAATAAGCAGAGTTGGTCTATTTTGTTGCTAAACTAGCTGATGCCAGTAAAGCACTGCTGAGCTTTGTGGATCCTAATGAAGGGTTTGACCTAAACCAGGTGGCACTGGAGCCCCTAACCTCTGAAGGCACCTGCCCCATCGTAGCAGTTTTCTGAAGGAAGACATTGTTGTTGTTTCACAGCAAATGGTTCGCTGCAACTCGTCTGCAGGTAACGGCCGGCGAGAAATGAGGTGCCAAGAATGAAAGGACAAAAACGGACTTCTTGCAAAAAAAATAAGCCTCCCTATGTATTATATTTACTCATAAACTGAAGTAAAAATTAGAACCACAGAAAATATGAAGAGATTTTGCTGTAGTTACTCATCTCCCTGAACTTGTGATTGTGTAACTGAAACACGTTTCCTCTTTCTCCAAAAATTGCCAGGTCTGGACAATCCCGAAACACGACCGAAGACAACAGTATGGTTTGTTGTTTTACTAGCAGGGGGTCTTTCTGCTTTTAAAACACGTGCCAGTAATTAATTTGCCTCTCGGTTGCCTGCCTCAGGATTACAGTGCTAGGCAGAAAATTGTACTGACTGTCTCGAGGATCGTGGATTAAAAAAAAGACAACACAAAAAAACAAACTACAAACACAACCTAAGAGATAAAAACTATGATAACTGCAGCCGTCGGACAATGCTCTCAACTATGAAGTCAAAGAGGGCGTTAACTAGCAAACAAACATGGAAAGATGGAGTAAAGGAGGAGATTTCTGGCAGAGCTCACTAATTTTTTCTCTTCCCCACGTTCTGGACAACAGGTTTTGCTCAAAATCAACGTGACGGCCTTTTTATACAGAACTTACATCAATTTCCAGGTGGTTTTGCCACTCCTTTCGACCCCCTGGACTCCCTTCCCACAGGCCTGGGCCTTTCCCCGAGGGGACGGCTGTGTGGTCAGACGGGCCTGGCAGGAACAGCCACTGGGGCGCTGGGCTGGGGCTGCGGGGAGTGCGAAGGCACTGAGCCCTCGCCTCAGCCCGAGGGAGCCGCGGGGAAGCCCGATGCATCGCTGCTCTCACCTGCCTGCGGCCCTCGCTGCTCCCACCGTGCCTCCATCCTCGACGGCGCGGCCGCCCCTGAGGAGAAAGGCAAAGGGAGACGGGGGTTAGGCGGGTCGGCGGTGCGGGAGCCGCCGTCAGCTGCCGCGGGGGTGCGGGGCTGCGTCTCTGCTCCTCCCTGGCTCACCTGGCCTGATGCCTCGAGGGGAGCGGAGACTGCTCTCCGAACCCCCGGGGTCCCCTTCACCCCTGGGGACACACAGACACGCACACACACAGAGCGCACAGACAAGCCCGAGCACGGAGCCGCAGGCCCGCCCCAGGCCCGCACGGCAGCGGGGCAGGCCAGGCCGTCCCGGGGCGGAGGAGAGGGGCGACGCTGCCCCCGGGGCTGGCTGCCCGGTCGGGGGGCGCGGCGGCAGCGGCAGCGGCCCGGTCCGCCCGACGTGTCAAACTTCCCTGCTTTGCGGTTCGGAACGTGTGAGGAGCGAGGGCAGGGAGAGGGGGCGGGGGAGGGAGGCAGAGCCGCGGCGGCGGCCGGGCCCGGCGCGGGCAGCCCCGGGCAGAGAGGAGCGGTCCCCGGTCCCGCCCGCGGCCGCAGCGGCCCCCAGCATAGCAGCAACAGTTGTCTGGCAAGGCGAGGAGCCGTGCAGGAGCCGCACCAGCCAGGCTCGCCTCGCCACTCGCGTTGCCTGAGCTGCCCCCCCAAATCGCTCCTGGTTTCGGTCCTCTGGAGGGGCAGCGATAGGCAGGGAAGAGCTGGGATGCTTTCTCAGCCTTAGCTTGGTTGATCTCTCTTACCACTTCTCTTTTTCTTTTCTTTTTTCCTCTCAAGTTCCCTCTAGTACCTCATCTCTCCCTTTAAAACAGGCTCACATGAATAAACCCCCTATAAAGACGTTTGCTGGCGACCAGAAAGGACAAACACCTTTAAAAAAGCCAAATTCCCCCTCTAAATAGAAGAAGACAAGTATGTATGAAAATGCGAGTCATCCTGAAAGATACTGTGCCCCTTCCACCTTTGTTTTCATCAAGCCAGCTACTGCTCAAGCTACGTGTCCTGAGCAAGAAGGAAAGGAGGGAGGGGAGCAACGAGGTGCTTTTCCTTTGCCTTCTTTCCTTGCTTATCCCTTAGCCGGCCTTTTACTCTTTTCTAAAGTGCGGGCGGGTCTTCAAAATCTCTTTTATCTCTCGAGAAATATTAACTCTTAGCCTCGACTGTGGTTCTCGGCCGATCTCTCCACTGCAGGCTTCCCTGACATGCAAGATCAGTCCTTTCTCAGACGGATCTCCCTCCATACCGCTAGCGGGGGAGCAGAGGGGAGAGCCCTTCTACTTTCTAACAGTTGAGAAATTAGCTCGGCTTCACCTCCCCAGCTCCTTTTTCTTTTACAGCCTGGCGAACTCTAGGCCCCTGTGTTGCATCAAGCGGCCACTCTGCTACCAACTTGCTGCTCAGATCTCTCTTTTACACGAAGCTGATATGCACGGACAGATCTGTAGATCTGTTCTTCCTCGCTACTTCTTTACGGGGGGGGGGGGGGGGGGGGAGGGAGGAAAGGGCGGGGGGGGGGGGGCAAGCCGGGAGGATTTCTCTTTCCTAGTTATTTCTTGCCCACGGAATCCGGGCTAGTAATTACTGCAAAGAGAGGGAAAATGCAGCCTCCCCAACTCCTGCCTGAGATGCTCTCAGTGCTGTGTGCATGCACAAGGCAGTTTCAGAACCACAGAGCTGGTGCTGATGCTGCTTTTGCTCGCTTGCAATCACCTCGTCCAAAAGCAGCGCCTCGGCTGGGTTTTCCCCCAGATTTTGCCTTTTTTTACGCTTTTCTGGAACGCTAGCTCTTAGGGAAAGAGGGATCGGAGGGATCGCAGGACTGCAAGTTGCTTAAAATCAGGTTGGAAGTGGGCAGGGGGAGGGAGGCGCCTTTGGCAAGCGCTTCCATGGTGCATCTCCCGCTAACTGGGGTCTCCCCCAAACCGCGGCGGATCCGTGCGCCTCCCCCTCCTCCTCCCTCCCTATTATTTATGGGGCGATCCCAGTAAATCCCACCCTCCCCATCTCGAAATAAGCCGAGGTTCTCGATTACGGAGCATTTAATGAATCGCTCCGAAGGTTTGTTTGGGTTTGTTTTGGTTTTTTTTTTTAAATGATTTTCTCTCTCTCAACTAGGACACCCGTGTTTTTTAAGCACGGTTATGCCCTGGAAGAGGAGGGGAAGGGGAGAGTAGGAGAACTTTTAGGAAGTTTTCTTCTATTTTTTATTTTTCCATCAATTAAATAAAAACCACCATACAGTTATCCGAATAAACGGTGTGATCTGCTCCGTTGGCAAAAGTCGATTCAAAAGTTAGACTACTCAGTATTGGAACGTCGGGGGGACCAAGCGGAGTAGGAAAAGGGGAAAAGGATGTTTTTCTCTCACTACATATATATATATGTATATATATATAGATAGGGAGACACATATATACACTCGCGGCGGGGGGCGGGGGGAGGGGGAAGGGAAAGGTGCCAGGAATTAATAATAGAAGCCCCCCGGAGTCTGGGTAAGTCCAAGGCTCGGCGATTGCAGCGCTGCTCCTCCGGCGAATGCGCCCTCCGCGAATGCTTTTTGGGGTAAGGGCTTCCCGGGTAGGTAGTTATGTACAGCAAGCCCAGACCGCAAAAAGATTCGCCAAGGACAAAAATCTCCCGCGGCTTCCTACATCCATCCAGCCGGCTGCCGCCACAAACATCCACAGGACCCCACGGGCGATCGGCTCCGCCATCCCCCCGCCACGCCGGGTCCCCACCCCCCCACCACCACCCCCCCAACCCATCATCCCGCTCCGAAAAACCCGGGACCGCGGCGGGGCGAGGCGGCGGCGGCGGGGGAGTTGGGTGTTGAGGGGGGGAGGGGGCGGAAGGGTTGGAGGAGGGAGGGGTGGGGGTGTCCCGCCGCTCCCCCCACCCCCCCTCCCCGCGCGGGCCGCGGCCGCGGGAGCGTGGCGGAGCGCGGCGTGTCGGCGGCGGCTCCGCGCGGAGGCTCCGGCGCTCGGCACGGGCGCTGCGTAAAGAGAAAACTCTCCCCCCTGAGCGCTAAATAAATAGAGCGCAGGCGGGCAGCCCATTGGTGCGGGCTAAAATCGTCACCCGCCAATCCGCGGCCGCCTCGCGCGGACGGGGACGGGGCTTTTTTTGCTTTTTTTTTTTTTGCTTTTTTTTTTTTTGCTTTTTTTTTTTTTTTTAACCGAAAGAGGGAGAGGAGGAGAAGAGAGGAGAGAGAGAGGGAAGGAAGGAATGAAGGAAAGGAAGGAAGAGAGGATGCGGGGGGGGGGGTAGGGGAGGGAGGGGAAGAGAATATAGAAAAAGCAAAAAGAAAAAAAAAAAAAGTCTCGTGCGGGTTCAATCAGTCACCAAATCCGCGACAAGAGCACACCCGAGAGCACGGCCGCAGCAGCTCAGACCTCTCCTTGCCCCTGCTGTCCCCTGCCCCCGAAGCCCCTCTCCGGGACGCCGCTGCCCAAAGGGACTCCGTTAGCTGCGGACCGGCCCCGCAGCCCCAGGCGCGGGGACGCTGCTCCCCACACCACACACACACGCACGCACGCAGCCCCCCCACCACACACACCCCCGGCTTCGGCGGGGCCGCCCCCGGCCGCCCGCTAGCCAGCTCCCGGCGGGCAGCCGGGGACACGGGGGACCCGCCGCTGCCGCCCCCGCGCCTCAGCCAGCCCCGAGGGACGACCCTCCCGCGGCGGCGCGGGAGGTGGGACTCCCCCTCCCCTCCTCTCCTTCGCGCCGTTAACGCTGTCCCGGACGCTGAGCCGCCCGGCCACCGCCGCCCCCGGCGGGGACACCCGCTTGGTAAAAGTTTCCAGGACGTATCACTGAACTCCAAAGGTCTTTCACCGAAAGCCCTCGGGGACGCGGCGACCCCCGCCCGTGCCCGGCGGCAGCAGGAGGAAGGCAACCAGACGGCCACGGCCACGCCGCGTCCCGCCCGCCCGAGCCGCGGGGCACAGACCCACGGAGGACCGGAGGGTAACTCGCACCTCGGCCCAAACTCCACAACTTACAAGTCCCACCGCTGCCCCCGCGGCTGCAAAGGGTTCGGCGCCAGCAATCCACGCGAGACGCGGCCGCGGATTCCATCCCCTCGTTCCCACCGACGCTCCTGGCCGGCGGGCGGCACGACGGCCCGCGCCTCCCGAGACCCCGGCGGCGGCGCGGAGCGCGGAGCGCGGAGTGCGGAGCGCGGGCGGGACGGGCAGCGGGGCAGGACGGAGGCAAGAGCGGGCAGCGCAAGTTTGAAAACACCCAGCACTTACCTGGCGGGGCGCGTCCCTGGCCGCTCCGGGGAGTCCCGCGCGGGATGCAACCATCACCAACAGTGTTTAGGGGAGGTTTTGTGGTGGTTTGGGGGTTGTTGGGTTTTTGTTTTTCTCTCTTTTTTTTTCTGTTGATTTGTTTTTTTGGTTTTGGTTTTTTTTTTTTAAAGCCCAAAAGCAAAGCGTCCCTTCCTCCAGGTATGTATATAAGTTACTGTACTGTGTGGGAGGGTCACGATCTCACTAGGTGCAGAAGATTCCCCAGGATTAACCCCTCCTCTCCCTTCCCCTTCTGCAACTTGTTGAGGATTTTATACACACACACGCACACGCAGAGACACGGGCACACGCACACACACACGGACGGGAAAGCAAGGGGAAGGCGAGCCCCGCGGAGCCCGGCGGCTCCCCGACGCCGTTGCGATTGGATGGTCTTTTCATGGAGAGGGGACGTCTCAAGCCGAAGTCACGATTTCTCCTCAGTTTGGAACCATCTGTGACTGGAGCCATGACGCAGCCAGAGCACATTACTCACTTTTACAGTCACGACTTGGAAATCCGTGCAGTTTCCAACCAAAATTACACCGCCACCATTGAATTATTTAATAGGATCCAGTTAAGGGTAATCTTATGCATTGTGCCAAGAGAGGCATCGAGCTAGGAGGGGAGGGCTGGGAAGGCGAGGGAGGGGGCGAGGAAGGAGGGCATTTCTCGGTTCTAATGACTGTTTTATAGAGATATATTAAGAGTTGCAATGATTGGCTACACGTGTTGTAAGGGGATTTTTTTTCTTCTTCTTCTTCCTTAAAAAAACCGAACAAACAAAGTAGATACCGGCTCCGCTTGTAAATACGACCACGCAAGCTCGGGGAAGGGACGGTTTAGACATTAAGGGCAGCCGTGGGTGGAGTACGGTGCGGTGAATTCGGGCGCTTGGTGTTTAAGTGCAAGAAATGATGTCTTTTGTACGCCTAGATTAGAGCCAGGGCATGCGGGCTTGGCCAGGAGGTGCTCTCACCCCCCGACCCACCGCGCTGGGCTATGCTGATGGTCATGGCTGCATCATGCCATTGTCTGCAGGATCCGCAATTCTCGCTGGCCTTTGTGTGTGGTAGGTGCACCATTTTCTAAGCTTTTACCGCGAGGCTGTGGCTAAACGTGCAGCCGCCTTGGCTATTGTCTGCCTTGTGCCTTTCCTCCCCCCATGCCACCACCCCCTGCAGCTCTAAGCCTGCGGCTGAACCCCCCTCCACGGAGGGATGCCATTGTGCGGGATAACGGGGCGGGTGTGCGTGCGTGTGCGCGTGTGTGTGCATGCGAGCGCCGGCCGGTGTTTCCGCGTCTCTTTTAACGCGCTCTGAGGCGTTTGGCTAGCCGGGACGCCGGGTCACCTGCACGTTCTCAGCCTGGCGAGAGCTTCCCCGGCCCCCAGGAGCGCCGACGGGATGGCGGGTGAATGCAGCACCGAGGTAACCCTCCATCCATCTAACTCCCTACGCGCCGCAGCAACACCTCCCTCCGTGGCCCACCCCCTGCCGCTACTTCTCCTCTAGTTCAGTCACCCCACCAACTCCTCGGGTGAGGAGGTGACTGAGGACGCGAAGGACGGACGACAATAAAAACAGCCTCTCGCAGACGGACGAGCCGCAGAAGGTGTGAGCGTTCGGAGGGGGGAAAAAAGGAGGTGGGAGGAGAGGGGGTGAGTCCAAATAAAGCAACCTATAGCCTCTTCTTCTGCCGAGCACCATCATCAGGTACGGGCTCTTTCAAACGCACGGGCGGGAAGGGCAGGCGTCGGGGAAGCCGCGGCGGGAGAGCCGCTCCCGGGGCCCGGCGGGCGGCGGGACCCACCGGCGGCGGAGCGGAGCGCAGCGCAGCGGCGGGTTCAGCACCGGGGCGCGGACAGCTCCCGGCGGGGCCGCCCGGCGCCCCCCGCGCCCCCCCGCCCGCACAAGGCGAAAGGCGGCGGGGGGCGGGCGGGGAGAGGGGCTCAGTAGCGCCCACTGAGAGGGAGGGAGGGAGGGAGGGAGCGAGGGAGGGAGAGCTGCAGCTCGCTATCGATTCCGAGATTTACCGACAGGGTGATTCCCCTTTCTGCAAGAATTCCCTGTCTCTGGGCTGCGGGCATGCACCACGTTCGGTCTGTGGGCGAGTAAAACCCTCTCGCTTGAGGAGAAAAAGTAGGAAGGAAGGAGGAAAGCAATCCCAAAAACAAACAAACAAAAATAATCCGGACATGCATAAAAGACAGACAAGACTCACAGCCACTCTCTGCACCATGCACAGGAAAGATCACTACTTACCCAAACCGGGAACTCCTCGGTTAGGGGAGGCATGGGGAAGAGGGGGGGCGAGGGAAAGGGGGTGGGGGGTAGGAGGGGAATCCGACAATTAATTTCCAGATGGGAGTTGGAAAAAAATACTGCGGTGATGTCCAGGTTTTCTTCCACCCGCGCTTGCTTTTTATACAAGTGCAACCCTCTGTCTATTTCTGGAACGCGATCAAAACCCTGATGCTATTTTTAGCAGGTACTGGGGAAAAAATCCACACACAAAGACATTTTGCAGGAGCGCTACATCTAAAACATTAAAGGTGGCTTAAGTCTGCCCCCCTACCAGACAACCACCCCCAGCCACCCACTCCCCCCTACCCCAGCTTCTGTCTGCACCACCATCCACAGTTGTTTTAGGTGCATCATTGCAGAGAGTTAAAAAAAGCCCGAACCAACACCAAAACAACACAACCCACAGCAAACGACCCAAACTGACCGCCTTCCACGCTGTCCTATTGCACAAGCCCCTCATCCACAGTTGGATTGAGTCTGTCTCTGTGCCTGCCTGTTGCCTTGAAAGCATGATTGTGTCTGTCTTCTTGCAGTGTCTTTATAAAGTGGGCTTTAAAAAAAGGACAAAAAAAAAAACCCAACCCAAGCCCAACCAGCAACCCCCAAAACCACAACCACCACCATGCACCAGTTTGTCATCATGCACAGATGTGGATTTCAGGCAGGGAGGCTTGCTTTGCCTAGAGACAGAGATGGTTTCATATAGTGAATTGCACCCAGCACGAAGAAGGGTTGTTGGGTTTTTTTTTGGTGTGGTTTTGTTTTTTTTAAAATCCTCTCCTCCACGCCCAGTTCTTTTCCCCCCTTACAAAAATCCTTTGTTTGGAGAATAAAGGATCTATAAATATATATTTTTTGGGGGGGGGGGGGAAGGGGGGGGTGTTTGCGTTCTAGTAATTCACTACGAGGGGGGACTGGGGAAAAAATAGAATCATTAGAGCTTGCAGGCTGCAAGGAGCCAGCCTGAGACTCCTTTGCAAGGCTGCGTCAGTTATCAGCTATTGACGTCACGTTCAGATTCTCCTCTTCAGAGGCTCTAGTTCATCATAAAAGATGTCTGTGCTTGGAGCTTTGTGCTTGCAGTAAAGCACTTCAATTCAAGGAAAAGAGTTAATTATCAAGCTCCATGTTTTGTATTGGGCAGCTCTCTGTACATTTGCACAAAAATCCTGAAGGGGTGTGCATATGGGTTTTTTTTGGGGGGGGGTGGGGGGGAAGAATATTAACTGGGGACAGGGAGCTGTTGCTTAAAAACCACACACATATCCCATGCAGAAGCACAGGCAGGGAGAACAATCTGTAAAGACAGACCTTGCAAGAACACCACCACCCCTCCCAACTCCTCCCTCCCCACATTCCCTTCTCATGGTTAGCAATTTTAACAAAATCCCCCAATTTGGATGAAAATCTCAGGCTTTTGAATATTTGTCAGGCAAACAGCCCGGGGGGGAGCTGAAGATATTTTAGCATCCTTTTTTTTCCTCTCTCCTATCCCCCCCCTCTGCCCCCTACACCCCCCCCCAACCATCAACAGGAGCAGCTAGACCCCCCTACCACCTTACACTTGTATTTGGCTACTGTAGGAAAAGACAGATATTGATAAAACCAGGATTAATTCTGTATATTTGTCAGGCAAACAGCCCCGTCTCCTAGAATGACGCAAATAACAGATTCTATGGCTCTGGCTTTCTATATTCTGCACCCACGCACTCTGCTTGGTCTCCCACGGAATCAGCTACAGAGAGCAATGATCCAGATTATACAGAGCGAGGGGTGGGGGAAAGGGAGAGAATAACAAATGAAATCGCAATTAAAAATGATAATGCTGCTATAGTCTGTAATGCCAATGGCCAAACCTGAGCCTGCACACACAGACCACCACCATCACTCCCACCCCCCACCAGCCCCCTGCCCCAAACACAGGCATCAATAGCAACCAGACAAAAGAGAATTGTCTTGCTGACAGATGATGGGTTTATCTGGCCAAGAGAGGTACTTCCTTCATGCACCACACCTTTCCCTGCTCCCATTAAGCAAAACACATCTCTGAAATGACCTCATGTGTCACTACGTCTGTGAAGAGGGGACAATTCACCCAGATTGCCAGGGAGGCTCATGGGGACACCAGAAGCTCTTCCATGGTCCCACGAGGACCTTGAAGAGCAGGTCATCTCCCAGGCAAAGGGATGCAACTCTTTTTTTAAATGCCAGCCCCCTCCCACCCCCCCCCACCCCCCATAAAAAAAAAAAAGCAAGCACAAAAACCTGGTGCTCTTTTTAAGTCCATCTCTCATTTGTTAGAAAATGGCACTAAAGGCATTAAACAACCTCGTCAGCCTCAGGGACAGGCTCAGCCAGACACATCAGCACCCCAGGGAAAGCCAAAGTGGATGGGACCATCACCTCCTCAGGTGAGTACTGAGAGTCCTCCTGCTACGCTCTGTCCTCCATTAGCTCACTTCACACCTTGCATGAAGGGAGAAGGCAAATGCCAGGGCAATCAAGAAGCCAGTAAGTTATTTACTGTCTAATCTGTACACACACACATTCCTCATTTATTAACTCACTCAATTATCACCAACTTCTTTCGCAGACAATGAATTTCCTAATGTTAATAAACTGCAATCGATGAGGTAAGGCTGCTTCTTCCCCCCCACACTCTCTTTTAGCCAGACAATGCCATTGCCAACTACTGCTAGTGCCATATCAGTGCCTGGGGAGGGGGCCATTGCACATCTGTGTGGGGTCGCATCAGAGGCACCGTGGGGCTCAGGGGGAGATAGATTAGGCATTGAAGATGACCACACACACTTGCCGGCAGAAGCGGGTAGACACACCGTCATTCCCACATCTCTGCACGCACCAGCCACAAACTCATCTTCCCAGGATTGGGAGAGATGTTGCGCTTCAGATCTGGAAGAAAAACCCCATCTTAAACTGTGTTTTCACCATACATGCTTGGCAAGATGGCCTTTACCAGCAGCAGCATCCCAAAAGCCAGAAGGCCACAAAGAAATACCATGGTAGGGAAAGACCAAGGGCAGATCTTGTCACCTCCAAGACCTCCAAGTGCCAGCCACAAAAAATACCTTCTCTGAGGAGTTGCAATGAATCTCATCCTGGATGAATGAACATGAGAGGCCACACGGGAGTTTAAGAATGGAGGTGTGCACACTGAAACCCTCTTCCGTCCCTCAGAACCAAGAGCCTTCAGACAACCCATAGCCTACACCAGAGGGAGAGGACGGGCATCTGCTTTTTTCCCTCCTGCACGCAACCTAAAAGCTTTGCATTTCTTTGTAGTGTTCATCTCTGGGCATGTATATGAACAGAGGAAAGCTGTTTAAGCTTTTCTTTATTGCAAAGAAAAGGTATCAACAGGGTCGTATACAGAGGATGCTCTCGTGGCAGGCTGGGAGCTGGCACGCTGGCAAGCACTGCAGCTCCTGGAGCTCAGGTCCCAGCCAGGCAGATGCCTGGAGTTCCCTCCCTGCTTTCCATCCTGAGCAGCTCCTTGCAGTCATATGCAATGGTTGTCAGTCTTTTTCTTTCTCTAAACTCTCTAGTCTTTGTGAAAGAACTGAATCTTTCAATTAAAGGGCTCAACATGGTCTTCTGGAAGCTGTAGTACCATCTTTTAGCCTCTATTTCTCCTTTGCTCACCTCTGCTTCTCCACCCAAATGCGTCATCCCCATCTCAGCAGAACCATCTCCTGTCTTGCCTGCTTGCTGCTAAAGACTTGGTCAGAACAAAGTCCAGTGCCCAGGGAATCTCTGGCTTAAAAACCCACCAGAAATGAAAATCATCCAAACTGGAAAGAATGTTTGGCAGGCGACTGCGTACCAAACAGCAGTTCCCACTTTGCCTGATCATTAGAAGCACTAAAAGGAAAATTTATCTTCTCTCTTGATATTTTAGTTATCAGCAATATCCTGCTTTCCAAACAATTAAGCCTCTCTACCATTGCAGTCCTAATGAAAGCAATGGATCCTGTATTTTTTTCCTCCACTGAAAAGTAATGCCCCTGGGAGTGGCCAACGTGGCAGAGTGACCGTCAGCTGCAGGTCTGTGGCCCTTCACTTAGAGCCACTGGAGATGCTGAAGGGGGCAGCTCTGGCTCTAACACACATGATCTGCAAATGAGACTGTCCTTACCCTTGGAAATTTTCCTTCCAGACTCTGCCCTAATGGACAAGGGCACACATTGGGATACTACTACTGTTAGCAGTAAAATGTTAGCCTGCACGAAGTTGCTGCTCAAAACCACGTCTATCTGTCACTTACAAAGCAGTTTAGTTTGCAGGTAAAGCTATTTTAGTGGTATTCATTACTTGTTTGGGTTTTGAATCCAGCAGGTTTGAGGCTCCACCTCTTTCTGATTTTGGCCTGGAAGGTGCTTTTCACCTTCACTCTTCAAGACAAGGCTCAGCCAGAAGGAGCACTGCAAAATGAGGGGGAAACAGCCTAACAATGTTTTGCTGTGGTTCAAGTGTTGCCTCCTCAGAGCCTCGGAGCTCTGCTGACCTGTGAGCCAGGGACTGAGTCATTAATATAACGACTCTAACATATTCTCCTGACCCAGCCTCACTCCCACAGACAGTTTGCATCTGCTCATGGCCTAGTTCACCCGGACAGCCAAACGACACGTGCTGTGTTCCAAACATAAGGAGAGCAGAAGGTGACCAGAAACAGTGTGAAATGGCACCAAGAGATATATGAGGAGCTCACAAAAAACATCCCCCCAACTCAAAACCGCTCAGCTTTTTTGAACATAATTCACAGTATCAGGGCAAGTGGTAACTAATTGTTGTTATAGGAAAATGTAGTCCCCAGAGGAAAGAGCCATCACATTGAAAGGGTAAGAAATTAGAGCAACATCTATTCAACAGTCTACTGGCTATTGTAGGTGGCAAAGTAGAAGGTAGTAAAAGGAGCTGAAGAAGAATAATTGCTAGTTAGAGCAGTGGGTTGGGATCTAGATATTCCTCTTCTCATCACAAATTTGCTGCAACAAGCGTTGATCTGAAATTTCTCACAGAAAAGCTTTTTTCCTTTAATACTTTTGAGCTTCGCCTCAAAGGTAAAGGGCCCATCGCTTCACGTTTGGTTTATCCACCCATGAAACAAAGATAAGATGATACCTACTTACCTAACCAGCATGTTCTTGAAGATATCTATAGCATTGAGATAACCAATAAAAGTCATCAGTAAGGAGACAGCAATATAATTAACCAGAGGGATCAGAGCATACAGGAAGCACAAGGAGGAAAAGAGTGCTTGTTTTCCCTCCAACATGAGGATGAGAAGCTGTGCAGTACGTTAGTAAAGAAAAATCTCACCTGTGTCAGAAGATCAAGGGCTTATTAAGACTTGTGACTTCCATTTGGGGATTTTTTTTTTTGAGAATCTAGATGCAGAGACCAAGAAACCAACAAAATCAACTTACGTGCTAATGTCATCTCACACAGGTGGCATTAACAAACACTGCGAGCAGTTTGGGGTTGAAATGCCCGTGTGCCTGGGTCACTTTGTCAGCTTTGGCTTTCCTAGAGATATGTTGTGGCAATAACATGTAAAAGAACAGAAACTGGATCTTCCTCCAATGGCTGCAAAAATCAGACCCTAGAGATGTACTTCTGTGTAACAGGGATGAAAAGAAGAAAATCATTAGCATAACGAAGCTGGTGGAAAAGAGTACTAAGGCCTCAATATTGAGGAGGATACCAAAGAGAAAACCGTACCACCTTTTAATGAAAGTTGAACCCAGGGAAGAGACACAGTGAATAGGCATTGTACTTCAGATACACGGAGCATAACCTTTGAGGAATTCTGCTATGAACGTGATGAGCTTTTACACTAAGATTTGATTTTCATTAGCCTTTAAAATGGAACTCTTCATGAATAAGACCCGTGACTTTTAACATAATGCTCACACAGATCTGACAACCATCTAAAAGAAAGGGTTACAAACAAGAACAAAAGGATAGGACAACACTTTGAGATGCATTATACAAGATCTTGTGCTGGTAGGGAAAAAAAAAAGAAGGCAGTGATGAAGAAATGCCAAAAATCCGTGTCACTCTACCTCAAACTAGCCAGTACCATAGCCAGGGGGAGAGAATGGGATATGGAGGGGAGTGATGTTAAAGTAATTTAGGAAGAATTTATTTACTGAGATAAAAGAACACGAAACCAAAGTATCCAGTCAAAGAAAAAACCCAATAAATTGAGTTCTCTCAAGGAGGAAGACGGTGGGGTGAAAAAAGAAAATACATTCATTTAGCTGCATTTCATAAATGACGAGGTGAAAGACAAGATGAGATGCCTAGGGTTATGAAGATATGGCTTTGAGAGCTCTTACCCTGACCTAGGAGGCTCCTGCAACACTATTCTTTCCTAACTGTTGCCCTGAACACGCTCTTCCTTAGAATGCAGTTCATTCTGGTTATCAAAAATTACAACATGAAATTGCTGCTCATCCAGAACAATCCGATGGCTAGTCAAATGAGGACAGGATGGCAATTTTGCCAGTCACTTCTCTACTTACCTTTTGGGCCAAGAAATATCTCAGATTCAGGCCCTTCAGCAGTTCTGGTGTTCCTATTTAACCAGAGTTCAGAATTTCATTAGGGCAGAAACAGGGGGCAAAGTGATTTCCAGCAACATCCGGGAAAGTTAAATCATGAATGGATCTAGATCGTATGTGACTTTTTGTCTGAGCATCTATTTCTTTCACCACTTCACATTTATGTATGGCTAACAGAGAGTTCAGCCCTATAAATGGCACTGCTATCCAAGCTGCTTCTGCTTGGATCCACACTGTCTTTGCTATGCAGAGTTTACAAATGAAACCACCGGTTCTGTGACTGCCCAGCCATCAGTGTGTCCAGAACTTGTGGGAAGTCTCAGGAGCACCAGCTGGACAAGGAGCAATGGCCTTTCTTTTCCCAGCTGCTGACTCTTTGCTACAGGAACTTAAAATAGTCCTTCTCCTTTTGCTTTGCCAAATAAAGGACTATGGCTAGTGGTGTCAATGGATCATGAACTGGAAGGAGGTAGTTCATGTGACTGGGCATAGGAGTGGAAACATCTACAAGTTTTTAGCGTTAAGATGTGCTTCAGTTCCCCTAGGGAAAACTATGACAGCTGCTGGACTAACAGCTACTGCTGAGAAGACAAGATGTGCCATGAAATTAACAGGAAGAAGGACACACTTTGATATTTGGAAGAGTATAGGTCTTTAAGATAGTCCTTAGAAACACCAGTGTATTACACCCGATCACACTGCTACCACCAAGCAGGCCAACTGCACGTGGTGGATCCAAAGGATGGGCAGTACCCACGTCTCCTTTCCTCACTCTGCATACATTGACACTCTCTTAACATCTGGAGATGTGTGTTAATACTTACCCAGCTCATGATGTGAACTGGTTGAGGAAGCGAGGGTCGTATGTGACTTGCTGAGTGTCAGCAGAATACCTGGAGATCCATGGATGAGCCACAGGGAAGTGCAGGCTATTGTCATATCGCTCTAAACGCCTGCTGCAGAGTCAGCTGATGAAACATATACTTCTGCAAATCCCTCACAGATCATTTTTGTGCTGCTTTTGCAGTAATTGCAATTATTGTGGGACTATAGGAACAGAGATACAAAGTCTGAATGATATTCCATGTAATGACTTTCTGAGTCGTTGAAGGTTTGCATATAAAAGCCATCCTGAGTTGTTGTTCAAGACTGACAATGAGCACTTAGCTAAATTTAGAAATGTGTTAATTCTTTTTTACTTTAATATTGTATCAGTTGATTGCTCCTTACATTAGCAACACATGTCACAAGTTAAACTTTCAAATGGGAGCCTTATTATTTTATATTGGCAACCACAGATTAAGCTCCTGCTCTATGGAATGCTGTGCAAATGCAGAATCAAGAAGTAACCACAAGGAACACTCTAGCCAGGAGCCAACACCTGAAAACAGAGGTTGAAGCATTAAAATAAAGCTGATCCTTATTCAGTGGGAAGGAAAAGGAAGAATAATGACAGATGATGTCATTGTTACCTCCCTCAGCCCCCCTATCCCTGCCTTGATGTGGTGGGTACTGTAGGAAATAGTGAACAAAACGCAGCACTTGCCCCATGAAGTTACAATCCAAATGCAAAGGCACAGAACAGAGTCCCCTGGAGAACAGGGCAACACGACTTGGGTGACATCATGGTTGTCTTCTGCAACAGACAGCCACAGGCTGATTGGAAGGAAAGAGATAGTGTGCAGAACAAAGAGAAGTGGAAAGTCACAAGTGGCCAGGGTAAGATGCACGGCCTCACACTCGTGTTGGGAGACAATGGGGAGCTGGTGAGTAAACTTGTCAGGTGGGAGAAACTTCTATTCAACAAGAATTTGCAAGAATGCATTGCAGTAAGGCAAATATCAGGGGGGAGATAATCTTAGGATCTTATTTGTGATCCTGGTGTTTTGAGGGCAAAAACGTCCCGCAGTATGAAAAACGCACCACAGAGTATGTGGAGGAGTTGACACATTCATCACTCATCTTGGCTTGATACTAGCTTTTCAAAGGAGAAAGTGGAGGTGAACTAACCTGGCAGTAAGACTGCACATGGTTATCAATGAAGTTTGGTGTGTCTTTCAGCGAGGTCTGCAATGAAACTGAGAGAGGGCAATATTTGGACTTGTGCCCCCTTCTTCATTTTTCTATAAGCTAAAGGCAACTCCAAGCAATAAACTGTTTTGTTCTTCCATTTACCTGCTCATGAAGTACAACATTTAGCACAATCAAAGCCTGATTGATCAGTGGTCATAAAATAGCATAAGATGTCTGATGAAAGAACAAAACATAGTCCTACCTCACCAGCACTGACTTTTTGCCCAGTCCTTCTAGTATCTACAATAGTTGAGCTGAAGAGAGTTTTGCTTCTTACTCCCAGGGTATATAAATTAGCATGGGGTTGCCTCTCTGAAGGTTTTTCAGGAGAAAGTGCCAGTTTAGCTGCCCATTCATATGCACAAGACTGTATCTAGATCTCTCCTAGTCCCATGCAATTATTGTTAGACAATCAGGAGAGGTACCATGAGAGGAAGTGCAGGGTTTTAATCTGCCCACCTGACAATGTATGTTGCATGGTGGCCTGTGCTACCACCGTTTTCTTGAAGAATTAGCTTACGCAGCCTCCGTGAGATAAGTGGCATCACAGGGCATGACAAGAGAAAAAGCAAGCCTTTAATAAGGAGTGTCCTTCAGTACAAGCACCTAAACCTAGATAAGCACTTCCAGGCTAAGGTCCCATTTTTTGTGGGACCAGGAGGAGATGGAAGTAGAGAGAAAGGACAGGGCAGAAAAAGAGGCAGCAGCTAGCTGTTTCACCACAGAGAATCCTGACATGAAAAGACACAGCATCTGGAAGGCTGCAGGAAGGTAGATGAGCTGTGTGCAAGCTGGAGAATTCCCTCTATTGCACAAGCTATGCAAATGTAATTGTAGTCTAGAAAGTGCAGTGACTCATAGGTGAAGTGGATGTGAGAATATCTGGGTTAAAGAGAGTTTGTACTGAGAAGACCATGTGGAGGACCTCAGAAGTTCCCAGAGAAGGGGAAGGAATCAACAAAAACTCATCACAAAGAGTCATCCTGTCAAACTTGTTTCCTTGAAGTGGCAAGGAGCTCCTGAAGCTCTTTGAACCTGGTGGCATTTCAAAACAGATATCCAGAGCAGGCAAAGATTTGGAGGAGGGAGTGAGGAGCAGAGAAAAGAAATCAGATGAAGCCCAAACCTCAGAAAACTAGTCTTCTGAACAACTTGCTCTTTTTTTGGCAAGAGATGATACAAGTCATTGAACCAGAATCAGAGGCACTAACGCATATTATGAGGGCACAGATTGGACCTAAAGCAGCACCCTGAGGTGATGGACTCCAGCTGTCATGACACTATGCAGAGGAAAGAGAGTGTCCCTGCCCTATGGTGTTTGCACCTCCTGCAGTCCTCACTAATCAGATGACCTCGATGACGTACACATCAAGACTCACAGCAACAAACCACAGGATTTCCACCTTTTCTCAGCTGGGTAGGCAAATGACAGGCAAGGGGGAACCAGATGGCAGCAGGGGTGATTCGAGCCCAGGCTAATTTCAGATCTCCATATTTCTGCAAGGGAGGTGGACTGACAGTGCAACAGTCAGGAGAATGAAGAGATGAAGGCTTTGTAACCCCCAGCCCACTCCTGGCAAATCTGCACTTCATGACAATGGGTGAAAACTGCACTGAGCAAGCCAGGAGGGAAACCGCTGCCTCCAAACCATCTTGCTTTTGACCTTCTGTACCACTTGCCATGGCTTTGACTTCTGAAGTGTGCCAATTCAAACTTTCAGAGGCACTTTGCCATCACCCTGCAGATGCATGTTGGGCTTCTCTCTGAGGCCAGGCCGCTTCCTCACTCCACAGAAGGCCCTGAGGTTCCTCAGAAGAAAAGCCACCTCACAAGGTGTGCCAATGACTCCCAGCACGCCCCGTGGCAGTCACCACACTTACCACTCGTTTGGGGACAGTAAAGTTGAGCAGGGTCCTCTGAGGGGAAAAGGCTTTCCACTGGTTAGAGCGGTCAGTCCTCACTCACAGCTACCGTGAAAACCTTCCCCTCAGACACTGAAGACCACTCCAACTGTTCCCGACTGAGAAACCCGCTTGAAATCAGCAATAAATCAACTCCACTCCTCTCAGGCCAGACATCTGTTGATAACCACGTCGAGTGCAGCAGCATTAAAGAAAACCGGGGCATGCACCACAGATGGCTGCAGCCGAGGTGGAGATTAAGACCCGTGAGCTGCTAAACCCTTGTTTCCCTGAGCTAACGGGCTCTGCAGTTTGCAAGCCCCTGAGAATGAAGCAAGCAGCTCAGCAGCTCTGCTTGCACATTGCAGAGCGGCAAAGTTTGGAACATGCAATTCTCTCTGCTTTCTCTATAGATCAGCTATCAGAAATTACTATGTATAAAGATTTCCCTCTACAGGTGGTTAGAGCTTGTAACAGCTTCTCACTTTCCTGCATCACTTTAATTAGTATTTTGTCTCATCATTTACTTTCTTCTTATTTTGCCTGTCCCTCCCCGCCACCCCCCCCCCCCCCCCCCCCGGCTTTCAGTCTGTTCCCTCTGGTAGCAAATTCTCTATGCGAGAAACGTCAACTCCCTTCCACCCTCCTTAAGCTTTAACGCTGCTGACTTGGACTCTTTTGGCAATTAAAATTTAATTTGCAAGCTCGTTACCCGAGTGGGTCGATGCCTTCCCTTCCCCCCCCACCCCCCCCCGCCCCCAAAATGTGACAAAGTGAAAGTTGCAGCCTCTGCAAAAAGTATGTCTGTCTGTCTGTCTGTGTAGGGGTGTTAAATACAATAGCTCCATGGTTGCAGTTTTGAGCTGGCAAACTGACATGCCCTCCTGCAGGAACATCAAATACACAGGACACACAACACGACAGCCTGGAGAACTCTTTGCAAGGCGGGGAGGGGGGGGGGGGAAATGCAACGTTGTCCAGGCTTTTCAAAGGCAGGCAGCAGAACAAATCAGAAAAGTCTCCTTCTCGTCAAAGCGTCTAACAACTGCAAAAATCGGCAAACTTTGCAAAAAGCCCCACACCTGCACACACAGAGACACGCACGCACGCACACACGGAGAAACCTACCTTGCAAAATCTTCTCCACTTATTTTTGTATGCAAAGAAAAGAAAGAAAGAAAAAAAAAAGAAAAAAGAACCCCAAACCGATCCCTAAACAAAACAAAAATAAATGCTTCCCTCCCCTCTGCTTTGCTTTCCTCTCTTCCCCACGCCTTAGCTGCATTTCTAGGGAATTTGGGGACGGGTGGGAAGAGCTGAGGGTGGAGGGGCTGTATAAATAAACTAGAGCGTTTGGAGCTGTGTGTCGCGAAAGGCTGTGGGTTTCGCGTAATGTGTGCCTGCACTCTAACAGGAGAGCGGCAAAAAAAAAGAACAGGAGGCAAAAAAAAAGAAAGAAAAGAAAAAAATAAAAGAGAAAAAATGGGGGGAGGAAAGAGAGAGAGAGGGGAAAAAAAAGAAGAGGGGAAAAAAAAAAGCCGGTTGGTGTTGAGAGCCTGACTTGGAGACGGGGAGCCGCGGCCCCCCCATCCCCGCTCCCTCCCTCCCGCTGCCCGCCCCCGCCGTGCCCGCGCGGGGCGGAATCGCGCGGCCCCCACGCCCCCGCCGCTATTTATAGCCCCGCGGGCCCCACGCGTGTCCCCGCGCCCCCACAGCACCGCTGCCTCTGGCAGGTAGCGAGCAGGGGGGTGGGCTTTGGGTTGGGGGGGGGAATTTCTTTCTTTTTTCGTTTTTGTGTTTTTTTCCCTCTCTTTTTTCCACTGCACTGCGTCTCATCACATATTTATTTATTTGGGGGGGGGGGTGTGTGTGTGGGGGGGGTGCAAACAGCCCGCGGGGGGGTGTGGGGGGGGGTACGTGTGCGGGAGCCGGGGTGCTTGGAGCGGGCTCCCAGCCCTTGGCTCCCGGTAGCACAGTCAGTTCCTCCAGTGTGTGCTATTGACCTGCATTGACGTCATTGCGTCATTAGGTCTCCCTTAGAAACACTGACTTTCAAAAATAGTATCAAATTAATTCAACTGGCAGAGAGAAGCCACTAGCTGGAATGAGCCATAAAACTCCAGAATCTTCAGCCCGGCTTTGCTGTGCTGCGCCCCCCCCCGCCCCCCCCCCCCAGTCCCGCCGCCTCCCCCCCCCCAGCCAAGCGGGCAGAAATCAGATTGTATGGAAAATACCACCGATGGAATAAAAAGAGAGAGAGAAAAAGAAGGCGGGGGGGGGGGGGGGGGAGGAGAGAGAGAGACCAAATTAGATTGCAAACCCTAGACCAGCCTCTCTCCCTCTCTTTCCTTTCTCTCTCTCCCCCCTCCTTTCCCTTTTCTGATCTAAAAATATCCCCCCTGCTCGAGCTGACTGCGGTATCTTTTGTGTTGCATCTTTCTGTTTTTAGCCTTTGCATGAGCCACTGAAGGGTGGCCTGTGCGAGATCAGAGGCACAAGATATTGATCTATCGATACCCTCCGGGGCCAGGAATTAATTTTAAATGAAAAAGTTGCACCTTGATTTTTTGGCAGAGGGTGGGTGGGTGGGTGGGCAGATGACAGGGGTTATTTTAGGATACCATTCACATTCTCTTGAAGCCGCAGCTTCCACTTTCTCCCTCTAGACTCATTTTAAAAATATCCTTCCTTCCTCACCCCACCTCTCTCACGTGGACCTGTGGGCAAGCACATGTCACCCCCATTCATACAACCGCGATGCAACGGAGCAGCGGTAATTTGCAGAGACGGTACATTCACAAACAGCAGCCCAGTCCCATTAATGCAGGTTGATTTCGCAGAAAGGACACCGCAGCCCAGAGGAATTTGATTAGGCTGGTGGTTTAAATTTGCAAGCTGCTTATTTGGGTTCCTTATTGTCTTCACCCTCACTTAGCAAACCTGATTTAATCTCCCTTTCTTTCTTGAAAAAGAAATGGAAGGGGGGGAAAAAAAAAAGCATTTCTATTGTAGATGGGAGACCTAAATCTTAGAAGCAGTGGTAAAGGACAGTAAAACCAAAAATGAACCCATCAACAGCAATTGCCTTCCGAGTGCTTTGCATCAGAGCCCTGAGCAGACACACACGCACACCCAGGGCAAGACCCAGCTACAATCACCCGTGCTATGCAGAGCTGTGCATCCGAACCATACAGCAGATCTCATCCTGCAACCATCACAGTTTTGGGGAGTGTTTGAGGCTGTTTTGGCTTTTTTTTTTGCATCACTGAAACTATTCAGGAACAGAGGCACTGTGCTAGACAGTAATAATTTGCAAGCTCGGGCCATAAATAGGGCTCTCACCCTGCAAACAATTATTCACGTGCCAAGTGTTAAGGCTGTGACTAATCTAATTTGAAATCAAGGGGATTACTCATAGTAGTAACATGAAACTCATGCATGTTTGCAGGATCAGGGCCTAAATGATTAATCACCACTGCAGCTAGGCACTAGTGGGTACACCATTTATTACTTAAAATCCTTCAGCACTGTATACATTCAGCTCCAGCCCAGAGAACGGGCGTTGCTCTGCTATGGTGGAGAAGGAGCATCGCACCGTGCTTAAGGAGGAAACATTCAACACACCTGCACTGGCCTACGCTCCATCTGGTTTTTGCCATGCTGCCCAACTCCCCAGAGGCTCTGGCTAACCCCACTTGGGGCAAATGCAGTGTCATTCAAGCAAGGAGTTGCCTGAGATGGCCATCTCACGTGTCATTGTTATACATGTACTATGGCCAGAACTGTATCTTGAGGGGAGGTTGAGATTGAAGCTGAGGAAGAATCTCTGAGAGGGTTGTCGGCCCCTATCCCAGGCTGCCCAGGGAGGTGGAGGAGTCCCCATCCCTGGAGCTATTGCAAAGCCGTGGAGCTGAGGTGCTGAGGGCCATGGGTTAGTGGTGGGCTTGGCAGGGTGAGGGGAGGGGTTGGATTTGGTGAGCTTAAAGGTCTTTTCCAACCAAAATGATTCTATGGTTCTATGATTTAGGCTGCTGCCTAACTTTGCATTTAGCATCAGTGTACACAGAGGCACCACCCTTAGTTCTGAGGGGAAAGTCAGGGGAAGAATGAAAGTATGGCCATTATATCAATCATTCAGTCAGGCATTCATTCATTTCTGTTGTATGCAGTGACAGGACAAGGGGTAATGGAAAGAAGCTGGAACACAAAAAGTTCCATTTAAACATAAGGAAAAGCTATTTTCCTGTTGAGGTGAGGGAGCCCTGGCACAGGCTGCCCAGGGAGGGTGTGGAGTCTCCTTCCTTGGAGGTCTTCAAGACCTGTCTGGATGTGTTCCTATGCAACCTGATCTAGGTGAACCTGCTTCTGCAGGGGGGTTGGACTAGATGATCTCTAAAGGTCCCTTCCAACCCTCAGCAATCTATGATTCTATGATTCTATGATCTTTGTATTACTATCAATGTTATTATTACTAATTATTTTGCAAAAGAGGTTTTGGTCCTGTTTACACAGCTCCAGTCTTTGACATTCATTTTTGCTGGTGCTCAGCACCCAGTGAGGACACTCTACTGCAAAAGGGACTGACCTTGGAGCTCAAGTCCTCACGTCAGCTCATGGCCAACTACCAAGTCAAAGAAAGTGAAGTGCACATGGGCGGTAAGACATGTGCTGAAGCGAGAAGGTTTCCAGTACTTGTCAGTGAACTGGGTGACTCCAGGTGACAGAGGGTGTTGGTTGAACTTGAGCTGTACCTGTGCACCACACAGGTGACTCCTTCTCTTGACAGCCTTTGGGAACAGAGTGATGTACATGCTTCTCACATTTTACATGAGCACTTTTGTCCAAACCCCACTGTCTCTGCTTTAAAATTAACAGTTGCTGAGTTCTTTTAAAATAAACAGTCCAATGTTGTTTTAGAAACATAAATAGTCAGGAAAAAAAAATCAGTCATGTCTAACTGAGGGAAGATAGAAGATAGCTGAAAAAAAACAGGATTAGGTTACCCAGAGAGAGGAAAGTGAATGCAGTCAAAGAAAAATAAGCAACTCGGTCATCTGCCCCAATAAATCACTGATACAAAATCCCTTTAGCACAAACTGTTCTGAAGCTTCTACATTTTTTACATTGGGTGGGGAAAGGAGGCATGGAGGTGGTGAACAGAGGAAAGGCTTTGGGCATGTGCATTGGCTGAACAGGGGCAGGGTGGATTGGTCAGGTGCAAAGAGAAGGGTCTGGACAAGAAGCTGAGGCTCTGGAGAAGCAAAAGGGATTAGAAGGAGAGGGTTAAAAGGCAGCCGGAAACAAAAGCAAGTGAGCAGATAGAGCTGGGGTGCTGGCCCAGAAAAGTGCTGGGAGGTTGATGGGGAATGAAGGACAGGTAGGCAGTGAAGAGACAGAGTTTCTAACTAGCCCTGTAAGCAAAATATGTTAGTTCCAGAGGGGAATCTGCATCCGTCCTGCTGCCCTTCTGCTGGGCACTGAGCCCATCTCTGGCCGGAGCCACTCAGAGCTCTGCAGGCAGTGTTTCCCTCCGTATGCCATTTATGTTCAACTGAGAATTAATCTCTGAATTTCTAGGGCTGCCAACATCCTTCCCAACACACCAGGAGCAGGCTGGGGCTGGCTCTGGTTCCCTGTCCTGCCAGCCTGTGCCTGATCAACCCCCACACAGCCCTGCCACACTCACAGTTGCAAATAGGTCTCTCGTATTACCCCTGAGTGTTGGGTGGGAAGGAAAAGGGTAAAGCTGAGATGGACACATGGGAGGAAAGAGGGAGGAGAGCTGCAAACAGTGCATACACAGAGAGGAGGAAGAGGGTGTCAAAAGACATGGGGGTACAAAGTATGGGCATATTGGAAGGGATTTCAGAGGAGCTGGAGCACTGTTAAGGAGTAAAAAGAGACTGAAGGAATTTGGTGGATGAAAGCAGTGATGAGGAGCGGGGGAAGCTGAGCAGTTGGGTTTCACAAACTTCTCAACCAACACATACCTCAGAGGGCTTTGGAGGGCTTTGTTTCAGGCCTCCTGCTCACCATGCACACTCCCTACACATTTGTCCTCTCCACTTGTCAAAATGTGCTCAGCAGTTTCAAGCTACTCCCCAGTCGCTCCCCAGCTCCTATGCAAAGCTCCATGCTGGTACCTGCAAACACAGAACACAAATGACAGGGAAGCAGTGAGCAACTGAGTGACCCAAATACAGTGTGGGGAGCTGGGCTCTGGACAGGAAAAAGGTTGTGGGTTTCTTTGGAGGTGAAGGGAAGTGAAGATTGTGAAGATTGTTCCAAACCCTTGCTTAGAGGGAATGAAATGTCCTTACTTTTGTTTCAGGAAGCAGAGTGTCTGAAAACAAGTAGGGAAACCCTGGGGATACACCATTGTGTTGCCCACACCATTTGCAACATGACTTCAGCTCTGCTTGCTGGGTGTTGTGCCACTGCAGAGCCCTCACCTGCACCCCAGCACGTTCTCTCACTGTGTTCAGTGTTGGGCCCTCACTCCCAGAGGGACACTGAGGGGCTGGAGCGTGTCCAGAGCTGAGCACTGGAGCTGGGAAAGGGCCTGAAGCACAAGTGTGATGGGGAGCAGCTGAGGGAGCTGGGGGTGTTCAGCCTGGAGAAGAGGAGGCTGAGGGGAGACATGAGCACTCTCTGCAACTCCCTGACAGGCTGTAGTGAGGTGAGGGTTGTTCTTTTCTCTTCTCTGCGGTAGTGAATGACAGGACAAAGGGAAATGGGCTCAAGTTGCACCAGAAGAGATTTAGATTGGAGATTGGGAAGAACTTTTTCCCTGAGAGGGTTGTCAGCCCCTGCCCCAGGCTGCCCAGGGAGGTGGGGCAGGTGCCATCCCT
This sequence comes from Colius striatus, assembly GCF_028858725.1. Lineage (NCBI taxonomy): Eukaryota > Metazoa > Chordata > Aves > Coliiformes > Coliidae > Colius > Colius striatus. Next base: position 7,984,485 of record NC_084764.1, read on the forward strand.
GGAACTATTGCAAGGCCATGGAGCTGAGGTGCTGAGGAACGTGGGTTAGTGGTGGGCTTGGCAGTGTATAGTGGTTGGACTTGACAACCCTAAAAGTCTTTTCCAACTGAAATGATTCTTTGATTCTCACCACTCCCCACAGAAGGCTCCTGGACAAAGGAGGAGATGGACACATCTCCCTCGCTGTGACAAAACACAGGGGAAGGTCACTCACAGCAAACAGGCACAAGATAGGGGCCTTGGCCTACATTCAAATGCCGAGTCTACAGTCAGCATCACACTGAAAGTCAGCTTGACTTCTCCCTTTCTGCACAGACTCTTCCTGTGAAATGGCCTTGCTCACCTTTCCTGAGCGCCAGGAGATCTCACTGAACATGCACCACCAGGTTGTGAGTTATTCCTGCAGTGTGAGGTTACTCCAGGCACAGCAGCCAAACCTCTGTCAGCCAACCCAACAATCTATGCTCCATTTGCCCAATGTAGTCCTTGAGCTGTATCATGGTATCAGCTTTTCTGAGCTGCTCCAGCAGGTAATCAATACAGCTACAGTCAACACCGTCCATACACTCGGAATAGATGCCGATAAATGCTGGATTTCCAATGTGTTACCTGTGATGCTAATAATAGCACACCCAAAGACTGCATCCCAGCAGGACACAGTGAAGACTGTGTCAGGGAGGGATACTTCTTTTGGAGTTGCTGACTTCTCAGACATTGCAGTCCTGTTAGTATCAGAGTTTTCTAGAAGAGCAGGGAGACACCAAGCTGCCTGTGCAGCAACAAATGTTCTGAGCTCTAAATAGTGGTGGAAGAAGGCAGCTCAGTCCTGTAAGCAAGGAAATAACAGTCTAAATGAGAAAAGGGTAGGGAGAATGGACAAGGTAAGTTACCAAATTTAACTGTATGTAGGACAGACACATCTTGCTATTTTCAGCTCTTTAATCAATTTGGCATCCTGTGTTTAAAGACTGTTAGGAATTACTGCAGAAGGCTCAGTCCTGGAAGAAGAACCAGCAGATTTTCAGTCTGCACAGGCACCAGACCACATGAGCAAGTGGCTGTGTATAGCCCCAGGCTGATGGTCAGGGGAAATACCCTCACAACTTGAAGTCCAAAGGGAAATTCCTGATCTGCACAGAGTGCAAAGGGTCTGAGGGATGGACTTGGGGGGGAGGTGTTTATCTGGAATTGAACAAAAGCACTACCAAAGCCCTGGCAAACTGGGGAAAGGCATCTGTCCTGCATCCTATCTAATCAAACATGTCCTAAGAACGGGTTGGGCTTCCCAAAGTTTTGCCCATGCCACACACAAAATGTTGACTGGTATGGGGTTGCTGCCAGCAGCATGAAATAGCCACATAGTTTCTGACAGGAGCCTTTGGATGTATTGTTCCAGGCTTTGGCATACTTCAGGCTGGGTTTGTTTCTGCTGATCTCCCCAGCAATTTGATCACACCCGCACATCCCTGTTGTGCCAGAGCATCCTTCAGGATTGAGAGCCCTTTGCATGTTTATTTCTACTGCATTGTAGCTTAAACTTTCAGAGAAGCCATTTCTGGCAAACTCAGTGAAGAACTAAATGTGTTTCACACCACAGGTAAGTCCACCCTGCTTTCCCTCTCCCCTTGTATAAGACCTTGCGGCACCTATGTCCTGCTCATACCTGTGCAGGGGGAAAGAAAGAAACAGAGGGCAAGGTTACCTTTTGATCTGTGTGACAGGGGCTTTCTGCCTTTTATGAGTAAGATGAAAGGGCTTGAAAGCTGAATCATCAAAGCCAAATAATGGTAGCTGTAGGCCTGGTCATCTTCTGCATGGTTACTGGAGGAGGTGCTACCTGTGAAGCACCAGCATGTCAATATGGAGCAATCCAGTACCTCCCCTCTGCACGCTGTGGTCACAGTGTTGGTGCTGTACCCACCAGTGGAAAAGACCTTGACTGTATACATCGACCAGTCCTGAGTGAGGGTCTGCTTCCCTTGCCCTGACAGTTGGAGGGAGAGGGTTGCATCATCCTTATCAACACTCACAGGTACCTAAGGAGTGGGTTTCAGGAGGACGGGGTGACACTTTTTTCTGTAGTGTCCAATGACAACACAATGGGCAATGGACATGAGCTGAAACACAAAAAATTCCACTTAAACACAAGGAGAAACTTGTTTGGTGCTGAGGTGAGGGAGCCCTGGCACAGGCTGCCCAGGGAGAGTGTGGAGTTTCCTTCTCTGGAGGTTCCCAAACCCACCTGGACACGTTTCTGTGCCCCCTGATGGAGGGGAACCTGCTTTAGCAGGGGGTTGGGCTGGATGAGCTCTGGAGGGCCCTTCCAACCCCCACTATTCTGTGATTCTATGATACCACTTCTGACCATCGTGCCCATTTTTCTTCGCCAAACTCGTCCTTGTCAGAACTCCACTGCAGTCACTGGAGTTACAGGCACTGAGCTGTGCCTTTTGACTCATTCCTATGAAGTTACAAACTGACTCCCAGCACATCTGGCTCCATTTTTAATTGGGAAGATAGGACTCTAAAAAGCCAATAAACCAACTATTTACTGTGAGATGCTCAGCCAGAAAAGCTTCTGCTCGTCTCTTATTTTCTTTTATCCATTGCAACGGGAAGCCTGTTTGAAAGCAAGATTTTGCAGTGGCCATTGGCAGTTCTCAGTCATCAGAGCACTCTCAGAGACCAGAGCAGAGCAGGGCTATAGTATCCCCAGGAGTCCAGGTTCTCTGTTCAGTGCTCAGTACCTCTCTCTTCCCCCTACTCTGGTTGGCTTTTGGTGCAAGCACCCAGGCCCTCCACAGTGCTCTAGGGCAGGGAGAGGGAGCACAGGCTGGGGAACTTTGTGTGGTGAGGATGAGTTCAGTCACACCAGGCTAGGAGACAGAAACAGAGATGGACATGGAGTTTGCTTAGAAATCACAGAATCACAAGGGCTGGATTCACAGAATCATTTTGGTTGGAAAAGACCTTTAAGATCACCAAGTCCAACCACTCACCTCACACTGCCAAGGCCACCACTAAAACATGTCCCTCACATTCTTCTTAGCCATTAGTCTCCCCTCCCATTTCACCTAGCAGAGGAATTAAAAACGTTTGGCAGCTGGGCACATTTGCCACAAAACCTGAAAAGAACCTCAACAAAGCACCCCCAGAGCCAGCTAAGACTCTAGTCTGTGACTAACATCCTCCCAGCGTTGCTGCAGTCGCCACTTGCAGCGGAGTTTGGGAGCACTCCTCTCCCTCCGATCCTCCCCCCACCCCAGAGCTGCTTGAGCAGGCGGGAGCCCAGCGGGAGGTGCGTTTGGGGCTCCTGTTCGGCTGCCGGCGGTGGAGCTCGGCTGCGGCGCCGCCGCCGCTCACCCCATTCACGGAGCGCGAGGCCGGTTTTGTCAATGGAGCCGCATTTTATGAATCAGACGAGCAGCTGCCCCCTGGCGGCTCCGAGCGGCTCCCCGCGCCTCTCCCCGCCGCCCCCCGCCCCGAAACCTGCCCAAGGAAACCGGGTAACGGCAGCCCGGAGTGACGGCGGGAGTGTGGGGATGAAGAGGCGAAAGGGGAGAGGAAAGGGCTATTTAGGTCATGGCCTCACGTGCAGAACGCGCCCCCCCGCACCCCCCCGGTCCTCCGCCGAGCAAATGGCTTCTGCCTGACCTATATGGCTCAGGCACTCGGCAGAGAGCACGAGGCGAGGGGATGCCTTGCAGCCTTTCCTCTCCTCACTGCTTCCAGTCCCTCACAGGGCTGGCTACAGCTGCAGTTTAATTAGAAGAACCAGTTTTAAATGAACCTAATCCACAGAGGGACTCCTGGGAGGACCCTGGGACATCACACTGATTTGGGAAATACAAGACCGCAGTACACCTGCCAGAGAGGAAACACTGCCACTGCAGAACCCACCCATGGACCTCATTTACATTTAGGGTCACGTCGTGGCAAAATCCAAGGAAACAGAAGCCAGAACAAGCACTCAGAGCCAGTGACAGCCCCGACATCACAGGCTGTGGGGTTGCCATCTCTAGGATTGTGGCTGGGGTTTGGAACCAGGAGCACTGGGGCTCTGATCCCAGCTATCACCTCGCTCCTTTCCCAGGCAAGTCTCTGTAAAATGAGTCGTTCTCCACCTCCTGGGGGCCATGGAGCTGAATGGCCAAAGGTGAAAAGCAATAAACAAGAAATCAAGCAAATTGCTGGCATGAGGGAAGAGCAGGTATTAATGTGATTACATAAAAATCAAATCTTTGTTCCTACAAATGCGGAGTCTCATGGTTACCAAAGACAGGGAGAGGCACGTGTGTGTGGTGGCACCTTGGGCTTGGACTAAACACTCCCATCAGTTTGGTCTTCACTTGCAGTTACATGTTCCTTGGTCAGGGATTTCCTCACTGCTTTTGAGGGATCATCTAGCACTGGAGGACCCATGGGAAAGAGAGGGGAGAGATGGGATGCTGGAGGTAAAACACGTGCACATGCTTGTGCATGGGTCTGTTTGCGACCCCTTTCTGCATGGCTGTCTGCCTACATTGTGAAAGGCATTTTGGGGTTGGCACCCTACCTTTGTATCTGCACACACGAGGACCCTGATCATGATTAGGGCCTCTGAGAATGGCTATAGTAAGAGTTTAAAAATACACATAGTAGTGGGTGTTAGGAGTGACCTTTGCTGCTTCAGCCTTAGACAGAGAGCCGTGTTTTTCAGTGAGACTTACACAGTCTTATATAGCTTGTGGGGTTTTTTTCTTCATGTGGCTGTCAGTTTAAAATACTCGGGTGGAATATTTAACACAGGTTTCTTCTCCTGAGTGAGCAGTGTGTCTCTCATAAAAAACCATGGCAGCTAAACCTGGGATTTCTGTGTATTCTCCTTCACAGTTCTCGGTTCAAAATATTCAGTCTTGCAGAGAAAGCCCCTCCACACATGGGGAGGTCTAGAGCAGCCAGTAAACGAGATCATCATCTCTCTTTCCTCCTTAGGAATGCACCAGAAGAAAGCAGCTTGCTAGGATGTCTTTCTTGGGGCCAGGGGCCAGCTTCCCTGGCTCCCAAAAAAGAGAAAGGGAGGCAGCACTAGAGAAAAAATCGTAACCACCACCTGTTCACAGGAGAAAATTACCAGGACTGCAACCCAAATGTCTCCTCTCTGCTCTTCAAAGGCACAACACAAAAGATGCTACCCAGGAGAAGGCAGAGATACTTGGAGCTCCTGTTAGAGCTGTCTAGAGAGTTACTCCAGTTAGCAAAAGCATCCTAAGGATATAGCCCAAAATATCTCTGGTGCTCCATGCTAGAGAGATGAACTCCACTAAGCCCTTTGTCTCATGTCTGCTAAATGAATGAGGAAATCACCACAGAGATGCCTTTGCTGAGATACAGTTCTTCCCTGATGTTGCTCCTCTCCCTGCCTTCCTTACCAACAGAAATGGGGGGTGGGGGTGCGGGTAGGAGAGAGGTCTAGGGATTTCCCCTCTCTTGCCCAGAGTGCAATAACCTGCACCTTCGAAGGGGAGAGGGGCTCAGCCCCGATCAAACTGCCCTTTCTGCTGCTTCTTACTCACCGTTTGCTCTGGTGTGGAGCAGGAACCTGCTCCTCTCTCTGCTTCACCCGGGATGCCCGAGATGAAAGTCTTTGCCCACCCACGCTGGGGCAAAGGGGCTCTGCAAAGGAGATTTGCTTTCCTCTGCACACCTGGTAGCACCTGAAGGGGTGAAGCCCTCCAGGTCTGCGCGCGGAGGCAGCCTGAAGCAGCAGGTGGGAGGGAGCTGGCTGGCAGTGAGCTGCAGAGCTGTTTGCAGTGACATTGTTTCTGCACGATAGAAATGATGAAACCGGGTGTTTCCTTCATTTTGGACCCAGTGTTAGAAAAGGGTGGATGGTAAGAAAGCAATGCATAAACTGGGCAGAGGCACAAGTACAGAGGATAAAGCTGCCGTCCATTACCCTGGTGCAACCCCCAGTGCAGTTGGAGCAGCTGTACTGGCGGAGCTGTACTTGCAGATTTTTCCTCCCCTCCTTCTCAGCTCCTTGCCACAGAGGGGTATGCGACCCCCAGCGTCAGGCAGGGCTGGCAGCCTGTCATGGCTCAGGAACGGGGGGCGGGCAGGGGTGCCAGGTGCCGGGGCCAGCGCTGAGATGGGGGCTGGAGAGGAGCGTTTCCTACCCTGCTGCCAGATACCTACATGTACCTTGGGGATCTCGGGACTGGGAGCTCACTCACCCTCCCCGGCACGTAGGGCTTATGTGCCTGTGTTTAAATATAGAACGAGGCTCGCCAAGTGCCCGGTTTTAGGGAGGAGGGCAGAGGCTCTGGGCAGAGCGCGGCTGCCTCGTGCCGCAGGGACGCAGCGGGGAGCGCGCTGCGGCTGTAACCCCCGGTCCTGGGGAAGGGGAGGGATGTGCTGCACCGCGCTGGTTCCGTGTGCGGGGCTCACGTGGAACTGCTCCCGCAAGGTGGTGGTGCGTGGGCGTGCGGGGGCAGGGGAAGGCGGAGGAGCTGCTGCCGGGGCCTCCCCTCCCTCCCCCGGTCACCCGGGGCTCCGACCACCCGGAGGGAGCACGGGGCGGGCGTATGGCTGAGCTGCACTGAATCCCCTTTAAAAATCTGCTGTTTGGTGTCTCGCTGGGTTTTATTTCTCTCTCCTGTTCCTCTCTCGCCCTGGAGTTCTGTAGTAGCCCTGAATTAGCATGTCACGTGTATGGCATGTGGAAATGAATCAGGGGCATGTGAGGAGGAGGAGGACGCCTGTGTCTGTGTTTGCATCCAAGGATCTCCTCTCACTCTGTGTTTGCGTAGGTGTCTAGCTCACTTCTCCCCCCTCCCATCCCTGCCTGCCGTTCTCTCCCTGCCTCCCTCTCATCCCTCCATCTGGACAGCCCAGCGCTCCCGGCCAGCTCAAGCAATACCTCAAAAGCTGCAGAAACCGCAGCTCTTCCCCTGTACCCCGTAAGGAAAATAGGGGAGCCCTAGGCTCTGGGCACGTACTCAAGGGGAGAGCACACACACACGCCACCAAATATGAGCTCCCTTTCCCGCTCCCCCCACCTTCCCCGGATTTTTGCTCCTTAGTCAGCACCTCGAGCCCTGCAGACTGCACCAAGGGCAAAGCTTATTAACGCCAACAGCAAAAAAACACAGCCACCATCAGAGTTCCCCGTTAGCGGGTCGCTTGCCCTCACCCCTTTTTAGGGAGCTGCCACCGGCACATGTCTGCACATCGAGCCAGGCATGAATCGAACCCACACACGGGAAGGGAGGGGAACCGGCCCCGGAGTGGTGTGGGAAGCGAGAGGACCTCAGGGGAGAGAAGCCGAAGGGGTTGGCCAGGAGGAATCGAGACCCTCTCGGGGGGTTGCTGCACGCGTGCCACGGCCCCTCTGCTCCGGGCAAGGTCAGACCCCAGCACTCAAAAACAGGGATGATGCTGGGGAGCACACCCTGCACCCAGTCCCCTGCAGCGACCACAAGCCCAGAGTGCTTCAGTCCCAGTTATGGGTCTCGCTGGTCCAGTCTCCCCCTCCCCTGGGACAAATGCCAGTCATGCTCTTTTTTAAACTACCCCTCTGAACTGGGTGTAGATGGGATGGTTTTGCAGCCCCTCAGTCCACTTCCCGAGAGGCAGGTGTCACTCTCAGCAGCTCCGAGGCACTCCCGCATCCCAGGCAAGGGTTGCCCCGTGATGGTTTCATTCAAAGCCTCACACCTTCCCCCTCCAATCTCTAGCAGATCCATTTTTTAATGCTTCCAGCTTCTGTCCCCTGCCAAAGGACGGCTCCTCTTGTCCGCCCCCCCCCCCCCCTTCCCCCCGACTTCGCATCCCTCCTCTGCTTTGCTCCCTGCCCCTCTTTGCCTTCAAGGCTTTCCCATGCCCCTCTCTCCGTGCCCGGAGGCCCTCGCCCCACGGCCCTGCCCCATCCCGTCTCCCCCCCCCCCGGGGGCGGTGGCTGCTGCTGCTGCTGGCAAGGTGCAGCCTAGTGTGGCGAGACGCTATAAATAGCTCCATAAGCTCCGCTCTCATTGGCACCGTTTGGACAGTGGATGGAAAAATAAACAAAGGAGACTCCGTTTGAGCCGGGCTCCAAGCGGCAGCCACATTCCTCATGCTAAATAATAACAGATTTTCCAACCAAGGTGTGTGGGTAATACACAGATTGGCATGGGGAGGGGCCGTGGGGAAAGAGCCTGCGAGAGAGCAGGCATCAAAACAAATTATACACACCCAGTGCGTGTCAATATTTTGGTCCCTCTCATTCTGCCCTGTAGTAGTTAAGCACACGCAGATTGCCTATATTTAGCAAAGGGTATATTTTTAAACACTCTGAGATGGAGATTGTTTCCATTAATAATGGTGGAGGCACATTGGAGGAGGCAGACCTGGTGAGGAGCTGTCGAATGTCGCTTTAGTGACATATAGAGGCCTGAGAGATAAAGGACAGGGCAGGAGCAGAACAAATATTTTGAAATCAAGCAGTGATTACCCTGAAGTTTGCAGTTGTGTTGCTATTTTTACTCAGGGGGCTGTTTGCACTGGGAGATTATTCACAGTTCCCTGGTGCAGAGACTAAGGCAGTGGGAGAAGAATTATATTATTGGCAGTTTATTTTATTTTGTGGTTTTTCTTTTTTTTTTTAATTGAGGACAGAGCAGACACTGCAGCAGAAAGGTTCAGCTCAGAATGGCTGAAAGCAGGGATGGACACACAGAAAATGTAGCATTTATTACCCAGTTCTGGGATGCTAACCCAGCCTGGCTTAGGAAGGGCAGTGTCTGCATTTTAACAAAATCCTGGTTTGTTTGGGTTTTTTTTCTCTTCTCCCCTCCATCCTGTCCTTCCCAAAGTAGCCTCTCCCAGTCTCACTATTCCTGCATGAATCCGAACAGTGAATTTTCGTTTATGTTATGAGAGGAGGTAAACAACCAAATAAGATCTGCACCATGACATGCTAGGAGCTATACATGCCTGGTATTAAGAGACTGCCCAAGAAGCTAACTATGTGAGAAGAAGAGAAAGAGAAGAAAAAGAAATTAAACACAAGAGGAAATACTCCTTTATGCTTATTTTGTAGCTAGGTAAATGAAAATTGGGTGACTCACCCAAGGTTATGGAGGGAGTCTGTGGCATTGCTGGGACATAAAGCCAGCTTCTCCATCTCAGTGTGATACCCTTCATGTGATCGAGAACATGCTGCTTTTTTTTTTTCTCCTAGATGTTCCTGCTTGGCTATTTCATAGGCAGGATCGTTTACAGCAGCAGAAATCACAGTAATTTTCCTGCTACTCACTTGTGGAGGGACAAATGCCTGGTAGTGCTGGTGGGGCTGCCCAGTGGGTTGTCCCCTCTTCCAGCCCCTGACAAGGCAGGTGAGCCCTAAACAAAAAAGTCTCTCATCTCTGGGGAGGGCTGAGGGGGCTCCAGCTTTGCTGCTCAGACACCTGATGTGGGGAACTGTAGCTCTTCCCCCAGAGGGATCACGGAATCACTGAATCACGGAATCTTAAGGGTTGGAAGGGACCTGTCTTGGTGACTGTTATGGTTTATCGAGGAGCAGCTTTTGCTTGGTAACAGGAGGAGGGGGTTGCAGTGAAGACCCAGTAAAGAGCTCTTGGACTTTCCCCCAGCTCTTGGGTTCAGACCCACCTCTGGCTGGGCCAATCTGGCACCTCTGCCATCACTATTTAGGGATGGGAGTTTGAAGTGCTGGCAGGAGGTGTAAGAGTGGTAGAAGATGGAGGCGACCACATGGACCCCACAGTCAGAGAAGGAGGAAGGAAGGAGGAGCACTAGACCAGAGACCCCTCTGCAACCTGTGGCAAGAACGCAGCTGCACTCCTGCAACCTATGGAAGGCAATGGCAGGACTGAGAGCCACCAGCAGCTCTGTGTGAATGCACTGGATGGGCAGAGCCTGTGTGAGGAGGCGGCCATGGCACAGGCCGTGCTGGAGCCTGCGTGTCGCAGAGCAGCCCCACACGAGAGGCAGAGAGGAGCTGCAGCCTTTGGGATAAATGCACGTTGCAGCAGCCCGTGCAGGGCTGCTCTGTGTGTGAGGTACCCCACGAACTTGCAAGGAGCACTGCTGTGGAGCCCACCTGTCCTGAGGAGAGACAAACGGCAGAAGCCATCAGGAATTGACTGACTGAAACCCCCACTGCCTGCCCCCCTGAGCCATTCAGCGGGAGAGGAGATACAGACACTGGAACCAGGGCTCTGAGCCCGAGAAGAGGGGAAGGGTGGGGAGAAGGTGGTCTTAAAGGGCTGGTTGTGCTATTCATCACTGTACCACTCTGTGTTGTTTTGTGTTGGTTATGTTTTGGGGTTTTATGGTTATGTTTTGGTTGGTGTTGGATTAAATTATTATCTGTTTTCTTCCCCAAGCCCAGTAGCCTGGTCTGTTTTGTCCTGGACCATAAGCAGCAATTAGGCCCTCCCTGCCCTTTAGGAATTCTCAGGTCTGTGCTACTTGAGTCTAATTGTGGTCTTTTATCCCTGGATGGGCCTAAACCAGGACAGCAACACTTGGGAAATCCGCTCCTGAAGTGTGACTTGTCCTGCTCAGGGCTCAGCCCCACTCCCCAGCCACACCACAGATGGTCATCTTCCTCAGCAGCCTCCTAGGAGGGAGCTAACCTCCACCAGCTATGGCACTTGCTTATCAGATCTCCACATGCAAATACATCCCTGCCTTCTGGCAAAACCCAGTCAGACACCAAGCATTCCCCACACTTGTGTGCAGAAAGGACATAGGCTGACAGGTAGGAAAGTGCTGGGAACATATGCTCCTCAGGCTTTCTCTTGCGTCTGCCGTGGTCTGACCTGGGTGAGTCGTGCTACCTTGCCCAGCAGGATAGAATAGGAGTGGCTGGGGACACCATGGGGTGAGATGAATCAATGACTTGTAAATGCATCTGAACTCTGAATAAATGAAAGTTGGAAGATACTGAAGAGTTTGGGAATGTGGGGGAAGCTCTCAACTAGAGGCTTTCTTAACCTGCCCTGCACATGTACGTGTCACACTGCCACACTGCCAGGAAAAGACAAAGCTGTTCCCAACAACTGTTTAACTGCTTTTCACCAACAGCAGGGTGAACCTCAAGTTGGCAGCTACTTGTGAGGATCTTGGTGGTTTTTTTCATTTTGTTATTTTTTATCTCAGAGTGCTCAGCCCACATATTTGAGCTTTTCCTTCACCACTTCCTTGTAGATACAGCGAGAGGGACCAAACTGCCTCTTTTCCCTGGAAGAAGGGAAAAGGTAGGGGTGGGCATTTCAGGCTGAGTCTACTACACTTGGTGAAAAAACTTCCCTTTAAATGTATGTGTGGAGTTCAAATCTATCTTCAGCTAAACTCCACTCACTCCCTGTCTGTTCAGAGAAGATGTGGGGGAGAGCTCTGCTTCCTCCCAGCGTGATCAACTGAGACCGGTTGCCTCACGGTTGCGGAATTCCCTCACTGGCTTTGGAAGAATGGTGGGAGTTGGAAGCACCCTCCAGAGCTCATCCAGCCCAGCCCCCTGTTAAAGCAGGTTCCCCTCCATCAGGGGGCACAGGAACGTGTCCAGGTGGGTTTGGAAACCTCCCAAGAAGGAGACTCCACACCCTCTCTGAGCAGCCTGTGCCAGGGCTCCCTCACCTCAAAAGCCAAGAAGTTTTTCTTTGTGTTAAAGTGGAACTTTTTGTATGCCACTACCCCTTGTCCTGTCACCAGACACAATAGAGCAAAGTGCTTCCCCATGCTCTCGGTGTCCACCTTTTAAACACTTATGTTAATGAGATCCCCGCTCAGCCTTCTCTTCTCCAGGCTGAACAGCCCCAGTTCCCGCAGCCTTTCCTCATAAGGAAGATGCTCCAGTCCCCTGATCATCTTGGTGGCCCTGCACTGGCCTCTCTCCAGCAGTTCCCTGTCCTTCTTGGGCTGGGGAGCCCATAACTGGACACAGGACTCCAGATGAGACACTCTTGATGCATCCCAGAAAGCTATTGGCCTTCTTGCCCACGAGGGCACATTGCTGGCTCATGGTTAGTTTGCTGCCCACCAGAACTCCCAAGTCCCTCTCCTGGAGCTGCTCCAGCAGGTCAATCCTCAACCTGTCCTGGTGCAGGGGGTTGTTCCTTCCCTGCCCTTGTTGAACCTCGTGAGGTTCCTCTCTGAAACACAGCTATGGAAGACAGCTCTGAGGAAGACTCGTGACAGGAGGCTGAGCTGTGGGATGACTCTTCCCCAAGCACCAGGGCTGGGATTTCTGTTGGCGTTGATGACAATAAGCCTCTCGCTGACAGCACAGGCTGCCGTTACGCTCTGGCTCTACAGGGACAGTGGCACCACGCCAGCTGGGTGCTTTATTCATACTTTGCTACTCTTATAAAGATAGGCTCAAGTGACTCATATGTCACTGGCCACACACCATACATTTAAACTCATTGTCACAGATTTGATTTCTGGGAGTTGGGTTGTTGTTGTTTTCTTTCTTTCTTTCCTTTTTTTCCTCCTTTTTTTCCCCTCCTTTAATATTAATTCCTTTCCCTCTGCTCTCCTCAATTTAATTATGGCTGTGTAATCTGGAGATCTGTAAGGCTCTACCATGAGGTCTCTGGCTATCAAGTTTCCATGTTCACAATTAGCAAATGGAGACAAGGAGAGCAGGGCTGGAAGAAAAGGGTTTTAACTTAAGATCCTTAAGAGGATCTGTGATGCTGTGGTCTCATCACTGGCAGGAGGGCCATGGATGAGGAAGGTTTTAGGTTTCAAGCCCAAGTTTCAGGACAGCTAAACCAATATGAAACCCAGTCTTTGTTTGACTTCCTAGAGGTAGATAAATGTTAAGCAATTAAAGAGCATAAAGGGATTTTAAGCCTTCCTCTGTAGCATTCGAGAAAACATTGAATCACACTGATGTCTGCTCAATCTTAGTTGAGAAGTTCTCATTTCTGGTCAAATGCCCCCAAACAGTGGCCTTTGAGCAACACAATCCTGAAATCAGTGGTGTTTTCACATTCTGATTGTCATCAGCTGCTTTCTCCCTCTTTTTTCTCCCATCTCATGCTGTAACACCTTCGGAGACTTCTTTCTCAAACTTTGCTCCTAGACAGATCCTCATGGAGGACAAGGGCTTTAGGCACGGTCAAGAGGAAGACAAGAGGCTCAGAAGAGTCCAGAGTGTCACCTATGGCACTTCCCCCAGCATTTCTATACTGCACTGACATGTGGAGAGCACAAACACGTTAAACAGCAGGCACATCGATTAGTAAGATCAGCCAGAACCTTGCTGCTTGCTTTGGAATTCAATACTGCTCCACCATACTTTTCATGTAATGAAAAGTGGGAGAATGTTTCATATCCCATTCCTGCAACATTAACTAGGCATCTTCAACCCAGTGTCCTTTCCTTTTAGGACGAACCCCAAGTATGGATTCAGAACGGTACCATCCCAGAATTAAGAATCAAGTAGAAACAATGTTTTGGGAGATTTCAATGCAGTGATTGGATGCAGCTTGTGAACGTTTTCCATCTCTAGAACAGATGTGCAGACATGAGGAATTCCCTACCATAAATCCCTTCTTCTCCATTCCCTGCTTCTTTTGAAGGACACATTTCAATTTCTTTGTCTGCCATTTTCTTTTAAGTGCAGGAGAGTGAAAACTGGTCAATATTTTACACTTTTTTACACCTACCTATCTCCACGGATCTCCGTTGTCACTGGAGTTTCACTGCCATCTCAGATGCTATGGAGCCTCTTGCTGAGGTCCTGTGCTGTACCATGGTAACTGGTTATCAGGGAAGAGGAGAGCTGATGTCTGCACATCTCCCATGCAGATACTGGTCAGGCATCCCAAAATATTAGTTGTGTCCAGTCAGACCTGAAAATAAAAACAAAAAGAGAGCTCAAGGTTTTCTGATTATGGTGAGAAGGAAAAGCTCATTTAGACAATGCTATCCCTTAATGGAAAAATTCTTCTACACTGTTCCCAATATTCCTTGCTGCAGCCGTAGCTGAGACCTGCTATGAGCTGCGTCCCTGTGCAGGTGGTCCTGTGGTGAGACTTTGAATTGCTCACAGATACAGGGGAAAATAAACAGAGTAAGAGTATGTGGTACCGTGAGGAAAACATCTACCCTTTTCCCTGTGCTTAAACATGGGGCAGGTGCAGTGATACAGCAGCTGAAGCAAGTCATTTCCCTGTAATTCCTTCCTCATAGAAATACAGAATGGTAGGGGTTGGAAGGGACCTCTAAAGATCATCTAGTCCAACCCAGCTGCTAAATGAAGTCCACCTAGATCACGCTTCATTACAGAAATGAAGGATAATGCAGAGAGACAAAAGCATAAGTCTCCTAGAACCAGCTTTCTACATGGCAGACTAGAAAGGCAGGTGAGGGTCTGGAGGCTTGCAGGCTACACATCCCTCCACACCAAAGTGGTACCAAAGATGGCAAGAAGGTGGAGGATGGTGTTATATGTTTGTTTCTGCAGTGGTCTGGCACTGCAGGTTTGGGAAAAGGAGGAAAATTGACTTGAAGGTTAAAGTAAAAATGGAGAATCCTACCTCTTAATTGATCAAGGTACTGCCTGTAAGGTGGCTTTGCACAGGTCCCCTCTGTGTCTCACTGCCCCTTCTTTTTGTAAGGGGGTAATAACTCCAACCATCTCCTAGGTGGGGGCACCCAGGACTGAACTGAAGCAGTGGCTGCAAAGGGCTTTAGGAGCCTCAGCTAAGAGGTGAGGGTAGTGAATTAAGTGGTTGGTAGTAGACATGCAACAGCCTCCCTTCTGCATACTCACTATGTGAGAGCAAAGGGGAAAATGACTTCAAGAGCTTCTCCTTTTCGGTTTGCTTTAGACTTCTGCTGCCTATTTCTTGTGTCTGCTTCATGAGGGGAATTTATTTGGATCTGTCATGTAGGCAGAAAAATCCTGGACCAGGGTTGTGGGTGGGTTTTGTTGTTTTGTTTTGGTTTTGTGGGGTTTTTTTTTGAGGGAGGGCGGGGGGATAACTGCAGTTAGGTACTAAGCCTGTACCTGTTAATCTCCCTATCTGGCTAGATTAAACACATTTATAGCACACAAAATGTACTGCAAAGTAGGAACTAGCAGGCTGGCTTCGTTGGGCAGGAGAGAGTTAATCCCTATGGGGTGCTCATGTACGTCAGAGCAGGTTCCTGTCTGTGCAGTGCTCAGCTAGGATTGAGAGCTTTTGTTCCTTGTTTTTCATGATTTCTTTGCATTTAATAGTGTTTGGATTTTTTTCTTTTTTAAAAATACATCTTAAAGTGCATTTTGAGCTGGCAAATGGGGCTGAGAACCCTGTAGACTGCAGTCCCCAATGTACCCCCAGGTATTAAAGAACACCACAGGCAAGGGCAGGGTGAGTCCCCACCGTGGCCATGGCTGTGTGTGCTTCAGCCTTTGGTGCCTGTGCCACACCCTGTGAGGGTAAAAATCCCCCTTCACCTCCTATCCCCTTCCAGGGGCCTAGGCAGGGACTAAGCAGTGGGGGTGGGATGCTCACACCACCTCTCAAGCTCTGCCCCTCCAGGTCTCTGACCAGGCAGCCGGTACCTGTGGTGACCACAACAGGAGAAGCCTCGATGTTTCCCTCCCAGGTCCTGAGCCAAACCCAACCCTGTGCATTGCTCTTCTGTTTGATTTTGGGCTGAATTTCAATCCATCTGGAGGAAAGCGGTGTCATTGTTCACCAAATATGAATCCAGCCCAAAAGGCTGGAAGCTGACAGAGCCTATGGTGGCTTCTGCCCTGAATTAAAGACATTGCAGGACATACGCAGAGCTGGAGGATGCCCGTGCCTCCTTCCAAAGGCAGGGAAGGGGAGTAAGGATCTCCCTGCAAATGGGTTGTCCAAGGACTGGGGCTGGTAGGCTGGCATGAGGGCACATGCAGAGGTGAGGGGCTGATCTGGTGAAGGAGCTGAGTGGAGTCAACTTGAAAGAAAAGATGGTGGAATTAGTGAACTTAACCCAGCCACGACTGAAGGTCTGGGCTGAAAAAAACCCCAGTGAAAGGCGAGGAAATGGTGTGGCACAGGAGTGTGGCCGGGAGCAATCTCCTCACTGCAGAGCTCTCCTCGGGCAGGGTAAAACCCGTCAGAAGCAGAGTGCCGGGCACCTCTCGCCTGCCGGGCACAGCTCACAGCGCCTCCTGCTCCCCACCCCGACGCCTCAGTTCCCCCCCACGGTTCCAGACGGCGTGGGCAGGAGGAAGGTCCCCCTCAGGGAAGCCACAGCCGCCCCCGCGGAGGCTCTGGCAGGAGGTCTCTCCACAGACAGCGCCGGCACCGGGGCCAGGGGGCATCTCATCCCTCCTCCCCCCGCCGCTGCTGTGGGGAGAGGGCGCGAGGCCCCGCGGGGCTCAAGAACACCCCGGCGAAGCCCTCCCCTCCGCCCGAACCCGAAAAGTAAGGGGGCGAAGCCCCGAGGTGGGCACCGCACGGGCGGCAGCGCCTCGGGCACAGAAGGGAGCGGCTTTCCCCGGCGCCCTTGCCCGAGGGCAGCCCTCCCGCGGGGGCCGGCCGGGTGGCGCGGGCTGAGGCGGGGATGTGGTCACCCCAACCTGCCGCCGTCCGCCGAGGCTGCTACCGTAAGGACGCGCCTGCCAGCCTTCGGGGAACCACTCGGCGGAGGGGAGGGGGCCGAGGGGGCTGCGCACGGCCGAGGGGCAGCGCCGCGCCGGCGGCCCGCGGTGCGGGGCCGGGGGCGTCCCGCCGGGCCGGGCCCTGAGGCGCGTCCCCGCCCGCCCGGTCCCGCCGCCGCGCGCCGGGCTGAGGCTGCCATCTGGCGGCCGCGCGGGGACACGCGCCCGCCGCCCCCGCCCGGGGCTCCCCCCGCCCCCGGCGCCGGGGACAGACCGCGGCGCCCGCCACAGCGACACCCCCCCGCCCCGACCCCCGCGCCAAAGGCTCCCACCGCGGAGCTGGGGGCACTGCACAGGCACCGTGACCCTGGCCGCGTTGTCTCAGTGGCCATCGCCAGCGTTGCCGCGGTGGCAAACGTCCCGCTGGCAAAAGCCGCCCGGGAAAGACGTACGGGGGAAAGTGATGGAGCTGACGTGAGTCAGCAGGGAAGGGCTCAACCCGGGACCCCCTGGCAGCGCTGGCAGGGGATGGCACGGGTATCCAGGAGGGTCTGGGGTGCAGGTGCATAGGCACGGGGCCATGGCTCTCACACGCGGACAGGACAAAAATGCCACGTCCTGAGAAACGGGATTCTGCCAGTGGAGACCAAGGCTGCAGGGGCAGAGGAGGGGGAGAGGGAGCACAACTGCATCTCAGGAAACCTCCTGCTCCCAGGCCAGCACAGAGCTGCAAGGCCCTGGCATCACACAGGTTCCCCCGGGAGGAGACTGGGGCAGTCTGTGGGATAGCACAGGTGTGCTGGGACAGGACAATTCTTACCTGCTCCTGCTAGGACAGACCATCAATCCAAGTCCAAATATGTCCAGAGAGGAGGCAATAGTAATTTTGTCCTCGGCCACTTCTCATCTTTGCTTCAGCTGCCCATTCATTAATTTAGATGTACAGGGAATAAGGCAAAACCAATGCTGGAGTGTTTCAATACCAGCCATGGCTCTTTTCCTGGCATGGAGAAATGCAGAAACATGGCAAGGGTGAGGGAGGCGGGAGGACTGCCCCACAACCTGCTGCTCACACCACTACCTGCTCCTCAGCTCCTTCAGCTGCTGGGTGGGTGACAGGAGCACAGCTGGAAGGTGCTATGAAGGAGAGCAGACAGCAAGGCTGCTGGCACTCAGCCCCCAGGTGCTCTTCCCTCTTCTTCCTCCCACTCCACCCACCTTCTTCCAGCTGCTGGTGCTGCTCTTTCCTCCCACACAGCAGCTCTAAGAGGCTGGAGGAGACGGTAAGAAACAGGGGAAGCATTTGGAGGCTGACAGCTGCCACTGCCTGGTTTCTTTCCAGAGCCCCATCTTCCTTCGACCTTCACCATCTCCTCCATTTGCTCAGAGCTGGCAGCAGTGTTTGGTGGGGTGGCCAGGCTGCGTGCCAGGGAGGGCACAGAGAAATGTGGGTGCCGGGGAGCTAAAGCTGGCCACCACAGCCCTGAGGAGAAGCCACTTTGCTGCAAGTCAGGGAGGATCCTGGGGTGGGTTAAAAAAGCAGGGGAATGAGGTGGTAACCCAGGGTTGCTGGTGGCACATCCAAGTGAGACAGTCACAGGGACGAGTTCATTTCCATCTTATCCGCTGCACCTTGTTGGTCATTCTGCTAAATATCAACTTTTTAACTACTGTGATGAATTCATCCACACTTTTGACTCCCCTCTCAAACTTTCTAGTGCCACACTGAAGATATGAGGATCTTTTTCACTAACTTGAAGGACTGCATGTTGAACAGACAAATCACAGTAACCTGGCACGCTGGGACGTGCTACCCAGACTGAAAGAACCAGAACTACCACCGTCACCCAGTCACTCAACCCCCCCCCCCCAAACAAAAAAGGGGGGTGGGGGGGAAAGCTCAAGGCTAAGCTAATAAGAAGATGGAAAGAAAATAAAAGCCTTGTCCCTGGCTTCACATAGCTAAGAGGTAGGCTCCACTCCTCTGCCTGGCACTGAGGAAGGTTATATTAGAGTAGCACAGAAGGGGTTTTTCCTGTCTTCTCTTCTGAAGGGTTTTCCACCCAGATTTGATGGTTGGGTTTTGGTTTTTTCCTCTTTTGGGTCATCCAGTTTAATTAAACCCCCGTTGCCTACACTGAAATATGCCCAGTTATTTGTTCCTCTGGTCAAAATGTCTTTTGAAACATTGTAGGGGAAAGTGGTTCCTAAGAACACTAAAGCACAAAATAACCTGCTTATGAAGGAGGATGCGGGGCTCTTTGTCAGGATAGCAGCATCACTGCTATGCTGTTCTGATCTGTTCCTGAGGAAACTCTATCCTTCCTGCCTCAGCTGGAGAGGACTTCAGTCAGGTTGGAGCCACCCAATTGCTCAAGAGCTTTTGGTGATGTTCCTGCTCAGGATGGCTCTTGTCTGTGGTGTAATGGGGTTGTTACTAGAGAAACTCAAAGGAAGGCTCATGTAAACCTACAGTGAGGAGAATAAGAACCCTCGAAGAGCTCTTGCAACCTGATGTGCTGACCAAGCTGCTCCAAATAATTAAGACTGGCCTATGATGACAGTCGGGAATTAATTAGTTAGGGCTTGGAAGACGATTCAATTCCTGTCTCAGTTCACTGAAAAAGGTGGTAAGCCACTACTGTAACCAAGAGTTAACACACAGATTCCAAAGGTTTTGGTTCCAAGTTTTGTTATGGTGAACTAACAGTTAACAGAGCTGACTCAGTATCTGTGATTTATTTTACACCCTACGGTCACAATTAACCACAGGGTTGTTTGTCACAGTGCTACACGCATGCATTCATCTGCTGGCACGCAAAGAGGTTGGTGTGGTAGGGCAGACAGTGCCAGCTACCACAGAGTTGTTCAAAAAGCATTTTTTGAGACCTCCAGATATGTGGTGACCAAATGATCTGCAATCATGTATCCTATTTCTGTGACCTGGTAAAGGTGGGCACTTGTTGAATGTGTGCATCTGTCCACGCTTGGGGCCATACACACGTGCCATCAGGCCATCCTCTGGCACTGAAACCCCTTCCTTAGATGACCCCATATGCAATAAGACACAGACCTCCATGCAAAGAGGGTGAGATGGGATTCCAGCATGGGAATCATGTCCTGACTTTTCTTCTTCAGCGGTATTTGCAATCCAGATGGTACTCTCATCCACACCTCACATCCAGGTGTACAATCTCATTCTAACAAATAAAAAGGCATTCTAAAATTCACTTCTGAGTAAGTGTTGTTCCTTCCCAAACAAGTCAGCAGGGTAAAGGCCAAACCAAGTCCATCCAGCCCTTGGTTTAGTCCAAAAGGCATGTTGTAGGTAAGCAGGTAATGGAAAAGGGGGGAGAAAACTCTTTGGGGTCTCTGCTAATACGAGAAGCAGGAAGCATCACATGAAACTAGCAGGTTCAAAGCAAACTGATCCTTCTTCACCAGAAACTAAACTGATCTCTGGAATTCTCAGTTGTGGGTGATGCTGGATGCTGAAATGTTTACTCCAGCAAACAGACTGACAAAGTCTTGGGAGAAAATGCCACAGTATTACAGGAGCCTGTTGAAGCTGGAGGGGTGAGGCAGAGCAGGTCACTCCCAGGCACATTGCCCCAGGCTCCTGCACCTCCCTGGGCAGCCTGCTCCAGTGCTCCCTCACCCTCACAGCAAAGACACTTTTCTGTGATTGAGGTGAAACTGCTTTAGCAGCAGGTGGGGCTGGATAATCTCTAGAGGTCCCTTTCAAATCCTTCCCTTCTGTGATTCCTCCATCCATTTGTTTGGATTGCATCTGCCCCCAAGTTAAGTGTCTCTTAATGACCACTCAGTTTGGCAGAGAACGGTCTTCTCTGAGAAAGGGGGCTGGTTTTCAAAACCAGCAGTGGTATTATCATGGAGGGCTTGGCTGAAGAGCTGCCTGATCCCTGGGCATGCAACAAACTCCACAAGAAAAAGCCTGTCACCCCTGGAAATCTCCAGAGCCACACACCCTTCCGAGCAGAGGCTGGCTCTTCCGTGTCTCACCCGGCCTGCCCTTGGCACAAATAAATATATATAGCAAAACTCTGTTAGACCAGGGATTCTTGGGGACTGGACATAGAAGGAGCAGCCTGAAATTACATTAAAGAAAAAAAATACCATCTCAACAAACCAAAGCACCTGCCTCAAGATAATCCCCCTGGAGTGTAACTACCACAGAGTGAACTCACGCTCACCTGCATTTGAAACTGTTCCTTCCGTGGCACTGTCACAGCACCTCCTCTGGGACTGCTGAACTCAGTTACTACTGGTTTTGCTCTAGAACCCTGAAGCAGATCATTAGGGTTAGAAGGTTAAAAAAAAATCAACTACTTGCAAGTTTGAGGGGCTGCTTTTTAAGCTATCAAAACACCTTTTAGGTTATCAAAACCTGGTTCCTAAACAACCCCTGAGCTCTCCTACACTTAAAAAAAAGCTTAAAGCAAGAGAGTCCTCTCACTGCTTTCAGTTTAACATTGCATGCATGGAATATAGGTTGTATTATTCTTGTGCAAGTTCCCTAAGAACAAATTGCCTTTAAGCCCTCTACCTGTCCTTTCCTGGTAGTCATTTTCAGGGCAACCTTCTGTTGGCTCTCACAGATGACTGACCATCAGATTTCAGCGAGATGACCACAAATTGATGGGAAAGCTTCACGAGAGTGTTCAGTGACGCATTTGCTTTGTTTGAATCAAAGGCCACACTCGAGTACATTCAGCAAATTCAGAAGGAAAAGAAAATAATCAACAAAAGCAACCCCACAAGTACCAAACCTTTGGGGCTGTTTCAAGCAAGAGAGTTTCTTTGATTCAAACAGGGCTAGCCGGTCTAAGAAATCAAGGCAACCTGCAGCACTCCAGGACACCTCTAAGTGATCCTCAGGATGTGAGGACCACCCTGAACTTACCACACAACATCTAGTAGCTCCAGACAAGAGCTTGCATTTTTTTTCTGAGTGCCAAGGCAAGTTTTTCTAAAGGATTTTCACTCTTTCAGTGCTGATACAGACACTATTAAACTCTATTTCCCACCTCATAGATCTCCACACAGTTGTTTTTGTGCTGCTACTTATTTGTATTCTCTAGCACTACAACTGTTTCTCATACAAAGACACAAACAGCAATGATTCCAGCTCCAAAAACCCCCATATGTTCTAAAAAACCATCAGACAATGCGTGGGAGGAAGAGAGGTGCAGGGATGAGGGGAAATGCCTTGCCTGAAGTCATACAGGAGAGCAGCAGGGCTCCAAGTGTTACTATTCATGAAGCACGTCTGAACCTGGGAGGCCCTGAACTCTTATCTGGACAAGTTCATGGCAGCTCCTGGAAAATCACAAGAAGCAAAAGCATCACATGATACTGCAATAGTGCTAATATAGCTTTTTTTTTTTTTTTGCTCTCTCTTCTAATTGTTAGGGGGGAGGCCAGGTTTTTGGTTTTGATTTCTTTCCTGTAAGAGGGAAGGAGGGAAGGTTAGATGGGGACAGAAGGTGGTGAGCTCCATCAGAAAACTTTTCTGATTAATACTTTCAGTCTGTGGCCACCATAGGAGATGCAAGGTGTCCATGACTGATGGAAATCCAGATTCCAGCTTCCAATGCACTGTAAAAGCTGTTGTTTGAATTTGGTGCTTTGGGGTGCCAACATGGTATTTTGGGGGTTTTCTATTTTGTATGGCATCAGCGCAGACCTGACCAAGTACAACTGTGACATCAACAGTGAATCCAAGCCATCATTCCATAGATACAAGTGTCTGACTCTCTTTCTGTGGCTTTTGCACTCAAAAACCCCTGGATGTCACACGAGCATCTGCAACCAAACAGCTTATCTGCAAACAAATGGACACTTTTTCCCTGTCTATACTTTAATTTCTATGTGTGTTCTGAAAACAACTGAGACAATTTTGCCATTTCTCTATGGTTATGTCACCCCTAAATCAGACTACTTTGGTGGCAGAGCTAGCAAAGCCAGTCAATATGAAATGAATTACTAGAAAGCATGTTGAAGTTCAGCTGGCTGAAGGTGCCTCCAACGGTCAACGGAAAGGAACAGGCAGTTCATTGCATTCCACAGCAGGGAGGGTGGATCATCCTCTCAAGACAAGATTTTTTCCCATTTACTGAAGACAGAACCTAGACAAGTACCTCAGTTTATTTTAGAATAGCTTAAATGAAAGGAGATGGATATTATCCTTAGTAACTCATCCTGCAGAAAGTTGCACCTTTGCTCTGAAAAGTTCCTTGGCTTCCCTTTCAACATGCTGCCCAACTCAGTTTCTGTTGGTAAGATCAGCATCATTAGCTTTTCTTTCACTAACATTTGAACACAGTCAAAGCCACCATTCTTTGCATTATACAGTAGGGCTGAGGACATGGAGAGGAGATGAGAGGCTCTAGCATTCACCTTCTCCAGGGTGGGAGCCAGTGGTCCCCAGCAGATTCATCACTGGGTGAAATCTGCTTTATTGTCTGTGTTAGGTCAAGTTTATGTTCTCAAATAGATCTTTTTGCTTCTTTGCTTCAGTTTCTTGTACTGCTTATGCAGTGCACTTTGAGGAATTACCTAAACTTTCTGAAAACACAGTTAAAGAATGAAGTACGGTCTATTTTAAGGCTAATTGTATGGCAGATGGAACATACAGTGGGTGAGGAGCAGAAGATCAGCTGTACATACAAATCCCATCAGAGGAAGGCAGTATGCATTCCCTTAAAAGTACTTAACCAAGACTCAGAAGAATAACCACATGACATCAGACTATTGCAGTTCTCAAGAACCACTTATAAGGTGCGAGTTCTCTGGAAATGCAAAGAGAGCACAAAAAGCAAGCACCTGTCACCTCCTTGGTGCTCATACATGAGCATGCACATAAACCCCGATGTTCCAGCCTTTTGTATGGTGTTGGTACACAGTGCTGCACTTTATAAAAATGGAATCACAGAATCATTTTGGTTGGAAAAGACCTTTAAGTCATCAAGTTCGACCACTCACCTCACACTGCCAAGCCCACCACTACATAGACACTGTAGGGAGCAAGATGTAAATTGGCATGGATATTAATGACTAATTTTAAGTGCCCTTCATAGCTATGAGCATAATCCCTGGTGATCCAGAAAAGGCCTACTTTAATTCCATCTTTTGTCAAAGCCAAGGATGACCATCAGTGTTCCACATACTGCTGCTTTAGTTTCTCAGCGACCAGCCTTACTCTTGACTGAAATCCCAGCTCTCTCATTATCAGTGAGACAGGGGCAGTAGAAAATGAATTCAGCACGTGGCGATAACTTGATTCGACCATATGACACATGAGGAAATCAAGCAGTAAGGTGGAACCTCTGTACCAAGAGGAGCTTTTGCATATTCCATTTTTAAAGTAGCACATGAAATGAAAGATTCACCAAGTATAATTAAGTGATTCTGAGTATTTTTTTTTCTATCTCCAATGGACTTTCCTTCCATTCCCTTGTACCTGCCTTACTGATTTCCCCTCCTACACCCCTGTGTGAGAAATCTCTGTAGTTTATCATCCTAGTCCATCATCCTGGTGACGAGTCAGACCTTCCAGGTAGTGATCTTTCCCTTGGAGTTTAGATAGACATAGCTAGGCCCACCTTTAGTCAACAACATGTAACCTTTGAGTAGCCTTGGGAAGGGATGGCTTTGGCATCCTCTTGGCTCTGTGGACAAAAATTTAACACACTGACCCATTTGTAACAAAAATGTACTCAATGGCAGCACTTGTTCTCTGTAGGGCTTTCTAGATGAACAAAACTTACCTGCAGTAAAACAGAGGTAAAATTTGCATTAGAATTGATAATCAATTATATATTAAAATATTCAGGGAATCCTTTTATGAAGTACTGCCTGTACACCAATGCACGCAGCATGGGGAATAAACAGGAGGAGCTGGAATTCTGTGTACAGGCAAGGAGTTATGATCTGGTGGCAATTATAGAGACATGGTGGGACAGCTCATGTGACTGGAACGTGATCATGGATGGCAATGTCCTTTCTAGGAAAGACAGGCCAACAAGGTGAGGTGGTGGAGTAGCTCTTTATGTGAGAGAGCAACTGGAATGTACTGAATTCTGTTCAAGTGAGGATGAGGGGCAAGTTGAGAGTTTGTGGGTTACAGTTAAGGGTCAGGCTACCATACGTAACACTGTTGTGAGTGTCTAGGCTACCTGATCAGGATGGGTAAGTTGATGAGGCCTTCTACAGGCAGCTGGGAGCAGCCTCAAAATCACAGGCCCTGGTTCTCATGGGGGATTTCAACTACCCAGACATCTGCTAGCTACTTACAGGAGGTTCCTTCAGTGCATTAACGATAACTTCTTGGTGCAAATGGTGGATGTGCCAACTAGAAGAGGAGCACTGCTGGATCTTGTGCTCATGAACAAGCAGGGTCTGGTGGAAGCATTGAAGGTCAACAACAGCCTTGGCTGAAGCAACCACAAGATGATGAAGTTCAGGATCTTGTGCAGCAGGAACAGAATACCAAGCAATATCACAACCCTGGACTTTAGCAGGGCCATCTTTGGGCTTTTCAAGCAATTGCTAAGGGACATCCCATGGGACAGGGCACTAGAAGGTAAAGGGGCCCAAGATAGTCTATATTCAAGGATCACTTTTTCCGTGCTTAGGATCAGAGCAGCCCGGGGGTAGGAAATCAAGAAAGGGAGCCAGGAGATCCACATGGTTAAACAGGGAACTGTTGGGCAAACTCAAGTGGAAAAAGAGAGTCTATAGATCATGGAAGGAAGGGATGGCCAGTTGGAATGAATATAAGACTGTTTTCAGAGGATGTAGGGAGGCAACTAGGAAAGCTAAAGCCTTGCTGGAGTTATCCCTTGCAAGGAAAGTCAGGGACAAGAAGAAAGGCTTCTTCATTGCAGATAAAACTAACACTAGAGGCAAAGTAGGTCCAGTTAAATGAGGCAGGTGCCCTGGAGACAGAGGATACAGAGAAGGCAGAGTTACTGAATGCCGCCTTTGCCTCTGCCTATACTGCTGGAAACTGTCCTCAGGAGCCCCACACTTCAGAGGAAGTCAGGTTAAAGGAGGAGTTTTGTTTGGTAGATGAGGACTGGGTTAAGGATCAGTTGAGCAGTCTGGATGTTCATAAATCCATGAGCCCTGATGGGATGCACCTGCAGGTGCTGAGTGAGCTGGTGGAAGCCATTGTTAAACCACTCTCCATCATCTTCAGTAAGTCATGGAGAACAGGAGTGGTGCCTGAGGACTAGAGGAAAGCAAATGTCACTCCAGGCTTCAAAAAGGGCAAGAAGGAGGAGCCATGTAACTACAGACCGGTCAGCCTCACCTCTATCCCTGGAAAGATGATGGAAGGACTTATCCAGGCAAATGTCTCCAGGCATTTAAAGAACAAGAGGGTCATTAGGAGCAGTCAACATGGCTTTACCAAAGGGAACTCATGTTTGACCAACCTGATAGCCTTTTATGAAGACATATCCAGGTGGTGAGGTGTGTTGTGAACTGGCTGAAAGAAAGAAGGCAGAGAGCTGTGATCGATGGGGCAGGGTCTAGCTGGAGGCCTGTATCTAGTGGAGTCCCTCAGGGGTTGGTGCTGGGACTGGTACTGTTCAGTATATTAATGAGGGGTGAGGGAACAGAGGGCACTGCCAGCAAGTTTGCTGAGGATACTAAACTGAGGGGAATGGCTGACACACCAGAAGGCTGTGCTGCCGTTCAACAAGAGCTGGACAGGCTGGAGAGTTGGGCAGGGAGAAATCTAATGAAATTTAACAAGGGCAAGTGTAGAGTCTTGTATCTGGGAAAGAATAACCCCTTGCACCAGTACAGGTTGGGGAATGAACTCTTAGAGAGTAGTGTAGGGGAAAGGGACCTGGGGGTCTTGGTGGACAGCAGGATGAGCATGAGCCAGCAATGTGCCCTCATGGGCAGGATGGCCAATGGCATCCTGGGGTGTTAAAAGGTCTGTGGGCACTAGGTTGAGAGAGGTTCTCCTCTCCCTCTACTCTGCCCTCCTGAGACTACCTCTGGAATATTGTGTCCAGTTCTGGGCACATCAGTTCAAGAAGGACAGGGAGCTGGAGAGAGTTCAGCGCAGGGCCACAAAGATGTTGGAGTGGAGCATCTTCCCTTATGATGAAAGGCTGAGGGAGCTGAGGCTCTTCAGCTTGGAGGAGACTGAGGAGTGACCTCATTAGTGTTTACAAATGTGTAAAGGGTGGTTGTCACAAGGATGGAGCCAAGCTGTTCTCAATGATAGGACAAGGGGCAACAGGTACAAGCTGGAACACAAGAGGTTCCAAAGAAACATAATGAAATCTTCCCTGTTCAGGTGAGGGAGCACTGGAACAGGCTGCCCAGATGGGTTGTAGTTTCCTTCTCTGGGGACATTCCAAACCCACCTGGAGGAGCTCCTGTGTGACCTACTCTAGGTGGTCCTGCTCTGGCAGGGGGGTTGCCCTGGATGGTCTTTCGAGGTCCCTTCCAGCCCTTGAGATTCTGTGATTCTGTGAAGTAAAAAGTTACAGCATTAAGCAGGAGGTTTAACATGCAAAGCTGGAGGGTTGGTTACATGATGGACAGCTGACTTAGTTTAACTTCCCTGTATTCCCTCCTGCCACAGGAAAGGAGGCAGGCACAGAGGGGCAGAGAACGTTCCATGGGTACATAGAGCATCACTGTCTAATTGGCAGTGTTGAAGGCTTTCCCAGTTCCCGGTTCTGCCAGGTACTAAGAATTCTGCAAAGGGTTCACACCACAAAGATTAGAGGAGAAGCTGTGTTTTGTTCATAAACAATTTACTTTTATTTAAAGTATGTGCCCTTGTTGATTCAACAGTGATCTCTGGAGAATCATGTACTCTGCCAACCAAGGAGAGAACTGATTTGGAAATCTTCCACCTGACTTATTTGCTGCTGATACCTTGGCAATGCCTCCCTCCTCCTCCTCCTCAGCAGCTGAAAGTATGGCTCAGGAGTGAGCAGAAACTTACACCTTATTCTGAAATGGCTAAAAATACAGTGAACAAAGAATTAGTAAATCAACCACTCAGGGAGGCAGAGCGATATGAATATATAGACAAATATAAAACATCTTATTGGGATTTTTAGTTTACTTTTTTTTCCCTCTCTCCTGCAAGGAAGACTAAAACCCACTTTTAGTGTCCTGTTGTTCCCTCCTCTTAATTTCCTCCTCATCCCCCAACAGAAATAAACAACTCCAAAAAATGCTTGATGTTCCTAATGCTTTTTATAAACGCTTTCCAACCTGGCCCTCTCCTCCCAAAGAAGCAGATGATGTGGTATGGAGTGAACAAGACTGGACAAAGCATGAGTTTCACATGGATGAATTGCTGATTATCTCTCTTATCACTATTTAGTATGGGTGTGTGCTTTGCTTTTCCAGTGTCTTAGGATCATAAGACAAGAAGCAAGTTATTTTGGACAGTGATGCCAATTTGAGCATTAAGGAAGAACTGACAGTGCCTGGGTCCTGGTACAGGTGGTCATGGACTCATGGAAGTTTCTTGGTTTAATATTTACACGGATGTTTTAAAATGATGGTGAGTGAAAGACGCTCCTGGATTTGAGAAATAAAAGACCCCTTGATCCAAATCCCAGCTCTTCTCGAAAAGCCTCGATAAAATTTTGATTCCTCAATTTATCTTAGCACACTTAAAAGCAGAACAGAGGATAATGAGAGTCTCGTAAAAAAGAACAGAGGCAGAGGCTGATGTCTATGGAGACCGTCGCTCTTTCTTCAGGAGGAGGTGACACTGAATGGTGCGGATTCGGTTCTTGGCTGGAGCAAACTCCGGCTGAAGCTTTAGTGTTGACTCATACCATTTCATTGCCTTTTCAAACTCTTCCTGTAAAGAAAGGCACAAGATTGCAGAGAGTCAAGATTCTGAAAAACAGGGTGCACTTAATGTTTTCTATGCCCTTCCCTGTCCTAAGCAGTTGAGCAGTATGGTCTGCACAAAAGGAACTGAGACAGTCCTTGTGGTTTAGGGGTTTTTCTTCTTCTCTCCCTCAAATAACTGTGATTTTTCTCTTGGGAGTCAAACCACTGCTGAGCATTACTGACCACTGTTCTTGCCCTTTCCCTTCAATAGCATTCTGGCTGTAAAACTAACTTCTACAAAACAGATTTCAATCAGAATTTGCCTAAGACCAAAGCGTTAAAATCCTGGACAATGCCAAAACACCAGCTTTACTGAGAAACTAATGTTTATAGAAATAACTAGAAATCTATTTTAAAACATTACTCAAAGTAAAGAAAGTAAAAAAAAACAAACTACAAAACCCCAATCAAACACCCCCCCCAACTTAAAGAGCATACAAACAATTCCAGCTGATAACCTGGACTCCAGAATGGTAGTAAGAAGCATTCATGTGAAAATAAGACCCGTTTTTGTAATGCTGAAATCTAATTACCTGAGCCATCCCACTTTTTTTATTACCTAGGGAAGCACACCAACATCCAATGGTGTATGAGAAGAAAAATTAGAGTGGAAAACACTCTTGAGTTTTGCTGTCACTCTCAAGACTTTTTGTTCTCTTAAGTTCCTTTTCTCAGTAACTTGGTTTGTACAGTAGAAGTAATATTCACTTCCAGCCACATTATAAACACCAATTGGATCAATGAAAGTTGTGAATCTTGATTTTTTTTCAAGTATATTTCAGTACAGTATCATCAGGAATTACCTGGCAAATCCCACACTGGTTTGTGGGAGCACTGATACACAGCAATGGACCCAAGAATCTGATTTTTCCTTTTTTTTTAAGTAATCACATTTACTGTGGTCTCATATTACTCTGATGTTCCTTTAGACTGCCACATCTTACCATGGCCAACTGTTTCCCCACTGTGAGGCAACTTACTGAGAAGTCTTACAGAGAAAGGAATGTTGGGCCTCAATAAGGTATAATGTCTTCTACAACCCATTGTTCAGAGTCAGCTCTCATACAGCAGGTTCAATATGATGTAAACAAACTAACCTGTCTTTAATGTTGGTATAATTTGACCCAGAAGATCAAATGTCCTGCTGCTGCAGTCACTTCAGGTAATGAATGAAGGGCTTCATTGAGATCTCTCCCAGACTTGGGGAGAATGAAGTTATCCTTAGGTACTGTGCTAACTTTAAAAACACATTGGAAGCTCAAGCATCAAACTTCTACTTCATTCCTTTCAAACAACTGTCAGAGGTAATACCTTTAACAGAACAAAACCATGTCTGTCTTTAGCTTGTTTCCATTGTGTGTTTGTCAGCACTGTGCATTTCAACTCTTCTCAACCTGGATAGCCATACTGCAGGATTACCTGCTCAACCTGCCCTGTTAGCTCCGTGATCCCCTCAACCACAGGAGCAAAACAGGAAACACAAATCTATGACAAGTGTTGACAGGGATAAATAGGAGCATGTGTAATGGAAAATACTTTTGACACAGACATATATATCAACTACATTTCAATTTAATGGTGTCTCATTTACCCTTCAAGAATGCTGGCCCTGGTAGAAACAATGATGAGATACATGAGAACCAATCCAGCATTAGGAAGAGTAAAAAAGGAATGGTTTTTCTTCTGTTCAAGGCAAGTACTGAAAACTAAACTGCAGAGTAGAATACATGGACAGTATGAAGAAATGTAAGTTCAATCTGTGAATTATTTTGGGAGTTGATAATTCAGATATTGAAATTAAATACTGACTTTGTTCATCACAACTGTGAGCTGTGTTTTACTTACTGTGCTATGTTCAGCTCTTCAGGATAGAGACCTGATTCATCATTACTTTTGCAGTGCTATAAAATATCTGTGTTTACATGAGCAGACAACCAAAAGAGTTTGCTACTGTCACACCAGAGCTTTGCAGACAGCATTCTGAAGCCAGCTTATAAAAATGCTGGCCTTCAAGTACTAAATGAGCAATAAGTGTAAAATGAGTAATACAAGTTTTGGCATTCTAAAAATATTCTTTCTTGTTGCTCCTACCCCAGTTTCTCGAACGTTGCTCCTCTACAATTATTTGTGAGAGTAAGATTTGGTTTCTGTGTGTCTGTAGTGCCAAAGACAAGGCACAGCTGGGTGCCAGCAAGCTCACCATTGCTACGTAGACATTTGCCAGGGTGAAATGATTGACCACGAAGTGTGGAGCTATTTCCACTGCCATGGTAGCCACAACGATGGCATCATTCCAGAGCTTTGCGTTGTGGAAGATGTTTGCTAAGCTTATTAGTGGTACATCCTGGAAGAGAAGAGCAAGCAGTGAACAGTGAGGTTCTTCCCATTGAAACTGTCTCAGGATCAGCAAGAGAAAGACTTGAGCCCATCACTAGGCTGCTGTCACTTGGGTATTGCCCACTCCATTATCCTGTGACTTAGAAAGGGATGAGTCAGACCAGTTTTACTATAAAAGGACATTTAGACCTGAGTAACACACTAAAAAACCTGACATACACAAATCTACTCACAAGAGCAACACGCACTACTGTTGAACAGACAAACAATTCAAGAACTCACCAAAGTGTCCTAGTGTACCTTTGCTTTTTAGATGCTCTTACACTAGTTTTCTCCCCAGAGATGAGGTAAAATCTCAGAGAGAAGCAAAGCTGTTTGTTTGAGCACCCACTTTCACCTCTTGCATAAGAGGGGAAGGAATATGAAGAAAAGGGGACACCAGGGAAGTGAAAAAAGAGTCTAACCATTTGTCAACAGATGCACTGTGTTTTATCCTGCCTCTGCCACGGAATTCCTATATGATGTTGGATAACAGCCATAAGGAAAATTTTCTCAGCTAGTCACTGATGGTATGTGTTTTATTCCCTGGATTTACAGACTGTGACCTTCCTGACTGACAAGACTGTTGAACCCTGACAGCCATAACAAACTCTCTGAGAGCTGGGCAACACACTTTCAGAGCACAAAATATTGCTTAAAAGCAAGTTTCAGGTGCCCTCCACAGGACAATAAAAAAAGAGACATTGGAGGTATTTGATCCCTGCCTCCTTGACCTCTACAATCAAGGACCTTTGGTGGGTGCAAAGCAGATACTGTGGAAGTTAGAATCATAAAAGAAGCCTGAAGGAAAGTTAATTACCTTTTATTTGCATGAGAAAAGGCAAGAGAAAGTAGGAGGGTGCATAAAACCAAAGAGCAGGATAAACCTTAGTATTTAATGGCTGTTCATTCAGTGCTCAGTCTCACTGAGTTCAAGTTGCAGCTGTATCTTTACAATCAAGACGACAGTTTTCCCTGGAGGCAGTTTCAGGTTGGAGGATAAAACCAAGGCATGAACTGGGAGAGTCAGCCAGTTCCAAGCAACCTGATGTTGCACTTTTAGAAAACAGCACCACCACACTGTAATCTTGCCAGACTGAAGTTGCTCATCCAGGCTCTGACCCTTACAAGTCACACAGTTAAGGGCAGAGACCACTGGAGGGACCATTCCCAGTTACATAGAAAGACAGGAAAATAAGCAAAGGCTTGTTGCATCAGATCTTGGTTCCAACCTTGTTTTAACGGGATAAAGAGTGCAAAGAGTCAGAATTATAAAGGACATGGATACACAGGATGGGCATTTCTGAAATGAGGCATATGTACTGTTCTTGGCTAAATCCTCCTAATAATATCCTGAGAGTGAAAACTACTTTGTCTCTCGATTTTCAGAGAAGAATTTAAGGCCAAGATTCCAAAAGCAGTATACATTTTGCAGTGCTGCACAATGTATTGCTCAGGTCCCAGAGTGAAATCTGCAATGTCCAGTGAGGAGCCTACACTGCATTTATCAGTTTGCAAAGAGGAGCCTTGTGTGTAACAATAGACATTACAGTGCTCAGTGTCCACGAGGCAAGGTGAAGGGTACAAAGCACAAATCAACTGTAACACTGAGCAGAAGATTATGTCCAAAGCACTGCCTTTTCTGGAGTGAAGCACAGAACTGCCACACAAAACCAGGCACTAGTGTCCAGCTGAGATTCACAGTCCAAAACACTTTAGATTTAAGCACTTAAGTTCTGTGTTTAGGTATCACCTCCTTCTCTTTTAAAGCAAAACGAGAAGGTCTCTACTCCTCACATCTTTGTTTAGATGACTTGTTCAGACAAAGGCTGACAAAGGCTCTTAAGTCCTACATAACAGAGGGAAGTTCAAGCCTGCATTTCCCAGGAAATGCACTGAACCACTTTTGCAACTGTCTTTTTTATTATCAATGTTTTTGAAAGAGAGATAGTCTGCACTAAACAGGTGGTGAAAGTCTGGAGGTTCACCACAGAATATCTAACACATTATAGACACTCGGTACACATGGTACTGGCCTTAAGAAAAGCCCGTGAAACAAAAGGTGTTACCAAAAGTCTGTGAAAGCTCTGTTGAGACAAGTAAAACATTATTTCACCTGAGTAGTGGGCACACGTGTACATACCTTCATGTGATGGGGGGCATAGTGCAACGCCTGCCGTAGGCAATCAATTGCCTTCTTCCCTTGGCCTTTCACCCTCCAGTAAAGAGCTGCCATGCTGGAGAGAACCCACGAAGTCTGATTCTGCCAAAAGAAGAGCACAAAACTCAGCCATGTAAACACTTGGAGTGAACTGTCTTTCACTCTTCCAATTGATTTGATATATGGAGTTAGAAGGTGTTACACAGACTTTTTGCTGCTTTGAAATAGTTTAATGCTGTTTTTATCTAACCAAACACAAGCAAGAAACAGGTGAGTGCGTCTGTCAAATGAAACAAATTCTGAATGCAGCATAATTTCCTTGAGAAGAACAGCAGCTAAACAGCTTTAAACAGCAACAACAGTTTCAGCAGCCACAACAGCTTCTAACCAGCTGTTAGATGCTGACTGTCTCAATGTGTACACATTATCCAACGTGAAGCAAAAAACTTTAGCTAAGTTAGCTAACTGGACTCTAAAGCTCTCTGTAGTCACTGGGAAGAGTACAGGATGCTCTGGGATGTACCTCAAAGCAGAAGCCTGACAAGCCTGGCTGATGAAGTTTGGTGCCTGTAGCTGGTTGACTCCTATGTCACAAGTTAAAATGGAAAACACCATGTGCTTGAATTCTGTGGACTCAGATACAGTAAATGAATGTTTATGCTCACATATGCAATTGTGAGCCATCTTGATTTGTTTGATTAGCTCTTGTGAATATTGAATGAGACTGGTAGGCAGAACTGCATTTTATTTCCCACACAGCTTGCCTTACTGAGAATTCTGTTTCTGGCCTCAGCACTAAATTTTCAGCTTATCTGGATAAAGCTTGTTGTCTGCAGGGGCAACTGCAGCATGCAAAGAGAAAAAGTTAGTATGCATCTAGAGTGAAAAGAAACAAACTCTTGTAACATGAGCATAAGAGTCACATCTTTACTGTCTGGGAATGACAAAACTCTATTGGCCTTTGTTTTAAAGCACAGTCAGTTCCTCAGATGGCTCTTGGTAGAATAGCCTAGGGCACCAAACTGCTTTGCTGAACCCTCTTCTCTACAGTGGTATAGAATATCCTTCCCACTACCTGTATCTAACAATAATCCCTGCATCCTTATCTGTCCTGTCTGACCACTGCACGCCAGAAGCGCGGTCAATGTTGGGCAAAAAGAAGAGAGAACAGCTGACAACTGGTGAAATAGTTTCACATCTATCAATGCTGCTCACTACAGGCCTGGAAACACTGACAAGCTTAGGTTTTAGCAGACAGATATGCAAGACACTTGATAGCCTAAGCACAAGACACAGCTCAACAAAATACCTGTGAGGGCACTACAGATGCTGAATGGAAACAAATCCCTAGTCCAAGTATTCATGCATTGCTTCACTGTGATTTGTGACAAACAGGTCAGGACTGGATTGACCACAACATCAGTCACGAGCAGCAGGACCAGACCTCTCATTTTTCCATTTGCACATACCTTCTCCAGGGCTTTGGCTATTCGAGTACCAACTTGTTCTAACGACTGTGGCGAGTACTGGTCTTTGCCAAGATTCTGTAGCACCTGTGGAAAAGGACGAATAAGTGCTTAGAGATGCTGGATACAGGTAAGAGATGTCCCTCAATTGGTTGCTTTTATCCTCAGCCTTTTACTTAGGTTGTAACATGTTCAAACCTGAATATCACTATTTTGAGTTAATACTATCTGTATCATCACACACTTTTATACCTCTGTGACGCTGAACACTAAGAATGGCAGAAGTTTATGTATATCTTTTGGTTATGCTAAGCTAGACTTCTCTTTCACTAAACCATCCATCAAGAGCTATAAATACAAAGACACTAATGATGTTTTAGGACTTCCCTCAGACCAGGTTGTGGATGGCTGGGAAAATATTCTGGTAATGCAGGCATTCACTCACTGAAAGTCAGAGGTGA
This sequence comes from Colius striatus, assembly GCF_028858725.1. NCBI lineage: Eukaryota > Metazoa > Chordata > Aves > Coliiformes > Coliidae > Colius > Colius striatus. Next base: position 8,019,438 of record NC_084764.1, read on the forward strand.
ATCACAGAATCATTTCAGTTGGAAAAGATCTTTAAGATGATCAGGTCCAACCCCTCACCTCACAGTGCCAAATCCACGGCCCTCAACACCACGGCTTGCAATAGCTCCAGGGATGGGCACTCCCCCACCTCCCTGGGCAGCCTGGCACAGGGGCTGACAACCCTCTCAGGGAAAAAGTTGTTCCTCAGCTCCAATCTAAACCTCCCCATGTGCAACTTGAGTCCATTTCCCCTTGTCCTGTTACTCGTTACTTGAGAGAAGAGACTGACCTCTGCCTCACTACAGACTCCTTTTAGGTAGTTGTAGAGAGTGATCATGTCACCCCTCAGACTCCTCGTCTCCAGGCTGAACACCTACAGGTGTCTCAGCCACTCCTTAACAAACTTGTTCTCCAGCCCCTTCGGCAGCTCTGGACACGCTCCAGCCCCTCAGTGTCCCTCTGGCAGTGAGGGGCCCAACACTGAACACAGCACCCGAGCTGCAGCCTCACCAGGGCCCAGCACAGGGGCACAATACCTGCCCTGGTCCTGCTGCCACACCAGTGCTGACACAAGCCACGATGTCATTGGCCTTCTTGGCCACCTGGGCACACTGCTGGCTCCTGTTCAGCCACTGTCATTTAACACCCCCAGGCCCCCCTTTCCCTCCAGCAGCTTTCCAGCCCCTCTGCCCCAGCCTGGAGTGGTGCCTGGGGTTGGTGTGGCCCAAGGGCAGGACCCAGCCCTTGGCCTTGTTGAACCTCATCCCATTGCCCTCAGCCCATGGCTCCAGCCTGGCCAGGGCCTTTTGAAGAGCCTTCTGCCCTCATGCAGATCTACCCCCTTGCTCAGCTTCGTGTTGTCTGCTTCTAGAGATAAAGCACTGTGCTAAATGTGCCTCAAACATGCCACGGTACGGCCAGTTTTGTGTGACAGCCTTCAGCTCTTGTCATACCTCTTTCAGTTGACTTTCTCCAGAGTAATGCAAGCTGGCCCGACTAGAGACACCTTGCAAGTGGTCCAAAGTATGCATACTGGCTGGTAGATTTGGGTTACAAAGGGGCTCCATGGCTGGTTCTTGCAGCTGCGTGGCAAAATCAATGTGTTCTGTAATGCTACAAAGGTCATAAAATAAGTTGAATCAGTCAGGAAAAGAAAACAGAAGAGTCATTACAAATTTCTCTAGTGGGCATAAACTGTCCAGAACCTCATTTGAGTAGCTCAAGAAGTAAGAGAATCTGGATCTTCTCTGTGCACTTCTCTGAAATCTTGGCAGTTGTTTCTTACTTTAAAGAATACTAAAATCTTCAGTTTATGCCCACCAAAGAACTTTAAGGTTCACATGAGATACTTACTCAATATTTTTAGCAGAAACAGCAAGCCATGTGCTGGCTACAGTTGTAAGCTCTACCCTGCGGAGTTTCAGGCACTCATCAGGACTTGGCCAGCCAAGGCTACGATAGTCACGCCTTTTGCCTTGAGAAAGGGAGAAAAAACCCCATAAGAGAAGAAACTGGAAGGAGAAAGATGGTCAACTGCAGCACAAGGATTTGCAAAATACTTTTTATCAGTGGGTGTATTCCCTGGGTTATAAAGTCACAGTCTTGCAGTCAGATTTCTTTAAGAACGTTCCTGAACCTGGATGGTCTGAATGGACCTTGTGGGATGCAAAGACCAGACTTGGATCCTACACGAGACAGATTCGGTGGAGTCTTAAAATCTGTTTCATTACACTTTTTCAATAGCTACACATTGAGAACAACTGAAGCTCTTGTTTAACAGGCAATGTCTCTACCTAAACATCCTTAAAAGAAGGTTCAGATGTGAGTCATCATTTATGACTACAGTTACAGTAAAAACCAATAGAAGTCAATTGCTCCATCTTCTGACAATTCCAGGTGAAAAATACTGATCCTTTTCAGTGGACATTGCTGAAGACAGACGGTGGCTTTTACTGATTCAAGACAGCATCATTTCTGAAACTATTTAGCACTCCTGTTTTGCAGAGAAGTTAAATGGGGCAGGGAAAGGTTAAAACAACTTGCTTTATATTAATAAATATAAAGCGAAGCCTACTGAAATCCCTCCTTCACAGTACAAACTGTACCACGTGCTAGGAATGCAGCTTGTGCTAAATGTGTAAACATTTGCTTCTCATATCAGAAACATATAAACTGTTTGGAACACAAGGAAAACTCATGGTAGCCATGAATTTGCAGAGTGGTAAGCTGAGTTTAACAGTATGCCAGTCTATCACACCAGCTATATAGGCAGTATTGCAGTATTTAGTTCCCTGAAATTTTGCCCATTTGGATACAAATCCTACTTCCTACCCAAGGTACAGCAGAATTTGCAAAACTATGATGAAATCTGTAATACCATGTCCTTTGTAAATTACTCTGACTAGAGGAAAATAAATTTTGAGAAACACTGGGAAAACTTTTGAGGGGAATGATGAGTTCTCATCACCACCACTGTGAACTGATTGCGAGTTCTTATTTGGACAAGCTGCAAATGTGCCCTCATGGCCAAGAAGGCCAATGGCATCCTGGGGAGCATCAAGGAAAGTATGGGCAGCAGGTCGAGGGAGGTTCTCCTCCTCTTCTCCACAGCCTTAGTGAGGCCTCATCTGGAGTCCTGTGTCCAGTTCTGGGCTCCCTTGCTCAAGAGGGGCAGCGAACTGCTGGAGAGGGGACAGCACAAGGCCATCAAGATGCTGAAGGGATTGGGGTATCTTTCTGGGAAGGAAAGGCTGTGAGACCTGGGGCTGTTCAGCCTGGTGGAGACTGAGGGGGATCTCATTAACACAAGTGTTTAAAGGATCGTTAAAACACCTCCTCTCTTTTTACTACTGCTACTCACAGTATCTACCTATTTCATTCTCTCCACTTCACCCCCAAAAGTTTTAGGAGTTAAGTATAAAGTTTTCATTCTGCAGATAAAGTTATGCTGCACTTTACAAAGAAGGTGCAGATGGAAGGGAATTCTACTTTTTGCACATACTCCTCTATAAGGCACATTTCTCTTTGTAGTTTTTGTGATGAATATTTGTGGTAATAAGTCAGTGTAATATAAAAGCTGCAAAAGAAATAAACCAGAATAACACAGAAGCTGCAAACAACTTGCTTTCTCTAGAAGCAGCAGGTTACCTATTGGTCCAGGAGAAGGTATCTTTGGTCCACTGATCTCCAGGGCAGTTTGGTAGTAGTTCTCATTTTCTCCATTAGTCCCTTCATCCTCGTTTCTCCCAAGGGGCTCTTGGAGCTCCAAGCTTTCAGATTTTGGTTTCTTTAAACGTTTGACTTGAAAAGTAATCTACCAAAAGAACAGTATAGCAAGGTTAACAACAAGAAGCACCATGATTATCAGCTCCATTACACCACTTGTTTTAGCACAAAGATTCAATTTCAAAGATGTTACAGACAAGACCTTTCCAGGTCTTTCCCTCCCTCCCCATCTTAAGCCACTCTCTAAGCCTGCTCACTTGGTGTGATGTGATGCATTGAAAGCACACAACTTCCGTCTCCAACAGAGGAGAAAACCAATTTAACTGACAGAGGACTGAAAGGTGCTTTTCATTACATATTTTGTTTGTAATGTGATGGCAACAAATAGTTACCTGCTTTCATGCTAACTGGAACTTTTAGTTAGAAATCTTTTTCCTTTATAACTGAGCATGAAGTTTGAAGGCATCCAGCATCATTCAACATCTAAGCTCTTACTGCTGAAAATCAAGCCTTATGATGCTAGTTTTAGTGATGCAGAGGCCTCTCCTTTAGAAGACGGATTGAAACTATTTGCTCATTTCACACAAGCCATGAATCACCTCTTTCAGGCCCACAGAGGAAGTTCCTCTAACATCCCAGTGTAAAGCCCCTTCTGAATTGTCCTTGTCTTTCCTCTCTCCACAAGACTAAGTTGGCACAAGACTTCAGTAAACTCACCCAAACTTACCCATTCAGCCTCATCATCATCACCACAGTCCCCAAAACAGGAGCTAGCCAGTCCATCCTGAGATCCCTTCTTTAGGACTCGGATTCCCTGCAGGTCCATCCGATGACCTTTGACCTCCAATGCCCCTTCAAAAGCTTCCTGAGGCCAAGAGTTTTCAAACTCGTCCACCAAAGCCATCATCTCTTCAGACATCTGATCCTCTTCTAAGCCTTCCATTCCTTCTGAACCATTGCTTTCTGAAGTGACTGTGTCTAAGGGGGAACAGCACAAAAAACTCAAAAATTCCTTTTCCTGATGCTTTTGTATAAAAAGAATCTTTTGCCCATGACCTGACTTCAGCACAAACAAACGCCACTGACTACTCACTGCACACTGCAAGCAGAGAGGGGAACTGGAGAATGCAAACTTCCCCACTGCAAATATGCATCAACTGCTGCTTCAAAAACTGTCACTTTCATCAGTTTCCTTTCCAAACCAGAATTTGGCCCGTTAGAGGGAGTTAACAGGTGTCGTTATGTATGTGCATTAAACACCGAATAAAGCTCTTTGTACATTAAGCATAAATCCTGTTCTTCCCTTCTACGTGGCACAGCTGGCAGACAATTCACTGAGGTCCAACCAATGTATGTTTGTAGACTCTTTCAAGAAACTACATCCTTTACCTTGGGAAAATGCCTAAATGTCCATTTCAGTTTGTTTACTGAATGCATTTTGATGTTATGCTTGACGAAGAAGAGTGAACAGGATGAAAATAGTTTTAAGGGTTACTTGTCACTCTACAGGCAGAAGAGTGAGGAAAAAACCCAGCTCTTTGGAGAAAGGAGCTTTATGAAAAGCTCTTCTGAAAAATCTAGAAACCAAACCATTTGCCAGCATTGATTTTGTAAGGTTGACTTACTTTCCAGCCTCAAGAAGGAGGGATCCCTTGAAGAACTCTGAATAAGGTCTTCTGTACCTTCTACACCTCCTTCTGTGTGTCCTGCCACTGCTGCTGACCCATCAAAGTATTTCTTGTTGTCATGGCTGCCATCTGAGTTTTTCTCATGACAGTGGCCTGAAAGACAGAAATTTACTGGCACACCATGGCAGACTGTTCTTTTTGGATATAAGTGCACAAGCTGTACGGTGGGAGCTACAAGTCTGCTAGTCTTCTATAGGAGGTTTAACAGATCATTCTACAAAGTATCAAACACTTCATTCCGTTACTAAAAACCTGATCTGCCTCTGGACAAGACAGATCACCTAAAACAGTTAGAGGAAACTATGTTGTTAGGTAAATTTGGTGAACTATTAATAAGAGCTGAATCAGTTGCTGTTTGAGGGAAAGTTGCACAGTGCATAGGAAATTACTATGTGCTGGTAGTCCCTCCAATGAGCACTCCCAAGGTGTATTTTTAGTGACAAAGCACCACACATAGGGGTTGCCTGCCACATGAATGTCACTTAAGACACCATAATGTTCACTGTGCTTATGTGCAAGGTAGAAAAGTCCAAGACAGACTAGTATGGGATTGCCAGGCTCCGACTTGTGCCAGCAACAGGCAGGTATGACCACCTCATTAAACACACAAAAGCTCTGAATGGTAATCCGTGCCAAAAGTCAGAAGTTTATCCAGATGAATATTTAACAGCTATAATTCTGCAGTCAGGTTGCAGGTTCGTGTTCTACTAAATGTAAAGATCGAGGAATAACACTGGAAAAATCCAAATGTAGAGCCAGTAAGGAGAAGACAGAAAAGAAAGTGCCAACTCGCAACACTAGCCTTGGAGCATCCTTCTGTGAGACACTGTTACGCTTTCAGACTTGAGAGGGTAGCCACCTGCAACTTCATAGCAATATTTTGACCTCAAATACATTTTAACTAAAGATCTCAGATCTTCTAGACCTTCAGAGCTGCACAGGATTCTTCATATGTGTGAGGAGAGAGGCTGGGAGCTGCCCTAAACCCCCTTGCAGAGTGATGAGACAGACACGGACCAGGGCATTTGGCTGGCATCACAGAAAAACACTCTGTACAAAGCTGCTGCTCTCAAATCTGTCCTTCATTTCAATCACTTGTGAGTGAAAAATTGCACACATACAAAAATGAATTAAGCAGCACACAGAGAATCAAAGAAAGTTTAAATTAAGTGTAAGATTCTCAAGTATGTTCCCTGTTCTCTCCTCATGAACTGTATTTGTCCATGCATACGAAAAGCCTTTTTTCAACCAGCAGCATAAAACATGAATAATACAAATAAAGTACATGAGTGACTCCCTTCTGCATGCAGTGATCCCACGTCACAGCTGAATATTTTTAAGTTTCACTCTTTTATCAGGCCAAAAGGACAAATGGAAAGCTGTAACTCTCATGTAAGGGTGACCTGTTCCACCTGAAACTATTTTGCTGTACGCTCCTTCCTTTTGCATCTGGGAACACTCAGGTGGCATCTCTGGGGTAAAAACAGACCAGGATTTTCTAGTATTTTCTAGGGAGTGTGTCACCAAAATAAATCAAATAAAACTATATTCATAAACCCTCTGTGAAAACTATTTCTTGCCCTACCTTTTCTGTACATAAGTCAAACAATGTTATTTTATTAGTAAGCACATAAGCCAGAAGCAGTTAACTTCATAAACTCTTCTAACATCTGCCATACTCTTCTTTTTCTACTCTATCAGTCATTGACTCCTCCTTTAATCCCCTTCCCATCTCCCTCATGCTGTGAATAAATTTTTTCATTAAAAAAAAAAACCATAAAATGATTGCTTCAATGTAAGCAGATCTTCACATTTAATTTATGAGAAATGGTGTGCACAGAACCCTAAAACTGAAACTAGTGTCTCTGACATCAAACCAGCCTCATTTCAGTGCAAATCAGATGTAATGACCACAATTCCCTTTGCTGAATGTCAGCACATCATCAGTATAAAGAAAAACGCAAAGGGGCTGAAGAACAGACAGATATTTTTTAATGAAATAAAAATGCCAAAAAGACAAAAAAACCCTGGAAATAGCAAGAAGAAGGAAAAAAAACCCAACCTCAGAATGGCACTGAAAACTCTGCTTGGCATTAATATTATTATATTAATATTATATTACAAGCAGCTAAAAAACACAGGAGAGGATTAGATTTCTTGGGACCTGAGAGCTGCTATATATAGAAAACAGAACACCCTCATTTCTTCAAGTTGCTGCTTTTGGTTGTCAGATATCGCAGAAGGAACAAAATAATGGATGGTTTAAAAACCAACAGGAGTTCCAGATCTCTGATGAGCCTCCTGTGAAGATGGTGGTGCTGAAACACTGCACATCAGAACTTTACAGCTCCTATCAACCCCAGAGAGAAGACCACCAGGTAAGAGCACGTGACCAGCAAGGGAACAATGTAGCCCTAAACTCCAGGCCATTCACTGCACATACTCCAAGCTGTATCCTTGCAATACTTAAACCACCTTAAAGCTCTGTCAGGGACAAAAACTGACTGCCACCCTTCATATGCTCAGTTATGGATGATTTAACATTTTACATGTGTTCTGGTTGTCTAAATGTGCACACGTGAATTTTAGGTGTAAAGTCCTGACAGGGTGATATTGCAGCTACAAAACGTGGAAGTTTAAAGGTACTTGAACATTCAGCTTACTCCACCCCAAAAACTTGCTACAGAAGGACCACTGTCTTGCTCATTTATTTTCTGAGAGCAGCTGTTGCCACTATTCCTGTTGCTTCTGCAGAGATAAGAAAGCTCAAGGGATAGAGAGGATACATTTGCATACTATGAGACCTGGTTACTAGGCAGTGAAACAAAGATGCTATAGAGATGACATGAAAGAAGTATCTGTGTGCTCATTTAAGTGGCAGAAATAATATAAACAAACAATCTGAAGATGCCAGGTTAAGGTAGAATTTGGGAAGGTAAAAAAAGAGCTGATAAATTACAGGAATTCTATCCTAAACTAATGATTATATCCATGGGATAGAAAAAAGCAAATAGAAGGTCTAAACTGAAGCATCAAGGCCTTGGAGATTAAGACCAGAACACAGTATTATGTATTAAAGGCTTCTCATTCTCATACTGCTCTAGTTTCCAATGTTTGGGGGTCAGGGTTAATGCACTGGTACAGAATTAACACAGCACACATTTTAAATACAGAAAAGATTTGCTAGATCATCCAGCCCATCTAATATTAACTACCACCTTGATTTGCAAGATCCCCCTCAAATATCCACTGAAGGGCTGAAAAACACAAAACAAAGTCAAGACTTAAGCTCTTGTTTAGGAATTGGATGATCCCAAACCCTGAAGTGGAAAGACACTTAGATTAAGGAAAGAAACAACCAGAATGTTCACATCTGTAGCATGGAAGGGGAAACAGTAGGAAGGAGGAGTGATGCAGGAACTGATGTTGAAGTCTTGTTCCAACTATTAAGAGGTAACAAAAATTTATTCTGAATTATACTTAATATTGTCACGTTTCTCAGAAAAAGACACTTGGAAACAATTATTACAATTATTATTCCCTTATTACATTTATTTTTGGTACTGTGTGGGGTTATTTTTGTTTGTTTAAGAGCAAACTTCTATAAATTTAGGTGACTCTGGACCCTCAGGCTAAAAGCCACTTACCTAAGGCAAGGAAAAAGCACAAGAAATGTATGGAAAAGAGGAAAGACGAACAAACAGTACCCCCAGCACATCACATGGAAGTACTGCACCATGAGGAAGGTCTTGAAGGTAATTAAACTTCACCATCAAAGAGGGTGTTGGTTGTTTTCAAACCTAAATTAACTGCCACTGTAGCTGTCTGTGCCTGTGGTGCACCTGGCAGAGAGAATGTGGCCTCAATATTTTCACTCTTTGTTTCCTGTATATTCACTTAAGATTGAGGATTTGGTGTCATCAACAGCATTACAAGTAACTGAAATTATCTCCAAGTGTCTTTGGTCAGCACAGAGGTTTTACTGACTTTTTATTCCTTCTTTGTCAGTGCAAAGTTTGTAAAATATGGTGCTCCTAACCTCACCACCTATGTTCTAGCACAAGAGGTTTAAGAAAATTACTGGCTCCTAACTTCTTGTGATGAGACAAACTAATTTCCTTAAACTTTTTGGTATCTATTTAGAAATTACAGTAGCAGAATAATGATTCAAAACTAGAAGTCAAGTCATTTAAAATTTAGGTACTGGGCTTTTTTTTCGCTATCACTTGGAATAAGCAGAGTTGGATCATCTCTTGAATGATTACAAGGGTCAAGTAACTATTACTGTAGACAGTGGCCTGCAGTAAGTTACACAGACTGCAAGTTACCTGGAGATGCCACTTAAATAGTGTTCCTCATTTCGGTTAAACAATGCAAAGAGAGAACTCCTCTTAATACTGATGGAGGTCACACTAAGAACTGAGTTGTCAGAGCACAGAACACACTGAAACCAATAGGAGTTATTAATTCCATACTTGTTTTTGATGCATGCTCAAAGCTGATATTCCCCACATTGAAATTCAGTACAGGTAGGTCTCTTTTTTTGTAGCAGGAATAACATAGCACCAAACTTAATGAAAACAAGTTTTAATCCCTGCACGTAGATGAACAGTCTCCTCCTATAGAGACTTCAGGAGCATATTGTCACCCATCACTTTTACACAACAAGTCTGATTTAAGCAATATAAGCAATATAATTTAGCAGAGTTTATAAAGATAATCTTCCAAATGAACTTGCCTACCGGAACACTTTTAGTGCATCAAAAATGACTGGGATCTCAGTCATCAACATTGAGGCCAAATTAGCACCAAATTTCCACACCACGGTGACTTCAACCCAATATGATATCAGCAAGGCAAGACAGTGTTACAGGGAAGTGCTGTTTGAGAGACCATCCTTCAGACAACATCTGAAATAGGAGCTCTGACTTCCACAGCAGCGTTAATGTTGGTGATTAGCACACTGCAGATCCAAATTACCTTCATGTTTCAAGGTGAATATAATTTGCTAAAGATCTTGTGAGCCATTAAGAGTGACCATGTTATTCCAATCACATATGAACAGACACTTGATTGCAAAACAGTTGATTTAAAAAAAACTCAACCCATGAGTTATAAAAGCCGTAGGATGAGCAGTAACTAGAGACCTATCTTTAGCAGCAGTTGCTGCTCTGCTCACCTTAATTATAAACTAACATGGTTCTATTAAGACTTTGCTTTCTAAAGTTCTTTTTATTATTGTTTTTGTGAAAAATACATATTTGCACTTCAAAATGAACTCCCTGATTGAGCTTTAAAAGCCAAAGCTGCAAACCACTTGTGACTAAACAAGACTGTCATCAAAAACATGACAGAAAGGTCACAAGCCATAACAGCCAAGACAGCACTGTGCTCCAGAAGAAAATCAGGTGCTGTCCACCAAAGCATTAAAAGACCCACAAAAATTAGAGAGTTCTCAGTTTATTTTTAGTGAAAAATTATGAACAAAGTAACAAATGGAGTAGGGAAGTAAAAGGAGAAGTTCTTAACAAGTACCTGGCTATGCAATACTGACCTGTGAATACTGGAGAGGTCTCTGTTTGACTGAAGACAAATACTTAAGTCCAGGTACCTATTCCCTGTGCACTACAGGATGCAGGAATGACACCAAGCAGACTGGCAACCTACACTTGCAGCAGCATAAAACTGTTCAAAACCTTTCTGCAGACTGGCAAAGCCAAACAGCCCACCCAGCAGTCAGCCTCGCTCTCTCTAAACCCAACAGTATCACTGCTGGTTCCAACAAGGCATGTGAAACAGTAACACAAGTGTCCCTCCAGTACCTCTTATAGTCCTCACATACTGGATAATTTGTTTAGAAGTCAAACATATTGACTGCCCAGATATCATCATAACACTACTGTGGAAGAATGAATAATGAATTGTAATAAGTTCCCCCACTAGTCAAGTATTTCAAGTTATTTACCAACGTGGGCACTAGGGGAGAATGATGAGAGTATTGACCAAAACTTAGACTAAGCTTTTGGTGTGCTTTCTCCCCACACAGAAACACTGTTCACTTTTAGCTTTTTCCTTTAATATAAACCCTCCTTTGCAAAACTGCAAGTTACAGGCCATAAATAAACATTTTCAAAGGACAGGACATACTGCTAAAAAGCAAAGCTAAATATAGAGAACAAATAATGAAAAGCAATATAAAGTATTTTAAAAGTTGATTGTCGTAAATTCCTACCTCTTCTCTAAATTCCTCCCTTAGATGAGCGGTCAAGTGGCCCTTCTTCAAGGATGATGAGAGGCTCTCTCAAAATTGAGCAGTCAGAAGAGAGCACTACATAACAAGCTTTGGTTTGATGCACAGCAAACAGGATGATGATTTATGTGGTCAAAATTTAGACTCAAGCACAGAAAACGCAGCATACAAAAGTTCTTTCTTTTGTATTATTTATTCCAACGACAGCTTTTCAATTGAGAGGATTATATAGGAAAACAACTGCTCTCACTTGCAGGGAAAGAGTTTTAAAAATCTGGTTTGTAGCCAAAAGATACCTCTAAATTGGCTTAGCTATAGATTTAAAGATTATCTATTTGTCTTGTTACAGCAGTTCTGATTAAACCTTTCAAAACATACAAATGCCAACAATGCATAACCAGATTTCTTGATCGTATTAAACAAAGTACCTCACCATTGTGTAACAAATCCAGACCCTGAGGAACACAGAAATTCCCCTTATGAAGTATAACAAAGTGGCAAATAAACCATGGGAAAAAAAAAATAAAGAGGAAGACAAATCTATTTAAGTTAGAATACAATACAGTGTAATAAAGGACAGGCATGCAAGACAACTTGAAGAATTCAGTAGGTAACTTTAAAACAAAGTAGAAAACATCAACCTTCCTTCCCTAAAGTTCTTCCATAGTTAAAAACAAGGAGGGGAAAAAAATCAAAGAGGTTGACTACCTAAAGCCTTCACTCTCCTTCTTTGTCACTCACTAAAATAGGGGTTTTGGGGTTTTTTTTGTGATACATATGTAGAAGCAATAACTTGCTCTATGATGCCTGGGAAGGGGGATCAAAACCTAAACTTAATGTCTCCCATCCGGTCAGAGGGTAAAAGAGAGTAGAAACCATATCTACAGAGTCAGAAGGTAGGCAGCATTCCAGTCTGAAATTCAGCCTGTGCCTCAAGAATGGCTTGATCATTTCTTTATTAAATTAATTGTTTTTGTTTGGAGGAGCAAAGCAAGATAAACAAGCAAGCACAAGTAAGTTCTGAAGACAAAGACTTGTCCTCAGTGACTTCTCCTGTGTGTCAGGTTTTTTTTACTGTCAGTAAGAAAAGCTACTTATTAATTCTTTAACAATAAACACCCACAGTAGATCACGGTGAAATGTATGCTCTGAATATCAAATGACTAATGTTTAGTTCCTTGCACGCAACATACTTCTGAAATCTGTTTCTCATTAGGCCATAAAGACTCTTAGTTTAAGGATCACTAACATAAGCAAAAGCAATAGTGTACTGTATTTGTTTTGTTCTCTTTCTAATCTTTCCTCCATCATAAAGCCATGTACCTCTTCTCATGACAAACATTAAACATTTTGTTAGATCCTGTCAGATCCTACCAGTATCTATGAATTCAAGTTTAAAAGGGACTTCAAGTACAAGAGTAACTCACTCATGGGAAATGGCACCACGTAGTGGAATGCTACAACACCTTACTAACCCCATCATGAGTTACTGTCAACTTTCCACTCCTCTCAACATACAAGGTTGACACTATAAAGCCAAGTAATGGCTTCAGGTGTGTGTCTTGACCATCATTCTGTCTCTAAGGTTTACACCATATATTGGAATTTCAACAGTATTCCACAGGGACCTGATTTCACATATTTTATTTTAAAAATCCCACTTTTGGTAGGCTGTATTTATATTTATCTGTGTCTCTCTTCACTCAGTTATACTGCTCAGCAAAAGCAGACCGACAGATATCCATGCAATCTTCCCCCTAACTGGAGATCAAAGCAGAGACACTGACACACTCAAACAGCGAAACAATGTGTTAAATGGTCAGACAGGTATGCTCCTTATTAATCTAAGATAGCTTTTAAGTGCTTAGCAGGTTGTCTGACAGTCCAATGTTCTACACAATTCCATGAAGAAGCAGAGTTGTTGCTCTAAGCAAGATAAGAAAAATCAATTCTGGTTTTGAGGGAGTGATGAATAAGAATCACATCAGCCTTTTCCTGAGTCCAGGTAAGGAATATCTGCCAAACATTGACAATAATATTACCAACCATCCTAGTTTAGGATTCAACAGGAAAATACTACCCTCACACTGCCAGAACAGTACAGAGTTATAGAACAGTGCCTGCAGAAAAGATTAGCTAGCAACAGGACAAGGGGTAATGGGATGAAGCTGGAACACAAGAAGTTCCACTTAAACATAAGAAAAAACTATTTCACTGTGAGGTGAGGGAGCCCTGGCACAGGCTGCCCAGGGAGGGTGTGGAGGCTCCTTCCTTGGAGGTCTTCAAGACCCACCTGGACATGTTCCTATGTGACTTGATCTAGGTGACCCTGCTTCTGCAGGGGGGTTGGACTAGATGATCTCTAAAGGTCCCTTCCAACCCCTACCATTCTATGAGTCTATGATGAGGGATTTTTGGAAGAATGGCCTTTGTCCCCAGAACTGCTGCATTCAAGAAGCATCAGACTCTTCTCCTAGAGAAACTTTGAATCGTCCTAGTTTCAGTCACTAGTAGCTATGGTAGATTTAATGCTTAGAGAGCAGTCAGAGCACAATACAAACTCACATGAACCAGGCAACCAACCATAAAAAGAAAAGCCAGATGACTAAAGTAGATAGACCAGGGCTAGCTAAGTGCCTGATACTCTGTGGCTCAGCATGCAGTGCATGCACATGGCATTGCATGCTGCTTTGGGACAATCTCAACATGACTCGTTACAGGCTGACGCTACACATCACCATTTTACAAGTTCTCAGACTTAAGCCAAGCAAATGCAGCATTCAAGGTCTCTGAGTGTTGCTAATGACACTGAACTGCGCATTGTCAGTTCCCTCATGTGTGGGGACCACATGTTCTTTCCCTCCTAAACATACTTTAACCAACTCACTAATTCAGTCTGTACAGCTTTACTATGAATTTGTTCATGCAACTACATCTTCCTGGAGAGGTAGCTGGGGAATTACTATGCTTCTCAAAAAAGGCTGTTGAACATACACAGCTGTTGGGTGTTTTTAACAAGGTCCATCTCTAGGCAGTGCATATTATTAAGGCTCAGCAAGAATTTTTAGCAGCTATATGCAAGAAACTGCCACTGGCAAAAGGAAACTCTTAAAAAGAGATGACACAGGCAGCAGCAAGTACATCTCATTTTCTTTACATTCATATCACAAAAAAGCATCAAAAACATTGCAGAGAAATGTTAATACATCTGATAACTGAAAGTATCAGGTTTTACTTGAAAAGAGAAGCTTTTCTGTTCCACTCTAACCCCTGACAATCCTCCTTCTCATATTTGAGCATATAGTTATGTTGAAGTATCTGAAGGATCCAGGTGGCATACTATGAAGAATGGTTTACACTATAAAGGCAGATAAAAATGGGAAACGTTATATTTAGTTTACTACTGTACTGCTTTCCCTTGATTTATTAATAGTTTTGCATCAGTAAACTCCTCCTGAACTTTCCTACAATTCTAAATTCCCTCACACCTTGCTATCCCCGTTTCCTTGGTCACTCCTGCAGCTGAGGCCATGACCTTTGCTCTTCCCTGTTAGCCTGTGGCCTTCTGATTCTGGGAGAAGGCAGAATGAATAGAGAACAGTAAATATTGCAGGTGTATTGTTTGTAACAGTGCATGATGCCAAATGAGACTGATGACTGTTGAGAGAAGTTGTTAGGTACACTCTCATGCTGCAAACAAGGAGAGTAAGTACATAAGGTAGCAAGACAGACTTTGGACGATGTAAGGAAATCACCAAATGTTAGCATAAAGAGAAGCCACAGACCAAATTCACCCATAAGCAGGTTTGACAAATGCAAAACAGAATGAGACTTGAGCAATGAGACGAGCAATGAATACAGAGATACTGGTATAGCTAAAACCACCATGTTTAAAACAGTACCACAGTCTTTACATTTAAGAATCTCAAGCTATACATCTCTGCACAGTTTTGAGAAGAAAATGCACAGAGCTTTGAAAGAAAGGTTTCAAAGTGAGTTTGGCATGGCACTATCCGGACAAGGTTCTTCACTTTCCACTTCCTTCAGTCACTCCAGGTATGCTGAACAAAAGGCTTTGCAGAGAAAAATCTGATTTCTGCAGCAGGCACCAAACCAAGTAGTAAAATGTATCAAAAAGCCTGCATCTGGTCAACTGTCTTTCAGATCACAGCACTCAATTTCTAGGAATGCCACGATTATTGCAGCAATGGTGGATGGTTGTAAGTGTTTCTTTGCTCACTGGGCTAGTGGTGCAGAAACGGTAGCACAAAACTGAAGGAATAATTGGGTCAAGCTATTCCCACAGAACACATTCTCATATCAGATTTCTCCAGGATCTTCCAGTCAGAGGCATGCCTGATTATTTCCTGACACCCTCACCCCTCAGGGATGTCTGCCTGCAACGGGACAAAAAGCAGTCTTCATTCTGTGTCTCCCGCTAGCCTGCATCCAGGTAAGATGGATTCATTCTACACAAACACAATTTAACCTCTTCTGACTCTTTTTGCAGGGCAGAGCCCAAATACGGTGAATTAGATCCCAATGTGCAGCACCAACAGATCTTTCAGATGGACTGACAGTGCCTAATCTCTGTTGGCAGAGATGCTCGAGGGAGCAAGAATCCAGATTGGTTTTCCAATCCAGGTGGAACTTGCAGCATGAAAAAGAGACAAGTGGGTGTGTGTAAGGGGGAGAAATAAGCAACTGTTTAACTTCAAGTGATAACACTTATTTTAGAACTGCCACTGTTTATGACAGAACCCATTTTCTCCATGCTACTATTAAACCACAATGTAAACATTTGCCATGATCTGTTTCTGAAAGCTCTGCCAAGCTGCTGGTGTGCTTCATGGAACTCTGCTTGTTTAAAAACCCTACTGGGGTTGACTATTCTGCTTATACAGATGAACTATCCCATAGGCAATGGGGAGACAGTAAAAGCAGCAGATAAATGAATGGTTGCAGAATCCACCCCTTTCATTAATATAGTCAGATAAACAGGAGTATTAGCATTGGTCGTAGTCTAAACAAAGCTTGGGAACAGACAAGAAAGCTGCCTTTACATGACAGGCAGGCCAAGGAAAGAGAAAAGCGGAATTTTAAACATCCAGTACTGTCCATACAATTGGGATCGATTCTTGCCTTTTGCTCCAACTAAGATGAAATTCTGAGTTAAGCTCAACACCTTTTGCCCCAAGAGGAAGCAATCCCTCTTTTCCACTGATTAACACTCTAAGCAATGAGCATTCCTTGGAGGAACAAGACACAGCAGCCTAAGAAGAAAGAAACTAAAATGCTATTATGACAAAAATGTCTAAAAGGACACGCTATAGCAAATGAAAACAAAAGTTAACACACCCTTGCTGGGACTAACAAGGCCATAGCTTGTATGGACCCACTGAATCAGCAAAAGCTACGTTTACAAATGCAAAGTATTTCCCATTGCACTGTTGTCAAGAAAATGTATGTGATGCTTTTACTTAAGAGTTGGTTCTACCCAAAATGGCTACAGGGAACTCGATGTGATTGCAGTTGTCAAGTTCAGAGTGAGAAGCTTAAACTGTGCTGCTAAGTAAGTTATTTTATCTGTCCATAAGCTTACTATTAAGAGTTTCAAGCAGAGATTCTCCTTTCAGGTCAATCTCTACTCTTCAGGTCAATTTGCTTAAAGGTTTAAGCTTCTTAATCTTCTAAGATCTTAAGTGCTGAGGGACAAAGAAAGATCCACACACTTAACAAATACATTTTCCCCATGCTGTCTTTCAAGTAGTAGATGAAATAAACCAAGAGTTTGGATTTCATCTGATGTAAGATGTTTGTACCACAAGAGGGCACTGAAGCCACACTTAAAGTGGGTCATTAGCTGTATACGTTACCCAACTAAGTAATAAAATAAGGAAGTATGCATTGCCTTCAAAAACGTACACATTTATATGATGTAAAAGCATCCAGCTTATCTTGATGGCATGCACACTCATTCCTAAGGTACCCACACTGCCTCTACTTTCAACAGAGCAGCAGAAAGTTTTTTGTAAAAGCACTACCCTGACAAGTAATGAAAGATAGTGAGACCTGAAGCTTGAAACAAGCTGTGCTTTATGTTTTGTATGCCATCAGTCTCTTAATCAAGATTAAGATTTTGAATTTTGAGGCTGTTTTAAAACAATGTGAAGTGCATGAGCTCACCGTGAGGTGGAGCTGTTAGTCAGAGGTAGATGCTTAGTCAGAGAAAAGAATTTTGAGTACAAATGACTTCTGCTTGTCCGAGTAGCAATTGTGTTTACACACATAAAGAAAAGTCCAGTGCAACAGCAATTAACAAATCTACACGTTTCAACAGCCAGATGACCACCACACTAAAACCAGCATATTTTAACCTTATTAATGAGGCTTGGCAACATTTGAGTGTTCATACCAGCCAACAAAATGCCACAGAAACAACCCCAAAGGCATTAGTTGGATAATCTTCTACAGATCTTATCACATGATAAAAGCTATTTGCATTTTTGAAAGCCATAAAGGTGTGCAAAACAAATCCTGGTAGTGCACTATTTCAGTATCAGGCAAAAATAATGCTGCCTTTCCCTACTAGCTTGAAAAGCAACACAAAGCCAAAGTATCTCACTGCTGCAGCTCTGAGAGCTGACCATGTTTTTACACCTCTTGGTATCTACCAAGCAACCCAAGGTCTCTGCTACTTAGCATGCTTGAGGAAATGCCTTTAAAGACAACAGCTGATAATTCAGAAGCAACATCATTAACACTGACAGGTCACCTCTAGAAGGATTTTCCACCATAGGAAAGCCTGTAACAATGAAGTCTTGCAACCATTTTCTCAGTTATTTGGGAATAAGGCACTATATGGGCTGTTGGTCCAAGTAATGGAGGCACATGTAGCCCTGCAGCACTGTTGCTGTGTAGTATCCATATTGGTTGCAACTGACTGAACTGCAGTTGCCTAAAACTGATCATAGGTGATAGTTGTACTAAATTTTAGACACCTTGCACTCCTTCTTTATAAGAACAAAATTCACCAAACACCTTTGCAGATTTAGAAATCCTTTTACAATGAAACCAAACATTTATATAAACTTCAATATTGAAGACAGAAGTTAAATAGAGAAGTGTTGGTCTGAGATTTTGAATTCCTCATTTGCAGGAAGTGACTTGGGTTTGAAATACAGATTTCTATATAGAACAAGGTAAGTTAGGAAAAACAAGTAGCAGGTGACAGTACAGACAGGAGCATATAAGCAAGCATCCAACAAGTCAGCATTAGTGCACCATGCTTCCAAAATCCAGCGCTAACAGCAAGCGTCCCAACACACTTGAGAAAATTCCTATTCCAGCTATTTCACATATACCCAGCACATAAAGTCATCAAAAAATCAGACCATGAATTCAGGTTTCTGAACAAAAATCCCACTGACCCTTTGCTGGATTCTGCTGAGAGCTCATGGCAGTAGAGGAAGGAACTCTAAGTCTCACCAGTTGGTTCAGTTCTTGTGATAGAGGCTTTTGACACACAGCCATCACATGAGCCTACAAGCCAAAGCACAGGCAGCCCTACTACTGTTACTTTCAGAAATGCTGAATGAATGCTTATCAAAACAAGAGAGTAAGCCAGAGATACCTGATGTTCCAATGTCTTGCTGATTTTTTCAGCGTAACAGATCAACCTCCAAGGACAGAAGTAGTTGTGGCACGCCATCAGGTGCATAATAAGAAAAGGACAACCTACACTCAATGATCAGATGTCCCCAAGCAGCAACATATGATGTGAAAGGCTGTGGAAATCTCCTAAGTAACCATTCAGTGACATCAGGATACATTCAATTCATGCATTTACTAAATATGCTGCATGAGCTCTGTACCTAAAACCCCACTCAGAAAGGTGTGTGAAAGTAGTGGTCAGTTTGCATCTTGTCATCAAAACACACCTTCCAGTCTGTCATAAAGCTAAGGAAGAGCAGATTATGTCCTTTCATGAATCTTGTAAGTCTGCATGACATTAACAGTTGAACAAACACAGTAATTGCAACAGGTAATGTTAAATATCAGCATCTAAACACAGCTTGCATTTGTTAGGATCTATGTAGTGGCTGAATAATTGCAAATATTGTTGCATTATGTATGTAAGGTCAAAATTCAAACGTAGTAATCTTTTTTGAATTGGTTTTTTTTTTGGACTGAAGGGATGAACAGGAGACTCCCAAAATTTCAGGAGACTAATTTCTGGGTATGCATTATTGAAGTAAATGTGGTTTTGGAGACTCAACCTCACTTTCACCCAGCCCATCAGTTGAAATTTACATTGGGGGAAAAAATATTTCCCTGAACTTTATGAAAATAAGATAGACAGATCTACCTTTCCATTTCTGAACTCTGAGTTTAGACTTAAATCACAAATCATTACCAAGGTTGAATTAACCAGTATGTTTATTTTACACTCTGGACAAGAACGTACAAAGAACATTTCCACTACTTGTCAGGTTCATACTTTCAGGTTTCTTGCACTCAGACAAAAGGTGACCTAGAGAATATTAGAAATAGAAATGAAAAAGAAAGAAGTATTTAAGACAGGAAAAGTCTTAGGAAAAGGCAAAAATACAGAGTGATACACTTAAATACTGTAATACTAAAATGTAATGAGCAAACTAATATGCTAAGGCATATTCAGCTCTCTCGACTCAGTTGCCTCACAGATTTCTTTAACAAACAAAACCAACCCCAATGTACCAGATGAATATGTTCACACTCAATTTGTTAAGCTGTGGTCAAACCAGCAAAAAAGGAAAGGGAACACTTTTCTCATAAGCACTTTTGAAACGGGTTTCTCCTCACATTCAAGAAAAGCACATTTCCTAAACAGTGTATGTAGTAAGAGCTGATCTCAAAATGAACATCCTGGATCAGGAATCAATGCAAACAAACAGCAGCCAAAAATCAGTCAAATTAGAGGAGTATATTTTTAAGTATTACAAGTTTAAGAAAGAAAAGTATCTAAAAGAAAGATGTAAAAGATCACTTTAGGGCTCAAATACAGTCATTGCTTGTGACCATGTCAGCTCTGTGAATATACCTTTAAATTACTCTCTTCATGACTTCGAAACAGGCTGTCATTAAGGTCTGACTGGAACAGCTTTGACCTCGTGAGTCACAGCCATTTTTAGAGGTGATCTTAATAAAAAGTCAATGAAGAGGAGATTTTAATAAAAAGTAAACATACATTGACTTTCTTTTTTTTCCAGAACAGCGAAGGTGTCTCATGATGCAGTGTGCCAGTGCCACTGCTGCTGCTGTGATCTGAATGGCAGTCTGAGGTTCAGAGACTCGACGGAAGGTGCCAGTGTAAGAGCTGATACTATGGCAGTCAGTAAGAGACTCATCAGCTGGGCTGTAACGCCGCTTACTACACAATGTTTAGCCAAACAGCATTCACTTCTGTGAATGTCAATCAGAACAAGAATGCCTAAGACCATAAAATATAACGTTCTAATGGAACAGTCCCGGAATTTCACCTACAATGGCATTATCCATATTGTACCAGGAGAAATGATGGCCTCCAGTCTATGTTTAGACAGGGTAATTCGGGATGCTAAATCAGAGGAGGCTTCTCCAGGTCTGTCCACTGGAGTGGGAATTAAAAGAAATTAAAAGGAAGTCCTAGCAATAGTAAAAAATGAAAAGCATTTCCCTCATGTGAGGTTTTCTTTAAAAACAAAGGAAACATTAGAAGAAAAGAAACTTAGCAACAATCTGAGAAGGGATTACAAAATATATTCATGATCGTTCCTCAAGATTGCTCATGAGCAGCACATTTGCCATATGCAAGTACAGACCAAATATTTAAATATTCAGTGGGATTCACTGAAATGAAAGAATCCATCTACAAAAGCTATTATTGGGTTTCTTTAAATACAAGCAGCTACTAAGGACAATAAAGCATTCTATCTCAAATACTTTGAAATATTTCCTGGGGAAAGGTTGGGTTCAAAGTCATTCTTCTTAGAGATTTTTGGAGGGTTAAGAGCAGTGACCACATACCCTATATAAACAAAATACTGATGATGCAAGGTCTGCTCTGTAAAGACTGAAGACTTGAAAATGACATCCAAAGAACTGCACACATTAAAAGGGTATAAACCAAAACTAAACTGCTCTTCATCAAATTCTTCAGCTTAAAGAAAATGTATCTATTTGACTGTAATTTTAAGGGATGTACTGTACTAGCAGTAGTAGCTGTGCACTTCCATAAATATGGAATCCAGCATTCCTCTTTTACCAGTAAGAGACACTGGTGAGGTTGTTAAGGTATTACTGACATACTCAGGAAGTAATCTGCACTCAGTGGCAGCCCTCTAGATACTTTAAGAAGGCATCCTCAGCACTTCGTAATGGACTGTAACCTTTCCATTAAAAACAGTGCCTCAACCTTGGATCTTACAGGGACTGTAACACAAAAGGGAGAATCTTTGGAAAAAAAAGGAATCATGAATTTCAGGTGCAACACCGAAGGCAAACAGACATTAATTTCACTTGTGGTCCATCTTTCAGCAGGTGCTTACCACTGCACACAGAAGAGGTGATGTTGTACAGAAAAGGGTAAAACTGCAAACAGCGGATCATCTTCAGGCTGCTCTCACACTCCAAGCACTTGGTTGTCAAACTGAGTGCATGTCTGAAGGCCTGCAGGGCTCCACTAATGTTGTTCAGAGCCAGATATGCATTTCCTAGGCTCAAAAATGTCAGGGGCTGCAAAGAGAAAAGCAACATACCCCAGGATAAGTATGCTCACTGTTAAAAATTGAAGCCAACTAGGAACAAACCTTGTCAATCCACACCCTCCCAATTATGGCTGAAAAGAATTTAGAAAACTTCTTAAAGAGGGACTGCCTGTTGCTGGAATAGAACAGCTTGATGCCCTGGTGCTAAAGGGAAGCTATTTTGACACCAGGTTGTGTTAGGGATTCCATCTTCCTGCAATGAAAAACAGCTATTAAACACACACAAGCTGAAACAGAGCATTCAATACCTACTTCCAACCTGTCATAAACATAATGCTTACTGCACAGAGTAGCAAAGGACTAAACTGAAAAGCCTGAAGACATTTTACAACGATTTAAGAGTCAGCAGAAACATAAAAATGTTAATAGTGTTCTAGCAGGACAGATGCATTTCATTTGTCAAGAGTGTTTAGGATTTACTTGAGCAGAACTAGCTTACTGAAAACATCGATGTCACACTCGCTTAGGGGTATACATTCCCGTTTACTTTCAGTTCTTTATAGAATGTAGTATTTTTGTCCACTGCTTTTGGCTAGTCTCCCTGAAATACAGATTTTTTTTTCAAAGTACAAAATATAAACACCTTTTTCACTGGATAGGACTTAATTACCACTTTAATATAGGCACACAGCAAAGCATTAGATTCTGTTTGTTGACTGAAAAGTCCTTCATTCACACAAAGTCATTTGCTGCAATTAACAGTATAATGCTGGAATAATGACTATAATATTGCAATTTAGCAGTCAGTTTTTTTCCACTGAACTAATTTTACATTCATTATTTGAAAATGTGACTGATCAGCAGCTTAAGATTATTCAAACTCATTTTAGCTTGTATTATTAAACACCATTTAGGAAAAGATGCAAGCTGAGCAATGGGATACTTCTTTTTAAAAGCATTTCCTAATGCAGCACATCCTTCACGCCCTTTAGCTGTAATTCATTCTAATTTGTATTTACTTTCATCATACTCCAAATACTATGCAGGTAAAAACTTTCCTGCCAGATTTTTTGATATAACAGGTATCTGAGAATGCCCGAAACAAATAGGAGCAGGCATTATAATGAAGAGGTGTGACTCACCAATATGTTCAAAGAAAAGCCCTACCCACACAGCTCCGTCCTTAGGATCCCCTTCAAACCTGTGCTTTCAAACATTCTCCTTAAGGCACGTTATTCAAGGATAGTTCTCTTCTGTAGTTCCTTTTTGCAGTCGTATCTGCCACCCAAATGGGCAACAATCACCCAACTTTTTCCTGAATGTTACATTGGAAAGGCATTTCCTGGTTTCAGCTTTCTTGTGTGATAAGATGGCTGGTGGCTCAGGAGGTTTAAGCTCTCTGTTTATCTAACTACATAGAGAGATGCTCAGGAAAAAGTCACTCAAACTGAAGCATCTCAAATATAAGACAAAAATGACTTCCTAGAGGAAAAGGTGTCCCCCACTACATTCCCCAGTAGTTTAAATTGCACTCACACAGTAGTTTCAACAGTTCTACAGAAACTTTCCTACCTGACACAGGTGACAACCTACAAAATGTTTATAATTCAGAAATACAAAAATCTTTTTCAATCTATGATTGAAGTCAACAAACAACTAGAGCACAGCTTTTCCTCTACACACACAGATGAAATCTAGGGACATATAAAACAGTACACATAAAAAGGTCAAGTGGCACTGAAAGATGTGTTTGCAGCCAAAGAACTTGGTCCATACATGCTATCATAAGGGTCTTAAAAATCAAGATACAATGCTGACAGCATCAAGGATCTCTGTTTTAGACAAAAATGTTGCCATAACATCAGGATCAGACTCCTTGGAGCCACAGGTTTGGGGAGGCAAAAAGCCTGTCATTTGTTTCAGAAGACCTTCTGCTCTAGATGTTTATATGCTCAGCAACCAGTATCACTCCCAGTGCTATCAAGAATTTAAATGAAAATTAACTCCTGTTGCAAATCACAATCTGGAAGTAGAATTGCAGGCACGGGTAAGTAAACACCATGCATTTAGAAAATAATGAAGGAAAAGACACTCACTGCTGAAAAACACAGAATGCATCATCTTACCTCGGAGGCATTGATGGCCAAAGCCTTCAGCAGGAGCCTGCTGGCATCCAAATGAAGACCATAATGAATCAAGAGGTTAGCAAGATTGACCAGAGGGATGTCCTGATACTCATTTGGAGCCAAATTAAATGCTTTTTGCAAGCAGGTGATAGCAAAGGTGCTATTTCCAACTGCACGCCAGTACAATCCAGCTTCATTAAGCACAAGCCATAGAGGATCTTCCAGCTATAGGAGAGTCAGGGAAAAAGATGAAATCACCCAAAAAATAGGTGACTCTGTGACTGCTGCTCAAATTAATGCCATTTACAGTCTGAACTGTAATGCATTAGCAGCTGTTGCCCACACTCTACTCATGATTGCCTTTCATCATGACCATGAAACCCCTTAAAATATCCAAATGATAATGATTAGCTATTTCTGAGCCACTTCAGAGACTTAAAATTACATGACTACAGATGTATGTAGAAATGTTACAACTGGAAAGTCAGGTAGCTTTTAATTTGTAGTTTGATGTTTTTCTAGGTCTCATATCCAACATCAATTTAAGGTTTCCAAGTTGCTTTTTCTTAGTCATCTATTTGTCTTACGAAAGTTGACAAGTAACACACATTAAATACTGTTTAAAGATTATAAAAAACAAGCAATGCTCCTTTCTCCTCTTTCACCTGTGACAGAAAAACACACACTCATCCTAGCAGAGAAAAAGCAACTTTAAAATACTGACAGGTTGACAGAGCTATGTAAAAGACCCACTTTCAGATGGAGGACTCTGAAATGGTTTAGAAACACTTACATTCTAGATTCTAATGTTTTCACCATCCCATGTTACCCAATTCTTACAAAGAATTTAAAGCATAAAAGCAAGAACTGAAATTAATGTCCCATCTAACCTATAGGTCTGAAGCCCAAATGCACACACAAGTAGGGATCATGCAGCAAGGATTAAAGGAGCCCGTCTGATAAGGATCTATACAGTAGTGTTGTAATTAATGTAATACAGCTGGTAAGACAAATATTATGTTAAAAAAGTTCAGAAAAAAGATTTTCTTCCAGATTTTAAAAATAACCTCAGACAGGAGGCTTCTAGCTATGGTTCAAAATGAACTGAAAGATATCAATAGGATACAACACTTCTTTTTTTCAGAGTACCTTAAATAATCATAGAAAGGTAGAGTTGGAAGGGACCGTTAGAGACCATCTAGTCCAATCCCCAAACAATCTAGAGGAGTATTTATTTATTACTCCATTTTTGCAATGCATATACTAATGTTAATCACATGTTATTCATGCCAAACTCCTCACTAGATTACACTCCATACACAGGTCTCAATGAGCCTTCTTTAACTAAATCCTCAGCAAGACATTAGCACTTTGCTTTCCCCACCACAGTGGTGGTCCTGCTCTAGAATGTTTATCATCAGCAGAACAGTGATGATACAACAGTGTTCTTACATCAGCATCTAAGTGACCAAGAGCTTCAGACTTTTACCATGAAGGCAACAGGATACTACAGTTAAAACCAAAACACCTATGCAGTGCAACAGTAATACATTAGACACGAATAAGACTGTTCTGAACAGCATAATAATAGGAATCTACTCCTACTGTTAATTTTTCTTCTGGCTAAGTCAGATGCATGTAGTAAGTGGTACTGATTTTAGACTAAAAACAATACATACATAAACTGCCTTCACACAACTTGAGAAATATCAGCTTGACATGTCAAAAAGAGTCAACCTCTACCTCAATGCTTCCTGTCACTTGCCTTGTGATGACTCTCAAGGGCCCCACGCAAGATGGAGGTGGCATTCCACAGGGTGTTATACAGATGCACATTCTTTGCCCCAGAGTGCTAATTATCCTGACAGAAGATTGGCAGAGGGCTGGTTTCTTTGGGGGAGAAGGCAGGGTAGTGAGGAGGAGGAGGAAGCGCAAAAGGCAGGCACGCAGGGAGGGGTGAAAGACAGAGGAGCAGTTCCAAGCTCAGTTAAGCAAGTGTCTGCTAAGGTTAGCTAATGTATTAGCTACTCCTAATGCAGTGTACATGCTGTTCCAAGTCCTACAGTCAGAACAAGAACTACAGGGCTATTTGGTCCACACTAAGCTAAATTAAAGGGACACCTCTATGTTTCTACTTTACTTGTAAACATAAAGTTAGTTTCATTTCAGTTGCAGGCGGCAAATAAGTTAATTTCTTGACCATCACTGGCTGACTTCTTCAGAAGTACAGAAACCAGCCTCAAATAAGAACTTGGTCTTGACCTCATGCTAGAGATTCTGACATACCTTTCTCATGGCGTGATCTAGAAACGCTCCTATCTTGGCCTGGGTCGCAGTTTGATTGTTGATACGAGAATGCAAAACCTGAATAAAGATTTTTAGTGGGTTTTTAAAAAACAACCAAATACATTTTACAGTACATATCTACATGGGTCATTCAAGTATCACTTCCCTAAGGCTTACTTTTAGTAAAGAGAGGATTAAATAAAAATGAAAATAAATTGTATGTAAAACATGTGAACATGTGACAATGTTCATGGGAACATGTAAAAATCAAAGCAGCCCACTTCCAGAAAGCGTCGAGAAGGACTAATCTCAGTCTAAAGTCACCAAATGGGTAGAATGCAGTAGTTACTAGAAATCCCAAGAAGATGAATCATGTCAAGTGACAGCTAGAAGTTTTTAAATAAAGCTAAAATTTCAAATAGTCAATGAAAATTCCTATACTCCGTGCTTTTGGTTAGCATTTAAACGAAGTCAAACAAGTCTTATGCTGAGTGACAAGTTCTTCCTTTCCCCAGCCCCCTTACAAAACACCTTTCTTGGAAGTACTGATTAGCTTATGACATGAATTAGTTTTTTAAATATCAGAATCTGAGTTCTGATTAAGGCACTAAAAGGAGAACTTTAAAACAGAAGAGAATCAAGACAAAAATAACTCTTACTTGTCTTGCTTGGTCATCTGGCATCTTGAATTTCAAATCTAGATTACGGTCTAGCTCCTTGACTAGCACGTTTAGAGATTCGTTGTTACGAGCATCAGTAATGGAAGAACAGTCTGGTGCCTGGGATTCTTCATGCCCCAGAGTATCTGTTGGGATACTCAGGATTGACTGGACTCTAGCAATAAGGAGAGCCAAGACACATTAACAGCATATGTTGCATGCTACTGATCTATAAACAGAATCAGCTATTTATCAACTGACAAAACTCATATTGTAGACATGTCAACCAACAGAGTTCAAGGACCACCATTCCCTTGAAAAGTTATTAATAAGCTGTATACTTTCCCCATCTTTAAGCATGGAATACCTGTAAATAATGCAGTAGAGAGAAGACACAGAAGGTCCTCATATTACAGTAATAAGGATTGTATGCAGTTTAAGACTAAACAGGTAAGTGAAAAAGAAACTGCTAAAGTCTTTTAAGCTAAAGTTTGATTACAGCAACATAAAGAAGCAGCCAAATTATTTGGGAAGAACATTCTCAGGTGAAGAGTTTTTTTTTTCTTAAAGGAAGCTTCAGAACATTTGTGGATGGGAACTTTTTCTTTAACAGATGTTCAATACTACAATTATACTGACTAGGAGAAGGTTTTCTTACTGTCACTGTTATAATGATAAGCGACAAGGGTATTACGAAATTGCATTAATCTATCTAACACAGCTATTGCAACATACACACATTTATTTTATCCCATGTAATAATAAATATTACTGACTATTCCACAACAAAGACGGTTTTCCACCACTGTTCAAAGGAACAATCCAGGGCTTTGTATTCCCAATATTTTTTTTAGCATTTTCTGTTCTTCACAACTTTCTGTTATTGTAACTAAAGCTAAAAGGATATATGCAGTGTGCAAATGTCAACTGCAGTTACTAAGCAGATATTCACCTCATTTTCCCTCTCAAAGTCTTTAAAAAAATATTCTTTGTAAGATATTCAGACTTGTGCTTAAAAACTCATCCTTTTAGTTATACTGCAGATATTTCATGTATTCACCTTGTACTATCAGTCTAAGAAGAAGAAGCACTGTGAAATAGAATCTGTTCCAGTTAGAGCAAAGATAACAATAAAGAAAACATCCTCCTTCTGTGGAACGTCCAGAGAAAGAGATCTGAACAGATCTGTGCTGCTGATTACTAATTGCATCTATCCTCTGAGAAAGAAAGTACTCATTAAGCTGTTACTGTGAAAGTGTACAAAACAATCATTAAAAATCAAGACTTGCCTGAATCCCCTGTTTTCTGGAGGCAGGAAATAAGTTGGCAGTTCTTCTGGATCAGGAATTTTGGGGAAAGATTTCATGCACTCTGATCGCTGAGGCCAAACAATATGCTGTTTGTCCTAAGGAGGAAAGAACATTTTTATATACTAATTGAAAAGGTAATAAGATCAACATAGAGAATAGTCTGAAGGAAAAAAAAAAAGAGCAGAGATCTTTTAAACTATTATTTTCCCATCTCAATAGTTTGGTTTTCTATCTTTACTTAGCTGTACTGCTTTATTTGCAGCAGGTGTTTATAAAAGTAGCTAAGAGCAATCTCCTCTGTGCTGTAGTAGAGTTTCAAATGATGGGAAACAGAGAAAGATGCTTATATGTCAAAGGAATTCAGAATGCTACATTCTCCAGTGTTGCCACACATCAAAACTGAAGCCCAAATGCTAACATGTTTCATACATGCAAAGACAAGAGTCACTCTTTCACAACTCCTCTTTGAGGGCAAAGATTCTCCTCTTCACTCACTCTATTGGATTCTACACTCCATACAGAAACTACAGAATGAGCAACAGGGGAAGGCTGCAAAGACTGGCTGTGGTCACTTTGGTTTGCACGAAGATCCAAATTCACAGATGTCATACTAGATGTTGAAGAGTCTTCACCAAACTAGAAACAACAGAAAAACAATATTTAATAAAAAGATGGTCTATTATTGGCTGAATTTCTGCACATTATTTTTCTTTCCCCACAGCTAACATTTCTAATTATAATGTGCAGAACATCCCAGAAGAAAACATGGCATTATTAAAAATACCAATTCCTGTTTCTTAAATTAGTTAAGAGGAAACTCCAGAACGTATTCCACAGTGCAAAATAAACAAAGCCACAATCTTTATTTGTTGTCCTAATACAGCAGAGGTGTTGCTTGGGTGGCTTAATATTGGAGTTTCGGTATTAGTAATTACCTTGCTTTCAAAACTTCTCTATCTTCCTGTATCAGATTTCCTTGGTGCACTAATTCAAGACAATCAGCAAATACTCACAAAACCAGGCTAACACCTTATTTTTTGGCTGCAAAAGCACTCGCTAGATTCAACACCATTGAGCGCTGCTCTTTCATCTGTTAATTCACAGAAACGTAGAATTGCTTATATTATGGAGCATGTAACAATGTAATAAAAGAAACTATGACCCATTTTAAGGCTGTAGAGGTGATTGATACAATATTGTTTTAAGCATACTTTTAAGCTAAATATTTCACTAAAGAGTAATACTTGTTCCATATACCACACGTACATCAGAAAAGAAAACTAACTCCTTAGAAAACCTCTTTATTAACAGTAGCTGCTCAGTGCTTTTACATGGCCTCTCTGAAAGAAACTGAATTGGAAAATTAAACATGTTATGCTGCTAGCAGGCCTGAAATGTAGTATGTTTATGTATGAGAAAGCTATGTATGTAACTCCTCAAGTGAGGATTCTTGCACTTTCTAGAAAGAAATACATGGCTACTCTACTGCCGGTTGAAAAAACACAGGAGTCGATCTTGAAGTGGCTGGTAACTGATAGGAAACTAAGACTTTGTACTAAACCTAAGTTTTTAAACTCAAATTGTTTTCCTTAGAAAAGAGAACAAAGTCTTACAAAACAACCCTCTAAACTTCCATAATCCACAGTTGATCTCAGCTTGTATTACTAGCAAAACAAACTGACATGAAATACTTCACACTCTGCAAAAGAGACCAAATTGTTTCTTCCCGTAATTAAGACACCCAAAATGTAACCCCTTTGTCAAGCCTCAAAAAAAACCCCAAAACAACCCAAGGAACTATTCTGCTAATAAGGCAAATGGGATGCAACTTAAAGCAACTGTATCAATTTAGAGACACACCTGAACATATTCCACATTTTCAAAGATGTCTCCACGGTGATAACGAACTGGCTGGTCCCACTGGCAGTGCAAGCTATGCTGCTGGTTGCCCAGTCTACAAATCTGATGGTTCCCTGCAGAGCACAAAACATTTATTTTTCTACTGGAAAGTGAGATTTCTGAGGAGACAAAGACAGCATACAGTCAACTCCTCCACCCCCACTCAGTCCATCTTTTTATTTGAAACTTCCATCTTCCAACTACTTGGATAAATCCCTGTTCAAGAACATCCTGCAATCCCTTGTTTTAATAAGTAAAACAAGACAGCAACTCAGGGCCATCTTTATACATAAAGAAGTCATGTCCTGACATTAATCTGAATGTGCACAGTCCTTCATTGCTACAATGAACATGAACTCTAAAAAGTGGTACCTAATTGAGCTTCTTTCGCCATCTGCGTTTCGTGAATGATGTTCCTCAAGATTTGTTCCTCCTGGATGAGCTTGTACTTGTCTAAAACATCTTGTTGCCTAAGGTAATGGTCATGCTGCTTCTGATATTCCTTCAATTCATTTAATGTTCGTTGAAGTGATCTTGAAAATTCAACAGTAGAAAAGATTTACATGGAATGCTTTTTAAATATCAGCTTGAAATGTTGCACATTTTCAACTTTTAAGGTTTTTAATGTATTCTTATGAGTAATTTTATTGCATGGTCAAAGAAATACAGGAAGTTAAAAATCACTATTCTATTTTAAATGTAAACAATTGCTGCAACACAATACCAATAGTGAGACTGTATGAATCGCCAGTAGGATGCTCCTTCAGTTACCTATGCTGGGCTTCCAATTTTTGCTCAAGTTTTTGCTGACAGAGGACAGCATGCTTCCTTTTCACAGCTTGCTCAAACCCTGGTTTGGCCTGTAGAGCATGATCATAACACAGGACTGAATGGTTGTACTCTCCAAGCATCTGGAGAACGACAGAGAGAAGGAATGAGCCGTTGTTTGGTCATAGTTCTAAAAAAAATGTTTCAGTTTTCAAGAAATCATTAATTCCAATTTTAATTTGTAGTTACAAGCAGACTGTCACTTTTTAAACTCACGCCATTATACCTACTAAAGAAAGGCTGCAGGAGAATTTCCCTGGCATTTACTTCCAAGTGCAGATAAAAACCTTTGCTGAAAGGGAGACTTTTGGATGAAAATATCTTGACAGAATCTTAAACCTTAAGCGCAAAATGCATGTGAAAGACAAGACACATTGTAGAGAGTAAATCATTACAAGTCAAGCCAGAAAGACTACATAATGTTTCATTTTCTGTAAGTCTTGGAAAATAAAGATAGTATTTACTGCGTAGATATTTCCCAAAGTGTAATAGCTGGTAAAGAAGTCACTGTAATCCAGAGCTGCATGGACCACAATAGCTGCATCTGCAGAGAAATGAGCCCGGTGCAGAATATTTGCCAAATTTACCAGTGCAATATCTTTATTTTGCCTAAAAGAAAAAAAAACAGAAATGAAAAGAAAGGACAATAAAGAGGTCAGGCTGTGTAAGAATCATGCATAAGGACACATGGATTCGCCAGCCACAGATTAAATACGTACCTTGACAGAAAAATGTCTAAACTATATGCTATACCATGCCTAGTGCAGCACATGAATTATGGATTATTTCTTAGTATACAGTCTCAGAAACTAAAACCTGCTTACTACTTAGGATAACTAGAAAAGCAATCCGAAAAGAAATCTTTATGAGCAATTCTTACCTTGAAGAAAAATGAAGGGCACGCATGGCACATTCTACCACTTGGTATGGCTCATTCTTTATTCGCCAGTAAAAAGAAGCCATATTGTAGAGTACCCAGGAAGAAGAGTTCTGCAGTGAAGAGAAACACATGGACTCTACTAACACATGAACTGAACAGTTAATCGGGGCTTTCATTACTGTGGGATAGAAAGCTGAGCCCTAAAACCTGCTCCAAGTTATCCCCTTCCTCTGGAAAGCTGCCATTTAGCAATAGTTGTGAATGTTAAGGAAGAATGAACTAGCATATAAATGCATTAGAGAAACAGAACTTCTGCCTTTCAGACAGGTAACAACTCAAAATGAGAGAAGTGACCATAGTTTAAGCATCAGCAGCTTAGCTGGAGTTCAATGAGAGCTCCTATATCCTGCAGGAAGGCATTTAATCATACACATTTCAGTGCTATTGTTTCTTCTTTATTCTTTAAGTACCTCCAGTATTGTTTAAAAGCTCTTATTAGCTTGACAGAGCAACGAATGAGGCTTGCCAGACCATGAAAATACACAAAATAATTAAAGGTGACAGTAAATATCTATTTACTGGCTTTGCTGATGCCTTCTACTTCTGCTTGCCTGGCAGAAAACATTTTTATAGTCTGCCTTTTGTAATTGAAATGCAAACCAAAACATATACACACAAAACTAGTACTGGAGCTCACTGCATGCACCAGGCATATCTAATCTCAGGAGACCTTTCTAGCATTGTTTTTGTGTGTACATAAGATTGAAGTTTCATACCTTCATCAGCCCATCATAAATACGATGACCTATTTCCTCTATACTTCTTCCCAGCCTCCGTGATAAGTATGTGAAGATTGGATCTTCCTTAGGTAATAAGGGTGCAGAAAGATTCACTCTTTCTTGGACACCCTAAAATAAAAATTGAATATAGGTATTTGCTGACACTTTTAGGAAAAGTAGAGAAATATACACAAGAACATGACTTCTAGGAAAGTTTACAGCTTGGTTATTTTACATTCCTTTCATCCTTCTGTATCAAGATCAAGGGACTTGACAGGATAATGTCACCTTTGACAGATTAATAGTATATATCATTAAGGACAGAAGCAGCCAAAAGCTGCTTCTGCTTGGGAATGCTAAAGGAGAAACATTAATTTCTGGTAGCACTATGCAACTGGCAGCTATTGATTTCACCAATGACTGCTGAAGCATTTAACTTATGTTTGTCAGGTTACCTGCACAATATGGAAGTGTCCCTACATCTCCTCTCCTTTCCTTCCCCAACAACAAACTCCTTTCAAAAGCACATCCAGACTCAGGAACAGAGATTAAAAAAACCCATCAGCTCCTGTTTTGTCCATAAGAAAATCATTATTTGTAGACAAAGTTATTCTGAATATTTGTAGTACAATAAATATCAAGATCTAAGCACTAAAGTTGCATCTACTTTAGAAAATTTGCACACGTGATGCTGTTGACAACAAATAATTTTTGCATGGTGCTTCCACTGTAACCTTTCTAAAGCAGATAAACCTCCTACTAGTAAAGAACAACTACCTCATTCTCCGTGTTCGAGCTTGGCATTCAGATGCCAAACAGTCAGTCAACGATGTTAGGACATGCTGACAAGACCACAAAGTAGTTTTCTGACCGTGAATCTTCACCCAGTGTAACAACCCTGTTCAGCACTCATCAGTGTTCAACTGAAGCAATTCACAAGCTAGAAGCATTTCCAAGGAAAGCTACCATTTTACCAAGGAAAACAAATTACTCCATTTACCTAAAAACACACTCTAAAATAAGACAACAACAAAAGAGAAACAAGATTTGTGTATCTGATGAGCTGTCCTCCTATAAGCAAGTCCCTTAATTGGGGCACAACTGTGACTTAAAAAAAAATAGTCTGAAACAGTCTTGAAAGATCACAATACCTTTCAATCTGGGGTGAGAACTGCCAGGAAGAGTTTTCTGTTCCTCTTCCTGATGGGGAAAAAAACCCCATACTTTGCATTTGCTGGCTTACCCGTAAGTGCTGGAAAGCGTGAATGCTGTATGGAAGATCTAGAACTTTTGTACAGTCTGGCTGCTGCAGGTCTGGAGGCACTGGTGACTTTGTGTCTATGTAGTCTTCAGGGCTGAGGACAGAACAACAAAATACAGCTGATTCCAGATTAAAATACTGCAAAGTTCAAAAGAGACAGTATTGCAGTTGATATAGTATTCAGGTTTGACTGTTATAAAAGCCATGTGTTTTTATGACCACATTAGATCATTTCTGATGTCTTCTCAGATTTCAGTTGTGTATCAGGATGTCATCACTATAGGATAAAGTAAATAGATTCGTATGTTTTAGAGAAAGATCCCCATTTGGATTGCCTCCAAAATGTATCAGCATCAATCTACCGTATGGCTACTATGACTCATGATCTACGTGCCAGGGAAATGGCAACGCATGCAGATCAGAAGACTGAAACAAACCAACCAACCCCAAGAATTAGTGAGAAGCCAAAATGAAAGTATCAGAGGATAAAATTTTCCCAGTTCAGGCACTCATCTGCTTATGTTAAAAAAGTAAAACTACAGACCTAAACCAGTGAGCCCTCAAGATGAATTACCAATGAGGCTAAATGTCAAGCAGACTGGACATACTTCCTCTACTTGCTAAACACAGGGGATGAAACATGACCAGAAGGTTCAACAACAGCTTGGTAATCAACAGGATTCCAGCCAAATTTCAGTCAAGGCAGTTTCCCCTAGAAGAACACATCCAGCTCAAAACACTTAAAGCACACTCAAGGAAATTCAACAGCATTTCTGTGCACACCCTTTCATATTTACTGGGAGAGGCTGTTTCAATTTTAACCCATAGTAACACAAATAAAACAGTTGTCATTTAGGGAACACTTAGTGACAGTATTTTTTTCTTTTTTGCTTGCATTTATAGTTGACTTTTTAAAAAGTTCTTAAAATATGAAGCATCTTATTACCGGATATCTTTGCTCTCTAAGGTGATGTACGTGCCATCGTACAGATCTAGGTCCCCCAAAGGCACCTTTGCTTTAATGCAGTCTGGATCCTCCTTATTATGCCTTTGTTCCAGCCCCGTGTCTCTGTCCTCATTTTCCTCTATATGAATCTTTTGAGCAACTAACTGTTTCTGTAGGAATAAAAAGACAAAGAAAAAAAAGAAGACATACTGGTAAAAGCAAACTCTATAGCTACTAGATGTAGAACAGACCAACTTTTGCCTTAAAACAAAGTCCACTTGAAGAAAATCTAAAACACTCTCTTCAAATTTTGGGAATATTTCCATATATTTTATAACATCTACACGACAGAACCTAGATACTTTCATTAGAGATAACATGACTTGAACAGGCCCTTATTTCTCCTCCTGTACCTAAAAAGATGGCTAATAGCACTCCAAATCCATCGTAGGCCATTCAGAAAATAGAAGAAGTAGTTAACAGTAGATCAGCTTTTCCATAATTGGACCCTTTTCCTCCACTGTAAGACCTCATGGAAACACTGTTACAGATTGCTAACAAAATGAACTTTCAAACTGTTTATCCAGTGATGTGGGAGGTTAATGTAAAAATTGAGACTAATTTCTATAGATCAGCTCACCATGAGCCTTAGGAGGTGCCCTTTGCCCCATAGAGCTCATACCTATTTATGAGCAGTGAGTGGGCAGGAAGTTGTATTTAATTCTCATCTAAATGTGCAAATTGAAAGCTCATTAAATATCACCAGAATGTGTATATATGAAAGAAGAAAATTTGCATTTTTAATTAAAATGTGTTCTTTACATGAGTAATTTCCACACTCACGCTCTATGTCCTGAAGAGCTTACAATTACTGTTCAATCCATAGCTGAAATCTCCACTACCACAAAAATGAGTATACCCCAATGAGAAAGGCTGGCTGAATACAGTCACACATGGGGCAGTCCTGTTTTTTCTTCTCCCATTTACCTAAAGCTACCTCTGGTGCTCATCCATCTTCCCAGATAGCTAGTTATCCTAACTAGACAAACCAAAGCTTGCACAAGAGAAAGGAGTGAATGGTCTGAAAAAAGGCTACGAGCTGTTAGCTTGCCTAGCTCACATTATATTTAAACTTTAGTTTAGGCCATTGGTTTGAAATTTATGAAAGACCTTTTCAGAAGGGTGTTCTTGGACCCTTTTTTAATAATAAAGGGCCCAAAGGAAAACAGAAGTGACCTGTTCTGTATTCTTCTGGAATACAGTAGTTCGCAACAGAATTCAGTACCTAAATGACTTGACTTAAAGGTATTAGGATTTCTGGGTGACAACAGGGAATGATGCAGCTAGGGACAATGATAACCAGTGAGCAAATCTGAGGCATAAAATTCTTGAGATCTGAAGAATTCTTCATCCTTTCACCAAAGTAGAATTATGTCAGTAATTACTTCTGTTTCCCATCTAAATTTATCACTAAAAAACCTGTGGAAAAAACCCCAATGCTGTATTTTCAGAAATTAGTACTCAAGGTTATGCTTTACCTCCAGTTCTTTGAGGTAGTTAACTGTTGTTTCTTGTCTCATTAGTATCACCAAATCATGTGGGTTCCTCAAGTTCATTGGTGAATCCACCTACAAGACATTTCAACAGTCCATCACGTAAGATTCTCTTCACCAGAGCAATTTTAAAAGGTAAGAAGTTACATTAATTCAATCAGTTTGACTGTTCAGAGGTTTTCTGGCCACTCAGCATTCATATTATGTCCACAATCTAGATCTGTACTTCAAATAACATTGTTATTTGAGAATCCAGTTCAAATAACGCTGAATTTTTAAATCTATTTTAGCTTAATCAGGCACACAAATTCTAAGTGTAAGGGGCAAGTAAATTCTCACAACAAACACTACCAAGAGCACCCACTGCTGAAATACACTGGACACTTTAAATTGCAAAAAAAATGCTTTCTTTTGTAGCTTTAAAGTTCCTCCATCATGTCCCTCAACAGGCGCAAAGTAGTTCAGCTTCAAGTCAACTCCTCCACACAACTAATTTAACACACTGGCAGAGCTTTAAGATCCATTGCCTTTGGGATTAACAGGTAAATGAACAAGTTCAATAGGTAAGTAGACAAAGACTGAAAATTCTGTTAAAGATTGTGTCTCCATAGCTCTTGCACAGGAGTTGGTGGCTCAGTGACAAGCAATGCCATAGTTACCACAGACAATAGTGACTACATACCAGACCTTTACTGGTCTCTAATTGGGCTCAGTAAGCTATGGCACTTCACAGTCGAAATAGTCCACCCTTGTCCTCATGCCAAATCAATTCTGCTGCCTGACTGGGTGAGGAGAAAGTCAATGCAGTCAAGAAGGTGATGTATGAGCAGCTGAGCTGATCCAAAGGCTTACCTCTAGGCTGGCAGCCCTATTTCATCCCCTGTGTCAGTGTGATACCAGTCAGTCCTGCATGCCAGCTCCGGTACCCACCAGCCTCTCCTACAAGCTAGTCCAAACTCAATAGCTGAACAGGATAGTTGCTTTATCTGAATAACAGGATCTGAGTAAGGATCCTATCCTCCAAAATAAATCATTTGTTCCTTTTATCCCCTTCACCTCAAAAACCCTCCTAAGGTGGTTTTGACTAAATTTGGTTAAGTATTTCTTTCCAAATCAAAAGCTGAAGTGCTTCTTTCAGGATGCAGCCATTTTGGCAGATGGCTACCTCCACAGTTACTTGAATGTAACTTATTTTCTGCCTCAGCTACTTAATTCTGTTATATCAACAAATGAATAGACAATAACAGGTGCTACTGCAACAGTTGGTTTTTACACTGAATTCGGAGATTGTGGACTTAGCTGTTGTCAATAAAAGGTGACCAAATACCCACATGATCCAGAGAACCACAGAAGATACCAAGTTAAAAACCCCTAATGATGCTGTTAGATGAAGTGTTAAGTCTACAGCACTTTAGTCAGATTTCTTGTTTCCTACCTCCCTTTGAACTACCTGCAAGCAAAACAAGTTATGTGCCAAAAGTAGCACTTATTTGCTAAAGAAATTACTGTCGTATAAGCAATTGAATGAGAGAAGAATTTACAATGAAAAGGGAAAGTTTTACTGTATTTAAAGCACTTAATAGCTCATTCCAAAATAGCACTGTTCCTCTGACAACTAAAAGCTGCTTGCATGACACTACACAGTCAATTATCAGCTTCACTTTCAGTGACAAACTGCACCTGGGGAGTGATTTTTTGCAAAAAGTTATGAAGGCACCATCATGTAGAAAGCCTTATTCTGAAAGATAAAGGATCTCAGCCTATCCTTCATTCAGAAACAGAATGATCACCAGGGACAGTTTCTGGTTTTCATTTTCAATAAAACAGTCTCACGAGAGTTAGGTCTAAATTTAGTGTCTGGGGATCTGGAGCAATCCAAAGCCAATCCAGCATGCAGGGGCTGACAGAAAAACACCACAAGTACCAAATTCCTATCAACTATTAACCTGGCAGCAGAAATCAAATCAAACCAATCAAACTGCAATGTCACTGAATTAATTTATGAAGTGATGTCAATCCACCAAGAAACCATCTCAACTTAAGCAGCATGCATGATATTTTTCTTTAGTCTTCAGATTTTCACTTCTAAATCTGCTCTGTTTGTCACCAGCAAATGAGCACTGTCTAGTAATAGCAAAACCTTTCAATCCAGTAGAAAGTTAATATTACTGCATAGCCTTAGCTCTTTAAGACCAATGCAGTGCATAAACAAAAAGCTCTAAAACCAAAACTTCATTAGCAAATAAAACCTTACCTTTGTTTACATTTGTTCATTCCTGACTCTGAAAGTTCTAGACTTCCATTGCCAGAAATTACCAGAGTAAAAACTATTACTGACTCCCAAAAACATAGATCTAACTTGAGTGCAGTAATTTGTGAGAAAGAATTTGAATGGAGAACTTAAGCAGCTACGCTGGACAACCTTGCAAGGTTTGCAGAGGAAACTTGAGCCAGCGCATCTAAAGTGTTCAGAGCACTTTTGGCAGCTTGTAAAAGTGAGCCAAATATACTGTATCAGTTCTTACACTTTATTTTATACATTTACAATATGAAGGCATTACAAAATGGTAACTGATGAAACAAAAAGCACCCAGATCTACAAAAATACACTATATGACACAGAGGAGAATGGATCTTGACTGAAACCTACAGGAGATATAACGATATCATGCCTGCAGATAAGGAAAATAACGCCAATTTGGCTTTCGACAGGCATGGGTTTGGAGGATGATGGTGTTCCAAGAATTTCATAGAATTAAAAGGTCAATTTCCTCATCTGCTTAGACTG
The DNA here is from genome assembly GCF_028858725.1 of Colius striatus. Classification (NCBI taxonomy): domain Eukaryota; kingdom Metazoa; phylum Chordata; class Aves; order Coliiformes; family Coliidae; genus Colius; species Colius striatus. Next base: position 8,058,623 of record NC_084764.1, read on the forward strand.
ATCACAAAAAACCCCAACGTGCTGCTAAGTAAGGGAATCCTCCCTTTTCTTACTCCCTGTAATCTTATAGCTCCACTGAGAAACAGGTCAGCCAATTCAGCTGAAAAAATACTTAAAAGATTAAACAATTAGCTTTCAGCCAGATCAGCATGCCAGTCTGAACTGGCCTCAGGCGAGTACTTCATCATTCCCCTCTCTCTAGAGACAGCCATGTGGCTCTTGCAATGTTCCTCCTGGATCCAGACAGCAATATTGTCAAGGCTCCTGGACCATTAACCACCCTTTTATAACACCCTTCCCCAGACCAAACACATTTTCTTTTACAGTGACTGTGGTTTCTACAGCTGCAAAAAGGCAAAATTGACTTACCCAGCTGTGAAGAGCACCAAACCTATATTTGCCATTGAGGGCAGTGATGCCACCCCACAACAAATTTAGCACAGTGAGCAGGTAGCAAATATCAGCATGATCTATACAGCAGAGCTAACAGCAATGGTAAAGGCAAGTGGGGGGCATCATGTGCTGAAATGGAGAAGACACACACACTGTGAGCCCTGCAGGGCTCACCACCTGGGCACTCACACCTCACGCCATCCTCACTGCTGCCCAGCACCTTGTTGTTTTCCAGTGCAGACATATCCCCAAACCCAGAAAATCATACCCTGAATAAAAACATAAGACCGTTGGCATGAATAAAAGTCCGTGTTTGCTCAGAGCACTGCTGAAAATGTTGTGGTACAGGGTTTGCATTTAAAAGCAGATTTAAAACAATTAACTGGTAAGGAAAACAGTACAAAACTTTGCTCTGGAAACAACCTGACTTCAACAGTTAAAACCTTATTAGGTTTTAACTCACGATCACGGTCCCTGGTCCTCACGGGGGACTTCAACTACCCTGATATCTGCTGGGATAACCACACAGCCAAGCACACGCAGTCCAGGAGGTTCCTACAGATTGTTGACAGCAACTTCCTGTCGCAGATGATCCAGGAACCAACAAGGAGGGGTGTGCTGCTGGACCTGGTACTGATGAATAGAGATGGCCTGGTTGGGGATGTGAAGGCTGGAGGCACCCTTGGCTGCAGTGACCATGAGATAGTAGAGTTCAAGATCCTGTGTGGAAGGGGCAGAACACAAAGCAGGAACCTGACCCTGGATTTCAGGTGAGCTGACTTTGGCCTCTTCAAAGATCTACTTGGACAGATCTCATGGGATATGATTCTAGAAGACAGAAGTGCCAATGAGAGCTGGTCAGTCTTCAAGTACCACTTCCTCCAAGCCCAGGATCAGTGTGTCCCAACGTGCAAGAAAGGAGGAAAAGGAGGTAGGAGGCCTCCATGGATGAGCAAGGATCTGCTGGGACGACTCAGGCAGAAAGCAGCCATCTATGAGAGGTAGAAACGGGCTGACTTCATGGGGAGAGTATAGGAACATTGCCAGGGCATGCAGGGGTGCAACTAGGAAGGCTAGAGCCCTTCTAGAATTACATTTAGCCAGGGATGTTAAGGACAGGAATGAGGCATTTTTCAAGTACATCAGCAGCAGAAGGATGGTGAGGGGGAATGTGGGCCCGCTGCTAAACACTGAGGGTGCCCTGGTGTCTGAGGATGCAGAGAAGGCCGAAGTACTGAATGCCTTCTTTGCTTCAGTCTTTACAGCCAAGGCTGACCCTTGGGAAGCCCAGTCAGCAAGGATAACAGGATGGCCAGGATAGCAGAGGACTTGTCCTGGGTGGAAGAGCAAGAGGCTAAAGACTTGTTGGCCTAGCTCAACACTCGTAAGTCAACGGGACCTGATGGGATGCATCCTAGAGTGCTGAGGGAGATGGCTGATGCGATTGCTAAGTCTCTCTCCATTATTTCTGAACAATCATGGAGGACAGGTGAGGTGCCTGAGGACTGGAGAAAGGCCAATGTCACGCCAGTCTTCAAAAAGGGCAAGAAGGAAACTACAGGCTGGTCAGCCTCACCTCCATCCCTGGAAAGGTGATGGAACAACTCACCCTGAATGTTATCACTGAACATATGAAGGATAAGATGGTTATCAGGGAGAGTCAACATGGCTTCACCAAGGGGAAATCCTGTTTGACTAACCTGACAGCCTTCTATGAGTGCATAACCGGCTGGCTGGATGAGGGGAGAGCAGTGGATATTATCTACCTTGACTTCAGCAAGGCTTTTGACACTGTCTCTCACAGCATCCTCATCAGAAAGCTCAGGCAGTGTGGCTTGGATGAGTGGACAGTGAGGTGGATGGAGAGCTGGCTGAATGACAGAGCCCAGAGGGTGGTATCAATGGGACAGAATTGAGTTGGAGGCCTGTGGCCAGTGGAGTTCCACAGGGATTGACTCTGGGGCCAGTCTTGTTCAACATCTTCATCAACAATATGGATGAGGGGACAGAGTGTACCCTCAGCAAGTTGGCTGATGACACCAAACTGGGAGGACTGGCTGATTCCCCAGAAGACTGTGCTGCCATTCAGCGGGATCTCGACTGGCCTGAGAGTTGGGCAGAGAGGAACCTCATGAGGTTCAACAATGACAAGTGCAGAGTCCTGTGTCTGGGAAGGAACAACCCCATGCACCAGTACAGGCTAGGGGTCGAACTGCTGAAGAGCAGCTCTGCAGAGAGAGACCTGGGAGTCCTGATTGATAATAAACTAAATATGAGCCAGCAATGTGCCCTCGTGCCAAGAAAGCCAACGGCATCCTGGGATGCATCAAGAAGAGTGTGGCCATCAGGTGGAGGGAGGTGGTTCTCCCCCTCTCCTCTGCCCTGGTGAGGCCTCATCTGGAGTACTGTGTCCAGTTCTGGGCTCCTCAGCTCAAGAGGGACAGAGAACTCCTGCAGAGAGTCCAGCGCAGGGCCACCAAGATGATCAAGGGTATAGAACATCTTTCATATGAGGAAAGGCTGCGGGAACTGGGGCTGTTTAGTCTGGAGGAGACAGAGGTGATCTTATTAACATTAACATCTAAAGAGTGAGTGTCAGGAGATTGGGACATCCCTCTTTTCTACAGTAGATAGTAACAGGACAAGGGGTAATGGGATCAAGCTGGAACACAAAAAGTTCCACTTAAACATAAGAAAAACTATTTCACTGTGAGGTGAGGGAGCCCTGGCACAGGCTGCCCAGGGAGGGTGTGGAGGCTCCTTCCTTGGAGGTCTTCAAGACCTGCCTGGACATGTTCCTGTGTGACCTGATCTAGGTGAACCTGCTTCTGCAGGGGGGTTGGACTAGATGATCTCTAAAGGTCCCTTCCAACCCCTACCATTCTATGATTCTACGATTCTATGATTCTACGATTCTATGATTAGAGGGCAGGTGTTATTTCAAGATGTGTCATTATTTCAATACTGTTAACAGCTGCAATCAAATACCCAGATGTTCTCAGATGCTGCTTTTACCTACAGATATCAACCTGCAGAGCATCTTGTGCTAAAGACAGTGCCAGAACAAATACATGTTCCAACTTACTCATTTTTTGTTAGGCTGATGGCAAAGCCCCACATTCATTTACTCTTCTTCCAAACTGCTGAAACACTGACATTCAAGATGAAGTGCTTGAAATACAATAATCTGACTTTGATTCAAACACAGTAAACAGGAAGAAAATAGTACTGAAAAGCTTTCCTTGAATGTCTGACGGCTGCTATAGCTACACTGCAGAAAGGCTGCCAGCAGAGCACTTTTAGAATAAGTGTTCTCTGTTCAACTCTGCCCAAAGGTGAAAGTTTCTTTATAAAGCACTGTTCAAATTTATTCACTGTCAAAGTACACCAAGAACCTGATTCAGCAAGAGACACACAGAACTTGTGTAATCAAAAAAAGGCAGCGGAGTTGAGTCAAACCCCGAAGTTTTTGAGTCTCCTGTGTTACCTGCATATATCAAAGCCTCTGAATAATTAGACTTGTAAGTTTTGCCAAACCTTCCAGTCTGCTTTTCCCCATGATCCAGTTACATTGCACAACCATAGAAATGTTTGAAATGAGGGTCAATGAATGCTTCAGTCAAACTATTTTAAGTAAGGCTGAAGTACTGTGGAAATCCCACTGTTAATTGAGACAGAGGAACACCCAATTCAGAACAGCTGTCAGTGCCTCTGCATGTCCTAAAAGCACTTTATGACACACAGAAGGCAGATTATGACAGAAAGAAGCTGAAAAGACATTACAGCAAATGATGGCATGCAGCAAAATGAGCTCCTTGCACTTGTTTTATAGTGGATCTTTTGTCACTGTACTTGTAAAATAAAGGCAATTCCCACTCAGGCTGGAAGTCCTTGTAGTCTCAAGTGGGAGCAAAGGATCTAAAAACTGATACTTGTCTTTTTGTATATTCTTGCTGTCTTGAGATGCTGCTACCAAAGCATTTCTTAAAGAAGCTGCAAATAGGCTTCAGTTCAAGACAAGCTACAAGACTGGAACATAAATGCTTTGGCCTATGGAAATGATGATCAGGGAGTGTCAGAAAATACTTGTTCCAAAGGATGTCACTGAAAAATTCACACAGAAAAATCATGTTGAATTGAGCTTTTATAGTAAGCAGTGAGCCACTTAAAAGGTTACAGCTGCAGAAGCTCTCACCAAACAGCATTAGGTGTTTGCATACAGACATTTTAAACACAGCACATCAAGCATAAAACATAGCAAAGCTGCAGCATTATTGGTCTGCTCAACTGAGATGACTTTCAGAAAGCACACCAGCTATGATCTCATAGATAGCAGATCTAAACACATTAAAGGAAAACAAGACTTTTTTTGTAATGCCACTTGTCTTCAGCGTGTTGTTGGTTATACTTAGGGTAGAAAGCAGATTTCCAGCATGTATGTTCTACAGCAGTAAAGCAGGTGCCAGCCATACGATCCATTGAATCAAAACAGGAGCTGGAGTGATCGCTCTTATACATCTGTAATGGACAAGAACTTGTTTTCATACAGGCAGATTGGTTCCTGCTGCTTGCTCACTGCCATATCCTAAATATAATGTGTTCTAATGTTTAAAGTACAGAAAAGGAAAAAATACTAGACTTAGGAGATACTTAAAAAGGTTAACCCTGAGCAGTAATTTCTTCAGCTTAAGAACAGCAGACAGACAACAAATCAGTTTTTTCTGGTTAAACCTTAAGGGAAATGACTGTATTTGGTAATGTATTTTTATGGCAGACACTTTACACCACGGTTCTCATTTCCTGACTGGTTAGTAACAGGTAGGGATTTGGCTTTAAATGTTAAAAAGCAAAAGAAAAAGAGTTCAGCTACATGAGGTAACAGTGGATTTCCTTTCCTCTTTTGGGCTTTGATAGGGCCTTCACACAAACACGTGCTTGGGCCACCTTCCAGGCTATCCTTTTGCTGTGATACCTGCCACAATACTGGGAAGGCACACCAGACACCAAGCACAGCTGCCACCACAGAATAACCAGCTCTGAACAGATGATTTGGATCATTTTGTCAGTTTGTTCTACCCTTACTTTAAAACTGATGGGAAACACAATGGGAAGCCAGGAGATCAAAGTGAGAGGATGCTACCAGTATCTGGGAGCCACTCCTGTGCCTGGAGGACAAAGGTTGTAAAGGAGCAAGCAGGACATGCTGCCCATGCATGGTCAGAGCCAGTGCTGGGGCACTTCTGGACTTAGAAACCGAACCACCTTGGCATACATTACTATGCTGGGCTAAATCCAGACATTCTTGTATGAAGACTTTGCTGTCAGGAGTTAAAATCTGGCATAAGGTTACCTACTGGACTTCAGCAGGCATGTGGGGCACAGGCACCGACAGCTGTATTTCAGCAGCCCTTCACATCTGCCTCAGCTCCTCCGCCTCAGATGCAAATCTTTCAACTGCTGAGTCCAGAACAGTGCAGCCTACTTCTCCATTGCTGCCCCAAAGAACAACAAATTTGCATTTCTGACTGCACTCCACCAAACTGACATCTGGCCGTGACCTTCACAGCAGCACAGAAAGGCGGAGGCTGGTCAAGTGTGGTTCTAGGCCTGCACCCCATTAGGGACAGGGGCGCTGAGCATCTCGGCCTTTCACTGCACTAAATGGACAGGTTCAAACTTTTCAAATATACTTATAAAGGCAGAGAATTTGAAGCAAAGAGGTTTTTTTTAAAAAAATCACTATTTTTCACAGTAGTGAAGGGCCCAAATCCCACAGTCTTCTGTTAGTCAAGAGAGGAGTTTTAAAACAGAACAGTTTCCCTCTTCCTGAGGATAAGCTGACCTACCCTTTTGACACTTCAAAACCATCATGCTTCAGCTCCCCACCCTGGGGTTGGATGACACCTAATGAGCTGCAGTAAACTCACACCAATCTCCAGTCTCAGTCTCTTTGCACACAATCACAAACACTGGCCACTGTTCTGGGAAAGGCAAGCTACATCACACGCTTCCATTTACCACACTACAGACTTGGAAGGGTAAGAAATGCAGTCAAGAAAGAGGTCAAACGGCCAAGCAAACTAACCTTTAGTGAAAAAAGGAAAGCAAATATCCGCCTGTCATCTTCAAGGCAGAACTGACTGCTTAATACATAGCAGAAGATGCTTTTGTAAGCAACAAACAACTTTTTATTTGGCTGCACTCAACTTTCAGCTTTCCTTGGTTTTCGGCGGCGCTTTTCCTCTAGTCTGGAGCATATGGGCCACTATTCTTATTTCCACCTCTTAGCATGTGTGCAGTCTGATGGCAAGACAGCAGTACAATGCATCAACCAACTCTAAAACCACCCATGAATCACCTTGCCTTGCTGCAACACAAGGAGCTCTCACATCCATAACCAAATGGAAGCAATGTTGGGTAACGTAACCCTTCTTAACTGTACTAAGCCAGAGTTAAACACACTAGTACACTGCACAAAATTCAGATGTTATGTTTATTGAGGAGGCTGGAATTCTTAGCCCCAAACAGGCTAACCAGCATCACTCCTTCGCTCTCTTCTCCAGATTCCCTCTACTGAACTTCAAAACACACAGCAGCACATTAAAAGCAAACCAACTTTTTGCCAACTCAGGTTCCTTGCCAGAGGCTCTCTGCTCCTGGCAACACTTCCCCATTCCTGCTTTGGAATCTGCCTGGGAGGTTTCTTTGCTTCTTTAACTTTAATTACTCAGAACTAACTTTTTCAGCATTTATAGTGATAAAGGCAGTCTAGTCCTCCCTGCCAGCGTGCTTGGCTTTAACTGCCTCCATCAAGACATCTTTAGAAAGATCCTACCTCAGCTCTGCTACGTCAGGACTCTGAGAGATGACAGCAGTTGGTCCCCATCAGTAAAGCCATGAATGACTACTGAAACTGTTCCCTGCATTGCATTTAATCTGTCAACTGTTTGTTCTCTCTTTATGCCAAGTTCCTCTTTTCCCTGGAAGTACACTAGCACTTCTGCAGAGTAGCTAGTTTCCCAGCTGGCAGACAAGCACTGTCTAAAATCAGTTATGTATTACCCTGAACTTTATACCCCGAGTTGTGAAATGAAAAGGCACATAAACATGTGCACTGAGCAGATATAATCTCATTAAAGGGAGAGAAGATTACTCAGTCCCTGGCTTTGCAGGAACACGCATCTGATGGTGGAATCAGACTCAAAGAATACAAACTCAAAGAATATATTCCAGAGAATGATGTATTTGACCTGAAAATAGGCTACTAGGGCAACAGATACAGCTTGATGTCTTTTCTCTTGATGGCTTACTGGGATGATAAAACAGTACATTAATCTGTTTCATTGTGCAGAAATGCTCACTAACAGCTGGAACAGCAGGGCCCACTTTGCAAGCACTACCACTTAATAGATGAGATCTTGCTAATATATGGAAAGTTGTTCAGTTTGCCTTAATTTTTGCCACCTCTAGTGGTTGTTACACCACTGGGAACCAAGTCTGAGTCAGGGTACTGCTAGCTGCCTTATGCCACAGGAAAATCAACCTCACTTGACCATCACCTTGTACTAAAGGCTGGCACCCTCGCTGCACTATAGAAAGAGCTAACAGAGAATTTAATGCAATAATAGAAAATATTTTCATCCTTCTTTCCTCAAACAGATTCCTGCTATTATATTTTTTATATAGGCCAGGGTCTGTAACTTTTGCTTTCAGCTCCTCATCCACAGCTCACTTTGGTAACAAGGAAAACAAGGCTCACAGTAGCAAACCAAAAACTACAGGGAAGTCACCTGTCACTGGTGCTTAGCTGGACACCCATGGCTGGTAGCTCATTTAGCAGAGGGGATGTCAGAGCTTTCCCACCACTGAAGTTTGCCCACATCTTAAAAGGTGACCTTTAAAAACGTGTTTGAGAATGACTGCTTGAGAATGCTACTGTTCTGACAATGAAATAATATAAATGCTAATTAACAGCACCACTCTTGAGCCACCAGGCAGTATTAGCCACTCCCAGTTGGAGAGTGCTGTGCTGGAAGCATTGTGACCAGCAGTGCAAAGTCCAGTGGTGGCTGATCACCCACAGCATCCCTCGGGAATCGATACTGTGGCCAACACTGTTTAAAGTCTTCATTAATGAAGATAAAAAGGAGCTCAGCACGCTTGGTGTCCTCTGCAAACATGGGGTGGGGCTGAATAGTGGAAGGCAGGGCTGCAGTTAGAGAGCTGGTGAAACAGGCTAAAGGGGACCTCATGAAGTCAACATGGGCAAGTGCAAACCCAGTGCCCGGGATGCAATAGCCTCATGCAGCAGGAAAGGCTGGGGATGAACAGAAAACAGCTTTGCAGAAAAGGACGAGCCAGCAGCATGTCCTCACAGCTGAAGCAGCCAACTGCATTGTGTGGTGCAGCAATGAGGCTGGAGCCTCCAAGGCAAGGGCAGCAACTGTTCCCCTCCAAAAAGCACCCATGAGAATGCACCTGCTTTGGCTCTTTGCCCCCATTTCAAAGCCAGTAAAGCCCTTTGGAGGGAGTGAGGGGCCTGGAGCACACAACATGCTGAGCAGCTGACAGAAGCAGGCTGGCTCAGCTGCAGAGGGATATTGCTGATGTTTTCAGCTTCCCAAGAGCAGGGTACAGAGAAGACAGAGCCAGACTCTTCTTGAGATGTGACAGTGAGAGGCATTGTACATCTGTTGCTATGTGGGAAATTCCAAACAGAAAAGAGGGGAAAAAACCCCTCATACTGAAGGCATCTGGTCACTGGACTGGGTGCCCAGACAGGCTGGCTGTCATGCCTTAACCCCAGCCAGCAACTAAGCACCATGCTGGCTTACTGCCCCGTTCCCAGTGGGATGGGGAGGAGAATTAGGGGAAAAAAAGGGGAAACTTGTGAGTTGAAATAAGAAGAGTTTAGCAATTAAAAGGAAATAAAATATAATAATATCAAACATCACATAATATTAACAACAACAAAATAAAATGTAACAAAATGAGAGAGAAATAAAACCTAAGACAGACAAGTGCTGCCCAGTGCAGTTGCTGACCACTGACTGATGTCTGAGCAGTGACTGGTACCTGCCCTGCAACACCTCCCCCCTAGTTTATACACTGAGCGTGACGTGATGTGCCGTGGTATGAAATAGCCCCGTGGCTGGTGTGGGTCAGCTCTCCTGGCCATGCTCCCTGTGAACCTCCTTGCCAGCACAGTCTGGGAAACTACAAGAATGCCTTAACTCAAGATTAGCAGCAGTCAAATGTGTTATCAATGTTATTCTCCAAAACATAGCACTGTACCTGCTACCGGGAACAAAATTATCTCTGTCCCAGATGAATCCAGGACACTGTGAAATCCCCATGGTGGGACACAAAATACAGCCTGCAAGGCCCTCAGTGACTGCATTTAGCTGGCCCTGATCCGAGCTGTAGGACAGGCACCATTACTCTATCAGCTCATTTAGGTTATCTTTTTCAAACCAGCAGCACTGGAAGCTTATTCCAAACACGAGCCTTGGCTCACACAGCTGTCTCCGAGAAGGTAAGGTGTGTCCAAATTCAAGCTTAGGCTACAGTGTGAGCAGCAAGAACTAGTACAATGGACTTGGATGGTCCAAGGAGGAGTCTACAGTAGTATGGAAAAATGGGAGGTGACATCATCTTTTCTACAAAACAAGAGTAGATTAATTAGGACTAGTAAAGAAGGTGCTGACAGACAATGCTCTGTGCATACTGAGAAGCTGAAACACTTGAAGCTTCATAGCCAAAGCACTTACATGACCAACGTGGACAAAAGCCGCACTGAACATGCACAAAGTAGTAGTAATTGGGAACAAGGACTGAATGGCTAAAGGGCACTGGTAAAATGCAAGTTCTGATGGTAAATAACAACTCAGTGAAGAATATTCTGAAAAGCACGAAGCAAAGGGATGTTCTGTGGGGAAATTTTAGGCTTCTGCCCTGTTAATAAGGTTGTAGATCTTAGTATTAGGGTAAGGACAGCTCAAATATTTTTTAATAGTGTGGTTCTACAACTGAATAGACAAATCAACTATGAATCACCTCACTGCCACTGAATCACAGAACCGTAGGATATCTCGAGTTGGAAAGGACCCATAAGGATTGAGTCCAACTCCCTGCTCCTCACAGGACTATCTAAACTCAACCATACAACTCAGACCGTCATTCAGATGCTCCTTGAACTCTCACAGGCTTCGCACTGTGACCATTGTCTTGGGGAGCCCATTTCAGTGACCAAACGCCCTCTTGGTGAAGAGTCTTTCCCTAATGTACAATTGGAACTTCCCCTGATGCAGCTTCATTCCACTTCCTTGTGTAGAGTGGGGCAAAGACAATTCCTTCCCACTGCTGGACAATGAAGATTATCTATTGGTTTTGCTGCTAACTGTTGAACCACAATGAGATTTTGGCATTTAATCCTGTGTTCAAGTCCACTCTAGAAAATGCCTCTTCTTCTCATTCCCCCAAACACAAACAAGTGGCCAAAACTCAAGGAGGCTCTGCAGGGATGGCACTAGCAGTAGTCACAAATTTAACTGTTACTTTCACAAGAGCCAGGGAGGTGACACTGACAGATGCTGAAACACAATTTATTGTAAAAAAGCCTCACTGGAAAAGCTCACTGGACAATTATCAACACCACATCCCAGGTACTGAAGAACGTGGTTTCTTATGTTGCAAGTTTCATATTTCAAGTTCCATGTTTATAATTTGAGTTTCCTTGACAGAAATAGATGGATTCATTTTGACCACACAGGTTAAGAGAAGTTATTCCACAGATATCATTTTATCAGCTCAGCTACTGACCTTGAGAACTTTACATATGGAACGTGGGAATGCCCCTGCTTTGAAAGCACCATCAACTGTAGTAGAAGAGCTTCCTGCAGAGCAATGGTACCTGTACCATCAGTCAACTGACAGCATAAAAAGCCATTTGTTAAGATCAGTGCTGAATTTAGCTCATCAGATTTTCAAGTCATTTTAGCTAATTAAAGACACAGCTGCTTTTCATGCAATAATCAAAATCAACACTTAATACAAATTTGGTAATATACAAATAATATACACACAGAGATGCTTCCAGATCATTATCACATACCAATTCCTCCCTATCTAAAGTGGGAAAAGCAGGCCAGACAACACTGGAAGTGTTGTCATTCGTTATTTCTGATAAACTAGGGTAAGAAAGTGCCTGAGAACCATAAGAGAAACACAATTCCACCTGTCCAAGGACCCTAATGCTTTCTGACACGAGACCTGACCAGACCTTCCCACAGAAGGAAGATGATGTTTAGAGACATTCATCTATCCACACTTTTTCCCTCTGGGGTGTGGGGGTGTGAAGGCCACATTGCTTCCTACACAATTAACTCTTCCACTCCGGAGAAAAACGATCTGGCGGTTCTGCTTAAGGGCTAAGCAGACCTGACATGAATGGATTTCTGTTCCCCTTGCGACAATCGATAAGCAAAACAAGGCAGAAGGATCCCGAACGTGACACATCTCGACTCTTTCAACTGTGCTGCAAGTGGGGGGCACGGCGCGGGACCAGAACGAGCCGTTTTGACTAAACCCAAGGGATCACTGCCGAATACGGCAATGCCCTACCATTTCTCCCTCCCTCTCTCGGGTTTCCAGAAGGAGCGAAAAGGTGCGAGGGCGGCGGCGGGGAGGTGAGAAATCGCAAATTCATCGCTACCCCGGGCCGCGCCCGCCGCGGTGACCGCCCTCGGGGCACGGGAAGCCCCAGGGGCAGGGCCACGGCCACCCGGGAGAGCCGGGGACTCCACGGGAGGGTCGAGGTCTCGCTGGCTGTGCCCTCAGAGCGGGCACCTGGGTGCGCGCGGAGCCCGCAGCACGGCCTGACGGGCTCTCAGGGAGGCTGCGGGGAAGGACCGACCGCCGCTGCTCACACACAACGCCGGCTAAAACCTGCCCTCGGCTCGCCCGCACCCGCCCGGCCGCTCCTCGCCGCCGCCTCAGCGCCCGGTTTCGCCGGCGACGCCAGTTCGGCGCAGGAGACGCCGGGGCCGCTCGTCCGGTGGCAGCGGCTCTCGGACAGGCGGTCGGCAAGTCCCCACGTCCTCCGGCCCGCTCACCTGCTGCTGGATCTTCCCGTCCTCCGTGACCACCCAGTGGGTGGTGGCAGCGGCGGGCCGCGTCCCCGAGGCCAACAGCGAGCACAGGCCCAAGGCCCAGCCGGAGAAGACCCACGCCCGCCCCAGCCCGCCCCGCCGGGACGGTCCCGCTGCCGCCGCCATCTTCCCCAATCCCGGCCTGCCCGCACCACCCGGAACCGGAATCGGCAGCGCCGCCATTTTGGGAGGGGAGGGCCGAGCGGGCGGTGTCGCCGCGCCGGAGGGCAGGGCCTGGGGCGCCGGCGGCGGCAGCGCGGCTGGGCCCGGTGGCTGTTGCAGAGCCTGGAGCAGCCGCCGGCACAGGGGAAGCGAAGGCGGCGGATAGAGTTACCAAATCATTTCGGTTGGAAAAGGCCTTTAAGATCATTGAGTCCAACCCCTCCCCTCACCCTGCCAAGCCCACCACTACCCCACGGCCCTCAGCACCTCAGCTCCATGGCTTTGCAATAGCTCCAGGGATGGGCACTCCCCCACCTCCCTGGGCAGCCTGGGACAGGGGCTGACAACCCTCTCAGGGAAAAAGTTCTTCCTCAGCTCCAATCTAAACCTCCCCTGGGGCAATTTGAGTCCGTTTCCTTGTGTCCTATCATTCATCAATGGAGAGAAGAGACAGACCCCAACCTCACTACAGCCTCCTATCAGGGAGTTGTAGAGCATGATGAAATCTCCCCTCAGCCTCCTCTTCTCCAGGCTGAACACCCCCAGCTCCCTCAGCTGGTCCCCATCACACTTGTGCTCCAGCCCCTTCCCCAGCTCTGCTGCCTGGCTCTGGACACGCTCCAGCCCCTCAGTGTCCCTCTGGCAGTGAGGGGCCCAACACTGAACACAGCACTCGAGCTGCAGCCTCACCAGGGCCCAGCACGGGGACAATCCCTGCCCTGGTCCTGCTGGTCACAGAACTTTATGGTAAAGGACCATTAACTGTGAAAAGAAGAAACAAGTTATATAAACAAACTGATAAAGCACAGACACCAGACTGGAGCATCAAGACAACCACACCAAATGGTCCTGAAGACCTCCAAAGCCCCTCTTAGTGATTAAGGGCGCATGTGCCCAAAGGGGACAGAGCCCATGGAAGTAAGTACTGAGAAAATAATGAATATGCACATATATATTCCAAAAAATTGATATAGGTATAACAGGGTAATGTAACAGTTGCAAGATGTAAACGTTTCTGCTTCTTGGGGACACCAGACTTGCTGGAGCTGCTGAACAGTAAAATTTGCCCTGTAACTCAAACCCATGAGGTAGAAACAAGAAAAAAACCCCCGAATCATAGAATGGTAGGGGTTGGAAGGGACCTTTAGAGATCATCCAGTCCAACCCCCCTGCAGAAGCAGGTTCACTTAGATCAGGTCACACAGGAACATGTCCAGACGGGTCTTGAAGACCTCCAAGGAAGGAGACTCCACACCCTTCCTGAGCAGCCTGTGCCAGGGCTCCCTCACCTCACAGTGAAATAGTTTTTTCTTATATTTAAGTGGAACTTTTTGTGTTTCAGCTTCATCCCATTACCCCTTGTCCTGTTGCTAGCTACTATAGAAAAGAGGGATGTCCCAACCTCCTGACACCCACCCTTTAGATATTTATAAATGTTAATGAGATCTCCCCTCAGTCTCCTCTTCTCCAGACTAAATAACCCCAGTTCCTGCAGCCTTTCCTGATATGAAAGATGTTCCATTCCCCTGATCATCTTGGTGTCCCTGTGCTGGACTCTCTCCAGCACTTCCCTGTCCCTCTTGAGCTGAGGAGCCCAGAACTGAACACAATACAAATGTGTCATAGTGGTTAAACACATGGGATTCAGTTTCTCCCGGAAGAGAGAACGTAATCCTACAACTATGATAGTTCCAGACTGCTAACAGTTTTCATTTCAGGTATATTACAGATTTCACCAAAAAATAAGAGGCTGCTACTCCAAGCCACTCTTGCTCTGTCATAAGATACTAACAAATTTTATTGCACTGCCAACATGGAGGAGGTTGAATAAGACAATGAATGACTCCTTTTCACATGATAATTCACAAATAAGGTGTATGACATGCAGCTTTTACTGAATAATTAAATTCCTATCCAAATTTTTTGCATTTAAAATTTGAATTGCTTAAAAGCTGAAACAGCTAATTCAAGCCTTGCGAAGCTCAGTGGCAAAAAGCTCAATACATCCACAGCAATTTAAAGAGCAAGTCACAAACAAAAAGGTACCACACAGTACCCTTTCACTAAGCCTACACAAAATAGTGCAGAGTAACTGTGAAACCACGAGCCAAACAAAATTACAAAATGAATTTATTCCAAAAGCGTTGAGGGAACATTTACAGTTCAACAAGATGGTAAACAGGTGTCTCCACAAGAACTCGCTGCAATGTAAGTAAATATGAAACTGGGGAAAAATAGTAACTATTTCTGAGGCCACCAGAACTTTGCACATCATCTCTGGAAAAAAAAGGGACTCCCGTGAAGGAAACTCACTGAAAACGCAGTGAGAAGATCAGCTGCTAGTACCTAGTTATTAGTCTAAACACAAGCCATGTTCAGGCTTCCGGATGACATTTTCAAATCTCAAAGAACTCAAACTATAGCCACAAGTGCAAAATGTACAATTTTTTTTCCCCAAATGAAAGCTTATGACCCATCTAGCACCTTTCAGACTGGCAGTTTGTTCTCACAAATTTGTCCTGGGGGGGGGAGTTGGACTAGATATCTTTCAAGGTCCCTTCTAACCCTTAAGGTTCTGTGAAGATTCTGTGAAGTTTGTTGGCTTTAGTGACACATTTTGAGTGTAGCAGAGCTCGCATGGAATCAGAAATACAAAGTCAGCTCACAGGTCCTGGAATGTCCAAAGTTTGCTGCTTATTGCTCCACAATGATGCATAAATAAGACTTCTAGTTTAGCATCAACGAGGTCTTGTAACTTTGAGTTTCATTATTTTGCCCTTCTGATTCTAGCGATAAATATTAAAGAGTGTTAATGAAGACACCTGAGAGATTCACAAGCAAATACAAATGGAACTAGGGAAACATCACTTTCAGGCATTTGTCTGAGTCTGTGAATATCAAATGGCCTGAGAGAAAAAGGAGGTTAAGAAATAGTCCTAATTCTTCTAAAGCCTAACCTATTTTACATACACTTCCTGGAACACTCATTAAAATTCTTCCCATCTGCCTGAATTTCTTTTTACTACCTGCTAATTCCTTTACAATGTTGAATGACCTGAGAAGTAAAAAGTTTGAGTGGTGAGAATTAAGAAAAAACAACAACAAAAAAAGCAGCACTGTGCTCTTACATTGTATTTTCTGGGTGCACACCAGTAAATAAGAATGCCAAGTTGCTATGAAAAAAAACCCAAACCAACCCAGCATGGAATTGTTAACTTTCAGACCTGAATTATGTAGCTGGAATTTTTTAACGTTACCCAAAATACAATTTTATTTATATATTTTAAAATGCACCTGTGTTGGTAAAAAAAAAAACCTCAAAGCACACACACACAAAAAATGTCATAAAACAAACAAAAAAAACCCCTCAAGTGCCAACTAATCCAGAAATCTGCCAAACACAGAAAAGAGCCAGGTCCAGCTATGGTCCAGCTCCAGTCTATGAAGTTTAATTCCTGCATCAGTCTTTACCCATTCCTGTAATAATTCTAGTCACTTCCTGTTTTGGGTTTGTTTTTTCCTGTTCATTACTGAAATTTCACAGCGTAACTATATGCACATATTCAAATCAAACATTAAAAATTCGTTTGCAAAACATCACTTTTGCATTACACTGCGGGGAGAAGAGGAAAGGTGTGCAAACCAAAAAAGGCCCCACCGCTTTCTCCACAATCTCTAAGTAAAAAGTACTGCTTCATGCTGCAAGCAAAATGAATTTCCATCCACGTTGCAAATGTTAAAACATCAGGCATGTATCTCATTCCATTCCATTTGAAAAAAACAAGAAAAGGAAATCAAAGCAAATCTCACAATGGTGCTCTTCTCCACATCTGGCAAAATATGGTTACAGGGGAGGAAAGGATCGCCTCAGCTGCTAAGCTTATCTGGCATGTATCTCTGCTGTCATGCCTCTCCTGTCCATCAATTTCATACATCAACTCAGAGATATAGTTTCAATCCTGCAGTAGTTGATTTTTAGGTTAATATACAAACTGTCAAGATGCAGCTTTTGAGAAAACATCTATGTTCTTTTCCAATTTTGAATACATCCTGAAGACACTTCCAAAAGAAGAACCCAAAACTGCCGACTGTAAGCATCCAAAAATACAGCTGTAGTTTCACTATGGACAAGTTGTAGTCCGTTAGAAAAGTAGATCATACATACAAAGGTATAAAGAACATTTAAGTCAGTCTTAGTGGAAGGCAGTCCTTGAAGGAAATGATATTCCAAGCCAACTTGCTGAGTAGCACTTTCACTTGAGCCCTGCAGGGCCACAGAAGATTCAGTGGCCTACTCAGTAGATTCTTCCTCGGCTACGATTGCCACGTCCTCCCCAGCCTCTTCCTCGGCCACCCCGGAAACCACCTCTTTGCTCTGAAATAAAAGTCAACACTTTTCATGCTCTGAAATAAAAGTCAACACTTTTCATACGTTGCATACAGACTAAATAGCAATAACCAGAGGTGTCGAAGGCCAACTTGAGTCCTGCTTCTATATCATCAGATCACCGAGTTACCCTTTGATAGACAACAGACCCCACCGACTGTAACAGGGGCTCAGGAGAACTTGCCTCTCCAAATGAAATGTGCTCTTTCTGCACACAACTGTCCCAGTATTTTGCAGCTACATGTGGGCCAATCCATTATCACAGAAATTGAAATGCTCTGTAAAAGAACTTAATTAGGCTGCCTAGCTCCTCCTGCTGTCCAACACCACATACAACCCCCAGGCATTTGTCAGACTTGCTCCTACTGATTTTATAAAATGATGGGAAACCACACCACTGCGGGCTCTCTGTCCCTAAGTTATCACCAGCATACTTAAGGACTTTTTTTCTGAGGTTAACTGTATCAAAATAAAAATCTTAGACACAGATGGATACCACACAAACCACTGGTATACTGTAGAATTTTTTCCTTTCCCTTTGTTAAGAACAAATCTGATTAACAAAATATTTTGTTGTTTTTATTTTTCTCTGCAGTGTTTCTTTATATTTCTTTTGAAAATAAATCAAACTTTCAGTCCCCTGTCATGCCTTCTGTACAGTCTTAAAACACAGGTCATGTTAATCTGTGACGAGAACCATGTGCTTATTAATCAAAAGCTGATTAGAGGCCAAGGCATCTCACTAACAAGAAACTGTAACAAGTAACAAAACATTTTTGGCTGAAAGCTTCCTATTTTTTAGAGCTGTAGCGCATCACCTGAAGTCTGCAGTAAGAAATTTGCAGCAGATTTAATCTTTTCTCTTTGTTTTATGCATACAGCAGTGCTTTGGATTAGTGTTCCCACCTAGGGGCATGGGGTGGGAATTTATCATAGCAGGCTGTTTACTTGACAGAGGTCACACAATATAGGCCCACACAAGGAAGACAAGAATGGGTTGCTGCCATTGTTAGCCATATTCATCCAGTCTGCAACCACTCTCAGGTTTCACCCAGAAACAGGACTCGCAGAGACAGAGTCTGGGAGCAGAAGGACGTAACTCTGCATGTGCGCAGCAAACCTGGCAATGCCCAGAAATTCTGGCTCAGGTCTGCAGAATCAGCAGAGGCTGGAATAGGAATTTAACAAAGGTCCAGTCACATGACAGGAGGTGGCCCAGCTTTGCCACTTGCAGCAACTGGGACATTTGGGGTGCGAGTGCTGCGTGTCGTAACACAGAACACAACAGTTAATGACTAACTATACTAAAACACTTCTAAACCTAACCTGCAAATGACATAATTTATAGGCTGGTAATGCTCAAATGCTGTCACAGATCAACAGCTAGAAGGTGACCAGTACACACAAAAACTGGTGACAGTACAATTTCACCTTCTGAGAACACGATACTCAGTTGGTTTAATTCATTTGCTCTCCCTACCCCAAGGCACAACTGTCACTAGACAGTTTTTCCAAGCTGCCTAACTTACCGTAAGAAAAACTACCCAGGTTACTGCTGTATTTTCCGCTGGGAGGATTATAGATTTGCCTGGCATCCCTTTTTGGTCCCGCCGAAGCTTTCTTTGGGGGTGAACTTGAGGTTGTATCTTCACTTGCTCTTTTTTGACTGGCAGAAGGAAACAAAAACCAGATCATTACACCTCTGTGGTGACAAGCAGAGCAGCATCAGTTCAGTCTCAAAGATTAACTACTGCGAGCTGGCAAGAGCTAATGAGGATGTCTGGAATAACACTTCAGAAGAGGAGGTAAGGTGGTGTCCAGTTGATTTGGTCTTGTATTCCCAAAATAAGACTAAAGTTACCACTCTACAGCCTCAATTCCTTCCAGGATGGGTGTTCATTTTTGATTGTGAAACTCCTAGCTCACATGCTGTGCACATTACATATACACAGCTTGGGATCTTTAGTTTGTAACCGGCAAAAATGAATGGCACCGTTGTGTTTGTCACTGAGAAGCGCTTACCTTGCGTCTGCCTTCTGTACTGGTTTCCAGGACAGTGTCACTGTACTTTTGTAAGAAGGAGGAATGTGGAAGAGATCCTATGGAGGCAAAAATCAGACAGGGTATTCTACAGTTCAACTCATGTTGATTGCCCTTCACCTGTCTACTGACTCTCCAGAATGACAGTTACTTCCTAACAATTTAAAATCCTTTTTGTAGTTGTGAGGCAGATGGACAAGGTGCCTTATCTGTCTGCCTTAGATTTTGCTAGGAAAGCTAGATTTATGTTAACAGGAGAGTGTCTATTACTGACACAATATGCTTTCTCTTTTTCCCTGTGCGCGCTGAGCATCTTATAATGAACTATAATGGCTCCTATAATGGTAAAAGACGGGCTTCTCAATACCGTTCAAAAGTTTTTGGTTTATAGTGGTGGCTGAAAGCAAGAGATGGGAAGTGAAGAGAGGAAAAGGTGGTTGGAAGAAATCAGAACAGTTTCAAGGGCTCTGGATGGAAGTGTCTTTTTGCAGCCCATCTCTCCTAGACTCTTTGGAGAAAAAGGGTTCTGTACAGCAGCTTGCCTGGCCTCCTCCCTCCTTCACATCTCTTCAAGTTACTCCATACCCTTCACTGACGCTGCAGGAACGGGAAATGACAAAGAAAAAGGCTCAGTCGGAACCCACAGACCCCTAAAGCATGGTCTGCTGCTCCTGTGGACAGCTACTGCTGCAAAAAGCATCCTCTTTTCCCAACAGCAGCAGTGGTGAAACAGCCAGTATATATGGCAGGTCCACATCTCTTCAGAAATAGTAAAGTGGCTGCAACCCTGAGCCAGTCAACATTAACTTTATAACACAATATGACTTAGGTAACTCTTATTCCTTTGTCTGCATAGGTGCACATTTACTTCTCCATCATGTGAAGACTTACCTTGATTAAAACATTAATGTTATTGGTTATTTTCAAGGCGACTACTTTAATCTTGTTCTGCAAAGAAAGAAACATTACTGAGTACCTACTCCAGCAGCTTTGTATTATGCCAACTGCATTTGATGAAGCTGTAACATTAACCCGACTGCCCCTCCTATTGAATTGCTACAGCAACAGAGTGAAAGGTGTGCATGCTTCTGAGTTTTCATTACAACTCCTTTTCAGGCTTCTGGCAGTCTTACACCAACCAGCTGCTTTTAGTGTACTTCCCACTAAATACCCCCTTTGACCCCAATATATGAAGATTTCCCCTTCAAAACACTGAACACACTTATTAAGCCAAGTACATGTGGATGCAGAGAGTAGCTACTAGTAGAAACTAAAAGGCCACCTTAGCTTGCAAAATGCACGCTCAGGTCCAATGCAGTTCCAACAGATGTTGGCAGTGTTATGCCCTTCATCTATCTGTGTGCTCACGAGAGGCTGAAGCCCGTTGATGTGCCAGTGGGTATTTTGATGAGCTCAATTAGAAAAAAATCAGAATTCCTGAACAATACTTTACCTCTTCTGTTTTCAAGGCTTCTCCTGTTTTCCCCTGAAGTGCCAGACGAAGCTGTCGAATATACACCTGCAGCCCTCGAGCAAAATACTGTAGCCTACAAAAGTTAAAAGCAATCTGTTAAATGCCCATAAAGTAAAAGCATAAGCGAAAGGAAGCTCTAATCTCACTTCCTTCTCCTTTATGAAACATCCTGAAAATACATCTACCAATCTGATTTGTCCTTCTTTATCATCCAGATAGCAATAACTCCCACTTTCTAACAGAATTCTAGCAATTACCTGATTTTGAAGTCTTTCAGTTTCTCTGCATTGAGCTTGGCTGTGAGGAAGTCTGGAAGCTTCCGACCCAGCTGATGGAAGCTATACAATAAACACTCCACATAACTGAACTGCAACTTGGGCTCTTCATTGCCGGCATTCTCCCCATTCTCTGCTTCCTCTGGAGGGAGAGGCATATACTCCTAAGCAAACAGAAAGGAAAAACAAATGCATGAGACACATTTTCAGAGACTGCTCGTTCTTTTGCAATGCTTGACTCAGGAAGTGTAACAGTGCAACTACCACAGGAAGCAATAATGCACTGCACCAGTGCTTTGGAAACAGCACTGAGTTTGCTTAAAGTTCTCAGTGCAGATACAGTCTTTAATCAACACAAGTCTCTTGTGATTATAAAACTTAAATATGAGTTTACTGGATTCAAAACAACTCTCTGTATGTACAAAGGCTTTGAATTATTTTGATCTTATATCATGAACAGAACTACTTTTGAAACAGCCACATGAGTAAAAATTGAATGATTCTTACCAATAACTTATCAAACAGCTTCTTCAAATTTGATTCAAGCTTTTCCATATCCCCACAAAACGAACTCATTTCAGCAAGAAGCTTCAAAACCTAGACAGAAGGACAGTCGTGTTTTTGGGTGGTAACTGAAAATACAAAGGCTTAACTTTCAACCTAAAAGCAATTATCATATCCTTATAGTTGTCCCAGCAGAGGTCAACTATTAACAGTCAACGCCCTCCCAAACATCAGGAAAGAATACAAGGAGGAAGAACATGCCCAGTCTGTTTTTCGTGCCCTCAGATAGAAACACAGGTTTGTGCTTTCTAATCCTGAAAAGCATTTAGCAACATGTAAAGAAAACTTCACCCCTCATGGCTACAGCACAGCTCACCTTCAAAGTGAGACTCACAGAGAACTAGCTGAAGCTGTAGCAGTGATTACTGTAAACAAAATTACAGACACTAAGCTACTCCCTTAGGAGGCTAAATTAGCACAAGGCATGCAACAATCATTTCAGTTAATGCCATGTGCTTAAAAAACAATGACAGCAATATAAAACCAGTTACACTGATAGATTTATTCTGGCCTTCCCTCAAAAGCCTGGGACAGGTGACACATGCTTTAAAAGGCAATGCTCAGTCATGCCTCAGAGAGCAAATATTTTTTTCTAGCATACCTACTTTTCCACTTCAGAAACAAGTCAGCAATTTTTCAAATACCTCTCTTTGTCCAAAATACTTATTTCCTACAAACTGAAAGACATTTGAGCTTTGGCTTACCTCTAACTGGATATCAAGACCCTCCACTGGAGTAGTCAAAGAACTGAGGTTTGGCAGAACGTGCTCACAGAAGTAAGTAACAAATTTTGTTGAATGAACATTTTTCTGCAAAGAACCAAGACATTATTCAGGCTACTCCAAGTTCCATGGTGTAAGGTATTTTTCCCCAATCACTCTGCCCCCTTTATGGAATCATACCACAGAGCTATACCTTCAAACTTTACCGAACTTCCCTCTATCTCCTAAAATGCAGGCAGCCTTCCAGAGAGCTTAAATTCAGAGGCTGTCTGCAACAGGGACTGAAAAGATTGCCCATAACTCAAGAATAGGCCTTGAAGTGCTGCAATTGCCTGGCACTAGACTCAGAGTAATCATACATGTATGAGCCTTACGTGAGAATCTCGTCGCAATTCACTGCAACATCTTACATTTGAAAGAAAATGTCCAAGAGCAGAGAGTAAACCAAAAGCTTTTTGTATTCAGAGGCTTTGAGGATATTTTACAACATTTTAGTACATTAGAAGTTGAAGGTTGAGACGTGCTGATATGTTTGTCATTCTAAAATAAACACGGAGAACACCCAAAGAGATACTACAGCCATTCACTTTCCACTGTACTCCTGACACGAAGCATAGCAATACATACCGAGAAGAGTGGCACTGCTTGCCGAGTACACTGCAGCAGTCTGTCCACACAATCTGGATCAGATGGATTGAAGGTTTGTTCCAGGTCAGCTTGTTCAGCTACCAGCTCCACTAGTTGTTGCCTTCCACTTACTGTCTGTAAGCTTTTTAATCCAGACAGTATCTTCATGAACAAAACAAACTCCTCGCCCGTCACATCTTCCAGCACCTCAACAGAACACCAGAAAATACATTTCTGTGGTGGTAATTTGCAAACCTACAAGTCAAACTTACTCACTTTGAAAAAGTAAAGTATGCAGATATTTAAATTGAGCTCCTAGCTATTTCAAACCAGAAGTTTAAAGGAACACGTGAAAGCACACAGTGTAACTGCAGGCACTTCCAAATTAACTGCCAGCAATTTGTACACGAGAAACATTTTCCTTGAACTTTAACCTTAAGAGCAAATTTCTTACCCAATAAAATCATATGGTTCAGGCAGAATAAATGTTTAATGAGTATTTACTCATTATTGATTGCTTTAATACTTTCTGTATAATTCTCAGCTAGAGGAATGCACAGGAATCTCATGAAATTTAACAAAGACAAATGCAAAGCCCTGCACTAACTTCCTGAACTAACTTCCCTCCATAAGCACACTTTGGGGACTGACTGGCTGAGGAACTGCTCAGAAAGACTCCGAGGGTTCTGAGGGAACAGCAGGCCAAACAGAAGGATCAGCAGCATTCCTGGAGTCCTGGGCTGTGACAAGAACATAGCCAGCAGACCCAGGGAAGCAAAGGGATCAAAGTTCACCTTTGCTATGGCCTCATTAGACCACATGTGGAATACTGCACCTAGTGCAGTGCCCTCCTGCATGAGGAAGTTGTTGGGAAGATTTAGAAAGACCAGCCAAGAAGATGATCAGGATCTAAAACATATGATCTGTGAGGAGAACCTAAAGAAACTAGGCTTTTTGAGCCTAAAGTAATGACAGTGATAAAGGGGTGAGGCAACCTAACACTCATCTTCCAATACTTAGGAGTAAGTCACCAAGAAGAGGAGCCAGGCTCTTTACCGAGGTGGACAGGCTGAGAATGAGACAATGATACAAAACTGAAACAGGAGGTTCCAGCTGGGTTAAAGAAAAAATTCATGTTGAGGAAAATTAAAGATTGGAGCTGGTTGCCCAGACAGCATCAGATGGGAAATCTCCATCCTTAGAGATTTTGAAAACCTACCTGGACAAAGCACTAAGATATGATTTAAATTCTGCCAAATATGATTAACACAGGTTAAAAGTCCCTTTCCAAAGTGAATTACTAAGATTCTA
This sequence comes from Colius striatus, assembly GCF_028858725.1. Lineage (NCBI taxonomy): Eukaryota > Metazoa > Chordata > Aves > Coliiformes > Coliidae > Colius > Colius striatus. Next base: position 8,082,727 of record NC_084764.1, read on the forward strand.
GTAAGTCACTGTTAGAAAGTGAGAAGAACCCTACATTATTTTAACATTCCCACCAAAAAATCCTGCGAAATTTGAATTGTAGCAGAACAGGATAAGTAGAAGATCTCATTTGTACAGTGCTTAACTCTGCATGTGGTTTAAACAAACAGACCTCCGAAGCAATGCCAGTGACAAGGGAGAGTTTGATAATACTTCAATTTGTACTGAAATAAGACACTTACCTTCTTTGATTCAGTCAGTATGAACTCTTCTACCTCCTTTGTCATCACCTCCTCAGGCAGAGTTTTCAGTTTTGTAGAGAGGAATTTGATGGCTCTCTCTCTTACAATATCCTCTCCCTGAAGAATTTGGCTGAACAAGCCTCCCAAAGTCCCTGAATGCAGAATAAATTAGGTAAAGCAAATTATTTTAGAGGAGATGAACCTTCTATGCAGAAGTTCCCCCCTCTAAAGACTCCACAACACATTTAAAAATAACTCCTATATTAACTTTTAATAAAAATCCCAATTTTCACATAGCTTGCTGTAAGAATCCACATTCTTTCATTCAGATCCACAGTTATTGAAAAGTTCAGTTTGTAAAACCCAACCATGTCTCTGTGTGTCTAATTTCTGTATTGTGCTAAGAAATTACAAAATTGAGACATGTTCTCATCCTGCTACAGACTGGGAGGTAGTAAGAAAAGGCTTTTGTAGAAAAATGTGTCCTTTACCTTTAGCATCCATCTTAAATATACTGAGCAAAGCATTGTTCACCAAATTGAATTCTGCAGAATCATCTGGAGAGAGAAAAAAAACCCTGATATGCACATGCTTGAAATGCAAACGTAAGAAAGCAAAACCAAAGACAGACAACATCACACAAGAAATATTCCATCCTCAGGATTTGATGATAAACAACAGAACTTGTATTTTTAAGGACTGCTAGACTAAGAAAGTAGAAAGTCATGATTATACACACTGGAAGCAAAACAAAAAGCTATTTGCCACCTCAGCTTCTCTGCCAAAACATTAACTTACAAATTTGATGGGACTGGAAACTTGAAGGGAAGTTATTAATCAATAGATTTAGTCATTTTAAGGAACACTTGAACAAGCAAGTTGAACCTTACTTAATCAAGGCAAAATAGTTATTTCTTTTTAAACTGTGATCTATGGTATTTTTAGGTGAGACAAACAACTTGCCTCTTGGACTAAATGGAGAAATGTGTAAGTCTGTCTTTCAAAAAATAGTCTGAGAAGCTCTGTTTTTAATACAAATTTGAGCATCTGACATTTATCACTCTGTAACTTACTGAGATAAAATACTATATGGGGGAGGGGGGTTAAGTTCTGAATTAAATATTTTGTACTAAAAATGTATTGTATGGAAGAAGATGCCTCCAGGATTTCTAAGGTTACAATCAGAAATCCAGTAACTCTTTCAGAAGGCAATTTGCTGCAGAGGAGGGTACTTTGTTTTGGTTCCACTCCCCATCCTTTTTGTAGAGATGCTTCCAGAGAACTTGAATGCAATAAAATGTTATATTTAAAAAAAGATGTTTCAAGTTTAAATTAGGATGATTACTGCCCTTTCAGCAAAAGTAACAGGGTAACTGTGCAGCAATTATAGAGGGGTGGGAAAGAGTAGAAGCAGAACATAGAAGCATCAGGGCAGACTGCTTTGTAACAAATTATGAATCAGTAGGAGTGTGTCACAGAACAGAACTGTATACACTGAAGTGGCCACAAGGAAATGAGCCAGGAAATGACCAATGTCTCCCACCTGACTGCAGAAGCTGGGTCAGTATGTCTGCTACCCGAGGAAGATTGTCTCCAGTAGCAAACTGAGGCAACTCCTTGATTGCCTGACGCCGGATCTGTCAGTGTGATGGAATTGAAATAATTACAGATCGATGTAATTACAAAAGAAGTTTCAGACAATTCAACTACTAAAGTTTGGCAGAAAAAACAGTCATATTTGAGAAAATGACCACATATTCCTATGCGACCTGATCTCTAAAGGTCCCTTCCAACCCCTACCATTCTATGATTCCATGATATGCTTTTAACTTTAGTATGATATTCAGATCATGATGTTCAAGTTGCAGATCTTAATGGCAGCCAAAACTTTCTATTTGCTACAAAACCATTATGATGTATTTATGAAGAAAATAATGTATTTTTCTCAGGTCTAGAACAGCACTGAGGAAAAAACAGATTCAAACAGCACCTCTGTACACACAATCGTTCATTTGATCAACAAAATCATCTGTGCTGTTATGGAGTCTTACTTGCCAACAGGAAGGATATCTCTGCACATGGCAGAGATAAACTTCAGCTTTAGTTCCCAGCACTGATAAAAATCCTTGAATGATCAGCTCAAATCACTTAAGATGTGATGATGAAAGATGCTTCAAAGGTACAGCTTCTATCCACATCACAGAAGCAGTATGAAGTATCTCAAGGTTTCTGTAACAATAGCACATCCAGAATCACATCCCCACGGTTCTTAGGTGCAAACAAATTTTCTTGCCCCCAGAAGGATTTAGAAGAATCGATTACCACAAAGTGCTTTTTGAAAGGAAAAAAATGGAGCAGATATTCAAACAGACTTTATCTAAGTTTCTTTCTGCTGAGCTATTTCTCTGAACAATAATGGGAGTGAAAAGACAAATGAAAACTGATGTTTCTTTCCATTACACCACAAATTCTCCTATTGCAGGAGTACAACTAGGTATTCCACAGACCAACCCTCCTCTCCCAAAAGACATAGCCTATTAAAAAATAAAAAGAGAAAGGAATTCAAAACAACAACCCACAACATATCAACTTGCTACAAGGTCCTTATTCTTACAGAAACATCTTCATCCTCACAGAGGTCCAACTGGGCATTGATAGCAGAGTCTGCTAGCTCAGGAAAATGCTTGAAGAACTTGGGAATAAACTGGGCTGCAAGTCTCTTCTCCTTAGCACCTCCCTTGACACCATCCAAGATTGCCTGGTACGCATCCTTATGCTGAAAGGGGAAAAAGAGAATGCATAAACAATAAGATCTTGGGTTATTCTCAAGACAAGGAGAGGATTTTTTCTCCCCCATACACTTCATCTATTTAAGTGAACTATATTATACAAGCTCCATATAAAGAATGAAATTTAGCTGTTAGACTAATATAACCATGCCAGTTTAAACAATTTACCTCCACTGACTGTTTTTTACTGTTATTGTGGTTCCCCTGTCCAAGTTCAAACTGCCCACCCTAAGGCTGACAGCTCTTGCACACTACTTTTAAGTCAGCACTCATCTACTCACATGATCACTTGGGTAGTTTTTCAAGGAGTTTTAGTCTTCTGTCTGATCTTTTATTGTCTCTCAAGTGGATGTTACCTCGCTCAGCCACTGTGGGATCTCGAGTGATTTTTAACATCTATTGTGCTAAAGCACCTTTGGCACCTATGGAAGCAGTTTACTTAATAACAAATATAGTTCCTAAAAGATCTGTTAACAGAGGCTAGATTAAAACCAAAAAGATCTGCAGTTGAAATACAGAAATAAGCCACTTAACCAACAGAACAGAATATTCTCTAGCTGCTTTGATGACAATCACAGAGGCATTTCTGAATTTGTGCCTGCATGGCTGAAACTCCAGAATAAATGCCAGTCTTTGTTGTGGTTGGGTATGTGTCTGCAAAACACAAGCACTATTAGGATGCCAGCAGAAATCACAATCTCCTATCACCAATTTTCCTCATGGTTGTGAAAAGAACGCTTTAGACAACTTCTCCTACTTTGAATAGCAACATCAACGGCCCAGGACGCTTTGCGTCATTCATGTGAAGCTTCCCAGAGCCACGTGTATCATCACTCCTACTCCAAGTAAAACTTTCCCCTTAGTAAATCAAGATGTTTATTTACAAAGCAGTACACTGCATCAATTCCCCCTGAAGTAAGCTGTATTTTAACATGTGCTGTCAACTCTCTCTACACCTGGATTCTCTGAACTGGATTGGAACACTAATCTGGAAGAGAAATAACCAAGGGAAAAAAAACAGGTTTGCTCTTCAGCTGATCTCCATCCTGTTTGCTCTGCAGTTGTGCCAACACAGTGCACTCAACAGCACAAACAAAGAAATGCACCTTTTTACAGCCACAGGTTCTCAGACTTCATATGAAGAAGAACTTTTTTGCGGACCAAATGATTTGATAGGCATTACAAAAGCACTCATACAGCAATGAAAGAGTAGCCTGTGGGCCTTGAATTTGTATTACTGCACTAATTAGGTAAAACACAGTTCAGAAAGGAGTTTGTTTTTCCCTGAACCTGGCAGCACCGAATGCTCAAGGAAAAAATGGGCACCTGCTGAAGCAGAGTGATCCTTCATTTTTGTACATTTCCTCACAATCTGCAACACAGGAATGTCTCAAGGCAAAGACAGTGCCCAGAGCTTTATTTTTAATAACTGTGGATTGACCAATCACCCATTAATTTCTCTCCAGTAGTTTCTCTTCAAACTCTATCGGGTCTCGTGACAAGTTTCAGAACGTATTCTGGAGAAAAGTTTGTCTTCCTCTATTATTTTAAGCCTGTTTCCTGGCAGGTTTTTTTCAAGTTCTCACCTCAATCCCACTCATGGGGTAGACTTCTTATATTTGAGCCTCTCTTCCTTAGTGAAATACTCTTTTACACATATACTACTTCCTGTCTTTTACATTATTTTTCTTAACATCATACTTCTGGTTGTCTGCTTGTTCTTCTCATCACCTTCAAAGTTTCTTTTTTGACACAGGGAGGCTGTGAATTTTTGTAGTGAGAGATCATGTTCATCAGGTTAAGAGATAATAAAGTGAGAAGTAGGATAAAACTGATGGATAAGGAATAATTACTCATGGCTTCTCAGAATCCAGAAATCCGAGCCACCAAGCAAGGCTATTAAGTGACAAGTTCAGAGGAGAGAACTCCTTCACAAAGGTTAATGGAACACTTTGCCACAGAACGTTTGCATGCCACAAATATCATCAGTTAAAAAAAAAAGCATCAGAGACGTTTGCTGAACAACTGTAGTTCTTCCAGTACAGCAATTACAAAGACACTATCACTGGATCTGGAAGCTGGAGAGAGGGAGAGCTGGGAGAATGTATTAGGAATCATCCTTCTATACTCACCCTCAGAGCCTATACACATTTACTATTGATCCCTGACAGAGGCTCCATTTCTTAGCTAGGCTGGAGTTCATTCCACTCAAGAGGGCCATTCCCATCTTACAAAAGCTGCCCCCAAGAGTCTGAATGATGGACTATGCATTTGTAAAACGGCACAATAACAGCATTTCCTTTATCCTGCATCTCTACCTATAGTTCCCAACGTTTTAGCTGTATGGTTTTGGTTGTCTCCAAGACGATGTTTCTGTTGGACTGTCTGCAAGGATGCTTTGCTTCAGCAGGGCAGAATTACCCAGGCAAAGTGAACAGCCTGGAATTAAAAAAGATCCAACCCAAACAACAACCACGTTATTTGCTCTCTTAAAGCACCTTCCAAATTGCCTTGTATAGTAGTATCTAGTAAAAAAATCCACTCTATATACGTGCAAAGCTAACTTCCTACTTATGTACATAACGACCCAAAAAAGAGGATCTGCTGCTTTTTCAGGTAACCCTTCAGTAAAATGAGAGCCTAATGTAATGCAAAACCAAGTTTTAACCAACCATAATACTTCGCATTGGTAGCATTTTTGTGAGTAGTTCAGTGATGGTGCAAACGAATGGCAGATCTTGCCAGGATTGTACAGGCAAAAATCTGCTTCAGCCGGAAGGCTCGACCTACCATTCTCGCCTCAAGGAAAAAAAAGAAAAGGCTAGAAGCTGTTATCAAACCATAATAGGCTTTAGTTTCCTCACACAAGCATTTTAGCAAGAGAGCCCGCGAGAAACTCCCGGGCACTGCCAGCACGCCGGATCAGATCCGGGTGACTACCGGCGTCTTCTGGAAGGCCTGAACTCGCCAGGCAAAACTCCCCGCCCCCACACAACTACAAGTTTGACTCTAATAAGCAGTTCATATGCGTGACGCTACATTTGAAGGGTGATCTGCCGACCGGACAGGCGCAGGATGCTGCGAAAGCGGCGGGAGCTGTTTCCGTCCTTGCAGAGCTGCAGGCGCCAAGCTCATCGCTAACCCCCACCCCGTCTCCCCCCTCGCACGGTTCCTAAGGAAACCCACACCGAGAACAACCCCGGAGCCCGTCAGTTATGCGGGGAAGCGGGGAGCGAGCAGCAGGGGCTGTCCGGCGGCATCCCGTCCCTCTCGCCCACCGCCCGCCCCGCCTCGGCCTGCCCGGCCCTCAGCTCCCCCGGGACGCGCTACTCGGGCCCGAGGCCTGTCGCGGCCTTGCAGGCCGCAGCCACGCCGCACCTGCCCCGCCGTCTCGGTGGCGTCCGCCAGGATGCCGTAGTTGCGGTAGAGTTCCTCCACGGAAGGCATGGTGCGGCGGAGAACGGGCAGGAGCCGCCGCTGCAACCGAGGCCGCCACTGACGCCGCCGCCGCTCGGGCCGCCGCTCCCGCTCGGGCCGCCGCCGTCAGCACCGACAAGGCGGCAGTGACAGAGCGGCGCCTTGCGGCGGCGCCCGCGCCGCGCCGCGCCCCCCGGCGGCTGGCGGTGGAGCTACCGAGCCGCGCCGCAGCGGGCTCCTTGTGCAGCCCTGCTTTCCGCCTTGGGTTAGTTTCCTTTCCCCCCGCTTTTTTCTTCTGGCTTTTCTTCGCATTCCTCCTCTTTCCCCCGATTACTGTCTTCCCCCAGCCACTCGTATCTCTTTGTTCCTCATATACAGTATGAATCACAGAGTCACAGAATCGTAAGGTTTGGAAGGGACCTCGATAGATCACCCAGTGCAACCCCCCTGCCAGAGCAGGACCACCTACAGTAGGTCACACAGGAACTCGTCCAGGTGGGTTTGGAATGTCCCCAGAGAAGGAGACTCCACAGCCCATCTGGGCAGCCCGTTCCAGTGCTCCCTCACCTGAACAGGGAAGAAATTCTTCCTTGTATTTCTTTGGAACATCTTGTGTTCGAGTGTACACCCATTGACCCTTGTCCTGTCATTGGCCATCACTGAGAACAGCCTGGCTCCATCCTCCTGACACCCACCCTTTATGTATCTGTAAACATTAATGAGCTCACCCTTCAGACTTCTCCAAGCTGAAGAGCCCCAGCTCCCTCAGCCTTTCATCGTAAGGGAAGATGCTCTACTCCATCAGCTTTGTGTCCCTGTGCTGAACTCTCTCCAGCAACTCCCTGTCCTTCTTGAACTGAGAGGCTCAGAACTGGACACAATATTTCAGATGTGGTCTCACAAGGGCAGAGTAGAGGGAGAGGAGAACCTCTCTCGACCTACTGCCTACAGCCCTTCTAACACACCCCAGGATGCCATTGGCCTTCCTCCCACGAGGGCACATGGCTGGGTCATGATCATCCTGCTGATGAAAGATATATGGAAAATGCCTTTCCTGCATGGAGCTCCTGGTTCAAAAAAGACTGCTTGCTTGTGAATTGGTGATTTTAATTTTTTTTCTCCACAGGAGAATACCGTCTAATTCCAGCATATAGGTACCAGCATTTAGCATATATGCTACCATATAGACACCAAAGTATCTGCAACTAATGTCAATGGAGGCAGCAATAAGCTCAAATGACCTAAACATGAATTGAGGCAAAAGTTAAAAAGCTGAAGCAGCGTTTTCACCTTATCTTAAGATGCTTTAGCATCCTGCTGATTCCACAGGCACTTGAAAGAAGATTCCCCACATGTTGACCTCAGTCTGAGCTGACCAAAACTCCAGACCCTTCTTTCATATTCTTTCCAGGAGAATAAAGGGTGCTTATGCCAGAATGGTGAGGGTTCGAAGGGCCCTCCAGAGCTCACCCAGCCCAACCCCCTGCTAAAGCAGGTTCTCCTTGAGCAGGGGGCACAGGAATATGTTCCAATAGAACAATGGAAAATAAAGTGTGTAAAACTGAGTCCATTTATTAATTTATGCTGGATGAGCAATTGATCCCGAATTCTTCTAATTTTTTTTGTAGAACTGGGTTTGAGTCACTAATAGAACTTAATTTTACAAATGAAAGGATATAGCAGTTATTGCCCAACCATCTTAAGAATCTCTTCAGGTTTTTCAGAAAAACAGTGTCCAGATATCAAGGTGAAATGTGAAGCACAGACATAAAGCCCATATTAGCACACATTAAAGTATCTTGCATGGTGATAAGCATCTAACTGCTGTGTTCAGCCATCCTAAATTCCTTCTAGCATAATCTGATTTTCTTGCAAAATTTCTCTCCTGGCAACTCTGCCCATTTTTTTCTCCCATAGGAGCAGCAACCCTGGTTACTGTGCCTTGATGAGGCCTCATCTGGAGTCCTGTGTCCAGTTTTGGGCTCCCCAGTTCAAGAGAGACAGGGAACTGCTGGAGACACCAAGATGCTGAGGGGACAGGAACATCTCTCTGAGGAGGAAAGACTGGAGGAACTGGGGCTGTTCAGCCTGGAGAAGGCTGAGGGGTGATCTCATCAGTGCTGATGAGTACTTAAAATGTCAGGATGTCAGGAGGATGGGGTGAGACTTTTTTTTCTGTGGTGGCCAGTGACAGGACAATAGACAAGCTGGAACACAAAAAGTTCCACTTGAACACAAGCTGCCCAGGGAGGCTGTGGAGGCTCCTTCTCTGGAGATCCACCAACCGGCTTGGACACTTTCCTGTGTCCCCTGATGGAGGGGAACCTGCTTGCGCTGGGGTTGAGCTGGATGAGCTCTGCAGCGCCCTTCCAGCCCGCACCACTCTGTGATTCCATGTTGAGAACCGCTGTGCCTGAGGCGAGCACGAGTGGCCCAGGCCGCGCTCCCCCGCGCCAGCAGGCGGCGCTGTGTGGCCGCGGACGGGCCGCGCGCCGCCATCGGCGCTCTGAGGCGGCTCCGCAGCGGCACCGGCGCCCGCGCTCAGGCGGGACGGAGCCTCCATCACAGCGCTGTCAGGGGGCGCCGAGGGAAGCGCTGCACCCAGGCTGTTCAAAGCGTCGACTCCAAACTCAGCCGGAACATGAGATTAGAGGAAAAGAGCTGCTTGGGTTTTTTCCCCCCTTGTTCCCCGCGCCCCCCTCAGTTGCTGCCTTCCTACGTATGATCACAGTCTGGTTCAGTCTGTCTTCACAGAATCATGGAATCACAGAACAGGGTTGGAAGGGCCCTGCAGAGATCAAGCCCCAGCTAAAGCAGGTTCCCCTCCATCGGGAGGCACAGGAACGTGTTCAGGCTGAAGGAGCCTCCACATCCTCCTGGGCAACCTGTGCCAGGGCTCCCTCACCTCAACAGTGAAATAGTTTTTCCTTGTGTTTAAATGGAACTTTTTTGTGTTCCAGTTTCTTTCCATTACCCCTTGTCCTGTCGCTGGACACTACAGAGAAAAATGCTGCCCCATCCTCTTGACATCCACACTTTAAACACAGTGTTAATGAGGTGTGTCCCCCCTCCTCCCCCTTCATTTCTCCGGGCTAAACAGCCCCAGTTCCTGCAGCCTTTCCTCACAAGAAAGATACTCCAGTCCCTGATCATCTTGGTAGCCCCATGGTCGACTGTCTCCAGCATTTCCCTGTCTCTCTTGATCTGGGGAGCCCAGAACTGGACACAGGACTCCAGATGAGACCTCACCAGGGTAGAGGAGAGGAGAAAGATAAAACTGTTTACCCTGTGACAGTGCGTGGGAATTTTAGAATATCCTTTTAAATGATTCATGAACCCATTAGTAATGTTCACTCTGTTCCATAGCTCAGAAGCCACCATAGCCCTGACAAAGTTGTTGTGCCTTGCATATTAACTACAGTTAATTGGCACTGTTATTTGGAGCTCAGAATGCTGTGTGCCTTTCCATGCAGGCAAGGTTATGTAAAGATTGAAAACTCGGCCTTTGTCTGAGTCAATTTGATTTTTGTTTGTATGGAATGTTCAAACCCAGCAATAAAAGCAAAGGCAGAAAAAAATGGGACTGTGAAATGTAATGTCTGGGAAGAAGACTTAAAAGAAGGACGTGGCATCTGGCAAACATTCAGCTTAAGGAGCGCTATGGGAAGGGGACAGCTGATTGGTTTATACTGAGTTTATTCTACTTCTCCTGAAAAGTTCTACATGCATACAGTGCTGGTTAGGGCAAATTAATGGGACAGATGATGAGTACTCCATCCTCCTCTTGAAAAGATACAAAATGACTGGGATGTTAATGTGTGTCTCTGCTAGCATCATTGAATTGCCACACCATGATCTCTTCTACCTCTTGGGACTTTTAAATATGATCCTGCTGCTCCTTCCCTGGGCTCATTTTGGGCAGTTCAACTCTGAATTGAGGCTCCAAGCATTTGCATTTTCATGCTGGCACTTCAGGGTTAGCATGCTGGAGCAGGACAGCAGTAGCCCAGCTGCACCCATCTTTTGGCCAGTTTTTAGAATCCTGGTAAGGAGACAAGCAGTGCTAAAGCCACACAGCAGCAAGAGGGGAAAAATTCTCCATGGCTTCTGTGTCTTTGCAGTGGCATTTGCAATGACATGGAACACTGTTTATATCTGTGCTGGCTGACAAGAGTGTGAAAACGACACTGGCTGCACACAAGGAGCTAGACAGTGAAAAAAGAGAGAGGATAGTCATGAGGATGATCTAAAGCCACCCACTATTTCCCTACCTCTAGTCTTGGACCCATCTGTCTTGCTGTGCTGCATGTCAGTAGCACCAGCATCTAGCCAGCTTTTGTACATCACAATCCTAAAATGGTGGTGGTTATATTCCCTTGTTTGTTTGTAGCTGGTTTTAGCAACATTCTCCTGAAAAATCCCATCAGTGGAGCTGGAATATCTGGAGTATTTGGAATATATGTTCAAAATGGGACAATAATAAATGGTCCCTTCCACCTGGGTGAAATACTGTGGGCTGTAGCAGGCTGTGTAAGCATGACCAGGGAAAGCAAAGTCTGCAGCACTCGCTGTTCCCCCAAATCATAGTTTGAAATTGAATCTGTGAGTAACTGATCCCTTTCTGAGCTCTGGAACAGGCTGTCGTGATGGGCTGTGGAGTCTCCTCTGGAGACATTCAAAACCCACCTGGACGAGTTTCTGTGTGACCTACTCTAGCTGGCCCTGCTCTGGAAGGGGGGTTGGACTGGGTGATCTTTCAAGGTCCCTTCCAACCCTTAAGATTCAGTGATTCTGCTTGGAACTTGAATGAAATAATACCCCTCTAACACTCTGAGCCACTCTAATGAGAAAAATCACCCTAGGTGGATTTAGGCCTTTATTAAATTGGAAAAAAAGTTTGATGGTAATTTCCATTTACCCTAAAAAAGAAACAGACTAAATTTTCCCTTCTCCCACTTCTTGAACTAGAGAAATCAAACTGCCAAATAGGTTTGTTTGGTTGGTTTTTTTCCTGGCATAGCTCTATGACTTGTTATCACGAGGATGTCAGTTAATGGGTAGTTTGTTATGGTCTTAATGTAGCTGTGCCAGCTGAGGTTTTGCATGTAGAGAAGGTCTTACTCTAAGCTCTAAACTCACAAAAAAAAAGAACTACGCTTTCTGTTTACTAAATTGTCTTCTGAAGATTTCAGTGTGTTCCTTAATGTTTTTCTCCTCAACACTATACTGTATTAAGTAAAAGAATCTACAGGCATGTATTACATGTATTACCCTGGAGAGGAACAGATACTATACATTTTCCTAGGTATTTTGCACTGGAACTCTGCATCTTCTGTCTTCTCTGCCCCAAGAATCTGTGCTCCTCAGAGCATGAGTATTCTGTGCTGAACAGAAACCCTTGCTATCTGCCAGCAAAATGTTGACAGTGCCCTTTGTTGTCTTCCCTGGGGAGTTCATGCAAATCACTTGGAAACACAACTAACCATGAGATCCCTAAATGCTTCTAAACAAGACCAAATTAGCAAAAGGCTTCACGTTGAAAACATAATTTTCAATTAGTGTCTATTCAGTGGGAATGGGACTGGGGTAGGGGAGAGCTGGCATGTTGAGATAAGCTGGATTTGTTAACATGCTTTGAAAATGCTTGCTGGCTAGCATGCCTGTTTTCTTTTTTTCCCTTGCAAATGCTCACCTTGCTGTAATTTGGTGACATTTCCACAGTTGCAATATGCTCTGCTGTTGTACTCCTGAGAGGGGTGAACTCTGCCCAGCAGGAGGTAGACCTGCAAACTGCACTTAGGTGTCACGTACACAGCTGAGCATTGCTGCCCAGGCTGAAAGCTGGGAAGGAAACAGTCTGTCCCTACTAGCATCAACCAGTGCATTCCTGAGGGCACTGAACCTCTAGGGAAGCAGATCCCTGAGCAGCCAGAGACTAAAGTGACATCTCATTCCCTCCAGAACAGTACGGGTTGTTTTTGGGATGGCTGATGTGGGAGGTGGTTTTTCCATGGACATGCAGTACCAGTGTGCAGGAAAGGCAGCAGGGACCCTTCACTGCTCAAGTGCATTTTGTCAGCATTCCTTTCTCCTAAAAGAGGGAGAGGAGCAAGTTAGTTGCCACTGCAGTTATTGCTACTAGAAGGAGATGCATGAAATTAGCTACTGTTTCTTTTACCCCATATTCTTCTGTTCTGCTCTCCAACATGTGGCAGCTTTCAGCAGTTTTCCTAGTTTTATGAATGACACATGGCCCTTTTCTCCCTGCTTTGGTTTTACTTATGTTACTTTGGCCTGCACCTCCTTTCCTTAACTCATTTTTCTTTTTCCCTTCTCACCACGTTTTGCTTTGTTACTTCTTGTTGCTTGTTAGAAATTATCCCTTCCCTGCCTTTAATTTCAGGAAATACCAGTATTGTCATCTCCTGGCATGGTTGTGCCATGATACTTGCCTGGTGTATGAAGTAGCCTGTCCAATTGTACGTGCTGTGTAGGTTATCTGCCCTCTCTTGCATTTTCAGGCACTCTGCTTGAGATGCACTTTCACATCTGTGTATCCCTGGGACCACAGGAACTCATCAGACCAGTGAGTCTAAGCTCATCTGCTGGCTAGCTGCTTAGCCCCTGTTCACCTCACCATAACTTGCCCCTGAGATAAGGAGTGCTGCCTTGTGTCCAAGGAACTTATTTCTCACCTCCATTTTCTGTCCTGGCCTCAGGGAGTGAGACATTGATGGTACCTGTTGTGAGCATGAGAGGCAGTACAGCACTTACTAGAATCTGAAAATCTCTTTGTTAAAGCGAAGGTCAGCTGGAATCTGGTATTTCCAGAGTTTTTCCTCTGTCAAGACATGAAAGTTATGGAACACTCACTTACTAGTTACATTCCCTGTGCTGAGGATGTGAAGATTTTATGACACTGTTATGAACACTGTACTTGGTTGAGTCTCCCTGCTTTTTCAATGAGGAAGACCTAATTAAAATATGGACTTAAGCAAGAGACAGGGGATACACATATAATGTTTATCAGGGAGAAGAAGGACTTTTGTAGGGTATGTGATGAATACACTTCAGTGAAGACAAGGGGATGCCTTGATTTTTCAGTAGTGGAACTGAGAACAAAAGAATGTTGTAATAAAAAGTTAAAGAAAGTACTTAAACTTTTCAAAGCTTTTAAAAACTTTTGAAAAAGATCATAAAGATAAAGTTTAAGGATTCCTTACAGAAATGTGAGTAGTTAACAGGATTGTCATCTGACAAAGCTTTTCCTAAGTTTGCCATGTGCATTTGCACTCGGGTATTCTTTCTGCAGTCAGTTTGACAAAAAAAACCCAGCCTATTTTGCTTTAAAAATCCTTGCCTGTGTGCTTTTCATCTCTACATTTCTTGACCTCCCTTAAAAAAGTACACTGTGTGCACGTTGTGAGGGTCACGCAAACAGGCAAGAGAACTGTTACCTATCTGTCCACAGAATCACACAGGCAGAATCCTAGAATGTTAAGAGTTGGAAGGGACCTTGAAAGATCATCTAGTCCCTGTGAGAGACATGCTACAATTTAACTTTCAGAAGTAGATAGCAATCTTGCATAAAGGTCAGGCTGCTGAGCATAAATATCAAGAAATTGTTGTCATACACATATGCAAAATAACAACATTATATTTTAAGCAAAGTACAAGAGAGATTGCCAGGTAAGTCAGGCCATTACTGGAACATTGCAGATAAATTCAGCACTAGACTTCACTTTTCTTACTTCTTTTATTCCCCTAGGTTTTCAGTTCTATCATTTTCCTTGGCATGTCTCCCCTGTAAGAATGCTGAAACCAGGCTAGAAGTTGTTCACTTATAATTTTCTGCCAATGCTTTAACTCTTAAGTTACATCTCACATTCCTTCTTGTTTATCTCATCTCTTTTCCAAAGCTCAGAGGCCAGAGCTCATTATGTAAACCCTGTTATCTTTAACATCTTTGATGGAATGTTATCTCAACTTTATAAACTGGCCATTTTACTCTCTTCATCCAATATATCATTCAGTATACCACCTGGACTACTGCGTTCAGCTCTGGGACACAAGTGCATACGCAGGAGATGGAGCTGTTGGAGTGAGTCCAGAGGAAGCTGGATCAGAGGGCTGGAGCCCCTCTCCAGTGAGGACAGGCTGAGACAGTTAGGGGTGTTCAGCCTGGAGAAGACAAGGCTCTGGGGAGACCTTTGAGCAGCCTGCCAGTACCTAAAGATGATCTTTAAGGTTCCTCCCAACTCAAACCATTCTATTTATATGTTATATCTATATATCTAATATATCTATTCCATGATATTCCAAATGAGCACGAGCTCCTCAGTGTAGTGCCTTTCCATCTCTGCTTCCTTTAGAGAATCCCAAGCAACTGGATCTCTAGTATAATTACACCCTTTCATAATAGAAATCTGCAATTACCATACAATCTTACACATACTATGGAAAAACAACTGTAACACACAATTAAAGCGCAATATTCACTTTAGATCAATGTTACAGGCATCACATCTCCCAACAGTTTGGGAGAGGCACAGTGGCCTCAGTTCTCAACTTTGCCCTTCAAAAGGTTCACAAAGGTTCAAAAGATTCAAAAGGTGTGAACCAGTGACTACTGAAGATAGCTGAGAGTGAGCAAAACTTGTGAACTGGCTGAACTTTTCCCTTACCAACTCCTCCATCTTTCCACTCTGTTACACTGGGGAGTCACAGAAACGCCTCAGCTTTGCCCTTGTGCTGTCCAAACCAACAACTTTCCAGACCGAACAAGCTTGGGCAGACCCTCTGCAGCTGTGGATCAGTCCCTCATTTGTTCGATGTCTCTCTTGCGAATTGCCTCCTGGAAGGAATATGCAGGGAGCAGCCTTCTTCAGCTTAGTAAACAGCCTGGACTTCTGCTTCTGGCATGGGTTCAAATGGCTTGATTATTTACTGCTTATAGTTTGCTAATAATACAGTCTGGAGCATAAAGTGCTCTGAAAGAGAGACCTACGCTTCCCTTATTAAGATGCAGACAGAAATATCTGCCACTGGCAAGGATATAGCAAAAGGTTAAACTGCTTGACATGCACTCATTAGTTGTTTACAATACAGACTGTTTCCTCATTAGTCTTACTGGTCCCAGTGAGCCATTCCAGATAATCCTTTTCCCTTGCCATTGAATTTGGCCCTTCCGGCAGCCAAGTCAACGAGTAATGGGTTGTTTAGATGCAACTTGCAAAGGAGCAAGACAAAACTAAATGTCTGAATCCCAAAATGAGCAGAAGTTTCTGGGAAACACCTGTGTTTCTCAGAGCTCTCCATGTCATAGATCAATGCCTTGATATCCTGTGCAAAAGAGGAATTAAGCTGGTCTGTTCTCTGGTCTGGATTTGTTGAGCCTGGAGCCAACAGGCAACTTTGTCAAATGTTAGCTCGAGTATACCTCAAGTGACGTGTAACCAGTCTTGACTATTCAAGATCCATAGGTACTTGAGACCATGCTGGTGCTCAAACCAAATCTCAGTTCTCATAGCCCAGCTTTGTATGTGAAACAGGAAAGTGAATCTCTTGTAACCCTTTCCCACTCAGAGGTCAGAAAAGTTTGGAGTCAGAGATGGAACTAAACCAAACTTTTTGGTTCATCCCTATGATGGTGGTGACTAGCTTCAATTGCATTTTGAATTGTAAGCAGGCTGTAAATTTTTCCTTCTCTCCCCGATGTTCACTGCATTTCCTTGGCAAAGGATTTATAAAAGGCACTACATGACATTGTTGCTTGTGATAGCAGAGGACTGGACTCATTGACCTGGGCAGGCCCTGCCAATCTTATGTCCTTGCTTTCCTGTGATTCCCATAGAGAGTGAAAATGATATTAGAACTCTACCACCAAAGCCACAATGTAAACCTTTCTTATTATTGCTTATCCATTTTGAGCTGGCGTATCCATATCACATCATTTTCTGTTGTCTTCCTGCTTCTGCTGCCATTGAAACCAATCCATAAAGGGTGTCAGAGCTCCACTGAATCAGAAGTGAAAAGCTCTAAGTTCATTTTGCACAGATGTAAAATCATTACTTAGATAGGGAGATCAGTCCCCTGTGCATATTTTGACACACCAAAGCTCCAAAGCCAATTTTGGGCTGTTACTCTGTGAAATGTCCTCTTTCAATGATTTAACACTTCAATGTATAGACATCACTGTGCAGGCAGAGTATTAGGATGTTCCAGACAGAGGATTAGGAATGCAGAACTTTCATGCAATGAAGAGCATCTTTGCAAGAGAATTACCATCACAAATAAACACGCAGTTCTGAGGGCAAACAAACCAATAAAGTCTGATTTCCTGTGGTTCTGTGTATCGTGATTGGATTTTCCACTATCTGGTCAAGTACAAACTGGAGGTGAGGCATTTCAGACAGCGCTCTTCATGAGGACTCATGTTGAGTAAGGACAGTCATATCTCAAAAATCCTAATTTTCTCTGATAGGAAAAATACCAGGTAAGAGCAAAAATGACTTCCCAGCACTGCCACTGTGGCATACTAACCACAGAAAGGAGCTGCAACCTTTCACTCTAGCTGTCCATTCACATGGCTTGGTACAGCACACTACCATTTGATTTAGGAAGCAGCGTGCTGCTGGGTGGCCCATCTGTATCACGAGCCACAACCAGTTCTGCAGCTGTTCAGCTGAGAGAAGCTAATAATTCAGAGATAGCCCTGCATGTGCTTTCTATGAGATGCTGACTGCTCTTACAAGTGCTTTTACAAAGCATGTTCTGCCTGCTTTCTGTTACCCTGGAACTCATCACAGAATAAGCATTTTTGTTCTTTGTAATGATGAGAGTGTAATAAAACACTTGTGACCCACTCAAACATGTGAGTCTTCAGTGTGGCTCTGAATAAACCTTCAGCTCTTTCACTATATTAAGGCCCCAAAGTGGGCATTTTGTCAGCCTTTATAGAGTAAGGAAACTAGCAAAAGACTGCTTTACATTGTGTGGCTATTTTGTTGTAATAAATGCACTGAAGATTGAGCTCGATAATTAATATCTGTAACAGTAAGAGATGGATCTGTTATTGAAGCCCATGGGCCATTTCAAGGAGGGTGAGAGAATGACATGGAGAAAAGAAATAAAGAAGCTTCCCAGAAGACTTCCTCTTTAATACTCATTCTAAATCTAAACATTGTGGGGGCCAGGATGTTTTTTTGGTGGAGGACACATCACAGGACCATCAGAGAGCAAAAGTGGTAATGTCATTAAGGTCATCATCACTTTTTGTCTTTTCTGAGTCTCTTTCTCTGAAGGTTCTTAAAACAATGACAGGGTGTTTGGCCCTTTAGAAATCTATGTGCAAATATGTCTCTTTCTACCTGGCAGAGTGAAGCATTGCAAGGTGACACCAAGGAGATCAACAGCTTCTGAAATAATGCTCCTGCACTCTCTCTGCTCTGTCTGTGGTGGGAATGGAGCTCCCCGCTTATTTGTATTTGCAAATTGAGAAAAAAATCTACTCTGTTTTTGCTGGAGACCAGAAGGGTGGACTGGCAGCTTCTGTAGTTTCAGACAGGCTGGGAGGTGACACACTTCTGACATAGAACCTTTCTCCCAGGCTGAGTGGCCAGTACCAGTGTAGGCCTCTCACAGATAAAACACATGCAGCTTACACACACACATGCAGAAAATTGTGAAGACTGATTATATCCCCATGGAAACTTCAACAGGCAATATTACCTTCATGAACATTGAGTTTGCATGTAAAATGAAAGCGTAAAGGATGAAAGGACACAGCTAGTCTTTGGTAAAAATGTAACAAATCAAGTCAAGAACACCTGAACAAGTACAACAAAATCTCTCAGTCTCTTTGGCAGCTGCTGTTTACATTCAGTCTCCCAAATTGCCAGTATAAATGCTCAAAGTTCAAGAGGCCCTTTTATAACACTTTCCCCTTTCCTGCTGCTGTGTCCACTTACAGCTATGTCAGATATTCCAAGGTAAGTTCCAGGGATGCATCTAGGCTAGTTCGCCTTTAGATGAAGAACGCTGCCTCACTTTTGTGAGGTATAATCTCTTGTTGATCTCACAATCAGGGTTCTAAAGCCACCCACTGTTTCCCTACCTCTACTCTTGGACCTGTCTGTCTTGCTGTGCTGCATGTCTAGCACCAGCATCTAACCAGCTTTTGCACATCACAATCCTAAAATGGTGGTGGTTAAATTCCCTTGTTGCTGCTACTGCTGCCTCAGTATTAATGAGTTGAGCTATTATTGAGTCAATGGGCTGAGGGAATCCACCCCACATCACTGGCTCTACAGTTGTTTCTACACCAGTTCAAGAGACACTCCACTTACCCTCATTCATAGTGGTTTCAGCTCCAGTGTCTGCAGGCTGGTACTGTGGCAAGTGTTGGTGGAGAAAAGGTTCTTACAGGCTTTTGATTTTTCTATGTGTTTCATTTTTAGCTGATGTCAATTAGACAGAACAGCTATGGTGCTGCTGATTTTAGTGGGAGATGGATGGGCATTAGTGGAGGTCAATGCACAAAACTAGAGCTGGGCTCCCCAGCTCAAGAGGAACAGGGAACTGCTGGAGAGACTTCAGCACAGGGCCACCAAGATGATCAGGGGACTGGAGCATCTTCCTTATGAGGAAAGGCTGCTGAAACTGGGGCTGTTTAGTCTGGAGGAGATTGAGGGGGGATCTCATTAACATTTGCAAATATCTAAATGATGGATGTCAGGAGGTTGAGGCATCACTTTTTTTCTGTTGAATCTAGCAACAGGACAAAGGGTAATGGGATGAAACTGGAACACAAGAAGTTCAATTCACACATAAGAAAAGACTATTTCACTGTTGAGGTGAGGGAGCCCTGGCACAGGGAGAGTGTGGAGGCTCCTTCCTTGGAGGTCTCCTTCAAGACCCACCTGGACATGTTCCTATGAGACCTGATCTAGGTGAACCTGCTTCTGCAGGAGGATTGGACTAGGTGATGTCTAAAGGTCCCTTCCAACCCCTACCATTCTATGATTCTATGAAACAGCACCGGGACAGTGCAGAGAGAATTCTGTCATTCTCATTCCTAGCCCCCATGGGCTCTGAAGGAGCTGCAGAATCAGCCAAAAATGTTCATGCTACCAGGGTGGGTGAAGTTTAAAAGGGCTATGGCCCAGACCTACACACTTAATTCAGATGAGCTATGCCAAGGAAGCACTCACTCCTGGGAAAGTATGCTTGCAGCTCTGTCATGGACAGTGTAGTAAAAATGGCACAACAGCTCTTAATTGTCTTTTTCCCAGACATGATCCAGAGAGGCATGAGAAGACGCTGATTACTCATGGCTGACTTGAAGTAGCTTCCTTTAGTAATTAAGATCTGACTGGCTGAATGAGTCTGACAAATTTTTGAAGCACTGAACTGAAGGATGAGGACAAGCTTCTCTTTTGGCATGCTGATACCAGCCTCTGCTGTGAGCAGCTCCAAATAACCATGTAAATGCAAATGAAGTCGGAAGATGAGTTTATGGAACAAATACTATGTTCGTCTCTCATTCTCTTTGCTTTGATCTCTGCTACCAATTAAAAGGTAAAAAGCTGTTACACCACATATCATTCCAATTAGATCCTGTAATGAAATCCTCAAGTGATCCTGAGGTGGAACTTGCAATAATTAGTTTTTATACACAAATAAAATTCCCAGATGTATTTTCTTTCATTTAAGCTTGTGTTCATCCTTCAGGTCATAGTGTTTTATTGTTCCACAGTTGTGTGAGAAGTAGCTTCCAATGTTTCTGGTCCCTTGGTTCTTACAGCCTCTGTGCTAATACGTTAAAAAGAACCAGAATTAATGACAAATCTAATAAGTAATTATTCTAGTGGCAATGCTATGAACTAGAATCCTAACTTTGGAAACAGGTGAAAAACATTCATAGCCCCTTAGTATCACAGCTTCATCCACCCAGAGAAAGCACAAAGAAACTGCAGATCATCAATGTGCCGAAGGCATGACATAGATATTAGAAGTGAACAGTGATAAGCCATGTCTGGCTAAGATGCTGTTTCTGAAGTTATGATGGGTGTTATGAGCAGCTCATAATTTCACAGGCTGCAGTTGGGACCCTCCACTTGGTGGGGTTATTTGTATAAAACACCCAATAGCTGTACCACATCTCCTTTTTCGGAAAAGATTTAATGAAGTTATGCAGGTAGAGCTCAAACCATACATATAAAGTAGCACTTTTTCACTTGCTACTTCACTAGAGACTTATTTCCATTTAAACAATGTGAGATAGTCTCAGAGTTCCCACTGGAACAATACACAGAAAAGATTTCAGTCTTCTGACTAAGAAACAGCACTAAGAAATAATACAAGAAGTGAAGATTGTGCAAGCCCCCTTCTCCATAATGGACATGTTTCTGAATTGATGTAAAACATCATTTAATGTGAGATTTCTGGGGACTATTAGTCCCTTCAGAGGACTAATACTTTGTGCTGGCAGTTCAGGTCATTCAGGAGTTTACATCACAGAATCACAGAATGGTAGGGGTTGGAAGGGACCTTTAGACATTGTCTAGTCCAAGCACTGTGCTAAAAACAGGTCCACCTAGATCAAGTTGCACAGGAACATGTCCAGAAGGGTTTTGAGGACCTCCAAGAAAGGAGCCTCCATATCCTCCCTGGGCAGCCTGTGCCAGGGCTCCCTCATCCTCACAGTAGAATAGTTTTCCTTATGTTTAAATGGAACCTCAGTCTCCTCCAGACTAAACAGCCCCAGTTCCCACAGCCTTTCCTCATAAGGAAGATGCTCCAGTCCCCTGATCATCTTGGTGGCCCTGTGCTGAAGTCTCTCCAGCAGTTCTCTGTCCCTCTTGAGCTGAGAAGCCGAGAACTGGACACAGGACTCCAGATGAGGCCTCACCAGGGCAGAGGAGAGGATGAGGAGAACCTCCCTCAACCTGCCAGCCACACTCTTCTTGATGCCCCCTAGAATGCCATTGGCCTTCTTGGCCACGAGGGCACGTTGCTGACTCATGGTTAGTTTTTTATCAACCAGCACTCCCAGGTGTCTCTCCTGGAGCTGCTCTCCAGCAGGTCAGTCCCCAGCCTGTCCTGGTGCATGGGGTTGTTCGTTCCCAGATGCAGGACTCTGCACTTGTCCTTGTTGAACCTCATGAGGTTCCTCTCTGCCCAACTCTCAAGCCGGACGAGATCCCACTGAACCTGTTTTTCAAAGGAAAATCTCTGAATTCATCTGAAAGGAAATCTGTTTCAAAGGAGCAGTAAGGGTGTTGTGAAACTAGATATGTGGATATGTGAATATATCTATGAATAGTTGTAAAACTAAACACATTAAATATATAAGAAACATATGGAAATACAGTTAAAAGTTGATTTAGTCATTCTTAACCAATAATGTTTTAGGGTATATGTACCATGGTACTGAGAAATGAATGACTGCACACAGAAGATAGGAAGATGTTAATTACCATTGCTCGTGTCTTGTTTACCTTCAACACCTACAGACAGTCAAAGGGCAGGGGCTTTCAGAGTCTTGAAGTATTCAAGGCAAAGTTTTGCATATCATAGAATCATTTCAGTTGGAAAAGACTTTTAAGCTGATCGAGTCCAACCCCTCCCTTCACAGTGCCAAGTCCACCACTACCCCATGGCCCTCAGCACCTCAGCTCCACGACTTTGCAATAGGAGCCTCCACCACCTCCTTGGGCCTGGGACAGTGTCTGACAACCCTCTCAGGGAAAAAGTTCTTCCTCAGCTCCAATCTAAACCTCCCCTGAGGTCATGAGGCCGTTTCCCTTTGTCCTATCATTCATTACTGGAGAAAAGGGACTGACTCCCACCTCACTACAACCTCCTGTCAGGGAGTTGCAGAGAGCTCAAGCCCCTCAGCTTCGTCTTCTCCAGGCTGAACACCCCCAGCTCCCTCAGCTGCTCCCCATCACACTTGTGCTCCAACTCCTTCCCCAGCTCTGCTGCCTGGCTCTGGACACGCTCCAGCCCCTCAGTGTCCCTCTGGCAGTGAGGGGCCCAACACTGAACACAGCACTCGAGCTGCAGCCTCACCAGGGCTCAATACAGGGAGACAATCCCTGTCCTGCTGCCACATCAGTGCTGATACAAGCTAGGACACCTCTTCTAAAATGCTCTATGCCCAGACTGCTGCACTTCCACCTCAAAAGACATGTCTTTGGACTCCAGCCTTATTAGTGTACTTCTCATGCCGTCCTCTTGCCTTCTCCTGACTGACACTCTGGGTGAGTAATCTTAGCCCTGTCAAAGCAATTTAATGCTACATCCTTGCTGCATGTCTCAAGTTTTATCTTTGCTACCATTAAGGGAAACTCAGGTAAGGTCTGGATATGTAGATTTCATACCCAAGTCAGTGCAGTAGTCAGGATAGGGAAAGGCCAGGCTTAT
Source organism: Colius striatus (assembly GCF_028858725.1). Lineage (NCBI taxonomy): Eukaryota > Metazoa > Chordata > Aves > Coliiformes > Coliidae > Colius > Colius striatus. Next base: position 8,105,582 of record NC_084764.1, read on the forward strand.
CACCTCAACAACAGTCTGTGGCCACAGGTAAACTTTCTGAGAAGCAATCTGTCAACCTCAAGAGGCTGGGAGTTAGGGGAGATGATGCACTGTGGCTTATACTCCATGATAGCTTCTGCTCAAACATCACGTAAGTCCATACAGAGGACTGCTCAGCTGATTTGTTCTCTAAATTTGTTTAAAGTTACCACAGGAGGGCTCAGCGATAATGTTTGTTCCAATTTCAGCATCCTAAATTGTGTCTCCAGCCTGGTGCACACTGCCTGCATTAGCAATCTTGCTAAAAACTGCACAACGCATATCTCTCTGACCACATCAGGATTGCATCCATTTCCACAAGCTCTCAGTGTGGAGGAACACAACTGACTTTATTCCATCTAATCTGAGTTAAGTCAAGTACTTCCACTGAGGAATGAAGGTATTCCAAGTTATCTATAAGCAAGGGAAAGAGAGGCATCTCCAGAGGATAACTCAGATTTAGCTGGTGAGTGGCAGCATTGTAGGAACATCTCTTAAATTAAGAGAACATGACAGCTAACTGAAGTTACCAACTGTAGTCTGAAACCTGTATATTTTTTATATGTATAACTGTATTAACATGGCTCTGTATTCCAAATTTATAACAAAAGCACTTGTCTGAAGAGTGGTGGGTTTGAATGATACACAGTGTTTGTGCACACAGCTGGAACCAAGCCAATGTACAGTGTTGTCTCAATACCTTGCAAATAATTGTCTGTGGGCTCTCAGCTCAGAATGCAGCTAATAGCAACATGGTTACAAAAATCTGCTTTTCCACAGCCAGCAGACAACAGGCCTTTGTCATCCTGGGGCTATTCAGGTAGTGAAGGTATGGGCCATTCAGAGGGATGCTTCTTAGTGTAACTTGCAATCAATTAGTGAAAGCAAGAGGGAAAACTTGCTTATGGTCTCTATCAGCATTCATGATCATAATAAAAGGCCATTTATAAAATGAATCCATCAGAAGCCCATTTCTTAGAGGGCAAAAGAAATATGCAAGTACCAAAGATATTGAATCCCCAAAAAAACATGTGCTGAGGATGTATGACAGTTGAGTCATCTAAAGAATTGCAAGGAATCCAAATATTCACTGCATGTCATCCTTAGTGAGTCACTTCCATTCAGCAGGAAAAGGTGAAATGTTCTTTTCAAAACTCCTGTCAGGACCCAGGCTCTCTTTAGCAACTGAGTAATCAGAGACCAGTGTCTGGTCTCAGTGGTTATTAGATAGTCTGTAAAAAAACAACCCAGCATGTGTGTGAAGCTTAGAAGCAGCACAGAAGCATCCACTCAGCTGACAGACAGCGGGGACATGAGGAGTGGACTGTAACCCCTAAACCAAAGCAGGTCATTCCTCAGCTTGGAAGAGGAGATACACCAGCAAGAGGCATTTGCAGTGTTCTCAAGGAGAAAAAGTGAGCTGGATGATAATGTCCCAGAATAGAAAGCTTTCCTGAGTTTATCTCTCGCTATCCAGGCTCTTAGAGAATGGTAAGATGGGTTACAGAAGGCATCAAGATCAACAGGGCACTCAGTCCTTGTGTGACGACGGCACATGGGCCCAATTAGCAACGGCAAAACTCTCAGCTCACACTTGATTTCCCCATGTTCTTGGCAGGATGATATGGGTACTGCACTGGAGAGGAGCTGGGTATCACACTTGCAGGGTGCTGTGGGGTCTTTTCCCCTTGGACAACTAATGACAGAATTAAAATCGGAGTGAGAGTGTTCATAGACACACAAAATGAGGCTCTCTCCTTTACACACACAGAGCTCTCCCTTCTCCCTCATCACAGAGATTTCCTCAAACCTGAAAATGTTTTTGATTGAAGAGTCTAAGCTGTAAATCATATAAAAGTGCTTGCTGCATTCTGCACTGCCTACCACCTGCTAATGAGGAAACAAACCAGATAGTACCAAAGGAGCACATGAATTGAATTGTATTGAAAATTTAGTCAGTCAGTCTTTTGGGACCAATTCTCGTCTCTCAGAACTTATTTCAGTGCACTATTTTTCTTGGTAATATAACCCTAGTGCTTTCTTCCTTCTGGGAATTGAGAAGCCTATGACAGAATCACAGAATTACAGAATGATGGGGGTTGGAAGGGCCCTCCAGAGCTCATCCAGCCCAAGCCCCTGCTAAAGCAGGTTCCCCTCCATCAGAGGGCACAGGAATGAGTCCAGGTGGGTTTTGCAAAACCTCCTGAGAAGGAGCCTCCACATCCTCCCTGGGCAGCCTGTGCCAGGGCTCGCTCACCTTCAGGTCCCCCTCAGCCTTCTCTTCTCCAACCCCAGGCCCCGCAGCCTTTCCTCATAAGAAAGATGCTTCAGTCCCCTGACGATCTTGGTGGCCCTACAGATGCACAGCAGCTGCGAATATCGGGGCTGTATTAACTACTGGGAAAATTCTTGTCCATGAAAACTTTTGTATTCTCTATCATGGCCCATGTCAAGGTACTCTCTGTTCTTAATAGAAGGGATAGCTGCTGGGCTCATGAAGCCATTCCTTCAAAGATGCTTAATCCAGTGTATACAGAATTAGTGTGACCTCCTGTCTAGCACTGCGAAGAGTTATGGTTTTGACGGGCCATGACCCAGCAGCCTTTGCACAGAGTTTGGCCACAATGACCAGTTAAATGTTGCTGATGTTCCACTTCTATTCCTGAGGAAAAACTGTTTAACTCACAGATAAAGCCTCTATCAAGAAACCTAGTTCTGAAACTGCAGACTTTTGGCTGGTGTTCACAAAGATCCAAGAGCAGGAAGGGAACTCCTGGCTCACTGTCAAATTTCACTGCGATGCCTCCATCAGACTGAGCTCAGCTCTGCAGACTCAGACTGAGTGACCTGCAGAAAACATTCCTAAAGCTGCGCAGCACAGGCCTATTGCATCTTGGGGCCATTATCATGGGCTGTTGTAACTTATATTGTAGCAATTGCTTTGGTATTTGAAGAGTGCCGAAGAGAGGATGGATCAGCTTAGAGTGCTCAGGAATCTGCCTGTATAAGAAGAGTTAAGGTTTTGATGCAGAATACAGCCTTGGTGTGGTAAAGAGAGAATCAGCAGAGACAGGAGAAAAAGGCAGAAGAGTGAGGCAGACAAAGCAGCAATACAGGGAAACATTTCCTTTGTGGATCAGAGGATGCGGGTGTTTGAGATACTACCAAGAATGAGGCATTAAGACATGGAGAGCGTGGTGTGATGGCAGGTGACACTTTTCTAGTAGCTCTCAGCTACCAGTATTTTTGCAAAGGTGTATCTTCTAACATACTTGTTTTGATCTTTGAAGTACAACAAAAGCCTTATGACAAGAACCAGACTTTCTTCCAGTCTTAAATATTTCCCTCAAAGGTTCTGTTCCAAAACCTCCTTGGTATCATCACCTGATACTACTTTTGAGTCTTATTCTAGAAGATTGATTTGACTGTTAATGTGTGAAATCCTCACATGTCCACTCCACTCTACTCAGACATCTAGTCCAAGCAATTTCTCATCTGCTGTTACTGTGATCTATATGAACAATATATATTGATTAGTGGCTGGACATTAAACTGCAAGGCTGAAGGACATTTCTTTTATTGAGAACCAATTCCCTTCTTGCTTCATTTTCCTGGTATGAGGTTTAGAAGTAGAGATTAATGACAGACATACCACTTGTTTAAACAGCTGATGTGTCAGGCTGAGATCCCACCTGGGGCTCCCTTCTGGACATTAACCACAGACTGTTACTGAAATAAGCAAAAAAACCCACCATAAAAACCAGTAAAGTTTTAGCTTCCAAGGTGGCACAGAACATGATGTCTTCAGGAGTAGAAAACCTGGTGAAAGACAGAAAATGAGAAGCATGAGAGATGGCAACAGAATTTTTTGCTGCAATCCATCACCTCTATTTTCATAGATGCAGATTGCACAATGCAAGACACTGCTGGGGTGAGAGGCAGCTGTCGGGTATGAAGAGGCACAATTGCTGTAATTGTGTGATGGATGTGTTTACAGCCAATGAAACATAGAAAATGACAGGGTCAGTGGTAATAGATGTGTAGCTACGAGGAGGTGGAAGAATGTAACAACCAAGAGGAACAGGAAGAAAAGACATATGGAGCTACTTCAGGCACCTACAACAAGAGTTTTTGACAGTAGACAACAGGCCAGCAGAGGTGGCCCATGGATAAAGAAGCAGTGTAGTTGTCCACAATCCCTCACCACAAGATGGCAGAATATTAATGCAGAATGTAGCTGTTCCATCCCAGCCTTTCCCTCCCCTCATTCTTTAGATCCTTCCAGCTGTGCCAGTCCGTAAACTTTCAACAGTATTTTGTATTTTCCTTCAGTCTGTCTATCCCTCTCCTTAAGATTTCACCAGATTGTTACTGTTAGAATGTGTTTATTAAAGCCAGGTATCTATTTATCTGTTGGTTCATCCTTATGCAATTTGTATGTCTTCTGAAGCACAGCCCTGGGTATAATGTTCCAGACAGGGTTATTAAACACTGGAATGGGCTGCCCAGGGAGGTGGTGGAGCCTTTGGCCTAAGTGAGCTGCTGAGCAGCCTGGCTGAATTGCTGCTGTGACAGAATCACATGCTCCTTCCTGGTGACCTGACTGCTCTGCTCTCCAGTGATGGTCCAAAATGGGAGAGTGTTATCTCCAGCACTGGGTGACTTGTTAACAGCTGCCATTGCCTGGACTGCTTGGGAGACACGTAAAGATGGGAACTCCCTGGAAATGTGGGTTTTATTTGTATGTCAAAGAAAACCCTGTATTTTGTGTTTACTTACTACTGTTGCTTTGGGCTATTTTGCAGCTGTTAGGTTTATGTGTACACCCTGATGCATCAAAGAGGTCATCTTGTAAAAGTCAAACGATGTATCCTTAAAGTCTCAAAGCTTTGAGATGTCAGATAGAGGGTTTTAGGGAGAGAATATGGTGGCAAATTGCATAAAATCCACACGTACTCTGCTGAGAAACAGGTCGAGAGCAATTTCAGGTAAAAGAATCCTGCTTCTCAAGTTGGGACTGTATGAAACAAAGCTCTTTTGATCCTTCCTGAACCACCTCACTAAATCTAGCCTGACTCTACAAACAACACTCTCCAAATAGCTCCTGATAAAACGGAAACTCAGCCTCCAATGTAACTCTACCCACACCTTTCCTTCTGCAAACAGCACATAAATGTCAGGATGGTTTTACTGACCTCAATAAATGCTTGCAGGCAGGCAAAGATGATCCCAGATACTGGCAACAGGAGGCCTTTGAGGCTGATGTTATGTTTCTACAGCCCCCATCATCTGACAGGATCTCTAAGGTTTTTGCAGTCTAACAAGCTTCAGTCTGCTGGTGTATTTAGGCAAGTGACGGGCTGAGGGAAGTGGAGAGAAGGAAGAACAGGACATTCCCTTCCTCTGTTTCATGTCAGGGAAGGGCTAAGCAGCACTCAGCAGGCAGCTCTGACACAGTCAAGAGGGATGGTGACTGGAAAAAAGCAAAGTGTCAGGGAGAAAATGCAGAGGTAATTGTTCTGCATCCTACTTTGACTGTTTAGGAAATTCTTGACCTATTTAGGAAGCTGGTTGAGAAAGTTCCTTGAGAGACAATCCTGAAGGGCAAAGGAGGCCAGGAAGGCTGGACATTCTTCAAGGAAATTGTAACAGCACAGGATCATGCTGTTCCCCTGTGCTAGATGAGGTGATGGGGCAGAAGACCATCCTGGCTGAACAGGGAACTTCTGCTGGAGCTCAGGAGGAAAAAGAGAGTTTTGTGACCTTTGGAAGAAGGATTAGGCAGCCCAAGAGGGCTACAAGGAGGTTCTGAGGTTATACAGGGAAAAAATGAGAAGGGCCAAAGCACAACTAGAACTTAAGCTGGTCACTGCTGTAAAAGACAATAGAAAAGTTTCTAAATGTTTCCATTCTGCATCAGCTAGTGGAGCTTGATCTATTCTGACTGCTCCAAATAAACCCAGACTCAGAAAAACTATCACCATGCGAATGTGAATTCAACCCGCTTGCATCTGCTCTACTCCCATTCTCGATACGATTCCTCCTCAGCAGCAATCCTATTCCTACTGTTTGATTTAGAAATTGCCCTCCTGCTGCCACTTCCATGAGCTACCCAACTTCAACATCCATCCACTACCTTAACCTGATCCTCCACTCTCCTCCTCACACTAGGATTGATCTGAGAATGAATGGCTTGGGTGGGTGAAAAGAAGGATATACTCTGCTCCCAGGAAGGACTTTAGGAGCAGGTGTGATCCTTTGCATCCAGAATGCTCTGACTGCTTACTCTTGGGTCCTGAGGAGCAAATTTATCTCACGTGAGTCAAGGGATTTTCACGAGAGCTGAATAACTTTGACTCTCTTTTGTAAGAGAAAGGATGTTTTCAGCAGCTAAACAACAACAATGACAAAATCATATTCCAGCTCTAAAATCAAGCAAGCACCCAGTAAATTGTAGGCATCATCCTGGATGCTGTGCCACTGCAAATTATCTCAGGCATTTAGACTGAAGCAGGGTCTGGGGAAAGGGATCCAGTGCATCCTGGCCATGTTCTTTCTCTTGCTAGAGGCAGAACATTGTAGCATTTATTACTTGCCCAGTTTCCACATGCTTACTTTCAAAGCCTCCACAGGCTTTGTTAGGCTGTTTCTATCACTGCCCTCTCATTTTGGATTTCCTGCTGTACTTTACATGATTAGCAGAAGGAAGGTGGGGCAGAAGGTGAGCAACCAGGTCACTAGCTCACAATTATTTGTGGAAGAGGAAGTCTGACTTCAGCTGGAGAGCAATGACTCCTGTAAAGGGACAGCAAATTAATACTGAGGCTTCAGAAACCTCTGACTGTTTTTGCTTTTCTGTTCCAAGAGCAGGAATCCCATGGTGCAGGTAGAGACTCTCTCTGAAGATGCTGGACCACACAGAATTGATACACATATTTATGATGAAGGAGTTTTGACCAGTGGTAAGTAGAGCTGAATTCTGCTTTCAGTTACAGCAGCAAAAACTGGAATAGGCATTCTGATGCCAATGGCAGAGTTTTGGAGAGTCTGAGCCAGTCTCCAGCCCTCAGTCCCACTGCCTTTATGTTCACAGGAACCTTCTATTGTGTATATGCATTAGTTTGTATCTCTCATCTTCCTTTCAGCATGTAAACTACTGGCCTTGACGCAGAACTTAGAAACAGTAGTCCAAAAGCAGATGGATCCAAAGGAGATACAGAACCCAAAGGCTGATTTTGTCTATGCAAATCTTAGCATAGAAATGCTTCCAAGTTTATTTCCAAGGCTTCCAGCACTCTGCAGAAAGCTGCCTCTTGCCATCCCTTCCTTCTCACATTGTTCTCCCTTGCTGTCCTTTGAAATTCTTCACTGGAGCTTTTCCCAGTCAGGAACATTGTCTTTGCATTTTTGAGCAGAGCATGGACAAGGTAGAAACAATTACCATTTCCTTTGGTATCAGAGTGAAACTCACTGTCACAGCAACTCCACTTTGCCAGTGAGGCTGTGACTTTGGCAGCCCTGAGGAGTGAAGTTTCCTGGGAGGCAGAGTTCTGTGTTAAAAAGCAGCAATTCTTCAGAAACCTGGAAGGAACGGCTCCCCAGAGAGGCTTTCTCCTGCTGCATCTCATCTCTTAGAGAACTCCAGCTATTTTATGTTTTATTCTTTCTCAGTTTTATTGTTTTTGGGGGTAGACTTCAGAGAACAACCCCTTTGGAGGAAGTATCAACTTCTTTATGTTTTAATGTAGTTTAATTCAACTTTCTGATCACAGCACAGCAGTGACACTGTGTTTGCTGTTTGCTCATTTCATATTGTTTTCATAGAGTTCCAATATTTTGAGAAACATCTGGTTTAGCTATATCATCTTTCCTGTTCTTTTTCTTTACACTTTATTTCCACCTTTTCTCTACCATCCCCAAATGCCATGTTTGAATCTTATTTGCATTGTCCTTTTCTGAAGAGTGCCCTGAAGACCACTGTTGTGAAATCCTATATTCCTCTTGGTTTTATTTTTAATCTCTCTTGACATTTTGAACCTCAGCATCTCTGGCCTTATTTTAATGACCTTAATAAAGCCATTCATATATGGAAATGTGCTAAATGATTTATTCTCAGTAGCATTTATGCAGATGTAGCTGTTCCTCCCTTTCCCTAGAGAGTCCCAACAATCCCAAGAGAGCTACAGACAGCAAAAAATACCCCACCATAGATCCTGAGGAATGCGAATGGATGGGATTTTATGAGCATGTTCCTCATGGGGAATGTTGTTGAGACTTTGGGGTCTACCTGTGTTTCAATTAATGTGGTTGTCCTACATTCTCCTCTGGGAGAAAGACAAATAAAAGTAATTTTAATGAGGTTCCACAGGTTTTTGCTAGGTACCTGATAACATCCAAAGACAAAGCTCAATGAATTTAGTCAAGGGAATCACAAGAAAATGTCTGGTTAATGGATCTGGTTTTGTGTAATAAGGAGTATAGTTACAGCTGATTGGAGAAACTGTATCAGTCTTAAAGCTGGAACACTGCTTTTTGTCTGTATTGAAAGGTACTCTGGTATCAGTGGAAAACAGGCACGAGGCATTAGTGTGAGATGAGGAGATGCAAGTGAACTGAAAGGTAAGAGAGTTTTCAGTGATGAGACCGACTGGATGGGAAGGCATGGAGGGACAGCAGTGATGTGTCTTGAATGTACTCGCACTAAGCTCTGAAGATGAGGAAAAGAGGAGTGAAGATGATGTGAAGGAGAATTAAGACTGATGAAAAGCACCATCTGTTTTTTCGTATCTTGGTTTACTTGAAACCCATATTTTCACAGTTTTTGGTTTATATTTTCCTCTGGTTTTCTAATTTTTCACCAGGAATTGGAACAGAATGATAGTCTTTAAAAATACATATTCCTGTTTAGCTGAAAAAACCCTTTTGGGGTAAATATTGTCACTGAAACCAATATGGACAATAATTTCACAACAGATGAAAAGAGTTTTAAACCCATGAGTAATTAATCCTTCTCAAGGAGTGAAGGAGAGTGCTGTAGCTAAGGGAAGAGAGGAAATGGAGCACTAGGAATAGACTTCGGACTGTATTGTGCGTGTTTTTATGGTCCCATTGCTGACAAGGATCAGGCATTCAAAAGTCCTTGGTGGCTGGAGATGATATTGTTTCGGTCCTAATAAATAGAGTCTTATTCTCTGGTTCATTTTGGAGAAACTTTTTTTGTACCAAATGTGTGTCTCTGGGTGTTTGAGTTACCAAAGGGCTTAACTTCCTGAACCAACGGGATTGGTGGGTCTAAAGACAAACCTCAGCACTTGCAGTTTATAATATCAAGTTGAAAACTGGCATGCATGGAGTATTGTTACCAAGCAGCTGCTTGCTGATGTAGCTGTTTGATTTATTCAGTTCTTGTAGCCTAACACCAAAGCACAGAAATCAGAAGCAGGAGATGGGAGCACTCCCGCAGCAAAGTAATGAACTATCCAAATCAAACTGGGTCTATGTGAAAAATCAAGATCATAGTTGATGTATTAATTTGTTGGATCTCTGTCAAAAACTGTCCTAGTTTAATATATACATTTCTGTTTAAAACATGATAAATTTTGAAGTCAGCTTTGCTTTGCTTTTTATGCTGTTTATTACACCTGAACAAAGCCAAATATGTCCATGAATGATTCCAGTTCAGCAAAAATCTCAGGTTTGTTAGTCTCAACAAAGAACTTTAACACAGGAGTGAGACCTGCTGGAAAAAGTAGTGTTTTTCCATCTGCTGACAAGCTCTTCCAATAGGTGCAGAACAGGTTTCCCATTAGTCCTCTTAGTTTTGGATAACCTTACTGCATCTGGAGTGTCTCTACTCACTTTAAAAATGGAAAGACAATAGCTGCCAAAACTGCAAGGTGTTCAAAGCCTTGGGAGTGAAGATGAGAGTCTGTTCTTCCAGAGAACATCCAAGGAACATGGAGATCTCCATCAGCATCTTCTTACCTTCCTCTTTACCTTCCTTCCTAATGTTTAACCAGAGTTTCTGGATTTCAGAAAAATTAAATGGTGAGGCACAATGTTTCTGAACAAACTTGTTGACTGTAAAGATTCACAGTGCCACCAATTCCAGCCCATAACTTATGACTCGGATTCTCATGAAGCTTTTTCACAAATGACATAAAGCATTTGAAAGGTCAAATTCTTCAGAACTTAAATGTTGTTGCTTATTCCCTGCTCTGCTTCTGAGTAGACCGATTTTATCTTATTTTTTTGTATTACCCCTTTCTGACTTTCATTCCTTCATTTGCTTCTAATAATTTCTACAGCTGTTATGATTTTTTTTCATAAACTGCCTCTGTCTGGGCTGTTTCTGCCATGAGTGCATTTTGTTTGGGGTTGATATGTAGCCTAAGCCATTCTCTGTTCTTTGATGGTATTAACAAATTGAGTTGCCTCACTCAAGAGTTGACTTTTCCCCTCATTTATTTCAGAGAGCCTTTCAGATTGAAATCTCCAAACCCATCACAACTGCCACTGTAAATCAAGCTGACAGGCAATTGCAACGTGGACTATGTATTTGAACAAGCCAGAGTTTCAAAGCCCAGCCATTTCTAATACACTTACAGAGCTGCAAACGCTTTTCGTTTGCAGAACACAGGGATGCCCACTGCATGTGAACAGCTGGTGCTGGAGTGTGCTGTAGAAAAACATTACAAAAATTGTAATAGAACTCTTAGGATTTTAGTCAAAATGACCAGGAAAGTGTTATGTCCCTCCCAAGGACTAAGCCTCAGTTGGTGGCGGTGCCATTTTTCGTGCAGCTTTATGGTGGATGATGCATTAACACTTTCCCTGCTGACAGAGAGCAGCCAGGTTCTAACATATCGACATGCATTTCAGAAACAAAAGGGCACAGAGTACCAACATGTGGGCTTTGGAGTACACAGGAAAGCTGTAATCCATGTAGAAATGCACAATGATGTGTCTTGCACCGCTTAGAGTTTCAGGGGAATAATATTGCTGGGATGTGGTTTGTGATACGGGCGTATGTGTCTGTGAGTAAACTCCAGATAGCACTTGGCACAATTTAATTCCTCTCCATTTGGAAAATCATCTGGTGTTCTCCCTTCTGTTGCATATCCCAGAATAAAATAGAAGAAGCTATCTTTGAGTGTACAAAGAGAGCGAGTTTAGGGCTCACGACTGTGTTTCTGATGTGTCAGAAATGAAGGTGATTCGGTTTGATTTGCTATTCCATGAGTGATGTCACAAATCTGCAGAGATGTGAAAACAGCAGCAGCTTGGTTATTGCTGCAGAAAGCACGACATGGTATTCACGATGGGCATTCCTCACTAGAGCTGCCCCCATGGGGTGATGTGGGCAACTTTGTATAACCTTGCACTGTAAAAGGTCTGACAAAAGCAAGTGAAAAAGCTCTTACTTCTGGGAGGAAGCAGTCAGCCCAGCCCAGGCATGGGGGAACATATGAAATGCATACTCTTTTGGACTCTATCTGTCAGTCGTTCAGTTTATGGTGCCAGGAAATCTGTTGTCTTGATTTGAACAATAATAACAGAAAAATCTAAAGGCAGACTGATTTATTGAGCTGATGGAAGAAATAGATCTATTTTTCTAAAACTGTGACTGTTGAAGGATTTGAGGAATATTATCTTGCTTTGAGAATGAATTGAACTAGAAACAAAGACAAAAGTCACAGCTCACATGCTGTGCTTGTGATACAAGCCATTCTATCTCCCTTGCCTGCAGGAATTGTAACATCCCAAGGCAAAGCACAGGAAATGATGTTGTATAGAGCATACCAGGATCAGTGAGGAACAGACCTGTCCCCATCTGCTTATGATGTCTCTGTATTAGTTTAGTCTGAGGAGGCACAAAGGGAAATGCCACAATGTCAAAACTTGATTAACTGCAGTAGCTGCAGGTACTGAAATAGCCAAATTACCACTCTCGTTGCTTTATTAGCATTATGACATTATGTTCCATTGATCAGTTTGACTATGTTACATCATGTGGCAGTGGACTTAAGCGAGCTTGGCTGTAGTCATTCTAGTTAATCTCTTGCTTTTCCCTTCATGCTGCATCTTGCTGCTAAACCCATTGCTTTCCTTCTGCTCTGTCATTACGTGACCTCCTTCACATGCCAGAATAATGGGACGGTTTTGTGGGGTAAGTAGTTCTTTTCCTATATGAATCTTGCTTCATGTGGCAGCCAAACCCACTTTGTCATCAATTACATCTTTAAGAGAAACTTAGAGAACGTCTTCTGTTCCTTGATTGTTCTAAGACCCAATTCTTTAGCTGCACCAGTGCTAGAGACAGCAAAAGGATGGGCTGAGAATTGACCATGTGTAGCAGGGAGACATTTGCTCCTGCATACCTCCACTCCTTCTTCTAGACTGGGAAGCAGAGTGCTTCTCCTGCCCTCACGTTCTTGGCAGCTGGCCATTAAGTCTGGTGATGAGACCAGACTGAATTGACAATGACCTGTTTGCTGCTGCTAGAGTCAGGATAACAAGCTGTCTTTGCCAGTAACACACCTACTGCCTGCAGTACCTCCTCTTTCACTCAGCTGGAACTTGGATTTAGGACCTCGGTTCTGCCATATGAACTAAAGGAAGACTCACCCCTGTTGGACCAACAGTAGTTATTCTGAACTTGTCACAGGTAGAAGTTGTGCATCACACACTTTATTCTGACAAGGTTATTGTGGGTGATGCAGTTTGGCTAGCAGAGGCAATTCTTAGGCCAGGTATCTACTGCTCACCTAAAAACTCACAGTGACTTGTGACAGAGACAGAGACAGCACCCATAAATCCTCTCCTAGCAGAAGCCAAAGTCTCCTGCTACTGCTGTTGGAGCAAACGCTGCCAAGACCAGTAGAGGTCCCAGGTCTGTGTCTGGTGCTCAAACATTTCTAGTGAAGAAATGTCCATCACTGCAGAGGTTGTGCCAGATGCTTTAAGCAGCTGCAAGGTTCTATCAACTCTTCTTTTTAAAAAAGAAGCCTCAGATATGCAAACAAGACCTTTGCCCTTTGTACTGCAAACTGCTTACATGCTTGTTCTGAGACTCATACAACAAACAGCAACTATCCAAGAAGATCAGAAAGCACAACTCTTGAAGATGTGCACGGAAGGAGCTCTGGAAGTATCCCTTTGGCTGTTTGACATCCTGGAAAGGGAAAATGACAATAAACTAGAATGAGACCAGATAATAAAGGGATGAACAAAATGATTTATGAGGAAGGAAATAAATGCATACAGTATCATTCTGGAATCTTTCTGCAGTGGTATGTTACTGTAGTCAAAAGTAAAAGATATAAGAAATATTTGTGCCTTTACATTGTGTTCAGGATGTTTGCCTGTTGCCTCTTGTTTTTTTCTTGCCCATATACAGGTTTTAGGCAAAACTCATGAAACTTTTTCCTTATCCAAGTAGTTTATGGCTCCAGCACTGTTCTCCACCTTCACCTCACGTAGGTTATTTTCTTCCTTTCTTTAGTCATTTGCATAAAGTCCCAGCTACGGTGCTCTGTAGCAATTAATGTCCAACAGTCTTTTGTCCCTTGTTCTGAGATTTTTTTTCCTGGTGCTTTCATTTACCTGCGTTTCCAGTCATATCTCATCCACATCAATGCTCATATTCCCAGTAGTATTATTTCCTTTACATATTTCTCAGACGAATGATAAAATCAGATGCTGTAAAACTACACAGTACCAAAGAGAGAAATCCACTCTGAACTGAGTGAAGTCCATGCAAGTTTTATATGCCACATGAGTTACAGTTGACACAGCTGAAGAATCAGCTGAGACTTAATCAGAGGGAAAAGTGCAATTCACCCAATGGTCTCATTTTTGTCTGTCAGATTTCACCCTGCAGGACTGAGCTACACAGTGACTCTGAGCGTGACTGAGCTTTGAGAAAGGAAGGAGCTTTTGCACTGAGCTGACGACACTCCTGGTGCTGCAGCGTGGCTGTGACAAGGCTGCTGCAAACATTGTCAGGAGAGATTCAAGGACAGTCCCGTCATGCTTCATGACAGGTTCTGAGCCATCTGAAACCTCCTTTTGAACTACCTCTGCATTATTCCCCTTACTCCAACTGCATCACCAGTTTTGATGAACATCACTTAATATCCATGAAAATAGCAATATGTTTCCAAATTTGTGTAAGGCTTCAGTCAGTTTATAATGTTGACCAACTGACATGCATGTGAGGGGATTTTCTTATGTGCTTTTCATTTATAGACCTCTCAGGTGTCTAAGATAGTGTTCTAGTTAAGCACATTAAATACAAGGGGACACTCAGATTACTGATGGAGTTTAACATAGGTTAACATCATCTTGGTAGACCTGTGCTGGCCTCTCTCAGGCAGTTCCCTGTCCCCCTTGAAGTGGGGAGCCCAGAACTGGACATAGGACTCCAGATGAGGCCTTACCTGGGCAGAGTAGAGGGGGAGCAGAACCTCCATCAACCTGCTGCCCACACTCTTCCTGATGCATCCCAGGATGCCATTGGCTTTCATGCCCGTGATTGCACATTGCTGCTTGTGTTTAATTAGCAACCAGCACTCCCAGGTCCCTCTCCTGGAGCTGCTCTCCAGCAGGTCGATCCCCAGCCTGTCCTGGTGCATGGGTTTGTTCCTCCCCTGCTGCAGGACTCTGCACTTGCCCTTGTTGAACCTCAGGAGGTTCCTCTCTTCCCAACTCTTGGCCTGTCCAGGTCTCACTGAGAAGAGCTGTCCTTTCACTATATATATATGGAATATAATTTACAGCCAGTAAGTGGAGCCAAAGCTCCATGAGAGGTTATTTCTTTAGAAAATGTATGGTTAAAAATTGTTGATGGAACTTTTTTCCTCCCTATTTCCTGTATTTATTTAGTCCTTTTGTTGCCCATAAACAGTCACGCTGCTGGGAGCTCATGGTGTGAGCTCTTAACTTTTCTATTTCATTCCCTGAGCCACAGACAGAACAGGGTATCTCTGCTGTATTGACTGTGCAGTTAGCATTATCCCATGCTAGTTGTTTGGTTTGCCATAGATGTTGTCCCTGCTAAATTCACACACAAATTTCCCCTGTCAGTTAAACATAAAATAGTTGCATTTATGTTTGCAAAGGGGACTTTCATATTCTTATTAATCTAGTTTAATACATTTCCTTGGCAGCAATATCATGTTCAAGTGTTTGGGGAAAGCTGTCTTCTTGCTGCTTTGTGACTCAGTACTGCAATCTACGTACACATCTAATGTCTACATCTAGGCCTTCATCTTGTGTCCCTTTAGCCTCTCTTAATTGGAAACCCTTTGCAGTTGCATTTACTGATCTCCATTTCTGCCTGGTTTGGATGACTTTCAGCTTTTATTCAGCTTGTATCCTGTTTATAAATATTAGCTCTTTGTTTGAAGCATTTAGGCAGGAAAGTATTCAGGCATGTGCCTATCTTTAAGCATTTGAGCTGTGCAACAGATTCCAATGAGACAAGTTATAACACAAAAGTGAGGGATGTGATTGAGTGCTTCCTTGTACCAAGACCATTAATACTTCACCTTGAGTGACATGGCTAAGAGCCCATCTCAACAGAGGCTCAGGCAATTCTTTGACAGTATTTATTTTTTCAAAATCAACTAAAAGTAATACAACTGCGAGTCCTGTGTTGAATAAATGCAGACTCTTTTTTGTTTTTCCTAAGCTTGGTTATTGCTTGGAACAATAAAATGTGTGTTATTGAGCTCAGCTCACAAGTGTGGCATCTCTAGTGATTTTTGACACTTATTTACTTACTGCCACTGCTGGCTGTTTAATTTCAGCTCTTGGACTGCAGTCTGGGAAAACAAAGACCACAGGACAGCCCAGATCTGGCACTAGCAGACCTATAGCCCATGGAATCTGGCCTTTAGTTTATTAAATCTCTAAAATCAGCAGTAGTTGTTCTGAAAAGTTGAGTATGAGCCACTCAGTACGTTTTGCTGGGGTGGGATGGGAAGGAGAGATCTGTGGAATGTTAAAAGAGAATTTCTGGCAGGTAATTCTGTCTTTAGAGCTGACTAATTGACCAGTTCTTCCAGACAGCCTGGATCCTTCCCTTCCTGACAGTGGTGGAGATATTCCAAAAACAACGTTACAAACACCCACTTGTTTGTATCCCTAAAATCTCTCTGACATGAGCAAACACTTTGGCGTTAGAGCCACACTGGAGAGAAAGCACCACAGCTGTTTGAGATGTGGGGTGGGGGGGATTGAAGGGAGGATCAACATTGCAGAGTGAGGTTCTGCCAAAGGCATTTTTACTCTGGGATGTTTTTCTGCCTGGCAAAATGCAGTATTAAATCAAGTCAGACCATGCCTGTCCCTGCTGTGTGCTCCAGCTGCAGCTGTGCCTGTAACAGCACAGCTCTTCCCTCAGAAAGATAAAGGATGTGTGTGGGCATCTATTCCTTTGCCATCACTGAAGAAGGCCCCACAGGGACAACTAGATGAGCTTAGTGGAGATGGCAGCAGTTCCAGGAGCACCTTGCCAGAGTCAACAGAAGAATTGAAAGAGTTTTAGAAGGCCCTCATTTGATGAGGGAATCTCAAAAAATAGTCTCCTAGGATAATGAGGTCAAATGATGAGTTGTTCTGGAAGAATTAGGATGTCATTATTCAGTACACCAGGGACGGAATTTTTTGTAGCCTGATTAGAAAAACATGATTTTATTTTAACTAAAATTCTTTCTCATCCATTTCTGGAGATTGGGATAATCAAAATGATTTAGGGGATGGATTTCATGAAAAGATGGAATGGTGTCAGGTATGAAGCTCTTTCAGTGTTTGTTTGCTTCTCCCCAGGAGAGTTTTAAAGTCATGTTTAAGTTTTTACTGCTTTCCACGTCCCTGATATGCATCATATTCCCCTAGAAATTGATGACTTCTTTAAGGTATGTTTTGGCTTGTTCAATTCACCCCTCAAGCCCTCAAACAAAACCTTTTTTTTTTTATCCCCCTAGAACAGTTTTATCTCCTAGAGACTGCTTGTGCATTTAAGCGTTTTCCAGTGAGAAAAGATGATGGGTCATCATCTGATCATCACTTCCATCGGCAGTTGTGTGCACTCAAAGCACTTGAAACACTGCCAGCTCTGGATTGGTGTTTCTTTTGCCTATAATGGCTGTCTTGGCAGACAGCAAACCCACTTCTTCAGCTGCTGCTCCCTCACCATGAACCTCTGTGCCATTTCAGACTGTTTCTGAATCCAAGCAAAGGACTGATTGCTACAAAGCATGAGGCAAGTGAAACATCTAATAAGAGAGCATCTATACAGGCAAAATGTCACTGACCTCCAGTGGCTGGTGTTTACTCTGCCAAGATGTGCCACTTATAAAGTGAAGTGCAGTGTTACAAGCAAAGGTTGTGCTTTTGCCAGTGCTGGGCACACACTGGATCATTTTCTTTCAGCCTGATGTTGGATGTTAGTAGCCTAGGACTGGGGAATTACACTCATGCAATGAGGAAATACTATGCAGTAGCAGAGTTAAGAAGCTGCTTGGATCTGGCAGAGCCTGGTCAGAACAGCTGGCTATAACATGATAAGTTGTGAGGATGAGGCTTAGGGATGAGGATGGCTATGTCTCACCTGCAGCAAGCTGAAAGGTAGCTTAACACCTTGACCCACACCACTAGAGTGAAAGCAGCAGCTTATGATATATTCTGACTTTGTACAAACAGCCTCTCCTGATTTTTTTAATGTGCTGTTGCTATGACACAAAACTCTTTAGATAGGCAGGTATAATACTACCTGGACTCAGTTGCCCTAGTGAGTGCAGAGGTATAAGTATTACCTGCTATTTCTGTGATAGGAATTTGTAGACCCTAAAGCCCCTAGGCCATTTTCTGCTTTCTGCTCTATGAATGCACTGACATACCCCAGAGAAAGTACAAAGGAAAACGTAGGGATGGAGGACAAGAGGAGCAGGAGCCTCTAATCCTGGCCCCCAGCAGCACATGGAGTTTGTATGCTCAAAGGTAATTTTTGAACAATTCAAGCAACAAGTGTTTTTACAGCTCTCTCTCCTGTTCAAAGTGATGCTTGAAGAGGTACCTCTTCAAGCAGGAGAAGACAGTAATGATTTTATGGATTGGGTCAAGGTCCTCAGGAGCAGACTGGCAGACTTGGTGGATCATCATTGTCACATTGGATCTAACCTTGCCCCCACAGAAATCAAGGGGAACTTGCTTTTCAGCTCACACTCTTGGGGACCATCTTTTGAGAAAAGCTTGAGACTTTACACAAAAAAGAAGAACATTAAGCCCGTGAATTCTACCAGCCAAAGAACAGTAAATGATGTATTAGGAAAGGTTATGGTTTAATATTAGCTCAGGGGCCTAGGTGGCACTCAAGCCCAAACGAGTTGATTTCCATGTCATGTTGTGTTTGCTCACCTCCTCAATGTCATTACACCATCTGGCAACATAAGTGAGACAGCTTGGCTAATGGGGTCTTAGCCCCTATGAGAATTGCAGATATGCCCAAACTTGCTCTTAAAGCCTCAGCTGTCCCCTCACCCTTCACGGGGTACCCTTTGATGATGCAATGATGTACCTTGTCTCGCAGAGTCTCATCCACAGCACAGCATGGGCCCTGCTTGTGGGCCTGAGAGAGACTGACACAGGGCATCAAAGCATTTCCTGACAGATGCCTTTGCTGTAAGTTGGAGATGTTAAACAATATGCAGTCAAGAAGACAAGGAGTGTCACTAAGAAAAAGAAGTGCTTAGGAATTGGCAGACGTCTGATGTATTACAGAAGTAGATGCTGTACTTGTTTCTCTATTCCCTCATCTATTGTGAAAAAGCCTTTGTGGGAGATGTCTATTAGAAAGATGGCAAGTCATTGAAACCATTTCTTTTCAGACATAGTGTGTGTGTGTTCCTCATTTTCTGGATGCATAACTTCTAGCTTATTTTGGCCCCAAGCCATTGCACATGTTGAGGGTAGAGACTGAGACTAAGAACTTAATTCATGTCCTCTGGGAAGCTCATGTACAGAGCTGAAGACTGGTAGGTGCATTTGCCACAACCCCCATAGCTGAGCTAATGTACTGTAGCTTTCTTCACTAGCTGAATGTTTCCTGCTAAGTACTGTGAGAGTTTGCCACCAGAGACTGAGGAACCCAAGTCTGTACAGCATTGTCCAAATGGGCTTTTGTATCAGTAGCCTAAGGTGCCTGTGCCATAGCTGAGGACTCTAACAGCCTAATTTGCTTGCATTCAACAGCAAGTACCTCTTTTTCATCTCTGGACTTTGGTTGAACAAGGCAAAGAGAAACAGAGCTGCTACTCTGATTGCTGCTGACAGTGACTGATCTCTATTTGTAGCCTAAACTCTCCTTGAAGGACTTGAGCAAATGAAGAATCATGCTGGATACTTCCAAAAAGGTACTGCAGCTGTCATTAGAGCTATACACAGCTTTTCCTTCTATCTGGAGAGAGAAGAGGAAGAAACCAGCCAGTTCATTTTAGTGTGAGTGGCTGGGGGGAGGAACTAATTATTCTGATTCAAGCAATGGAGGCGGCCTCTCTTTGAGACTGAAGGGAAGCTTTCAGCCTGCTCATGCTATATAGCTGGAGATATTTTGTCTTGACTGAAAGACACAAAACTGATGGACTCCACACTGAGCAGGCTTTGTCCAGGCCAAGTCTCATTCCACCTCTGGTTTTGCAGTCCCAGGATATATTCACAACATACTCCAGTTGCTTGCTGTTAATACTAAGTAAATACCTATAAATATTCAGCATTTCAACACTGTACTGTAGCTTCTTATTCAAGTGAAATTCAATGTGAACTGAACATAGCTGCCTATGAATGATCTGACATATCTGCCACAGGCATGATTCAGCTGCTCTGGCCAGCTTTTCAGACATCCAGTCAAACATAGTTCTTTGGCAAGAAGGCGAGTACTGTTGGCTTCCCCAGACAGTTAATATTCCTGTGGTTAATTCCTCTGCATCCCCAGGACTGAGCAGCTTTGTGCAGCACAGTGAATGTGCTTCTATAATCTTTGATACTGCCAGTGACAAGCTGGGGTGTATTTACATGGTCTTTCACTTGAGATTCTGTTCACAATCAGCAGCTGGGTGCTTTTCTGTGTATCGTATTATTGCTCCAGGCTGTTCAGAGGCCAATATTTCAGCACCATAAATGCTGATCCCACTCCAGTCTTTCCCTTACGAGCAGCTGAAGCATCTCTTTTGTTGTTAGTGAAACATAATCTGAACTATTGGTTTTGATCATCATATTAGCAGAGGCAGCTGGTACACAGAGCTCCCATGTTAACTATCCGGGAAGTTCGAGTCAACACCAAGTTTGCTTAAATTGGGAAGAGAAGTAGACTCAAGATACAGAATTGCTTTTGATGTTTTTTTCCCTTTGAATTACTGTGGAACATAAAATAAGAAAGCAATGAGGGAAAAGGGCTTTTTTGGGGGGAGGAGGGGGAATCCTGACTCTACTACAGTAAGAACTCCGAGCTGTGCTAAAAGGTGCTGCTGTTGCACCACAAAGGTTTTTTTTCTTATCTTCTTGGCTGTAACATGGAAGTGTGACTGGAGCTGGTCTATGCCTTTTGATCTTCTGCATTTGGCACAGATTTCTCTGATGCCCCAAAGAACAGCAAATCTTCCCTGTGAGCTCTTGGCAAGGCCCCTGGGCCCAGAGTGACTGTGGATGTACTGCTACAGACACAGGAGTCCGGAGACTGCAACTCTGCCTTGGGATTGACAGCAGAACTGAGGTGGGCAGGATGGGCACCGTCAGTGCTGTGTCACTATCAGGAAAGGGTTCATGCAGTGACAAAGGCCTAACATCAGAGATCCTCTGAGATCTTCCAGGGAAGGATGCAGAGCATCCAAAGAACGTATGGCCTGTCCTAATCCAGACTGGTTGGCACCTAGTCCAATGTTGCTGTTGAGACATGATCACTATCAGCAACTTGTAGTGAGGTGGGGGTTGTTCTTTGCTCCCAAATAACAAGTGATAGGTCAAGAGGAAAGGGCCTAAAGTTGCACCAGCGGAGGTTTATATTGGAGCTGAGGAAGAGCTTCTTCCCTGAGAGGGTTGTCAGCCCCTGTCCCAGGCTGCCCAGGGAGGTGGGGGAGTCCCCATCCCTGGAGCTATTGCAAAGCCGTGGAGCTGAGGTGCTGAGGGCCATGGGTTAGTGGTGGGCTTGGCAAGGTGAGGGAAGGGATTGGACTCAATGAGTTTAAAGGTCTTTTCCAACCAAAGCAATTATATGTCTCTATGACTGTATGATTCTGTCATGCAGATGCTCATGGTTTCAGCTTATTTGTTGATCCCTTCTCTTAAGAACTACCTTGTAGGTTTAAAGACAGGTAGAGAAGTGGGACACTTCCTGCAGTTCTGTCAAAAACAGGGGAGCCTGAATGTTCATCACATTGTGGAAGCAATAGGGCACTAAATATTTAATGTCAAAAAGTTAAATATTATCATAAAGTGATTTAATATAAATGGCTTTCAGCAAATCTTTATCCATATTTCATGACTGAAATGGGTGGCTGGTTTTTAATGTTTGCATGCAATTAATTTTAATGGGTGCAGCACATTACTTCCAGTCCTTTTCCCATCAGAGACCCTGACCCTGTCAGGGGAAGCAAACAGCAGGACATCAGACGCTGGTAACACAGGGTGATGCAGTGCCCTGTTCCCCAGTTGGAAAGGACAAGTTAATAGGCCATTGATATTTCCTGAAGTATATGGAAAGAAATTATTCTACATATCCAGGGGTAAATGAGGAGTGGCAGAAAGTCCATAAGGTAAAAATATCTGAAAATATGAATATACATTAGAGACATAGAAAACTTTTCACATTTTTTCAGAGTGTGGTTCATTTAAACAGATGTCAGTCTTCTGAATGATTTCCAGGGTTTAGAAGAGGTCTTCAGTGAACTTTTTACATGTATCACAGTGGATGTCTTCTACCTTGACTTCATCAAGGCTTTTGACACTGTCTCCCATAACACCCTCCGCAGAAAGCTCAAGCAGTGTGGCTTGGATGAGTGGACAGTGAGGTGGATCGAGAGCTGGCTGAATGACAGAGCCCAGAGGATGGTGATCAATGGCACAGAATCGAGTTGGAGGCCTGTGGCCAGTGGAGTTCCACAGGGATCGGTTCTGGGGCCAGTCTTGTTCAACGTCTTCATCAACAACCTGGATGAGGGGACAGAGTGACCCTCGGTAAGTTTGCTGATGACACCAAACTGGGAGGACTGGCTGATTCACCAGAGGCTGTGCTGCCATTCAGCGGGATCTGGGCAGGCTGAGAGTTGGACACAGAAGAACCTCATGAGGTTCAACAAGGACAAGGGCAGAGTCCTGCACCTGGGGAGGAACAACCCCATGGACCAGGACAGGCTGGGGATTGACCTACTGGAGAGCAGCTCCAGGAGAGAGACCTTGGAGTGCTGGTTGATAATAAACTAACCATGAGCCAGCAATGTGCCCTCGTGGCCAAGAAGGCCAATGGCATCCTGGGATGCATCAAGAAGAGTGTGGGCAGCAGGTCAAGGGAGGCTCTGCTCCCTCTCTACTCTGCCCTGGTGAGGCCTCATCTGGAGTCCTGTGTCCAGTTCTGGGCTCCTCAGCTCAAGAGGGCAGGGAAGTGCTGGAGTAGGACCAGTGCAGGGCTACCAAGATGATCAGAGGACTGGAGCATCTTCCTTATGAGGAAAGGGTGTGGGAACTGGGGCTATTTAGTCTGGAGAAGAGAAGACTGACAGGGGACCTCATTAATACTTACAAGTATTTAAAAAGTCAAGGGGATAGAGCAGCTCTTTTTTCTGTAGTGTCCACTGATGGGACAAAGGGGAGTGGACAAAAGTTGGAACACAAAAAAATCCACTGAAACTTGAGGAAAAACTTTACTGTTGAGATGAGGGAGCTCTGGCACAGGCTGCCCAGGGAGAGTGTGGAGTCTCTTTCTCTGGATATTTTCAAAACCCACCTGGACATATTCCTGAGTGATCTGCTCTAGCCAAACCTGCCTTAGCAGGGGGGTTGGACTAGATGATCTTTAGAAATGTTCCCTCCCTACCCCTACCATTCTGTGATTCTGTGTGTGTATCAGGGATACTATAGCCAGCTTTCCTTTTATGAAGTCCAAGTAAAACTCTTTGATCCTCCAAACTTATTCATGCCCACTAAGGTCTCCTGCTTAGGATGAAGCTGTGAGAGGAAGCTGACTCTATTAAGATGTGGAGTTTTCTGGATGTCCACAAATGTCCCTCAGGATGGCATGAAGAAAAAGATGTGTAAGGTGTCTGATAACCTTTGAAATAGTAGTAGAGTTCTTAAAAGCTAATCAAATGCGTCTCAGATCATTAAATTGGACAGAGAAAATGTCTGGCACATTTGATTCCAAAAGAAATTTCTGAAATGGTAGAAGGGAAAAAAAAATAGATGGTGCAAGACACATTGTAACACTAAAGCTGACTTCATTGTAGGCTTCTGGGGATGAATGTATCCCGCTTTAATTAGCATCAAGCTTAACTGTCTTCTATTTCAACCCTGAATATTAATTAGTGATGCCCTTGGGGTAATCAGCCCTTGTGGATCTCTGAGAAAAATGAACTGATTAGTAGATTGACCTTGACAGTTCCCAGGGAAGAAGATGAAAACACAGACTATTCAACTATGCTACACTAAGACCTAACTTGGCTTAATCTCGTGAAACAAGAAGCCCAATGTAAGAATGAGGAAAACTTAACAAGGAGGTCAGTTACAAATGATGCCACTCATTTTTTTTCCGTTTAAAAATACAACTTGTTTTTTGCATTCAAGCCATGAATGGCAGTTTAAAGGCTGAATACCTGAAGTTATCTGGTTGTTACATTTTATTTAATCATCACCTGTTGCCTGAGCTTTGACAAATTGCCCTTACAACATCTGGAAATATTTTCAGAAGAACCTCACTCTAATGATAGAAATCCCCACAAAATATTCATGAATTAAACGTTGCTGCTTCTCCTTCCCACAACCTCTTTCAATGGTTTACTTGTTGAATTATTAGGCCATTTACTACTTTCTTGCTCTCCAAGTACATCTTACAACACGGAGCATCTCTTCTGAAGTCTCAGCTAAGAACTCCACTGCATGGACACATAACCCAAAGTTCCCATTCAAATATGCTTTTCTGTTTTGATTCCCCAAAAGTGATCGGAAGATGTGAAAGAATCATTATTGCAAAACTGTAGGTTTGTATTTCAAAGCACATTTGAAGCTCGATAAGCTGCAAAAAGTACTTCAGGCAATGAAAGAATTTCAAATCTCACGCTGAAAAATGGAAAAGATAAGTAATGAAGTTGCTCTTGGCACACAGTTAGGTGGTCTGGGTTTGTATTTCATTGTTATTGTGGGGTAAAAGTCAGATAACATCATCATGTGTATTCCCCTATAGAAATTTCTAATATAGGACATAGAGTGATAGTGAAGGGTAGATAAGAGAATTCTGTAAAACTCATTGAAGTCATCTTACTCCTAAGAACAAGACAAACGAAGGGCATCTGTAAATAGTACTTTGTGGAAATGTGATTCTAATTGAAGGTGCTGGCATTTCTGATAGCCCTGAAAACTCAGATTCTCAAGTTTATCCATGAAGATACAGCAGAGCTTAAAGCAATCAGAAGCAATTGCCTGCCAGGATGCCTAGAAGAGCTGCTGCTAAAGGAGAGGGGCTATTTATGCCATATGGCCCCCTCAGAAGTAGACACCCCCAATGTACCTGTCAGCAAGGGAACTGGCTACTGCCAGCTTGTTTTGATGATTCAATGCAAATATCATACATGTTCAGAGAAAGGCTCATTGATGGCAACAACAGGAATGCCTGGTGCTAAATGAATCAGAAGCACATCGAGTCAAGCTTTGGATAGGAGTACATGATGGTAAGCATGAAGTAGTGTAGTACAAAGAATCCGGAATGGTTTTAAATAGATGCTGGAGATGGATCAGGAATCAGAAGGTAGGATGAACAGTGGGACAGTGGCATAGGCCATGCCCCATTATTGCCTTTCAATGTGTGTTTTATTCTGGCTCTCCCTGGCTCATTCCTGGGACTTCAAATTTCAAATTGTGTAGGTTTTTTTGTTTTGTTGTGCTCTGTTTTCTGTAAGTGCTGCACCAGAGTGATCCTCTTGAAACAAGTATTGCTTGGGTGAAATGTACATTAACCTAAATCAAGACCTCTGTAGCCATTTTTGGTACCCAAGACATTTTGTTTAGCTCAGGTTTCTGTGGGCTACATCGAATTCTGCAGACTACAGATACCCTAGATATGTAACTACAATCAGCTTCAGCTAGCTAAGTGCATTGAACATAATCCAAATGAGAATGCAATTAATTAATTAATAAGTTTAATTAATAAGTGGAGAGAGTGTAATTAACTTTGCAGATTGCATTTTGAATTTTCTTTGCTTATATGTCTTCTAGGTCCTCCTGCTTGTAAGTGGTTTTGGAAAGTTGCATTCTTTTGTATCATGTGAATAAAGGGATTCCAAACCCACTGTAACACCTTACAGAAGTGCTGAAATACACTTGGCATATAAAGGAACACGGCACTTTCAGACAGAGATGTCTGGACTGCTAAAGCTGGCAGCTCTCTGGGAGGGATAGAATCATACAATTGTTACGGTTAAAAAAGACCTTGAAGATCATTGAGTCCAACCACTCACCTCACAAGCCCGTCACTAAACTAAACCATATCCCTCAGTATTTCATCTAAACGTCTTCTGAATATCTCCAGGGATGGGGACTCCACCATCTCCCTGGGCAGCCTGTTCCAATGCTTATAACCCTCTTGGTGAAAAAGTTCTTCCTAATGTACAGTCTAAACCTCCCCTGGTGCAAATTGAACCCATTTCCTCATGGCCTGTTATTCGTTGCTGGAGAGAAGAGATTGACCCCCACCTCACTACAACTACCCTTCAGGTAGTTGCAGAGAGTGCTCATGTCTCCCCTCAGCCTCCTCTTCTCCAGGCTGAACACTGCCCAGCTCCCTCCGCCACTCTTCATCAGACTGGTTCTCCAGACCCTTCACCAGCTTTGTTCCCTGTCTCTGGACACGCTCCAGCACCTTCATGTCCTTCTTGTAGTGAAGAGCCCAGAACTGGACACAGTATTCAAGGTGTGGCCTCACCAGCATCAAGTATAGGGGGACAATCACCTCCTTGGTCCTGCTGGTCACACTATTACTGATCCAGGCCAGGATGCCCTTGGCCTTCTTGGCCACCTGGGCACACTGCTGCCTCATGTTCAGCCACTGTCAATTAACACCCCCAGGCCCTTTCCCTCCAGCAGCTTTCCAGCCCCTCTGCCCCAGCCTGGAGCGGTGCCTGGGGTAGGTGTGGCCCAAGGGCAGGACCTGGCACTTGACCTTGTTGAATATATGGTATGATATGGATATGGTGCCTGGAGCACTGGAAGTTGCTGTGAAAAGATTAATAGAGCAGTGAGGGTAACTGTGGGCTGAAAAGGCAATTGTATAGGAGCCCAGTTCTGCTCACTGATTGCCCAAGTGAAATTTAAGTAAGAAATGGAAATCCCTCAGCCTCAGCTATGATGGAGATTCTGATGCATCCCTAAGTGAAGATGAAGGGTGGGAACTTCTTTCCTTCCTGGCACCTTTGATGTGGATTCAGTTGTGAGACATTTTCAGTTTTGGAGGCAAGTTCTGGCAAGACCCTGATTATTGAGATGAGTGAGTGTTGCGATGCTTTGGTAAGAGGCAAAGTGCTGAGCCCTGCCTTGGCTGAGATTCTTAAACACCCCTAAGGAAAGCTGAAGGGCATGATACTGAAATGGCAGAAGAATGAGGCTAACTTTGTTAGGAACAGTGTAAGAACAACAATTAGGCTTGAAACATTCTGCTATTGTATATGCATGGCAGAAGCAGAAACGTGGGTAGGATTAATGGGAAGTGGAGTCAAGAACGTATAACAAACTGCCCATGACTGAGGTCCATGAGTTAGTGGTGGGCTTGGCAATGTGAGGTGAGAGGTTGGACTCGATGAGATTAAAGGTCTTTTCCAAACAAAATGATTCTATGATTCTATGTCTGCTAAACAACAAAGAGATGAGGGGAAAGTGAACTGTGTTGGAGGAGATGGGGACCACTGACCCACAGACCACTGACTCCAGTCACAGCCCAGACTCAGAAGGCAGAGAAGGCAAAGTTGGCACGGTACCAATTTATATGCTAACCATTTATTGGAATATTAATGCATATGTATTAATGTACTGACTATATAGGAAGTATGTGTTTAAATAATCTCAGTTTTGGGTCCAAGGTGTGCTGCCCTGGGGCAGGCACCTGTGCATGGGCATTGCTGTAATAAAAGAGAGTTATGTCTGTCCTGTGTGTGAATTGGGCACCCACACAGCAGGTGATGAACCCTGTCAACACTATTGGGAAAAATATCAAAGCATCAGTTTCAGCTGTGAGCTAGAGGAGCCCTAATATGCTGCAAGACTCCTCAGCTTTAAAACACCTTTCAGGACAACATGGGCAGGCAGGCTTACTGCTTCTGCTGACAAGTTAACAATTAGTTAATTGGCATTGCTAATTACAATGTTCATTAAGCAATCCCAGGTGGTGGGTTTACCCTTCCTATCTGTATCACTGAAACATTCTGAACAGGATTTCATGCACAAGTGGAGGTAATGGCACTTTCTATCTCTCTTGCACACAGACAAAGCACAGTAGCATAAGTGATATTCAGCCTCTCATGTCAAGTACTTCAGCTCCATCTGGGGTTACTTCCTGGCCCCATTTCAAAGTAAAGAAACCCATCATTCTGTTACAGAAATACTACTCTATTTTGGTCATTAATTTCGACACACTTTGTCCAGTAGAATAAAGAGGTTTAGTTTAATGAAGGTGGTACCATTAATAATGCATGGGACTTGTGGAGAAACAGTGATTTACATTGCTCAAATATGGTACAAGCAGTAATTAATAGTAATTGGTGTCACCATAATCTCAGAAATAAAATCCAGAAAGGAAGGAAGCATTAGGCTTCATGGAATCAGTCTTTTCAACACTGTTTTCTGGGTGGCTGTGACTACTGGTTCAAAGCAAATCACGTGGGTTACAGGTTGTTGCAGGGATGCCCCACTGACTTCTGCTCCTCAAGATATCAATTAACATTCGGGAGTCCTGGGATTCTGGTGCACTATTTCCTCATCTTTACCCCAGGAAAGCCATATACGTCAGGCTTTTCTCCAAGATTCTACTCTGTGCCCCTCTACCAAATAGATGCAGTAGCTTTGTTCATATTTCAGGTGGATATTCCCTGGCTTTTTCTAGAGCTTTTATCTCTTTAGTTCTTTTTTATTTTTTTCCCTCTCCTACCCTATGCTTTAACTTCAAGGCAATGGTTAGAAGCACTGGCTGTAACAGGTAATGTGGATGGTATTTCTGACTGAGGTGTTTTGGAGTGAAAGGAATAAAGCATCCGTGCCTCAGTTTCCAAGTTCATGCAAAGTTGCAACTACCCGATAAAAGACACTATATACATTCAGAGTAGCATTAACAGACTCAGGCAGCTCTTCTGTAGGGCTCCAGAAATACTTCATTAACTTCTGTCACTGTTAGTATGACTTTGTTTAATTATCTAGATGGTCTTCAGTTTGGAAAGCTTCTTGTGAGGTGTTAACATGAGTGATGCTACCTGAAGTCTGTGAGGGTGATTTCAATAGAAATGTGTTCAAGCACTACATTGTCCAGTCACTACTTTTAATTTCTGTTCTTTTGCAGAGGAAAACACCCTGTATGTTTTCCAAGCACTCTGTGCACTCTCCACTCTCTCTGAAGATGAAGTTGCTTATTTCAATGAAATATTCATGCCATAGAGGTGAAGACTGTGCAGCCAAATTTGCTTTCGAACACTCTACAGAAAGAGCTTTAAACTGTGTAAATAAACTGTGTACAAAGCTATTCTACTTAGAAGGTGTCATTCAAATTCTTTAGCAAGTGTATCATTTGAGTGCTTATATAGTTATGGAAGGGTAAACAAAATGCAATCCTACTTAAAAGTCGAAGGCTAATCAAACCCCTGAAGTCTCCTTTCTCTTTGATTCCTTACAGCTCACTGTTTTTGCTCTTTTTCAGGCTTTTCTGGAAACTGCTGAAAAGCCCTTGAGAAAAGCTCATCAGGAAAGGATGACCTCTCCTGCCAACTAATTTTAATATATTCTTTATAGGCATTGACTAGAACAGTTATGTTCATGTTGCAGTGTACTCCTTGGAGAGTTTCAGAGCTCTATACACAGAGGCAGATGGAATTTTACAAGGTAAAAGTGTATGGCTCTGGTGTGTGGTTCGGTTGTAAAGCACTGAACACTTGGAGTTCAGCTGGTGCATGGAGCAGGCTCTGCTTGGGGCTGGGCTGGGCTCTCAACCACAGGGAACACAGAACATTCACAGCATGTTGACCTCCAGAGGAGACCCTTTGGGTCTGGCCAAGATATCTTTCCTTGATGAAAGGAGTCTTTTATCCCAGAGTTTCAAATCCACCCCCCTGCTGCAATTTTCCTTTAAACTGTTTTTGTTTGGTGTTTATTTTTTTTTGGTTTATTTTAGTGTTTCAGTTGAACTTTCTTTTTTTAGCAGATTTTTAATTATCTCAGTGCCATACTGAAATGTGGCTGAGATGGAGACTCCAGCTGCTTTTGAGTCATGTCTGCAGATCACATAGGTATCTCTACAGTAACTGATCCATGTTGGAGAGAAGGGGAAAAAAGCTCAGAACTAAAGGTTAATTGTTATCTCTTTTACACACATTTTGTGCAACTCCAGTGTTGCAAACTGAGCATCCAAGTAGGATGAGATTTTTAAGAAACTGAGCATCTGTTTTGTTACTTGGGTGTCCAAAGAAGTTCTTGAAATATTTTAGAAACCATGACTCCTTTTTTTTGAGACACTCTCATGCATGGGAAATCCTGGGCAACTTGTTTTTTAAAGGAGGAAAGAAAGTACTTGTCATTGCAGAGGGAAACCATTCTCTTCTTATATAATACAAAAAACCCCTACCTGTCATTCTTTCTCTGATCAGGACAGGAATAACTTTTGTGTGATCACATCCTAGCAGGCTATCTAGAAAAAAGCACAATGAAAAATCAACTGATTAAACAAATCAAGAGACAAAATTTTGCTTGCTTCATCTACTGCAAATTAACATTCTGTACAAAGCTTGGGAAATTCTTTTGCTACTTGACCTACACCTAATGTACTGGAGATGTAATTATTTGCAACACATTGGTCTTCAAATGGCTTAGGTCTTTAAAATATGTGCTGTCAGTGTGTCTGATTTCTCTTTCAGGGGATTTCCAGACTGATTTAAGAAAGCAACCCATTCATTTACTTTAAAAACTGAAGTATGTGTTGACTAGTTTTCTCTCCTTCAATATTTGCTGGTTCTGTGAAAAAGCTTAAAAACAACACTGACGTTTTACTGCATATCTGGAACAAAACTATTTGCTTCTAATTTCTTCTTACTTTTCATGGTTAAATGTTACGGACTTCAACGCTAGAGACAGATGTATCTATTCTAATAGACATGTCTTCTAGGTAGATGTATTTAATTTACTGAAATGCTGAGACAACAGGTAATGATGGGTTATAGTCAACTTAAAGATGGGACTGCCTAACCTAGATTATACTTTTAACTTCTTAAACATACACATTTGGGTTGTACTGCTCATGAAAACAAATTGTTTCTGTTTTTCCTGTATGTCTATTTTGTACATTAAGAGATTTGTGACCAGTATTTTTGGCTTTCTATGCACCCAGTACAACCCACTTAGGGAAATTTGTATCTTTTTTTGTGTTTACACCTATCAAAGTGACTCCCTTGGGTCAAACATTTGATATCCTTCTAAACTAGTACAAAAATTTCCAGCAATTTTTCATTATTTTGTTTATTCTTTAGGAAGAAATATCTCTGTGTGATCTTTTGCAATTAAAATTCTTCCAAGAGTTCTTAAGGAACTCCAGGGAATCTCTCCTTTCTCATGGATCTCATCAGAGTGAATTAATCTATGTTCAAATAAATTCAGGGATGTAATTACTTTATAACCTTTAAAAGATTAACTATGTCCCTAACACACTCACCCATGTTTTGATCACCCTATTGCAAAGGCTTCTGCCTTACCTTTACAGTAAACCAGTAAACCTTCAGTGTCGTTTTCTTCTTACTCCCTAACAGAACAGAAGAGTTAGAATTTGGGTGAAAACCCATGAGTTGTGGATTCATAGTGTAACATTTTGTATTTCTGGCTCTGCTTTTCCTATTTTTTGGGAAAATGCAACTCTTGGAATCTATGAGTGACATTCTGAGTGTAGGAACTCTTCTTCAGCCAAATGAAGAAAAAGTCGCTAGGGATGCTCAGGACTGATACTTTCCTAAGCAGTAAAATATTTGTCAGTAAAATGAGAAAAAATTACATCAAGTGCTTAGAAAACATTCCCTTTCAGCATATATTAATGAAAAAATGTCACAATGTCTTGCAGTTCTGTAGTTATTGCCTTTCCTTATTTCCAAATCAAATCTGACAAACACAAAAAATGCCTTGCATTAAAACTCTTATGTCTCATAGGCTGGTTCTTCCCTGCATGCTTCTAACCTGAAAAGCTCTGCTTTTTGGGTACACTTTTTAAGTATTATTGATGATTTATACACTAGCTTCCTCACAAACCTTTCAGTCGTGCATGATTACCAGGAATAAAATGTCACAAGTGTTTACAAATGGTTTGCAAAAGCCACAAAATGTTACAGATCCATGTCAGAAGTGCAGAAATGGAGAATCCTAACGCAAATGATGTCTATCCTAATTTACATGTCAATGAATATTCATAATAAAATTTACATAATGTCAGCAAATGTTCTGATTATCAGAATTTTAGTCTAAAAAATGTAATGTGGCACAAGTTTTAGGAACACCGTTAAACATTTTCTCCCTGTTTTTGGTGTCTCAGTGTGCTGGTATCCAGATGTTCAAGTGTCTTTATCTAACTGAAGATGTACAAGAGGTTTATCTGTGATTCTTAGTGTGATATTATCAATATGGTTTTAACAAACACATAAATTACACACGTGTATGTAGTCTAGAAAAAATTATATAGGTAAAATACTTGATTACCAAGCTGCTAAAACAAGACACTACGTCCCAAGCAGTAACACAGAGCTTTAGTACACAGGTATCCACTGGGTGAAGAATATTGAGATATACTGAGGCTACAGTATTGAGAATACTGAGATGCCCAGTTGCCTTATCTCCTGGATAATGAAGGTGTCTGGTAGTAATCATTTGGGAACTCTGAGCTGTTTGATGCACCTGGTGAGGGATTCATTGAGGTCCCTGAATTGAAATGCATAAAAAAACTGGGTTTTCCTGCACTAAAAGTTTGTATGGTTTCATAAGTACTGAATATGATGTCCTTTTATTTCTGACCAGCTGTTTAAAAGCGTTAAAGAAATCTACATCAGAAAAAGAATTAAATCCATGTTTGTTGTCCAACATGCTAAAGTCAAAGCCAGAAGGACTTTGACAGGTTAGTCAGCTAATAAAAGCTCCTTTTGAAGAGACTGGAAAGACTGTCTAAAATCTTGAAGACAAATTAAAATGCCTGATCAGATTCTGTTAGTAATTATTGCAGGATACCACTTGCTGCCTTGAGCAGTTGCATCATTTGTACACATCGTTTCCCAGCTGCAGAACCTCAAAGCAAGCAAAGATGAAGGTATTTGTGCAGCTGGATGTGCGTTTGATGATCTGGGATGAAAGACACAAAAACTAAAGCAGTGATAGTTGAAAGTATCCAGAAGGACTACTGAAAAGAAAGACATGAAATGTCTTATCTTGAGTAAAGTGGGTGATTACAGCTCTGCATTTTATCACTACTTGACTCTTCCACACACTGACTGCTGCCCAGTTATTTGTACATGAGACATATTAGGCTAGTACCTGACTACCTGCCTAATGGTCTGAACATGGAAGGAAGAGAAAGAAGGCTTTTTGTTCTGGATAGCCTGTCTGGTCCTATCTTCTGGTGGAAAAGTGTAGCATATGGCAAAGATGCCAGCTGTCTCCCAGTTGTCTGCTTGTAATCTTCATAAATATCCACTGAGAAATGCTAAAGAAATTAGAGGAAAGCCATATGGTGCTTTTCTGGTATGTTAAATGCTGCAGGAAAGAGCCTTAAAGTTATTATCAAGATGAAAGAGGAAGGTGTCGGGTATCCCAGTCGCATATTATCTGAGTGTATTGTTTATGTTATTGAAGGATTTTGCAGAGAAACATCAAATTGTCATCATTTAATAAAGAACATTATTTTGTTGCTAGTGTACATCCCATAGAGTCAAAGAGATGCCTACTAATTTATGTGACTTGCAAATGAGGCCAGGCCAGGCCACCAAAGTAGATGAACGTGTCTGTTTCCCTCTCTGCTTTCTTTAAGTATTTTCTTGATGTTATGTCTCTGGTTTTATTTGCTAATGAAATCAGTCCTTGCCCTGAAGTGTATCAGTAGTACTGTATTTCCATGGTGCTTTCATTTAAGGCCATGAACACTTCTAAGTATTTGCTACGGCTTAAGACATGAAGCAGCAAAATGTCAGATTGCTGATACATTGGAGACAAGTGAGGCTCAGGCTGTTATAGTTCCTGGTCATAAAGTTCCCAATTCCTTTAACTTTCCTGCTCTGAAGAACAAGAATACGTTCCTAGCTTCACCCATTACAATTACTGTCCCACCTTGTGACAGGATTCAGGATGAGAAGAATGAAACTCTGCTTCTACTGATTGATACTCTCAGGTTTTTTTGGCTACAGATGTTTGCTACATTCTGTCAATATGTGGCCTTGTAGTAAGAGCAGAATTACAGGTCAGTATATGAGGGAATAAATTCTTGAGGTTTTTCCAAGACCTGACTGAGGCACCTGGTGCAACCTCATGGCCAACCCTCTCTGAGCAGGCAAGAGCACTCCAGACCTCCCTTGCAACCTCAACTGCTCTCTAAGTCTGCAATTTTTATGACAAATTCACTCTTTACTGAAGCTTGTAAGCTTCTTCTCCAGAAACTATCCACATTTATGCCTCAGCCTGAAGATGATGGGCAGTTCCTTGAAGTTACTAACACTTTAGTGAGTATAGTACTAACTGTAGGTCTAAGTCACATCCTGTCACAAAATCACTGCTTCATTTGCTTGTGTTCTTTTGTTTAAAGTTGAGCAGAATGGCTAAGGCAAATTTGGGAAACACGGACAGGAACGTTCACATTTTAACTTGTTTATCCCAAGCACATGGCATTTGCAACAGAAAACATCACTGTGATCAGAAAGAAATGGTTTGAATCAGTCTCTGCTGGGTAATAATCAGGCATGGAAGTCCATCAAGAAGTATGTAAGGACAGCCCTAAGGAAACTTATGGTCACTGCCTCCCTTGTTGCACAGTGAAACCACAGGTCTCAGGGAAACACTTGTGTTTGGGCCTAGACCTACAACTGATGGCCTGAGGTGAAGAATCTCTGGGAAAAGGACTCATATTGCTGTTTTTTTTTTTTTCTATAATACGACATTCCATTTAACTTTGGTGCTGGCTAACTTCAAACACTTCTTAGTTTGACAGGGACTGACATTGTGCTTGGTGTCCCAAGACTTCTTTTCAAAGTCGCAGAACACAGTAGTATAGACATGGGTGATTTACTTCTCACAAGGTACCATGGTTTCCTCACATAAATACAACTACATAAGAGTTCATCTGGCAATAAAACACTTTCTGCTGCAAATGTGCAGGTTGGCAGTGGCAGCTCTGGGTAGTTCAGCTGTTTTGTAATTTATTAAGGGTTGCTGTTAGCACAGACATTTTAAAATACCGTTCTTTTCACCACCGTGAAGGATTTATAGTGAATTTTTCATGTGAAAACCATTCCGTATCCATTCACCAATATTTAAAGTCCCCCTGACTTTTAGGTCAAACACCAAATTATTGTTTCTTCAGAGGCAGACATCCACTGACATCTCACTCCTGCAGGGATGGGCACAGAACACTATGGGCTTTGCTTGCCTGGATAATGTTAGTGCAGAGCAGTCTTAATCCATGGTTGTAGCTAATGACAGCTCCAGTGATAGAAATAAATAGTAGTTTGTTTAGTAATGATACTGCTGCTAATAGTGATAATAACGCTAATTATGATAATAATAACACTTGTTTATTTGCATGCACTGCATAAACACTTTCTGCTTAGCTGCAGCCCAGATCAGCAAGTCAAGGCTCAAGAAATGAAGTCTGTTAGCTACGTTTTGGACAGACTTTGAGTGGTAGAATGTGAAACCTGGGGAAGGTCAGCCTGCCTAGGAAAGAAGTGGAGAAGCAAGATGACAATTTTCCTCTTCATTTTGTTTTAATTGCAGATAGCTAGGTGATTTTTCTTCCCTGATTGGCTTCTGATTTCTTCTTTCAGCTGTTCTTTTTGAGGTGGAGTTGTCTAAAAGGATATAATTGGTGAGCTGCTTAGGTTGTTCGTAACAAGCATTCCTTAGAGAAATAACTACAGAGAGCTCCCATTTTCCATTGCCTGACTGGTCATCTGAGTTAT
Organism: Colius striatus; assembly: GCF_028858725.1. Taxonomy (NCBI): domain Eukaryota; kingdom Metazoa; phylum Chordata; class Aves; order Coliiformes; family Coliidae; genus Colius; species Colius striatus. The sequence continues at coordinate 8,141,245 of NC_084764.1, forward strand.
TTGATATGGTTTCTATTTTCTGTGACTTGTCCAGAATAACAAATTCTTATGCATCTTCAGCTTGTCTCAATTTTCATTCATGAAAAATTTTCACGTCTGCAAAAATATGGGCTCCTGACAAACCAAACAAAGTTCAGCTGTGGAAGTCTTCACAAGAGGGAAGCTGAAAACACCATCGGAGCAACTCACTTGTCTTCACAGCTCACTTAGGTGTGCATTTGCAGGACTGAATGTGGGGTGAGAGAACTGCCACAGAAAAGGGACAGCAAAGTCATAGAGATGCTTTGTAAGGGGCTCGCAGAAGTCATGTGTACAAGTACAGACTGAGCTGCCTCTGAAGCACGTGGGGACTTGAGTGTGAGCCTTGATGGTACAGGAAGACGTTACTTACACTGTGATACTCTTTGCAGTGTGGTCTTGGTCTGCTCCCTGGTGTGCATGGCAATTGTGGACTACCTGCTTGCCAGGAGGAGACATGGGTGTACTCCACCTAACCATGGGGCCATTTTTCCTTGCAGGAAAAATGCACACAAAGGCTGGGAAGGCTCTTCAGTGTACTCCAACAAGATGCTTTGAACACAGAGATCATACAGCAACCTGTTTTAAAATGCCAATGCAGTCTTTAGGTTGAAGACACATGGATAAAGACAGTGGCAGAAACAGCTGTAATCTTAGGGCATGACTATTTGCCCAAATACTTAGAAGTGGCCCCATATATAAAGTACTATGACATAGCAAAATGAAGAGGTAGGCAAGGGACTAAATAGCTAAAATAACAATAGCTAAAGATGGGTTCAGTGCTGAAAGTAGGAACAACACCACAATTCTAAGTACGTGGGAGATGTCATGACAAGAGATAGATGAGTTTTGGCAGCAGTACTTAAATATCCAACATGGATAGTGGAAGTGTTAAGTGTGCTTTTAATTACCTTTGCACTAAATGTGCAGTGCTTTGCACTTTCTGGCCGTAAAGTTAAATCTGTGTTTACTGAAACAGATGGATAGATAAGCTTCCAGCCACAGAGCATTCATCCAGGAGCAAAAAATAAGAGACACAAATTCATATACAGATCAAGTTAGACTACAGAAGATTTTGAATCATAGAATCCTTTGAATTGCAAGGTAGACCTTGTGGGTCTGTTCCTATACACAAAAGCAATTGATTTTGAAGCTTTAATGTTACTCATTTCTACAGACATTTTCCAGGATAATATTCATGAGGATTTTCATAGCAAGAGTATGTATTGGAACTTACTAGTTTTTCAAGACATTCTGAGCTAAAAGAGATTGAAGTAGGATGGACTTTATCTTGTTGTCATGGTTTGACATGACAGTTGTTTTCTGGTAAGGGGGAAGGGGCTGTAAAGATGGCTCCTGTAAAGAGTTGCTCAAAACACTCCCCAGCTCTGAGCCAGACCCACTTCTGAGGCTGGGCCAATTAGACGCCTCCATGATCATTTTATAAGAAGAAGTCGGAAGAGAAGGCTTCTTTCTGTTCTTTCTTCTTTGGTCCCTTCTTCTTTTCTGGCTGTTGGTGGTCCAAGGAGTGGGAAGAGAGAGAGAACCAACCATGTGGACTCCAAGGTCAGTGAGAAAAGAGAGGAGGAGATGTACTGGAACAGAGACTCCCCTGCATTCTACAGAGAGGACTGGTGAAGCTGAGATTTGTTTGCATTTTGCTAAAGACCCTGCATGGGGGGCAGTGACTATGGCCAGAGGTGGCCGTGTCCTGTGGGAGGGACCTCATATTCACAGAAGCTGTAACTGTGGGGAAGAACCCACACGAGAGAAGTTCGTTAAGGACTGTGTCCCATGGGAGGGGACGAATGCCAGGAGCGGTCCTCATCTGAGAAGAGAGAAGCGACAGAGCCCATCTGTGAGAGACTGACCACATCCCCCATTTCCTGCCCCCCTGAGCCGTTGAGGGGGGAGGATGTAGAGATGTTGGGAGCAGTGAGCTGTGCCTGGGAAGAAAGGAGGGATGGGGGAGGGAGATCTTAAAGTGTTGGTTTTAATCTTCTCATCATCCTACTCCCTTTTTGTTTTTATTCTGTTCTGTTTCTTGTAGAATAAACTTTCCTACTTTCCTCTCTAAGTTGAGTACTGGAGTCCGTTTTGCCCGGAACCGTAATTGGCAGTGAGCCCTCCCTGCCCTTGTCTCAATACACAACAACCTTGGTAATCTTTTTACTCCCATTTCGCTGGGGCCTCCACCATCCTAAGGAGGGTGGGGGTGGATGGGGGGCACTAAGCGAGAGACTGTCGTGGCGCTTCATTGCTGGCTGTGCAAAACCATGACACTTGTCAGTTCAAGCTTCTGTCCATTGTGTTTCCTTGCTAAGGCAGAACTGATTTAAGCAGGGGACTAGGGAGCTGAGACAGCATCATGGGAGATGTATCTGCTTTCAGCTGCTTACAGACGGGACAGGTAAAGCTGTGCCTGGCAAAACCTGGGTTCTTCAAAGGAAAGGGGTATTTATTCATCCACTGAGCTACTGATCTTCAAGTTTCTATTCCTACTCTCATTATTCCCTAGTTCCACTTTTCTGATAGTGGCAGTGTCTCAGCTTTGGAAGTCTTTTTGTGCAATATGTGATGCAATGCAAAGTATCCACATTTATGATGTGTTTACTTGTAGTATTGTGTCATCAAGATGAAAAGGGATAACACTAGTTGGTTACCCTGACATGAATGTCTGAGAATGGATATGGTGTGTTTTCACTCAAGGTGGACAAAGACCAGATGAACAATGAGATCCCCATTTCATTCTGCCTTGCAGCTCCTTTATTGAGCTCCCTATAAAATATCATTGCCTTTGTTCATGAGAGTTATGTGCATCAGGAAGCACCTGCTGTTCTCTCTAACCATTTGAAAGCAGCTCTTTAATGCAATACCACTCTTTCCATCACCCTGACGAATTCACAGAGAAACTCTCCACTGGTTCTCTTAGTGAGTGCCTTGTTCCATTATGAGGCTGACAGAAAATCTGTTATTAGGACAAATTCAAAACTCAACAAACAAATCAATGAGAGAGAGTTTTAATGCTTTCACAGTGGAGTCAGCTCTGTCAGAGAGAGATGTAAAACTGGCATGTATTGACTTAGTGGACTGGTGCACATTTGGTCACATCAACACCTACCAGAAATCCCTCGGGTTTTCGAGGGTTCTTCCGAACTCTAATGAATACAAATGCTTATATTTGGAACATGTGATTCTTTCTCAGACAGTTGTATTTGTGTGCTTACAACTGCTAAAGAATTAATCTCATTTTTAACAGGGAGGGATATTTTAGAACACATCAACCCAATCCAGATAATGTGTTGCCAAGTCCAGCACTGTGATATAAATATTGTATCTATATGTACATGCATAAGCAGCCACTAGAGCTATGTGATTAGAGGAGTGCATCAGAGTCCTTCTTCTCTGCCTCCACATTTCCAGTGCCACCTGGAAAATTCATTCTATCTGTTCTAGTAGAGTGAAATACGCCATTTTTCTATTTGATTTGGAGCTCTTTTCACTCTGTGGTTTTACTCTCTTGGTGAGATGTCATATTTTTAAAAGTAAAGGTGTGTGTGTTGAAAATACAGCTGCTTCGTTGCAACAGCTCTAGGTAGCACGTGAGGGTTGAGAGGAGCAGAGCATTCCTCCTGCCTGGCTCATTTCAGGTTGGCTGTGGTAAGAATTGACTGAACTAAAGAGCCTGATGCCTGAGATTGCAGCACCAATAAATTGCTTGTATGCAATGCATTGACAGGTTTAGAACATGAAATCTGCATCTGCACTTTTTATCCTCTTCAAATTCAAGCAGGTATAAAACTGTGAGGCAACTCATTAGTTTTAAATCACTCTGCCTGGTCAAGGCTTTAAACACCAGGTGGTCCAAAACAGAAAGCCCTGAACAGTGATTTATGACAGATCAGGGATTGAAGATTTCTTTATTTTTATGCTTCAATTTTTACAGGGAATAAAGTCTGGTGGCTTAAACACAGTGTAGTTCTTCCACATGTTGCTTTAGCTTTTTTAGGCTAATAGCAACTAAGTGTGTTACTGTATTACAGCTCCTTGTTACCCTCTGAATTATTTTATAGGCACTCATATCTCTTAAAATGCAACAAAACATTTGGCACTTTACTTAAATGTGTTCAGCTTTTCAGTTGAGAACTCAATGTACACAGAGACTGAATTTCCTTCCTATAACCTGCTGTGCAGTGGAGGTGATGGTATGTGTCGCTACTGACACAAACTAAAGGCTTTCTACCTGAATGTTGGTAATGCATGTTTTAGTTTTTGTTTTGTTTTGTTTTTTTTAAATGCCTACTTCAGAGGGCATTTGTTTGGTTTATACAGCCCTTTGGTAGCTGTAATGGTGACAATAAATGGCTCATGAACTAAAGGGACTGTTATATACCAGTAGGTGACGGATTAAGAGAGCTTTTGGCCTCCTCTGGTATATGAACAGGCTGTTTCACCTTAGTACACTCCATGATCATAACCCATAGACTCGCTTGCTCATTAGACTTTCCCTCTTGTTTTCTTCTGTCTCATTGATATAGGGAAATGTTCTGACTTGTTGGAAAATCAGATGGACATGACACAGAACATGAATCTGTGTTTCCCTATCTGAATGTTCGTGACCTGAATGCTTCCTAAATTGTGCAGAGGAGAGTGCAGACAGACTCTGCTGAGTAAAACCATATGAACAATGCTTCTATCGGCCCCTTGAAGCAGATAAGCCCGTGAATAATTCATCACAGGAGAGTGCCTGGCTCTTCTCTGGTAGCTCCACAATAGGTCACAAGTGACTAAACTCAGAAGAGGATGTGTCCTCAGTATAATTAGTCTTCCTTTAACGCCACTGAATTAGCACTTCTGTTTTATTGTACCCTGAAGCTAAAATGATTATTAGGTTATAGAACAAGCAAATTATTGCTAGATGCCTTGGGCAGATTACTCAATAGTTTCTCACGGTCACTTTATGAACTGCATTTCACATCATCAGAAAAGCTTAAGCTGGGAAAATTGGTAAAAAGACAAATACTACCTTACAAATAAGAAAGAAGGCTGCAGAGGTAGGTAAGAAAGAAGAGTTGTCCAAGTTTCAAACTTGTGTGTATGTGCATGTATGTTATATGGCATGAGCTTAACACATCAGGCGTTGTTCTTATGTCATAGCTGCTCAAATTGTTTCTTGTCAATGAGGAAATGATTAAAAAAAAGATAAAATTGAAAATAATTTGAAAAACTGTAAAAAAAAACCCAACCCAAAACCCATTCTGAGGCTCACTGTTGTCCTAAAATAGTCCTTTTGTTTGCGTTAAGCTTAATCTGTTCAGAAACCCAACATGAGGGCAACCAAGGGACTATTTTCCTGGACCAATTTCACAGCTAAATTACCCTCTCTAACCTTGCTTAGAAATTATAGGAGCTCTTGCTGCTTGATTAGTTCTTCCCAGTCCTGCCTTCCAGGTACAGGGCCTTGAACAGAGGTTCCTTGGCTGGAGTCACTGCACACAGACTTTCGAGTGCTTCAGGAGCTCCATCATAATGAGCTTGATGCTGCTTTCCCAGAGGACTGTTGTACAAGTGGGTTTTTCTGATGTAGTTCATGGGGCAGGCTCCCCAGCAGCTCTGTCATGGTAACCAAGTGGCATGATGGGATGTCAGGCTGAGGGGGACAATGAGCAGCAGTTCTCAGAAGTGAAATTGCAGCCAAAGCTGTCACATTGGGAAATTAGAGTCTGTGTCACTTTGTACATAGTCTTTTGGTCTGAACAATTCCAGGTCCATCTCCTGGTCATTTAAGCCTGCTCTCAAGTTCCTCTGAGCTGCTGCTACTTCACACGCAAACCCCCCACACCATTTCCTTCCTCTTCCACCAGTTGGAATGGAGCGAGCAGAGCCCTGACATGAAGGATGGAGGTGGGACAGGCTGCTCCAAGTGCAAAAGTGGAGAGACAGTGCCTGAAGATGGCTCAGCACCAGCCTGTCACATTTGGATGGACCCACAGTCGGTCTGTTTGGTTGACTGCAGTTGTACCTGCAATGGTGAGTGTTGAGTTTTGGGGTTTCTTTGCCTCCCTATCTGATGGTTTGTCTTTAGTATCCATGCATTTCTAACACTAGATTTTTGCAATCTTTCCTGATAAATTGAAGTAGGAAGTATTAAAAATTGATGGGTGTGGGCGAAATTTTCTGTTCACTTTTGGAACCATCAAGAGTAAGCAACTCCACTTTTGTTGAAGCTTGTACCACACCTCTGTGAAGGTGCATGGGTGTATTTAATGTATGAATTTGAATCTAAATTTTATACACAGATTTAAATTGCATAAAAAATACACAGAGGTGCATCTTAAGTCATGAGGCAAGGATTTAGCAGAAAGTTCCTCCAATCGTGTTGCTTTATGTTGAAAAGAAGTAATTCTTAATCCTTTAGAGATAGATAAGTAACTTCTCAATACTTGAAGGTTCAGAAAAAGGAAAAAGCCAACAGGGCAGATGTCCTTCTGCATTTCCCAGTCCTCCTGGGAAGCATCTCAGGACCAAAACTGGTAATACACTTTATGACATGCAGCAATCAATTATCATTAAAAAAAGGGTTGTCTGGTAACATTTTAGAGCTCCAAATAGATACAGAACTGTACCTATATTATCAAGAATCTCAGAATAAACACATTTTTTACATGTTGTGGTGCTTTTTCATTTCCTATGTGGTTTTATTAACAGGCACCAGCTTTCAACCAAAGGCCTTGCACTTTCTGGCGCTGCTAAACTCAAGAAGCTCCTGGTAAAGAATGAGTAGCATAAAGTCAAACCAATAAGAAACTGGTAGGGGAACAATCAGGGAGAGCTTTATCTAAATGCAAATGACAAATTATCCACGTTGCAGATAGGTCAGTCCTTATAGGTGCGACAAACATGTAAGCTACAGTATATTTAAACAATGCTCTGGTTCCCTCAAAGTGCTGCACATCCCGTGGAACCAAATCTTCAGCTGTGCCTCATTGATATAATATATTTTTTGCCATTTTTGTGTCTGAAATACTTATTGCTATTTCCTCCACCCAGGCACTTCAAACATTGTGTTCCAATGATATCAAAAAGGTAGTTTTGAGCAGTTCAAAACTCTGCTAATTGTTCACTGCATAATGTTCTGTAATGCAAGTTATATGAAGATCTCAAGGTTCTTTTCCAGCCTCAAGGATTCTGGGATTCTATGGCTACAGTATGGTGATGTTCTCTGAGGTGAAATTCATGGTGTACTCTAAGGAGGCTAAAGTGCTGCTCATTCCCTGCATTTTAACTTATTTCTAACTCAGTTTGCAGAAACTTCTGTGTGTAAGACAGGAAGAAATGAATTAACCAAAAAGAAAATTTCAATATAAGAACCAATGAAAGACTTAAAGGTGAGTAATGTGAATGCAGCTGCTATGAAGCAAAATTTAGAGCTGTCTCCATGGCAGTGGCCTCCATGCTGAGACTCTCCAGCACATCCCTGCCTGCCTACCAAAGGGCTGATGGAAGGACAAGGGCACTGGTCTCACTCTCTCTCTTTTGTTTTTTGAACAAAAGCTATTAACAAAAGATTATTGGATGGAACTTGGGTGATGTAATTCCCAGTATTATTAAGTTTCCATATTGAGCCCAATAAAGCTGTAGCAGACTGAAGCTTGGCAAATGTGTGGACACAGCATGTTGTTTATTGGTACAGCACAACCCCATGCATGTTATCTAATAGAAATGAGGGTGTAGCAGCCCCATATTGGTATTCTAAGTAATCTCTCTAGGGTGACAAAACATGATGGCTGCAGACTATAACTAAAAGTGATGACAAATGAGCTGGGAATAGATTATTGATAACCTATTCAAATGATAACAAATTCAACAGAATGTACACACAATAATTTGAGTCCTATCTTGAAGCATCCTGAAAGATGTGCAGGTAAATGTCAGGGTTAAATTAAAGCTTTAGTGATGGATATGGCTCAGAAACAAAACTGCATTTTCAGTAGGTGTCCAGAACACTGGAATGCCATGCACTTAAAAACTGTGTCTGAGTGTGATTTTCACATTGGGACCAATCTGGAGATATTTCTCTTATAATTTTACCTAAACTTACTGAACTGAACAAGGACATTGAAAACAGTGTAGTATGTTAAGAAAGATAAGTTGTACAGAATTACTTGTAGGTTTCCATGGCAATACCACACTGAAGCTCTATGATTTACCAGTACTGAAGCTGACAATAGTGAGACAAAGAGGAACCTGTCTTTATCGTTGCTCACCTAAGGAAAAAGAATTTTCAGAACTCTGCTAATCACATGCAGTCCAACCTTCTCTTCAGAGGATGCAGAAATGGAATTTTCTGCAAAGCTTATGAGCTTCTGGATCCTGTGCAGGATGGCATATTTTCCAGATTTGCTTAGAATCCTTGGATAGTTCTCACATTGATGTGAACAGCCCAGCCTTTATGACCTATTTCAGATTTCAAAGCATATGATAACTATTTACCCAGTGGTAATATAAAATTTGCAAGGGCAGAAATTCCAGTTTCAATTTACAGTTAGAGCTTTGTGAGGAACATATATGTGCATGTGTTCATTATCTGTTTACTGATTATGATTACCACTGGATTGAGTATTTTACATGACAGTTAGTGAAGACAGAAAAGAAGATGGAAGAAAGAGAGACAATTCACTTTGGATATACTTCAAAAGTCTAGGTGAAGTTCAATGAAATTTTGCTTCAAGAAGAGCTTTGCTCTGAAGAAGTTAAAAGAAGTTTTTGAAGATGATTAAAAGCCAGGAAACAGAATTGATGTAGACTAGCAAAATCATGGTATGGTTTGGGTTGGAAGGAACCTTAGAGATTACATAGTCCCAAACCCCTGCCATGAGTAGGGACACCTTCCATCAGACCATGTTGCTCGAAGTCCCATCCAATCTGCTCTTGAACACTTCCAGGGATGGGGCAGTCATAACCTCTCTGGCCAACCTGTGCCAGGGTTTCACCACCCTCATAGGAAATAACTTCTTCCTGATATCTAATCTAAATCCTTCCTCTTTCACTTCAGAGCCATCATGCCTTGTCTTGTCATTACAGGCCCTTGTAAAAAGTCCCTCTCCAATTTTCTTGTCATCCCCTTTAGTTACAGGAAATCTGCTCTACGGTCTCCTTGGAGTCTTCTCTTCTCCAGGTTGAACATCCCCAATAACCCTCAGCCTGTCTCTGTAGCAGAGGGGCTCCAGCCCTCTGAACATCTTCATGGCCTCCTCTGGACTCGCTGCAACAGCTCCATGTCCATCTCATGTTGGTGTCCCAGAGCTGGAGGCAGCACTGCACTGTGTGGGGTCTCCCCAGAGCAGAGCAGAGGGGAAGAATCCCCCCGCTCGCCCTGCTGCCCACGCTGCTCTGGGTGCAGCCCAGGACAGGGTTGGCTTTCTGGGCTGTCAGCATATTGCAGGGTCATGTTGAGCTTCTCATCAATCATCACCCCCAAGCCCTTCTCTGTAGGATTTCTCTCAATCCCCTTGTTGCCTAGATAGTTTTTCACAGGTTATTTTCCCCCCAGAAAACTGTTTCCCCTAGTTTTCTCAGTTAGAGCTGTGAGGTGTAAGTTTCTCAGCAATTTACCTTCCATAATTTTCACTAATTTGACCCTGTAGTGAAATTAAATGTTGTCTCTTGAAATTCCTGTATTGGGCAAAACCCACAAAGCCCTTCTTTCTTGATGTGATTTCATATCACTGGATCTTGTCTTTGGCAACAAAATTAAGTAAGCAAACCAGACTGAATAGATATGTGAAAAAAAAGTATAAAACTAAGTGATGCTTAATCAGCCTCACTCAAGAAGCATATTCTCAGAAAAAATTCTACTTGATTGACTGTGTTTTATGTTTCAGATTTTCTGATCTCTCCTTGTACCACAGCAATGGTATTATTTATTTGTATTTTTCATGGAATAAACGTTTGCACTTTGAGTTCAGTTTTGTTGCCTTTAAGAAAAGAGTCTATCTCAGCAGGTACTTTGGGTAGTTATAACATAACACAAAATAACATCTATCAAACTATTTTTTTTTTTGCTGAAAAGTACCCCAATTCCAAGATTAAAACTATATAAAAATGGATATTATTATTGTTGGTGTCATTATTATTGTATTTATCTTTTTTTTCTAGGAAGTGATTTTACAGCTCTGGATAAGTCTTAAATATAATCCATCAGGCATGAAACATTTGGCCAGTTTACCAGTGATGTCGAGCTCTGTTTGTTATTAGAAATTTTTCATATGGGCTAAGAGAGGCCCAATAGACAAAAGGTCTAAGGGGCAAAAGATCAAACTCACTCTTGGACTCACTGAAAGAGCTGCCAAAGCTGACAATCCAAAGCAAAAAGCAGTGGAACATTGGCTGTGAGTGTTGCCAGCATGATATTTCATTCTGAAATGAAGGCTGTCACCTGTTAATCATGTTGATGACTAGTCTGTAGTCACATTAGTGTTCTCTGGATATTGAAATATCAGGTTCCAGCCAGTTGACTTGACAGATTTCAATGGCTGTGATAGGAAATACAATCTATTTACTGTCGTACGACATTTGGAGCTTCCTGTTTCAGAGGGGAATATGAGGCTGCCACATCATCTGTTGTAACAAGGCATTGAGTTATTATGAAATCAAAGTACAGTTATTAATGAATGGTTAACTTGAGCTGCAACTAAAATGTGGAATGCCACTTTGCATTTCTCTCATATGCCCAAAATGATATTAATTGACACACCAGAAGGCTGTGCTGCCATTCAACAAGACCTGGACAGCCTGGAGAGTTGGGCAGCGAGAAATCTAATGAAGTTCAACAAGGGCAAGTGTAGTGTCTTTCATGAACTCTTAGAGTAGTGTAGGGGAAAGGGACCTGGGGGTCCTGATGGGCAGCAGGATGACCATAAGCCAGCCGTGTGCCCTCATGGCCAGGAAGGCCAATGGCATCGTGGGGTGTTAAAAGGGCTGTGGGCAGTAGGCCAAGAGAGGTTCTCCTCCCCATCTGCTCTGCCCTTGAGACCACATCTGGAATATTGTGTCCAGTTTTGGGCCCCTCAGTTCAAGAAAGACAGGGAGCTGCTGGAGAGAGTTCGGCTCAGGACCATAGAGATGATGGAGTGCAGTATCTCCCAAATGATGAAAGGCTGAGGGAGCTGGGGCTCTTCAGCTTGGAGAAGAGGAGACTGAGGGGTGATCTCATTAATGTTTACAAATATGTAAAGGGTGGGTGTCAGGAGGATGGAGCCAGACTGTTCTCAGTGATGTCCAATGACAGGACAACGGGCAATAGGTACAAGCTGGAACATAAGAGGTTCCAAAAAACATAAGTAAAAACTTCTTCCCTGTTCAGGTGAGGGAGCACTGGAAGGGGCTGCCCAGATGGGCTGTGGAGTCTCCTTCTCTGGAGACATTCCAAACCCACCTGGATGAGTTCCTGTGTGATCTACTGTAGGTGGTCCTGCTCTGGCAGGGGGGTTGGACTGGATGATCTTTCAAGGTCCCTTCCAACCCTTGAGATTCTGTGATTTTGGATTCTTCATCATCGTGCTCTACTAGGGAGAACTAGAGAACTCTGCTCAAAACAATTACCCATTTCCTAGAGGTCATATAGATTTCCAACTCTAGACTATTAAATAGAATCCTTTCCAAATAATTCTTTTTTTAAACAACATGAATGTGAGGATACAATATTCAGTTTCAGGCTGACATATAAAAAGTATTTTACTTGGCTTTTTAGGACTGAAAATTTACCTGTTATTTCTTGCAGAAAATTGCAGGTTTAGAAAATGGGATTTCCTAGAAAGAAAAATATTCCACTCAAGATTCCACCACCTGCTTCAAGTTACAGACAACATATCTTTCTATATAGATGGTGTTATTAGAAGCTGCTTTGGGAAGATTAACATTTTTCTCACATTAAATAAAATAGGTTTTCATTGATATAGTTTTGCAAAACAAGGATATTTCTAAGTTTTTGGACTGTATTATTCTAATGGGAACTAGGCAACAAAATGTTTGTCAGTGGGCCAACCATTTACTTGCAATTAAAATATGGATAATGAAAGCATGCACAGGTGCATTCAATTGAATAAAAAACCTGAAAGCTATCTAAAGTCCTTATATTCCAGCTCATGAGCCAACCATCAGCTGATGGAGTTAGGAAGATAATTTCTTCACAGGCATCTTATTTCAAGATTTTCCCACATTTGTTAAGAACTAGACTTACATGTTCACCATCACTAGTTTTCCATGTTTATACGATCGTGCCTGCCTCCACTATACGATTTTCTCTGCCTCATGCCAATGTGAACACATGAATGGCACAGTATTGCCCAGGGAATGTGCAGAAGTGTTACTGAGAAAAAAGCATTTTGTTATTTTAAAGAATATTCTTCTGATGGGAAAAAAGCAGCAAAATATTTGTTAGAAGGCCAACAATGTTTTTCATTATTGAAATATGGCTTATGAGAACAAATGGCTCACAAGGCCCCTGAAAAGACTTTTTTAAACATCTGAATGTTGAGTATGGTGCTGAACTGATAAAGCGGCTTTCATCGTGATCTGCTTTATGCTTCTGTATTTTGAACAAAAGGACTTTAAAATCCTGAATGTTCTGCTTCTGCATCCACAAAAGTTAATAATAAGTTTCCATTAGCTTCAGTTGTATTGAAACAGACTCTGAATGGTTAAATTTTGTAACTTCCCATCAAAATACAGACATGTCGTTATCAGTGAGGCTTTTTATCTCAGTGGGAGAAGCTTGAGCAGCAACACATTAAGCAAGGAGAGCAGGGACAGAGATGTAAACAAACCCAAGGATTCTTGGCTCTTTCTCTTAGCTCTGAGTATTAGGCTGCAGATTCTGTAAGTTTGTTTTTTCGTACACTCAAAGCACTTTGAAATTGCCTCGTACACAGGTAGCGCCCAGGGCTGCTTAGGCTGACACGGTGGTATGTTCCAGGTAACACCTGCATTCATTGGAGCACATTCATTTTTGCTTTGTGAAAGAGCTAAATTTGTTTACTCATCAAGCAGATTTTCAAGCAAATATATTAGATATGGCTTTCACTCCTAATCAACAATCTGACAGCTTCTTAGGCAGACTCCTGTTCACCTATTTGTCTTTCTATTTGAAGGAACTTGCCAATCACTATTAAGGTTTCTTAATGAGTTTAGCTTGAAAAATCAGCTGCTGTGCTGCAGATGTACGTCCATCAATTTGCTTCTACACTTTCCATCAGGAACTTTAGCTATATGGTTATTTATCTATTAGAGCAATAAAACTGTCACAGCTCCTCATATAATCCCGATGGGCTTTTGAAAGAGCATCATTTACAATTATAGAGCCAAAAAGCCCTCTTTCTTCATTATTTGATAGGCAGACCCTAAACTGATGTTATATATGCTTTCTTGTTCTTAAATCTCGAACATGTCCTTTCTGCTACATGTATGTTTTTCTGGCATATGTTAATAAAACTTTACCACAGAGGCAGAGGATTATTCAGATGATTAATTTATTTCAGTGACTAAGGACAAAATAAGATTGTAACCTCTATTTAACACTGGAGAATCTGTTTAGGCATGGAATGTAATGAACATGGAAAAATGTGGAATGTGAAAAATGTGAACAAAGTTTCAACCAGAAGGAGCCAAGACACCAAGACATTCACCATTCAGCAAAGGTTTTTCTTCTGTGTGGTTAATTTCCCATGTTTAAGGCATTTATAACATTTTTGCTATGTGGATTACCTGGTATTCCATGAGGACTACAGTTTTTCCCTCTGAAATATCATTAATAAGGTCTCTTTAAGATACCTCACTAATTATCTTTGTGAAACTTAACAAAATCTCAATCTTTGACAATTCTGTTAACTTTGTTGCAATAGAGCAATAGGCAAAAAACCACAAAGTTGCACAGTGTCCTTAGAGAGCAGTCTAAAAAGAAATGAAAATTGTCAACATAACTTCACTATTTTCACTCTGTAAAATAGTTGCTGGTTTGTAAAGATGTTGGTTAGTTTCTGCAAACCTCAGTTCAGTATTCTGGCCTAAATGCAGCTCAGGGTTTTATGGACCTGTCACTGTGTGAGCAAAACACAGACCTCCTTCCTGTGAGGAAGACATAAGCTGAAGGAAAGATGCAGTTGTGCTCTGTAGTTATGGTGTAGTAGAAACATGACTCTACAGGGAGCTAAATACATAAACACATAAAAGATGAACTCTACTTCTCAACATCCAAATGCTGAGGAAAAGGATTTTAAAGAAAGAATGGAAACACAAAATTCTCCTCACTTGCTTATACACAAGACCTATTCAACATTTACAGAAAAGGCAAACAGTCATTTAAAATAATGAAAGCAGAGAACAGTCAGTCAAATAATCCTCCCTGCTTTTTTCTCATGGAGAAAAACAAATGGAAACTAGTGAAAATTTTTATGCAAATAGATGGGAAGAAATGCTTTTTAAGATGAATAGCAATTGTTAGTACCATTAGACTTCACTGAGCTGAAGCTTAAAGAAAGAATCAGAAATGGATTGATGTGAATAATAAAACCACAATCTGAAGATGCAGGCAACAAGAAGATTTGTGACAATCAGCCTGTACCAGGACCAAAGACAAGTAAAACTTTCTGCAATTGCTTGACGTCCATGAATGCAAGTGTCAGAGAGAGTGTTTCACGGTCTGAATAGATTAAAGGTTGAAGAGACTAAAGAAAGTCACACTGCATATAACCACACAGATTCTTCTCAGAAGAGAATATCTTTCCAGAGAAATTATCTGCTTGGTAATTAACAGAGGATTTTGCTAGAAAATGAAAGGTTTATGCTGTAAGACATTACTTCCTAGGGGCACGTTTTATCCTGTCTCCCCATGAATAGTGTAATTTTCTGACAGAGACCATCCCAAGGCTGCCAAATTCTTTCACTGCAATTCATGGAACCAATGTAACACCTCTACTTGTATATCTCATCAACAAGATACTGAACCTGACAAATGTGTCACGTAACCCTGTTGTAGAGGATGGGAAAGTGGGGCAAGAAGATGAATGGGCATGGGGAGAGTGTATGTGTGTGTGCATGTGTCTACTCATGCTGTAGGGTAAAGCCTCCTGGAAAGCTTGAAGATATACATGGCAGTCATGTAGGCTGGGACAAGAGTACAATTTTTCTGGAAAAAAAAAAAAAGAGAAAGAGGGGAGAAAAAAGCAAAAGAGACTAGGTAGCTGGTCCATACTTTTCAAACCAAGTAGTTTACTTTTTGTTGACTACAATGATCTGCAGGCTTAAAGAGAAGGATGTGTGCAAAGGTCTGTCTTTTCCTGGCTCAGAGAAATAGTTACCATGTATAATCAGAGATAACAAACTAGACTATATAGACCCCACAACTTATTTATATGCTCCTATGTGCAAATAGTACTTGAGATGCTTCTACAATGGCTAGCTAAACTAATTTTCCCCCTAACTCAAACCATCCGGGGAGCATGAATCCAGCTGGCACGTCTCTACACACATCTTTGCACCTCGACCAGCACCAGGGATGTGTTGTGTCTCTTACTGTCTTGTAATAGCAATGATGTAATTATTGGCCATTTCACTTTACATGTAAGTACTGTGGATGGAACTCAATTAAAATGTTATACCAGAGACAACAGAATGTTTACTTGGAATAATTTTGTGATTTACTGATAGGGTAACAAATGAAAGAAATTGCTTCTACCAGTTTTTACAATAGTTTAAAACTTATAGAGCACAACCAGACAAATGTTTAGCTATTTGGAGGAGAAAGCTTGAGCAATGGGCTGGAAAAACAAGGTCTTTTAAAATATGCCTGTTTTTAAGATTTAGTCTCAGTCTCTTCTTTCCCCTCTCCCTGTCAAGTAATTAAAGTTCTTGACTTGTTTCAAACTGGCTCAGATTAAATGCCATTTTGTTAAGCACCTTAATTTTTCAGCTAGGAAAAAAAAAAGATCATTAGGAATTTTCATTATCCATTACAGCCTCCTTCATGATCTGAAATTTATATGGGAAATGCTAATTGGACGTTCATCATCATAAAGATAATGATTTCTGTAGTCTTCGCAGTGATAATTAAGATGAAAGATGAAAATGATGCAGAGTGAACATTGTATTCTTTATTTGCTGTGAATGGAGAATGGAAAATTAATTCTGTCCTTCTGTGCAGGCTAGGAGTGCCAGGCAGGGAGAGTCAAAGACATGTACAAGAAATTGTTTTGTCGAAGACATCTAAATTTGCTTAAGGGAGAGATGGCTCTGCTGATTTTACTACAATACCTAAACGAAGAAGGTTGATGTTGTGTGAGACCTCCTCCGACTGTTGGGAGCTGTCCTGAAGACAGATGTGGCTAATGAGACTTGTTCGTTATTCTTCAGTGCACTGTGGGTAAGAGCCTGGTCTCTATTGCTTTCTAAACAATGTGTTCCCAACTTCCCTACGTCCAGGCAGTTTTACCTTGCTTCCTTTAGTAGACAGTAATAGCCAACATGATTTATCTCTGTTCGTTGTACCAGGTGTAGATACACTTCTTGCAGCAAACAGCTGAAGCCTCCTGGACAGTCTGTGCCTTTTCATGGGGAGTTCTGGGCCTCTGCTGGGCTGGCATGAGCTCATGCTGATAGCCATTTCTGTGACAAGAGAGAAAAGAAAATGCACGTACTTTGATTTCAGCAGCTACCAGGCCTCTAATGACAAGCAAGAGATAGGGTCAGGTTAGCTTGCATCATATACATACATGTGAAAGGGTGGAAAAGAAGTCAAAGGGCTGCAGCATTTGATAGGTGTGATTTCTTTTCTAGTTTAGTGTGTAAGGCTGCTGGACGTGATTACTATTCTGTAAGATGAAGGCCTGTATAGTACCCTTGAATTGCTGAATGGGAAGAAGGTTGAGTCAAGGTCATAGAGACATTTAACTCTTTCTTTCCTGTTTGTCAGAAAGCTACATTTTACTTAGCTTTTGGGGAGACCAGAGGATTCTGCATGTTAGTTTCAGTTTTTGCTTTTTGCAGATCTCACTGTCTCTATGAAAAAACACAGGTAATTTTCAGGAATTCATTAGTGTTCAGTATTTTCTGGTTGTGAGTGGTTTAACGCAGTTACTCTCAGTACTTGCTCAGAGATCGATCAACCTATGCAGAAAGAACAGAATATAATCCTGTCAATCCAGGTCATCTACCCCTAAATGTCAAGGATTAATGGTTTCTAAGCTCCTCCAATGGGCTCCTGCTGAGTTCCGGACTCAAAAGCAGTGGAGACAGGTCAGAGCTAGTCAATGTAGATGCAGAGGATCTGTGAATTGGTTCAAGGCTGAATGCACTGTGTGGTTTAGGCCCAGCTGGGAACAAAGAACCATGAGCAGCTCCTGAAGGAAAGAGAAAAGTACTGAGGTCATGGTCCGGGGTGGCCATTGGGGTGCCAAAACAGAAAAGATTACTTGACTTGGGGAAGAAAACAAAAAACTCACAGCAATTTGATCTACTATCAACCAAAACTATAACAATCAGAAAACACCACAGAGTGGCACGATGATGAGGAGCACGAGCAGCCCTTTCAGACTCCCTTTCCCTGTCCCTCCCCTCTGCCTGCACTCATCCCTCCATCCCGGTGTCTTTACCTGCTCCCCTCAGCAGCACAGGAGGCGGGAATGAGGGCTGTGCTCAGTCCCTCACCGATGGCTCCCACCGCTTGTCTTGCCTCAGGGCAGGAGGCCTCCTCACCATTGCCCTGCTCCAGTGCGGGGCCCTCACACGCTGCAGTCCAGCACGGGCCGCTCTGACAGGCGTTCATCCTGAGGGCTGCAGCTCCTCTCCCCTCCCGTGTGGGGCTCTGTGGCCGCCTCCCACACAGTCTCCTGCTGGGCACTGTCACCTCCTGTGGTGGAGGTGCAGTCCTCAGCAACCACCTGTCCTGGCATGGGGCCTTCCCGGAGCTTTGGGCACCTCTCAGCCCCACCAGTGCCCTCCGTGGGTGCAAGGGCACAGCCACTCTCTTGCTGCAGCCTTACGGGGAGCCTCTAGTCTGGTGTTGCTCCTCCCTTTCACCTTCTCTGACTGTGAGGTCCATATGGTTGCCTCCATTTTGTCCCACTCCTTCCACTTCCTTTTGAGGTGAGAATATCCCTTCTCAAATTTCTCTGGCAGAAGCACCAGTTTGTCCTGGGCAGGCTGGATGTGGGTCCCCCTCAGAGCCAGGGGAAGCTTCGAGGACTGCTTATGGGGCAGCACTGTGGCCCCTTTCCCTGTTACTAAGAAAAAACATCTCCACACAAACCCAACACAGGGACCAAGACAGGACCTATCAAATACCCTTACAAATCAGTTGGTTCTGTTGTCACTGAGGGCTCCCTTGAACCAGGTCTGGAAAGAACTGAAGTGACAATGTCTGGTTTAACAGGGGTTGCTTCAGCTGGTGGCTGTCCATTGTGGTAGGATGAGTAACATTCAGCAAAGATAGACCTGTCATTCACCCCTAGTTTTGCAGAGTGAGGTTTTACTGATACTGATACGGTTCAGCACTTTGTGAAAACATGAATTTCAAGATGAACAACTACATGTACAGAAAGAAGGGCTACTGAATTTTGCTAAAGGCTCCTTGTGTTTGGTAGACACAGTTATGAGGAAATTGTACTCTTTAGCTTTCTGAATGGAAAAATCGTTTAGAAGAAGCAATTCAATTAGTGCTCCAACTTCTTTTAATAGTTACTGTATTTAAGCCATTTCAATAGCATCCTGTGGGTTTATTAGGCCATAATCTGGTTCCCAAAAGGATGAGCGCTGTGAGGACAAATAAGACAGTGAAACGAGAGCACCATTCCTGGTGCGAAAAACTTCACGTGGGGCTGTGTAAATAATTGTCTCTTGGTTTGCTCCTTGAACCTGGGGAAAAAATGGCCAGCAGCAATGAGAAAACAAAACCAGTTCACTTGCTTGTTGATCTGTTTGGATCAATACAGAATAAGGAAACTGAGGAGCATAATTTTTTAGGTGACTTTTTTTAAGCTCAAATGAGGTTAAAAAAAAAAAACCCTTTTGGAGATACTCCACACTCTAGAAAAGATTTCACTAGATACTGAGACACGGGTATGGCATGGGTGGTTAGGAAATTCACTTCAGATGTCAACTGTTTGTGGAGCTGTACCTCTGCTGATGAGCATTCAATTATCTAAAGCAATTTCATCACAACAAATTCTTCTGAGTCTTGATCCATTGGTCAGCATGAAGGCACTACCCACTTCTGGTATTTGCAAAGCTGGCATTGAAATGGTTTCCATGTTTGTGGGGCTTTATTTAGTGAAACTATTTTTTGATGAAAAAACCCCACTTCCAGTACATTTCATGTTCATAGGGCTAAATAATTGGGTAGAAAACTGCAGATAATTAATTTTGCTCCTGAATGTAAGCATTTTCTATATTACAGTGCTGTATTTAGAGGGAACTTGAAATTGAGGTCACAAGAGGTACATTTTTCAGAAAGTCCTTAGGTGCTTTGAATGCTTTACCTCAGAAGTCTCATCTGGAACTACACTGATTTGGCTATAATAAGATGCCTGCCTTGAACTTTTGAAATGAGACTCCAGTGAGTTCCTGCATCAACCTGAGATTTCAGCTTGCTACTACTCAAAGTTAAGCTATCCTGAGCTTTCCTTTACAATTCAATCTCAACCAGGACTCCATCCTGATATATTATGAACATTAAAAATGTTCTGAAAAGTTTTCCTACTATTCTCCTGGTCGAATTCTGCATCTGTTCCCAAGTCCTCAGTACAGACTGTCCAAGCAGAAGGAACAAATCCCAGGCGTTTTGCAAACCCTTTCTTCCAGAAGGTTTCTTTCTGTGTTGTGATAGACTGAAACGAATCAAATAACTGAGGCAAACTACAAATAAGAACTCAGATCTAAGTCCTGCTTTTCACAGTTCCTGAACCACCAAGTTGAAGAATTGTTTTTCCTGCTTGTTATGGAAGACGCGGCAATCACCCACAAAACTGGATCATCTGACATTTAATAAAGGGATTTTAGTTTTTCACATGCTGTAGAAGGATTGCTCATTCTGTTTAAAACAAGGTACAAAAGTTTAAAGTTGATAGCTAATTGAAAGACGTGTATAACTAATTGCTCACAAAAAGGATAATGCATAATGTTCTTTTCTAAGGATGGCTCCTCTCTCTGTCTCTCATTCACATGCCATGTTCATGTGAAGGTCTAAAGCAGTCACACTGGAAATACTTACCCAAACCATAGTTACCAAGCACAGAGGAGTTCACAGGTAGTTTATATTATTCTCTGGTAAACTGAATTTCTCTTCTTCCCATTGGCTCTCTCTTTTCCTTTCCCCCTCCACCTGCACCACATCAGCAATGCATGCACTCTGCGAAAATTATGACAATCCTTTCCAAGGAAATGTTTTTGGAACTTGGACATTAAAAAAATGGAGATGATCCCTTTGTCATATGTTTGATTTTTCAGTGCAGCAGAGAAGCAAAAAATAAGACATAGTTTCAAAGCCACCGGCTGCGTCGCCTCGGACTTTTATTTCCTCAGTGCTACCAGACTTTGTAATCTTAGCTTTGGTCTGTCAAGTTTCATGATCAGGCACATCAGGGAGGGAGTCTTCTTAAACCTATTCATACACACATCCGTGTACACGCACACACAAACTAGTTGCTTTTAATCTACATATTGCAATTTTGGGGGTTATGCACTGGTCAATTCCTATTGATGAACTAATTTTCTGCTATGATGAGGCTATGTCTATTGATCTTGAAATAACCAACAAACCTAAGAGTATTTATTTGAGACACAAGAATGTGAGAAGTCTGGTTTGCAGATAACAAGTAATTTATCCTGCTAAGTGTCTTCTTAAAGGTAATCTATAATGTCACTGGGATGAGGAATTACATCACTTTTGTAAGAATCCTTCTGAGCTCTTATTATTTATTCTTGTTGCTTTTTTTGGTTGCATGGCACAGCACTCCGCAAGCCTAAGGATGAAGCTTACAAAAGATTTAATCCCAGGTTACATTGACGTGTACCACAACACTTTATCAAAATTCATTGCTTCCCCCCTCCCTGGAATAACAGCTACTAAACAAAAGAGAGTTGATTGAATTAGCATGACGTGTGAGGAGAAAAGAGCATGGATCTTTGATCTCACTGTGTTTGCTCTGAATAAATGAGAAATCATGTGTATTTAAGGTGGTGCTTGCTGACAAACATGCCATGGATATGTATACATATCCATGAATATATTTATCATATCCATCTATGTATATGTGGATCTGTAAACACTGGTTAATTTTCACACACCTCCCTCATATCAGGGGTTACTAGCATCCTTAAGAAGAAAGGCAGAAGAGGAAGTGTCAGTGCTTTCACACAACTGGCTGCAAAACAGACTACAAGCAGACAAATGGGGAGTGTTAAAGAGATTGAATGATACTGTCAAGTAAGATATGATACAACAAATCTTAATGTATCAGGATTTTTTTCACAATAGTTACTGTAAAGACAGTTTCTCTTTTGGGGGAACTCACAGCCTTGGAAGCACTTGTAACAGGATCAAGGACATATTTTCTTCAGCTGTACTATCTTGCAGCATCCATTCACCAGACCTTGTAAGATAATCAGGTTCAGGCAGTTGGTATTTGACTGGGGAGACCCAGAAAGAACTTGTATGGCTGAATGGATTTTAGAAATCTGTCCTTCTGTCACAGAGTCAGAAAAGACACACTTCAGGAAGGTTTACATGTGTGCTGATTACAGATACTGAGCTCCGTTTGTGGGGTCTATTTGTACCACGCAAAAAATTCAGTTCAGGTAATTCGACTGAGTCTACTTAGCTTTCTTTAGTGTTTTCACTCTTCTTTTTTACCTCCTTTTCTGGAGGGCTTTCAAGCTGTCCTTTGTGTTCCCATGGTGAACAAAACCTTAGGTTTGTGGTGGCATGAACCTTGCTTTGAAAGCACTGACTCAATTGAAGTAGTCGACCTAAAGGAGACTCTCCAACTAAGAAGGAAGGTGCCAAAAGTCTTCCATTGTTCTGATATTGTGTATTAAAGTGCGTTGCTCTCCTGTGGCTGTAGGTACACACACATTCTGTACACTGGAATATAGATGCATACATAAATGCCAACACCAGATGATTATCATACAGTTAAAAGAAGCTTTGGGAATCCATTTGATTCACGTGGAATCCGTTTCCATTGTTTAATTGAAGAAGAATTAGCTGAGTTATCTTTTGTCAATGAGTAACAAAACTCATGTTTCAGGGACCAGTGAAAAAAAGAAATGATTCTGAAAGAGTTTGAATGAAGAGTAGATGGCTGGAAAAATGGAAATAAAGGTGCAAAAACTGCTTGTGTGGCGAGGCTGGATTCTGCTACCTCCGGATGAAGTTTTGGCGCTTAGCCTTTGTGAAAACTGTATTGTGTGCTCATTAGAAGGAAGTTTAATTCCCATTTCACTCTCAGTGACCCTTGAGATCAGCACTCTCATCTAATTAGCTAGTTGCTTATCTCATAAGAATAAAACATGCATTGGCCAATTTACTGGCAAATAAAATTTATCATTAAAATTTTACATGAAAGCTTTATAAAGAAGGTGTAGAGTTTTAGATTTTATTGGTATGCTTGTTTCCAAGCTAAAATATTGAAATGAACCTTTACTTGGAAAAAAATTACTGATATCTTTCCTCTTTAAAAATCTTTACATTCTCAATTGCAAGTTTTTTTCTCCTTTTCTGTCTTGCTATTCTCAAACTCCAAAGGTGCTTGAGCCTGGACATTCCTTATACCAAAACAATATCACTCAGTAGGGCTTTCACTTCAAATACTGCCATTTCTGCTGAGACTCATTCTGTTCAGCTTTGCTAAACATAATAGTCATGGTGATCCTGCATCCAGAAATCAGGTTCTAATGCAGAGCTGGCTTTGGTGCCTCCAAACTGCTCTGTCCCAGGCATCGCTGGGAAGACAATCCCCTACATAATTAGGCTGCATCACAACCTGAGTGACCCAGAAATCAGGACTGATGGAATCATGCCTACTCTCATTTCTTCATGCCTACATGGGTGATGCCTACTGGAATTCCAACAAGGCAATCCTCAGTACAGGGAGGCGTATATCACTGTCTGCAAGTTATTCACTCTGGAAATTCCTGTCCTTTTTAGACACTGTCTTCTGTTTCACTGAGACAGTTAGAATTCACCATAGTTCACAAACACAAAATGTGCTTTATGCGTCTCCTTACTATCTAAAGGGTGAGACACTTGTCAGTCGTTGAGTGTCTGAATCTAGCACTTTGATGTAAATGATATTCCTGTGCTCACGGATGCATTCAGAATACATCCCTAAAGCAACAAGGCAACTTCCAAGCTCAGCTTTGACAAAATACATCATAGTACTCAGCTTTCATACTTGTATCAGCTATCATTCCCTTTAGATCTGTAAATTGCTTATATGGCCTTCATCACTCTAGTAGTTCAGCACTATAAGATAAAATATGCATAATTTTCATGTTTAACTTCTCAGCTAGAGAATTCATGGAAATTCCAGATAGAGTGAGATTAATAGTTCTTACAGGCTGAATGGCTCTAAACAAGATTTAGAGATGGCTGCTGATTCAAATTCAGCCTGGGTGAACGGTTTCCAAAGTTCTTCCTTTGGCAAGGAAGGAATGGGATTAGCTGCTGTAAAAGTGACAGGGATGCAAAGTCAAGAAGTTAGTTAAAAGGGAATTGGCATGAAGAATCTCTGCTTTAGCAAAAGAGGCTGCAGGAAGGCCCAGAAGCAACTCAGAAAATGATGGTGCATACAGTAAAGTCACTGATGATCTTTTAGGCTGGAGTGGCGAGGTGTTGTACAAATCTCCTCTGAGACAATGTGCCAATAGATCTGTGCATGTGGGAGGTAGAATGAAAGGAGCACGGGAGCTCTGCAGATCAATCTGAGGTGCAGCATCAGAGTGGTGTGAGGAGAGTTAATGTAAAACCTTCCCAGTGTGCTGTTGGTTTACTGCCAGCAATATTAAATCCTTGACTTTCTGCTCACGATATACACTCAGGATAAAATTTATGAACACACTGCTGAAAAAAAGAGTCCCCGATCCCCACACAAGCTGTACATTTCTTTTGGCATCTCAGTTTCTTTCAGTGCCTAATTTTTCCTCACCTCCCTCCACTGTTTCTCTGCAGATGCTTCTCAGCAGCTGAAGGAAGATGGTTTCTAATAGTTTAAATGAAGAAGAGTGTTTCTATTTTGGTGGGTTTGGTTTTTGGAGTTCTTTCATTGCTGCTTTTTTGTTTGGGTATTTTGTTTTGCCTTTTTTTTAGTAAGGTGTTACCCTCTTGTGAATTTTAGACTGTAAAGTGCAAGGAGTTTTTTGCATAGATTGAGGACAGATTAAATGTTTGTTGGTAAAATTGTACTGTGAAATTCAGGATTATAAGGATTATATTTAACATTTACGCTCATGTATTTTTCACAGCTGTTTGTATATTCAGTTCTGGACATATACTTACCCTTCATGCTTGTCATCATGCAAGTTGTGACACTGACAATTTCAAAAAACCTCCTAAAAATAGATTTATGTAATAAATTCAAATTGTGAAACCCTGAAAATCCAAGTAAGAGTACACATATACTCTGAAGGAATTTTTTCATCTAGACTTGAAAAAAAAACCCCTCAGCCCTGTCTAGAGGTTTGCAAGGAACTTAAAAGCAGTATGTAGAAGCAAGCATCTCTATCTTCTCAAAAAATGACTGAACTCCAAGTGAGGCAGTGGCCAGGGAAGGGTTGAGCTGCAGCAACTCAATGCTGAGACACCTCTAACCTTCCCTTGGGCACTTGGGAGCTGTGGATGGAGACTTTCACTCAGCTGGAATTGCTCTCACACAAATAGTGTGTTTTTCTTCCAAACTAGCTGTGAGGGAAGTCTGATAGGTTATACACATTACAGGAATTGCAGAGATGGATGGAGGAAGGATAGGCAAAATATTGTGAATAAAGGGGAAATAACGAATCAAGGGAGACTTGCAAAAGTTGTAAGGTAGAAAATGAGCATCACAGCTGGCTACTCCTTTGATTGTATATGCAGATGGAATAGAGTTGGCTCCAGAAACATTTTATTTCTCTGATTTCACGCTGACAATAAGAGGAAGTTGAGCTTGCTGAGAACCATGAGTTCCTAATGAAAATCTGCAAACAGAAATGAAAAAAAAAAGAAGCAATATTCTTCGGAGCTTGATAATGTTTGCCCAACAGACCTTTTTTTGTGAGCTTGGTAGCTCAGAGGTGAAGATTCTTTACAGGTATCAGGTCCTTTTTCCATAGACGGAAAGGTAGAACTGCAACCTAAAATACTTCTTTTGAAATACTCAGCTCTGGTTGAGGCTGACTGTAAGAGGGAGGCTTTCTCTGCTTCCATTCTGTAAGTAGTAGCCTTTATCTTCACAGAGGACTGTCAGCCTTTATTCTCTGTAAGTGTGATAGGATCTTAAAAAAGGATTGGTGTTAATTTATTTATTATTTATTACACACTTCTATATTTTCTATCTTGTAAGAATGACCTTCAAATACCAGATCAAAACCTGTTACAGCATGTTGGAGCTGAAGTTGTGAGTATGCTTCAGAGAGATGACAAAGTTTTTCATTTATGTTGTTCTTTTCATCACATAAAAGGATTAATTATTTACACAGTTGATATTGATTTATACATAAGGATGGGCTTTGAGCTTATTGTGACCACATAAGCACGAGATGCTTCAGTCATAATAAAAAAATCCCAAATTTTAGCTCAGTGCTGAGTAATAGTCGAAAAGGCAGTTTAGTTGTTAGAGGCCAATTAAGAAAGATACAGGGGATGAAATAGCATCATCCTGCCACCAGAGAGAACCGTGCTGCTGTTGTGTGGTGTGCAGCCCTATTCCCCTCATCTCAAAAAGGACAGAACAGAATTGGAAAAGATTCAGAAAAAGGCCAGGAATTGCTTTCACATGAGAAGTGAGTCCTGGGAATCTTTGAGCCTGGAAAAAGTATGACTTGAGATAGAGTGTGTCAAAGTTCTATAAAGCCACAAGTGTCCCAGAGATGGTGAATGAAGGCCAGTTGTTTGCTGTGTCTTCTGAGACATGATCTAAGGGTTATTTAAAGGACCTATCAGATGGCAGGCTCCAAACCTTCCAATGGAAGTGACTCTTCAGGAGATGCAGCTATAAACTCTGGAACTTCTTCCCTAGGGTACTGCAGATCCTAAAACTTTATATGGATGTGAGAAACCATCTTCCTTATTACTTCTACCATTATCTCCTCTGTGACTTTGAGCATTAAAGAAAAGACAGGGTAGTGGGCTCACAGCTCTCAGTCAGCCTGCTGGAGTGATTCCTCTAGAGCAGCAAGGACTCAGTCGTAAAAAACAACACAAATCCTCCAAAGTCTGTGAGGTAACACTTCCCTTTACAGTGGACTGAAAGCAATCAGAGCAAATTGACTAACTGATGCAACTCATGTTGGTGCTAAGTTGAAGAATGCTGCTGAGACACAATTGATTTCATATTTGTTGGTCAAGGAAGGACAGGAACAGGACAAATTCTTTGTAGTTATTGCTTCAGACAGCACTCCTTAGGCAATGAGAATGTTATTGCTGAGACTACTGACACTAGATCAGGTCCTTGAGGAAAAAAAAGACCCAAACAAAAACAACAATCATTTCATTTTGTGAACGATTACAGTTGGGGAATGGATCCCTGCTGCTGTCTTGGGTGTCTTGGTGTCTTGGGTGACTAATGTCTGCAGCCACAAGGAAGGAACATGTAATCTACAGCCTGTCTCAGAAGATACGAGTCCATCCATGTACTAAATCACAAGAAATTTTACCTCTTGGTGAAAGTCTGAGATTACGGCAATGGCAACTTCCCTTTCTCAACCCTGTTTCTTGTTCTTTGTTCATCTGTCTTTAAGCAAACAAGGAAGCAACAACAAATAAAAATGAAGCAAAATAAAATACCTTTCTAGGATGATCTTCTCCAGACTCTAATTCACAAGTGCCTTTTTCTATTGATTTCTGTTGAATGCAGTGAAACTTTACACAGAGAGACTTAATGCAAGACATCTGTGTCAAATGAAGATGTTATAGTTGTTGCTATTAGCCCATTCTAAAGCATAGCTGAAGAGACTGGCTTTTTACTGACCAAGAAGAAGGAACTACTTTGTTTTTTTAGCAATTGTGTAAGAATATCTTTAGTTGCACAAAGCAGCAGAGTGCTGACCAGAGCTGATTCCACTCCGGGCAGAGTGAGAGTAAGGGGCTTTGCCCTGTCCTTGCTCTCATCACCTCAGCCTGCTTCACTTGGGGGTTTCCAAACGACTGCCACCTTTTTTCAGGCTATTTATTGCTCAGTCTTTTGCAGTGCACTTACAATTGAGAGTAAATTAAACTTTCCACAGCAAATAAAATTCAATTGTTTCTCTCTGAAGAGCAGAATCAATGCGTTTCTTTGAGTAATCATTTTTGCTGCCATGAAGTCTGCTTCCTGACTCTTGTTTTCAGTTGTGCACAGCAAACTGCTACACTGGTCTGCTGTAGTGCTTGTCCTTGACCACACTGTACTCCCCTGCCCTAAATTTTCCCAGCTTCTGGGGCTATTGGTGAAAGCCTTCTTGACACAAGATAGAGAGAAAAACTAGTCCAGACTTACTGTCAGCATGTTAACCTAAACCAGACATTTGTTATCCAGATGAAGCCTATTCATGTTTCATGTGATGGCAGCAATGGCAGAATAGAACCAATGACAGTAATGGTGTAACTGGTTAAGGCAACTCATCTTGATAAACACTTTCTCAGAGTATGCTGCTGTTCTGTTACCCCTTTAAGAGACTCGAAGAGTGCACCCTTAGTAAGTTTGCAGATGACACCAAGCTGGGTGAAAGTGTTGATCTGTTTGAGT
Source organism: Colius striatus (assembly GCF_028858725.1). Classification (NCBI taxonomy): domain Eukaryota; kingdom Metazoa; phylum Chordata; class Aves; order Coliiformes; family Coliidae; genus Colius; species Colius striatus. The sequence continues at coordinate 8,169,234 of NC_084764.1, forward strand.
GTAGGGAAGCTCTATAGAGAGATCTAGATAGGCTGGATGGCTGGGCCAAGGCCACGAGTTTCAATAAGGCCGAGTGCTGGGTCCTTCACTTGAGCCACAGCAACCCCTAGCAGTGCTACAGGCTTGGGGAGGAGTGGCTGGAAAGCTGCCAGGCAGAGAGGGGCCTGGGAGTGTTGATTGACAGCAGCTGAACATGAGCCAGCTGTGTGCCCAGGGGACCAAGAAGGCCAAGGGCATCCTAGCCTGGATCAGGAACAGTGTTGTCACCAGGAGTAGGGAGGTGATCATTCCCCTGTACTCCGCTTTGGTGAGGCTGCACCTAGGATACCGTGTCCAGTTTTGGGCCCCTCTCTACAAGAAGGACATTGAGGTGCTGGAGAGGATCCAGAGGTGGGCTACCAAGCTAGGAAAGGATTTGGAGCACATCTCATATGAGGAACAGCTGAGGGATCTGGGGCTGTTTAGTCTGGAGAAAAGAAGGCTTAGGGGAGACCTTCTTGCTCTCTACAACTACCTGAAAGGAAGCTGTAGCCACGCGGGGGTCGGTCTGTTCTCCCTAGTAACAAGCAATAGAACAAGAGGAAATGGCCTCAAGTTGCACCAGGGGAGGTTCAGGCTGGATATGAGGAGGAATTTCTTTCCTGAAAGAGTTGCCAGGCATTGGAACAGCTGCTCAGGGAGCTGCTGAAGTCACTGTTCCTGGAGATGTTTAAGAGACAATTAGATATTGCACTTAGGGAAATGGTCTAGTGGTTGACAGGGCTGGGACTAAGGCTGGACTAAATGATCTTAAAGGTCTTTTCCAGCTGAAATAATTCTATGATTCTATGACCCACATCGTACCTCTGAAACTAGTCTCACTTTGATACATACAGTGGATTTGTTCAAAGAGACCTAGTAAAACACCATTTATTCCTGAAGGCATCTGTACCTGTCAGATTATTAATGGTTTTTGCATCACTGTTGGACCTGGGTGTTCTACTGAAGCCGAGGTCACATTTTGCTGGGTGTTATATAGAACCCTTTAAAAAAAATCTACGCATATACAGACCTTTAAGTGTAGGTTTGTGGTTTATGGTTAAAAAGAAGACTATAATTAGGGAGAGATTGTCTTTTGTCAGAATCTACTAACAGAAAAATGAGCAACTTTGCAATACTTAAATCCTTCTGTCTGTTGGAACAGAAGTAACAAACTTCAAATCAAGCACAAGCTGGGATCAGCAACTCTAATGTAATTTAATTATGCTAATCAGTTTGAGAATTGGAGCAAAAAGGTGACTGGTATCCATGGAAAGGAAGATGTTAGCAAAGGGAGAGGTGAAAATGTTGATAGCCCTGTGGGAGAAGAAAGATAATGATCACCTAAGGAGATGCGTTATGGGGAAAATCGTACTATACAGCTATATATTTAAAACAAATAGCTTCAGAAAATGTTTACAGTCAAATGAGGTGAAAGGAAACAAATGCAAAGATGGGAGGTAATTCACTCTTTTTTTATCTTCCTTTGTTATAACTTTCTGTAACAAATTGCCTCTCTCATTGCTGCTGGTGCACATCAATTCTCTAACAGATAAAGTGCGGCCTAATGAGGTGAGGTAGCTTAACTCTGTCTGCCCTGAGAATAAATCAGCAACAGAGTTAGGAGCTGCAACCTCTCTCACCCTAGTGAATCTCCCTGACATAACTCCTCACTCTTGCTAGGGACTGAAGTTTGATCTCAGCTGAATTTTGTTTTCTTCCTCCCTGTTCCTATATGTGTCTGAAGATGTCATTTTTGTTAGACAGCTTTGCTTCTAAGAGAGAACAAAAAGTTGAAATAAAGGTTGAAGAATAAAATCCACCTTTGAACCTTGGAGCGGCATGGAAATGAAAGCTGTCATGAAGAACATCCATCTTTTAAGTTACTCATCCATCACTCATCTTGGACAACAATCAAACAGCTGGATCTGGTGTAGCAGGTTCTCTCTCTGGAGGGGAATGGTTTACGCAAGGTAGGAGTTTATATTTCCCTTTTATTGTCTGATTGAATGTGTAATAAAAGACAGTGCAAGTCAGAGTCAGGTCATTAGCATCTGTTAATATGGGAGGATTTCACAGTTTGACATATCCTGTCCAGAAGATAGGACTGAAAATCGGAGCCATTGCCGGAGCATGAGCGAAAAAGATGAATTAATAGTGACATCTACCCTAACCTTCATCACATTATTAAAGCTCTCTCCATCTGATCTCAAATGCCACGCGGATGGGTCAATTTGCAGATTGTCGTGGACATCCTAATGTTCGTGTAGGCACTTCAAGACAAGCTGTCATAAATAGTTAAGTTGCCCTGGGAGCAGCGCCAAAATGCATTTCAGTGATGGCTGCAGAGATGCCTGTGAAAAAGCAAACAGCACATTAGCAACCCTCAGAGTTATTGTGCAAATGGAGTGTGAAATTCTGGTCCGTTGCTCTGCGCTATAACTTTTTGTCTCCCAGATAATGATTAAGAGAAGCTTTGCTTGATTTGATGGTGGGTGGAAAGAAGAGTGTGAAAAATGAAAAAACTCTTTTGGATCTTTCACTCGACCTTCAGGAAACTCTAAGGGAGGGTCATGTGATCTACACACAGAGGAATTAACTGGCTCTGTTTGTTTCTAAAACCTGGCGCTGCATTTAGAAGCCCAGGGATGCACAATGTGGAATTACTATCCTAATAAAATGTCCCCAGCAGTTATTAAATATTTAAAAGGCAATCTGAACCTAACTGTTGGCTGAAATGAATGAAAGGGGGAAGATCCTACTGTAGCCCTCGGGAAGAACCGCTACGCTTAAAACCCACAAGACTGGAACTGATCTGTGGTTCTGTGTTAATTCACTGGAAATTATTCTTTTTGCGTCTTGGTTATTATTATTAACGATAAGGCTTCATACTTTCAGAGCATCTCATGTCTCACGGTGTTTCAAATAATTAAGCCTCCTAGTCATAGGATGATTACCGCTGTTGGAGCACAAAGTGCAATGCCTTAAAAGGTGGTGAAGTATCATCCCATTTTACCACCGAGATGGAGAGGGATGTAATAATTTGTCTAGGCTTGCAGCAGTGGCAGATGCAGGGTCAGAACATAAATTTTCTGACCTGCAGCTCCACTTAACTGTGCTGCCTGCCAGAGCATTCATTTCATCTCTCTCCTGCTACCAACTGATAGGCGCAGAAGTAAAGGCCTGAGCAATTGACCCAAAGATTACTGAAATCGGTGGCAATGCTTTGAAGGAGCTTTAAAGCAGCCTTAAAACTTGCTCTTTAATTGCAAATGCATTTTATTTTCTGCCTGCCAAACACAAGAACCCTTGATGTTTCAGCTAGTGAACACCTCCAAAATGTAAACTACCTTTGAAAATGTAAACCTCAGAGGCAAGGCAAGCCAGAGAAGTAAGGATCTAGTCTTCTGCATCAGCACTAGGCTAAACGTCTTTGTGTAATTGCTTTAGTTTCAGGGACTGGGTAAAAGATATTGCAGTGATCAAATGTATGTTGGGTCAAGCCAGAGTTCTCCCAAAGAAAAGACTCAGGCAAAGCATTTGTGGATTTGTCACTATCCCAGTTTTTACAGAAAGCAGGATGAATGCCTTTGATTTGCAGTGAAAAGCTTTCATCAGTCACCATTTGTTACTAAGAAAGAAAAAGGAGTAGAAAACAAGGCTCAATCAGTAACTGAAAACTAGCAGAGAAAAGTTTTGCTGTGGATCCTATGACAAACAGCGTAGGTTTTCAATAGTTGCTGCAAATGTAGCTAGATTTAGAGGCCAGATTATCTGCCTCTCAGGAGAGAAGATGGAACTTCTTTCTGACAGTTGAACAGCTACGCAGAGTACCATATGAGAAGTCCATGATAGGTTCACTGCAACCTTGAGAATATGCTATGATTAATTAACTAGATCAGTCTAATACCCAAGTTAAAGCCATTATCCAGGGATCACAGGAGGCAACTGAGAGAGTCGTATCTTATCCTAATTCACAGAAACAAAGTTTGAGAAAGAAGAGATGGATTCTATTTTCATTGCTTAAGTTGGAGCAATACATTTCCAGCTTCTGTTGTACTGGACAGCTCCATAGCTGTAAATAATACAAGTATTAGTTTTCTTACTCTCTCACAAGCATAAGTAAAATTACAAGGAATATTGAGTGTGATATATTTTGTTTCTCTCACTTTGGGGATGAACTTACATGATGCCCATGGTCTATTTCTCTTCATAGAATCATAGAATGGTAGGGGTTAGAAGGTACCTTTAGAGATCATCTAGTCCAACCCCCAACGTCTTCCCCCAACCTCTTCCTCAGCTGATGGGTGGGAATAGGCTGGTGATCCCATCGGTGGGATGAAGTCGATGTAACCAGGTGGATTTGGATTTTATCTTTTATTTTTTGTTGGTTTGTACAATTGCCTTCCATCATAAGACAGCCAGTTTGAAACATGTGTGGCTTTTGTTGCACACTTACACTCATGTGGGACATACCAGCATGTATCAGAGTATGGAGAGATGGCTCAGGGACTGACCCTTTGGATCTGAGGGTCAGAGATAATGAAACTCCTGGGCTTGCTGAGCTACAGGGGCTGAGCTCCTCTTTTTGTTTCAAAGAGATTTTCCTTTGTTGAAGTTCAATTGTTTCCGTTGTATAACTAGAGGTGATAGACAGCAGAAGCACCAGGATTTTACCAGGGGCAAATCCACATATACATGCAAAGAAACTTGGAGTAAACTTATTTTCTCTGAATTTCACAGCAACTCAGTTATTCCCAGTGTGGATTTTTTCCTATACTTGAGTACTTAAAGAACACCAGCTGAGACACAAGGGCGTTTAGAGCAAGGAGTAGCTTCGGGCAAACACTGTAGAGTTAAGAATTTGTTTGACAAATTTAGCCTACCTCTGTATTTACAGATTATTCATGAACAGACTTTGATTTGTTCGAACTTGCAGTACTGGTCAAAGAGAATTTGCCAAATCCTAGGTTCTCTCAGCAGTGTCCTTGATCTGGTTTGGGGAATGTATTTGTGCTTGAAAATATCCATGTGACATTACAAAGTGAATATAGTTTAAAGGAGCAAAATAAAATAAGCTGGGTTTCCAATAAGTTTTCCATTTTGAACCTGACTAGCTGTAAAATACTTCTGCTGCCATTCACCTGAATGGATGAACAAGGTGCCTTGGAGGATCACAGCAGCCCAAGTACTTACCCAAAATCAGTATTTTCACTTTGCTGCCTGTTACCTCCAAAGCTTTATGAATATGACAACAAACACACACAGCTGTACCAAACCAGAATTCTAATAGCTTTGAATATCGTTTCAGCTATGAACTGACTTTCTGCTTTGCTGTGCTTTGAAACAAATTCAGTGGTTTATTTGAAGATAGCTTAGTCTCTTGGTTACTCAAGAGTGTCAGTCACAGATGGTGGCTGCTTTTTCCATAAACCCACAAAGTGTTTTCAAGCCAGTTACATAAATGAGATATCAATGTTTATACCCATGATCTTTTCTTTCTATAAATGATCTTGTGAGCATAAAAATCTATACAAGTAGTTCATAAATCCTACATGGATAGTCCATAGATCATATTAAAGAGAATTCATAGATTTTATTCAAACAATGCATCCACAGTTTTATGTGTCTGCCTCGTTCTCTCTGTTCAGTGTATTCATTTCATACATGCACTGCAAACCAGAAAAGAGATTTGAACTTAATATAGAAATCCTTATAATAATTAGCACATGCTTTGTGATTAGTATTAAAAAATAACCAAGTTCTATCGAACTTTTACCAACTGGTGTGCAAAGGCCCTGGGGATGATGTAGCTACTACAGAGACTGTTCATAACCCAGCAAGGTCAGTTCTTTCAGCTTTCTGAGTTTCTGTTCCTAAAAATGAACACTTTGCTTTTATTCTACATGTTGTGTGCAGTATCAGCAGGATAAGTCCTGGACAAGTGCTTGAAGAGTGGATTTCTGGCGGGTGTATACGACAGCTAAAGAAGTATTTCCGTATCAGAAATTTACTGCATGGCTCTCCAGGAAAGCTTTCCTAATAGAATTTATTTTACTCCTGCACTTTGTCTATTTTAAAGATGGTTTTATTAAAATGATTTCCTAAAGTCCCTTTAAAGCAACGTTGTTTCAGCCTTCTCCCTCCCACCCTGACTGAATACAATGTGAGAAAAGCTGCTGGAGGCTCTGGATTTCCTAAGTGCTCTGGAAGCAAGTAGGAAACGTGGAGACACATATCACTCTGGGTATTTGTGATGAATGATTTTGCGTGCATTTCATTATGAGTGCTTTTGTAAGCACTGATTAATTAGAAGGTAAATCAGATGTGAATTGCAAATGGTATCTTCAAATAGATTCCAGCAATATTTATTTAGGAACTAATAATTTTCAGCAGAAGCCTAAGAAATATTTTCATTCCAGCTGTTCAGTATAATAATAGCCAGTTTTTGTTTCTACTCCATGTTTATAAATGCATTAGCACAGTTGTTTTGGTGCCCTTCTATACTACTTTTTTTTTTTGGTTTTCAAACTGTTCTAAATAAAAAGGTGCAGGAGAATCCTTGATGGATGGAAATGTCATATAATAAACAAGAGCTAGAATTGCCTTATGTTATAGACTAGATGGGTTTTTCACTTTACAGTGAGATAGACAATGGACAAAGGTTTCTATTTTAATGACTGTTATAGATTATATAATGACTATTACATATTCCACAACAGTTGCTGGGTTGATGACTATTATTGTGGTCTGGAAATCTCAAGATCTTAAAGCAAAATGCCAGGGACAGTGACACATCTCCTAAGTGTACTTTTTAACATTCCAGAATCACTCAGCCTGAATCACTCAGGGTATTTATAGGTGGATTGCTACAAGGTGAGGAAAAGCTAGGAAGAACAGAACAGTGTCTTACCTTCCCAGTTCTGGGACACAGACACGTTGAGGAAAATGTTTGATGTGCAAGAACTTATCTTTTTTAAGACTTGAATGTGTTATGAATGACCCAGGTAGGAGCACAGATCTCTCCACAGTCTTGAGTTTTATCTCCAGGAATGTTTCATCGAATACAAATCTTTCCAGCTCTCAATTTGTTTTCCTAGAAGTGCTAGCAGCACAATTCTGTAAAGAAGAAAAAAGAAATGGAAAATTAAAACAAAACTCAAAGAGATCCTGACACTAAACAAAACATCAATCTGAGCTTCTCCAACATCACTAATGATCTTCTGATGTGATACATCAAAATGGGAATTTCCACCATCTTGTGTTTCTCTGTTCATGTGGGAGAGCTGCTAGTCTCTTTGTGATCTACTCTTCTACCTCACCAAGGTTTGTACCTAATCTTCTCTCCTCATCTTGAATTAAGGTTTTTGTCTGAGAGGAAAGTCAGGCATGGCTGGTGCAGCTTGTGCTGAGATTGGCTGCTGTACCTGTGAGGTGACCCGTGGAAGCAAGGGGGTCTCAAATGTAACATGCCTGGTATAAGGGAAGCCTTGTTGGCCCTAACCATCCCATGAACAGTATATTAAGGTCAGGGCACAAAATCTCTCCTATTGTTTTGGGACACTATAATCTCTTCTATATCATTTTGGTTTTTCCTCTCTGTGTGAGGAAGAGAGGAAAGAGGAACCCCCTGGGCTGCACAACTGTGGTGGAGGCAGGAGGCTGAGGGTCTGCCTCCATTGGCAGGTAAGGACATGCAAACCTGTCCCCCATCTCTCTCCTGCCTCTAGAATACCGCAGGCTCCTTTCTACAGCTTCTCAAATAGCATCTTCAGGAGACAGATTCAGAGTCCTTCTAGGAAGAGTTTTAAGTCCTATCTTTTTTCTGATGGGAGGTTCTATGTTTACCCCCTGTGGTTTTCCATAAGATATAGAGCTGATGTCAAAAACTATTACAATCACACACTCTCACAATGGCATAAGGAGATTTTCTTCCTTTATTTGCAGTGTTCCTCCTCAACATTTTCTGTAAAGATGCTGTTTATGATGAATTCATTCCACTGATTGCCATGTAATTTACATTTCTATATGTGAGAATTTTGAAATAACAGATTGCAGCTTTGTTTCAAGCTTGTGACTTAGAAAATCTCATAAGTACAGATTAAAGAAAATTGAAGCAGGTTCTTGTTTAACTAGAAGGATTCTTTCCTGTGCAGGTCAGTCCTTGGGTATTGTAAAATTCTTGCCTGAATCTGACATTTAGGACACTTTTTGATACACAACTTGCCTGCAAAAATTCTTGTAAATAGTTAAGGATATTTGCTGCCTGTGAATCTTGCAGAATATAAACAATTCCAAGCATCTATCTTCTAAGAAGCAAGTAATATATTGAGCTTTGTTATTCTCATTTTCTTTTCTCAAGTTCATCCATCATGCTCCTGTCAGTGGCATCTGCCAACTTTCCAGTCCATAAAATAAACTTGTAATATCCTTTCATTTTGATAGGCTTTGAATAACAACTCAGAACAAGACAGAAAGTTGGTCATCCTGGTTTGTAAATCTGATTCAAAACACGTGTTTCCTACCATGACAAAGTTGGCTTCAGCCTTTTCTGCCCTTACCCAGTTATTCTTTCCCCATGGCAGCAGTTGCGTTGCTTTTATTCCCCTCATGAGAACCATAAACCAGTTATTTTGCTGTAGTCCACAAACTTAATTGCTAAAATGTTCTGAGTTTAAAAACACCTAAAAAGTTAGCTTGCAACAGCTTGTTTTAAACACCTGAATCAATTTTGCCACCAATGCTAGCACAACGTAGAGCTGTACTCTTACTATTCTGATCTGTAAATGAAGGGAACACATTATGTCGCTGATGACCTGAGTGAGACACTGATTTTGTCTGTGCAATGGTTAGACGTGACATCCAAATGGAAGATTGTTAGATATGTGTAGCCTCTTTGGTTTTTTAATATCTGTTTTCAATGGGCACCAAAGCAATATTCTATTTAATAAATAGTAACTTGATGATACTAATTTGGTGGACATTTGCCTCCTGATATAATAGGCCAACTCTACCAGTTCCTGGTGTCAGACAACAATTAGACAATCATTAGGCAAGTATCAGATGGTAAGATCCTCCATTTGATATGACTTAATATCTATGGTCCTCCATAGACATCATTTGATCACAGAGAGGTGGAAGGCTCCTTGCCCTCTTTCAAACAAAGTTGCCATATAAAGATGTGAGAGGAAAGCTCAGCCTGCAGTCATGTAACAGGCTGCATCTTCCACGCAGTGCTGCAGCCTAACAGCTCTCAATACACCATAGTTGCAATATCTCAAGACTTGTCTTTATAATAAACCTTAATATTTGGGCACCTGCTGCTGCTTGACATGGGCTGTAGAACTAGAATATTTTCTGGTTTCCATTTCCTTTTAGTTTGTCTTTGATTTTTCTTGTAAATATTTTACACAGATTTGAGTTGTCCTTCGTGTGGCAACAAAGCTGTTTGAATAAGTGCTTTAATATTTGCAAACCGGTGTGTAGAGTGATGGAGATGGGAGTGCTACATTGAAGGAAGGCTGTGTTCAGAGGAACCTGACTTTTACAACTGCCTGGGAAACTGTAGATTATTCTTGTAAGATTTGCTCTCTAGGATCACAAGCAATTTTGCAGCACAGTTGCATTTAGCAGAAGCTATAATGATCTTTCCTTTTAAGCCTTTGACACTGCTGGCCTTTATACATTTTTTGGCATACAAAACATACACTTTCAAGTCCAACCAGTCAGTTAAAAAAGCTATTTTTTTTTTCCCATGTGTTTATTATCTGTCAGGAAAAAAACCCATATTTTTTAGGTGAACTGGAAGGCTTGTTTGAAAACTGAGAAGCAGTAAACTGTTTAAGATCAGTTGTAATAAGTTAGCAGTATACATTTTAAAATGATCTGTGAAAAGAACAGAGCCAGAAGGTTAAAACACATCAGCAACTTAACCCTTGAAGTCCTGAGTTCAGGCACAGCCCAGAAAAATGGCTCAGCTGTGTTATTTTCAAAGACACAGGTAAGGCTCTTCAAATTCCCTAGCTTATTTGGACTCTTGTTTGGAAATAATGTAGAGGTAAGGCAAGTTTCTCCTGAGTTGTCATAGAAATATATTCCTGAACATGGTGTTTGCATAGCCCTCCTCTTTGGGTTTTAGAGATGAAAGAGAAGGACGAAAGTCTGGAAGAGAAGCAGGAAAGACAGGAGCAACAGGCATTTTGTCTGTACCTTGTCTGGCTAAGCAGGTGCAAGGTGGTAGATGAAATGCACTAATGAGAGGTGAGACATGTTGCACAGAGGATCCTACACTCCACGCCATAGTTCATAGTGAAACTAACTGTCCTATTCTCCTATTAGGGAAGAGTGGTTTGGAAAAATGCTCATCTTGAATCTTTTGGCCCACAATTAAAAAAAAAAAAAGAATCTTTACATTTGCTTTACTACATCTAAGTCCAGGAAGATTGCCTAGGAAAATACAAGAGGGATTACTTCCAATTGTTTTAATTCATAAGTGGCCCTAGTCATGCTTTAACCCCTTCCAGCAACTAAGCACTACACAGTCACTTGCTCATATCTTCCTGCTTCCACAGTGGGATGGGGAGAAACAAGAGGAAAAAAAAGCAAAACTTAAGGGTTGAGATAAGAACAGTTTACTAACTAAAATGAAAATTAAATATAACAGCAACAGCAATGTGTTAGCACTTTTTTCACTGAAAGCATTAACAGTCATTGCAGCAGGCTGCCCAGGGAGGTGGTGGAGTCTCCATCCCTGGAGAGATTCCAAAGCCGTGTAGCTGTAGGGATGAGGGACATGGGTTATCAGTGGCCATAGCAGAACTGGGGGAATGGTTGGACTTGAGGAGCATAAAGCTTTTCCAACCTCAACAATCCTGTGATTTTTGTGAGTAGTAATAATAATAGTAATGAAATCTAATACAGCAAGAGGAAAAAATAAAACGGAAGGACAAAAAAAACCCCAAATCAAGTGCTGCCCAATGCAATCACTCTACACCTGGTGACTGATGCTCAAGCATCAATCTGTTCCTCCCTGCTCACGCCTCCCGGTTTCGATACTGAGCATGATGTCCTATGGTATGGAATAGGACTTTGGCTAGTTCCAGTCAGCTGTTCTGACCATACTCCCTTCCAGATTCATGTGTCCCCTCAGCCCACTCCCTGGCAGGGCAATGTGAGAAGCAGAAAAGGCCTTGAAGCTGTGCCAATGCTGCTCAGCAATGACCAAATCATCCCCATGTTGCAAACTTTGTTTTCAGTGTACATCGAAAACATAACCTTGTAGCAACCAGTGGGTAGAAAATTAACTATCTCAGATGAAACCAGACAGCCTCTTTGTCATGTTTAATTTAGTTCCTTTTTTTTATCTCAATGTGTAACACTTCTTTTTTCATTGAAACACACAAAAATGGTAAACAGCTATAGGTAGACATGCTTGCACCATCCAGCTGAAGCCTTCCATGTAAAAAATCCTCAGTGTAAAAAATCCTTCCTGATCCAAGGTGATGGGAACACTGATACGGGAGTAGGGGATTGACAGAGATACAAGGGGTGAAATCACGTGCTCTGTTGTATATTTGCCTTTTATTTTCCTTTTAGAAAACATTTAAAAAATGTTACTCTACATTCTGCAGGTTCAGATGAACTGAAGGCTTGGTCTGAGAAGCCCAGTTCCCCTCTGCAGATCCTGAAGACTACATTAGGCAGTGCTGCAAGGAGACAGGAAGATTTCTGTACTGTGGTATGGGCTGAGGCTATTACACTGAGTGCATGTGAATCAAGCTCTGGCTATGCCTTTTCTTAAGGTCCTCTGATAGAAGAAAGTCAACAGAGCAGGTTTTGGCTTTGAAGGTACTCAGTCTTGTCTACAGTTAAGACTGTAGCTGCCAATATTTCTTGCAAAGTAAGCGGTGCTGGTTTGAAAGAAAATGTGTTTGTCAGGAAACCTGGCTGTGTGCTTAGGCAAGTTCTGTCTGTCCCCTGACTAACTGTGTGTGCCAGGGCCCTTACCATCATATCTTGAGCACCATCTCTGTAGAAGGAAGTTAAAACTTGTCTTTATTCTCCTACTTGCCCCACTTCCCAGTCTCTAGCATATGGATTGGCACTTGCTTAGGGAAAGTGCTCCAAAAATATCCCAACCTCATCAAAAGGAGCTTTACAGGAGGATGGAAAGGGGAAGAGAATGGAGGCAATTATTGCTTCCAAACTCTTTATTTAGGGGCTCATGATAATTCTCTGAAGAACAGAGAAGGAAAAGCGGGTCAAGGAAATACTTAAAGGGTAAGTTTCTTCTTCTTAAGTTTCAAAACGTTCCTCTCCTTAAATGGAGCAATCCAGGATTGTAATTCATAAGACTCAAGAACATGGGTAGTAATAGATCTGAGTACTGTAACTTGAGATAATTTCAATTAATATAACAAGTAGAAGCCTAAACACACTTAATTCAAGAGCAAACATGCACTTAAGACATATTTTTCTGCCTACTACACCTGACAGTCACCTATACCATCCAGGAACCTAAATTGCCCACTGGCTTGAGGAGCAAAACAGTGACATCTTACTGAGATCAGAAAAGAAATTATTTGGCATGTCTTTGTAAGATTTTAATTCAGTACCAGACAGTGGCGCTGAAGAGCCACACATGGAAAGCATAGAAAAAGAGGTAAGGTTTCTCTTCTTTATACTTGTGTGGAGTATGTGAATTAACAACAAGTCAAATACGTATAACTCATTTTTATATGTCAGTGTTAAGTCATAATACATCTGACTGAATGGAAAGTAAGAAGCAAGTATGTGTTGCTCTAAATTCAGTCCTGTCACAAAGGGAGTAGCTCTGGTGGATTCAGAATTTGTCCATTGAAAGAAACACAGTAGTGATCCTTTCCAGTTCCTTTGGAGAAGAAAATGCATCTCTAAAGCTTCCTCATCCAATTTATTTCACACTGCATTCAAGTGACTTTAGGCCCGTTCTCAGTGAAATTGCTGGAGACTTGGTCCTACAGTGCTTGTGGAGATGGGGAGGAATAGAGTGGAGCAGGTTCTCCCAGGAGAGGAAGAAGCAGCAGTGTGCACCTTCACACTTCTGAGAGGTTGAACAATTTCACAGAACAGCTCCAGACAGTTATTTTAAAGGAAGTGACACAGGGCTGCCAAGGAGAAATTGCACATGGACATGCTGTGCTGAGAAGCAGGAAAAAGCCTATAATTTAACATCCACTCTCATTGTTCTGAAAGCCTTTTCTGGTGTAAGGAACACAAAATTTTCTTCCTTCTTAGTGGAAAAATGTATGTTTGGAGTTTTTTTCCTTTCTTTCCAAAAATATGTTCGTCTCCTTTATGGAGACTTTGACTATCTTCCTACCCTAATCTGTATCTCTAATACTCTCCAGCTACATGCATAGATCTCACATATCAGTTCAACAAAACAGGCAAACTATCATGCTGCTAAACTGCAGTCTCTGTCTACCAGGTGAATTCAGATAGGATGAGGCTAAGTTTGGGATGAACAGAGAGAGAACTATACAAAAACCAGATGGGCTGTGCATTATTAGAACTGATGTGCTCTTTGTATAGATTTAGCCACTACAGAGACAGAGTCACAAGCAAGTGAGTAGTTTTGATTCACTGCCCTGCAGCTATTGTTGAATTGTAGCACATTAATTTCTAAAATCAATTGGTATCTAGTTCATGTTTGTAACAGTGAAACAGAATTGAGTCGGATGTTAAAAACCAGAGACATTATATAGTGGCTGATTGAAAATGGAGATATAATTTTCTTCACGTTGACTGGCTTATGTTGATACTATTCATATAACTACAGCAATAAAAATGGTTGCTTCAGCCTCTCATTTCATTGACTAGACAAAATAGAAACTTATTTCCTTTTCTCAGTTGATAATAGTTAATCAGCAGGCGCTGCAGTCTGGTGCAATATCTTGAGGAATGCTTGTTAACTACATCTCTGAGCTGAATCCTTTGGCTCCTGAGCTTATTTAAGCAGAGATCACTGAGGAAAACACACTTTGAAATTATTTTCTAAATGATTACTGCACATACAAACTCCTTCTCTCCTTTGCACCATTATTCCTATCTGTGGAGCCATACCTCTTTATCTTTGTTCTGAAAAGAATTACAATGTATTTGTAAATTAGTTTTATCTGGAAAACATATGGTGTCTGGACAACCTCAGTGGTACAAAGCCTTGTTTAACCACAGGTGGGCAAAGTACAAGTAGCAGCATGCAGGCTTTTCTTTCATTTCAGTTGGTTTCAAATCTAGCTGAGGAGGATTGAGAAGGAACTCAGACTGAAGTATCCATGCTGTAATTGTCTTCTCTGCTGTGACACCAAAATAGCACAGATGACTACTAGTCTCACAGTGTTTCACTCAAAGCACACTTTCCTTATAGGAATGAGGAAATATGGGAACCAGGTAAGTTTAATATTATGATCAACTGATTAGCCTTTGCATTCATTACTCCCTTCTACCTAATTCAATCAAAACTACCCCTATATTTGTCCCGTGGGTCCTCTACAGCTCATAGAGAAGGTGATTTTACTGATTGTGCTTTCTTACTGTCTTTCTGTTCATCAATGTGGTTAAGTGACAACTGTGAAATCCTTGGTAGAGAATAATTTGTTTCAGAATTTCATTAATACTCAATAAAAGATATATTAATCTCAATGAGCAGTGAGAGGATGAGCATGCAGGACATTAAATTCAAATTATACCATTGTGCCTAAAACCACTAATAGTTTTTCTTATTATGTCCAATGAAGCACCCTGAAATTTTATTGCAGGAATATAATAGAACTTGAATAGCAAGCGCAGATCTCAGCACTGGCAATTGGATGCTCTGCTGTTCAACTCTGAAAGCTTTCTCTACCTCCACAAAATACAAAGGAAAATGACACTATTCCAAACAATGCAAAAGATCAGTGCTTGGTTTATTAAGAGGGAGAAAGTGGTATAGTTTAGTTCTGACATATGAGCACAGGTCAGGATGATTCACATGTATGTTTTGATTTATGTGTGCTGAGCATTGCAGGTCTCACCAGGAGTGAGGCAGTATGGACACCAACAAGGCAGAACCTTTTCCTCTGCCTCTTCCTGCTCTCTTCCTGCATTCATGCACCTGAAGAAGAGGAACAAAGGGGAGCAAAAGAGTGTTGTCTGTTACTATCAACAAAAAGTGGGATGAAGAGTTTGTCAAGCTTAGTTTGGGGATTAGGTTCCTCATGCCAGAAAGAACAGATGAATGAAAGCTATTTATCATTACCCTTCTGAGTGAGCACACCACTTCTTTCTGACCCACACTTGCTAACCATACTACACTCATCACATAGTTTGCACATGCAGTGAGGGCAAATGTGCTGGAAATACACTGTTGTTGCTAGCTGCAGGGTTTGTCTTCAGTGAAACTGGCTGCAACTGTGCAAGAAAGTTTAAGTGAGATACAAGTTGGTGGCTTTGCAGTCCTTTGCTCTTTTTCAACTTCCCTGAAAGCATGTGAAGCTGTCTGGCTTCTGCTCACAAATACTTCTTTGCCTCTATTTGCAGAGAGATCTAAGGAAGAGCTAAGGACAAAGCTCACAATGCAAAGCTCAAAGTCAGACAGTGATTCAGCAGACTCATGAGGAGAAGACCCTGACCCCTGATCTAACTACTACCCTGCCCTACACCCACTTTGAGCAGTGACTGAGCACTGCCTGTCTGAACAGATGAATCATCAGATACTCTGCTGTTGGACTATATAGCTCAAACTGCCTGCTAATAATTCATTACACCCTGTGGAATAAAGTACAGGGAAAATAAAAGATTTGTGGGGGCATTGCTGCTTTCCAACAGAGCAGCCTGGGCCTGAGATATCAAGCTGGTTTTGGCTTTCTGTATGTGTGTTAATAGCTCCTGCCTTCTGAAGTAGGCTAAGAGGTGTCTGTGATGACAAGCTGCCTCCATGCAGCTCCCACAAACAACTTACGGATAGCTCTTTTATCCTCTAGACTTAAGGATTTTTGAATTATTCAGAGAGGTTTGTTTTCTGCATTTACACTTATTCCTCTGATAAGTTGAGATATTTCAGTAGGGAAATTTATTTTACAGAAATTGGGGGGCTGTTGTTTCATGTTCTGTTCATTCAGAAGCTGGAATTCCTTCCCTTCTACACCCCACTGTTGAAGGGTTGTTGAAGAAGGGGTAACACAGAACAGTGAACATTAATTATCCATGAAACTTCTCTGTGTTTTACTCCACCAGTTGGTATATTACTGCTTGGTGTGGCTAGTAGAGTAAATGAAAAAAAAATATTGATATTGTGTCCTAAATGAAACTCTAAATGACAAGTAGCCTGAATGTGCAGGATACCTCTGTATCCGTGGTGGAATCTCATTTTCCTCCTGAGAGATTGTGGAAATTTTCGAAAAGAATGATTTTATTCTTCAGATCTAGATGACACAATAAAACCTTGCAGTATAGATACATAAGCTTTAGGGCATCCTTACAGCAGTACAAGGATCTCTGTACTGTATCGGCAGGAAATTACAGCTGACAAGATGGGGTACACAAACCCAGCACTGGACACAACAAAGAGAAGTTGTAGGTATATGGCTTCTTCCACATCCTTTCTCCACAGTGCTTCAGATGGAAAGAAACCTTTCAGTAAAGCAGGCAGGTCTCTAGAGAGGCTGGTGTGCAGCCTTCTGCTTCTGGAGGCATGATGCTGTGGGTGAAGTCAGCTAGCAGATTAACACCACATGTATCCCAGAAGTATGTGACACACATAGTAGCATATCAGTAGCATATCAGATCTGGCTTAAAAGTCCTACTTAAAACATCTTGAAGGAAAGACTATTTACTCCTGTGGATTCTCTTTATTATTATGAAGTCCACAGCTGCTCCAATGTTACGTGAGGCAGAGCCAAGGGCAGCCCTGACCCAGGCTGGCAGACATGGGATGTGTGGGACTCTGTCCCACCACAGGACTGTCCCTCACATTGGCAACAGGCAAAAGGACTCTGTATTGGATGGGATCTTGATAATTAGTGTTTCTTTCATTATCACAAAACTGGTTTGGACTTGTGCTTGAGTTCTGCATTGTACTGGAGAAGCAGAAAACAAAGGAGAATGGAAGAGCTTTTGTTCACTGAACTGAGATGTGATAAGAACAGGCTTTCAAGAAACATGAGGAGAAGAACTTGGTTTGTGAAGTCTGGAGGCATTCTGCAACCTTTCATCCCGACTAAATGAATTTCAGTTTTAGATAATTCTACTGCTCATTCTATACCCAAGCACTATGCCTGTCAAATAATGGCTGTTTGTCTAGACAAGAAGGGGGCTGCCTGTCTTATTTATTTATTTCCCCAATCAAGTTTAAATAAATTTTGTTTCTGCTTAATGCTGCAGGAACTGAGTTTTAATTGGTTAATTTGGAAGTGAGAAGATTCTGTACTGGAAGTGAAAATAGGCAATAACAGGACAAATAGTTTAGAAAGTGTCTTATTGTATCATTTTCTATGCTCACGACATGGGACAATGTTCTACAACTTCTAATGAAGATGAAGCTGTGGTGTCCCTGAGCTATCTGTTTTGGTTACTCCCCTTTTCTTAGGATTAGAAGGCTTTTCTGATTATCTAATCAGAATCTTTCTTGCTGCACTTTAGGCCTGGGATATCACACCTTCCATCAGGACAAAAAATGGAATGAGTTCTTCGTTTTCTTTAGAGGACAGACATTCTTGTCTCTGAAGGCTACTAGCAGTTCTTGCTCAGTGTTCTCCTCCTCAGGCTAAGTCAATCTTTGCTCATAGATTTTTTTTTCCCCCAGTTCTCTGTTTGATTTGCTTTCCTCTGGTTTGTCTCCAATAGTCTACACTCTGCCAGGAGTATTCAAGAACTTACAAATATCCCCATGTTGTGGCAGAAATGACCTGCTGAGGTGCCTTGGCATTGCTGAGGGTGACTAAGGAAGGCAAGATGTGTCCACTTCCCCAGGAGGTCCCTAACCAAGCCACCACTAAATCTTTGCATTATATTTAGCACCAAAAAACAACAGTAAGAGAGAGATCATCTAGAAAAAAGGCTGATTCTGATCTCTTACCCTATGGCTCCATGAACTTTTTGATATCATCCTTCATATATGTGAAAGTGAGGCCTCTTTCTAGGCCTTGTCTACATAAGCATGTTGCACCAGTTTAATTCAGGTTAATTTTAAATTGATGTAGATAAAAGTAATACAAATCCTTTACAGATCCAGTTAATTCAATAACTGAACTGAGATAAATCCATATAAATCAGTTATAAACCAAATGTATTCACATGGGATATGGTGCGATTTAACTAAATCCATACTTATGCCCAGGTTGTAACCAAAACACTGTAACTCTTCTATTTCAGCAAGGCTGCAATAAGCCACTGTCCTCTCAAAAATTTTACAGTCAAATGAAATGAAACTACTGGAGGCTGATTTTTGAAGTAAATCAGTACTACTTAGAAATGAGGGGATTTTTAGATTTAGAATGGCTATTGTTTGTATGGTATTTATTGAGGAGAAAGTAAATATACCATTGAGATCTTTCACAAAAACGCAAACAGTCCTCACAAATTTCATGTCAAGGGATGGTATTTTATCCATGTTACCAAGAGGGTATTGAGTTACAGAACTGCCATCAACCATTTCCAAAAGTACCTTTTTTGAAAGTCCTGAAGCAGGTGTGCCATAGCAGGAGGCAAACTGAGAGCATGGAGCCTTACACGCCTTGCATTTTTTTTTAGGAGAAACATCAAGAGACCTGCATGACAGCAGCAGCAGGAGGCACTGGTATGACACAGAAAGGAACTGTGCTGCCAGCTGAAGTAAGAGCTCTCCTTTGACCCTGCTCCTCAAGTAGGAATTTCTGAGCTACTACCTGTAAATTACAAAGCTTTGATTTTTCAGTGCACAATTTAATACATGCTTTGACCTTTCAAGGTGCCATATGAAGCTTTGATCCTTACTGTCGACTGTCAGAGTGAACTTTGCATAAGATGAAAACAATACATTGCAGAATCATGTTCCCCTTCCCTAAAGAAAACACATAAAATATTTCTGAGATGGAGAAAACTCATCTTTAGACACAGCCTCTGGCTAAATGCTGCAGAAGTGCTATGTCTAGATAGGTATGGTCAGAGCCTTGCTAATCACATCCTACAGGCAAAGCTGATAATAAGCACAGATTATCTAGGAAGAAGGTAAGCTCCTAAAAAGAATGAATATCAATGGGAAGTATTCTTACTTCAGCCTTACCTTGGAAAGGCTAACAAGGCAGATCACAGCTTAAAATATGACTGTCTTTGGAAGCAGGAGGCAGTCATACCACCTCATGCTTGATGATAAGGTGAGTTCAAAAGGTCTAGCTCAGTTCATTTTATGGAGAATTCAGAGATACCTAAACTTTCAGTCTAACAACAATGAAAATTTCATAAAAACAAAGTCCAGTGATATTTCTAGTCCTGCTATGCTATGAAAGTAAAAAAAAACCCACCTAAAAACCACCAACCAAAACCAAACCCCAACAAACTGAAAAACAAATGCAAAAGCCCAAACAGAAAGAAAAACAACACACAAAAAAGGTGAAAAAAAAGGTTTGTAGCAGAAAATACTTCAGTAATTTTTTGTATTTGTCTTGGGCTTTTTTCATCTGGAAGTTCTAGAAAATCCAATTCCAAATTTTTAAGATTATGGAATGTATTGTTATGCAATTTCTCTCATGCATGGTAATCGTATATAATTTTATATCACATGCTGCAACCTACTTTCAATAGATTTGAAAGATAAAGAAAGTTACAAAGTTATCCTCAATAAAAAAGTTCTTTATATTTATCACAGGTGCATTCTACTTTTTCTTTTGGTTTTTATTTTTTTTACTAAGGGATACTATAAAACTGCTTTCTTTCAGGAAAAAACCCCAAAGGATCACATATTCTATGCTATGTGTAACATTTACCCCCAGAGTTGCTGTGCTGCTGGTATTTAGCTCCTTCTTTTACAGTGCTCACTGGAAAACTGCAATACCAGTCCATAACCTTCTTTGAAACACCATTTAAAAGAATTCTTCAGAGTGACAAGCTTTTGATGTCACTTTAAAATCAGGTTTTGTCAGTTTTAAATGTCAGGTTTTTTCATACTCTGGAAAGTCACTCTAGAAATAGCCTGCCTTGTACCACATCCCTCCTCCATCCGTGCTTTCTCTCAGAATTGCTCAGTTCCCAAGCCAGAAGCTTTCCTGGCTTTCTCATGACTGATGGCAGGCATATATTTCCCCCCAATCAAAGAAAACCCACTGGTATAAATCTCTCTGAAATCAGTACAAGAAATCCAAGAGTCTAGAGTTCCCTGCCCCTTTTTTTCTTTCCTGTGGGTGCATGATGTCGCTTAGGTCACAGTTGACTTACCTCCCATGTCCTCATGTGATTGATGGGAGTGCAAAAATGCACACAAATCAGTGCATTGACAGGAACTCACAGCCCAACAGTCAGTTCCCCACTGTGCTTGGGCTCAGCACAGACCTTGCAGGAGGGATGCCCTGTTCCTCTGGCTTCAAGCAGCCTGGAATGCACACCTACCATCTGAGTGTGGTTGGCATGTATGAACATCCAAACCATGCTAATTCCTCATTTACACGCCATACAAAAGACTCCCAGGGGGTGGCACAAGCATAAAACTGGTTGTACAGATTCCATAGCAGTCAGGGTTGGCTTTTTGCCTCAGAGCATTCAAGCCTACTTTGCTGCCAGTTCATGGCAGCTCTGCTAGCTGACCTCCTCAACTGCTGGCATCAATTGCTGTAACACACCCCTAGATTTCCTCCACAGGGAGCAGGTTTGTTGAATTAGAAGATGCAATCTTTAGATAGATACTCTTGTGGATAACATGCAGAGGCCAGGAAAGGTAGAGAGTGCATAAACTTGATCTGTGCTCAGTGAGGGTCCAAAGTGTCACAGGAGCCAGCCCTGCCCGCTGCACTTCAGTGCCCGGGAGGACAGCGGGAGGGTTGCTCTGTAATGAGGGGAGAAGGGTATGGAAAGGGAACAGAGCTGTGATTACAGAAGAGAAACAAAGGGTTGTGTGGCAGTGTCACACTGGGAAAGGAAAAAGGCAAGGAGGATTAAGGATGGGGTCAGAAAATATGTCTAAAGCTCTGTGACTCCAGCATGGCCCTGCTGAGACAAACCAAGGCAAGGGGGTAGAGTGGAACAGTCCTGGCTTGAAGAGCAATGATGAGGCCCTGTGAATCACTGCTGATGATTCCTGCTTTTATTTTGATGGTGTTAGTGGTCTGTAGTGTTTCAGGACCTATTTCAGTAAGGCATTTCCTGGGTAACTGCAGTCCACGTAGTTTCAAACACTCCTAGACTTTAGCTAAAGCGTCAGCACAGCTGCAGTGGTGTTATTTGGGAGTGGGAGGGAGAAAGGATGAGATTATAAATGAGAGGGATCCTAACATGGATTTAGGACCACCAGTTAAGCTGTGCCTCAAGGACTATTTTCCTGTTTTCAGTCATCTGGAGACCTGATGATTATGTATAGGATTAAATCACATGCCAAATCACATGATAACTCCTCTTTAACCTTAAATGATTGAGGCTCACCAGGAGGCAGCTAAAATCAAGAGCAGTGATTTTCACTTGGTTTCTAAATTCACATTAAAAATTAGCTTTGATTCAGCTGGAGAAACCAAAGGGAAAAAAAAAAGATGCAAAGAAAATCCAACACCTATGTTTTTCCCAAGGTCTTTGCTTGCCTGACCCAGACAGCGAAGCCCGACTTTCAGTGCTTCCTCTATCTCCTCTCTCCCTCCACTTCCTCTCTCCAAAACGTGTGATAATTTTGCCCACTTAATAATCAGAAAAGAAGGAATTTTATGTTAGGTGACTGGACGGGAGAGAACACACACGTCAACTGATTCCAGCAAACCAGACGTCATGTGTAACTGAGCAGGCCAGATTTGAGACAGCTAAGTTCAAGCATTGGGAAAACCAGGAATGTTTGATCCAGGATCTGTGAAACCAGGTTGGTAAGAGGCATCAGCTACTTAGACAGATTTTACACAAATGTTCAGACTTCCAAACTAATTCCATATGAATTAACTTTTTGGAACGAATCGTGAAAACTTTATATGCCTGTGTTGTTGTCTTTGTAGAGAGTCTTCATCTTTTCTATCAATGCTATCCCCCCCTACTCCATTAATGCTTTGAAGCCTATTTGTATTTAAAGGACTTCATAGTGTGGATCAAAATAGGCTACTGTCTTCTAATTGCTGACTCAAGTATGCATAAATAATTGATCAAAATTGCCTTATTGCACTTAGACAATTTTTGAAATGATCCCCTGCAACTTCATTAAACTTGAAGTCTGGAACGTTAACTTGGGGAAGAAAAATAGCTACTTGTGTATTATTAGATCATTCAGGTGGTAAACACATTCTCCAAAAAAGTCATCTAATGAGTGTTTCAGTCATCAAATTTAAATTGCAAATGCAACCCTTGCCTACGCATTAGAAAAGCACATGCCATGTTTTGTCAACATAATCAGAAAAACAGAGCTGCCACAAACCCTTTCCCCATCTGCCAGTCACTGCATTAAATGTTTCTGCAATTTTATTAGAATTCTCTGTCTCTGCAGATCCTGCTCAACTGTGAAATTGGAACTGCAAACAGAAATATTACATTTCTATGTACAGTAGTGGATAAAAAGTCCAATTTTGACAGGTGGAGAGACAGGGGAAACTTTTTTTAAGGTAGAAGAACACCACACTGAATATCTCCCCCACTCTCCATGTATGAGGCTGAAAATAGGAAAGCAACTGTTTCCTTTATATGACATTTTTCTGTGACAGCAGGTAGAAACTGCAAGGTGTGGGAGCAGCTTTCTGGCAGTAGCTTTAACATAGGAAGGACAAAAGGTTGCCCGTCATTCCAGGCCTCGGAGTGGGGCACCAGCTGAAGGTTAGTTAGCCTGAGTCACACTGGCTGCTGCAGCTGCAGAAGTGGCTGGGCAGAGGTTGGAGAAGTAGTAGGCAAGCCTTGCTGCCTAAATCCTTGCTGAAGCCTTATTCTTACTGTACATTTGTTGCAATTCTTTTTATTGATACAAGAAGAGTTTGGGAGAGTTTGTCTAGTTCTGATAACATCACCTGTGTTGGCTATTGCTGAAGCACCACTTCCAAAGCTGATAAACATAGAGGCCAATAAGAGTTTTGCAAGCCCAAGAGTTGAACTGACTTGGCTACAGCGAAAGTAATTTTACACCTACTTTAATAAAAGGTCCCAGCATAAGGTGTTTCTCTGCTTTCTCACTTTTTCTTCTCCCTTCTTCCCAGTCTCCTGGTATATGTGTTTCCATTTTTTAAAAGGAATTTTTCCAAGAGTCAAGTACAAACACCTTTGCACATGGTCATTGTCAGTTTGCCTGCCTAGATTTGCTTCCCTACTGGAAAATGAGCAATATGCAAATGGCAAAGACACATGAAAAGACCGATTTTCTAATTTTCTAGTTGTTCAGACTCCCTTGTAAGCACTCCAGCTCCACCATTCAGAACAAAGTAGAGACAAAAAGAATGACTTCTGGGTTCTCAAGAAAAGAAATAGTAACTTTTTAAAAAATTGACTTCAGTGTTCTCAGTCATGAAGTTTTAATCAGTCCTACATCAGCAATACCTGATTTTTTCAGCCTTGCTTTGAGACATTCACTCGCAAACAAAAGGCAGAAACTATGCAAACTCAGGCTAACATTCCTAAAGGGCTGATGGTGTCTCCTTTCACAAGAATTAATGTCTTCAATGTTTTTCTCTTGAGTTAATATAATGAGCAAGAGCTGCTCCTTGAATAACATCTCTCCCTTGGATCAAAGTCTTGTTCTACTTTTCTTTCTCATCATAACTGGATTCTGGTCTCAGCCATGGCTTCTTGGCATGAAAAAGTCTAGCCTATCATAATAATACATGGAAAATGGAACTCAGAGGAATAACTTTGTCACTAACTAGTTGAGGACAAAAGAATCTGCAGCTGCCCTTCACTCTCTGATGCCCTCATGAGCACTTAATAAATACTGCACATCATCCTGCTGCCGCCTTCTTTCTCTCCCTAATCACATTTATCCACAACTATTTTTAAAGAAATCGAGATCCAGCTGTGTCTGTTCTGTGTTCTGCTTCTTCCTGCACTGACAGCACAGCCCATGGGGTGCCTTTATCCTCCCTGCTGCCAGCATACACTCAGACCTTCCCCAAGACACAAGCAAAAGGCAGACTCTCTCCTAATGCTGCGGGAAGTAACCTTCCCTTCACTGCAGCCTGGGCTGACCCAGGGCCTGCAGAGCAAACCTGTAACACAGCAGCATAGCAGATAGTTAGAGAGATGCTCCTCTAATATCCTCTCACAGCTAAACCAAGAAACATCTTTCTGCTCCTCTCTTAATCTTGTAACATATAGCCATAGGTGCATCACTTTTCCAAGGGCATCTTGAAGTGATGTAAACTTGATTCTTAGTTAGTTACACCAGCTTTAGTCTGTTGTTACTGAGGTGCAATAAGAGCAATACAAAGAGCAATACAAAACCTGTATAAGCAGATAAGAGAATGAGACCTAATGATGAGGTTATGGAGTCTCCTTCCTTGGAGATCTTCAAGACCTGCCTGGACGTGTTCATGTAGGACCTGATCTAGGTGGATCTGCTTCTGCAAGCGGGTTGGACTAGAAGATCTCTAAAGGTCCCTTCCAAACCCCTACCATTCTATGATTCTATAATGACTCCCTGTATAATTTGTTTTGAACCAGCCTCCTCAAAGAGCATTTTGCAGGTTTTCTTTTGTTTGGTATTTTTTTGCTGCCACTTGTAGGTTCTATGAACTGTGATTCTGTAACAGCTCCTGCTTAATTAGGATTTTATTGTAGAACTGACTAAGACACACTTCCATGGAAGATCAGGGATGGTTGGATTTTACACTCAGCTGATTTCCCCTAATCAAGACAATTCAAGGATAAACAACAAATCTAGAAAAACTGTGTAACATCCTTTTAAATGTCCATAGATACAGGCAGCGGGCAACGTATAAACAGCTTCAACATTTTGCAGTCACAATCTGACGCATAGTCTAACAATTTTACAGAAGAGAGACTTTTATACCTCTGCAAACTTGTCTGGAATAATTTTTGAAAATTGACCTTTCTTGGCAAGAAAGTCAGATTTCCACTGCTCTGTTTTCCATGCAACAAGCAACCGGTACTTTCAGTCTAAACAATTTCACTTTACATGAAAGAAAGGCAGCGAAAAATAAAAAGCAAACACAAATCTGTCATGAGGATGGTGACATAAGAATTTATTTTTCCAGCTGCCATCTTGAATCTCTTCACAGTACTGTCAGCAAACAGAACTGCTTGCATTTTAAAGAGTTGCATAGAGAAAATAATAATGAAAAAGACCATCTTTTTGACAGTGTTATGAAGAGATTCGGCCTTCACCCACTTTTCCTTTCCTTCTGTGATGTCCTTCTTTTCACTTGACAGTTTGGAAGCCTGAAATTGAGCTTGCCATGGCATAAATTTACTGGCCTTGATGTGGATCTAAATCATAAAAAATGGACAAAGCTAAAACATGTGTAATAACAGCAAAGACTTGAGGAAGAATTGAAATGATTTTCTGCAACTGTAGCTTGTTCTGTAGAATGTAAAGCAGTCCACAACAAAGCCAAGTCCAAGGACCACAAACTAAGAGTTGGCAGATTTGGCTGAAATTGCTTTACTGACTTTCAAGTGAGGATGCAGATGTGTCAGACAATGTAAATTGAACAAGATATCTTGGTTCAGTTTCTCCTAGATATATATTTAATGATACACAAACAGACCATATTCTGCCTTACAGTCTTAATTCAGTATTCCCAAACTTCTGAGTTTTGATTAAGCTTAAAGATTTAATCTGTACCTGGAATATCTGGAACTTTACAACTCATTCCGCTTTCCTAAGAGACGTGAACAATAAATTAACCCCCTACAAACTGCTTTAGTCATTGTCATCTGGTTTATATCAAGCTGGTTGCCTTGTGGAACATAAACACATACAACACTGTAGATTTGTTCCAAATCAGGCCATGACCAAATTAACCCATCATGACCTGAAGCTGATGTGCATCAACCCTCATTCCTTGCAAAGCTACCTGTTAGAGACTCATTTCATACCAGTTTTTCTGATGTAATCTCTGGGTTTGTAGAAATGCAATGTGATCAGCAGCTTATTTTCTGCAGACTATAAATCATTTATCAGATGACAAGAACTGACATATGTAAGTGTTGGTGTAGTAAACTAATCATGAGATGAAAGGGTCTATGATATTTTCCCCATGGCCCAAGCTCCTTTTTCCTCAAGTACAAAAAAAAAGTAAAAATCAATGTTTCTGCACTGGTATTATTACCTACAGTAGCAACACAGTTATAATATAGTATGAATTGAATTTGGAGATATTTGTTTCCATCAAATTTTGTCATTGAAAAAAAGGGGACAGAAATAATACAAGTGACAAGGAAAGGAGTATCAGTTGGGCAAAAAATATGGCTTTCTTAGCTGATGGCAGATCATCTGTAATGCCACCTGTCTAAGCACATAAGACTATCCATACATATGTCCTCTCAAGGTTTTATTGCTATTTCCCAGGTGAGCTCTGGATTGAGAAACATTAGGGAAGATTGAGCCTGCTCTGGCTTTGCACACCAATCTCACTGTGAGATTGGATGCTGCTCTGGTAAAAATGGGGTATGACCTTTTCTTATGCCAAGTAAGGGATGACCTTACAAGGGATGACCACTTATGCCAAGTAAGAATCTGGCCCATGTTGCTGTTTTAATTAGAATCATGTCAGAGCTGCTGTTTTGTACATGTTGATTAATCAAAATGATACATAAAACAAATGGCTCCAACAGGAGTAGGGTAATGGACAACATCTTTCAGTAGTCTTATCATATGAATATTAAGTCCTCATTGCTATCAGATAATACTTAATGGAAGCATATTTCAATCAGGTGTCGAAAACCACAGGGATATAGTCATTACTACTAGGTTGAAGCAAAAAGCTGTCCATATGGGATAAATTTAATGACTTAGTCCAGATGCTGTTGAAATCTGGCTCCAGAAATCTAGCAACCTGTCATTCCTCCTCCTGCCAGACTCAAGCTCCCAGCTTCCAAACCGAGCTTTTTCATCTCTTAACTGCGGTTAATGATAGCTGATCCTGTAAGTCCACAGATACACCAAGAGACATGGCCCAAAATGTTCTTTTCCCCGAAGAGATGCCTAGAAGCATCACAGAAACTTTTATTCTGATGGCTATTTCTTCTGAAAGTGATTAATCCATCTAGGCTGCATTTTGAAGCATCACCAGAGGCAATTCACATAAGCTATTTTGTGTGCATGGCTTCACTCCATCTTTCCAATGTCTTTGTATCAAAGGACTCACACTGATTCTTTATCTTAACCAGATGATGTGGCACCAGACAGCTGCTGCTCTGCCAGACTTCCCATATTTCCAGAAATACAGAACAATTGTCCTAACCTTTTGTGGTCATTAAAGGGAGTCTTGCAAATTCCCATCAGTCAAGTTGCTTTACTCTTATGCCCTTGATGGAATCCTCTCTCTGATAATCACTCTGCCTTCATGAATTACTCTCCCCTTTTCATTTTGCACAGGTTTTATGCTGATTCCATTCCTTGGGTAGTTCTGGCACTTTCTTACTTAGCTCAGTGACATTGCCTTTTTAAACAACTAAGATGCTACTTCCAGTGCTGAATGTAACAGCAACTTCAACATCAAGGATATGCAGCCTTTAAGACAAGACATAATGAAAAATGCTGAAAGTCCAGTGCAGTTTACTCAAAATGCGCTATTGCCAAGAAGAATACTTAACATAATACTTTGGGAAGAATAATACTTAACATTTTAGGCAGCATGATCCCTGTCTTTCCTTCCATTGAGGAAGTTCTCTGAACAAGATTCTCAAGCTACAACATATAACATCTATGCTATGGGAATGTATCTCAGGAGGATTTGGATCCAGAAACACAATCTGTGTATAATAAATGCCAAATAGAATGATATCTGTTAGATACAGGAGATAATTGACTTTAATAGGCTGGCAAGTGTCATCTGTATCCAGAGTTACTCATCCTATCATTTGAGAATTATCCAGGGACAAAGTAGTGCCATCATGAAAATGCCAAGAGAAAAACCAAAGGTCCTTTGTACCTGAAGTGGATTTGCTAATGCAATGGCAATGTAGGAAACTGGGCCCTGAACAGCAACAGTTACTAATTTCTGTATTGCACTTCATCCATAATGCTCATGGTTCTAAGCTGTTCATTTTAGAATCAAGTTAGAGGTTATTTGTACCACTATGCTTACTTTCTTTTTCCTTTTCACAAGGAAATTAAGTCATTTTCTGGCTTTTAAAAAACCCCACAACATCCTAATCTTGGGCACCTTTTTTGAGACACTACAGACACCGATTTCATGGGCAGTTGCAAACACACAGCTGCAAACATGTAGCTGCTTAGGAGAATCTGGTGCCAAAACTTACCCTGCAGTCTGCACTTGAAAAATTTCGAACTAGTGATTTAGTTGGATTGCCTTGAGAAGAGGCCAGACAATGGACATCTCAGCCACACGCTCTCCCTTCAGCTGAGCACAAGAGACAGTGAAAAACCTTATTAAAATGATTCTTTCTACTTGCAGCCCTTGACTATTGCTAGTCAAAAATGCATCTTTCTGTGAATTTTGCATCTTTTAGTGTACAAACATAATTTGTTAACAGTGAAATTAATAGTGGGAAGACTTCATCACAGAACTGATGCGTTTCAGCAGCATTTTGCAGCAGAAGGTACTTCAAGTTTGATGAAGAAAACTGAGAGGGCAAAAAACTCCCACTTTGCCCCTGAAATAATCACATACACCAGTTATAAAAGGAAAGCTGCCAAGGCTTTGGGAGCTCAGCTGTAATTTGTGAGCTTCTGTCACATCAGCCATGTCTGTGGTGTTGGAATTTCCACATCCTAGGAGAAAAGGCAACTTGATGTGTTCCTGAAGTCATATGTGTGAATGCAAGGCTTTGCCTGTGTACGTCTTCATCAGAGCCTCCTCAGAGAGATGTCTTAACACTGTGCTAACTTATCAAAACCTCTCAATGCCATTTCAGACAAGAGATTTTTGCAGACTAAATTGTGTTAATGTAGGGCAGGCAAGGGGATAAGAGGAAACAAGATACATCTGTTAACTCAGGTTATGTATTTTCTCATTGTTAAATGTTGTCTTGAGGCTGACTGCAGGTGGCACTGACCAGTTGAACACAGGCTGTATATTAGTTTGCATTCTTAACCAGGGCAGGCTGACATCTCAGAAACCTGTCAAGGTTGGTACTGTCTTTTAGAAGTAACTCTATTACCCAGAGATACAACAAAGTGCTCACAAAATCATTTCAAAATATAAAAGACTAATTGCCAGTTTATGCAAGACTGCAACACATTCAACAAACTTTACAAAGCAATTTATAAGGTACAAACTACAGTCTGTATATACAGAAATTCAAGGTCATCTATGCATTCTATTTTTCATGCATGGAAAGCACATGGGTGCTGAACAAGCTCTCATTTCAGTCATAGGGACAATGAAATCTGAAAGAGAAAACAAGAAGTCAGCAGACACCTCTTCCCTTTGCATTCATCTGATCAGCACAGATAGTGCATAATGGGAGCTTGTTACAGGCTCCCAGACCCTTATTGTTATTCCTCTGCTCCAGAGCAAAGTCAGCTGGCTCAATTTAGACAGCCTCGACTGGTGTTTTCAGCTGAAATATTTTCCTTGCACTGCAGTAGATGAGGATCACTCACAAAAAAACAGACTCCTGCCCTTGAGCTGTCCCTGCAACCCCCAGCAGAGGCGCAGTACCAAAACTAGCTGAGGTTAGTAGCATCTTCTACCTCTGTAGCTGAAACTTCAGGGGAGAGCTGAACACAGGCTAAATTGTTATATTGTCTCACAGAAAACCACCTGCTCCTGCAGCTAGGATCGCTTGTGAAAAACTAATGCTATGATACAGACAGCGTTAGAATACTGCAGGGCAGAATTACATCAGGTAAGGAAAGTTATGGCAATGTGCACCCAAAGCAAAGGTGTGGGCATTTTGTTTGAATGGGTACAGCTATTTGAAAGGGGAGGCTCACAGGCTGCAGCTTAACTTGTTCTCTCTCTTCTGCCAATACAAAACTATGTTATAAATCAGCTTGCTAAGGTTTTTCGTTTTAAAATTATTAACTCTGTTCCTTTCTTTAAGATGTACCTGAGTAATTGAAAGCTCAATTTGTAATAATGTTGCAATTGTATCATTAAATAATGACCATTAGAAGCTGAGTAGGGGTGGGTTGTTAAGTGGGTTAGAGGTGATTCATTGCTAAGTCTTGGAGATGGAGGTATGTATATTTGATTAATTTTATCTTTCTACCAGTGAAGTTTTGTTCAATTATTAGTGGCTAGAGAAGCGGCTTTGTTGGCATCTGATGAGAGAAAAGGAAAAGATACTGTTTCCATATGAGCACAGGAGAAGTGTCTTTCATTCCTCATCACAAATTGCCATTCTCTCTAGTCAGCAGTTACTTGCGTCTTTGCACTGAGGTTCATATTCATGTGCCATGAAAGGAAGGACTAGAAGAAAGGGTTTGACCTGACAGGTCAGGCATTCCCACAGAGAGAACTCCCTCTCTGGGCTTTGCTGGGGTTATCTTGGTTAGCTGCAAATTCTTAATCACGAACTACACACACCACTCCTTTTATTCTCACTGCTTTTAGGTTTCAATTAAAAAGCAAGCACAGGAAAACAAATTATTTCTTTGGGCCACATGCAGATTTCTTCATGAGGACTTTTCCAGCCTCCCTTCTTTAAAGAAGTGAGAACCACAAGCAAAAACAGAAAAACAGACAGTTCCTGTTCTTCCTTGTTAACAGTCCAAGACAACCATCTAGATGGAAGAAGCTGACAGAAGTAGTAGGTAGTAGGCAGGAAGGTATGGCCTTATACTCCAGGTATTGGGATCAAGAGATAGGATGTCTGATGGAGCGTTTCCCTAGGCTTCTAAAACCAATTTTCAAATCACTTAAATTTGATCCCTCTAAAATCTCTCTCCTCTTTGTAGGTCTCATTTACTTGATTGAAAGTCATTCTGCATGAGTACTGTTTCTTATTGTACTGTTCTGATGTTCCACATACTATTTCTAGCCCTCAAGGCCTTTGGGACCAGTTAGGGTGTCTCATTTCTTTTGAAATACAAATAACACTCATACAGAGAATCTGGATTTCTTGGGAAAGAAAGGTATAGTGAATGCTCTTGAGTATTTACCTGTTTACCCTCTGACCCACTGCAGTAGGCTCACAGAGAAGAAAAGACAAGAAAAAGTATGAAAGAATGGAGTTGAAATCTAGCAAGAAGGCTACACTGAAAAAGAGTCAGGGATGTGGACTCGAGAGACTGAAGTTACAGAAGAGCTGAAATGAGTGCAGGTGAAAAAAAGTTTAAAAGATGAGATGGGACAGAAAAAAGTGAAGAGAAATATGAAGGTAAGAAAGGAACTGGAAAAGGAGGAAGAATAAATGAAAAGAATAGGAAAGCAATAAGATTCTGAGAGAAAAAATGGGGAAAACAAATACAGTACAGAAAGGACAAAGGAGTTTAGAAAAACAAGCATGGGGGAAAACCAGAGATACTCATAGCACAATACCTTTGTCGCTAGGAAATATGCATCCAGTGGACACAGGAGGTACAGAAAGCCATTGTGGTGCCTAATGAACTCCTTGATTCTGTAGGATGATCATTAAATACCTAGGTACTCATTTGTGTGACTATTTCAGGCTGGAAACTATCTTATCTTGTCACTGAAATAACAGAAGATTTCACTGAAGTCTTTGCCTTGGATGTTTTAAACGAAGGCTGAGTAGATGGAGGATGGCAAAATTGGAGAAGAAAGAGCAAGAGAAAGAAACTGAAAGAAATCCCAGGTTTAAAACTACTGTTGACATCTTGGGTAATTTTGTCGGCAGGATCATTCCGCCTCTGCCATATTTCATTAGCCTGTCCTACCTATTAGCTTTTCCAGAGTGTGTTCACAATGTTCACCTTGTTCTATTCTTTAGCAATGAATGCTAAACAGTATTATTATGACCAAAACAAATAAAAAAATCTATCAGTTATCTTGTGTATTGCTTATAATAATTCAGATGCTGACTTTGACTACTCATTGCACTGGAATAAAGAATTGCAATCAATGTAGTGTCAGAAATGACTCGTAGCCTTCCTTCCAAAACTTGGCATGCTGCATGTTGATTTTAAACTACTAGATGACATTAAAATAGTAATTTGGCAAATTTCCTATGAGGCTTCCTTGTTCAGATGACTGTCTTTTATTAGACTTGTATAAATAGCACTTTGTTATCTGGTACCTGCATTAAGACTTGTTCTAGTTTTATGTTGTATTTTATATTTAACCATACTTAACCTTATTATGAGCCTTAAAAAACAGATGTCCATATTATTTACTGCTATTTCAAACTGACTCTGGAGGTTTACCAGTCCTCTGTATTGAGTATTAGGGCTGTAGGTACAGGTTCTTTATCCGGGACTGTCTTTAGACAGGTAATCTTGATATTTAGAATCTCTAGATAGATAATGGGCTGATAATACTGCTCCTTCTTTCAGTAATGAGGAGACCACACAATGTGCCCTGAATATAATCAGAAATTATTAGTAGCAAGGTCCTAAATTGCTATTAGTTAGGGACATTTCCTAAAATGGCCAAAGTTACTGACTACAGTTTGAGGATCCTTCCAACCTCAGTTATTCTTTGATTGTATGATAAAAGTGGTGATATTGCACAGCAAAGACTCTTTGCTCATTTCCATCTGTTCCACATGACAAGGACATGTTTCTGAGGTCACAGGTGCAGGAAGGACAGAAGATTAAACCTGTCTTTAGCTGCTCATGAAGTAAGTGGCTCTGGTCAGCTTTTATTGTTCAAGCTGATACCTGCCTTTCCCTCTACAGCAATGATTTCCTAACTAGATTACATCAGGACAAAAGATTCGGCACTTGTCTGAAATTGACTTACAGATGTCTGTTATTTAAACTACAACTTGAGACCAAACACTTGAGGTTTTTTTGAAGAACAAGGAATAAGAAAGGTATGTTGTGTACTGCAAGCAACTTGCATAGGACTGTGTCTTCATTTGTTGTGCATTTTTAGAAGTTGCTTGGTTTCTGAGGCAGGAATTTTAAGAAGAGAAAACAAAGTCTTCCAGTTGAAACAGTCATAAGCTGAACTCAGGAATTAGGTTTCATCCTCATCTTTTCTGCTGAATTCTGATGTGCTGCTTAGCAAGTGACTTCAAACCCAAGTGGGGTTTTCAGATGAGGTCATTAACAGTTTCTTCCTTGTTCCCAGGGTGCCCAGCATGAGCCTCTTTTTCCTGATTGGCAGCAGTGTAAAATGCTCACAACGACAGCTGCAGTCAATCAGAGATGTGCTCTCAGCATACAAAATGAGACTGACTGCTAAATACTCTGAAAACTTAGGTGCTACATATCTCAGATAGTGTGCTTGATGTTACTGCCTATATTTGACTTGAACTCCTCTGTGGCTCGGTTTTTAGCCTACAAAAAAGAGGAGGATAATGACAGCCTTCACCTCACCTGGGTTTTGCGAAGACAAATTCATTAATGTTTGCAAAGCACTTTAGATATTAGTCATGAGCACTACAGAAAAGTCCATGAGGAAATGAATAGTTGCATATTCAGAGCGGGGTTTGAATGGAATGCAGTAAATAAGGGGAAAGAGCACACAGGGAACAATGAGAAGAAACTCAAATAATAAAGAGCTGTTCATTAAGTACACGCTGTCAATTCCAAACCTAGAATGAGACAACAACTCTTTGCAAATAGAAGCATATGATCATGGGATTAAGAGCTGTTATCATCATGCACATATACCAGAAGCCACACTAAAATGCAGGTGGTTCCTTAATTCTGCTATTTCCTAATTGTCACTGTTTGCCCTTGAAACTTTGATAATGTTCCTCAAGTTGTGCCTACAGTACTTTCATTTTGATGAACACATATTAATACATATACACATTCTATCGTATATACATATGATCACAGAGCACAGCGTACCCACTACATCAGCATACCTGAAGCAAAAATCTAGGTCTTTCTTTTACACATTTCTGCCTCTTTCTGTTGTTTTTCCACATGTTTCTTAGCCCTTTTCATTGTCCAACCATAAATGTGGAAGTTATGTCTAATGACTTACTCTCTAGAAAGGTATATAGTTAAGAATTTTAATAGACAAAAGACTGGTTTATTATTGTAGGTAATGACATATATTTTCCCAAACACATTTTCATCACAGTATTCTGCAATATTAACCTGGCAGTTTCCCCTCTTTCTCCCTGATGTATTTCATCCATTGTTTTTTATGCCAGACCTAGGTTTACGTTTGCAAATTAAAAGGATTAGGGGTTTTTAGGATGCTAATAACTTTCATTGCTGGACTCCCAGAGCACATTTGATGTAGGTAATAAAGCCATTTAAAAAATACAGAGCTAATGATGCTGCAAGTTAGTGGTGATGGACATTGCAAAACTGTGTTGCCATGGCACAAAAAGGAATGTGAAGAGTGAATCACATTTATATATGATGACAATGCTCATTTTGCATATATGACAGACACAGAAATAAGATGCAATTTTTCTTCAGAATAGATCTGGGTACTCCACGCTCTGCCCAATGTTTTACGAAAGCCAATGACTTGTGAGTAGTTTTAAGACAAGGAACCAAAATTATCTTGCTGCTGTTCTGATCAGTCCTGATACCTGTTAAAGGGCAGCTTTTCAGGATGTTTTTTGGCACATTCACATCAGATCTTCATCCTAACCAGAAAGTGCAACTTTGCTACAAAACATAGAACAAAGTGCCTGAGTTTTGACAAATGGGGATTGTCCACTGAGCTCTGAAAAAATGCACAAAAAGCTATGGGAAATATACATGAGTATTACACAGGGATCACACACACATAGTATCTATTTGCTACTGTTTTAACCTAGAGTGGCTCACAGGCAGGATGTACAGCCTGTATAGAACCTGAGAGTGGGAGCACAGTTTGCAGGATAGAGAATTTGAAGGTGATATTGAGTGGTCAGTCTTTCTACAGGAAGCTAAAATGATAGCTGATGTTCCAACAGGACTGAACATAAGTTTACTTAGCAAACAGCTCTTTTCACTAGAAATGTGAATCCTCTTACCATGCTGTTCAGACAACTTACAGAAGAGACAGACCCTGGAACTAGGCAAATCCAGGAGAGACCAATTCAAGGGTAAACATTTCAATGTTGGTTTAATTTTGAGACTGATACATTGAAAGTGGTGAAAAATAAATGTCAAGGTGTGATGATCTCATCAGAAAGAATGTAATTAGAGACTGCTAATTATGTAAACAACATACCATCCTTCTCTCCACAGAATTAATTTTGAACAAATGCTTCTCTCTGTTACTGATTTTGCCTGACATTTATAGCCAAGAGATATGTTGCTGAAATTTAATTTCTGCTACACACATGACTATTGTTACTTTTTGACATGGAGGATTGCCCTTGCATTCAGTTGAGTAATATCTGGATTTGTTTCTTAGTCAGACCTGCTCTACATAAAATTTGAACATGAACCTTAACTAATGAAAGCTAATTAGAAGTGGCCCAGTCACCTGTTTTAGCGAAGAGATAGTGAAAGACTTGAGGATGCACAGATTTAAGTGGAGTATTCTTTTTTATATTCCAGCATTCAGATTTAGAGCATGAGGGGAAAAAAGAAGAGGTTATATGCTTAGATATTGGGCAATAATTCATTTGGAAGGGCAATAAATAACTTAGAGGTGCGTGAGAATTGCAAGGGAGAATAACGGTGTTACTCTATGTACCATGGCTCTATATCTGAAGAAATAACAGGACTTGATCAATGCTAACTTACGTAGAGGAGGGATGGGAGATGATGAAGAACCAGCAGAGCCATTCCTGAGAGAGTAATGATATCTCAGCCTGTGGTCCACATTGCCCTGCCCAGCAGGTGTGTTTGGATTAATGAGAGCTCTGTCTGAGGCTGTCAGTAGTAATTTAGCATGGTAGGCCATGCACAAACGACTTCCGTTACTGCCGACAGTTTCATTACAGCAGGCCCTATCCTTCACTTACTGCAGACCTTCTTCCATCAAGCTGAAGATGAATGAGGGAATGACACAGACCCCGTATGTTTTCAATATTGTCCTCTCCATTACTGTTCCCTGGTCTGTTTTTGTTTGTAAACTCTACAGTTGTACCTTTAAATTGTGCAACAGAAATCCAGAAACACCTTTAATGCCTTCATCTGTATGCACTTTCACACTCATTGAATGCCAAATGATAAACAAGCAGAAATGGAATGAGAAACTTTAACATGGCCTGAACATTTAGTCTCTTCTGACATTTTATAACAAATGGTTTCCAGAGTATGCTGGGTTACTATGGAGTAATTTTCTTCTTGACATGGTATGAAACATCTTTCTCTAAAACTGAGTTTCCATCCACTTTTCCAATACCTTTCAATAGAATTAATAGGGTTCTCTGAAGTGACAAATATATACAGACATTTGTTGCCCTTCTTAATCTTCTATGTAGGTCCTGTGTGTCACTGGATGGAGCAAAGCTGTGGTCAGCTCTGGGAATTCCTCTCTCTCAGAGCAAGTGACTCAAAGAATGAAGGAATTTGTTTCTTCTGTGAAAGAAAAAGTAACACAAAAGAAGCAAGGGAGTTGCTCAGATGCTATGCACAAAGACTGCAGGAACAAGAGAATGATGAAGTAAGGAATAAATAAGCCAAAGTTACATAGAACTAAATACAAGAATTCAGAGGAAATGAAAATGTAAAGGATCTTAGACTGGAACTCTTTGTTATAGTGTTCAAAGGCATGAGAGTAGGTGTATTTGTTCCTGCTGGTGAAAGAATTTTGGCTAATGCTAAGGACCTGATGGAATGATTTTTGTGCTTCTTACAGGCACTGTAAAATCACTGTTTATTATGGCATTTGTGATCATCCCACTCAGAGGATCTGTCAGTGTCAATACAACAAATGAGATTTGTCCTGGGGTCAGTTGTAAGTCACCAGGCCCCATAATAATAATCAGACCATTGAATGTATAGAAAGTTCTATGTAAACATCTCTTAGATCTGGAAGCTGTCTGAATTTATGATACTAAGGCTGCACACTAGATGAAAATGTAAATTGTTTATTGATTATAGTCTTTCTGACTATATTGCACTAACTAAACTTATAAAGCTCTTCCCCCTGAGGACTTGACACTGCATCATGCAAGTTTGGTACTTCTGCGTATGGATGACGCTACCTGCATTTGTTTCACATTAATTGTTAAGGCAAGAGACTAGACACACATAAATAGGGCCAAAAGCACTGGCACACTAGCTGGAGATAATGATCATACATTAACAGCCTAAGGATTATAATGAATTATAAACATATTGGTAAACAATACCTTTCAAGAAATACTTGTATGAAGATAATTAAGTAGCTTTGCAAACATTCATGTAAGGATTCTTCAGTCTGTACTCCTTCTGTTCCATGTCTCTTAGGAAACAACATATAAACACTCTCTGTAACAAGAGGATATAGCAAAAAATCAGAGAGATTTGTTTCCTAATTTATTTCTTTTTAAAACTACATGATTCATAAAAAGACCCCAAAAAAGTGTATTATGCATGAAGGCACAAAAGTGGTAGATTTCATGCGCCACCTGGACAATTTCCTAGAGAATGCTGTTGGTGAATGTTCATGTGGGTAACAGCAGCACTGGGAGAATGAACAGCAGGCTTATGTGGAAAAACTATGAACTAGGCAGTTGGTCTAAGACTCATTGCAGGTACTTGGTGGAATGGTAATAATTAGTGTCGCACTAAAAAACTGAGGAGCACATTCTAGTCTGGTGCTGTATGCTGAGGAAAGCACAAGGACAAAAAGTCTGTATGACTGGTGTATATAGTTAATATAAATTACCTTTTAAAAGAAATGCTAAATTTACATCACAGAAATTCTTCACATTAAAATTTTGCAGTTTACTGGGGACAATATTATGTGATGCCTTGGCTACATGATCAGTGGGGGAATGATGATTGCACAATACTGCAAGTGCTAGGATAGCCTGCGAGGGCTGAAAATGCAGCTGCCATGAGAGCTGCTCTTTCCCCATGAATGCCAGCTAAGTGTGAAGGTAAGGCTCTATGCAAAAATTACATTCTTAGAAATCACTGATGAGTATCCCTTGAAGCAACTATCTTCAGAAGGAAGAATAGCAACCACAGGCACTCAATTCAGCAGCCTTATAGAAATGGGGAAAAGTAATCGCTACAGTAAAATTTAACTTCAAAATGGGAACTATGTGGTAACCAGGAAGCTGTTTTAAAGGATGAAGGAGAATAATCAAAAGGGTAAAATCCCTTCAGAGTATTAAAGACACAATATTCAGTCTCAAAGTAAATGTTTATCCCTATTAAAAAATAGTCTAAATGACCAAAAAGAAGGAGTCAGGTTAAACAACAGAGGGAAACAGTCAACTGTAAGTAAAATGACATCCTTCACACACCAGAAGTTGTATTCAAAGCTGCAAACCAAAAAATGCGTAAAAATTCCAATAAGTGAAATGTTAAAACATGATAAACTGTGTCAAAACTGATTCTGAGAAGCAAGCATGGAAATTATTAATAAAGTCTCACTTAAAATAAACGAAAACCAAGAGTCCTTCCCAAGTCTGTAGAGCTGATAGACAGCTGAGCAATGGAAGCAGCACTGGAGGATCCTGTGGCCATAGCAGAAAGGCTAAAAGAGCTGCTTCCATTTGTGTTAACCACATGGGAGCTTGGAGAGGTTGCTGCACTGAAGCCTTTGCTTATAGGGGACGAGTCTGAAGAACTATCTCAAAGTGAAGTGTCAGCAGAAGAGGTTTCAGAACAGATCAATAAAATGTATAACAGACATGGAAAGAAACAGATGGTATTAACCCAAGAATTCTCAAAGTTGCTGCTGAACCACTCACCGCTCTGGGTGAAACAGTGAATAAATTAGTCTTTATACTAGAGAAAGAGCAGGTGGCAAGCCTAAACCCCATTTTTAAAAGGACCCTGTAGGGTGTGTGCAAGTGGGGAATAAGAAGGCTGTGAAATACCAACAAATAAGTCTGATTTTTTTTAATGAAGCCAATTAACTGAAGCTGTGGCAAAGAATAAAAACAATAAACGTGGATAAATGTGACATTCTCAGGAAGAGTCAGTAAAGATTTTCTTTAAAAACCAGTAATCTGTGCTTTGGAAATGCAGCTGAGATCTTTGGGAATGTGTCATCCTCTTGAGATTGTGCATTTTGATTTCCAAAAAGCTTTTGATGATACCCTTGTCCAAAAATCTGTTGATCTTAAAAGAACACAGTCTGTAGTGGTTTTGCCTGGGCCAGGTTTTGGTAGTGTGGGGACTAACAAGGTGGCTTCTTTAAACAAAGATCTGCCAAAATCTTCCCCTGTACCTGACAGGACTAATGCCAGTCAACTCTAAGATATACCCACAGGTGATGAGGGCCTGGCTAATTAGTGACTGAGGTAATGCCTCTGTGATTAACATTTTTGAGAAGGGGAAGAAGTTGCTGCTTAGTTGCTAAACTGCAGCAGAAGCAGAAGGGAGTGAGAATGCTTGAACTACATCTCCACAGACACCAAGGTCAGTGGAGAAGGAGGGGGAGGAGGTGCTTAGGGCCTGTAAGGAAGTGACTGTGGTGTGGAGCATGATGAGGCGGCCGTGCCCTTGCAGTCCATAGAGGCCACTGGGGAGCAGAGATCCTGTGAAGCGGGTTGATGCCTGAAGGAGGCTGTGACGTCAAGGCTTGTGATGCTGTGAGGGACTCAGGCTGGAGTGGTTGGTACCTGAGGGACTGTTCTCCCGGTGGGTGACTCACGTTGGGGCAGGGTGTGAGGAGCTGCCCCTGTGGGAGGCCCCATGCCGGAGCAGTTTGTGAGGAACTGCAGCCCATGGGAAGGACCCATGTTGGAGAAGTTCTTGAGGGACTGTCTCCTGTGGGGAGGGACCCCACACTGTAGCAGTGGGAAGTGTGAGGAGGCCTCCCTCTGAGAAGAAGCAGCAGCAAAGTCCATCCGTACTGAACTGACCACAACCCCCATCCCCTGTGCCGCTGGTGGGATGGAGGAAGGAGAGTCCTGGGAAAAGGGAGGGGTAGGGGGAGCTGTTTTAAGATTCGGCTTTATTTCTAATCTCCCTGTTCTGTTTTGATAGTTCACTAATAAAGTAAACCTTTTCTCCCCCAGTTGATTCTGTTTTGCCTGTGGCGCTAATTGCTGAGTGTCCTTATCTGGACTCACAAACCTCTCGTTATATTTCTCTCTCCCCTGTCCAGTTTAGGAGAGGGAGTGATAGAATGACTTGGTGGGCACCTGGCACCCAGCCAGTGCTAAACCACCACACAGTCTCATAAAAAGAGAGACTGGAAGAGTATGTGAGAAGCATAAGATCTCAAATGACTTGAAGAAGGTGAATAGGGCATGATTATGCACTGATTTTTATAACACAAGGAACAGAGATTATTAAGTGAAATAGCCTAACAAGCTTGCTCCTAGCAGTGCCATTAATCTTTGCAATTTGTTTACAAGCCTTCAGCCAGTTTTCAGCCTATGCAACAAAGGCTTACATCCAAGCCTATTTGAATTAATTCTTGTAAGACCTTGTGAGGCATTGAATCAATATAGTGTTTACTGTTTAACTTACTTATTGGAGAATATTTTACATTAATATAGCCCTCCTCAAGCTGAATGGTCCTGAAGCGCTTCACAAACTGCATTAATACAACTGCAGCACTAAAACGCTGCACTAGCACAAAGTGGATAGAGAGGGGGAAATTACAGCCAAGGACAACAGGGCAAACAATTTCTGTTATAAGAATCTGTTTTGAAAACTTTACTGCACACTGACTGCAGTTTGTAGAGACTAATGCCAGAATCGTCTGCTATTGATAACTGTGCTGCCAAAGCAAGAAGGGAACAGAGGTATGATGGGGCACTCAGGAGCCATGTGCTTCTCCTGGACAGCTTCCTGCTCCTGTGGTGACACATGTTGTTCTGCTCTCTTCTGTACTTGTGGATGTGGTGAGGGTTATGCAGCCCTGAAACTCTCCTGGAGCCACGTCATCCCCAAATGTGTTTCTTAGTTTTGCGGATTTGCTTCAGAATCTCTGCCTTGCTGTAAAGCTGTGGGAAATGGTTTAGCTTTCATTTTAAAAAGGGCTGGTTATTCTGCCAAGCAGGAGGCTGTGGTGCTGGGAGACATGTGTTGCACCTGTCATCAGGTTCAGTACCTCACTGCAAGTGTGTGTGACAGTGAGATCTGAGATTTCTCCAACATACTGTTGGCATCAGGACTCTTTCCATGTTTCTGCAACCTGTTCAGGTACTCTAGGCAAGCCCCTGATGTTTGGTTTTCTATCTTCCAGAACCTTAAACTGCCAGCAGCTGTCTTCAGATCTACATTTTCCCCTGAAAGAGTCTTGAACTGCAGTGTTTATCTCCTTTTTTTAGACTTTCATAGGCAGCAGAAAGGAATAAAGGAACTGGAGATACAGATCAGGGTACAATGGGGAGTGTGGACTGGGAAAGGGTAGATTGGATATGCATCTTTTCTCTGGTGAGTCTCAGCAGCAAAGTGCAACTCACCATTTCAAACATTCCTGGGTGAGCAGAGAAGATTCAGGACCTCAAGGTTACACTAATGGGAGTGTTTACTGTATCAGCCCAGGCTCCAAGGTTATATGGAGAATGGAGCCCCAAGAGCCTATCCATTGTGAAAAATCATTGCTGATTTTTCATCCATGGTTCTCCAGTGCAAAGTGTGACCATGGTGGTGGGTGTATGTGAGGAGAGCAGGACTGAAGGCTGTTTCAGGATTTGAGTTCTTGCCACAGACTTTGCTTTCCTGCTGCAGTTAAGTAGGTGGCACTCATTTACCACAAAGTGAGACAGATGTTTTCTGGTATCCCTGGACTTTCAAAGTGAACTGGTGTTGCTAACTGTACTGGGCTCTTTGATGGCCCTGTTACTAACGCTGCAGTGGCTACTCTAAATTTTGTGTGCCAGTCTTCTCTGTGTCATTTCCTACGTAATGGGAAAATTCTTTCTCTCCCTTGTCACCAGATGAACACACCTGACCAGGTGCAAGGGGAATTCTACTGACCCAGCAATCTTCCTCCATTCCTTCTAGGGTCACTTGCAAAACTTCTTCAGGTTTCAGAGAAACAAAAAAAAAATCTCAGTCTGATTTTATTGCATGACAGAAAGAAATTTCCTTGGTTCTTGAAGTCAAGGATGGCTACACATGCCCATTTTTTCCCCCCAAACTTTTAAGACAGGTATAAAAGCTAGGTTATGAACGTGTGATGCTATCCAAATTAATTTTCTACTTCATGGGTTGTTTGTTGGAATGTGCCTGGCAGGAAGAAGCAAGCTGAGCTTTTTAGTATTTTTTTAATGTATAATTACAATAGGTTTTTATTAAAATCAAGTTTGAATCACTTTCCCAACAATAAATCTGAGAATTGCAAAGCAAGCAGAAGCAAAATCTGAATTGTAAGTAGGAATGATCCACTTTTCTGGCCCCCAACAAATCTCTCTACTAACCTTTGCTGCCCACAATAAAAAACCAGCCACCTCGGGAGGCTTACTTTGACAATAGGAAAAAAGAGCTGTAATGATTCACAAAGGATAGTTATCATTATCTCCTAAGAAAATAAGAATGTAGCCCATAAGTTAGCAAAAACTGCTTTTTCTGAGCTACATTCATTTGGCCACTGCCAAAATGTGACAGTGGTAATAAATTCGATGAGGCACAGATCATCTTTTCATTCTGTGCTTACAGTGTCCAGCACAATGAGGTCCTGATCCACATCAGAAAGTCCTTGATCCTACCAAACTATAAATAAAATAATTATAAACTACTGCTGTTCCTTCTTCAGTTTCTTTGATCCAGGCATAATGAGCATGCTGTTCTGAATTCAATCTCAGAGTACCCCTGTGAGAGCTACTGAAGGAAAATGCATTGTTTTTTACTGAATTTTTGACTGGAATTTAGGTTTTTGGATTTCAGCTTTTGTTGTTACCTTGTAATGGAAATGCCTCACCCCTACCTTTTCTTTCTCTTTCTAAGAACAATGTGAAGCAGTAAGAGGAGAAGTGAGATGGGTAGAAAGAGAGTAGAAAAAAAAGAGAAAGGACTCAGCAAAGCTGCTGATCTCAGCAGGAGCTCTCAAGCTCTTCTTGGCCTGAGTTAATTTAACACTGGGCTGTCCATCTTGCACAGGCAGGGTGACCATATAGTCCAGCAGCAGCTGCAGGAACACAGGTTGAAATGTGCTCTGTTCCATCACAAGGAAGCATCTTAATTCATGTGGACACTGTGACCAGACCTCAATGACAGTGAGTATAGTTGCCTCTGTGCACATGAACAGTTGTTGCTTGTAAATTATTTCTCTTTAAATCAACCTATTAAACTCTTTGTTTTGTGATTTATTTTAAATATATATCACTTTCGGCAGCTACTGTCTAATCTAGACAATTTGGGAGACCCTTCAGATTTCTGCACCCTCCAGACTTCCAGATCTAGGTATGTGTTCTGGCTGTGTTCAAACTCCAGATGACACCTGGGATGCCCTTTCTGTTGCCAGACAGGAAACTGAGTCATAGAGGTCTCTTCGTTCCACTCACTGAACTGGATGATAAAGCCTCTGTGTAAATATATCTACATATGTACATGGCTGCTTCTGTTTTTCTTGTTACACAGGAAGCTCATAACTAGGGCATAAAACACGGGTAATGTTTTGATCGAATGTGAAACAATTCCACGTAAAATTAAAAGCAAATCACTTTTCCTGCTGTTCAGCTTAAAAGGAAATTAACTTAATTAAATATGGACAGCTCTATTTTGCAAAAATATTACATCCA
The DNA here is from genome assembly GCF_028858725.1 of Colius striatus. NCBI lineage: Eukaryota > Metazoa > Chordata > Aves > Coliiformes > Coliidae > Colius > Colius striatus. Next base: position 8,213,394 of record NC_084764.1, read on the forward strand.
AAGGTAATTTGATTTTGGAAAATATTTTAGTAGACCATTTCAATTTCAATGAGATTACCTACTAGAAAATTAAATACATTTTCGGTTAAATGTAATAATGAATTCCATTGTCTGTATTGCTCAGGCAGAACTACAATATAATTGTGTTTAATACAATTAAACACAATCTCTATTAAAAGTAATAATGCAGCCTATTGTCTACATTACTCAGGCAGAACTACAGTACAATTAAGGCCTTGTATCTAAGTCACTCAGGAAATACATGTGCCTTATTACATCCTCATTCTGAACATTACATCCTCATATCTCTCCCAGCCTGTGTGGGTTGTTTGTCCTCATTCTAGTGAACCCCTGTTGTTACCAGCTGGTCACAGACTTGCACAAAGTAAGGTTAGTGCTTTTATCCCAGCTAGTTGTGGACTCAAATCAGCAAGCTTCTCAAAGCTTACATCCCAAAGGACTTCTCCTAAGTAAGTTTTACCATCTCTCATGTATGTCATTTATCTAGGGGTGTGAATGCTTGAATGTCTTAGTGTGCTCCAACAATCCTCCAAAGCTCCAGGGTCCTCCAACGAAAATATATTCTGGTTAATAAGATGTTTCTATTTTGTAGTTATAACAACTCAAGTAACTTCAAACGCTTGATAACAGAAGCTGGGTGTTATATTGACTGTAACAAGTAACGTGCTTCTTGAGAAAGCACTGCATATTAAAAACTGTGGTAGAGTCACTGGTTTTTACAACACAAAACCAGAACCTTGGGGGAGCACGGGAATGGAAACAAAATATGGTGAAAAGAGCAAGATGTGATTTTAATGAAAGGTTGTATCTAACTAAGCAAATATTCAGTATGCTTTAAGAACACCTTTAGTAAGCCTATTTCTCTTCAAAAGATCCGGAAGAAGAATGGGAAGATGAAGACAGGAATCTACAAAAGAGATCAAAGATACTGGAGAGAGAGTAAAGGGGTGTGACACAGAGAGGGTATAAATACAAGCGAGAAAAATTCCTGGAAAATTTTCTCTCACATGTCCACGCAGTGACACAAGGAGAGGAGTTCCATTCCCTTTCCCTCTGTCTATTCCTAATATTCTGTTACCTCCACAAGGCAGTGAGGATCACACTGGTATGGAACCAAGGCATACCTTGCATTGCCTCATTGTTCATTGTGTTAGCTTCCAGCACAACTTTGACCAAGTATGGAAACTTCACCTTTTTAACATTTTGAGTAACATTTGTATTTTATCAATAAACGGGATTGTTATTAGTAGCTCTGAGGGCTGAGTAGTGAAAAGAGCCTAAACTGAAGGCATAACTTTTGGTTCCAGCCCTTTACTGCCCTGTTTTTGATTCCACATCACAACTTGAAATTTTTCACTGATTTCTTCAGTTCTAAGTTTCTACCTTTAAAGAACCTTTTTTTTGTTTCAGAGTTTGGGAGGTTTGTACAGTAAGTGTATAGAAACCTGCCAGAAGAATGTAATTCTGGATAATTGTAATTATGGCTAGTTCAATTTAGAAATTGCACAAAAGCTGATGCAAGGATGTATTAACTCTTAGCTGTAGAAATATTTCTTGGGGTAACTCAGAAAAATACTGACTGAAAGTTTCATGTTTTAACAGTGTCTGTGATACAAGGGGTTTCTACTGCACTGTAGGTACCTGTCTGCTGCTACATCTGTTTTAGCATTTCAATTTCCATTTGACACTTGGATTTTGTCCCATTGGAGATAATTACAGTTATTTTCATTACAATAATGCCTGGAGGTTTCAATCAAAATTAGAAAGCTTTTTCCAGGTAGCATAAAAACATATGACAAGGCATAATTCCAGCCCTGAAAACTTTACAATTTAAATAGACAGGATGTACGACGGGAGACCTATTTGCATCTGCAGGTATCCAAACACCAGATCTTGAATACCAGACTGTAAGTGGTTTGGCCAAATAGAAGCTGGAGTTGAAAATACTTTTCCTGAGTTCCTGGCAACTCTTAAAAACAAAAAAGCTGCAGTGTGAAGAATTATTTTCATTTTTCTAAAACTAAGTTTTAATTTGCAGCCATTTTTTCTCTTGTGTTTCAGAACTGTCTCTGTCACAGCTTACTGCTGCACTCACTCTCAGGACTCACACATTCTCCCGTTGTAGTCACTTTGACAATAAACCTCGCCACAGACTTGTAACTTTCACTGCTATCCTAATACTCCTCATAGACTTTAACCTTCCAAAGTATTATTAACCTCACCTAAAAATCCTCAGTTTCTCCTCTTCTAGGTCTCCAGAGAAGCTAAGGATTATATGAGGATGGTGCAACTAATTCTCAACATGAATCAATAACGTAGATGTAAACTTAACCCTTAATTTCAGTGATCAGTATCAAGGCAAAAGCAGCTGTCCAAAGGTAAGACATTCAGAGCCTTTTGCACAGCTCAGTTTTAGCATCTCTCTGCGCTAAACAGTTTCACAGGAGCTTGAGAACTGAAAAAGACATAACAGGAAATAAATGAAAGCCATGCACCATTTCCAATTGGCTAAATCACTCCAAGTGCTAATTTCATATCCAATAGAAAGAAAAAAATCGAAGCCTTTTGCACTAAACTTTAATGTCTCCTTCTGTGCGTCATAAAAGCAGAATGATTTTATTGCTAATTACTCACAAGGAGACTGAAACCAAAGCATTGAACAAGTTCTGCTTCTCCTGATCACAGGACTTTCATGCTTGAACATCATAATGTGACATATATGCTTCTGTGCTTTGTTGTTTTTTTCCAAAATTGGATCTTCAAGTAGTACAAACCCAACAGCTGATTTCCTTGTATAATGCTTTGTAATTTGGGGATAGCTACAGACATCACCATGAGATATTAATTCATGACCTTTGTCCTATGACACTGTAGCTGCAAATCAAGGTCTCTGGAACCTGAAGTAAATCTGAGAGCCTTTGAAAGGATGAAGTTATAAAAATTGGTGTTATAAATAAAAAAAGCTCCCCCAACGTTATATCTTAGAGGCAACACAGCCTAAATCATCTTACCAGTCTTTGCATTAGCATGGAAGGAATGATTGGGGTGAGGCAGAAAGGGAGAAGGCTTTGCCTCTCTTTATAGTACATATTCATCTAGCCTTGTTACTACATCATCTGAGTACACAACAGTTGAAATGTATTATTCACCCAGTGCTACCGAAACAGAAACTTGATCTCTCAGGAAGCTCTGTGACTTGCAGGTAATCACAGTGAAAATGCAGATACCTGGAGACCTCAGCTAGTGTAGTAACTTTTCAATAATTCCTTCTCATGAATAATCACAATTACCTCAGATCATGCCATCCTCTTTTTCAGAAAAGAGAGGAGCCTGGATGCTGAGCCACAGTAAAGATGATCTATTTGACATCAGCAGAATTTTGCAGGTCTCAGAGATAACTCTTAACAAAGGATAACAACGGAGCAAACCTATGTGAGCTTGGCTTCCTAACATCAGCCATCCAGATGCTCTGAAATTAAAGTTCTACTCAGCCACCTATTCCTATGATCTCCTCTCAAACCATAATGTTGGAGTAGTAAAACAGCTTCTGTTTTAACATACTGCAAATATTTTACTGGAATATTCTCCTCTGACACTGAAATTCTTCATGTACATGTATCAGCCCAGGGCTGTTCACAGGAGTCTGTTAGGAAATAGTTCCTTGTATGCAGCCCAGCCTGCTAGGTGAGAGAGGATGAGTGTAGGTGAGTAAGAATATGTGATGTTTATTTTCATTACTTTACATTTGTTGTTTATTAGTCATTCACTCAATAAAAAAGTTGCAGCGACTCACTCAGAAACAGGTAACATTCCAGGTAATTTAAATGGTAAAATGCACTACAACGGGCAGTGGATTCTTACTGGCTGTAGCTCTTGGACTGCAGTTTGTTTTATGGACCCTTTGCTAAACAGTCACTATTGAACAAAGCACAAGAAGAACACATTGTGTTATTTGCTATGAACACATTCCCAAATCAGATGTGCTGGGGAAACGCTGCACTTTTAGAGTGTGTTTTTTAGTGAGGATCTAATACAGCAACATCCCCTTACACAGATTCAGCTGCTCACTCCAGCAGGGTGAGGGCCAGACTCACCATCTGCTAGGACACATTTCTAGAGAAATATTTCTGCAGAGGGCAGAAGAGAAAATGACATTGTTTTGTTGGTTTTGCTTTGTTTGTTTGTTTTGTTTGTGGGTTGTTGGTGTGTTGCTATTTTGAGGGGGTTTTCTTGTTTGTTTTTTTCAGTTACTACATTATGAAACATTTAAATTTAAAATCCTTTTGTGATTACTGTGTCCTACCTTACAGGCTCCATATGGTTCTTCAGAATTTTTCCCTTTACAACTGTTGAGAAAACAATTCTTTCTCTAAATAGTTAGGAACAAATGTGAGGTCTTAATGAAATAGGACTAGTGAGTGATGGAAAGCAAATACTGAACTAGAAAGAAGGCCCAGATTTGGTGCCATAACCTCTTTTCAACTTGGTTCAGGTTTAAGAGAAGCAGAGAAGGTATAAATCTTTTGCAGCTCCCTATTTGGATCAAATAAGAATCAGTCCTATGAGAGGTTTGTGCATCAACAAGGTCTAGTTCAACATGAAGTCTTATTAGTTTCTCCTTGAGGGGCTTAGAGCTGCTGGAAATGATTCAAATGTTTTCCCATGAGTTAGTTTAGCTTTTGGGGAATATTTGGGCTGCTCTAGCTCATGCCTGTACTCATAGTTGCATCAGTAACCATAGAGAGGAATTTCTGGCAAGTCTCTTGTAGCAGCTTTTTACTGCTAACAAAAAAAAAGCCCTTAAATTTGTTCTTCAAAGTGTTGGAGCAGACCTCACCTTGAGCTTTGGCTTCCCTGACTCTTTCTTGATATATACATATTGGTAAAGATTTTGCAAGTGTAGGGAAGTGACAGACAGAGAAATAGCTGGTAGAGAAAATTCAACAGGCTTAAAAAGCAAGAAAATAAATTCGTGGAAGACAAATCCATCAAGGATCTTTGAAAACAAAGAGGCCATCCCTAACGTGGAAAGTTTCTGAGCCACAAAAGTGCTGCCATATCTCCAGTATTCATGATGTTGCACGTCCCTACTGTGATATTGTGCCCTAGGCATCTCTGTAGGGCACTGTTGGAGATGAGATACTGGGCTGGCTGGACTTTTGTTCTGACTCGTTCTGGACATCGTTATTTTTGTGTGACAAAATCTCACATTTCAATGACATTGCTGTCGACATCATTGCCATGGAAACCAACTGCACTGCAATTTACTGACTACACTTTTAAAATACGTTAGTGATGATGCATCTGCATCAAATTTCATGGAAATCAGCCAACACCTTTTGTAATTTTTTTACACTTCTGTGTAATGATCCCACAACGAGGAGCTGTCAGGCTTGACTAGTGACTGGAATAACATGCAGGAACATACTGATGAAGCTCTGGTATCTGCTTAGGGCTATCAGACAAAATAATTTGGTGTTCATAGTGCAAGACAAGACACAAAGGCTCAAGAGATGTTCAGCTCAGAGCCTGTTTCTTCTCCTCAGGAGCAGCTAGGAAGGGGTAGATCACAAGTTCTCCAAAAGTAGCTGCTGTTACAACTGCAGCAGCTATTAAATTGCTGTAAATGTGGGTTTGTGCTGGGAATCTAAGTGCTTGGAAGCTCACATCTAACAATATCAACCACCTCCACAGTCCCTTTGGTCTCGTTGTTTTCAGTGAGATTACAGGAGAGATGGATTTGTTCCACAGAGTTTATACTGCAGATACCACTAATTCAAATATTTATTTCAGTCATTCCTTCAAAACCTTTAGTGCCTACTGGCTACTGTCTCAGTGCTCAGGGTCAGTGCCTTTGTGTCTTGTAAGCCCTGAAGGACACACTTCAAGGTATTGACCTTTTTCCAATGACATTTCTGTGGTGTACATACATCCTCCTATGCATGTGAAAAAACAGGCATTGCCTCTTCTCTCCCTAGCTGATTAATGGTGAGGATACATTATCAGAACTAATAGGAGTCAAATGAAGAAAACTAGTCAAGTGAAACCCTGTAAATTGGTTCCTGTGCTTTCTCCATCTCTTCTAATACCTAATACCAGGGATTTTCATTCTTGTCCAGCCAGGGCTAAAAGGGAAAGGATTAGAAAGTAAATAACTCCCACATCTGCAATAAGGGAGCAGTCAGCTGTTTCATTGGACCATTTATTAGCAGGACAGAAATGTAAATCTACATCACAGAGATGTTTTTTCCCTCCTGTATAACCTATCATTCTTCTTGGAAAAGTAGATGTACCTACTAGCTTTCCACCTATACATCTGCGTGTCTCTGCAGCTTTATTATTCTCTGCCCATGACTACCTGAGCTGTAATGAGGTGAAATTATCAGTTTTCAATGGGGATTTTGCTACTGGAATTCAGGCAACATTGGACCTGTTCTTCTCTGATGTCCTGTTTTAACTTTTTCTTTTTTTAGTTTAAACCTGCTTCAGGTGGGAAAGGAGTCGTGCTTCAGGTGGCAAGAGTCCTGCTACCATGGCTAGATGCTGGCATTCTGCAGACCTACCTTTAGGATCTACTGAGAAAACACTGTGAGGTGATGCTTTGTCTATCCCGGCTTTCCATCAGCCATTGCCAGCAACTACCCACGGTGATGAATCTTATAGAAGTAGGCAGATAAAAAGAGTTTTCATGGCTATACTGACACTCAGATAATAGGCCACTGCCAACACCTGCTTTCCTTGTTGCTTTCTCCTTTTGTCTCATTCTCCATTTATCGACAATAAGAATTAATATGAAAATGCTGTAATTGCTATTCAATTTCTTCCACAAAAATGCGACAGAGACCAAGTGGAAGATGAGAGCTATCAGTCTCCTGTAACAGAACAGATAATGATATTGCTCTTTGCAGCTGTACTGTTTCCAAAGATAAAGAGAAGTTGGGGAGATCCACTGTACCAGTGAGTAGTTCCCTCATTCAGAGTGGCCTGATGTGTGTGTGACTGAAGCTCTTTCTGCACACTGGGCTGCTTCCCATACAGTGTTACCATACGACATGTGCATAGTCACCTCCCTAGGGAATGCAGGATTACTCTTGCAGGCAGGAGACAGAAACGCTCTGGGACAGAAAGTACAAACTCATTTCCTCTGCACAGAAAGATGAAATTCCTCTACATGCACATATCATACTATTCTTGAAGTTGCTTTGTTTCTCTCTTTGCTTCTGTCACCCTGGTGATGATATCTTCCAACAGCAGTAGCCAAGGTAATCTTTCCACCTTGACATAGAGTTTGATTTGGTAAGCCTGTCTGTGTAAGAGCTATTGTGACACAGCATACAGTCTCAAACTTTTCTTGCTGAATATTTCATTTGAAAGCCAAAGAAACTGTTTTATTTCTCTTTTCTCTCTCCAGTTTAGAAACACCACATTATTTGTTTTCTTAATGTAAAAAGCCTGGATTTTCTTTTGTCCTTTCTCTATTCTTTTCTCAGTAGTAATTACTTGTAAAGTAATGCAAAACCACTTTCCATGCATAATGTTGTCATACACATCTTTCCTTCTCCTTAGTTAAGGAATATTAAATGTGTCAAGTGGTAGGACTTTGTAATAAAATATTGCAAACACAATTGGTTTTGTCTTCTTGTTTGACTAATGATTTTCTTGTTATGTTTCAGTTTGAACTCCTGAAAAACTATAGAATGAGTTTCTTTCTTTGTGTTGTTTTTTCAAAGCTTTACTTCAAATCTTTTTAAACAAAAAAGCCATTGACCACATTCAAGCCATCAACAGCACACTCTTCAACTAGGAAATAATTATGTGAAGGTTTGAATTAATAAGCAATGTGAAAACATTATGCTAGTGGATGCATCTAATTCTATATCTAATAACCAAATATACCTCCTACTGGACTATAAACCTGACTGAATATGAATAGCAAGCAGCACAGTCCAAACTGACGCAGAATTCCATGTCTTAAAATTATTACCATGTCATTCTTGCTGTAGTAATATCAATACACGCTCAGCAGTTCTGAGTATCAGGGCTACACACTTGCATGCAAATACCTAACAGCATCATCATAAAAACAAACTACTATATGTTCCACAGCATTCCTGACTATCTACGATTTTATTTATATACGTCTACTGTTTGTAAAAGACAGTGGGAATTAATGATTTTCATCTTATGAGCTGCTCACAAGCTTCGTTATTTTCTAATAAGTAATCAAGGCACATGATTGTCACTTAAATGTCTTTTTCTTTCTTGCCTGTGGTGCATCACTGCAAGAATAACATGCGTCAGAGAAAAAAACGACAGGCCAGTGATTACTGATGTTTGATGTGAATACAGATATCACAAAAAAACAACTGCTTCCCAAACTTTTGTGAATACATGAAGTTTTACCATATGGGATTTTGTGGCAATCTCAAAGATGATTCATTTTAACAAACTGACTATTTTTAGAAAATGACTGTCTCTTGGTGGCTCAGCTAGAATTGCCACACAGCTTCATCTACAGAGCTAGAGTGGCAATACTGTCCATTTACTGCTAAAGACCACTCAGGTGATCCATTAAACACAGAAAATTCCTGCAGCTGAAACAGCCAGTCTTGCCATACCAGTATAATTCCATTCTGCCACATCTGTAATTCTATAACTCCCAGAATTATTTTTGTCCCCTTCAATGAAAGGTATAAAACATGAAAGGTACAGAACATGACAAAGAGAAAAAAAAAGCTGAAAATAAGTCTGAAAGAAACAACTGGGAAGCTATAAAGCCAGTTGGCGTCCCACATGATACTACCTTTACTTCTTTGAGTTAGTACTACTGAATCCTGAGTGTTAAACATGAACTTGTTCACCCTTTACGGGACTAAAATAATTTTTCACACCGTACTTGCTAATTTACAAAGCTATTAAAAAGCTGTTGATCCTTCATGATTGTTGTGTTTTTAAGCTCAGTTGGGCAAAAGGCCCACGCAGCTGCTCGCTCACTCCCTGCCCTACCCTATGGTGGGACGAGGGAGAGAAAAGTACTGAGGGCCTCATGGATATCCCCAAGGACACAAAGGACTCACTCAACCAATACAGTCCTGTGCAGAACAGACAGGACTAGTCAACTTGGGAAAGGAAACTGAACTTCACTGAATGCACCACAAAATCAAACCCATAACAAACAGAAAACACCACAGAGCAGAACAATGATGAAGAGTATGAATAGCCTTTTCAGACCCCATCCCCTGCCCCTCACCTCTGCCTGTGCTCACATCCCCATCCCGGTGTCTTTACCTGCTCCCCTCAGCAGCGCAGGAGGCGAAAATGGAGGCTGTGCTCAGTCCCTCACCGATAGCTCCCACTGCTCGTCTTGCCTCAGGGCAGGAGGACTCCATTGCCTTGCTCCAGTGCGAGGCCCTCACACACCGCACTCCCGCATGGGCTGCTCCGATGGGCGTTCATCCTGAGGGCTGCAGCTCCTCTCCTCCTGTGTGGGTCTCCTCTGTGGCCTTCAGCCCAGATCAATCTGCTCCATGGCTGCCTTCCCACACAGTCTCTGGTCCCTCTGGGCAGAGTCATCCCTTCTCTGTGGGGTCATCCCACAGCTGTGGGTGAATCTCAGCCCTACCAGTGCCCTCCGTGGGTGCAGGAGCACAGCTGCTCATCACAGGCTGAGGGGAATCTCTGGTCTGTCGCTGCTCCTCTCTTCCTCCTTCTCTGACTGTGGGGTCCACATGGTAACCTCCATCTTGTCTCGTTCCTTTCACCTCCTCTTCCACTGGCAATTTCCCATCTCAAATAGCTCTGTCAGAGGCACCAGATTGTCCAGGGCAGAGTCAGATGTGGGTCCAGCTCAGAGCTGGAAGAAGCTTCAAGAACTGTTGGGGGCCAACACTGCATCCCCAACCCACCCCTCTACCAAGCAAAAAGTGGCACCACACAATGATCTAGCTGCTTTTTCTACAGTAAAGCTGTAACACTGATATGAAGAACAACCTGTAATGTTGAGACAAACAACATTGTCTTTTCAGACATTAATACTGATCTAGATTCCATCAGTCATATAATCCTCAGTTTACAGATGAGGAAACGTGCACTATAACAAATAGTGGTGAATAGACCATAATCACAAAAGGGAATAAATATTCAAGCTGAGGCTAGAGTGCAAGAGAGCCACCCTTACAGCCTGTGCTTGTTTCAAACTGTACCTCAAGACTGGGACATATACAGGAATACATTGCTCCCTGTGACTGAAGGCTATGATGTCACATACATTATGTGCAGAGTAGTATCTTCATTTCTGTGACAAAGGGGAAGTAAGTTTTATAATGTTTATCGAAAAGAAATAACTCTGGACACAATAATAAATGTTTCTAGCAGTCATTTAACTGTACTTAAATTCTCCTTTTATTTTCAAAATTACCCAGATACTAAAGCCTTTCTTTATTCTTTTGAGGATGATGTCTTAATGGCAATTCATCACAGCAACCATGAAATCTTGATGACAAATCCACATACTCCCCAAAAGACTGTAAGAGAATTCATCTCCTGACTTAAGGATGAACTAGCTTGCTGCTTAATATAATAAAATCACAAGCAGAAATTTGCTGAGTAATGTGCATGGAGACTTATTGTGGTTTGGGGTGTACATATCTAAAACAAACCCTGAACCCTTAGCAGTTTGCTTCCCCTGTGATGAGCAGTCTGCAGATGAGGCGATTGCTGGCTGAGAGACTGAGATGTCTCTCAGCTACTAGCGTGCCAGCTCACCCACTGGCCTGAATAGTCCTGCACATGCTGTCAACATTAGAAGCAGCAATATTTGTCACATTCTGACCTCATTTTGGTACTAAAAAAGAAGCCGCCTTGCAAGAATGAAATACACTTCTTCCAATTATTTTCTTCTGTTTATATTCCTACTAACCACTCCTCTAGTGTATCTGGCTTTTTCTTTGACAGCTAACAGAATATATTCTATGTTTTAATTTTCTCATGACAGTATTTTGCTTTTCAATGGCAATTCCTGTTTCTAGAATGTTCAGTTTTAGAAGTTCTGATTTCAAACAGTCAAATAAAATTCCAGTATGGTGACCAGTTATAGAATTTAGTTTTACATGGAGAAACAAGGCACAAATAAACTAGCTCTTCAGTATAAGGAATATGAATAAACCATGGTTAGAGGTCAGGAGCCCTGAATTCTTACTGATTACTTCAGCCTCTGATCTGGCAAAACCCATTAATGAAACTTTTACAAATACAAGTAATCTCTGGAATATCCCTCTACCTCTGTCTAAATCAGATTTTCTGATTTAGAATAGAGAGACATGTCTACGTTCTAAGATAGTGTTATGGCTTGGAAACTCCATTTTTGAAGGCCAAACTTTCATGCAGCCTTCAATAAGGTTATCCTGAGTATAACCAGCTGAGGCTCAATCACTGCATATTGAATTAACAAGTATACTCATTTATGTGAAATCTAAGGAATGTCACCAGTATTTCTAAATTGAAACTATTTTTTCAAGGTGAATATATTCAGCCTGTTACTGGATACTTCAACAGCCCCAACAGCCTAGGAGGAAGCCAACACTTACAGATTTGGGACTGGCATATCAATCTCCTTTAGGTAACACCTGATTATGCTTCTCTGCAACTCCTGCAGCAGATGAGCTGGGTGCCTGCAGACCTGGGTTGGGCAACCAGGGCAGGAAACAGCCCTGCCAACATGAGAAAAGAAATGTTTCCAGAGCAAAACTGTCCACAAGTGATGACAGATCTGAATTTTCAGATGTCTTTCCAATGCCTTAGCCAGCTTAAGCAGAGAAAAAATACTTTTACTTCTAAATTAACTACTATCACAGCTGTCTTCTGTCCATTTTTATGGCTCTGCTGAGCAGCACCCTCATGACTGATATGAAGCTGCTGTAACATATAAATGGGGTTTTGAAAAGCACCTTTCCAAAGTATTCTTCTTTCAATTTCCTCTTATTTATCATTATGACTTCTATATATCTATGCATGACAGAACAAACAATGGCATAACTGATATGTATAACAGAGAAATTAGAAGTAACTGTGAAGTTTTCAATAAAATGTATTTTTGGCACAATCTGGTAGTTCTCTGAAATTAGAACATTCAAGAGAGATGATTTGATATTAACAGATTGTGACTATGATACTGTCAGACCTTCAGTCTGGTGCCCTGAGACCTGAACAACTGACTCCTCAGCATCCCATCCAAGAGGCAGATTGGATTTGAGAACATGAGAAGTTGGGCATCCAAGCACCCTCAGCTACTTATCAGCTTGGGGCTTCCAAGACTTCTGGATTCTGGGACAACTGAACCCACACAGCACTTTCACAAACTTGCATGTCCCAGGGAATCTGTGACATGAAGACCATGGACATCAGAGCTCTAGCCCCTTTTCCAGAGAAATTAAACAGTTTGAAATTTTGTCTTGAATCAACCCCAAATCATGGTTCAAAGCATTATCTGTGAAGCTGAATTCTCCATCTCCACCAATCTCATCAAAGAAAAGGATACATGTAATATTTAGTAGTCTCCCACCAAAACCAGACATTAGAAAGCTTTTATTTCATGATATATTAAAAGATATATTTCTATATACATAAATGGATAAAAGAAAATCAATGTAAATGCAAAAAACCTTTTCATGTTAGGATTATAGGCAGTCTTGGATCTAGCCTAGATACCTTAAGGTAGCTGATAAATTTAACTTGGCTGTAGCAATGAGATGTAGAGAACTAAAACTGATATATCCAATATGACACAGGAAATCTTGAGGTAGGCCATGCTAAGAATCCAGATCTTCAGAATTCCAGTCCTGTGATCTATCCATGCATTTGCTGTCACTCTGTATTTCTTAACATGGGCTGTAAGGCTTGGCATTTATGCAAAGTGAGTGGAGACATGCTAAGCAATGTTGCCTTTAGTGTCAGAGAAGATAATGTTGGATCAAGAACTGTCTGAGTGACAGAGCCCAGAGGGTGGTGATCAATTAAGTCAAGTTGGAGGCCTGTGGCCAGTAGGGTTCCACAGGGATCAGTTCTGGGGCCAGTCTTGTTCAACATCTTCATCAACAACCTGGATGAGGGGACAAAGTGATCCTCAGCAAATTCACTAATGACACCAAACTGAGAGGACTGGCTGATTCACCAGAAGGCTGTGCTGCCATTCAGCGGGATCTGGACAGGCTGAGAGTTGGGCAGAGAGGAATCTCATGAGATTCCACAGGAACAAGTGCAGAGTCCAGCACCTGGGGAGGGACAAGTACATGCACCAGTACATTTAGGCTTATTGCATCCTGGTATGCATCATCAAGAAAAGTGTGGGCAGCAGGTCAAGGGAGGTTCTACTCCCTCTCTCCTCTGCCCTGATGAGGCCTCATCTGGAGTCTTGTGTCCAGTTCTGGGCTCACCAGCTAGACAGACAGGGAACCTCTGCAGAGAGTTCAGTGTAGGGCTACCAACATGATCAAGGGACTGGAGTGTCTTTCTTATGAGGAAAGGCTGTGGAAACTGGGACTGTTTAGCCTGGAGAAGACTGAGAGGGACCTCATTAACACTAACAAGTATTTAAATGGTGGGTGTCAAGAGGATGGGGCAGCACTTTGCTCTGTAGTGTCCAGTGATATGACAAGGTTGTAATGGACAAGAAGCTGAAACACAAAAAGTCCCACTTAAGGAAAAACTTCTTTACTGTTCAGGTGAGGGAGCCCTGGCACAGGCTGCCCAGGGAGGGTGTGAAGGCTCCTCTGGATGTTTTCAAAACCCACCTGGACACGTTCCTGAGTGACCTGATCTAGGCAGATCTGATTGATCAGGGAGGTTGGAGTAGATGATCTTTAGAGGTGTTCCCTTCCAACCCCTACCATTCTGTGAGTCTGTGATTCTATGAAATACTCTAGTAGGCTGAATGATGAGTAATGGGTTGCTCTTTGCTAATCAAGATATCAGCTGACAGGGTGCTTTTACATCCTCTGCAGTTTTAATATTAATTTACAAAGTGAAAGGTTATACTAGTAATTGCTTAAATCATTAAAAAGAAGGTTTTCATTATCTGACCTATGACACAGGCTCTTTGAGTAGTAACCGTGATGTCTGAGGTAACAAACACTGCTATATTTTATGACTTCTCTGTAATTTAGCCAAGGCAAGTCAAACAGGTATTTGAGCTCTACGGTAATATCTCCTGAGATGTAGGAATTACACAGCTTCCAAAGATGAAAAAGATGCTTATTCTATAAGACCTGGATGTGTTTGCAAAGCTGGCAGTTCAACAATTAACCAGTAGGATATAGGTATGGTATTTTGGTATAAGGCTGAAGAAATTGCTGTCAAAAATGCTGCTGTTCACATTACATAGTAAAGGTCACATTAACATTCTTCTTGGCTTTCAAATTCAGAAGGGTATTTAAGAGGAGCCAAAGAAACCAGCCTGGCAGCACTGAATATTGAACTCCTTTGCAAAAAAAGCTTAATTCATAGAATCCCACCAATGTGCCTTCAATGCCAGACAGTGAAGATCCATCACAGCAGAGTATCTTTCTGCCTGATACTGGTTTCTCCACAACAGAGGTGACAGAGAGCTACAGAGAGACATGTTTGCAGTAGTGCCAATGCTCAGTCTTTTCTGAGCACAAACAAGGGTCATTAGTCTCTAGGGCTGTAAGTCTACCACCCAAGCTGGCATTAAACTCAGTTTTACAAAGAACATATGTCTGATTGATAGAATAGAGTTTAACAAGGGTGAAACCAAGACTCTGAATGACCTAAACAGGTATGAAAAGAGCAGAGGACACTTTGGTCTTTCTCAAGAGTTTACTTCAGAGTCTTAAGAGACTAGTAGCAAAAGGATGAAAGCAAGGAGTATACAAAAGGATATTTTCAATGCTCTTTAGTGCCACAGAGTTTCAGCAATCCTATGATCATCGAAACTGATCCTTTCGATTTTTACTTGAACTCATGTGTTGTTTCACGTTTTGTGGATGATGTGCCCAGTTCTGAAGTCCCTAGGTGTGCACATGCAGACAAACATTTGCAGAGAACTGCAGCATTGCCATGCTGATTGCAGAAAGAGAATGACTTTGTTACAGAAGTGTGAGTTATGCATCACACTCACATCTTAATCTCTGGCATGACAGTGTTTGATGCAAGGCTGGAAGTATGAAATGGAGGGATAAAGCAGAAAAGGAGCAGAGAAGAGGCAGTGATAGGACAAAACCTGCTTTCTTCTCTAACTTCAATGTGTATTTGCCTTTGGGTTCAACGGGTTACTGAAATATAACAACTGGAAGCCATGAGTTCTTTGCTGCATCTAAGCTGTCTGACAAGCCCTGGCATTAGTTGAACTCACTGATATCTGAAAATCTATAAAGAAGATTTAAGTGCAGGAAGCAAAAACTGTAAAACAAATTTTGTCTTGGCTGAAATGGTAAGTCCTGCTTTGTGATCTGGAGATAGATGGTATGCTTAAGTGGCCAACTAAAAATGTTTTGTACAGGTGCCTGCTGAATGATTCAGCTGTAACATAATCTGAACAGATCTGATCTGGGAGTATGTCAATGTACAGAGCTGATACTGTCTGAACGTACAGAGGCTGCAGATACAGTAAAAGCACAGTAAGAAATTTGTGTCTGTGTTCCACATGAATGCTTGGGAAACACAAACTCTAACAATCTATTTTCCAACAGTTTCAAGTGATAGAAGTGTACTTACTAATGCCAAGTTCCTTAACTTGATTCCCAGCACATCCAGGAGTTTCAACATGTACATCATGTCTCCTCTTGTGAGAACCAACTTACATTTTGTAGGACCTCCCTGTAAAGATGTTTCACCAGGCCTTCCTTCCTCTTCTTCCTGAGAGACACTTGGAGGGATTCAAGGGTGTGCCAGGGATCTTTAAGGGATGATTGATATGGAAAGTGCATGACATGCAGCACCAAAGTGCTCCTTATACTCCTGGAATGCCAAGGCATATTTACTGACATTTACAAATCAGCCTCTCTATCATGAGAGGGGATCATTTTGAAACTACAATTAAATAAAGATGGTTTGGAAACATGAGGATACTGTAAGAATCTAGGAAGGGCCATCTGCATTAGGGGTGGCAGAACATGCTGCAGTCATTCTGATGCAAATTCTCTTTGCAATTTCTTCTCTCTCTCTCTGTGCTGCATAAGCAGAGACAACAATAAATCTGGATTCTCTGCTCTAGGTTGTTTCATTGCTTTCCCCAGAGATTTTCCTCTACAGTATAAATGCAGTATAATGTGCTCAGATTAGTGAAGTTACTTAACAGAACAGACTGTCCTAGTGGTGCATTTATTAATAACATATATAATGAGGCTTTGACTGCACAGCAACTTCAGTATCTTTCTATTTAGCATAAGAAAAAAGGACTCCCCTCTCCAAAACCACACACAACCACTAATGAAGGTTAGAGGGCTGGCCTGCTGCCTTCGAAGAGGAATAATGTATCCAAATAGCTTTTAAACATCATATGTTGGAAGCTTATAAACCACAGTTAACTGTGCTCTGATTCCTGGGATGGAAAGAGCACATCTATTATTTGTTTCAAATGCAAGAGAATGATATAAAGAATTATGAAAATCTGCCTGCTACCTTGCAGGCAGGGAGAAGATTCCTGCACCGATGCTAGGCAACACTGCAGGATGAAAGCACTGACTTGGAACAGAGCCCTTGCACAAATGGTGTTACAGCAGAATCCCACCAGTATGTTCAAATCTGTCACAGCTTTCTAAAGCCACTGTGTGATTTGCCCATGACAAGCACAAGAAGAGGCAGAGTCAGATATGAACTTTTTATTTAAGAACACAAGGATATAATGATATTCTGAATGCTAGCAAAGATGCAGTCAGTATGGAGATGTTACTGTACCTTTGCTTTGGAAGTTGTTCCGTAGGAACGCAATTAAAAGTCTGTTGGAGAATCAGAAGATTTATTTGGCTCGTGCTGTCAAGGAGAAGTGGGACTGACCTACAGACAGAATTTTCCTAGATCTAGGAGATGATAAATTTTAGGGCAGATTCACAAGCTTTCAGATTGGCCTAGCATTTTAAGACAAATTTTCACAGAATTCTCAGAAGTAGATAATACTTAGCTTTCAGGTGAGTTGTCTGCTCCTTGCCATCATTGTGCTAGCTGAAAGGAGAACTGCATTCTACAGACTTGACAACTGTTGAACTACTTGGCATACAGGAAACTGTGGATAGGGCCTTCTCCAGGAGTGGCAGAATCACTTGACTAAAAGGGAAAATGCTCATAAAGCACCTTTCACAGACATTCCACTGACACAGAATATACTGTATCCTCTCACTTCTGTGCTGTGTTCTGAGGTGGAGAGTATATATTCATGCACAGAATATACTTAGGATCTATATTTCCAGTGCTTGCTATAATACCTTTTAAGTTACAGGTCTTCATAAAAATATGTGCTGCTAGCTAACATCTTATACAGTTAAGGACATCATAACATCCAGTTTACTCCAATATATATGCTATCAATACACAAGTTCAGTAAGGAAGATCAAATAAAGATCTCCTCCAGCATTAATGAAGATAGCTCACATTTTCCAGACTTATGGTCTTTCAGTTTTTAAAACACATAGCTTCTTACAGGTCCAGAAAGGTTATTATGAAAGATTAGACTGTAGCATTGGTTACTAGATGTAGTATCCTTTATGAGAGCCGTAACTACTGAGAGCTCTTCAGTGCCTCCATACACTGAAGGAAGGAGATCCAGTTTTATTAAGCATTTTCCTTAGACAGGCAGAGCATATTAGGTGATCTTCTGGAAGCACTATACTCGTTTTCCCTGTTTTACACAGTCATTGTAATAGTATCTGACCACTCTGCATTTCACAATGTAAGTTTATAACTCTTTATTTAATATAAAAGAAAAAAATCACTAATCACGTCTTGGATGTTGTGTGGTACTCTAAATGGATTGCAGAATACATCATATTTTAACCAAGAGAGGTAAGGAGTTTTCTGACATCTCACTCTGACTTGAAAAATTAATTTTGATCTTTTTTTCTCTCAAAGCCTCCATGTGGCTGTGAAGCAAAATGCTTCACAAAATCAGTGAGTCACTTCTGATATGTTACCAGCTCCTCTGCTAAGGTCAACCCTGCCCTGCTGCTGAAGATTATCTGCTGGAGATAACACAGTGTCACTGGTTATCTCTAAGGGGGGAAAAACCCCTTTAACAGCTCATCTTTTCATCTGTTTTCTGCAGAAGATATGATTTTTAGACTGGAAACCGGGGTAATTTTAGACATGTCCTTGATACTAGAGGTACAATTCTGGTGGACCCAAGGCTGAACTTAGGCAAACCGCTACAATTCTAAGTGAGATTGAACTCCTTGTCATTAGTCTTTCTCCTATAGAGTTCTGCTATGAAATAAAACCCCAACCTGTAATAACACTGCACTTGGTTACCAAGATCTGATACTAGACTGTTAATCCTGCATGTTCCTGACAAACTTTCCCTTTGGTTGTCACACTCTAACCAACATAGGTCAGATTTGAAGTGGGTGCAGACTGAAAACCCCATATCTCCTGCTACAGCATCTCCTGCTGGTCTTTCTCATGCTGTCTTCCCCCTAAAAAACCCCCAACTAAGTCACAACTGTATCATAAGGGAACAAGTATAAGCTGGTGCCATGAAATCTTCCATTATGTTTCAGACCTAATGTTCAAGGGAGGGGTGCTTAAAAAGAAATAGAAGGCTGGAGGTATAGTTACAATCTCAGATGAAACAATACCAGTAAGAAGGAGAGGGGAAGAGAGAAAGCTCATAAAAGGAGATGGGAGGGGAGGGGAGAGGAGAGAAGGATAAGGAAGAGAAGTGAAGGGAAGGTGATGGCCTCTTTCCAATTGGGGTAACAGTATGCTCCTCCCAAGAAAGGCCCTTTCTCAAGGTGGTCATGCATTCATTGCTGGCCCATCAAAGCCCACACAGCTCCATTCCCAGGCAGACAGAAGTTACTTTTTAAACCTTTTGAGCTTGGGCTAATTTTAAACCTACTCAGCTGAAGTATTTACTGCAAGTCTTCCTCATAAATTATGTCACATTCAGAAAGTGAAAATCCTCATTTCAGCATCATCAACTCGAGTGGAAAACTGCAAATCCTCCAACAGAGAATTAGAGAGCATTTGTTCTGTCACAGCTCAAGTGTGCAGTATTTTTCCCTGGCACAGATGAAGTTTGCTAGCTGGTGAAACTACTGTAGCTGTTCTGTGGTGTCCCTGGAGATAAGCATCCTATGGCTACAAATAAGGGTATTATTTAATCATGAAAAGGCGAGACTTGGAACAAGAGAAAGTGTTTCTGAGGGAAAAGTTACCAAGGACTCTGGGATCTGACTGTTTAATTCAATCTTGTTCCATTTCTTGAATGAAAACAGAATACTGCTGAAATGATGTGCTCATGCCTTGGGAGTGCTCTTCATGTACACTGAAGTACGGTGAGGTACTTTATTCAGTCTTGGGAACAAATCAGCTTTGTAGATAAGAGGAGAGGAAATATGGTCTCTGAACATTTAACAAACATTAATTGCCTCTTTCCACATCAGAAAGACACAGACTTTGTCCTGCACTTGCAAAGTAGGTAGGTCCTAGCACAAGTGCCTGCACTGTTCTGGGATGCACCTGAAGTTCTTTAAAGGGGCTTAAATTTTAAAAAGCATCTCATATACAAAATCACAGCATACAGTAAATAAATGAAAGAAAATCCCATCTCCAAAAATAGCACAACTGTTTAGATTAGCTGTTCGTCTCTGGCTTTTGAGACCAACAACTCATAATCTCCCTATGAATGGAAAGGGTACACAACACCTATAGTACTGTTTTGTCACATTTTGAGTGCTACCACACTGATTGCTATATGATCATAGAGAATTATACATCCCAATTAGACCTGTGGCAATCAGGCTGCACAGGGGAAAACGTCATATAGTCTCATTTACCAATACTTGAAAAAAATATGGCTGTCAGCTGCTTTGAAGTTTTACTTTGATCTCACCAAGACCTACAACATGGCATGTAGCCAAACAAAAGGAGACTCCACAAATAAAAAATTGAAGACCAAAATTTTAAGGCAATATCACGAACACAGATGGAGAAAAGCAAAGATTGACACGAGGTAAGATTTTGTTTTATAATCACTAAACATCGGGTGTCACTTCATGAGACAGGTGAATAAATTGACCCCTCTGTGGTGCTAAATCCCCTGTGATACTTTGAAACTGCTATTAAGATTAGCCAGTAATTACCAATAGCCCCCTGAAGCCACACCATTCACTGCACATTTCGGGTCCCAAAAGGAAAGACATGCAGATGGCCAGACTAGTTAGGAATGAACTCAGACAGGCTTCAGTCTTGAACTGTAAAACAAGGACATTTCCTCCCTATCTTCAATGACACATTTCAATGATGTTTAAAAAATAATCCCAGATTCACCACCACAATTATAGCTCTGATTTTCTTCCTAAGGTCTTGGCTTTTTAGCTCCTCTTCTTCCCCTCCTTCTTTGAAGCCACTAATATGTTATTTTGACAAATTACTTTAAAAGAAAATCAATAGTTCCTCATGCAGATATGTCTGCAGTTTCATAATCTGGTTGATACAAAATCCTCATCTCTTATTTTTCTCATTGTATGCATGCTACACAAAAATAATTTGATATACTTATTACAAAGTTACCAAAACCTTATCCTGAATTGATTCCCATTGTAACACTCCTTTTTGTCCTATTATAGTCTCGAAGATCTTAGTATAGAGTTTCCACTTTTGCTTCCTCCCCCCTGCAAAAGCTTCTTTCCCTGCTCTTGGCATATGCTATCCACATAGACTGACTGACTGACACTTGATTGTGATCATTACCTCCAATTGGGAAGGAGACTTGATTATTAGCACGTGAGCTGGACCCTTTATTCCTCAAAGTAAGATACTCTCTCTTCCAGGTGCTTCCTCATTTTAAGGGTCCCTAATTTGATACTTGGTGGCTGATTTGCTGAAGTGCATATTACTAGAAAATATAGCAGATGTTGCTGGCAGATAAATTGATATCAAACATTAAATACTCTGGACTAGCACTTCATTTCTCAGGTTGGACACCCAAGGCTAATTCAGAATAGCACACCTGTGTCTTTGCCTCTCACATGTAAAACGGAGCAGTAATACAACTCTCTTCACGCGGCTGGTATAAATATTAACGTACTTGTTAAGATCTAAGACACAGCATTATGAATAGAGTAGTCTGGCTTTTAAAATTCCATATTCAGTGAAAGTATTGGATGCCATATAGTAAATAAAACATGGCAGACTGTGCTATAAGTGGTGAAGATGAAAACCACAATCGAAGAGCTACCATTCAGTAAGAACAATCCAATGAGAACATGAGGCAGGGGACCTATGGAAAGTGTTTGATCTCGTAGTTAAAGACTCTCATAAAGGCATAAGCAGAGGAAATCTGCATAAAGATTGCACTGGAAACCTCAACTCTGGCATTTCCCAACTTTGGAGTGTTAGATTTTGCAAACTCCATGTTGATTTCTTTTTCAGGTCATTTTCAGGTGATCTGTGTACTGTTCTTGCATTCCTTTATACTAAAGTACTGCTGCACTCACAGCTTCTGAGAAGAGGAATTTTATTGTCAAGGACATCAGTGAATGGTAAAGTATCTTTGAAACCACAAAGGAGAGTGACATCCCCTAAGCAGACATACTGAACCTTGTCAGAATAACAATAAGATGTAAGAGGACCACTGCCCATTGTGTAAATGTTTCTGCTAAAAGAAAAAATTCTTTCTAGTGAAAAATCCCATTACTCCAGAATTGTAGGAGTAGCCACTGGAAAATATATGAACCAGAATGACCTTGTTTTTGGCAGAGAAGAAGAAAAGGCCCAACAGAATCTGAAAGCTCTATTTCTAGCTCACATCTCGGCACTGTTTCAATCTGCTTCTGCTGTAGGGTAGTTCACTGTTATATACGTTACTGTTCTCTCTAGTATGAAGTTGAACTTTACCTTAGGTAAATGTGGAAAGGCTTACAACTAAGACAACTAAGGGCTCCAGTTCCTAGCCAGGGAAGATTTTACTTAGAATCACTGTCATGGCTCCTCACATAGTCCTTGCAGAGGTTCTTTGAAGATGATAGTGATTTATATCACAGTCCTTGTGTCACAGCATCAGACAGCCTGGGGGTAACCTATAACTGGTTCTGCTTTACTTAGAAGGGTCAACTCAGCTGCAGAACTGACCTCATAAGCTTATTGCTTTTCCATGACCAGAAGTCAGCCCTTGGCAATGAGAACTCATCTCAAAGCAAAGTCAGACTGATGAAGCTGTATGCAGCTGAAGCTATATGATGCCACATATTTAGGACTTGCCTACAAGGCAAAGTAAGTGTGCAGTGCAATCCAGATCTCATCCACACCTCTGGGGACAGTCACCTGGAGTGAATGCGAGTCAACATCACCATCCAAATGTGCTACAGATAGCCTTGAGTGGAAGTATGCTGGTATTCTTTCAGCACTGGAACCATGCTAGTTATAAGGAAAGCTAATTAGCTTCAGTGTAGTACTGTGCTGATATGCTAACAGTACTTCGAAGCTAGTATCTTACTCAGGATTCTATTGTATTATGTGAGCAAACCAGTATATTTAGCAGTGGATTGTCTCCAGAATGCTTTCTTGCTTCATCCTAACACTTCATAAAAGTGTTTTTGTCTGCAGTCAGATGCACCTTCTGTCATAAAAAGTCACTTAGCCAGCTGAAAATACACCTTTAAGCAGTTATGATTAATTAAAAAAAAGTTTTTGATAGCATACAAATTTCACAGCTGCTACTATCAAATTCCAGTCCAAATTCTAGAAACCAATATATTATGTCATGTGAAATTTAGGTGTTCATTACATTCCTTCCACACGAGACATTTAGTGATGTACATGTACAATGGACAACTGGCACAGCATATTGTGGAGCTCATCATTATGTAAATGAGCAAATTTTTAGGTCAGGAAATTGACAGACTATGGCTGTTCTAGTCTATGTTTGAATTATGCTATCTATTTCTTCAGATTCCTAAGTTCAGAAATGGAAAGGAATACCCTAAACATTACAAATTCATATGTATTCCAAAAACTTTATCATTTCTTTTCTGTGCACAGCAGAGTTTGTGATTTTGCCAGTTTGTTTTCCTTAACACCAGCTATAACCGCAAGAAAACTTGTCTGATCTTTTTAGTAAACACAGCTTCAGACACAGGGACAGTTTTATAGTGTAAATAACAGCCAGGTTAAATTACCACTATAAAAGCTTTCTGCTCATGAACAGTGATTTCTACTTTTCTTAGAATGTATTTCCATTATTACATTGCAAAAGCAGAATATTTTTTTTTGTTGCTCTTGAATATATAAAAGAGCTCAGCCCAGTAACTAAATCAGGATAAAAGAGATCAGTATTTTCTTCTCCCTGGGATGTATCAACCATCATTAGGAATGCAGACAGTAAAAAGGCAATTTGGGACTCTGAGAGCAGGTTGCAAAAATAATTTACAGTTGTGTTCACTGCTGGCCTCATACTAAATCACATCAAGACTCTTCATTTGTTCAGGCTGCATTTGGTATGGTATTAAAAGCAAGCTTTTCCATCAGTATTTTTATTGTTGTTTGCAAATAAGGTATTTTCTTTGAGTTGTCTAATGTGCCAACAGAGACATCTCTGCACAGATACCAATTAGTTACTTACACTGTAACGATGGGCATTACAAATCAGACACAGTATGGAATGAAATGATGACTTATTAAGGCATTTGTGAGGCAAACTTGTTTCTTCTTTCTTTTGTCATAGGCTGGAGTAGTTCTGCCGATGATCATACAGAAAATATGCTGCCAATTTTAATTACTGAAAATCTAGGACACATACTGAAGTCTCAAGTATTTTATAGCCTTCTCTTTCTAAAACATTTTCCAATGGAGTGCCATCCCAAAGTGCTTTTTAAGCTGTGCGTTAATCAGGAGAGTCCAGTGTAGCAGCTAAGTACAAAGTACTATTGCCCCTTTCTGTGAACTGTCTGTACTTAAATAATATTCCAGCATCTCTGACCGAATCAGTTGAAGAACCAGAAAAAACCCTCAGATTTTTATAATTACTCAGGTTGGTGTGTACCAAGCAAAGCTACCTTCTGTTCCCTTCAACTATGATCTGATGTAGAAGCACTGATTGGGATATAAAATTTGTTTGGTGCTGTGGTTCTCCTCTGTTCAGGCACTTCCCCTTTTTGCTGCATTCTCGAGTTTCTCCTTCCCTGTGCCCCAGACTGCTGCTGCTGAGATTTTTTCACTACTGCTGCACTGCTAGGCCAACTCTCTCTTACCCCTTGAGAAACAAAGCTTCTACCTGAGCCCTTATCCTGTCCTTGGCACAAATCTGATCTTTATATTGTGAAATATGTGTGTCAGCTTCCTTTCCTATACTGCTTGTTTTCAAGATAGTTCTGTAATTCTGGGTTCCAGTCAAGAAGAAACACCCATTTACTGCAGGCATGAGCCATTTCATGAAGATTTCAAGCTTATCTTTTTAGACTTCAAAGTAGTTTGGATCAGTAAATAACTCTCCTCTCTGAAAAAAAAGTGAAAATGATTTTTTTGCTTAGCCAATTTTAATATTCTTACTGGAAAGGCTAAGGCTCTTGAAAAGAGGAAACAAAAAAAGGATTAATAAAAAGAGAAGTGTTTTAACCTATACTCCGAAGCTCCAAGGAGTATCTAATCCTCTGAATTTCCACGTGCTTCTCTGAAGTGCCCTCAGATGCTGCCTGGGTCACTGGCTGCCCTCTCAGCTCCCAGACTCCAAGTTCTTCTCTCCAGTGGAAGAATTTGCAGAATATTTCCACATTACTAATGCACTGTTGTGACATGCTTTTGTCATTCAAAGCAAGGCTTTTACAGCTTGGTAACAGTGGTAAGAACTCATTTCCTCCGAACTGCACATTTTAAAAAGACACTGAGATGGCTTTGTGGCACCCTGTCAAACACTGCAAATTGTTCTCACAGCACCATATTTCAAAAGTGATGGCAGTGTAAACTTATGGGTGGGTAGGGTTGGAAAGTAACACTCTAAGTGAGATTGTAGGGTACCAAATCTGCTCTCTGTCATGAAGGTCAGAATAAATTGGCTTACTTCAGGAGACAGGATATTTTTTCTGTCAGCTCTTCATAGCCAGGCTAGATTCCAAATCCCATTTATGTTACTTCCATCTCATTTGTTACTGACTGATGATATATTAGAATGAAAGAAACACAAAGGAAGAAACATTTGCTCTCCTATGTTTGCATTGTCTTTACAAGGAAAGTAAAAGGAGACTTTTGTCTCTATTAGACCTGATAAATGGCTCTGTGACATCAAATCTGTCAGTCATTGTATGAATTATTCACAGAGCCCTGTGGATTTCACTGCCAAAAAAAACCCCACCAAAGCAATACCTCAGTAAAAGTTCATTATTAAAAAACTTTTAGATGTCAAAAGTATATAAAAATCATTTCTATTTAATCACGGAGTTATGAAAAGCAATATAGAGACAATTCATGTCTACTGAAAGCATGCATATTAAATACTAATACAAAATGTAGTAGAATCACAGGATTGTTTGAGTTGGAAGGGACCTTAAAGATCTAGTCCTTAAAGATGTAGTTTAAACTCCTTTACCATGAGCAGAGACCCTTTCCACCAGACCAGGTTACTTCAAACCTCATTCAACCTGACCTTGAACACTTCCAGGGATGAGGCAGCCACAGCCTCTCCAGGCAGCCACAGCATCTCCAGGCAGCTTGTGCCAGGGCCTCACCACCCTCACAGGGAAGAACTTTTTCCCTCTAGCTCTTTTAAATCTCTCTTCTTTCAGTTTAAAGCCACTACTACTTGTCCTGTGACTACACACCCTTGTAAAAAGACCCTCTCTGGCTTTCTTGTCAGCCTCCTTTAGGTACTGGGAGGCTGTTTGCTATCATAGTGTTAATAGTTACGCTGTATAGGAGTGTACATATATATATGAGAGAGAGTGTCTATAGTGTAGAGCTATCACAGTATGTTTGCTATCATTGTTAACATATATTAAACCACTACACTGGTAGAAATAAATTGGCAAATCCTCCCAATCCACTTTTGTTAACTCAGTCAAAATGACTATAGCTTTTTCCCGTGGTACAGAAAATAAGTCATTGTTGAAAAAACTTCATTTACTGGTTCCATTTAAGGTGAGAGTTTGGAAAGACTTGATAGAAAGATTAAAATTAGTTTTCTCTTCCAGCCCATAAGTAAAGTCTGGGTATAAAAAGGAGAAGATCAACTAGTTTTAGAAAGATAAAGAAAGATCTGGTGATTAGAAATAATCTCCTCATTAATAATAGATGTAGTTTTCTTCCACTACTAAAAAACCTTTCTTGGTGGTTTGGAAGGACTTGTATAAAGTTGGGACTAAAGCAACTTCACTTAGATTCAGAAGAAATTGGAAAAATAAAAACATCTTTATGACGGCCTTTAAATTTCCTTGCAAAAGCAGTTTGGCATAAACTGTGAGATAACCATTATATAATAAGTAAAAATGTAGAATTAATAACTTTCTAACAAATTAAACATGTGATAACTAAGGATTTGAATGGCTACAGATTAAGCTTTCTAAATGGTTTACATGAATGCCTGTACATCTGACATATCCTTTGGAGTCAATAAAAAAGCCATGTACAAGAATATCCTTCCTTTAGAAAATCAACTGGAATGCACCAATAATAAAAGAATTTTAAAAGTTTAAATCAAATTTTCTACTTACTGATTTTAACAATGACCTAGATCCTCTTGTTTGGATTTTGAATCCTCTTTTGATTATATCAGTCTGCTGAAAGAGCAAAATGAAACAAAGAAAATATCAGAAAATGTATGGATCACCTCAAGAACTTATAGTTTATATTGTGCTTGGTTTGTGAAAAACATAGCAAGTGATTTTTAGGGAAGTCCTGAGTTTTCAAGAGATTATTGGCCTGAGGCAATGCACCAATTATAAGAAAATGAGGGACAGCAGCATTTCTTATTTCTCCTTTGGCTGTGTGGATTCCAAAAGCTAGTTTATTATAACCCTCCACTGTGCCTTTTACTTTTTCTGCCCATAAAATGTGGACCTGGTAGCCAATGTGAAAAGATTCCATCAGAAAACATGAAAAAGTCCAACGTGCCCAGCAGAAGCAAGAGGTTTGGCATGTGAGGAAATTCCATAGAATCATAGAATCATTTCATCTGGAAGAGACCTTTAAGGTCACCAAGTCCAACCTTTGCCCTAGCCCTATCAACCACTAGACCATTTCCCTAAGCGCAACATCCAACTGTCTCTTAAACATCCCCCGGGACGGTGACTCCAGCACCTCCCTGGGCAGCTGTTCCAATGCCTGACAACCCTTTCAGGAAAGAAATTCCTCCTCATATCCAGCCTGAACCTCTCCTGGTGCAACTCAAGGCACTCTTGTCCTGTTGCTTGTTACTAGGGAGAGCAGACAGACCCTTGCCTTGCTACAATTTCCTTTCAGGCAGTTGTAGAGAGCAAGAAGGTCTCCCCTGAGCCTTCTTTTCTCCAGGCTAAACAGCCCCAGATCCCTCAGCTGTTCCTCATATGAGATGTGCTCCAAATCCTTTCCTAGCTTGGTAGCCCACCTCTGGATCCTCTCCAGCACCTCAATGTCCTTCTTGTAGAGAGGGGCCCAAACTGGACACGGTATTCGAGGTGCAGACTCACCAAAGCTGAGTACAGGGGAATGATCACCTCCCTACTCCTGCTGACAACACTGTTCCTGATCCAGGCCAGGATGCCATTGGCCTTCTTGGCCCTCTGGGCACACTGCTGGCTCATGTTCAGCTGCTGTCAATCAACACTCCAGGTCCCTCTGTGCCTGTCAGCTTTCCAGCCACTCCTCCCCAAGCCTGTAGCTTCTGGGGGTTGCTGTGGCCCAAGTGAAGGACCCAGCACTTTATTGAAACTCATGTCATTGGCCTTGGCCCAGCCATCCAGCCTATCTAGATCTCTCTGTAGAGCTTCCCTACCCTTAAGCAGATTAACACTTCCACCCAGCTTGGTGTCATCTGCAGACTTACTAAGGGTGCACTCTGTCCTCTCATCCATATCATTGATAAAGATGTTAAACAGGAGTGACCCCAGCACTGAGCCCTGAGGGACGCCACTCATGACTGACCATCAACTGATTTAACTCCATTGACCATGACTCTTTGGACCCAACCATCTCACCAGTTTTTCACTCAGGAAGGTGTCACCCATCCAGCCCAAGAACAGCCAATGTCTCTAAGGGAACGCTGTAGGAAACAGTGTCAAATGCCTTACTAAAGTCAAGGTACACAACATCCACAGCCTTTCCTTCATCCAACAAACGGCTCACCCTGTCATAGGAGGATATTGGGTTTGTTAAACAAGACCTGCCCTTCATAAACCCATGCTGACTGGGACTGACCACCTGGTTGTCCTGCATGTGCTGCCAGGACTGCTAATAAATGATGGACAGTGGCTTGGTGAGCACCCCTGCCAGTTCCCTCAGCACTCCAGGATGTACCCCATGCAGCCCCATAGATTTGTGCACATCAATGTGGGGCAGCAGGTCACTGAATCTCCTCCTGAATTGTAGGGAGGGACTTTTTGCTCCTTGTCCCTCTCTCTTGGCTTGGGGGGCTGAATTTCCACAGTGGAAATGCTCCTGTTACTAAAGAATGAGGCAAAGGCGGCATTAAGCACCTCAGCCTTATCCTTGTCTTTTAATACCAAATTTCCTTCTGGATCTAATAGGGGATGGAGGCTCTCCCTGGTCTTTCTTTTATTGTTAATGTATTGATAGAAACTTTTCTTATTGTCCTTTACCTCTGAAGCCAGTTTGACTTCTAGCTGGGCTTTTGACCTTCTAATTATCTCCCTACATAACATAACAACATTCTTGCACACATTGTGAGTGGTCTGCCCCTTCTTTCAGAGGCCATAAACTCATTTTTTTCCCCTGATTTTAAGCCAAATCTCCCTATTCAGCCAGGCTGGTCTTTGCCTCTGGCTTGTCTTATGGCATGTGGGGATGGCCTGTCCTGGGCCTTTATGATTTCATTCTTAAAAAGTGTCCAGCCTTCCTGGACTCCTGTACCCTTCAAAACTGACTCCCAAGGGATTGTATCAAGTAACCTCCTAAACAAGCTGAAGTCTGCCCTTTGAAAGTCCAAAGTGTCAGTTTTGCTGCCCCATCTCCTCACATCTCTATGAATAAAGAACTGAATAATTTCACGGTTGCTGTTCCCCAGACAGCCTCCAACTGCAACATCCTCCACAAGACTTTCTCTGTTCATAAACAAGAGGTCCAGCAGAGCACTCTCCCTGGTCAGTTCACTCACCAGCTGTGTGAGGAAGTTATCCTCCACACATTCCAGGAACCTCCTGGTTTGGTCCCTCTCTGTTGTGTGTTCCCATCTGTCAGTGTGTCCCACTGCCCATCAGTATCCAGCTATGGTGAATCATTTTCTAAGGGAAGTGTGGAGAATGCTTCAACGGACTAAAGAGAAAGACCCAAACCTGAACCTTGTCTCAAAAGCACAGCTTAATCAAGAGCATCAGGGAATACTGTGCTTAAACTATGAATATTTTAATATTTACCAAAGCTAAGGCTTGTGAAGGATACTTTGTGAAAGACCATTCCATTTGATCTCAAGCCTGGCAGTGTTAGAGAAGTTATAAGCAATTTCTTTTACCTAGATAGTACAACCCAAGTGTGGCCTATAACACTCTGAACACAATAAGCATCATTTATAAAACCAGCCTATGCCCTTATTTAATGATTTGTCAGTCATACTAAACAATTGGACCTTTTAGGGAATAATGTTAGTTGAATGTCAATAAATATGTATGATGGCTTTTCAGCTCTGCAGAGAAATGGTAATTAGAGTTTCCATTGAGTTTTCTGACAGAGGTGAAGCTGAATTAAAGCCTATTTATAAATATTTTAATATCACAAAACAGCCTCAGAGCAATCAATTTAAGCAGCACTGTAAATATGCCCTTCATTATGTAAAGGTTGGCTGTTTAATAACAATATGCAAATATCTTTGCAAGAGTACTTGCTTTTGTCTCTTCTCTTTGTTTTTCATGCACAATGTTTCTCCCATGGGGGAAAAAAGTACAGACAAGCTTACTATCACTTTCATTGTTTGTTTGTATGTGTAGGGTTTATTTATGTTCCTCAGCCAAATCAAAAACCCCTGGCAGCTTTTTTTCATTAAAACTTCTATTAAAACTTGACTTAGTGTCATGAGAATGTTCATGATTTACAAGTCAATGTTTAGTGGCAGAACCAGAAATTCAGACACTTTTCAGCCTGTATGAATTGTCACAACTCCACTGACTGCAGTTAGAGATCTGTCCCATAAATCCCATTTCTAGCTCACTCATCCATTTGGTCTGTTTCTAGATAAAGCTGGTCATCTAACTCCAAGGCTGACTTGCTGCAAATGGAAGCAAATGACTTAGTTTTGGACTCAGATTTTCAGCCTAAAATCTAAGTCTGGTATTGTATAGCTTATCCAAGTGTTGCTTTTTAAATTCAGGAATCCCACTAAAAGTAGTGTAGCACTGAGCCAGTAAAAAAAAAAATCATAATTAGAATGAGATGTAACATGCAGAGGTAGCCGAGGTCATTAGTACACTAATCAGATGCAAGATGTAAAGCTGCAATGACAAGCAAGGGAGAAAGACCCCAAGAGGCTAAATTCCTGTTCACCTGCACAACCCCAACAAGGTTAAAGATTTCTGCAACAGAAATCAGGAACATTCCAACAATTTTACTGCAGCTAATTTAGTTCATATCATGGTTTTGCATGGAATTGTCTTCCTACTCCAGTTAAACCCGAGCCATATTATGCATTCCTCATCTTTTCTCTCTTTCTTTAACAAGGTAATTTCATCCTTCATCATTATTATACTTCTACTGGTATGTTGTACTTACAAAAAATTAAATTATTGTTTTAGCCATTATCAAGACAATCCTTTTAACTCATTTTTCTGAATTTATACACCACTGGCACTGATGTATTATTTTTTGTCTTATTCTGAAGCCTGTTAGATGAGATGAAATCTCATCACAGCTACTCACAGATGAATAAGTAATTTGTTCAGAATGCCAGGGATGATTTGTGATCCAATTTTTGTGTGTGGGTCAAAGTAAAACAAGCACAAAGCATATGTGTACACTCTCAAAAATGAGCACAGACAACTCAGTTTGCAAAAGTTCTTGAGCAAGAATCACCTCAAGGAATCAGAGAGGAGAAATGGAAATGACAGTCCAAAGTGAGGGCAATACAGAAATGTTCCTGTTATCTCAATCTGATTTCCCAAAGTGTCCATCACTGAAGACAATTCCAACTCCAAAATGATAACTTGAAAATATTTGCATCTAGTGAACTATGAGAACACCACAGGGTATCACTTCAACATGAACTGGTGTAGCAGCAATGAAGTTTTGCACCTGAATTTTTAGTTACAGATCACATAGCACTATACCATCCTGGGTGACAAGGGAAAATCCTCAGTAGACCAATCCCTCTGTGGTAAGTGTGCAGCTCTTTGCCCTGGCAAAGTGAGACTTTCACTCCTGTCTCAGGAGGCATTGCAGAACCCAGTTCTTGGTAAGAGTCAAGGTTTAGTTTTCTTTTCATTTGATGTTTTTACATATCAGTGCTGTTAGGATTCAGTGCACGTTCTCCTCTCAGTTCCTCCTGTTTCAACCAGGGAGCTCTGCAGAAAACAAAGAAGGCTCGCCTGCTTTATTAAAAACTTGGAGGTCACTAAACTTTTGATGACGGGCTTTAGCTGGTATGACTTCAGGAAAGAAAACCAAATGTTAAGCACTACTTAAATTTTATCAGCAGTTTTTGTGTGTGTGAACAAGGCCTGGGATTGTATAAACCTCTGCAGAAGAGCTGGAGTCAGTTCTGGTGCACACAGAATCATAGAATGGTAGGGATTGGAAGGGACCTTTAGAGATCATCCAGTCCAACCCCCCTGCAGAAGCAGGTTCACCTAGATCAGGTCACATAGGAACATGTCCAGGCGGGTCTTGAAGTCCTCCAAGGAAGGAGCCTCCACAACCCCTCTGGGCAGCCTGTGCCAGGGCTCCCTCACCTCACAGTGAAATAGTTTTTCCTTATGTTTAAGTGGAACTTTTTGTGTTCCACCTTCATCCCATTACCCCTTGTCCCATTGCTAGCTACTATAGAGAAAAGGGATGCCCCAACCTCCTGATATCCACCCTTTAGATATTTGTAAATATTAATAAGATCTCCCCTCAGTCTCCTCTTCTCCAGACTAAACAGCCCCAGTTCCCGCAGCCTTTCCTGATATGAAAGATGTTCCAGTCCCCTGATCATCTTGGTGGCCCTGCACTGGTCTCTCTCCAGAAGTTCTCTGTCCCTCTTGAGCTGAGGAGCCCAGAACTGGACACAGTACTCCAGATGAGGCCACACCAGGGCAGAGTAGAGACAAACACAATGCATATAGAGAAATCATGCTTTGACATACCTGTCTGTATTCCAAAAATGTTCATCTTTGCTCTGAAGGTAACTTTAATAAGCTGCAACTGATCAACCATTCAAGGTAAAGTGAAAAATACACGTGTGTGAAATACTGTAATATTCCACTTTATGACTTCTAGCCATTTGCTTTCCATCAAATCTGAATGGTATTTCCCTTGGAAGGACCATCTGCTTTGTATGATATCTGAAAGAAGAGCACTGCTTGCTGAATGGACAAGCTGTCTTCTAAGACTAAAACTGACAACACTGTGAACTTCCAAGAAGTCTGCTTACTTGGAAGAGATTGCTATTTATTCAGAACACATTTTTTTTAGAAGCCAAGAAGAGGAAGAACATTTAGAGTTAGGCAGTTTCCATGCTCTTAGAGGACATAGTTTTAATTGTTCCTATGAAATGAGTAGCATTGTTAAAAGCACAAACAGTGACAGTTTTAATTGAAGAACCAGGGATGTGTCAAAGCTATTTCTTTAGTTCTCATCAGGATGAGGCTTTGATGTAAATCTCCTGTGAGTCCTCGCTTACTGCACTTTTGTTTGTATCTTAGAGCACATTAAATCACATCCTTTCAGACTAGAGATAAACCAGACAGTGTGCTTTAGTCTAGAAAAGAGAAGACTGAGGGGGGAACTTATTAATATTTACAAATATCTAAATGATGGGTGTCAGGAAGTTGGGACATCCCTTTTTTCTGTGGTATCTAGCAACAGGACAAGGGGTAATGGGATGAAGCTGGAACACAAGAAGTTCAATTTACACATAAGAAAAAACTATTTCACTGTTGAGGTGAGGGAGCCCTGGCCCAGGCTGCCCAGGGAGGGTGTGGAGGCTCCTTCCTTGGAGGTCTTCAAGACCCGCCTGGACACGTTCTATACAATTTGATCTAGGTGAACCTGCTTCTGCAGGGAGGTTGGACTAGGTGTTCTCTAAAGGTCCCTTCCAACCCTACCATTCTATGATTCTATGAATATCCACTTCTATTGTACCATACTATTTTGCCAATATAGATGTATCTAATTCTCCAAAATGACAGTTTTGCCGAACATTTGTTTCCTGTTGATCAAGTATACACGAGATACACTGAAAGTTTGTGAATGTTCTTGTCCATAGGAATAGTCCTTTCAGGGACTTTAGTAAGGAATATGAAGATTTGGAAAAATCTTCAAAACTAATGGCACACTTTATTATAATATTACTCTTTATTTTAGCTTTCACAAGCAGAGGCAATGCCAGAGGTAAGAGAAAAATGCCAGAGAAAGAGAAAAATGCCAGTCATGTACCACTTCCTCTCCATGGCCATCCTGTAGAATCACAGAATCATTTAAAAGGTAAAAGGATCTTTAAGATCAAGTCCAATCCCTCCATTGACGCTGCCAAGCCCACCACTAACCCATGGCCCTCAGCTCCATGGCTTTGCAACATCTCCAGGCATGGGGACTCCCCCACCTCCCTGGGCAACCTGGCACAGGGGCTGACAACCCTCTCAGGGAAAAAAGTTCTTCCCCAGCTCCAATCTAAACTTCTCTGGTGCAACTGGAGGATATTTCCTCTTGTCCTGTCACTCATTATTTGGGAGAAGAGAGAGACTCCCAGCTCATTACAGCCTCCAGTCAGGGAGTTGTAGAGAGTGATCATGTCTCCCCTCAGTGTCCTCTTCTCTAGACTAAGCAATCCCAGGCAGAAATAAGAGTAGAGCACTATTGTCAATTATATGTATTTATTTGATGTTTTGGTTTACTCTTATTGTATCATTTGTCATTAAAACTTTTTGATTTGCCGAAGAACAGTATCTAGGCTGTGAGAAAACAGAAAGTATCTTCACTAAAATTCTGTACTGAAAATTTTAATGTCAAAGACTTTAAAAATGGTCAAATAGTTCATTCTTATAACAACCACAAGACAGCAATGAGAGATGAGAACATTAGATCATTCTTGTGTGGATTTTTTATTTTCTGCTGCTGAAGTTGACAAGCAGACACATGAGATTATTAGATGTGGGTCATTAGAGAGAGATAATGTTCTATTGCACACCTGTAGCAAAGACTATTTGGCGATGGGATACCACATCTCAATGCCCAACTGTCATCTAAAACTGAACAACTCAACCTTGTCTCCACCTGAATGTATGTAATTACTAATGTACCATCACAAGCCAGTTCCAAATACAGCTTAACTGTCTTTCTGAGACTACATAACACAATTTCTGTAACCTCAGCTGAGTACTGTGCAGGGATGGTTCAGGTAAGCTCTGATCTGAGAATTTATGAGGAAGTCATAGTGTATATATACAGATAAGCTATTCCTTTTGAACACTGAGAGTTTATTGCAGTCTTTTAGGAGATAGCTTTCTTTTATTGTGTTATTGTAACTCCTTTGACTTCGCAAGACCAATTTGTAATTTGAACCTGGAAACTTTAATAAGACCAGGAGGAGAGAATGCAATGTTAAAAATTCTATTCTCTATTGATTGCACTAAAATACTGTTAATAATAGTATGCAGAGAACATTCTAGACATTGTGCAGACCAGGATCTCAGTATGGTAATTGCCCTTATGTAGTAATAAAAACATGGGAAACTTACAAAATACAGCAAACCAACAGGATAAATGAGTTTATTGGACAGAGGATTTGAGGAGGTATGGTTAAAGACAAACAGGATGCCTCCAGTTCTTAGCTATCCAGCAACAGCTGTAGCAATATGAGTTCCTGGAGCCCCTTCAGCACAAGGATCTGCAATTATCTGAACTACAGCATAAGATGCAAATCCAAATATTTCCATGAGAAGTATTTCCCATGCTGCAGCAGCACTGCATAGGGAATGTAAATGATCCGAAAACTGTTTACTAAAACACACAAGTTTGGCCTTCTCTGAAAAAGACCCCACCTGACAACAGCATGCTTTCTTTTCCTGGGTGCTAGATTTACACCAGAGAGCTTAATTACTGTCTGTATGACCTTGTAAGACTCAGAAGAAACTCCCTCCAAGATGTGTATGACCTGTAAATATTGGTTTGTGTTTATGTCAAAGGAGATGGGAGAGGGGGAGTGATTTTTTCATATATATATATATATATAAAATCAGAAGATGTAATAGCTTATGACAAGGTTTATTATCCCCTGGAAGAAAAAAGGAAAAAAAAAGGAATGTCTTCATGCTGCAACAAAAACTAAATCACTTCAACTGTCAGCCTCCATCAAGACAAACCAAGCAGGGACAGTGATTGCTAAGCTATTTTGTCCATCAGCTTTTAAAATGTTCTAGTAAGGATAAATAAGGAAATAGGGATGAATGTGACCACAGGCATTATTATGGTTGATTTCTGCAAATATAATCCGACCTTTCTGATAATTTTAATGCCATTTAGAAAAGCAAGGCTAAGAGCAGAGCACAACTCTGCTCCAGGGTGCTGAGAAACAAAGTACTATTTCTGTTTATGTTAATACAGTTTGGAAAGAGTTTCCCTTCATCCCTGGAAGTTTTTCTCTCAAAGGACAACATAGGTCGCCTTCCTGAACAAAGTTTAGGTTAGATTTATGCATTGTCAATCATCTGTATATTGGGCAACCTATACTAACACAGTTTCAAATGTTGATCATCTTTCTGTATTCTCAAAATTCTTAAAGTGATTAAAAGCTTGTTTCTAGAAGGACAGAAGTTTGCCTGCTTCTGGAAAGGAAGCCAGGTAGTAAGCTGTATCACCTGGGCTGATAATTTGGCACCAGGTTCTCAGCAAGTCCCTGCAGTGGTGAAATGCAGACAGTAGGATATCTTCAATACCCATGCTGGGTTTTAGTCAGTCTGAGAATCCACAGGCTATATGGCATAGAAAACAACTCTGTTTCAAAAGGAGGGAGATCTACATTGTTTCAGCTGAGGCTGAAGAGTATACTTTCTTGAAGAAGTAGAGGGGATATTCTGTGGCTTTACTGCTTGCATTTACACATCTATTTACTTGATTACAGAAGGTAGCATAGTTTGTTACTTTTTGCCTGAGGTAGCTATTGAGCATACAATCTACCTATTTGCGCTTTTTTAACCTATTTCATCAAGAGGGGGCACAACAATTGCTTGGAACTGTCAAGTTAAATTCACTCTCTGAACTCTTTCCTTGGAAATGTAGAGGTGTATGGAGATGAAGGAACAAAGAAGAAAACGTGACAAGTATGTTTGCCCAAATCTTGAAAAGAAGGCTGGATGAGTGTAGGAGGAAAGCTTTAGATAAGGTTAATGATACATTAGCTTGCTTAGCTCTACAGGTAACAACTGTTTTTTGCACAGGGTAGCAAACAGCCATGACACAAAAATCAGAAAATCAGAAAGTCTGAGCTCACTTTGAAGAGCTGCCTGATAGATGTCAGTCAGCTATTTGTCTTCTAGTGTCATCTGTGTCATAGGGATGGTAATGAGTATAAAAAACCCAGGTTTGAGACTCCCATATGGGAGCTGAGAACTCCTTCTTACTCACATTTGAGCATAACTCTTTAATCAAATCTTATAATTGCTTTTTTTTTAGTTCTGTGTTTGTTTTCAGTTTCATGAAATTGGAAATTTTTTTCTCTTTAAATCATTTGAAGGTGGATGTTAAGCAACAACAGGAGGAAAAAGAATCCACGTTCTAGATACAGAACATTGGGTAATATCAATTAGCAGCACTAGATACACTGAAACCAATGTGAATTTAGTCTTCAACTTCAAGAGCACTTAAAGTCATTGAAGATATTTTAGTTGGAGGAATTTTAGCTCTTTAAAGGAAACCTGTGGAGATTGTCATGCAAGGGTTTTCTTTTGTCCTGTGGCAATCTCACTGCCTTCCACAGAGAATTCTAATAAAGAGAAAGAAGAAACAGCTCAAGCTGGGTCACTTACAGCAGTGTATAATCCATTTTGAACAAATTAATAATCGGATATCAGCTATAACCATGCTCCTTCATTTTCACTGAATCATACAATTTTGATACATAAAAGAGAATTTTTAGTCCTAAGTAAACTCAAAATACTGTTAAAATTTACAGGCATCGGTTTTTAACATCACAATAGCATTCATCACCTTCCTGAAGTGCTTCGAGATCTAAAATGTGCTCTGCGTTACTGTTTGCTTTGTACTTCTAGTTTCAGAGAGTCCTCTCCTGAATTCCGAACAAATATGTTTTCAGCTGTTTTTACATCTCTCTGGCTCCACAGAGCTACCATGATTGACAGCTATGCGACTCAGTTGTAAGAATCCAGGCTGCTATTTGTATAATCTGCTGAGAGGGCAAAATCCTCTTTGATTATGGTATTTTCTACCAATTCAGAGCGGCATGTATCTAAGTTTTGCTGCATAGGGGGTTTAATGAGAAAATACCCCAAAACAAACAGATCCAAACATAAGTTTCCCTTCATGGAAATTGGAGTTTTGAACCAAGAGCCCAAACTGTGACAGTTAAAGTGAGCTCTTAAGTCATAATGACAACTGGCTCCTGCAAGGGCCTCCAGGTGCAAACATCTACATCTTCATTCTTCAGCCAAACTGAAAACCGGCAAAAACTGGTTGTAAGGATGACATGGAATGTCAAGTGTATAGTTAAAACTTCTAAACTACAGTAGATAATTAGGCTGAGAAATTCCCAGGGAATGACCCCCAAAACACCATTGTAGTGTCAGATGGTTTTAAGACTTTTAATTGTGGTTGTGCTACATCTTAGAGCTTGGTGTTCTCAGTCTTTACTAACAGTGATCCACTTCAGCTTTTCACTGCTAAGGATTTTGGTCCTAGTGCTTCTAGTTTTGCCATTTATATATAGCCACCCAAGGATGGATCAAATGTCATTTGATCAGAGTGTGGATTACAGTGACATCTGTACTATTTATGACTGCTATTTCCCACCAATGAGGTGCACAGCAGCATGCCTCTGAGGTGATTGCACCTTTCAAATGATATTGAGGTTTTTTGTTTGCCTTCACTGTCTCTGTACTTCTCCAAAGACTCTGGCATATATTTCTATCAGTGTGGAAAGCCTTGTTGTCAGTTTTCTGTTCAATAAAATGTCAGCAAGTCACAGATGATGCCTTCAACTATTCCTTCAAACACCTTCACATTTTGAACACTGTAATTCCAGTGTTTTTGTTGTGCTTATCTTCCACTCAGCACATTTTCTTACTTTACTGGTATTCACTTCTGTTCTTACATCACTTTCCTCCTAGGAATGATATATTTGAACTTACTGATCATAATGAAAAATCAGTCCACATATGTCTTTAGTTTTGATGAAATTTCAGGAGAATGCCTAAATTAATCCTTTAAAATACTTAGTTAACTGGCAGGATTTAATATGAAATCAACACTCCTGGTAAAGATCCATCCCAGCATGTATAAAAGTCTTGGAAAAAAGTCATGTGAGAAGCTGAGGGTTTAGGATTTTTGAAAGCAATACTCAGCCCATGTTTTGGCTGCAAATCTTTCTTCCCCACATGAACAAGGTGCTGAGAACTTGTCTCTTGATTGCTGTGACAGCACAGCATCTTGCAAACAGCATTTGACACTTCAGAGGCTCAGGATCAAGTGTTCCTCCCTGTTTCTTTAGAAGTGGTTAGATTCACTGTGGAAAGGCATCTTCACCTTCCCCCAGAGTATGACCCAGGCAGCTGACAGAGCAGCATACAGCAGACGGCGTAGGTCCGTCAGATTCTGAATTATCAGATACTGGAGGGAAAGTGAGAGGAATGAGGATGTTACTGAGCTACTGAAACACTTCCAGGGAACAAGTCTGTTAAGAACCTTTGGGAACTGCTATTGTGACAATTACACGTTGATAATGGAGAAAAGGCCATATGTGTAGTAAAAATACCAGATACAAGAACCTGACTAGCTCCATTACTACAAGATAGCAGAAAAGCATTTGTACTGAGAGCTGGTGCAATGCTTGAATTATATAACCACCTTGTTCAGATTTTCCTCTGCATCCAAACTAATAATAAGATTTTGTGGGAACAAAAACTACATATTCAGATATGAAATCCCTTAACCAACTTTTTAAGGTAAATGCAGAACTGTATTCAGAGAAACACAAACAAGTGGTAGATATATAGAGAGATCCTACAGATGGCTGGACAGAATGAAAGGTAAAAATTATGACAGAAATATTTGGACATCTTAAAACAACAAACAGTTCAATTTGATTTATTTAGTCAGGGTAGACCAAAATTCACTAGTATAATAACAGAACCATTTGTCTTAGCAAGTATCTTGTTATTGGTGATCAATAATGTAGCTGAGATGACTGATGGCTTTGTTTTCCTGCTGTGCCTCAGCCAGTCTAAATTATTTATTTGATGTGCTGCCTCTCGGCAAATGCAAGGAAACAGTGATAAGAAATTTGCATTTGTCTGATACCTACCTCCAAATGAATACGATATTTTTCCAGCTTTAGGTGAATGACGTGTGGCTGTAGTTCAAAGGACAGTTTTACTGACCAGATGTGATTTTGTCTCATGACATCAATAGCTATGCAGACATCAGAATGAAAACAGGGAGTTGGTTCTTTTTGTTGCATATGTCAGAGGAGAACATGATGGCATGTTCAGAAATACCCTGACTT
The DNA here is from genome assembly GCF_028858725.1 of Colius striatus. Taxonomy (NCBI): domain Eukaryota; kingdom Metazoa; phylum Chordata; class Aves; order Coliiformes; family Coliidae; genus Colius; species Colius striatus. The sequence continues at coordinate 8,253,643 of NC_084764.1, forward strand.
TGGATGCCTCTCAATATGCAAGAACCTGCCTCAATTTACCAGGAGCTTTAAGACTATAGCCACTACACAACAATATTTCCCCTTCTGTGTCTTGCCATTTCTGTGTAATCTATTCTCCATCCTGAAGTGTTCTATTAAATATATGCAAGTCTTTCAATAACTCCAGGCATCCTTGCCCTTCTCTGTACTGTTTTGTCTATGTTGCAGCCTATTCAAGATATGGTGATCAAAAGCACTTTTAATATGTGGGTCTAAATGGATTTATACAGAGGTGTAACAATATCCATTTTTTCTCCATACACTTTCTTAATACATAACTAATAACATTCTATTAATTTTGAAATATTGAATTATATTTGATAACATTCTATTTGATAATTTCTGGGCATCAAGTTGGTATTTTCAGAAGCTTACCCACAATAACTCCAGTGTCTCTTAAGTCTTCAGAAGAACAGTAATGTAGAGATAGTCATTGAGTGTTGGTTTCTCCTTATGCATTACTTTGTTTTTAAAAAAAAATAATTGAATTTGCTGTTTTGTTACACTGTTGCTTAGGATCAAAAGACCCTTATCCAAAACTTAATTCTCTGGTATCCTCTTGAATAATTTCGTACCAGTCTGCAGACTTTGTCCCTTCGCTATTTACCTTCTTTATTAAATCATTTAAGAATGCTTTCAGTGGCACAGGTCTCAGTATAAACTCTTGTGTGGGAGAAGAAACCCCAATCTTGTGTAAAGGCAGGATGAAAATACATTGGTAGAGACAAAGATTAACCATGACAAGGCTGGAGAAACAGGCCTGCTTTGGAGGACTCTTCTGTAGCTTTCCTTCTCTTTGCTTTAACATTGTAGACATTTCAGAGTTCTGCTGTCTAACTCATCCTTCTAAAACAAACGGAACCTTCACCTCTACTATGTGCTCATGTATGGTATTCTCACAGAGGCACTGCAAAGCACAAAATCTCTTCTATACTTGGAGCAGATGCAGAAACTATTTTAGCTCCCACTGGCAAGTTATCGACAGTTCACTCACACAGATGCTATTTCTTCATACCCTTTTCAGTGCAGAGCTCCACATGTTATGATCCCACAACCCTTACAAAAAGGGGCAGTTCTGGAAATAAGCTTCCAGAATCCCAAAATACCACTTGTCCAACCTGGTAACAGAATTTTGAGAAATTTTGTTTCCAGGACATGTGGTCGTTAGAAATTATGCCAAAATGAGCATGAGTGTTAATGATGTTAGCAGTGAAACCCAAGGCAAGCACTTTCCTAATCAAAGGCCAACTTGTACACAACCCCCATGTCAGGAGCTGGTCAATGTAACTAGATAAAATTGGGCTATAAAACTGTAAAAAACCTGTAACTGGACTAACACTGGAAAATGTAGACAGGAGCCTCATCAGTCTCTCATTTCAGGTTCAGGTAAATTAAAACTTCCCAGTTTTGATGCTACTATGGTACTCTGTCTGGTTTTAGCGAGGTGGTTTTTTGGTTTTTTACCACACTGACTTTCCATTGCAACTTTTTCAGTATTAATACCCAAAGTTGGTGGGTGTGCTCGTGTCTGGATGATGGTGAGTTTTGTGATAGGTGTCTTCCAATATTTTTGGTCTTGAGATCTGCAGCGTGGTGAGCGGAACCTCTGAGGGCTGGAAATACTGTATTGTGTCTTGCTGTGAATCCTACACAGCAACTAATAGCACTTTCAGACTTCTGTTTATTGTTCCCATTCAGAGAAAATGAATGCACTTTGAAGAGCTAAGGCAGACTGGGCAATTATTAATGCTGCTGAAAACAATTAGTTCTCATTTGCTTAACACAATTTCCTAATGTGCAGCTCTAAAACTTTTCACAGGACCTTTAAAATACAATCAATTTTCCTTGGCTATTTCCTAATAAGTCAAACTGAGTGCAGAACCTGACATGCAATCAAGCTAATACAGGTCGATAGTCATTTTCTTTCAGTTAAGTAGGAATTTTAACACAGTGACACAAGCTGTGGAATCACAAACAGCTACTGTATATCTGTCTGTTGGCTGAACAGGCAGAGGGAGGACATGACTCAACTACCTTTAGTCATAATGAATTAAACTCAGCAGTATAGTTCATTAAGGAAAGCAAAGAATATCACCAGTCACTGATACAAAACCAGTCTGAGAATCATTTTACCTCAGACAAACATATTCTTTACATTTAATTTTAAGTTACAAATCTGACCTAAACACTTCACAAATTTGAGTGTCTGATCTCATTTGGGAAAGAGGATATCATAAGCTATGTCTCTCTAGCCAGGAGAGTTAAAGTTGGAAGATGTAAGATCAAAAACAAGCCCTACATAAAATAAGCCCCACAAAAAAAAAAAATTACCCACTTATCCACAAAAGAATCTTCTGCTCTACTTTTAGCACCCCACATTAATGGAAGGTGATAGTTGGAATCTGCAAAATAATTCTTCAGCCAACTGAAATTGCCAAAAAGGCTCAGGAAACCATGAGAGAAGGAACAGTCAGAAGCTTGCCTAAAGACCACATCTAACTATTTGTGAGTAGAACTATGAGATGTCCAGGACTTAATTTTACATGTCATCCAAAAATGCCACATTCTTCCCAGATGACAACAAATTGTTCATGCATAAACTTAATTACCCGTATGACATTTATCACAAACTTCTATCTGCATTGGCTGGTTATGACAGTCTGAAGTCTGAGCTTTTAATGTGACTCTAATGCAGTCATTAAAACAAATTAGGGACAGATAAAATTAATAAATGCTTCATCTTTTTGCAACTAAAATAGCTTTTGCTTTGGTAACTGTTTTTGAGGCTGATTGACTGAGATTTTGCTGATGCATCACTCCACAGAGGTATAATTTTCTCCCTGAAAATGATTGACTTAATTTTCCTGGATCATGGTTTACAGGACACAGCTAAAATTATTAAGTTCCATTTGTTGATAGGTCTTGATGTATCATTTCCACGTGTGTGGAAAGAAAATGAGTGCTGGCAACTGAAAAGGAGATGTATAGCAGAACAAAAAAAATATCGAGATGAATGTTGGACTACACAAATCATAGAACCATGAGATCATTTAGGTTGGAAAGGACTTTTCAGATCATCAAGTCCCACTGGAAACCCAACACTGTCATGTTCACCACGGGGCCATTTCTCTATGTGCCATATCTACACATCTTTTAAATGTCCCCAGGGATTGTGATTCCACCACTTCCCTCTGCAGCCTGTTCCAATATTTGACAACCCTTCGGTGAAGAAATTTTTCTATCTCCATTTTAATGGTATTAATTTATTGTTTGAAAACAAACTTCAAAATGTTTTGCTTTGAGAAATTTTTCTTCCCTCTTTACTATTTGTTTCTCTCTTGCTTTCATTGCTGTTATCATCCAAACCCTGCTAGTCTCTATCAAATCTGAGCTTTGGTACTAGGCTTAATACGATTTGCACACAGAATGAGACTGACTGTCATTCACAGTTTTGGTCATCTGAAGGATAACGTGTATTGAAAGAACTATGTGGATGTTACTCATGGAAATAATGAGAGGTGAAAGTTTAAAAGAGTTTAATTAATTTGCATTCCTAAAGGTGACTTGTTGGCACTCTTGATAATTAAGAGTTAATGTAACTGTGAAGGCTACATGGGCTAATTTGCTGTGCCACATTAAAGTATGGCAGCCCATATCTATGTCAAACAATGCATCTCTGAGAGGAGGATGTGGTAAGTTAAGGATAATTTCTAGAGATACTATCTATATCCCTAAAGTTCCTACTACAGTGTTTGTTAAATATTCCAAGCAGAATTGCATCTCAGAGGAAAAGTTTAGAGCCGAAACATTCAGGGGCCCTGGAGAAATCCACACCAGATTTTTTAATGGTTTAAAAACTGTTAAAATGTCATTATTGCTTCATTTTACATTGCATACCAGATGGAAGATCCAAACATCAGCTTCAGTGACTGAGACAAATCTCTACAGCCAGGCACAGATTCTTGCAATGAGTTTGTATTGCCATTGAATATCCTGAGAATTATATACGGAGGGCGAGTGCTTGGCCCCCCAGAGATTGCTGTGGAACTAACAGTCTCCTTTAAAATGACAATTTTCTGATGATAGGCATAACTAATGGTCTCATCTCAGTTGAACCGTAAACTTAAAAAAATAGCTATCCAAAATTCAGCATACAGGAAAGAGCAGCAGATTATTCTTGCCATAATGAGGTGCATCTGATTGTTCATTAAGGATCTATTAACTGTCCTGCCAAACCTGATAAATTTCTAACCAGAATGCCTCCTTCCTACCACTGAGAACAAGACTAGTTTTTGTGTAGCTACCAAATTCATGAAGACAAATCTACCTATCTACCTGCTTGAATACCAGATCTATTAGCAAGGTAGAACAGTTCACTGATTCTTCTGGTCTTGCCTTTGAATTGTGCATGGAGAGCCTGAGAGACCAGTATTTTCTAAGAGATCAGTAGGCAATGTGAACTGGGCTGCACTATGCTAAAGGACAAACATTTTACCTGTATCAGGAGAAAAAGTCATCACCCTGTCCATCAACAGCACAGGTGATTGTGCACTCTCACTCTCAAGTATTTGATTTTAGCAAGTCCATATAATCTATCCTTCAAAGTGTTTGACACGACACACTGGTAAGCATGGGAGCTTCATCAGAGTTTGCTTTGGCATGAAAGATTAACTCAAAGGATAAAATGATTCAGTGATAAAGGTGCTAAAAAGGTGCTTGAACATTATCTTCATTTTCTTCCTGAGTACAAGCTGTTGTTTATTGGTACCTGTCTTGCAACCTCTACTATGATTTATTCTGCTGCAAAAGGACCGAGTGGGTATAGATTGCCTTCCTTGCATTCCACTCTAAGCTCAGCAGCTTGAATTTACTGGATCTGCAGAAATCCTTACTAGTGAAAGCATTAGTATTCCTCATAATAGCTTAGCTAATCTAATGTAAGAGGTGACAACTTTATTATTTGCCTTAATACCCGATTCTTTTTGAATATTACACAACTGCAAGAATATTCAGTGGCTGTGAGTTCCCCTTGTATTCTGTTTTAAAAACAAATTTCTTATTATCTCTTTTAAAAGTGCCATCTGAATTTTCACTAGGTATATGTCTTTTTGTGTGTCTTTTTGTCACTTTAGCTGTGACAAAAAAGAACTGGAAACATTGGACTGTGCTCTTCTGCACAGTTCCTTTCATCAGAACTTTCTCTTCATCTTTGCCTTCCCATTACAGATTTAACTGTCATCTCATATATGAAATGTACACTTTGCAGGAAATGCATACTTGCAGTTTCTCTTATTTTGCTTTACTGCATGTTATTTGGTGTTGTCTATGTCTTTGACCCGGTTACATAGATAGCAAAATCCCCAGTTTCTGTATTTTTAGTAATTGCATTAAAATGCAGGTATGATTTAACCTGTCTAGCTTTGGACTAGGGATCAAGATATTCTGAAATCAATGATGTATTTCTGCAAATTGGTTTACGTAGAAATGTAGTTCAGATACTGACTTGTTTGCACCTGTACAGCTCCATTTTCTTTGGTGAGGTAATGGTGGGGAGAACTGACCTCTGAAAGTGGTTAAAGTTTGCATGACTATGCACACTACTCACCCTAGATATGGGGAGTAAAACAGCAGAACGTGGAAGTGTGCATGGAAAATTTATCAAAACTACAGTTCTTCAGTTCCTATTTTTTTTTTTAATAGAATATTTGTGATAATTATATTGTTACAAAAGCAAAGGGTTACTAAAATCTGGTTGAGGGAAGTCATCAGGAGCATCACCATCTCCCTGACACTTCTCCCATGAGCTTTATTCCTGCCTAGTTCTACCTGTCTGGTATTGTTGGGTCCTTGAGTTCTGCCAGTGCATTTTGGTTTTGCAGGCGAACTCTACCTATTATCTCACCCTGGGTCATTGACAGGCTACAGAGTGGTTTCTGAAAGAGGATTCATTTAGCTTATCACATTGTGACAGGCACTGTGAGACAAACCAATGGTGTCAAAGGTGAAAAACAAATGATCAAGTCTAGTGCCCTTAGTCTGTACATCCGTAACCATCCTACCACATGTCAGCACCTCTACTTAAAAGGTGCAGCATCCTGGATGCAGTTTCTTCCAGTTCCTTGAATGACATCTCCTCTAGATGCTGATGTTCCCACCCAGCAGTGTTTAGCAAAAGCTCTTGAGACTCACATCATCTTTTCTTCCTTTTCACATGCTTTCCTTATGAAACAGAGAATGTTCACCCTGCATCTTTCAAATCAATACCAAGGCAGCAGGATGATCTGCATACAAATCGAGTTGCAAATTTACACCCTGTCTGACTCTGCCAAGAGGATTAAAAATCATTCATGAAACAACAGCTCCCTGTAATCACATCCAGCCAGATTTCAATAATAACTCAGGCATACAAAAGCCTCTTGGTTTCATATGTATTAAAAATAGTTTCTTCTCATTTTCTACCTCTTCCTTGAATAGTAACTTCCCATTTTCTTGAAAGCTTTCTGCTCTGCATAGATTTTTTGGAAGATGGATGATAAAGCATATCTACTTACTAACTAGAAAGGTTTTTCTTACTAACCAAAAGAAAAGGTGATTGTTTATATTCCAATCTGATAGCAGGCTGATTTGAAAAATCCCTGAGTCATCACTGCTTCACCAGAGATCCCAGACACTGCCCTCAATAAAAGCTGTTGTCTCCAAATTGTCACTAAATTTTGGTGTATCTTGAGCCTAGTGGTTATAATTCTGCTCTCTACAGACAGTTGCCTATTTCAGAAAAGTCATCAGGATCCTACTTAATATCTTATGAACAGTATTCAATCCTTAGTAAGCGTTGTGGTTTTGCCTGGGCCAGGTTTGGTAGGGAGGAGGCTATAGGGGTGGCTTCTTTAAACAAAATGCTACTAGAAGCTTCCCCTGTAGCTGATATGGCTAAGGCCAGTCAGTTCTAAGATGGACCTGCAGCTGACCAAGGCCTTGCCAATTAGTGACTGAGGTAAGATCTCTGTGAATAATGTATTGGAGGAGAAGAAGATGCTGGGCAGTTGCTAAACTGCAGCAGCAACAGGGAGTGAGAATGTGAAAACATCTCTGCAAACACCAAGGTCAGGGGAGAGGGAGGAGGAGGAGGGTGCTTAGGCCCTGAAAGAAAGACTCCCCTGTGAGCTGTGGTGCAGCCCATGGTGAGGCAGTTGTGCCCCTGCAGCCCATGGAGGCCACCAGGGACCAGAGACTCATTCGCAGCCCATGGAGGATCCCAGAATGAAGCGGGTGGATGCCTGAAGGAGACTGTGACTCTGTGGGAAGCCCACACTGGAGCAAGTTCCTGGCAGGACCTGGGAGCCCATGGGCAGAGAGGAGCCCACGCCAGAGCTGTCAGGAATTTTGATCCTGTGAGAGACTCAGGCTGGAGCAGTCTGTCCCTGAAGGACTGTTCTCCCAGTGGATGACCCATGTTAGATTCATAGAATCATAGAGTTGTTTTGGCCGGAAGAGACCTTTAAGATCACCGAGTCCAGCCTTTGTTTGAGCCCTATCAACCACTAGATCATTTCCCTAAGTGCAACATCCACCAACGTCTCTTAAACATCCCCAGAATGGTAACTCCACACTGGGGCAGGGTGTGAGGAGCTGCCCCTGTGGCAGGTCCCATGCTGGAGCAGTTTGTAATGAACTGTAGCCATTGGAAGGACACATGTTGGGGAAGTTCATGGGGGACTGTCTCCCGTGGGAGGTACCTCACACTGTAGCAGTGGGAAGTGTGATGAGGCTTCCTCCTCAGAAGCAGCAGTGGCAAAATCTATCTGTAATGAACTGACCATAACTCCCATCCCCCATCCCCTGTGATGCTGGGGGAGAAGGAAGGAGAGTCATAGAATCATAGAATGGTAGGGTTGGAAGGGACCTTTAGAGATCATCTAGTCCAACCCCCCTGCAGAAGCAGGTTCACCTAGATCAGGTCACACAGGAACATGTCCAGGCGCATCTTGAAGACCTCCAAGGAAGGAGCCTCTACAACCCCTCTGGGCAGCCTGTGCCAGGGCTCCCTCACCTCACAGTGAAATAGGTTTTTTTTATAATTAAGAGGAACTTTTTGTGTTCCAGCTTCATCCAGTTACCCATTGTCCTGTTGCTAGCTACTATAGAAAAGAGGGATGTCCCAACCTCCTGACACCCACCATTTAGATATTTGTAAATGTTAATAAGATCTCCCCTCAGCCTCCTCTTCTCCAGTCGCAGTTCCTGCAGCCTTTCCTCATATGAAAGATGTTCCAGTCCCCTGATCATCTTGGTGGCCTTGCGCTGGCCTCTCTCCAGAAGTTCTCTGTCCTTCTTGAGCTGAGGAGCCCAGAACTGAACACAGTTCTGGGAAGAGGGAGGGGTGGGGGAAGATGTTTTAAAATTCAGTTTTATTTCTCATCTCCCTGCTCTGTTTTGATTGTTTATTAATAAAGCAAACCATTTTCCCCCGAGTTGAGTATATTTTGCCCATGATGCTAATTGCTGAGCAATTTCCCTGTCCTCATCTCAACACACAAACCTCTCGTATTTCTCTCTCCTGTCCAGTTTAAGAGGGGGAATGATAGAATGACTTGGTGGGCCCCAGACAAGGCTAAACCACCACAAATCAGCTGGATTTCTTTACTAGGCAGCTTTGATTTTTGCTTCAGCTTACAATGTGTCTATGTCATTAAATGTAGTGCTTGCTGTCTATTATTACACTGCATTTTTTTCTGCTTGACAGATCTATCTTGATACAATGTCGTTTTGAGTTATGGAGGAAATGGCCAGAGCAGTGAAAAGGTGCTTTTCTTGCAAATTGAAACAATACATAAACACTAAAAAAGCATGCAGTTCCCTTTGTCCAGGAGAGCTGAGATGGGACACGGGAGCTGTGAGCAGTTTTTACCTCTCAGTGACAGTGTTGTGCAAGACTGATACCCGTCACAGAGCTCCCGATTGCCTCTCAGGGACAATCTGTCACCATTTGTCAGGGGCAATCCCTGCTTTCCCAGCTTTAGAAAGAGTACTTACAGACTGCAGGTATAACGGGATGTATGAGTTTGGAGGGCTAAGCCAGGGTTTTGGCAAGCACACGCAATGATCACTGCAGACAGAATTCAGTCTAACAACCTGAAACTGATTCACATTTTTTAGTCGCTTAACCATTTCAGTGAGCAGAGCACATGTTTGGAACTCAGCCCGAACCTCCTTCAAAGTGGTGTGATATGAAAAGCTACAGTGTCTCTGCGGTATTTTTTTGGTCACAGAGTTTTCTTTTATACAAACACAGTCATTAATTAAGCTTTCTGGAAAAGCATTGCTGTTAGTAATTTTTCTTTTAACTCTCCTTACATTAGGAGGGCAGCAAACTGACAATCACAGGAAGAGGTACACAATCAGAGAGGGACATGCTGAGAATAAGACCCAGCAGGTCCATCTAGTCATCTTCCATAAAGCAAAGTGGGACAGCACAGTTCTTCTGTTTCCCTTGTGTAGGTAGTAAAGCTTGCAACTGCACTTGTCATATATAATGTGCAAAAGAAGCAATCCCTGTGTTTCTTGAGCATTTTATGGATAATATGTCCTGTAAACGTCCAAATACAAGGCAGTTTCAAACAGTGAAATGGGTATGAATGCAAGTACCAAGTGGTTGCTTCTCCATTACATGGCAAGAAGCACGCAGCTATTACTGCCTGCTAGCAGGAAGAGTTTCTCAGCAGTGCTATTATTTCCTTGTTGTTCCTTAATAATGCCATTATTTGGTTTTGCTGCTTCAACAGAGAGCAGTTGGGCTGCTGCAGGCATGGGAAGGGGAGACAGTGGGTTGTCCAGAATTAAGGCTGAGAGCTTGTTGTGGTTTGATTCCAGCCCGATCCTAAGCATTATGCACCCGCTTTGCTCACTCCTCACCCCTCCCTGGGACACCTCCCAGGGAGGAGAATCAGAAAGAAAACCCCTGAAACTCATAGATTGAGATAAGAAGAGCGTCATAACTAAAATTAAATAAAATAAAAATAATTAAATATAATATTTAAAATAGAAAGGAATCTAACAAAAAGAGATAGAAACAACACCCAAGAAAAGACAGGTGCTGCTCAGTGCAATTGCTCACCACCTGCTGACTGGTACCTAAGCAGCGATCTGCCCCTCCAGCTCCCCCCAGTTTCTATGCTGGGCATGATGTTCTGTGGTGTGGAATAGTCCTGTGGCTAGTTTGGGTCAGTTCTGGCCATACCCCCTCCCAGCTCCTTGTGCCCCTGTGATGGCAGAGCATGGGGAACTGACAGGTGCTTCACTGAGGATTAGAACTACTTAACAATGAAAACATCGGCATGTTATCAGTGTTCTCACACCAAATCCAAAGCACAGCACTGTACCAGCTACTACGGGGAAAATTAACTGTATCCCAGACAAAGCCAGCACAGATGTGTAGTGAGTGAGTTTCATTTTGCAGGTGCTGGAGAGATGGGGTCCTAGGGCATTGGGTCCTGCACTTGGGCCACACTAACCCCATGCAATGCTGCAGACTTGGGGATGTGTGGCTGGAAAGCTGCCCAGTGGAAAAGGATCTGGGAGTGTTGATCAACAGCATTTGATCATGAGCCAGCAGTGTGCCCAGGTGGCCAAAAAGGCCAATGGCATCCTGGCTTGGATCAGCACTAGTGTGGCAGCAGGACCAGGGAAGGGATTATCCCTCTGTGCTGGGCCCTGGTGAGGCTGCAGCTCGAGTGCCTCCAGAGGGACACTGAAGGGCTGGAACATGTCCAGAGCCAGGCAGAGGAGCTGGGGAAGGGGCTGGAGCACAAGTGTGATGGGGAGCAGCTGAGGGAGCTGGGGGTGTTCAGCCTGGAGGAGGCTGAGGAGAGACAAGATCACTCTGAACAACTACCTAAAAGGATGGTTGTAGTGAGGTGAGGATCAGTCTCTTTCCAGTAACAAGTAACGATTAATAGGACAAGAGGAAACGGCCTCGAGTTGCACCATGAGAGGTTTAGATTGTAGTTGAGGAGGAGCTTTTGCAATTGGAGCTTTTCCCTGAGAGGGTTGTCAGCCCCTGTCCCAGTCTGCCCAGGTAGGTGGGGGAGTCCCCATCCCTGGAGATATTGCAAAGCCGTGGAACTCGGGTGCTAAAGGATATGGTTTCACAGAATCACAGAATAGCAGGGTTTGGAAGGGACCTCTAAAGATCATCTAGTCCAACCCTCCTGGTAAAGGTAGTTTCGAACCAAAAATGATTCTGTGATTCTATGATGGGCTCCAGAGAGGGACTACAGTACTTACTGGTGTTGCAAAATACTCCATCCAGCATCACTACCTCTAAAGCACCCGAGCCTACTGCAGGCATCAGGAGACAGTCTGACTTTCTGAGGCTGGCAAATGACATTGCAGAGTAAATGGATGGAATATGACTATTTGCTGTTCTCAGTGGTCTGCTGCCCTCATCCTCTGCCTACTTTGGTTATGTCTATGGCCTTGGGCTCATCAATCCCTGTATGATAGATCCACAGCTACACAGCGAATTAGCAGGGGTCAGGAACAGCACGTGATGGACTTGGCAGACAGGACCTAGCTTTAGCTACTTAAAACTGCTGAAGAATGCTTTTATGCTAAAATTACTTTAACCCAAGTGCCTATGTTATGAAATAAGATCCTAGACTTGCAGGTCTTGGACCCACTAGGATCTCAGCTGCCAAAGTTATAGAAGAACTTCAATGCAGTTTGGCACAAACATGAAAGAGATGAGTACTAACAATACTAACTGAAGTGCTTGCTTCCTGTATTCGAAGGAATAATAAAATGGTTTCTAGGTTAAAATGTCTCACTATAATTCTACTGCTTCATACAAAAGCCTCTTCAACTGTACCTATACTGATGCAATCAAAGTAGGTCTGCTTAATAACACAGAATAAAATAATACATTTTGTGTTTGCCGCACAAACTCTTTACATTCTTGTATGTTCAAAATACACAAAAGAGACTGACTCTTGTGACCATGATATATTTCCTTAATATACATTTTTCTTTTGGAAAATGGCTGGGACTATGAGTATGATAAGGCAAACTGAAACTCAGTGCTGATAATGATATCACTCAGGCAGAAAGAACACTTAGCCATCATATAACATGGGACAAAACCACAAGCAGGGACTTCTTATTTCTACCTCGATATGGTTTGGGATGCTGAAGAAGAGAGATAATGCAGAAACGCAGCGTGCTTTATGCAGTACAGGTCTGTGGATTTATACAACCATAGCACTGGCCTTTAATTGAGATCAGCTTTTACGGGTAGAGCTGGAGGCAGCACTTCTGAGGTAGTGAAGATAATGAGCTATGAAATGTTGCAAGCTTTTCCCTGAAAACTTTGTCTCTACTAATAAATCACAACATACTTGGTAAATTCCAAGGGCATCAAATCTTGATTGCCAGAATGGCACCTGGCATTTGGCCCATGCCAAGTAGTACTTTCCCAAATTATACCCGGGCTTTGCGTACCCTCAATAATCAGTTTGCAAGCAGCACCCTGTTTTGGAAGGTAATAGAATAAATCAGCATAGGCTGATGAGACATTCCTTGCCAGCTGGCATCAGTATCTGGGAACGTTCCTACACACACTACATTTACTACCATAGACATAGCTATGTGTCTGATGCATTGGGTGTGCTAACAAGGAACTGAAGCCCTCTTGGTCCCTTGGCAGTTCTGGACCTGTTTAAAGTAAGCACTGTTTGTCATAAAAGAGAAACTGTAGAGAAAATAAGGTATGGAAAGGAATTTCTGTCTCAAGTATTTGGCTTGTGCTGCTTAGTATCTCAGCTTAGCAATATCTGCTTTGGTGCTCATTTTCTGGCCAGAGAGATGTAAATGTAAAATCCAGCCTCTCTGGGAACACATGTCATAAGACATTAAGGAGGCAACTGGACAAATGCCAAGAAATATCTATAGGCCTTTGGCAGATACGCCAAATAACAAACGTCACGCTCGCTACTCACATTCCCTTGAGTTACCATGTAATTGGGCTGTGAAATTGTGTGCCAGTGCCCGCTTCCTCAGCTACAGCCAGGCAGGGAAAGGAGGCAAACATGTGGCCTTTATATCCTCCTTTATATACTGTTGCTGAGCTCTAGGACATCACCTACTGACAAGGTGGTCCAAGCTTGACAGCCACATGGTCTGGACCTCAACGTTGGAAGCTCTCTCTCAATTCAGAGTGACATAGAAATAGCAATTACCAGAGGGGGAAGTATTCACTGCACAGCTCTTCCTTTCCTCCTCTGAGGAAAAGGCAGGAGGCTGGATGTGGCCACCAGTTTAGAACACGGTGCCAGTTTAGAACGTCCTGGGGGTACTCCAAATTGCACTCCCAAAAAGCCAAGTTCAGCCGTGTGTTGTTTAGGGCTAACATCTCACCAGTGCTGCTGTGCAAAGATCCTGAATCCCCACCACTTTGGCTTCATCAGGCTACAGTCAAAATTATCTTCTTGCATATGACAATGAGGCACCACTTTGGTCACATCAGAACTTCATTCCCTCCCCTATTTACAGCAGAAACTCTGAAATAAGCATCTGGGAATGAATAGGCAATGCTATCATCTATGCAGTACTAAGAAATGAATGCAATATCATGTCTCTGTTTCATTTCAGAGTTACAGTTACTTACAGTGACACCTGTAGTGTCCATAAATGAACTGTAGAAGAATGCTTTACAAATTTAATTAAGACTTGGTAATATGAGGCCACACAATGATAACCACTGGGAGAGATGCGCTTAGGGCTGTGGTACGTCTATGATGTATTTCCAGGGGATCAGAAAGCAGAGACGTCTTAGACTTGAGCATTAGAATCTGTAATATTCTATGAATTCCATTAATTCCTAAGAGAGAAAAATGGATAAAATGCTGTTATTACGATATGTTTTCCCTAAGTGGAATGCAAGCCATCATTTAGAGGAGATAGTAAAATTAAGAGACACTGATTTATAGGGAGGCTTCATCACTTGGAGCTAATTTTGAACAAAGCAACAAACAAAATGTTACAGACTAACACTCTCTGCTGTAAAAGCTTTCCTAATCCTCTGTAAGAAAGTGGAAAAAAAGGGTTTCTGATTAAAATGGCAACTGGCATTAAGCATATAGGGAAAGTTGTAAAGCATCTTTATGATGAAGTGCTCGACACACTAAATTATATGAAGACTATATATATGTCTTTGTATTCTTTCTTTCTGGTGAGGCTAAAACAAAACTGACAGTTGAAAATATGCTTTCAGGAGAGAAAGGTAATATATTAGATAATGATAACCCTCAAACATCACCTGGTCTGGTGTACTCTAGCCTTGAAAAACAGCGTCTGTAGATCTCTACTTTTTTTCATAGCACCGGGAAACTGAGATCTGATACTGCGCCATGCCTATGTTAGAGATGTAGAGGAATCTGTGTGCTAGTCCCCCAACAGATCAGGCTAAGGGAGCAGGAGGGGCAGCAGAGAACTGGGTAAGGCAAATACAGTGATGCCACAGCTGAAGGACAGGATTTATTCCCCTGGATGTAAGTAAAGGCAGCACACCTACCAGACTTCCTGATTGTTAGAAATCTCTGCCTTGAAGTGCTGCTTGCATTTAGGCAACATCAATTTGCAACTGCAGCAGTGAATCCTACTGCTGTCTATAGAACCCTGAGACTGAAATCCAGAGGGTACAGAGCTCATTGCACTTCTATAAAAGACCACTGCTAATCAGTAGGGTTTAAACTGGTGCTGCATGGTGGGACGGGCTGCTTCAGTATCATGGCAGTATCTGTAACGGCACCCAGGAGACTGGCTGTGACCACATCTGTGGTGACTCCCATGCAAACAAAGTGAGCAGAATAAGGGCACTTAAATTATGTTTATCTCTGATGGTATGTTACAGAATGCCAAAAAAGTAGTCATTTGATTTTACAACATCTCAGCTTTCCCATGCGTGACTGTGCTAAATTTTCCTTTGCAAAGCACTACAAGTCTTGAATAAAAAGGACTTGGTAATGGTCTTTTCCCCCACTGAATGGCATGCTCACACCCAAAGTAACCTGAGATTAGTAAACTTGGTGAGCTGTTCCCTGTACAGTGAATAATTCACAGGCAAGTTTATATTGATGCTTGATTATACACAGAAAGGCAGGATAATATAGGTGTTTAGTCATCATACTATCCTAGTCACTATGTAATGTACATTGAAATGTTGAGCACTTTTGGTTATGAGAAACAGAGATATTGCCACATGCATCCCTGAGCACAGTTATGTTTCTGTTCCAGCAATATTGTGTCTGGGAAGAAGTAAAAATTGGGAGATGTTGTATCATTGGCATTTAAAAAAGCTGGGCTGGGAAACTCTACGTTATTTCAAAACTTCTTTGGCTTAATCTGTAACACAGCTGTGGTGGCTAGGTTAAGAGAGTTGTATTTCCAAGATCTCTCTACAACCAGTAAAGAAAAATCAAGTCCTATGCAGGGTTATGTATAAAGGGATTTAGGCTACTTTTCCCTTTTCACTGATTGTAGAAGAAATCTGCAGCTATCAAGGCTTTTACCAGGCTTTAATTCAGTGACATTTAAATTGAGAAAATTTAAATCCCTGGTTAGTTTCCTTGTCCTCCTCCTCCTCCCTTCTTCCAGCTGTGATGCTTCCCTGCCTCTGTGAACCTGTTTGAGGAGTGAGACTACAAGAAAACTACCCTTTACAGGAGATAGAGAGAGAAAAAAAAAGTCATTTTCCATCGGTTTAGTTCCCTGAATTGGCTTATTTTGTGATATGAACACTTGGGCTGCTCCTAGAAATGGAGAAAGAGTACTTGTCTGGAGATAGGAATCCAGAGCTGGGACTAAGGGCAGGATCATGGCAATGCCAACTTACATTGGCTTTTTGCTAGAAGCACCTGGATTTAGCTAGAAAACAGAGATTATACACTGGTATTGAAAAGAAATGTTGCAAGGGAGACTCAGAAACTTGGATCTCTATGGAATTTCAGGACTGGTATTGGGCTTGGCTGAGGCCTCTCTCTATAGAAGAGAAGAAGGCTTTATTCTGTGATGTTTGGCAACCTGTGTACCTAGTTACCTCTGTGCAAAGCAAGTTCAAAACACTGTCATATCAGGATGAGAGCTGTATCTAATTAATTCCCTTGGCACTGTAGGGTAATTTTTTATTGCATACTCAGCAGTATTGTGTTCAGTTGTGAATTTTAAATAATCTATCTTTTTGAACGTTTGTTTTTTGTATGGAAAGTATTCCACAGCTCCAAACCACTGCTGATGGAAATTATCCTTTCAATGATCCTTAATTTATTCTTAATTTCACTATTTACTACTTTATCAAAAGTGACAGGCATATTGATGGGAGAGAATGAACTTTTAGCAAGCTTTTTTCTTATCTGGAAGGAATGGTAGCGTGCAAATCTAGCTAATTAATAAAACAGATCTAGATATGCCAACAGTGTTACTTGGTAATCTGTTCTCAAAAGCAAACAAGCTCTGCAGTTGGAAAGGTGTGTAAACATCTCAGAGTGTAGCTGCACTCTCTTAGTAACATGAGTTGTGCCTTGAGTCCAGATTCCCTAGGGTTTCCATGCCAGCTCACATCTGGAGGAAATGAGGTGGGCTGACAGGCTGGAGATGAGACAAAGCTTGAACTCCAGCCTGGAGGCCTGAACTCCAACCCCCGCAAGCAACCTGAGTCACCTGGCAGAGTGAACTGAAACCACAATCTGGCAGACACAGAAAAAGAAATTCTACACTGAGTTCTGGATGAGAGAAAGCTGATAAAAATGTGTTACCTGCAAACTTGTAAGGTGCAATTATGTCAGTAACGTATTTCTCTGTGTAGTTCATCAGCTTCAACTAACTCAGCAGGTAATTACATACAACTTCCTCTATTTGCAAGAATAAGAAGCAGCACAGCCATTATCTCACTAAATTATGGTTTTACTGGATCATTCTCAATTAAGCCCATTTTCCACAAGTCCGTTCCATCTTTGCAAGCTAATGCTCCGTAGTTCATATGTTTTAGAATGTGTGAGAAGAAAGAGAACCAGTAGTTTCAAACCCCACCTCGTCAAAGTAATTTATAGTAATGGTTTACACTGCTACAGTGCCTTTCATCATGAAGGGCATCAAAGTAATTTTAAAGAGCAAGGAGGGAAACAGTGAGAGAAAATGACATCACCTTTCACCAAAATGCAGCCACTTCTGAGAAAAGAGGCTGATGTTGTCAAGTGGAAGACAGAAAAGATGTCAAAACAAAAGAAGAATGCCCTCTGCCATGAAAAGCAGGAATTAATGGAAACCAAATACAGCATCCCATCATGAAACTAATTTAAAGCAAGATTCATAACATCTATAGATCTATGGAAAGAGTTCCATTAGTACTTAATAGCCATAGAATATTAGGAAGTTTTCTATGTTTTACTTTCAGATTGAAAACAACATACCTAGCAGCATTATACCTCATATCAAATGCTGGAATTTTTTAACATTAACTTGGAGTGAAAATTATTTTCGTGTAATGTTGCAGGACTAAAGCATGTTAAACTCCTTAAATTTCACTGGAAGCTTGCATCCAGCTGCTGACCCATGTTATTTGTGACATCTGACAAGATCTGAGGCAGCATAATCATAATACTACTTGGCACTTTACATCTTTAAAGAACTAAGAAAATGTTAATTAATTTCTACAACAGCCTAGGGAGTAAATATTTTCATACTGATTTTACAGATTAAGGGGATGAAACATAATGTGTGGACATGACTTCTCCAAGGCAATCTATCAAATAAGCATCAGATGTGGGGCTAGAACTCAGATTTATCAGGCCTTTAAACAATGATGCCAGGGGCAGCCACTTATTTATTTATACAAAGATGCTTGAATAATTTTCAGATTCTCATTAATGTGTTATTTGACTGTGTGATGATTATTTGCAGTAGTAGCTGATGATGAGGACTCACATTTTCCATCTTTACAATTAAGCTTTTTGTATTTCAGCCAGAACTTCAAGATTTGTCTCCATAAAACTAAGTGCATTCTGATCCCGAGATCAAGTTGGTTAAAAGGAGCCCAGACCAGATCTGAATAGCATGAGTGTGTCAAATTTGCCTCTTTCCACTGTATTGCTGGGTCTTTTCTTAATGATATTTCATTTTAATAAAAGTAGAATCCATCCTTTTAGCCTACTGATTTGCTTTTATTTTTTGCTTTATGACAAGAACAGGAATATTTTCAGATGTATTACTCTTTCTTTCCCCATATTATCCTATATCTTCTGTTCCCAAGAGCTTCAGAGCTCCCGGATCTTTTGGAAAGCTTTTTAGTAAACAAAATCAAAGGCTCAGAAGTTCAACTGGCCACAGCTTGCTCAACATATAAATTCAATGGCCAAAATGTAAAGTATCTGATGAGATACCACCTCTTCTTATTCACCAAACCAGTATTCTTGAGCTTAAATTTCTTCAGATTATATAATTTATAACATTTAATATTGATTTATTAGTAACATAATAGCAGTCACTTATTCTTAACATTGATCTGATAATTATGTGTTTACAATCAGAAGAATTGGTATTATTGATATTATTTTATTAATAAAAATAGTAACAAATTATGACAAGCAAGAGTACTTTTGTATCTAAGTATCCATAAATTCAATGGAATATGAGAGCTTATGACAGAGGAAAAGATAATACTCTTACTATCTTGTGCTGTAATTGCTGTTTACTAGGAGCATTCAGTCTGTAGAGCATTAGGTATTCTCTACTGATTATCAACTTCTTTTGACTCAGAACAGCCTTTAAGCATGTGCTTAAATGTGAATAGGTGTTCTAGCTACATTACTTGTATATTTGAAGTTTATATTATACAATAAACATTTTTTATTCTTCTATTAAATATTTAATATTCTTAAATAATATTTAAAACTATTCCTCTTAAATGAAAGGACTAGGAAACAGATGAGTCAGACATGATATCTTACTGCACAGCATACTTAGGTTCTGCTGGACTACAAGGTATTTGCCTTGGACAGCCAAAGAGCAAATCCCAAAGCTCAGGAGACCTCTTCTTCCTCTGTTTGACCTTCTCCCTTCCCAAGCATCTGAGGTCTGGTCTAACAGAACTAACAGGTTTCCCTGTGCTACCCTGCAGCATCACACTGCACATCTGTGATTATCTAGGAAAGTACACTTTATAATACAAAAAGCAAGTGAGTCACTTCCAAAATAAACAATATCCTTCTTCCATGTCCCAGTTTTGCCAGTCTTCAGTCCCTGAACACAGCTGAGAGCCAAGAGAGCACAATTCTCCAAACAACACTGGTCCCATACAAAATCATCCTGTTTCATTTTCTCTCATTTAGAAAAGGAGCTCTTTGGCAACATCCCGCAGAGCATTTACCCAGGTCTGTGCCTGAACAGTGCACTTCACTTCCAGCTCACAAGGATTCATTTTAATCACTATCTGAAGATGGAGCCAACTGAATTGAAATCTGTAAACTATTGCATTTTCCTATGAAAGAGAAAGAAAATCCTTTGGAATGAATTCTGATAGGAATCTGATTAGGTGTCCCACTGCATAATATCCAGGATTTTGTGTACAATTCAATTCTGGTTTGGCTACACACATGCAGTAGTGTGTTACTTGCACTAACTTGTGGCAAAGGTCAGTACCAGACCATTTGTTTTTTTTTGTCGTGATGTCTGTGCAGCTGACCAAGATGCTAACATGCAACATGGCTTCTAAGAGTGCTCTGGTGCAAAAAGAAAGAAGTGAGGGCAAGCTATAAGGAGGGCAGCAAGAAGACCTTTTGCCACTGTTTATGAAAAGCTGGTGAGTTCTTGAGCCCAAATAATAGTTGAGAAAGAGGGCAAAAACAATCTTTCAAATCCAATATAACCTGGAAGAGAAACATTTGATATTATCTCTTTGGGTGCTATGTGACTCACTCTACCTTTCCCCTCAAGAGTGGGGAATAACTCTTGTCTTAGAGGAATGTATCCTTGGAACCTGAGATCAATCTACAAATCCCATGCTCTTCGGGCTAGTGTTACTACATAGTCCACCTAATAGAGAGAGCACTCAAACACTCCTCTTGGGTAACACCTGGCAGGGCCACCAAAACACTAAACTGCTGCTAAGCCTGTGACACAGCTAAGCCTATCTTCATATTATTAAGATATTGAGCTTTATTGAGTCTTTAATTATCATCCAGATAAAATCTGTTTATAAGGATGAACCTAAAGTATGGATGCTTCTCTACTGTCCTCAAACACTGCTAATGTTTATTGTAACAAATACCCACTGTGTGCTGAGCATGTGAAATCCTGGGTGATTTTGTAGCCACAGCAACTCCAGAAGAATGAATATAGATAACAATGATATATGTCTGCCAAAACTTTCTGTTCTAGCAGTCATTACGTTTCAGTAAAGGGAGATTTGCACTGACCTATTGCTGCTTCTTCCTAGTAGGGTTCCTGCTTTTTAGCATTTTTTGTAAAAAGCATCTCTTTTCTCCCCACTGCTACTCGTCCATACAGAAACATTGTCTTTTTGGTGCACAGGTGTGTAACTAGAAAGCTTGTCTAAGGCTCAGAGCCTTATCCCATAACTCCCTGTAGTTATGAAAACACAATTCTATGCATCCATCCACTTGAAGTAATGCAAGGAATTGTTATTTTTATGCTTAGAGGAACCTTTACAATGATCTAAAGCCATCTTCATGTACTCTTTTACAGGAAGGGACAACATTACTGACTTAATATGAGCTGATGAGGGTCTGTCCAGTTTTGTGAAAACTGAGTATCATGGGCCTGGCAGACATAGGGCTGAAGGAGGTGTTGTGGTTTTGTCCAGCCGGGGACAAAGATACACGAGGGTGCTTGCTCACTCCTCCCCCTCCTGGTGGAAAGGGGAGGGGAACCAGAGAAAAAGGGGAAAAAACAGCGTAGGTTGAAATAAGAACAGTTTAATAGAACAACAATAAGAAGAAACAAGTTCAGGAAACACAGTTGTAACAGTAAATGAGGGGATATACAAAAGGAATGGTGCGTGCTGCAGTTGCTCACCACCCGGGACCCGCGGACAGCCGAACTCCCTGTTCTGCAGCACCGCGCCCGACTAGCTCCCTGCCTATATGTACTGGGCCTGACATCAGTATGGTATGGAATACCCGTTGGCCAGCCTGGGTCAGCTGCCCATGCCTTACCCCTTCCTGCTGCCTCATTGAAGTTAACTGTATCCTAGCCAAACCAGGACAGGAGATCACTGCCTGCACTTGTCTTCTATCTGGTCACCAAGCCTCTAGCACATGATCCAACTCAGTCCTTGTTGCTGAGATACACCAGTCTCACTACAGAGAACTGTCTCATAAAGCAATAGCTTTGGGATGTTTGAGGTTTTTATGCTTAATAAAATGAATCCTTCAGAACTTGAAACAGGGGTTTTTTTTTTTCACTGTTGTTGTTTAGTTTGGGTTTTTTTTTCCTCAAGGATTGTTTCAAAGAAAGTTAGCTCAGAACATTAGTCACTGTTGTCAGCTTCTGTCAGCTTTCCTCCCTCACGACAGGATCTGAAGGCCTATGTGCTGTGTTGTACCTACCTCTGGTCTAAACATGCATCACTGGTTACCTGAAAGGCTGTGGATGAGAAACTACTGTCAGCCTTTGAGTCACTGGAACAAGGAAGGAGGACACTGTGCACAGATTTGACAAAGGATTAACCTGTTCGCTCTACTGTAAAGTTGTAGTGGGCTCATTCACTACCCATAGAGCTCCTACTTCACATGTTAGAGAAGGACGCCTCTGGTTCATTCCAGGAGGTGGATTGCCAAATGGTTGGGAAAGAAGGGATGGGAGTCAGATAGGAGTGGGAGAGGAGGAGAGATAAATTAGATAATAATAATTAACACTGATATTTATGGGAATAACAATTAACTGCCTTTACACTGTGGTTTAGAGCTTTCGGAGTGCTATAAAAGCATTAACTAACCTTCACAATTACCATTCTGAGATAGGGAAATGTCCACCACCACATTGTGAACAGCCTAAGGAATCCCTGTGGTTTGAGACAGTAAGAAAGAAGAAGAAAATCTCTATGTGTGTTGTGTACATATATTGGAAAAGAAAGGCTGTCTAAAAGTCATTCAGCCCCATCCCATATATCTTCACCGTACTGCAAATGGCTGATGTTTTGGGGGCTGGCAGTCAGCACAGAATGGAACCCAGGACCCACCTCTGCAGTGAGCAGTGGTGAGCTGATGCTGGCTTAGTCACAGTTGTCTCCCCTCTAGCCCAGGCATGCAGCACACGTAGTCCACCAGTCTCCCCATATCAGGAAGCTGGCCCATTTCCCTCTGCTTAAAATTTAATCAGAGATTTTACTGCTCATCAACAGCTTAACGGGAGTAGTTAGAACTCTAAAACTTTGCATATTTCAGCTTAATTACTGCTAACAGACAGATGCCACTTCCAAATACTCTTCTTCCCAGCCCTTGCTCCCTGCAGCTGCTCAAACCCAGAACATAAACTCATTGCTTAAATAACTGATAAATGACAAAATGATTAGGGATTAATGAAAAGACAAAAATCTCCTTATTTCTGCTTGATGTTTTATTTTTGGTTCTCTCTGCTAAATTGCAGTCTGTACTTCCCATTTGGCAAGAGAATAACTCTCCTCATTCCTACTCTAAAGCAACAAGTAACTGGAGACAGTAGCCTAGAAATGTATGGATCCTGAAGTGCCAGGGCATATTGCTCCCATGTGTGATGCAGATGCAGAAGCAGTGACCTATAACCAGCTAATTCAAATGTACTAAGGGATCAGCTCCTGATGCCCTTTTTCTACATAGACATGTATTCCATTAGTTTCTTCCTCAGATGGCAAGTTTCTCCTTTAACCTGGAGGTGGAGCAGTAAATAGCTGTTTTAAATATGGAAGAAAATGTCACAGTGATCCAGGACCAGGAATTCAGATGTACATGAATGAAGATGGCTGCTCCTGGGACAAAAGAGCTGTATTAATTTAGGACTGTTTCTATTACCAATTTCCAAATCTATCCACTTCCCATTGTCTTCAGAAAACCACCTTTTAAGAGCACATTAGTGAACTGAGAGGTAACAAAACCAGTAGGTTGAAAGAGGAGCCCAATGCTCCACTATTTTAAGTTCTCCCTGAAGAATGGAATTCTGTCTGCACTTCTTTTCATTTGATGTAACTATCCCTCGAAAAGGAGGAAGAAGGAATGATTTTCCTGTAGACTTGAATATTCTAACTAAAGATTAAACATTTTGGAAGGAAGCATCCAGAATATTGTGGGTTTATTTATTTATGAGATAACTTGGGAGGTTAAATTAGATCTTAGATTGGATGTCTGCACTGTATCTCCTTTTTCCAAAACAGTAGTCAATTTTGGATGGGGATGATTTTGAGTGTGCTCATAAGAAAAATAGTAAATAAAAAGCCATTTATGTATTAGCACATGGCTGGATACATCATCAAACTGCAGCCTTGGGATTTATCAGTGTCTACTGAAAATCTGTCTTTGTTTCCTAGAAACTGAGGGTCACATTTTCAATGATTTTTTAAAAAATAATACCAGAGAGGTCAACAGATTATTTTATGTCTGTAAATTACCTTGGAGAGAAAGAGAAAAACAAGAAAAAAACCTCCAAACATGAAAACCAGCAGAACTTTTGACCAAATCACAGGCAAACCTCGAATACCAATCCATGTGAGATTACAGTCTTTCAGAAAGATTTTGTCCTGCAACAGTTCTTTTGCCTTGGCAGAAACTCTGAAGAGGACAGAGAATGCAGTTAGTTCTATCTGTTCTGCCTGACATTTTGTGTACACTGGAGAGGACAGACACCACCAAGTTAGGAATTAACAGCCCATGAAGAGTTCATTACTACACTGCAGGACAGTTCCTGGATTCCATCACACTATCTTTGTTTCACCTCACTGACTCAAGAAAGCAGATACTGTTAGCATTTTGCCCGTGCAGAAAAAATAGCTCTGGAGCCCTTGTTCACCTGCCTGATTTAACGTACACCTTGGTGGCAGGGCTGAATTTCAAACAGAAATAGTCCTGATACTAGTACCCATTGGCATACAGGTAATAATGAGTCAGTAAATAAAGGTCTGGTAGATGGTGCTCCAGACTCTGCAGCGAAATCCTGGGTTTTGTAAGGTTAACAAGTTTGTACACTTCAAACGGTCTTCATCACACAGCTCTTTAACCCACCTCTTATCCAGCAGTGCCTCGATTACAGAGGGCTTTGAACAGGGCTGCTAACAGCTCCCAGAATTCAGAGTCACTCCAAGACTGTTTGTAACTTTTGAAGGGGTCAGCATAAATCTGACAAAAATTAAAACCACCAAATTGGTTTTCAGATGCTGTATTCCCAATAAAGACTGAATATAGAAGAGAAGCTTACTATTTTTAACTTTTAATAGATAGAGATTTCTGAGGAGGCCCTAAGGTTTATACCAGTAATAGTTAGGAGCCATTTTCAATAGGTAACAGACATTTTCTTTGTCTCTGCTTTTCTCCTTTTCTGGATTTCTCCCTGGCCATTGCAAACATATTTTCAGCACTAGTAACACAACCTTTTGTTTTTTCCTTGTTCACCATGGTGACTGGTGGTTGTAGAAAATGTGCCTTTACAGCTCTCTTTTCAAAGTACAGCAAGGCTGACTAGAAGTGTATAGCAGAAGCCTGTGGATTTCAGAGCACAATGATCTTTGCATTGCAATATTTATGACACAGGCTTCTCCATGTTCATATATTTTGTCTCATTTTATGGAGAAAGGATTATCTTTGTTGAGTGATCAGGAAATCAGGGTTCATCTGGTTCTGCCACAAACTGGCTGTGTCACTTTGACCAGGTTACTTAATCTACTACTCCTTCATCCCTATTTGTAATGAGAGACAAGATCCTTACCTTTCAGGCTGCTAGAAAGCTAATATTTGTGAAATTTTCTATAACTACAATAGTTAAATGTCACAATACATGTATACACCTGTCTAACTGACAGCAAGTAAAGACATCCATTGAAAGAGAGGACATAGGTAAGTCTTAGCATTTCAACAGACCTATAGCATCAGTTACTCAGTTCCAAACATTTCATCTCAAGAATATTCTCCCTTCAATGAACAACAGAGCTTGTGAATTATGCAGCAATTACTTATTCTTTTGCAAAGCATTCTTGGGGGTTTTATTTTTAGATGTGGGAATAAAATGACTCAATTTTCCCTCTTGTTGTTTTCTACCTCAGCAAGCAATAAAATGTCAGCACCGTGCTTAGGTAATGGGAAGGAAAAACACCTCTATTGACTGAATAGAGTTATAGCTGAATATTTTCATGAACATTTTGCTTATGCCTTAAGCACAAAAAACACTGTAGGTAAAAGATATCAGAGATAACAAAGAATGAAGTGAATACAAATAAAAACATTCATCAGATGGGAAAGTACCACCATCCAGAAGGGAGAGTTTTATAGACTTCAGCCAGCTACTGCACTTTTTTTTCATACTACTTTTAACAGGCTCAAGATGAACGACATGTACAACAAAAAAGAAGTTATGCTACAGTAATCCACCCCTGTCACTGAACCCAAATGGTGAAGTAAAGTGCTTGAAAGAATTCTAGGCTACAGGTTTCCTAATTGAGGTAAATAGTACAACTAAAGAGATGAATTGCTGCCTCTGCTTCGGAGTGTTCAGCTTGCAATACTGGGAAGATAATCAGAATATTCATCACTATTTTAAATAAAGCCACAGTTCTCAAAACCTAGTCAGACCAATTGTGCCTCTATGTTGCATAGCCATGCTGAAAAGGCAGGTTCACCTTGCAGTTGTGAAGAGGGATTATCTAGGAACTAACTCATGTCTCTGGAGACAAATGCAAATACCTAATGGTAAGGGCAAGAAGTGAAGCGTTGGCACCTGCTACACCTACAGTCTTCATAAGCCTCTGACCTTAATCAACTTCTCCCTTACCAATACATAGGCTTATTGACTATAAAGACTAGATTTTTTGATAGATAAAATTATCCCACTGCCTTGCTTTTGTTGAATATGGCCTCTCCTTAAGATCTTCTCATCTGCTCCTTTCTAGCTGGTTGTGGAGCTGGCAGCAGAGAAAGCAGTAGAGTTCCCTTGGGCCTTTTTGCAAGGAGTTGTGCTTGGCATGTCCTTTCCATACCTAATTCTCAGCTCTCAAACTGTTTCGAAGAACCTGCAGCATCCTGTAGAAACTCCCAGCTAGTATATCTGTCATCATATCTGCAAGCCATTTGGCTTGACCATACAGGTCACAGTCACAAGTCTAGTCTCCCTTTAACTATTACCTAGAGGGAAAGCAGACTGTTCTTTAGTCTGAGGGTTGATGAAGTATGTCAACAGCTTTGAAATTTCTTGTCTAAAAGCCAGACTTAACCTTTTACGTTTCTTTCATGTAGCGACTGAGAGCTATACTGTAGAGATCAGAGTAGAGCTTGCCATACACCATAGCTACCGTCAGGTCCTCTGATGGAGAAGAGAAACAATTTATGCAGAAAAGATAAAATGCAGCAATTTCCTATAAGGCATATATAATCACAGTAGTAACTTCTTCCCCCAAAGGCTACATGCATTCAGGTTGCTGAATGGCTTCACTGAACTGAGACAGGCTCTAAGTTCATGATCAGAAAAATAAGAAAAAATAGCTAGCAGGAATCACCAAAGATTGCCTGGCATGTTAATCAGGATCCTGATCACACAGCAGGGATGGTAGGGAGGCAGGGGGGGATGTGCTGTGAAAATCTACACAGCTTCTGCCTTCCTACTGAGTTGTACTCATGGAGTGTGTAATTAATTGTTACTGTTCATTTATATGTACAAGTCAACGAATTTGCAAGTGAGTGCCACCCAGTGACAATCTAACAACTGACACAAGACAATGAAGGCAAAGTTTCCTTCTGAATAGCAAAAGGAACTCCATCTCATTTTTTTGTCTTTCAGCTCTGCCCAGGCTCACTTGCATCAGTCTTTCTAGACTGCACTACCCTTCACTATATGCCCTGTTACTCTGAGTAATGCTTATTCAATGAACTATAATTACTGCTTCTTGTATTTGTTTTTGGGAGTTGTTTTTTGGTTTTGGGATGGTTCATTTTTAAGAAACAAAAAGGCTTCTTTATTTTATTGGGAAGGAGAGGGGAGGGAAGAGCTGCTGGACACAAAAATATCTGTCCTTCATTTTCATCAAAGCTCATTGATTCTAGTTGCCATTGGCTTCTTACTGAAGCCCTGCTTCTCCACTCAGGAAAGTAACTTGTATTCAGAATCCTGAAGTTAAAAGTCTGCTGAAATGCTCCTCTGAATCAAAGTACTCTCCCACATTCTGAGATACTGCAGTGTGCACTGATACTTCTATGAACAAGCATATTTAGTGCAAAGGCTGTCATTAATATTTTGATTATAGTTTTTAATTAAAAACTCTGATAAGTGGGGAAATATGGAATGAAGATACACTTACAACAGGCTGAACTGGGGACTCTCTGTAGGTTGCTGGGACTGCCTACATTTATCCAATTTCAATATTAACAATACTGCAGAAAAGTTTTCTAGTGAGTTAGAAAACAAAAGGGAACACTACAAAAAATGGAAACTTGTAAATTGCAAAGAAAAAAAATTCTGTATAGTTAAAGCAATAGTTGAGTATCGTTGAAAGCCTTGCTACTGAATCACTGAAATCTATTCTTATTGAAAATGTTATATATCTCCATTTAGAAGCCATAATTCCTATTAAGTTTAATTACTTTTCCCTACAGCTAAGGGACCTACAGTTTCTGCACCTGATTCAACGTTGTTATTAATCCAGCCTCATGCCAGCATAACAGCATTGAAATCAATGATATTATATAAGCAATAAAACAACACAGTATTGTCTGATCGTCTGCCAAGTCAAAAACCGAAGCAGTAATGATTCCTTGTGCTCTTAGTTCTGATGAGCTGGATGACAGAAGCATGAACCCTCTCAAACTTTGCCAGAATCTCTGAAATAGACACAGAAAGGCTTCAATGCCCCAAAATGTAAGCAGAGAAGATTGTGATCATCTGGTATAGAAAAAAACACCTAAATGTACTAAGCAACTTTTCCCACTATATAAAAGGAATAGTTTTACCTGTCACTGAAGTGGGAGGTAACAATAAGAGTGTATAAAAATATTACTTCACAACTTTAGACAGGAAGGTGAGATTTAGCCCCATTTTGGAGCTGCCATAAAGCCTACATACATCTGATATTCCCAGAAAGGGGTTGCTGACCACCTTCTTGCCCTCTACAAAAGGCTGATTTTCTCTTAAAGTAACTCAGAATATGAACTGAATGTAGACAGGATTTAGGTAAGCTGAATAAGTACCTGGAATGCTTTTTCAAACACAGCAAGATGGTGTTTATTTTCTTTTGAAGGGGTGTCTCGTTGTCCTTAAAACCCCATGAAGTTTACTGCCTCAGCCCTGAGTGAGGTCCTTGCAATTATATCTGATTCTTTGAAAATGTTGGCCTCTGTAACTGAAGAGAATCACTTTCCCAAGTTCATATTGATTTTAGAAGTTATAAGAAAAAACAGAAAATGTCTGTGGAGTACCTGGACAACCAGTTAATAAGACAGAATTACTGAGTGCAGCTATGTGCTAGGAAAAGAATGCTTTTACTTAAATATAAATAAATCTGCTCGTGTGCTGCAAAGTATTTTTACCCCTTACTACATCCAAAAATTCTCTCCTGGGAATTCAGTATTTCAGATTTCCTCAGTACAGCAACTGTAAATTCTGCTCTGACCTTTTCCACCTTCACACACATGTTGGCATGAAACTACTGACTCTCACAGTTTCTGCTTTCTGGAGACTCTTCCCGTCTTTTCCTGTGTCTTATCCATGTTCTTACTGGATTCACCACCGTCAATAACTTTTCTTGGTCCTGTACAATTAATCCCAAATGATGAACTTTAATCACATAGTTCAGAAGATTTGCAAAAGGAAAAATTAAGAGATTATATTTAAAGTAGAAAAAAATGCCCTTTTAACTGGGATTTGAAAATGCATATATCTTAGAGGTAGCAAAGATAAAAGCAGAAGTAAAAATAGGACACTGGTCCTGTGACAATTTCAGTTACAGTGCATTGGCAGAAAGACTATTGCTTCCTCTTTTGCTCTTTTTTTCCACAGCTAAGCAGTTCTGGGGGTGAGTTATAAAAGGTCACAGTCCAAGAGATAGGTTGCAGTTCAGTCAGGTCAACATTTGTGATCACTGTGACCTTTCCTGAGATTGAACTTCATGGTCCAGCCACTGAAAAACTATTTTGCAGTGCCCGGGAAGGTAACTTCTTTATGAGAGCAATTTGGCAGGACAGAGATTTATGGGGGAAAAACTTTACTTTATGTGTCCAGTGAAACCGGTGAGGAAGTTTTTATGTCCTGTTTTGATAATTAAGCAAGTGGCAGTGGTGAACTATTAGGCTCTGTTATTTCAAACATAAATGCAGGGAGGGATCTACAGAAGTTAACTCAGGGAAGGAATGAACTCTCAGCTGAAGGTAGTAAAATCTGAATCCAGAGACAAGGGTGCACGTTTCTCAAACATGAAATCAATGAAAAATGTCATGTAAATACAAAACATTACTGTTGGTAAAGAGTCTGAGGTCCAAGTCAGAAAAGATGATTTATCCTTTACAAACCCTTCCTCTTCCTTATACTGCTACCCTATCTTAATGAAGCATAGCCTTTCCTTTAGATAGACACTACTGGTGGCTTCTGTTTCTACTTCCCCAGGGATTTTTTCAAATGACCTTGAATGAATTTCAGGATTAAATGAGCCAGAATTCTCTCCCCTGTCCCTAACATTTTAGTTATTAATCTTATCAGCATGGCTTGAAAACCTCAGGATAACTGTTCACAGATGCTTTAAATACAGACCATTATTCAACTTGAAGCTCATCATAAATAAAGGACGGTGTATGTTTGTCCCTGTATGCATGCATATAGACCTTTAGGAAGCTGTGCAATCTACATGACCTTCAGGGCAGCTCTTATACGCTGAGGCAGTACTCTTCCACACAGAACACAGGTAGTTTAAAACACAATCTCAAGTCAGAATTCCTTAATTTCCTTTCCTTTGAATTACTTGCTGATGAAGTCTGACAGTAATTTATCTGAGCCTCTAGCTCTTCATCTGTAAAAGGCAGGAATGAAGAGCTTTGATTTTCTCCATCAGGTACTTGAGCAATTGTGGACTGAATCAGTTACCTAGCAGTTGGGACACAGTACTCAGTAGCCCATTGAATCTCAGTAAGTGGGACACTGCTGGAAATGAAGGTCAAGATCTCTTTCCAAAGATGCACAATTAAACCAAGCAATTTCTATGAAGAGAGAAACTGTAAGGGAAACACCTTCAACAGACACACAGAGATATCCTACTTCTTAGGATACTGTATGACTCATGAGGCACTGCTGCAAGAAGCTTTTCCCCACTGCAGAACAACGAGTTTGTTATCAGCTTGCACATCTCCTGAAATATATTATACTATGTAAAATTAATACATGCTGCCTTTTTTATTATGACTTCCAATTGATTCTGGCTTATTTATAGCTTATGAAAGTAAAATGCTGTGGACTGTGTCCTAAGTGTAATTACTTCCAAAGGCTTTTTATCAGTGTAAAGAACCTAGCTGTTAGGGAAGCTGTGGCTACATTTCCTTCAGGGAAAATATAATAACTTTTTATTCCATTCTAAACCTAATTCTTGCACTATATCCTCACTGTAAATCGAGATGACAGACATGAGCTGAAAGACTGTCAGAGCAGCTGCCATTATTTGCTGACTTCCAGTGCTAAGTGTTCACCTGAAACATGGCCCACAGACTTACACTGAAAGGATCATAAAAAAAAAAAAAAAGAAGGAAACCTGCAATGATGGTAAAATGGTAGAGAAGGGAAATAAATATTACGTATCACAGAACTGAGAAAACAAAGTAATGACTTTTTCCATAGTGTCCACTTTTTGCATTTCCTATTGATTATCAGTTAATAGCTTATTAGGTAAATTCCTATACAGAATCACAGAATCACAAAATCTTGAGGGTTGGAAGGGACCCTGAAAGATCACCCAGTGCAACCCCCCTGCCAGAGCAGGACCACCTACAGTAGGTCACACAGGAACTCATCCACATGAGTTTTGAATGTGCTACTCATGCATTTGCAATCTAGTTTTCTAATTCAATTTTACCCTGCATAGCCTATAACTGAGCAATAACTGAACGTTTGCAAAAGTGACCCTGCTGCTGCGTTACTGCACTGCCACTTATCTGCATTTCCTACATGTGTCAGACTGGATACTGATTAAGGTCTATACTCCAATAAAGTCCTATCGGAAGACAGCTTCTCTAAAGAAAATGTTTGGATTCAGTCTTGGGATGGGACTACTGTTCTGAACTGAAAGGAAGATGAGCTGGATAGTATTTGGAGAACTAAATGCTTTCTCCTTTCCCCTTCCTGGGGAGAGGGATCAACTTTTGTGCTTCTAACTGACAGAGCAAACTTTGCACTGTCAGTGTGCTAATTTTGATTTGTACATCTGCTGAAATTCACTGGGCAATAGAGCCCTGGTCCATGAGTCAGGAATTACTGAGTGAATATAATTATGTTTTAATTTCAGCATTATTTGTCTGCAGCATAGCGAATCCTTTTGCTGTGGATTCTTTACCAATGTGAGAGTCACCATCCTGAAGATGCTAGAAATATGTGTCCTAATGGCTTCTTAGAACAAATAGCTCCAGACAAATCTATTACACAGATGTTACTGATGTTTTCCACCAAAATTGTAGGCAGCAGTGTGTGAACACAGTTTGTCTTGTCCAGTATGTTATATCTGACTAGGGAAAATCCTTATTTAAATGTGTATATAATGCAATGTGATGACTTTAAGATGAGAACTCAAAAATTTCCCAGAATACTGAAAAAGGATTTGTAATAACAGAATGCAATTTAACAAAGTCAAGCAATTGTCAGCAATGTGCCCTCCTGGCCAAGAAGGCCAATGGCATCCTTGGATTCATCAAGAGAGTGTGGGCTGCAGGTCAAGGAAGGTTCTCCTCTCCCTCTCCTCTACCCTGGTGAGGCCTCATCTGGAGTCCTGTGTTCAGTTTTGGGCTCCTCAGCTCAAGAGAGGCAGGGAACTGTTGGAGAGAGTCCAGTGCAGGGCCACCAAGATGATCAGGGGACTGGAACATCTTTCTTAAGGGGAAAGGCTGTTTAGCCTGGGGCTGTTCAGTCTGGAGAAGGCTGAGGGAGGATCTCATCAACACTTACAAGTATTTTAAAGGTGTTTGTCAAGAGGATGTGGTGACACTTTTTTTCCGTTGTCTCAAGTGGCAGGTCAAGGGGTAATGGAAAGAAACTGGAACACAAATGATCCACTTAAACATAAGGAAAAACTATTTCATTGTGAAGGTGAGGGAACCCTGGCACAGGCTGCCCAAGGAGGGTGTGGAGGCTCCTCTGGAGGTTCCCAACCCTGCCCGTATGTGTCCCTAAGGCCCCTGATTGAAGGGAACCTGCTTTAGCAGGGGATTGAACTAGATGATCTCTAAAGGTCCCTTCCAGCCCCTGTCATTCTATGATTCTGTGTGATTCTGTGATTCTATTGAGTACAAGTTTCTACATTTAGGTGTCTTATCTATAATAATAATCCCAGGCTCTTACTAAAGTCAATGGAGAAATCATCATTATAAGACAATGCATAGAGCAAAAGAGTATGTGGCCACTCAGTGTAATGAAGAGATACCACTTTGATGTGGATCTTTTAGGAATACTAACTCCTTTGAATTAGTTATTATAAGGACTAACAAAGCTAAGTGTCCACAAGAGCCCTGACCTCATGTAGCTGTTGTGACATTAATTTGTGATCATGTAGTAAATGGAAAAAAAAAAAAAGAATTAAAGTATCTTGGCTGGAGACATACAAGTAACAAATATAGAAAGTGCTCATTTCTAATCTGCCACTTCAGCTTCTTTTTCTGTCACCTAAAGTATTGCTGAACTATTCTCCTGAACAAAGCCACTGAGGCTAACACTATTTCCTTTTTCTCTCTACCTCCCCATTGGTACTCTGCTTAAAAGGAGTGCAAACACTTAAATTCCAGTTCATTGGTCTTTTACCTGCCACTGTTCTGTACTTTTGACCATGCCAGAATTTTCTGTAGTGTTGACATGTCCCAGGCACTGGCATATATGGGTATTATTTTCCTATGCCAATGTTCTGGCTGAGTGATATGGCAGAAGTCTGTAGTAGCCATTCTTTATACATGGGACAGCCTTGCATGAATTGCCTGCAGAATAATAGCAGCTATAGGCATAAATTGCTAGGGTTAGTTACATGGAAAACATGTATTTTATTTTTTAACACTGCACCTGTTTTTAAGAGATGCCAAGACATGGTGATGCAAGGATAACACACTTGCTGAGCTAGCTACAAGAACAAGGTTTGAAAACCCGTCAGTAAAAGAAAGATTCTTGTATCCTACAGTGAGTAGATTGTACCTTTTTTTTATGTTATCAGAATTATCTGTATTGTCCAAGCTACTATACCAGTTTTTGTACAAAGAATATTTTCCCTTTGTCTTTCTTAAAAAACAAACAAATCCTGAAAACAAACACTGTCTAATCTTAAAATACCTCTGCAGTCACTAACCAGTGAATTTCAGATTCTCTTGCCGAGGCCAATCTGAAAACGCTTTAACGTTCTATTTCAGACACCTCTATACACAGCACATTAATCACAACTCTGTCATTCCATTTGCAATGTTTTGCTCTAAGGACGTATAAAACTATATTCAAACAAAGCTCAGAAGATGAGCTCTAGGGATTTTTCTGGCAAAAACAAGCCTTTAGCAGAATTAGGAGTGAAATATCTTGTATTCCTGCAGTTTAATATGCTCCCAGACAACTTTTCGGAAAATACAGAAAGAGAGAAGAAAGTAGATGATAAGCAAAGAAAAATTCTGTTTAAAAATTGTCACAACATTTAAAACTAAGTGAAATTTATTTCTATTTTTGCCTTTGTAGTGTACTATAAACAGTAGTGCTTCTAGGTCCATGCCTTCAGTGTCAGTGAGCACAGTTGGAGAACACGGCAAGGCTAAATGTCACACCATCTGGAATTTGCAAGGGACCTTGGCTCCAAATTCACATTTTTGTATAGTATGCTCAGACCCAAAATCTCAGCAATGTATCATTGGGAATCCAATTCAGGCACTAAAACATGCAAGATAAATGAAAACTGAGATTTCCACTTTACACTAATTTTATGGATAAGTGTTATAAGCAGCTTTTGAGTTGCCAATTATCTAAGGAAAATAAAGCTTTTTTTTTTTTTTAAATATAGAAGGCAACTACTAATTTTGTTCTTACTGATGTAAATGCATTGACTGTCACAGGTTTAATGCTTGTTTGTAGCAATTTATTGACCTGGGCATTTTATGTTAACACTGACAGGCTTCCAACACAATTCAAAGAACAGACAGATGTCATGCATTTCACTACAAAATCATTCATTACTTCACTCTACTCTGAAGTCCAGCAATAGATTAAAATACTGGGGAAGGATGCTAATGAAAAATTCTTCTGGAAATAGAAGACTGCTGTTTTATGCTCAAGGCTTTATGATTGTTAGGTTGTAATTTATCCAAGAAGAACAGAGTTCTCATACTAAAGGCTAAGCCTTACTCAGGGGCTTTTTCTTTGTTTATATCCTCCAGGACAAAATAACTCCAGTGAAATGCTATGTTATGAAGGCTGCACAATGTCTCTGCCCTACAGTCTGTAAAAGTAACAAGGAAAAATGAGATCATTAGCTCTTTTTATTCCTTTCCAAGATGATTTGGTGCTATACACAAAGTACTTTATGCTGAATAAATGAGTATATTCAGTGAGTCTCAAACACAGCGCTGTAAAGCCAGCACACATAAAACTTGCATATCTCCAGTTCTCCTTAAAATTGCACATATTTACAAATATTATAAAAAGATTTCTCACCAGGTCCTAAAGGATAGCCAAGTACAGACATCTCTGCTTCACAGCTGAGTTAGGTGCTGACAAGAACTCAAGATTCATCATTTCAGAGTTTACTCTAGTTATTTATTTCTTCATTTATATGTCACTTCAAGGCATTCAGATCACTGAGATGCAACAAAGCTGCTGAGTAGTCAGAGCTCCCAATGGAATCAAAGGGAGATGGACCTACTGAGGAAACCACCAATTTGTGTCTCAAATTTTGCATTCAAAGTTACAGGCTGATTCAGTAAGATAAGCCCATTTTCTGTTTTATACTCTCCAGTAAAAGCATTGCTTCTGGTTTCTAAATGTCCTTATTTCATATGAAATAGACTCTTCTGCCTATTACAGGCAGGTGTAAACTTTCTTGGGGAGACTTTATAAGCTGTTTTACAGAAGAACCTCTATGAGTAAAATTCTAATCTAAGATCTGTTTCTGCTACCTCTTGGTAAAAACAAACAAACAAACATCAAAGTATGATATTTGCAGAGAGGAATAGATACTGTCCGTACACATCTTCATCATCTGCCAAAGTATGAATGCCTTATCCTCCAGTGTCTTTTTTACTTAGTATTAGATAACGAAGACAGAGATATTAAAAGGCAAGAACCAGCATAGCTTTCCTCTTGCCACCTGTCTTGCAGTTAATATTGCTTGTTCTTAGATTTTTCTTCCACTAATCTCATTTATTTGAAAGAGGTTATAACATAAAGGACAAGTGGTGCCCAAGCATTTGATGGAGGACAGAGGGCAGACTTTTTGTGTTGCTGCATGTGGAATGAAAAAGCAGGAGTAATGTTTTACAAGTCACAGCAAGAACTGAATTTAAACAAAGCTCTAATAGTAAAAAAACCTGAAGGCAAATGAGTCATTTTGCATTGTGGCTGTTGATGATGGTGCATTGTTTGTCATTGTATCTCCCTTAGCACTTCTGATTGCTATAATGCAATCATGGAAACATTTTCAAGAATTGCTTTACATGGCCTAGAAAAGGAGAGGGAGGGGGAGAAGGAGAGGGAAAGGGAAAGGGAGTAGTCTGAAAGAGATCAGGATAGAGCCTGCTGGAATTGAGTTAACTCTGAAACTTAGGTACCAGTCTGTACAAAAGATGCTCAACTGTTTTTTATTCTATGCAGATTATTCTCATATTTTCTTTCAGTTAATAAAATAAACAGAGAAAATGCCAAGCCTGCACCACAGGCTCTAATACTGTTGGTAAGCTCTGTGAAGGAGATAGATTTATTTATTTTTTTTACTTTCTTATCTGAATGAGAATTAAGAGATGTTCTCGTGTTTCAAACCAAACAGGAGAATCTATGCAGTTGTTCATAAATATGCTTCACGTCTTGCCCACCTCTAAAACGTCTACTTTTCTGCAGCTATTCCTATGGTCTCTCAGTGACTCCAGGAGGTGGTATTCTATTTAGAGTTTGCTAGGAAACCTCCAAAAATCATCTCCTGTTGTGCCATCAACTCCTTTAATGATTGTGGGTGAACGACTTGGGGCATGCCTGCAACATACAGTCAAGCATGGCACAGACATTCCAAGTGACGCATTCACATGGCATCACTTCGAATCTGAATGAGATCTGAAAGCAGTCTGACCACATTTGGCATTGCTATGCCAGACCTTGTAACTTCAGTCTTTCATCATTATAGCTTATTTGTTCAGAGGCTGTGCTGAAACTGTACTGCTTCTGCTTCTTAAGCAGCCATGAGCATTGCTATCTCAAGGAGGTGTGTTTCACACTCCGTTGCACTGTGCAGACATGCCAGTAATCTGCCTGAACCTTGAAATCCTACCTGTAAAACAGGGACAATGGTTTGACCGATAAAACATACAGATACAGTGTGTAATACATTTTGACAGCACTGTAAAGTTCCCCCAGAGCTCAGTATAGTGATGAGGGCCAGATGAATAATGCAGATGTTTGAGTACTAATACAAAACTACATAGTCCTTATATTGGTTTCCTCAGAGTCAGAGGATTCTTTTGAAAGTATCACGGATTTTCCCAAGCTCTAAGGTCAGGTTTTAGGTCCCCAAGGGCACTCACGGGTCTTAATATCCCTGAGAAGCCTCCCCTGGGACCTCTATCCACTCTCCTCACCTGCTGCTGACAGGACTAGGGGCTCTATTTCTGGTCAAGCCTGGACCTTCAGCCCTTCCCTGGGCTGTTCCGTGCAGATGCCTGTTTCCAGATCTGCCAGAGCCCCTCAGCCTTGCACCACAGCTCTGTCTCCTGTAGCCTTTGTTGGGATTGCCCAGAGAAAGCAAAGCCTTGTCCCTTTGCCGTGCCTGAGACTGCATCCAGTTTCAACTAGTAGCCTTGTGCTATCTCTCTGGCACTGTGAATGTCTGAGAAAGGTGTTAACATGAGAGACACAGAGAGATGAGATACTGAAGGATTCTAACTCCCAGATCTTGATGTTACTTAATTAGAAGTTAATGCCCTGATTCATATTCTCAATTTTATGGAAAACTAATATTTTTCCTTTATGTAGCTAGAAATGTGGTGAATTTGAGAGACTCACCATGTGGCAACAGGCTCCTGACTTTAGAGACACATAAGAATTTCATGAAAAGTAAAAGATGTTCATTAGGAAGATTCTGGAGAACAGAAACTTGGCATCAACCTGCTTGGAACATATGGAGATAAGACACTTGCAACCTCCATTTCAGCAGCACACTTGCAAAAATACCAGTGAATGCTTAACTGGACTGACTGCCGTGCTCTAAATACTTAGCACTTTTATTGAGCTTCACATCTTCAAGGTGCTTTTTGTACATAAATTAATTGGTAGCATTTTGATAGCAAGAAAGAGGAAGAGAGAAAGATTAGAAAGATCAGAATTATATCAGCAGCAGAGGATAAATGTGCCATATGTTTTTCTGATTTAGTCTCGAAGGCATCAAAGAACCAGGTAAAACGTAACACAGATAAGAAAAGTCTGTCAATCTTTCAGGTTAGTTCTGGGTGATAAGATTTGGAGGAAGAAAGGTGAGGAGGGAATGTAACATAATTTCTGCCATACTCTCATAGAGTAGTTTTTTCAAAAGAAGCCAAAAGACTTAACGTTGATTAAAGTGCCAGGAATTTTATTCTTGCTGATTGAAGCCCTCTAATTATCCACAGGAGAATATGGCATAGAATCACACTGTACATTACTGACAATTAACTTTCTCTTGTGTGTTTTTCTTGGAAGTGATATATATTGCTTATTCATTCTCTACTTCTTATGAAGCTACTGAGACTGTCTAAACACTTTGCACAGTTCATCAGAAATATTTAAGATAGTGTCTACTTTCCTTTTGACTTAATCTGGTCTGAATTCCAAGTCAATAATCGGGAGGTAAAATTTTGTATTCATCTACTTATGCTATTTCCAGTTGTTACATGTGAGAGAAGATAATGGTGTTAGCAGGGAAGATTTGCTTGCTAGCTGTTTACTGACACTGCAGGTATGACTTCTCTCAGTGACTATTCCTTTTGTTTTAAGACTATTTCCTGTGTTTGCATGCACACATAAATTTTCCAGTAAGCTAAATTTTATATCAAAAGCAGAAATTTGCTCTTATCTACTCGTGTACAAAGAAAATGTTCCTTGACAGGTTCCACAGACTATCAGTCTGATGGGTCAAGTTAATCAATACTAACTGCACCAGTGATTTTAAGTGGAGTGCACCCTGATGATGCTACTACTGTAACAATCTGATGGAAAATCATTGCCACAAACTCCTGGGATTCCTACTGTCTCGTCTTTCTCTGCCTGGGCTTTCATCTGTTTTGTCACTAAGACCAGACAGAACACTGCATGCAGCTACTGCAGAGCTAGCACTTCCCATCACACTGCTCAGTATCTCCATCTGGTACTTATGTCAATTAACAAATTAGAACATGAGTGACGGACATAGAAATAATAATTACACCCTATTTTCCCTCTCTGTGGAAGGGCTCAATTAGTCTGTAATGAAAGTGATTACACTTTAAAAGCCCTTTGATCACCGTAGCTGGATGATCGTTCCAGTATGTCTACAAGGTAGGAGTTTCACTTTGTTTAATCATTTTGCACACCAAAAGACTGATAAAACTGAGTATCTGACTCATGGCCTTACACAGGATGAGGGCAAGTGCCAGTACTAGTCAGTAGTGACATACTCATGTACTGGGGGCTTTATGCTACCTCCACTAAACTTAATAGTCAAGTTTCCAGGATAGGGATACTGGCATTACAGTCTAAGGTTGACTTAAAAACATATAATCCTTGCCCTTTGAAGAAAGTTTTGCAGTGTTTCTGTGTACAGCTGTTCAGTCTCGTGAGCAGTTTCTCCTTTGCTAGTCCTCAGCTACCTCTGAATTTCCTCAGTTGAAGTCCCTGGATTGCTTTAAAATGGAAAGGTCCAAAGTATGGTAAATTCAGCAGTTTTCTATGACTTGTCTTCTTTGCTACAACAGTTACTTTGTCTAACCTAACTCATTCAAAAGCAGTAGTCCCATCTACTAAATGAGGAGGACACATGCAAAGATCTGCAGTATATATGCATCTTCTCTGAAGGAAGGTAAAGATCAGGGTATCAGGAAGATAATCCAAGAGGACTAGATGTGTACTAACTGAAACTTGCTGTTTCAGAGGAGAATTTCAAACTTGATTTCTAGCTTTTCCTTAAAAACATCCACTCTAGGATTCCAACTCCTGACACACAAAAGAAGTTTTCCCTAGTTCCTTTAAGAAGCTATGAGCAGGGAACTGAAATATGGCCAGGGATTCACCATAAGAATGAGCTCCTCTGCCCTTCTCTGTAATGACCCCATTCCTTGTCACTGTCTGGCTTCTCTCTCAGACAGTTAAGAGTGCAACGAACATATAACTCTCTGTGAAGAGATCAGGCATAAGTCTTCCAGTTTGTTGCATGACGGAATGCCTCTGTTGTAAACGAGCAATGAATAAATGTACTAAAGGAAAGTGTCACTTTTTGTGGGTTCGTGTAGCCTACAATAAAAATACATAGTTCTCCAGTTATAAAACCTATCAAAGTTTTTCAACAGTCTCATATTTTTAACATGCCTTCACAACTGCAAGCATCTGCCTCTGCATATGTTCCTTGATTTTATGCCCACATTACAATGGCATCGGAGCACTCTAAGCTGTGCAGGCATATTTTTTATCCACTTTCAGCCTTCTGTTACTGGGACAGTAAATGCATCTGATGGAAGAGGAATGGGGGCATGGGGGTAATATAGAGTATGTGGCACAGAGCCTCTAATGCAGGTTGGGAGGATTAAATCATAGCTGTTTCCTACTCAGACTATGGCATGGTATCCTCTATGAAGCATTCAGTCAAAGATACTCAATCTGGCAGGCATGCTTTGTAAGAAGGCTCATTTATCTTTCATGATAGGGCCACAATTTTATATAGTGGTTTCACTCTGAAGTTCTGAAAATAATGAAATGTATTTGCTGTAATTGAGGGCTATCTCTGTCATAGCTGAAGCATAACCACCCTCAGAAAAGAACTCCACACATGCTTTGTAGTGGAGTATGTTGGGATACAGGGGGTATCCTCTTTCAACAATGAGGAATTTGCAGACCCTTCAGTGGTGTTTAGGGTGCTCTTTTATACTCTAAGAGCCATCAGAAAGAGTGTGAAAACAGTTGTCACATGGTTTTAGTAAATAGACTTGGTATTAAGTAGAGTGGTTCCTTCAGATTGTTGTGTACAGAGCAAAAGTCGCAGCAATTTAGGATTAGAAATGAAGGCATATTGACCTCTGTAGGAGGAAGAAGTGTCCAGAATGTAATTAGTTATTGGAATTTAATTTCTTTGGTTTAGTAATGCACTTGTCATTCTTTTTTAAGCAAAAGTATCAAGTAGCTTGCATGTTTTCACAAACAGCAAATATAATACAACCACAAATTGTTCTGTCTCAATATTCCTAATGTTTTCAACTTCCTTATTAACTGATCCCACTTAATTTAAAGCTCTGATCTTTTAAGGGAGCCAAGTTAGTATGCCAGGTGGTACCTAAGGTAAAAATCTGAAAAAAGGAGGCCTTCATTTAGGAAAATAATCATTCTAATTATTTAACGTGTTATACAAAAGCTGGCTACAATACCAATCCAATTTCAATCACTTCTTCAAATGTTTCCAAATCACTGTTTTTTCTAGACTCTAGAGAAAATTTGCCGATGAATACTTTTGGACAACTATAAACAACACAAGTGGTCCCTCATAACTCAAGAATGTGAATTCCAGGAGGAGCTGAAACACTTTTCCTTGTGGTGTCCTCTATGTTGGCAAACTCAGGGCTTTGTCTACTCTGCTTTTAAACAAATGAAGTAATGAGGTTCCACAATTTCTTCTTGAAAATAATCAGAACCCAACAGATATCTCCAATAGAAAGTACATCCTAGACCAGCCAAAACTGCATAGCTGCCATCTGTTCACAATGCCAAAAAAACTCAACAGTGGAATGTGTTTATCTGTCTCTGAGCACCAGATAAGTAGACGTGCTTCCTTGAACTCTTACAATTGTTATAATCCCTCTCATAGCGAGGCAGGAGGACTTACCATACAAAACAGAATAGGCTCAGCCCCCAAAGTCCTTATGAAGGGCATACAACCATTCCCTTTTAGTCTTTTAGCTAGAGAGATTTTGGCAAGCCTAATGAGACCCAGGAAGAGATGAATGATCATACCTGTCATTGTATCCCTTATGATACAGAGACAACTGTTGAGTTTATTTTCCCCAATGTCAGGAAAGAATGTCGGTGACACATTGTAGTGCTCCACTGAGTTGGGTTCTCATGTGAATTCTGTATCCACAAAGGGCTCAGTTAGTAAGGTATATCAGCACTTCTTTCCTGCACTGTCTTCTTTTCCTTAACATTGTCTATGGATGAAACATAAAAAGCTCATCTGAATTTCATGTTGGTGACACATACTAGACTGAAATTATGTCTAGTTACTGAGTTTGCATGGATAGAGACACAGGGAGGAGTACCGAGCATACACAGCAATAAGGGCTGCTGTAAGGCAAGGCAATGTTCTGCTGCTGTTCTGTGGCTGACTGCTTGTCTCACAATGCTTGTGGAATAATGGTAAGCAGCTGTGTCCTAGCACAGGTACATTATGGTAGGCCCCTGAAGGAGCATATTTTTTGTCTAGCAGCTGAGTTCGCCCTTCCTTCCAGAAGTTCTATTTGAGGTTTTAGTCATGAAAACACATCCAGATGTCTTTGCCAATCTTTGTTCTGTGTTTATCTTAAAAGGAGTTAAGAATGAAATGAATTAAGGGAAGAAAAAATTGGTAGCACAAGAATCCCATTTAAGTTACTGCAATTGAATTTCATCTCCTGAGCTAAATAGTGCAGTAATTAAAGCACTATTTACAATGCAATAAAGGCAAAGCTAATTACTGGCAAATGTGAGCTAGATGATGCTTTTTTTCAAGGAAACTAGTGAAAGATCAGGCCAGAGCAATAAATCCTTCAGCAACCTCATTTGTTAATTATCTTCATAATCCTCTTGCTTGTAATGATTATCTAATTTATTATCACCAAACTGGAAAGCAATGTGAGGTGAAATGACTGAGGCAGTGAAGTGAGCCAGAGGATCTGGGTCTGTAGGAAAGTGATTTTGTATATTGAGTAGTACCATGGCAGTTGAGACTGGGGCAGAATGTGTCAGAAGACAGAGGCTGCTTCTTAGAGGGCTGCATATTGGAC
This sequence comes from Colius striatus, assembly GCF_028858725.1. Lineage (NCBI taxonomy): Eukaryota > Metazoa > Chordata > Aves > Coliiformes > Coliidae > Colius > Colius striatus. The sequence goes on from NC_084764.1 coordinate 8,296,518, forward strand.
AGGGCTGTGAGTTCCTGCTACACAGCTGACATTCAAGGAGATTCTCTTTTTAGAAACCCTTCCTACCACAATTAAAATCAAAGATTTCTTAGCTACATTGAGTTTAAAGGCTTTCAGGGAAGACCAGTAACATGATTGTACCAAGCAAACTGTTAGAAACTGTTTAACTGGTTTAGGTATGAAACTAATTAAATATGGTACATTGCTTTTCAAAAAACACACTGAATGAAATCAGAGTATTTGCATTCCCTGACTGTCCCTGATTGTGCCCTCATTGTCTGTGGGCACAGAAGAACCCTGTGGTATACTTTTTTTTCTGGGATGCTGCTTTCTCAAAAGAAATTGAACATGTTCCTTTCTCATGGGTTCTTAAATTAACTGGCCATAGATAAAAGCAAAGGTCATCACACAGTTAGTTAATTGGTTCAAAGACAGAAAATTGTGGGAAGGACTCATAGAATGGGAAGGGTTGGAAAGGCCCTCTACAGATCATCTAGCCCCACCCCTGTGCTAAAGCAGGTCCGTCTAGATCAGGTTACTCAGGAATATGTCCAGGTGGGTTTTGAAAAGCTCCAGAGGAGGAGCCTCCACACCCTCCCTGGGAAGCCTGTGCCAGGCCTCCCTCACCCTTACAGTAAAGAAATTTTTCCTTTAAGTAGAAGTTTCTGTGTTCCAATGTTTGTCCATTACCCCTTGTCCTATCACTGGACACTACAGAAAAGTGTTTCCCCATCCTCTTGTAAGTATTGAAGAGGTCCTCCTTCAGTCTCTTCTGCAGGCTGAACAGTACAAGATCCTACAGCCTTTCTTAATAAGAAAGATGCTCCAGTCAAATGAACAAATGGTCAGTGTTGTCAGTGGAAGGTTACCCAATGGAATGTTTACCACGTCTTGTACTCTTTGGCAATTATAACATATAAAAGAAAACAGACTTTTCCCTCAAAGAACTGGCAAGTATAATGCTGAGCCTGTATTGTGCAAGATGGAGTTTCCTGAGCTCTTAAGTGAACTAAACTGTACATGAAAAATATTACTGTCCCATACAGATGCTATCTTCTATCCTGGTAACAGCTGGGCTGCATTAACGTGGTATTGCATGTAGGCCAACTCCTTCTGCCTATCAGCTGAATTGGTGTGTGGCATGATTGTTTAGTATTAGCTGGTGATCTGTGCTTGCCAGACCCCCATGCAATTCCCACTGGGAGAAGAGAGGGCAGAGATCCCCATCTCTGGAAACCAGAGTGACAACTTCAAACCACAGATGTGTATTTAAATTTTGCTAAAAATCTAAGATTAAAAAGAAAGCACGGGGCAAATTAGGAAGGGAATTACAAAGCCACCAAAAAATATCCCCAGCAAGATGATGTTGAGTCATGCTTTTGAACCTCCTGAGCAAAGTATGAAGTTGGTTTGTTATCTATCAGTCACTGCCCCTGAGCTCTGATCACCCCAGGCATACGCTATAGCTGTCAGTCACACTCCTGAGGAAAACTTGCAGCTGGTGAGAGATCTGCAAATGTGAGGCTGAGTGGGACCTGCTGGTCACAGATGGTATCTGGCACAGTGCTGGGGGGGAGGGGGGAAAGTAAGAGTGGGAACAAACAGAAATGGAATTAAGATCATTTTTACAGGTCTGAGAGCTGAATGACTGAATTTTTTTTCCCTGAGCTATGCAGACATACTGAGGTAATAAAATAATATTTTGTAGAGATGACATGCCAGCAGTGAATCACTGATGGTGATGGCTATTTTATTCTTTTCTACTTTCTCAACCCCACAACATTATTACCCTTTTGCACTATCAGATATTAAAATCATATTAACGATCAGGAGCTGTATTAAACTGTCTGAAAACGAAATAATATGGTAGCACATTTGAAGGTTAGAGACAGCCCTTGGGTGTAATTCACTAAACCATAATCTACCTGCCTGCTACTTTGCAGATGAAGCAGGAAATACTTTTCCTGGGAAACTAATTACTGCTAAGATGTACACCCCCCCACCCCAAATATGCATGCAAACAATATTCTGTACATCTCAGGCTGCTGTTGAAGCTAGACAGCTGGAAAAGGGTAGTCATCCAAGCACAAAACAGCTTAACTGACAGTTTTCTACATTGCACCATCAGTCTTCCTTAGCACAGCCATAAGGAGAAATGTGTTCCTTGTGTTACATGCAAAGGCAGATGAGAGGAGGGGGAAAAAAACCTCGTCTAATGATCAGAGAAAGAATTAGAGACACAGCCCATTGCCACAGCAAAATAGACAGTTACCAGGAGTAGTTTAGGAGCTATTTCGGTGGTATCTGAAACACCCTAGAAGGAAATATTTTACTGGAAGTAACAAGACTTGTAGACAATTCTGACTACGCATGTTCCATAAGAAAAGATTTCTGTGCTCCTGCTCTTATTTTAATGATACAAATAATATTACTGTTTAAACACTCTCTTCTTTATAACACAGGTGAGCTGTTAGTCCAGAGTCCAAATAAAGTATCACTCAAGCAGACCCCCATAGAAGGGCTGTCTTGTGATGGGTATGTGATAAAACACATAGGAAGGCTGATGCCCAACTCCTTTCTGAAATTTTATTATCGAATTTTGTCATCTCTGAGATGAAGAATGTCTTACCTGGCATACAAGAAAATGAAGCTTACTTTATTATATTTATAAAACAAATGAAATGAAAACATTTCTCTGGAAATTAAGTCTATGCTAAAAGGGCAAACTTGTTTTGTATTTGATTGGGAGGGCACAGCAGAGGGAGAGGAAGAGGAGGAAGAAAACCAGTGGAATATTTGGCCCTATATCTTATGGGGTTTTTGAGCTCCTGCTCCTTCATGGATCTGTAAAATTGATTGACAAAACCTGTAGGAATGAAATATCCTTATTTGTAAAAAACTGAATGTCACCTACAGACCCTTGTTAGGTCTCCCTGTACAAGATCACAAGTTCCACAGATGCTACCTGTAGATAAACTTGCCACAACGTTACTTATCTAGAAAGAATTACAGAATGCTTTCTAAGCAGACAGTTAAAATGACAAGCATATCCATTGTCATCTTATTTTTCTAATGTGGAGGTGTAAATGTTTGAAATACTTTGATCTGCAATTAAGTCAACTGCAGAAAAAGGTCTGGATATGTGAGGATTATTGTAGAATTCATAGACAAGAGAGACAAACTTGTAAGTAGTCAGAACCATCCCTATACTGCAGATATATAAACTGACAGGAACAACATCTGTGCATTATCTGATGTAAATAATCTAGACAAAGAACATAATCAACTGTCAGGACTACTTGCAGTTGCTAAGTCAATGAAAATTATGTATGAGCATTTGAGATCAAAACTGAGAGCACAGTACTCCAGTAAAATGACTTGCTAGTTAATTGTGACAATTCTGTGCGTGGCAAAACAGCATTTTAGTTTCACTTTTCATCGGAGTGCCACCCAGAGATGTGTTTCTTCAACTATTAATGGATAAATACTACAATGGATGGTACACAGGCCTTTCTACACTTGCATTAATTTTCTGGACAGCATTGGTTCTGCACCTTACTGAGACAATATATATTTTTCTAAGATGTAAAGAAATAGGATTTTCAAGCTGAGTTGCTACCATCCTGTGTTGTTTCTTACTCCTGTCAAATCTATCAAATGGGTCAACATTTGCATCTTCCCCGGTTTTTCAGTACAATTGGCTCACAATGGCTAGAAAAAATGCAGAAGATTCCAGCAGCACTCTGTGCTCATCAACAAAGCCCTTGATTATTTTGTAGCTGCTATGATGGAACTCGTGACCCACTCTCTAGTTTTCTTTCTTTCCTACTATTCTACTATTTCCATCTCTTATACCATGGGCAGCTTCTGTAAATCTGAAGTGATTAAAAGGCAGTTACACATCCACTACTAATAGAATTTTGGGGTACTGTGGTCATGCTAAACAGAAATGGAGTTAAACATCTTAAAACACTAAGTTGTATCACTTTTTAATGAGGAAGCATACACATCATTATGTACTGTAAGCAAGACTCAACTCCAGGTAATGAGGTGGACGGTTTATGTGCATTAAGGCTTGCCTGATCTCTGCTGTTTTGTCCTCTTCAGCAAACTTCATCGTATGAAATCTCTCTGAGATGCCATATACTGCTCAGTAGATGTCAAATACATTGGCTTCAGTAAACTCAAAACACATTCAAATATTCCTAAAAAATAATTGTCCTCCTGAGTAAACTTTACATTTCTTAGTTGAAAATGACAATTTTAAGTCCAGTTTCATTAGAAAACTTAGAATAAGGAAAAAAAAGATACACTGCTTTTCTGTTTTGTGTAGATATCTGGACTAAATACTGAAGTGCTGTGGATATTGTTTGGATCTTGATTAGGCTAAGCTTTCACTGAGTTCAGCGGGAGATTAAAGCCTCAGTTGTGAAAATGTCATCTAATTGCATGTGTACAGCAAATGGACAGTCTCATAAGAATTTGTAAGATAGGTGCTAGACATATCAGCTTATGTGTTTGATTTCTGCTTCATTTCTTGGGTTTAAATGTCATGCTTCAGTTAAATATGGAAATAATATTACTATCTCAAACAGTTTGTAGTTAGAGGAATGTCAATAAATCATTCTGATTCATGAAGGGTCATTAGTAGATTAGATTCAGGGACAATTTACCCATCTGTGAAAACCCCTTGCAGATTTTATGACTGGGGGAGGATCCTGGCAAATCAGCTCACCTTTTGGCAAAAAACTGACATTGAGTTTGTGCTTCCCAGTCAGGATTAGGGTCCTGAGGAGACTGGCTTACACCATGTGCAAGAGTATCTCTGGCCAGTGAGTTCTTAGGCAGCAGTGGACAGACCTCAGGGATATTTGAGATCATGGAGTAATACTGTTTTCTGCAATCACCAACTACACCAGTTGACATAAACTCTCTCAATGTTTCTGCTGCATTCAGAATTCTGTTTTTTCCTCTTTTCAGCATGGCTGATTGTCAGACACTGCTCAATAGCTGCTGTGTTGCACCCTGGAGTAGCTGCTTTTCAACAGTGTTTGTTCAGTAGTTATTTCAGGCATCTACATATATCATTTACTTTATAGTGATTGATTGGTACCTTTTGGGATGATGATGACAATAAAAATGTGAGTTTTCACTACTGAGATATTTGAGTCAGAACTGTCCTGTCTTTTGAGCATTTAAATTTTATGCTACTTCCCTTATAATTATCAACTAATACTTTTCTAATTCCATGTTGTTCCTAATAAAATTTACTTTAAAATAGGTATAAATTATCAGTGTCAAATGACAACTTTTCCTACGTGCTAAACCTCTCCATAGTTGTTTCATAGAATCACAGAATCCTGTGGGAACATAATTTAGAGGGGTTTTAAGTTGCTTTGAACTTCTAGGCCTTCCTGATTTGAAACTTTTAAAAATACAAAGCTCCCATTCCTGTCTAGCTCAATTTAGAGAGAGACTCAAGGCTCTGTTGATCAATTCAGCATTTAACGTCAGCATTCAGAAGGTTAGGGCTTTGGTGTAAAGGCTATTCCAAAAGTAAATGTCACTTCATCTCCCTGAAATCACACTTGCAAGTCCCAAGTTCTTTCAAATACATAGTGCTGCGTCTCTCTCATGAGTCAGTGTTAATAGATCATGATATAAATACAGAAAAAGAGAAATGTGTAATTTTGTCTGTCACATGCTTAGGACAGAAAGCAACTCTACGTAAAGAGAGGCCTAAATAGAGTTCTGTTTGCCTACACTGTCCTGAATTTGTTGTATTTACCAACTGTCAAAGAAATGATAACAAAAAATACAGTTATTGGCTCTTCATCCCATTCAGTATGTTTGCCTTTTGTTAGCAGCACAACACTAGCTGAGACACAAACCGTGTTCTTGATACAAAGAGGTGCTATCAGCACTGCTGTTGGAGCCTTTTTGTACCTAGTAGCCATTTAGAGTTCATCCCGGCAGGAGATTGTGCTTCACAGATTTTGCAGGTAACAACTGCAAAATGGCTAAAATCTCGAAATGAAACCAGACATGCTGCAGACTCCCTCTTCTATCTCTGTCTTTGAAAGGGATTGCGGGAGGCATTCACAGCCCAGCTGGTCATTTTGCAGTCGTCCCAGTGCCACGTGACCTGTAACATCTGCTCCTTCACCAATTAGACCGTTTCTTAAGGATAAATTAAAACCAACTCTAATTAAACACTATAATGGAACTATCAATCTGTGTTACTGAAGTAGAACAAGGGTGTAATTAGTTATTGATACAAAAAAGGATTTGCTTAAACTGGTTTGGTTTGCTGTCAGCCATCACAGGTTTAAAGTGATCTTATGCAGAATGCAAAAATAACCACCACTGTGTATTTCTATTCCTGTGTACTTTCCATATGGAAAGATACACATGGGAGCAGATTCTCATAAACTACTCAGTCATTTGTTCCATGTTGATCACTATTTTAGATAGAAATGTGCAAATTTACCTGTAATCTTTTGCCATGCAATGTGTTGGTTCCACTATTGAGTTGATCTCTTTAACATATATTGTATTCATCACTTCACTGAATGTATTCATCACTTCAGCCTCTCTTTTAATGACTTTAAAAGCCAGAGAAGAACTCTTCATAATTCAACATTTATCAAAAAGTATTAGCTCTGTTACCAGAGAAAAATGTTGGTTTAAACCCAGAAGAAATCTTGCCCAGTCAGATTTAAAGGAGACTATGGGGAAAACGTGATGACAGAATATGAAATGTGAGATTTATCTGAATGGGAAACAGAAGTCAGGTTTGGGGTTTTTTTTGGGAGGAGGAATTGTAGTGAATGCACACTTTATGAGGATATTGCAACACTGCAATGATCAAAATCAGAGATTTTACCAAAAATAGCTATGGAAATAGTTTGAAATGAGTTACTCTAGTAAATCATTGCATTGAATGATGTATTGAATTCCATTTTCATTTAATCCTCTTAATTAGTTTTTCTTGAGCATTCGGTCTGTAGCTTTCCATGATCTTATGGTAAAACTAGTCCCTATAGTTACCTACATTATGTTGTTTGATCTCAATCTTAAACAAAAAGAATGATGCTTACTTCTCAGATATTGTACCAGTTCTGAAATGAAAGATTTTTATAATACTGCCAGACTTGCACCACTTTAAAATACATGCTTCCTGCACTCATCTACAGCATTCACAAGGGCTGGACTATTCATCAAGGAAGGAGCAGAGAAATTCCTCCTAGACTAGACTGGAAATAGTAATCTCTGCTGTAATTTGCATCTTCTTGCTCACTTCCACTTCCCAGGCTGCAGAAGTGAGTTTTAACGAAAGATATGGGGGTTGGACTAGATGATCTCTAAAGGTCCCTTCCAACCCCTGCCATTCTATTATTCTATGATTCTATGATTCTATATTGCAGTAGTGCAGCCACTTCATCTAGGTTAATGTAACCTGTGAACAGTATTTTCACCTTTCATCAGAAAACTAATAATTTTGTGGTTTGAGATTTTTTCCTGACTATTGTCATGTGGATTTTTTGCAACCTTCAATTTGCCAGGTTGTCCACAAGGAATCTAATAAAACCTTGGACATTTAGAAAATACAAATATAAAATTCTTGTGGAATAGACAGGACCAATAGTTTGTAAAATGTAGACAGATGGGATTATTTTGTTCCAATGTACAGTAAACCTCTACTGAGATGAACACTGTTTAATTCTCAGTCATGTCCCTAATGGAAGGCAAAACCAGAAGCAGACCACTGTTACATGGAGTTGTTTCATCTGCTACCAGAGAACAATTCAATTCTCTTTGTTCAACACAAAGGGCTATTATATAGCATCCTCCCATCAACCTAGATTTATTCAGTTAAATCAAATTGTTTTCTTCTTACTTCCTTCTGTCAACCTGAAGAAGAACTGCAGTTAATGTAAGAAAACATTTAATTTCCAATACCAATTTAGTCAGAGTCTTAGCTGTAATCCTTGTGTAGGAAGCCAGTGAAGGACAGATGCATCATACTAAATTTGTGGCATGGTCAAATCACCAGCCTGTTCACTGGTGTTTGTCTATAAAGATGTCAGATGGTGAGCACTCTGGCCACTGACAACAGAAGCCTGATTACAAAAAATCCATCTACCAAGCAAAAGGCTCTTGTTACCTTTCTTAGAAATCAATTCTAGTGCTCGATATCTTGTTTAACCCATGAGCATTCCAGACTGTGGCAACAATAACAATTACCAACACATTAAAAGAGCATGTTTTCGACACAGGGCCAACAAAGACCCTACTTTACTGTATTTTTCATTTTGTTTTGTATTCCTTCAGTAAGGCTTAACTCAACCAGCTCAGGGCCACCAAGATGATCAGGGGACTGGAACATCTTTCATATGAGGAAAGGCTGCGGGAACTGGGGCTGTTTAGTCTGGAGAAGAGGAGATTGAGGGGGGATCTTATTAATATTACAAGTATCTAAAGGGTGGGTGTCAGGAGGTTGGAACATCCCTCTTTTCTATAGTAGCTAGTAACAGGACAAGGGGTAATGGGATGAAGCTGGAACACAAAAAGTTCCATTTAAATATAAGAAAAAACTGTTTCACTGTTGAGGTGAGGGAGCCCTGGCACAGGCTGCCCAGGGAGGGTGTGGAGGCTCCTTCCTTGGAGGTCTTCAAGACCTGTCTGGACATGTTCCTATGCGACCTGATCTAGGTGGCCCTGCTTCTACAGTGGGGTTGGACTAGATGATCTCTAAAGGTCCTTTCCAACCCCTACCATTCTATGATTCTATGAACTCGTGTATATATAGAAAAAAAATATTAAAAAATATCTGTGTATGGCTTAAATCAAAACAAGATTGATGGTCTTATCATTGCTTTTTGTAATTTCATTATCTGAAGTTCATTCTCACTTCTTTTAGGCCTCCATGTTGAAGAATAAAAGAAAATTTCCTGCTGGTAATTTTACTCTGTCAGAGTTTAATTCTTAGGCTGTGATGAAAAGTACTAAAGAATAACCAACCAGGTAACGTTTCTAAGATATCATTTGGTTTATTCATATTAATACATTTATGTAATAAAATCTGTGTTTTTTCTTGCCTATTAGAGGATAGCTTGTTGGGCATTAATAGCCTCTCACATTAACTGTGACAACAGAATCTAAGGTCCTTTCTTTTACTCTGTTTCTAAGTATAGTTTATTATACAATTACTTTCAAATTTATAATTGTACGTGGAAAAAATAAGGGATCCTCCCACAAATCACTACAGAGGGTGGCACTTGAAAGTTTGCACTTTCTGCACTTACTTAAACTTACTGCATCTACTATTGTAATTTTGCATAGAGGTAAATTGTGTTTGCTGTCCAGAACTGACTATGAGAGCAGGAAACAGCCTTACAGATCAGCCTATGCTACTTACATGACTGAGATGTTTTGTGCTGGCTTTCTTGTGTGTTGTGATGAATGTGGTGTGCTATTGTGCCAAGGCCTACAAAATGGCCACCATATAGGTATTCAGAAGGCAGTACTTGCTGTTCCCCAGACCTGATGGATGGAGATTTCAGAGTCTTCAAATGCAATATGAACGGCACAAAGCTACAAGTGTTATTTCCATTAAGAAACTCTAGGTATTAATCTAAATTCTACTGCCTCCATCTCCTGCAAATCTGTCTGTATTTTGTTTGTCTTCCATTCTAAAGAAGTCGAAAAGGGCAAGCAGCAGAAGCTGAAGGTTTTATGCAACTCCCTGCACACACACACTGATAAAACCACTTTTCTTCATGACACTTTTTTTTTTTTTATATTTATATTGCTTAATTCCTTCTAATCTAGACTTATAGCCTGATCAAATTCCAGAAGTAGAATCACAGAATATTTCAAGTTGAAAGGGACCCATAAGGATAATTCAACTTCCTGCTTCTCCCAGGACTACCTAAAAATTAAACCGTGTGACTAAGAGCTTCATCCAGATGCCCCTTGAACCGATGCCACAGCCAATTTCCTGGGAAGCCTGTTCCAGTAACTGACCACCCTCTCAGTGGAGAACCTCTGTGGCAAAATTTGCATTGTCCAAACAGAAAGAAAATAAATTGTTTAATTCAGTGTTTTCAAATGCCTAGTCAAGCAGGATGAATCATCAACACTTTCCAAGGGAGATGTGAGAAGTTTACTCAGCTGCTGTTTGTTAGGTCAGATTATATTTTACACCTTTCACCACTCAGACAAATTGTATTTCACTAGCAAAAATTTTCAAGCATCCCAAAAGGATTAAGAATTCATAAGCCAATTATCATCCAAACATTTCCTCCAGGTCTTATGCTTTTGCCTGCCATTCATCATGAGTTCAACCAAACTACAAAAATGAACATACAGAGAGTAAATGTTTTTGAACAGATGTGGGAGCTGGAATTCATATGGGTTAGTGATTTGCTGAATGTGTCACTATAGCAAAAGCAGCAAATCATGAGTAAATTAGAAATAGGACTTCATTTCCTCCCCCCAAAAAGTTCTCATTCAATAGCTAATTTAGCACAAAAGAACTATTCAGTTACTAGATCAGAAGCAATATCTACACTGAGGTTTCTAACTTTATATACAGGCACCTTAGAAAAAGGCTCATTTTCTGTACAGTAAATACCCCTTTGTATCAATGGGTGCTATGATGGCCTTTGGAGGAAAAAACCTCTCCTGACTAATTTATATCCTGGACCCAAGTAAGGAGCTTCTATGTGAGAATCCTTGAGGACATATAGCCCTAGAAAAACAGTCCTCCGCTGTTTTCATAGATACTTTTCATATTTGAGTTCCTTTATTGACTTGTAGAACTGTAGATTGTAGCAGATGGAGAACATCAGACCCAATGGGGACTTTGTTAGTGCTCACAGTCAACTGCCATTATCACATTGCCTGCTTGTTTTTCCACTGGTAAAGCCTGAACTAAGAAAGACCAATATTTTATAAAGTACCAATTCAGGTAAAAAACACAGCAAAAGAAAAGAAAGATAGAAAATCACAGATTTGAGGCATGACTGTCCTGGAGCTGTTGTTGAATGTCCTGGGTCCTTGGCATATAAGAACAGTTCTTTTTGGGGGTTGAATAAAAGTTTTTTTCTATTGCTTATTCACATTTTTTCAGTGGCTATTTTTTAGCACTGGATTATCTCCACTATCTGCAATTTGACAGACAATTTCAAAGGATGGCACTAATAAGGTTGTAGAATGTTTCTCTGGAGGTTTCAAAACCCACCTGGACATGTTCTATGCCCCTTGATGAAGGAGAACTTGCTTTAGCAGGGAGCTGGGCTGGATGAACTCTAGAGGTCCCTGGCAACCCCCAACATTCTGGGATTCTGTGTTTCTGTGACAGTGGAAATTATGTTATGACCCACACAAGCCATTGAAAATGGCAACATGCAGGCCTGGTAAAGAGTGTACCAGGAATTAGGGTCTATGGTAGTACCATAAGGTGTGCTCTTGCAACTATTATTTATTGCAAATCAACAGCATGGTGGTAACATTACAGAATATAGATGAAGTGCTACAATGAGTTGAAAAGACGAGTGATTATGTTGTGGACTCACAAACTAATGAGTAACCAGAAGATAAACTTACTGCAGATTGGTACCACTCTTCATCCTGAGATACTGCCACATTAGTAATCAGTAAGATAGATTAGATAAAACTTAATTGTTTGCCTGATAATTATAAGGGGACTGTACAGAATAGTATTCTAAGTAGGAAGGCAAACTCTGTATGAGAGGCCCATTTTGTGTAATTCCTAAGCAATTAATTCCTAGATACAGTGAGGCTGTAGACAGTAAAGTCCTCCAGTTGGAAATACAGCGGATTATTTTAAGCCGTAGTTCTAAATGTTGAATATGTCAGGCTTCATGTCAATTGAATAAGCATCCTGTCCTCTTGTATGCTAATGTATCAGAGTTTCACTTTGCTAAATTTCTATATACTTTCCCTTGACTTTGCAATGACTTCTGAGGGAAATAAAGTGAATTTTGATCTGTAAACTCAAGTGTGAATAGGGTAAAGTGGTGATTTGAAAAGTTCAGAGACCATTTGTATTAAGGATCATCTACAAAGTAGTGCAAGTGCAGCCTCTATTATTTTGTGTCTCCTCAAGACAAAGCTGCCAAGAGTATATGTATGTGCAGCTATGGTTCCCTTATGATACTTCTTCTGTCATACCTTCCTGTAGTATATATGTAAATTTAAGTAAAAAATCCATGTCAATTCAGCATTTGATTCATTTGCGGTTTGGAAGTCTATTCTGAGAAGGTAATTTGCTGTTATAAAGCAAATTTGACTCTTGAGATAATTACAACCTATTCTCATCTATTTTAGACATTATCTAAGCCTTAGTGAAGTGAGTAAATGTATTTATACTATATTGGAAAACATTTGGATGAAGTCCTTCTGTTTCTGCAAAATTCAGAGTATGCACAGAGGATTCTGATGTAATTTCTCCTAAATTACTGAAGTCCTTCTGATAACTCATCCTTCTCCTCCTTGACAAAACCACCAGGAAGACATGCATTAAGTACTTCAGTTCTCCATGAAGAAGCATCAAGCCTGTTGGAGCTTGGATTGGAAGTGATCTGGAAGATCATGTCTCCAGCTACTTTGGTGCTTCATTAACATGTTGGCTTACAGTCAATAGCATTTCAAGAGCATTGTCCTGCTTCTGTTGCACGGTACTTTTACTGTGCATTGATATGTGATTAAAAAAGGAATTATTGTAAAATCTGTCGTATAGTTTCCAAAAGAGAAAGTTCTTACACTTTTTTTTTTTCACTGAAAGAGGATGCTGCAACATTGTTGCTATTTATTATGATTATAGGAGTGCCTTAGGGGCCTCATCTCATACCTAGAACCCTTTGTTTTATGCAGTGTAAAACCACTCGGTGTTATTTTGCACTCTCTGTCACCATTTAATATTGTCCACACCCCACATGTGAATAGGCTGTTTTCTAACAATTGTTAAAGTAATTTGGCTCGAAATATGTCTGGAAAAATTATTTGAGAATCCATCTGAAAGCTTGGTAGAAATCTGACATCATTATAATTTGTTTCTTTTGAGGCCCTTTTCAGATAATTTATAAAATAAAGGTATAAAGTGTGTTGAAATACAACACTGGATTTTGGCCTGGCATACCTCACCACTCACAATATGGGAATAAGTTCATTTTGTGCTAGTCTGTGTCTTTGAAAAAAACTCCAAAGACAAGTCACACTAAAGCACACATGACTTCTTCCAAAGCAGAGAAATAAATAGCTGCTTCTTTCAGTCTGATTGGCTCTGATGTCTCAGCAGTAAATATAGATCAGATCAGCTAGTTGCAGAGGATAGGACACTAAATTTCCTTTAGTTCTTGTTTTAAAAAGAAATCTGCTTCTGCATAAAAATTACTTGCCCTGGAATGTGTGGAAAGTGAAAGGCTGAATTTCTTTTTGAAAAATGCTTCTCTCTTTGCCATCACATTTCTGATATGTAAAATATATCCCTGCAGAGCACAGAAGAGAAGAACCTGCAAAGTACTCTGAAGGAGACTGCTCCAAAAGGTATTTTTTGTGTAGACTGTGATAGACACTGTCTGGGGAAAAAAAAAATGCAAGGAGACAGAACTGAGTTAACAAACACTTAGGCTCAACAAAGAAAAATAAGCATCTAAATTGCATAGGAAAGCGTAAGGGTTCTCACAAAGAAAATTGTTTTGGCCAAAGCTTTATTTCCTGAATTAACTGACTTAGATTCACACTTGATAACACACTAGAAATGAACTGTGTATTTCCTTAGATTTCTAACTGGCCTAGTTCTCATCTCAGCTTGATTCCCACTGAAGTGAGGGAAATCTTTGCTGTTATGTGGATGTTCCCCTCAAAAAGTCCCCCTTATCCCTTATTTATTTAATCTCTCTAACTTAGAACATAAGAAATGTATTAAATTTAAAAAACCCCTCTAGTTCAGTGTAAAAGCTTCTGTATTATCTGGAGATGAGAGGAAAAGCTAATTATTTTTAATGTGAAATTTTGAAGCAAAGGACTCTATCTCATTTCTTTTAAATGATATTAAAACCTGAAACACACACAAAACAAGAAAGTAAATCTAAGCAATAATATGATATAGTAAAATCAATATTGATTGTCACAAGTAAAATTGCTTTATGAGAAACAGTAAAAACCTTTTAGGATCCTTTAGGAGAAAAAAGGTAATAAAACTAGAATAAATTACTACAATATAATCACCTTTTAAGTAACAAAAATTCTTTAATGGAATTTATGTTGTCAGAAGAGCTGCTGCTTTTAAGCACAGAGCACACAACTGGTGCTGCTGCGGGCTTTTACAGAGCATGTAGGAGTGCTGTGTTGATAACCTACCTTTCTGATTAACTGTTCATTGAACTGTTCATTGCTCATTATTTTTCTCTCTCAAGCATTTTTTCCACACTTCCACTCAGGCCTTCTAATTCTTTCTGTCCAACCCAGGAGTATGAAGAGTGGGGAAATTCCTGTGGATCAGATGCACTAAAAGTAGCCTTTATCATCACTTTGCTAATAAATTAGAAGCATTGGGCAATAAAGTGCCATTTGCAATATGTAGCTTGTCCCTTTACCCTCCTTCTGTAGAAGGAAACATGGAATGTCTTATTTTGAATGGTACATTACTTTAGTATATCTGTTAGAGAAGAGAAATACACTAGAGAAGACAAATAATTAAACCTTTTATTTGCACTGGAAAAAGTGAGACTTGAGATGGCTATTTATCCCTGAAAGAGCTCAACAGCATCTTTACACTGATTTCTAAAACAATTTCATCTACACATATGAACCTTCCCACCTCTGAATTGTTCAAGGTCCAAGCTGTCATTCCTGCTCAAACTTCAACTATGCCAGGCCCAGACAATTGAATGCTTTTAGAGGAAGCCATGATCTTGAACTCAATTCAGTATTTAATAGTAAGCAATTTTAGCGAGCAGAGGATGTGCTTTCAGTAGCCTGTGTTGCTAGGGAGATGTGTGACAATACTTTACAATAACACAAGTCTAAGTGCACAAAGTCACTAAACCTTGGTCATCCTATTACTGCCATTCAACGAAAAGGTGAGGAAGGTGTGAACATGAAAATCCCATTTCTCACCCATTCTAAGGTGACTATCTGTTTGGTAGACACGAGTCCTTTTGCTCCAGAGGCCTGTGATTGATGTCTAATTAAAAGTTGCTTGAACATTTTTCTTTTTTCAAAATCAAGTATGAATTGTTTTGTTCCCCCCAGTACACAATAGCAGCCAGAGGTGGGAGTTAGTTACTGTGCAGTGTCATGCCATGGAGAAAGAGATTCAGGCTGTCTCTAGACAACCTCATCCAGAATGAGAACTATAAGTAAAGTACTTGAGCTAGTAATGCCCCTTCACCCATCTTCACTCTAACCACCGAAGTCTAAAGAAAAAGTTGTGGTGAGAGTTAACATGATGCATGAAATTCCAATATTATGGAGTGTTTTGTCTTCCATACTTCTGACAACATTGCTGGAGTTTGTTATTTTCACTGACATGTTGTAGGACAAAGTGAATATTGCAGAATCACAGAATGGTGGGGGTTGGAAGAGACCTCTAGGAGATCATCCAGCCCAACCCCCTGCTAAAGCAGGTTCCTCTTTATCAGGAAGCACAGGAATCTGTTCAGGTGGGTTTGGAAACCTCCTGAGAAGGAGCCTTCACACCCTCCCTGAGCAGCCTGTGCCAGGGCTCCCTCACCTCAACACCAAACAAGTTTCTCCTTGTGTTCCAGTAGAACTTTGTGTTCCAGCTTATGTCCATTACACCTTGTCCTGACGCTGGACACTACAGAAAAAAGTGTTGCCCCATCCTCCTGACATCCACCCTCTAGGTATTTGTAAGTATTGATGAGATGCCCTCTTGGTCTTCTCTTTTCCAGGCTAAAATGGTCCCAGGTCCTGCAGCCTTTCCTCATATAAAAGATGCTACAGTCCCCTTATCATCTTGGTAGCCCTAATATTCAGTAGAACTGTTGTTTACCTTCAGTTACAGTCTCTGCTGACAGGATCAAATACTTACTTGTGATTGAAAAGAAATGCTGCATTTTTTAGATTCACAGAATCATAAAAACACAGAATCTTAAGGGTTGGAAGGGACCTTCAAAGATCATCTAGTCCAACTCCCCTGCCAAAGCAAGACCACCTAGGTAGGTCACACTCTACAGCCCATCTGGGCAGCTTGTTCCAGTGCTCCCTCACCTGAACAGTGAAGAAATTTTTTCTTGTGTTTCTTTGGATCCTCTTATGTTCTTGCTTGTCCAGCTCTTATGTCTAGCTTGTCTAGCTTGTCTCTTATGTTCTAGATAGTTTGCTAAAATGTTACATGACTATGCTTTTTTTATGTATATGCAGATTTAGAGACATGCACAAGTATGTGTACAGCTGTAGGTACATCAGTGAAAGGTGAGAGGGCTGAATAGGTGTGCCACACTGCACACGAGTATGAGGTATGTTCACCCTGGCTTTAGAAGCCTTATATAAAGATATTCTCATCATGTGAACTGCTGTAAGGCAGTATGCCCCCAGTACGTAACCAACTCTGGGGCATCATCTGGTGCTGTAGGCTAAAGGCTCAGTAATTAGTACTGGGACTATACTCATCCTGGTGTTGTACATCTACATTTTGTCTGATCACAGTCATGAGCCAGCAAGAGGAACATCTTAATCTGTAGAGGAACATTCCCAGATTTTGAAAGGCTTTTTCAGGAACGTAACTGGGTTAAATTACATAAGAACTGATTAAACAGAAAAGCTTGTTCTTTGAAAATGACACCTTATTGTATGTGACACAAAATGAGACAGCAGAAGATAATTTCTTGAGATTTAATTGTTTTTACACTACTAAAATTGTTTTTAAACAATTCTATCTTCATAGTTTAGATATTATTCTTTTAGACTTTTTTACTTATGAAATATTTCTCAGTTGTATCATATGCATTATGTCACATTACATATTGTCCTTATTTTCTCTTAAACTGTTTCAAAAAATAATGGAGTGATATGACTAAACAATTTCAGTTTTACTACAAATATTTTTGAAATGTTGGCTTTGAATGAGCACAAAACATGACTGTGACTTGGAAGTGATGTCTTCTAACCTGCTGTGTAAATAAGCGATGGATATGAATGGTCTACTGGTCACAAATGAGAAAAGGAACTGTATCAATTGATACAAAACTGCTTCAGAACAGATCTTAAAAAAGAAAAAAGAATGTTGAAATACACAGAAAAATTAAGGGGGTTCCTGCATGAAAAATTTCAACTGGATAATATTTATGCTCTACATATACTTGTCTCAGGTTTGGTACTGGCTTGTTTTGTCACTCAGAAAAATGAATGAGAATGAGCTCTATCCCTGAGTCTCAACTTCTAATTCCCAAGTAGTAATCCAGCATTGAAAAGGACAAGGAACATTCTTTACTGTAGGAATCAATTCATTTAACTGAGCAAGACATCACAGACGGTGAATACCTCTCAGAAGCTGTGATGCAGATTAAATGATGGCCTTTGGAGATAAGTCCAGAAACAGATCACTGCTAATAGTACATGCAGGCTCTTAATGTTTAAAGCTGTGATGAAAACAGCAGTGCTGAATGGTATTGCCAAGGCTGGATCCATGCTGGAGTTAGTCCAAATGTCATTTTTTGCAGTAAATACCCACGTTTTCATGCTTACATTTTTTGAACATTATTACTTTTATGACTCAAGTATCTTGATGGCAGAAAATACTCCACCCCGGGTCTGAAAGAGGCACACCAAGTGCGTGTGTGTGCACACGTGTTTCTTAGAAAAAGTAGTTTAACCCCTGTAGCATAATAAATATTTCTGTGAATTCTATTGGAAAATATGGAGATTGGACACATCTGGGCACTGAATATACCAAGCTTATCCTTATGGACGTTTTTCACCTTCCCCAGAGTATGCTGTATGTGACCACTGTGCCTGAATACCTGCCCTCATCCACAGCATCGTAATGCTGTACCCTTCTGAACTACCTGTTTATACTGATGTATAGGATATATCCAGAGCCTCCTACGTTTTATGAAAAGCAAAGTCTAAAGAATAAAAACAAACAAACAAGAACAACAGCAAAAAAAGATAATATGTCAACTCATCTCAAATTTTCCAGATTCTAAACTATGTTTCCTATTTTCTGGAGTAAACAGACACTGTAACAGCATCATCCCTGACTGGATGCATACAACATCTCTCAATTTGAGGGATTTGTCTTAGATGAAAGTGTAGTTTGACACAAATAAGATGATATGAATGTCATGTTTCACAAGTCCATAAAAATCCTCTTTCTGGGGAACTAATTAGCTCTCAGAAGCACCAGCTCTATTTCTGAGGAAAAGCTATCTCATTTTGCTTACTTTTCTTATTCTTGAGAAAAAAAGATGGCAAAGAGGAAAATCAGTACCTTGAAGCTACAGTGACCTTCACAAAAGAAATGATTTGTAATAGAATTTAAATTGTTGATGACTTTCATAATTGTCTCTGATTTTATATGATTTTGCAATTATTTTATTACAAACCATTAATCATTTCTTCACTTTTAGATGGTTCATTATGCAGAATATCGCACAGGAGTAAGTTCAGTGGCTCCCAAATACTACACTGTTTCTGAGTCATTTTGATACTCAGGTTGAGTTTTTTGATTTATGATTGAGAATCTCACATATCTTTTAAATGTTAGCAGAAGACAGAATAACACACTCTGGAAAGACTACTGAGCCTATTATTTTTCATCTTATTTCTCTACAACTATCAGTCTTACAAGTAGAACTGTCTCTTTCCAATTCTTTTTTTCTATCTCTAGCCCTGATAAGTGAAAGATAATTTCCATCTGGAAATTGTTCCATATCATGTACAAGAAGAACTGTAAATAAAAACCAATGTATTCATAGTCTCATTCCCATTGGACAGACAGTCATGGCACAAATTCCCTAGTACTGAAACAAAATCTGAATTTCTTTTTGGTGGTGTTGGCAAGAAGGTCACAGTCTCATTTGTCTCTTCAGTCTAAACCATCCTTTCACCTTCAGCTGTACTCTTAATGGGTCAATGTGATAAATATTTTGACATATTTGTAGGATTTCTTCAACATTACTAAATGTGCATGATCCCAAGGAAAGTTGTAGCTCTGTGTTCCACACAACATACTGCTCTGTCATCACCAAAACACTAGAGTGTACAAGAGGAAGAGAGCAGGGAAAGTTCCACCTTCAAGTCCTAGGATAAAAAAAGATAACTGGTTTCTTCTCAAAGTCCTGCAAAGGAGAAAGCCTATGGCTGTTGTATCACTGTCTTCTGAGGATAACAGTGAGAAAAGAAGAATTTCAGTACTAAACTTCATGAAGCCATAATAATAGAGAAAATACTAAATAGTAGTGATTAGAAGATTGGATGTATGATTCCAAGTACCTAATGTGCTGTAAGTCATCAGTCTGGCACCCTAAAACAGTTTGTGAAGTGTGTGCCAGTTTGTAAAAATCATGTTTGCAACACCACTTTGTGTTTTCAACATGACAAATACGTCTCTAAATACCTGGAGAAATAGTGCCAGCATTTATAACATTTTCTGCTTTTTGTAAAAGAATATCTCACTGGCCAGTCATTGCTATGGCTTCTTTATCATGGCCTCATCTGCAATGTGATGTCTGCAATGTTTGTCGGAGGGCAATGTAGTGCCATCCACCTCTCTGAATTAATGCTGAATTTTAAAACCCAGGTGTTAAAATTAAATTGCATTGATTCTTCTACATTAAAAATTACCTTGAGTGGTTTCAGCATAGTGATCCAGGAAAGTGAAATTTTGAAATGAATGACCAAGGGTTCAACTTTACTCCCTGTCATATTAGGAATTATACTGAAAAAGCACTAATGGCCTCCCTATGTGTTTGGGAAAATGTTTCTGATGACGCCTTGTCAAAGTCCTCACTTTATTCTTGTTAGTTTTACATTAAGCTACTGTCTGCTGGAAACAAGTTTGATCACAGCAGGAGCCCAAAACAAGGTATATTTCAGAAACACTGAGCAAATGTCAGCTGCTGTCAGAATTGTAGAAAGAGGTGCCCTTCTGCCTCTGCTCCACATCTTCTGTGGGTGGATCTATGCCTCCACCTGGAGGGCAAGGGATCTGCAGTGGTTTTATGGGTTAAAAAAGGGATGTCTCATAGTGAGTTCTTCCTTTAGTGTAAACAATCACTGCCTTACTTCTGTAGTAAAGCTTAACCACGTTCTTCCTTCTCAGTCAAAACATAAGGTTTAATAGAAATTGTTTATATAATAAATGCTTATAGAAGCCTAATGAATAAATTCTGTAGTGCCATCCAGTTGTCTTTCAGCTGTTACTTAGACTTATGCAGCTCTCTTGAAATATTTGTATTATTGTTTCAAGAATGAGTAAAATAAACTCTTCTTGAGTATGAGGAATACGGTCATGGGTTCCTATGTTTTGAGCATGGGCAACCATTCCTTTTCGTGGCTCTTGCCTCCTCAAGTAATTCTCAACAAAGCAGCCAGCTTTGTATCCATTTTTTTCCCATCTAGAGACAGGATAACCAGTCTCCTTTTCATTATCCATAGACAGAATCTCCAAAGACAGCGGGGAAACATCATTTAGGACCACTACTTGATGTTATCTTTGTAATCTACTGCATGGGAAATTCTGTATCAGGACAGAACAAAGAATATATAATGAAGACCTGTATAGCCATTCTCAGAGAATCAGAATAGTTTGGGTTGGAAAGGATCTTTAAAGGTCATCTAATCCATCCCCTCCCTGTCACAGGCAAGGACATCTTCAACTAGATCAGGTTGCTCAGAGCACAATCCAACCTGATCTTTGATGTTTACAGGGATGGGGTATCTACCACATCTCTGAGCAAACTTTTCCCATGTTTTGCTGCCCTTATTGTAAAAAATGTCTTCCTTATAGCTTACCTGAATCTATGGGTTTTTTTTTTGTTAAGTTTAAAATCATTATCCCTTATCCTATAACTACAAACTCTATTAAAAATCTGTCCCCATCATTCCCATCTGTACTTTCTCTGAAAGCAGCCAACAGTAAATAGCTAGGAAAGTGCACAAGAAGAAATAAATACAGTAATTCTGCCTTCCAGCTAGCAGTAGCCTGTGGTTTACTGAACTAGATCTTTGCATGTAGTATTTATATTATTGGTTTTTGGCTTCCATACTAAATTCATGCTGAATTTTTTGTCTTGTTCCTCCTGAGTTGCCTACTTCCAAAAATCCCGATATTTTCTTGATGAGTTTCTAAGACTGCAAACTTTCCAGTTCTAAGGGCAATAAATCAGGTTTCATTGGTCCCATTTTATCAGTACCTAAATGAATCTGACTTCTGGTTTGGGGTTTTTCTGAAACATTTCTATTACTCTAAGTCCATTGATGAAACATTTGCTGAAAACTTTCTGAGTTTATATATACCTCTAAATGGGTCCCAATATAAAGTATATAAAATCTAGCAAAAACTCCTCAGATTTGAACAATTGCCTGTGTATAATATTATCTAGTTGCAGTCTCTTGCGGAAGTAAGAAAAATGGCCTAGGATGAGTACTAAGTTTTGTACTTGACACAAACAAATCTATGACTGCTTTGCTTCAGGGAGCATTTTTTTTTTGTGTCAGACCAATGCAGCTTATCTGCTGTGTTTTTGGCATTTGTAACATGCCAAACTAGTATCTTTAGTGTTATTATTTTTAAAAACCTTCTGTACCTTTTATATTTTCAGTCCCTCCGTGACTATCAAGATCCTTTTCTATTAGTTTACTCCAATAAGTAATGTATCATGATCAAAGTAACCTATTACCTAGGACTAGAGCTTTGATTTGGGAAATGATCAGCCAATTTATGCTAATAGCCTAAATTATCTCCTGAAGGTTTTTAACCTGATCTGTTATTTTGCAGGTCACGGTACAAAGTGGTGTTTTTTTCACATGATTATTTTCAGTTAAGTCTGGATTTCTTACCTGTGTTTCTTTTTCTTGTTTGTAAGGATATTATTGATGATAATGTAAAAATGACCAGGATTTGTCTGTGCAGCTCTCTATAGTATATGTTTTTTCTAGATTTTTCTCTGTTTTGGGGTTGTTTTTTTAATCTTTAACCCAGCAGCTCTCCCTCTCCCCCAAGATTTGCCAGGAGTGTCTAGATGTTGGCTTTCTCCCAGATTAAAAAAAGTCACTAAATCTTTTTAATCTCAACAGCATTAAAAAAATGTTTTATATTACAAAGAAACAGCTCAAAGCCCACGCTAAATTCAAATAACGTTCTTAAATAACTCCTCAAGGAGGGTTAAACATTCTGAACATGTACACTGATGGTATAAGGGCACAGTCTGATGCATCTGTTTTAAATAGTTTTTTGGAGTCCAACATGTGGCAGAAATTTTCTTCCTTGATTGGTTATTGAAATGTGTTCTTTTCTACATCTTTATTCAATGCTTTTGGGTCTCTGTATAGGCAAAGCATTCTGTTAGTTTCTTCCTTTGCATTAATAAGATGGGGCTTCTGTGCTGGTTCCTCTATCTACAAGTCAAGAAACCTATTTAATTCCTCTCAGCCCTTAACTTTCAAGCAAAGGAAATTAAGGATTGGTTGTGCTCTTCCAAGTTTATTCTTTATTCATGGAATGATTTAGGTTGGAAAAGCCCTTTAAGATCATTGAATCCAACATTGCACTGCCATGGCCACCACTAAATCATGTTCCTAACCACCACATCTACGTGTCTTCTAAATCCCTGCAGGGGTGGTGACTTCCCGGGCAGGCTGTTTGCTGGGCAGCCACTTCCCTGGGCAGGCTTTCCCAATCCCGGACCATCCTTTTGGTGAAGAAGTTTTTCTTAATCTCCAATCTAACTCCCCCACCACAGTGAAACCTGAATCTGTTTCTTCTTCTCTCACTTGTTACTTGGGAGAAGAGACCCCTACCTCTTCTTTCAGGTAGAGAAAGTGATCATATCTCACCTCAGCCTCCTCCAGGCTCAATGTTGGAGATGTCTTCCAACTGAAATAGTCCATTCTACTCAGCTCTAAGTAAGGGACTAAACACTGAAATAAACACTCCTTAAATACTCCTCATGAGCACAGCTTCTTCTCTGCAGCAACAGGAAAACATTTCATATACTGAGTGAACTTGCTAGTGACAGAAATCATATAAAACTACTAATGGTCTCCCACAAACCCATTGCTTTTTAACACAGGTTTGACTTTTTTGCCACTGTATTCCAGACAGATTGAGCTCTAAAAATTTTACTAGCTCTGTTTTTCTATTCAGTACAATTCTTTTTACAGTGAACTTGCTTCAGACACAATGCAGTGTTTAGTATAAAATGCCTGAAAGATACCAGCTTTAACTGCTTTTTCATAGGAGTACTTGGGTTTGTTCCTACAGCCATTCTCCAGACGTCAGTGTTTGGGGCAACATGACTTACAGGTATAACTCCTAACATTACACAAACTATGTTGTGCTAAACAAAAATAAAGGATGAGACACTATTATGCTGCAGAGTCCTCCTGCTCCTTAAAGCTCTCAAAGGTCTCAAAACTAAATTAGAAGGAAAGTATTATAAGCTACTTCATGTTGCTCCAATATTTAATGATGATCTGCTTTCACCTCTTGGGTTCTTCATCTTCTCCTAGGGTTGCTATAAGGCCTTCCTGACCTCAAACTTTGACATTCTGTGAAGTCCGTGCTCCTACTCCTGTACTACAATACTGGATGACTGATTAGCTTGTCAAATAAATCACTATGTTCACTCAGCTACCATTATTAGTAATTTCAGCAAAGATGTTAGTCCATCCTACCCCCTTCAGACAAAACTGAACTGAAACAGGTAGTGGACTTAAGCTTGCATTCCAACCTGACTCTCCACAGAGATACCAACAGCAATAAAAACCACAGGTTATTGCATTTCTCTGTCTGAAGTTGACCAACGGCATCATCTCAAGAACTCATGGTGAGAAACTGGGGTCACAGTGGCATTATGAACAATATCTATGAGCAATACTCATTGTCATTCCAGTAATATCATTGTATTAGAGGGATGCCCAAGCATCATTTGAGTGTCATTTCTGGAGATGAACCCTCTTGTCTTTCAGCTCTAGGTGCATCAGGGTACCTGCTCAAGGATTCTTCTGTTATGTTTTTGGGTTTTGCTTTGATGCTTTGTTTCAGCTCTGTGTCAACTCTTGGATCATCTACTCTTCATACTCCTAATCCACCTCCACTAAGGCTAATCTCCAACTGGAATATTACAAAGATTTATTCACAGTGAACTAATTTTTCTCTTTAGTTTTAAAACTAAATAAAATGCTCAGAAATAGATTCCACTCCTCCCTCAGAGAAGCAAATAAGCTCTATTCCTGTTAACTGTATCTCGAGATGAGGAAGTGAAATCTATGTGTTATACTAGTAAATCCACTTGACAGTGGCACATTTGAAAGTTTCATTGTAGCAACAAGGAGAGTTTTAGACTACAGAGTTTGTTTTCATTCAAAACCAGAGGGATGAACAGGAACTGCTTTATTGATCTTTAAAGCCAAGTATCTCCTCTCAATTGCACCAGCATAGATCCAAGGCAGAAGATTTGGGATAACAAAATAGTTACTCAGATTTAGATAGTCTTAACTGGCAACAGATTTGAGCTCTTTTTTGTGTATCTAGCAAATTCCGTTGTTTACTAGAAAGATGCCCACTGCATTTTGGGAGGAACTTGCTGGAAGAACAAGAGGCATATTGCTTTGATTCATTTTTATAACTCTTCCTAAGAACATTAACTATCTCTGTATTTATATTTAGATTAACTTTCTACAGTTCTCAAGAGAGCGTGTGTGGTTTCAGAAGAGAGATGTTGAAAAAGACATTTCTGAAAGGCCAAGTCTTTTCCATTGAACAGCACTAACTTTGACATTGCAAAAGGAAAAGTACTTTTATTGATTTTTAGAAACTTTCTCACCCTCTAGGGATAAAAATGTGCATAAGCATTCCTGAGGTAGCCAGATTCTTTTATTAATAGCAAATATTGAACTATGGAGTTGATGCAAAAATATGCTTTGCTCATTTTTTTTCCATAATGTAGAACTGGAGGGATGGATACTCATGCACAGTAGTCTGGGAATGGTTGGAGGGCATCAAACTGGATGCAAGAAATAATAAAACTAAAATAAAGAATGTATTTTCTGTCTACTAGTGAGTGGAGTGTCTGTACTTGGTGTCAATTTCAGCAAATGGAGTACTGGGAAACACTGAATTGACCTGAACTGACAAATTGCAATTAAATCAATAGTATGATCATACCCACATGACAAAACAGATGCTTTTGGATTTTTCTATGCCTGATTTGGGACTCTTAAGGTAGGAATAGGACAACTGTAAGGGTTTGTTTACAATGTCTCTTTTACTTAAAAGATGAGATGCACAATTTCACTGTTATTTCAGGCTGAGATGGGCCAGGTTGCATTTTCAGTTTAAGATTTGCCTTGTTTTCTTTGCTTCTAACATAAACTTGTGCCCATGACAAAGCACCAGCAGCACAGTACTACATTAGAAATTCAAAGGATCTGCTGAGGCAATTGTATTTGCACACACTGAAAGAACAGAACTGACTGGTTGTGCTTGAATTTATCACCAGATCTTAGAAGATCATCTCTAGGACAACCAGTTCTTGGGTCATAATAGTTGGTTTCTTCTGCCTACAGAATACACAACATCAAGTTTTGGAATCCCTCAAATTTTGAGATGCAGAAGGATAACATAGTTTCACTGTGCTTCCTCAGGCATGTTAGACCAACTGCAAATAACTTTCTGCCAATTACAAAGTGATAGTAAATATACAAATGAAAAGACTCCTCCCAATTAAATAAACACTAAACAACCTCTGAGGGCAAAGGTCTGTTTCAAAGACTTATAGCAAAATCTTATTGGCAACGTTGGAAGGAAGATGTTGAGTTGTGCATATTTTTCAACTCCTGAAAAAATCTTCAGAGTATTATTATTTAGTCATGAAGCATGGTAAAGCTAAATAATACTGTAATAACTTCAGGAAACTTTAATTCAGGTTTCCTTTGTGTTATAAGTATGCATTATATTGGAAGTTCTTATTTTTTTAAATATATATATGAAAGATCTATGCCACATTCAATATCCAGAATGAGGGCAGAATGATCAGGATTTTGTGTTACACAAGCAACCATGCTTTTCATACTTTCCTCCACATAAATTCTTGATTTATCAGTTGGAAAAAAATCTTCCTTGTATAGCTTTTCTGTCTACCATATTAGATACATGAGAGATAAACAGTTATTGGGATGTCTACTGGAGTATCTGCTGCATTCCAAATCAGCTGTGTGCTCTGATCTTCGGCCGCAGGGTAGAAAATAACATCCTGACTCCTCTAGATCTTTCTGTTCTCTCTTACAGTGCTAGTTATTTCTGAGGTTTAAATATGAGGTTTATATATATAGGGTATATATGCACATGCTGTGCACTGCATTCATTCTTTGCTAACAGCTAAGAGAGTCCATACACAGCAAATTAGCTCTAAAATTGTTGCTGCAGTATTTATTGATTTGATTCTCCCAATTGCTTAGAAGATAACTTTGTCTTATCTTCACATAAGAAAGTTACCACCTGAAATGTCAGCTGGGCCACCATTCAACAGAACTGGTGAAGCCATGGTACACTGCAGTTTTAAAAATATGAGCATTCCACAATTAAAATCATATTGGGATAGACCCAAGAAATTTAGAAGACAATAGGAAAAAGAAGCAAAATCCTGTCCATTGGGATTATTTGGGGCTGATAAAGTATAATTTTAAAGTATATTGAATCTTTAAAGATACATCTAGGACAGAGGTACCTTAGAATTTATGTAAAGGGCTTTGCAGAAAACTCTCGGTTTTTTCAATGGATCCATTCCTCTTTTTTCTACTAACATTGAATTTTATAAAGATTTTTCTAAACTATACTGATAAAAAATTCATTACAAGCAGTGATTGCCTGTGGTTTAAATGAAGCAATCTTGTATTTATCATGCTTAATCCAACATGTTCAAAATGTAAATCAAGCTACAGAAATCATTACTACTGAAAATGGGACAAGGGGTGACCCAGGTGAGTACAGGACCTCATATTACTACTCCATCTCTTAAGGCAGAATCAATGAGAACTTAAACACTCCTGGATTAGTAACTTGACCAGTTTGCCCTTTAAAACCTCAACTGGTGGAGAACTGTAAGCTCTCTAGACAACCTGTCCTACTACTTCACTATCCTTACAGCAGATTTTCTTAACGTTTAACCTCAACCTCCCCTGTTGCAATATAATCCCATAAAACTGGTTTAAAAATCAGGAGACTTTAAAAGTAATATCCCTTAGGATCTTTATATTATTTGCCTTCTAGTGTTTGATCCTTTCAGATTAACCTTTCCAAATGTCTCTTAGCAGCCATGAGAACTCGAAACTTACTTTCTCAGAAGAAAACTGAATGCTGAAGTTCTTGTAAAATAATTTAACTCTGTAAACTAGGATTTCAAGAAAAAAAACACACCCAAAATTGCAGGGTTGGTAATAAATGTAAGAGCAAGAAATTTGGTGAGAAATATGATGGTTGGTGTACAAAATTCTGTTACTCTACACCAGAATTAGCTATGCTTTTATATAAATGAACACAAATTTAAGGCTTGGTTCAGGACTCTATTGGACTGCTGAAAATCAGAAGCACTATTAAAATCAGTGAAGTGAAAACTGGTGTAAAGTAAGAATGAATCTCATCCTAAAGAACACAAAATTATTTTTCTTGTAAAAAAAATCCCTTTTCAAGATGTTTTCTTTGAACTGTTTCCACTAAAAAAGGATGCAAAGCAGAAATAAGTATGCTCTGCATATATAAGTATTATAGACCAGAAGAGCTGGAATAAGTAAGTTTGAGCTTAGATGAATCTTTGAAGGTACTTATAATGTTAACTAATGTGTGCTCCTGAAATCTATTTATTAGACAACATTAGTGGAAAGAGGTAACCTAACTCTGTTATATCTCCGATAAGGTATACATCTTTTAAGTTTGTACTCAGTGCAATTAATGACAAGATTCAGGTAAGGGAGGAAATATTTCCCCAAAAAATCAAGTTTAAGTATCACTTGAAATATGCAACCATTAACCTGATTAAAAGGCTCTTCCATTAATGCATTCATTGTATTTTTAGGAAAGTAAATTATCAGTGCTGTGCATTTCTCTGATTTTATAAATATCCCAGCTTCTCACTGTTGTACATAGTATTTTCTTTAACTGACATAAACCTGAAGATGATGGGTTGAAAAATCCTTAGCTTCATTTTGATCTTATCCCAGAAGGACTTTCTTGCGCATTTTCTGCTGGTTGGTACACTGCAATCACTTCTTTTAGATGCTAGGATGTGGTTACTACCAACCATGCCTAAGATACTTGGGAACTGGATTACTGCAATACACTGTACATGGAAATAAAACATAAATCAGGTAAGAGGCAGAGCTGATGCAGGAGACACTGAGCTGAAACACTGGTGCTGTTTTCTAAACTCAATATAAATGGCTGGCTTTGACCTACAAAGACTCCTGTGGGTTCAAAGCTGAAGACCAGCAGGACTATGTGACATCATAGCTGCTATCTGCAAACATGCTAAAGCACCCTTATTTTAAAGGATCTTCCAGCAATGGGTCCTCAGGGAGGATCCATCTTTTTTGCCATGCACTAGAGGCCAATAGAGTACAGCAAATGGAGAAGGTAAAAGTGAGGTAACAGATTAGGAAATGAAAAAAACCCATTGTCTTGTTCTGCTACTGGTATACAAGTGGAGAAGTAATTGTCATTCCTTGTGCCCGTATTTCCCTTATTTTGTCTATGCAACTAAGGCAGATTACTTGATGATCTACGGCTTATTTTTACTTTTACAGTAGCTACAACAAGAACAGTGTCAGGGGAATACAGGTAGAAACTGCTTAGAGAGGTTTAGCACCCAGGTTCAGTCAACAAATGGTAAATTGCCCCAGTACCTTTTCCTTGAAATGTATGCTTCTCCAAATATAAAACTAACACAGCAAATGGCAACTAGAATATGGTCCCCTGTAGTTTTCTCTTTATATGAAAGATTAAGAATTGTTATCTTTTAGCTTTTCCCTTACTTTCATGATTTAATAGACTTACAGTACACTTCTTCATTTGTCTATTTCTCTACCTGAATATTCTTGTCTCATCTTTTCTTGTGACGGCTTTACTTCTCTCTGCATCTTCTCACGTTCTAACAGAGCTCAATTACTTACAGTGGATTTACACTATAACATAGTCTTCTTTTCTTCCTAGGATTACACAAATCAGAAGCATTACAGAAACTAAAACCAGTTGTGATACAACCTGGCATTCATATGTATGCCAATTGATAAACCTTAAGTTGATTAAGCTTTGATCTCATTCAGGCCATTTTTGGAGGAACAAGTATTGGGTTTTTGCAGTGGTTTAGTGCCATCCAGGAAAAAAGGACCAAGATCAGCCACTCCATTCACTCCTCCCACTCCCAACAGGAAGGGCAAAAGTAGTGAGGGCCTTTAGAACCCCCTAAGGATGCAGTCTGGTGCTGCAGTTGCAGCAGGCTAGCAAGAAGGCTCAAGGGAAAGTGCACGCTGCAAAGGAAGCTTACATTTTTAAACCAAAAAATTGTCATCTTAGTCTGCTCTCATACAAATGATTATGTCCAAACATGAGTTTAAGCGGCATTTGGAATAAAAGAAAAGATTATGAGTATTTGATTAGAAGTAGTCTATTCATATACCATCTCCTGGATTTACTGATACTCTCAGCACTTTTCAAACCACACCTCCAATCTGCTGAGGTTCTGGCCCAACCTTGAACACCTGTTAAGTGGTTAGCTTTTGTTTATCTGTAATGCTGTTTTCTCTAAGTTGCTCACATGTCTGTAACAGTTCATAGGTATGTGATGAGCAGACTTGGAACACTGGCAATAACAGATTATGGACAGCAGTTGGCATGAAAGCCAAAATATCCCTTTTAGAAAAGAAGCTCCTGTCCTTCCTTGCAAGCCTGAATTAATTAAGTGTCATTAATTGATCCCACTTGTAGTTTGCAGGTAGGCAAAATATTTGTGATAGTCATTTGCTGACACAACTTCTTTTCTAGTCAAGAAGAGAATTGCTACGGTACTTGGAGATGAACTGTGTCAAAGTATCCTGTTTACATTCCAAGAGGAAAATTAGATAAACACATAGGTAGTCTTCTACACAAGGGCGAGGGGAGGGAAAGGAGGAAAAGGAAACAGCCAGTGGCCAAAGCAGTGACTAATAACAAACACACTAGCAGCATTTTACAAGACTGATGTCTTCTCTAAATAATATTCTAAAAGCAAATATGTCAGAAAGTTGCACTTCAGGAAAAGGAAGCACTCCTTTTGCTGCAATACACAGGGAACATATTTCTTTGAATATGTTTATTTAACATGAATCAGCCCTGAGCAGTACAAACTTCTGCTACCTGTACTACCCACAGTCCTCTAAAAATTGATTGCTTACAGAAGGTTTATTAGACACACAACACAGATTTGTGTTAGTATTAAGTTCTATCATATCCAACTATACTGATCCATATAAAGGGCATCTCCACGGAGCTCCATCAGGAAATCATTTGTGTGTGTGTAAAAATCAGTTGTACTTTACTAAATACTGTCTAAATGCTGTAGAGCAATAGGAGAGAGAATTTTCCATGTCACTTCCACTGTGGTTGTCTCCAAAACGATCTTTAACAAATAATAGCCATTAAAGCTCACATTCAACAGGAATGAAAAAGGACTATGAAAACCTGAAGTCAGTTTCTGACTTTGAAAGAAAAAATTACTTGGCAAAATAGAGAAGAAAATTTCATTCTAAGTTACTGGTAAGAGAAACAGGGTATTATATTTTTCATTTAGGATTCAGTTATGTGCAAATAAATCAAATTTCAGAGATAATGTCTAGCTTTTTCTATATTTCCTGTTGCTCAGAGTATCTCTTTTTCAAATACATAAACACATAGACCAAGCTGATAAGCAGTCTCCAGAAGAAACACAAACACATAGACAAAGTTTATACACTGTCTCTAGAAAAAAACACAAACACAAATGAAAACAAGAAACTGGATGTAAAAGAACGAAAAGGATTATCCAAACAGATACACAATCAAGCACTTGACCTCATAGAGTTTAGGTCACCTCTTCAAGGATATCACTAAGCCACATAGAACACTTTCTGTCTCCATGCACTAAACTTTGTTGTCTCTCAAAACCCTAATTGTAAATGACAGCATTAACCACATTCTGAAAGGGTAGATGGGTTTGAAAAGGAGTTGTCCCCTGAACTGTTTTCCCTCTGAGTAGTAGCTGGGAGGTATTGGGTCAGGTTAGCCAACGGGCACTGGGTTAGGATTAGGACAAGGGTTAGGAAGGAGACAAAGCCTGGTGCTGCAGTTGCAGCAGGGTGGCAAGAAGGCTCTGAAGGAAAAGTGCAACCTGAAAAGGAAACAGGGGATAATATGTTCCTCTGAACCACAGGGTTGTTACCATTCTGATAACTACCATAAAACTAGGGCCTGGCATAGACTGAGCCTATCTCAAGAAACCACAGCTATGGAAAAAAGCCCCCAGAGGGGAAAATTTTTGACAGCTGATGAGTTCTCGCTGAAGCTGATTCACAACTGTCGTCATTTAGGCCCATCCAGGAAGAAAGACCACAATCAGTCACAAGTTACCAAAGGCCTTTAGAACCCCCTAACTTTACAGAGGGCTCACTCTCCACTGATGGTCCTGGGTAGAACAAACAGGTCTGATCGACTTGGGAAAGAAAATAGAACCTCATTGAACTCACCACTAACCAAAACCATTAAAAACAGAAAAAAAACACAGAATCTTTACCTGCTCCCTCAGCAGTGCAGGAGGCAGGAATGGGGCTTGCGCTCAGTCCCTCACCGATGGCTCCCGCCGCTCATCTCGCCTCAGGGCAGGAGGACTCCTCGTCTTTGCCGTGCTCCAGTGCAGGGCCCTCACACACCGCAGTCCCACACAGGCCGCTCTGATGGGTGTTCATCCCGGGGGCTGCAGCTCCTCTACTGCTGTTGACTTGTGTTCACAATACTCAGCCCCTCTTGGTCGGGGGTCTTCTCAGAGCTACCTGGAACTGTTAGTCCCACCAATGCCCTCTGTGGGTGCAGGGGCACAGCCACTCTGTTGCCACTGGCTGAGTTGGGTCTCCACTCCAGTGCTGCTCCTCCTTTACTCCTTCTCTGACTGTGGGGGTCTTGTTGTCACCGCCATCTTGTCTCACTTTTCCTCTTCTGATGCAGTTTTCCTTCTTTTCCTTAGATTGGCCCGGCCAGCCTGAGGCAGTTCCCCCTCAGAGTTGGGGGAAGCTGCAAGAACTGCTTACCTTCACCCTGTTACTGAGCAGAAAGTGACTCCACATGAACCCAGCACCATTTTTTTCACATTAGTGCACAGATTTCTAATAGATGATAACATGTCTTGGAGGTCTTGATATCTGCTTTAATACTAGTGTTCATATAAATCCAAATAAATGGAAGAGGAAATACATTCTTCTCCTTTCTCAGGCCTCAGCAAAGTGCTCTGTTGTGCAAATTACTGGAATTGCTTATGTCATGATTCTGTGGAAGGGCATTTCTTCTATGGAATCCATACCCTTGCTGGTGCCACAGAGCCTATACCATGAGCACCACACATGTAGGTATTTTAGAAAAGAAAGTAGTGACCTGAAATCCATGCCAGAATCGTTCAGACTTCACTGTAAGTTTTTGCATACTTTGGACTCCCTTGAAGCTTCCTCAATACCATTTTGTACAGCAGGATTTCAGAAATGCAGAGTTAGAAAAGTGGGATTTGTCTTTGTGCTTGATGCTCACCATAATAAAACAAATCAATCTGAATGATAGGCATAACTGACCAAGATAAAATCTATCAGATAATCCCACTCTATGAGGATTCTATTTACACTATTACGCATGCACGCAAGTGCACTTGTACAGACACAGAAACGTGTCCATGGGCACACACATGGAGAAGGGGATATGATTATAAAGTGTGCCAGTCTCTTTTCCTGTTATGATAAATACTCTTCTTTTTCCTGAACATATACACCTAAGCTGAAGGTCCAACACAGACAGTATGTAAAATGAACATCTGTGTTCCTTACCAGATGCCTAGCATAGGCATATGCTGGGAAGCAGATTTGATTGCTACTATCCTGCTGTGTCTCTCATCTCTACCCAGCAGCTTATTTGAGAGTAAAGACATAAAGGAATAAAGACAGTGCCTGATGTTCTCCCTGTGTGTCTGGCTCTTCCTTAGCTGTGATTCAAAGAGTCACCAGCAAAACATAATCCAAACAAAAACACATGCTCAAAGAGGAAGAGTGATTGATTTTTGTGAATTGCTCTAAATGTTCCTATTCTGTTTGAGCATGCCTGTGACCTGTACCACATAACAAGCAAAGAGAGAGCTCAGGTGTCACAGGTCAGGTAACTGTTTTGTTGATGGTACTAAAAGAGTAGTCTTGCTATACTGAATTCAATCCTAGATCATGATGCATTAATTCCCTTTTTGCTGGAGGTGTCCACTTTAAATCAGGCATTAATAGATTGAAGGATTTCCAGTAAAGGACTACCAGGCTGGAATACTTCCCAAGCGTTACATTCCTGTTTTGTGTTAAAATAAAATAAACCCACCTTTTCTCACAAGGAACTCACTGATCTGGCTCACTTAGTGTCTTGTTAGTATAGAAAAATCAAATGCTTACAGTAATACTTCTTTCTGGACTTTATTCACATTGTTTATTTTAAAAAAAAAACAATGCAAAAATGACCAGGACTTAGATTTTACCACTCATATCAGTGCAACAGAGACCAATTTCTGTGACACTAAACAGAGAAAGATTAGCCTGGATAGACCCCAACACAGAAGTGGAACCCCTTCTCTGCTGAAGCTACTAAAAATAGTGAGGCAAAACCTGATGTAGGCCAATTTCCTTTTGTACAGGCACAGTCCATTGGTTCTGAAAAACAGCCCAATTATGCTTCATCTTAGCATGTATAAAAATGATCTGACTGCATAAACATAGATAATAAATCCGACATGTATGAATGGTACCAGTGAAATTAGTTGCCAGATTGAGGCAATCTAGCCTGAAAGAAAACTACTGGTTCTAGCACTCAGTGAAGAGAGATCTAAGACATTGAATGACATGATTGTATCCCAGTTCAAACCTCATTACTGATGTTATCTGAGTTCAAACCTCATTACTGACAGGAGAAAAAGAAAAATAGATTTCTTGATAAACATATGACATAAGCAGAAAAGCTCTGATGTAGCATAGAGAGGCAGGAGAGAAAACTCTAGTCTATTTGCTTGACATGTCCTTCAGAGCTCAGAGTCACCATTGGGCAAAGTGGATAAACTAAATTCTTCCTGAAAGGGCTATGGTTTTAAATCTTAAGCTTCCAGTCCTCCCCCTCACTTTCCCCTGATACCCGTAGGTTTGTAATCTGAGGTCATAAAGCAGTTCACAACCTAAAGCACTCATGGCAGTTGCATGCCTAAAAGTAGAAGCTACCTTTTCAGTTCTGGATCTCAGCAATCATCCAGCTCCCTAAAACAATCTAGGAGGTGAACTGTGAGCTGGCTTGCCTTCACGGATAAACATTTCCTAAACTGAATAGCAAAATGAAGGATGCCAGAGCTTTTAATGATGTGTTATAAGAGAGGCTAATATGGTCTATTAACAGCTTTTTTAAACAGTTTGTCAGTCACTGATGTGAAGTGTTCTCTTGCCATTCTGAAGATGATTTCCTGCCTAAATGTTCTTTTCCAAAAAGGAAAGCAATATGAAGTTTGAATCTGAAAATGATCCATCATCATATACCTTTTGATTTAAGATTATCTCCATTTAACAAAAAAGAGATGGCCAAGAAAGGAAAAGCTTGAAGAAGTAATGAGTGCTATACTGCACAGCAGAACTGAACTGGACCCTATGGTTCCCAGTTCTGCCACAAACCAGGCTCAGCAGAAGGGCATTGGAGACAGCAAAACAAACGCTGCAGAGATTAGAGTCCTGTTAAAGCAGCAGACACATAATTCTCTGTAAAAAACCCCCAAATCTGACATCTGGATTGTAAAGGAAATGTGACCAAGTAAAAGATTCTGGAAAGCACAGAAGAACTAAGAAAACTCTCAAGGCCTCTCCTGTCTGGCATGGCTTTTGCTGCTGAGTGACAGGAGGTGACCTAATGTATTGATGGCTATGGACCTTTTGCCGTATATCTGAGAGAGACAGAAATAGAATGAGACAGAAAAAAAGCTCATCTGCTGCATGCTGATCAGCTAGACAGAGGAGATCTGATGCTTCTCTTTAAGTCTAGTGCTTCTGAAGGGATACATTTAATGATTCAGATCTGTTATGACCCCCTGGAGAAACATTGGCATTTCTGGGTGAGCACTTAGCCAATGGTTTTTATGTTCTGTCCCAGCATAGCAGTTACAGTGCCACATCAAATGCTGCTGAGAACTTGGATTGTCAGAGTGCTTGAAAACGTATAAACTTTACCATGTTTGCCAGTAGCACAAGTAGTGGGCATGTACACCTGCAAAGAACATGAATGTCATAGGAACGGGAGTGCTGGGGTCCTTGAGTTAGGCAGGATTTTGCCCCTGAATTTTTAATAAGAAGTTCTAAATCTCTTTTTCTCAAATGCAATCCAGGTTATAGTAGGCTCCTTTGAAATGTGCCATATACCATAGACTAGCTGCATTTCTGATGGTCTCTCCCTGCAGTATTTCTGCTGAAGGCAGGAGAAAGTGCAGTCTCCTCCTCTTTCAACTTTATTTAAAACCGACATTAGAGATAATTTTTTGTAAACTGCACTGAAAATGCCTCTTGATTATCCCATCATGATGTTGCTCTCATGGATGAAGTAGAAAATAATATCTTATAAATTAGTGGTTTGGCTCATAAAATTTCAGTGTATAAACATTCTGTAGTCCTTGTTAATCTTGTTGGGAACTATAAAGATTATCCTTATAAACTTGGTGGATGTATTTAACATTTACTGTCATAACATATTGCATCACTGTCACACAATGGCCATTGTGCCTCTCTTCCTATTTGAACTTTCAGCATCCTAAAGGGAATCGGATCTTGGTTTCTTTTCCTTCGGGAGTGGAAAGGCTCATTAGGCAAAGGGGAAACAGTAATAGTTAAGGCAGTGTAGGCCATATGACAGGTGTGGTTCATGTTGAGAGAGTACCTGTCTGGTAAAAAAAGGAATGTTCTCCATGCAGATCACTACTCTTGCAGCCTAGATAAGCACTTTTCTTTCAACTTTGACATTTTACATTCAGGGATCCAGGTCGAGGCTATGAATTAACCATATGTAATTTGTGTCCAGTTCTGTGAACTGGGCTCCCCAGTTCAAGGACAGGGAACTGCTGGAGAGAGACCAGTGCAGGGCTACCAAGATGATCAGGGAACTAGAGCATCTTTCTTATGAGGAAAGGCTGCTGGAACTGCAGCTGTTCAGCCTGGAAAATAGAAGACTGAGAGGGACCTCATCAACACTTACAAGTACCTAAAGGGTCAGTGTCAGGAGGATGGGGCAACACTTTTTTCCAGTGACAGACAAGGACAAGGGATAATGGAAAAACACTGGAACACAAAAAGTTCTACACAAAATAAAACTTCTTTACTGTAAGGGTGAGGGAGCCCTGGCACAGGCTACCCAGGAAGGGTGTGGAATTTCCTCCTTGACAGATTCCCAGACTCAACTGGACACGTTACTGTGCCTCCTGATGGAGGGGAGCCTGCTTTAGCAGAGAGTTGAGCTGGATGAACTCTGGAGTTCCTTTCCAATCCCCACCATTATGTGATTCTATGATTCCATGAGGAATATGGCACTTGGCAGCTTGACATAAATATGTATATTGACAGATTACATCTGCTTGGTATGTGACAGCTCCTGTTTTGGTCAGTTCATTGAGAGTGAACCAGTAACCAGTCTTACAAACATTTGAGCCTCTGCAGACTGAATTATAGACACTGTTTATAAGTAGGAACTGGAACAGGCTTGAATCTCTGCAAATGGAATTCAAGGGACTGATGGGCTACTTATATATACAGTGATGTGGGTTTCTCAGCATAAGTGTTGCAACGGTTTGTATCTAACAGTGGCTCGGTTTTGTTGTTTGTTGATGTCGCATGCTGTAGTGTGATGTTACTTACATGAAACAGTTTCAGACAGACTCTGCACACAGCATCTCTTTAAGGTTCCATTTTGTCATTTGTTTTTGCTGTGCTGCTGCCTTGGCCCTTATCACATTAGTTATATCACACATTCCACTGAATTTATGTGGAGGTACTCAGCAAGAAGAACCAAACACATCAAAAAATGTGTTTAAATCTCCAAGATCATCTGTATTTACTAAGAATTACACAATGGTCTTGTGAGTTACACATGAACTTACAATTTCATCCTAGAAATCAATGGATGATGTTTTCTTGTTTTGTTGTTCTACATACTGAAACACTTTGGTGATGAGAAATATTCCCAAGAGTCTCAGGATTATTATTATTTCAAGCAGAATTTTAAAATTAAATAAAATTAAAGGAGACATACAATTCTGTACATAGTTGTCCTCTGGGTGCAGATCTTCTCTCACTGATTGCTTTGGATGAGCATTGAAGTTTTTCTTTGCAAAATGAGCTTTCCTATTTCACAGGACTTGTATGTTTACTGGAGTAGAACTTTGTTCCACGTGTGTTTTTAAATATTTTAAAAAAATTCTCTACATTGTCTATATTTTTTCCATGGGCTGACAATTGGAATATTTAAGGAGAATAAAAAGCATAACTTGATACCTTACCAGGCTGAACATCTTTAACTATGAAATTTGTGCTTTTTAGTCATCTGCTGTGATTTTCGGGAGACTTTCAAATGCCACACTCTGATGGCACTGTGCATCTCTCTCTCCCTCTCTCTCCATGACACAGTTTGACTCAATTATCCATATTCTAAAATCTTTTCATGTCAACTGTGATAATTGAAGTTGCTTGTGCTGTATTAATCTAGGAGGCTACAGATCAAAACTGTCAGGGTGTGAGATCGAGCTGACTTGGAAGAAATGAATGTTACATGATCAGCTGCTAAAATTGCCATGGAGCCATTAGGAGTAGAGGTTATGAATATGCTCTGTCTGGTATTATTTTTCCATGAGACAGTAACTGTCATAGAATTAGTTGTGTTGATTCATGTCTAACCATGTTAGTGTTCTTTTCTCACAGTATCTTGTTTACAGACTGACATGCTTAAGGTCTACAGCCTCTTAATGACACTGTTGTGGGATTTGACAGAATTTCTTGTAAATGGGTTATGTGAAAAACCTCTGACATATTCCCTAGGGTGCAGGGAACACTTAGGGCCAAGGGATATTGGCACCCCGGCTACAAAGTTTATTTTTCCTCTCTGGGAAACCAATACTGTCTTGCATCACACTGTTAAAGGGAAGGGGAATCCATCTTCACTGCAGTGCTCACTGCACCTGATGATGAGTGACTCCCTGAAGATGAAGACTGCTTTCAGACAAGTTCTGAACTTGCAAAGGTTGCAGCTACAGTTAATCAGATTCCCAGGTTCCTACAGAAATAAATGAAGTTTTGTGAATAGCTGAATCTCTGTAACTAAATTATTCATTTTGGTTATGTGAAAGTTTTAAAAATCAGAAAACTATATCTCTGGTCAGAATGCTAAGCACCTTTTCCTGAATTTCACAGAAAACTGAAACTATTAAATATATCCAGATTTGAGCTTCCAAAGCTTCGAGGGGGCCAGGGGGAAGCTCTTTTGGAATAGAAACAAATAAAAAAACCCAAACTTCAATTGAAATATTAATGTTCAATGCTGGAAACTTGAAAATCAATGCTCTGAATCTTCCTTTCTTGCAGCAATTTGATAAAAATCAACTTGAATTTGCATTTTTTCAGAGATGAAAGAGTAGAGGCTAGGTTTTAAAGCCAGGAGCTTATCTGGTTTTACAAATTAAAGATGACACTATGATTTGAGCCCATTTAATCTTGCAACATATGAGAAATAAACTGGACAATTCTATGAAAGAAAAATTCCCTAGGCACTATTAAAGACTCCTTTGTTGACTCAGAGAATTCAAGCCAACTTGTAGGGCCCTGAGGGCATTAATAAGCCCTACTAACCTAAACAGCCTGAACCAGTGCTGTACCCATACCCTTTGCATCTCATCACAGAATCACAGAATGGTGGGGTTGGAAGGGCCGTCCAGAGCTCATCCAGCCCAACTCCCTGCTAAAGCAGATTCCCCTCGGTCAGGGGACACAGGAAAGCATCCAGGCTTCAAACCTGTCCCTTTAGGCAATAGATGGCAGTGTTGTACCAAAAACTTTGTCTGGCAAAGGAAGGTGACTTCAGGGTGCTGCGGATGGTACCTTGTATCACTGCCGCAGGAAGAGAGGTGCACCTCTTCCATCCTCCCCGCGCCCACCCCACACTCTGCCAGGCCTGGGAGGCTGCTTTTGCCTCCCCGTG
This sequence comes from Colius striatus, assembly GCF_028858725.1. Lineage (NCBI taxonomy): Eukaryota > Metazoa > Chordata > Aves > Coliiformes > Coliidae > Colius > Colius striatus. Next base: position 8,336,236 of record NC_084764.1, read on the forward strand.
GGCTCACTCCCCTCTTCAGCAGCCGCATGAAGGGAGAAAGAGGTTCATCCCTTCCCCTCTCTTCTTTTTGGTATTTTGTTTGTTGTCTGATGATTAATATCTCCGGGTGAGAAATAACAGGAGAGAGAAGTTACTTGTGTGTGCTGGTGGTTTTGAATAGCAGACAGACTAAATGTTGCATGATGCTGAGTTTCCTAATGAGAGTATTTACACAAATTTGTTTCCCTGTGTTGTGTGTGTATTTTTTTATGCTGGTAGAGAGACTTCATTAATCAACAGGTTTTACAAGAGACTGTGCGTTTTAGCAGCAAATTGTCAGTTACAATTCTTTGCTACGTTGTTTGTCCTCCAGCACTGTTTATTTCATTGTTCCCTATTAATCAAAGCAGCAGAGGTGAGGACAGCTAGGAAAACTTCTGTTTCTTCTGTGCTTCTGTTCATTCATTTACTCTGTGATTTGTTACTCTTCCCATCCCTCGTGCTGCCTTCCAGCACTTACTCAAAGTGGATCTACATCATCATCCCTGGGGCTACAAGAAGAAAGTGCTGATTTTTAATTTCTACTGAGCTGAAGTCTCAATTTTTTTTTATTAGTTACAACAATGAAAGCCTCTATTCTGCAGTTTTGAGTGGTTCTATACTGAGATGTTAAAAAAATGAAGCTCACAGCCCCCTCAAGGCAGGTCAGCCTTGTCTAATTTGGCAATGGAAGCAATGAGGCATGGATGTTGTGTCTTCTCCAAGGTTACATGGCAACTCTGTAGCAGCAGACTGACACAAACTTCTCACCTCTCCATTTTGTTTCTTCTCATCTTCTTTCCCAAGATTTAGTCATCAGACTGCACTAGAAAACCCGATTTTCAAGTGGAATTAAATTTTGAAAGTTGCAGGCAGAATGCTGGTTCAAGTCCCAGTGACACAGTCATTGATCAGTGCTGATCAACTACATTTCCCAGATGGAAAGACTACATATCCCTGATCAAAGTCTCTTCTTTTTAAAGAAAGTCTATGTATAGATGTCAGTGGTTTCTTTGCATTCTTACTGTCTTCTCAGGTGCTTTATTTCTTTCCTTCTCAAGTAGCAAGTGCTGTAAATTAGGAAACTTTTTAGGTGAAATATGGAGAAAGTTTAGATTCTTGAAACAAAATAGTCATACCAAATGTTCTCAGACTTTGGGCTTGAAGTGCTTTGAAAAGGTAATATAATGCCAGGATTCTTCACTAAAAAAGACAGTGGCCAAATATTTCGGGGTTAATCAAGAGCTTGATAATTATGCAGTGGCTATTTCTCTCTTGTCTTTGTGTACTGGCCTCGCTTCTTACAGAGGAATTATAACACCTCACTGCAAGTGTCTGTTTAGAAATTGCTCTGATGCAGTCTGCAGAGAATCTGATCTGGGCTCCTGCAATGTTATTGTTCTCCAAATCAATCAGAAGCAGACTGAGTGAGAATGAATGATAGAAGGATTCAAATACATGACTGTGGAGAAAGACTTATGGTATCAGAAGAAAAGCATTGTGCATAAATATTTGTGATAGACCAGGGACTAACAAAATCTAACAATCCAAAGGTGTTCAAGTATCTAGTACAATTCAAATCAGTATCTTCTTGAAGGTAACCCCCAAGAAGGAAAAACCTTTATTTGATTATATCAGTCTTTGCAACTTCCTTGTTCAGTTCTAAATGCCAGGGTGAAGAGCTACCAATGTGGCTTGGTAAAGGAAGGGGTAGAAATGTTTGCAAAGGAGGAAAAAACAAGGGAAAGGAGAACATTGTGGAGTCAGTTACTGCTTTTAAGGAAAAACATCAAAAAAGAATGACAAAACTCCTACGTGTAGGAGTTAAAATGACTTTTGATAAGTGTATTGGGAAAGAAAAGAAGAAAAATTATAGAATCATAGAATGGTAGGGGTTGGAAGGGACCTTTAGAGATCATCTAGTCCAACCCCCCTGCAGAATGAAAAATAGTCATAAAAGAGATGAAACCAGTAAGGCTCTTCTAATGTCTGTTCTACTGAGCTGCCTTTAAAAATTATATTTAATGAGGCACCAAAGAAAATGGAAGAAGAAACCAGAATCTGAAATGAAATGTCATTTATAGCTCTTTAGGAAAACTAGGAAATAGTGATTTCTTTCCCATTGCTCTAAAAAGCCCTTCCAGCTAAGTCCTTCAGGGCAGTGGGTCTCTCTCAAACTACTTTTGCCTTTCTCCATGGCCAAAGCTGTTAGTTAGAGTTGGACTGTAAAACCTAGCCAAAACATCTTTTGCCACTGAAGTCAGTAGCAGCACAAGAGCTTGTAATATTGTTTCAGATGACAGATACTAGTTTTTCTGTCACTTTTTCAGCAGTGATCAGTAACAGGTGCATCAGAGAAAGATATATAATCATAGAATCTTAGAATGGTTTAGGTTGGAAGTGAGTGACCTTAGAGATCATGAAGTCCCAAACGCCTGCCATGGGCAGGGACACTTTCCACCAGACCAGGTTGCTCACAGTCCTATCCAACCTGCCCTTGAACACTTCCAGATACGGGGGCAGCCACGGCCTCTCTGGGCAGCCTGTGCCAGAGCTTCACCACATTCGTAGTGAAGGATACTTGTTCAAACACTTTGAGCTGTAGTACATACATAGTGCAAAGTTGTTTCCCAATCCAGGGCTGCTAAAGATAGGCTAATGACCTGAGGAGTACAGTTTGAAATTTATAATAACTAGTAGCACTAAGGATATTTTTATCTCACTAAGTTCTTTGAAAAGTAATGTTAAACATGCCCTGATTCACCATACCTGCAGTGGGGTTATTCATTAAAAATGAAACAAATGTTTGTAGGCTGGGCCTGAGGTCTTTGAGAGATCAGAGCTTTGGAGAGCCATTCTGCTACAACTGATTTAGAGGCTAAGAATAATAAAATGGATATAAAGTTGCAGAGTGGAATAGCAGCCAAGAAGAAAAATGGGATTTTACACAGTAAATGTTCTGGCAGGACCTGGCAGCCTGAGCATGACTGTAACAGTATATTAAATTTCTTAGCAATATTCCAGAAGTCACTTTCTGTATTATCTTGCATCAGGAACTCTCTTGGTTTCCCTACCTCTGAAATAAATAGCCACCAGTTCAATTAGTGAATTCCTTTTTGTGAAGTGTTCTCATAAATGGGAAGTGCTTCATATTGGCAGTAAAGGCTACAGAATAATCATCTAGGGGATATTTCTGAAGGTCACATTGATTTAGTCATTTACAGCCAAATTGGACAAAGCAGAGGAGATTGTTTTGTCAGCAACAGTCCACACTGGGATGAAATTCAGCCATATGTGGAGGATCAGAACAAACCTTAGGCAATCAAATCTTGATTGTAGATGCTAAAGGGAATGTAGGTGAGGCAAAGAGACTCTGTGGCACTTCTCTGAAATTTACATAGACTATAGAGAAACAGAGACAACAGCCAAAAATTGGCCCTAGTGCTTGTACAACAGTTACTTCAGGAAGAGAAATCTGAAATCACTATTGTGCAGAAAACCTTCACCTTTACATTCATCTTCCAGTGCAAGCAGTTGATATCTCCACTAAAAGAATGCCTCTTCTATTCTGTGTCTAGAGATCTAGTGTTACATTCCATCTTTCTGTCTCTTTAACATTTGATTCAACAAACGGAAAGGAAAGAAAGAATAGTACTAGCTGTTATTAGGTGATAAATGGCAGTACCTATTGACAGAAAAAAAAAAGTTAAACCCAGCTATCTTGGTGAAGCATGAAACACAATCACAATCTCTTTATTCTAACACTGGACTGAGGCCCTGGGTCTTGCTGTTGTAGGCATATATCTCACTTGGCTATACAGCACTAACAAAACACGTTGTGTACCTTACAGGTTCCTTGCTACTTTGCAAAGCATCCAGGTACCTTGCCACCGTCATCACCACTGAAATTCTTCAGAGATACACACTGCACCCTATCTGTCTCCAACATAATTTCACAGAATATAAAGAAGCACCTTTCTTAGGATGTGCTGTACTGCAACTTTTCAGACAGGTCACTGTGTTTGGGTCGCTGCCAGTTAAAGCACATATACTGAGAGCCCATTTCTGCAAAAGGCAGGTTCTATAGGTGCAAGAATGTGGAATGAAAAACAAGGATAGAGACATCAGCTGTATAGCTAAATCTGTGAGGCTGCTTTTTTCGTCAGTTAATGCTTTTGAGGCCTGCCAGTTCTTTACACATATTGCCCCTTGGAGGAGAAAGATGGCTTGATTCTCTCACCACAAAAATGCATACACGCAGAGATAAAAGTGCTGTGATGGGTGATAGTGCAACACCAGCCATTTTCACCCACGCCAGAGATATGAATCTTTACTTTGAGATAAAACATTATGTGCTTCAGGATCAGTAGTTCCTGTATAGCCTGGAAAATTTCAACCATAATGGCCTGAACATAGACTACAGCTCTGCAATTCAGTTTTCGCTGTGATTGTTCAGTCGCATTTCATACAACATTCATTTACATATCTACAAGAGGCAGAAAACCCAAACATACTGTGCCAATGGCATTTAATAAGTCAGCTAATGTCCTCATTCATCACAGATCAGTTACCAATAGAGTGCTTTTTAGGTTCAAATGTTTACTAGACATGAAGTAAAGAGCAAGAAAACTGTGAGAACTCTTGCACAGTTTACAAATGCTCCAATTGCTCTTTTGAGATTCACTAGGTCATGGAATTGATGGATAGATGTTGTGGAAAGGTAAGAACAGATGTGCTCCTGGACCATGATTCAGGTTTGCAAGTACAATTTCTGGCTCAATCTCTAACTTCATGGACAAATTATCTAATTTGTGCTTCTACCTCCCACCTACTGAATGAGATGTGCCTTTTCCAAAGTTTTTTTGTTGCTAATGAGCACTCAAATATACTAGAGCAAGCTTTGCTTATCTCTGGTCTGTACATGTTCTAATACCCTGAAGTCCTAATGTGAATTATGAGTGATTCAGATCCTAAGGCAGCTGAAAACGTCCAGGTGACAGTTTTTATATAAAATAGAGACTATTTTTGACCTGACATAAGTAATCGTAAGAATTGTATCATAAAGCATTGCATATTACCAATGATAATGTATTTTCCCATTAATAACTAAGAGAATGAAGGGACTGCCTCTTTCAAAAACAATGCTAGTTCTGTTGCAGATCCAGCATCTTATCCAAGAACAGAGACAGAAGTTGAAATTATTACAAATTGCATTAAAGCAGAAATCAACAGCTGTGAAAACAGTAAATTAAAAAATAATGATACTTTCCCCTTTTCAAAAAAATATCACTTTGAAAATGTTAGTGATCAATAAGCTCCTATTTGACTAATAATTATCTCTGGTTTTACAAATGAATAAACAGAAGTCTTGAGTTTTACTCAAATCACAGAGCAATGCTACTTCTTATGCAAAGAAGAGCCCATTACTCTGCTGTTTGACTGTGAAAAAGACTCAGTGATGCAGAGATTCCTCTGTGAGAAATCTGTGGAATTTATATTTCATCATGAAATTAGCCTAACTATAATTTCTGACTTCTGGGTAAATCAGCTCCTGGCTACAGTTCATATTTCCACTGGTTGTAGGGCTTGTCTTTGAAAGCATTTTTGCCAACTAAAATACCAAGAGAGACAAAAACTGAGCCTGAAGCACCCCTGAAACACCTACTTCCCTGGTGAGTTTAGAGGATTCTGAGTCATAAGCTGAGCCAGTAGGGTTTTGATGATTAAGTAATCCTTCTCAGTCTTGTATCCTGCAGGGAAAGGGGCTTGGAACAACATCTAACAGCTCACAGAAACCAAAAGGCTCACTCAAAGGCAAAGCTATTCACTCAAATGCTTCTCTTTTCTCAAGTTCTATGTCAGGTCTTAGGACTTTGTTATTAGCAGGGATGGTATAATAGAGCATCTAAATCACATTCTCTCACGCTGCTTCTCTTTACGTTGTATAGAAATTCTTGAAAAATGAAAAAATCATAATAAAAGATATAGTATTAAAATGCACTATAATCCAAAAGAACAAACCAACTACCTTTCAAACAGAAGTGTAGAGGAACAACAAATGAAAATCTGATCAAGTATTATAATATTTCACAGCTTAGGTTCCAAATCTATACATTTCCCCAGGTGAAGTGGAACAGTCCCCATGTGTCTCCTAGAAGCTATGCACTGAGGCTGTGCTGCTTTTTCTCTTTTCCTCTCCCTGACTTTTTGTCTAAATTACATACATTGTTTTCTCTTCTGGCATTAGTAAGGATGGGAAAAGTTCTGCCCTAGGATCATCTACAGTTTGTTGATGTTGCACTTCAGATTCTGGCATGGTCCTGAGAAGAAGTAAGAGCAAGAATGAACTTCCTGCTTGAGTCTGGAGGCAGTTGAAGACTTTCAGAGGTGAGACAGGCTTAGCTTCTTGCCCTTTCACACAATTCCCTTAAAATGCTAGGGGAGTTCTTTAGGAAATTTATTACTGGTTATCAGTGCTGTAGTATAACAAAAGCATGCAATGAAGGAAATCTGCCTTCAGACCTTGCTTGCAGTCTTTGGCCTTTTTGAAAGAACAATATTCAGGTCTTGCACTCAAAAATACCATTTATCAACAATGTAACCATTAATCTTGTACTTGGTTAAAGACTTGCAGGTAAAACTCACATTAAAAGACATATTGTTGACTGATGCCTGCCTCAGATTTTCATTAAAAAAAAAAACCCAAACCCTTCAAAAAGAACAAATCAAGACCTCCAACAACTCCAGAACCTGTTGATTTATTGCCAAAAATATTGGTGGTTTGCAGGAGATTTCAATTGAAAATTAATTTTGTCTACTCTATTTGGTAGCTGAAAAGTTAGCAAAAACCCTTTGAGAGAACACAGGAGGCCATAGCTTCACATCAACTCTTCTTATAAAGGGTTGTCTATCCATTTTAAATATATTTTATATATCTATTTGTTGTACTAAAATAACAATTCTACTAACATGGATAAATGTCAATAGAAATAAGCCACACTCTTATTCATTCTAAAATGCTTGGAATTTAAAATTGTCAAGGATTTCTGAAAACAAGACTGACACACTAACCTTTAGCCTAGCATAACAAAGGTGACTACGGCAAATACAGAGGTATCCTGAAGTATCTGCTGATATGGTAAAAATGTAAGAAGAAATACCAATAGAAAGCAGTAAAAGCCAAACAGTTTGGAAGACACTGAATGTGTGTTTCTTCATATTAAAAGAGGTAAAACCAATTATTTTATTGATGCTATATTCACATATGCAGGACTTTTTATTGCATGTTAAGATAGATTGCATCACAGAAATGCTTAACTGTCCCTTCTATAATGAAGCACAGTGCGACACTCTGGTTTTTGTGATTGTGAAGAAAAATTTGAGAACAGAATCCAATGTCAGCTGAAACTGAAATCCAAATGCTGTGTCTTTTAGTTCCAGATATGTTATAAAGCAGCTCTGCTTAAAAAAATACCATGTTTGTCCTTGCAACATCAACTTTGGCTATGTTCTTACAGGGCTCTTCCAAACACAGGAGGAGAATACTGCAGTGGCCAGCCAATAATGGCGCTTGGTACAAGAGATAAATTGAAAAGCTCAGAGAAATAGTCACATCATGTTGAATCCCAAGAAAAATATAGAACATATTTTTGGAAAAAAAAAAAAAAAAACCAAACCCAAACCCCTACAAAATAAAGCGGAAAAATCTCTTTGTGTCACCTTCCTGATGTTTCCTTCATCCAAAACAAAATAGCTTGTTGTGTTTGTATTTTAAATAATTTTAAAGATTCCTTTTACAACAAAAGAATTGTTGAAAGGTTTTAAAGTCAAATGCCCATGAAAGCACTTCAGTAATCCTAGAAATAAATGAACACTTCTACATTTTTAATGTAGATTTAGCAAAGTCTATTTACTGAAAAAGCAAATCATATTCAGGAATAATATAAGCAGTGGTTTTATTCATTTGTATTAAGCAACTAAAAGTGGCTGAGTTGTGCCTAAGACTACTCCAGCATATATTTCTGAGGTAAATGCCATTGATTCTATTAATTTTCTTAGCACTTTCTGACCATTTTGATGTGTTTAAGTATAATAAATGTCTAATTGCCTGCAGAGGTTGACAATCATCAACAATCAAACAGTGCAATATTATACTGTTGGCTGGCTTTTTTCCACATTGAAAATGCATCAATAATTCAGTGCAATCTAGCAGGGAAAAAGGATCAGGTAAATTTTTGCAGATAGGTTCTCCTTTCATAGCACAGTCAGTTCTACTAAATAAACAGTATGAAATCCAATCCCCTAAGTCTCAGACCTTCTCTTTATGATCACAAAGTCATATTTCTTCCCAAAATTCAATCCTTTCTTAAGCCACATAGAAGTGTATCTCTTAAACAAGAAATCTGTGCTGTTTAGAAGAACAAACTTCCACCGAAACTGGCAGAAAATGTTGGTGAAAACATTCTTCTTTTAACAGCAAAACTGACAGTTCTGCAAGCTGCTAAGTTTCATTGCCAAGAATTAAGTGAAATAAAGCTTGAACATACAGCATACCTCAACAACAACATAGTGTAATTGGAAATACGTGCTGAGGAAGGAATGTCCAGATTAAGTTAAAATCCCTGCATTTCTGCACAGCCTTTGTAATTGCAATGCTCCTATTAGTCTGGATTTACCAGAGTGGTTGATTCATTTCCATTAAATCAGGCTTTAATTTTTTTTTTCCATTTAATAGCAGAAACATGTCTAGAAATTTAAATACAAATATCTTTATTCTCATTAGCAATTAGACTTTGTTAGATAAATTGCTAGCAACTACAAGGAGAGTCTGTAGATGAGAATTACCTAACTGCATTTGTTTCCATACTCTGCAAGGAATTAGATATTTACATTGAAAGATGTGTTAATTAGGAATCAGATTTAATAGTTCACAGGTTCTTCAAGTTTAGAAATTTACAGCATCTCATAAGGTCAATAAATATTAATATCTGCATTTTATAGAATGGCAAACAAAGAGAAAAAAATTATGTATAAATGTAACTTTTCATAGAATCATAAAATCATAGAATGGTAGGGGTTGGAAGGGACCTTCAGAGATCATCCAGTCCAATCCCCCTGTAGAAGCAAATACATCTAGATCAAGTCACATAGGTACATATCCAGGTGAGTCTTGAAGACCTTGAAGGAAGGAGACTCCACACCATCCCTGGGCAGCCTGTGCCAGGGCTCCCTCACCTCACAGTGAAACAATTTTTTCTTATAGTTAAATGGAACTTTTTGTGTTCCAGCTTCATCCCATTACCCCTTGTCCTGTTGCTAGCTACTATAGGAAAAAGGGATGTCCCAACCTCCTGACATCCACTCTTTAGATATTTGTAAATATTAATGAGATCCCCCCTCAGTCTCCTCTTTTCTAGACTAAACAGTCCCAATTCCTGCACATTTTCCTCTTATGACAGAACTTTTGATGAACTTGACTGTCACATAAGTACTTTCTGTTTCTCTGCTTAAATCCACTTCTTGTATTTTGAATGGCAAGCTGAGTTTTTTGAGTGAAATAATTTAGCACTCAAGCCACAGCTAGTATGTGTGGGAAGGGGCTGAAGTTCAGATCTCTTAATAGTTCATTCCAAGGTAAAAATTAGGACCCTGTCATTTGTGATAGTAGGTTTGAATTCTTCTTGTATTATTTTCAAACACACAGTTTAAACTAAGCAGGAGAAAGTAATTTATGAAAGTCTAATGAAGAAAGTACAGTCTGACTGTCATTAGTATCCCCAGAAACATAACCTTCTGCCCGAGGAAACTGCAGAAAATGTGTACTTCAATTAATAAAGTTCCTACAGAAGTGCTGTGAATAAAATGAAATATTCACGCAGTTTCTGTTTTTTAGGATGCTTTTCGAAATCCCCAAGGTATCCTACTGGTGGCCAGAGGAAGGTTACACCCTGTGTGTTTTGGATATAGAAGCTCTGATTTAAGATGTGTATATGACATTGTTTATATCTTTGTTCTGAAACAAAGCATATTTGGGAGGAAGGCTGAATCATAGCACAAAGGTGAGTAATTACTATTGGTTTTACACTGCATTTTTACAAATGGCATCACCTTTTTCCACCATGGCTGCAGAAAGCATCATTCACCTTTCATTGTGAAAATGACAGGGAAAGTAAGTGGTGACTCAGGTGCCAGAGAAATCAGTTCTAAATATATCCTGTTGAAACAGTACATATTTGTCCAAGATGTGGGTGCATATGTCTCTTTTCCTCTCAACATCCTTTTTAGTCTACAGTTTTTCTACAAAATTAATGGAGAAACTCCTACTAAGTATTTACATCTTCCTTCTTTTATGGCAATGTGTTTTTTATCTGAGATATTGCTCCACCTAATTAATGATTAGCAAAGAAACATTCCACAGACCAGCAATTAAGAAGTAGTCTGGATAGATTTATAAGTAAAAACTAAGTAGATTGATGCACATTTGTTGCTGAGATTCAGTTGATCTGAGCCCTGTATCAACCTCATATGAATTTTTAAAACCAATACCTTCTAAGAAGAGCTAAAATTTAAGGTAACTAAGATGTCTCTGTCCCAATGTCTTCTGCAAAAAAGCTTAATGGCTTGACCAAGAGCTCTCTGGCAGCAAACTTGGACTTTTCCCAGTTTGGCTTCTTAAAACACAAGATAGTGCTCTATCTACAAGGAGCACAAGTACAAATTTTACCCAGAAGTTCATAATTTAGGATGACTTGTCTCCCTAATGAACAGAGCAGGGGTGAGAGAAGAGGGAAATCAAACCATTAGATTTACATTCTTACAGATAGCTAGAACCTGGAAGCAAATAACAGCCGAAAGTGTAACTATTTTGAAGTAATTTTCTTGTCTTTAGTGTGTTTGTTAAAGATTACAGGAATACAGGGCACAGCTCATCTCTTGTTGTTTAATGATGAGCTCAGTTGTTCTGCTCCTCTTTTTCATCTGCTGAGTACCACTACATTCTGTGAGCAATGCCAGTGATGCATGATGCTTGAATTAATGTCACCTTGACTCAGGCCATATGTCTCGGATTAGACATTTAGAGTTACAAGCAGCCATCCCATTCACCTGTACAGTGAAAAAGTAAGGTGTCCAGATAGATTAAAATGACAGATTAATGTTACAATGTGAGTGCTGATTACCTTGGACTCTATTAGGCTTTGTTGTTAAATTTCTAATGTAACTCTTCTGGTGAGCTCACTTATATGGGAAGAGATATGGGGCCAAATTCCAACCTTTTTAAAATACCAGTAAAGCCCATTTGTGGAGTTTCACCTGCCTAAATCTAATGAGAGAATTATATCTTTTTTTTAGTATTCAGTATTTACTTCCATCAAGACTAAATTCTCAAACATGTCTTCTTGTCATCTTGCAATAGGCAGACTTCCTTCAGTACAATGCAGTACACATTGATTTGTCACCAGATTAAGAGTTTCCTCTTCACTAGAATGCTTGAAGGCGTGAAGAGGTTGATATATAACTTCTTGACAAAGAGCACCCTGCATGATTTAAGGTCACGATCCAGAGGGGCTCTTGTCCCTTAAGGTTCAGAGTCATATATTTCTTCCTTTGGTCGGGAGGGGGCGCAGATGTATTCAAATAACTCTGCAGCATTTTGCTACCCAAAGTTGCTTTCTGTATGTTCTGAATCTGTGTGGAAAGAAGAGATGGAGTTCCCTGAAGCCTGAGGAAAGAAAGAGGTTCAAACTGCCCACACACCATGTGAAAGAGACGAAGCTTAGGCAGCTCAGGCTTCCATGGCCTTTCAGTTGTGACTGATAGAAAGACCAGTGGAAGTCATCACTGCACATGCATAAAGGCTGATGTGCTATCCATAAGTCCTGTTGTCTCTGATGATTATTACCTACCACCATCAATATTAACCTAGTCCTCATTCTAGAATGCCTTTAATTTATCTCAGGTATTATAGGGATTCCTAGGCATAGTTACACAACTTGAGAGATAAATTGAACTTCTACGTTCTATTCTTGAGTCATTTAAGACAAATAAAACAGCATAGGATTGGTGGGTTTACTGTAGGAGGTGATAGAAAGAAAAAGTTAACTTCTGATTTGAAAAGGTTTGGAAACCTTTTATTCATCTTCCTCTGTGGGATCTCAAGATTATTGCAAAGAAAAGACTATGGAGTTGCATTACGATTTCTCTGACAGTGTTATGTCACTATTGATCACAAAGAATGAGGAAGAAAGCTTGAAAAATTGAAAAATTTCAGCCTTACTTTGGGCAGTACAGTATGACATAAATATTTGTAATACGACATTTTAATGTTCATATCTTTAAATTCCGCAATTAAATAATCAAATAATGTGTCAAAACTTCTCATGACACATACTTCTTTCTTCTATTTTTCCTATTTCCTATCTTCCTTGCTTATCCAAGCATTGGTGCAGCTGGACATGAGGGTAAGAAAGAACAGCACCTTCTCCCAGCCACAAATCAGGAAAACAACCCAATCTGTTTGAAACCTGTTTGAAATTCCCTCTAAAACTAGTAGAATTTTAAATTTCTGCCTCACAATGCTACCTAAATATCTGGGTGTTGAAATAAGGACTTTATTCCCAGAACCAGACATTGATAACTAGATACTGGTAAAACACAGTCTGTGCCCTAAACCACAGGTTAAAATAATTAGCAGGGGAAAAAAACACCTATTATTATTCCTTTTTGACTGAAAAGAATTAATTTATCTGGTATCAGTCATGAACGTTGGAGCAGAACTGAAGTCTTCGTGCTGTGATTCTTTTTTCTGGTCAGGTAAAGAAAGAAATAAACTTGCAAATAAAGGCCTAAAAATACTGAATTGTATTACTTGGAGTAATCAGATTTCTGAGAGAACTGCTAGAAAAACAAATTTCAGTATAACATCAAGGAGCCTCTGAAATCAAAGACTGTTTTTCCATTTAGAAATCAAGATCTTTCTGTGGATTACTGAATATATATATTCTGTGAGTTACTGAATATATATGTGTGGAAAGGAAAATATTAGGACAAATGTTTGAGAATTTCTCAGACTCACTTGCTATAACTTTTTTCCCAACTTTTAGTGTTTAGTGTTTCCCTTTTTAGTGTTTAGAGTTCAGTGCCCAAGTTTTCTTAAACATTTGTAAGTTGATTCCTTAATGATATGTTCTTTTCCCATTTGTAAATGTAACAGTACCACTGCTGTCAATTGTTACTGGGTATGTGGAGTGAGATATATTTCCAGTGCTGCCCAGCATGTTCCAAAGGTTATTGTTAAGAAGACAACATTGATCTACTGTAATTGAATTTCAGATCAATGGTTGACATTTTAATGACAGACATAAAAATTTAGCACGTTCTATGAGAAATATGTTGCTAACCCCCTGTTTTGGATAAACTAAGTCACATACACTATAGTAATTACCTTTACATAATGGATTGTTTTTATCTAATTGCTGTACAGATCTTTAGAAGGTGAGGAATGCAGTAGCAGCATGACTCAGTTTTGTGGCTGAGCACTGGATTGAGGTGGACAAGGTGTTCCTTGAGGCAGAGAAAGCTGAGAAGAAGTTGAGAGACCCACTAGAAGCTGGCAGCTCTCATGAGGGAGGCTGACATGGAGGGTGACAAACGTGGAGGATTTGAACAGCCTCAGGTTGTGGCAGAAACCATAAACAGGTGAACAGGGCAGGAAGCAGGGCCTGGCGTGAGGCAGTAGCCAGCACAGGCCGACGAGTAGGCAGGGTGCTTGGGCTCTACGGGCTCGGCAAGGGAACGATGTTTTCCACCCAGATCAAAGCCAGAGCCATGACCTCTGCATGCTCAACACCTGCCATGCCTGAGGCGGCTGCCCAGACGGAACTACAAAAAGAACATGCCGTCATCCAGAGTCTGGGTCTGCAACCCAGGGTTGCAGAGCATGCCCTGCTCTCTATCCAGAACAAGGTGGAAGTAGTAAGCACTTTTCATGGCTTTGTATGCAGCTGCTTTTTGCTGGATAACAGGGAAGGGGGCTGCAGTGCTGCCTTGTAAGCAGTTCTCGAAGCTTCCCCTGGCTCTGAGGGGGAGTCACATCTAGCCCAGTCTAGGACAAACTGATGCCTCTGTGAATGGAGGCAGGGAAATCTGCACCAGAAGAGGATGTGGATGGAGTGGGATAAGATGGAGGTGACCAAGCAGATCCTAAAGTTGGAGAAGGAGGAAGGGAGGACTGGAGACCTGCCTCAGCCTACGGTGAGAGAACAGCTGTGCCCTTACACCCATGGAGGGCACTGGTGGGGCTGAGAGTTGCCCACAGCTGTGGGTGATTGTGGCCAGATGGGCAGGAAACTGTGCGGGAGGTGGCCATGACACAGGCCGTGCTGAAGTGCCCGTGGGCTGCAGAGCCCCACACGGGAGGGGAGAGGAGCTGCAGCCCTCGGGATGAACGCCCTTTGGAGCAGCCTGTGCAGGACTGTGGCGTGTGAGGGCCCCGTGCTGGAGCAGGGCAATGGTGAGGAGTCCTTCTGCCCTGAGGTGAGACGAGCGGTGGGAGCCATCAGTGAGGGACTGAGCGCAGCCCCCATTCCCGCCTCCTGCGCTGCTGAGGGGAGCTGAGGGGGAGTGAATGTGGGCAGAGGGGAGGGGCAGGAGAAGGGAGTCTGAAAGGGCTACTCGTGCTCTTCATTGTCACTGTACTCTCTATTATTTTCAGTTGAATATTTCTGTTTGTTATGTTTTTGGTTGGTGAGCCCTCCCTGTCCTTAAGGGATTCCAAAGGCCCTCAGTACTTTTCCCCCTACTGTTGGGAGGGGGAGGAGTGAGCAAGTGGCTGACCATAATCTACAATAGCACTGCTGTGGAAGACGTACTCAGGTGGGAGAACTTCTCAGCTTAATGGCAGAGCTCTGGAAGGAGGTGAATAGGTTGCAGAGCACGAGGGAGAGTGAGAGCCTATTGGGACTGGACCTGCCAGTGAGCATATTCTGTGTAGACGAAATCCCCAAGAGTCATACACGTCCCTATTTACTGACTCCAGTCAGGACTTCTGGAACTTTCTCTCGTCTCAGTTCCAGGATTGGCTGAGACACCCATCAGATCCAAAGAAGTGGCACCAGGCCTTTCCCCACGATCTGACCCTCTCCATGTTGTTGTTTTCTGTAACCTTCTTTCTCCCCAGTTTCAGGAATGGTTGAGTCACCCATGAGATCAAGGGAGGCGATACCAACCTCCTTCCTGGACTTCTGCTCAGGGTGTTGTCTGGGCTCACAATAAAGTCACTTCGGTCTCATCCCTTACAGAACCATGGTTCAAATCCAACACAGCAATTCTTTTAATTCTTCTACCATGGTTGCATTTTAAAGAGAACTCACTGATTTTATCAACATTAATAACTCTGGCATTTATAACCAGGACACCTAAAACAGGGTGATAAAATCTTATTCATCAGTACATATTTACAGGTAAAGAGGCAAAGAATGCTTAGTCAGGTGAAGCAAAATGACCTTGCATTAGAACATAAACCAGTAATTATTGTTATTGGCAATGACAGAAGCAGAAGACTTGATAGTTCACTGACTTGATAAGGTATAAGAAATTACATATTCCAAGAGTTTATTAAAGAACTTTGATCTTTAATATGCCAGGCTTAGTCTCTGTTAGGGTCTAGTGACTGGGGAAATGAAGAAGCAAATCTAGTCTTTGTTATCCATTCAGTAGTAACTGTGTAAGATTTCACTTGTTTATTCCATCCCTTTCTCACAGCAAGAAAACAAAGAAACAAACAAGTAAAAAAGCCAACAAGAACCATGAAACGATAAAAATGTCACTATATGAATGTGTCATGCTTGTGATTGTGATACTCTTTGCAATTCAACCAGCAGTTTTAAAATACAACTACTATTCACCAGAATAATTTATTTTGGGATAAAAATCAAGGCTGCAGTAGGAAGGACAGAAGCACTACAGACTGGGAAAGCTTTGGTTTTTTAGAGTATGAGTGATCATTTTTCCTGTTTCCTGTGGATGAAATTTCAGTTCTGGTAATTGAAATACTGAGACTATTTTTGTGTTCACCCAGTGAATGGAACCCACAGGAGATGGGAACTTATATGGTCTTCTGCCTTGTTTTGTCAGAACAGATTGCAAAATATTCTTCAAGACTTGGTTATCATCTAGACTAGAAAACAGAATGCAAAACTTGTGTCCTTTTAGAAATCATCACTGGCACCTGTTGAGAGTGTATTTGAAATGGAACATCTGAGTCTTCCTCTCTTCTGAAACTACACTATCTGATGAGATACGACATTGATGTCTCCTGGTATTGACTGAGGAGCGATTTGTGGTAACAATAATAGATTCATCTTGACAACGTGTTATTCAATGTCAAAACCAAGCCCTTGGCTCTGTCTGGGGGGATGTGTCTGCTGCTTTGGGAAATAATCACCAGAGAGAGAGAGAGTCAGGGTTAAAGTGGGTGTAAATGTGTTTAGCAAGCTGATCTGGATGTTCTGATTGTTAATTCTCCCATTGCTTCAGCAGACTGGAACACTTAGTCTCGTGATGTGGAAAACCCCTGTGCATATAGCATCCACTAATTATAGAGAAAAAATAGATAAAAGCCCACAACCGTGGTATCACATGCACTGAATAGATGGGAATAATTACTTCCCTGAAACTACTTGCTAGCATTACTTGATATGTGGCTGGCCTTTGTCTAAGTCACTCATAACTCACCCTCAATTTGTTCTTCATGAGAACCTTTCCACCCCATTTCTGCACAACTGCTTTCTAGCAACTTGGCATTGTAGCTTGTCTTGTCTTTTTTGAACTTTATATGGTTCCTGTCAGCCCATGTCTCCAGTCTGTTGAGGTCGCTGAACAGCAGCCATATACTCCAGTGTATGAACAGAGGTCCACAATTCATGCACTTGCTGAAGGGACATCCATCTCATCATTAAGTAAAAAAGATGATAAACACTATCTGCTCCAGTACTGGCCCCTGAGGAGTGCCAATAGTGAGGAGCTACCAGCTGGTAGGGGAAGTAGCTCACATAAGAAGCAGAGAATCAATCCATAATTCCTTATAAAACTTGCAGATCACGCCAATAGAAATTGCTTCAAGTTCAACAAGGGAAATTGCAAAAGTCTGTATTCAGGGTAAACACCTGTATCACTGTGGGCTGGAAACCAATTGGCTGAATAGCAGTCCTGCTGTAAAAGAACCTGGTCTGAGAGTGGACATAGGCTTAAATATCAACCAACACAGTGGTCTCACAGTGACTAAAGGAAAACATATGCTAGATTATGGGAGATGAAGGCACTGTAGGGGATTATGGTACTGTTAGGGAGTATATGCCCATAAGACATAGGGACAGTATGGCAGGCAGACCAGGGGAAGGTGTTATCTCTCCCCACTCAACATTGGTAATGCTGCACCTGAGATACTGTATCTAATTTTGACCCTCCACTTCAGGAAAGATGTGGAGATACTGGAGAAGTTCCAGTGGACAGCTGAGAAGATGACTGGGGGCCTAGAGTGGATAACTTAGAGGAAAGATTGAGAAAACTGGGCTTATTTACTTTCATAAAGAGGAAGGTAAGAGAAAACCTAGTATCAATGTGTAACTATTTGTGCAGGAGTTAGGAAGATAATGAGGCCCAACTCTTCTCATTAAAACCAATATCAAAGGGGCAAAACCCACCAGCTATATATGTGTGTTCAGACTGGTCTCTGAGGAGAAAATATCACTAGAAAACTGGATTATATTGGAAAAAAATAACCCAGAGATGCTGTAGAATCTCTGTCCTTGAGACTTTCAAGATCCTGCTGAAAAAAAAACCCATGGCTAACCTGATTTAATCTTGAAAATATTGCTGCTTTACAAGGGTAATTGAACTATAGAACCTCCATGAGATCACTTCCAATCAAAATTTCCACTAGTTTTTCATTTTAAATAACACTGTAGTTATGAAAGTGTACTTTCCTTCTTAGCTTTCATTACTAAACAATTGGCACAACTTAGAGACTTTCTTGATCACATACTAGTCTTGAAAGTTTGCAAGTCCAGGCCAACCTTCAGGGAATTCTTAAAATAGAAAAGGCAACATCTGGTGTTTAGGAACATAAGAAAAAGATGGGCTTCTTTGCTCATCACATCTAATCCTTGTTATCATAGATGACCATGTAATGACTATATCTGACAGATTTGCTGCCTTTATTAACTGAAGATGCTGTCTACACTGTAATTCCCACAGGTGCAATATTGAGGTCTTCAGGATCACTGAGGCAGTACTACAGTTCATATAAAGTAACGCTCTGTTCTTAAGACTCTTCTTGCCTCCTAAATCTGATGGATTTGCTTTCTGTTCCTGCACAGATAAAAAGCATTCTAATTAAAGGCTTGAGAGCTACCTGCATTTGGTTAACCCACAGTGAGTTTTGTTCCACAAAGGCTTCCACTGTTTTTTCCAGGGAATCAGGTACCTTTTGCAGATATTCAGTGGTTATTTGCTTCTTCTTTACTTTCCAAAGAAATGTTTCAATATCTAATAAAGTTATTAATTCTTCCAAAGTCTCCATGCATTTCTAAAAAGCTCTTACAGATGAATGTCCAAAGTTGAAGCTCAACATCAATGCTATACTCAGATTCAAAACAAACTCACAATTTTAGAAGAGTACAGATCTTAATCCTGATTTGACCTTAGCAAAATTTTTCATTTCAGTAACCATACTCAATAGAACCGCTGTGCTCAATATCATCTACTTGGAGATCATTTATGTTCTACATTTTTCATCTGAGGCTTGGTGTTGTGAGACCTCATTGCATTTGAAAATCTAGTGCCTTGGTTGAACAAAGCTCTACAAAGTGTGTCAAGGTAAAAAGTTCACCTGCACACAAATATGACATGATATTTACTACACAGCAATACAGCAATTCCAGTTCTTTATTTGAATGAAAACAGAAATAAAACACGAAAAATGAGATTTGTATGACACTTAGATTTCCAAGTGACAGATACAGTGGGAAAACAGATAAAAAATATCATTTTGCAAATAATTATAGTGTATTGTTTGTCATGGGAACACCAGGGTTATATGTTTGGTTTAAGCTTAAAACAGGAAGAGAGAGGCATTTTTTCAAAAGAAAAATAACACTCAATTCTTCCTCTAATCCCTTTATGTTCACTTAGACCCCAAAACTGTGAAAATACACATGAAAAAAAAAATCTAACAATTTAGGCAAAGAATCTCAAGAGGATGACTAGTCACCTCTGTTACTATGCTTGTGCCCTTCAGGTGTTTTCTACAGATAGATGATAAGTAACTAGAATACAAGACTAATCCACCCTGTGTTATTTACTCTGTCATGCAGTGCTTTCTGGGGCATGTTTTCTTAGAAGATTGATTAGTCTATTTATTGTGCAAGCTTGAAAAATGCAGAATGATTAGACACAGTGTTTTTTTTTTTAATCTCACTCTTTACATCAACAGTGGTTAGTCCTCTTGGTACTGCCTGTAGTATTATGAAAGGTGAAGTTCAGTCACTAGTGTGAAAAAAAATTCTTGAAGGGCAATTTAACTGCATTATAATGAGGGTTGAGGAAAAAAAGAGCTTTCTACCTTCACTCAAGAAGTTTACAAAGAAAGTTACTCACGAAGGAAAAATGTGGTTTAATGCACAGAATATTGCTTGGTAGATCAACTACAACTTCCATTGGGTCCCAGGCTGCTCAGACTGAAGAGAGTGACCAAACTGTAACTTCATGGTATTTCAGGATGAGCTCACACAGATCCAAAAAATGGCTGATGATGTACCTGTGTTAATGTTGTATAGTAAGAAACATTTGGAAAAGGAAAGAAATCTGTAAACTGCATCTGAGATTGGAATTTCTTTGAAATATGAGCTTAAAATACTGGGGACTACCTTCTTAAATGTTGTCAATTTTATTTTCACACATGCAGGAGTACTTGTGCTGATTTAGTTTGGAGTTGTGTTTTCCACTTGCTCTCAAGGATCAGCTCTCTGTATTGGGTTTTTGACCAAGTAGGAATCTTGGACAACTATGTTAGTGAAGGCAATTAGCTGAGCTGTATCTGGAAAAATAAGGCAAACAGCTATATTCCTGCCTGAAAACCAAATTCCCACCCTTTGCCTTGGAAATACCACCAATGTTGTCTCAAAACTTGTGTTCTTTACCTGATGTGTGTAGACGCCAATTCACGTGCAGAGTGGAGATGTTTGCTTTCACGATGCAAATGTGCATGTACAGGTGCTTTTCTCAACATACCCAAGGTCTCGCAACAGTGATTACTTTTACACAAAACATGAACATATTCAATGCTTTAATACGTATGTATTGTTATTCTGCTATATGGCTGGTTAAAATGCCTTCATCTCAGATGTGAATTAGTATACATGCCTGGCCTGCTTTTCCCACTTTCATCATTTGAGTCAGTGCTGTATTTGGAGTTCACAGTCATGATCTCTCCCTTCTGGGATTGCCTTTCACGTGTTTTCATCTTGCTTTGGAATACCTAAGCAGTTCGTTGTGGTTGGCTAATCCAACTATTGATTGTTCACTTGAAGCCTCCACTTCTTGACAGACATACACAATGACACATTATTTCAAGATTAATTCTCCAACTTTCTGGATTTTAACAAAATTAATCTTTAACCTAGAACTTTTCTTCACTAACACTGGTAATCCAGGACTTTGTTTGTCAGTTAGTAAAGAGAGAGATAGCCAGAGTGGTTTTCATTTGCATAGTTTCCTCTTAGAGCTGACTGGGAAATGAATACTTAAAGATGCCATAAGGTCAATCTGCTTTCCAGGTCTGTCACTCCTCTCAAGGCAGAACTTTGAACTAGTAAACTTCTTGCAACTGTATTAACAATACTTATGCAAGGAGAGTCTAGAAATAAACCATCAGATGATGCTTAAAATAAAACTACTGAATCAACGCAATGTAACTGAGTTTCTCTTGGGAAAATATACTACTAGAATTTTCACTGATATGCTTTCTGTCTAAAACATAAGTATGGAGTAAATAAGAAATGAAGCATTTGCTCATTCCTGGAAGATGGGGTAACAGGAGTTGTGACCTGTACTGTGCCTTAAAAATTATGGCTACTGCTTGCCACTAAAAGTCTATTCCAAGCAGACAAAATTCTACATCTGGGTCAGGGAAACGTAGAGGACTTAATAGGAGAAATACACTATCCAGCTTTTCAGAGAGCTGTTGGAGAGCATACCAGGAGTGAAAGGGCACAGCCCAGAGGACTCCTTCTTTCATAGATCTCTCAATGAAAGACAGTTGAAAGATGTCAGTACAAGCTTATTAGATTTATTCTGCTCCATCATTTCTCAGTAGAGAGGGATGGATTTTTCTCATTGCCTTTCATACATATATTCCTAGTACTAAATGTACAGAGTGGGCTTCAAAAGCATGAGAATATCTTACAGTAGATGACAGCATACACTGGCACACTCTAATGTCTAATTCCAGCTCCAATCGGTTTAATATGCCTTGCTGATCAAAATGTTATTATCATGATGCAAAGAGAAAAAAAGGAGGAGGAAGTGCCATGGAATGACTGAATCTGATCCCATCAGGGGTTATGAAAAGAGAGATCAATGCCTTAAGCGAGCTGCACAGCACACAAGTGGAGCTTTAATAATTTCTCGCGGCTCCAGGTTTGGACTTGGTCTCAGTTAACAATGGTGAAGACAGCAGTAGAAAAATCCTATGTCCTGTCCCTGTTAATTTGTATATAGAAATACATCCACATTGGGAGGTTTAGACTGGTTATTAGGAAAAATTTCCTTACTGAAAGGGTTGTCAAGACCTGGCACATGTTGCCCAGGGAAGCGTTGGATCACCATCCCTGGATGTATTTAGAAGATGTGTTGATGTGGTACTGAGGGACATGATTTAGTGGTGGATGTGGCAGTGCTAAGTTCATGACTGGACTCAGTAATCCTAAAGATCTTTTTCAATCTAAACAATTCTCTGATTCTACATCCTGTTATATCCTGCTCCTCCAATACCTCAAGCATCTGACATCAAATTATGTAAGTATTTTAGAGAGCAGGAGCACAGACTACTACACAAGCATGAAGAAGCCCCATGCTTGATTTCAGCTCTACCACTCCCTTTTTACATTCTCTGACCTTGGTCACATTTTCCTTCCTGATATTTAACTTTTCACAGATACAGCAGAACCTTGTAAGCAGAGAGCTACAGTACATCATTTTTCTTTGTGAAGAAAAATTCAAAACATCTTTTCAGATATGGATAATAAAGACAATCTCTGTCAATAAAACAAGCAAAATCTCTTGAAAGTACAGATTGATAGGAATTTGCATCTTGCTTGATGATTCATTTGAGAGATGAAAGATTTTTTTGTTATAGGAAAAAAAGGCGAAACTACTGAAAAATAAACAAAAAAAAAGCCTCAGTCCAGGCTTCCTCTTCTTGAGCTCTAGAAAATAAAATATTCTGAACACTCCTTTTATCGGGCTCTCTTAAATGGAATAATTTAAGGGAAAAACAAACAGCAATTGTATGATTGTAAAGAGAAATTAGCATTTTGCTCAAAAGGAATGGCAATTAGCAATGATGACATTGTGATTTATACTAATTGAGATTAAGTCAGACAAAATGGCAACATTAGTAATCATTTGAAGTACTGTATTACTCATTATACTGTGCTTTGTAAACATCTCTCTTGAAATTAAAAAGTAATTAGTAGCATTTTAGTCATTTAACTCACTGTAATTAGGATTTTAGGGAAGCTACAGCCCTGCTGTTGGAAGCCTTTAAGGTTTTGAATTGAGGGAATGTGGTTTTTTTTTTTTTAATCAGCTTTTAGTGGTGTGTCATTTTCTGTGATCCAGAGAGGGGAATTGGAAGTAATAGGAAGGTATTCATTAGAGATGGCTTGGAATAGACATATGCACCTAACTTAGTATATTGATGTGAACTGACTGAGAGAAATGCTAATGGGATTACAAGGCCAAATCTAGATCTCAAATTAGTGTTGGTCTGGGCAATGAATAAGCAAAGTTGTTAATTCCAAGAGGAGCTAAGTATGGCCAGTGTGAAAGAGGTTGTTTTCTGGGGAGAACATGGGGCATGAAATTGTCCTTCTTACATAACATCCAGTAAAAGGAAGCATCCAAGTCATATATCCACCAACTGCTTTAAGCAGGCATTCATCTCTGAGGACAAGGTGTCCCCGCAGAACCAGCCCCAAGTTTACCCTTGAAAAGGTAAACTGGCAGAGTATGTGGGTGTGCTTGACACTCACTAGTGTGGGTAGTCAGCTAGTTCAAGGAAGGTGTGAAGCCCATACCCTAGTGTATCCCATTAACTTTCATGGGATGTTTTCCTGTTGACTGTGCTTCATGGCAGTGCATTAACAGGCTGTGAAAAGAAAAACATTCCTTTATTTTTGATTTATCTACATTATCCGTCTTGGAAAGGTTCTTAGTCCTCTGATATCACCTTAATGGTGAATGAGATCCCAATATTGTACTCATAGATATCTGGAAGGAAGCTACTAAAATAAACTTAGATGCATTAACTGGCACCAGATCTGAAACACCTGGCACCAAGAGCTTCAGTGTTTTACTGGATGACAGCTCCAGCCTCCATAGTCTGATGGCTGGTTGGTTTCTCCAAGAATGTATATGATCAGGCCATATTCAGCCACTTCAGCTGACAAGTTAGTCCCATTTTGGATTTAGAGATGACTGATAAAGGTATACTTTATACTAGACTTCACTTCCACTGCAAGTTACCAACAGGCTCCTAAAGCCATATACATCCAGCCTATGCTGGCTTTATGTTTCCCCTTTTTGTCTTGCAGTCAGTCTTGAGAATGTAATGGTCTGTGTTAGCCATAACGATCTGGAAGACAGGGATGGCCAGAGCAGGAAAACTATGTTTGTGAAAAAAAAATTTAGAAATGTGAAATATATTTAACTCCAATGCACAAAACAACCTCATCTGCTTCCAACGAAAGTGGGAAAACACAAAAAGACTACCCTACTAATAGTCCAGCAGCCACTGCAGCACTGCAAGAATATTGTTTAAGGAACTGACCCGCCTATGCGGGTTCCTATGCTACCTGATCTAGGTGACCTTGCTTCTGCAGGGGTGTTGGACTAGATGATCTCTAAAGGTCCCTTCCAACCCCTACCATTCTATGATTCTATGATTCTATGAATTCAAAGCAGGACCTTGAAACCCAAGTGCTGCACATCCAACTCAGACCTATTGGTTTAGGGAGATAAATGTTTTATTTTTCTCAGTCTCTCCTTTTGAGGTTCTTTCAGTGGTGCTAAATAATTTAGCGCTTGCTGGGGCAAGAAACTGACTCACTACTCTGAGTCATACACATGGGAGAGAAGAGTTCAGCATTTGCAAAATGGGACTTTGACAGGTCTCATTGTTGTGACTGAATGCCTGAGTAACAAAGATGTTGTTTAACAGGTCTGGCCTTCTTTCTGTCCCACTAGAAAATATGCAAGAAGCTCTAGATCACTAACTTCTGTTTCTAGTAAAAGAAATAGATATATTATCTGAGTCAAAACTGCAACTAGCTGTACTTAAAACATACTGGGATCTCAGTGTATATTAAATTGTATTAGGAAAAAACCCCTTAATTATAGGATTGTGGGAAGACAAGAGAGCTGAAAATCTAGTTTTGTCTGTCACCACAAACAGTATTAAAGATGACTCTGAAATGAAGATTCAGTCCCACTGTTATCATTAAAAAATAATCACAACAATGGAATTACAGTGGTTTGCTATTTTTTTCTTTTTAATTTCTAAAATGAAAATAGTGCTTGAGATGCTGGTATAAAGTATAACTGCCACATTTATATATATGTCTGTTTGTGAGGCACTAGAATTTATTAAAAATACACCCCAAAAGCATTGTGGTCCGTGTTTCTAACATAAGTAAAACACAACTTACAAAAAAGATATTTTCTTTTTCCCACAAATGTGTTGCAGAAAAGGAAGGGCAGAACAGGGCAAGACAAGACTGGGGAGGAAAGTTACTGTCAAGCTGGAGAGTGTCTGTTTTTACATGACTCTTAAGTGTAGCAACTGGAGTTTAGCAGCAGATTCACATAATAGTTGAAGCTGTACAACTGAGGTAGTGAGAAGCACAGAAAATAATCTATTCTAAGAATCCATATTCCCTCTCTTTACCAACTGGAATATTTTTACATTCTCTTTTTTCATCTGCAAGGCTTATTACTCCTGATCTACTTTTCACTGCCCCTGTATATGGCTTTAGTTCTTTTCCTTTGGTCAAATCTCAATGCTTTTGATTTGTCTTAAATCCCATACCTCCATTATGAAATCCTTGCACAATTTTCCTTCTTTTTATCTGTTTCTTCAGGGCATTTTTAGCTATTGGACAGAGTGGAAGGAAGAGAGTCTAATCTACGGAGCTCCCTGGTGCTGTATCACAAACTTATGCTATTCTCATTTTAGATGTGACTCCTTTTTATAATACTATTATCCTTTTATTTTTTATTCACAAGTTTTGGGTTTTTATCTACCTAAAATTCCAGTTTTCCCACTCCTGATACGAACTCTTGGATGACTTGTCATCAGTTTCAAATGTCATTTGTGCAGAACGAGACTCCTAATTAACAGTCAAAAAATTTACAGTAAGCTATAAGAATCATAGAATCATAGAATGGAAGGGGTTGTAAGGGACCTTTACAGATCATCTGGTCCAACTACCCTGCAGAATCAGGTCCACCTAGATCAGGTCACACAGGAACGTGTTCAGGTGGGTCTTGAAGACCTCCAAGGAAGGAGCCCCCACATCTTCCATGGGCAGCCTGTGCCAGGGCTCCCTCACCCTCACAGTGAAATAGTTTTTTCTTATGTTTAAATGGAACTTTTTGTGTTGCAGCTTCACCCATTACTCCTTGTCCTGTCACTAGATACAATAGAAAAAAGTGATGTTCCAACCTCCTGACATCCACCATTTATATACTGATAAATATTAATGAGATCCCTTCTCAGTCTCTTCTGTGGACTAAACAGCCTCAGGTCCTGCAGCCTTTCCTCATGAGGAAGATGCTCCAGTCCCCTGATCATCTTGATGGCTCTGTTTTAGACTCTCTCCAGCACTTCCCTGTTGCTTTTGAGCTGGGGAGCCCAGAACTGAACACGGGACTCCAGATGAGGCCTCGCCTTGACCTGCTGGCCACACTCTTCTTGATGCATCCCAGGATGCCATTGGCCTTCTTGCCCATGAGGGCACATTGCTGGCTCATGGTTAGTTTGTTGTCAACCAGCACTCCCAGGTCTCTTTCTGCAGAGCTGTTCTCCAGCAGTTCAACCCCCAGCCTGTACTGGTGCAAGGGGTTGTTCCTTCCCAGATGCAGGACTCTGCACTTGTCCTTGTGGAACCTCATGAGGTTCCTCTCTACCCAACTCTCAAGCTGGTCGAGATCCCGCTGAATGGCACCACAGCCTTCTGGTGAATCAGCCATTCTTCCCTGTTTGGTGTAATCAGCCAACTTGCTGAGGGTCACTCTGTCCCCTCATCCAGGTGGTTGGTGAAGATGTTGAACAAGACTGGCCCCAGAATCGATTCTTGTGAAACTCCACTGGCCACAGGCCTCCAGCTCAATTCTGTGCCATTGATCGCCACCCTCTGGGCTCTGTCATTCAGCCAGCTCTCGATCCATCTCACTGTCCACTCATCCAAGCCACACTGCCTGAGCTTTCTGATGAGGATGTTATGGGAGATAGTATCAAAAGCCCTGCTGAAGTCAAGGTAGATGACATCCACCGTTCTCTCCTCATCTAGCCAGCCAGTTATTCCCTGGTAGAAGGCATCAGGTTGGTCAGACAGGATTTCACCTTGGTGAATCCATGTTGACTCCCCCTGATAAACATCTTCTTCATATGTTTAGTGAACACACTCAGGATGAGCTGTTCCATCACCTTTCCAGGGTTGGAGATGAGGCCGACTGGCCCGTAGTTTCCTGGGTCATTACTTAGTTACTTAGTTACTGTAATAGACTTCACTACTCCTCTCCACAGGATTCAGGGGAGTTTCTGCTCCAGCACACCTCCTCTCCTTCCCCACTGCAGTTGGAGTCCGCCTGGCTGCTTCTCTCTCTGTTCCAAGTCCTTGCACCATCACCAACTGGAAAAAAAAACAAAAAAGGAAACAAGAAAAAGGAACAGAAAGAAGCCTCCTGTTCCGACTTCTTTTTAAAAAGTGATTGTGGAGGCATCTAATTGGCTCAGCCTCAGGAGTGGGTCTGGCTGAGAGCTGGGGAGAGTTTTGAGCAACTTCTCATAGGAGCCATCTTTACAGCCTCTTCCCCCTTACCAGAATCAGCACCATGTCAAACCAAGACACTTCTGAAAGATTGCCTTTCTGGAAAAGTGCAGCAAAATCTGTGAAAGTTTGCTGCTTTCTATGTATAGTAAGCAGCCAATTACCACACCACACAGCTGGAACCAGCTTTGGAAAGAAGATTCACTCAGTAATGGATTAAATCTGTCTCTCTGTTAATGTGTGCCTTATCCATCTGTGAGAATGTGCCTGTCTTTAGCTGGGGGGCTTTGTATAGAAACATAATGTCAGGAAGACAAAGGCTTTATGACTCATTAGGGTCATTCCTCAGGATAAAGTATTTGGTAGTTAGCATATTGATAGTGCATTGGAATTAATGAAGGCTGCTGTACCACTTTAATTGACACCATTTGTTTCTGTAATCACTAGTGATTCTACTGTCCAGATTGGTCTACTACTTCCTGAAGCTCCATTAAAATACTTCCTTTCTGCTGCACAGGTGGTTTCTTTTCTCCCTTTTCCTTCGTCTGCTAAAGACAAGAATAATTGGCAACTTACTACGTAAATAATGAATATAGAGGAAGATGGCCCCTGGTTCACTCATGGTCTTTAAATCAAGCCATTTCCTTCTCAGAAGTAGCATTCTTGTAATTGCCATTGTGCCAGTTAACCAAGGGTTCAGCTTCCTTTTGGCGCTTGTGAGTAAAAGTGCCAAATTCATTTAGCAGTTGCCAAATATGGACAAACGCACAGAGAGCAGATCTGGATACAATGCCTAAGTCGGGAACATTTCTAGGTCAGCTTTGCTTTACTTCTGTCAAGGAACAAATGGTGCAGTCTGTATTCCAGTGGGTACTCCAGTCTCTTCAGGTTTGAAGTCGACAAGTCTTCCCAGGAAACAGTTATTCGAAAGAGACTGGAAGGAACTGTTTCTATGTTACTTTAAAAGAAATACCCCCCACACTCCCAAAACTATCTCTCTCTTGAAAAAGGGCTTTAAATAAGGCTTGGGAAGGACGTATGTATGACAGGGTTTAGGCCTTTAAGCAGAAATAAGGGAGTGAACTGGATTTAAAGAACACTCCTTCCCAGGCCCTAAATGACTATCCTAAGATTGTAGTTATTTCTTTAGAACAGCCAATTTCATGAGACCTCCATTATACTAAACTTTTTTTTTCATTACCTGTAAAATTTATTGTTAGTCTACTGCACACAATGTAATTACTCTGCAATTACAGTGATGTTAAAAATTGTAAATCAGGCAATTAACCTTGTGACTACAGGAGTCTGCAGTCAGTACAAGTAGCAAAACATGTTAGTTCAGAATAATGACACTGCTATTGCACCAAGTATGAAACTCGTGGGATAATGATGAAGAATTTACTTCTGTAGTTAACCTCCCTGTTACATGAATTAGCTGCAATTGCTGATATAAAAAAAATATGTATCCATTATATAATTACATAGCAGTTGAGGAAAAAAAAATTCTCACTAATTTAAGATTCGGGGACACACTCTTACAACCTGATTTACCTAGTAAAGCTGATTCCAAAACTCAGAATCAATCAAGAATCCTCAAGAGAATCCTGAGAGCATTTTTAAGACCTTGCAACACTTTCAAAGATTAGGACTCTATGTTTCTTTCCAAAATTTCAGATAGGTGGACACAATATATATTATTGACTTTAGACAGCAGCTCAGACCACAATGTGCCGTCAACTCTACCTTGGCTCAACTGCCTATGTCATCTCAGAGAAAAGATGAATTTTCTGTTCTTCTTTGCATAAAAATTCAAAGCAGAAAGAAAAGATGTGTCTGGAAATTCCAGATGGATAGTAGCACTAAAAGAGTCAGATACTGATCCCTAGCTCAGTTGTATATTTCAGGAGATAAACATTTTATTAATTCTGTGCTAATTCCTTCTATTATTTCACACAAAACAACACAGATAAGTGGAAGGAATTTCTCCCACGGCAGAGAAGTCAGATATTGGAACTTAGAACTAAGTACAAACTAATGAGTTTATACCAGATTGAAGAAGTGGCAGTATAAAGGTGTCAAGACATTCTTCAGGAAGTCTGGCCCACCTGTTTCAGAGTAAAGTTCTGTTATCAGGAAACTCTATACGGCTCTTTGCTTTAAAAATCTCTCTCCACTGGTTGAACAGAACTACTGATACTGGTGCAGCACAACTGCAGCTGCTTGCACTTATATCCTGTTCCCAAGTCAAAATCTCATAGATTAGGAAGTTGAGGTTGCTTTATTAGCTATAATTAGGAAGGTAAACAACAAACAAGTAATTACACTTTGTCTCCCTAAGTTCCCTCTTCAGTTTTAATTTCTGAGTTCCTAGTTGGAAGTATTCATGACATGACTGTGTGTTGTTGCACAACTATCATTCTTCATTTAATTAGCAGCTGCATTCTAGTCATCAATAAAGCTTGATCTTGTATGACATAACCGAGAACAAATATGTTCTTTTAAAATGAAAC
The DNA here is from genome assembly GCF_028858725.1 of Colius striatus. Lineage (NCBI taxonomy): Eukaryota > Metazoa > Chordata > Aves > Coliiformes > Coliidae > Colius > Colius striatus. The sequence continues at coordinate 8,366,090 of NC_084764.1, forward strand.
ACAAATAACAGCAAGTACTCTTAGTCAGTAAAACTCTAACTATTTTCCAAAAGAATTTCCCTATTTTCTCTTGGGGAAATTGAGGAACAGATTTGTGAGATTCATTTGCAAGGTTTTCAAGAATGGCAATAACATCAAGTGGCAGAGCCAGGAAAAAAGCTCTGTCTTGACTTCAACAGCAATATTTTGTTTACTAGTATTCATTATAAAGATATGTTATTAAATATTCTGTTCAAAAGCAACAGTAAGTGTATCAATATTAAATAAGAAGAAATATTTAAGAAAACTAGAACTTATCCAAATTCTGAATTCTCTGTGTCTTGTCCATAGTCAATGATGGTAGCAACATCCAAAGACAGTCATTTATTTTACATTAAGTACTCTGTGCTTTTGACAGCAAAATTTATTTGAATGAGGTCTAATCCCTTAATAATCTAGGAATCTGATGGAAATGAATGTTTAATGGAGTCTTTCTAATCACAGTCAAGATCGGAGAAGGATGAAGCTCTCCATCTTTCCATAGACAAGAGACTCCTCAATCTAAAAAGTCATTTAAATTTTTTCTAGTACCTCCTACCAATCATAACACAGAACACTGCAAACAACCTTTAACAAAGATATTTAGTTTCTTTGTGTTATGGACTTCCACTACATCTTGTTAAAAAAGCGCATCCCATTATACACTAATTTAATAACTGATGATGGCAGAAAACCCATGAGGGGTAATTTGTCAGGTGAATATGCAGGATTAAACACAGCTAGAATAAAAGGATGGTAAATTTGAAAACACAATCAAAGGTGTAAAAAAAGTGTAGATTAACAGTACTTTTGAATTTTACTTACTCTGGGACACTTGGAAGGATGTACACAGGGTGACTTACAACTGTTGGAGTTATTTAAAGAATAACTTCATATAACATCCTTGACTTGGAAGATATTTTAAAAGTGATAGGCCAAGGATTATGTCCCAAAAATACAGGTCCTTGGAGAAGACCTGAAATATTTTAAGCTTTAGCAGGTTTTTGTGTAGAAAGATTAAGGCAAACAGATGAGGACTTTTCTCTAAAACACCTTTATTCTTGAAAAGCACTGTTCAGCTAAGAAATAGTCTTTTCATTACCTCAAAAAGCACACATTAGCCCTTTCCACAAGCTGAAATGAATTCAAGTCTTCTGGGGAATGTAACTGAAAACCCCATCTAGAAAAAGTTAAATGGCATTTTCTTCCATAGAAAGCTAAAGACGTGAAACTTGTGCATGGAACCTTCAAAAAAGGAAGAAGATAGTTAAAAACATGTGGTTAATTGTGACACTGAACTGTGTGGATACTGGCAAAAAGATATAAACCAGTGGAGGAAAGATATAAACCAGAGGAACAAAGGATGGAAGAAAATGAGTGATTGTCTTTGCAGGATGTTGACACAGCACAGATGGCCTGGAGGACATATCTGAGAAAGGAAAAAGGAAGAAAAATAAGTTTTTGGGGTAGTGGTGGGTCATAGAGAGAATTGAGCCACTTCAGAATCAGAATAAGAAAGAAAGAGAAAGGTAAATTAAAAAGGGCACATGTATTAGATTGCACCTGCTTGGCATAGGCAATGCCTTCTCTTTAAGAAGCTGTCTCCCACTATGAATATGCAGTCGCTTTTCCCAGTCTACTGTCACAGAATTGTTTCAGTGGCAAGGGTAATGACTGTTTTTAAACCTCCCATGCCTTGGAGCTCAGCAGCTAGGAAGCCATACAGCTTTTCTTACATTGCCTTCTTGTAAAGCCACAGCAATTCACAGACACTGATTGACTTTATTTTATTTTTGTAGCAGGGCCTAAGGTAAACAGTGCCTCAGCTGTGCAGGGATGTGCTGGACTTCTTGCTTGTTTTCCTATGTTTTATTGATTAAAACAGCAGGAGCAGCCTCTTGGCACAACCCCTTCAGTGAGCTGCTCAACCTAGTAATGGCTTGAAATCTATGAATTACTGGCCAAGAAAATATATGACATGGGTGTTAGACAAGGAGAAATGATATTTAATAATTTTCAAATATATTTTCTTTCCCTTTCTCACCACTTTTTCTATTGCCTTCCAAGCCACTGTGCTATGCAGCTCATGTGATTATCTGATTAACTGGCAAAAGCAAATTTGGTGCTTGCCTTTTATTTATTTTAATTCTCAGAGAAAATATATGAGTTTTTGAAGTAAATAAATCATTGCTTTTATTCTTTAAAATAAGCTAAAGATTGCAGCCACTTATTCACCTCTTCTTCTGTTGCCCAGGGATAGTCCTTTGATGGACAACTCCTTAGAAATTCAGTAGGAGGCAGAGGAAAATAAGAAGTCCTTTCCATATCTTTGTTACTATGATAAAAAGGTGCAGATACTGAAAAGAAGCTGCTCAAAGAGCCAAACAGAAATAAGGAAATCATAGAAAAGAACATTACCAGTTTTCGTAAACAAACTCTTCTTAAAAACATAAATCCTGTACATTTCTTTTGAACACTGAATAACTTTCTTAAGTCTAAGATTTAGTTGTTTGGAAGCTGTTTTTTTTTCCAGACAGCTGGAAGGAACTACCTTACCCTTCTCCCCAGAGTCCCACTTCTTGTTCAGTTTTGCTGCTGCACCTTTGATTTATCACCTGCTAAAATGGGGAAAGAATGGAATACAGTTCCTGAGGCCAGAATCAATACATGTTTCATGCTGAGTGGCAATGGAGTAAAACTTTGGGGAACAAATGTCATCAAAAATGTTTGTGTTGGAATGGTTTCCTTATTGTAAAGTACATTTTCGTCTTTAAAATGGGGATTTCCTAAATGCATTGAAAAACTTGCAATATTGTAAAAATTTGTATACGATAAAACTCAGTTTTTAAAATCAGAAAGATTTGAAGAAATCTACAGTATAGAAGGAAAATACTGTGTGGTTGTTTTTAGGAAACATTTTCAAGTATTTTATTTGTATCTGTAGCTAAGCTGTGAGAACCACAGATGTATTTTTTTTCCATGAAAGCTTTATAGGCCTGACTGTGGTATAAGTACAGCAAAAGTCCAAAGTTTGAAATCCTTATTCACTGATATTCCTCCCATGACTTGCAATACTGTGGCTTTTGCGGGCCAAGGCCTCCATAGATGCTCCATTAACAGCAATATCAAGGTTCAGTGTCTCGACCCCTATTATACATTCTGCTCCCATTAAGTCTTCTCTGAACTTTGCCCTTCACTAAAAATGGGAGCCACCACATCATTTAATGTTTTGGATTTTTTTTTTCCTTCAATGCCATCTAGAGAGTTTCTACATGTTTCCCTTGTCTTTTGCTCATCTTTTATATATGCCAAATACTCTGAAAACTCTTTTTAAGAACTGTTCTCCTTAGATCACATCTGAGTCAAACTGCAGAATGGCTTCAGTTTGTCTGTCAGCTACACGGATTCTCTACCTATGTTGGTTAATTTGCTTTCCCATCCAATTCTTTACACATGAAATGAAATAAAACTGTCCCGGTTTTGTTCCCTTTCTTTTGTTCATTTTCTTTTCATCATCTCCTGTATGTTACCTCCACTGTGTGTTTCCAGATCACAAGAACTTTAGAAGAGTGGTCTTTATATTTTGTAAGTAGTACTGAGCGTACTAGAAGCTCTTATAAATTAAAAAAAGAAAACAGAATTTCAATCTTCTAACATGGCTGAGAATATATAACCATATGTTTTATTCCTTCTTCAGAGAGACAGGGAGAAACTAGGATTGAACCAAATGTGATTAAAGTTTCAGTGGATTCATTTGCCAGAGTGTATCCATATATGTACACACACATACGTGTTATAGTTCCCATACATTTCTACTCAGATGCAGTTTTTGAAGTGGAATAGAAGTCCATATGCTAATTTTTAAATGATGAGAGAACCATTATCATGTACACTCATAGAAAGATCCAGTTTAGTGAAGAACTCAAGAGAAGCTACAGTAACAGTTGTACTAGCTTTTCCATGTGATATTCCACAGCATTTGACAGATACAGAGAAAGATCAAAACATTCGGCCGTTATAGCACAGACTGAAGCAGGGAACCAAATCTAGTCACAAATCATCTTTTTAGTCCTGAAACTTTATTTCTTCTAGTTTCAGATAAACTTCTTGAACAGAAAAGCTTCTTAGTGGACTGAATATCATTCCTGTCAGAAAATCTGTGAAGCCTGTGTTCTCTAAAATGCACTACATGGATGATAAAAATGAATAATGGGGAAAAAAAACAGTCGTTACATGCAAGCAGCAGAATGCATGACCATTCTAATCTCTAAAACAGAACTCACAAAGAATCTTAACAGAACAAACCATAAAATGTGACTTTAACTTCAACTTTATCATCAGCCATAACAAAATGGTAAACCCCTGCAGGACCTTGACCTGTGAAAATGGCAGATTCCACTTCATACATGTCCCTTGACTCTTCAGGTAGAAAATATTCTTAGCTTTCAGGTAGAAATTTGTTTGTGACAGACTGATCTGATCAAATACCACACCCTTTGCTGGACTGGATGGTGCCTTTTAGCACAATTTCATGAAGCATGCATGAAAGCAAATTTGGAGTTTACAAATTAAAAAAAATGGTGCTCACCAGTACTTTCTGTGGATTTTACCATTTACTGAAATGCTTAAAGTAACTTAGTCCCTTAAGAATGGAATTTGAGGGTGGTGTTTATATGAGAGATTTTTGGAAATGAAAACACTAGATGATCTTTCAAGGTCCCTTCCAACCCTTAAGATTCTGTGATTCTGTGAAACTACATTTAAAATTGGCATAACTATGCTTTAGTTTTGGAAGTGTCTTGCTCGTCTCCTCTTTAAAGAATCTTTAAAGACATCAAGGTTTCCAACAGTAATTTCCAATTGGTAGTTCCAACATCTAGCCAAAGATTCTCTGTTCTCTTCCACAAAACAGAAAGTTCTCAGCATTCTGTAGTTTATGGGACAATATTTTAAAAAAATATTCTATGAAACCTGGGAATCTGAAGCAAACAATGTGCTTATAATTTTCTGGAAATTAAAAATAATCTTTTGATTCACGCAGTTGCAAATTAAAAACCTTTTTTGCCTCCCCCAGCTTTTATCTTTTTTGATGTTCTCTTAGTAAAAAAATGTCTGTTTCTAAGAAAAGTAGGTAATTTGAAAAAAATTTCTAAGTAACATTTTTTTCAGTCAAACTAAGGACATGATATTCTCCAGCTCTCTTACCCCACACTTCACATGCACTGAGTTGACTAAAATAATTCCAAAGAAAATAGAGTCTGTCTTTCTTGAGCTATTTCCCCAAGGCCAAAAAAGGTGTTTTATCTAAATGAACACAAATAATTACATAATGAAAAAAAAAAAAATCATAGTTTCTTTTATTAAATTTGAACTGATCATTTCTGACTGCTCTGATGGTATTTTCTTAAGAGAATAATCTGTAGACATTATCATTGTTCAGGGGAAACTTCTACTTTTCCTTTCCCTTCTTAGCATTGGAACTCTCTTTAGTGCATTTACTAAATAGTGAGATGAAGATTAAATATGTTAATTTTTCTTAGTGAATAAAATTATGGTTTATACAAATCACATTTTTTGCTTCTTCACATGACACTCAGGGACTTGAAATAAAACTCCCAAATAAAATAGATTTATTTCTGAAAATGATAGAATATAACTCCAAATTAAATTTAATTTATATTTGGATTAAGCATATCACTGAAATTCAGTGTGAGGTTATTAAAAGCTTTGATCATCATTCTGACAGTAACCACTGATATACTGGGAAGGGAGAAATTCAAGCCAGGCTGATTTTTTTAACATTGACTCTAATATATTTTTACCCAAAATAGAAAAAGGGATGGAAAGTATTCAATCTGGTGTTTGGATCAAAGTACGCTTGTACAAGAAAATCTAAAGACATTTTTATAAGACTTAAAGAAGCAGTGAAGAAAAACCCCAATCCCATATACACACAGTATATCAACATCATAATGACATAGAAAAATAATGTGGAATTTCAAAATTATTGTTTTAATTTTTATGTAACACAAACAAAGGAATAATCAATTTCAGTCTGTGCCACAGCTAAATGAAACAATTTTGCATCCTTTAGGCTACATCTACATTGTTCTTGTTATCTGCTTTGGGGAATAATTGCTATTTTCCCCAGCCAATTATTCCAGAGCACTGTGCATCCACTCCATTCTTGGCTATGCCCTTTCTAAAACTGATCCACTACATCTACACTACACAGCACTTGGAGTATTGCTGGCTGAGAAGATCTTCCGGAAGCTACTGTGCCTGCTTATTGCAACCCTCCTCAGCATGTCACACCAACCATCTGTCTACCCTCATGTGCCACATGCCTGCACCACTGAGCTTTGAAAACAGCCATGTGGAGCTAAACTCTGCTCAGAGGTCCTGGGGACAGCAGGCTGCACCTCCAGCTGCCACTGCTGCATTCCTTGTGTGACAAGTGTTACCGTCTTGTCAGGTCTGCCACTGGGTCAACCTTATTGTCCTACAAGCAAGGTCAGTCTTAGTTATAGGACATCAATGATCCAGCTTTCTCTTTCAAAAATATCTTTGAAGAAGAAATGAAGCATGCAGTTGTGTGGAGATGCACAATATTGCACTGTCTCAAGGAGCCCCAACTTGGCCACGGGACTCTAGGCATGGTCTTCTCAATTGCTAAGAAGATGTATCACTTCTCTGGCTCACATTCACTTTGTGGTCCACCAGGGCACTTAGGTCTCTCTCTTCACAGATGTTTCAGACAGTCCCAGTTTTCCAGGCTTATTTCTTCCTGGTACCAGGACTTTGAAGTTGATTTTGGTGAAGTTCCTGAAGTTACTGTTAGTCCATTTCTCCAGTTCGTCCAAGTCACTCTGCTCCCTTCAACTTGGTGTAACGCTTGACCCCGTCATCCAGGTCATTAATGAAGAAAATCACAGTATTGGATCCTGGAGGAAATCCCAGATGAGTCACAGATCAGTAGCTGTGCTAGACTGTGAGATCCTTGTTTCACATGATATGTACATTAGCGTACAGCAGTCTGAAATCAGTCCTGAATCAGGTTGCTTTTACAAAGCCTATGCTATGTGTCTTAACTGTCTTCTTGTCTCCCAAGACACATCTGCTCTGTCCCTTGTTCTCTTAGTCCTCTTCAGGTAACCATCTGTTGGCTTATCTAGTTTGGAAGCCTCTTTGATCACTTCATTTGCTATGAGTAGTCCTTGCTCCTCAAAGGATCTGCCCAGGACACCACATTTACCCACTGGATGCTGCTTCCATTTGAACATTTCTCTAAGTCACAGGATTGATTAATAAGAGCACCACTACGCTACTTGCCCTTCACCTCTAGCCACTGTAGATAAACTCTAAGTTAACCCTGGCAGTGTTAGTGGTACCCATACAAAACAACAGCAAAGATAACAAATATTGCCAAACCTTGTCACTATTTCTGCAACTTCCTTGATCCTGGTCTCTGGCTAACAGCAACCCTGCTGAGATATGAGGTTGCCCCATCCAGCCTGGCCTTCAATACTTCCAGCAATAAGGCAGCCACAACCTCTCTGGGCAGGCTGTGGCAGGGCCTCACCACACTCACAGGGAAGAGCTTCTTCCTTATATCTAATCTAAATCTCCACTCTTTTAGTTTCAAGCCATTGCCTCTTGTCCTATCACTACACGCCCTGATAAAAGTCCCCCTCTGGATCTGGATTTCATGTCGGCCCCTTTAGGTACTGGAAGACTGCTGTGAGGTCTCCCAGGAACTTCTCCAGGCTGAATACTCCCAGCAATTTCAATCTGTCTCCATAGGAGAGGGGCTTCAGCTCTGGGATCTTTTTTGTGGCTTTCCTCTGGACTCACTCCAACAGATCCATGTCCTCAAGCTGGGAGCTACAGTGCTGCACATAGTACTAAGATGGGCTTGTGAGAGGCAGCTGGTAGCAGTTCCCTTGTATGCCACGCACTTACTAGGTATGAGCAGACTGTTTAATACCTCAATAAACTGTGGAATCAATACAAGAGTGGACCTGAGCATGTTAAAGCAAGTTCTTCTTAAAAACGATCACTAGTGAAATACCTAATATTGACATATAAACAGTCATTTTATGTTTTAGAGTTAACAAGCAATAAAATGAATGAGGCAGTTTAACTTTCTCTTGCAGAGACTGCTGTAGATTATCAGCAGAATTTTAATTAAGAAAAAAGTATGTAATACATCTATTATGCATTTTGCAGATATTCTTCAAAATACAAAAGCTATCAACATATTTACTATGTTCTGAGCTATCATTCTTACTGTCAATCATGAATATTGTGATAAAGTACCTTGCCAACAACTTAAAAAAAATGTCAGGCCTATTTAAAAGTCACAGATAGAGATCTTTTTTTTCCTTTTAGTGCCTCTCTTCATCAGTTCAGTTAAACCACAGCTCTAGACTTCATGGATCTGTAGTTTACCAGTGTTTAAAGTATTACGCAAGAATTTTGTTCCATTTTTACCAATGTCTCTGGCTAAAGATCCAGGTTATCTTCATTGGAATTCCTGGCAGGATTTTTTCATAAAATACTCCCTAACAAGTAAATTTCAAAATGAAGTGTTCTTTGGAGACCTCATAGCCTCCAAGTGCTCATTAAATTGCCATTTATACAATATGCTTCCTAACCACCAGGGTCACTTTGCTGTGAAGGTACATCACCGATGGAAAGCTGTAAATCTCAGTGAATATTTCACAGCCCACTCTGGCAATTAAAGTTTTAAATGGCATCTTCTCTGCTAGCCAATAAAAATGAGAATCAGAAGGCATCTGCGTGATGGCCCAGATAAAATGAGCCAACTGCTCTCCCATATTGTTTCATATTGAGAGAAAAAACACGTAGTAAACCAAAAGACAATATACATTGTTATGGCACCAGACTGTGCAGGATCAAAAAGTTCCGTGAAGTTCTATTATCTAATAGTGCAAAATACTTTCAAGAACTAATTTCAAACATAGTGAATTTCCTTATCATCTAAACATTCAGAGAATGACAATCCACTTTCTTTCTTTTTAAGAAATGTAGACTATTACTGTGATTCCCATTCTTACTGTGAAAGACCTTCATTGAAGTCAGCCTGGACAAGCTCTTCAGTGCTTCCATTTTCCACTAAATGGGATTGTACGATATTTCCAGATAAATGTAGAAGTTTTCAATCCACTGATGACGCACAATCACTCTTTGAAAGGGAATCTCCCCATTTTCGTAGCACTACCAAGATTATGAAACAATAAAGCTGTGTCCTTTTAAAGTATAGATAATATTAGTGAACCTTGGGTCTTCCCTTGGAGGAAACTCCATCATGCATGTGAAGAAAAAGACATTTTGTTGTGCCACTGAATAGTTAGAAGTTGCTGCAGACTTGAATGTTAGATGAGTAAAATCTACTTTTTCATATGTCTCTGCCACATATTGCATGCCATTGACTACACATGCATATATATGTGCTCCTAGCAGTGGTGACTGTAACCATGTTTTTGGAAAAGCAATTAAGCACTTACACTAAAAGTCAAGAAACAGTGTCATGAAATCGAATTTTTTATGCAGTTGTTATGATCACAAGCATCCAGGACTCTTTAAATCCTTTGAAGAATGCTTGCTGAACTACAAGACAAAAGGAATTCAGGAGATGAATTTAAATGTGGTAGTCAAATCCCTAATTGTTGAAAAACTTACTACTGCTCCTAGTGGCCAAAAATTGGAGAAATTTAGAAAAAAACTAGGAAGTATGATTTTACTTTATTTTAACATAAGAAAGTATAGGCTTCAATGGCACCTGTGAGTCATGTGGCAGGCTGACACAGACTATTCCTCAATTGTCTTTGTGCTTTTTGTGCAATATCACTCAATGTGGACATATCAGAGCAAAGAAGCAGCTAATTCAGCACTCATCCAACCTTTCTATGGTGGACCTTTATCTACCTCATTCCAGCAGCACGTTGGTGTGATATATGAGAGGATAATAAATACCCTAAGGAACAGCATTACTTGGAAAGAAGGCAGTTAAATTTGTTCTGGTGGTGTTGCATTGACCATTCATTGTCACATATTAACCTTCATCTAATTAATCTTTGTTTTTTTCTTGTGCATTGGACTTCTATAGTAACCTCTTCACGTGCTTGCTTCAGCAGCCTTTGGCTTCTTAGGGCTCAGGGAAATATGTCAGCAAAAGACTCCTAATGAATATTTTGGTTCTTCAGTTGTCTTTGTATAGAACAAGGTAAAAACTTTCTGACAAAACCCATCTCTTCTTTAAAGGTTGAAGACCACAAACATTTAGTCTAACACTATAGGTTCTCATGCTCTTGGAATATCCCAAGAGTTTACTAGTTTAATTTAACAGACCAGGAAAATTTTTGTATAGAACTATTTTTTCCCCCTCTCTGCACCTTTAAACTGCAAGACTGTAGAATTTCCTCTACCTCTCCATTCCTTGGTGGTAGTTCCTATGATGAAATAACTGATCTAAATTTTGTTACCATAGTGGCTATGACTGTATTAAACAGTGTCCAGTCTTGGAGCCTGACACTTGAGGATCACTAAATCTGCCATCTCCAAGCAGAAAGTAAAGGCTATCATTATCATTTAGTGTGACATTAAGTTAGCTGAACTTGCTCCTGTGTGAAAATGTTGTCTTTTGGGAATACTCAGAAATGATTGGAGAGAGAGAGAGAAAGAGGGAAGAAACTATTTGCAAAATGGTTAATCATTACTGCTTTTGCTTGCCTTTGAGCATTTGCACACATAATTTGGTAATTAGCAGATTTAATTGCTTTCTGACACTGAGGATTAAGCAGCCTGCCCTGCTCTCCACTCTCAGAGCCATTAGTGTGGATGTTGCTAAGGTCAATTGAGTACATTTCAGTCCTGTTTCTCATCAATTTCCCTTTTACTGAGTGAAGACTCCAGGATGCGTTAAGAACAGAGAACTTATCAAGGGTTTAGCCTAGTATTTACTGCCATTTGCACGTTGCTTTAATCAGTCTTGAAGCCACTAGAAGTTGGAAGAAAAATGCTGCTTTTACTGTGCTTTTCTGAATTTCTGCGGTTGGCTTATTGAACTGAAATTCCTTTTTACAGTGGTTATACCCACATGTATGCCTATGTGCCATGCTCCTTCGTAATATCTAATGCAAGTACTGGAGTTGAACATTGACTGGCTAAGCTTATTACAATAAATATCTATCTGGTGTTGAATTACACTGTAACAAGGACCGTTTTCCTTGTTCTAAAATATATGGAGGTATTATCAAAACACAAAGCACTGAAACAAATGCTTTCTGCTGGAATAAGACAGAACAGACGGTGTTTTAGTTTGACTCAAAAAAAAAACCCCAGGTTGAATTTGCACCAGGGAAAAATACAAAGGATTTATTATTTTGATGCACCATTTGAAGCAGCAAAGGCAAAACCACCAACAACAATATTCTTTGTTCATAGACAGAAAGGCAAAATTTGGGAAATTAAAAAAAAAAAAAAAAAAAAAATCTCTTTTTTTCGAGTGGAAAAGTGATTGGACCCTGGATCTGTAAAGGCTTGTTAAGGTTTTTTGAAGCAAAAAAATAATGAAAAATGGAAAAGAAAGAAAAGGCCATCTAGAACGTTTAAATGCAAAATTTCCATCTCTAGTTGCAAAAGTCCACAAATAGTAACCTGCTGGATTCTAGAGGAATATTCAAATCATCCCTTCTCTTCTTGCTCTAATTTCTATGCTCTTTGCTAGAATACTGTGGATTGTTTTGTTCAAAGAATGCTGATTTAAATGAGCTCAACTATATTTTTCACATACTTGCAAACGACCTGGAAAGGAGAATGAATAGTAAGGTGACTAAATTTACTCAGGACACTAGATTTTCAGAATAGTGTAAATGAGGACCATTATCACAGAATGATTTTCGTAAATCTTGATAAAACTCATAACACTTCATAAAACTTTATAAAACTCAGTGGATAATAAAATTAAAAATGAACTTTAGTGTAGATGGATATCAAATAACAACAAACAAAAACTAGATTTAGCTTTATATGTGAAATACTGGGTTCGGAGCTGACCATTGCCACTCAGGAGTGAGATCGTGGGGTTATGACAAACAGCTCCATAAAAGCATCAGTTCAGTATCTAGTAATTGTGAATATGCAATCAAATGTCAGAAATTATTAGAAAAGAAATATAGAACAAACTATGGTTTAAGCACTTTTTGAATACTTCGTGCAGAGTATAAGAAATAAATGATTACCCTGTTCTTACACTTCTCTCTAAGCATCTTTGTTGGCCATCATGGAGGACAGAACACATAATTAGATGATAATTTCCTTTCTCCCAGGACTTACCCACATTTATAACGTTATGTTTGGATATTTAGATTAATTTGCATACAGAATTATTTAAATTTACTTCAATGAGCAATGAAGAAAAGCTGAGGCACAAGTCACTACAGTAGTTGGCAATGAAATGAAGAGATACTGAAATAATTTTTAAACAGCCAGTAGAAATTTCAGCCCTGGGCATACTGTCTGATTAATGCAGCTTTGACCACAAGTCCTATGTCTCCAAACTAGACACATTTACATTATAATGTAACTTTTTTTCTGTTCTGCACTTTTGAGAAATGAGTTCAGGTGCATTAACTATCTGAATGATCCTTGTAACTGCCCCCATTGACTCTACTGGAAAAATTTCATGTTGGAACTTTCAGCATGTGGCCACTGTTCTACCAGTCTAGATGGAGGTTGTTGACTGGAGTTTGCTAGTAAGTTTCACAAGTTTGTATTTTGACAGTTCTTTAGCAGTGTCCAGGCTGTCCTAAGTTTAAGCCAGTTTTCAAGCTAATTTTGCAATGTAACTGAATAACACAGACTTCTGTGCAAGCTTGACTATGTGCAAAGGCACATTCTTTATAGTCCTTAACAAGATTGCTTTTACGTTGCTGAACTCATGCTTTAAACCATTGTCCTGGTTTAGGCCCATCAGGGAAGACCACCACGATTAGCCTCAAGTACCAAAGGCCTGAGGATTGCTAAAGGGCAGGGAGGGCTTAATTGCCACTTAAGGTCCAGGACCAAACAGACCAGGCTACTGGGCTTGGGGAAGAAAACAGAAAATAATTTAATGCAACACCAACTAAAGCATAACCATAAAACCTCCAAACGTAACCAAAATAAAACAACACAGAGTGGTACAGTGATGAAGAGTCCGACCAGCCCTTTAAGACCACCTTCTCCCCACCCCTCCCATCTTCCCAGGCTCAGAGTCCTGATCCCGGTATCTTTACCTCCTTCCCCTCTGAATAGCCTAGGGGAGCTGGGAGTGGGGGTTTCAGTCAGTCTATTCCTGATAGCTTCTGCTGTTTGTCACTCCTCAGGGCAGGTGTGCTCCGTGACAGTCCTCCCTGCAAGTCCGTGGGGTAACTCACACACGTCGGCCCTGCACAAGCTACTCCGGCGTGTATTTATCCCAAAAGCTGAAGCTCCTCTCTGCCTCTTGTGTGGGTCTGCTCTGTGGTGCGCAGGCTCCAGCACGGCCTGTGCCATGGCTGCATCCTCACACAGTCTCTTGTCCATCTGGGTGCGCTCACACGGAGCTGCTGGTGGCTCTCAGTCCTGCCATTGCCCTCCATAGGTTGCAGGGGTACAGCTGCGTTCTCACCACGGTTTGCAGAGTGCTCTCTGCTCCTCCTTCCTTCCTCCTTCTCTGACTGTGGGTTCCACGTGGTCGCCTCCATCTTGTATCACTCTTACACCTCCTGCCAGCACTTTGAATTCCTGTCCCTAAATAGTGATCACAGAGGTGCCAGATTGGCCCAGCCAGGCCGGAGGTGGGTCTGAACCCAGGAGCTGAAGGAGAGTCCAAGAACTCTTTACTGGGTCTTCACTGCAAACTCCTCCTCTTGTTACCAAGCAAAAGTTGCTCCTTGCTAAACCATGACAACCATAAATATAAAACTGGAGTTATGTTCCAAACAACTACCTTGTTAATAGATGTATTATGAATATGGAAGTTTTTGTCTTTCATTTTAGATATTGTCAAAGACAGGTTGTAGCCATGAGAAATACAGAGGCTGGTTCAGGATATTCTTATTTGTGACATATGAACACACATTCTTTCTCTATCCCACTCATCCACATACAGTTGTCTCTAAGAGGGAGGAACAACAACACTGGAAGAAAATTACCATGCAGAGCATTCAGAGATTCAGCTGATGTTACTATGAAATAGTTTGGTTTATTCCTATATATTTCATACATTACCATGTTTAAGGATGTTGACTTTTCCATAAGTGAGTGGTTTGATATTGTATCTTTGATCTTAACAATTTTGGTTTTGCTTTCAAATTTCATAATAGCACAAGATCTCCAAAACAAATTTTCAACCTTTTATGTGCAATTGGATGCATAATTCCTTGATTATTATTCTGATGATTATTATTATTATCCTATTAGCTTCTTCACCTTGAGCTAATATGACATTTGAGTGCTATGGGAAATCAATGGGGCAAAAATTTCTTTTGCTACCACAAACAATTACTGTTGATTTAGGTACAAAGACTAAATATCAGATGGATAGTATGGATAAGGAGATTAAAGAAAGAACAGTCATCTGTTATTGGATATCTGCTAAGTTGTTTGGATGTGGTCTGTAGGGAATGCAAAAGCTTGTTTATTGAGTGCATGTAACCTGAATAAAACTCACTTCAGTATAATTAGCTGTAGCCCCGCATCTGATACTATCTCTGTCCTTCAGACTTGACCAAAGCTGGTACATCGTCCTCTACTTCTATATTTACTGCCTAATTGTACATGCATACAGAGGTATATGCTTCCGTATCTCAAATCCTTCTATTAATTTGATTTTGTAACTCTTGTCACCTACTGATGAGAGGCACCATATGCCAGAAATAACACCCACATTCTGATCAGGAAGGTAATCTGCCATTTTCTCCCAAGAAAACTATGGAATTATCCTAAACAACATGAGTTAAGGAAGGCAGGGATTTTAAGGTGAATGAAATGGTATTTGGAGACTGTTTTGGAGGTTGTCGTGGTTTAGGCCCATCAGGGAACAAAGACCACGATTAGCCTCAAGTACCGAAGAGGCTGAGAATTGCTCAAGGGCAGGGAGGGCTTAATTGCCGCTTAAGGTTCAGGACAAAACAGACCAGGCTACTCGGTTTGGGGAAGAAAACAGAAAATAATTTAATGCAACATCAACTAAAACATACCCCCAAAAACCCAAAACATAACCAAAACGAAACAACCCAGAGGAATACGTCAATGAAGAGTCCAACCAGCTTTTTTTAAGAACACCTTCCCGCCACACCTCCCCTCTTCCCGGGCTCAGAGCCCTGATCCCGGGGTTTTTACCTTGCCCCCCCCTGAACGGTTCGGGGGGGCAGGCAGTGGAGGTCTCAGTCAGTCTGCTCCCAATAGCTTCTGCCGTCTGTCCCTCCTCAGGACGGGTGAACTCCACACCAGTCCTCCCTGCGAGTCCGTGGGGTAACTCACACGCATGGCAGCCCTGCACGGGCTGCTCCGACGTGCACCCATTCCAAAGGCTGCAGCTCCTCTGCCTCTCGTGTGGGGCTGCTCTGCAACGTGCAGGCTCTCCAGCACGGCCTGGGCCATGGCCGTCTCCCCACACAGTCCCTCGCCCGTCCGGGCTCACTCACATGGAGCTGCTGGTGGCTCTCAGTCCTGCCACGGATCTCCACAGGTTTCAGGGGCACAGCTTGCATTCTCGCCACGGCTTGCAGAAGGGTCTCCGGTCTACTGCTTCTCTTTCCTTCCTCCTTCTCTGGCTGAAGAGTCCGCGTGCTCGCCTCCATCTTGTATCCCTCTTACACCTCCTGACTCGCATTCCAAATTCCCGTCCCCTAAATAGTGATGGCAGAGGCGCCAGATTGGCCCAGCCGGGCCGGAGGTGGGTGTGAACCCAGGAGCCGGGGGAGGGTCCGCAAACTCTTTCTCGGGTCTTCACTGCAACCCGCTCCCCCTGTTACTAAGCCAAAAGCTGCTCCTTGCTAAACCAGAACAGAGGTCCCTCTGTTGTTTAATTTTGTTTTACCAGAATAAATTTTCTGAGGAACTTACACCTTCTGAGGTTTCCAGTTTATATTAAGAAAAATAAGATTAGAGATAATTTCAAATGTCATTTCCAGAGTACAGGTTTCCTATTGACTCCAAAAGTTTGAAGATAGCTGAAATAAATTTGACTGAGACTAGAGAATAAAACTTAAACTTGTGAATAAAGGTTTTCGTGGCCTCTCAGTTAAATCAAGAAACAGGCTGCCGAATGTTGTGGCTCTCCTCTTCCTCTGGGCCATGCCTGGGATCCTTGATTTCATTCAGCCAAATGCTCTATCTACAATTCGAGCTGAGAGAGACAAAGTGCAGAACTACAGTTGAGTTGTTGTCATGGTTTTGTGAGAAGATGCTTTTGTTTGGTAACAGGAGAGGGGGCTGCAGTGCTGCCCCATAAGCATTTCTTGAAGCTTCCCTTGGCTCTAAGGGGAAATCTCACATCCAACCCAGCCTGTTGTAGTGGTGCAAGCAATATTCATTCAAAGACAGAGAATCTAGGCAATGCATGTGCAGAGACATACACAAGCAACATCATGCAACCAACAGAGTTGACTGAAAGCCACCCTTCCTTTGCTAGCTATCTCCTTATATGCTGCTTCTGCCCATGTGATCAACCAGGGCCCAATTGATTAACTTGCAGGACCTGTTTCTGATAATTGGAAGTAGCTTGCCAGCTGCATTAACTTGCCCCTACCATCTTTATTCAAGCTGGCTGTTCCAAGCCACATTTGTGCCTACACCAGCCTGACAAGCTGTTGCTACTACTGTTTAAGGACGTTTGAAGGGTCTCACGGACCCTTCAGACTCCACTGTCTGAGAAGGAGGAAGGGGGAACAGTGCCGGACTGTTGTGTTTTGCCACCCATCAGCCTGTGGTGAGAGAGTGGCTGTGCCCTTACAACCCTAGGAGGGCACTGGTGGGACTGAGAGTCGGCTGAAGCTGAAGGTGATTGCAGCTGGACAGACTGGTAACTGTGTGGGAAGCGACCATGGCACAGGCCATGCTGGAGTGCCCATGGGCCACAGAGCCCCATATGAAAGGGGAGAAGAGCTGCAGTCCTCAGGATGAACACCCACCCAAGCGGCCTGTGCGGGACTGCGGCATGTGAGGGCCCTGCACTGGAGCAGGGCAATGGTGAGGACTCCTCCTGCCCTGAGATGAGACGAGCAGCGGAGAGCCATCGGTGAGAGACTGAGCACAGCCCCCATTCCCACCTCCTGCGCTGCTGAGGGAGCAGGTAAAGACACTGGGATGGGGGTGAGCGTGGGTAGAGGGGAGGGGAGGAGAAAGAGGGTCTGAAAGGGCTGCTATTGCTCTTCATCATCACGATGCTCTGGGTTGGTTTATGTTTGTTATGGCTTTGGGTTTGTGTTGAATGCAGTGAAGTTCTCTTTCCTTCCCCAAGTTGAACAGTGGCGTCTGTTTAGACAGGGACTGTTAAATGGAGAGTGAACACTCCCTGTCCCTGGAGATTGGTAGCAAATTGTGGATTGTGATTCCTTCTTCCTGAATGGGCCTAAACAATGACAGTTGTGAATCAGCTTCAGTGAGAATTCATCAGCTGCCAAAAAGTTTTCTCCCGAGGGCTTTTTTCCATAGCTGTGGTTCCTTGAGATAGGCTCAGTCTATGCCAGGCCCTAGTTTTATGGTAATTATCAGAATGGTAACAACCCTGTGGTTCAGAGGAACAAACTATTGTCTATTTCCTTTTCAGGGTGCACTTTTCCTTGAGACCCTTCTTGCCACCCTGCTGCAACTGCAGCACCAGGCTTTGTCTCCTTCCTAACCCTTGTCCTAATCCTAACCTGGTGCCCAATACCTCCCAGCTACTACTCAGAGGGAAAACAGATTAGGGGACATCTTTTTCAAACCTACCTCCCCTTTCGGAGGGTGGTTAATGCTGTCATTTACAGTTAGGGTTTTGAGAGACACAAAGTTTACCGCATGGAGATCAACAGTCTTCCATGTGCCTTAGTGGCATCTTTAAAGAGGTGACCTAAACTCTGTGAGGTCAAGTGCTTGATTGTGTATCTGTTTGGGTAATCCTTTTCATTCTTTTACATCCAGTTTCCTGTTTTCATTTGTGTTTGTGTTTTTTTCTAGAGACAGTGTATAAACTTTGCCTATGTGTTTGTGTTTTTTTCTGGAGACTGCTTATCAGCTTGGTCTATGTGTTTGTGTATTTGAAAAAGAGATACTCTGAGCAACAGGAAATATAGAAAAAGCTAGACATTATCTCTGAAATTTGATTTATTTGCACATAACAGAATCCTAAATGAAAAATATAATACCCTGTTTCTCTTACCAGCAGCTTAGAATGAAATTTTCTTCTCTGTTTTGCCATGTATTTTTTTCTTTTGAAATCAGAAACTGACTTCAGGTTTTCATAGTCCTTTTTCATTCCTGTTGAATGTGAGCTTTAATGGCTATTATTTGTTAAAGATCATTTTGGAGACAACCACAGTGGAAATGACATGGAAAATTCTCTCTCCTACTGCTCTACAGCATTTAGACAGTATTTAGTAAAGTACAACTGATTTTTACATACACACAAATGATTTCCTGATGGAGCTCCTTGGAGATGTGCTTTAGATGGTCAAGGTAGTTGGACATAATATAATCCAGTGCTAACACAAATCTGTACTATGTGTCTATCAAACCTTTTCTACCTTAAATTTGAGTAGTTAATCAAAGTAAGCAACCAATTTTTTAAAGGACTATGAGTAGTACAAGTGTCAGAAGTTTGTATTGCTCAGGGCTGATTCATGTTAAATAAACATATTCAAAGAAATATGTTCCCTGTGTATTGCAGCAAAAGGAGTGCTTCCTTTTCCTGAAGTGCAGCTTTCTGACATATTTGCTTCTAGAATATTATTTAGAGAAGACATCAGTCTTGTAAAATGCTGCTGGTGTGTTTGTTCTTAGTCACTGCTTTGGCCACTGGCTGTTTCCTTTTCCTCCTTTCCCTCCCCTCGCCCTTGTGTAGAGGACTACCTATGTGTTTATCTAATTTTCCTCTTGGAATGTAAACAGGATACTTTGACACAGTTCATCTCCAAGTACCGTAGCAATTCTCTTCCTGACTAGAAAAGTTGTGTCAGCAAATGACTATCACAAATATTTTGCCTACCTGCAAACTACAAGTGGGATCAATTAATGACACTTAACTTAAATAAACATTATTTAATTCAGGCTTGCAAGGAAGGACAGGAGCTTCTTTTCTAAAAGGGATATTTTGGCTTTCATGCCAACTGCTGTCCACAATCTGTTATTGCCAGTGTTCCAAGTCTGCTCATCACATACCTATGGACTGTTACAGACATGTGAGCAACTTAGAGGAAACAGCATTACAGATAAACAAAAGCTAACCACTTAACAGGTGTTCAAGGTTGGGCCAGAACCTCAGCAGATTGGAGGTGTGGTGTGAAAGTGCTGAGAGTATCAGTAAATCCAGGAGATGGTATATGAATAGAATACTTCTAATAAAATCTTTCTAATCTTTTCTTTTATTCCAAATGCTGCTTAAACTCATGTTTTGACATAATAATTTATATGAGAGTAGACCAAGATGACAATTTTATTTAAAAAAAAATATTTTAGGTAGAATTTGATCAACAATAGAGAGAGTTCTTGGGCAGTTCTGAATTAAAAAAAAAAAAAAGCATCCAATATTTTTTATCCAATAAGTTTTAGATTATTAACTAAAAAAAAGAACAAAACCCTTAATCTCCTGTCACCAAAGACTCATGGCAGGCAGGCTGAAGATGGAAAATAGTAAAAAAGAAACAGTAGAACAAAAATAATAGTCAATAGTAAGTCTGTATGGACAAAATGGAGAAGTTTAAAGATACTGTTCTTTCTAAAAGAGATAGATTAAATTGATGACAAGGAAATAAGAATCTCTACCAGCTTAACTTTAGAAACATTATTTATTCATATAGATTGGTCTTCACTGTCTGCAAATTTGGGCTGATTACCTAATACAAAAGAGTGGTTTTGAAGCTGACTAGTTTACTCCATTTGGATGGATATCCTGATTTATTTCATAGAATGGTAGGGTTGGAAGGGACCTTTAGAGATCTAGTCCAACCCCACTGCAGAAGCAGGTCAACCTAAATCAAATTGCATAGGAACGTGTCTAGATGTGTCTTGAAGACCTCTAAGGATGGAGGCTTCACAACCCCTCTGTGCAAAATAGTGTAAAATAGTTTTTTCTGGGGAAAAAAGTTGTGGAAGTAAAGTAAGGAATAAAATCTGGTTGATAGGTTGCCATCTTTCTTAGCTTTACAGTATGCTCTGACATTCCTACATACTCCAACGTTGCAATTTATCCTTTTTCTGTCTTTAATGTAACATTCTTTATTATGACGTGGTTTATCCCCTAATCAGTATCAGATTTTTCTCTGAAAAAAGACAAAAGAAAGTGATTCGACTGCTGGAGATGCATTAGGGAAAGATAAGTCTTCAAAGCTGCTCCTGCTTCAAAAAGCCTTTGTTGGTCTCTCAAATTTCCCATCTTGACTTCAACATCCAGTGTAATTAGACAACTGTGGCTTGTTCTCAGTAGTTTAGCAGTGAAATATATTTTATCTTTATTAGCAGCATAGACTACCTTGAGGCCTCCAGAAACTGAAGGGTCAAACAAGGCTGTTAGAGATTTCCTTTCTACAGGAGAATTCAAGCACCCCAATTAGAATTCAGTCATTCTGTGGCCAACATGAATTAGACCAAGAACCACAGCTTGCTTGAACAGGCATTCAAAGCCTGAGTTATATAAAGCCTCATCAAATGACTATTTTTCTCCTACTTTGTTTTGCATTATATGACAGATTTCTAGTAGAATAAATTCATTCTGGAGACTCTCCAGGGACACAAAATCTCCTGGGAAAATAAGATATGGATATACTGGCTGCTCATACTGTCCAGTCCACGTGGGTGTCTGAGCCAGCTGGCACAGACAAGAAAACTGAACAAACCTGCCAAGAAATCCCAATTCTTCTGCAGCTGAGGTGATAAAATGCACCCTTTGTTGGGAGGCATGGAGTGAGAGGAAACTTGCTTTTTGCTCAGCATATCAAGCAGGGTTAATCAAGCTGAATGTGTTACTCCATAGTTTCACATATACTTTCCCTCTTATTAGAGTTTCTAGCCAGTTCTAGCCACAGATAACTGTCAAAAAACT
The DNA here is from genome assembly GCF_028858725.1 of Colius striatus. Classification (NCBI taxonomy): domain Eukaryota; kingdom Metazoa; phylum Chordata; class Aves; order Coliiformes; family Coliidae; genus Colius; species Colius striatus. Next base: position 8,387,397 of record NC_084764.1, read on the forward strand.
GTGAGTCTGCTCATTTTTGTTTCTTTTTAGATTATTTGTGGCAGGAGTGTCATTTTAGCTTGGATGTTTTTGAAGAATGCATTTGATTACCCTCTTGGGAGATGACATTTTCTTTTTTAAAATATACCAGGTTCTGCTACAGCAAACTTGATCTGTTTAGCTCAAACATTGGAGAATGGGTAAATTTTTTTATTGCTACACAGTGCCCAAATGTGGGTGAAAAGGAGGCGTTTGCTATCTTACTGATTGACTTTTTGACCCATCTCTCATTCATCGACCTCATCTATAAATGATTGTAGAGAAAAATTACTTTTGAGTAGAATGGAGACATAGAATAGGTTACTGTAATTCTTTTGGATGTACCCAAGCATCTAACCTAATTGCTTGAACAACTCCCTGGGGGACAATGTGAAGGCCAATGGTGATATTCTGCATCTATAGGTCTAATCTGCTAACCTCCACTCAGTATTTTGTATTTCTGTTCATATTGGTATTGCTGGCAAGCTGCTAAAGCCAGAATCATCCAACACCAGAGATGTATATGCCTCTCACATGGCCATTTTAGACTGTTATGATATAATATGCATCCCAGACGATCTCAACACCTTCTGCAGCATGGTTTAGACTGAAAACACTATGTTTATCATCCAGCCTATTACTGTCAAACTCTGCCTCTAGCTATGCAAGATCCAGGACAGTTCAGTAACATTTACATCAGGCATCTTCGTGAGGTCTTTTTGTGCATCCTCAAGCAATGCAGTCTATAAGGAAATGCTGATAATGCTAGAGAATATCTGTGTGTGCTTATGCATTATGAGGAAAATAAATAAGATCAGGTGCACACATTGATGTCTTCTCAAAATCTTTTTAAGGAAACTTTCTAAAAGTTAAGGATGTACATCTGGTTTTAGCTCAAACACCAGCTTGTCCTGGGCTGCAGGACTAGCTTCTCTACTCATTTGAATGTTTTAACTCTTCGATGTTTGTTCCTTTCATTGATCAATTTGTGTTAAACACTGAAAAACCCCAACGTCCTTTACACAGACAACTTATAGCTGAAATATGATACTGGGTAACATTATAAAATTGTGATCTCTGGGTGGAAGCCCAAGAAGTAGGAAGTCTCTTCATTTGCTTTCACTTATGTGTTTCTCCTCTACATTCTTCTCCTCTCAGAAAACTAAGATCTGGTGATAGAAATACTTGACTTTCGAGATACAGTAAAAAAACTTGAGAACAGTCCTAACCTAGCTGCTAAAAGTCCTCTGCTCTTCATGAAGTACCTCTTATTTAAAACAGAGAGTTGTTACATATAAAGTCTTGAATTTGGCAATGAGAAGTGGAAAAGCAAAGAAATCACCGCTACAAGAAGCAAAAATGCTGTTCTTCTAAAGAGTAGATATAGTCCTAAAACATATGTGGTTACCTGCCTCAGAAGAAACATTCAAATATCCATCAGGAATTCATGTACCTTTTAAATAATTGGAATAGTTTAATGTCTTGTGCTACAAAAAGCCATCTTCTCCTTACTCCCATTTGCAGTATAAATATGCAAACAATGAGAAAATCAAATTACCATTGATACTGTTACTGTCCCTTTATCCTGATTTCTCATTGCATGTCAAATATCTGATAGATACATGTCTGCAAATACACTGCTCTTCCAGCTTTGTTCACCTCTTGAGACATAGCTACTTATCAGAGAAAACGTTCTATGAGGTTTAGTTGCTGATGAGACAGAGAATCACAGCCCTGTACTAATCCTGACATGGGAATTTTAGCTTGATATTTCATGGGAAAATAGAAAAAACTCTGCCTTTGACTCCCTTACAAATGTCATTGTTTTTCACAGGTCACACTGTTAATCTTAAGTACATGCTTTGTGTTCATATATGAGACATGTAATGAACTGACTTGCATTCTGTGAGGGACAGGGGCACAGGGATCTTTCATAGATAAACACTCTGGTTTCATGCTTTGAGTTCTTAACTCTGGTGCTTTGTCTCTAATCCACTTCTGGGCTGCTGGGGAAAAATGCTGCTATTGTGTACTGGGAAGGTCAGACAAATGGATTAACATGAGAAAAAATATCAGTAGTCTGACTTTTTGTTTCCCAATTAACCATGTAACATGGAAAATATTACAACCAATCTTTTAATGCAACTGAAAATACAAGTAGATGAGATAAAGCACTGAGAGGCTATTCTCACCCTGCCCCTCCCACATATAATGGTTACATTTGATGCCACTTTGTGTTCAGTGGATTAAGTCCTGAATAGTTGAACAAATGTATTAGTTAAGAAACCTTTACAGCCAAATTTCTGACGGACAATTTTCCACTCTATTTTAAAGCACTTTGGCACTGTAGTTCTGTCTGCTTCTATGTACTGGCAATTACTCTGATTAAAAAAACATTTGAGAGCTGCTAAGGTGACAACTTGAAGCTTTAATGCTCTTTGTGATTTCCAAGGAGGAACGCACACTGTTCTCAAAGCATGAGCAACTGTCTAATAACATGGTTAGTACAAGTATCAAAATATAATAATGCAAAAGAAGGAAGTTCTTTGCACTCTCCAAATATTTGTGTCACAAAGAGAATATTCAATATCAGTAAATACGCTGTTTCCACCTTTACAGTAGCAAAACGGTGAGTAGAAACAATAAAGTAGACGGACGCCGGTCCTGAAGTTCCTGTATGCTTTTTATCCTCTCCATCTGAATGATGTTAGAACACAGAATGACAAGAAATATCAGATTATATTTATCCTGTTGAAGTTCTGGCAGGCTTAGACCTGCAGGAGCCACTTCTGTACACCAGCATGCTCTAGAGGCTGTCTGGAAGGTACAACTTTGATAGAGCACAGATTATTCAAATATCCTCTCCCATCTCTCTTATTAACACCTGGTGATGAGAAAATCTCCTCTATAACTGGCAGCTTTCCAGCTACCTCTGTAGGAGGTTAGCGACAGAACAATAATCCTGCTTCTGGCACTACAGAGACAGTACTTTTGACTATTCTAGATATGAAGAAGTTTCTGTCTCATTGCATGGATCAGGCTGAGTAGTGTAGTTTTCTTATTAGCTGGTATATGTAAAGGATGATTACAGAGAAATGAAACATTCCTTCTCCTCGACTATATGTATTCCATATTTGGCTACAAAAAATTAATAGTTTTCCTATCTAGGAATGCATTTGCACTTACTTTTTTTCTCTTGAAGTTGTGACATTTGGTATTCCAGAGCTAACTTTCCTGATATTAAGGTAAATCTCTGTTGTTATTGCTCTCCTTAATGTTTATTTCCTGAACTATTTACCTTATTAGAGAGAGACTGGAAATAAAGCACAAGAATCATGGGCAAGTAGAGAAATGGTTTCCTGTTGTTTTTCTTTTTTTTTAAATGTGATTCTACAGTTTCTGCAGTACCACAGAGCATTTGCTACTAATGTAGTTCTGCAGCGTGTCTGAACAGGAAGTCTCTTATTATGATCTCTTGAAACCATCAACTTTCCTCTTTTTGCTACCTCACCTTTCCCTTCTCCCCTCTACTACTTCTTGTCCCCCGGGAAGAAAAAAACTACTTTTGCTTTTCCAAAGTGATTGCAGCCTGTGTGTCATCTTAAATATATTACTACAAGCAGGGGAAAAAAAGAAAAGTTTTGATAAATGACTTGCATGTGTTTGGTAAAATAAAAGTGGAGTCTAAACTCAGAGGCTGATCTAGAGGAATTTTCCCACTTATTCTTGTGCTTCCACTCTCACTCTCTGCCACTTACAGAAAACGAGTACTTCTCAAGGTTCTTTCAGGACTCTTCTCTACTGTAATGTTAGAGGAAAGATGGAATATTCCTGAGCAAGGGCTCTGGCTTTGCTGTGTGTTGTCATCCTGACATATGGAGATAAAACCAGATCAAAACAAAAAAGCTGACTAAACGCTCTTCTGGGGCTCAGTCTTATCAGGAGGAATTTTCTCAGCACCTCCAGTAATAGCAAGATCAACACTTTGGCATGGCATTTTGGAGACTCTTCACATTTCCCTTGTGAATTTTGGCTTACTGAGCAATGAAAGTAAACACTTTTAAAATAATCAGATTATCTGTTTCCTGTGCTTCAGCAATTAATAAACAATCAACTTCTAGGCTGAATTAATTCAGAACTTTTAAATGAGGCACATAAAATGAGTTGAGTAGGCTCAACATTCTCTTCACACATTAAAATTAATGTTTAAAATTGACAAGATTTCTATCCCTTCTTTAGCAACACATACATATGATAGAGGAGAAGCTAGAATCATTTGAATGTGCACTGATTAAGCAAGACAAAATCAGATTTAACTCCCACGAAACTCAGTGCTTCCTCTTGTTTAGATTTATATGAAAGAAACAGAAAAGACAAACTCTGCAGGAAGCTTGTTAGAAACATTTATTGAGTATTTGGGAAGCTGGCATTTTGTAAACTTGGTTTGGTTTTGCTAATCGCTTTTCTTAATAAAATAATCTCTATTGAAGTTATGATTAAGAAACAAAAAGAAAATTAGATTAACCCAATTGTTTTTTTTTTTTTTCTTTCTGTTTTACTAAGAGTTGTAAACCTGGTAATACAGGAAGAAGTATTTGAGACTAAAAATTGAAACTACTTCCAATTTTCAAATTAAATGAAAAAGTAATTTTTTGAAGTATCAGCTTTTGTTGTATTTCTTCATGATTCCTCATAACTCATGATATTTAGTCACTTATGAAGGCATCCTTCAGTGCTTAGTAGCAGTTAGTGAGATTTCCATTCTGTGAGTAAGCATGCTTGTATTTCTCTGAACTGCAGTTTGCATCTCCTAGACTTCTGAATTTTGTAGCTGTACCTTTACTTACTTTGTGTGCTTGGAAAAAAGGCAGTTCTTTCCCAGTGTATACAATAGCTTTGCAGAGTTATTATTTATTAAAAGCACCAATTAAACAGGAACAAGAGCAGTGGAAAAGAAGAGGAAAATGAATATGCTTGGTTTTGGAGTAGTTTCCAACATATTTTTCTACAAAAAAACCCAAACAGAATTATGTTTATCACCAAAATGCCTTAAATAAACAGAGTTGTATTATCTGAATGTTATAATAAAACATTATATAAATACACAATCTGTATTAGATCTCCTGTACCATTGCCTGTGGCCTGATGTGCAAGTGATATTCAGCCTTTTGGAAGGGAACACGAGTGAGAATGAGGATAACTGTTGTTTAATTACAGAGTAAGAGGCTAAGACTGAGGCTAGCCAAATGGAACATAGGCTGGGGTAAATGATGGGCTGAGTGAACCTTTACATCCTTTACCTTACCAATTTATTGATTTTTATCTATCATGTTACCAACTACTGAACCTAACACTTTCTCATTCTGAAGACAGTGGCTTAGATGTGAACTTCCTTACAAATAGCATAGTTCTGAAGTCTTTTTTTGTTGATATCACCTTGTAGACAGTTTGTGTTTAATGAAAATGTATTGTAGGCCTTACTGTAGTAATCATTATCAGAGAGTTGCACATTTGTAATCATTTAAAGATGTCATTTAAATATTATCTATCCTCTATGAATATTTGATGCTCATTAAATATTCCTTGGAAAAGTAAAAATAACACTCACATTTGTTAAAGGATTTTGGCAGCAGTAATATCACAAGAATATTTTTTCACTTCTAGAATTACTAATACATCCTCTTTCTGTAAGCCCATCTCAGCCCTAAGTATTGGAAAGATAACTCCCCAAAGGTGGAGAACAAATTACGTAGAAAAGGGCAGAGTAGAATCAGAAGTAAAGCCACAAGGCAGAACAGTGAGAAATATTTCTATCCTATTTCTTCTATAAGAGAAGTCTGTTGTGAAATTTTACATTAATAAGGTGTAATTTGTTTTCCAGAGACTGATATAATGCCTAAACCAAATGAATCCCTGCTTTAGATAGCAGAATGTTTGAAAAATGAAATAAAGGAACAGAAGGCAATGATCAAAATCATGATGAGTAGTCTGTTAATTCTGTTCTCTTCCCCTTCCCTCATCCCACTATGTGTATGTATGGACATCTGCACATACACACACACACACAAAATGAACTTGGCCTGGTCAGCTTCATTTACTTACATAAAGTGAAGTTATCCTAACACAAACCCTCTGTTTATCAGTTGCTGTGTAAATCTGGTTTTTTGATATATTTTAGGCCTGTTAGCTTGTGTCTCAAGTTTTGTAGCCCAAGTCTGCTCAGGATAACTGCCATACAAAAAAAAGATTTTTATGTTGTCATTAGAAAATGCAATGCCCTTGTTATGTGCTGAGGATATGTCAAAAGGGCTCCCAGTTTAATTTATCTAAAACTGTTTATTATTTTGTGCAAGGCTGATATGACCTCTGTTCGTTCCTCTCTAATGATAACAACAAAAAAAGAGTAGTTCTTCCATTGTCTGCTCAGTTACTGACATCTTTTTTACTGAATTATTCATCTACCTCCTGCTTCTCAAATTACTTTCTCATGATAGATTTCCATCTCAAGCAGAGTATCAGTGTTAAGAATTTCTTAGGTGTTCTATCAGTTAAGGATTTTCCCTGTTTAGAGCCTTGAAGAAACTGTTACAAGCTTTAATACTCAGAGTCATTAACTATGTGTCTTGGGTATGTGAATGCAGCAAAGCTGCTGTTCCTCTCAACCTTTCCTGCAGGGTCTGTAATGTGAGTTAACACTCAGTGATATTAGTGAAGTCAGGGAAAGGATATGTTTACCACTGCCGCTCAGGAAATGTATGGTTAAGTGTCTGTGATTAGCATGGTCATAAACTTCCTTTGCAGCATCAAAACATGGCATTTATCACCTCAGGACAAGACTGATTAAGCTGGAGGACCTTGTTTAAATTCTTAAACAGCTTTCACTTCATGAAGGTCTCTTATGCATAATCCGCTCCGATTCAAAATGCTACAGGAAAACAGGAGCAAAATAGAGACAAGAGTGGAGGAGCAATGGGGCCATGGATTAAAGACACATACCTTATTCAAACTTTACCCTGATATTGGCTTCGATAGAGAATTGAATTAAGTAGTTTTGAGCTTTCATTGTTAAGATATGAAATAGAGTTCTCCCTTCCTGGAGAGGTGAGAATGTCTTGTCAGAATGGTAACCAGCCAGTATGAGTGAGGTATAGAACTACTAGAACAAAGTGAATACAGGCATGACCTTGTTCTCCTCATAATTTGATATATAATAGTCTGAGACCGAAGAGGCTTTTTTACTTCCTTTAAGGAACATTTTACCACCCACATTTCTGAAAATCATGGCTCTGTTTCTTTTGTATGTATGAATATGTGAGTAGTTGTGGCTTGTAACTTCCATCAGTGAGTGTAGCCATTCTAATCTGATGCTGGAATTGTAGCTGCAGTGACCTTATTTATGGATCTGGAAAAGAGAGAGGCAGTCCCAGAGTGAACACAGTGGTCCTATAAGCAGAAAGAACAATCAGAAACCATACTGGGTCCAGTATCCAGAAAGGACAAGAGGTACCACAGTTTTTACAGCAAGGAACTGCAACTAGAGATATCAGACATTAAAAATCTTGTTGATAATGTCACATGATGCAATGGCTTTAGTAGAAAAGACAAACTGTGTTACATGAACCAGACCACCAAATTTTTAAAGAAGCTCTAGAAATGATTGAGTTTCTGACAAGATCTGGGCATGAATTATCTACCACTTATGTGAAGAGTTTTGAAACAATACCCTGCCTAGAATCAAGAGCTGAGAATATGCAGATTTATTTAAAATAGCAAGAAGTGATAATCCATTGGATCCTATTCTGAAAGACAATTAATTAATCCCATGGGGAAGAATATATATGTATACAGATATCCACATACATATGCATATGTATGGTATATACGCTTAGCTTGGCTGGAATACTACCTAATTTTAGCTACTTTATTCATTAGTAGCCAAGAGACTAATCCTAGTGCACTGTGTCCATCTTGTAGCTGAATTCATTAGTTTTCTGCATGTGTCTTCCTATACGTAGATTTTTATCTTTTGACAGGTAGTGCATTGGGGAAAAACCTAGCTTTGCATCTCCTCACATCATTGCAGTTTATGCATGGAGTCACATGTACTTTCATCTCTCTTCCTATAGATTTTAATTTAGTTTAGTCTTACACAGTAATCTCTGCTACTTTGTTTCTTCATGTTTTGATTGTGCTGAGACAACCATCTTTTCTGCCTCGTTTGAGAACAAAATCTGTCTTCCTTTAAAAAATGCCTAAGTATTTAGTTGGCTTTAGTTAGGGGTCAAATTGATGAAAGTACACCAAGTCTTTGTTAAAAAAATTACACAGCTGGCTTTAAAAGAATTTAAAGATACCTTGGATCACTGTGTTTAAGAATCACAAAATGATTCCATTGGCTATGAAATTTTTATTATTATGTTTTCAATTGAGCAGATGAAAATATATTTAATTACACAGGAATGCAGATCCAACACTTTTCACCAGAACTAAACCACTCTAAACTAGTTTCACTAGAACTGAAAATCACTCATCTACCAAGAGGCAGTCTCTGACACCTACCAAATATCTCCTACAAGACATATCTGTTTGCAAAGACTTTCAGTGTTGTTGCAGTGTGAAATCAGATCATCTCTCTTACAAGGAGAGAAGGTGAATAACGTTAATACATATTCAGAATGTACTATCTTTTGGACTAGGTTAGGGACAAAATTTTTTAGGTAATTGATGCTTCAAGGCAATGTATAAGTATTTCAGTTAATACATTGATTCAGCTATAATGAGTGATCTATAGGATCTAAACAATTCTGTGATCATGCTCAGGGTGAGGGGGAGTGTTTTGCCCAAGGAAAAATAAGTTGGAGGGTCCTGCCATTTGAGAAGATAATACCATCTGGGGATAATGAAGAGAAATGAGAACAAAAAGAGTAAATGAAAAGTATCTCATTAAGGCGATGCAGTTTCTGATATTTTGAAATAAGCTTCCAAATGGTCGCAATACGAGTCTAGGCTGAGAGTTCTTTCACTACTGTTACCTTTGGCTTCTTTATAGAGCTACCTTTCTTCTATGGAAGAAAAACAAATTTCCTTAAGAGCAGCTGGAACTGTGGATAAAACTGAGTGCCTTTCTGACATCTGAGATGACTGTAGCTGTTTGATATACTTGGTTATAAGTTACAAATCCACAACATCAGTGATGAGATTTACAACAGCTAGTAATTTGGTGCAACAGTGCTGAACTAGTAGATAAAAAAGGCCACTACACCAACTTTATAGGCAGTTTGGTAATCCTACTTGAGACTAGATCTATTCTTTTCAGCTGAATCAGTCATCCTCACTATGAATATGAATTGAAACTATCCAAAAGAACAGTCTGTCTTTGTGGCCCTGCTGAATCTGAAAAGTACTGGAGAATGCTGGATCCATACTCAAACCAGAGATTCTGGCTTAGCTCCCTCTCCAAAGAATCTATTTATCATGTATCAGAATTTCTCTACAAAGTGAATCAATACAAGATAAACTGGATTAAGTGAGGGGTTTACTTCAAAAGCACATGATCACTGTATGCTAAGACACTCTCCCGTCTCTTGAATATAAAACTTGTGGCTGTTAAAGGCATGACTGGAAGAAGGAGCTGATAATGACAAGCAAGTCTTACACATTTCTCATTTTGAAAATATCTTTTCAGCTTTTGTTTGTTGCTGATGTAAAGGGAAATTAATTGCAAGTAGATTGAAGAAATACTCTTCATAATTCTTCTGTGAACAGCATGTTAAACAAATCCACCCCAAGTTTTAGTCTTGGGAGGAAAACCAAGAACATTACTTGGTACTGTTTGGATGCCCATACTGTATAGGCAGGAGCAATAACGTGGAAAATTATTTTAATACTGAGCCATAAAATCTTAACTCGAAGAGCAATTCTGTTGGGATAGATTTCCAAATCCTTTCATTGCTGCCTTTTTCAAAGAATTATATTCTATTTTAGTTCATCTGTGATTTAACACATAACTGCTGTAAGCAAATGAGCTGTAACATGCCTTCTTTCCCATTATGCATCTCCAGAGATGCTTCTGTTATCAAAAAGTTTCTCTCTACTGAGTATTCCCACTACTGTCAGGAATAAAGTGAATTTTACTTGGTCATAGTAACTTCTGAGAAGGCTAGATCTTTTTTTCATTTGGATTGGAAAAAAAGAATGTGTCTTCAATTATTAGTAACAGTTCTTAGTACAGAATGTATATTTCTATATAGGTAGCACCAGTAATGCTCTTTCAGCGAGAAAAGGTCTTTATCCTAAATTGCTTCTAAAGGCTTTGAGGGGAAAAAATGTAGCCACTTTGAGCTATATATTAGGACATCTTATTTTGTCCTTCAGTTACCTCATGTTGGTGATACTTAAATTCTGTGACTGAAAAAATTTGAGTTAGCAAAATGAACTAAAGAGTTCTTATTAGCTCATGTTGTTCTATCATGGTTCTAGTATAAAAGAGGGGATCAGATGAGTATTATATTTGCTAATCAAAATGCTATTGTTTTCCTAAATACTTCTGAAAGATACTTTTGAAGTTTATTTCACTCCTTGCAAATCTTAGAACTTCTCTGCTGAAGGTAATGAGTGCTCTTCAGAATACCACGTAAGGAAGTGGATGAATACAGGGAGACGCAGCAAAACCAGATGCCATTACTGCACTCCCTGATGATATTACACTGCTGGTGCTCTTTTTTCTCACCACAGCACAGGGGAGGGAAAGGCACAAGTGTGTTATCTCAGCTGTTGTGATAGATTAAGCCTGACGTGCTGCCAAATCTGATGTGTATTAATAAGTTTCCCCCACTGATCCCCAGTGGCAGTCAGATGGGTTCATTGGTAGATTGTGGTGGACATTTAAATATTTGAGCGGGGCAATTTGAGATGAACTGTCATGATTCATTAGCCTTGTTGAGGGAACAGTGCCAGGAAGTATCTGGTTGATGACTTGAGAGACACCTAGTAAGCAGAATAAAACCTCTACTCACACAGCAAATCTCACTGCAGTGCTAAGGGGTCTAAACCCAATGACTGATTCAACACACTGCCACTTGTAATCAGCCAGGAATTAAAAGCTCTTGATATTAGAGACTTAAACTTAAAGACTGGCAAACAATATGCTTGCAAATCGCAATCTATCACCACTGACAATGTCTGCCTGCCCTTTGCCCACAGAGTGTATCTGTGTGTGTGGAAACAGACCGAAAGCTGATGGATTACTAGTTATAGGAGTAAGCACTTCCTAATTTTTTTTAAAATGTATTTCTTTAGTCTTCATGTCTGCCTTTAAGGAGCTGATTGTTGACAGCAATACAGAACTGAACTAATTTGCAGGACTTGGTAAAAACTGTAGACTCAAGTGTCAAGGTAACAATGAGAAGAGTGATTGATTGCTTTTGAAACCAGCCTATCTCACCTTATGTATTGTAAACAAAGGGAGTTTGATAGTTTTGCTGTGTATGATGTGAGAAATTAAACAATGTGTCTTCAATATGGTGGCAATGTATCCTTATACAAATTCCTAGAGGTTTTACTGCCCAGTAGGTTGACTATTATGGAAAGTTGTATTTCTATATTAAACAAACCAAACCATTCTCTGATAGGACAAGAAGAATAATAAGACTCTGAAGGAGAAGAGATAGATTCTCACATGTACCATATTTGATTTATAACTTAACATAAGGAGAAACAGATACAAAATCAGCCTGTTGAGAAAGATAACTATTCAGAACTTTGTCATTCGTGGACAAGAACTGAGAGTCAGCTTCTGTATTGTAGTATTCTCTCTTCCACACATCTTAGTCCCACAGAAATATGACCTGTTCTTCATGAGGGAATGCTTTTTAATACACTTGTTTTGTTTCTGGATAATCAAAGCTCTCGAGTTTCTTCACTTGTCATTGTAATTGCAAATAAATTTACCCACTTCTGAAGAAATGTGTGAACAATTTTTACTCAGTTCCTTCTAAGGATCTGTAATCAACTGTTCTTTAGTACCAGGACTGAATCTACTGGCTAAAGAGCAACCCTCATAAATTTACAGTTCTTTCTTTCCAGTTGTGTTTTCAGGACCACTTTGCTTTCTTTATATTCCTATGGCTAGGAAGACCTGCCATGCACTGTGGATAGCTGCCAGATGCTCTTCAAAGACTATAAAATAAATAATATCTGTTCAAAAAGTGTTTTCTTAAATCTCTTATTTGTTCTCTCATCTATATGCATTTATTAAAGAATGTCAGAATGAATGGATAGAAATGTGGTTATTTACCTCTTTTTGTGGAAGAAAAGAACCAACGAAAAATACCTGAGGAGCAAATCAAATGCAGTTGTCTTTCATATTTGAATACATAGGTCTTCAGAAAAAATGAGTTCTGTGACTATTCCTACCGCTGTCCTTTGTTGTCTTCAGTTTACTATAGGTGAGAGTTTCTACTTTGAAGGTAAAGTCAGTAAGTTGACATTAGAGTGCATAGCTGCCTGCGTGCCATGGGGCAATGACAGTCATCATTTGCAAAGGTACTATGGACAAAGGTATAATTTTGCTGCATTATGATTCTTCAGTGCATCTCCTTCAAATACATCCATTTGTCTTGTCCACATAATGCTTCTATTTGAAAAGGCTCTTAAGGAGTCCTCTCATCTGTCATTTAGTGTTGTGGCACAACCATTTGAAATGTTTATAGACAGTATGATTTGGCTAAATTGAAGCCTACAGCCAAAATAGAGCTCTGTGGGATCTGAATATGTGTTTAATGCCTTTCAGTGCATCAAAAATGAGAAGGATGATCTAAATAAGGCTCTATGATGATGGGTGTGTTAACAAACGAAGTATAGAACAATTTAAAACCTTTATATTGTAAAAAATGTACTACTTGAAAAATGCAAACAACAGTGTAAAAGTCTGGAGAAATCCTTAAGTTTGGGTGTTTTTTTTTTTAAAAATAAATGGATAGATACAAATGTTATAGGTCAATTTGTCATTGGATTGTATACTTTCTGGAGGTTTTTTCCTTCAAGAAATGAGATATACACTGGGAAACGTGTCTTCACGGGCTTTAAAAACAGTAATTCTTAGAATATCTTCATACAGGCTGAAGAATAGACAAGTTTTTATCCAGAAAACAAACCCCAAACAAATTCAAGCTGTATATCAAAGGCAGTGTGTTTCAAAAATATTCTTCAGAATGTAAAATGCATGACTGTGATATGCTGCTTATTCCTGTAATCAATGCAACAGCAGATTAGGTCAGTGTCAATGTGTTGTGGTAAAACTTGGGTTTGATAAAACAGGTTGCCAACTTTTTAATATTTCCTCTGGAGGAAGAGAATCTTACATAAGTCATCAAGTATTGACATAAGAAGTAGGAAAACAGGAAAAAAAGAATATAGACTTTAACTTATTCTATACGATCAGGGGAAATTTTAGGTTGAGTGGGCATATCTGAAGGTGCCACCGTACCTGTAATTAGATACAGCGTTAATTTATCACATATGTGTGAGAATCTGACATGCTTCACAATTTAAAAATTCTCTAAAATATAATGAGTCCTTTTCCTTTATATCTGCAGTCAGGAGTGTGAAACAGGTTTCAGCTTGATCATCAGTTTAAATCGTCTCAAATGATAAAGACTCAGAAATGTCAGTAGATGCCTGCTTTAGGACAGGATTTGATAAGTTTGAAACCAGTTTTGAAGGAAATAATGTTTCACTTTCAGACACGCCAGGGTAACTAAACCTGATTGTTACCCACTTCAGCATTGTCAGCCAAAAGACTGGGGATGCAAAAAGCTTATAAAATCAACTAATTCTATACCCTATAGAAGTGGTATTTTTAGACCATAGCATTTCATAAGTAGCTATTTAAGAAAAAAGCTCATAGTGATTCTGGGTTTTGTACAGAGGATCCATTGTTCAGGACTGTCAGTTCAGGAGCACAAGAAAGCATGATAAAGCTTTTGCAATTTTGAGCTGTAGGCAGAAGTGGAAAGTCTCTCTTTTGGGACAATAACACTCTTAGAACATAATTTTAATAAGATTTAGAATGTATTCCTCATCTAAAAGGTGGGCTAGTGAATGCAATACCATTCATTTAGGGTCTGCTTTGTAGACACATGGCAAACAGGTCAAGTTTTACTATATGTACTGCATAGAAAATAAACAGAACTGTTCAGGATCACAATAGATAAGACTGTGCAAGAATAAAAAGATCTTATTCTTCCACAGATAAATGGAGTAGAAATTGGAGAAAAGTTCTGGCAAAGTCAAAGGACTTCCTGTTTTATTCTTTCTCCTGCATATTTGAAATATGAATTCACATAAGAGGCTAGCTGTGGGATTTTTTCATGTGAACTTTGAACATCCATCCGTGCAAAGCCTTCCACCTTTCGTATCCTTCTGTAGTCAGTGTTGTCTTTGTTTCATAGACACAGACATTTAGAAAGGGCACTACTCCTCCATTCTGAGGTTTAGGTTATGTAGAAGTGGACGTAAGTGTGGTTAGCACAGAAAATACATATCAAATGATAAAAGAAGGCAGAACTTTTTATCTCTTCCATGGTATTTGTTATAATTGAAAGTTTTCTGACTATCAGTCACTTTGCAGGGGTGTTCTGCCCAGCCACACAACAGTAAGTCAAGGTCCTTTGCCATGGTTGATTCTCTCTGTCAGAGGATTTAAATCACATCCTGACTATGAAATAGTGTAGATTCGAGCTGAAAGATGTAAACATGTTTAAAAAAAAAATCCATTTGAATCTTTTTTGTAGGTATCAGGATTACTAAAAGCAAGACAAATCCTCCTCTTAAATGACATCCTGAGAGCTCAAACTCCCTCTATATTATCCTTAGTGCACACAAATCTGTTTAATTCAATAATGAGTCTAGCTAGTGTAGGTACCCACTAGCCATGATTAGATGCACACAGGACTCCTCAGATTTGTCACTGGTTTTTTACTCCTATACTTGTAACATTAATAATGTTTCTGTATATTCAGTGACAAGTATTTGTGATTTCAGAGCACAAGGTTCTGTTTCTTGTTCCTCTTAATGAAGCTCAAGGTGACTGTGAGTTGCTGCAAAGTGACAGCTGTGAAATCCTAGGTGGACATGGATTTGTTAGAATGCAAAATAGTCACTAATAGGGCACCTAGTGAGAATGTTCCTTTTTTTTTTTTTCTTAAGATACTGAATCTAGACACTTATCTACAATGTCAAGGAATAAAATGACATGACTTTTGAAAGGAATTTCTTAAGATATACTGAGAGCCGTTTCAGTTATGTTTCAAAATATTTCAAATATTTTTTACAAATCACAAGTGTGACTAAAGGTCTTTTCCAACCAAAATGATCCTATGACTCCAAAGTAGTAGATTTTGAAATGTTTCAGGGTCCCTGGTCCAGTTGAGTGCTCACCCTACTACCCACCACTTGGATCTGCCTATTGTCATGAGAACTGTAAGTTTTCACTTGAAGGACACAAAAGTGTGCAAGGGACTTCAAGGGTAATTTGGTGACTAGGACAGTGTATCACAGAAGACATATAATCACTGCTAGATACAACCACAAAGTGTCTGGTAGTCTGAAGAAGAGGCCTTCAAGTCGGAAGACATCTGCTGCAGTTCCAGACCATTCCTTCTGCTATTTTGTTGTAACTGTTATGTTCCATCTCATATGACAAAAAATCAAAAGGTCTGCTGGATTGTTTAAATGCCACTAAATGGTGGTGTTCCTATGTAACAGTATGAACAGTGTTACCACTACTCATGTTTCATAGTATCTAGTGTCAATGGCAGTTACCAAAGAGCTACACTGTAAAACTGAAAAAACAGTATAAAATCCTGTCTTGTACCATGTTTCCATTTCCATGTTGTCCTACACTCTCATTCAATCTTCCTTTTATATCTCAGTGCAAAATATGTGACACCTTCATGCTCAGAAATTAATCTGCTGACCTCCCAAAGGCTACCATCTCTGAGAGAAACTATGCAGTTTTTGAGGTCTGACAGTTTCAACAAACTTCAAATCAGGGTGGCACAGGGTGCAGGATGGCAATTGCAGTATTCTTAGCTTTGTGTTTGAATTTGCAGTCATACTGGGTGAACTTCCTTCTTCCTCTCTCTCAGCACCTACATATTGTGAATTATGCCTAAATACCAAAATGTTATTTAATGTAGCCAGAAAAGAAAGGAATGAATGATAGCCCATTATTGCTTTACATCCACAGAACAATCTCAGAGTTCAGGGATATTCTTCTAGTCATGCCACAAAAATTGCACAGGCATGACTAGTTTTTATAACCCCCTTAGGCAATGCTGCAACTATAAACATGATGGGAATGAAGTCTCTCCATGTGTATCTAATAGCACCAAGGAGAGTAAGTAGAATTGGTGCTGACACAGCTTTTGACTTGTGTTAGAGGTTTAACGTACTACTCAAATTCTATTGTCTGCTCAGTTTTAGGCTTTTATATCATTAGAAGAGGCTGTGTGGAGGGATCGTACCAAAGTACGTGCTAGTGAGGTGTCTACTGGTGCCATAAAATCCAGTATACATATGGAAGTGTTCATTCACTTCTGAACAGGGATCTGGGAGAATAATGCAAGGAAAATTCAGGTCTCATCTGAGTCCTGTGTCCATTTTTGTGCTCCACAGCTCAAGAGAGACAATGAACTGCTGGAGAGAGGCCAGTGCAGGGCCATCAAGATGATCAGGGGACTGGAGCATCTTCCTTATGAGGAAAAGCTGCAGGAACTGGGGCTGGAGGGGTATCTCATTAATATTTGCAAATATGTCAGGAAGTTTGGGCATCACTTTTTCTGTTGTATCTAGTGATAGGACAAGGGGTAATGGAAAGAAGCTTGAACACAAAAAGTTCCATTTAAACATAAGCAAAAACTATTTCACTGTTGAGGTGAGGGAGCCCTGGCACAGGCTGCCCAGGGAGGGTGTGGAGTTTCCTTCTCTGGAGGTTTTCCAAACCTACTTGGATGCATTGCTGTGTGACCTGATCTAGACAGACCTGCTTTAGGGGGTGTTGGACTAGGTGATCTCTAAAGGTCCCTTCCAACCCCTACCATTTTATGAGTCTGTGCATATTCCTAACTTTTGTTTATGCAGTAATGAGACAGTGTGGAAACAGTGAAATGTATCTAGAAGTAATGCAAAACTATGTGAGAGGTGTGTGTGTGTATATTTGCACACATACAAAATTATGCATGTGTCTGTATGGATATTGCTTAAGTTTTTTGAATCCCACGTGCACTGATGCTCAATTTCAGATTCACAGAGAACTTGACTTTCCTCCCTTTTTACTGATTTAAGAAAGGAAACACCACTGCAGTCAGAAGTTACAGAGGGATTTAATGAAAGCCAGAGCATGAAAAAGGCCCTGGAAAGTAGATGCAGTCATATATCAGAACTTCATTCTCATAGTCATTATATTTTAACATTCTGCTACATGAAACACTTTGTTACACATGAAAGATATTCTAAGAATTCAAGTTTCCAAGTTTACATTAGTTTTCAGAAAATGCAGATTAAAAGTATTAATAAACTTATTCTAAACATTTTCTTCAAACAGATCATTGCTTCTTGCAGATATTTCCACTGAACAATTTTGACTGGTTTTTCTTTCTTGTTTGTAGGTACATTACATGAGGAATAACTTCTTTTCTGCAGTGAAATTTGTTTACCTGCTTGGGAATCTTGATTTGTTTGATAAAAGTTCAGCAAAATAAGTCCCTTAAACATGAAAATTGCAGGGAAAGCAATTTATAGAGTCACATATTAATTCAGAAAGTCTGCCAGTAGCTTTTTTGAGTATTGAGATTTAGTGCTAGTGTTTCTTACTCTCCTGCTTCCCTAAGTGAGGATTTCTTGATTTCAGCCCCTTTCCTGTGGATAATTTATCCTGTTTCTGATATTCCTCATTACTTTTGGTTTCTTTATTTAGTTGCTATTTTATATTTGATCTCAATTCTTGTTACTTGAGTTTTTTGAGCATTCAAGTAATAAGCCATTTTGGTTTTTTTTAATGACTTCTATAATTTATGTTTTTAAGCAATGTCAGTCATGTCTCAGTTAACTTCAAAGCTGAGTTCTTACTCCCCTTGACTCGCTTTGATAATAAAAAAAAGCTAAATTCAATACAGTCCCAAATCAGGAGTCAAGGTTTTGTCCCTAAAATATATCACTCTCACCTTGCTAGTCATACCAGGAAATTCCTGTCAGATGGTATTATCAGTAAATTGAAGGTCAGACAGGTTTAAGGCTTAATATTTGTATTATAGTGCCTGCTGCTTAATGATACCTTAGTCTGACCCGGGCTTCAGTAAATCCCACTTTGCTGAGTGTGTATGTTTCCTGCTAGACATCAAACATTCTTAAGGATTAGCAGTTAAAGTGTGTTTCTATGTTACTGATAATATTTTATGTAAAAGAAAGGTATGGTCATTCAGAGAGCCACTACACAATTGTGTACCTAATTTAAATGCTCTAAATGTGAATAGGAGGAATTCCATAGCAGTGTATGCAAAAATTACCTGTCACATATTCTCCATTATATATGCTATAACCTCTTTTGCATGTGAAACTGTAGCCATTTTTCAAAAAAAAAGGTGAACAACCTTATTTGTATATGCAACTATTACAAAAGTACCTGAAAACAGTGCTTCTGGTCAACAATAGAAATAGTTTCTCATGATGATTAGAGCTATCTCCACCATGACAAAGCATCCAACTTAAGAGACTAACAACAAAATAGCTGTAATGTGAATATGAAAAAAAACATATTAAAGAAAACTGAAGTAGCTTTCCTCTTTCCTGTAAAGGTTTCCCGACATCTTGTATGAAACCAGTGTCTCTGGTGGTAAAAAGTGTCTAGAAAGACTGTTTGTGAATTTCCTGGGAACAGAGAAATCCACAGGGTACATAAAGAGGCTGCAGCTCCTGGCAGAGGATAAAAGAGCTCATATCATAGATCCCATGAACCAGAATGTAAAGACTGTCATTTGGGTATAGGCAAGGGTTAGAATTCCAGACAAGAGTCTCTTATGTCACAGTACTGAATGCATCTAGACTGTCATAGCTTTAGTATGACACTGGCTGTATTACAGTCAGACTTCTCTGTAATGGTTGTAGTATATTTATTAAGTGTCTTATCCTTTCTGAGGATGGAATTGGGCCTGTTTAAAATCTTCCTTCTGTGTAATCACTGTCAGCATTTATTAAACCTCATTGCAAAGAGTGTGCAGGGCAGGGAAATCAGCCTCACTGGTGACAGTGTGCATTAAATAAAAAGAGCTAGTTGCCAACCTCGTACTGTATTTGTCATTTAGGACTAGATTTTAATTTAAATGCTGCTGAACAATTTTGGATGATGTATAATACAATGGAATCACAGCTGCTGGAAATTGAAATATGGTACACAATTGCATATTTTTTATTATATTGCCCTAATTTGAACCTCATATTTTCTGGCCAACTTCTACTTCTTCCCTCTGAGAGCTTGTAGAATCACACCCCATTGACAGAAAGTCCCAAAGGTCAGTTAAAAGTGGAATGAGAAATTTATCTGGAAAACATTTCTGCAGTCATTGTCTACTGCAGTCACAGACTTGCGCTCTGGGAAACACAGCAGCGCTCTGCCTCCAGGGCTTTCACCTCAGAAGCATCATAAGAACCAAATCTGATTTCTGTGGGGTTTTTTCTTTTTTTATTTTTCTTTTCTTTCTTCTACATACCAACAATGAAAGGTTCTTTTCTTCCTTTTTAATAATACTTCCTCCAAGTCTTGGTCAGGTTCATTCATCAGTGGCTCTTAGAAGATGCTCCTGTAAAAATGCTACAGTGTAGCAGTAATGGAATTGTTATTATGCCCTTAACTTTTCCTAGTCCTAGCTGCTTCATCCTGGCTTTGTTCACAATTGCAGATGTAGAGACGTAGCCATGGTCTTTAAAGATTCCTTCTTTTGACTCCACTGTTGCCTGCTTTCTTCTTCAAAGTTTCATTCTACTTTCCTAATGTTAAATTTTCAGTGGCATTCAGACATCTCCTCTTGAATTTTTTATCAGTGCCCGACACTTTGCTCTGAACTTCTAGATGTCTTACAGTAGATACACTTTGGGAAAGCTCTTGAATTCCTTAAACTTTTCAAGTGCCTTAAATTGAAAAACATACACTAGAAATCTGGTAAGAACAAACTCTCTGTGAGAGCTCAGACGCTCCTTACAAAAATCTTTCTGTCAAGAGTGTGCTCAATTAGGTCTGTGAAACAGAAAGAGGCAGTTATATTTTCTGAGGAAACTGAAGAACTAAGAAAACTTAAGAGACTGTCTCCAGGACATAAAATGAGTCTGTCCTATTTTCATGAGTCGTCTCAGTCCCATGTATGATGACAGATCTCCATCCTGTGTATTAAACCTTAGTTATGGTCCATCTGTTCTGAGTAGAGGCCTTTAGAAAGTCATGTTAATGAGACTTTCTAATTCAAACAGTAAATGAATTATCATGTCTCAGCTAAAATCTCAATTCAGAGATTTTTATTGCCAGTGTTGGTGTCCAGAAATAAAGGAAAATCCTTGCATTTTCTGTCATAAGGCAAGTTTATAAATCTACCAATCAGAAAAGAGCAGCTTTTGATTTTCACACATTTTAGATGCACACTGGAATCATAGTGAGAGCACTAGAGTTGGATTAGGTGGTTACAGAAAGCTATTTGTAAATTGTTCAAAGATAGGGCTGAAAGGGACTTCAGGATGTCACTCAGTTCATCCATCTTGAACAATGCAGTGTTGATAAGCCTGCATTATCCCAAGATGGGATATAAACCACAGTCAAAGGAAATTTCACATCCTTCTGGTAAGCTCTTCATTCTAGTGCTTCACTACTGTTATAGTTAGGTTTCCTAAATGTTAGTGTATTCCTATAATAAAGATTTCCTTCAACAACAGGTTGAAGCTATTTGTATTTGCAATCACACCATCGGGTTTCTGAGGGCCTTTATCTGGAATCAAGGATAAGGTCTTAGAGGCCTTTTCAGAATGGAAGAGAGGGAATATTTCAATATCAGTGTGTCAGTTACATTTCCCGCAGAATCACTAAGCAAAACTATCCTTCTTATGCCTTAAATAACCCTTGAGGATGAAGTACCATGAGCGACAAGGTCATGGTGAAAACTGTAATTGTTTCCTAGAGCTATTGATTTTATGCTAATGATTTTAAATGATGCAGATAGCTTGCATCTAATAATCTTGCCTAGAATGGCAGGTGGTGTTTTGAGCTTCCTATAGCAGTTGGGAGGAGGCTTGTTTAGACAGATTTCAGTTTGTCTTCGTTTTTTATTGCAGAGGTTGGTAGGAGGGGGAGAGGAAGGTCAAAAGAAAGGAAAAAATGAATTTTTGTTACAGGTATGAAAAGAACCAAAGCAAACAGAGAGATGAGAAAAGAAACTGCAACTGAATAGAAGGAGATAATGTGTAAAACTAGCTAGAACATAATATCTCTGTCTACCCACTCAATATGACAGGTTTTAAAAATCAGGATTCTGGTGGACAAGGCAGTTTCTCCTCATTCATCTTTGAGGTATAAGAGTATGGAGATTCCTTTCTTGTTTCTGTATCTTCTAAAGGTCTAGACATGGAAAATATCCAGTAGATTTTACCTTCTTAATGTTTATCTTAATGACTTAAAAACTATTAGCTTTTGACATCTTCTTAAAAAATCATGTTTCACATTCATTAAGGTCCAAGAAGATGTCAAGAAGAGATCTATTCTATGTTTTGGGAATGTGTTGCTTTTGTAACTCACAGTCTTCCCAGCTATCTGCAATTTAAATGATCACTATGCTTACACTATGCATGATTTTACAAGGCTCATATTTATTGTTAAAAGCTATAAATCTGGGTATTCTGCTTTAGAGAATCAGCTCTTTTCCCAGAAGAGCTCAAAGAGATTCTGTGGAAGTGTTCATGCTGTTACACTTTGTATATATCACAGATGACAGCTAGAATTTTATATAATCACATTTAACTTATTGTTGTACTGTCTTATAATGTGTTCAAGTAATAGCCAGTAACACAGAATCTTCTATAAGATTAAAAAACCTCAACAGCAAAAGGAATCTTAATTAGTGTACAGTTCATATTCACCAACTTGCACCAAAGCGTTACATGATGAACTACCTGTATCAATAAGGATTACTCATCATAGAATATCTTGCTGTGTTCCAAAAGCACATGGTCATGGTAAGGCTGAAGGTCACCTTTGAGTTTTAGAGGGATGACAGCTGTGTGCATACATTCGGTCTCATTCTGAATTGACTCCTAAGTCAGCTTGATATCTCTCTGGATACATAGTTTTTAGTCTAACTGAACCCAGAAAATGCTGGTTACTGCCATATTTACTGTAAATACTCTGCCTTCCTTAGCAGTAGTTGAAAGGATTAATTAGACCAATGGAGTGAATCTTTCAAAGAGATCTGATTTCTCTGCAACACAGATGGAACAGACTGACAGACAGTAGCAAGGAGAAATTTCCTTCAGTTTCTGCCCATGCTGTGTCTATTGGAAGACTAATGTGGACTGTGTATGTCCACTGTATCTGTCAATCTCATGCTTCCCACCAGTTCACTGGTAAAAAGATAAGAAGTAAACAAATCAGGTAAAAAGAAAATGGGGAAATAATAGGGCCGAGAGAAGAAAGAACTTGAAATAATGAGAATTATTCCAGTCTACCAATTACTTGCCTGGCCAATTTTTTACTAAGTCATCTTCACATACAGATGCTATAGCTGAAAATGTTTGTAGGGTCTTTTAGGCTTTGCTTGTTTTTTCCTTTCCTATTTTCCCACATTTCAATGTCTATATGTATGTCTCTCCTTAATGACTTAGCACAGTCTAACGTCTCCTCTACCATTCTCACTAATCACCACCTCCAATTACTGATGGCAGCAGGTCTCCCTGTGATTTGCCCTTCAAGGCCAGATACTTTTAATTTGATCTGCAGCATCTGCAAAAATGGCAGAGGGCAATTGCAGAGCATACTGGTGCCTGGCAATAGTCTTAGAAGTGCATTATTTTTTGCAGTTTAATTTTTTTTTAAATTAAGATTATGGTACACAATGATTTCTAATGTGAGAAGTGATTTAGAGATTGTATAACTGCACTCTGATTTAATCAAGTACTAGAATGAAAAAAAAACACAAACATTTCAAATGAAGCATTTTAAAATGATAATCAGAAACCCAACAGCCTGAATTGACATTCTGGACACATATCACATACCTTTTATGATAATTTATTTGCATAAATAATACTACTACAGTGTTTATGTGAATAAGTGTTAATCAAGGAGTAAACAAAATTTGAAAGAAACAGTTTGTAAATAATCATGAGGTTTCCTTGCAATGTTGTTACTAGACTGCAACTATTTTTACATTTATAGCGTCTGCTAAAACTCTGGAAAATAATGTTAGGAAATCACATGGTGTGAATAGCTGATATTACTTCTCATGGAAATTTAGTAATTTCTATGGAAATTTAGCCATTTCCAGTGTGTAATATGACTGTTATTTAGTGGGTTCAATAGCACAACAATGTTGTTTCATAATTTCAGACAAGGAGAGAAAGAAACTTGTGTAAAGTTCAACCTGCAGAGAAAATTTACTGTAGTTTTACTTCTGTTTTTTTCTAATATTCTTATGTTAGGAAATATACATGTAGTAAAATACATACAGGAAAGAAAAGGGCAAGTCGTGTTTACTAAGCAGGAATGACTGGGTAGGTCGGTGGTTCTTTCTTTCACTGTAAGCTTGTATGCCAGGTGGAACAATGTCAACTACAGAAGGCTTTGTTTAGTACTCAAAACCAGAGTAGACAAATATCACTCTAAGTGATAGATCCAACAGATTTGCTTGGAAGCAAACAACAGTACTTGTCTTTTGCTTTGTAAGAGCTGGCTTTCCTTTTTGCTTGTGAGCCCGTCCTGTAAGTTTACTCCCTCACATGCATTCACACAGCGTTCCTTTTATACTTTGGTGTGGCAGTGGAGAAGTTTAGATAATTTCTGCTTGTTATATCATAGATACGTCTATGGTATGATATTTTCTAGGGCTAAGCCCAAAGGCCTTATAACCACCACCTGCACCATGTCAGAGAATTTTTGACAGTCCTTTCGTTTCTTTTGCTGAAAATTATCTTTGATCCATCCTTTCACTCCCCTGTTACCTGTTACTATTACTGGACAAGGGAATGACCAGCATGGTCTTTGAAGTAGCTATGATGTGCATCATGGCATGATGACAAGGAAATCTGAAGAGCAATAGTGAAGCTGTGAAGGATGTGTAGAACCAGAAATAATAGATAGGTTGCAGGTTGTAGTTAAGACGCAGAAAGATGACTTTTGCAACATGTTTACATGTTGGAGATTCTAATGGACCACATGAGAATTCATTGCTTGTGTGCTTGAGAGAAAAATGTGCTTAACTCTTTGCCTACATAATGTCTGCCTGAAGCCAGAATTGTGTGTCTATTTAAATAAAATAATCTAAAAAAGTAATGGATGCTGTCTTTGGAAGGCAGATCAATAACATCATGTGGTACTTGTGCTAAATTTTTATCACTCTCTTGCAAAAAAAAAAACCCTGCAAGTGAGATCAAATAATAATCTGCTTTCAGAGCACAGTCTTTTGCTGCCTCACTCTTTTCACTTTTGCAAAAACTTACCAAGGAAATGAAGTCTCTGACAAAGAGTAACCAAACATAACTCTACAGCTGTTGCATCCTAAAGTAAGATGATGCTTTCAGCAACAGGATATTAAAATGCATCTGGTGATAGTAGTACATCATGTATGTGTATGTTCTTGGGCACCCAATAAACCTCAAATTTACTGAGATGCTATCAAATAACTTTGTATATGTGTCAAGTGATACTGATCCTTACTTTAAGTAATGCAAGAGAACTTTTTACTGAATGTTTTATAAAGATTTTAAAACTCTGAAGGGTACTGAGAACATTACAAATCTGAGTTTTTACACATATAGGATGACTCTTTCCACTTCCACCTTAAAGGTGCCAACATGATGGTCTTAAAGACTCTGGGCTCTAAGCACTCCTCTGCTGAACAACACAGATAAGACAGAACTACTGAAGGCTTCATTTGAACTGCATCACCATTTGTCTCACCTTTCTGGCTCTCAGTATTAGTGGTACACATTTGTAAAGATGTCACTTTGGATAGCAATTTTGATGAGAATGCCTAGAAACTGGTTTATTTCATGTAAACTACCGAGAAGATCTCTGACAACAGCCACATTGGCTACTTGTATTCATCTGAATATATTAGCAGTGGCAGAGTCGTGTTACATAGAAGGACAACACATAACACAGGTACCATCTCCTCTCTAAAAATTACAAACACATTCTTGTAATATATAACCCATTTATTAATTTTTGGATGTTTAAGGTAGGACACTGATTTAGCTGCAGAATTCTCAGTTCACTAAAATACATGAATCTTTTAAAAGAACTCTGTCAAGAAATGTAACCACCAAAATTCTGACTGTTAAAAAATAAATGAAGATGTGGGCCATTGCTTACAAAATCCATTATAAGTTGAAATGCTTCTCATTTTACTTGAACCTAGAATAAATTTAAAGAAGGGAGATTTTTAACATGTTTAAACCTCCTGCTTCAATGTGAATCAAATTTCAATAGTCTTACAAACTCATCTGAAGGTGAAACAGAATATAGGCAATGTCTTTGGCCAGTTTAATCTTATCTTACCATTATACAAACAATAAAAGTATTTTTGGTTTAAACAATATTTTTTATCAACGCTTTTTTTAATGTATCTGATCTTGTACTCACAAAATTAATATCTTTGAAATCAAGAAAAATGAAACTTCTGCTCTACTTAAATTTACTGCTTTGCACATTAGACACAATTTCCAATCAGATTAATACAAAACTGTGGTACTCCAGCTGACATCCAAAAGACCCCTTGAGTCTGACACAGAAGACATGACTTATGCTTTTTCTGCAACCAAAGGTTTGAGAAGATGGAATGCATATTTTCTTATTACAAATAAAATCTCAATGGATGTATTTGAAATCCTCCAACAGTCTATGGAACATTAGCTTTCTATACCATTGTAGACACTGACAAAGTGTGGATATGAATTAGAAACACTGACTTTAATACATAGATTACTGATTTTATCAAACTGAAAAGATTTTGTGGATTTGGAAAGTAATTTGACAAAGAATACTTCTCTCTCCCATTTGCTTACTGTGTTTTACCTGTTTGGGAGTCAGAATTTACCTTTTACTCAATATTTTTCTGTTTCATGTCTGTAGCAAATCCAAAGCAAAATTCTCTTTTTCCTATACCATCTTTGTCAGATTTTCTTCTACCTTTCTGTCAAATAGTGATATCATATTAGTTCAGTCTAACTTTTTTTAATGTCTTGCCTGAAAAACACTCTCACGGTTGGAGCTCACAGACAACAATAAACAGGAGTGGGAAACATTATTTTCTGCTAAGATGCAATGAGATGCTTAAAAAATAGAAAAGATTCCTTGAACTCTCTTGCTTTACGTGCAAAAGATCCTTTGAGATAAAAAACATCCACTACTTCCCCCATCATCCACCAACCTAGGTGCTTTATTGTAGAAGTCTATCATATACCCATACTGACTGCTTAAAAATTCAATTGACTGCAACTAAATTTTTGATCCAGCTGGTCTACTGACCATGTTTCCAGTGGGAACTGTCAGGAGAAATAGTCAATATTTTGAAGACTCTCAAACAAATACTGAGCTGGAAAACTTCTAAAAAAGGCATTTGTCTTTTTCTGTGTTCCCTTTTTCTGATTGAGTTATAGAGCTGATACTCAATAAGATTGTACCCATGTTGATCTGCCTGCTAATTTTGACCTGTAAATTCTTTAGGAAGTACTAAAAACGTTGAGCTATCTAGCTTTGCAGAAAATTCAGTTTGGGATTTCTTTCCTCGTATGGATTTCTTTCCTCATTATTTGAGCAGTTTTGTGCATGAATGTGGTAGCTGACAGAACATTAATATCTCATATTAACAGATAGGCTTGCCAATTCTGAAAGGATCAATGAATGTCCTGAGAATGCAGACTGGGTTGAGGAGGTCAAAGTCTTCTAGTACTATTGATATTCTCCTGGAAAATATTTGGTCAAAGTATGGAGAGATATATCAAAGAATTTTAACTGCAGTCAGTCTGTTGGTGATAGATTTTCCCTCTCTTGGACATTTTTAGAAAATGACTACTTTTTTTTTTTTCCCAAAGTAGTCTCCAGCTGCACTTCAGTTGCTTCATCAAATCATTTGGGAAGTTCAGCAAATGTGCCTTAACATCAGAAGAAGTGTATTAATATACTGACATTTGTCTGGCATGAGAAGCCACTTTGGCTGAAGAAACGCTAATATGTTGAGGCACTGAATTGTCAAGATGTACAAATGAAAAAGGAGCATTAGTGCAGATAAATAGAGACCAAAGAAGTCCAATTCTAAGTTAAAAGTGGCTTATTAACACTTTGCTCACTGATTTTACAAGTTAGAAGCAAAACTTGAAGTAACATCAGGTCAGTGCTTCTTCAGATTGAGTTTTAATGTATAAGGGAGAGAAATAGTAGTAGTATGCATTGGGGTCAAAGTAGGCAGTGCTACAGCAACCCCATATATTCTTTAGAATGTAGCGGAAACCAATGTAGTAAATAAGTTAGTAGCTGAGTTGATTAATAAGTTAACAATTTGTCTACAAAAATTAGAGAAACCATAGAAAGAGATGACAGATGCTTTGAAAGTCATTGTCTCTCCTCACTGTCTGAAGGCAGGGCCTTTATCACTCCTAACAGACATTCTTCAACTAATTCTTTAAAATTCAAAGTAGGAGGACTGGCTGATTCACCTGAGGCTGTGCTGCCATTCAGTGGGATCTGGACCAGCTTGAAAGTTGGGCAGAGAGGAACCTCATGAGGTTCAACAAAGACAAGTGCAGAGTCCTGCATCTGTGGAGAAGCAACTTCATGCACCAGGACAGGCTGGGGCTCAGCCTGCTGGAGAGCAGCTCTGCAGAGAGACCTGGGAGTGCTGACTGATAATAAACGAACCATGAGCCAGCAATGTGCCCTCGTGGCCAAGAAGGCCAATGGCATCCTGGGATGTATCAAGAAGAGTGTGGCCAGCAGGTCAAGGGAGGTTCTTCTCCCCCTCTCCCCTGCCCTGGTGAGGCCTCATCTGGAGTCCTGTGTTGAGTTCTGGGCTCCTCACCTCAGGAAGGATGGGGAACTGCAATATCCTTAGAGTCTGTGCTAGGTTTGTATTCCATTTCTCTTGTTACAGAATCCAGCTATTGCCTCTCTGATTATTTCCCTTGACCTTTATTTTCTCTATATGTCTGTTTCCGTCTTGAAATCTGTTGTACAGAGCTAGATAGCAGTCTTTGAAAGGGCAACTTTACAAGAGTAGAGAGGGTTCAAATCATTACTTCATACACGTAACATATCTGTGTATGTATGCTATAGTTTGATTACCGATATTTGCAGCAGCATGATATTGTCAGCCCATATTCCACTTCTGAACCAGTATAACCCTTAGATTGTTTTCTGCAGAATTGCTGCTCACCTCATCCCTCTGCAATAATAGTAACTGAAATATATTGTAGAATGTGTCATACACGAGCATTGGCAGGCTGCAAAAGGAACCTTATCTATTTGTCCTTCAATGAGGACCTTGGCAACATTTATGCTAGGAAGAAATATTAAATTGTTGTCCTTATAATAACTAGCAGAGATTTAACTTCTAAATCCTTGTTGCTGATCCACCTCTAAAGGATTTCAAATGCCTTTCAAAAAGTATTTATCTTGGGGAATTAATTCTTCAGTTTGTGACTTGATTGTGGCTTTCTGTACAAAAATGGTGAGAATGTAAATAAAATCTTCTGCCCTATCTGTAAAGAAGCACTGTCCAATTTGGAGAAAGATGGAACTAGTGAGGCTGTACTTTAAAACAATGCTGCATAAAGGCATGGAGTTTACAAGTTGCTGGAGTAAAAGCTGAAATTATGGGTATCTCCTATACAAGTAGATGACAGGAGGGCATCAGGCCCTCCTGTGATGAGCTATGCTCATTACTTCCTAGATGTATTTAGTGCTCGTCCTAGTAAAGTGTCATCATAGAAAAGACTTTTTTCAGTGTTGTATACTGTCAGTGCATGAGGTCAGCTTTCATACACACTGTGTCCGAGTTAGCAATTTGGGATTCCATCTTCTTGCTGGCTTGATTCTATGATTGTCAATCACTTTTTCCTATAGTCAGTAACAATAAACATGATTGCTGTTATGGTTAGCTGCCAAAGCCCAGCATGGTAAATAGAAGGAACGTGAGTACTCAGAACAAATTAATTGAAACATGAATTAAGGAGGTAGGACAAAGACAAGTACTAAATTGGTGGTGGGGAGGATGGGATGGGAAGAGAGCTCATTCAACAGCAGCCGATTTTAAGGATGCTTTGTACAAAACATACAAATAAAACCATGAGAAACAGAATGGTTATCCAGTGACCAGATAGGATCTAAAGCATGGGATGAGGGGAGGGGGAAACTCCTATAAAGTTAAATTTGTTCCAGGAAAGTAGCTTTCCACTTGTGTTAAGACCTGTTGTGATTTTTTTTTCCCTTAAGATATCTGGAGGTGTCATTGTGTGCATCCAGCTTGCTAGCTACTCTTTTCTCATAAACACTAAGCTCCAAGATATATGCTGATTTGAATTACCTTCAGCTTCTTGTCAAATCAAATAACTCATTTTTTTCACCAATTCCTCATCTAGAACTCAGTACTGTCTGTAACAATATTCAAAAATTGCATTAACAATTTAAAGTAGGTTGATTTTTAAACATAAAATAGCTTTTTTCCTTTCTTTTTTTTTTGAAGTAGGTAATTACTCTGGGTCTTAAGAAGAAAATTAAGAAACTTATTTCATCACTTTATTGCAAAGTCAGTCTTAAAGACTATTGCAAGACTTCTGACAGGAATGTGGGATCTGTCAGCACTTGTGGTGGTCTTTACAGCTCATTCCTGAGCTCAAAAGTAAAGGTAATTTCCTAAACTCACAGGTTTAGTAATTCCTTCCTTGTTTTTTTGCAGCCTACTGAGAATGACAAGTCATTGACAGAGAAGACTCCTGTTAAGCAGAAACTTTTTCAGGCGTGCTGTTAAATCTTCCTCATGGCTGACTCCAGACACCATTTCTTAGATCTTTTTCATGAGCAGTGTGGATAAAATGAATCTTGAGTCAAAAGGAACAGCAGTGTGAAGGCTGGTGCTACCTATGCCCTGTTACAATGATGAGTATTTATTTTGCTGTCAGTGGGATGAAAGTGTGGGATGAAATAAGTCCATGGTCTGGGCATGGTATGTTTTGACTAAGTTAACGGAAGCAGTGGCAATAAATAGGAAGCAGATGGGGGATGAATTAGACTAATTATACTAAACTAAAATAGAAGTAGAAACAGTTTTTACAAATGGAACTCTAACTTGGGAAAATAAACTTCTGTTTTAGTGGTGGGTTAATGTTGGCTGGATGCCAGACACCCACAAGGCCACTGCCTCACTTCCCATCAACATTACATTGCTGCTCTCCATGGGCAGCAGCTCATACCAGAAACCTGCTCCAATGTGGGCTTTCCACAGGCTCCAGATTCATTAAGAGCATGTTCCCTTGCTGCAGTGTGGCACCTTCCATGGACTGCAGTGTGGATGTCTACTCCATCATGGACCTCCATGAACTGCAGAGGGGACAGTCTGTGTCACCATAATCTTTTCAACCAGCTCCAGGGAAATCTCTGCTCTGGCTCCTGGAACGCCTCTTCTTCCACCTTCTTCTCTGAGCTTGGTGTCCACAGGGTTGTTTCTCCCACATTTTTCTCACTCTTTTTTCTCACAGCTGCTGTGCAGCATTTTTTACCCTTTCTTAAATACGGTGTCACAGAGGTGCCACCAGCATTGCTGATGGGCTCGGCACTGGGGACCTGAATGGAGGAACTGACTCTGTCTAACACAGGCACAGCACAGAATCATAGAATCATAGAGTGGCAGGGGTTGGAAGGGACCTTCCAGGTCCACCTAGTTCGGGTCACACAGGAACGAGTCCAGGAAGGTTTTGAAAACCTCTAGAGAAGGAGCCTGCACACCCTCCCTGGGCAGCCTGTGCCAGGGCTCCCTCACCTGCACAGTGAAATAGTCTTTCTTTAAGTTTAAATGGAGCTTTTTGTGTTCCAGCTTCATTTCTTTACCCCTTGTCCTGTCACTAGATACAACTAAAAAGTGATGCCCCAGTCTCCTGACATCCACCACTTATCTGCTCCACAAACAAGAACTGCCTACCCAAGCTGTTGCCAAAAGCACACCGTATCCCACCTGATTTTTCTGTTATTGTTTCCAGTTGAAGCTTATTTTACACTTACAGTTAACATCTAAGATCACTAAATATTTCAGACTGAAGACACCTCTGCAGCCCCTCTGCACCACTGATACCAAAACCTTCCCACACAAACCCAATACAATCCTCATGATCTTACATCACATTTCTTACTGAATTGAAATTAGAAGTACTTCTCTGGGTTTTAAGATATTTACAGAAATGGAAGTAGGAGATGCCCTTATGGTAACTAAGATGAAGCAAGCTACTTTTACAGTAATGGCATAGGGACTAAAAGAGAATATGATTTATTTTTGTAGGGACTGTGGATATACTGTTAGGGCATTTAAACCTTTTTATCTAAAATACTTCTCAAATGTTATGGTTAAGGATCATTTCAAGTAAGAAAACTGCAAAACCCAGTTGCTACAGGAGAAAATTCTACCCATGTGAAGTTTTTCCACTTCAGATGTGAACCACAAATGCAGTATAAGTAGGCCTTCAAATGAATATTATTGCTTAGGTTTCTTCAGTGTTTCTTTCTATAGTGTATAATTTAACCTTTTTTGCTATCTTTTTCCTTTTAGTTGCTCCAAAAAGATTTTTTTTTTAGAAAAAAGTTAATTCATTTCTTCTGACTGAATGATATAATCACTGTGTGCCACCAAAAGGTTTCAGGAAGCAGATGCAACAGTTTCCATACCATGCTTGTGTAAGCTCTGAAACAGTAGGCAACAAACGGTGTTGACAGGGTAGGTCAAGTCTGTGAAACTTGTAAAACTTGCCCTCAAGCACTGTAACCAAATATAGAAGGAACTCACACATCTGACAGTTGTTTTTAAAGATTCTTACAAATTCCTGTAATGTGAGTCTTGTTACATGTGAAAGCAGATAAAAACCACAGAAAGACAGAACCAGGCAAACAAAAGTCTTCTTCCTCTGCTGGACATCTAAAACTGACACCACGTTCTGCCAAGGATCAATGAAAGATTCTTCTGCTTCACTATAAATGGTCTTGCCCTCTTTAAAATATGCTTTAATGTCAAATGACTCACAGAAACCCTGAGAACTCTGTGGTCAGTTAGGATGCACAACGTTTCACATTTCTTACCTGCAAAAAGCAGGGAGGGTCTTCTGGTTTGCACATGTTGCTTGGAGAAGTAAGCTGTCACAATCACTCACCTGACAAGGGAATTTCTCTTGTTCTTCCTTGTTGCATAATGTTTAAAGTTTACTACTGTATATTTAAAATGTATATGTATATTTAAAAAGGCTATTTGTGTCAAGGGTTTACAAGTCACCAGGGTCTCTATTTACATGTCATCACTTTCCAGCTGTTTTATTGAAGGATAGGAGGCAATAGCTCTAAGGTAGCTCTGATAGCTTTGTGATACCTCTTTTCCGCTTGTGGTCATTGTAAAAGAAAAGCAAAAAAAATCTATTGCCTTCTGTAAGAACTGAATCGAGTAGATAATGCTGCCTATACTTCCATGACCTGTCATTCTCTGCTTGATCATCTGTATCTAAAAGCTTCCCAGTGCGGCTCAAAATAACAAAAGCAATTTGAATCCAGTGATACAGAAGTTGAGTGATTTATGTAAGGTAAGCACCAAAAAGTTTTAGGTGTTCTTCCAATTTTCTTGGTCTGTACAAGTTACCCATGAAAAGATTTTCTTAGGATTGTTGAGTTCCTCCTTTTTTGGAGGATGAGCAGAAATAACAACTGTTTTTGTGACTAAAATTCATACAGAAAAAGTCAACCAAAGTTCTTAAAGGTTATATCAGAGCTAGGAGATGAATCATCACAGTTCCATTAGACAAGTAAGTGATGCTTAAGAAATTGGCCACCTTCCACATTATATGAATTCCAGAAGTTTGTGCTAGCTTGCTGTCAAGGGAAACTGTGAATAGTAGGTCTATAACATCATTTGTTTCTTATGCAAATTGAGGAGAACACAACCTGACAGTACATGCAAAAGCAGGTTTTGCTGCTCTAAGGACTGAGACAGAGGAGTTTCACAGATCTTACTGAGGATTGACTGTGTCTTTGGGTCACAACTGCCTGAGGCAGGCTACTGCTACACAGCAGTGCTCCCTGTCAGCATCCCCTAGGACCTGAAACTGATTTTACAGTCTTGTTATTTGCCATCCTAAGCATGTGTTTTCCGTTACTTAATGCCTGAAGCTGTTTTTGCATTAATGTTGCATGCTTGTCTAGCCATACTGGGAAAAGTCAGGCTTCAGGAAAGGCATCTTTTTTATTTTTGCATAGATTCAGGTGCAACTTTATCCCAGATCCTCACTGCATTTGTGTGCATCTTTTTCTTTGCTTCGTGAGTGACTGAAAATCTCCAAGGGTAATAGAATTAAGTGGTCTTAAAATGTGTCAGTATAAACAAAATGAAGGAAATGCTTGAGAAGAATTGTAGCTTGGATTTTTTCCTCCCACACTAAGCATTTTACAGAATAAAGAGAGACATGGCTCTTGCCCCAAGAAACCCTGCATGCTTTGCAGTCTTAACATAAAATGAGGAAAGGATGGAACCAGCACATTGAAATAATATTTTGGCTTTATCACTGCTGTTCACTTGGTTAATTAAGTCAGTTTTCTTTGAGGAAAAAGAAAATATCATACCAGTTCTTTTTCTACCCTTAGCTAAGCAACAAGCTTGTGAGTGTTTTAGGAACATGTGTATGACAATAGCCTCCAGATACAAAGGCTGTTAACAAGCTGACATGGAACATTTCTGCTTCTACAGGATACAAGTGGAAGCATTGCAATGAGATGGCAAGAATATGGGAAAAATAAATTAAAAAAGATGCAAGTATGACCAAAAAAGACATTAAAATGTCAGTTAAACAAAGATACCCTCTAAATAAATAAGAATTTTATTATGGTGAAGCCAATAACCCTGTATGATACCACCTTAAGTGGCATGTCAAAAAACTTGTTAAAGAAAGCCAGCATGGACACTACCTTTTCAAGATGAGGATGATGGGTTAATTTTAAAGATATACTTATTGTAAATGGGCATTTTCAAATGCCCTTCTGGTTGGAGGAATAGCTATGAGAAAATACCTTTTTCCAATAAGGCAGATTTACACCCTGTATTTAATCTGACTTATTTTCTTTGACATCTGAAGTGTATTTTAATATTTTTATTGGTTAACAGAGATTTATTTATATTTTTTATTTTCAGCTAAGAAATACTCCACAAAACTGTAGACTGAAGTATAGCTGAAGTCATTAACCTTCTAGTTATGTGATTGTTGGAAAAAAACCTGTGTAAACTTATGTTTTAAAATTGCAAAGTGATGATGAAGTTGCTAAATTTCCAAGTGCTCTGTAGAGTAAATATGAATGACTAACAAGCCACCAGCTTTACATGACAAAATGGGCAATCTTCATGTACCATGGAACCAATGAGGTACCATACCCATTAGGCTGACTCTAGTTGTGGTAAGGTTCATTAGATCAGGACCTACGTGGAGGGATCATTTCCCTGTATATCTAGATAGCTTCCAGGGGTTAATTATTATGGAATGGTGACGAGACTTTTTAGCAGAAGCTGAATCTGCACGGTAATGTTTAAGAGCTACTGAAGAGCTATCCTCAGCAAATTTCACTAATCCCATTTTTAGCTCACATGTTTCTGTAAACCTAGGAACCTAGGGCAATGAGTTCCACAGGTTGTTATGTACCACATGAGAAAGCGCTTTTCCTTCTTGTTACTAGTACTGATTCCCAACAGTTTCCCTAAGAGTCCTCTGGTTTCTGTTTCTCTGCCTTCTTTTTCTACTTCCATGATTCGTAGACAGTGAGGACATAGCACATCCCAACTGTCTCTTTTCCACATTGAAAGTATTTATTTAGTCATTCCTTATATGATAGCTCTTTTCTACCTGAGTTATTCTTATTCCTCCCCTACATCACCTTTGGTTTTACAGTAACATTTTAAAGATGAGATACTTGAACTGCAAGAATATTCAGAATGTGGAAACATCTGTAGCAAAAATGATCTAATTAAATGTTTTGATTTGTTAGAAATTCCTTCCTAAAAATACTATGACTTGAAAAATCAAAGCACTACACTGTTCCAGAACAAGAACATGTACAGTGTAGTTACACTTGGTCACTTATTTTAAGACTAGTCACTTTTTTAGCTACATGGAGAACTTGAAAAGAAAGACACAGCATTGCAAAAATTTATCCTTTATTTAATTTCATTGCTCTCCTGAGCTTGTGCAGACAACTTAAGTGCTTTGTGACTTTGTGAATAACCATTGTGATATAACTGAGATGTTAACGTTGAAGCCTAATAACAATGTAAGCAAAACCACTCTACGACCCATGTTACCCATTTTTGCAGAAATACAGAGATGCTTTGGTAATATGAAAGAAGACAGTACACACATAAATATTTTCCATTTTCCAAGATCCATTGTAAACAAAAGGTTCTGTTGGACAGATATTCTAGTGTTTTCTATTCTATTTAGAATGCATTTTTAAGACATTGTGTGATTTATTTTTGATAGTTTACACCAATGTCCTGCTTCAGTTATTCTTTTGCCATCTGTTAGCATTTTGTTATCTGTTTCTCAAAGTGCATTTTTTAATATCTGTTTAGAAACCTGTTCTTCAAAAGTATTGTCAATGAAAATGGTAATTCTTTGAGAGCTTCTGACAAAACAAAGTATAAAAACAGCATCAACAGCATTACTTCACACAAGGCATGGCCATTAGTGATACAACAGTGATACTGTGTAGGAACTGTTCTTAGATCTGATTTATTCTATAATGGGGTTTTGGGTAACAATTTCTTCTGCCATCTAGTTCAGCCATTAACTCATACAATTAAAGTATATGCATATTGTTATGATTTTCTTCTTCTTGATTCCATAATCCCTTCACCTAATATCAAGCAGCTGTGCCATAGACGTTTGTCTTGGAGAGGAATAGAAGGGAAAACATTTATCAGCAACACACTTGTGAACACTGAGAATGTGATTTGTAGATTTTTCCTAACAATTCCTGAACTGTGGCTTCCATTCATTGTGACATACTGAAAGGCCCTTTCACAGAGACAATAGCAATGGGTTTTGTGTGCCACTGTTGCTGCCAAAGTATGCTGGAACTCATGAACTCATTTTGTATTGTGTTGCCTATACAATAGTCTGACAGATAGGACTCAGCTGACTTTGTTTCCCTGTAATGTTAAATCTCAGTTTTTCTGAAGAATAAAGTAAAATACCAAGCTGATCTTTCAAATGTAGACGTCTATCTTTTCAGTAGAAACCAATTTGCCAATTAATTTCAGCCATTGGACTACAGAAAAAAATTTTGTCAGCTGTTGCTTGTGAACATGAAACACACGCTGTAAATGGAACAACTTCTGAGATAATTTCAGAGGAAAACTGTAGATCTGTGTTGAAGTCTAATCAAGTATCTTACAAAAAAAGCAGTCTTTGATTTTATGTGTTACCTTAGACATAAAGAGATCTTAGAACTTGAAATTTCCTTCCACTTGGTAAGATCAAAGGCAAGCTGTACAGCTGAACATCTTTAAGTTGCATCCAGTAACTCTGATGGCTAGCTTGAGTACATGAAAACATGCAATGACAGAAGTCTGAAGAGTGGACAGGTAAGATTTCTTAAATTGCATTAGCTCATCTTCAGCAATCAGTCCAAGCTCTGCCCATCCTTGCTCTGCTGTCAGTCTAGGCAGACATATCTGTTGGACCTCAGCAGGTTACTTGCTCTCTACCAAAGTATTCTTAATTCTGAACTCTTCCTCCACATTTTTTTTATTCTTTTGTTTGTAGTCCTCAGCAATGATCCTTCTCCACATGATGTTTTTCCTCTTCAAGTTTTCCCTCTGTATACTTAGCATAACATAAGTACTGTGCGTTCTTTAACAGATGTGTATAATGAAGCCTATTGAATTTGAGTTATAAAGTAGTCTTCAGCTGATCTCTAAGATCATTATCATGGAATGTTCTTGATCCTTCCATTTTAGAGAACAGTTCAGAGCTGGATATCTTGAATTCAAGTGCTGTTCCCTTCGCTTAGAGCAGCAAATATCAGTCAGCATCTTGACCAAAAATGCGTTCATTAAGTTAAGGTTGGTTTTGTTTTCTTGGTTTTTGGTTGGTTGGTTGTTTAACTTACCTACAAGGGATCTTGGACTTGGAGGAAGTGATGCTTGAAAATTAACCACATTTCTTGGGCACCCCTACCTTGAGGAGAGTACAGTGCAAATGATTTGTATAAATTAAGGACTGTGAGAAAGTTAATGAATATAGGATAGGTATATCCATATTCCTGCAAGAAAACAGCAATAAGAATGGTCAAAGACCTAGGAAACAAGACCTCATCTAAGCCCTGAGATACTCTAGAAGAAAAGAATGAACAGCTTACTGTCAGGTATTGCTACAGAGGAAAAGAATAATCTGCTCTCCACAACAAATAATGAGCTTAAACTGTAGTCAGTATTTAAGGGCATGTTGTAATTTTTTTCTAACTCCAAGGAAAGCACTACCTGCAATAAATGGTTTGGAGGGATCATGGACAATTCCTCATCAGGTGCTATCAAGAACAGTTTAGAAAAGCATTTAATAAGAGTGATATAGACATGCTGATTATTTTGTCAGTCAATGAATTAGAGTACACATGAAGGTTGTTTTCTGCTTTGCAGTTTTACTATGAGGCATTAGCAAAAGTAATACATGTCACTTTTCCTGTTTTTGTGCAGTTCTCTGCATTTTTCTTGCTAACAAATACAGAGTCCTGCACATAGTGCTGGGAAAGTTAAACAGTCATCAAATGGTTTGGGTTGGAAGGGACCTTAAAAACAATTTATTTCCAACTCCTCTGCCACGGTCAGGGACACCTTCCAGTAGTCCAAGTTGCTCCAAGCTCCATCTGACCTGCCCTTAAGCACTTCCAGCCACAAGCCTTTTTGGGCAACCTGTACCAGTGCCTCACCATCCTCACAGGGAAGAATGTCCTTACATCTAATCTGTATCTCCACTCTTTCAGTTCACAGCCATAGCCCCTTAGCCTGTTACTACAAGACCTTGTAAAAAGTCCCTCTCCAGCTTTCTTGTCAGCCCCTTCAGGTACTGGAAGGCTGCTGTAAGGCCTCCCTAGAGCCTTCTCTTCTGCAGACTGAACAACCCCAACTCTCTCAGCCTGTCTGCATAGGAGAGGGGCTCCAGCACTGTGGTCACCTTCAGGACTCATCTCCAGACTCACTCGAATAGGTCTGTGTCTTTATCTTGGAAGGCCTCAGAGATGAATGTAGTGCTTCAGGTGAGGTCTCACAAGAGCAGAGCAGAGGGGGAGAATCCCCTCCCTTGACCTGCTGCCCACACTGCTGTGAATGTAGTCCGTGATACAGTTGGCCATCTGGGCTGCGAGTGCATGTTGCTGGCTCATATAAGGTCTTGTTACCCACAAATCCTCTGCAGATCTGACCTCAATCTACTCATCATTCAGCCTGTATTTGTGATTGGGAGTGCTCCAACCTGTGTGCAGGACCTTGCCCTTGTTGAACTTCATGAGGTTTGCATGTGTCCACCTCTCCAGCCTGCCAAGGTCCCTCTGGAATCAGAGTTTGAACAGATTTGGTTGAAGAACTTGAGACAGGATTGGGGGATAAATCTTGGCCTTTGAAAATTAAGATCTGTAATGTAGAATCTTCTCAACTAGCTACTAATATTGTCAGATTAATCATAGCCTATCCTGGCAGTGCCACCAGAATGAAATACTGCAAAGCATTGGCTTTGATAGACAGTCGTTTTTTTGTCTCAGTCAGTGCCAAACTTCTGAGTTATTTTTCCTCTTAAGTTTGATGCATTTACAAAATACTTTGAAAAGCTAAATAACAAGAGACTTCTGACTGCTAAGCAATTTGTTCCTCTAAGAAAAGAGAGCAGGTTAAATGTTTCTTATTTGCAGTGATACAGCACCAACAAATAGGAAGCAGAAACTATGTCAGCTTAATGTCTGTTACAAAGAGAAATGTAAATGGAAAACTCCTTTCTACTGCTGCCACCCCTTCAGGCAAATGCCTGTGAAATAGATGTCAGGTCAGGCAATCAGTGATGATATTGATCACACTTTATGTTTAAAGACAATGAAAGAGAAAGGTTTCACCTATTCAACCGTTGGTGCTGAGTTAGGTAAGCTTCAAAGCACTGTAGAATCATTAATAGTGTACATCCAACCTTCTTTCCTGGACTCTAATATTGTTTAATTCTAAACAGATTGCTTTTGGCATTGAGATAGGGTTTTTAATTATACCTAAAAATAAATGTTATAGGAGTTAGTATTATTGTAGGAATTCAGTAGAGACAAAGAAAAGAGCAAGAGGATAGCAGAATAGAGACCTTGATCGAGTTTCTACTTTAAATTTTTCATTTTAAATTGCACAGACTGCTTCATTAGAAGTGAGATTATTTTCAAAGACTGTAAGGTGTTGATCGATCTTCAATCTGCTTAGCATTTTACAGGAGACAATTTCATTGTATTCAAAGTAGAGAAAGTAGTTATAGACCTGAAGAACAGAGTGGAGCAGCTGCTATAAAAAATCCAGGGCGGGTCATTCTGGTAAATGTAGTGATCCTCTTTCTCAGCGAGCATTAAATTAGATAAACAACATGTGGCCAGTAACAATAACACATAATGAACAACCATCAGCCCAACCTCTGTGATCATAAAAATGCTCTATCTGCATTTTCATGAATAGTACAGACCAGTCCTATATCTAGGAAAAACAGGAAAGTTGACTCTAAGTAGCATTTCCTCTTCTCTCTAATTTCATTTCAAATTACTTCTGTCGTCATATTTGACACTGAATTTCAACATATATTATGATACACTAAACAGCTGTGCCACAGATGTGCTGCAATTTACAGATGGATGAATTGGAGTGATTTTTCCACTTGACAGGAAAGTTTTACATTCATTAAGCAACCTCATGCTACATCAGCCTCAAGGGAAATTCTATCAGAGCACTCAGCAGGGTGTCGCTATAATAAGGCATTGTTTACAAATCTTAGGACATAATAAAGATTCCTTTTCCAAGGGATTATTCTGTTCCTGTTTGTCTATAAGTAATAGTCTCAGAGGATCTTTGCAAGACTGTACCAAATAAATTCAGTAAAAGTTGGTCAATCATTTTTCCAAGAATACTCATAATTTGCCCTAGCAAATTTATGAAGTTATAGCACCATGAAAATGGTGAATAATGAATGATATTCATGGGGACTGAGTGGGAAAACAAAACATGTATAAGTAGTACATTCTGCTACCATCAGATGGTGGAAGATCTTCAGGTGAATAGGGATTTTTAGTCTCAACAAAATATGAGTCTACTTCAACAATAACTACTTTTTGAACAACTACTGAGGGCTCTTATCAATGATGTTCAGCGTTAGGACAAGGGGCGACGGGTGCAAGCTGGAACATAAGAGGATCCAAAGAAACACTTCTTCACTGTGAGGGTGACAGAACAGTGGAACAGGTGACCCAGATAGGTTTTGGAATCTCCTTCTCTGGAGACATTCAAAACCCACCTGGACGAGTTCCTGTGTGACCTACTGTAGGTGGTCCTGCTCTGGCAGCAGAAGTTGGACTAGGTAAGGTCCCCTCCAACCCTTAAGATTCCATGATTCTGTGATTTGTACACTAAAGGCCCTATATTTTCTGACTGCCAGCTGAAATGAAGGTGATTTGTCAATAGTCTTGAAGCCAGAGGTACCCAAACTGCTACTTTAAAGATTAATCTCATTTTTAAAAGTTGACTAATAAGATAACGCTTTCTTATAAGTCATTTTTTGCTTATACATATAGATAACCATAATTTTTTTTGAGATGCACTTTGCATCAACAAATATAGAAAGGTTCTAGAAATTATGACTTCCACAGTATTGGATCACATGGATGATTTTGTAAAGATGGCAGTGATACTGTTTTGGATTTATATGCAGTTCTCAATTACTGTCCACTTTCTAATAAAAACAGTAGTGTCATACACTGAAAAAGAGGATAGAAATGAAAATTCACCATGGGACTTATTCACTGAGGATAGCTCAGCGTATGGATCAAATTCCCATGAAACATTTTGAGATTTGATATCTAAAGCTGACACCTGAGTACATATATTTACAAAGACTGAGTTTAAGATTTTACAGGAAACAGATGAGTTATTTCTGAGGTTCTGAGTGTTGTGCTTAGTAAATAATATTTCTATAAGGTTGACTTCATAGAGTTTTATTTTTCTTTTTTCTTGTTCTGACTTTTAACACGTATTATGTACTTTAAATTGTTTAGAATGATAGACACTTGTAAATATACATTTACTGCTTTCATGCTTTCATCTTCTAACAGGTAATAACTTCACAGCAGTTAGTAGATTTCCTAAGGATTTACCCCAGTTGGACTTGAGTATAATTTATTTTTATATTGTTGTCTGATATTGAATCTAAAGTTATTCTCAACTACTTCTTTCTTTGCCACAAATGTTTCCTGACTAGAGAAATCTTACAAAGCGGAGATTTGAATCAAGGAATAGATTCTAAAGCATATATTCACAAGTGAATATGTGATATAATATGAAGAAGGAACAGGGTAATGGAAGATGGAAAAATGCCTAGAGAAACAACCATGTATTTTTCTTTCCAAGCTGTGAACTACCAGTGACATATGTAAATTCTCAGGTGGACTAATTATGTACAAGACCTTAAGGGAAGGCTGTTCCAGTCCTTTTTGCCATCAAAGACTTAAAATGACCTGTTAAGAGTGCAATGGAAACCTTAAAATCATCAGGAAAGCATTGGTGAAAAAAAAATATGTTCATACTTTTGCAAGCATCCCTAGGAAAGTCTTCTGTGATATTTTTATGTGGGGTTAAGACATTTCCCTCACACTTTCTAACTTTTCCTCAACGCACACTTAAAATAAAAAACCCAAACAGTCCTTACTCCTCATCTTGCCCTGTCAGTGTTCATCATTCCTGTGTGAAGACAGGAGGGCTTTGGTTTCTTGTCAGAGGAAAAAAGGTTGACTTTCTCTTTTTCTCTCACACATGCAATGTCTTTCAACAACCCAGTGATATGGCACAAAAGCTGACAAAAACTGATGTCCTTTTGTATTCCATGGACAATACAATTCTACAATATTCACAGCCCTCCAAAACCTGTCCAAGATGTATCACTGTCATAGAATCATAGATTTATCTCAGTTGGAAAAGACCTTTAAGCTCAAGTCCAACCCCTCCCCTCACCCTGCCAAGCCCACCCGCGGCCCTCAGCACCTCAGCTCCATGACTTTGCAATATCTCCAGGGATGGGCACTCCCCCATCTCCCTGGGCAGCCTGGCACAGGGGCTGACAACCCTCTCAGGGAAAGAGTTCTTCCTCAGCTCCAACCTAAACCTCCCCTGGCACAACTTGAGCCCATTTCTTCTTGTCCTATAAGGTCTTCTAAATCTAAACGGACTTGCACACCAAAGGACAGATTCACTGATACTTGCAAAACTTTTATGGTATACCTGATAATCTCAAATTTTTCTGAGATCACTCATAATGAAGGAATTATTCAGTAAAAAATGTGTAGCTATAATAAAGCAATGGTTATGTTTTAATTGGTAACACTGGAAACACAAGTTACAAAAAAGGAAGCTCCTAATGATACAATTATTTCTTTACTCCCAGTCTCTTCCTAGTCTGTGAACTTCAGAAGTTTTGGAGACTTCTCTCAACTGAAGATGCCACACTCTGTTCCATGGATGTTGTCCTCCTACAAAATGGCCTTGTTCATGCATCAGTATTTTCATAGATCTCTCAGAGTACTCGTATGACTATGTGCTAGTCAAGGAGAGATGGGTTAAGGACAGATATTTTAAGTTATATTTCCTACAGCCGAAGCCTCAAAACTTGTTTCAGCTAGTTCTTTACTAATTTAGCATCTTTTGTTCATCTTGTTCATCATTTTGTTCATGTTTTGTTGTGGCTTTGTTCATTTGTTCACTGCAATGCAAAAAAGTAGCTCTCTGAAAAACAGTGGCTTATCTGAAAATGTCTTTCCAGTGATGTGGATGTGTTTAATGATTTTGACTAGTACTTAGATTCACCTTTTTTCCCCTTAAAGTGTCATCTGTCTTTCAGTTTTTACATTCCAATGTAGTGTCTCATATATATGATACATATGACAGCCTTGTGCGACAGTTTGAATCACACTGCAGCTCGGTGACTTTTCAGAAAGACCACACATTGTTCTTGAAGCAAGTCTTAAACCTCCACACGTAATCCTGCTGTTTCTTTCAGAGGCCAGTGAGTCTTCCCATCGAGTTTAAAGCTTGGTTACTGCTGTGCAAAATGAGAATTGCTGTTGTGTGGATAATACTTGGTTTAGACTATTCCTCTGTTATGAGTTTTTGAGTATAGTTATCTGTGGTCCATAGTATA
Organism: Colius striatus; assembly: GCF_028858725.1. NCBI lineage: Eukaryota > Metazoa > Chordata > Aves > Coliiformes > Coliidae > Colius > Colius striatus. The sequence goes on from NC_084764.1 coordinate 8,431,359, forward strand.
ATTTTTGGATTCAGCACCACTATTTTCCTTAGTCTTCCCATCATCTTATCAGTCTTTGTGACAGATATGTCTGGCACAGAGAGAGAGAGACAACAGTCAGTAATGGTCAGTTGGAAGTCGGTGATTCACGGTTCCACCTAAATGTAGGAATTTAATGTACCTTAGATGCTGCCATTATTGTGTACTGGATCCTGTGTAAAGTCATTACTTTTAGCTTCCTTGGAGGACAATATAAAATGCTTCTCTGAGTCAGATTCATGTGATGATAGTGTCTCTTTAAATGCCTTTTTGCCAATTGTACGATACCTAATGTACCATATATGCTGCATCCAACATGTCATATACCGAGTGGAGTAATAAAAGACTGGTCAGAATTGATACAAACTGCATATTTTATTCTTCCAAATAAACCAGCCATAATAGATGTTAACAGATATACTCTTAACACTTGCACCCTTTCCTCATCAGTGATGAGTGGTCAATGTCATGAGAATGGGAGAGTAGAATGGATTTAGGAACTCTCAGGAAAATATTCCATCATTCACAAATCTCAGATGCAGGCTCCATACATTTTTATGTCTAGAATATAAAAGTGCCAGAGCTAAGACAGACTACCATGCTGTTTATTTTCTTTAATTTTTAACTTTGTTTCACCCTCTGTGAACTGATGAGCCCAGACCTGTTCCCACTGACATCTGTTGAGGAGTCTCATATCATGCAAAATACCAAGTTTGAGCAGGAGACAGGAAAAATTACTCTCATGCAGGCAGATCATTGCCATGGGATGTTTCCCTCAAATTAACTTTAAGATGAAAAGCCCATTGACAGTGTTTGACAGTTCATCAAACAAGGAGTATGAAAAAAGTTACACTGCAGTATTAGTCCTTATTTCTCATAGCTGGAAGGGTGTTATGGTACAATAAGTAATTTTTGGTACTGTCTTGTCAGAATATATTCAGGAATGGTGCTGAAAATTGGACACTCTTACTGTTTGTACAGGATTGAAATTAGTCCTTGAGCTGTGACATGACACAAGGGGTTTTTTGATGCTAAAGTGTGATTTTAGCCTGTGCTTCAATTTCAGCTTTCATTTTGATTTTGGTTGTACCTCGTCTTTGTCTTTCACTAAGTCAGTTTCAATTTTGTAAAGCAGGACAACAACAGTGGATAAAGCAGTCAAAAATTAATGATGTTTAAATGAAACTCCTATCTCTAGTAAAAATATATATATATATCTCACTTTTAAGATAATAAGCTCTAAATATGCTTTTTGTTCTGTTAACACAATCTGCTTATTAAAAAAAGTAGTATGTGAAATACTGTCTTCTGATCAGTGCTTGTACAGGTCATTGTAATGTGTAGGTGTTACAATGGGTAAAGATTTATTTCTGAACTACCTAGGTATTGCAGTAACAGAAGCCCTTCAACCCCCAGGTAGATTAAGGTCTTAAACACTGAGAGTTATTGCTGTCCCTCAAAGTCCAAAACCAGTGTAGATGAACTGTTTTTGATGAAATATTGTATTTTAATAGAAATCAGTTTGATGGAAAGGCTAGGAAAGTAGAATGAAAGCAAGTAGATTTATTCTGGGTAGCAAGGGTCTTCTGGTTGCTTTCTCTAATGTCTTAAAACTGCTGTAGTTCCAGGATTCTTTGAAAAAGAAAAGGCAATAGAAAATGTATACAGATGCCATCTAGCTAATTAAAATTCAAACTGCAGATGATTTTGTCAAGTGAAGGCAGAAAACTGATTTAGCACCATACTTCTCTTTTCTCACCTTGAGCCAACTTTCTTAGTAGAAAATTGATTTTGTGAGGACAAAGCCGATGTGCTGTGAGCTACCTCCTTGTGAACTAATAGAGCTCCTTGAGACTGGGTTGAGATGTCGATTGTCACTGTTTTCTTTGTTCTTTATTTTTTTTTTTTAAGAGAAAATGATTTTTAACTTCAGATTTCTGTGAGCATTTACATGCACAAATCTGCTGGGCTTATTTACACAGGGAACATGCACTTAGATTCTGGCCTTCTATGAACACATGTAGAATCTAATAATTGATAAAGACACCTAGTCTACACAACAAATCCTACTTCTGCAATGTAATACATGAGTAAAATTGATGTTAATGTGTTGTTCTGTTTGTCACTTTACACCTAACACCTCAGCATTTTGATGCATTAACTAAATGAAACTTCCATGGTTCTTTTCCAAAAGCAGAAATACATTTGTGGTAGTAGCTGCTAGCCATGGGGAGCCCATAAAACATAGTTAAGCAACCTTTCATCCTGAAGGGGATAACAGAACACACATTTAACATATGAATATTGTAAAGCTCATTTCTTCTATGAGAAATGTTCTGCCACAACTGAGAGCTTAACTGCCTTGTCTGATTTCATGATATGTCTAAATGAAATCAGATGAAGATAACGGGAGCTGTGTTGCTAAAACTGGGGAAAGGAATCATCAGAGTATCTATTTGCCATAGGCCTAATCCTTCTGATTCTTTTTACATGTACGTTAATTTGCAAGTGAAACGAGAAATTAGGAAGCTTTATGCTTTCTGCCTAGAGAGTAGATACTTCTATGTTCTAACTACTCTAAAGTACCAGTTTCTTCTCTGCTGCCGTCATATTGAGTCTTCCTTGGAATGCTGGTGACTCTACAGCTTGAAGGATTTCGCCTGCCCATGGATTCCCAAATCTTCTTGAAGGATCGTGACAACAGTTTGTTCCCTAAATAATTCCGTCATACTTAAGGAAAGTTCTTGTCAGTGTCTTATTTCAAAGTAATCCCATCACAGATAAATTCTTGGCAGGGAGTCCTTAAAAAACAAACAAAAAAAACCAAATGAGAAAATTAGTTTAAAATATTAAACCAAATAAATAATATGATCACATTAAAAACTAAGAATGGATTAAGAGAAGAGAGGGAAAAACCAGATCTGATTGGATTTTTTCCATTGTAAATTAAAGTACAGCTGCTTGGGGTGGAGGGATGATGCTGGCTGCTTCTTGCAGTAATTAGAAAGCCAATGCTGCCAAAAACTGTTTTCCCATCTGCCACTCAGTTTTCCTAAAGCCCCTCTCAGAAGGCTGGCTCTCAGTCATCCCACTCAGCCTTGAAACTGAAGCTGCAGCATATATTACATCAGCAAAGCAACCCTTGAAAAAGGAACTAGGAGAGTACTTTACTCTGTAATCACTTCACAAAATACTTGAAAATCTCAGAGAAAGCAAAGCCTTGATCCTGAAACAAGCAAAAATTTTGTTGATGTTAGTGGTTCCTGTACAGAGAGAGGAATGGTTGCACTTTCTACCAACCTTTAAGATGTTACATGGCATTATTTGATCTTTTTCTCTGTTTTGATTTGCTTTAGAAACAGACTTAGGACGTTTCGAAATCAGACAGATTTTGGTTTTGGAAGGTTGTATCTTATTTTTATTTTCAAAAGGTCAAGATTCCAGATTATGAAGAAAAGTTACTGGTTAATTTCTGCTTTTGTGGTGGGGAAATGATGGGGAATTAACTAAGTTTGCAACTAAGGTTGCAGAGGAGTTATTAAGGGGGGAAAATCTCTCCAGTTGACCCCATATTCTTAGAAATGTCTAAGGCCTCTTTTTCTGGAAGTGCTTATTAGCTATCCTGATTTTATACACAATAGAAGATGAAATTTTGTTGGGTCACTCCATTGTCATACTGGTTTCCCACATGGATTAAACCAATTAATCAATGTTCAGTACACAGAAGTTAAACTGGTCACTTTTAACATTAATACGCTTCAATGAGGCAAGAGAATATTCAGTCAATGTTACGCATAATACTTGATATAATAATACTTTGGGTTTTGATGCATGTGAAATTAGATTTTCTTCAATGTCAGCTTGTGATTTTTTGAGACTGGTATAGATGGATATTTTTTTAAATCGCTAAGTAGAGACATTCCAGTTATTTCAGATTCATTAATAAAAATGCCATCTACTTCCTTAGTAAAATTAATACTGGACTCCATAAACATTTAACACTGTAAATAATTTAAAGCCATGTAGTTTGAAGTGTAGCTTGTTCTTGATAGATTTTAAGTCAGGTGTAGTAGGTAGGAGGCTAATGGTGTTAAACACATTTTCACTTGGTTGCCATTACAGTTTTTCACATGAAAAGTTACAGCAAGGTATTTAACCCTGCTGCATCACATAAGCACCACCACATAGATAGTGCTCAATATTACGAATACAGAGAGAGACAATAAATTCTTTTAAACGGGGGCTGAAAACAGCTATGCAGAATGACAGAAGTAAATCCATTCCTTTGGTCTTATTTCCTTTTTGCTCACATCCATGCTACAGTGTAAAGCACGTGATGAGAGAGAGAACATTAGCTATTGCTACATCTTCTGGTAGATCATAGCCTCCATAGGTAACTTCTAGGAACTCTTTATTACTGAGCAAGTGGATATAATAACTGTACAAAAGAAATACTTCTAAAATGTGAAACATCTAATCTGAATAATTAGAATGGACTGGTATAACATGCTTGAATGTGTCATATGAAGACCAGAGATTTAGTTGGATGAATATTAATAGCTGGAATAACGTAACAGACTTATGAGTCTAAGAGATTTCATGATCAGAAGGCACATCATCTATCTGGGAAAATTTCTGAGTTCCTTTGACAAATTTACTACTAGCTCATTACAGGATTCTTGTCACATCAGCTAATATCTTTCAGATTTTTTTTACTCCCATTGCTAATGATGAAAATCAAGCATATTTAACTGTCCTGAGAATTACACAAAGCTCTGACATAAACTGAAGGTGCAACATTAACTGCAAAGGAAAGCATCTTTGGCTGTCTAGATGGGTATTAGACTGGCTGTTAAAGAACTTACTGGAGCCTTTATGGTAATGCAGTGTTACAGAGCATGCAACATATAATAAAACTGAAATAAAGTGTAGTTGAACAAATGAGAAACAGTAAAATAGCAAAGTGTTTTTAATATTTACTGTGATGGATCTGTCATGAAAGAAGAGGTTGACAGTACATGCCAAAACCCATAATTTTGCCAAACAATCACAAAAGTAAAAATTTATCTGCAACCATGATATAGAAACAAGGCAATGTGAATAAAGTTAGTCCAAAATTAACCTCCACTAATGAAATGGAAACAATGCAACATGAATGTATGTTCCAAAAAAGTAAGAATACAAAAATGCAGGGTGGCTTGGTTTATGACAAAAAAATTGTAAAGGATGTTAGTAAGGTTAGTGTACAGAGGTGTTAGTGCAAAACAAAATAGGCAGTTCCAAACTGGGTTCTTTGCTGCACAAAAGAAATGAATCTAATAGAGGAGATACCGTATATCATTAAAAAAGCAAAGCAATTTCCAAGGATTAAATGAAAATATTGATGTTGTTAATAGTAGGGTGGTGCAGGATCTTGTGCCTTTTCTTGTTAAATATCCTTGTTAATAAACTGAAGCAAAGGGATAACCTTCTTATTAATGAAATTTGCTGCTGCTGCTGACTTTATGAAGTTGCAAATGCTCTCAAAGGACTTTAAAGCACCTGAAAAGACTAGGAATAGGAGCAGAAATTTAATTTAGAATCAATCTGGGAAAACGCACGTGCTACAATTTTGCTGTCTTCACTGCATAATTAGCTGGAGTTGAGGAGTACCTGAGACATAAATAAATACAAACATATATATGAAAGGAATCCAAAAACATGGCTTCATTTGGAGAGAAAAGTCAGGAACCTCAAACTGTAGATTGTGATAGAAGACCCTGTTGAAAATTATTTTACAATGCAATACAGATAGACTTATGATGTATTTTGGGCTGCACATATATATGCACCACATAATACGTCAGGAATCTATCTATCTACAAATCTATGGTGCTTTTACACCCCTGTCTTCAACGTGTATACCATCAGAGGCACATTGAAGGAAATGGTTTGGGAAAAAGGATATGATTCTTGGATATGAAGCCATAATCTGAATACAAAGTTACATGTCAAGTAGATTTTTCTAAGGAACCTGAAGAAGAACAAAAACAAGTAAGCAAGCAAAAAGTTCACAGAGCCTGGAAAGTCTTATGACAGAACTATATAAAAATTATAGGTGAGAAAATGAGGCATTCATCTGGCATAGTAACCCCCAAAGTTGTCAAAATAAGAGTTTGAAAACAACAGTCCTTCAAATTGTAAAGGTAGCTCAGGAAATGAAGGTAGACTTGCACATCTTGTCTAGTACCTGTGAATATTACCAACATTTATATCCATCAATACCCTGTGTTTACCAGTATCTGTTATGTTAAACCTATTAATCATAAATTATTTTTTCAGAACTTCACAAAAAGCCCCCCATAAATATATTTGTATTTTCAGTTTTCATAAAATTATGATACCTTAACACAGTTTGACAAGTATTGAAGCAGTTTAAATGATTTGTCAAAAGTTCAACATGAAATAATCAGATATTTCATGGGAAATATTCAACTCATAGTTTCATTTGGCTTAAACCTGTGCTTTCATTACAGTACCATGAATGCTATGCAGAATATTGATTCACATATTGCCTAGAAAAGTCAATGTGGAAACCCTCAGGAAATAAAATCAAGTTATTCACAAGTATTCTGGTTCACTTTAAGAGATCAGAGGTACCTATATCCCTTGCCATGTTATAATATCTCATCCCTAGCTCATATCAATTTGAGAAGCTAGTATGGAAATTATTAAAGTGAGCATTCAAAACCAGTCAGTCCCTTCTTACAAATCAGAAATTCCTGGTGCTGAGCTGCTGCTGCTGAAATGGTTACAGGGCCAAGGAAGGCATCCACTGGATTTTATTCTTATGTGCTATCAAAAATAATTAATTGTAAGAGCCTTCTTCACACTAAATAATTTATTTGCTGTATTAGGCATCTTTCTCATAGATCACCAGTAAGACAAAAGGTGTCAAATGTTCTCTATAAACATGTTAAATCCCAAAGTTGCCAGTTACGCTTTAATGCAGTTCTGTTACCGGTTGACTGTTATACCAAGATTTTCTCAGTTCATTAGTGATGGGCAAGTCCAATTTTCCTCAAGCAACATGAACACTTCTAGTATTAAATTATATATTGTAAATTGGTGTTGTTCACAGTGAATAAACATTATCATGTCAAGTTTAATATCCAAATACAGAAGTCATATACACTAGTGTTTCCAAGAAAGAGATGAAAAAATAAACTGAGTTTCTGAAATGTTCTTAAAAGCTTTCAAGCCTCTCAATTTTTTTACAGCACTTATGACCAATACGTAAATAAACACACCTTGCTTAGCAGATCAGGCACACATTTCTGGATTGGGTAGTAGCAGCTTGAACCTGGAAGTTTAAAGGAAAGTGAAAGTATGAAATTCCACAATGTCATATTCAGTATCCCACTGCACAAAAAGAGCAATATACCAGCATTCTTGCTCACAGTAACTACTGTAATATTTCAGGTAAAAGAATATATGTCTCTGAGGGATTATAGACTCAATTAATTAAGGCTCAGAATCAGGAATAGGTTCTCAAATAACTTCTGCTTTTTCCTGCAAGATAATTTCAGAACTGCCAGTAATATAAATGAATAACAGCAGCAATGCTATCTGACATTAATTACAGCACTTACCCATACTGTGATAGTAAAGATTGCCTTCTGCAATGGTAATAGCTAACATTGGAATGGTGCCTTTCATCTCCAAAAATCCCCCAATTCAATACAAATTAGAAATCTGATCTTTCTGGGTATAAGTAAATCCTTGATGAAGGAGGTCCGAGACAGAAGGAATACAGCTTTTTTATCATCTGTATGTCTGATGATCCTTTATCTAGAAGCCCACTTTTATTTATGGAGGTTAAATTACTCAAGCTGAAAAAATGATTGTCAAGTCAGGAATAAAACCTAATAAGCAAACCACATCTGCAAACTTCAATTTATTTATTGACAAAAGGAGTTCATTATACTTTGCAATGGTATTTCTTTTTCCTTCCTCCAGCTTTACCTTTCTTTCCCCCCCCCAGAAATGTCATTGTCCTTTACCCAGTTACTCACACAAAAATACACAAGAACTTGTAGCAGAGGCATGGCTTACTATACATACTTATTATGCCTTATATGGGTATTAATTGTATCGTTATCCCTTCAGAGATAACTCCCATCTGAGACATTTAGAACTGGGAATTTGCTAAGCAGAAATTGTTTGTCTTCATAGAAATGTGGTAACTCTGAGCCAGCATAGAAGTTAGGAAAATATATAAATAAGCTATTTTCTTTTCTAGATTGAAATGACTGAAGATAAATGGATTATTTTGTTAGGTCAAACGTAGTTATGTACAGTGACATCTGGGCAGAGTGCTGTGACTCAGATGCATACTGTTAGGAGCAAGTTGAGGGGTCTTTCCTGGTCTCAAGGAAGAACATTGGTTTTCAGGCTCAGCTGTGACTCAAGTGTAAGAACATGAGTGCTCATGTAAATGTCACATTTCTACAAAACTGGTCTTCATTACAAGCATGGTTTTTCACCTTGCCAGGAGAATGAAACGTCATTTTGACTTAGCATTTTTAAATACAGAAGGGATAAGACTTTAGCTTTTTTAATGTTAAATTGTATTTTCTTAAATCAGCCAATAAGATTTCATATATAGGCAACAAATTTTGCAGTGTATTGTAGATGTGTTAACACTAAAGCAGGAGCTCTGAAATTCTCAAAGAACTTGGAAGAAAAGCCAGAAATGTATTTCCAAATTTAGGCTTTAATCAGGGTGCTAGCCCAACTCTAGCACAGCACTGAGGTGCTTTTTTTGAGACCAGTTTACTTTGATGGAATATAAGCACCTGCTTAAATTGAAACACAGATTTAAATAAGCACCTGCTTAAGTGATTTGCTGAAACTGAGTTTCCGTTACTTTCTCTGGGAAAACCTTTCTGCCCTTCTCAGCAGCAAGCATCAATAAAGAGGCCTCATTACATTACGAAATGTCTAACAAATACTATTCAATGCTGACTTTTTAGGTCATCACTGCTGGGAATAGCAAATAGTTTTTACTGTGTCAGGTGAGATTAATTTCTAAATAAATGAGGCTGCAAAATACCCTACACAGCACCTGTGGGATGGAGAGAAAAGAAGATAATGGTGCTTTTTAAAAGCTTACAGCTTGAAATATGTTGCAATATCTTTTGTTTATTTTTTTCTCATTAAAAAAAACCCTATCTCAATTATAAAGATTATAGGTAAAATAACTTTCAATAATTTCTTCTTGTAGCTCTGCTTTAAAACATTTTTTTTCTGCTGTAGTTTTAAAATATGCCAGCATGGATGTAAATGGAATGTAGAGATCAAAGAGGATTGATCAACTCTCTTGAGACAAAGCTGTTAGTTTCTCCTAAATACCTTCAATGTTAGGAGCTGTGTAAAAAGAGAAAGAAAATCAGAGTAAAGTTGATAAGATATATTTCAAATGGGTAGAAAACAAGTGGGCTTTATTAGCAAAACCTGACTGCTGTCAAGACAAGCTCAAGCTATGTTACTGTATTCAAACTGAATTTGTGCCTAATACGAGTCTGTTTTGATGATCAGTGAATGTTATTCAATTATACAGCAAATGCTATGTAAAATATTTTGCTCTGGCAGTTTTTAATGCATTTAATCAATGTTGCTACCACCTACTAGTATGATTTTTTTTTTTTAGAAGATCTTGCTTTGAAATGAAAGGAATGTGAAAGAGATTCTCAGTTGTCGGGTTTGTGCTTTGGGGTATTCTCATGGGGTTCAGATCTTCTCTCTTTCACAGATTGCCTGTGCAGACTGGCCTGTTACTAGATTATGTTGAAGTTCCCTTTCCACTATGAGGAAGTTACTGTGTTCCTTGAGTAATTGGTCCGTTACAAATCCATAAACACAAAGCTGCTGTTTCAAAAAGAGAGAAAGGAAAGCCTGACGGAGATAAAGACTGTCTGTCTTTCTACGGGCTGAATACACAGCAGAACAGAATGAGTCAACTTAGGACAGATTCATCTCTTTCCATTTCTAATCTACCCCTAGACTACTCTGTTCTCCCGGTGAAAACAACTGTTGAGTGATACAGGTAACTATTGTCAGCCCATTCAGACAGCTTGACCAAAGGTCCATATTAAAATTACAATTTAATCAGGATTTCTGTGTGACCTATCTAAGTGAACCTGCTTCTGCAGGGGAGTTGGACAAGATGATCTCTAAAGGTCCCTTCCAACCCTACCATTCTACGATTCTATGAAAATACATTTAGCTCAGCCATATGAAAGTTTAGTCCATCGAAAAAGAATGTTTAGCACTTCTGCAAAAAACTTCAATGATGTGTACTAATACAATCCCTGTAGTCTGAAAAATTCAAATATGATCCAAATGCATCCAAGTAGAGGGGGAACAAGAAAGTATTTATTTCCAAATCTCATTCTGAAATTAAAAAAATCTGGGATAATTCACCCCCTATTTAACACATTTCTCAGTTGTGTACCAGTACATTGTTCTAAAATTAGTCATGTGGAATAAAACTAAACTAGAACTCCAGGAAGTGTAATTCTCCGGTTGGTAAAACACCAGAGTTTTTTAAATACCCATAGGGGATAACCAGTGCATACAGTAGAAGGAAGACTGGAAGCCATTATGTGTGTCACGGCAACTGGCATTTCAACTAATTATATTTACAGTATACTGTTAAAAACTTTTTATACTAAGAGGTTATTTTTGTTCAATTTCATTTACACAAAGGTAAAATTGCTTTTCTTTGTATTGGTTATCCATTGGAGGCACATAGACTTCGTTTAAACTTCCTTTCCCACCCCCTAATCAACTTTGGTACAGCAGAAGGCATTAAGTTTCTCAAAAAAAGACTCCTTTTGCTGACAAGTTGGAAAAGAATTAGGTTTGTAATTTTTGTTCTGTTCAAATCCATCAGTTTTGATGGATTCTACTACATGCTTTATTGAGCCACTCTATTCCTTTAATGATAGGAAAGAATAGAATTAGTAGAGAGCTGCTTCTGCTCATCTACAGTTCCAAACTACGGGATTGGTCTCCCTTTAACAACTACTTGATATTCCAGATGCAGCTTGAGTAACAAGTACTTATATAAGTTGAATATCTTCCTTGGCCTTTTAAAATCATGTTGTATGGCCAGAAAAAAAGAGTTTAGCTCAGAGATACTTCTGTGAGCAGTGCATATAAGTGCCTGAACTCATAAGGAAGACTAAGAAAGTAGATGGTAGATGTCTGCACTTTCAGTTGTGTGGTTAGAACCCAAAATCACACTTTTCGTGGATAGAAAAATAGATTATTGTTTTCACCGACTTCCTTCTTGCTACTTTTTAGTATCATTTCAAAATGGGATCAAAAAAACCCACCCAGAAATAAAGAGAAACTCATGTGATTGTTTGAATCCTTTGTTAAAATGTGAAGGAAAAAAAAGCTTTCTGAACATTTGAGTGTTTTCTCTTTGAGGCTAGCACTTTCTGACTCTACACTCACACTTATATCTTTGCAAGAACTTCATTAATGGTTTTTCAAGTGTGACTTTTCTTTCTGGTAAAAAAGTTATCAATAGCAGTTGGAGAAACATAGGGACTTAAACAGTCAAAGATTCCAGCAATGATGTTCATCCGTGGTGTAGGTTTATCCTGCTCAGAACGTTACTGATCAACACTGTGCTGTGAATAGCTGAAGGTCTGGATAACCCCTTTTCCAGAGGTTTTCAACATTTCCAAAGATTTTGCTGAAGTCTCTTGTGGTGTGCATTTCAGATTGTATATGTAATGTGGTTACTACAAAGAAATTTTAATGCATTATATATTTTCCAGTCAATTATTAAGACTGCTGCTGAATAACAGTGTTTCAACAAAGAGAAAATAAATTATAATCTATTAATCTGTGACCTAAATAATGAGATCTGGCAATTTGTATTACTGTCATGCCAGTGTTGTTACCTCTCATAAAGTTGTCCAGTTCTAGCAAAATCTCAGACAATAAATAAGTAAATATTTGCATTGAACACACTTTGGTTTCTCCACTGCCATACGTATTGAAAGATCAAAGCTCCTTCCTTTTTTTATCCCCCTTTTTAAAAAAACCTATCAATTTAAAAAATCTGTCTGATAAAAAATGTGTGTATCAAAATAGGCTGGTGACAGGCTGATGAACTGCTTGCTTTTGGAGATTGTCTTACAGTGCAGAATCTAATGTTCAGGGCTGATTTTGGTTGGTTGATTGCAACAATGAAACCTCAAGGCCACAGACTGCAAAAGGGAAATTTCTTTCTATAAGTCAGCTATAACCTGCTGCAGCGATGTCCTTGTCTCTGTGCAGGTGCCTAGAGAAACATGAGTGCCTTGGCAGGGTGCTAACTTTGATAATCATTATTAAATTGTCTAATCACAGTACTGTTGGTGTCCCTGTAAAAATTGCCCTTTCTCACTCCATGTACTGTTTACTGTCTTTTATCTGATACATGCCTTGCCAAGTGTCTTGGGCAAGGACTGTGACATGGCTGTCCTACAGACAGTAACTCTCGTTCCTAGGAAATGCTGCAGTAACTGTGAAGAAAAGTCTCAACACTGCAATAAAAAAGAGAAGGGGAGACAAGGGGTTAAGGATACTATTTTGGTTTACACTTAGTTGTTATGAGGTACCTAGTCATCCACTCTCTGTCTATAACCTAAAAATAGAATAGTTCTTGTCTTACTACAGGCTACAAATGAATCCAAGATATTTAACACAGACTAGAGCCTATTGTTAACAAGGCAAGAGGTAAATAAGATGAAATGTATGCATCCAAATGCAAGTTTCAAAGGTTCTGTTAGTAGGCTTTTGTTTAAAAATGGATCACAGTACAGCTTATCAATGGTAGCTCATCACAGTGCATCAAGAGCGAAGAGCTGAAAATTGCAACATCTTGTGGGACCTATTTTTTTACTCTACTCATCAGTGACAGGCAATTACCTCCCTGTTAGAACTTTGAAAAGCATAGATTAAAAGTAAGAGGATGAGGTTAAGACGCAGAAGGATCATCTGTTCAATTAAAGCAATAATATAATCCTCATAAGTTCAGTGATAACAGAAAACATCACAGTAGTCTTATTTCCATTTCCATTTTATGAATAGCTGTTGTAGGAAAACAAAGTCTATAAGACTATTTGTTTCCATATTTCTGTAGTCTACCTCTTCTTATTTTCATTTAAGACAATACAAGCTTAACACCTCCCATATCTTCAAAATGAGCTTCTAACCTAGAATCAGATAGGATTTTCAGTTCTATACAGAAAAACTACCACCAATAGACAAAAAACCTCCCTCATCTATCCAGTGCTTCTGCAGCTGTATTTATAATTTCATGGGTTGTGTTACACATGTGATACAATTTATTTCTTATCCAGAACATACTATAAATCATTGTGGTGAGGACTGCAACTCTCAATTTGTCATGGAAATTAATAAACTATTTAATACAGAACAGTCATAATTCATTCATATAAGCACCTCATACATTAAATCACTTTCCATTGCCATTACTGTATATAATATCTGTTTTCTTCCTACCTTTCTTTCTTTCTCTCTCTCTCCATCTTTCATCCATTCACTTTTGTTATGGCAGCAGGTGAGCAGTTTAAGGTATTTGAGGTATATGAGAACAAGCCAATGACACTTCAGATACATGAGCACTCTTCATTTCTAGATCTTGTCTCACACTTCTATATTATATGTTACCAAAACTTTTTACCTCAAAGAGTTCAGGATAAAATCCAAACTCTGCCTCATCACTTCTGTCCAGTAAATGTACATATGTTTCATGTAAAGATAAAATTCATCAGAGATTGACTTTGTGGAATTAAGTTTCAAAAGTCCACAGTTACTGAAGAAAATAACAGGGAGCTGAGATTTTAGATGACTTTTCTCAGTCACAAATATTAAGTTCAAATATTCATGAGTCTATGAGGCAGATAAATTCTCTTGCTGTGTTATCAAATATGTCTGCTTCTTCCATTATATATGCATGCAACAAACATTTACTGTCATTTTGTGACCTCGGAAAGATTGTTCATTTCCACTTGAACCAACCAGCGATTCAAACTATTTCTCACCACTGAATTTACTGAAGGAAATGTAACATTTTGTTTTTTAAAAATATGTCATGGAGGCATTTTTACATTGATAACTTTTGCTTAGATTGATTGCATTTTCTTCACTTGAATTAAAGACAAGTGTTGTGAGAAGAATAGAAGTCCTTGATGCTTTGTAAGCCCTGGCAGGCAGGAGTGCTGCTTGCTTCTTTCCAGTTTTTTGTTCTTTCTTTGCTCTTTCTTTCTTTGCAGTGTTTTGACTGCAGCTTCTGTGCTTTTGCTGAACTTCTGATCCTCTTGGGACTCAACCTGATGTAACATTGCTGTGTCAGTGTTTTCAGGTAAGAGCATAAATCAGCATCTGAAGCTCTCATGTTCAACTCTGAGGAATCTGACATGAACACGATGCTTCATGTTAACAGCACATGCCAAAGAAAAAGGCAATGCCTGTCATGATACTGCCTTAACATCCTGTGCTAGTGCACTGTTCTGAAACTTAGCAAGCCAGCTGCATCCCTCTCCAGTGCTCACGTGTTTTGATGAACTGATCATTGTGACTTTCAAAAACAATTCCATCTTTCTTGCAGGAAGATCATTTTGAGAAAAAAAAGAAGCTATTTCTTTTTCTTTTCCCTTCACACAACCAATCCAGCAGAAGTTCACTCCTAAACTGAAGCACAATTTTCTCTGTCTCCCATTGGGCTTCCTTTGCTTTCATTTTTCCTATTTTTTTTGATAACTCATTCCCACCTTTATCAGAGTATGCTTCCTTTCATTCACCAATAAAGGTAAAGGCCAGAGTGCCTCTGGATTGCATGCTAAAGCCTCAAAAAGCCTGACAATGCAATGTGCCTGAGCCCAATCAATCTGACCTGTGCAATGATGTGTACTTGCTCCCTTCATCCCTGAGAACCGGTAACTCTGATGCCCTAAACATAGACACCTGACTGTCATCATTCTTTATTTTTACCATTTTGTCAGCCCTGCTTCTCTTTTCTGCTTGAGTTTATAAACAAGGCCCAAAATGTCAGCAGGAAAGTCCTGTTGGAGTACTTTTGCATCTGGGAGGTATTAATAACACAAGATGATGTAAAGCTTGAAAACTAATGAACTAATGGAATATAGTTAAGACCAAAACATTCTTCGCTTTCTTTGGTTATAAATATTTTAAGAGTAATTTCAGACTGTGGATTTTTAGATGGATTGTTGTTTTCTGTAAATCAGTGTCTCTATGCAAGTAGAAAATTTACTCAGAAAAGTGTTGCTTCTTGGGAGAGTACATCACTTCTTTCTATTTATCAGAAATAAATCAAAATAAAGACAATGCACCCTTGAGGAGCTAGTCTACTATTAAGGTCTTGAAAGAAATTGCAATCTTAAAAGCAAGAAGCAGCTTCTGTTTGCTCTGTTGCTATTACAAAAGTGTTTGTGGCCAATGTAATTGAAGGACCACACCAGTTGCTAACAACTTATCTCTGAAATAGAACAGTCTGCATACACATCTGTCTGGGAAGACCAAATAAGAGCTTTATATTAATGATTTAGCTTCTGGGTGGGAATTTACCATACGTTTAATAACATCCAGACAAGACTGTCTACAAAAAAAAGTGAGAACATGTATCTCATCTCTTCCTCATTTCAAGGTTTTTGACAGCAAAACTACTGCTGGAATATGACAGAAGTATCCCCATGTCCCCAGCCCTAAGTGACATCTGATGCTAGATGATATTTTGCTACAACATCTGCTGACTTCTTACTTGAAAAGGTTTGCACTCTTGGATTCAAGGATGTATCTGATAGCAAGGTGCCATCTGCAAGACACACACATTTTACCAACAGTGTGTTTGTAATGTAGTTGATCAATTTGGATGGAGTTAGAAACTCATAAATAGCTTCCCTTTAGGCATCAGTTACCTGGAAAGATTTATTTACTGAAAAATATTATATAGCTCCATTAATGAAGACTTAACATTTCCGTGTTCTGCAACTTATTTTAGCTGCACAAAGTTTCATCTTGCAATATTTGCAGTATATTTTGCAAGTTAAATCTCTTGAGGACCCAGTCTCAGCAAAATATTAGGTTTAAGAACATCATGTACCCAACACTGGAGCACAGATAGCCATGCCACTGCCCTAGGAGAAAGGATGACCAGTGTCTGCTGGTTTGTACATCCAGACCAGTGTCTGGATGGTTTGTACTTTTAGCTACTTGCTGACCCACAGGCAATTTGGAGCACAGGCAGAGGGAGCTCCTCATGGATTCACAGTTTTGGCAGTGACAAGTGGCCTCTTCTTTGCCACCATTTTTTCCCAAAGACTTACCTGAGCACTTGAAATTGTGTAGCATGTGAGCAATGCAGCTCTGAATGATGGAAATAGGCAGCCAAGAGCAGGCTGTCACCATCAGAATAATTTATGTAGCCTAAAGTCTGCTGCCATAAGGCCATCCCAAGAAAATTGGCATTCAAGAGCAGGCAGAGGGCCAGGTAAGCAGACCTAGTTGACCCTGTATAACCTTATATAACTCATACAACCTCTGAGTTATAGACTGAACACACCCAATGTTAGAGTAGATGCTCATTTTCTGGCCGGCACAGAACTGATTTCTAAATCACGTTTCCACGTGGTCCCTTCAGTTTGAGTTTAAGTCTTTAAGGATGGATAAGAGATAAAAATGAAAACTTTTTCTCTCTCCTGTGAGAAACACTTTTTTTCATCTAAAATAAAGGTGAAATACTGAAATACCATAATTTTCTCGTGAAACAAAAGACATATTTTGTATATATATTGAATTGATAATGTGAATACATTTCCATTTCCTGTAATATTAATCTCTCTGAGTTACTATGTTAATGTGTCCTTCAAGGAGGGTATGAATGTGGGATTAGAAACAGTGACATTCTCTAGAGGCACTGTGACTACTTAGGTCAGCAATGAGTCTGAAGGCAGACTGGCCCCAAACCAAACAATATTGTTTGCTTTTCCTGATAGAGAAGTAATCATTTTGCAGATTTAGCTGGAAATGTCTTGTGGAGGTCTACATTTTCCATGAAATCATAATTCTTAGGAAAATTGGACATTGCTTTTATTTATAAGAAATCAGTACTGACCTGAAGAAGCCATCATTTATATATGATTACCTTACTAGCTTGTTCCTGAGTCTACATGTCACTACATATCCATGTAGTGTATTATGAGTTTATTTAGGAGCAGCCAAATAAGCATCAAACATGTCTGAAAATGAGGTTCAAAGTTGGATGTCCATGCACACTATCAATTACAAGTTCAAAAGAAGTTTTCAATAAGCCCCAATGCATGATAGGTGTGGTAATCAGAAACAAGAGAGTCTCTATATTCATTCTCTTCATTGCTGCAAAAGATAGTTGGGAACTTTTTTGGACAATTTTCCAGTTGTCCTCACATTATTCTTACAGCATTATAAGAGGGAAAAAACTGGTAGTTGTCACTAACTAGACACTCTTTGAAACTAATTTAAAACCAGGTTAGTTGTAGACCAGTCCCACTGAATACATGACTGCTTGCTGTTAGCTGTGTAAGTGATTTGCAACTTAGGGATTGTAAATTGATTTTTACTAGTAACTCAGCAGTAGAGGAAGAGTCATTACCATAACAACTAATCATACACTGTCTGCAATACTTGATGATTGAGGAGTAAGTCATTGCCTTAAATAACAGTTATATGTATAAGTAAGTAAATGCACACACTCCCACAATAGGTTGCTCTTACAGGTTGAGAAAGTGTTTAAATACCCTGACTGAAAAAAATGTCTCTTTTTTTTTTAGTAAGGTATGCAGAAACTGTCTTTAAGCGAATGAGCCTGTTGCTGCGTATCAGAATCCAAACGAGAAATGCTGTTTAGCCGTTAGAATGGAATGGTCTATGCGGTGAGGAATAGATTAGGTTACCTCACAGTGACTGAGCAGAGATAATAGGAGATGATATGGATGTGGAAATAGTAATTTGCAATGGCCCTTGTAACACTTGTAGAGTGTGTCTGAACAGTCAGAACACAGCAGAATAGCTCTACCTTTCCTTGTTTAATAAAAGATATGCTCCAGGCGTTTGCCTGATTGAACCTTGTGCAACTATGACTTTGCTGACTCTGCTGCTCTTCTCTTCCATTTAGGTCAGGTTACTTAAACAGTTGCATCAAGCAGTGTAAGATTTCTTGTGAAGAGAGAACAGGCATCTTTAGCCAAATTTCCGAAACTAGCAGTTCTGGCCTCTCAGTTTTGTAACATTCTGTGCATTGTTTCATTTCACTCTCAGACAAAAAATCCTTTGAAATCAGTGACAAATGTTCACCAGTATATTTGAAAGTATGATTAATAGGGTTGGAAGACAGAGATCTAAGTGTGTAGCCAAAAATAGAAATGAATGAAAGAATTTTATCTGTCTTTGTCAACGGTACAATATTAACAAATTCAACAGCTTCCCTGGGGTTACTGTGAGAGTCTGTTTAGGACTGAGAAGTTGAGTGAAGCTGCAGATTTTTCACAATGTTGCTAAACAAATAAAGAAAGCCACTCTGACAGCCAAGCTGCTGTCTCCAGAGTTTTGTTTTTTTTCAACAGATGATGGCCTGAGCATCCAGCTGGACTTCAAATTAGATCCAGATTTTCAAAATTCAAGAGTTGTGAATCTGAAGATTAGTTATGGCATGTTATTGAAATAGATTTATTGATGAGGTGGTGCTCCAGACGCTTTAGAGACTGATTCCATCTTGTCTTTTTCATGGTCTAGTGAGGAGCTGCTTTTCCTTGGTAACAGGGGGAGGGAGCTGCAGTGCAGATCCGGTAAAGAGTTCTTAGACTTTCCCCCCTCTCTGGGGTTTGGACCCACTTCTGTCCTGGCCGGGCCAATCTGGTGCCTCTGCCATCACCATTTAAGGATGGGAATTTGAAGTGTGTGGAATGAGGTGGAAAGGAAAGATAGAGGCAGCCACACAGACACTGCAGCCAGGAAAAGACAGAAGGAGCAATGCTGCACCACAGACATTCTTGTAGCCTGAGATGAGAAGTAGAGACTCTGTGCCAGGGGGAGTGAGAGTTGGAGACTGGGTCAGAGGGAATGAGCAGTTTAGACCCCAACCCAGAGACGATGGAGTGGGGTTGCAGTGCCTGTGCAGGGCTGCCCGGTGTGTGGGAGACCCTGAGCAAAGGAGGACTGGCGAGGAGCACTTCTCTTCAAGAGTGAGATAAGTGGCAAGAGACATCAGGAAAGGACTGACTGCACCACCCCATTCCCTGCCCCTGGCACTTCTTATGGGGGAGAGGATGTAATGACACTGGGCTCAGGGCTCTGAGCCCGAAAAGTGGAAGGGGAAAGGTGATCTTCAAGGGCTGGTTGCACTTCCATCATTTGCCCTACTCTGTATTGTTTTTCCATTGGATATTTCTGTTTGTTGTGTTTTAGTTGGAGGTGGGTTAAATTAAGTTTCATTTTCTTCCTCAAGCTGAGTAGCTTGGTCTGTTTTGTCCATGACCATAAGTGGTAAGTCCACCCTGTCCTTGGGGAGTTCCAAAGTCCGTGGTGCTTAAGTCTAATCGTGATCTTTTGTCCCTGGATGGACCTAAACCTCTACAGCCTTTTGTCCAAAGAAAAAAAATCATTGGAGAAGTTGAACACATGGAATTATGATGATGACTCAGTCAGTAACAAGTTGATATTAGAAGCTTTCTCACAAAAGAAAGTCAGAGAATAAAGCTGCCAACTGCGGCAGGGCAGCCTGCATACTTCTCTGACTCTAGAGGGCCATTCAACTTGCAATATGTAGTTATTAGTGGTTCTTTCATGACACTTGGGTGTATAAAACAACAAAAAAGTTGGTTACAAGCTTTTCTGCCACCTCTTGAATTGGAGTTATTTTTGGAAAACAACAAGGAAATGAGCTACAAAATACCTCTCCTGATATGGATTCATCCTGTTTGCTCCGTATTAGGTGCTAGAAGGATATTCAGCTCAGTTTTCTCTCTCCTCAAAATAAAGTTTTCACTCACCATATCAATCAGAGTTTTGTCTTTAACCTGGATTCAGTGTTGTCAAGTTCTCTGCTACTTCATACCAATGCAAACGGAGAGCATAATGCCACCAGATCAGAACAATAGTATTTCTCATACACACATGTTGTTGGGGAGTAAATTACAACATATTGAGGGCTTTAGTGCAAATTTCTAACTTCATACTCTCTTAGGAACTAGCTATACTTAAGTCTGCATTAAATCTTCATTTTGAGTGGCTTTTTCCTTCTATCATTATTTTCCATCTGTTTTCAGTCTTTGCACAGTTCTTTGGAAGAACAAGCACCAAGTCTTGCTTTTACTTTCCTTCCTATGATGAGAGAAAAACATGACAGCCCTACACATAAAGATGAATGAATGACTTATAAATAATTTGAGCAACGACTGCTGCTACTTTATCATTCAGTTATATCCTTTTCATTGACTGGCATGGAGTTTCAGGGAGACCGGTGTATAAAAAGAGCCATGCACCTTCATCTTCTTGAAACTACAGAGGATCTGACTGCTAAGGTGTACATACAGATATGAAGAATTATGTAGAGATGTAGAACATGCCTTGGGTGACTTGCCTAGCCTTATTGGATTCTCATTGCTTTCAGATAGCCTAGATCATAGAACCATAGAATGGTAGGGATTGGAAGGGACAGTTAGAGATCATCTAGTACAAAACCCTGCCGAACCAGGTCCACCTAGATCAGGTCATGCAAGAACACGTCCAGGTGGGTTTTGAAGACCTCCAGAGAAGAAGCCTCCACACCCTCCCTGGGCAGCCTGTGCCAGGGCTCCCTCACCTCAACAGTGAAATAGTTTTTTCTTATGTTTAAATGGAACTTTTTGTGTTCCAGCTTCATCCCATTACCCCTTGTCCTGTTGCTAGCTACAATAGAAAAAAAGGGATACCCCAACCTCCTGAAACCCACCATTTAGATATTTGTAAATATTAATGATATCTCCCTGCAGTCTCCTCTTATGTCAACAGCCCCAGTTCCCACAGCCTTTCCTCATAAGGAAGATACTCTAGTCCCCTGATCATTTTCGTGGCCCTGTGCTGGACTCTCTCCCTGTCCCTCTTCAGCCAGGAAACCCAGAACCGGACACAGGACTCCAGATGAGGCCTCACCAGAGCAGAAGTAGAGGGGGAGCAGAGCCTCACTTGACCTGCTGGCCACACTCTTCTTGATGCATTGCCAGATGCCATTGGCCTTCTTGGCCATGAGGGCACATTGCTGGCTCTTGGTTAGTTTATTATCAAACAGGACTCCCGGGTCTCTCTCTGCAGAGCTGCTCTCCAGCAGCTCAACCCCTCACAGCAAGCCCACTATCATTCAGATGGGCAGCTCATCAATTGCACTGACCACAGTTGTCCTGGCAACTCACTGTGTCTGTTGTACAGAGCAAACTGAGATATCAGGATGACATTACTAGAGAAAAGAGTTTAACACCTCCAAGTGTTGAGCACTTCTTTTCATTTGACTCAAGGTTTTTTTATGGCAGGCAAACAAGAATGAGAGGCTGCTTTTGAAAACTGCACTTGCTCTAAGATTTGCTGCATTGCTGTCTCTTCCTCATTCCTTAAACAGGCAGACTATGTGTGAGATGTATTTGAGGGGGAAGCTTAAAACATCCACATTGTGTTATTAATAATAGGTGTCACCAAGCTTTCTCCCATAGGAGTGGATATTAGTTCCTGAACATGAACAATGTCAAGGGAATTTTTGCTGTGATTAATGGTGTAGCAGTGAATAACAAAAGAAGCATTAATAGTTTGATGCTTGTTATCAGGGATTGCTGTTTTCTTTATATGGAATGGCAATTTGTCAGAAAATGACCTGGGCAGCACTTAATGGCAAAGCTCCAGAAACACGTTCACATGATAAGCAAGCTGCAAGTACGAAGGGCTTTATTAGTGGGTCAGATTGTTGCACTTTGCTGGGCAGCATGCAGAGGAAAAAGGCTTCTTATGAGTCTGATGAAGCAATACATCACATGCTGCTTCAAAATCAGATTCGGCAGTTAGTCACACCATACTCATCATCACTACTGATTTGGAAAATGCAACCAGCAAGTCTCACACAGAAGTGAAAGTTCATGAGCTACCATGACTCTGCAGCTAACACATCCTGGGGACAGGCTCTGCAACCTATTTTAGCTATAGTTTGTCAACTGGATACAGAGAAAGGTAGACACTTTGTAATTCAGTTTTGAAGAAGATTAAACATGGCTTTTTCCTCCTATTTTGCTGATCATGTCCTGATTAAATTATATTAATAATTCTATTCTTTTTTCTTTTTCAATAAATTCTGTCACCATCGTTATTTTCATCTGGTGTGAGAAAAGGATCATTTCAAGTTCCATGTCAGAAGTCAAGTTACTTGTCTCTTACAGGTATTTGTTGTAGACTGTCATCCTAACACATTCCCCCAGGGTATCCCAAGAACAGCAAAATGCAGCTCAACTGAATGGCACAGGCTCTTTAGGAACTGTATAATACCAGTCTGTAGAGACAGCATTACTCAGCATTAGCCAAGAAATTTCAGGGACCTGTCACAAGAGAGGCTATGAATCAGAAAGGTCACAAATTACTGTGTAACACCAGCTAATCCTGGAAAGGTGAGAGAGATTGTAGTCCCCTTAGTTTCCTGTGCTGGCTGAAAGTTAACTGTACTGCAGGAAGAGTGTTAAGTATGAGAGACTCCCTTATTCCAATTTATTTTATCAGATGTAACTTATTCACCTGTTCAGGCTTCCTCAGTTCCAATGGCCAGCACTTAAAGAAGGCACAACCAAGACATCAGGGTATGGAAGTTGTTATCTGGATCAAAACTGAGTAAATGAATATAGTGAGATTACATTCCTCCTGTCAATACAGCTGCACAGAGGCATAGGAAAAATCTTGCCTTGGCTAGTGGGAAATAAATACTGCAACAATAATCCCTTTTCTGCACTGATACAGGGATTATCACCAATACTTCGTTTCCACTGGGAGGTATTGAATCCTAACAGAAGTTTGTTATTCCTTGATAGAGCTTGGATTTAACTTGGTAAGTTTTGATTGCATCTGCTGCAGAAACTAGCTTTTCACTGCTCTGGGATTTTAAACCAAAACTTTTTAGGAATATACACGCTTCCTGAATTCTATTTTGCCTCCTTTCTCATTGCAGCAAGTAGAATCTCTGTGGCATGGACACTATTCAGTTCTTCCACAGGGAATTCCACAGAATATCTAGGTAAACTTCTAAGAAATGTAAAGTCTTGACAGCTATGTCATGCCTAAAAGCACAGAGGCAATGGCTTCTTCCATCTCATTTAATAGTCCCATGTCTCTTACACATTTGCAAGAGCCTGCTTGGATAGCTGCTGGTCTTGATCCAGTCAGGATCTGGGTGACATGCTGAAACACATTAAAACCACTCAGGATTGCTGAATGGGGAGCATTGCCTTGAGCAAGTGCCACTCTGCTGTATGCAAGCCCCCAATTAATTGTCCAAATTACATAATACCTGTTTTTGCTTTTACATCCTGCTGACATTCAGGCTTTGCCTGTTTTCCATTCTCACGCTGCTGCTTCTCACACTCGCAACTGGGCATTCTCTAACATTACCTCATTCACCAGCAATCAGGCTCATACTCTGAAGGTCGGTTTACATTTTTTGCCAATTACCAGTTCTTTATTCCCACAGATATTACAAACCTTTAGGTGCCAGCTGGATCTCTCGTAGGAGGGCTGTATTTGTCAATTTATTAGAGAAAAGGCTTCATTTTGATAAGTCAGAAAAGACTACTCACCTCTCCCAAAAGCATTATTACTTGGTCATGCTTTGGAAAAACAGTAAATGCAGAGAAGAGAGCAGAAGCTGCTGAAAGCAATTGCAACTTGTACAAATAATTCCAATTTTTAATCCTGAACATGCCATGGGGAAAGAAAAAAAGGAAGGTTTCATAAACACAGATTACACAGACTCTTGGAAGAGCTTGGTAAGACAGTTAGAGACATTCCACTGGAAGAGTGTTTTTGCTCCTGTAGGTTAAAATCCACACAGAATGTCTGTCCTCTCTGTTGAAATGTCATCTGTCAGAAAGCAATTATACAGAGCCGTGTGATAGGGAATTCTTCTGGAGGATCTTATGGCAGCATAAGAAGACACACACACAATGCTCAATTGTTCATACCTATGCCTGGGAAACAGTGAATTTTTACAATTAGAATGAGAAAAAGCACATCCACTGAGTTCTCTCACCATGAGTCTGTGTTAGGAAGATCTGAACTTATCCACAGACCCTACTGAGATGAAATGATGCCAGAATTATGACTTGGTTTGCTTACCTGGTTGTGATTTAATCCTCATGGGAGGTTTATGGGAGTGGTTCGATCTATTTCTTTAATCAGTCCCTAAGAAGTTATGCTTATGGTACATGGATTGCATGTACCATTGCATTTACCAATTGTCTGATTATTCTGTTTCTGAAGATCACTGTTACACTGAAAGTCACCTTCCAGGAATCAAGCAGTACAATTTGTACTCCTGTGAAATAAATTGCAATAATGTGAATACCAAGTACATCCTCACAGACCTAGAGCTCTGTCAGTATGGATATTGTAGCGGTTGTCACAGATTAGTTATATTGACTATATATTCCAGCATTTATTCAAAGTCTAACCACTATATGTCTATTTTCGGACTGCTACATTTACTGTATGATACTGCGACAGGCTTAATAAAAACTTCCTTTTCTCACCTTGGAGGAGCCAAACCACACATCCTAAAATTTCAGATACTTCTACACAAACCTTCCTCATCTTCTTTGATTTCAAAATCTACACATGAGAAATCTCCTCTGATATTAGTTTATGAAACTTCAGTTCTACAACATTTCTTTCTCATTCTATCTTCCTATTTCTAGTAATGGACAATACTACAAATACAACATGTGAAAAACCAAATTAATTTTTTTAATATGCATAAGAATACCTAATGGGTTGAAGATAGCCTTGGGAAGTCATCAGTGCACATGCTTATCAAATTAGTTACTGACTTTGACAGCTCAGCTGCAGGAGAGGTGACCTTTTGTCTCATTTTCACAGATCTTATTAATTATTAGGAACTGATGTAAAAGGAAAAGACTGAAGCCTGTGTCAAATCTGGACATATATTGCTTAGATGGTGTGTTCTCAATGGGAGACAAAGTCTGTGCCCCAATTTTTGTCTATTTCTGATGGCATTTTTGTTCTGTTAACTGTAGTTATCTGGATCCTCTGTTCTCTTGTGTATGAAATGTACAACATTGTCCATCTTGCATATAAAATAAAGCTGATGAGTTCTGTCAAAACTGAGTCATACAGATTAGCAAAGCATAAAGGGCCATGCTCTGGTAAATGACAGTGTTAAAACAGCTTTGCTTTTTATTGATATTCCACCGCTCTGAAACAATCTAGCTATTAAGCAGGAAAATGAGAAAGGCTGGTTTTCCCTCCCATAACTCTTATCCCACTAGGCAGACGTCAACCAAGACCAACAGAGAAGCTTGGTTCATAAACTGAGGTTTATGATGTTTTATTCAGTGACAAAGATAGCATGGTGCCTTGAGATCTCTTGATGAAGTACATGCAATAAATGTCACTTACACAACAAGGTTCTGTGAGGAGCTGAGGTCCAGAATGGTGCTTTTAGTCTTTTGACAAAACAGAGAGAGGAGAGAGATAGTTTGCATATAGAGGACAGAAATGAAATAGTTTCAAAGTAAATAGGAACTGACTCAATTTCCCCATCTTATATTTTCAGCAGTCTACTCTTATGGATCTCACCTGATAGAAACAAATATTCGTTTCCGTGTCCTGAACACTCTACATCCTTCCTGGTCTGGATGAAGATACAGACAACAGAAAATGATCCATCCAAACTCAGTCAGTGTCACACTAAACTTTTTAAGTAGACATGCTCAGATATTTCAGTTACATACATACATTCTGATGAAACATAACACAAAACAGGAGCTTATCTGAAAGTGGGGAGTGGAAACTCTCAGACAAATAAAGTCATATTAAACATCACACACATATTCAGTCTGATGATGTCTTAGCACAGCTGAGGATAATTTCCTCTTACTTGTAGATAGCAACTACGATGGGAACTGTGAAATAGAATCAGGGCTGGGGAAAGTAAGTTGCTGGAAATTTTTCTAAAATCTAGTCTCTATTGTTTTGCCTTGCCCTCCAGGATTAAATGTTCTCTGATAATCCATCGTAAAGCATCCACACATGTATCATACTTTCTTGTCAATGACATTTCATTCTTATTTAACAATTCAAGGGGATTGCCAAGCTGAGAGTGATGAAAAAAGCTGTCTTAAGCCTCTAGTACCTCTACCTACTGATGCCAAGAGATAAAGTTAAGCAGCAAGGTAAAAGACAGGCTGCTTCATTTAGTAGACAGTTAACCTTGAAAGTCTGCTCTAGCCTTGCCAAAAGGCAATCATCTTATAACTTTCAGTTCTTGTGAAAACAAACAAAATGTTTTGAAAGATTCTGCCTAACATGTTTGGCCTGTCAGCTAACACTCTTCAGAGCTGAAATATGGCCGTAAGGACAAGTATATATAGATTAAGATGCACCTTCCCCTGATTATATTTTGTCTTTGTCATAACGAAACAAGGAGATTTTTACTATTGAGTTAGAAAATAAAGTAGGGTTTAGGGGAGCTATCTTAATATATTTTGACCAATCTCTTCTTTCTTACATCAACTAAAGCATCACAGTGTAAATTAGTTTCTCCAGACTGCTTACTGCCATAACTAACTGCTATGCTCAAGGGACAGAAATAGCTGCTTTATAATTGCTGCAAATCAAACTGCTTTGCATTGAAGTAGTCACTTACTAAGGGACCATGACTCCTCATCCTTTAGATGGATGTTGCTGAAAAACATCCCCTTTTATTTGTCCCTATGAGGCAGAATGGACAACCGCTATAAAACTGTAGTGAAGAAAATGGGAATTGAATCAGCGACGTGTTTAACAATGCATAGCCTGTGTTATTTTGCTCCCAGAAGCATTGAAACTTGCATGGCTTAGCAAGTTGCAGGCTGTAATGACAGTACTTAGGATGGACATCAGTGGCAGCAACAGAGACTCAGTGAGAAGAGCAGACATAATGCAGCTTCAGAACTCACAGGGACGTTGCAAAGCTGTTCAGCACCTGGCTAATAGCTCCTAATTCCTTGAGTATTCCTTGTGAGATACCATTATCCATGCTAAAGCTATTTGCTTTAATGCAGATATAATGTGTAACACTATCAAGAAATCCAAGTGATCCAGTCATTACGTTTTCAATACTTTCTATTTTCACTACTGTGATTATGTGGGTGAAAGGTGAGGGAAAACACACTGTGTGATAATGTAAATATGGCTGGAACAGAAGAAAAAAATCATTCCCTAGCTCTGAAATAGTGGTACAACATCTCAGGTAGTAGGCACACCTGTATATGGGCAGATGCATATAGAAAGACTACAGACTGAGCCCTCACAGCTAAACCCTGAGAAGAGACATATGTCCAGGGCCCTGGCACTCTCAAATATGTGGTGTTAACCCCAACCCAAATTTGTCATGGATGGTGCTCCAGGAAGAGGCATGTTTAAAGGATAGAAAGTTTTGAGAGATCATCCATGTTAGCAGAACCAACAGTACAAGGCAACAGGATTTGATTTCTTGATGGGCTATCATTCAAGACCGCTGTGCCAAAGAGATTTTGCGTGGAGATGTGAACTAGAGTTTGAGAATGACTGGGATCAAAGTTTCCCAGATATGATAATCAAACACTGGGGCCTCCTGACCACCCTGTTTAAAGCACCTTCACATGGACTACAGCAGCCTGTTTCATGTTTTAAACAGTTTTCAGGAGTTATTTTGTGGCACTCAAGTGCAAGTGGTTCTTGTTTTGCTAATATCAAATCATTTCTAGTTCAGATGGTGCCACCAAAACCAAATGTCAGTTTATAGAGAGACTTTGTGGTTATATATGGCCTTAACAGGTCCTGCATGAACCCTCTAGGATCTGTATAAAGGAAATCCAAACTAAAAGGGGATAGTGGAGGGATCAGTGAAGTACTAACTTTGCTTCCCACAATGACTGAGCACACTTAAGTGCTGTAGTAATCTGCTGTTTGCATAGACCAATTACACAATTCACAGGAGAAAGATGGAATAAGAAAAGGATTGTCTGACAGAAGCTGTGTCATTACGTCCTCCTTCTTAACAAAGGCAATGTGATCAAAATTAAATTAAAAGGACGTAAACAGTAAGGAAAAAAAGAGTAAAAATGGTGGCAGATGAAAGAAAAACTTATGATTGACCTTTGAATTTTAATACAAATTATTCTAATTGAGTAGTGAAAGCAGAAGGCAGACTGATGACTTTACCAGAGGTTTTAGGAGTATTATTAGAAGAAGAAGGCATAAAGAAAATATATTTATCTCGTAACTGGTAACTTAGCTCCTTTCACTGTGGTGAAACATCAAGCAATGGATTCAGAGTCTTCTACTTGGAACTACAGAGAAAAAAGGTCAATGAATTAGCAGTTAGATGGCATTCAATGTCCAGTAAAAATAAGCTACTACCTAAGTTAATAGAATGAAATGCTGTTTTGCTAATATAAATTGCATTCACTAGCAGAAGAAAGTAAATAACTTCGGTGTATCAGCCTCTGGAATCCAACCAAATGTCATCCTTTAGCTAAGACATTTATCACACTGAAAGGATAATTCAGAGCAAGGTCCCTAAACACCTACAGGTTGAGTTTCCGTAGACCTCATCATCATTTATTATTAGGAATTGTAATGAATTATTATATTTAGAGTAGGCATACTATGAGAAACTATATATAGATTAAGAATCCAGGTTAGTTTACTGTAAAATACTGTAATAAATAAAAGTTATTAATACAAAGCAATGTGTAATAAATTATAGTACGTTGAAATGTAATTGTAGAGCTTTGTGGATACTGGGGCTGAATTTAAAGTTACGTGTGCTGGAAATTTAATGACTCCTGACTTTTGAGCAGAGCCGAACTAATTAATCAATTGGTAATTACAACTGTGATTAACAGCTATGATCATGATTGGTAACAAGTATTGATTAGTTTCCAAATAATTCTGGTGCAGCTTAGAATAAGAAGCACTTTGCAGGGCACAGGAAGCATGATTAACAAAAGCAATAATAAAAACACTTCACTCTCATTACAGAGCTGTCTCAGAGGAACGAGAAACTTAGGTAGCTTTGCCAAGGTAAAGCAGCATTATGCCAAAGATCGCTTTAATGAAAGAGAATAATTGGGAAAAGTGGGTACATTTTTTCAGAATGATAAATTTGATTCAGACTTACAGTCATTTTGTCGCCACTACTGAAGTCTTTTTTCATTACAATAGCTTGTTCATTTTGAACTAGACTTAGAAACTCTTTTTATTTCCATAAAAGATTACATTTATACACTTTCCAAAGTGCCATATGAATAGTGGCTCATTATCTGCTCCTACAAAGAACTACTAATGAAGGGCACGAGGAAATGAAATATGCATCTGTTAACCAAATCTGACAATTCCATCTTGTGACAATGTCTTCAGTTTTTATTTTCTTTGTTCCACAGCAGAATTGAAAAGAAAGCTTTTGAGAATGTTTGCAAAAAGAAGGATTATGCTAACATATCTATTCAGAACCAAAGTCTCAGTTTTATATTGTCAAAAAGAGGTAGGGATGTGTGTCATGTACTAGCAAGGGCATTAGCATGTACAGCGGGAAGCCGAGGCTAGTATTCCTTTACAGCTGGTACAAAACCAACTGTAACTTTCATCTAAGGCCACTGTGGACCAAGTGCAGAATGGATTTGGATCTGGATATACACATTCTGAACTGGTTCCCTAACCATCATAGTACAGAAGGCCTTCTGGTTGGCAAAATGAGAAGAAAGAAAGAAATAATATTACTACACTGTCATGGTTAATGCTGAAAAAGATGTAGACAAAGAGAAAAAATGTTTTTAGTATGTTGTTTACTGCCTATCGACTTCAGGCACCATTCCTTTGTACTATGAATGAAAAATAAGTATAAACTGATATATTTCCCATTTGGAAAACCATCAGTGACCTTTTTTTTTGGTTTTGATTGAGCTTCTATCACTAGGGAAAACAAAAAATAAATTAAAATCAGGTTTCTTTCTCCAACCCCATAATATTCCATTCCAAGTCAGAACAGAGACTTCTAAGTCAAAATAATTTCTATAACTCTCAGCTCCTGCCATTTTATTATGATCTTGTTTGTTTATCATGATATGAACTTTTCAGCTCTGGGAGGTTCAGTCAACTGAAAAAGTGAGAATTTAATAACTTAAAAAAGAAATATTTGGTTGAAGCAAAAAGAGCTTACTCACTCTCTTGATTTTAATGTGTAATTTGGATGGCATCAGTGGATAGCACGGTGTAGTCAACTTCTAAAATTTGAAATCAAGAGACAGGACATCCAAAAAAAATATTAGTTCTAACTTTTAAACTTATCCCATGATTTCTGAACATGCTTTACCATTCTAATTGTGTGTTTAATACACCTATTAAAGCAATATTCACAAAGAAAATCTCTCCACCCATAGGTCACTTATTTCTCTGTGAAGCTCTTTGTCTCTGTACAGTGCTTCTTCAGTTTTAGAAGACTTACAAAATGTGCTATGTCTTCCTTCAAAAAGGAAATTACAACCAAAGCAGGAAAAAAAATAGCAATGAAATCGGAATGAGATCTGATAAATGTATCAAAAGGTTTAGCATGAAGTGCATTGCAGTGAACTACGTCACCTCTAAAGCTTAAGGTTGTCTCACGTAATGTTTGTGATACTAAGAGCTAAAAATTAAGACACAGATCCGTTTTAGAGGATGTCTTTATCTGAAAGTCACATTGAGATGAGTACCAAATTCAGAAAAACATACAACTAATTTTGCCAAAGAGACAAAGGACTGAATTTTCTTTTTTAAGCAAACAAATACTGAATGACATTGGTAAATAAGATTTGAACATAAGGTATGAACAGATGCTTTTATCCCACAGAGTCCAGTTCCATAGCTCCATCCCTGTAACTTTTCAAGCATCTGTCTTCCTAGTCTTTCCTTCTCTTTGCTTCCCACCCTTGATGGGTGAATATTTTTAAAAGACTATGGGGATTCATCAAGTCTAAATGGCACGATACACACATGTGATGCCATTCTTCAGCTGCAGCTAGAGACTGGAGACAATAATAATATTATTACTCTAAAAAGCTTCATGTTGTAAATGTAAATAGCTTTTCCTAATGTTCTTCAGAGCATAAAAATGCTAAGAAGCACTTCTGATTTATATAGTCCTACACAGGACATTTGAAATAGCAGCTGAAATGAGGTAGTGTTCTCTTCCAGTTTTACATGTGTATGAGGCCACCACACTGATCCAGGTATTATCATATATTATAAGTCTTGTCAGGGATACATTGTGGCATCTGGTTACTGACAACTAGACAGCATATTTTTTTGTATATATAATAGAAAAGAGACTCAAGGATGCTGTACAAAATGTTAAGTATCAAGAGTAGAGAAGGCAAATCTGCCATTAGACTATTGATGGATACAGGGAACCTGAGTGTTCACTTCTCTCCTCTGCTCTCTATCTTATTTTCAGGACAAGCTTAGCTCCAGTCATAAATCACATAACTCTTTCTCTTTAGCTGATAACCATCCTCATTTCATGTAGTTTGAATGCAATTTTGCAAGGTCTTCTCTCAATCTTTAGGTGTCCTACCTCAAAAATGTCTGAAAACAACACAACTCCTTAGGAGAAATTGAGGGAAGCATCTATGTAGTCATTCCTGCAGTAGTAAAAAACAAAACAGTTTCTGATAACTTCATTTCACTCTGAAGTACAGTTCCCGGTGCTACAGATTGCTACCACTGAGAACCGTCTGTAGTAACGCATAGTACGAGTCAATTGCTGACAGAAGAGTAAAAAATTGTGACTTTTTTTGTTTAATTTAAAGCTTAATAGTTGACTTCACATTGCTCAAAGTGTTACTGAAATAAACAGAACCAAACTTTTTACTAACATAGTTGATGTGTCAAGGACATTCCATTAATTCCTACAGAAATACAGAAGGTCAAAAAATCCTATTGGCTTAATATCTAGGGATATCTACTCTACAATACATTTCTCTCAGGTGACTTTTTCTGCGTCAAAATTCTTAATTTTAACAAGACTTTTTTCACATATAGCACAGATTTTGCCACTAAGACCATTTAAATGCATGGTTACTTCTCTCATATCCCACTCCTTCCACTGCCTCCCAGAAATAACAACCACCCTCCTCTTCTAGCTGGTGCTTCTTAAAAAATGATCACCACTCCAGAGGTGGGTATGAGCAACTTCCTATAGGAGCCACCTTCTCCAACACCAGAAACAAGTCCATACAAACCCAACACATATATTTAGACCCTCCTTAGCAAAGCTTTTATTCAAAAACTACCAAACACTGTTAGTCTTCACATCTGAGATCATTTAAGTGACGATACAATATGTAAAGAATCAGAAATTAAGGATAAAAATAGTTCCTTTATGAAAAAAGAAAAACCAAACACATATTAATCAGAAATTTGGATTTGTCAAAATGAGAAAGGTCCTCTGAAAAAGCCCTGCTTGGTTTTCTGCAGGTTTGCATGGGACTGTGGTTCCTGCAACAGCTTGGATTCAGCTGTGTGGCTCATGTTCATCTGCAAAACCTAAGCTCCAGATATGGGTCAGGAGTCCAAAGTCTTGTCAAAGCATTTGAAAGTGGTCAGAGGTCTGCCCAAGATGAAGGCTCAGCAGGTTATCAGGTTTTTATCAGGATTTCTGCCTTTGGAATCTCAGCTGTATCGTGGGATGGGCAGCTAGGATGTGTGTCACTCTGGATCTGATGACCTCAAGGTTTTTAAATTGTCTAGGTCATTTGTAACCCAATGCTCTCTCAGGACTTGTTGTAGGGCTTTTATTCCTTTTGCCCCCCATAAGATATGTGGAGTAGCTCGGAAATGAGAAACACTGGAATCTTTAGGTGAGATTGGAGATTTTGGACTTTGAGTTCCCAAATTTTGTCTTTTATTTCTGTATAGTTGGAAATTTTAACAATTTATTCTATTCCTTCAAAACGCAGACAGCTTTCTTTCTTAGGAAATAGTATTTTCTTGCAGGAAAGACAACCATTCAACTAGCTCTGCTCAGGAAAGCTGAGTTCTACTTTCACCACCTGGATAATTTTGATTTCTTGCTAAACCAACATCTATAATAATCCTGCTTTTATTGAAAGTTTTTGAATCCCACATCCTAGCACTGAGCTAAATACTTCTTGTGCAGCTTCATTAGTGAGGCCATCATATTACGTGTGAATATTTGAGGATGAATTCAGGTTCAGATTTAGTCTGACAATGTGGGGATTGGATTTCCTCTATACAGATAATTTTCAGTGATTTGAGCCTCGAAGGAAAGAAACAAACAAAACCCCTGCGGAGGTTAAGCACAGTGTTTGCTTAATGCATATCACAAAGGTTCAAACCAAAAAGTAGAGAGGATTCAGAGGCCACATGGCTTCTATAAAAGGTGTGAAAACACCTGTATATTCTCATGAGCTTAACTGATGATTTGCTTCATGGAAAGTTTTCTTAATGTAAACATTGAATCTCATTGATTTCTAGCACTACTGCAATGAACAAGTAGCAGAACAA
This sequence comes from Colius striatus, assembly GCF_028858725.1. Taxonomy (NCBI): domain Eukaryota; kingdom Metazoa; phylum Chordata; class Aves; order Coliiformes; family Coliidae; genus Colius; species Colius striatus. Next base: position 8,465,262 of record NC_084764.1, read on the forward strand.
ATCTTTACAAGTACAAATTTGATTTTTCAGCGATCCTTTGGAATCTTTTTCCTTTCATTTGAGGGATTATCACATCCTTTTCTAAATTATTTCCATCCATTTTTCGCTGGAGCAGAGGAAGGAAGGAGAGGATGAGGATGATTGTGTAACATATATGCAGTAAAGCAGGTAAACTTGTCCAAATCCATAAATCCTCTTAAAGCAATTTTGTTTCCTTGCAACAAGTAGAATCCATCAGAGTGCTCTTTCATATAGTAATATGAACAGGATCTTTACACATAGCAGAGGGGAAAGGACAACAAATTAGGGGGATTTGTTACATCTGAAAACATTACCATTTGATGAACCATTATCCAGTACCCTGTGGCCACCAACAAGCATTCCAGGCTAAACTATGTGTTACCAACCTTGAGAGGCCTTGTTATCTAGTTATCCTTACAGCCAGAAAATTTAGATCAACTTATTTTCTAGTGGGTCTGTTTCCCTTGCCGTTAGATGACTATTAGTCAATTGAGTTGCCTCATACTGTTTGGGATTTATTTATCCACATGTTGTATTGTGTGCCATGCAGGAGGCACATCAGGTCCAAATGCCTTCTACCTTTGCTCCAAGAGAGCTTCAGAGAACAAATCTGATACTTCCTGGACAAGTGACTCTAGGAAAGTAGATATTATGCATATACATAGAAGGAGATACATTCTCTATGGAACCACTCTGATTAAAATTTTGTCCAGAAGCAGAACAGAAAATTTCATGTAGCATTTTCATTTGCCTTTTCCTGGTATCACAAAAGTCTGTGTATTTGCATGTGCTGGCTTAATTGTGGGTAATTAAAACCAACATAAACAGCTGTGAAAACAGAGAAAACAGAAAAGCAAGAGACTTGAATACATATTGACAGGATTTACCTGTAAGGAACTGTGAGAGGTGTGATGAATTGATTTCGTGGCTATTTCCTTGGGAGAACCCAAAGGTTAGTCTGTCTCAAAGGAAAAAGCATTTACTGTTCTTAACCACAGTCCACCTTTTGTAGCTCAGAAGATAAAATTGGAAGCTCCTTATACTTGGGAAATATTTCTAAACACTGAAACATATCTATATTTCATGTATTAAACTCAGACAAGTGTCAGAAAATATCATATACTTATAAGGGTGGGTTTTTTTCTTAATGCTTTAAAAGTATATAGGGATGATGGTCATTGAACTTAATTTCTGATTCTTCCAACAGCATGCATGGATCCTGTTTGTGAGTTGATTAGCAAAAAACCCTCCTATAATAGCTAAACCTGAGAATTAATGTGAGAGATGAGTGGTGTTCTTAATACACAGCATGAAAGATGTAAGAAAAAAATGTTATTTTCTAAAGGTGGAGGTTTATTTAGATGAATGTGATAACCACAGTAACATCTACTGCCAAACACTGCAAGTTTGTAGGCATCTTTTCACTAAGGAAACAGCTCTGTGATTCATTGTCAATTGGAAACCTACAGGGAGATTCATGAAAATATCCCATCAAGCTTTCAGTAGATAGCAGTAGAGGTAACAGTGTGAAAAGAATGCATTTAATTTTTATGGTGCAGCTCAACAAAACCTTCTAATTACCTCACAGCCATGCAGCTGAAATACATACAAAATGATAAAACTTCTCTGAATAATACATGATTATTATAGTCAATCAAATTAAGGAGGAATGACTTCAGGTTCTCTGAAAAAAACAGATGAATCTGTGAACCTTCTACAGAGCTCTTTAGGGACTGTGATGATAATAAACATTCCACTTATATGATTCCTTTGTGATTCTATTGACATTAGAGTTTTGTACTTACTTTCATGAACAAGAGATTTTAGTCATTGACTAGAACTTTTGAAAACATAAAACATCACCTGTTTAGCTAGTAAGAATATAAGTTATAGTCTAGAATGGGAATGAGGAAAGAAATCTGCTTTCTTTTGAAATTATAGGCCAAAAATTTTAGAACTGAAGCCATCTAATTGGACAACATTGACATTAATGAAAGTTACAGTTCTTTATTAGAAAGAACATTTTCCCTGAGAGTTATTAAGCACTAGGAGCAAACTGCCGATGGAGGTGGAGGAGTCCCCATCCCTGGACCATGAACCCATGATGGGCTTGGCAGTGTGAGGCGAGGGTCTTTTCCAACTGGAATGACTCTATAATTCTATGAAACTTAACTGTTATGGAAATGCACTTTTTTTTTTTTTTTTAAACAGACAGGTCCTTTTGCCCTTTCTGCTCTCAACACAAAACTACCAAGGGAGCAGCAAGGGAGCTACTTCACAAGGCAAGGAAGGCTTGAGGTGGAACTTTTCTTAGTTTTTTCTCACAACTTAGCCATTTTCAGCTGATTCAAAGCCCACTGTGGCAGGGTTGACCCCAAAGTTTGTGATGAAACAGGGGGTAAGATGCACAGGGAGACTGAAGATGAATTAGACCCTGCTGGTGCACTTAAGACTTTGACAAAGACCCTCTCAAATGTCACGACAAAATGTAGTTAGCGTACTTACAAAGATGACCAGTAACCCTAAGTCAGCAACTTCCTGCTTGTTATCTGTATACTTATGGACAGAAAACAGAATGAGTTACTGTGACTTTAACTTCTGTAATAAATTGAAGCGTTGGTTAAGACCTAAGTTCGTATTTTATTTCATTGGTGACTATTTATAGCCTTCTATAAATAGCATGAGCAGTTAGATAGAGATATATCTCAGTGTTTAATTCTCCAATTGACTAAATGATCATAATATAATTTCTTCTTTGGGATACAGTGGTGTGTCATACTGAATCTCTGCAGTGAAGTGAATCCATAGAGAAGGATTAAAGTCATAGCATTGCAGAACTGTTTAGCTAGGAAGGGAGCTCTTAAGATCATCTGCTCATGTCCATTCAGGAGTCAAACCCTCATTCATTTTCAGACAGCATAACTCTATAAACAACTGTGTTTGTCCTTAGGAATACTTGTTTCTTGGTTATTTTCTGTCTGTGCAAGGTTTTTTGTTTTTTGAACCATCCATACTTCCTCTGGGAAAGTCTTTACTCTTCCTCATACAGTTATGATGATTTTCTCAATAATATTCCTAAAATTTTCTCAGCTCCATTTCATCCCATGAATTGTAATGTTTTTAGGGGAGTGGAGAAGACTTTGAAGTTATATTGCCTTCTCTCAGATTCTTCTGTCATTCCCAGCATCCCAATATATCCAGGAAGACATTCAGCATAACATCCAGCTGAAGGACTTCATACCACTTCATTTAGAAGTACTTTCAGGTGACCACCTCAGATACTGTCCTCTGTGTTCGACTAGAATGCCTGACATCAAGCAGCACTAGGGCTTAGAATTTGCAGTAAATATTCTTCAGAAAAATCACCATTCCTGTATCAAATGATAGTTGTTCTTAGAATTCTCTCTAGTTTGCCTTATATTTATTACTTAAATAAATGCAAAATAAAGTGTAAAGTAGGACATGATAGCAAGTAGGGTATTATTTTACTAAGACAAATACTTTTCTTTACAAAACAGTGTTTGGAAGTATTCACGAACGACTTCTGTGCTGAGCAAAGCTGAGCCAAAAGTGCACATAAATTTCCCCAAAATTTTTCATTCATATTTTCAAATGCATTAATATATTCATGTGCCTTCTCCTCTTGAGCTCTCTTCCACCTGTATTTGTGTAATATAAACTGAAGTAACATTAATTTCCAAGTTGTGCATCTGATGATGTACAGAAGCAGAAAATGGCATTTACTATGGGAGTACTGCTTGTACAAATACTTGTATAATCTCTGAGTAGAAAGAGATGTCACGTTACGAAGAGCAATGAACATATCTTGTTTTACATGTGAGTGGGTGTATATATACACTTTGTTGAATTTTACTTGTCTATGTTCTGTTGCTTTAGTACTATCCTTGTAGAAAAATTGAATTTGGATGAGTAATAAGGAATAATAAGGAATTCTTGTTCTGTGGTACTATCTTGGGACAAATGTAAAAAGTCAAATGAGGAAAAAGCATTAGAGGAAAAAAGAGCATACTGGCAGCAACTGAAGCCAAGGTTTGTATTTATGAGATGTACAACTGACATAGTTGCAGCTAGGAGATTAAACAATGCCTTGACTGGACGTGTTCCTATGTGACCTGATCTAAGTGGACCTGCTTTAGCAGGGGGGTTGGACTAGATGATCTCTAGAAGTCCCTTCCAACCCCTATCATTCTGTGATTCTGCAAGTGTCCTCTGGAGTCAGTGCTCTGTGTGGGCAGCTCCATCCAATGCAGGTGAAAGGCAGCTTTGGAATGTCTCCTTCTCTGTCCTCCTGATTAGGTCCTTCATCAATTCATTATCATCTTCAAATCCACCAGCTGTTTTCTGGGGAAACAGATAGGCACTGCTGAAGCAGGGGCATTAGGCAGATGGTGGCTTGGGCTAGACACACAGTCACAATCCAGACCAATAAAATAAACCAGAAAAAACCCCCAAATTATTGAAGGTGTATGAGGCCACAGCACAGGACTTCTATTACAGTTGCAACTCTTGCATGTGCGATGCGGTGACTGGTGTGACGAAATCAGCAAGTATTAACTTTGGTATCATTACTTAGACCCATGGCTCCACTGTAGCACCAATGTGTCATTCATAGCCACTTTTATCCTCTCTATAAGCACTTCAGTTTAGATTAGCTTAGGGCTCTCCCAAAGTAATGCAAGGTAAACTGGAAAAACCAAAAAGGCATACTAAAAGAAGCCAGAGTTTTATTAAGATAATTCAAGGGCTTTATTACCCCCCAACCTTATACGGTTGTAACTTTTTATATAGCCAATACCATCCTGAAAATGTCAGAAAGTTTTCCAGTGGGTGTATTTATTTGAGTGCAGAACACCATTGTAGTGCTCAGTGTTGCCATCACAGAAGTATCCCAGCAAACCTACCACATGTCCTATGGGGCTTTTTGAATTTTTAAATGAAGAATTTAGTTAATGATGTCACAGAGCAATGTTAACTAATTACATTTTTCATTATTTTCTGGAATTAAAGTGAGTTATATTTAGAAATCATTTAATTAAAATAAGCAAACTATTTCACGTGTATAATGTAAATATTGTCACAGCTTTTCTCTCTTTGCTCCACCAGGGATATAATTAACAGGAAGGTTTACGGTGCATTCCCAGGAAGAGAGGGGAAAGTATCTTTTTCCTTTTTAATGACAACCAGCAGCCTCAGCTCCTTGCACTTTTAAAGTGGGTAGGTGAGGAATGTTTATTATTCAGCACAATACACCACAGTGGCATTTCTTATCGTTACAGCATTATAGGACCAGAGGGTCAGTAAATAGTATTTGCCTCCTGGCAACTTTATTCCATGATAATATTCTTTTGATGTTGTGGCTGTGCACAACTGAAAAGAACCCTCAGGCTATCTCTGTAGCTCCAAAAGTTGGTAAACTCTTTCCTGGAGAAAAATAAATTAAATAAAAAAATAAATAAACCACAAAGAAACAGAAAATATAAGAGAAACAAAAGTAACATTAAATAATTACTGCATTCATTTGCTTTAACAAAAGCAAACCCAATAGCTTAAGGGTTACAAGAGAATCACAAATGGAGAATGCTGTCCCACAGATTCTCCTCAAACTCTGTGTAATTATACTAAACCCCTGAAGATATCCATGAAGAGCCCTTCAAAATTCATGACTTGTCATTCGAATAAAATAGAGCCTGCTGTCCTGAAATTCTGAATCCATATGGCTTTTTCTGAAGGCAGATTTTGTTTCTTTGGTATCTTTAAAAATAAAAAATATTTTATATAACCCCCCTCTTTGTACTGCAGAGAGAGAGACCTTTTAAAATCTGGCATTTGTCTTGACTTCAAGACTGATAGTATTTATTACCATTTTCAAAGATGTTCAAACACCTAGTAAAAGAAAAAGGGTAAGATTCGTGTGCAAAGATGTTCTAAAAGAAAGCACCTGGTTGTAGGCAAGTTAAAATTACTATGGACTGCCATTATCTTGTGTGCAAGGACGTTCTGTACAAGGCCTTGAAGTCTGTAACCTCTGTTTCCCACTTGTCTGTGCAGTCCCTGGAATTCCTTTCATAGGCACTGGGGCAGAAGGGAAGAGGAAAGTCAACTAAGTGCCATATTTCTATGTCCCTCTAACAAAAATTTGGGAAGTGGCAGAGACACAATCCCAAACTGCTTTGCCGTGAAGCACCCACAGAAACCCTGTAGCATGAAGGATTGCCGTGTACTCGAAGTCGTTCAGAGTACAAAGCCTCAAACCCCAGAGGTCACAACGCTATGACACTGCATTGGCCTAAATGGGGACAGTATCAGTTGTAGAAGATCTGTGCTGAGGTAAAGTGTTGTGAAGTTGATGGGCAGAAAAATAGTTGCTGCCCCCTAGGACAGATGAGTGTGTGCCTCTCTTAACTGGTTATATGATCCTTGGGTATAGAATGAAGTCTGTGTAACAAGAAAGGCTTTTATGGTGTGAGTTTTCAACACTGTGAAAGTTGCTTTACCTTAGCTACCTAGAAGGCCTTTTAAACTCTGAAGTGTGATGGTCATCCTGAATGCACGGAAATCAACAGTATAAAAGCATATGCACTGAAAAACTAATTCACACATAAAGTCCTTGGCTTCTGGTTTAGCTCTCACGCATCACTTCATGTGAAAACTCCTAGGAATTTTTCCTCACATGAAAGCTACCGAGCAGCTGTTATTCATGCAAATACACATATTCACAGGCAAGACATCCTGCTTCAGCTGATGATTTAAAATAAAACTCCACATTTCCTCAAAATATTGTCTCTTAGGCCATTAAGTATTTAAATGGCAGCTTTTTCTTCTCTTTCTCTTTTCTTCTTTTGCCAGTGCTTTGTCCCCAGTGAATATTGAGATGCCTCCTCTCATAAAACAGAGAAGCAGATCAATGCAGTGTCTTCATTTGTTGCCTTTGCATTTTGGCTATAGCAAACCTAAAAGTGTCTTGAGGCAGCCTCAAAGTGTGTTTTCTACTCAAAGAAAAATTACACAAGACAAAAAAAAAGTGCCTCTGAGGTTTAATTATCCTTCTTTGTTACCTCTCACTAGAAAGAAATATACTGCAGCTGTGAGTTCTTCCATGGCCAAGATTCCTGCACTTTTTGCCTTTTTTGTTGTCAGTGGTAAATAGGTCTTTAAAAATTAATTTTTCCTGCTTCTTTTTTTTTTTGCCCATACTCTCAACAATTTCTTTCTTGTGCCTAGACATGCAAATTTGGTAATGGAGCCTGGGAAAAAATTCAGCTGATACTCCCTACCTCTGTTTTGTCAGTTGATGCATTCATGCCTGATGCATGATTCTTCCCTTATAGGGATGGAAGCCTCAGTTATGGAATGATTTTCTTATCCCCAGTGTTCTACGTCAGCTATTTTTTTTCATCAGGTATTGAATTCTTCTTTCCTCCTTGGCTGTCTTATTTCCTTTTAACATTCTGTTAAAGTAAATTTAAAAAACCAAAATACCACTACATTTTTATTGAATTTTCAAGTGTCAGCCTTTTAACTGTCAAAAGTAAGAGTATTAAAAAAAAATTCCATCCCCTCATTTCCTGTCGAGATGCCTGAGTCATCTTAGGAATTAAACTGTTAGAAAGACAGCTTAGAACCAGCTACATTCCAGCCCTTGAGATTCTGTGATTTTGTGATACCTCCTGGTCCTTCTCCATCTGATACTTTTAATATTTTTGCTGAATGTACCTTATTTAATGACACAGTTCCCACAGGCTAACATTTGTTTCACCTGCGTAAATGAAAAATGACATGAAAATTGACCCTGTCACATTGTGAGGGTCTGACATAGCATCTTTCACTCCCTCTTCATTTGCTATTCCAGCTGACTGGATTCTTTCCAATCTTTCTACACAGTTTGAGTCTTTTGAAATTACCACATAAACAATTACATTTCCAGCAGTATTATACAAGGCTAGTACTGAGGCCTCATTAAAGGAATGAGGAGGAATCTTTGGTCAGTTCTCTAGCTGTTAACGTGGCTTGAGACATGGAGATGCAGAGTCCTGCACAGTGCATGCATTGTGAAATGACTGACTTCACGACGAGGATTTCATAGAATCATAGACTCGTAGAATGGTAGGGGTTGGAAGGGACCTTTAGAGATCATCAAGTCCAACCCCCCTGCAGAAGCAGGTTCACCTAGATCAGGTCGCATAGGAACATGTCCAGGTGGGTCTTGAAGACCTCCAAGGAAGGAGCCTCCACAACCCCTCTGGGCAGCCTGTGCCAGGGCTCCCTCACCTCACAGGGAAATAGTTTTTTCTTATATTTAAGTGGAACTTTTTTTGTTCCAGCTTCATCCCATTACCCCTTGTCCTGTTACTAGCTACCAAACACAATTACCACATTTCTACAAAATAAATCTTGTGCAGCTTTATGAGGCATAAATAGTGGATATATAGAGAGTAGATGACCATGTCCTATATAGTAACTCTTGAAGAGTCTTTCTGTTCTTGTGCACTAACACTACATAAGAAATGTATCATACAGTCACAAGCAGCAAAAGTCATAAGAAATGTCTTTCTGCATAATTTTCACTCACACAAATAGTTTTAACGATAGACTTTTTTATTGTCTTCAGGAGCAACTGAGAGAACTGGAATTATTTTGTTTGGAGAAAAGGAATCTCAGGGTAGACATCATCACTTTCTGTAACTCCCTGACAGGAGCTTGTAGTAAGGTTAGAGTTGATCCCTTCTCCCAAGTAACAAGTGACAGGACAAGAGGAAATAGGCTCAAGATGCACCAGGGAGGGTTCAGATTGGCGATGAAGAAGAACATAGAACAGACTGCCCAGGGAGGGGTGTGGAGTCTCCTTCCTTGGAAGTTTTCAAGACCCGCCTGGACGTGTTCCTATGTGACTTGATCTAGGTGGACCTGGTTGTGCAGGTGAGTTGGACTAGATGATCTCTAAAGGTCCCTTCAAACCCTACCATTCTATGATTTTATGATTTTCCCTGAGAGGGTTGTCAGCCCCTGTCCCAGGCTGCCCACGGAGGTGGGAGAGTCTCCAGCCCTGGAGCTATTGCAAAGCTGTGTAGCTGAGGTGCTGACGGCCACAGATTACTGGTAAGCTTGGCAGTGTGTGTGTGGGGGAGTTGGACAGGATCATCTTAACGGTCTTTTCCAACTGAAACTGTTCCATGATTCTGTAGTGATCTACAAATGTCTTAAGACATGAAGAGCAATCCAAGAAGAGATACTAATTAACTTCGTTCTGTCATTTTTTTCTCATACACTTTTCTTCACCTGTAACATTAAATGCAAAGATAAGAAGATATTTAAAGTCCTCAGCCCACCAGAATGACAATCAAAGACTGAAACAAATGACAGCTCAGTGAGATTATGGTAGGAAAATTAGGGTCTGGGTTTTGAACCCTTTTTTTTCTTTTCTTTTAGGCTAAGTGTTAGTGGGATCCTCTCCAACTACTTTTTGACCTAATTGGTCTTTCCCTGCTTGTGCAATAATTCTGCTCTTTGCTGGATAATTTCCAGTCTCTCCCATCACAAGTGGCTGAATTATATATGCTTGGAGGGAGAAATGAAATTAAAACGTCTAGTACTGTAAGAAAAAGCCAGCAGCATAAAGGAATTTTACGCTAGTGTTTATTAGTGTACAGCACAGCAGTGATCATTTGCGTTTTGCTAATTAATGAACCAACTTATTGAAGGAGAATATAATAATGAGAGTTATCAAGTTGTTTCTGTGCGTGATTCTGAGGCTGTTTGAGTATAATTATAACTGATCAGGGGTTGTGCCAGTGGGGAGTGGGGCCAGGCTGACTCCTCCAGGGCTATCATGGGTGCCCTGGCGAGTGGCTTGCACAGTGAAATGAATGGTCACCAAAGGAGGAGAAGAAGCAGAAGGCAAGGCTTTAGCCACTATCACTTGATAGCTCTTGTTGTTTCCTTAGCTGAATGGTTTGGTTATGTTAATTTTACAGCACTCCTCTCAAAGAGAAACAAATATGTTCCAACAGCACTTGTTACTGTAATATTTCAGAGACAATACATTTTCTTTTCTGCAGAAGACAGAAATTGTAAAGATTTCCAAGGTTTAATATGACATTCTGCTACTTAGTGATTACTTCTTCTATTTATAGAGTGCCTGGATCCACAAACTTGATTTGCAGCTCAGGTACATATATCTAGCTGTACTGTTTGCATCTTGCCTTGGGAGAATGATGTTTGACAATGAGCATCAATTTGTAAAAAGGTGTTGTCTGCACTTTTTGAAGAACAAAGCAAGGCATTGAGATTTGGTTTGGGGTTTGTTGGTTTTGGTTTGCGTGGATTTTTTAAGCCAAACATAAAGGTTTAATGTTTATTTAGGACATTAATTTCAATGAAGGCTGAGAGCCCAGTGGAATTCATTATGGGGCAAAGGAGAAGCATCCCATAAAGAACTTATTTTCTCGATAACCTTTCCTACATGTTCTTCAGTAAAAAATAATTATTTCAGAAATCTTATCTGAAAAGTGGATTATAGAGACAGAAAATAATAGTTTCTCTGTATTTAGTGAAGAAGATCATGCACCTGAACCACATGCCAGCTGCATCAGTGGAAGAAATTTGTGGCCTCTTCTGTCAGTGTTATATAGTAAATGTGGAATGGTAGCACGAGATTGAGGAAGAAAGATAAAAGGACACTATAAAAAATGGACTGGTTAAAAGATAAGTGATGTACAAGAACTTTGTACACCAGTGTAGATGAAGGATTATCTGTTGTGGTTTAATGTGGTTTGGCTAGCAGTAATAGAGTTTTAGGATAAAGATCTAGCCTGTATATCAAGGAAGCTTCCCAATTATAGAAAGTTTTTGGTTGTGGAAAACGTTAATGTTTCGACCCCTGTGGCCTTTTAAAATCAGAAAACAATAGAAAATGTAACTTTTGGAATAATTTCTTCCTGTGATTAGGACAAGTTATTTCTCCTTCAATAACACTTTGATGTTTCATTTCTAGGTCTTTTCTAGACAGTAATTTTCAAGGGAGCTGTTAATGAACGTTCTGGGCTGGGAGAGTCTGACTGTAGCGAGTCTGTAGCTATTTCATTCAGCTGCTCTATATTCTAAGATTTGTTGTGTGTTGATACCTCTAATAACTTCAGAACAAGATCATACGGTAAAAGCCGGATTGCACCCTTTTACTGGTTTTGCAGCAGCTAGGGAGAAAGGAAGGATTTGTTTTTAGGCAGCACAGGTTAAGACTGGAAATGTGTGATAGAATAGTTGTAGATGCCAGGGATCTGATGACCAGTCAAGGTTGCCTGTCAAATTCTTGTCAAATACCAGATGTAATATGGATCTAGTCTTTACTGCGATGGTGGAAAGTGCTGCACTTGCATTGGTTTGTTCTGTTCAAAAGTCAAAAGAGATAGGTATAAACCAACTCTCATCAAAGAATCATATGTAATAAAATGTTTGAGCAAATATATTTACAATCTCTAAGTACTGTGTTAGAATACAGCAGAGGAAATGTGCATTCTGGACACAGTGTTCTGATAGTATGGCTGTATATGGCTCTGTACCAGGGCTATCTCACATTAGCCAGCTGGAAATGCGATCTGAAAGAATCCACATCTGTACAAATACCTTACAAGCCCTCTGTCTTTAGCTGCCCATCAGATTACCAAAGAGAGGTAACGATTACTGTATCAAACACTGAATCAAAGACACTGAATCTGAATTCCAGATTAGAGACTCACCTGTTTCACCTCCTGTTTCATGACTTATCAGCAAAATAGAGTTCTGTATTGCTGTTACCTTGCTGAAGGGATGATAGAAGAAAGAACCAAGTGATTATATGGAATTTGCTGCACGGTTAGTTAGTCCGCCTATGTGTGCATGTCTGTGAGTATCTTCTGACTTACAAATTCAGCCAAACTGTACACAGAATCATTGGGGAAAGAGAGCTTCATGATGTTATTTTTATGGACTAGGTTTTCTAACTGGGATTGCACTTAAAAGTGCAGAGGATGCATAGTGAATACAGAATGCTGAGAAAGCCTTAACATTTGCAAAAACTTCCAAGCCTGCATTAAACATAAATTTAACAATTTTGGCATTGGTGTCATCATTTTAAACTGTTATCATTAAGCATTTTAAAAAAGGAAAATACATGCTGATGTCTCTGCATGGTATTAAATATTTAAAATGAACATCATCATTGCAAATTTTGTGATGGAAAATAATTTGACCAAAGCAGATCAAATGAGCACATCACGTCTCCCTTGTAGTAAGCATATCCTCCTCTTTGAATTATTCACCACTATATATCTATCTATACATAAAATATAAATGCAGTAACTGTACAAAGCAGAGCTTGGATGAGTCTGTTGAAAGCATGCCTGGAATATGTTGTGTAATACCCCAAATCTCAGATGAAGCATAAAGAAGACTTAGCTCTGTGTACTCCACAGTAAGAATACTCCTGAAGATGCCCGAATGCTCCAAGCTGTGGTGAGAGATATTACTGACATGCTGTATGTGGCTGTCTCTTGGGGAGAACTCAATTGACCTGGTACAAAGGGAGCAGAGGAATACTGTGTGCTGCTCACCCCAATTTGTACTTCTAAAACTCCCCTCTCAGTCTTTATCTGAGCCACTACTCGGTCTGCTTCAAATGTCCTGGATAAACACATGTGAATGTGCAATCTTCCTGGTGTGGAATCACACCTGTAAATAGGGATGATAACATTGCTTTATCTTGTACTGAAATTGCAAAGTTCATTAGTATCTTTGAGGTGGTTGTGTACTTCATTAATAGGAGCTATCAGAGCATGACATGAGCAATTACACTGTCATGCAACTTGTTTCAACATGTGTTTCATCTGATGATTTTAACACTCTGCCCATACCATTTTAAATTATCTGAAATACAGCTTATAGGAAATGAATCACACAAAACAGTGGTAATGCCAGTACTCTCAATTCCCTTTCCTGTTAGCATTCAGTAACAGTTAGGATAGGCTTGTAGCTAGAAGGTATAAACAACAGACATTGCAGAAGAAAGTCTGTTATTTTCAGGGAGTAACACATATTTTCTTGAAACAACAATGTTTGTCCATGTTTTAGATATTCTGACGTTCTTTGAAGTGAGGTTTGTCAACCAGCATACATTGAGCGCTGGAAAAGTAGTGCTGAATGGCTATGGTAGTTCACTTGGCCTAAGGAGATAATCTGTTCTCTTTTATATCAATAATCCTGCTAAAGATGACCTTTCTATGCCTGAGTTTCAATGCTGTAGAAAGAGGAGCAATGGGAGTGACTATAAATTACTTTGAACAGTACTAAACAGAACTGAAGGTCTTGCTCTTATGGCAGTCTGCTCTGACAAGCAGAAATCCAAACCTGCTTTTACTATGATAAGTAGAAATACAAATCTGCTTTTCTTTTAATACTGCATCTTCTAGATGAAAATGCTGCATTGCAAAAAGAAAGTAACTAGCTGCTTTGTTTTCAACAGCTGTATACAGCCAGAGCTTAAGCAGACAGTGCTGTCAGGAAACAACTCCATGTTGACTTATTGAAACAAGTGACAGCCTTTCCCTGTGCATAGTATCCATTTATTCCTGGCTTTGCCTAGCAAATTTAATCTCTGAAGGAAGACGGATAAACTCTCCTGGCTTGTGTAATCTCTTGTAAATATGCTTTAAATGGAACAGATGTCAAATGGTCATGCTTGTAATGCCATGTGTGTTACGAAATGTTGTGGCATGCATGCCAGTGTGCTCAGCAGCAGAGCTAATGGTGTTAGTAACACAGTAGTCCAACAGCCCTAAAGTGGAAAGAACAAAATTGAAAAGAGAGATCTACAAATCGTTTTAAATCAATCCCATCACACATGGCACACCAGGGCTACACGTTTTTAGCCTTTTGGATTTCTTGCTTTTCTCGGTCTTACCAGTAAAGTGATACATCATAAGGAGCAAGATGTGGCTCGAGGCCTTTTCTTAAGCAAATAAGAGAAAGTCTTATGGCCCCCAGACAAGATGACAAGAAGATGCTGACCTTCATAACTGTGAAAAGGACTTTGGATAATACCACATTGACTCAGTTTGAGTCATTCTAAACTAAACTCACTACAAGCCAGGGCACTTGAGGCCACCAATAGAATTATGATGGTCTGTCAGATGTGGCTATAGAGGCAAAAGCATCTTGTGTACCATCAGAGTCACTGGTTAGTGACATGTAACGGTTAGAACCTTATTAATGGTGAAATGTGCTTTTTATGCTTACCTCTTGTTGCTTTTTTCAGTCTGCATCAATTTTTGTTGGGAATGATGGTATCTGCCTGCAGGAATATGACAGGAACATAGAAAAAGTCTAGACCATCTAAATGCAGCCTGTTAATTCTGACTCGGCAGGCTTGAAAACAGCAGTATTTGTGTCCCTGCTAACTTGCTTGATCCAGCCACAATACTCATCACACTGGTAGTTGGATGTCTTCCTGTTGTCCCCACTGTGGATAATTCAGCCTAACTTACACCTTCTGGCACAGACTCACTGACAGCATGACAGTTGGTAGGAGGTAGTATTGTGAGTGGGCAGCTGTTAGAATTGGCAGTGCAAGGCAAATTGTATAGCACTGGTTTGTAAGGGTTTGTCAGCAACCCTTGCTTTGTCAGAGAGGGACAATGGACTGTATGCTTTGATGCTTTTTCAGACCAAGCCCTTTGTTTCAGTATGGCTGTGCTAAGAATTAAGAATTTCCCTTACATTTCCCGAAGCCATGTGGATAATGAGAAGTAGAACTTGTCTCTGGGAAGGTGAACTGGTAATTTTGTTCTTTTCGGTCCATGCTTGGATTCTGTTTGTCTGCTACGAGAAGTGTCAGGCAACTGAGCATCAGAAACCCTTCGTGCTGGCCATACTCAGGATAGGCAGGTACCACATGTCACCTTCATTTTCCCTAATACCAGGAGACAATGTCATGAGGAGTGTCAGCAAAGATTTACGGCCCGTTGAGATCCCTTTTTCTCTTTCTCAGGAGCTAATGTAAGCAATAAAGTACACAAGCTCTTGGAGCTACATAACTCTTGCTGTCAGCTGTGCTGCTTGGATTCAATATATCCCGTACTTGGTGACAGGGGTGTCTGCTATTGTGTGGTGAATGTTCCAAAGAACCAAGCATAGCTCTCATCCTCCTTTACCACAACCCAGCAAACAGCATCAAATCTTTGCAGGTCTTGCAGGTACATTAATCTATTTGTCTTCCATCCTGATTGCACTTTCACTAGCTATTGCTGCTTCTTTCACTTTCATGCGTACTTTCTATTTTTTTCTTTCTCTTCCTTTTCCACTCTCCAGGTACAGAAGAGAGGCAGAGTGCTGTCAAGTCATCTCTAATTCTTGACAGCATAATTTCCTTAGGTCGAAAGCAAAGCAGAGTTAACTATGAGGACAAGGATATTTCTCTCCTTTCCATGATGGCAGAGTGAAAGTTCCAAAGTGATTTGTCACTTCCAGGAAACAAATGCTTGCGATGAGCATTTATAAAACTTTTGTTTTAGCTCATTTCAGTATTATTTAGTGTTTGTCAGCACTATTGCTAGGACAAAGTGCTTTTTAATCTTCATGTAGATTGCAGGGTCACGCTTGTGAGATTAATGGGGATGTGAGAGAAGGCATTCAGTCATCCACTACTGAAGGTTGGAACAAATAGGCAAATGTGTATGTATTCAGCTTCTTTTTTTGCTGAACTAAAGCATGATGCTGCCTGTCATAAATCTGTTTCAGCTGAAAATTAGGACAGTCTCTTTGCTGTGGGGAGTTGTGTGAGGGAAAAGAATTATGCTGGGGAAAAAAGATAGTTATAATGTGACAGTTGTTAGCATTGCCACAGGTAAATTAGTCTGGGAAAGTTCATTTCTGTCCTAGTTGTTACTAGGACTTGATTTGGGTAGCTACTGAAGTAACCAGAGCTTTGTCACAGTCTGGTGCAGGCTGATAGATGACTTTGTGCAAGGCAGGTTTTCTGCTTTCTTGGTGATGTTTCAGGTGACATGTATTAGCTAACTAATAACACAATGCTTTTTCACAGGAAAGCATTCATAGAGTTGCACAGTAGTAGAGTTGCACTGATACATTCCAACAGAGTCTGCCTCCTCCATTGCCCAGAAGTTAGGCATCATTCTTTGTATCTAAAGGGGAAGAAGCAGAGAAAGTTTATTGTTGACCATAGACAAAGAGTGGATGAATGAGGACGTATGCTGTGACACCATGTTACCTTAATACAAGACTCTGATGTAATTAGTCACGTCAGTTGCCTGGGAAAAGTGCCTATTTTTGATCTTTGTTAACAATTTAGGTTTAAGAAATTCAACACAAATGAGATGCTTCGAGGCTCTTTTCTCTAGATCTGGAAGACTTGTGAGAATATTCAATTAGCCAAGTCTATTCTGTGGCCTTTTAAATCGTACCAAACTAATAAACACTTGTAAAATACTTTCATCCTGAAGTATCTCCTCTTTAATTTCTTTGTATGTATACAGGTCCTTTGCATCTCATTACTTTGTTTGCCTTGAAGCAAGACTGACATTTTCAGTGAGGGTTGAAGTGTGAGATTTTTTGAGATAATGAAATCTGTGTCCAAAAAAAACCCCAAAACCCCAAAGCAATGAGAAAGGGTTTCTATTAGAAAAACGAATGTGCTGTATGCTTGGCTAATTATGTCAGGATTTTCATATGGTTTCTTTTTAATCAGGCATCAGCTAGAGAGTGAAAGTTTTTTGCCTTCTCCATTTAGCACTTAAAGGACAGGAAATTACAGTTCTAATTTTGCTTTAATTTTGTTGCTTTTGTTCTTGTACACATAATTAATACGTTCTGTACTGCAGAAGGGTGAAATTATATGCTCATTATACAATTAATTAAAGTCAGATTAAGTCAATTGATCCCCCTTCCCCCTGACTCCTGCTGTGATAACACTTTTTGGGGCCTTTTGCCACTAAGGCATCATTACAATCTCTTGTATCCTCTGAAACTAGATTGGAACTTCCACTTTGTGCTAAAAGAAGAAATGCAAACACACCTATGTGTTTTCAGTTCAATTAAATCTACTCAGTGTTTCACTCTTGCTTAAGATTTGCAAAATTACATGAGTCAACCTAAAAGCCAACTTTGTTCTTGGGCTTTCTTTTATTTTTTTCCTGAGATAGTCTTCCCAGGTACTGTCTCACAGGTCTCTGATCCTACTGACAGGGATACCTATGTGTACTATAAATACATCATGTAACTCAATAAAGAGCTTCCCCAGGGCCTCCAAAGACTGACCTGCTCAACCTTTCTACTCATCTCTCCCCTTTATGGCTCCTGGATGAAGTTCAAGACAGTCAAGCAGATGATTATAGCCATCTCATTATAAGTTGAACATTTGGACTACTCACTGAACAGTCCTGATTCCATTGTTTTACTACAAGCACAAAACAGAATCAACTGTGGATAATAAGAGAAGTGATTCTCAGTGTAGTAGATGTTCATAGTTTAAAAGATAGACACATGAGATAAAAAAGGGGGAAAATAACATTAACATTCCCTGCAGAAATGTAACTTGAAGCACTGGAATTCTTACTTGACTCCAGTACTGAGAAGAGCAAAGACTAAAAACAGAATGGGTAAGTAATGCATTTGCTTTTATGGTGTGAAGTTCAGAAAGCAAGTAAGCACTTCTCATGATGCAATGCTGTAGGCAGAAAAGGCAAGGCCAAAGTCTTAAAGCTGGTGCACCTTACATTGGCAGGCACGCTCCACACTGAAAAGCAGTCAGTGAGCTGTGGCTGCTTTCTGCCTTCTGGAACTGGAGCTGTTTAGTGTAGATGTACTTTCCCAAGCAGTTAGATGTTTCCAATACGACAAATTGTAAGGAAAGATACTGATAATACAGATAATTAACAAAGAATTCCTAGAGTGTATTGTGGTTTAGACCCAGCTGGCAACAACCAAATCATGCAGCCACTCACTCACTCGGTCCTCACCGCCTCAGTAGGGTGGGGAAGAGAATCAGGAGTCCTTATCTATTATTTAGATAATAGATAAGGACTATTTAATAGAATGGCATAGGGAGAGAAAGAACTACCATAACAACAGCAAAGGAATACAGAAAATGAGTGGTGGTATGGACATAGCCCTCATGGAGTCTGGGTGAAAATTAACCCTATCCCAGCCAAACCCAGGTCAGAGCATTAAATTACATCCCCCAAAGAATTACTTGAAGATCTTAGTAAGTAAAACATTTTTCTTTGAATAGTTCTTTGTTGTTTAAAAAAAAAAAAAGTTAAAGCCATCTTAAAATCATTTAATGAAAGGAATACCACCTACTGCAACTTTAGCAAGCATTTCTCAGCTGTGATTCTTGTGGAGCTCTTGGTGCAGGGATCATGTTCTCAAATTATCATATTTGTACCATATCCACCTTGTAGTTTACTTGAATGGTTTTTGAAGGTGCATTTCTTATGGTTTTTTTTTTCCTCTTGGCCTTCTTTGTGCTGAATTTTGTATCCTTTTTAATAAGTTACTCTGCTCTACATTTGCCAAGGGAACCATGCAGGTTCATTCCATTTTGTTGAAGTGTCTTTTCTGTTAGAACAGCAGATATCCACCTGCTAATGAAAGTAAATGACACACACTGATGTCTCTGTGGTGCTTTGTTTGCTTCAGATTGATACTCCTGTGCAGTTATTTCTCCCTTTTGATAAGGAGGATATTTTGGCCTTCACTTCCTTGTGTAGCATGTAACGTTTACTCTGTTACATGGAATATCAGTATACTGTGGTGAGATCTCTGTGATCTCTGAACTGCTTGCTCATTTCTGACATGGTCTGCTATACAACCTGGGCAAGTCAGTGACAGGTAACTGCCACTTGAATTGGTAGCTTTGGATTTTCAGTATTGTTAAAAAATGAGATGGAATTTTAAGATGTTTACGTATTTCAGTGCAAATCATACTAAAATCACTGGGACAGTTGAGCATCCTGCTTGTAGCTTGCTCAGCTACCTCATAAACACTGTTGGAATCAGTGCTTAGATGCCAGCTACTGACATGTAAAATAATCCTCTTTATAAAAGTGGCTTTCCCAGTGAGGTAACTAAGGTGCTGAGCTACTTGGGAAAAGCCAGTTTTTATCTTCATAATTTTAATACTGACCACACTGCTATTTCAAAGGCAAATATGATGTCATAAGTTTAATAGGCTTTTCTTGGAAACTATTAGTCAGAGTTGTCAAGGTGGATGTGTTATTAGTCTCCCAGTAGGTACTACAGACCTATTAATAAGTAAGTTTACTTCAAAGTTAAATTCCGTATTTGTTCCAGGACATTAAAGAACTATGATGAATCTGAAGTATTTGGGAAAAAATAACTTCAGCATATCATAGAATCATTGAATGTTAGGGTTGGAAGGGACCTTTAGAGATCATCTAGGCAAACCCCCCTGGAGAATCAGGTCCACATAGGAACGTGTCCAGGCAGGTCTTGAAGACCCCACACCCTCCCTGGGCAGCCTGTGCCAGGGCTTCTTCACTCTCACAGTGAAATAGGTTTTTCTTATGCTTAAGTGGAACTTTTTGTGCTCCAGCTTCATCCCATTACCCCTTGTCCTATTGCTAGATACCACAGAAAAAAGGGATGCCCCAAGCTACTGACACTTACCCTTTAGATATTTGTAAATGTTAATGAGAACCCTTCTCAGTCTCCTCCAGACTAAACAGTCCCAGTTCCTGCAGCCTTTCCTCGTATGAAAGATGTTCCAGTCCCCTGATCATCATTCTAAAATCTATTCTGGATGACCATAGGAGTTTGTTATTGACATGGCCATAACTAGAATGTTGGGATTTCCCATTTCTTGATATTTAATGTCCTTATTTGAAGACAGGCAATTGAAGTTCAAAATTATTTGCTCAGTCTTACAGGATGTCTGTGATGAAGAAGGACTTCAGGATAGATAGTGTCTAATACTTCCTTATCTCAGTGTCTCACATGACGAAGTCCAGATGCTCTTAAAAAAATTACCACACTACCATGAAGTGTGTTTCCATTTATTAGTCTGCCTGTAGTTGAGTGTGATCCAAAGCTGATTAAGTTTTTAACTACTACAGGGTGAGCTGTAGCTCGAAAATGCTGGTACTGATTTTCTATTCCTAACTATTGTGTTTCTGAAAGGGAGGAAAATCTGGAGATTTGCAAGATTCATGAATAACAGACTCTCTTAACAGATCCCAGCTCTCTCAGGACCCAGCTGCAACCATTTCTCTTCAGTGTACTTGCATTTTTGCCCCATTGCTAGAACACTAGTCTCCTGTAGTGAATCTCTTTTCTACTGTCACTGGGCCATGAGAAATCTGACTGAAAAAAACCGCTCAAACTGGCTAAATTCCAGAACTGAAAGAAATAAAACTCCATGCTAGCAACTCATCATAGCATAGAAGGAAAAGAAAATATAACACTGTCAAGGCCCAGAAGTCTAACAAGTTGTCTAAACTTACATATTGAAATTTATATTCTCTTTTGATGTAAATATGAATGTGTCTGACATACTGTTCCTGTTCAGGTGATCTTGATGAATGTAGCTAATTGTTCTACTGCTGTTGTCTGTTGCAGGTTGCCAAATAAGTCTTCATGTAGTGCCTGTGCTGTTACCCTTTTAGTGTCTGAAAGGATGCTATAAAGCAAAACTATTAGAGTCACCCTTGGAGGTGCCACACTAAAGACTGATAAGTAAAAATATAACATTAGGCGAAGGAAGCAGTAGACCTGCTAGCACGAATGACATCAAGAATTGTGAAGCTTTATTTCTTATACCTTAAAAATGATCAAATCTTTGGGTCAAAGGCAGTAAAACAGCTTTTGTCCTTTCTCCCCTTTCTTTCAGAAGTATTCCTAGCTGATTTTGCAAGGCCTGGAATGGGGTTGGGGGGCAAGGAAGGAAAATAGCCTGAGTGCTTGGTAGTAATTCCACAAAACAAACACACTCAACATGAGTCTCTGTGCTGTATTTATGCACAAAAATTACAGGGTTCTACACACCTATTCCCAATGATTGTTTGAAATGTCTTTGTCTAGCATGTCAGTTATCATGTATGCCCACTTTTCCTTCTCCATCTTCTTTATATGCATCCAGATTGTAAATGGAATCAGTAGTCTATGGCTGGGTGATCACCATCTCCCCCTGCCCCATATCCTCTTTCCCTTGTTTCTTCATATGTTGCAGACATGGGCAGTTCGCTGCATTCCCTTGACTCTAATTCCCATTAGTTGTACCCAGTTTTCAGACTTGACATACATATACACTAGTGGATTGTTTCAAGCTTAAGCATTGCTCTTACACTGTTCCTAACAAAGTTAGGGGTGTTGTGGTGAGGCGGGGTTTGGTCACTTCTCTCCAGTAATGAGTGATAGGACAAGAGGAAATAGCCTCAAGTTGTACCAGGGGAGGTTTAGATTGGAGCTGAGGAAGAACGATTTCCTTGAGAGGGTTGTCAGCCCCTGTGCCAGGCTGCCCAGGGAGAGTCCCCATTCCTGGAGCTATTGCAAAGTCATATAGATGAGTTGCTGAGGGATACGGTTTTAGTTTAGTGATGGGTTTGGCAGTGCCAGGTGAAGGGTTGGACTTGATGATCTTAAAAGTCCTTTCCAACCAAAATTATTCTGGGATTCTATGATTTTGTGAAAGTTGTCCTCATTCTTTTGACATTTGAATATCACTTTTGTGACCATAGGACACAGTTGATATTTTGGGTTTTGATTTAACCCTTTGGACATAGGCAGAATGTTCTCTGAATTATGGTGTGCTGAAAGAGTTAAAAATAGTCCTCTAAGTGGATGTTGGTACAGAAAACAAAGAAGTGGATCTTGGAAGAATTTCTTGGAAGAAAACTGTTGATTCCCTCTCTTCATTAAAAAAAAGACCCTTTTATTCAGGGGCTACAAGACAGGAGTAAATCAAGCCATCAGAAGACTACAGAGGCAAGTGAATGCTACTGCACTGGTCATATAGGTCAGGAAGCTAAAATATGCACAACAGTTAAAGGGATTATCCAGGACCTTTATTCTATGAGGAATTCAGGAGACGATGTAGTTAATCACTTACCTGGAAAAGAAAGTAGGGACTGGACAGATTCTATCAGTATATTTCAATAACAAGCCAGGGCTTTAGAAGTGAGACATAACATTTTTCAAGGAAAAAGCATATGTCAGTAAAGGGCCTCATGTGACAGGTGTGTGGTTACTTGCTCTGAGCAAGGTGTCTTGTATTAGAACTAAATTGATCTCCAGCCTAATCATTGCATCTGGTCTTTCTGGGTTTTCTGTATCTGAAATGATCCAGATTTTTAAATAGATATTTTATATGTCTTCTGGGCATTAGCCTCTGGATGTATGCAGCTGAACATTTAGTCAACATCTCTAAATAACACAAACCTTTGCTCTTCAAGGTCACGATGAATGTGTTTTCAGTGGCACTACTTTCCAGTGAAAAACTTTGTCAAACTGGAGTCTCAGAGCTTATCCTTTCTGTTAGTGTATTCTTTCTGGTCCTATCTATGGATTGACCTTGGGGATTTTTGTTTTCAGGAAGACTGAAGTGTATTGTCTTTAGCGTGTGTTTACCTCTCATATGGTACTTCCAGAGGTTTGCAGTTTTGTTTTGTTTTGTTTTTAAAAAGAGCAACTACTTTATAAAGTAACAAAGCCTTGCATTTTCTAAAGAAAATCTTCAGGAATAGCTCATTAACTTCTGAAGGGCTTCACTGCCTTTGTAGAAGTCACATGTGGACAGATTTTTGCTTCAGATACTGAAATCTCAGAAACTTTCAGATAAAGAAACATAAGAGTTAGCCTGCAGATATATATTAACTAACAGGGTGTCTTTATCTAGATTGCAGCATCCCACATAATATTTGACATTTCCATAGCATATTCTTGATTCATAAAGCCTGAGAACACCTCAGGAAGGTAAGAGGATGTTAATGTCCCTATTTTTATACAATAAGAAACTAGGTCACGTTATTCATTCATTTTGTGAAAAGATTTTCCTTCTCTTTTGTTCCACAACGATGTCCATTTTTTTTGAACTGTCAGTCAAAACAAGGTGTAAAGACCACATTGCAGGACACATGGTGAATAAATGGATTTTGTAAATTCTGTTACACCTATGCTAATCAGCTTTGTAAAGTCCTCTCAGTTGCAGCCATCTCGGGGATATCGTCTTTGGAAGTTTAAGCACATAAGAACTTTTCTTACACTGCAAGTTAACCCCATTTCACTGAAGAATGAGCCAGAACTTGGGAGTATGGTAAGTGGAGACATGTACAAATAGATGCTTTTAGCACCATTTCACAACTGTAAATTCCAGTGCTGCTCTGTGCCAGGCAGTATAACAGAGAAGCCTAAAGGGCTGACATGGCCACAGGAATGAGTATGCATCAGCTGTGAAATAGCTGGCAGGGTCTTTTCTTATCCCCATATATTCAAAGTTAGGTCCCCTGATTAAGATGACAGCATGTGCAGCTATTCTAAACATTTAAACATTTCTTTTCATTGTAACATGTTATATTTTCATCAGTGAGAGACTTTAGTGGACATGCAAGCATTTCTACTGGCTCTACAAGAAGCTAAAAGTGTGGCAGAGTAATTTTGGATTTTCTGGTCTTATGTCAGATTGTCCTTAACAAATGTCATTCCATTTCAACAAAATTCAGGCCAGACTTATATCATCTTTTCTCCATTAAAGGTCTCCCTTGACAAAACAGCTACTGTCACTGTTTGGTCAGTTACTACTGATTTAGCATCAGTACAGCCAACTGACTGTGTTAACAGGATTTATGCATACCTTGAAGAAAGTGTGGGTTTTTCCTGTGAGAGGATCCAAGCACAGCTGCCAATACAACAGCTTCTTTCCTCACATTTGCATAGACCCTGATCCAGGACTTTGATATCTTGAAAGAATTGTAATATGCACAGTTCTTCCCTCTTCCACAAAACATAAGTGAACAGGTCCAGAGTCCTGGAGCATCAGTCTATAGAGGAAGTCCTTGATCAGAAATGTCAAGGAGAGAAAAAGGCAGGTCTTGATTTCTTCTTTAATATTTACCTTTGAGAAATCCTATCATTTCAGAGTAAAAGATTAGCAAGGATATAAGCCATCTACCAATCAAGTTGATAAGATGCCTAGTGGATATCAGAGATAAACAGCTTTATTGTGTATTTATCTCGTTGAGAGCCTAAATTTTATCCTTCCTGTCTTCTCTTTCTACATTTATCTTGGAATTTCTTTACAGATCAAAAGTTTATTGAAGGCTCTGTAAGGAGACACAGTTCCATATCCTGCTGGGAACTTTCGGGTAGATCATTAAAACACATGGACATACAAAGATCAGAGGCAGGAGCTGAACAAAATCAATGAAACTCAGTCCAAGGGGAGTCAGAGAAGAACAGTTCAGATTTTAAAATTTGAAAGAGGAATGAGTCTGAGTGCTATCAGCTGGTGGATGGATTCAGCAAGCTTTTCTCATTGGTGCTCCAGGAAAGGTGTTTCAAGCTCTGGAACAGTTCTGCTTATGGTATAATGGACTGTAATTTAGATTATCATCTTTCTAGGGAGAGAAATGGAGCTGTCAAGGGACAAAAAACTTGTCTTTGTATACCCACCCCCAAAGTTTTGAGCAAGCTGAAAACTGCATAAGTAGAGTTTACATTCCATCACATGACACTATCATTAAAAGTTGAGGCAGGTTAATTGGAATGGTAAGCCAGCATCTGGGGAAATCTAAAGGCAACAATTAATGTGTCTTAAAGTTGCTGAACATTAGAGAGAGAACACTCTTTGGTAGTTGTTAGTTTATTCCCTTTTCACTCTCGTTTTCATAGTGCAGGGACAGCTACTTCAGGCATCTCAATATACGACTGCCTGTTCTAACATGGCTTTTATCACCATCATTCGGAGCCCCATGAGGGCACGGAACCATTTCTCGTGATGTATTGCAGTACAGCCATAATCACCTTGAGGTGGCTCTGAGGGCTGAAGCAGATGTAATGAGACAAGGCAGGCCCATTCTCACCAGAGCTCAGGGACTAGAAGATTAATTAGTTAGAATGGTCTCCCCTTGTACATGACTTTAAAAGGCAAAATGTGTTGAAATAAAATATCTCACTCTACCCTTTAGTGTCAGTGGCCCTATGAATTAAGCAAATAAGTGTTATTTTCCTCATTAATCATGTATGTAAAACCAAAGTGCAACGATTATGTAGGGTTAAATTATGTGTTTTGAAGGGATGGGGGTTTAGACTTACCATTGTGATTCAGAATGACATATATTTCTTGCATTGTTTCTGCTGAAGTAAAATGACAGCAGCATGGTGCTATTCATGCCATGCTGACCATGCTATTCAAGTAAGATGAATCTTGCTTGTTTTCCCAGTGGATACCAAATTTTTTCAGCTTCTCTCTCATGAAGACTTGGTCAGCAGCTACACTTGAGATCCAAGTTTAGTAGTGAAATTCTTGCAAGGTATGCAGAAAAACTCAGAGCCAATGTTGTTCCATTAATATTTATACTGGGGGTTTTATCTCTTCTACTGTTTTTCCCACTCTGCTGAAGACCTGCGTTTTCACTATACCAAGCGTAGCTCTGCTTCTCTGCTTGCAGTGCCTTCATAGACCCTGGGGCCAGCACAGATAGTGCTAACTCACAGTGAGCTCCACACAGTAACCACTTAAGGAGCTGAAATGCAGAGGCATCCTTTGTTCAGTTAAGCATTTCCTCCTATCTGAGCTCTGTTGAATTCCTGAAAACTTATTTGCTTTCTCATTAACTTCTTAATGCAATTGCACGCCTTGAAATTTTCTTTTCTGGGATGAGAAGGCTGTTCCTGACATGTTCCTTTGAGCTTTGGGACTCTACCAGCTTTTACTGCTGGTAACAGCAGCCAGATTCACTCCTGTTCTTCCCAATTAAAATACAGAATGCTTTTTCATTTCTTTCACTGCTCTGTACAATGAATTTCTTTTCTGATTCTAGTGCTTCACATTTTTCTTCTTAAACTTGCATTGCTATTATGTTTTTATTAAAGAAGAAAAAACCCACCAAATCAGAATAATTTATGTCATAAAAGACCTTTAAGATCATTAAGTTCAACCATTAACTGAGCAGTGCTTTATCCACCACATATACATGGCTTTTAAAGACCTCCAGGGATGGGGACTTTGCCCCTTCTCTGAGCAGACTGTTCCAATACTTCACAAACCTTACAGTAAATGTTTTCTAATCTCCAATCTGACCCTCCCTTGGTGCAACTTGAGGCTGTTTCTTCTGTTTCTGTTGCTTGTAGCTTTGGAGCAGAGATTGACCCCAACCTCACTACAACCTCCTGTCAGCGAGTTGTAGACAGAGAGGTCTCCACTCAGCCTCCTCTTCTCCAGGCTGAACACCCCCAGCTCCCTCAGCTGCTCCCCATCACAGTTGTGCTCCAGTTCCTTCCCCAGCTCCACTACATGCTCTGAACATGCTCCAGCCCCTCAGTGTCCCTATGGCAGTGAACACGGCATTCAATGTTTGAGGTGTGGCCTCACCAGCACCAAGTTTAATGGAAAAACCACTTCCCTAGTCCTCCTGCCCACCCCGTTTCTGATACAAGCCAGGATGAGTATGTCTGAGATTCTGTGAATTCCATTTACTGGATGGATGACTGGTTTTCCAAGTACAGATGAGATTTTTGGCAGGAGATAAAATGAGAATATTTATTACTTGCTCTTTCTGAACTCCTAAATGATACGAACACTTAAATAAGCTGTTAAGCTCCTTTGAAAGTGCCATTTTATAATTTATCTCTGCAAATTTCTACTCTGAACAGAAAACTTCTATATTACTAGCCCAAAATTAAGTAGTAACTAAAAGATAAGCTAACTGCTATTGGGAAATAATGCTTTTGTACTGCCATAACTTCTAGAATTCTTTATTTACTTGTTTGTTGGGGAAATATTTAGTATGAGAAAATTGATCCACATTAGCATTCCTAAAACAAACCAAAAAAATCCTGGGTGTATTTTAAACCTTTCAGTTTTGGCTCTAAGGTATTTAAAACCCTGTCATCAAATGAAGTGTTCTGAATTTTCAAAACTAAAAGTCAAGTCACGGTGTTTTTCCCTGCAGATCTACAATTCCATGTTTTCTATGCAGAAGTTCCTTTACCAATTACACTTTCCACCGAGGCTGAGCTTCTTCATACAATCAGAACTTCAACTGTAAGTTCTCAGGATGCTTTCCTGTTTTTCTAAGCTAAGCATGGTACTTTTCAGAGATGAATAGTAATAATCACAACTATAAAGTGTAGGCGTCCGGTACTGTTCGTATGCCCACAATAAACAGAGTAGCCACTTTTATCCTGCCTCATATGTCCACTGTCCAAACAGTCCTGAAAGCCAAGTGCCATAGCTCCACTGCTGCACATGATCCCTCAATATTCACCTTCCATAGCATGTTATAAGCTTCAAAGCCTTTTTAAGATTATTATTTGATAGCTTCCCTTAACTCTTTCCATTAAAACAAAATGTTTTTGTTCTCTGGTAACTACTGCTCCGATGTATTAAAATAGCTTTCTAGGCAAAATCGAGTCTTTAGTGACATACAACTTTTCAGCAGTCAAAGTAATCATGTGTGAAAAGTTCAAAACAAACCCCACAGAGTGGCTTTGTACTGTTTTTGAAGCATTATGTTATTTTCCTTGGCTTTTAGTCCATGATAGGGACTGATGGATTTTGTGCTGAGTAGCAAGTGCACGAAGCAATGTGGAGGATCCCTTGGGCTCTGGCCATGAAAAATCAGTGACTGTGAGCTCTGCATATGATCTCCTGTGGTATTTAGCTGTTTTTAACTTTATCCACCACATCACAGGTTCTGTGCACTATGGAGTTCAACGTCTCAACCCATTAGCTGATATCCCTGAGCAAATCAAGATGCCAAAAGACTTTTCTGTGTAATCCTTGATTTCCCATCAGCTATATCTCAAGATTATTGAATCAGCAAGCTGATTAACTTTGGTTTGTGATCCTTTTATGTGATTCTAGATACTGTAACATCTGAGATGATTTGCAAAGCATTTGTACATTTTAAATAGGGGGGAAAATTCTCCAAACAACTTCAAGTTGAAGAACAGAAGGAAAAAAATCCATGAATTATTTACAACAGAGCATATGCTCCTTCCTATTCTTTTTTGCATACATGACTTGTCAAACACCTTTTTTAGACATTTAGAATCCCTAAGGAAAGTAATACTGTTGTAAATGTATGTACATCTAGATGTCTGTAGGCAGAGCCAGATGCAGTATAGTAAACCTTCTAATAAGACATATCAAAGAGAATGTGCACTTTGTGATTACATGTTCAGAACTGATGTTTTTCTAATTCTTCTTAATCATGTACCTGAATTTGTGAGTGTATATTGAGGAATCTGTACATAAATATAAAGATTTGTACCTAAGGGTTTGGTCAGAGAACTGCTAGCCATCATTTGTGAATATTAAAGAGATTTTCTTATTTTCCACTCCATTTTGTGAGGGAAAAACATTATGTCATTTCTTTTCTCATCTAAGTAATTGTTTCTGGTAAGTGTTAAATAATCTAAAGTTCCTTAAGGACTTAGGCCTAAAATTCAGTGCATTTCAAATAACATTTAAAAGGATGCTGTAAAAACCACCGAAGTCACAAATTCTTCTGGAGAACTAAAAGTCTCACTTGCTCTTGCACAGAGGTTCCTGACTTATTTTCTTCTGTTGCTGATGAACTTCCTCTTGAAAGATGTGTTCTGAATCATGTACATATAGCACAGTGCAGTACTAAGGTCACCTGAATTATCCATGGATGGGCAACATGAAACAACCCACGACACTGGATCAGAGAGAGACACTTCCCTGCATCCCTGAAGCGGTCTAGCACCACATTAATTAGCTTTGTCTCCTAGCAGGCTGTTTTTGAGCCCAAAGTTACTAGTTAGAGTTCCCAAGCCAGTTCATTTGGCACTAATGCAGAGTTTCCAGTTGATGCTCAGCTCATGCTGTAGACTTTCCTGTTTAGATGTCTGAGAATTTTACTTAATCACTTGTGCTGCAGCATTCCTGTCTGTAAAACGGAGAAGGTAAAAATGCAATAGTACATCTTATCCTTTTGTTAATTGCTCTTTTATCTATTAATGCAGAATTATTTCTTATTAAAAAAAAAACCAAACCACTGCCCCCACACCAAATAAAGGCACTGTAGCCATATTTCCTCTGTAGCAAGTTTCCCCACAGCTACCTGAGACCTATCATCATCTTTCTGTAGATTTGTCTTCAGCAAAGCACTTAGACAGTTCTGCTTCTTTTCTGAAGGCTTTGTTGTGAGTGCCAGTAATTACAATTATTCTGGTAAATGACAGCCCTGTAAGTGATGCCCCAGAGTTCTCAAAGCTTCCATAGCCAACAGCCATGCTAGCAGAAGTGCCACATGTTGGCTTTCCCAAGTGAAACGTCAGTCAGGTGTGCCGTTCCGTCGTAGGCATGTGCACACACATGTGTGCAGACAGATTCTGTGAACTGACAAAACAGACCCTTTCTGTCAGGTGCCCAGAAGCATTTCACAGCAGAGATACAGTGCGGATACTAAGACAAGTCCCTGGTTTCCCTCTCTCTGGTGGTCACCTACTCCACCTGTTTATTGTTGCCTACATCTGGCTCGAGGAGATGAAGGGACCTGTTTATCAGTCAGAACCTCGCATGCTGCAGCTGGCAGCTGGCTTCCCAACACTTGGAGAGCTGTCTCCAATATATTGGTAAGCATTTGTTATGATAAAAGTGCTGACACAATCGTAACATGAAGCAAGTTAAAAGTGTCCAATTACATAAAAAAAAGTGAGTGAAATGCTTTTGTAAAAAAACAAATACAAAACCAAAAAAAACCTGTTTGTGATGCTTTGATTCTTCCAATTCTGTATGAATCAGAAGCAGCAAGTTGTCTGGGTAAGGCACATTTCAGATTCTGATGGAGAGCAAAAATACCCTGCAAACTTTGCAATGACATTGCAGTTTCAGAGAGGTTTTCAAAGTAAATATCAGAACATAAAATCATTAATTTTCATGTTTCTATGGATCACTGTAGAGAAAAACTAATTATTAACCTTGTTCTGTGGAGGAGTTGGCAGAAATAATGATGTCTCTTTTTGCAAGTAAGATTGTTTGTATGAAATAATTGTCATGTAGCAACCTAACTTCTGCTTGAAAGTAATTACCACCTTATTAAAGTGTGAATAATTTTTATGTAAAGTAAATAACTCAATGCTAAGAAATTTTTTCAGAACCCTTCCATGGAGTACTGCCTTATCATATTGTGTGCAGAATTAGGATGCTTTACTGTTTAACTGCAGCTTAGATGAACGTTAATGCTTTATGATCACGCCTTTCACTAGCCACTGAAGAAAACAGATAAGTGTTTGCATGGTATTAAATTTTTATAGAACAACTCCCACAGAGGGATTTTATGGAAGTTTTTTCATTTATTCATAATTCTTGCAACTGTGCAAATCCAGAAGAAAATAGTTAAAGAAAACTTATACAGAGGTTATATGAGCTTTCATTTGCAGGAGGAACTTTTGAACTTTACTGATCTTCATCACGCTCAGAAATGTAAAACATTGGCAGCTGTAAGAGAATTCAGGCAAGTTAAAAAAAAATCACTTCCTGATGTCTCAGGTTAAATGTAAAAGAGTGGAGACTTCCATATACTAGAAATGGTATAAGCCACTTGTCCAAATATACACAAGGCAATGGATTTAAACTGATTATAGTTCCTAAGTTTTCTGACTCCTTTTTGTATACTATGAATAAAAACAGTTAGAATTTTCCTTCCCCTATCCTCTTGAAAGATTCAGCACAGTAGGAGAAAGAGAAACATATTAATTAGGAAAAGAATAAAGAATCAGGATTTACCAATGAAAGCCTCTTTCAGTCATGATGCAACGAGTGTAAACAAGATGGATGTTTTGGTGTTCAGTGCTTCAGTGAATGATAGATACTCCTTTTAGTTCCCTTTTTTAATGTCATATCCTAATCTACATGGGTAGATTGCTGTGCTTTCCACCAGTGCTTTCAAATCAAATGTATTTCAGATTAAAGGCTACTGGTGAAACAATGCTGAAGGTAAAATCTCTGTGAGAGAAGACAGAGTCCTGTGCTGCTTGTACAGGAGCGTGCACCGACCATGAAGCTTCTCCCAGCTCCTCATAGAATGTTTTGCCTGAATCTTCATCCTGGTTGGGTGTTCTATAACAGACTCCCACCATATCTGTCTAATTGGCCTTCCCTGACTCCTATCCTCAAACACTCACCCCCATTGTCGCCATCATTAAGCTTCAGACAAATCAAAACACTCCCTAACATAGAGGGCTAGCCCACTGCCTCTCCGTCCTTGCCCATTCCTTCAGTTCACAGCCACCCATTGAAAAACTCCACTTGTGACTCATTCCACTCTGTTTCCATAATTGCAACTACCTAATAATTTTCCTCAGCACAACGGTTTCCAGCTCCTCCCATTTGCTGCCTGTGCTGTGTGCCTTGGTGTAGATGCACCTCACCTGGGCTGTTGAACCTGTCACCTTTTTGTGGGGAGAAGCCTTTAGCCCTATGTGACCATTCTCAGGCACTTCCATGGTTTCTAGCACATCAGTAACCTTCGTGACTTTGCAGCCACGTGAATCTCGATCCCCTGCCTCCACAGAGACATCAGGCTGAAGGGCTTCTCTGGCACATTGTCCCTCATTGGTGTGGCATCACAGAATCACAGAATCTCAGTCCCTAGGCTTAGCTCTATCAGGTCTGGTTTCATCCCTTGATTTGTCAAGGTCTTCTTGTTACTTTTAAAGAAATCTACATAATCAGATTTTACCCATTTTATTTAAAGGAATAACAAGAAACAACTTAGTGAAGGATCAAGTCTCTAATTAAATGGTCCCAAATGGTTTTTCACTTTCCCTTTTTGGCAGAATTCCCTGGGAAAGGGAGATTTTATGCCATATGAAAATAATCAGAATTGACATAAGATTAGGAAAATGTAAATGTGCAGTTCTAGATAAAGCATAAGATGTAATACATGCAGTTCTGACACAGGTTGTTGGATAGCTATAAGACCTGGTCACAACTGCAACACTGAACAGAAAGGAAAAATGGGAGGACTTCTGACTGTACAAGAGAAAGTAATTTAAGGCCTTTCAGTCATCAGAGAATGCTCTGGATGGTGCCAGTGTAACTGCTGTGATTTCCTGCATTTCCTTAAGGCAGAACTTCCAAGGCTAGATAGGTAAATACGTAAATGATGCAGAAGACAGTTTAATGTCAGTCAGCACAACCAGGTGGAATTTTGTTTGTAAACAAGGAACCTAAACTCAAAGTAGTAATCAGCCACCTTTTGGTTATATATGTCTCTCCAGTGTTTATTTATTTAGCAATGATAGGTAGGCAGCTGGCATGAGCAAAAAAGTGCAGAGGCATCAGTTTAGTCCAAAGATAAGCTGAACAGCTTGCCTCTTCCCTCTCATTTAAAATTATGCAAGGCTGAAAGGCAGGGAAACTAAGCAAAGGAAGATAAAAACTTCTAAAGCTAGACAAACCTGAGGAAATGAGTTAGAATAAAAGTAACTTAATTCACTGTGGAGTAGCTATGAGCTAACACAAAAGGATCTTCTGAATCATCTAGTAAGGAGGATCTGAGATGATCAGCAGCTAAGAAGACTGGGTGCTAACTGAAGCTTTTTGATTATGTGTGTATTGCTGTCTCAGAACATGCTCAAAGTCAAATTATCAGCCAACTTGTGTTAACACTTGCAAAAGCTTCCTCTGACTGGTTCTGGGATATCCGACTTCAAATTTCCTCAAGGAAATTCAAGCTGATTGCTCTACAGCCTCCCCTGTCTAGGGATAATGCCAGGCAGAAAACATGAGCAGGGAGTCTGTCCTCCTTAGAGCAGACTAGGTTCTCCACCAAAGGTAGTTGGCACAGTTGATTATGCTGGTGAATAAGATTCTTGGGCAGTCTGAATGCAGGGTGTCTACAAGAAGTTTTAATACCTGATGTGAACTTTTTTTTCCCTGAGATTTATGTTGCCAGAAAGTTCTTATTTATGCTACTGTTATCTAAAGTGCCATTACTTCTGTTTCTCTTCATCAATCAGGATCTGAGGGAGGAGGAAATCTATGGTAGAATCGCTAATGAAAATCCATCTTTGTAAGAGTGAGCTTACAAAGTTCCTTTCTTTCTTCATATTTGAGAGGTCACTATATAGAATCTTTGATGAAGAAACAGTTATAACAGAATGAAATTTTGATCTAAGCAGTGCCAGTGCATTATTCCCATTGGATTCTAGCACAACACAACGCTAGCATTATGCAATTGCTTCCATTCCATTTGGTTCCTGCTTTGCTTCTTGGACATGATATACATTAATTCTTAGGTTTGTGAGGCCTTGATCAGGCTTTTAATAGTGCTCATGTCGTGCCTCTCAGAACTGTGCATTGCTGCTTCCTTCCACTCCTGACCAAGGACCGTGACTCTTGTTTCCTGCTTCTTTCCCCAACCAATATGGAATCAGCAGGGATTACAGTCACAATCCCAGGGAGAGTAAATACTTGATTCCTATATTTCCCTTCATGCTTTTTGAACAAAACCTGTGGCATTAGAAATTCCACTTAATAGCTTCCAGAGCATTGGCAAGCAAGTCTGGGGGTTTTAGCAGTTGCTGTCTTTCAGTTTCTCTTTTAATTAACATCTGACATCCAGTTATGTTAATATTCTGCCATTTTTGTCAATTTATTCTGAGATAAGCATGAAAGCTTGCTGTACATTTCAATCAGTAATTGTGAATTCTGTTATTTTCTCATGCTTTCCAGTCAGGTATATTCCTCAGTCTGGCTCATATCTCTGCATGTAAGTTTCCAACTACTTCACTTTAAGCTCCATAATAGATTCAAATTTCCTTTTTTTCAATCCATATTGCAAAGGGAATATATGGTGCCTCCTTGTCACAGTTCTTCCCATCAAAATAGTCTAATTTTATTCATTTGCCATTGTATTTCTCTCATCCTTATGCTACAATACTCTGAAGAAAAACCTCATTTTCTATTTTGCTTGTCATATGGTTTCATTTCTTTGTATGTCTTAAGATTTTCTGACTGAACTAAAAGTTTCTGCTTAATTTCCTTCTCAAGTGCTGCAATAAAATCTTAAACTATCTTTTACTTCCTGCAATTCTTGTTACTCATCTGCTTCATAGTTTCCCATTCTTCTCCAACAATTAGGCTCCATTATGTTTTGCCTGTAATGTTTCCCACTGATGCCTTCTTATGTCACAGGGATTTCAATCGTTTTTACCATATTTTCCCTATTTTCTCATCATCAAATTTGTACACCAGTACAGATTTCACATACCTGTGATGTAATCAATTACCCCAGAAATAGTCAGTAATATTTTTGTGCCTTAATATTCTTGTTATTTATATAGCTCCAGGTAATATCAAAGCCAAATAGTTATCTCTTATGAGAAGATGAACTCATCTTCACTAATACGCTTTGTCTTCTATAATGGAAAAAAAGCAAAGATTTATATATGTGTATCTATACATAAAACCATTAATTTTTAACATTTAACATTTAAATACATTCTAATGAGAGGTAGTTTTCTCAAAGTGTTAATAGTCAGAAACTCAAATACAATGACAGACACCATACAGATGACAACAAAGGAAGAAACTGTAAAGAAGAGACAACAGAGATATTTCATCGTTTTCCTTTTTAGATGAACCTGTTTGGAAAGACTGTGGGATCTACATTGTTTGAGTGTAAGCAGAGGAAGAATCAAAGTTCTTAAAACTCTCATGGTGGTCAGAATTTAAGCTTTCTCTTTTTTAGTCACTTAAATTACATATCAAGGGATGATTTCTCACAAGGCTTTTTCCACATGAAACGTGAACTGAGGTTTTATCTTTTATATTCATTAACTAAATTAACTCACAGCATCTGTATTCATCTTTGAGACTTTAAATACAGCCACCTGAAGCTACCAGGTCAGCAAGTGGTTCCAGAAATAGGTATGAACTGGAATGAACTGGGAATGAGATGGGATGGGAAGAACACATGCACTCGTCCTATTTTTTATCTGGGTTTTTATTCTTTTGTGGAGACTGACTGTCTTAATATTCTAGTTTACTGTAAAATATATGACTTTTTAAATTGAATGACCATGAAGGACAACTATAGTTATATGTGACCTGTGTTACTTGATATGTTCTTTAAGTTGCAGGAATCTTCCACTGTCCATGTCTGCCACTCTGAAGTCTGACCAGTGCATGTAAAGTTGCCCAAATAAAGTCTTTGTGGAAATGATGTATTTAATCACTGTCAGATGTAAGGAAGAACCATATCTATGAGGACAAGTTTGTACAAACAATTTACAGCATATACCTAAGAATTTAAAGGTGTTTCCAAAACCTTACCCTCTCAGGTAAATATACCCATCCAAGCTATTCTCTTGTGGATTTTGAGATGGATCAAGTTTTCTTTAAAAAGACTTGATTTCCCCTGAAACAAGAGTACAAATACCAGTCCCATGCAAAATCTTATCTTTTTTTCTGAAGTCATTAGTGCCTGAAAATAAACATACAGATAAACAACAAGAAGTATATAGGAGGAGAAAGTGAGAGCAGTTTACAGCTGTAATTCCTCCCCTATTAACACTTGCTCTCTAACAAGGTCTGGGTACCTTCTCAGCCTAAGACACTAGAACATCAGGTCTTGATGGCAGGTAGTGATTCACTTCCTTTCAGAGCACTGGAATCCCCTGACTTATAAATCATTGTCCAAATAGTTGATTCTAAGAAGTCACGTTTCTTTTACATGCAAAGCTTCTTAAGTGCATGTGCATTCTTCTTCTGCTGTGCCTCTATCCACTAAAATCTAATCCAAAACTAGGTAGAAGGGTTCTAGCTCTGTAAAGCATATACAGTAGCATTATACTTGTATGAGTTTACTACTCATGTTGTAGACATTTCTATAGTAAGCACAATGCAGATTTGTGAGGGGTATCACATGGCTCACATAGGTATTAATGAGCAACTGGCCATTTCATTTGTGCAACTGCTAACTAGCTAGAATTGTGTCTCTGTCTTCTGGTGGGAAACTAAATAAGGAGGTATGAAGCGTGACTGCTCTCTGCTTTATCTTTTTCTGATGTCTGTTTAAAAGAAGATGAGTTGGTCTCTTTTTCCTTGTCACATTTGACAGAAATGTTAAAAATCTTATATTTTCATCTTGTTGGAAATACCTTGTACACTCAGCTCTTTCCCAGCTGTTTTCATGCCTATTCTCTTAAAACGTTCTCTATGGTATGCTGTTTGTGCATTTGCCATGGCATCCTTCAGTGCTGTGTGTATCAACTAGCTTTTCCTCTTCAGTCTGCAAAGAATAGTGCTTTCATGGTGTCAGAAATTAACCTCTGTGTGCTCAGTGTGCAGGGTTTTTTTTGTTTGGGGTATTTTTCCTCTTTAGAAATGGAACAGAATGAAGCACTGGCTCTTCCATTCATTGCAGATATTTTGCAAGTTCAGTTAAAGTGCTTGACTGCTATACACTGATCATGATTAGCTAATGGGATTAACACCTTCTTAATAATTGGATACTGTGCTTTCCCACTTGGTGTATTCCTATTTTATATCATTTATATTTGTCAGGTGATTAACTTTTAATTACAGTGTTTAAAGCAAAGGGCAGTGTTGGTTGAAATACAACCTGGCAGGTAGAACATACAAAGATATGGAACTGGGCCTTTCTCATCTGTCTGGTTTTGCAGCAGTGTGGGGCAATCACCAAGCACCCAGATACTCTAGTCATAACAAAATACACTCTTGGGAGTTTTAACCTGAATTTAAAAATCCAGTTAGCTTCAAAGGGCATTACAAAAATGACATAACTGAAATTAAAGTAGTCTGTTTAACAACACAATTATTCGATCATAAATGGCACCTCTATGAATCTCCCCTTCTCTCCCACTGTAGCCTCAACCTTGGGAGCCATGAAAGTCGTTTCTCTGATTCTGTCTGTTGGCACTTAGCTCATCTGCCCAAATCACTGAAGTATGCTAATCACATGTTACTCAGAAGACTACTTTCTTCTGACACAAACTTCTTTTCCTTGGAAATTGGTCCATATCAATCAACATTTTTCAACACAGTGAATTATAATATTATTGTAATATTACTATAATATTCAGATTAATTTTAATCCAAATCAGATTTCCAAAGCATTTTTCATGCTCAAACCCCAAACCTTTGGTTTTGCAAAAAACACAAGCAAAGAATATATTTTCCTGGAAGTGTTTAGTAGAAATCTCTAATCAAAAACAGCTTAAATGAACATCTGAGTCTTCTTAATCTTCCAAACTCAAGTTTATTATTCATCATTTTGGTCCAACAGAAGTTGATTTTGTTATTGTTTTGTTGATTACTTTTAAATTAAAAATAGTTTCATATTATACTTAATACATTGTTTTCTGTTTGAAGACATGATAAGCTACAAGACAGATTATCTCTATGGAATCAAAAAGGAATCAAAGCCTTGTAGTACTTAAAAACCTCTTATACCATACTCCTTGTGTAAAAGGAAATTGTGTCTTTGGTCTCAAGGCAGATGAACAAGAATTCCACCAAAGAACTAAACAGAGAAAGTTTCAGAACAGTGAACAATCCAAAACACATCAGTTACAGGATTGTGACTACCATTGTTACTTCGGTCTGGCAAGAAACTGGTTGCTGAAAAGATACACGATAATTTATTAGTCCAATGTTGACAAATGCCTACATGTCAAAACTGGTAAAAGTTGTCTCTTTTTTCTAAAACCTGATGACAATAGCAAAAATCCCCATCACAGACCTGTCAGTCATAATAAGATACATTATGCTGAAGTGGTGCAAAAACACAAGTAAAAACATTCAGCAATAGCTACAGAAAATGAATGTGTCTTTTGCCCACACGGCAGCCCTTTCTGCCTCACCCACACCTTCACTAATGAAAACAGGTTTAAGAGGTGGGATATTTGTTTTGGAAGCAAGCTGAAGGAAAGGACTTGTCAGTTTGATGGAAGATGTTATTTGTGAAACAAAACCAGAGCATGTTATAAATCACAGGTAAGACTAACTCAGGAAGGGCCAGCCCTGCATGGGCAATAGGTATACTGCATGTGGGGAACAGGTATATTTTTTCCAGTTGATGTAAATAATTTGTTATCAGTCTGATCTAAAAGGCAGCAGAAGATCCAACCAGAGGAAATGGCTGTGTGGAACATATCTATTTCATAATTTTAGGTGAGAAATTTGGTTGTTCAGTGCGGCTTACCTGACATCATCTTGGATGTAAAAGATTTTTTCTCATCTGAAAAGTATTGTGGAGTTTGCCCTCCTTTGCCACAGACAAGCAAGTCATTCAGGCATTTGCTGGGGTGTTTGAACAGTAGTTACCTATTGCTTCTTGAATGTGTGAAAGTCGTAGCAGGCTGGTCCTGAACCTTGACTTTTATAGTCACTAGTAGCACTTAGATGGACTTGCAGACTTCCAGAGTGATGCAAGACTCTACAAGTGATTGTGTTTGAGAAGTGATTCACAGTTTGTACGCAAGACCAAGGTACTGGTTTTTCACTTGTGTATGGGTTTATAGAGAACCTGTTTGCTGATTAAAACTTTGAAGTCCTGCAGAGTAAATCTATTGATTTTACCACAAGGCTACCCTTTATGAATGCTCTTGATTTAATGGTCTATCAAAATCAATCATAAAGTTTTTGTCAATACGAAAGAACTCTGTGCAGAATGTAAAAGAAATGAGGGGAACTATAGTACAGGTTAACAGAAGTTAGTTTAAAATGGATTTCAACCTAGCTGAGGACAGTGTTGCATGTATTTAATGAAATAACTGATGAAGACAGAGCATGCAGATGGCTAACTGATACAAAAATGCACCTTCAGCTATATTTTGCCCATAAGTCAGTACGGAGAAATGTAAGACTGAAATTATTACTGCAGTCATAAAACCTAAATATATAATTTGACAGACACTTTCAGTCATATAAGAAAATAACACAACCAAACACACACACCACCACCTCCCCCACTTTCTTAAAGCCTAAATAAAAGGCACCTAAACTAACACAAAGGTGTTAATGTAACTAAAAATAAACTACAGTCAGGCGAATTTGCAACTTGCAATGGCAGGTTTAGTTTTATATAGCCTATCTTTGCCATGTTTCAAAAGGCAATAAAATCTTTACTGTTTTTAAAATATGTGCATTCTGTGTGTGCATAATTATTTTAATTACAACTGAGCTTTTAGTAACTATGTTGAAATCCACCATGAAATACAGGTAAACCTAATAAAAACCAGTAAGCCTTTATTCCCAGTCCTGTCCTTCTCAAAGTCAATTAAAACTTCAAGGCAGTTGGCACAAATGTTTGAATATAAAAGGAATGCCACTGGAAGAGAGGAAGTTTTGCTCAGATAAATTCTGTTGCTTACCTTAGGAAAGAAAAACAAACTTTCCAAAGTCATCATTTATCTCAGTAAAACTGACATTCATTTTTTGTTTTCAGTGAAAATCTAGAGAACTCATAGGACACAATTAACTGTACTTAAAAGTCAGAGATGAACTTTCAGATTTAAAACAGGAAGTTAAGTCTTCTGTTCACCTTCACAAATACTGTTGATAGAGAATTTTAGGATCTGCTTCTATTTTGTATTTGTATATTTAGGATTATTTAACTGTGGCAGAGAGGCTTAGCAGTGTCATTAAAATTCCTTTCTATACAGGTCTGTAGACCTGAGAAGGTCTGTGCAAATTGTATTCCACTGTCAAGATACAAATCACAGAATCACAGAATCACGTAATCTTAAGGGTTGGAAGGGATCTCGAAAGATCATCCAGACCAACCCCCCTGCCAGAGCAGTGCCACCTAGAGTAGGTCACACAGGAACTTGTCCAGGGCGGTTTTGAATGTCCCCAGAGAAGGAGACTCAACAATCCATCTGAGTAGCCTGTTCCAGTGCTCCCTCACCTGAGCAGCGATGAAATTCTTCCTTGCATTTCTTTGGAACCTCTTATGTTCCAGCTTGTACCCATTGCCCCTTGTCCTATCATTGATCATCACTGGGAACAGACTGGCTCCATTCTCCTAACACCCACCTTTTACCCATTTGTAAACAGTAATGAGGTCACTCCTCAGTCTCCTCTTCTCCAAGCTAAAGAGCCTCAGCTTCCTCAGCCTTTCATCATAAGGGAAGATGCCCCACTCTCTTCATCACCTTGGTGTCCCTGTGCTGAACTCTCTCCAGGAACTCCTTGTCTTTCTCGAACTGAAGGGCCTAGAACTGGACTCAATATTCTAAGTGTGGTCTCACGAGGGCAGAATAGAGGGGGAGGAGATATATACACATTACATTATGTATATGTACATATTACATACTTGGGGTCTTTCAAAAAAACTCAAACCAGTAGCCAAATAAATACCTAGATAAAACAGATTTTTTTTTTTGTAGGGTAGGACTAGGAAGTTGAGGAAGAAGAGAAAGGTAGGTGATTAATGGACAAATCATATGGGAGAAGGAATGAACTTTCTGGGAAATACTTCATGTGACGAATGACTCGCAGAAAAGAGCTGCTTATATATGTCCACATCCCTTTATTTTAAAATGTCCTACTGAATAGGCTTGTTGTGCTCTGTGCGTTATACCTAAAGATACTTAAACCCCTTTCCTGCTGGATGTTAAAGAGCAAGTCACAACTTGAGAAAAAGTTTGAGCCTATTTCTCCCTTGCACTTCAGTTTTCCGTTTGTTCGATTAGATTAATTCTTACAACAAAAGTAAAACAGCAATAAATGAAAAATGGCCATGACATTTGTGAGTTTTAACTCAGTACACAGTTGAAACGTAGCAGCTAAATCCAAAGGCAGTAGTGGCACAGGGAAAAGCTATGTCCATTCCTCACAAGAGCAACAAGTCAGACCTCTAAAGAATGCTTTGTAACTGGGGTCAACTTTGGATGCAGATTTTGTGTAAGGAATGCAAAGCCTGGATTGCTCTCAGTCACTTTAATAATTTCTTCATAAGATGAGGAAAGAGCATAAGCCTCATATTTCAGGATAAATCTCTTTTTCATCCTACTTTCACAAGTGAACCTGCTTCTGCAGGGGGCTTGGACTAGATGATCTCTGGAGGTCCCTTCCAGCCCTACCATTCTATGATTCTATGATTCTATAATATGTATGTATTCCACTTGCTAAAGCTCAAAGTCCACAGCTTGCCTTTTTATTTTAAGTATATGAACTTGCCCATCTTAACAAAGACTTTTTAAAGAAAAGAAAAAGGCATGCTGGCAAAGAAATGTATTTCTATCTTTCAAGCACCAAAAATTCTCATTTCTATTCTGCCTGACAATTTGTCATGAACAGGATGGAGGTGCTACCTAAGGTGATACAAAGACTGATGAACTGTCTTCTGCTTCTGGGTAGAAATCAATCATTATCACTAAATATTATAGATTAATTTATTTCAGGCCCACGTTCTGAATGTTACGAATGGCTTCTCCTTTAAAAGGATTTAGTGGCTTGTGTTTATATCACAGAAGTGGATGTTTTACATTGCTTGGGTTCCATCAAAGCTGGCTTGGAGCAGAATTACTTTCCTTGTTGATAAATCAGCATCAGGTCAGGTCAGCATTAATCTAAAACAAAGTAAGGATGAGCCAACATAGGAAACAAGGAGCCAAACATGCTTCAGTCATCCTTGAACTATTCAGAGTCCAAATAAAAACTTGGATGCAACTCTCTAGAATCCTGCTTACTGTAGGAAGGTCTAAACAAGGAATACAAACCAACACATTCTTTATTTCCTCTCCTTTAAAATAAGGATCCCAATGGAGCTCCGTTTCCTACTGCCTCGTGGCTGAGATGCTGCCAGGCCCAGGGCTGCAGACCTGATCTCATATAATCATTGTCTTTAAAGATTCAGATCAACAGAACTGCTCCCAAAATATATGAATGTGCTTATTTGGCAGAGGGAAGAAATGAAGGAAGAGCTTTTATTCTTCATCTCAAAGACATATTTTGGCTATAGGTTTAAATAGCTCTAAGCATTTCAAAACTCTGATGTTTACTAAGACATATGAATATGTTGCTAAAAGGTCTTTGAAACATTCACTTCAGACTTCTGATGAAAATACAGTATGCACTAGGCTTTTTCATTTTGTCTCAAGTTTTGATCCTACCAATAAAAGTGATAT
Source organism: Colius striatus (assembly GCF_028858725.1). Taxonomy (NCBI): domain Eukaryota; kingdom Metazoa; phylum Chordata; class Aves; order Coliiformes; family Coliidae; genus Colius; species Colius striatus. The sequence goes on from NC_084764.1 coordinate 8,507,658, forward strand.
GGGGTATCACTTTAGGATTTGGGAATGGTTCTGAAAAGAAAACTGACAAAAACATGTGTTTTTTTGTACAGAAACTGGTCAGGGCCTTTTTGTGGCTGTGAATCCCATGCATGTGTCTGGAAATCCTAGCTAAGAGAAGACCTATCTCCAGCCATAATCTGGGGCTGAAAATTCCAAAGATCAGAAATTTCAAGAGCTTTGCCTTGATCTTGGTACAAGCAATGGGAAGGGAGCAGCAGCTGAGTTCATTTTACAGTTATTCCTAACGTGCATTTTGCAGCTCTGGAAGCCATTATATAAGTACAAGAATTATATTAGGTGTAACCCAGATGACTCCAAATTAGATTTCTCATGATATGTAAAAGGAGAAGAGAGAGCTGGGTTCTAACCTTAGGAAGCAGATCTGTCCCAGGAGGTCATCATGTTGTTTATGTTCCCAAAAAACGTTTTGTGCTTTCTTACTGACAAAGTCTGACTCTGCTAGCTCAGCTATTGTCTTATATATGCAAAGAGGCCAAGCACTGCAACGTTATGAATTCAGAGATGGCTTACCCACACTGCCATCTACAGAGTGTTACACAGATCAGCAATTATGAGAAATGTTAGCTAACAAGTTCTCTCTTATTTTTTTTTACTTATAAAGTGAGGTAGCTCACTCACATAACGATTTGCTTTTTACATGGATTTACAGTGATCAATTGCACTACTATGCTGTGAACACCTTTCCAGGTGTTACTGCCTAGCAATCCTATAGCTCATTTCATCTTGCTAAAGCCTGGCTTTGGGCTGCTGTGCATTTTACTGCAACTCTTCCCAGTTTCCTTGTGTTAAATCAGGTCATAGTGTGTTACCTTAACGTGTAGTCTGTACTAAGTGTCGCTGGAGTTTGCTCACTGCTGCCTGTGTTCTTAATTACTCCTTGAAGATCCCAAGGAACCCTGACTGTGCTACTGTAGTACTGACACATGTGACCCGTTTACTGAGCAGAGAGAAACCTAGCGAAGTGCTTTTTCAATGTTTGGTCACTGGCCCACAGACACAGCTCTGCTGCTGCTCCATTCAAGACACAGGCAACATTCAGAGTAGAAGAAAAAGCTTCAAGCTGTTTCCTGTTCATTCAAAGTACTGCTGAAGAGAAGGAATAGTAAAGTGTGCAATCTCATCAGCAAGGCAGTTATAGGGGAGATAAAGAAGGAGGAGAAGTATCGTGTACGTTCAAGAATTCTCCAAATATACTATAAAAATATTCCACTTGTCATTCTTAACGATCCTCTGCTGCAACTTATGGTGATTGGAGCTCCATTTACAGCTCGGTTTTGAAGCGTTTCAGTCTTGGAACAAATTGAATAGATCACAGAGAGTTCACATTTCAAAGTACTGAACAGAAACTTCCCCATTCTGGATGCTTTTTGTAATTTTTGCTTCTGCCAAGATTTTTTCCTAGGCCCATCACATGCTGTGTTGCTGGTGTACAAAACTTTGACTTTTGTAAATAAAGGGGCCACAGGAGGTACTGCTACTGTTTGAATGATTCATGTTCATCCAGCAGTAGGAAATGACATCCTATACCGAGTCTTACAGTAGTAGTCTGTGTTGCTGGCACAACAATGGGATGGGATGCCCAGCATTGAAAGACAATGGGATTTCCTGTGAGCTGAATGTGTACAGTAAGCCTTCAGGATTCAGTAGAGAGAAAAATAGACAGTAGATTATAAGAAGAAAGATGAAGGAAGATAAAATTTTAGGATCATGCCAGAAAAAAAGTGCTTAATTGTGAGAATTTACACTATGTCCTTCAGTGAACTGTTCAGACAGTCTTTCAAATGCAGAAAGTTTTACATCGGTCTTGATCCATCAGTCTCCCCTGATCTTTTCAAAGGCTGCAGAATTTCTTTCTGTCTCCTCAAGAAGAAATAAAAGGAATGAACAAAAATCTTCCCTGAGTTTATATCCATTTAGATGCCTCACTAGCAGGCGTCTTTTGAAGCGGGTATTATCAGCTCTCTCATGTTAGAAACGAAGGAGATTGTTCTTGTGGTCACATTTGTATTTGGTCTTGTAAAGAATAGCAGTGTTTGAAGATTCCAACAAACCAGCTTCCTACAGGGATGTGTAAGAAAACTCACTGCAGTCAACAAAGAACCTGGCACTGACTTTAGGAGGCCCTGTGTGGATCAAGGCCAGTGATTAATCTGCTGTGCATGGCTGAGAGGGTTTGGGAAAGAACTTTCCTGAACAGTCAACCAAAAGTCACGTCACACACATCTGAATGTGAAAGAGTTAAACATCATTTTCTGTTCCCCGTTTCCCTGCTCTCTCTAGTAGTCCAGGAATACCCTTTGAGAAGAAACTGTTCTTCTCAGGCTTTGAGTAGCTGAAGCAGCTGTGTTTCCCTCCTGATGTATGTATCACAGATGTGTTTGTAGCTGCATTTAAGAGGGCTGTGAAAGATCCGTGGCTTGGATTGTTTAGAGACACATGCAGAATCCTCTGCAAGTACTACCTGGCCTCACTCTAATTAGATAATTTTTTCACCAGATGAAGATCAGGGAAAGGAAAAAATAATAATTTATTTATCCAAAGACTAAGCCATTAATGATCTTTTCCAACCATAATTGTTCTGTGATTTTATGATCACAAAAACATTTTTGAAGTAGAAAAGTGTTGTAAAAATCTCTACATTTTCTATAAATGTTTCTTTAATAAAAATATTGAAACCAACTTCCTAAAACTTACATTTTGACAGTTGTAAAACAGAATGAAAGAAAAACATTCTTTCAACTCCACTGAAACGAAGTTAATTTGGGGCCTCTCTCTTTTACTGTTTCATTTGGATTTGGAACTGAAAAGATCAAAATATCTATGTTTTGCAAGCAGGCAGAGGGATCACAATAAAAAGGCATCTTAGAGTATTCCTAGAAAGTTCATATCCCTGGAATGGCAGTGAAGCCCAGGAATGTGGTGCACAACAAAAATGGGATCAGATTGTTTTCTTCTGCCACGTATTTTTGAGTTTATATCTGTTCTCAATCCCTCAATTTCTGAAGCTTCCTTAAAAGACAAGTTGTTTCCTGGTGTTCCGTAATTTGAAGAATGATAATAGCCATGTTGTTGAAAACTTTTAGTGGCTGTTTTTTTGGTTTTTGATGATCACTAATAGCAATGTCTACAAATGGTAAGCCTTTTATAAACAAAAGTTACACACTGGGAAATAAAGGAGCAGGTAAGGATTTGCCTTTGGATCTGTGTATAGCTGAATTATGGACTCGTTCTCTACTTTCTGTGTTACATTATATTGGGACCACCACGTTTGCAGGACAGTGATTTTTCCATGCTGTGTGCTATAAGTGGGTCTGGTTTTAGTAATGAATTTCTTCCATGTTGGTCTTGTAAAAAATGCACAATCGATAAAAACATTCAGCTGTTTATTCCACAGAATATTAGTTCTTTCCTTCAATAAGCAGTTTTTTCTAGAAGATGTTTATAACTTCCCAGAGTCCAACCACTCAGTTTCTAAGGAACTTAAAAAATGAAATGAAATCTTATGGAAAATGATGAAACAGCCTTAATTCATAAACTCTGCTTCTTCACCTGTCATGCGTGTTACTTGGTTATGACAGCCACTTTCAGGCCATGAGCAAAGAGTTTGATTACCAGAATTCGTTTTTTATTTGATGACAACATTGTAATTAATGAGTTATGTGGTGATTTAGCAATGAAAAGATATTTTTAATACAGGATGTTAATCAATGGTTATTTTCATATTCTGGAAAACTGCTCTTCCTCAAGGAGAAAAGATTCTGGAGAGTCCAGCACATGGATTTGCCAGAGCTGGTAAAAGGTCTGGAGCACAAGTCTGATAAGGAGCAGCTAAGGGAATTTTGAGTGTTTAGTCTGGAGAAGAGAAAGCTGAGGAGAGGCATGATCACTCTCTGCAACTCCCTGACAGGAGCATGTAGTGAGATGGGGGATTGTTCTCTTCTCCCAAGTAGCAAGTGATAAGAGTACAAGAGGAGATGGCCTCAAGTTGCACCAGGGGAGGTTTAGATTGGAGCTGAGGAAGAACTTTTTCCCTGAGAGGGTTGTCAGCCCCTGTGCCAGGCTGCCCAGGGAGGTGGGGGAGTCCCCATCCTTGGAGCTATTGCAAAGCCGTGGAGCTGAGGTGCTGAGGGCCATGGGGTAGTGGTGGGCTTGGCAGGGTGAGGGGAGGGGTTGGACTCGATCAGCTTAAAGGACTTTTCCAACCAAAATGATTCTGTGTTTCTGTGATGTATTAGACCACTGGAGCCAGTTTCCAACACTGGTTTCACTTTGCCTAGTTCCTTGAAAATAAGCTGGCTGCTGGGGAAAACTTTATTTAAAGCACTGTGAGATTTTCTCCTGACACTTCTTATGACCTAAAAATGTAAAAGAAAACTTTAAAAAGCTGGTTTATCCTCCCTCCCTTCTCCTATCACACATATCCTTTCCCCTGATGATCTGTATTTATTCTGTGTCTTCAAAACTTGCTTTCTTGTGAAGGAAAAAGATGTGTGTATGGAACATGCAATGAGCATAAAGGCACACTGGATAGACATATAAGCTTCTCTCTCATACTCCTTTCCAGCTTTTTTCTTTTTCTCCACTCTACAACAGAAGTATTTCACAGATTCTACTCTAAAAAGAGCCAAGTGATTTGGGAGTTTGTTTTATCTCTCTCTCTTTTTTTTTTTTTCTTTTTTTTTTGTGTGATAACAGTAAACTTGGTGGAATCAGAATGCTCAGACTATCTGTGGTGTCAAAATTGGTTCCCCATGTCATCTGATCTGATTACCAAATAATGCCACTGGAGGATAAAATCAAGAAATAGGAAGCGTTTGGATTTTTGGTTATTTTACCAACACTGAAGATAAAACATTTTTATTTTAAATTGGCTGGAATTCCTAACAGCAGGGAGGGCAGAAGCTGTCTAAGTAGAAATAAGGAAAGAAAACGTGCTGCATTTGGTTCAGATCAAAAGTTGTGGGGTTTTTTATTTAAGTTTGGCTGCTGAACTGAAAAAATCAATAATTTTCACAGCTCTTCCTGAAAAGCAATACCGAACTCTATTTTTCTGACTGAACTTTTCCCACATGGAAAAACCTTAATAAATCCAACAGGAGGTGGTGGTGATTCAGTATAACACCAAGACCATCCCCAGGGTGTTTTTGATAAGGCTGTGAAGCTCAATCAAAGGTGCACTGTGGATGTTCCCATTTTTCAGCTGCAAGTGAATGGATTTCCTGGCAGAGCTCAGCAAAGATAACCATGTGCCAGAAATAAGGTCTATAGTGGTGGCCACCTCAGGAGTGGGGAGTGAATTGCCAGAGCAGCCCTGTGCTCAGGATGGGCAGGAAACCCTCAAATGGGCAAACAAGGAAGCTGATCATTGTCTCTTGCACTCCCACCATCTAAGTCACAGTTTAGGAGTAAGGAACAGTCCCTGTGCTTAAACTGTGGCTGTTGGCTGTTTTATCTACATATTGAGCTACAAACCATGTGTAAGCTCATGCTTCTTATAGAGTTATGTTTCAGGCACTGGTATGACATGACATGGATGCTTTGTCACAGAACAGAGGAAAAAGAGGAGTGATTCAGTTTGTGCAGAGGGAGCTTCGTTTGGTTTTGGTAACCACTGGTTATCAGTAATTGGTGATTTGTATCAAGTGAGTTTGTGGCTGAGGTGCTGAGGGATGTGGTTTAGTGGTGGGCTTGCCAGTGTGAGGATGAGGGGTTTGACTTGATTTTAAAGGTCTTTTCCAATTGAAATGATCCTATGATTCTATGAAAATTGTTCTCATTCTTTTGACATTTTAATATAACTTTTATGATTCAAGGGCAGAGCTGAGCCTTTGGGTTTTGATTCAGCCCTTTGGATACAGACAGAATGTTCTCTGAATTATGGTCAATTATCCATGTAGCAATTAAGGCTGCTCTAAGGTCTTCGCCTAAGCAGGATGAGTGGGTTGATCTCACTTAGTAGTTAAAGGCATGCGAGTGTTTCTTCAGCCCTCCCCAAAGTGATGTCGACAGCATCACAGCAAGCTGCTTTAACCTTCCTTGCCTGACCACTAGATTTTGGCAGGCTGGCCAAAGCCCTCTCCTCAGTGTGCACCTCGAGTGAGGCTGAATCCAGTGACAATCACTACTGCCCTGTGTAACAACTGCATGCAGCATGTGCATTAACACAATTTCTCACAAGACATCTATTAGATAGAGCTCTTCTTATTTAAGTCTTTAGGAAACCGGAATGTAGAAATTATTTACCTTGGGTAGTTCAGGAATTTTGTAGTGGAAATAAAGATAAAATCCAGGTGTCTGGGTTGAGAGTACTGTGATTTACCTACAAGATTACAGATGTATTTTTAAAGCTCTTATGACAAGAGCAGACTTTGCAAGAATATAGGTCTGGTTTGCCTATGGATCTCCAAAGACAGCGGTTTGGATCTCAGATTTAGACTCAGGGCTCCCTAAGGTTGTTCAAGTCCTTAAGAAATGTTAGGGGGACTGGATTACTACATGTAGTACTGCTGTTGCCATTAATCAAGGACTGTGTAAACATGTTTTCCATTCAGAATTCAGCATGCATTTAATCTGTCAGTTTAAAGACATGCTGACAACAAAGAGTTATATTCTTCTGGCAGATTAATTTCTCTTTTATCACCTCTTCAGAAAATCCTCCCCTGATATCTCATCTTCTCTCTGATTCATCCAGAGTGCATGGAATTGGATGTATCTATGGCCAACAGTTCCAGAAATCTATAGCTAATAGACAATTATGAAAAAAAAGGTAACTGAAGATATTTGTTTAAGACATTGAGAAAAAGACACTGGTATAAGCAAAGTTGTAGGAAAACCTTTTCAAGTCCGTGTTCTCATATTAGATGAGATGTTACAAGACAGTCCTAACTCCTCACAGGCATTAGGTAATGCTGTTTATGGAAGTTCATGAGGTCAAGATAGCAAGCAGGTGATGTTACATTTTACCAGCAAGTAGGAAGTTGTGCTTCAGAGTGGTTTGCTTTTCTGTCTGTGAGGAATGGACTACCTCTGAACTGAGGAAGATGCAGTGTTACAGAGTGTCTTCTGAGGATGCTGTTTAGTTTCATGAAAAGAAATAAACTGTAGTATTGGAAGTCTCATCAGTACAGTACAGTATAGTACATGAAACTAAAGCCATCAACACAGTATACAGATCTAGAGATAGCCACGCTATAGCATGCAAAATAGCCCAGTCACGGCTTTTTGTTTGGTTGTTTTCTCACAGAAAATGCTTTGTTTGTGCAATTTGCCAGTGTACATACCGCATGATGTCCTTCAGTTCCTCTTTCAGTTCACTGTAATGCTGTGAACTATTAACTGTTGTCTTCAGCCTCAAAGAAAAACCATTTAGGTAGCAGATGAAGTAATACTTTCACATAGCTTTGTCAGCAGTCTAGGAAGCATCAGAAAAAAATATGCAGGTTGTGAGATAAAGTGCTTTAAAAGCATCTGAGTCTCTGGCTCCTACTACCACTTAGTGACAAATTTGGCCAAATATCCATGACCAGGGCCTTAGGCTGCCCCTCAAGAGTGCTAAAGCTTTTCACAGGCAGTACTGGAGGCATCAGTTGGCATTAAAAGTTCCTAATGGACCTGTGGGCACACTGCTTCAGGGTGGAGAAGTGCTGAAATAGAGTAAAATCAATGCCTAGTATGGTGTACACTCACAGACCAGAATGGTGCTGTAGAGAGGGAGTTGGAAACAGGAAAACAACTTCATTCAAGATGACTGCTCTGCTAGAAGAGAAGAGAGAGATTAGTGGAGCTGCTGACTGTGCAGAGAGAACAGATGTTGGAGGTTAATGAAGCATTAGCAAAAGAAAGAAAATCAAAGTCTCCTAATACCTGGTATGGTTATTTCAGACAGAGGATTCTTTACAGAAATGCACAAGCTTTAATTGTAGTTGAAGCTGGAAACTGTAGTTGAAAGCAAGACAGCGCACGGCCCTATTGAGCATAAAGTGTTTCAGCAGAGCCATACTTGGCTCCAGGATTGCCCTCTGTGAATTTCTCTTTAGAACTATTACCTGCTGCCACTGCTGTCAGCCTTGTTAAACTGTAATCATCGTTCCTCCAAATACAGATAAAGTTTGGAACTTTCTTTCTAATGAATTGTTTGGTGTAATGAGGATAACAGATTAAAGAATGGAAAAGGACACCCACTTTAAAGAAAAAATGATTTCTGTAATACATAAATGTACCCTGTATTTGTGTTGCATAGTTATAAGGCAAGTAAATTAACAGCTTGTTTGCCGTTATATTGGCAGTGAACTATAGAATAAGCGCTTTCAAACTGGTTTGAAAATTGACTTTTGCTGGTACTAATAAAGACTCCACCTGACACTGTAACAGTGTAACATAACTTGAGGATTCTGTATTCCTTTGATAGAGACACAGCTGTGTGAGCTCCCAAACTCCATGAGAATAAAGATCACGATGTGCATTTCATTGCTAATGAAAAGAACTCTGTGCTGACACACTTAAAAACTGAAATCAATTGCTTATTGAAAGAAGCCTCAAGGTAGTGGAAAAAGATAGTGAAGTATCCTCAGGCTGCTCAACTGAAGCATCTGACTTCAGCCTACCTAAGTGGCAATATATCCCAGCTTCTCAGCTGATAATTACTTCTCCCAGGAACCCTTTTGAGCGCTCTGCAGATGTTCAGGATTCCAGGTCATTAGTGGAAGGTTTTTGTTTCGTAGCCACAAACTGTTGTCTTTTTGCTCCACCAAACATTAATGATTCTTCTTTGGTGTCTCATAATAAATTCATTCAGACTACAGGTGAGTAGGAAAGTTCTATATCCTGAGAAACATGAGTGTATCACTGTTGATCACTCTCTACAACTCCCTGACAGGAGCATGTAGTGTGGTGGGGGTCAGTCGCTTATCCCAAGTCATGAGTGACAGGGCAAGAGCAAATGGCCTCTGTTGCACCAGGGGAGCTTTAGATTGGAGGCTGGGAAGAACTTTTTCCCTGAGAGAGTTGTCAGCCCTTGTGCCAGGTTGCCCAGGGAGTTGGGGGAGTCCCTATCCCTGGAGCTATTGCAAAGCCATGGAGCTGAGGTGCTGAGGGCCATGGGTTAGTGGTGGGCTTGGCAGGGTGAGGGGAGGGGTTGGACTTGATGTGTTTAAAAGTCTTTTCCAAATGAAATGATTCTCTGATTCTATGAGTTACAAGCTTGCCATAGTGATCTTAAAGCGTTAGTTTTAAAGACACTTCTGCATGTCTATTGCATTTATTTGAAAGTATTTCCCAAACTGAAGTTAGGGTTTTTTTTCTTTATTTGTGTTGTTGTTGTTTGTTTTTCCTGAGTAGTAGAAAAATGGAAAACAGATCAGGCTTCTTCTACTAGACGTGTGCAATCATCTGCCTGCCTGTGAAGCATGAAGCTACAGGCTGTAAGCTGAAGGAATGAAGCTGCAAGTTCGACACAGGCAATGGTCTCTTGGTCTTTAGCTTGCTTTAGAATGAATGTTTCACTCAGCCGGTGCAGGGATGAGCCCAGGGTAAAGCAGAAAGTGTACATTTGGGCTGTCAATGTATTTCTCCTCCCTTGTCAGCCGAGAGCCTTGGTGCCCATGTTGTCTTTTCTGCTACATGGTTCTCACAGCTTCCTTCTGGAGGAAGCCAGCTTGGCTCCTGCTAGAGAAGAGTATGCACAACTCCTAGGGCATTTTTCTCCATCATGGAGTCCAGATAGGTTGTACGAACATGGACTGTATTGACTTCACCTTCCTCTCCACAGAACACTCAGCACACAACACACAGTTTTAAAAATACCACTGTGATGGCTGCAACTAAGCCTTCCATTTATTTCTGGCACTTGCCAGTAGAAACATACACCAAGGCACAGATGGTTATCATTCTGCCTCAGGGCCATCAGGATGCCTTATAAGGCTCAAAGTTTTAGGCTATGTGAATATGGGCAAGTACTTGTTCTGTGAGAACAAGCCAGGCTGCACCAATCAGCTTCAACCCAAGAGCTCACTTTCGGGAGAGATCGAGGAAGACTATTTGCATGTAATATGAACCCCTCAGTACTTCTCAGGTCTCTTACAGTAGCTAAGCCATCAAGTCTGAATATGTTAGCATGTGATGTATATATATGTTGATACTGAGGAGATATGTGCTCAACAGCTGTGGACAAACTGATGATAATTTGACATTTCAGTTTTGTTTTTCTTCCTGGCTCATCTAAAAATATCCTTGTTCAGAAGGAGCTTACAAAAAGAAAAACAAAATATTAATATGATATTTCTGCCCATTTATCTTTTAGATTGTACTTGGTTTCATTTGGGATCTTCCATTTGACTTTGTCGTCCAGCATACAAGGATCTTTTCCCTTCTGTCTATTCTGCCTCGCTCATTACTAAGGTACACGTTCACTTTTTATTCTCATTAACACTAATGATTGTTTTTCAACAAATTTCCAGCCACTTTAATTTTTTCTAATCACAGATGAAAAGAAACAAGGATAAGTTCTCAGTGACTTCAGTTGAAGGCTGTCAACAGATGGCTGGAAAGATCATGGATGGTTGTATCCTTTTTAGGAAAGACAGGCCAACAAGGTGAGGTGGTGGAGTAGCTCTTTGTGTGAGAGAGCAACTGGAATGCACTAAATTCTGTCCAGATGAGGATGAGGGGCAAGTTGAGAGTTTGTGGGTTAGAATTAAGGGACAAGCTAGCATATGTGACACTGTTGTGTCTATTACAGGCCACCTGATCAGGATGGGGAAGTTGATGAGGCCTTCTACAGGCAAGTAGGAGCAGCTTCAAAATCACAGGCTCTGGTTCTCATAGGGATTTCAACTACCCAGACATCTGCTGGAAGGCCTACATGGCTAGCCACTTAGAGTCCAGGAGGTTCCTTTAGTGTGATCAATGATCACTTCTTGATGCAAATGGCAGATGTAACATTCAGAGCTCCTCTCTTAGACTGCAAAAGAAAAGATACAAAAAAAGATGCTCGTTATATTGATTTTATTTACCTGATACATTGTGCATGACAAATGTTTTTAATAACCCTAGCCTTAAAGCATGAATACCAAGCTAAACATCTGTTGGTGATGAACTTCTCTTGTCTGTGAAGAAAACTATCAGATTTTTTCCTTTTTGCTTCTCATGTCCCCTTCTGGGTCTTGAAGTGTTCCTCTGTCATATATTACTATTTAAACACTTTAATCTCTTACCTAATTGTGATTCTCAGACCTTCAAAATTACTGTTAAATTAATCTTTGAAGTGAAGTAATTCCCCATTCTCCTGGAGAGAGGATTTTTTTATCATTTGTTGAAATCTCAGTCCCAACATGCCATAGGAAAGGAGATGGCTGCCATATATAGAAACTCACCAGTAAATTGTGATATGTTGTGAGACAGCAGTCTGCAAGTACTTCAAGAGTATTAGGAAAACAACAAAGAAAATGGCTTATAAATGTCTAGTGTCTAAGTGGAGATAATAGCTTGAGAAAAGAAAAATCTAAGCTGAACGGTTGCAGAATTTTCCTAAAAGGGGAGCATTCAAGCCTCATCCCTCGAGGCTTTAAAAGCAAACCAAAGCAGAAAAAAAGGTTCAGAAATACATTTTTGTGAAAGGCAGATGTAGCCCATAAGGTTATTTCAATGAGGAAACACTTTGGAGAAAAACACTGCATTAGTAGAATAACAAATAGGATTGTTTAGTAGCGTTCTCCACATGTAATTTCAGGCTGTCTTTTTTTAACAGACAGTGCTGTGGACTGAATGTTACCGTGTCCTTTCTGCAAAAGCAATTTCTTTTGTTTTGCTCTCACATCTTCCTTGGTAGTAATGTAGGTATTGTCAAACAAACTAATGGTCCCTGCTGTTTCAATCCCTGCACTAACTAATGTCGAATCATTCAGAGAAGTATAAACTGCCATGCTGGGCTAGAGCAGCATACTGTCGCAGAGAACGACCAGCTCAACATTTGTTTCAGAATATTTAGGAAACAATGCACAGCACGACGGTGTGAACAGTCCCTTGAAACATGGTTCCAGGCCCCGCTTCCTGAGCTGGCAGCTGCTTCTAGACCAAAATAAGGAGCAGGTGAAAATCACCTTTTCATGTCCCTGATCTGACATCAAGTCTCACTGTTGGTATGAAAATTTTCATTCTGTTAATTCCAATTGCAATTACGAATCTTCTTTGGATCAAAAAGGAATGACCATTCAAGACTTTCAAGGTAATTTAGTTCTAATTGTGTATTTTTCATATTCTTCCTGATTTTAGTAGTCAACCACATGCTAAATCTTAATTATCAACTATGGCATAAAAATATCTTGCATTTCTGAGTCTCTTAGTGTCAGTAATACCTTTAAAATGAAAATATTATACTTTATATAATAGCGTAAGTTTGTGAACATACAGTCAATAAACAAAGCAGACCTTTGCAAAGAGTCAGGTAGACAGCATGTAAAAGTTTGGTAAATGTAAGACTCTATTTAGAGTCTTAAGACATCTTCATACATCAGACTTTAATTTTTCACTTATTCAGGTAATGGTGCCTATTAGCAAAGGGAGGAGACAAGAGGCTAGGCAGGAAATTATGTAAATGATAGAGACAGTCTAATTTTTGCAACTGTCATTTCAATTCAGACTTTAGACTCCCATATTTGTCTGGTTACTGGTGCTCACAGCTCTGTGTCAAACACAGCACTGAGTGATCAAACAGACATGTCAGTCATACAGAAATCCTCAAGAAAAGCCTCAAACTTTTTCTCATGTCATTTCTTTTACAGGGAAGTAAAACAGTTCAAAAGAAGCTATGCCCCCTAATATTATGCTAACCATTACATATGGTAGTAGTTACCTCTAGTATACATGACTTATGAAATACTTTCCTTGTAAGCAAAACAGTGTCCTAGTTAGCTTTGCCAGCATTTCATGGATGAAATATCAATGTGTCAAGCTGGTAACATCTGTGTAATGCAGATAACTTTTCAGTAAATTCATCTGCTACCCCAGCCATTTGGTATTTCCCGTTTTTAGCAGTTATCAATTTTTCAGTGATAACAGAGCCTAAAGCCTCAGCATATAAACCATCACATTTTACAGGATTGTCAATGTAAAGCAACACCAATGTTCTTACTATACAAAAGCTTTAAAGGCACAAGAGGTTTTGTATACAAATAGCAGTGTTAAACCTCATCTAGGCAAAATGTTGGTTAATTGTATTCTTTTTACATCAACCTTCTTGTGCTTGGCCAGATTGGCTGGTCTTTGTCCCTTCCTGTCCATATCAGTTGTTCAGAGTGGTTGCAAGAAATTAAACAGCTGCTATTTTCCTCTAGCTATATTAAATGGTTGCATTACATTAGTGGATGCAGTCATACGTTTTGCCCACTCACTCTCTCCCGTTCTTTTTCATTGTCTGCTACAGAGAGATTTTCTCTTGAGAACAAGAAGGAGAAGTGCATGTTTAATTTTCTGAAGTGGCAGACTCCCACAAGTACAAAATGAAGTCCCTGAATTTTTCTTCAGTGTACTTTGGCTTCCTATCAAGATGAAGATTGTGTATAAATGGGAAAGATTAATTTATTATCACATTTCTTTCAGTAAGAAAACAAATAGTTATTAGATGGTCTAGGACACAATCCTGGAAGCTCAAGGGAGGGAGTGTAAGATAAAGAGTTCTCTGTCTCTTTTAGTGTAAATTGACTGTTTTAGAAAGAAACTGAAGATTTGGGAAAAAAGTTCAAACTGGTTGTTAGTTTTCTCATATAAGCTCATATGTCAACTGTGATTGAATGGAGCTGGCCTGGTGGAGTTTATCATTAGAAAAGTCTCTCACATATATCTCACTCCTCCAAAATGCTCATCTAATTTTCCATCTGGCACTGGAAAACCACCACGTAGGGAGTGATTACTGAGAAAGAATGGGAGAAAAGAAGACATAGTGCTGTGCCAGTCTTAAATTTCCTAACACCAGGGTTTTTTGACAGAGTGATAGGAAATGACAATAGAAGGCTTTTAAGTAGAATAAAAAAAAAGGAAGAAATGTGAAGTGGTTAGAAAGTAGAAAGAACAGTTTGGATTAATATCTGAAAGCTAATATCTGTATTGTCATTCCATCCAATTCATACAAAAGGACTTCACAAAAGCTATGGAGAGCCGACACATTTGTTCTACATGTGATTGTCTCTAATGAAGACTATAGCTTAAAGTATATTTCATCACAATTCCTCCAAAGAGACTGTGATAAACTTCCTGACAGGGAAGTATGGACAGATTTCTTTTACTCTTCACATACACTCTCTTGATATGAGTGCAATTAAAAGTAAAGAGCAAACACAAATGTGTCTGGTGTCAACACAGGTGAGCTTAATCAGTCGTGATGCCCCCACTACAATCATCAGTTAGGTGTTACCTGTTCCATGGGCATATCTGAGATAGCTTTGTTCTGTGTGGAAATGAATTCTCCTCCTTGAAGGTCATTCTGGTAAATTATGCTACAAGTGGTACAGCTACTGTGGTTCTTCAGGGGGAAAAACAAAGCCATATTCACAACAGAGAGATCTTGCTGGAAGTATCTATTATAAGATGTCTACACATCAGTGCCTGTAGGATGGATGGCATAATAAAGAAGAGAAAGAGGGCACTTCTCAATTCAAATTGACATGATGAATCCCAGAAAGCCTATTTTAACAAGATTCAATGACTCCAGGACAGAAGTGTTATGACTACATTTCTAACTTTCTCTCACTTTCCACCCAGTCATCATTATTTACAGTATTTATATGCCTTTTACTATGGGTAGGAGCTGATAACTTGGGAACTCCATGTGGGCTTCAATCTAAGTCAGGTCTCAGTCTAAAAGTCTCTGCCTGTGACCTGAGAGCAGTGCTCAGATCAGTTTTCCTGTCTGTACACATTGCTCACAGCAAGCTCTGCTTCCACATCAGGAATTTGTGTTTCTGTTGAAGCTTGCATGTATTTTAGAGTAAGGCTGGCTTGATGAGCAAGTACTAAGTGAAGAGCTACAGAAAAGCAAAAAGCTGAGAGCAATAGGAAGAATGCAGGGGCAGAGTCACAAGAGACAAGGTGGCTTTCATCACAAAATAGCATTTTTATTTAAGAAAATCCATTATGTTACAGAAATGAGGAGGTTGCTCTCACTTTCTGCTTTGCTGCCCCTCCTTCTTCCATCTGCCATCTATAAATCCCTTCTTGCAGACACTAGTGAGCAGGAACTCCAGGAACACACTCACTTTTGCTCTAGCCATTTAGCAATAAGGCCAGTAATAGGAATTGCCAGTCACATCAGGCTATTGTAGCAATTCTTTGTAGGGAGAAATTGGACCAGTTTTATAGGTCACATCACTTTTTTAGAAGTGTAACCCAAGCAACACGCTGTTTTATGCTAGCATGACAACACAGATCTAAAGCCATTAAACCAAAATGACAATTTGGAGGATGGAACAGAGTCAGACGGGGGTTGGAAACAAAAGATGATTTCTCCTGTGCTGTCTTCAATTATGAAGCATCAGTATAAAATCCATTGTAACAAGTTCCATAGGAAAATCTAATGGGGTTAGCAATTAGCACCATCAGGGTCTTTTTAAATGCTGTATCATCCACACAGTGCCTTTGGGGATCAGAGAGGGAAATATGAGTTCTTGTTCCTTGTTGGGGTCCCAAGTGGGGAAATTAGCAAGTAACACATACTCATACCAGCACTTCAGAACGAGGCAGCCTAATAGCCCACTCACTGAGATGACATAATGTGCCAGTAAGAGTCTCCTCCTAAAAGAGATTTTGCCATGGTTGCTGCTGCTGTTGCTGCTGTCCATTTAAAATAACGTTCAAGGGTAAGAAAGAGCAAAATAATCCAATGTGTACAGCAGTAAAGTGAGATACAGCAAAGCAGATACAAGTTTATAACTAACAAAAAGATTTCTGAAACTTCTTCCCTGGTAGAGGTTTTAGCCAGATAGTCAAGCAAACCTTCTCCTATGCAATGTCTTCAAATGAGAAAACAGAAACTGTGGCCTGAACAATCCATGTGGATGGAAACATGAAATGTTGTGTAATTGGGTAACAAAGGTGCTGTTGAGGACTGGCAAAGATCTAATATTTTCCTGCATTTCTAAGTGAGACTTATCAGGAGCTGAATCCTGCCTCGTCCCTTATTTAGGAAGAAGTATTTTTAAAGTAGTAGAAGTCTTTCACAACTCTCAGTTTCTTGATTATAAAACTACCAAATAGCTTTCAGGAGTTCAGGATTGCTGCATTTCCAGGATTGAGTACAGGGGGAATCCAAGAGATATTCTAGTGTAGAGACCAGAGAAAGAAACAGATATAGTCTTGATTGCCTCCAATTCTAGGATTGCCAAGGGCCAGTTTGACACCTGCGATACCATCTAAATTGGCAGGAGGTTTTTGTAGTGCTGAATTGTAGAACTTCCTGCATGAAGACTGTTCTCACTGTGAAGGGTCTTTATTCTGCTTTGCTTTTTGCTTTTTTTTACCCCTTTACAACCCTACCTACAAATGCAGTTCCTGGACCTTCGGGTTGGTCTTGGTAGGAAGGGGAGACACCAGAAGTTTTTATTATCTCAGCCACAAAACATAGGAAATAGGGTAATCATAGAATCATAAGTTTGTGTCCAGAGATGAGGCAAAGAAGCTGGGGAAGGGTCTGGAGAAAAAGTCTTATGAGGAGTAGCTGAGGCAGCTGGAAAAGAGAAGGCTGAGAGTAGACATGATCAGTCTCTACAACTACCTGCAGTGAGGTGGTGTTCGGTCTCTTCCCTCCAATAATGAGAGGTAGGACAAGAGGAAATGGGCTCAAGTTGCACCAGGGGAGGTTTAGATTGGAGCTGAGGAAGAGCTTTTTCACCGAGAGGGTTAATAAGCACTGGAATGGGCTGTCCAGGGAGGTGGTGGAATCCTAATCCCTGGAGGTACTCAAAAGACACGCAAATGGGATGCTGAGGGACATGAGTTAGTGTAGTGATGAACCTGGCAGTGTGAGGTGAGTGGCTGGACTTGATCTTAAAGGTCTTTTCCAACCATAATGATTGTGTGATCCTGTGATAAATGATAATGTTCTGGATACAGCTGCCATTTGTAAAGACACTCAGCAGCCTCTGACATCGGTTTCTGGATATAGATGATCTGAAACTTCACATCAAACAGATTAGCGACAGTAGAAATTGTTCCAGGGCAAGTGTTAGTTCTTCGAAATGTCATCTTCAGCCATAACATTTGAGTTTGCTTTTGCTCTGGGATCATGACACATGCTATGAAAACTTTTTTTTTGAAGGAGCAGCGATGGAAAGAGAGTGAGAAAGTGACAGTTCTTCTATCTGTCTCCCAGGCATGCATATTAGGGGCAGTGTTTCTTTTGTATTTCACAGGCAATGTCATAATGGTTTTTGCAATTACGTGGTTTTGTTTCCCAGATAAAACTGTGGCTCCAGTTACAAGACAGGGGGATATGAGGAATTAATTAGTGTGAAAAGTACCTGGTGGAGAATGAATGCAGTTAACACTGAAATGAAATAAACAGATGTAGGAAAGAGAAAATAACACGAGAGTTAAAAAGCCAGTAAGTCTTGCATAGGAGGGGTGAATCTTGCATGGTTGTTGTGTATGGGTCCAAATTCTGCTTCACAACTTCTGTGATGACTGCAGATGGTGACAAGGTGACATTTTATGGTTGCTCTCCTGACCTAGACGTAAGCCAAACATTAAGGAGCTATTCGCAGAAATCGTCTTTCTCCTGAGGCTTTCAGCTGTCTCTCTGAATGCTTTGTCCCTTCCTCCCCCCTTCACTTTCTGTTCCTGTAGGCAAAGATGATCAGTTTTATACGCTCCAATGTTCCTCTGTAGAATGTCAGCCTCAAGAATTCAGCTTGAAAGTTTCTCTCTCCCCACCCCCACCCCCAATCTGTCTTCTCTCTTCTGTATCTGGGTGACATCTGGTCTATTGGCAGAGGTCTCCAGGCAGCTTTGTGGCAGCTCCAGACTTGCCAGGGGCAGCTGGCTGGAGCCATCAAAGGGAACCACTGGCTTGTTTTGTCCTCGCTGAATGTCGGTTTCTTTAAGTCACCTTTGGGTTTGGGGAATTTTTTAGAGCAGCTTTTTATTTGTGACACACATGGTCTTAATGTCAGAGGGATGAGAGCAGATTTGAAAGAAACCCTCAGTTTTCTAAAGTTCTTGAAATGTGCCCTCCTTCCCCATCCCCCATTAAGCAATTGAATGGAAGAGGCTTTCCTCTTGGAAACAATGGTCCTTCTTTTTAATGACATGTTTTGCTCTGTCCTGGAGAGTCAATAAATGTTCTTCACGTTTGGAAAGGGGAAGTGTAAAGCCACCTTTGTTGACAGCAAAGAGTGTTTTCCTCAGAAGGGAAGCAAATACAGTTTACTTCTTATGTGGAAGACCTCAGAGAGGAGAATGCCTGTAGATTAAATTTTTGCAATGATGAAGTTCACTGTCTTACCAGATTGTCTTCATCTTTTATCCCAGCTTACTGTCATCGCCTCAGTTGCTTGCAACCTTGACATAAATACCAGTGGCAGCAGTCTCTGCAATTCACAGTTTCTGAGATAAAGTTCTTTAGTCTCTTTTATTCGTCTCTGAACTCCTTTTCCCCTGTATCAAACTGTGTTTGGTTTTTTTTTTCCTGATTATGAACTAGTTTTGGTTTGTCTTTACTCAGAAGACTTTTTCCTGTTCATCCACTGGTCTCTTTGGGCTGAGATTCAAAAGCCGCTACTGAGACTACTGTTTAATCCTGCACCTCAAGCCCCTTAGCCTATTCCATGTGAATTGACCTCTGAAGCTAAAGCTCCTTGATCCTTTGGGCAGAATGATGTATCTCTGAATGATGTCAGAATGGCTAATCCTAGCCCCAGATATTGTGAGGGCCAAGCAGCCAGCATTTGTCATTTGCCGAGAGTTTGAATTCTGGGAAAAGACCTTTTGGTGCGGAAAAATTGAAGTACAGAAGCATCCTACTGACCATCTCACCTAATCTGGGATAAATGGAATAAGAGCCAGCTTTGTCACCTCTGCCAGTTTCCCAGGAGCAAAATGTTTCTGTGCCCAGAGAAATTCTTTCAATGGATATGTGCCTCAAACCGTTTCAAGGTCTCTTTGTCTTCAGAGATGCACCATTTTGAGGCAGACACCCAATTTATAACTTTCTTATAAGCTCAGAGAATTAACTCAGGATTTTCCCGTGGGCTTTAAGTAGACTTGCATAATACAGTATACCTGTTCTCAGATGTCTTCGGGTTCTGTAGGAATTTGGCCTTCAGGCAGAGCTACAGTTCCTTTCCTGAACTCCAAAGCATACACAGTAAACCTCTGCAGTATTTATGGAATGCAGTCTTACAGCCTACCTAGGGTCTAGTAGCAGAAAATCAACCAGCAGTGGTGCTCAGATCTATTTAAGGTATGTTTATTCTTTGTAGAAATCCTGATCTCACATATTGGTTTGATTGTAAAGTTTCAATTTCCTAGTCATTAACTATGGCTTAAACCGATACTTGAGATCAATGGCAACAGTATTCTTTGTGTACTAACTGGAGTCACTTACCATCATCTCAGAGGGTGCAAGCCCAGCTGCACCTTAAATATGTCAACCATTGACCCCACCTTCCAGCCTGGCAGATCTCAGCATTCCTCAGGACACTTTGGACATCCGGTATACACCAGAAAATAATCAGTTACAGATACACAAGCCTGAAGCTCCACTGAAAATCACAAGCTGAAATGCAGGACGTGCCTGTGAGTTGTACTTTTGTGATTGCTTAAGAGCACAGTGCCGCGTTACCGTGAGTCCAGAGCGTGTGCAGTCATTAGATGAGACATGACAAACTGCTCAGTCATTCAGCCAGAGGTATTAAGAGATACTATATTTCAAAAGAAGCTAGAATCCTTGAGTGTTCAAGGGTATCTCTCTGTTAATGATGAAAACTCTCCAAAGGAGAGACTAGAGCCTTTGTGGGGTCCAAAGGTGAAGGGAAAGAACATTGGTAAAGGCAGCAAAAAGTATTAACTGAGAATAGAAGTGGAGATTTAAATTGACCTGAAAGAAGTTCCAGTGATCAGGTTTACCGGTAACTTCCCTGGTAGTTGAGTTCTTAAATGGGAACTAAGATCTGCACTCCTATTGTCCTGTTTCACTCCGGTGAAAAGCCAGAACTCTTTCTTCTACAGAGAGAAAATAATATTGCTGTTTAGGGAGCCCTGCTTTTATTCACTCTGACATGCGTCATTTTTTAGAGTAAATTATATATCTTCAGTCAACAGAACAGCACCCAAACCCCACGTTTGCAAGTGCAGCTGGGAGGATGTGTTTTGTTCCAAAGAGTGATAAAATCTGAGCGAATCCCAAGGAGCTGGTTGTGCTTCCAGGAACAGGCTGCAGCCTGTTTTCACACATCATGCAACAAAAATAAAAGTCAATAAAGCAGCCAGCTGAGGAAGGAAGAGCAAGGCTTACAAGCATGAGATAATGTGATTTATCAAAGAAGACATGTGCAAAATGGAGTCATCTTTAAAAATTAAAACAACCCCTAGATCAGAATAACTTGAATGTCTTGACACATTGTATTTCTAAACAGTATAACCCAGGGAAAAACAGTGGTGATGGGTTTTTTTTCACACATTAGTCAGTTATCTCCTGAGAGGCAAAATTCTAATTTCCTTTCATTTCAGGTACTTCCCACACTCTACATTGCTATAAAAATTATTATTATTATTATTATTATTATTATTATTATTATTATTGGTTTTCACCTGACAAAGGCTGATGTACAAATATTTCTAAAGGAACTAAGCATTTTTCTTGCCTTGGCAGAAATGATGTTCTTTCCCATTTTATATTGTTTGCAAGTGATTCACAAATGCTACTTTTTCTGCCTGTCCTGGTTACAAGCAGTTGAATTGAAAAAGTACCTACTGAACAAGTGTTTTGGCTTTTAGCAAGTCTACCTTTTGTCTAAATACTCTCCTTAAAGGTGTTCTGTGGGTTTTTCTCATGTCATTTCCACCATACTTCAGGTAGATAATTCTTATGATTAGGAAATTATCTTTAATCATAGAATCATGAAACCACTTTTAGCTGCCCAGGCAGTAGAGAAATGGGAGTGAGTTGGAGAACATTTCAGAATCACCTGAGAGTGTGTTGCTCCATGTTGTATCACTTTCAGTAATACCAAGAGACTCCTACAGTTGCTTGGCACGGTGTGCAGTCTCAGGTTTGACCAACAAGAATGATATCCATTCAAAGTAATTGCCTGGACAAGAAGTTTTCTAGCAGTGTGCAGTTAAATCCTTCTTTATCTAATTTCATATTTCCTAGCCAGACTCAAGCGAGGTATGGGGTTGGTTTTTTTTGTTGTTTTGGTTTTGAGTTTTCCCCCATCATTGAAAAATAACCCACTCTTACAGTTTTGCATAAATTGCTTCACACTTTAATGATCATGATTCTGCTTTTTCTGAAAATCGATTGCTTAGCTGTGCATAGAGAATATTGACAAAAGAAATTGTAGTACTTAAGGGAAAGAATTTGTTCTGTGACATTTCTGTAGTCCTTTCTCATAAAGCACAATTTCACACAAGAAGTGTGACATATTTCAACCACCGGTTGATTAAATACATGTGAGGCAGGAAACGTAGCGTTGGTTTTCTTGCTCCAGGCTCTTCACCAAATGGGAAAAAGGAGATTTTCATCAGTTCTCAGTACTGATAAGAGTTCACATCATCTTTGCAAGCGTCAAGCTTCTCTACTGAAAAAATCACAAACACCTAAGCAGAGTTATTTTCAGGATGAAGGTGGCAGTGCTGGATACAGGCAGTGTCCAGCTCACTGCAAACTAGCTCAAGGTCAGCAATCCTACTCAAGCTCAAGGTTTTTTGATGAAAAGAGCAGTGGTGCATATTAGAGAAAAATGTCCAGGTTTCCTTTAAAGTGCTGCTAAACTGAGGATCTGACATAGGTGACATTTTGCCTGTGCTGAACTGTAACTACTTCAATAGTATTAATAAGGTCAAAGCAAACAGCCTGAGAAGTTGAAGCATGAGCTTCTCCAAAATGCCTCACCTCATGGAGGTTGAAACTACTTCCCAAGGTGAGAAAGGAATGTAATGTGTCATTAATCCCAGATTGTACTGGTGGATGATGTTAGAGAAACCAAGTAGTGCCAAGTGAGACAAAGGGGCCTCTTTGGTGGGTGTTTGGATCCAACACACTTTTGTCTTATGAAGAAAAGATTAAGTGGTAAGAGCGAAAATTGGTGTCACTAAATACTAAGCACTCTCTGGTGATAAAAATACTCTGTGTCATGGGTCCAGGTCAAATATGTGATATTAAATACAATTTTTTGCTTCTGACTACACTTCTGATAAGATATCAGAAGAGAGCTCTATGATAAAGGAGGAAATCAGGACACCTTTGAAGGAATTTGGCAGAGAAATAAAGAAAAGTCTGAATTTTCCCTTTTCGACACCTTTTGTTGCAGTGCACCAGTGTACATATGTAACCAAGTCTCGTATGTGTATAAATAGAAAACTTGGTTGTTTGACACTTAAATTGTCAATCTGGTTTCCCAAGATTCGTAATACCACACAGTGAGCAGAGACATAAATTAATCCTTCTGCTGTTGTATGTCAAAGGCACTGGAGTTTTGTGATTCATTTCATTAGAGCTAAGGTAACGCCAGCCACTGACACTCAAAAAACAGAACACTTTCATCTTGGTGAGAACAGCATTTTGGGGAAGTTATTTTCTTTGCAAGACAGAAGCCATCAGTTGCACCAGTGAGCTCTTGTGTCACGGACCTCAAAACCAACACTCAGCCTTGTAAACAGAAACAGTTGTTAGAATGAGCTAATTTGTGGTATATTTGAAAACATGATCAAAGAAAGTGTAAGAAATAGATGTGACAGCATATAGTAGGGATATTTGCCAGACTGGTGGAACATGTCTCCATAAATTGAAGTTTTAGCATGCTTTATCAATGAAAAAAAACCTAAAAAATGAATTGACATCAGTGACCAGATTTGTCTACAACAATATGGAGTCGTAACAAGTTATGAAATTTCCAGCCAAAAGGAGGCATTGCCATATATACACTCACAAAAGCTGTTTTCCTAGAGCATGGTTCTCAATTCCAGTTACAAAGCAGATGTAAAGTAAGATATATCTATAAATACAGAAAATCCAGGATGTGACTTTGGAAAGAATGGACAGGCTTGATCACTAAAATCTGAAATTGTCACAGAGATTTGAGCCAAAGGAGAAACTTGTTTTCTTACCACAAAGCTTTTCCTTTTCTTCAGGACTTCTACAGGTTTTTTTACCCCACTCAATTGTGCCTCAACACCAGATGCAGTAGCAAAGATTCTTCATCAACAGGAAAATTCTGTGTAGAGCAGGTTCATCAGTCAGTCAGTTTTAAATTAAAAATGTAACAGTCAAACATCTCCAGCTTTAAAAATTTCTTGCATTAATCAGCAACGAGTAGAGCAGCAAGTAATGAGCCAGAAGCTCTTATAGAGCAAATGAAGACATTTAGAATTCAGTACAGTGAATATTCCTTTTTTTTTTTTTTAAAGACCCTAAGTCTCAGAAATTCACCACTTTTTAACCAGATAACTTTCAGGGGTAAGAACTATTACCCTCCATACTCTTATCTGTCTCAGAAGCAACAGATGCTTCAAAAGTTATTACCTGCTAAGTGGAAAATTACAGAGCAGATGGAGCTAATTAATTTGCAATTAAAAAACTGCCACAAAGCAAATAGTATAATTGTTTTTCTGCGAGATATGGTCATGCAGAAGTTTGGTCTGCCACTTTTAATGCATCCAAAACATTCCTAACAGATACGTTATGGAGCTGGGTCAGCACCTACAAATTCTGGTGTGTAGCAAACTGTGGTGGGAAATTGCAAACCTGGACAATAAACTTTCAGAAAAGCTCTGAAACTTGGTGTTAATATGGCAGCTTTTTGATCTCAGTTGAAATCTCTACCTGGGAAGAAAAAAAGAGAAAAAAGTTTGCAAAGCTACAAACCAAGTTAGAGAATTATTTTTACAACTTGGAATGTGCATTTTGACAATTTATGTGAAGCTCTGGACTGTGCAGGAGCCTGTGAGACTCCTGTTGCTTTTGCTTTGACTCCTCAATGTATTGAAAAACCTTTTTTACTGTATCCATGCATAGCAAACAGTTAAGTGAGTAGAAGGCTCAGACTTAGTTAATAAATGTAGAGCTATTTTGAGCTTTTTCTCACTGTGTATACAAGTATGCAATATGTGTATCTTTATGTATGCACACACACAAATGAAAGTTTCAGGATCAAGCCTTGCTGTATAGCTTAAAAAAAGGTATTTTAATCACCTTATTTTTCCTCAGTTTGGATATTTTTCATATAGAAAAAACCCCCAGTTGTGTTTCTGAAGCCCTGTAAAATGCTGCTAGCTAAACCCCAGGGACAGAGACACAAAAGACTTAAGCTATTTCTATGAAGAACAATGTGATCAGGACTTTCATCTTACCCTTTATTCAACAGCATCTTCATATCCTTAACATGAAATGAATAAGGAAACATTTCCAATCACCTAACACATTTCACACTTGCAAAGATCTTCTCTCAAAGGGAAATAGAAGTAGGGAATTGCTACTACTTTTCTCACCACCTTTTTTGACTAGCTGTGGCAGCTGCTTCAGCACAGTGCACCTTGCTCCTTTGTGGGCATTGGAGAGTCACACTATCCTCCAGGGTTTCTGGGCACTCCCTGGAGATGAGGAAATCAAAATCTCCTCAAAGACTGATCACAAAGCACCACACACAGCTAATGCTTCTAACAGAAAAGGGGAAGAGACCATAGAATGGTTTAAGTCGGAAGGGACCTTAAAAATCACCCAGTTCCAACCTCCTGCCATGGGCAAAGACACCTTTCCCTAGCCCAGGTTGCTCCAAGCCCCATCCAACCTGCCCTTAAACACTTCCAGGGATGGAGAAATCACAGTCTTTCTGGGCAACCTGTGCCAGGGCCTCACCACCCTCACAGGGAAGAACTTCTTCCTTATAGCTTATCTAAATCTCCCCTCTTTCAGTTCAAAGTCATCATCCCTTCTCCTGTAATTACAGACCCTTGTATATAACTTCATAGGTAATTCATTTGTTTTCCGCTGCTGTGTTTTGGATGGCAGTATGATGAGAGCCTTATAAGTATATAAACACCTATGTGCAAGGAACCCTTTGAAGATGCAATATGTATTTGTTCTTGCATTTGCAAGTTATTCTTGTATTTCCATGTTCTTATATTTGCAATTTATTTTGCACTTTTTTTTTTTCCTGGCACATGGCACCACATAATAGCCGAGAATTCCCTTTCTGTTGCTTCAGAGATATTAAAGACTGAATCTACTAAAGAGAAAGAAATATAGGTCAGTCCACTGTCCTACATCCTTTAAAATGTTGTTATTAAAACCCAGGATAGTTAACCTTCACCTTAAATTTCTTTAGCAGCTTTGAGAATAAGTGGGTGTGAGATTCTATCTCTCTCAGTGCTGCCCACAGCCTATGGTCTAATGACAATCTAAATATTCTTGGGAAACATCAAAGGGCATTTTTACAAAAGTGGAAGTCTTACCATGAGCAGCTGAGGGATATGAGGGTTTTCAGCCTGGAGAAGAGGAGGCTGAGGGGACACATGGTCACTTCTGCAGCTCCCTGATAGGAGGCTGTAGTGAGGTAGAAGTCGGTCCCTGCTCCCAAATAACAAGTGACAGGACAGGAGGAAATGGTCTCAAGTTGTGCCAAGGGAGGTTTAGGCTGGAGATTAGGAAGAACTTTTTCCTTGAGAGGATTGTCAGTCCCTGTCCCAGGCTGCCCAGGGAGGTGAGGGAGTCTCTATCCTTGGAGCTGTTGCAAAACTCCTGTTTGCATGCCCTGCAGAGGAGCCCTGCAGGGGTTTATCTTCTAACATATCCTCAGCTAACAGATGCATCAAGGGTTGCCTCTGAGTGAGCCTATGTCAGATTGCTCAGTGGAGGAGCAAACTAAACAGACATCTGTTATAAACAGAATAAACACTGAAGCTCAGCTTTCTAAAATGTTTTAGCGAATATTTGGACTACTTGTACCCTTTTAAAAACATTTAGAGAAGCCTTGCTACAACTGAGCCTTAATCGGCTTTTCAAGATACCCACTGAAGAGATTCTGCTTCTCATCTCAAGTTCCCTTACTTCCTCTTTTCGTCTTTTAAGTGGCTACTTGCCAGCACTCTTTTGCTGGCAGCCAGTCAGGGGTGATGATTAGCTGACACTGATGAGCTATTTCCTTCAGTCCTTTTGCCCAGGATTTCCCAAAAGAAACAACTTTAAACAGAAAGAAATAGGGGAATTGTTTCAAGAACTGTGAAGATAAAATGTTTTGTTTAAGATCTTCCTTTTGCAACAATTGCAGCAATTAGTTCTATTAAATCCATATATTGGAGGCCATACCTGCTTTCTCATAATTTTGACAAGAAAAAATATCCTGGAAAGTCAGTGACAAATAAAATTGCATCATAGGATCAGGGAAATACTTGTCAAAAGGAGCCTCTAGAGGTCAATTAGTCTGACAACAACCAGCTCAGACCAAGAATACTGTCAATATAAGATCATCTTGCACAGGATCTCAGGATCTGTGTTCCCACATTAGCAATACATCAAAAATGGAAGAAAGGCAAAGGCTAAAGAGGGAGAAAATCCTTCAGCCAGTCTTATTCTTTCCCATTTGATGCTGTACACATAGCTGCTCCCTACAGACCAAACCAAAATCCACAGACAGAGAGGTGTCATGTGTTAATAGTCCTGACAGAAGTGGAAGAAAACTGGGATGTTGATTTTGGTGACTACCCATCCTTAAATCCATAAATTATGAGTCACACCTGCCTACAATGAAATCATTGGTCTGCGTTGTTTTTCGTACCACTAAGAGAGCACATTGTGTTTCTCAAGTTGATAAAGATTGAGGCTTTGCTTTCCCTTGTCTGAAACTGATCACTTCAATCATAAAATGCATGTGTTCCCTGGCAGACTGCATCTGGGCTGTGACTATTGCATCGCTACTGAGAAAGGTGCACAAATGATCACAGGAAAAGTATGACTTGTTGTACTGTTGTACTTGATGATTTGGCTCTCTCCAGGGTTAAGACCAAGTAATAGGTGCTCAGACACATTTGCTTTATTAATATTACCAGTCTGGAATAGTCTAAAGAGAGAATATTTCACTTAAAGGTTAAAGTAGTAGTTTCTTCTCTAACTGGAAAAACAGTCAAATTGAATTTATAGTCAAGAAATTGGCAAGAAGAAACACAGAAATAGAACTGTGGCCTAGTAATAAAGCATTTTTTCCTGGCTGGTGCTGATTTCCCTTATGACTCTCCTCACTATGCCATAATGATGAAATTAATGCCCAGCTTCAATCTGTAAAAGGTCAGTGAATCCAGACAGAGAATGCCCTAAAGTGAAGCTGTTCTAGATTTATTATCAGGCTTCTTTTGAGGAGCTCACCCATAGGATCCAGGAATGTTCCCAAAGTCAGAGGGAAACCCGAGTCAAGTATTTTCTCCTACATATTGCAGACTGTGACAGGCTTGCTCCTCTGAGTGTTTTGTTCGATTCGCAAACTGTTCAACATCTCCATGAGTTACCCCAGCTCAGCTATAACTTTTTATCACCCCTGTGTGAGGACATGGCACCTCAACTACTTTGACTCTTTAGGTAGACCTTAGCTCCTTAATGTGGTGACCCCTCCAGGCTCTGCAAAGAGAATTGAAGCCTTCACAGACATTTGGATATCAGTTGGGCATAATATATTTTTACACAAAGCAGGATTTACTGGTCATCTGGACAGATAGGCAGGAGTTCTGAGTAGAAATGCCATTTTGTCAGATTCCTGGCAGCCACACAGCACAATTACCATAGCGCTACCCTAAATCTATTTGTCAAGGTGCCTGTGCCTGCCCACTCCTCCCTCTCTGACTCTCCTGCAGTTTCTTTCAAGAGCTGTCTTTCACATGATTCATCTGATCAGCAGCACAAGATCCTAGACGTTCAGTTATTTCTGGAAAGGTGTTTACCTCAGGTTATTGCCTCATTCAGTTTGTGAACTGCCATTTGGCTCCAGGTGAAAGCTTTTGAATGAAGAACCCAAAACAATATTTTAACCCATTCCTCCTCTTGGAAGTCCTCTAGAGCAACTAGCTGCAGCAATTATGTGTGGCAAATGCTCTACTCTACGCTTAAAGATCACAAAGGATTCTTGAAGTCAACAATGACATTCTTAAATGTCATCAAGCTGCTAAACAGACAATGCCTCTGTAATTGCTGTGTTTATTCTGTGTGTATAAACCCAATGTGTTTTCAGATATTACAATTTCAAGAGAAGTTGAGGATTTTTTAGGGAGCACATATAAAAACCCCTTTTTTAGTAAACAAAAATGAACGTCTCATTTAGTAAAAAGACCTATACATTTGAATTGGACACAGTATCACTTGCCTTGGCTTTGAGTAGTTCAAAATGAGAGAATGTTTTAAGTGAGCTGCATATGCTATATAATATTTCCTTGCAAAATTAAGTGTTGGGGTTTTTTTCAGTAAATAAATACTCTTGTAATGTTAAAACAACTAGAAACTTTCAAGACTTTATTAATATCCACCATTACGTTTTGTAGCATCCTATAACCTCTTATAGAAGTATAAGAGGAAGCTTGGTTAGGAGATGGCACAGTTACAGCAGAGACCCTTCAGTCTCTCTGGCTATAAGAGGGATTGTAACAAGGATAATTCTTTGCTTGCAGGAGAGTGCAGAGTGGACTTCTAAGGCGTTGCAAAGCTTATTGACTGGGTGCTGGCATGTGGGCTTGCTGAACTGAGGGAAGGAAGAGGGATTAATGTTGTACAAAGTATTCCTGCAATTTTTGTCATCATTTATTATTTATCACCTGCTATATACATAAAGGCTTTTTCCTGCTCCACCTGGTTTTGCCCTGCAATAGTCATCAGTCTCCAAGTCTACAATTGTTCATGCAATATTAACATTCACAATCTTGCCAAGATGTTTGGAATAAGAAGCCAGAATACACTTGCACACTTGTACACACCAGGGATGACATACTTTCAGATCACAGAGGCATCATCCCAAGCATATGAATGCACTATGTAAGCAGAACTTGAGGGATTAGCAGAACTGGAGAACTTGGCTGCAATTGCTGTTTATGAATAAAAGGTTAAGTAAAGCCTTTCCAGTATTTTTTCTCAACATAATTATTCAATGCACTGCATTTCTGAGAGTGGAATGCTTTGAGCAAGACTGCTTCTGAATTAAACCTGTGGTTCTAGTTCAAGGTGATTATTTTTCTTTAAGTAGAAGCCAGTATATTTACAGAAGGCACAGAGATGCTATATAAAGTCATGTTTAAAATCTTATCTCCTGTTTGGAGGCAGAAGTATGAGCCAGATATTTTAAAGTAGGGAGAAACACTTCTCCTGTTTGCCTGAGAGCAAGCTATGTGAGTATTATTGTAACTACAGTAAATATTATTTTTCTCATGTTTTACTGTATAAAATGGAATCATTGGATGAAACAGCTTCACTGCAAGCAATCTCCGCTAACTGGTGAGAAATGTCAGCATATAAAACCTAGGGAACTGTAAACTGCATAAAAAAAGAGGTATCCCCATTAAATTATGATGACCCTGGATCTAATCCTGCAAGTGGATGAGGCTTCAGCCATAGCACTGAGCATTTCAGATTCACGGAAATAAAAAAAAAATCCAAAAGCCTTGGCATGAGAAAAGGTGTTTAATTTAACCTCAAAAATCATTGGAAGTTCTAATTATACTTTTAACTTTTATGAAGTTATAAATCAGATGATCTCAAAAAGCAGTACAGTCCCTGGTGAACTTAATCTTATAATGCCTAAGAAATAGAAAGCTTCTTTAGCGTATATTTTCTAAGGCTCAGCCAAGTATAAAACCAGATCTCCTTATTCCTTTATCTATGCTTCAGTCATGAAAAAAAACCCCTAACTAATAGCTCTCATCTCCTCATTTTATTTTCTTAGTTTTCTCTTCAATGAGATGACTCTGGTCTTCGTAACACGCATCAAACAACTGTGGCCAAACAAAGACAGCAATTAATATGCTGGAAAATCAGACCAGTTCTTGGCTAGATCTCACTTTTTCAAGTATCTTTGTAAAAAGTTTATACTCTAATTAAAATAAGTAACAATTAACTACAGGAAAATGTTGACTTCTTTTATTTCAGAAGTAAAAATTAATGAATTTTGTCTTTGTTTAGTGAAAATCTTGGGTGACTTCATTGAATTTGATTGATGATGCTCTTATATAAATTGTTAATGAAGTTTCTCCCCCTTCCTCTTTTATTCCCAACCCCCATGTATCCCTTTAAGGAAACTGTTCCTTCTTACTCTTCCTTTCAGTTTCACAAAATGAAACAGAAGAGCTCTTTTTATTGTAGGAAAAGGTCTTCTGGAGTTTCTCCTTCGTGTCTCAGGTCAACAGAATTGGAGACCCACAATGAGAAATAGCAAGGTGAGAAACGTGTGTCTCACTGACAAAAGTCTTTCCGTTCCCTGAGCAGCAGAATGGAATATGGACCTTGCTAAGTTCTGAGTTGCAGTACAGATCCTTTGAGGAAAATAGGAAAGACCCAAGTAAGGAAAATACATGGGCAAATGAGGGAGATTTAAAGGAAGAGGGAAGCTGCCTGTGTCTAAATTGAAATGTTAAGAAATAGAAGAAAACAAATATCTGAAGCAAGAACAAACAATATTTTTGTTTCAAGTAATAGAAGAATGGGAATAAGTTAACCACTCATTTGCCATGTACAGGTGGGTTATTAATACTGTATTAATAATGTACAGTTGCCCTTCTATCTGAATTACCGGAGTAATTGTTATTAATCTGTTGTTGGGCTGTGGTGTAGGTGGCAGGTGGCAGTTTGGTGAGGTACTGTGTTACTGTCATTACATCTTTCATTCTTAAGGGATGGTAACATTTGAGGACACATCAACCAATGTAGTTTTAAATCTCTGTGAACCTCAATTGTTTGAGAGAAATGTTTCCAGTTCAGGTTAGCTCTCTGAATTCTGTAACTTATATAAAAACGCCAAAAGAGGTTTAAAAGGGACACCTAGTGCAACTGACAATCCTGATGTCAAGAAAGTACTAGTTTTTCCAGTGTGTTTGTCTCATGACTTTCTGAAAGTCATTGATAACGCAATGAATAGGAATGAAATGCCATGGTTACAAAATCTGTGGTGTTTTATCTGAAAACTGAAGGGTAAATTAAAGGCTGCTGTTATTTTGGTGATCTAGAAAGGCTAACACATAACAAGCTGAAAATAATGTGCGTGCTCAAGGAGGGCAAATCTTTTTGCTACGAAATCTAGGCTGTTGCTATTGGTACATGTTACAAAGAGATTTGATTTCTGACAGATGCTGACTGATAGGTTGCAGCTTTTGCTGTCTGTATCTTTGTAACACCAGAAGCAGTCTGCTGCCTGAACGATTTTCAATGCAAAAGAACAGAAATTAAGATATAATTTGAATAAAAGTAAACAATCAGTATCGATAGAAATTGACACAGGGATGTGAGCTTGAACAAATTGGACAGACAAATTAGCAGAAATTAAGCTATAGGAAGTACTTCTTTATAAGGTGATGTGATCTATTTGCTGAGTTCTCCAGTTCCACATGTGCTTTCAAGGCTTCCTGGAGCTTGACCTTATGAAAAGTCTTGTCCTATCCACCCTGTACTGCACATGTGGCATCCTGGTTGACTTCAGTATTTCATATTAATCTCCTTAAGCAGCTCCTTTGCTTCCTATTGCTCCTGAATTGTTGACTCCCTGCTTTCTACTGCTGCCCATTTGCTACTGCAATTGCTCTCCTACCCTTGTGACCTTGGCAAGCAGTGAACATTTTTGAGGAACTAATCAGGCTTTTAAAGATTTCTAGTGAAGGGGCATTGAAGCAGCACCTCATCAGAGAGTGCTAGGTGGACAAACCTTTCTATTTTATTATGCTTTTTCTCTTCTTTTTTTGACACACAGAGATCCTTATCCACACAGACGACACAAGTACATACAAGCAGAAGTGATTTATGTTTAATGAAAATGCTTTCTATATCTTGAGTGAGTATAAAAGTCTTTCAAAAATACAGCCCCAGAGTAAGGACTCGAGGGAGACATTTACAAAATGAGATAAAAACAACAGAAAGAGCACAACATGATTACTTAGCAAACCAAGTTCCAATTCAATAATTCATGACATTCCTTTGTACTGTTAGTTGAGATGAGGAAGTGAGGCTAGTGACAAAGTGTTTCACAAAATCCTTCTAAGTGTACACTTGGAGCTTTCTGGATATTTTAGTTTTCTGTGTGGCTCAACAGAATCAGTGTTTGGAGGATGAGTGCATCCTCATCCTAGAAATTATCTTTTGATTTATTAACCATTTTAGCTAACTCCTAGCTGTGACTTCTGTAATTTGTCAGAGCTGTAATTTTCTCCATGAATCGTCTCAGAACTACTTCCAACTTTCTCTCTTTCCCCCCTTGGTTCATGCTTGGCTGAAGAAAACGACTGTTTTTTTCCCCTAAGCCTTTGTATGCTCATATTAAAAAAGAGTGTGAAAACCTCTGTCATCTGAGTCCAATTATCACCAATATGCAAAATATACACATTACCTCATTCACATTTTGCCATGATAAAAACTAAACTATCTCTCATTCATAGGTGCAGAAGAAATTTGCCATAACAAATTTCTTGTAACAAATCTTGCTAGACCCAGTCCCAGTCTCTGTGTTTTGACTGTTGAACAACCCTACTTGTCTTTCAGAATTAAATAGACAATGTCATGTAGTTCCCAAGTGGTGTTACAGGTACGTTATCATTTGTTTTCAACAGTGAAATCTTGGTTAAAGGCCTGCCATGTATAATATTCTGGTACTGGAATTAGAGCTGATTGGTGTGTCCTGACAGACCCTTTGTTCCTCAGTGAGTTAATGAGGTAATGTCAAGCTCTATGCAGCAGAAGAGGAAGAGCAGCTTCATTTTTGCTCCTCATGATGTGTTTTCACAATTCAAGGAGAAAACATTAACTGGAAGCCATATTCTTGTGTCATTTGAAACAATTATGAATTCTGTAGGGATTTTACAGGACAGGAAAATGGTGAATTTTCTCATGTTTATGGGCTTCATATACAGGAACAGGAGGAGGAGATAGTTATTCATTGAGATTTCAACTCCTTTTTGCAAATGAGGCAAATTAATTAAGGAAATATCTAAAGAAAAAGGAAGTCTGTGGCTGTCTGCATGCTGCAATTTTGAAGTCTTAGCTAAGTGATATAAAAGACTGAATGTGCTTGTATAAGCCTTAGACATAAACTCTTGACAAAGTCTGTATCCAGCTACACTTAAACTCCCCTCTGAGGAGTTGAAGGCATAAGAGGGGCCTTTATGAACGTCATGACTCATCAGGAGGATCTCCTGGACGGTTTTGTCTGACCCTGTCCTCTCTGCAGTAAATATCAGGTTTACGTAGACCCACATTTAGTATCAAACTTTGTTAAATCTCTGTTTTATACCGATAAACACATTGCTACTTCTCTCTTACACATGAAGCGTGTCGCTCCATCCACGACAGTCTTGTTATGGTACCATTGTGAGCTACATACAAATAAACCTACAGGGGACTTATGGCCAAGGGATTATACACTGAATTTTAAAAGTGAGTTTTACACCATTTTACTTTAGTTACCTATTTATGAGTGGTGGGAGCACAGTCAGCTCTCACCTTGAGACTGTAAGAGGCTTCACTCTTCAGATTGTAAGAGATTGCACAAAGCATAGTAGCTCTGGCACAATACACCTCACTGGGTCTTAGTTTTCTAATTTACCTAATTAAAAGTTATTCTCAAGTTTAGGATGAATTGGTGTCGGTTGACAAGAGCTTTTCATCAGCCTTAACACCACTGTATGTGTTATTACCACTCACTGTTCTCTTTCATCCTCCTGGAAGTTGGCTATTCCCTGTTCTGTTGGTCTGTGGGCAGGTGCAATACAGGCATTAGGATGAATGGAGAATGGTAACATCATGGGGTGTGGCAGGTGATGAAGAAAACAGGGAGACGCCAATGAGACTAGCACATGTTCATACTACCAACATGAACAGGTCATCAAGAGGCAGGGAGAAAAGACAGGGAGTAAATGTTGATGACTCACAGCAGTGGAGAGGATGGAGAGACTAATCATCCCCTAATTAGGGAGTAAACAACCTAAAAAAGTCAGGAGAGAGAGGTAAGTCTTACTTCCTGACATCCCTTGTTGTTTGCTCTATCACAAGAACTGCTGTATAGATCACTTGGATACAATCTTCTTGGTTTCATGGTTTC
This sequence comes from Colius striatus, assembly GCF_028858725.1. Classification (NCBI taxonomy): domain Eukaryota; kingdom Metazoa; phylum Chordata; class Aves; order Coliiformes; family Coliidae; genus Colius; species Colius striatus. The sequence goes on from NC_084764.1 coordinate 8,542,169, forward strand.
TGGCTAGGCTCATTAGATGCACGTGTGTAGTAGTGGAAGTGTGTGGTTATAAACGTGTGAATAGTAAGTCAGTGAAATCTGAGTTGTTTCAAAACGAAATTACCCTCTCCCACGACAATATTGTTTATTGAGCTTTGCTACCTTGTTGCTACAGTGCTGCCTTGCAGTTTCCTATGGGTCAATAGCTGCCAAAATACAGTAATACAACTAGACAGTGCAAGTCATTAAGATGGAAGGCTGGACAAAGAAATCTATCTCACAGAATTAAAGCAAATACCAGTAGCAAAGGTATGAGTTTACCACTTATGGCTGTTTTCTCTGTCCCCACATTGAGCTTTCTTCTACCTTCAGTTTTTCTAATGAACAGGCACTGTGTCCCATGCAATCCTGTTACCTTTTGTGGCTGAATTCCAAATATCCTTTTCCTCCTAGAACCAGCAAGGAATATGTTAAGAATTTTAACCATGGTTACATTAATAGAAAAGCTTTTCATTCCCATTAAGGTTTGCTCTTCATTTTTCAAATGTCATTTACAACAGCTGATTTGTGTCCTTGTTCATTTGAAATAAATCATCTGAGATTGGAAATAATAATAATAAAAAATAGTGGCATAAATGACACTTATTCTTTATAACGAGTTTAATATTACAAGACATTTGTCTAAATGGGCTTCAATGTATTATCGATTTTCTATCATTGCATTTCCTAAAAATAGAATGGTGATTCCTTTCATTTTTCTTGCCATCTTGTGTTATAGCTCTCTGAAATTGAAAGTGCATTCTACTGTGCTTTGCTACAATGCTGTGGTAGCACGCAGCTTTCCTCTGCAGCTCAGGCTTCTGACTTGCCATCTTTTACTGAGCTGTACCAAACTGTTACATGGGTTGGCAGAGTCAAGTAGCAGATCCAGATCAGCTAGGTGGAGGTTGACAAAAACAAAGATGGAACAAGGCAAAATAGGTAGCAGGAGAGGACAAACACAAGGACTGAAATAACGTCATCATAGAGCAGTGATTCAGAGGCCTTCAGTTTCTTATTCTGCCATTGAATTGCTCTGTGAATGTCTGTGTGTTGGTGGAAAAGAATACCAGATTTTCATTTTATACAATTTGGAGGGATGACCAAAATCCACGTCCTAAGTGACAGGTATGGTAGCCAGTTATGTGTAGTTACCTATCTTTTAACTTGGCATGAAGAAATAGACAAGTTAAACATGAATCCCTAAAGTGCTCTTGGGTATATTGGTCCTACTCTAGTGATTAAACAGAATCAGTCACTGAATCATCTGTACTTAATAGTTTTTAGCAATAAAAATGTATAAAACATTCACATTTAATGATACCATAAGCCAAGTTGCATGTAATGATGTCCTTTTTAGTTTTTTTCTCCATTCATGTATGGAAGTTGTCTCTGACTTCTTATCATCTGCTCGGCTTTTCCAATTTCTCTCAAAATGATATCTTACTGTGATGTAAACTCAGTCAATAACTTGTGAAAAAACCTCGACTGAGATTTATAGTTGTTCCAATCAACCTTCTAAATAATAATCTGATAGGAAAAGGTTAGTTAGAAGGTTGGCTAGTGAGGAAGGAAAGAGTTCCTGTCCAAACAGCGGATGAACACATTAATCAGTCCCTTTGTGTACTTTTCCTCAGGTCTAGTGCACACCACCATCTAGTGGCTCTGAATATAATATAGAGAATAACACTTTAATATCATTTGTTCTGATGTTTGAGGCTGCAAACCCTCAAAGTTTTACAGGAGCTATCACCAGTAATATAACATTTGCTGCAGCCCCACAGTCCAGTAGAATTAGGTGTATGGTTGCAAACTGTCTTGGCCTTGACTACTGTGGAAGTGCCCTGCCAGAATACGATGCAATGGTGCTAGGAGTTAAATATAACCTAATCCCATTCTTCTCTCTTCTTGGCACAGATAGCCACTGAAACAGAATATATAATAGCAATCTACAGAGAGGGGAGAACTTCTGACTTTAATAAGTAGGATTGCAAACAGACCTGACAGTAGCTCTGACACTGTGTGAGTAGTGCAGTCAATTAGGAAAAAAGGGCCTTTGCATCTACCTCAGAAGAATCCTTTGTCAAAGTCCTTCCTGTGGTATTTAATGGTAGATCTTTCTGCAGTAGCATAAGGCAGGAGGTAAACGTGGTGTTATAATGTGAGTTCTGCAATTATGGAATTCAGGATCTCAGGTGAATGGCAACTCTGGAATCAGGTTAACCAAAACTGAGCATAATTTAAAGTATATGAGCTCTGTAGATCCTGACATTCTTTAATGGTCAGTAAGGCTTTATATATCAGCAATAAATGTTAGCCTATGTAGAGCAAGTTCTCTGGAGTTTGCTCTTGAATTCAGTAGCGCAAAATTAATCCCATTAGACCACATGCTGAACTGTACTTATGGAAGTCATGGGATTGAAGATGAGGACAAGAAAAGACTTATAGACTGGATCCTGAATTTTGATTCTGTCAGTCAAATGGTAAATGATCATTTGCTCTTGTCAGTTCAGGCTACACTGGACATTAGGGAAGCCTCATTCCAGAGAGATGGCTAGAAGAGGGACTGAGGGCATTGTTTCATTGTTAGTTAAGCTTTCCATGGAGTTGAGAGACAGCCATGGTAGGTAAAATTTCAGTATGTATTGATATATAACCCCACAGCATGAAGATGGGCAGAACTCTGAGCAAGAACTAAGGAGCAGAAAACAGAGAAAATGGAAGAGATGAGGAAAACATAAAAAAATAAAATGAAAGTCAGAAGGCCTCTGCCCTGTCTGTGTGTACACCTTTCAATGAGTTGGAGATTAGTAGGTTGCACGTAATGCTTCCAAAAGCTCTCTTTCATAATATAGTGAAGTTACACAAGCTTATTCTGAGGCATATTTATTAATGCCTTTGCTCAAACAAATGAACAAAGCATTAAAATAAAACCCACAGCCTCTTTCCTAGTGGTATGTATATATTCTGTTTTGTGGATGCTAACAGCTTTTACCTACAACTGTTTGCCTGTGGGAATCATAGGCTGCGTCTGGACTTAGCAGACTTCACTTCCATTAGTGGCCAACACTCCCTGTGGTGATAATGGAATATTAAAAAAAAACCCAGTCAGCTTTATCAGTCAGCTTTTCATAAAGCAATTTTGGAGACAATATTCCTATCAGGATCGCATGTAGATTTGTGAAACAAGGGCATTTTCCTAGCAAAACCACTGTTCTGCATTACATTTATCTAATTTTTTGCAGCTTTCCCAGTAAAAGCCTCCAAAGATGCTTTGAGCAGTGCAAGATGCCCTGCTGCTTACTCATAAAAGCACAGCTTAGGAAAGTGTTATTATGGCATTTTACCCAATATTCTCTCCCTCTCTCTCTCTCTCCTCTCTAATGATTTTTGGTCCTTTTCAACACACTCAAAAGAGTTTAATATGGGATGGAAGTTGTGACAATTTGTTTTGTATCTAAAACTGCTGCTATTAGTAGTGACGAAATCAGCAATTTAAACTTGTTTAGACTCTTGAAAGTTTCATACTGTAAGGTTATTGCACAAAAGGGAAACATAAGATTTGGATATGTAATATCCAATATTTGGATATGTTCGGAGCCCTGGCACAGGCTGCCCAGGGAGGTTTTGGAATCATCTTCTCAGGAGATTTTCAAGACCCGTCATGATATATTCTTGTGTGACCTGATCTAGGTGGACTTGTTTTGGCAGGGGGGTTGGACTAGATGACCTCTAAAGGTCCCTTCCAACCCCTGCTATTCTGTGATTCTGTAAGAAAGAGTAATGAGTAGAAAAAAATAAATTATTTTGCTACTGTGCTTGTCATTCCTGAAAGTAGTATTAAACATATCTGTTTTAAGAGAGAAGTAGATTGACATAGTGAAGAAAATGTAGAACTTGAAGAATGAAAGGAATATATAGAGTAAAAGAGTTCATTCATTTATCTTATTAGGGAAAGAATTGAGAAGTGATCAATAATTGGAAAGCACCTTTGCTGATAGGAGAACACTAGATATTGAAGAATGTCTGTAGTATAGTACAGGCATATACAACAAGAAATTACAATTTCAAGAACTACAATTGGAAATAAGGTCTGCATCTTTAGCTGCAAGGGTAATTAACCATTGCAAAACATTACTTAGGAAAATTGTCCATTCTTCACCTCTTCGGTGAAGACAATTATTATTGGCCTGCAATCAGGAATGTCTGGATGGAGTTCAGGGGTCTGACAGACAGGATCTGATCGAGGTGATAAAATCATGTTTTGTTGACCTTGAAAATCAATAAAAGGTTGAAATTTTAAGCCCTAAGTATCATAAAGAAAACCAAGCATGCAAATCTGGTTTGTCTGTGTTATGATGAATCTTCGTGCTGAAAAAACAATATCAGAATGACTTAATCCAAAAAGATCATTCCTTTCTACTGTTGCTTCTGCCTGTCTCCATATGGTCACAACTCGGGCTTGTCATCATACCCATTTCTTCATTACATATAACAGTTCTGGAGTGGTCCTGGAAATAGTTGTTTACAGCCAAACCTAATGCACCAGGATTAAATGCAGTGTTTCCAGTTCCTAAATCCACAATTTGGGGGCATTTTTTACTAGTTCACAGCCATGTTCTGGGCAAAATGGGAGCGAGGAGAGAAAGATAATGGGGAGGGTAAAGTGCTGAGTGCTTAACTTCAAGTGTGCCACCATAGTATTTGCTTCCAATGACATTGCTTCAGCCTGCAGCTGAATTGGAATTGTGATGGGTTTTCATGCCAGCAGCAAAGCAGTTGCTGTCTTCTAAGCATGGGTACAGATCTATTAGATAACTCTCTTTACATTACAGAAGGAATCTGTATTACAATTGGATGTCCACTGTCTCCTGCCCCTCCTATTTGTACCGCAACTTTAGCAACAATATAGGAAGTTATATATGATAACACAAATTTGGGGTGCAAATGTATTATGTCTCCCATTTAAGCCCCACAGAAGTCTATCTGTGATGCTCATAAAAAGTTATAGAGGGAGAAAAAGGCATTCCTAATTTCATTCCTCAGGAAAGAAGGAAAGAAATGACTTACAAAGATAATCAAATAGAGAAAGATCAGCCAATATTAGCATCCTGAATAATAACAGAGAGATTGACCAAAGAGATTTAAACACTCCAACACACCCTGGAAAAGAAAATCAATTTTTCTGTTAACAGTTATTGAAATTGAGCTGTTGCAAAACATAGTTTATGGAATGAGGGAATAGCTAAAGTACAGGAATGAAAAGTACCATACTAGTCCATCTGGAATGGTCAGATGCACTTTTAGGGCAGACCTTGTTACCCAGCAGCTCAATAGGTATCTGTAGTAGCAGTCTTAATTGTGAAAGTCAAGATCAGTTTTCATCCTATTTGCCCTGATAGATAATTAGTTATTATTCAGTGACTTTTTTGTAACCTATTTTGCTCTAGTCTAGGCATGAAAAATGTTTGGTAAGATCACATTATTCACATTCTGCTGGGCTTCATACAAATCTGTATCTAGTGTTTTTATTCACACGAAACAAATTCTTCTTGGTTAGACTTAGTTTACCACACCAAAGTCAAATACACTAGGTCAATTCAGGGCACTTTTTACATATTTCATGATTTTTAAGTATCTTCTTTTTTTAGTCTCTGGTAAGTGCACTAACTGCAGCATAGATAAGTGTGTCAGGCATCAATCATCCTTAAAAAAATCCCACAGAAATGTTAGACACAAAATAACTTGCACCTCCCTTTGACATTTTCACCCATCTTACACATTCATCCACTTTAGAAGGAAGTTATATGGCTAGGTTTGAATTTGAGTAGTACCTTCTCTGCTTTTGGCCCAGTTACATGCCACAAAGTGAGTCAATCAACAAACTGAGATAAAGAAGATTTTGCAGTGGCTGCAAAAATTGATTCAAGCAAAGCTAGTGGCAGTAAAAATGCTTTATCTGTAGTCAGGGCAATGAGGCCATAATTACTGAGCAGCTACCAATGACTAAATATACTTTGAGTTTTACAGCTGATTTCTAGTTGCCAAGCCTGTAAGAATCTTGCCAATTCATATCTGATTTTAACTCATTATGAATATCACAAAGTATCTCTAAAAATTCTGTTTTTTGGTGAAGTAAAACCCACCTCATCAACAGCCTGCTTGAATATAATGCACTAGAACAATGGGAAACATCCAGCTACAAACCAGGTTTTTAACTGCACAGAGCCCCTGGCTGGTCACAAATGTTTGGACTGAAAATTCTCCCTTCCTTTGTCAGTGGTTTTAGTTAATCCCCACAAGTAAGTGCTATCACAAGACCCTCATTTAGAGATCACGTCTTTGTAAGTTACCAATGCTCAGTTTAACGAAAAGGAGTATCATAGAATCATAGAATGGTAGGCTTGGCTTTCTTCAGTTTCTGTAACAAGAGTAATTTTGTCCATTTCTCTGTATCAGAAGAATTACAGAATCTGAAGGGTTGGAAGTGACCTTGAAAGATCATCTAGTTCAATCCCCTTGCCAGAGCAGGACTACCTAGAGTAGGTCACACAGGAACTCATCCAAGTGGGTTTTGAATGTCCCCAGAGAAGGAGATTCCACAACCCATCTGTGCAGCCTGTTCCAGTGCTCCCTTACCTGAACAGGGAAGGAGCTTTTCCTTATGTTTCTTTGGAACCTCTTATGTTCGAGTTTATACCCATTGCCCAAGTCCTATCATTGGACGTCATTGAGAACAGCCTGGCTCCATCCTCCTGACACTCATTCATTACATATTTGTAAACCCTTCAGTCTCCTCTTCTCCAAGCTGAAAAGCCCCAGCTCCCTCAGTCTTTCATCATAAGGGAGATACTCCACTCCCTTCATCATCTTTGTGTCTCTGTGCTGAACTCTCTCCAGCAGCTCCCTGTCCTTCTTGAACTGAGGGGCCCAGAACTGGACACAATATTCCAGATATGGTCTCACAAGGGCAGAGTAGAGGGGAAGGAGAACCTCTGTTGACCTACTAGCCACAGCCCTTCTAATCCAACCCAGGATGTCATTGGCCTTCCTGCCCACAAGGGCACATTCCTGGCTTGTGGTCATCCTGCTGTCCTCACAGGACTCCAAGGTCCTTTCCCCTACACTAGTCTCCAACAGTTCATTCCCCAACCTGTACTGGTACAAGGGGTTATTCTTTCTCAGATGCAAGACTCTACATTTGCTCTTGTTGAATTTCATTAGATTTCTCCCTGTCCAACTCTCCAGCCCATCCAACTCTTGTTGAATGACAGCACAGCCTTCTGGTGTGTCAGCCACTCCCCCCAGTTCAGTATCATCAGCAAACTTGCTGACAGTGGCCTCTGTTCCCTCATCAAGGTCATTAATGAATATACTGAACAGTACTGATCCCATCACCAACTCCTGAGGGACTCCACCAGATACAGGCTTCCAACTAGACCGTGCCCCATTGATCACAACTCCCTGACTTCTTAAACCAGTTAACAATTCCCAATGTTCCTTTGTCTTGGGCCAGATGGGACAAGTTTAGCAGTGTTTTTCTGCTGCCTACCTCTCGTTTCTCCAACTCATTATATTTGTTCTTGGCTCTAACTTTGCAATGTCATTTTCAGTTAGTGGCAGTTAAGGTTTTTTCAGCTTTCTAGAGCTTTATTGCCAAATTAATATAGCCTTATGATGTCTTAGTGCATTTTGGAATTTTACCTCAGGTATTTAAAGAGAGCTCAGGTTAGATTTATATAAAATGTAATGACTCATACAGAGCCTGAAGCTACGTGTATAGAAACAGCTGATTGACTGGTTAACAAAACTTTTGGAACAAAACCTAACTTTGTTAGTTTTCTTATGATCTTTTGTTGTTCTGCTTGTTGTCTGTCTGGTTACCCATACAAGTACAGGGATAACCCTACCTTGTCAGGAGTTTAATTATTTTCTCATTCACCCTTGGTTTTGAAGCTTACCAGAGCAAAGTATTGTGGGCAGCACAGCTGTCACCGTTATCACTGTAGCTCTGAATACAGTAGTCCTGATTCCCATTGTAATGCAATTAATCTTCTGCTTTGCACTAATGGATGAACAAGCATATTTACTGCAGCATAAAATCCTAATTATTTCCTGAACAGATGCATAAAGGGAATTTAAATTAATGGCAAGTGACAAATGTGATAAATGTAGATAACATCTTTAAATACTAACATTCTGCATTGCAGGCATTTTTTCAGTACTCACGGTTTCTAAACCTCCACAGCGTGTGTTTTGCCCTTGTAATGAAGCTGTCTCACAGACAGATGTTTCAGACATCCAGTCCCTCCCCCTGAGGATGCCCAGCAGGAAGGACTGTCTTGTGTTGCACTCACCAAGGCTGCAGTGCCTGTTTCTGTAGTGAAATGTTCAGAGTTCTCCTTTCATCCCAACTCCATTGCTTTATAGTCACATGGTGTTTCCTGTCAAAGACTCTTCACGGAGGTTTTCATCCTCCTCTCGTTGAACTGCCTTAACAATTGTGTTACACAGAAACAAAACAGATTTGGGCTTGTTCACAAAATTCTTTGCAAAGTTAAGACTGCTAGAAGACCATATGCAGCAGCCATTCTAGCAGTGTGAACATGAACAATGTAGTGCCTATTATTTGCCATGACTCCAGAGAAGACTAACCTAAAATTTCACTTACAAGGCTTCCAAAGACCATCACGATATGATGTACAATTCTCACTCATTTGCAGAGCACAGACATATTCGAGGATCTGGTTACAGAGGAAATGCCTTCTGTTCTCCAGATCCATTGAGATCCAACTTGACTTGACAAAGTACCTCTTATTTGTATTCCATGTAGGTTCTGAATTCTTTTCAGGGCAAACAAACGTATTTATTCACTATATTTTAGGAAAACGGCCAAAAGTCTGCTAATGAATGCATCCTGCGAACTCTATCCCTTGATATAGGGTAGTATTTGGTCTGTGCAGCTGTACTAATGCTTTCATTAAGATCATGTGGGTTTTGTGGGACCAAGAGCTTTCAAATTTTTCTCCTCAGCTATTCCCTTCTTCTTTCACTCAGTCTCAGGTAGCCTTTGAGATATCCATGACCTTGGAACTTCACATAAGTTTCTCAGGATCCATTAGTTTTTACCTCACTCTCTCAGCTCCCCTTGCCCTGTTGATACCACATTTCTGTGTCATCTTTGTTGCTTCATAGTTCTTCTGTCTTTGCTATCTGGCCACATTACTGCTCCATCTTGCCCACTGCTGTTATCAGCTCCTGACAACTCCTTTCTCAAGTGTGCATTAGATTTAGATATCAGTATAATCAGACTGCAGGGACTCCAAAAGTGCTGCAAATTAAATTTGAAAGAATATATTAAAATGAATTATCCATAGCAAGGGGGATATTAGGTGAAACTAGGATCACTAAACATTTGCCACTCCCTGGAAATAAATGGTACAGGCAGCAGAGCAAAAGTGCAGGCAAATACAAAGGGAAATCAGTGCCAGTAGAATTAATAAGATAAACCCCCAGGTTTTAATCAGGATATATTTAATTGTCATAGGGCCTTGTTAGAGGCATTCAGGCCACTACCTGTTCGCAGTTAACTTCTGCCCTTAAGTACAAAGGTTTATATACTAGTACGTTTTTATCACGTCTGGGTTCTCATTATCTGTGTATATGTATAATTCTTTCTTAATTCTGTTTAAGCTCTTAACCTCAATTACATCCAATGGCAGCAAGTTCCACAGGTTAATTATGCATCATGTTTAAAAAATTCTCTTCTTTCATCAGCTTTATATTTATCTCTTAACAATCCTTTCTTTATGACCCTATTACAATTTACGTAATTTCTTAGAAATTAACTTTCTTATAACCCAGCTTTGGCTTTTTTTTTCCTTTTCTCAAGAGCAGAAACGTTGAACAGCTTACCTTTTTTGTTATTTTAAACAAAGCAGCTCTAAAATAATTAAAATATGTGAGAGAAATGTCAATTTTCTTTTCTTAGAACACCTTTCAACATTTTATTTGAGAAATAGAACTAATATATATAATGTTATGATGCAATAAAATGTAATTTCTCAAACAGAGGCTTTGTTTAGAGGAAATGACTCTTCACTCAAACTATTGTGTTCCTCAGCAAACTTGAAATTGTGCTAATTAATTTTTTTCCATCTGAAAACTGCAAAGAGTGAGTAAAAGAACAATAAAATGACCTAATTTCTCAAAAGCCTAACCAAATCAAAAGACTGGGAATGCTGTTAACATAGAACTGGACTGCTACAAACATATACTTGGGCCGTGGAAATGTATTTCTCAAGCAATATTTTCCAAATTTAGAAACACTGAATGTGAAAAGATAAAATCTGGGGAGAAAAACTTGATGGAAGGACAGCATTTTCTGTCTTTTTAGGTATTAGATATAGCTATATACATAACCTGCTGTCTTTTGTAGTTGTTGACTGATATACTCAGTGTATTGGAAATATATGCTGGAGATATCAGAAATCAATGTTGCCAAAGTATGATTATCTTTCTATTCCTCAGTTTCCCAATTACCATGTTCAGAAAAGCTTATCAAATGAAACACTCCAATATATTTAATGATTTAACTCACTTTTGCCTGATTAATAGCTGTTATAGCTCCTGAAAGATTGTGATAGAGCAAGACTGACCACAAAAACATTGTCTACAAGAGGATTGTTCCTTGTGCTTCTTCAGGCCCACATGTAGTTCTGGTAAAAGCTTTTAATATGTATTGGACATGCAGATCCAGTACAGCTGTGCAAGACATATTAAGCTCTTCTTGGCTTTGTTTGCCCTGAGCAGAAAAATGGAAGTTTTCTGGGACCAAGTTCCTTCCTAGCACAAAACTCTGGCTGGTGGAGTTTCCCTTTTGCCACGGAAAACAACCAGACTTGCTGAACGAATGAATTTGTGGTGTGTCATCAGGATGACACTTCCCTCCATCAGGCCCACCCCAATGTCTTTAGAGTACTCTATAAACTTGGAGAGATGGAGAGAGACAAGTAAGGAGAAGTAGCTATGGTGGCCTTCATCTTCTACATACGTAAAGGAATAACTCTTCCTGACAAGAACTAGTTCCCATTTGTTCTGGAACTGTGGGAAGAATCAGCCTGGAAGCTCACTGGCCCACAACTAGTGTGACTGACACATCAACAAAGAGTTTAGTTCAGTTCTTCAGCCTTGTCAGTTCTACGTTTACACAAATATAGAAAAATAAATCCTTAAAAATGAGCTGAGACTCAAGTTTCATGAATCCATTTTTCTTGCACAGGTTCAATGGACTGAGTTTTCATAAAACTGCAAGAAGAATGCAAATATATAGGAAGATTCATTTTCAATACATCTTCCTCTGTAGCTTTTCCTAGGCTCTGTAGCCTTTTGCTACACAAAAATCCCCCAAATTACTAGGGTTTCCAAGATGTCATGGCCTTCTTGCTTTTAACTCTATTCTGTATGATTGCAAGTGAATTCTGGAATGCCATCAGCCCAGTAGCTCATACTTGTTTCAACATAAATCCTCAAAGAATAAGTATCATACGTCTTGGTATAGTGCTTAATTGTGGATGCTTCACTAAATCTCACTTGGTAAAATAGCAGGAAGTTGAATACATTTCATTAAGTAAAATTTACAGGAGACTTTGATTACAGTTTAAGTCTGGCCTATGTATAAAATACAAATATTTCTTAAAAGTAGGGCCATATCAGCAATTCTGTGTTGGATTAGGCACAAGGAAGTCGTCTATCCTCCTTAAAGTCAGGCTCGGAGATATTAGACCTCGGAATTGGACCAAGTTTTCTCATCTGTGGTCCCTGTGACTGCTGCCTGCATTCCTTGCATGCTCTGTTGTGCTCTGAGGCTTTTGGTGTTCGGGGAACGGTGAATGAGACCTTTCAGATTACATTTATACCTAAAATAGAGTGCTGAAAGTATGTGCTACTGTTATTTTCTCTCTTGGTAATCTGTCTCTAATTACTAATTATAAAGAAAAGTGCTATACAGAAGTAAAAATTTTCATTTGAAAGAAAATTTTCATTATAAATGTTTTGATTTTATTGCTGTTAATATAAACTGTGACAAAAAGTCACTGCACCATTAAGAAGAAAAGAGGAGAGAAATACTCTGTTCCAAAAAGATTAGAATCAAATAATTTCCCTTATGAAGAAAGTACTTTCACTTTTCCTTAAGAAAAATCCATTGAAATTGACATATTCATGTTAAAGGTTTTCTTTTTTAATGAAAGACTATTTTCTAAAGGAAAAAGAAAGCAGTTTCTCCAGCTGTAATAAAGATTTTGTGTTTGAGACGTGGATACAAAATTCAATAATTCATGAGGTAAAAATAAGATCCAGTTCATTCTAGCTTAGTGGTCTTGCCCTTCAAATCTAATAGGAGGAAACTTGCTCAGTCACAAAGTCAGAAGACAATTCAAAGGTGCTCCAGCAAGTACATACATAGATAAGGAGTCGCTGCTTTCTACAGGGCTGTTTTCTGACCATAATGATGCTTTAAGACTACTTTCCAGTATGCTGGGCAGTTACAGCAGAACAGGAAAGGCTGTTATAGATTGGGGCTTTTGGGACAATTTAATTTCAGATGGTGATTTTTATACACCTCTCAAGATTATGCTACAACACACTGTGTAGCATGACATAAAGGAAAAACATGAAGTATTCCTTATTCACTGAAAGTGAGAGCAAGTTGTGAATAGAACAAATGGCCACGTACAAAGTCTTTCTTTACTGGAAGTGAAGATTTGCCATGGCCTGTTATGGATCCACCTCGACTGAGGGACAGCTGTGTATTTGTGGCACAGGCCATAGTGCTGGGCTTTTGGTCACCCACAGCTGGAGGTGTTGCTCCTGGCCATGCAGTGCCTTTTCTCTTGCCTAAATGAAAAACCTTTTCTCTGGGAGGAGGGGCTGTACTAATGCTGGTGTGGATTTTGGACTTGGTGGTGCCAAATGTGGCTTTGAGAGATGAAGAACAGACTGATGCAAAAGGTCCTTTGGTGTAGATACTCAAGTAGCTCACAGGTGACTTTATAGGCCTCAGGATAGCCAGTACAGGAGAAAAAAAAAAAACAGTTCAGGGGCATTTTTGGTGGCAACATTGCTTCAGGCAATTTCAGAACTTGCAGTGAAGTCTTACTGTGGAAATCTCTCTAGGGAACCAGAACACTGCAGCCAGTGCAAAAGCTGCGGAAGAAACCTAGCAGCTCAAACTTTCTCTCAGGCTGCCCAGCAGTTCTCATGGCTCCCAAAGTCTTTTTCTGCCAAATATGAGTACATATTTCAGCAGAATTTCAGAACTGAAGCCCCTACTGAAAGGTTGTTTCTCTAAAGGTTAAAGGCATTCGGCAGAAAATAAATCCCCCTGCATCTGAGCTTGTCCTCAGATAACAGAGGGTCTTGGGATTGGCTGGGAGGAGATTCTGAGTGATGTCAAATTTGGTGCCATCAGTCCAGGTACATCCAGTATGTCAAACAGTCCACAAAGAACACCTTCAACCCAGTGAACACCTTCAGCCCAGTGATGCTTATGAACCTGCACGACCACACTGCAGGAGCTGGGTCACCTTGAGTCAGAGCTCTCAGGGTTACATTAACAAATAGTGCAGCTTATTGAAGAATAGAAGTGCAGGTTCTTTTGGACTGCTGGTGATAAATACACTGTCTGTGAAAGCACATGCAAATGTTCAAGATATGAACAATACACTTGGACATAAGCACGTATCCATGTCTATAGAGTTTTCTAAGTTTTCTGGGAAGTACTAGGTACAGCTGAGTGTTTAAACCTCACTTAATGGGTGGGCCCATGGATGAGATAGACTCAGCCCACCAAATCATCCCAGAAGTCTACAATAAAACACTCACAACCATATCACTCCCCCACTATTCCTTCTTTCTTAAACCATCTTTATATTATTTATTTGTTTCAGGTGGGGTGGTTCTGGTCATAAACACCTGTAACGGGTTTGTGTGAAGCTGCTTTTCACTTGGTAACAGAGTAGTGCTGTCCCTGCAAATAGTTAAGCCACAGTTAAGCAGCTTAACAATTTCCAAAACTTCCCATGGCTCTGAGTTTGGACTCACCTCTGGGCTGGCTGGGGCTAACTGGTACCTGTGCCATCAGAATGGAAATCTGCAGCAGAAGAGAAAGGGATGGGACAAGAGGGAGATGGCAATGTGAGTCCCACGGTCAGAGAAGGAGGGCAGGCAGGAGGAAGAGACTGGAGGCTGCCCCCTCCTCAGCCTTCTACAGAGAGCATTGGTGGGACTGAGAGCTGCCTGCAGCTCTGGGTGATTGCAGCTGGACAAGTGGGAGACTGGATGGGAGGTGGCCATGACATGGGTCAGAGCCATGAAATGCCCACGGGCCGCAGAGCCCCACACGGGAGGGGAGAGGAGCTGCAGCCCTCAGGATGAACGCCTGTCGGAGCGGCCTGTGCTGGACTGCGGAGTGTGAGGGCCCCGCACTGGAGCAGGGCAATGGTGAGGAGGCCTCCTGCCCTGAGGCGAGACGAGCAGCGGGAGCCATCAGTGAGGGACTGAGCACAGCCCCCATTCCCTCCTCCTGCGCTGCTGAGGGGAGCAGGTGAAGACACCGGGATGGGGTGTGAGCACGGGTAGAGGAGAGAGGGAAGGGGATCTGAAAGGGCCGCTCGTGCTCTTCATCATCAGCGACTCTGTGTTTATTTTGTTTGTTATAGTTTTAGTTGGTGTTAGATTCAACAAAGTTCTATTTTCTTCCCTAAGTTGATGAGTCTCATCTGTTCTGCCTGGGGCCATCAGTGGGGAGGGAACCCTCACTGTCCATAGACTGTTCCAAAGGTCCCTGGTACTTTTCTCTTCCTTGTTCTGCTCGGAGGGGGACGAGTGAACTAGTGACTGATTGTGGTTCTTTGTTCCTGGATGCACCTAAACCATGGCAATTTTCTTATAATTTGTGTAAAAGATACTCTCATTACTTTTAAAGGTATGAACAAGAAAGTATTCAGAGTACACACTCAGTGAGGGATGGTTGTACATTGGAGGTGGATAGCCTTTGGGATGGAGGTGTGTTTTGCTATTATAGTGAGCAAAGGTCATTCAAAGCATGTGGTTTTGACAAACAATGAAAAACTGTTGGGTCAGGGTAGCAATTAAACAGCTTATCAATTCCATAACACCACTGGGTGATACCACAGAGCCTGGCCAGGGTGCCCTCATCCTGTTCTGCTCTCCATGCTGTTCCTCAGAATCAGCATACCAAGCTGCCCTGCTCTTGCCAGCATCTAAGGTTGTAGATTATGTTGTCCAGAGAATTAACATAAAATGTTAATTAACATGAACAGATTCTGTGCAAATTGGTCATATTCCACCTTGAAAATGTCCTTAATGCTGTACCTTCTCTTAAAATGTGGGTAGAACTTTAGTTTCAGTAAGTCCTAGTAAGTCCCTTCTAGTAATTATTCCACAAAGGGAAAGGCTGTAAGACCCTGAGCATCTCATGAAACGACTCATCTTTCTCAGAGACAGATGGTAGAACCTTTATATACTAAGTGTCCAATATTAGTCGTAATTGTCTTTTGCATTCATCTGCTCTATGATGACAGCTAAGAAAAGAAGTCATTCACGTAAAAAGATGATGGCACTTGACAAGCAGGATCTGTAGTTTATTAATAATTAAAAATTATTTCCATGTTCTGATACTGATGGAATATTTAATCATTTGTTCAGTCAATAGCAATGTCTCATTTATTATTCATTAAAGATAAATACTGTGTAGTGCTTCTGGATTGAAATGTGCTACACCAAGATTATTAAGAGCACACAGGGTTGATTTATTATTTAGAAATCGATTAAACTTTTGTGCAAAATTTAATTACTGAAATAACCCTCCAGATTTTTAAAGTTAACAATAAGTTTTATTTAAAGATTGGTTACGTGAACACAAGTGCTTCTGGAGAGAAAAGAAGCTTTCAGCCCTAAGTTTAACAATTAAACTGAGATGGTTTTAGAGAGAAGCACATAACTAGGCCTGCCTCACGCACCCACGATGATTTTCTTCTGTTTTTAATGTGGAGGTATATCACTCCATGCTGTGTTGTGTCACTCTAACCTTGCCACTGCTCAGCCCAGTCTTCTGAGGAATCAGCAGGGCCCCCACCTCTATCCCTACAGTTTTTACCCCCTTTTATGTTGGATTAGCTGACTTTTTTTTTGAGAGAGACTTGTGTATGATTTATGGAGGTTGTGCTGTACCTCTTCTTCTTAGTCTGTATCCTGAATGAAGCCAAAGATCAGGAAGGGAGAGATTCAAGTCTTCACATCCTGTCAGTGGTAACTTACCACCTGAGGAGTATAAGGAGATGAGATACTTCTTTTTTCTCTGCAAGTGGACAGTCAGCCTAGCAGCAAAAGGTCTGCTATGTCTCGCTCTCTCTCTCTGAAAAGGTTTCTAACCGGACTGGTAATGACTAACTGCTAAGTGAAAGCAGGTTCAAAAATGAAAAGTCTTTGATTTTTATAGATCCCTAATTTCTGGTACAAATGTGGAGGCAGCAGCCCAGGTCAGGGAGTTGCATTTACTTTAGGAGGTTGAGAAGTCTTTACCTGAATGGATGAGGTAACAATTGTGGTACCTACTGTTTATAATTTCAGATTAGAGATCTATGGCTGGAGTATGTTAGCAAAACTTGTGGGAGGAAAAAAGAAAATTTGTTAGACTTTAATAAATAATGATAAAAAATAACTTGAGATATTGAAAGAAAGTGAAGGATTTTCTGTGCTATTTCAAGCTGCTTATCTGAAGTTTGGAATTCTTTTCCCTCCCTACAAATAATGCAGGACTTCCCCAGCCTTACTAAAAGAAATTTTTCTGGTCTTTCTTTTCTCGAAGATGGAGAACAGCTTGAAAGAGTTCAATTACAATTAGTGTTCATTGACCTCTGCCTGGGCAGGGATGAGGGGTGTGTTGAATGTTTGTGGATGAAAATTAAAGGGCAGGGTGGTGTAGGTGATGCTGATGTGGGAGTTTGTTACAGGCCACCTGATGAGGAGAAGGAAGTAGATGAGGCCTTCTACAAACAACTGAGAGCTGCCTCACAATCACAGTCCCTGGTCCTTATGGACCACCCTGATATTTACTGGCAAAGCCACTCAGCCAAGCACACACAGTCCAGGAATTCCTACAGAATGCTGATGACAAATTCCTGTCACAGATGATTGAGGAACCAAGGAAGAGGGATGTCCTACTGGACCTTGTGCTAGCAAATAAAGAGGGTCTGGCTGGGGATTTGAAGGCTGAAGTCAGCCTTGGCTGCAATGACCATGAGATGGTGGGATTCAAGATCCTCTGTGGAAGAAGGAGGATGCCAAGCGGGATTGTACCCCTGGATATCAGGCAAGCTGACTTTGGCCTTTTCAAGCCAATGCACCAGTACAGACTGGGGATTGACCTGCTGGAGAGCAGCTCTGCAGAGAAAGACCTGGGAGTCTAATTCATAACAAACTAATCATGATCCAGCAATGTGCCCTCGTGGCCAAGAAGGCCAATGACATCCTGGGATGCATCAAGAAGAGTGTGGCCAGCAGGTCAAGGGAGGTTCTTCTCCCCCTCTACTCTGCCCTGGTGAGGCCTCATCTGGAGTCCTGTGTCCAGTTCTGGGCTCCCCAGCTCAAGAGGGAGAGAGAACTGCTGGAGAGAGTCCAGCGCAGGGCCACCAAGATGATCAGCAGACTGAAGCATCTTCTTTAAGAGGAAGGGCTGCGGGAACTGGGGCTCTTGAGTCTGGAAAAGAGGAGACTGAGGGGAGATCTCATTAATATGAGAGTGTGGAGTCTGCAGCTCTTCAAAACCCACCTGTATGACCTGATCTAGATGGACTCGCTTTAGCAGTTGGACTAGATGATCTCTAAACATCCCTTCCAATCCCTACCATTCTATGATTCTACTAAAAAAATACATATTATAAGGGCATAAGGGCTTTAAGGGTCATTCATGTGGGTGGCATATGCTTTCATTCTGCCTCTGGCAAACCATAATTCCTGCAATACCTCTGTTTCCCCATGCTTCTCAGGTCCCTGCAGATATTGCTGTTGGATAAGGCATCAGTGGAGAGAAACTTGATGGATTATAGATGTCTCCTTCCCCCCCGCCCCCATCAGAGCAGGAACAAAGTTACAGAAGAGAAACTATTTATCAAAATTTCGAGATGTTGTCTCCCTTTCTGACTCACACTCAAGGGAGTAGGGAGCACCTACTGGGTAGATTTCTTCCTCTCAAAAGCAGATCTTCCTTTTTTTTTTTTTTTCCCCATATGCTTATATTACTTCCAGTAATGCTTTGATTACTGACATATGCATATATTTTTGGGAGGAGGATATTGCTCTGCATCCTTAAACCCTGTTTTATTCTGTGAATAGTGCATGTGAATGTGAAGCAGGACAAACAGAAAAGCTTTAGAGTTTTCTTTGAAAAAGCAGTTCCCAAAAAGCAAGGGATCCTCTGTCCAGTGCAGTTGTAGCAGAGCACTGGGGCTGGCAGGAGTGGTGGAGACTGCTTTGTTGTGGACAGACTTGGTGGGGAAAGGGTCTTGAGGAGAATGAAGTTATCTTTTAGAAAAAAGAAAATGTAGCCTTTGGCTGCATCCTAACAAACTCGGCAATTAACAGTGAGTGCCCTGCCGTGGGAGGGAGTAGCACCTTCTCATCTGTCATACAAGAGACAAGTGAAAATAACTCCTACTCTGTGGGTGTCCACAAAGACTTGTCATAGGCTTCACCCTGGGAGCATTTCCTCATTAAAAGTGAAGGGTAGAGACAGAGTGTAAATATCACCACTTTTGACTTTATTGAATCAGAGCCCTGCTTTTCTCTAAATTCAGATGCCTGGGAAGACAGCATTTCTGGACTGAGAAAGGCTGCTTGGCATTGCTGAGAGACAGTGTGGGACTGGATGGAGCAGGAAGAAATGTGATTTAGGGAGTGAGAGGGTGAAAGTGCTGGTCTGGGGACGTCTTCATTTAAGATATATTTGCTGATGGTTATAAATACAAAATATATCTCAGCATATTTCCAAATATGTTGTAATTAAGGCTACATTAATTATAGAGACTGTCATATGTAATTTCTTAATAGTATAATTATGGAAACCGGAAGGAATTCAGTGGTTACAATATAATTAGCATAAGTAACCATTTTAAAAGTCTTCAGGATCAAATCTTGGTTTTAGGTAATGAGTTTTTAACTCTTTAAAATTTCTGATAAAACCTAGAATGTGGTTAACTCCTTAATGACAATATGATCTCTATGTTCCTAAACAATCTGAAGTGTTCCCAAGTGCTATTGAGAAGGTGACTCTTTCTGATATACTGTACCAAATGGGACTTTTAAGAAGCTTTTAGTGAAGAAGCAATAATCAGCTAGGAAGAAGGAAAAAATATATTTAAAATCAATCTGTGGGAATGTACTGTAGAAAATTCTGGTAACTGGCAACCTTTGCCCTTAGAGACCCACCTTAAAAATTAATCGTGTTAAGTGAAACACTTTCATCTGAAAGTGACTTTTCTGGGTGTATTTATAAGACTTCATGGATCAAAATCATTGCAAATAGAGTTAAAGAGGCTTTCAGTGGAACCCAGAGCCAATATAAGACCTGAAACACATTTGAAATCTTTTGTATACTATAGACAGAATAATCTATTTCTTTCATGTTGTTTTAAAGAGACATATGCTTCCTATCAGTTTATAACTAATCAGCTCACTAGCAAGAAGACAGCTTTAGGGCTCTGTACTGTTTGGTATTTATTTTGCCTTTACCTATATTGTGATGAGTGTAATTCCATTAACAGCATAAAAAGACTAAAATGGCTTTTTTACCTTCTTACAGACAAGACAACAAAGCAATGAAGACATCCTTCTCTTAATATGATGAACTGTTCAAATGCTCTGTTTTCAGTTATGGGTACCCCACATCCTAAAGTACTACAATTTATGTGATATATCTCAAAGATGCTCAGAACAGGTGATGTGACTAATTCAATACTGATGTCAGACATCTACTGTGGCTTCACTCAGGTCTGTAACTGCTGGTTCTGGGCACAGCACTTATGCTCCTCATTGGTCCTGCTGTTGCTAGAAATATTTTGCAGTCTTGGAATCTTTATTTATCAGTCTGAGAAGTGAACAGTTTGATAAATGTTTTTAAAATTATATACATTATCTCTTTGAACCTTATGCTTTGTCAGACCATGGAAAATTGTTAAAATAGTACAAATATACCTTAATATTTCAACATAATACAATGGAACTAGAACGTGGCATTGAAATAATGCAATGTTTTTTACCTCACAATTTCTATATTACATCTTACTCAAAACCACAGGACGGGAATGTGCAAAAAATAAATGGATTTCATCCTTGTCTTTATTTTAGTTGTAAAGAGCATGTTCCATTAACTGTGTGGGATATCCAGTTTGGGGACTGAAAATTTTTCTTGCCTGTAACTATATTGATCCTTGTGTAGTTCAAAGTCCTAGGAATGATAGTTATAAATTCCATGAGGACAACACTGAAGGCTGCCAGCCAGCACTTCCCTCCTATGGAAGAAAGATAAATGATAAACAGGAATGCAAGGTCTGAGGTCTTGATATTTGGTGAGTTTCTTTCACTCGACTTTTTCCTGGCAAAGAAACTCCACCAGACAGAACTGCACAATGAAGAGAAGACTAAAGGAAACAGAGGTTATTGCTGGCTTAAGTCATTAGAAGCTCTTTTTCGGCTCTGAGGCAGGGATTTTTCTCCTGAAGGATGGGAAGGTAGTGATTTAGACGACCAGTTTATTCAAACATACTGGATGGCTTATACCTACAAAGATTACCATGATGTAAGCTATCACTTAGACTGGCTGTGTAATAGACCAGTGAAAAATAGTCTGCAGAGAGTTTTCTGTCTGACTGATCATGAACAGAATTGACCACAGCCTTGCATCTCCTTCCAGGTTTAATTTTTGGGAATGTATAAGAAGCTAAAAGACACTAGAATATGCAGAGTGTCATAATTCTGCCTAAGGCAAGATTGTCTTTTCTTTGAATGTCATAATCCACCAGAAATTCTTGACCACGGTATGAAAGGGTCAAATAGTAATCTTTGAAGGCAGGGGAATTAAGACCTTTCACAAATGCATTTTAAAAAAATGCCGTTTTGTTTTTTTTTTTTCCTTTTCCAAATTTGATCACAGTGTTATGATGCAACCAAATTACTGAGACTGTTCTTCACCAGGAAATAATCAGCTCGTGGAGCTTTTTTGTCTCTACGATCATGGTAAAGTTTAACTAGGAAAGAGATCATAGATGTAATTTCTGACATATCAAATGAATTTGCATTTTAACCTCAAAAGGCCTTATGGTTTGTGTCATCCACAGATGGATCATTGTCAAGTAGAGTGAATGTGTGATTGGAAAGGAGAGTTTTGCCTGTCTGCCTTTGCTATTTACTTTCCATGTGACATTTGATATATAGGCCAGTATTATTCTCTTACTGTTCTTCTTCCATATAAGTCTCTCCATGCCCTGCTGCAGAGGTGGTTTTTAATTTAAATGTTTATTGGCTTGTGGGCTTGATTCTTCCATTTCCCCTGTGATTGCCTGACACAAAGGATATCATTAAGGCCATCTCTGACTCTTCTGTGTCAGTGGAGCAGTCCTAGTAGAAAATATACCTAATGAACAAGTTCAAATCTCCTCCAAGCTGCTTGCTATCAGAAAGTGTTCAGGAGTGTGACTGAGGGTCATATGTCAAAGTTCTAAGTTTTATCACAATGCTGAAGCCTTTCCAGGAGTTGGCATGCCTCATCCAGCTCCACATGGTGCTGGCAAAGGGAAAAAGAACTTTTGATATTTCAGTCATGCCCATCTTGATAGATGGGATCCATGGGATGAGATCTCCCTTTAAAGGGATAGTTCTCCACTTTTGAAAGTTTGTAATTGAACTCTGTGGTGAGAGTGATCATTACACTTCAAGGATATCGGAAGCATCACAGTTGTATGGAGAAACGGGGTAATATTACAATAGAAATTAATCTTAAAAGCAAATGAATTTCAGCAACAAACCTTAATGCCCAGGGGCAGGCTTAAGGAGTAGCTCTGGGTATGTCCAGCTCAGCTGTTATCAGCACCCAGGTGACCTTGGGCAACCTGACATTTTGCCTTTTTGCCTGTATGTTTTCCGTGTGAGATGATGTGAGCAAGTGTGGGCAGTAGGCAGCCTCCCCAGATTCCCCACCACAGCTTCAAACTGTGCTACCCTCCATGGGGCTGTGGAAAGCCCATCTGTTCCTTCACTCTCTAGACTGTGGCAAATTAGCGTGATGAGTCTTTGTTTACAGTCTCCTTAAGGTAACAGGTTGGACCTTACATTTGTGTTTATGCTGTTATAGCAGGGGGTTGCAGTTACAAATTTGGGTTCCCTTCCTTTGCAGGCAGTTGTTGGTAGTATGATGTTAAATGAAATCTAATTGCAAAATAAATTCACCTAGGGGGACCTTTTTTCTCTTTTAATAAGTCAAATTATATGTTTAGAAATCAATCTTTGTAAAATGGTTCACAGAACATCTGCTTACTGAATGTAATGCATCACTGAAAGATAGGTAACAGAAGTTAAAAACCAGTTCTGCCAAGTAATTCTAGGTCAGCAATGGACGTTCTGACGTTGCTAGGTACTTGCTCTTTTGATTATGTATTTAATATTATTTCGCAGTGTTCAATCTGTTCTCCTGCAAGCTTGGCATCAGTAAGACTCAGGAAGACTCAAGAAGGTTACTTCTCATTTCAAACAGTACGAAGGGAGTATTGGATCTTTGCAGAACAAAATTCTCTCTGAAGGCCTGTTCTAGTATGCACTGCAGACACACACCTCTTAGTCCTGCAGTTGTGCGAGTCCCATGCCAATTTAATGAAGCTGCTGAGACATTCAGGCAAAGTTTGGGATATTTATCCGAACAAGGCTACTGTAGATTGTCTCATGAATTGCAGATTCACTCTTAAATGTAAATGAAGCTTATTCTAACCAGCTATTTGAGCTTTTGTCAAGAGTGGTCTGAGTAGCTGTTATTTTGCTGTGCCCATTTTTCTTTTATTAAAGAATGGGAGTTAATTATTGCAGCTGAAATGTCTTTTTTGATATCAGGTTTTCTTGCTTCCTTCACGTTTTTGGCTTATCAGGACTGACATAATTTCAAATGACAAGCACTCTTTATAGTTTTGCTGATAGTGCCAAAGTCCAGTGAATGCATTGGCTATGTACCAATGGCTCTATATCTTCCCTGAGGTGCTACCTTTAGCAGGGAAATTACTAATTGGTGCTTCACACAATCTCTCTGCTTCAAGCATCTTAGCACTTATTAGGTGGATGAAGTACAGAGAAGTGTGGTACAAATCACAGGGAGCTAGAGAGCTTTGCCTTTTTTCTTGCAAATTATTTTATTTCTTAGCAGGTGAAGTTCTGGGCTATCTGTGTTGAAGAAAATCCTTTCTTCTCCTGCAAGATGTCAGTCAAGTAGTTTATACCTCTGCCTGGCATTGTTGGGTCTTGTCCAACTCCTGTTTAAAATATCTCTAAAAGGTGCTTATCACATCATGGCCTAGATTATACTCAGGTGATTTTACTACCAACTTGGGAGCTTCTTACTTATAACTGCCCATCTGTACTCAGCTTTGTACTAAGGATCTTATTGAAAGCTTCCGTTTTGTGGATTGCAGGCTGCTGAATGAAATCCAAATGCAACAGACATGTTCTGCATTTGTTTTTAAAAGGCTGCAGTCTGCTGTTCTGATCTTCCATATGATGTTCATTTTTCCTCCCATCTTGAAAAAAATGAAGTTCCAAAATTACAGAAGTAGAGGTTTTGAATAAAGAGGTGTTGACAAGCTCTCTTCTCTTTTTTTTTTGTGATGCTTTGGGACATAAACATGAACGAGCAGAAATCTCACAGACGCTTCTTCCAAGGTCTCTTGATGATTACTGTGAAATATGGTGATGCTTCGCCCTGGTATCAGAGCTTGGGGCTATGTGGGAAACTGATTGAATCCACTCACATGGTTTCTATGTTTCAGACAAGTGAAGAGAAATGTTGCTGCATGCTGCAATGGAAGCACAGGCAGGTCAGCTGCTAAAATGTCATAATTGTTCCATTCATTAAAACAGTTCAGCTACATGAGTTTTCACCGCAGAAGTCTATCTTGGGGGAGTACAGTGAGGCACACAAATTCATTCCACTGGGATTTTTAGCTGGGACTCCTATAGTTTATTTCTCTACCGCTTTACACCTTGAATGATTAAATTAGTTTGCAAAGAGCAAATGGAAAGCAGACAAAAAATACAGCTGTTCTACCCATATCAAAGTCTTACATGTTCTGTTCAGAGGCAGGTTGAAAATGGTAAGCCAGCAGATAATTTTTAAACTGAATATGAGCTAGATAATGCATTCAGAAATCCAAGCACTGCTCTCAACTACTAAGAAAGCCTGTCAGAGTCGTAGGTAGGATTCAGAGAAATGATAGCGAAGTATAGAACTCGTTTGTCTTGCCAGTCTTGTTCGAATATTAATTCTATCATTGTTTCTGTTGCGTATCAGCAACTCAAAAAACCTCCCACACAAAGGAGGCCTTAAAAAAATCTCCCACATATTATGATCTGCTTCAAACTTCTGAGTAACTGTATAGCTATTAGCATCAGTGTGGATGCAGACTACTAGGCTGGTGCAGGTACCAATTTAAATTGATCTGAGACAGAATAGTTAACAGTAGTTCTGAAGCAACTGCTTGTTACAATGAGAAATTGGTGGTTTTAGTTGTTTGCTGTTAGTGATTTTAAATCCTGATTATTGTGTTGCTATTAGTTAAAACAGTTTCCTGTGGCATTCCAATGGATGATTTAAAAAACAGAAATACAAATTAGTTCTACCTAATATGTCATTAATTCTTCACCCTTCCTGGTTGTCATTGAAACTGTCTTTGTCTACCTCCATCTGTCAGTCTGTGTACTTTTCTGAGGCCAAGGAACAGCAGTGGTAAGAGAATATTCAAAAGAGAAACAATTCTTTTATTTTATGTTTGCCTTGCAGATTATTAGCAAGGATAATTGTCAAGGCTGTGCAAGTAACTCCAAATGTGGAAGATATATGTACTAGTGGCTGAAGGGAAAAGATGGATAAAAAAGTGCTTTTATTTTTGTTACTGATCAAAAAGTACATTCACACTATCATCAGGTCATCTCATAGGCTTTGTTTCCATAAAACGAACAGATTGAACAGATTTTAATCCTAATGCCTTTGCTGAGGTTATTTTCTCCACCCTTGCAGCTTTTTGAAGAGCTTCTAAATATGTGAGAATCTGAGTACATACAATTTTCTGGTTTTCATCCCATCAATTGCCAACAATTATACTTTACCTGTGCCCACTACAACCTGTTCATCAATCCAGGGATCTTAGTAGCCCATCTGAGAAAACTGCATATTTAGAAACTCACCTTTGGCTTTTAGTCTAATATGATCATTTTCTGTTGGTGATTCACAAGATGAAGTCATCTGTGTATTTGGTTTTGTTTGTTTTGGTTATTTTTTTTTTCAAAGACAATACATAACTTGAGTTTTAACTACATTGAAACAATCTCTTTGGAATGTTTAACTCAGCAACAAATTACTCAGTCCTTGTTATCATTATTTAACATTTCCTGCCTACCTTTTTTTCTCCCAACTTGCAAATTTTCTCAGTGATTTCATGCTTCTCTCATGTCATTGACAGAAGCCTTAATAGCAGGACTGTAGTGTCAGCCCACGATTGAGCCAAGGAGAAACTCCTTTCTTAAATATAATTCAGATAACTGTTTTTTCAAGACCTTTTATGTAGACTTTAATCTGATAAGGTACATTTGTTGATTAATTCTTGTGAGTGAGTAGCAAAATATTTGAGAAATTTTATTTGCACTGTTTCCTTTGAACAAAGGGAATGATCTTGTGTTTGCCAAACATAACCTGGTTGTATTACCTACCAGACGTGTATCTGACTTTCAAGACTGAAGTAGGAAACTTGGAGGCATCTTCTGTCAGCCAAAGGGATTTTTTTTGCTCATATGGAGTCACTGACCAGTTCCTTTTACAAGTGTGTGGGAGGATGAAGCAGGGCAGAGGGGGAGGGTGGAGTGGTGGGGGAAAGGTATTTTAAACTGTTGAGAATACTAGGCTTCATTGCTGGCTTTGGTAGGAAAATTCCACCTGTCTGGAAGTTGTCCCATTTTGAAAATAGTTTTTGTCTTCAACCAAGTGGAAAAGCTGACACTTCAGAACATTTCATAGACAGGTCTTTAAAAAAAGAAGATAAACCATCCAATAGTGAAATATTTTGTTTCAGTAGTGTGTATACCTAACACAGCAAATAATGTCAACAAAGAAGTAGTTGACATAAAATGAAACAATACTGAATTCAATACTGCATTCAAACTTTGAATTTAAGAAAATGTTTTGTAATGTTGCCAGAATTTGCACGTTCTTGGAGAAATATTTTTACATGAAACAGCATTGTCCATAAACAATACTATTTTTTGTAGCCTCTTCATATAGTTTTCCTTACAACAGCTTTACAACAAAATTAATTTAGCAACTAAATAAAGAATTCTTACCCTCTCTCTTTTCATAGATTTTTTTTTTAAGACCTAGTGAAATGTCTAAATAAGTATATCTGAAGAAATTTTTGTATGTTTTTCATGCTGGAAAGTAATTTGCTCTTTAATTGTCTCATAATTGCAAATCACATTCAGGAGGTAATTTGGAAAAGCAGGTAAATAATAATAGAAAATGTCAAGGAATATTATAAACTGAATAGGTAAAGAATGGTTGCTTATCTCTTAAGTGTTCCCAACTCAGAAATTCGTATAGTTTAATTACAGCTACTTGTATAAGACATGTTATTCTTCCTTCTTGAATGAGTCAGACCGCCATCCAGCATAATGTATGTGAACTGTTGCTTTTAAAATGAGCTTATGAAAATCTCATTTGCATTTTCTTTCATATAAAATACAAATATTCAGGCTTCAAATATCTTTTTTCATAATATTTGTGATAGCAAAGCACAAGGACCTGAGGCAGATGGGATACATATCTGAAGGAATTTCAAATACAATCAAACTGAAACTTATACTGAGATAACAAACATAATTGCAGAAATGTTCCTAGCTTTTCAGCTTAAAATTTTGCATGTCAGTTTCTGTTTGGATGACAAGTTGCTGTCATACAGTCTAGAGAACTTCTAAATGTAGTTTAAAAGAGGTAGCCATCAAAAATCAGACAGTTATTTTGTAGTTTGAGACTGAATTCCTATATTCTGTTTTCCAGAAAAAAGCCTTTGTCCCCATGGTGGACACTGATAGGAGATGTGTGGAAAAGGTTATTCATTCTCTTTCTTAAGTTTCACTCTAAACTTGCATATAGAATGAGAAGACTGGCAGTAGCATCTTATCAGACCCTAATGTTACGCTACATTATAATTCCTTCTCTAACTCTCATAATGTGGTTATTTTGCAGATTCACAAATTGAATCAGCCATTTGCATACTGAAGTCTTGGTGACTAAACAGAGCTCTTTGTTTTCCCTGTAGCTCCAAAGTCAGTGCTATGGATGAGTTCATGTTTTCTTTAAAGGATTGTAGCTTAGCTTTGGCACCCTTTTGATGCACAATTATGTGTAGGATTTGGATATGAACACCTTGCATTTTTATGTTGAGTGATTACCAAATGAAATCCTAGCTCTGACATCATTCATGACAATTTATGCCATAGATTTCAAGAGAGCCAGTGTTGACATCCTTTTCTTGACCCATTGACAAGAAAAATTTCTCTTCCGAGTACAAATCAGATATTGTCCCCTATATTTATGTAATTTTCTTATAGTATTGAAAAACAGAAAGTGAAGTGAATCTTCTTTGTGTCTGTATTTAAAATAATGACCATCAAATGGATTCACAAAACTGAACACTCTGTTGGATTGGAAGGAATCTCCTGAGATCCTGCTGCTCAGAGCAGGATCAATAATGGATGTAAACTAGGTTACTGAAGATATTGTCCATTTGGGTCTTGCAGACATCCAAGATGGAGTTTGCGTTATATCCTCACAGTGATTTCTCTGTTCCTCTTACACAGGCTTGGAATTTCCCCTGTTTTAATTTATGACTCTTGTCTCTTCTTTTCCTAATGTGCACAAAACATAGTCTAAAAATGCATAAGTTCCTTATCACCAACTAATACACTGACTGGATGTGTAAGACAACCTTCCTGTTTTGAGTTTGAGTGACAAACGTTGAAATAGTTGTACAGGGAGCATCTATTCTTATTGTCTAGTCACTGTGCTAAAGCTTTCTCTTTATGCTATGGTAAGCCAAAATATCCAAAATAATAAAGTTGGTGTGGTGAGGAGCAGAATTTAGAACAGGAAATACCACAAACTGAAGCTGAACCAGAATAACTAGTCAGTCTTCAACAGTTGCTGGGACTCAAAGCCTTTTAATTCTAGATATTGACAGGAGAAATGAGAAGGAGAAAACAAAAATCTTTAGGTTTCAAGTCTTTATAAAACCTCTTGCAAGACTTCTTAGGGTTTGTAAAACTCTGCTGAAGATTAGATAGGATTTGTTAAACAAGGATCTTTGCTTTTTATTTTCAGTCACTACGTGAAAATATTTGTAACTTTCATATCCTGTCAGATAAAAAAATGGGCACATTTATTTATTGAAAGGAACACTGAGTGTTTGGATCACTTGCTTTAGGATCACCTGCTTTCCATGGAGTTGATGAAGGAAAGTAGACCTGTTATCTCTCTAGCTCAGTGGCTTACCTCTCTTCAGATAAGACTGCATGGAGGGTTGTAAGCAAGAGAACCCAACCTTTTTCATCCTTCAGAGTTTAAAGTAAATGTTATCTCAGAACTTCTCGTGCTCTTTGTCAGATTCAGTATGAAATGTAAGTTTTATTTCTGAAATAACACAGAATCATGCCAGTGTAGGAGGTTCTTTGACATCTTTATCTGGTCCCAAAATAATATTGCCTACAATGTGTTCTGATTTATGATACAGAAAGTGTCATAAATCAACATACAAGATGCTGGTTGAAATGGAACATTTTTGTCTGAAGATGTCAGATTGTACTGTATTGATTTTTTGATTTTTTTGAGGTGTGTGTGTGCGTTGCCTGAGACAATTTTCAGTTTGTTTTACATGGAATGGATGTGAATTATAACACATATGAATACCTATTCAGTGGAGGTTATTCCCTTATATTTTGCCTTCACAGTTACTGATGCTTCATCACTTCAACTGCTCAGAAGATCACTGAAATAATATTGATAATGGTCATTCATTTTTTTCCCCATTCTCTTTTTCAAATGAAATGGCTGCAATGTTCGTGCTCAGCTATTTCTGGAGTCATATTGAAGACGCTAAAATTAGGAATATTTTAATCACTACTGTGTTTGATGGTTTTGAGTGGTTAACACATGGAGTTAGAAAGAAACCTTTTATGATTATGATTTTGCTTGTCTCACTGCCCTCATGTTTTTCTTGTAATGTATTTATACATCACTCAGCCTGAAATTCTTCAGACTTAGATCTTAACTATGAGCTTTGGATGTGTTAATATATGCACCTGTCACTGTACCAGCATGTCTAGCCTTTATAGATACACGAGTGATCTAATGGTGGCTCACAGCTTTGCCTGTGTGGAAAGTCAGTCATCTTTACGACATGTCTGAATAACAGTGGAATTATATTTTGATCTGAGAAGAGATTTCTATCTAATTTCCTGTAACTCAAGTGAAAAAATGTCTGGGGCTGAATGCAGAAATCAGCATCTTTAATGCCACTGACGCAAAACGAGGGTCACATTTGTTTACAGAGCAAAGGCTCAGTTAAATAATAGAGAAGGATTTCAATTTCATTGTCATTTAATATGTTTTTTTCTTTTTACTTTGAAGACAACCAATCTTCAAGAAAACAATAAAAGGAAAAGCTCTCTCTATACTTGCATGTATATTCATAAGCAGGCCTAAATAATTTAGCAAGAGCTTAATCCTTTTCATTTTTAAATACATTACATTAATCCATTTATATGAGATCATTATATCTAGCTCTTCTGTGAGGCAGAACTTCAGTACCTAACAGTTTTTTCAGTTAAAAAAAAAAAAAGTAAAATTAAGTGACAAACTTCCACGAATAACAGCAAATGCAAGGTTTGTTCCCACTTCAGTTTGCATGTTGTTAGCTTTTACCACCGTCAGTCACAGATGATTAATGTCATTCTACAACCTGATCCAAGTTCAGCTTCAGTTATGACAGTTACTCAGTAATGCCGAGAGCTCAGGTTCTACTTCCTGTGCTTTGACCTCTGGTCAGTCCCAGGCACCTCGTTCTCTTGCTGACTTTTCCCTTCACTCAGACTGTTAAGAAAACACCTAATTCGAATGCAGGAGCCTATCTATGTGCTTCCACAGCATCCTCCTAGAGAAACTGGCTGTCTATGGCTTGGACAGATGTACTCTCTTTTGGGTGGAAAATTGTCTGAATGTCTGGGCCTAGAGTGTGGTGTGAAATGGAGTTAAATCCAGTTGTTGATTGGTCAACAGTATGTCACCAGGGCTTGGTGTTGCAGTCTGTTCTGTTTAATATCTTTATCAATGATGTGGATGAGGGGATCGAGTGCACCCCTAGTCAGTTTGCAGATGACACCAAGCTGGGCAGGAGCATAGATCTGCTTGAGGGCAGGAAGGCTCTTCAGAGGGCCCTGGGCAGGCTGGAGCCATGGGCTGAGGGCAATGGGATGAGATTCAACAAGGCCAAGGGCCGGGTCCTGCCCTTGGGCTGCACCAACCCCAGGCACCGCTCCAGGCTGGGGCAGAGGGGCTGGAAAGCTGCTGGACGGAAAGGGCCTGGGGGTGTTAATTGACAGTGGCTGAACAGGAGGCAGCAGTGTGCCCAGGTGGCCAAGAAGGCCAAGGGCATCCTGGCTTGTGTCAGCACTGGTGTGGCAGCAGTACCAGGGCAGGTATTGATCCCCCTGTGCTGGGCCCTGGTGAGGCTGCAGCTCGAGTGCTGTGTTCAGTGTTGGGCCCCTCACTGCCAGAGGGACACTGAGGGGCTGGAGCATGTTCAGAGCCAGGCAGTGGAGCTGGGGAAGGGGCTGGAGCACAAGTCTGATGGGAAGCAGCTGAGAGAGCTGGGGATGTTCAGCTTGGAGAAGAGGAGGCTGAGAGGACACATGATCACTCTCTGCAACTCCCTGATAGGAGGTTGTAGTGAGGTGAGGGTTGTTCTCCCAAGTAATGAACATGCTTCAAATTGTGCTAGGAGAGGTTTAGATTGGAGCTGAGGAAGAACTTTTTCCCTGAGAGGGTTGTCAGCCCCTGTGCCAGGCTGCCCAGGGAGGTGGGGGAGTCCCCATCCCTGGAGCTACTGCAAAGCTGTGGAGCTGAGGTGTTGAGGGCCGTGGGCTAGTGGTGGGCTTGGCAGTGTAAGAGGAAGAGTTGGATTTGATGAGTTTAAAGGTCTTTTCTAATCAAAGTGATTCTATGATGCAACTCTTGATTCAGGGCCCTCATTGCAGATATCTATTCCTAGATAACATATAAGATGGCATTTCTAATTGTAAAGAGTCCATCACAGGAAACTCCTCCTAAATCCTTTCCAAAGAAGTCTCTTAGGACCCAAGTTTGCCCTTTGCAGATCAGATTTTCTGTGTTCCCACAACGCATTATTAAGTGAAGCATTCCTTACAACAGGCTGCCATAGGTGCTTAAACATTTGCATAGTGTCAAAATGGAAAAGATTCACGATGATGTTACTAACTACAGGGAAAACACTTTGAGTTTAGGACATCTCTAAGCCACAAACCCCTGGAGCTGGGAAAGTATATCAGAACATTCCCACTGTGAGACCTCTTCTAGACAGGCACTTGCTTATGGCCATCTCTCCTG
Organism: Colius striatus; assembly: GCF_028858725.1. Classification (NCBI taxonomy): domain Eukaryota; kingdom Metazoa; phylum Chordata; class Aves; order Coliiformes; family Coliidae; genus Colius; species Colius striatus. The sequence continues at coordinate 8,574,189 of NC_084764.1, forward strand.
GCAGGATGCCAGGCTTGATAAACTTTTATGCTGATCTACTACAGCCACTTCTCCAAAGTGTGAGGACTGCAACATTTTGAATGGATGCCACAGACACAAACCAATAAATCTTTCCCTAACAGAAGGTTAGCTTTGCTTTTTGTAGTCAGTGACAGCTTTGCTGAAGCCAATGAGCCACAGGGGACATTTCATCGAAAGTGATTCCAGGTCTGACATTGTTGAAGGTACTTGTTATCTGAGTGTGACTAATCTATGAGGAAAGGAGTGAGTGTATAGTGGTGCTGATTTCTACAATACTGAAGGTATAAATGAAGACATATTGAAAATTAATTAAATGTAATTAATAACAAAGGGGTCACAGTTGGCTGCTGCTCATATAGCTGAATAAAACTGCTGTAAGGCTGCAGGCTGTTCTTAAGAGCTTTATAAAGAACAATTGATTCTCAAGCACTTTTTATTTTCTTAGTCACATGAAGAGAAAAGTTTGGCAATTGATAAAGTTTCTGGGATTTATCTTGTCTCTTACAACAATGGCAAAATATGAAAGGAGACCGAGTGGGATATGGGAAAATACTCACCTGTGAAGACATCTGTCTCATGATAAGTGAATTAACTTGTACTTAAATTCACCGCATCAGCTCAATTTCTATAGCTCCTTTCATCCGAATGTGTATTTCCTAAGGGCCATTAAGGTTTACTTAATGGATATATAAACTATGTACAGAAAATAGTGGCATTTCTTTAACAGTACAGTGCAACTCTATCTAAATCTGCATAGCAGGAGTGACTTATAAATATTCATTGTTCACATGTAGATAAAAATCTACTGAAACAAGCACTGTCTGTATGCATGTTCTTTGCAGCAAAATATGGAGTTACATCAGCAGCTCATTCCTGCCCACAGTCCTAAAAGCAGCACAAAAGTGTGAGCTGATGAGAGTACAGGTGCTACTGATGCAAAATTTAAGGAAAGATTAGAAGATTCCCAAATGACTGAGAAAACAATTACGAAAACCATCAGCCTGCATGCTTAAGGACATTTAAATTGCCACCAAATAGCTCAAGAAAGATTTACACGTTACATTACAAGGCTACTCCAGTTGCATTTTCCTCTGCTTTCCACTGAAGCACTGGATAAAGGACAAGCTGCCTGCCAGAACAGGCAAATAATTTATTTCAGAGGCATTTGCTTACAGAATGAATTTATTCTATTTACATGAGGTATTCTGGGGGACTGGTGTTTTCTAAGTTGGTTGGTCTTTATGTATACCAACCTGATAAACAATTGTAAAAATGCACAGAAATATAATCTGAAATTCTCCCTGGTAGCTGATTATGCTGCATGTGTTATTAAATCTCTTTGCAGGTTGTTTCCAGCATTGGTGTAGTTACATGTGTCATAAAAAGACCCTGCAGGGCTGGTTATCCATGCAACAAATGCCATGGCAGTATCTGCTATGAAAAAAAAATAAAAGGTTTTACCCACTTGACAATGTAACTGCAACAGGGAAATGGAAGAGCAAGAAGTAGACTCAGGAATGACAATTTTGTTTCCTATTTCATCCTTTCTATAACTGCTAGCATTGTCACAGTTGGTGGTCCTAAAAATTAAGATTTTTTTTGTGTGCTAAATTTGAAAGGATGAAAACATTCTATTTAATTCTGCCACGGAAAAACGCAGCTCAAAATTTAACATTGTTATTAAATCCTTTAAAAAAAATCCTATTTCTTCAAAGATGATTGTGAAGGATAAAGTGTTTTCGTACAATTCTAAGCTTAACACTATTTGGAGCAGTTGTATGAACACTGTCATAATGACATTTGTTTTGCTTGTGGGGTTTAGCTGGAGAAAAAGGTTACATTTGTTGGATGCTTTATAGTAACAAATAAGTATTACTGATATTTATATTTCACTAATTGCTCTTGATTGGGGGCTAACCCTTTTACAGTAGAGATTGTGTGCTGAAAGATAGGCAACACTGGTCCATTTGAAGACACTGCTTACAACCAAAAACTGTTAAAGCAATGTGTCGGTTAAACTCTTCATATTTTTTCCAAGGACTGAGATGAAAAGCTCTAAAGAGACTAGAGATTCTTTGCTTTTGGTGAACATCAGGTATTCTCCAGACTGATGGATTTTGGATCCCTAGAGAGTCATGTTGTGTTAAAAGAAAGTCTTTGAACTTGAGCCAGCGAGGTGTTGCCTTTTCTCAAAAGGTGAAAATCATCCTTGGCCTTGAAGGCCAGGGACAATGATCCTCTGGGAAAAGTACCTTTCGTTCTGTAATTTAGTACAGTATTTGATGCCTTTTTCTTTTTTCTCCTGAAGAGTTGGTATTACATTACTTGTAATACACAAACACATTCCAAAATCTTAAATTTCATACAATTAAAAACTGTGAAATAATTGATTTCTTTAAAGATGAAGAATAATGAGTTTTAGGGCAATTCTATGGACATAGTTTAAGTTAGAAGCATTGAGATGGAAGCAACTAATTCTTTTCAGTATTATTTCATCACTTCTTTCCAACTGGAACCAGATGTCAATAAAAATGAAAGCTGTTTCAATTTTTAAACCCTCAGAGGTTGTTTGCTTATTATCTGCATCAAATCTGTTCCAATGGGTTAAATTCTGCCACTCTATTTTTCTCCAGTGCTAGTTGCATCTAAGTATTACTAAAGTATCATAACATGGTGTTTAGTCAGACATAGGAGGTTGAAGATGAGCAGCTAAACTTGGCCGATACAGCAGCACATATACTGTCTTTTGGAAATTCTTTCCAAATTGAGCTTACAGAGCATCAGCTGTAAGGTTTGTCCATATCATGGCTTTCAGGTCAACCTTTGGCATGACTGAACTTGAGCAGAAACAAATTTGGATCAACTGTATGAGTTGCCTTTTGGGCCTCTTTAAAAAGATTTTTCCAGCATGTACACACTATTACCCCATCAACCTCACCAAACCCCTTATAAGAACGAAGAGCTCCTTGAACACCCACATGGATGACATGCTGCTTGGTTCCTGCTCTCAGGCTGCATGAGATCTGCAACACAATAAGGAAAGCCCTTTATGGCTTTCTGTGGTGAAGCTATTGATTCCAGGAGGTGGAAATGTACAGATGAGTGGCTGTAGCTCCTGACTGTAGTTTTTCTGAGGCCCACTTGAAAGCGAACTGAGCCGCTGCTGTGGTGCTCCTGTAGGAGAGAAACAAAAGCCATTGGTGGGATCTCATGAATTCTGTACACCTGGTATTCCTAATAATGAATACAGGCTCTAGGAAGGTAAAGTACAGTTTTCACTATGTGGTTGGTGCTTCTTCTCCATAGATTATGCACTCAAACCTGCTCTATACCCTTTTAAACAAAGACTTAGATTGCTCTTTTTCTCTGGTAACCCATCCTGGTGAAAGAATTTATCCAGGAAAAGATTCAGATGATTTCATCTGACACATGCTCATTGAGCAGATTAGCATAGGATATATTTTAGTACTTAAAGATATGAGAATGTGGGGAGAGATGCAAACCAGTGTGGTACTGTGGGGTGCTAGGCTCATCCTGCTCTATCCTGCTTTTTCACCATGAAAAATAATGGTGAAATGAACTACTTAGAAAGCACTGTAAGAGGATAGCTCACCATTTGGATAACAAGTAGACTGCCAAAGCCAGAAGTTGCTCTGTTTGCTTGTTTGTTTTAGATATTACTAGAAAATATGTTTGTTCCTTATGATCTCTGATGATCCAGAGTAACTGAAGCTAAAGGAGCCACATGATGCACACCAGCATCTCTGGAAGGGAACGGAATACACACCTGTTCTGTGGTGTATTTGTGGTTTTATCTGGATGAGATCTCACATCTCGTGCCTCATAATTCTGTGTGCTGTGGATATCTCTGTCCCTCTTACAGGTACCCTCTGAATGACAGAAGCAGAGCTATGTGTAATAACATTAAGAATACTAAGGCAGCAATATTTTATGAGCATTGTTGACTCTGTAACTGCATCAGAGATGGAAGGTACTGCCTATTGGGTCTTCTATGACTGTTTATTGACCTGGCATTTTGAGAGGCTATGGGCCTCTCTCATATGGGCCTTTTATGACTAGAATGGCCACAGCTACTTTCCAGTCTCCAGTGAAACTGTCACTGATGGTTTGCTTTGCAAGTCTGGGAACATCTCTCCTTTGAATGCTAAAGAGCTGAAAGCCTTATGAAATGAGGTGAGATACTGCACACTGTCTGAAAATCATGCTGACAAAGAAATTTTGCAGAGAAAGTCTAAAGAATTTGAGACTCCTGGTATCCAAAGGATGGAACTCTTCACAGTCTAGACAGTCTATTGTAGTGATTTTTCTTTCTCTTTTTTTTTTTTTCTCTTTTCCCCAGAAATGCTTTTGTTCTAAGCAAAAAATATTTCACTTAGGGCAGGGACAATTCAGCCTTTGATTACTGTCCTGAAGGGAACATGTTTGCAGGGCACAGATTTAATCAGACCTGCTGAGCTAGATAAGAACTGGTGTCATGGGACTATAATGCAGCTACTTGCCTAAGAAAGGAAGGATCTTTGTGATTAAACCCCCAGATACAAGTGCTAATTAGAAACTGAAGAAACAGACTCCATCAAAAAATTAGATGAGGTTTTTTAGAGGGACTAGGAGGGAGATAAATCTGTGTTTTGCCTGCTAACTGCCTGATATTTTCAAGAACATTTTTCTTCAACTTAGAAGAGGATGTGTATTTTTCTCTATTCTCTTTTTTAGAAGCTTATTTCACCATGTAAAAAGTTAGTCATGCTCATCTGGATGTTGGGAAGATAATAGGTGTTACCTTATGTGACAATTGCCTTTTATCAGTGTGAGGTCTTGAATTTGCTTGAAGAATAGCAGGAGTTCTGGAAAGGAATGGGGAGACAATTTACCTTTCAGGGGTCCCTGGAGTGAACCTTGCTGGAAACATTAAGAGTATCTGACTTTTCAGGCTGTGCAGTGTCATGTGCATGTATGTGTTAAAGTTTTGCCAAGAGACCAGATACGGAAACAATAATTTCTTCAGGTGTTCAGATGAGTATTACCTGGTTATCAAAAATGGAACATTTTCTTTAGTTTAGAAGGTTCAGGATGTCTTGATACCTAAAGAAGCATTAAAAAAGATGACAAATTTTCTGTTTCAGCCATCTGACCTCAAGTCTTCAGGTCACACTGAATGTGCATATGATGGCTTTAATCTTGTCACAGGTCAGGATTTGAATGCATTAACTTAGATGTATTTAGGAAAACTTCTGTGGAGAGTACAAGGTTTGTGGCTTTTTAAAGAAAATCTTGTCAGGTTCTGATTGCTGAAACAAATATTGCATCACTTATTATGTGTGGCATAATCTTTTGTCCTTATTCAGGGAGTGAGGAAGGAACAGTGCAAATTTTGCCATGGTATTTCATATTTACAGTTAAATCATGGCATAGAGAAAATACAGAATGTAGTTACATTAAAAAACATTATATAGGAGACGTATTTACCTTGAAAAATTAAAATTAAGAGCATTTTATTTCTCTTGAACATTAAAGGAATGCAGTAATTACAATCCTGGAATCATGAACATACTCTTCCTTTTCTCATCAGAACTGCTAAATAGCTAAGGGAACACCCCTAAATAATTATCATGGAAGCTCTGGCACAGATCCCACTATTTGCTGAGAGAGACTTGGGGCATTTAAAACCAAAAAATGCTTGGGAAAGGGATTAGAAGAATAATAACTTGAAGTATACTGGGCCTGGGAGGAAGTAAAGGAGTGCTATTGAAGACTAATGGATTTGAAAGGAAGAAAATATGAAAGTAATGGATATTATGATTTGAGTGAGGTAAAGAAAGACTGTAGACTAAGAGGTTCATATACGTGATGCAAGAGAATTCTAGCTTGAGAAGAGACAGAGAAAAAATTTGGGAGATACTGTTGAGGTAAAATGGATGAAAGACCATGAATGAAGCTCTACACAACCCAGCATAGTACACTGACTGTTCAGTACTCACAGCAATTAATTGCTGCTAGTAGCCTTAAAATCCTTATTTCATGTCCATGTGGTACATATATGCCAAGTCCTTAGTTCTGTGCATACTTGACCAAAGTTATGGTATTTTCCATCCTGCTAAGCACAATTAGATATGAAAAATGCAAATGTAGGAATTTTATGCCCATGACCTGAATTTTTATTCAAACCTATACTTTCCTCCCTCTTTACAGTACACACTAGATTTTATATGCAAATACTGAAAATGGTGTAGCTTCTTTCCCCCTCTGGTGGGAATGAGCAGAACTGCAGAAGCCACAAGCATTTTGTAGCAGATACTCATCATCTCAACCGTCCTCGAAATACACCTTTTATTTCCTCTTCTGAGCTTCTCATGCATTTTGTTTTGTCACCTGTGCTTATTTCTCATACACAGTGTTATAAAGTTGCTCTGAAAACTAATAACACCAAATAAAAGGAGGCCTATGCTCTGTAACAAGGATAGAACAGTTGTTATTTCTATTAAGTTATTCTAATGACCCACAGAAAGCAGTAAAAAACTCTTTCTCTTCCAACTCATAAATTCCATGGGAAATGTTACTGATGTTTTCATTGCAACAAAACAAGTCAGCAGCAAGGTCAAGCTGAGAATGGGGCAGGGACAAGAGGGAGCAGGGATGTTGCCCTCCTGTCTGGTTTCTTTGATCGCCAGTGCTTTCCTTTTGAGAGCAGTCCACAGGGTATTCACCTCGTATTAAGACATAAAGGTAAGATATCACTGCCCTAAGATTAAGCAAGGATCATTTTCCCAGCTATCTGGCTTTCAACAAGAAGAGCACAGAGTAAGCTCTTGCCACACTCCAGATCCTTGAGTTGAGCCCCAAATCCTTGCCCTGAGCCGCAGAGGGAGCTCCTTCTCAATTGTGAGCTGTTTTGTAACATTCAGGCACTTTTCAATCTCAGCAAAACAAGACAGGAGATCAAACAAACCAGTGTTTCTGTAATAAGACGGTACACAATTTAGATAGCCACCTCAGGTGGCTGTAGGTACTTCAGACAGACAAATTGGACACTGTATGTCCTCATGAGTCCTGATAACATCATTCTTGATGTATCAATAGGTTGTATTTTTATAATCTCCAGCCATAAGATGACATCCCTGACTTTAACCTTTAAAAAGATTCAGGTAGGAAAGTATGCATTTGGCTTTAATAAGTGCACATATGGATCCATTTAAAAAAATACAGCAAAACTTGTACCTCTTTTTGAAACTTATAAAGGGGAAAAACCCCAACAACAAGAGAAATGTAATGACTGTGTTGTCCAATGTTTTGCCAAATGATGGGAGGCAGCAGAAAGGACACAGATACCAATGAAAGGATTAATTTCACTTTACTGTCTAATTCTAAATGTTAGAGAAAAATAGAATAAAGGAAAATAAGATAAAACATTCAATTACAGCAATAAACTTATGACATTCTTATCCCTGAATGGCAAAAGGCATAAGCAAGGTAATACACCTAATCATTACTACAGGGAAATAGAGATAGGGATTAAGAAAGATAAATCACCAGTTGCCCTATTGATACGTTACCATCATCCAGATCCACATTGCTGAGGAGCCCCTGTTGCAGTGAGTATTTGGAGGGCCTGTGCTGGTAATTGGGAGCTCCTGCTCAGTGCATCCACTTGTAGGTGAGGTCTCTAAAGTTGCCGCAAGAGTGTCCAGCTTTATATGTTATTGAATAAACAATACATAACCTCATGGGTGGAAAATCTGGCATTATCCTCCCTTGAGGTGCCACCTGAAACTTGATCAAGGCTTCAGGAGGAGCCAAGAGAGTTTCCTTATCTTCTGGGTTTTTCACTTCCTGTAACTTTCAGTCAAGCCTGACCATCTTTCCCAGCTCTGAACACCAGCCCCCTACACACAGGAACAGATATATCAAAAGAAAACATTAATATATTTTCATAGATATTTTAGCTGTGTCCTTCACTAATACTTAGAGACTTTATTCTCATCAACAATTATATTTTGTCTAAGATAGGTCTTTTGCTAATACACATATTTCATTACTGTCAGTAAAGAAACTATTTTCTGTAAAGATGTAGCAAGTGCAATTATGCAGGGCCCATCTGGAAGCCAACTATTACCCAAGGCCTGTTACCCAGGCCTTGGTGTATCAATGACCCAACTAAAGAACTGTCAGAAAAGAACAGATAAGGATCTGTTCTTCTGTGACAACCAAGATTTATAAAGAATTAGGATGTAGACTGAGTAACACTTGTTCAGATGGAGACTATATAAAATAATAGCACAATGATAGCACTTGGTTTTGCATATCATCTTTTACAGGACCCATATTCCTTAATAGTTTAAAATGATAAGTAATACAAGGAAAACATTTGTATGCAAAGTGAATTTTCAGTTACTGTGTTATGTAGAGGTTATGCTGCAATTAATGTCTTCCTCAAGAATGAATTTTCAAAGTACTTCAGCTTGCCTGTTAATCTTATGTGATACTAAAGTTAAAATTTCATCTTTTCTTTCTGAAAACTAGACCAGAGCCTCTACAATGAATAATGCTCCATGGATGCCTTAAATGCATTGTCTCTGACACTGATTTTCACAAGTCTACAAAGTTACAAAAACCCAAACCCACTCCACCACCCAAACTAAAACCTTATGTCTTCTATACTAATATTACAATGTTCCAAACTAATGACAGCACACAGAGAAAAGAAATAGAGACTGTTGTTAAATGTCAACAGTGTTTCCCTCTGTCTTTGCCTATCTGTGTAGTGCTCTGCAATCTTATCTGCTCTTATAATTATTTAAAACTGATCTTAAAAATGGAGGTAGTGGCTTAAAAAAACCCCAAACATAAAGCTTTTCTTTTTTTTTTGAAAGAGGACAACTAGTAAAAAATTATTGCAGAAAAAACATCGTAGAATTTATAATGACATTGTGTTTTCAGGGAAGTAGCAGTAGCAATAGGCACTAAGATATAAAAAATGTTAAGTGACATTAAGATATAGTTAAAAAGATACACAATTATTAGAAGGTAAAAGAGAATGATATGTCAGGAAGTGTTTTGTAAAAGTAACGTCAGAAGCTCTGAATAACAGGAAAAGCTACTTAAGGCAAGTCAATGATGAACAGTAAGTAGTGAGGAGAAATTCTAGCAGATAGAATTAAGTAATAGTGAAAACTTAGTTTCTCCTTCAGCATTGGAATAGGCCCAGATTTGTCACTCAGTCAAGAGACTACACAAGAACTGGGAAGTTTTAAGAGCTAGAAAAAACCCTGCCTTCTAGGTAGATTTAATGAACGATAAATCGAGTTGGACACAGGTTTAGTGCTCTTGAAAACTGAAAACCCAAGAGCTTTGTGGCATCTTCACATGTACACAGACAAAAAGCTTATACAAGAATACTGAGAATATCTGTCCTCATCTGTATGATAAGCTGCACATAAAAGGAGATTTTTGATGCTCTTTGATGCTGTGAGTACTAGTCATTGGATGAGACAAACAGAAAATGCAGCAGAGAGCCATGGAGAGAGTAAGAGAAGGGATGGTAATCAGACCCAGAGAAGGTCAAGTGGGAAATAAAAGAATTTCTGAATGCTTCTGATTTGAAATAGAGAGCAAATAAATTGCCTCTTGTTGTTTCCTTCTGTGATCAGGTTTAGGTCTCTTCAAACAAACAGGACTGCATCAATGAAATATGCATTGCTAAATAGATGTCTTCTTCAAAGGAAAATAGCCACAAAATCTGAATTGTTACTGTTTTGTCTATCAAACACTACCAATATTTTTCTCAGTGTGCAATAGAATTCATGTAGTTTCTTTTTTTTAATGCAGCTATCATATCAAGAGCTTAGGCTCGTAATAGGAATAGTCACCATGGAGAGTATACGGGGCTTTGGGATTTTTAAGTAGTAGTTTCTCCAGGATTCAAAATAAATAAATAAAAATTCCTAACTGCAGATATGCCACAGACAGAGATAAAATTCTGAGGGCAGCTGGAAAGTCATGTAGGCAGTCAGGAATGCTGCCCTAATCCAAATGCAACAAAATAGTTATGGCTGTGCAGCCACACAGATATTTCTACTTCAAGCAATACCCCAACACATGTGAGTTGCAAGTGCAGAGGCATTTGCAAGGAAGGAGACGAGCTACAGATTCCACAGGTGTACCCTAAGTAGTTGTGACTCCCTACAGTTCTGAGTCCTGAGAGCATGTTGAGTGGTGATCCATGACAGGAACACAAATCTTATGAGGAGCAGCAGAGAGAGCTGGGAATATTTAGCCTGTAGAAGAGGAGGATGAAGAGAGACATGATCACTCCTTACAACTGTCTGAAAGGAGATAGTAGTGAGGTGGTAGTTGATCTCGCTGGTAGTGAATGAGAAGATAAAAGGAAATGGGCTCAAACCAGGGGAGGTTTAGATTGGAGCTGAGGAAGAGCTTTTCCCCTGAGAGGGTTGTCAGACATTGTTCCAGGCTGCCTGGGAGGTGGTGGAGTCCCCATCCCTGGTGATATTTGAAAGATGCGTAGATGAGGTGCTGAAGGATATGGTTTAGTTTAGTGATAGTCTTGACAGTATGAGGTAACTGGTTGGACTCGATGATCTCAAAGCTCTTTTCCAATTGCAATGATTCTATGATTCTATGACTCTAAGATGGCCTGGAAATGACTAAGAAGCCCTGAAATAATAGGGAGTGAGGTATAATTTAAGACAACAAAATAAACAGTAAGAAACACCTCCTAGTCCTAGATGCAGAAAGAATCCCACACTTCTGTATGCTCCTGTGAACGCCATTCATCACTGACAGCTCTGCCTTCAGCATCGAGCACATTTGCTGTGGTACTGATGGACACTTTAGCTGCGGAAGCTGAGAAATCAATGCTGGCTGTAAAATTATCCAAGCTGAGTTAATGTTTGGGCTCTTAGCCCAAGCTAAGCTGCCTGCTGCTAGGCCTGCTTCTTGCAGAAGCCAGTTTATACAAATTATTTACTATCACCAGCAGATTTTGTCTCCTCACTTCCTCTATTTAACTCACTTTAGAGTAGCTTGGAGATGCCTACACAGACTACAAGCACAGTTATGTATATGTGGGAAATATATCCCAGGTCAAAAGTGATTACTTTCACTGTTGGAACAATTTCAGTGTCCTTTTTGTATGGGATGGGTTGAAGATTGTGGTTCTTGCCTCTCCAATGAGTGTGCTGAGGACCAGGGCCCTGAGGTTTTAATTGCGCTGACCACCTCCTCTGCAACCCCTAGTCTCTGTATCATTAAAATATTGGGTTTAAATGTCTTATATATATATATATATAAATTATTCCTGGTGTATTATCAGTGTGACAGTTTTGCTACTGCAAATACTGTATAGTGAAAGTCCCAAGAATGACTGTTTTGGGAATTGTATGTCTCAGGTTGCTTCTTACCATGTGAGGCAGTATGTTTTTCCCCTAATATTTTCCCAGTATTTCCTAATTATGATAACAAATATGAGCTAGCTAAATATGTACTATATAAGTAAATATTTGAATTGTCATGAACAATGCAAAGCAAACTGTCAAGCTATCAAAATGTTTGGTGTGTAAAAAACCAAACATAGTCGCTGTATTTCCTCTGTGATTTAATGCTGACATAAGCAGAGAAAGCAATAGATTCCAGTCTTGGGCTTGCTTTTTAAAAATATATATATTTTCTTCTGTTATGTGAGTTCATTCTTTGATATATAGCATGGGACATCAATAACAAAGTAAGGGAAGGCAAAGAAATTTATAACATTTTTTTGTTTAAATGTCATCTGTCAACTGAAGGATCACAAAACACTTCAACAAAAAGTATTGTCTACTGAACACACACTGAAGCTGCTGGGAGACCATAGAAGTTATACACACCAACTTGATAATACTGGGGATAGAACTGAAAATTATTTTAGCCCTAAGTAATGTATCCCAGGCACATGTTACCACTCCTTAACGATTTCTAGGTACTGAGCAGAAGTCAGTAATTACTTCTGATATTGGAAGAGTATTGAGAGCACTAAATGTGTAGAATAGAATGAAGTCAAATTGTTGTTAGTCTTCTTGTTTCATGTTTCATGTGTATATTCATACATTCGGAAGACTGAGCGAGAAAGCAAAATAAAGAACACGATAGAGATATCAGAGACTTCACGTTTTCCACTAAATGAAACTCATTATTTTTTATTGACCCACTTGAAGAACAAAAATCATTGTTCCTCTTGGAGAAACTACATTTGATAATTTAAGACAATATAAATGGAAATATCTGTGAAACATTAAGTACAGGCTGAAAAAGAATGCCTTCTACTCAGCATCCTGTCAGTTATCTGGTTCAGTGGTAAAGTAAGTTTGAAATAATGGCTCTCAGAAACATTTTATTTGATTTACAGTGATTTCTTTCCCTTTTCAACTCTTTGAAAACCAGTAACGTATTCATAGAGTTTAACACCCCACAGCTCAAAACAGTTCCAAGCACTCAGTGAAAATCTTTGTCTATAAAATATGGATGTCTTTCTACAAATCATTACATCCATGAGTAACTTTATGTACATGAGTTATTCCAGGGATTTACTGGGACTGTTTACATCACTTCCTTTAATCATTTGAACAGTGTGTACATTAAAGGTGCACAGATAACTTTACATGTCAACGTAAGGCAAATGTTTAAGTCAGAATACCTCATCAAATTAACAGAGTAGTGGTAGCAGGGTATTTCAAATTCACCTGTACTTTTCATAAATGAATTCTGACTTTAGAAAATCAAACCCACAATACTGGTTACAATCACAATAGAATTTGTGCAGCCAGTAGAAATGAGCACTGAGGAGGAATAATGGAGAAATGTATCTTGAAGTTATCAAGGTTTGTTAAACAGAGTATATCGCATTCAATACCAAAAGTGTTAGGGGGTGTAACACCTTTGGAAATCAATTCTGTAGTGCCAGGACTATGAAGACTAAGGACAACTGGAAGTGACATGCAGGAGTTGCTTAGGAAGAGAAGAGAGAATTATTTAGTAATGCACTTGGCTTTGAGAGGTGGTTCACTGAGTTGTTGCTGTAAACTCTGGAGCATACAGAGCTGGTGCAGCTGAACTATGACTGTGACTGGGAGTGATAGATGCTGGAGCTCTTTGCACCACTGAAAGATAATTAGGGGAAGTGACAGGGTTGGAGGGAAGAACGCTGAAATCTTTTGTGAGCATAAAGAAGATGAAAACCCATTTGTAGGAGGAATAGAGGGACTTCTGTTTCCTGTAAGTAAGGAGGGAGTTGAAAGAGCTCTGATGAAGGTGAGATCTTAGTGGCAGAAGGTGGGGATAACCCAAAAGATGGCAGTTTGTCAAACTTGGGCCTGCTGCCTTGTTAAAGACCTTGCCATTTGCAAATGAAGAGCTTCCAACCTGGGAGCACTATAGAGACAAAAATATCATTCCTGTCTGGAAAGGTGGATGTTTCAGTGTCGTGGAAGACATCGGCAAAAACTGAAGCATAAGGCTGAATGGTGTGATCTTCTTTAAGATGTCTTGAAGTTTAGATTAAGTTAACCACAACAGTTTAGTGATAACAATGAAGAAGATGATAATGTAGATTGGAGTATGGAATACCAAAAGCAAACACAGAACCCAAGAATAGCTGTGCTTGGTCAGACCAAAGGATCCTTCTAATCCAATATTGTGCTTCTGATGAGTGAAGATTGGGACAGGGCTGCTGGCAGGTATAAGAGAGCCTCGAGATGACTGTTTGCTATTGCAGCATTAAATGAAGTTGCATTCAATCCTGAAGAAGAAAGTTTTTTTATGCGAGTGGCCCGGCTTTACTGATACATGTGTATTTTCTTCACTCACATAAAGAAAGTGTACTTACACTTACACTTCACAAGCCCACATATGTCTTACCTGGGCACTGTCATCTGTCTGATAACAACTGTTCTTTGTACTTGGATTCTTGAAAGAGTGGGCTGTAGGTCAAACGCCTTATACTTCTTAGGTGTTTATATCTTATTAATTTCATTGAGAGTTAGGCAAATTAGAAGGTACATGCCTGAAAACTTTTGATAAGGTTGGCCTTTGTCTCTGCAAACTGATGCTATGCTACTGATAGCATTGCAACAGAGTGAAGCTATAATGTGGATGGTTTTGTACAAAAGCAAGGTACTAGACCTTAGAAAATCCAAACTTTTTTCTTCAATGCCCAGCAAAGTACTTGGTGACTTGGTTAAGTTACTCAAGCTCATCAGTACTGGTCCCAGTACTTCACTAGCCATTTTCAGCTACCAGTATCTGTATCTTGTCAAGGTAAATATTTTCAAGATGTTTACAGAAATACAGGACTAGATAAGTAAAAATACAGGGGTGAAAAATAGATGCAGAAAGTACCATATTTCATATAATTTCAGTTGTTTTCCATAGAGTGTACATGTATACTCTTCTTGACTAGATAGGGAAACAAGATACTTTCTTGGGGTAGTGTAAAGATCCATTTTCATGACTATCTAAATGTCTCTTTCAGTAATACAGATCCCTCAGTACTGTATTCTGGTATTCCACAAGTCCAGACTGAAAATAAATCTCTGGAATTTTCTTTTTGTCCATTATTTCTGGTTCCAGATAGCAAGGAGAAGTGTATTTTAAGGGAGAGTTTGGCTCTTTGGGGGTGATTAAATGTATAAGTCTGCCAAAACACACTTGATCTAAACAGTAATCCCCCGGGAAGCCTGGGAGGCTTTGAATTTTATTACTGAAGTGACTTTACAGCTAAAATTGTTTCCTTGCCTCTTATGTGTTATTTTCTTACAGTTACACTGTAGAGCAGAACCTGATTTTATAATAAAATTTACTTAGTATGCAAAATTCCAGATGTGGAATCAATGAAGATGCTCAAGTAGAATTTAATGGTGATGATGAGTGACAGATGAGAAATCAGCTCCCTCTTCTAAACCTGGAATAACTCAATGAGGCCATTGAATTGTAGGTGTTCACTAATTTCAGAAATGCCAATAATTGTGAATTAATCTGGGATCAAGGATGAGTTTGTTTAGGGAAAATACGCCTTTCTAAATAGTCAGCACTAAGAAAAATATTCTTTTAAAAAGTAATTTAAATAACAGGGTTAAAAAAATGCAATACATGAGCTTTTGGGTAGAGAATTACCTTGTTTCTTTCTCAAAGAACATATTGTCTGTATGATTGATGCAGTTGATAGACTGTGTGAGCTGTAAGCCCAGTGGCTGATTCACAGTGAGGTGCAGATGGGTTAGTATGGATCGGCAGTGAGGTGCAGACACTGTTATGGATCCAATCATGGGCAAAACAGAAGCAACTTGAAGGATTTGTATGGTATCTTATTGCTGACTAACACAAATTGTTTCTATTTGAGTCTTTGGAAAGAAGGAATATATGCACAATAACAAAATACCCTGAGGAAAAGACCCATCTTCTATCTTGGCCCACACTCAGCTTTAAGTCAAATGCCTTTCCTGTTCTCTTTTAGGCTCAGCTTCCCTTGGGTTTTTGCTGCCTGTTACGTCCAATCCATCCCGATTCCTTGGAGGTGGCAACAAGTGCCGCAGGAGGCTGAGGTCAGTGCAGAACTGCTTTTGTCTCCTGATCCTTTGGTCATCTATGGCTGCAGTCTGTTTGAGATGTCCCTACCCCAGTATGAGTCATCCACTGTTGAGGTTTTGGAGCTCAACAAGTTGCTTACACCAGCATTGGAGCTATCTGGAATTGGTTATGACCATCCTCGCAGCAGTTCCTGCCTTTCTCCTACCCTGCTGCAGCTCCTGCTACTCAATTCAGTTCAGGCCCAATATGCTCTTCCAAACTTCAACAGCAATTGACAACTTTTTCATTGTTTTGTTTGTTTTTCACAGCCATCTGGTAGAATTTCTGAAAAATTAATTAGGAAATTAAATCCCTGCTACAAAATATCCTAGGGTAGCTAAACAACAGCGTGTAAAATCATTACATTAAAAAGGGGTAATGCTGTGCTCCAAAAGCTGACTCTAAGGTACCCAAGATAGGAGGGTCAGTGGCTCCAAATTTGTGTGAGAACTCTTCACACAACATGTAGATACAGCAGCAAAAAATTTCAGTCACTTGCTAACAGTGAGGTTCTCTTTGCATCAGTTCATGGAACAGCATTTAGGTGTGCATTTGTAGGTCCCACTCCTTCAGTGGATACAGATCATAACAGTAAGATAAACTGTTAGAGATCTCATTTCATGGTTGGGGGTTTTTATTTTTTCTGAGAGTCAGAGTGGTGGAAGTCATATCTGTGGCTCAGGTGGCAATGTTTACTCTGAAGATTTGGTTCCCTTTGCTTCATTTCTTGGCCGAAACTACTCCTTGGGCTGCTGTCATGGTTTAAGCCCAGCTGGCAACTAAGCACCACACAGATACTTGTTCACTCCTTCTCCCTCCTATGAGATGAGGAGAATAGGACGAAAAAGATAAGAACTTCTGTGCTGAGATAAGGACAGTCTAATAAGATGACAAAAGAAGAAACAATAATAATAATAATAATAATAGGATATGTAAAATGAGTGATGCACAATGCAATTGTTCATCACCAGGAAACTGATGCTTAGCCTACTCTCAAGCTGCAATTCCTCCTCTCCAGCTCTCCAGTTACATACTGGACGTGGTGGTATGGAATATGCCTTTGGCTAGTTCAGATCAACTGAAGCTGTGCCCGTTCCCAGCTTCTTGTGAAAATTAACTTAATCTAAGCTGAACCCAAGACAGCACCATTGCCCTTTGCAACAGTAAATCTGGATATAAAACCTAAATTCCTAACAAAGACAAAGCAATACAGGATATTTGTATCATTGTACTCAGTTTAGGTAGAGAGGAAAGTATGTGAGGATGAAGCTGATTTTGAGTAGTTAGCTTTGGGGTGAAGTCTGCACCATGTACAGTTCCAACACATTCACTGCAGCGGTGAATATCAGAGATATTATTTTTTTTTCTCACCAATAAAGATGTATTCATTATAGTGCTTGGGTTGAATAACAGAAGCTTTTCTCTTTGGACTCTATTTCCTTTTTCTTTTATACTAGGGAAAATAATGTTACCTAACTCGCTAAATATTTGGAGTTCAACTGGAGACGAAACAACAGCTTGCTGAAATGGCTATTTTAAAAGCCTGAGGTTAAAAATATATAGCCAGTATTTTTCTTCTGTGAAATGACAAGCATGTTTCTCTTTAACGAGAAATACAATCTTTCTGAACTTAAATTTTGTCAACTGAGTGTATAAGGGCTTTTTTTCCCCCTTGCCCCTCCTTCCCCACAGTTGTTAGCCCAATTTTAGAGAGTTATACAAAGTTTTCATTTTCATTTTGCAACATGTGACAATGAATAAACATCCTTACTTGGATTACAGATCATCAAAAGTAATGTTATTTCCTTTGCATTCAAGGATATCTTCAATGAACTCCTTTGATCTGTAAAATTAAATATGTTCCTTGCCTCTCTACCTGTATGAAACCCTCTAACAGCCCTAAGGTTTTCTAAGTTGCACTGATTTCTACAGTGACATTTTGATAACGAAACTTTTTCTGAAGCAAATTCTTGAACTAAGATGCCATCTTTTCAAAGAAAATTTGCCCTCAATGTTCTGCAGGCAGCTGTATTGTGTCTTAGCAGATGACATAGGATGCAAAATAAATTCTTTCAGCTGAACTCTCAGTAGGAGAGATTTAGCCTGAGGTATATTACCTTTCATTTGCAATGGGTTAAAATATTTCAGCTCAACTGTTCTCAGTATCACTTTAAAATATGGTAAAACCCCTGGAAGCTTAAGCCGTCAGTGACCATAGTTCTGAGCACCTCTGTACAGGTGCATGTATTTACAGGATAATGATCAAGTCAACATCTTCACAGGCTTAAGCTTAGGTGGCTTCAGGTATGTGGGGATGAAGGTGTTTAGATGTAGATTCATGGGAATAGTTGATATAATTTCATGCCAGTAAATATTAGTGACCAAAAGAAAACAATCTTTTTTCTGTAGTGCCCAGTGACAGGACAAGGGGTAATGGGCACAAGCTGGAACACAGTAATTTCACTGGAACAGGAGAGTAAATTGCTGCAGGGGTGAGGGAGCTCTAGCACAGGCTTCCCAGGGAGGGTGTGGAGTCTCCTCAGGAGGTTCCCAAACCTGCATGGACATGTTCCTGTGCCCCCTGATGGAAGGGAACCTGCTTTAGAAGGGGTTTGGGCTGGATGAGCTCTTGAGGTCCCACCAATCCCTACCATTCTGGGATTCTGTGAAAAGCTTGTACCAGCTTAACATCAGTGCTTTCTTACAGCAGCATGTGCCGTGTACAGGAAACTGGTACAGGTTGAAGTGCAAACAGATCACAGAAACACAGAAGTTTCATTAGGAAATGCCTTAAGGTCAATAGTAAGCAGATCATTCAAACCTAGATTTCCTAAAGGAAGAGAAATGCAAATCCTAAAAATGCCTCACAAAGATGAAGCAGGGATTGGAAATCTCCCTTATGATGAAAGGCTGAGGAAGCTGGGGCTCTTCAGTTTGGAGGAGACTGAGGGGTGACCTCATTAATGTTTACAAATATATAAAGAGTGGGTGTCAGGGAGATGGAGCCACGCTGTTTTCAGTGATGGCCAATGACAGGACAAGGTGCAGCAGGTACAAGCTGGAACATAAGAGGTTCCAAACAAATACAATAAAGAATTTCTTCACTGTGAGAGTGAGGGAGCACTGGAAGAGGCTGCTCAGATGGGTTGTGAAGTCTCCTTCTCTGGGGACATTCAAAACCCAACTGGATGAGTTCCTGTGTGACCTACTCTAGGTGGTCCTGCTCTGGCAGGGGGGTTGGACTAGATGATCTTTGGAGATCTCTTCCAGCCCTCAAGGTTCTGTGATAAGGACCAGGTAACATTAGCTATTAGTACATATGCACAAAAAATTTTGGATGACTTCCCAACTCCACACAAGGCGTGGAAGTAGCGTGCACAGAAAGTGGGCCCAAGGGGCCATGAGTGATGTAACTTTGAGTAACTGTAGCACCCTGGAGATGCCTGGGTCTTCACAGGCCTAGCTGGAGCTGTAGGAATAACCTTTGCATACTTTTGTGCTGGTGACTGCGTGACTTGTGCTTATTCAACATGCTGTTAAAACTGTGTTTTTGCTGTGCCTGACCTTGTGCCTTATTTACTACAAGTGCTTCAAGTGCTTTCCTGGGAACAGAATTAGTAAGCAACTGGCCTTTCTGTGGTGTTTATTCTTGCACCATCTGAGAGCTTAATGAATTTTAATATTCCACTGTTATTTTCCCTTGCTCTTCTTCAATAAGGTGATAACGTGATACCCATTTTTACATATGGAACAGAAGTTCTGAATGGTCCCAATATAAGCATTAGGCCCACAATGCAAGGAGGCCAGGATTTGGGGCTTCATGCTCTTTGACAGCCTGATTGCCAGCAGCTGAGGTGGGGAGGGGGAGCACACATGGTTTGTGAGGTTCTTACAGCAATCAGGATGCAGCTGAGGGGGTATGTGCAGATTTTCAGGGGCAATCTGGGAAGACGAGAGGAGTCTTAGGAGCTTGTGGCGATCAGAAGGGTTTGAGGTAATGAAGAAGATATATATTTATTTTTTTCCTTACTTTTTCTGTGGAGATATGTCTTACTTCGGATAAGTTGTAGAGTTACATTCTTCTTGGAGTTGGAGGGAAAGACTTCTGGGGAAGGTATTTTCTGGGCAAACTGCAGAGGCCTGCATGAGGAGTCTGAACACAGCATTGGTGAGGAATGTGTGTGATGATTTGGCTTTTTAGTTTTTTTAAAGTTGCCTTTAGCTAACTAATGGGAAATACTGATGGTGGGATGATGTATTGAAATGGAAAAAGATGGGTGTATAAAAGCCATACTTTTCTTAAGGAAGCTTAAACTTCTAAACTTAAGAAAACTTAAATGGTTTTGAGCCCTCTTCTTAAGGGTAAATATTGTTTCAAAGACTGTGTATGGCTTTATTATATTTGCTGTAATGTGCTATCAAAAAATACCTGTGAAGAAATACCAGGTAGGAAATGTGGGTTCCTTTTGTATGAGGATGGTGGCTGAGTAAAGCCCTCAGGCTATAGGTGACTTGGTCTCTTTTTTTGCCATAAAGAGTTCTTGTCAGGTGCGTCTGATTCTTAGAGGAGTGCCCTAGTCCCTTGGACTTCTATGACGTTCACTGTTTCTTTCCCTCATAGTGGAAACTTGGCTTTATGTTCTGATGATTTTTGGTTCTTCTCTCTCCCTGTATTTCCAGCCTATGCATTTTTCTTAGCCGGTCTGACCTATCCTCTGTGGTACTGCAGTTGCCAACTCAAAGTAACTCTCTCTTAGATGGGTGTGAACTGAGGGCATTTGGGTTTTGTGTGTTTGTCTTACAAGTTCACAGTACTTTCAACATACAGATGACAGAAATTTTCGGATGCTGAGGAAAGCTGTCTGCTAAATTACAGTTCTTATTCTAAAGTCCAAGTATACTAGAAAAATTCAGTGGATTAGCTGTAGCTCTGTTCTTAGCAAATCAAAGTATTTCTACTGTAATTTTTGCTTTCTGAAGTTTCTCAATTAATTTTCTTGAAATATTTAGCCTGAAGGAAGCACTTGACAGGAGAAGTGTAACCCAAAAGTGCTACATCTTTTTTTAAAGTTCTAAACAGTCAATGAGAGATTATTTTCAGGATTGTTTTGAGTTACTCTAAACAAAGATGTATTCCTAGAAATTCTTCAGGTTTTTTTTTTCAGTAATTGCAGTGGACTCTGGGGCACATAGATGACTGAGGAAGAAGTGGGATGCCAGTGTGTTCATTGATCACTGTACAGAGAAACCTTTATCTCTAGATCAACTGGGCCAAGTAGGTATAGACTAAAAATGTCCAAGTGAAGGGTAAATGCCATGTTCCTACTATAGAACTGACAAAAAATATGGGAGTAGCATTTACAAAAACAGGAGATTGACTTTTTAAAACATTATTCTCTAGGGTTAAGCTTTCAAGAAATATTTGTTTCTCATAATTGGCACCAACAGTCACTGGACTTCTCAGTCTTCAGAGGGAGCTTGTCTATTTGCAAGGCACTGTATATGGCAGGATACTTTCTGTACACTGATTGCAGGTAAACCCTTGTTAATAATATACTAACACCAAACATTAGCACCTGCATCAAAATAGGTATCTATGCCTGAGCTGATCACTCAAACATTCCTGAGCCTTGGAGGATCTGGTCTCCTCCAAGATGTAGATGCCTAAAACAAAACAAATGATAGTGCCCTGAAGTATTAACTCTTTTTAACACTGACTACAAAAGCAGCCTGAAAGTGTAAGTTCCTGTGTCAGGAAATGTTTCTTCACCAAAATGGTTGCCAGACACTGGAATATGCTGCCCAGGATAAGCAGTGAAGTCACTGTCTCTGAAGGTACTTAAAAGACGTGTAGCTGTGAGGCTGAGGTATATGGTTTAATGGTGGACATGGCAGTGTTGGGTTAACAGTTGCACTCAATAGTCTTAAAGGTCTTTTGCAACCTAAACAATTTTATGATTCTGTAAGTGAAAAGATTACTGTCTTTAAGGGTACAGAAATGCTTTTTGTTCTGAGAAAAATAAGATGCATCTGTAGGTCTCATAATGCTCCTAAAATTATTGTTGCTAAAAGCGTGCACTTGGAAGTGCTGAACTGGTTTGAGTAAGGAGGAAGGAAAAAACCCCACCAAACCAGCCTCAACTTGAAGATCAAAATGATCTGCTCTTTCATGTCCTCTGTAAGCTTAGAATTTAGCAGAAGAAAAGCTAGTCTTTTGCTGTCTGTTGCCTGTGGTGATAGGTAAGTGTTAAAAAGGGAATAAAAGAAATTCTTGTATAAAAAATTCTTCATTGCACGTGAGGAACATGAATGTAATGACTGAACAAAACAATCCATTTAATAGCAAAATAAGTTATCTAAGCCTGTAACAGCCTCTATCAGCATATACATTTTTGAGTTAATAGAGTTCATGCAGTGGCTTTTTACAGCATTAACTTTGAGATCTATTAGGCTCTGGAACAGTCTGCCATGAAAAGTGATGGAGACTTTGTTTAGACTTTGAAATTAGACTGTCAGCTGGTGAATGTACTTTAGAGAGCTGTAACTGAGAGCTGAACTTGGTTGAGAGAGATGGCCATAATGGATCTCTTTCACTTCTGAATTTTGTGAGGTAACTGCCAAGGTAACAATCAAACCTAATCACTTGATCAGCCTAGAGACTTAAGAAGATTTTCTTCTTTAGGTTTTTCACATTAATGTGCCAATCTCCTCCTTCATGGAGCACAGTGATGCTTAAAGTCTTGCCAGTGCAGTCATTTGCGAGGCTTGATTAATTCCTACCCCATAGGTGTCTTAGCATAGCCATCTCTCTCTTGAGGCTAAAGTAGGTTTATTTTGCAACTTCTGCAGTACCTGCAGATCTCTTAGACCCTCTGTCTGTCCCCATTGTGAAATGAAGTGTCTTGTTTCAGGCCTAGATAAGGTTAAGCTAGAAAGTATTAAACCACCATATTTCAACATAACTTTGATATGTTAAGGAGCAGGGGCGCTGCCACAGAACTCTTCTGGATATTTGTAAAACCCAGACTCAGGTAATTTTGTCCTTATGAATCCTGAAATTAGGGTTTGTTTGGGTTTCTTTAATTGTTTCTCTCGTTTTGATTCACTGTAGGTTGGTTTTGCATGCAACCAAATGTTCATGATTGGTGTGTCTGCTTGCAGCTTAGTAAATATTCAAAGACAACTTTCCAAAACACTGCACATTCATAAACATATCAGAAGATATTTTGACCTCTCCTCATAATCTTGGCAGTCAGAGGCAGTCAGAGTCCGCCTGCACTGTTGAGATAAACACAGAAAGCCCATCTTTTTGGTAAAAGGAAGCTAATTTTACCCTCAACCTGAGTGTCCATCCCACTACTGAGACGGCATCCCACAAGATGGCTTTCTCAATTCCTATGCACACAAGTGAGACTTGAAAGAGAATCTGGAGTGGTGGCTGGCAGAAGAATGTCAGTCTCTCAAGAGCAGGAATATCGATGAAGCTATCCCTCAGGTATTCCTAACTGTAGTCAGTAAAACCTGAGTCAGTGCAAGTAATAAACTGCTGATGGGCATGAGGGCTACAGAGAGGATAGTCGAAGCTCCAGGAGCATTAAAGCATTTGAGACTCAAAAGATTGATATAAGATATCTGTCATAGTCACAGCTTCCAATTTTCCTTTGTGTTAATTTTTTGTACCTGAATATATGTGAAGTTAAAGGTCAGGAAAAGATATATGCCGAAGTAAAACAAATAAATAAAGAAATAAATCTCCTGTCAGCTTAAAAAAGAAAAATCTTCTAGGGAACTGAAATGCAATAGTGTAATACTTTGATCTTTATGCTATCAGTGCTGCTTCAGTATAGGATAAATCAATCCAAGGTATGTAGTTTTAGTTTAGTAACTTCCATTTCTTCAACAGTGATGCAGTATTTAAGTCTGACTGTGTACTTCAACAATACAGCAAGTTCTGGTAAGGGCACAACCTTCTGAGAACAAAATTTGGGCAAACAGTTTGACTAATTCTGTTTTTGATGAGAGACATACCTCACCCTTTACTTCTTATAACAGGGAGGAACAGAAGTCATAGACATCGCAGATAAATGCAAGGAAATGCTAAAAGAATGATCATATTGGCTCAAGCTGAGAGTCTGTGTGTTTGGAGTATTTTGCCTACAGCAGTGGCAGAAGAGAGGCAGGGCAGACACAGGCAGTGTCCCTATCCTTCAAGTATTTTCTCTGGTCTCTTGAGCAGAGAGGAAAAGAAATAATTTCCTTTCAGAGATGTAGTGGTTGTGAAGGAACAACTGTGTATCAAAAGGTAATGTCTCTGTAGAACTTTGAGGTTTGGAATCTTGGGGTTTGGTGGTTTTTTAATTTATTTAATGATGTTGAGCTGTGAGCTTCTAAAACACCTTTACTTTTTAGCACTATTTTCTTCTCCAAAGGAGAAAGATAAAGAAATGTAGTTTGTTTTTTTTTTAGAACCTCTGACTTTTGATCAAATTGGATTTTCTGCCTAAGTCCAGTATAAAGGTTGGAAAAATCTGTCTTCAACTAATAGGAGCCAAATAGCACAAAAATCAAGGTGATTATGATTTGTATTTCAGCATTGCAGGATTAATTTGAAATCTCAGACTTGAGGCACTGAATCAAGATACATTTTTAGGCAGAAGATTGGAATCTGATGGAAAATCTCTGCTAGAACTAAATATATCTACAATGGAAACTGCTCAATTTGTCAAAGAAGTTGACTGGAAACTGTCTGTCACTGTATGACATGTCTATCGTTATTTTAGGGCAGTTAATACCTAAATATAATATCTAGTGTATTTCTCAAGCTCTAAGGAAGTCACTTGTGTTCCTCACTAAGCAACATGACTATGACTGAGTTTTAAGATGTAAAGACAAGATGTTTGCTCTTGTAATGCTGTTGTACTTTCTCCCTGCAGAAGAGAGATTTAGGAGGAAACAATTCTTACTTCTATTCATATGCCTCTTGCAACATGAATGGATAGATGCCAACTCTTGAACTTTCTGCAAAACACAGGGAACAGTAGAATTCTGTTTACCACTTGGCTTTATATAAACTTTGCAGACATTTCAGGAATCTGCTAGTATAATTAAATTTTCTCCCCTCCAGATCATATGTTCTTTTGCTGTTCTGTTTTTCCACTTTCTTTCACTGTTAGTCTCCTGAACATGTTTGTGGTTACAAGTGGCTGACTTTGACAGCTCCTGGGAGAAAGGTTCATTGGGAAGCAAACACAATCCTCTTAGTATTGTGTGATTCAGCTCTGATGGTGCTTTGAGGAAAGTGGTGTCTGAGAAACTGATCTGTATTTGCTACTGATAGTTGCTACTAGGGTGTTCATCTGGATCATATAGACAGCTAGCAGTAGTAACTACTCAACTTTCATCAGCCAGAGATGCCTGGTAGTACCTAGTGACAGCCTTAGCCTGTCTATATGAGCCCTTCAAATCATCCTGCTAATAGCTTTCTCATTGTGGAAATTGTGATCTTAAATGGGACTTTCATTGATAAAGTTGATGAAAAGTGAGAGGAAACAAAGGGGCTGGGCTGGCAAATAGCAAATGGATATGCAGCTCACTAAATCAAACTGGGTTAATGGAGTAAAAACCCAAGTGAAACACTGCAAAAGTCTTTGAGGGATTTTGGAGGGTTTTTGCATGTGTACCTGCATGCTGGGTCTGTACTTTACTGAGGACTTTGCTGAGCAATAAGCTTGTGTGTTTAACCTGAGCTGACTTCCAGAAGTTTTCAGAGGTGGGGTGTTAACTGACAGGTCATCAAGTTTATCAGAGTTAGATGAGGCCAAAGTGAGAAGGAGCTGTTTGGCATTTTTTTAGAAGGGACAGGTGGTGATATATCTACCTGGTTCTTATTATTTTGTTGACTGCCTTTGTTTTAAGCATCACATGGGAATAAGAGTAAAGATGCTTGTAAGATTCTGGTAATGAGAAGAGTGTTGAGAGATTTTGTTCAAAGTACTACATGTACTGCCTTCAGGGACTAAAAAAACAAAACCAAAAAGCAACCAACCCTTGGAAATACAAAGGATACTTTTTTCCTTTTGACTAACATTAAAGTAATTAGCAGGTGGTTTGGTTTTAACAAGATGCCAGTACAGATGAGGTAAAACAGAGGTCCTTGCCTGCACCTTTGGGATTGTGATGAGCAATACTTGGAAGATGATATTAACAACAACTTGCACAACAGTAAATCTTTTCTCCCCTCTTCTTTAACACGTAATCTGTGTCCTGGTTAGTTTAATTATTTCTACTGCTGTTCCAGTCCCGTGGATTGTAAACGTTAGATGTGTGAATTGGTTTAATTAGCTTTGGTGTAGCTTTTTTTTGATGTACTCGAGATTCTGACTGGGCCTAGAAAAAACAACTTTACCGTGGTGGAAGAGGCTGTCCACAGTGGATTTTGGTCTAGATGTGAGATCTGTCTTATGAAAGCTTAGCTGACTAGTTAGAAATGTAAATGTTATGCTACTGCTACGGTTGATATTCTGAGATTAGTCCAATTACTTATGCCAGTCTTAGAACATGAACCACTGGCTTCATTACTACCTGTTCTGGGATGTTCTCAAAACACAAAGTATCAATGTAGTATTTGGGACATGTCTGTGGCATTTTGGATACTGCATGAGGTGGATAAAGTTTGTGGCAAGAGTGTTCAAGTGACTAGAGCAAAGTCAAGATGAAGGCCAGTTAAATGCATCAGGGCTTCTCAGCATGAAGAAATTAATCCAGGCAGGGTGTGACAGAAGACTATGAAGCTGTGAGGGGTGTATCCAATCTCACAGAGTTCCTGTCTCTGATCTTACTACTGCTTATGGAACAGATAATTAAAGATGGAGACAATGTACATGGGAAATGCCACTATTTACATCCATTGAGCTGATGATTGTCTGTGACAGTGACCAAAACAGGCGAAATCTTGGCTGGATGGACCTTCAGTCCAAACTACTATGGCTGGTCCTGTTCTTACGTGAATAAACGTGGTTATAGCTGTGGAGGAATGAGAAAATTCCCAAAATGTTACCTCTCCTAAGCATACATAGAAACACATGGTGTCATGCAGTGTTGGGAATAGGGTGGGTTGTGGATGCATATAATAACTGCAGCAAAGACAAAATAGTTACCATCTACAATGTCTCTTGGTAGTTCTGTGGACTTTCAAATAAATAAATCATTTAAAGTTTAAATTATAATGCAAGTTAAGCTGAAAAAGTGAACAAAAGCCTAAGTGGCTACATGTGATTAGTGGAACAGGGCTGGTCTTCCATCTTCTGAAACAATTCCCTACAGCACCCTGTATTTCTCTTTCCTTGGGCATCAGCTTTTTTGTGCTGTGTGTTTTTGTAAGTTCACTGGTTGTCAAAACTGCAAGGTTTGCTTACCAGTAGAAAGCGTTTTACTCAGTAGTAAATATGATGGCAACAGTGCTCATGGACAGTACCATATTAGATTGCAGTCATTGGTGTTAAAGTAACAATAACACTACCATGGTCAGCGCATCCAGGCCTCCTTGCCAGTGAGCCTATAGATGGACTACTAAACCTACATGGACATCTCTGTCTTCTGTGCTTGTTCAATCATGGTTTAATTTCTAGAACTTGCAGTGGCAGCTCTTTCTGTGATATGAAGCATCAGACTCATTTCATCTATCTCAATAGGGAGCTCTGTCAAGTGTATTTGGTTGCTCAGACCTGTGTCCCGGTCCCCTACCAGTTATAACTCACTAGAGCAATCCCCAAGCTTCTTCTGAGGAATGGTTTGTTCTTGCTTTCAGATTCCCAAAGGAGTCTCTAAGTGCCTTCTGCCGCAAAAAGTTGGAGTTCTGGATGCCAAAGGAGACAGCAGTGCTTGCATCCTGAACCTGATGCAGGGGATCTGAATTACCTGTGGGACAGCAAAGGTGATACAACTGCTCATATTTTACAGGAGTGAAATGCAGCCAGGACTGGTCCGTACCACAGCAGAATGCCCAGGGTCATGCACCAGTGAAGGCCAGACACTTAGACAACACATGGAAAATCTGATTTAGCTGTTGGACTGAGAACTCTGAACTCGTTTCACAAGTGAAAGGTTTCAGCAGAGGAATTCTTCAGCAAACGAGGGAATTTCAAGCCTCTCTATCAAAGCAGTGCTGGATGTCTGCCTCCACTGACTTTCTAAATTTTTCCTTTCCTGCCAGAAATCCTTTCTTTTCTAAAAATATTTACTTGACTCTGCATATTGCTGTCTAATCTAGAGATGGATAATATAGTGCTGATTTTAAAATCCTGACTGGTACAGGATGTAAGAATGACTTCTAAAATAGTGCTGAAATGAGTTGCTTTGGAGCAAATCTTCTAACCTAACATGCTCTTCTGGGTACAATGTGGTTTCTACGCCAGCACCACTACCCCCCATCTCCCCCCGCTGTAACCACTACTGCCGTCCTAATCTTCTAGGCTGTTTAGTACCCTCCTCTTTATCCTAAGTAAAACACAATTGCTGGCTCTGATATTCATTAAGTGATAATCCAGATTAATTCAGACTTTGATGCAGAAACAGGTCCTGTTTCAGCTGCCAAGAAATCCGGATTGCCCCACGGAACATACACACAGCCACACGCGCACGTACGCGCAGTATGTAGAATGCCTTAAAGAAACTGTAGCTAACCACCTTATTAGTATTCCTCCCTCCTCTGTGTTTCACTTGCAGCAACAGAGGGCTGAGCAAAATGCAGTAGAACAGGGACAGAGACAGAGCTGGCAATCATCTCGGTGCAGGCTGCTGAATGTAGGGGGTGGGGGGGATGCAGCAAAGCAAGATTAATAACCTTGCCATAATCCTGTGCACCCTGGAAGGAGATACCTCTGGTGACTGAGCTGTTCTTGTCTTGATTAATTGGACTGAGTGAATGAGTGGCTGGCAATCCACCTGGTTTGGAGGCGACCCCCTGGTTTTGCTGCTCTCTGAATCCTCTACCCATCTGGGAAGGTAACAGTGAGACGTACCATCTGCAGCACACACAGCAGCTATTGGAGGCTACTACTGACAGTTTGCACTACAGTTTTTTGGTGAGCAAGGAGCCAGGTATATTGTGCAGTAGGATATTTCTGCGCTCGAGCTACCGAATTTCACAATCTGGTCCTTCAGCAACCCCCTACGCTCCCTTTTCCCGTCACCTCCGAGTTCTGGGCTTACTTTTGGCATAGTCTCCTGGACGCATTTTGCTGGGGATTGAAGAACAGTCAATGTAACCTCTGAAAACTAATTGTTTTGCTTCTGTGTGACTCGAAAGAGAGAAGCAAAAAGAATCAAATCCAGCTGGAGGAATTTAAATGTCTTTTGGAGAAGTTTACAGAGGGACTGCACAAAAGGTAAGTCCGGGGGTTTGTCTACCTCTTCTGTTTCCTTGTTTGTTTGCTGCTTGCTTGTTTGGGGTGTGTGTGGGGGGAAGGTAAAACATGAATACTGGGTGCATATTGGGGGGGTGGTGTTTGTAAAGACTGTGCTTGTAATTTGTAACCTTTTTATATGTGGTTTGGTGGTTTTTGCTTTTTATGGGTTTTTTTTGTCTTTCTCCTCTTGCCATTTGCACAGTAAAAATACTTGCAAAATAATGATCTGCAGTGATGGAAAATGTTAGTTAAATAGCACTGGAAAGATCCTTTCATTTCAAAGGTATTAGAATTACCAAGGAGAGCATTCTTTTTATTAAGCCAGCTGAAATATTTGGCAAGTACCTAGATTGGACAAGAAATATCACCCATACAAATCTTCAATAGATGTCTCCATATTTTCATAAATCTCATCTAGTTTTTCCTCTGCATTTCAGTCATCTCTGGGATGATGAATATGTAAGTAAAAAGCTGCTTCTGCTGCTGTTAGTGGAAGTAGAAGGTAGCAGAATGGAAATTTGAGGATTTGTGCATCACTTAATGTGAAGTTCATGTTTGCTTCTCATTAACCTTTCGAATGCTGCAGCTCTCTCTTTTTGTCAACCACAGAACTGGTGAAACATGTAGGGCCAAACAGTAATAACTCATGTAGAATACAGTGTCAATCGTAAATGAGTTCCCGTGGGCCCTTAATTTTTGGGAATGGAGATGCTACCGAGTGCTCAGGTGAACAAAGTAAACGTCTCATCCAACAAGGTTCATGACACTCCAGTGTTTCTGGACATCTATCAATCATATGACTATACTGCTACTCTGTGTTTAAACCTGGCACTTATCCTCCCCCTTCCCCCCTCTCCTCCCCATTTCTCCCAATGCAGTTTCTGCAGGCAAAGTATGACTGTTTTAGCCTCCCCCCACCCCCCGCCTTTCCATTAAATAATAGGAATAAAATACCATTGTATTGCAATAGAATCAGAGCTTTTGTAGTTGAGTGTTTTTTATTGCTGCACTGATAGTACTTAGCATTCCCAAGGAGGTGAGAAAACCATCTGTAAATACATTTCAAAGATGCTTCCTTCTCCAAATGGAACAGCTCGGTACTCACTCCTCCTCACTTACATGAATATGAATGACTAATATTGAAGGATATGATACCTATTTGAGAAACTATATAGCTGGTTATTTTGTGGTTTTTTTTTTAAAAAGAAAATACTTGGGTCTGTAAAAATACAGTTCTACCAAATAATGGGATGTTGAGGGGGTTTTATTTGTACGTGCTGTATACATGTGATGTATGTAAAGAAAAGGGGACTTACATCAGATGTATAAATACAAGGACAGACCAGATAGGATGGACCTTCAATCCATGTGGTACGGAGAAGTGTAATGACCCTTCTTGTAATAGATCCTGTGCTGTAAAGCTAAAAACTTAATGAAAAGGCTCTGCTTCAGAGTAATCAAATCACTTTATGTTATTGCATCCTGTCAGTCAGTCCCTCTTTTTCCCACTGGTTTTGCATAATAGCTTTAAAGAGAGATTAAGGAAGAAAGGAGAACTGGTGTAGGTGTGTTTCCCCTCATTTTCTGGAAGTTATGCTCTGTGTTGCATGTGCCTTTATATGATTATGATAAACAAGCCTCTTTCTGGTCAGAATGTAATTTGCCATAGTTATCCCTTGTACTTTCCTCAAGCCCCATCACATGTAGCACGTGAATTTGTTCCACCCGGCAACGAGCTACGTATGCTCTTTTACCTATGGGGTAATGAGGGCTCAAAAAAAAAGGGGAGGGGGAGGGCAGGGGGTGGGAGTGGAGATGATGAAATGACAACTCCTGAAATGACAACTCCTCCCTTACCCTGGTTTTTGACTTGAAGTATGTAATGAGACCACCAAAGCAGAGGTGTCGAGAGGATGAAGCAGAGAATGTTCTGCCCAAAGATGAAACAACTTTCATATTCTGGGGAAAAAGCTGACAGATTTGTTCCACCAGTGTATCTACATATTCTGATGTGTAGGATCTGTTTTAGTGGCTTTGCCGTAAATGGAGAGGGAGGGTAATCACCTATATACTGGAAAAGAAAGATGCTGCTCTCTTGGTGTCCAGATGTTATGAATCATCTGTCTCTGTTGATCATCAACCCTGGTGAGACTGGTGTGTTGTTTTTTTTTTTTTACATATAGTATTATCTCCTTGTGTGCTGCAAACTAAAGCAAATGGTAGTTGTTTGACATTTTAACAGACTCTTTGAAGAGGAAACCTGGTGCTTCTTCCTTCCCCAGTCCTATTCAAGTATTTTTGTTGGTTTAGTAGATTTTTGTTGAGAAGCCTTCTTGGATTTCACTTCTGACTTCCTAATTATACTGTCATATTTACTTGTTTGTTTGGTTTCAATGGTGCATCCTACAGTATACCTAATATTGTATATAAGATAACATCTTCTATCATGGGATTGGTTTTGGTTTCTAATACTATTGCTGCTATAACGTCAAGAAGGGAAATGTGTAATACTCAGTGTTGGCAGGTTTTATGTGGGAAGAGACTTGTGCACCAGTTGGGACCTTGTGTGGGTTTTTAATGTTCAGTTCAAAAACTGTGAAAAGTGTCAAGTGTTTCATTATGGTGGCCCTTCCATTTTCATTTCATAGTGTAACCACTCCATATGCCTTCAGCCTTACCTAATGTGGAGAATGAGCTCACACATGAGCCCAAACAGTACAAAGAAAGCAATGCACTACGCTTCATACATCTTGCTGAAATGTGAAGGGAAGGCTTATGTGAGTCTTGCAGTGAATGTATCGTAGGTAAAGCCTACCAGCAGGAATGTGGGTACAACAAAACTCTCATGAGCTGAAGTATCTAAATGTTGTCTTAAGAATAAATGGAAGAACTGAAATTTCTTTCTCAGTTCCAGTTAATTGAGCAGCTCATTGCTCACGTCATCCGACCAGGCACTAAGCTTCTCCAGCACATGTTTCTGTGTTTCTAAGAGCCAGAGTACTTTACACATGAATTCTTCCTTCCTTCTGAAAGAAGCTGAGCTGACAACTGGTAAGTCAATCTCAGAGCTGCGCATCAGCATTCAAGCAAAGGGAGAATGCAGAGAGATGTACCAGCAATTCCAGGGCTTGAACCAAAGAACAAGCTCTGTGGGATGGCAGAACATGTCATTTTGATTGCTGACTCATCATGTTGGTCTGTGATATTATCTTACATTAATATGATGACACTGGGCCTAACTTTGAAATGAGGAGACAGAAAAAACTAGTTTATCAGTAAACACATATCTTACGAATATACACTTCTCTAATGACAAGTGATGTGACTGCTGAAAATTCCTAAAGGTAGAGTTAGTGTTCTTAAATGTCTTCCTTTGAAAGTATAAATAGTAAATAAAATTTACTCCTCTAGCCATGCAAGAAAAACAAAAATGTATTTACAGATATATCCTTTCAGTTGACAAGTTGATCAATTGAAATAACTTCTTTTTTTCCCATCCCCACTTTGCTGTCCTTCCCGTTTCTTTTCATTCCATGTCAGGAGACAAGGTTTAGGAATGAAGGAGGCTTGGAACCCAAAACACTTGTTCTTACTGTGACAAGCAAATGTGTTAGATGAACATAGAACTCTTAAGAAGCAGATTAAAACAAATTAATTTTCTGCTTTCAGAACTCCTGGTTGTAAGTGTGGAAAACGAAATTCATTTGGAGATTAATTTCTTAGTTCTTCAAAAGGATAGTTACTCGGGTTGTTTACTAAAGCCAGCCTTTGTGGTGCTACCTGTTACTGTCTTCTACAGACTGAAGTGGTCAAGAAAACATCCACCATATGAGACAAGGATATAGAGAAGTGAGGTGGGAGTAAGAGTTCTTTATGTTTTTATGACATTAATATAAAAGGTCATGTATTTTTTATTGAGTTGTATAAGAAAAAAAAAGAGAGAAAATGTTGACTTAGCCACTCTAGCTGTGGGAGGTGCTCCAAAAAAGGAGTGTTTAGACCACATATACAGGGATTTACTTCTAGAGGCTCTCATGTTGTGGGCTGGTAAGAGGGTGGTGGTGATCTCAAAGTTAAGATTCCAGTGCCCAAGGGCTATGCTGAGTTTTCTACAGCTGTTTCATATTGGTGAGGAAGAAACTTACTGACTCAGTACCCTCAAAATCTGCAAGATGCTGCTGTGGAAGAGCTCTTACTGCCAAGCTTAGAGTGGTTATGTAGAGCAGAATCCTCTTCATCTTAGAGGAGGGTAGTGGGTAGAGATTCCTCCAGAAACTGGAGACTCTCTTGGAACATATGCCACAGACAGAACTGTAGTAGGGAATCTATGCCCCTTCCCAGTGGATATCGAAGAAACTTTTTGTATGGACAACAATCATTTTGTACCTTGACAAAGTTTTTTTTACTCACCTGGTCATCCATGGTTTGCATGTTCTATTTGTACTTTCTGCATTGCAAAGGCTAGCAGAAACACCAGTGTGAATCAAAAACATGCTTAAATGAGGCTCAACTGCAAATAGAAAGGGGTAGATAGAGCAAGGCTAGTAACAAGAATGGCATTATCAAAACTCTCTTGAAAAAGCTTTGAAAACCTCAAGCTTTGGACTTTGATAGGAAATTTGAGGTATAGTATCTTAGGCAAAGGAATACATATTGAGTAAGAACAAGTATAAAGTAAGAATATATTTTCCTGGGAATACTCTCTTACCACAGATTTTTCAATTATTGTATTGCAACAGGGTTGTAATAAAGTCATGTTATTCATCTATTCAACTGCACAATTGTTCCTCTCAGGTGGAAGTGCAATCTAGTTCTGGAAACAAATGACATGACAGACATAGTTTAGACCAATTTTGGAGGAAAGGAGTGTGTGAACTGGAAAAGAGTGCAGGCCCAGGATACTTTGCATGGTTAGAAGTTTATAAACTTCTTGGTATGTACTCCTTGGTAATCTTGGGTATGTGCTAAAGTTGAGTTTAAATGGGATTGTGGCAAGAATTATGGGAGTGATGGGTTTACATTTCAGCTGTATTCAGGAAGTGTGAAACAGAGACATGCAGAAGAGGTAATTTAATATGTAGGTACACGAGAGCCTAAATATCCGGAGATAATATACAAATAAAATGACTAATGGGTTTAAAATTTGTATCATAAAGGAGATGTGAAGTAATTTAACTGAATGGGATATTTTAATTAATTTCTAGAAAAAGAAGTGTTATGATTTCTGGCATTTTTCAGCTAGCCCTTGGAATATTTTATTGTGGCCATTTTTATGTAATCATCCACATGCCTTTCAGTGAAAAATGTACGTCAAAACGGCATAAGCTTTGAAGAATTTTAGTGGGTAAAAAAATAGCTTTACGTTATCAGCTCTAGAAGATGCAAAGGAATTTGGCTGAGTTAATATGTGGCTGGATTAATGTAACCTGGATGTCAGGCAGTAAATACTATACTTTTTCTTCCTTCTCTTCATGTTGCATATCACGCCTGATACACATGGGTTTTATGAATGCCTTCAGTGGATGCCTGCAGCAAAGTATCTGTACTATTTACAGGAGAACTAAGTGGCCTCAGGGGAGCAAGGATTGCCCTAGTCCTCCTTGGCTCTGTCCTGCTCTGCAACTACACTGCAATTTAGCTGAGTAGTAAGAAAGAGACAGTACAGTCTGACTTGTTATCTTTAATTTTCCTCCTCTGTCGTTGGTATTCAGGGCTTGCTGCCCTGGTGCTCTCCTTCTACAGAAGTCACAAGCCTTTCAAACCACAAAAGGTCCCTTCAAACTGGGATTCCCTTGACAATCAGCTTTATAGTTTAAGCAGCTTTGTCCAATACTGAAAACAGTGACAGTTGAGAGGTAACTAGGAGACTTCTTATATTATAAATACTTGGATTGGGAATGTGTGCTTAAGGGTCTTAAGCTGCCTAAAAAGAATCTCTTAATCTGCTTTAATTCTTCTTATTATATTCTTTTTCTGAAGTAGGTGGAGATGCAAGATCTTTCTTTTCATTTAGATGAATACAGAAGTTCCACACCTGCCTCTAGATGTTTCATCTCCATTCTGTAGTATGCTGACTTGGGGATACCACTTTCTAATACGTGAATTATCCAAATTTGGGGATTACTGCTTTAGATTTGTCCTATTTTTAGAGAGGTGCATCTCTGCATTTCTACCTACATCTGAACTTCTTTTCCTTTCAAGGGGAATATTTGCCACCAGGTAAATGGTGTTAATGATGCAGTTTTTCTGTATGAAAAATCTTAGATTAGAGGTTTAGAAAGAGGGGGTGGAATTTCCCTGATCCCATGAGTTGTAAAGACTTGGGTGAAACTTTCCAAGAGTATTAGCTTTAAGGCTATTCATGAAACACCTTATTTAACATCTGGGATGTGTATAGGCCCCAGACATGTTTACAGAAAGGAGAAAGACAGGGGAAACTTAGTAAAGTATCTGTCCAAAAACCTTATAGTTCTGTAATGCAATTTCCAATTTGAACTCAGACCTTTGCTGTGAATTATGAAAGTTTTCATGTCTGTTTAGTCTGGAAGCTTTTGAAGTCTAGCAGTGGAGGAGTCTAACTGCTTTCATTGTCTCTTATATGTCTGTGACCTAAACCCACCTCTTTGGCTAGGGATGAAGTCTGGAAATTTTTCTGGTGCTGTTAGCAGGAAATATATTTCCTCACCACTATCTTTCTCTTTAGCTTTTTGAATAAGGGGAAGGAAACTTCAAGAGCAAAATGTTATGAAGTGATGGTCTTGAGGATGGGGAGGAAGTTAGACATGGATAAAGCTACCACTGCAATATAAATGATTGATTTGTGGATGAAAGTGAGCCTTGTGTCATATTGACGGAGGAAAAAATACATTTTGGAAAGTCATGATTTTTCTCAATTATGAATATTTTAGAAAATACCACATACTTCTAAATGTAACATAAGTAATTATTTCCTAAGATGACTTTGTCCAGTTTAAATCTCTTGTACACAGAATGCTTTCTTTCTATTTTATCAGAAACCACACCTGATCTTTTAACACTTAAATTCTTTTACTTCTTAATGTTGCTGATAGTTGTCTTTTTCTTTCTTTCCATATTATTTAACTGTAAGTGATGTACTAGAAGGCAGCTTTCGTGATCTTGTCTAGGCCCTTAGGCAATGAAAATGAGTAGGTAGCTCCAATCAGGATGTCACTTTATAAGAAAAAGCATTTGGCCTCCAGTTGTTGTACAAATTATGGTCTAAATAGTACTTTACAAATGTGGGTGCATTTCTGCAATCACATCAGGCTTAGGTATGTTTAATTATTTAAGCCTAGAAGTAAGCACTACACAAAGCAGTGAAGAAAAGGTCACTGGAGGAGGAAGAGCATGTAATCTACAAAAGGCACTGATGTTGCATTTGATTTTAAAAGGAAAACAAAGACACTAGAAAACATTAAGAATTTAAGGTTACTCAAGCTTTATATCCTTGTTAGTGAAGGACCTGGAGATTGCCCTTTGTTACTATGTATGCTGTTTGAATTCTCAATATTGAAAAGGAAAGGAAACATGTAATTGTTTCAGTTTCTGAACCAAGAGATGAATATGCTCTTACTTCTTATGGAAAATATCTTGTTAGGGGATAATACCTCTTAAACATCTAATACAATTTTAAAAAAGCAAAAAGCTATCATAGCAACACTAGGAATGTTTTGGACAAGACTACTAGCTTAAAACAATGTTGGGTGTGTTTTTTGTGTGATGGAAGTTTTTTTAACATCACATCTTGAGGTCTGCTACATGAGCTCTTGTCTTTTCTTCTGCAGTTCTCTGGAGTCTCAATTTGATTTTTATGACTTGAGGTTAATGTTTGAGGGAGGAGTTGTGCTATGAAATGGTTTTTGCTTTTTTGCCTCAGATTGGAAATCTTTATTGAATTGTTTATGTAGAGTTTGCCTACATAATAATATAATACACCTAATCCATACACTTTTTGCCCTGCTCATTAGGCATACTGACTCCCAATAGAACAGGCAATAATATGTTCTCCTTTTAGGTTTAGGACAGTGCTCTGGCCCTTTTGGAGGGTCCAAGTTCTGTATCTGTTAACATTACAAGAGTTCACGTAGCTGTGGTTAGAACAACAGTCTTTTATTTGATGTACTATAACTGTATGCAGCCACTCGGATCTGTCTTACTTGCTTCTGCTTTCTCCATGATCTGTTTTCCTGTAGGGTAAAGAATGTATAGATTTGTATACTGTATAGACTACTAAAACTGTTATTGAGGTATTGCATTAAGCTGCTAAATTGCTTCCCTAGTGCATGGCTAAATGAGAAGCTTCTCCACCACCACCTTGTGTACTCCCGGCAGTTGTGCTATTTCTGATTAACTTGCTTTTTCTGTATTACAGTAAAAAATATCTTTAATGGCATTTCATTATACATACAATGCCCTGAGTTTCATAAGATGAAGTGCTTTTACTTGCATGGGCTTTCAGTCTACACTTTGCAGGCACTCTGCAAGCACTAATCATTTTTTAGAATTTATTGTCGAATGGCTGTTAAAATTTAGTCACTTCATGCGACAAAACAATACCTCCCTTCGAAGATGAGACTGTTTAACTTGGCAGAACTGGAACAAAGCAGGATACACAATCAGTGCAATGCAGTAAGGGTCAAGGTTGTGGTTCATCTATGATCTTTTGCTACCTGTGACCTTTAAAGCCAAAATTTTCTATTACGGTACTCCTCCGCAGACAAGAATGAGGATCAGGATGCTGGTGTTTCCTTGCTGCTCCCTTCTACATTGTCTTCAGCGGTGAAATAGATTTAAAATTATACTGCAGTGGTGCAGATCAGAAGTGGTTGAGAAATGGGTCATGTTAGAGACACATGTGTCTGTACTACCTTCCCAACTGCCACACGAGTTCATTTTAGAGTGTAAGGAGGAACTAGGCTATTGATGTGGTTAGTTTTGGTTTTGTTTCTAAACATTGACATTGTCAATTCATTCTTTTTTTCTTTGCTTGCTTGCTCTCTGCTGGTAAGGATGAAGATGAAAAATGCAAGCAACCTCTGACTCATTCTCTTCCACACCAGCTAGTCCAAATATAATTTGAGATGTGTTAAGCAATAGTCGAGTCGCTAAATCAACCATGAAGTTCTGACTTGCTGCATTGGAAGTTCTGTATTGCTTTCTGTTGTTGAAGCTTCAGCCATGGTCTGTACTACAGCTTACACTAATACACGAATCATGCTCTGGAATTGCAAAGCTGATTGTGTTTCCCTCAAAGGTAGAAACAACAAAAGCAGAACTGTGGGAGCAGTATGCATAATAGAGATGATTATTACAAACCCCAGGTAGCTGTCTTGCTGCTTCAATTGCTCTATAGCTGTGTGGTCAAACTGAAGGACTGGCACAGCTCTCAGAATGTAGACAGGTAATGCTTGGAATAGTTGGACCTTGCAGCAGCACTGGAGTGTGGAGATCCTAAAGCAGTTCAGCCAGCTGATCCCAGCGAAGGATTTGTTTGCAGCCTGTGGTGAAATAACCTCTGTAGCAAGAGTTTTGTAGCAGGTAAGGCTATGGCACATGAATCTGCAGTCACAAACTTAGAGGAACCTTTGGCCTCAAAGGAGATCCATATGGCATTTAATGTATAAGAGGATTATAGACTTCC
The DNA here is from genome assembly GCF_028858725.1 of Colius striatus. Taxonomy (NCBI): domain Eukaryota; kingdom Metazoa; phylum Chordata; class Aves; order Coliiformes; family Coliidae; genus Colius; species Colius striatus. The sequence goes on from NC_084764.1 coordinate 8,612,907, forward strand.
ATTGATGAGTAACAGGACTACATGGCTACTACTCTTAAATTTATGGACTATAGTAAAACATTAGCATAGCACTTTCCTGTAGGACTTACTGAACTATCCCATAGTATTTAATGCTTGGGATGTCATTTTCTATGAAACTTGATGGGAGGATTCAAAGATAGAATACTATCATTAAAAATTGGATTCTGCCACCTTCTTAGTATTGTATTCCCTAGAGAGCAAATATATATACATTTAGGATTTTATGTAGGGTTGAAAAACAGAGCAACAGTATAACTTTTTACCTCATAAATTCCATTGTGGCACAGAGGATTTAAGCATTTAAAACATTAACTAAACTTGCTGTGAACATTACTTCTATGCTTAAGACTTCATCTACTTTAGGTAAAACAAATATCACAAAAGTATAATTGGGAGGGATTGGTTGTGAGCGTGTGAAACAGGGAAGGAAACTTCAAAAACATGGTGGCTTTGACTTTTGTTTTTGGAGATCAACACTTTAAGAACTTACACCTTGATAAGAGGTGAAGAAATGATGTGAGGCTTACAGTTTTCAATTCTCAGCCGTGACAGAGACGAAACTGAAATCAGTGTTACCCATTCATTGGTATCTTTGTGTTCTTTTTCAAACTGGAATAAGACAAAGAAGCATGGAACCCTTCAAGATACTCCCTTACCATCCTCTGCATAAATGTAACTACGGTTTAAAGGTTTATATATATTATTTAGTCTTATTATGATCTTCTATTTGAGCTACTTGCCTTTATGAAATATCTTGTTGACTACAAGTTTTGATCTGAAATCTTCATAACCACTCTTGTTGCCACCAACTTCTTTGTCCTTTGAGCACTGCACTACTCCTCTAGTCAGGGAGTAGTACAATACTTATTTAGTATTCTAGTCATGTCTAGAAATAATGCACTTACATATTTCTCCAGAGTTCTGTCACACTTGTTCACTTCTGCTCTAACAGAAACAGAATTTTTGTTCAAAACATTGAAACTTCTTGTAGTTCTGAGGTGAACAACTATCAAAATGTTTTTAGATGACCTTTTCTTTTTTCATACAGTCTGTGGAAAGAAGCTTGAGTTTCAACTGAGGAGTTGGAACCACTGTTTCCCCTTCCCCCTGCCTTGTCTCCAAAAATTAGTTGCAAGTTTTGCTTACAGTAGCCCTTTGCCTCCTGTTCTGTAGGAGTCAATCTGAGTGGTGTTTCCTCTGGCAACTGTTTTTGAAAGACTGTATCTGGAGCTGAGCATTAAAAGACCATTCCAATCTCTACTTAAAATCCTTCAAACTTTTCCTTTTGCTGTTTTTTGTTTGTGGGTTTGTTTTTTTTTTGTTGTTGTTGTTGTTGGCTTTGTTTTTTTCTGGACTCCTTACTGAGTGTTATCATGTTTTAAAGTACAGTTTAAAAATCATGGTTTTTTCTGGTTGAGCTGGAACTGCTTTATGCATAGTTCTTAAAGAAGCCTGATTTCTAAATTTGATTCATCACGGTGCAGCACAAGCACTGGGAACGTGAAGCCTGTCAGGGCTTGTGAAGAGCAAGTTCAGCATGATTTTTCTGTCACCTAATTGCAACTTGAAAGGAGATGGAGGGAAGGTAAGGAGGCTGCTGTGGAGTTCCTTTAAGTAAATGAAAAGTGGTGGTTCTAACAATTAATTTCATTAGCTGTATGTGTTGATGTGTCTTAATATGCTTACAGAAATGTACATCAATCCAATAAAAATTGGGTGAAATGTGCTCATTACCTCTCCCAGCTTCTCCCCTCCTTGTTTTCTCATAACAGTAACTTCCCTTGTACAGAAGTTTGGTTTCTTTGTTGCTCACTTCTCACCTAAAAAGCTTACTGAAGTACAGAGCGTTACTCTCACAGGAAGAGACATTGACAAAAGTGAATTTGTTGAATTGGCTCACTGAGTAGAGAAGGAACTGAGCAGCAGAACAATAAGCTTATTTCAGATTTTGATCAGTCACAAGAAAAGGCCTTAATCTTTACAGAAAGTATCAGGAGGCATTTGGTTGTGGTGTATTAATTTTGGTCTTTATGTGTGTTACTGGGCTGACGAATGTGACTAGTCCATGGACAGTCCCTACTCCCAGCTGTTAGAGGGGCAGGGATTGCTGTTTAAGGCACTTTGTTTCATCCTTCTTAACAAAACTATCTTGCAAAGATAATGAATAATGGTTATTCACAAATGAAAATGTTCTAAAATTATTTAAAAGTTCTGTAACATAGATGGAGAAACAAGGATGATCCACCCCCCACCACTCCTCCCTGCTTCCCCCCTTTTTATTTTTTCCCTCTAACACTTGCCTGCACTGTTTTCTCCACCACAGAGTTCTTTTACCAGGTGGGATTTGCTTAGTGTGGAGTGTCAAAAAGTAAATGACGGTACTTTGGATCTACAAAGTGCTTTTCAAATCAGTGTCTTGTTTAGTTTCTAGATACACAATGAATATTCCCCCTGAGAGAGAGAGTCGAGGTGGCTGCTTGTGCTAAAATAGCTACTAGGGCTAGTTATCCTTAGGAAGCAGATGAAAAACCCAGTGAGACAAATATCAAATGTTTACAACTCTCATTTCATGTAGATTCTAGTGTATATAACCACATTACTTTTGCCTGGGTCATGCTCTTAAGATAGTTCCGAATTAATAAGGTCTTAAAATTGGAAGACCTGAAATCTTCACTTCTGTCCTAAAGAATAGCTCTTCACCCAAGTGGTATGGCAAAGAGCTAAGCTTCATGTAGACTCTGCAACTGTAAAATATTGGAGTTTTCTTTACCTCAGTTTAAAAATGGTTCAAATAGAAGTTATGACTATAAAAATATCTTTTTTCAGAAATCTGGTCGTGTTCAGTTTCTAATGATTGGGAAAGTGATGACATATGCATGATATACTTGACCAACAGTATAACAGAGTATGTGACTTAATTTGAGTAACCATTATCTTAATTTTCTTGTTGTTTTCTTGTATAATATCTTTCTATTCTTGCCTGCCATGTAGAACTACTCTTGCAGTCAGAAATTCAGTGTCTTGATTTAGAGGGACTAAATGAATTCCTAAGTCGTTAATACTTTTAAACTCAGCAGTATAACCCCCCTCTACTATTTTATTTACTTTAGTGTAACCATCATTAATTTTCTTTTTTTTTTTTCAGGATAAACTTGGAAATACAATGTATTCTCTTTCTTGTTGCCCATTTAATAAGAAATAAATCCATACCTGTAAAATGTAAATAAATAATGAAAGTGTGCATGAATTTTTTTGTAAGCTTAGAGTGAGAGAGAATAGTCCTTAACGTCTTTCAAGACTATCGTGGAAAACCTTGTAGAAACAGGACTAGTTTTCTTCTGAATATCTTTCAGCCGTCAAAATGTCTTTGAGAACCACTAGCCTTTGCTATTCTGAAAACACATTACTCTTTGTGGCAGCTGCTTAAACGGCACAGCTGACGCCAGGACTTTATATGTATATGAAAGGCCATGACACTAATCAAAACCATATGCATAGAGGACTGTAATACATCTGTTACTTATAATGAGATGCATTAGCATGATGGAAATGATCCTAGTTCTAATATACATACGGGAAAGAGGGAAGGTGGATGCTCATAGTAAGGAATGCTAGGGATTTATCTCTAAGGATTTAAATCTTTAAAGCACTTTATAACAATTTAAAAACATTTCCTTCACCGTCCTTGTACTAAAAAGCAGTAAATGTTCACTTTCCAGATAGACAATAATATTGAGATATTGACAATTCTAGTGTTTGTGTTAGGGCAACACATTAAGAGCTCCTTGCTCCTGAACTGGTGCTCGGCATCTTGAGCATATGTCAGGAGGCTGAGGCATCACTTTTTTTCTGCTGTATTCAGGACAAGGGATAAAGGAAAGAAGTATGAACACAAAAAGTTCCATTTAAACATAAGGGAAAAGATGACAGAGCCTTGGCACAGGCTAGCCAGAGAGGATGTGGAGTCTCTTTCTCTGGAGGTTTCCAAACCTGTCTAGACATGTTTGTGTGACCTGATCTAGGCAGACCTGTTTTAGCAAGGGGGTTAGACTAGATGATCTCCAAGGATCCCTTTCAACCCCTACCATTCCATGTTTCTATGATAGGGAGCAAGAAGTGCAGTGCAAGACTCAGTATTTAAATTAAGAGGTTGTTATAAATGATCCTTCAGAAAAATCCTTCTCTGTATTTAAATTGTATGTAGAAAATAAACTTGTAGTGAAATGTGCCATTATTTATAGCATTTTGTTTAGGATGCTTAAGAATGAAGATGTTATCACATGGCAGACTACTCTTATGTAACTATTCAAAGGTCTAGGAGAGAGGTGTGAATTTAAAAAAATAAAGCAAAACCACAAACTCACAATGTTTTCTTGGTTTTCATTTTCTTTAACTGTAAAGAAAGTAATATAAGTGTCAAAGACAGTTTGCAGCACTATAATTGATCCCTTCTCCTGCTTAGGAATGGGCCCTTAATAATAACTTGTGTAGATGGCAATAATTTCAAAGGTTTATTTGAAAACAGTTATTTGCTTCCACTTCTGTCTCACTTTCTTTTCTTATCTGCATAAACTTTGTCCTTCTCAGAAGAAAGGCATTTTTCTTTCCCTCTAGAAATCTCACTTGACATTTAGCAAAGGACGTTTATAAGAATGTCAGATTGATGAGAGCTGTTTGCTGAAGTCTCACCGTGTTCATTCAGCTGAACAATGTCTGTTGTTAACAGCCATAATTATTATGAACAGGTTTAAAAGGACAAGCTTATTGCTGTACTTTGGCAACATGTTTTTGAGCTGCTGCTTACACAGTAGTAATACTTGGCACATTACATTGCTTTTTATCTGCAAAGTGCTTACAGATATCGACTAATTAAATGCATTGGAGGCTATCTGTAGGTCCCCTGGTTGGGGGCAGTAAATAACTGTTTCTTGGTACATATTGTACAAGTTGTGAGTGTTTAGGTTCATAATGATGAACAGCAGATAGAGACATGATCCTTGGGGTTGAGGTATGACTCTTAAGTTTTGCTGAAGACTTTCTGCCTTGACTCAGTGTTACCATGTATGCTATGGGGATTCAGGAACTATAGAAAGTCTTTCCTCTTTGGTAAGAAAAGAGAGCCATGGGCATGGCTCTGCAAAGAAGATGAGGTGCTAAGAATAAAGGAGAAATTCCAGGAGCCTTGGTAAAATCAAATAAATGGAGTTTTGGAGTTACAAATGTGCAGCATTTGCAATACAAGTGACCTGACCCACAAGTTGCATTACTAAATCTTACAATGCTTTATTTTTTTACTTAGACTCTCTTTCACCAGGCAAGTTCTTAGTGGAGGCTGTTCTGTAAAGAAATATGAAAGCAAAGGCAACTTATTGGACGTAATAGAACTGTCTAATGTTTCTTAGCCAAGCATTGGGTGTTTCAGAAACAAGAGATTCCCTTGCCAGCTTTGAGTATCTTTTACTTTATTATGCAGACAACTCTGCACAGAAATGCAGTTGGGTAAGTACTTGAGCCTAGCCTCTTGTAACTATGTGAACTAATTGATGACAAGATTGCTGCATAGTAGCCAAAGTTGTAACTGGGATATGTGTTGGGAAAAGAAAGCACACATTTGGGCAACTTACTCTCAGTATTGAATGTTGCTGACAAAGAAGTGGACAATGTCTTGCCTATGTATTTCACATCTGTCATGATACTAAAGCTAGAAATCGTGATGTAGCTAAATAGCAACTGCAACGTTCCTCTCCCTATGTTTTTGAGAGAACATTGCAGTTGTGGATTTATCTCTGCACAGCACATCCTTTCAGTCTCTGGCAGAGGGAGAAAGACCTTTCTACTTTTCTCAAATTTGTGTTTATGTTTGGAGGAAGGTGGTGGCAAATGAACTCTAATACATGAATGTAGCAGCATCATAAAGTGTGTAATTTGCTGTTTGGACATTTATATACATCATTACCAAGAACTGTGATATAACTAGGAATATTAATCAGCTCAATATTAACTGAAGTGTGCTCAGAATAGCTGTACTGAGCTTGCAACTGCGACATGTTTGAGCCTTTTAGACTTGAGAGCAATTAACAAGAGATGTCAAAGCTGGGTTTTCTTAGACCTCCCTTTTTGCATATGTGAGCAGAAGTCACTTTGAAAAGTTCTCCACACTTACTAATTCCTATGGTGACATTAGTAGCTATGTTTGTTTCAAGAGGGTTGCATACATAGTAGCCGACTCTTCCTAATCCTAACTTTATTTGTATGTATCCGTCAGAACTGAGCTTTCAGCTCTGTTTAGGTTCAGTTATCACATTTTAGCATTACACCCTCCCCTTCCCTGTTTGATACACCCGCAGTTCTGGACAAAGTATTGCTTGCGATCATGAGACACTCTGGTTGCTCACTGATGTAGCTGGGAAATCATAATGCCTGTCTTTCTGTGCTGAGATTTTTGCTAGCCAGGTGTGGGTTTTCCCTCAAGTCCTGAGGTCCTGATATATAATTCATGAGAAGATCATTCACCATTCTGATAGCTTACTGGCTTCCATTGAGCCTTAGTCCTCACTTTTTTTCACAGCTTCTGCTTTGGAGAAATTGAACTGATCCTGAGTAACATCTTGGCTTTCTACCTCCCTATTAAAGATATCCAATTCTGTGAGGGGGGTGGTTCATAAACCCAGAGTTCAACTGTGGTAATTGTTACAAGAAGCTGGCAGGGGGCACAGCCAGGACAGCTGACCCAAACTAGCCAAGGGGCTATTCCATACCTTGACCATGTGCCTAGTGTATAACTGAAGAGTTGTCTGGGGAGGAGGGATGGCAGCTCGGGGGCAGAATCGGTGTTGGATTCCAGGAGGTGAGCTTTTGCATAGTGCTTCGCTCACTTTGCAAGTTCTTTTGTTAGTGTTATTCTTTCTTATTATTCTTTCTTCTCTCCTTGTCTTGCCCTATTAAACTGTTCTTATCTCATCCCACAAGTCTTTATCTTTTTCTTCTGATTCTCCTCCTCATCCCACCAATGTGGAGGGGAGTGTGAGTGGCCACGTGGTGCTTAGTTGCCAACTAAGTCCAAACCACCTCAGCTTTTTATGATACCTGTATACTATCAGGGATTGTATTAATTTTGCACATGATTTCTGGTGAAATGGAGCTTGTGGAGGGAGAGACCATCTCATGTTGTGGCTAAGAAGTAGGCAGATCAAAGGACAGCCCTGTATAGCTATGGGATTGGAAGGATGTCAGGATGACATCTGTCCACAGAAGGACTGGCTATAGTCAAGTCATTTTTGACAGATGTTTAATTTCTTTTTAAAGGCCTCCAATGATGACTACATAGATAAGCAAATCTGTCCTTTACATGAAGATAGTGAGCTGTCATTGAAAAGTTGCCTGTCAAGCTTGAAAGTTATAAATACAATTGATAATATTAATGCTGTCAGTGCCCTCACCCATGCACCAACACACACTCATCCTTGTTTCCATCAGTGTGTGCCCAATGATTTCACAGATTATGGTCCTTTAATTAGAGCATTGAAAATTCTGCCCAGGATTGACATTTCCAGGCCCAGAGACATTTTGCATATTCTGCCAGACTATTGCTGGGATACCTGGGGGGTTGATTTCACTCAGGGGTGCTTTCTAGGGAGATTGCAGGCATCTCCTTTGGAACTTGACTGAGACAAGAGGCAGCTGCTAAGAATAGTCATGTGAAGAACTCTTATTTAGGGTTTAATTTCTTTCTAGTATCTTGTGGTTTACTATCTCAAGTAATTTTCCTTGTAACCATGTGATCTTCCCTCCAGCAGTTTGTTTTCATAAACTGCACGTAATGGATTTGATGATGCTTTATGTGAACAGGGGTAAGTTTCCATACCCAAAAGATAGGGATACCAGATAAGTGATAAGAACAGATGGCACTGTCATTATCAGAGGAAAACAGATAAAGAAGTTGCTTGAGAGAGGGAAAAGAATTGAAGAGTACTGTGCATGAGCATGCTTTCTGTCTTTACATATTTACCATTTTAGATTCAACTCATATCTTCTTTTGCTGCATTGCTCTTCTTTTAGCTACAGGTATGTCCTCCTTTTTCTCTGTAGACAAAGAACTATGTCAAAGCTGTTGACACAGGAAGCAACTGGGCAGGATGATGTAGGGCAGAAATGCTCTCCTATGGCTGGACTTGGGGTCCTGAGTGACCAAGTGGAGGAACAGAGATGGGATAAAGTGGGAATCATTCCAGTTCTTGCAAGCCTCAAGTCTTGTACAAGCATCTGGAGCTAAATAATCGCCATGTTTTCCTGCAAGTGCTGTCTGGTTTGATCTGCCATATGCATTTAGATGCTTGCAGCACTTACTGATATTTATAAAGTCTCCATACTGTAGCTGCATCGTGCTCACCTTCCCTTCCCCAACAGTTCCATCAGCTACAGATAATCTGTAAGATCAATCACGTCAGTGTTGAAATTTTGAGCTTTGTATCTAGGCTGTGGGGAGGAATGCTATCTAGTAACTCCTCCTTGAAACAACAGAAAAAAACCCCAAACCCAAAGTAACTTTGTGTAAAGCTGGGTCTGAGAATGTGCTGTTCACCAGTCTTTGGCTGTGTGGAGAAACATTTGCTGATTCTAAAGTAGTCGGACACCTTGGTACACAACTGTAGTACAACCTATTTTCTTATAGTGTCTATTTTGCATGTCACTGCTCTTTTTTTTTTTTTTTTTTTTTTTTTATTTCTAATTATCATCTGGCTGTGGATTCTTTTTCTTCCATTAATCCTAGATTGTATAAATATTTTCCCCAGACTTTTGGGTTTGGATTTTAAATACATAATTGGAATTTTCCTCTCCTGAAGCCTTATTTTTTTTTTGCTATTGCTGTTCAATATATAATCTGTTACTTGTTTTCTACTTGTTATTTTGTTGTATTAACTCTTAGGCTCTCAAGAATCCAATCCTTTTGTGCTGTATGCTCTGCAGACATAGGAGAAAGATGATTTCTCCTCACAAGACCTTGTGCTTTCCTGTTATGAGATGGGGGCCAAACGTTGTTTAGACACACAGATAAGAAAATATAGCATGTGAAGGGTTCTCAGCACATTAAACATGATGTAGGCAAGTCTATTTTAAGAGTTGCATTCCCTGGTTATAGTTCTTCATGCACCTTTCCAAGAGACACATTAAAACTGCATCACCTGACATGATCTAGCAACCCATGCCCTGCAAAACTGCTCTGACAATGCAAAGGGATGGCCAACCTATGAAAGATGAAAGAGTAAGTTCCTCAGTGACTCCTTATTGTGCTAATTAACTGAGACAAACCCCTTTTCCTCCTTGCTATTCTGCTTGCAGAAGCAGAACAGTGCTGTCTGCCTTTCAGATGCTGCTGCTCCTCCGGCGGCGCTTGCGACAGCTTCTCTGCCACAGGGCCTTCTCCAGAGCTGCCAAGTGTTGAGATGCTGCCTGAGAAAAGCTCTGGAGTCTCTAGTGGTGACAGGGCTGGAGTGGGGGGAAGGGGCACAAACAGCTCTTTTTTTTCTTTCGTTATCCCCAGCAAAAACTGAGCCAGAAAGAGCAGCCCCAGAAACTGCACAGCAGTGAACACTCGCTGCTGGTACTGCATTGGGAGCTTTTCTGGGTGCTTTTTGCTGGCTTTTTCTTTTTTGACATGCTGCTTTTACCATTTTTGACTTGTGGCTACTGTTTTGTGACATGCTTGCAGTAAGTTCTCAACAAGGCTTCTCCCCCGTTTCCCCCTAAATTTTCTTGGATAAATGTAAAGAAATGTCTTCCTCTTGAGGGAACTGGTGTCACTTGAGGAACAGTGGGAGTAAATAAGTTGCAGCCCATGGATTGGTTTGTTTTCCTTCTGCTTTCAGGTCAAGTTTGTAAGAGTGCAAAACAAGAAAGTTCCCTTGACAGAATCAGTGAGCACTCACTTTTTATGCTAATTTCTGTATTGGTGAGATCCATGGTAAAACTTCTGCCTTGGTTGCTCTCAACTGGAGTGTGTTCTGGGGAATATGCTTGTGAAAAGCTGTTGTAAAGATGAAGATGTGAATCATTAATGCCAGCAGAACTGCGAGAAGTTGCCAAATACCAGATCTCCTTTTTTTTTTAATAGAACTATAGATTGGTTTGAGTTGGCAGGGACCTTTAAGGATCATCTCTTTCCAACCCCATGCCATGGGCAGGGACATCTTGCCCAAGTCCCATTCAACCTGCCCTTGAACACTTCCAGGGACGGGGTAGTCACAGCCTCTCTGGGCAGACTGTGCCAGGGCCTCACCACCCTCACAAGGAAGTTCTTTACTTCTAATTTAAATCTCCCCTTTTTCCATTTCAAGCCATGACTCCTTGTCCTACATGCGCTTATAAGAAGTCCCTCTCCAGCTTTCTTATTGTCCACTTTAGGTACTGGAAGGCTGCTGTAAGATCTCCCTGGAACCTTCTCTTCTCCAGGCTGAAGAACCCCAAATCTCAGCATGTCTTCATAGAAGAGGTCCTCCAGTCCTCTGGTCATTTCTCCTTCATCTAAAATACCTTGTCTCTTACCCACTTATTTTATGCTGACGTTTTTAAGGAGTCTCTTGCAGTTCTGCAGTTGTTCAATCACTGTTTTGGCTTGAAATAATTTCTGCTATTTCAATATCTAACACTCCCTGTCCCTTCCTGGTGAATTTATGCAGAAAAAAGAAGAGTTATGCAATCTGGTACAGGCCAATGGTACAAAGCCCTTTTAGAATTAAACAGCTCCAGTGACAACTGTTGACTAAATTTATGTTGGATCTTGAAGAGGCAGAATGCAAGTCTTTGTTTTACCAAGTTAAGTAAGACATAGCAAACTGTCAGAGTCTGCAGCAGAGGAGAAATGTAACTTTAAGTGGGGTTTGTATTCGTGCATCAAGGTGGCTTTCTATCATCCTGTAACTAAGGGCTCAGAAGTCACATGGCCTTTCTGTGTGTTGATGCTGTACATGTAGTTGCTTAGGGCTGTATATAAAACCTCACTGCAAGCATAATTTCACTGTTTTCAGCTAAGTGGGAAGAGCACTGTCTGTGTACCTTATCCCCTATGTGCTGCAAGAGATTTTTCTGTTGTATCGATACCCACATGTATTTCCTTCCTCTTGCATAATTCATCATGGCAGAATTTGCATTTCCTTCAAGCTGAAAGTTTCAAGAGTGTGTTGTAATGATGAGAGAAATGGGGGCAGGAGGAGCTGTCTGGGTTTGTTGTGTGCAATTTTTTTACCTAGCACTTTTGCAAATTTATTTATTGTACAAAAGCCTCTTAACTAAGAGACAATTGAACTGGTGCCAGTGGAATATTTCAGACTTTAAAAGTGACATGACCCACTTATGGTTTTACTTGAAAAAAACATTTTCTGAGCTGCCTCAGCACTAGATGACCATTTGTCCATGTTCCCTGATGAACTGACAATGCAGGGGAGCTAAGCCTTTGACTGTCCCTATATAGACACCCCCATGGCTTTTTTTTTTTCTTTCTAAGTCTCTTTGATACAGGGAAATGTGATGGGTTAGTGGCCAATTGTCATGAGCAAACATAAAACAGGGAGAATTTCTGTGTGGTACCAGCTAGGAAGCTGCTGTCACAGGAAATACTGTATGAGTAGCATATGCCGAGAACCAGTCTCTAGTAGATGTGGATGTGATGAAGAGCACAGAGTGTACATTGTGATAGCTACAACCCTTTGGAAGTAGATAACCACAGGGTTTGTGTGGCATTGTAAGAAGGGAGTGTGTGTGCTATAGCAAGTGTGTGGCTTTTGGCACAAATCTCCATGTGAATATCTTTCATGTAGTAATTTTTAAGTAGATGAGCAAAGGATGAGCTTCCAGGAAACTGTTGAGTACCTCCTTTTAGTAATTCAAGTTACTTTTTTTTAAAGTGGATGTAACACAGCAGCAAAGCTTTAAAACACACAACACAAGGCACTTGGTGAAAGAGCAGCTGGCCCTTACCAAGGGGTGGGTACTCTTTAGGCTCTATCTCATCATGGGTCACAGTTATACCCACTCCTGTGCTAGTTCTCCCCAGGGCCATCTCTTCCAGGGTGTCATTCTAAAGGTTTCAACCTCTTATTGTGATTTATCACCACAGAAAGTGGGATGGTGGCTGCACTGGGCTCCTCACAGCATCAATAATGTTGTTGATGCCACATCCACTGCTGCTTGATGGAATCAAGAAAGAAGAGGTGATCAATTGTAGCTGAAAAGTACCTAGCTGGGAGAGAGGACATGCTGAAAGGCTGGTATGACCTTTCCAGATCATCATTGTGTTTAGTGTAATTAATGAAAAGCTCCCCAATGGACTAAAAGGTGTAAGTGCTTTCCTTTGGGGGAGGGAAGCTTAGGGAAAGATGGAGATATGGCTTTTGAAGAGCCCAAATGGCAAAACCTCCTTGTGAATGAAGGAAGCTAATAAAGAATTAGGCAGCTCAGGTATGCATCATTTCACTGTCAGATTATTGAAATTGATGTCTCTGTCACTGTTTACGTCACTGCAACACCTCTTCTGACACCTCTGGCAATTTCCCTCTTGACTGAGAATCATTTTTCATCTCCATGATGCACCAGGAATCTTTTATCACTGCTGCAGTGTGTATTCATAGCTTGGCTTCGAAGGAGAGGTTTTTATAACAGGTTAAGAGCTCAGACAGCCATAATTTCCCTTTTGGCAATACTCTGTTTGATCCTCTTTTACAGATCAAATGAATACGCTGGAGGTCAAGGTAAGCAGTGAATGTAACAAACCCAAACGCTGACTGATGCAGCCTAAAAACCCCCGTGCCGGTTAAATCTTGTATTCACACAGTGCTGCCACTGGTTCCGTGGTTAAAAACAAAAATGCCTTCAAGTTTCTGCCAACAACCAAAGCTGTCCAATTTGTATTTGGTCAGCTATTTGTCACTGTCTGGAGTATTTTACTTGAATGGTTATTATACATTTATTTGTCTTTGTGTCCCTCCCATGTTTTTGCTGAAGAAACAATAGCATAGAGACATTTGCCTTGCAGAAAAACAATCTCAGTGGATCATTCAAACCTGTTCCCTTGGCTTTGTCATAATAAATTTGTATGTCTGTATGGGAAGTAAAATAGACTGGTCACTTGCTGTATCTTGCTCTTCTGCTGCTTCCCAGTGGCTAGTTGCAATCTCAAATTGCTTCCTCTGAGAAACACAAACAGTCGTATGATATTTTGTCCTTTAACAACCAGAAACAGAGTGAATGTAAAATTGATGAAAAACAACCTCTGTTTAAAAATATTCTGCTACTGTTGCTTTGTGAATAAATTGTTCTTTTTAAGGCCTAACGGATTTCGAATTTTAGGACTAAGTGTGTGGGCCTTTTGGTGTGGGTTTTTTTTTTTGAGATTGCAAAGCTTGTAGAGTACTATACACACACATATATGTATTTTTTTTTTTTTCTTTAAGCCCTTAGCTGGTGTACTGGGCCCTGTAGAGTTACTATAAGGCCAGACACTCAGTGGAGTAGAATGATTATGAAGTGAATTTCCCCCCTCGGCAAAGAAAACTGTTTTCCAGCCATTCAGGGCTGTAGTCAACACATGCACTTCTTTTCACTTCAAGAATATGGTTCCAGTAGTTACATGTTTAAAACAACTGTTAGTAGATCTCCCTCTACATGTGGCATAAAGAGAGTGTTCTGGCAGTAGCTGTTTTTGAATCCTGAGTTACCTTTACTGAGGATTGTGCTGTTGGTACAGTGCTTCCTGTGTACCTGCTACAATGTAACTTTCCAGAAAACTGGAAAGTATTCAGAAATGGCTCACTTGGTTGCTTCTAAAATTTGCAGTCACCTTCATATCTTATGATGGAGACAGATCTTGATTCAAACTGCTGAAGAGCAGTCGGTTTCCATGGGCTGTGTCATACCGATACCCTAGTAGTAAGGCCCTATGGCATTTAGAGACATTGGAAGTCAGCAGATAAGGGAGCTCACAGTATTTTGTTTTAAGAAAATGCAAGTCTACTTTCAGCAAAATAAGCCATTTGTGAATGACTGGCTTTTTCCCAACACTTCCAAAAGCAATGAACAGCCACTGATATAGAAACAAAGATGTTATGGGTCTCTGGCTTTTTGTGCAGAAGGAAGATCTTGTTGTGTTTCCTGTGTGTATCCTTATACACAAAAGGGCAGGACTGATGCCACCATGAAGTTTTGGAGAAAGACCTAGTGGTATCTTTAGCAAGAGGAACATAAAAAGTATATAACTTGCACAATATTTTTGATCTTAAGCTCCAGTACTGAAGTGGTTTCTTGTAACTCGCAAAGGCTGATGTAAATGCAATACTGCAACCAACTGTTGTGGCTAACGTGAATCCCATGGCATTCTGCAGATCTTTGCTTGAAGAACTGGAACAAAAACATTATTCCTTAATTTAAGAATTAAGACTTGCCTTGTTTTGGGCAAGATCTGTGGCCTCCTTTAGCCTTTCCACCTATAAAGATATCATCACATCTAAACAAGTGAGTTTTTCAAGGCAGATGAGATATTGTGATCTGTTTCTACTGGTTACTACTTGCCTATGTTATTCTGTTTAAACCAGTTCAGAGATGGAAATCTGCCTTTTGTATTTGGCAACATACGCTTCCAAGTTCAGCCTTTATGGTTAGTGGTGGAGTAGATATAACTTTTTGGATGCCAATCGAGAGCTTGTTTGTTTAATTGTCTCAAATCCTCCATTTGTATCTGCCCTGTGGGATGCTTTAAAGGGAGCATCGTTCTTCTGCATAGTTTGTATCAAACAGTGAAGGCTTGCTTGATGTAAAAATTATACACTATATGTCAGCCATCTATTCTTCCAGTCTTTAAATGCTGTATCTGATCAGTAGAGCCCCTCAAATTTTTGAGTGAAAAAACCTTGAGCAAGAAGATGGCATTAAAGTTTTATATCACCATCTTTTGGCTCAATAAATGATAGTGAAGTATACAAAGGATTAATAGATCTTTCCTGCAGGGCCTCAGCTATACTATCTAGAGGAATTTTGTCTGCTAAAATATGAGCCTTACAGTACCTCTGCAGGCATAAATTATTTGGCTTTTCTTCTTAAAGGATAGCCTGTCGCCCTGAAGGCAATTTTTCTTTCTCCTTTACAATGTACTGTAACTTTCATGTGCTTGTTCCAGTACACGCCCCCGTATGCAGCATGTTACTTCCCTATGTACACAGGTACCTTAACAAAGAAGGAAATCTGTGCTCTTATGTAGATAGCTGAATGCTGGTATTATGTTGAGCTGACCAACAGAAAATATGAGAGCCAGCAATTTAGAGCAAACCCAAAGCTTATCATGAAATGTTTGTGCCTTTCTCGGGCTCTCCATGTGGGATTAGGGTATTGCTATAGAGAGTAGGAGCTGCCAGTTCAGGGTCCTGTAGAGTGATTTGGCAAATGAAAGCTGCCAGCCTCAAGCAAAACAAAGACCCAAACCTGAATGTGGTGCTATGAATCTCACAGTTGGCCTCTTGCTGAGATGGCTGTACCTTTGTGTTTTTCCTTCCACAGCAATCAGAAATGCTTACCATAGTTTAGCTAACATCTCTCAAATGTAACTGCATGCGAAATTGCAAGGAGTCAGGGTGCATATTGAAATTTTCTTTTCCTGCTTCTAGGCATCACAAGATTAACAGAAAAAGCTTCACTTCTGCTGTTTCCCTTCTGACACTTGGAGAACAAAATTTGCTTTTATGTATGGTCAATTTAATCCCACTTTGAGTACCGTGAGCATTTGTACGTATGAGCATACATTTGCAGGATTGGCTTCTGATCAATAGCTAGGTGAGCCTGAAGTAGGCTTGTTACTGGCTCACTCCTTGGGATTCCTTTCCATTGTATTCAAAGTTCAAAGTGCAGAGAAATGTACAGAACTTTCAAGTTAGGTAAAGCTCCGTGAACCTCAAAATAGCATCTTGTGTTCATGGCATTGTATATCCTAACCACGTGTTGCAAAGGCATCGCTGGGTCAGACTGCTGTCTGTTCCTTCAGGATGCTGAAGAATTTATAGCTTGTTCATACCAGATCTTGGAGCAAGAACTACTGTGGCATCAGTCATGTCCATCACCCAGCAGCTCATTGTTTTTGACAGGTCTTCAGATGATCTGTGTTAGTGTTTTGAGGTTGTTTTAGTCCATGGGTTTAGAAAGCCTCTGAGGTGCTAGTGCTGCAAATACTGGTTTAAGTTTCTACAGACAATTGCAGACTATCTTCTATTATTATCTTTGTAAAGATTTTATAGTTCTTGCTGTTTTCTTTATATTTCTTGTGGGTGTGATTCCTTATCTGTGAATATTAAGAGATGACTTCTGTGTAGAGCTGAATTTGTGCACTTAAGGTTGGCAAAGTCTGCAGAAGTTTCCTCTGGTAAAGCAAAAAAACAAAGCTTGGTTGCTCAGAGAGCACTGTTACGTTTGCTGACCACCATCACCCCCTGGAAACCTTTGGCGAATGTAAAGAAGCTCATGCATTAATTCAACATGATCCAGAGCAAACAGTGTCGATTGTGTCAAGAAAAATATTTTAGCAAGCCCTTTACAATGTTCCTATTGAAATCAATACACTGAAGAAAACAGAACTGGGGGTAGACTTTGGACTACACTACTTTGCAATATGCTTTCCATAAAGGCTTATTAGGGGAAGGAAATTAACTCTCTTATTGAAGCATAAGTTTGGTGATTAGAACCTGGTTGAGAGACAGAATAATGTTTGGAATCGATTAGTTTTTCATAAACAAAGAAATGCTACTGGCAATGCCTTGTCTCAGAGTTGGATAATATAGTGAGGCATGCTGTTGAATATGCTTATGAGGAGTTATTTCTGTTGTGGTTTAGGCCCATCAAGGGACAAAATACCATGCCTAGACTCAAGTACCAAAGGCTTGAGAATTGCCAAAGGGCAGGGAGGGCTTAATTGCTGCTTAAGGTCCAGGACCAAACAGACCAGGCTACTCGGCTTGGGGAAGAAAACAGAAAATAATTTAATCCAACATCAACTAAAGCATAACCATAAAACCCCAAAACATAACCAACACAAAACAACACAGAGTAGTACAATGATGAAGAGTACAACCTGCCCTGTAAGACCACCTTCTCCCCACCCCTCCCCTTTTCCTGGGCTCAGAGCCCTGATCCTGGTGTCTTTATCTCCTGCCCCCATGAATGGCTCAGGAGGGCAGGGAATGGGGGTTTCAGTCAGTCTGTTCCTGATGGTTTCTACTGTTTGCTGTTTCAGGGCAGGCGGGCTCCACGCTGATCCTCCCTGCTACTCCGCGAGGTGCCTCACACACACAGCAGCCCTGCATGGGCTGCTCCAACGTGTTCATCCCAAAGGCTGCAGCTCCTCTCTGCCTCTTGTGTAGGTCTGCTCTGTGGACCGCAGGCTCTCCAGCACGGCCTGTGCCATGGCTGCCTCCTCACACAGTCTCTTGCCCATCTGGGCGCACTCACTCAGAGCTACTGGTGGCTCTCAGTCCTGCCATTGTCCTCCATGAGTGGCAGGGGCACAGCTGCGTTCTCATCATGGGTTGCAGAGGGGTCTATGGTCTGGTGGTCCTCCTTTCCTCCTTCTCTGACTGTGAGGTCCATGTGGTCACCTCCATCTTGTATCACTCTTACCACTCCTCCCAAGCACTTCAAATTCGTGTCCCTAAACAGTGATGACAGAGGCGCCAGATTGGCCCAACCGGGCTGGAGGTGGGTCTCAACTGAAGAGCTGGGGGAGAGTCTGAGATCTCTACCAGGTCTTCACTGCAACCCCCTCCCCCTGTTACCAAGCAAAAGCTGCTCCTTGCTAAACTATGACAATTTCTAATTATTATTATCACTTCTAATTGTTTGAAAATAGGGAAAGAAAAATGAAACTTTTTTATTCTTATTAAAAAAAACCCACCAAACCCAAGAAAGCAAAACCAAACTCTTTTCTTGTTATTTCATTAAGATCATTCTGAGTGAGAAAAATGGAATAAAGGACGTAGGTGACGAGGCATCTGAAGTTGCAAAGATTTGAAGAATAACAAAATTGTTAGATTTGAGTCTTTAAGTTCAAAGTGGCTTTCAAAGACCTTTATGAAGTTGTTACAAGGCTGATCCAATACAGAAAAATGCAAGGTAATGAACTTTAGAAAGAGCATTTTGAAATGATCAAACCCACTGATGGATTGCAAATTAAATGCTGCTCTTCTGTCATGCAGAGTCTCGCGTTCCATTGTTATTGGCTTACTGAGAATAATCTTTTCTGTTCTTAGATGTGGTCAAAATTATTTTTAAAAATGCCATCTTACAATAGCCCCTAATAAGAAAGGAACTGAGATAATACTAGGAACATACTGTCGCTGTTTCAGCAGAGAATGTATAAAGTAGATGTTTGGTTCTATTTCTTTCTTCATTTCAGAGATGATAGAACAGAGTGAATCTAGGGAGAAAATTTGGAAACAATAAAAAAAGCTGGATTTTTCTCTGGTCTTAGTGGAAGAGCTTCCATTGACTTTGGGGACTGAGACTGTTATGGCAGAATTGTGATGAGCCTCTTGGATTGTGAAGAATAAAGACGACAAGAATGCTGTGATCATAAGGGATCACAAGGTATTACAAGATGAAGTAAGATAATATAGACTATGTCTTTGGCATGCACCGATTCCTGCTTTGGACAAGTAGGAGTAACATGCTTATATAAGGAGGAGAGAGGAAAAGTTAGTTGTATTTCTTGTTGAAACAGAAAAAAATTTTGGCAATCTCATGTTTTCTTATCTCTGAACCTTTTCCCAACAACAAGATGGTCAAGAAAACGGGTAGGAAAGGAGCGTATTGTTTCTCTCTCCTCCTCCCCAAATGAAATAAAATGAGACTAGATCAATTCATCTTGAAATTGAAGAACTAGAAAAATGAGGGGATTTATGCGTGAGTGGTTTTTCAGTTTTTCCCATTCTGTGTGTGGTGGCTTTGTTTTTGTGGCTTTTAAGGCAATCACGAAGAGCAATATAAGGGGATGAAATAGCTTTGGAGTTAAAACACAAGACAGCATGCCAGGTTTTGGTTGAAGAAAGTACATTTCCTTAAAGAAAAACTTTATTCAGGTGCACTGCTTTTATAATGGTGATAGAACTACGAGCAAGTGATGGTATACCCATCACTTCCAAACATGCCAACTGTTCACCATTGGATTGAGGAAGGTCTTTGCCTCACATGGCCTGTTTTAGTTATGGAAATTCCTTAGGGAGGAAATGTGTATGAAGGAGGCAATGTTATAGTTTCCTTACAAACACAGGGACATATGGCAAAAATCTTTTATCTGAAATGCCTTTGAAGCTGGGTGCTGTTTTTGGTAAGACAGGTGAGAGCACTGTCATATTTTCTTGCTTAATCATCATAGAATCATAGAATGGTAGGGATTGGAAGGGACATTTAGAGATCATCTTATCCAACCTCCCTGCAGAAGCAGGGTCACCTAGATCAGGTCGTATAAGGACATGTCCAGGCGGGTCTTGAAGACCTCCAAGGAAGGAGACTCTACAACCCCTCTGGGCAGCCTGTGCCAGGGCTCCCTCACCCTCAAAGTAAAATAATTTCTTCTTATATTTAAGTATATTTAATTTCTGTTTTTGTGTTCCAGCTTCATCCCGTTATCCCTTGTCCTGTTGCTAGCTACAATAGAAAAAAGGGTTGCCCCAACCTCCTAACACCCATCCTTTAGATATTTGTAAATGTTAATAAGATCCCCTCAGTCTCCTCTTTCTAGACTAAACAGCCCCAGTTCCCGCAGACTTTCCTTGTATGAAAAATGTTCCAGTCCCCTGATCATCTTGGTGGCCCTGCGCTGGGCTCTCTCCAGAAGTTCTCTGTCCCTCTTGAGTTGAGGAGCCCAGAACTGGACACAGGACTCCAGATGAGGCCTCACCAGGGCAGAGTAGAGGGAGAGAAGAACCTCCCTTGACAAAAGCCTTGCTGAAGTCAAGGTAGATTATATTCGCTGCTCTCCCCTCTAGTCATCTGATTATGCCCTCATAGAAAGCTGTCAGGTTGGTCAAACAGGATTTCACCTTGGTGAATCCATGCTGACTCCCCCTCATAACCATCTTTTCCTTCATATGTTCAGTGATAACATCCAGGATGAGCTGTTCCATCACTTTTCCAGGGATGGAGGTGAGGCTGACCGGCCTAGAGTTTCCTGTGTCATCCTTCCTGCCCTTTTTGAAGACTGGAGTGACATTGGCCTTTCTCCAGTCCTCAGGCACCTCGCCTGTTGCCCATGATTGTTCAAAAATGATGGAGAGAGGCTTAGCAATCACATCAGCCTCCTCCCTCAGCACTCTAGGATGCATCCCATCAGGACCCATTGACTTATGAGCCTTAAGCTTGGCCAACAAATCCTGGTACACCTTCAACTCTATTAGCACGAGTGTGGCCAGCAGGACCAAGGAGGTGATTGTCCTCCTCTCCTAAGTGCTGGTGAGGCTGCAACTTGATTCTTGTATTCAGTGTTGGGCACCTCATTCCTAGAGGGACACTTAGGGGCTGGAGCTTCTCCAGAGCTGAGCACCAGACCTGGGGAGGGGATTGGAGCACAAGTTTGATGGGGAGTGGCTGAGGGAGCTGGGAGTGTTCAGACTGGAGAAGAGAAGTCTGAGAGGAGACATGAGCACTCTCTACAACTACTTGAAAGGAGGTTGTCATGAGCTGAGGGTCAGTCTCTTGTCTCTAATAATGACTGACAGGACAAGAGGAAATGGCCTCAAGTTGCCCCAGGAGAGGTTTAAATTGGAGCTGAGGAAGAACTTCTTCCCTGAGAGGATTGCCACCCCCTATGCCAGGCTGCCCAGGGAGGTGGGGGAGTCCCAATCCCTGGAGATATTGCAAAGCTGTGGAGCTGAAGTGCTGAGGGCTATGGGTCAGTGATGGCCTTGGCACTGCAAATTGAGGAATTTAGACTTGATCTCAAAGATCTTTTCCAACTAAAATGACTCTATGATTCTATGAAATCGGTGTCACATTAACTATCAAACTTTGTTAAATTGCTGGTTTCTACCAATAAACCTATTGCTACTTCTCCCTTGCAAGGGAAGTGTGTCACCCTGTCCATGACAGACCTCTGCTTTAATCTAAAGGCCCTGTTGTGCTCAGATCAGGTGAATCCTGGGTCAAGGGCCATGTCTTTCACACCAGTAGCTTTGGTGGGAATTGCTTGTATTACATATGTGATTTTTGGCTGTTACTTTGCTGATCACTTTAACTGTTGTATCATGACCTGACAAAAAGGAGCATCTTGTAAATGGAGCATCATGTACATGAAAATGCTGAAGAAAATGTAGAAAAAACACTCTAGAAAATGTACTGGTATATCTTGGAACTGGGGTGTTCTCTAAAAGATTATAAAATAGAAAAGAAAGACTCGTAAAATATGTTACTTCTGCAGCATTAAAATATGCATAAATTATGGCTTCAATTCAGTTTCAGACATCGGTGACACAGCTCCTATGGTTTATGATACAAGGCAACAGAATTAAAGCAATATTGTGCTCCATTATCCCCTGTAATGAATTTAGCACCCAACAGGAGTATGTACTGGTTGTTTGCTAGGACTGCAGTCTTCAGGGTACTGAGTAACTGTGCTCTGAGAAATCATATGAATTTCAGCCATGTACATTATAGGTGTTGAAATGACTGAAAATGGACCGTGTCAGCAGTATAAATCTGTGATAACGGTTTCCTGAATGTGAGATGTGAGAATACTTATTTATTTGCTTTCCAGTGTTAGCAGTATGCTTTCAGCTAGTTATGTAATGTTGTGATGGGGGGTTTTGCCAGTGACAGAGTTGGTTTTGCTTACGGGTAGGTTGGCTGTTACATGTGTTGGCACGCATCTGTCTCCCAGGGCTTTTTTTTTTTTTTAGAGAAAGTATTCTCATTTATCTCTTCAGATTTTTTTCCTCTTTTCTCTTTGGAGAAAAGGTACTTGTGCTGAAAACATTGAAAGCTCCAAGTCTTGGGTTCTTTGCTTTTATTTGCAGGACTTGATCTGCAAAAGCAATAGTAACTCAAACTACTGAAATCATCTGATTTATCTACAAATTGCCCTAGAAAGTCCCTTTGGGACAGAATTAATTTGTTCAGTGCTGGAATGGGAAAAATATGGCAGACTTCTATGTTAAATCTGCAGATTGGGGCAGTAGATCTTTGGATAGGAACAGTTTTTATTTAGTCTTATGTCATTTTAGCACTGTGCACAAACAAACAATACAGAGGGAAAACACTAGGCTGGCGTAAGAAAAAGCCATGGAAAAAGAATGGATCATATTTACAGGAACACAGGAGATGCTTAGGGGAGAATATTCCTTGTTCAAAGAAGCGTTGTAAAAATGATGTAATACTCTCAATAGAGATATGTTAATTGTTGAGCTTCCTCTGATATATTTTAGTAACCTACACCTTTTAGGATGTGCTGAAACTTGCATGCCAAACATTAGGATGGCAAATTACTGTTGTTCACAGGTCTCACTTTTCCATACTTCTGGGTGCTGTATTATCATTTTTTGTCTCTTTTTTTCAATGATTAACAATACATCCATGACAAATAAACAATGACAGTATTTGATGCTTTTATGCATAGGTATTTCCAGTCTCAGTACCTCAGTATTATGGCAATAGGTTTAAACCACACGCATACACCCCGACCAAAGAAAAACCTTCAAGAGGCAAAGACACGAGTATATAGTGCAAACCAAAAGTGCTTTAGAGAGAAATTTTATGTAAGCTTTTATAACCCTTTCTCTTTCTATTACTTTTTCTGTTGCAATTGTTAAGTGTTTTCTATTACCTATGACTATTTAGAAGGGATTTTTCACTGTATTTTACTCACAGATGGGTAGAACTTGAAAATTCAGAGAGAATTCAAAAGATGAGAATACTAAAGGAGGTGTGATGGAAATAGGAAGACGATCTTTTTCTGTATATTACTTTGTTTTCTGTGAAGATCATTATAAAGCAACTTACGTGTACAGCTTTGAGGAATATAAAACTGGAAAATCTGTATAGCTCCCTAATAACATGTTTAGAAGATGCAGTTTCAAAATGTTTCAGTTCTTGAGCACACGGAAAAGCAAGCAAGCTTCACTGTTCATTATCACTACGCATGCATTGTACTGCATAAGCCTACGTGAAGGGAACACATGACACATATGCTAATTAAAAAAATAGATTTCAACTGAAGTATTTGTGTCTGTGGTTAGCACAGACACATTCACTTTAGCACTCAGTGGTAACTGTACTGTATCAAATTAGTGTTTCCAATTAGTTGTCTATATAATTCACAAAAGCATCTGTCCACAAGCAATTTATCTACACAATATTTTTGTTTACTTGTAGTGGGTCTGGGGTGGTGATGATTTTCCACAGCAGCTCTTGTAGAGCTGTGCCTTCTGTTGATAGCTAAAAATGTGTATTGATAGCACATCAATGTTGTGGCTACTGCTAGCATAGCATCAAGGCTGTCCCTCCAGCACTCTTTCCCTCACCTTCACCAATAACTCTGGGTGACCATGATCTTGGAAGGGGTCATGGCCAGGACTACTGACCCAAGATGACCAAGGAGATATTCCATATCGTGTGACATTAGCTCAGCCATATAAAGTTGGAGAGAGAAGCAGGAAGGGGGACGTGATTCATTTTGGCTTTCCAAAGCAACCATTACGTATACCTAAGCCCTGCTTCTTGGGAGATGGCCAGATATTGCTGCTGAAGGGAAGTAGAGAGTAACAGTTTCTTTTACTTTGCTTCCCTTCTCACATGTGTGACTTTGTTTTTTCCTTATTAAACTGCTTTTATCTCAACTCAGGAGACTTCCATCTTATTTTCATCCATCCCTGGCTTGCTGAGGAGGGGGTGATAGAGCGATGTGGTGGGCACCTGATATCCAGCCAGAGTCAAACCACCACATTACTGTACCTGAACATGCACAAAAACACATAGTTGTTCCACAAATGCTCAATTAACGAGAACTGTCTGTAAATCCTATAAAGTTGTAGCATTTTTTTACGTATATCTAGATCTCTTCTGTAGAATCACAATTAGAGGATTGTCATCTGAAACTTGTTTGCTGTGTCTGTCAATGAGCAAATGCTGTTTATTGATCACTGTGAAAGATGCAGTCATATATGCAGCCATTAGAATATTTTTTGCTCGTTGTAGTGAGTAGTTGAATGTATTCTGTGTATGACTGTACGAATACAAAATCAGCACAGAGATTAGCAAAGATGAAGGCAAATGTTATTCCCATTTAATAAATTATTTAAGCTTACAGTCCATATGTGAATGCAATGCCAGAGCTTAAGAAACAAAGATCACGTAGGAGTGTAGTTGGCTATGTTGTTTTTTTAATGTTTCTTTAATCATCATTGGAGCTGGAACGTGACACTTCACTAGCACATACATGATGATATATTCTCTGTGCTGTCCCTTAATTATACTTTGTTTAACTCTGAACCAAACTGAAAAACTCTAGAAAGTGTGTTTTTTGTTTAACTTGCAGAACAACTGTCTGCAACTTCTGTCACACTGTCATTTTCTCTATCAACTTTGATGAAAACCAGTGTGAATCTCTTTCCTTACCTTGAGAGATTAACGTTAGACAACAGCCATTTTCATATTGGAATTCTTGTGGGCTTACTCTGTTGGGCTGCATTATCCTGGTACCTAACCCAAAAAGAAAATGAAGTATGTAGGCAAGGATCTACACAAGAAGAATTCTTAGTGGACACAGCATTAGTGTCAGGATGATGATGTTGTACCTGTAACACAAGTACTGAGGAGGAGCTTGGATGCCCATTCAGGCTTCAAAGGCTCCAGTCACACTCTTTAGTCGGGGAAGCCATGAGGTAGTATGTGATGGGAGGTGTCTGCATCTCCCTAATGTGGGGGAACCCTTTGCTGCAATGATGTGAAGGTCATGGTAATACTAGTGTGTTGTTCCAGAGGATAGTCACAGATGTTACTGCTGGATGTGTAAATGGCGTCTCTCCCTCTGTTGTTCAGGGAAGAGGAATTCAACTGAGGAAGAGCATCAGTAATCTTTCCAAGTCTTGTTCAGTTTGTTGTTTAAAATACTAGGATTGTGTTAAGCTCAGGTGCTAGAATTGTGTATTTAATGATCTGTGGTTTGGTAACTATTTTTGTGTGCTGCTAAGACATCCTGCCTGAGATACTCTCCCTGATGCACTAACGCTGACCTGAACCTGATCGAACTATCAAATAGTGGACCAGACTGAATCTGTGGACTCTCAGATGGATTAATGGTGACCTTGATTCTTGAGATAATTATTTGGTTTAAAAAATGTAGAATAATGCCTGAAGTTTGTTTGCAAGAGCACCATACACAACCAGCTGAGAGCAACTCATACGCAGCCTTCATTCAGACTTTGGAGTGGTGGTTTACACTGTAATATATGCAAGCCCTTTTTCTTTTTGAAGTAAGGAGTTCTCTTTATGAATTTCTATATTTTCTTTGGTTTTTTTCAACAATTTTTTCATGATATAACTAACTGGAATTCCATATGCTTTCTTTGTTAAAGTTGGGTATATCTTGCACCACCACTAACATTTTAAGTACAGCACTGACGTGTGCCAACACTAGACATTGAAAGCTCCTTTCTTCCCCATCACCTTGTTCTGAACTTTTTTCCTCTGTATATCTTCTTCTGAGTTACATTCCCAGCAAAAACATCACTTAAAAAATTGCAATTCCTCAAATGTGTGTGGATTTTAGTGTTGTGGTTTTTATGTCCCCAGGCTGTCGTGCTTTTCAGAAAAGTGGAGCAAGGAATGGATTGATTTCTTTTCTACTTGTGGTTTTGTGGACTTTTGCTGCCACTAGGCTATAGTCAGGGTTGGATTACTAGAACATGTTGTAAATCAACTTTGTTTCTGTGAACTATTTAAAAAAGAATTCATTGTAATTTGTCCCAATCTTCATTTTCTAGGGTAAGCACACAAACTTCCTTCTCTTTTCTGGATGTCTCTACTCATCAGTCTTTCATTTGACAATCACTGGTATTAACTGAATTTAGAAGAGCAGAGAGATCAAAGATTCTAGTTAATAGGGTGCTGAGGAAAAACTTGAGTACTGATGGAAGAATAACATATTATGTAAAAGAGAATCCATCACAAAAAGTATAACCATTTTTATATTTCTGGGAGGGGAACCTTTGATCAAAGCTTGGGAGTTACTAGAGACAGGCATCCTGATATCCTGTATTTTGTTTTCTGTGTATTGAACAATTTTGAATCTGGAACAGTGCTTTGTCACAAAATATTTTGTTAAAGCATTAATGTGTCAGTTTGTTGTGGTGACTTCAGTCTTCTCTGTTCACTAGTCAAGCTGCCTTGTTTCCCTGCTAAGCTTTTGCTGTCTATTTTTGTTGTCTTCATTGTGACACAACGCTGCAGGTAATGCTTCACAACTGCTTTTTAGACTCACAGGAGCTGAAGTACTTGATTTGTGACTTCTTTCCTCCCTTTGTACCCAAAGGTATCCTCCTGTTCAGTGACCCAGTGAATGAGAGAAATGAAAGGTGACTTCTGTCTTCATGCTCTACTCTGTTGGAATGAAGGAAGCCCAGCTGCTTTTAGACAGCAAGACTGAGGAGAGAACCAGATTACACACTGAGAATAATTAGAACAACATGCATTTAATATCATTACTGCCAGGCATTATTCTAGCCATTGCATTGCAACTGCACTCTTCCTGGTTTCCATAAATAACATCAGGTTCAGGGCAACCAGAGAAAACAAATTCAGATTCAGTTACCCAAGTTATTACTCATGTTCTTCTGCAGTGTTTCTGTTGCCTCTTCAATATAACCCTTTTATTTCACCTAGATAATTTCTCATTTGCCTCTGAAGATAGTAATCAACAACAACAGAAATGTTGAGAATTTTCATCCTTCTTTTTGGATGGCTTTGAGGATCCCTTCATTGACGTTCTTCCACTGTACTTTTCATCTGAATTTTAATAGCTTTGTAGCATGTTTGATACTTTCTTATGGATGAAGAAAAATAAGAAGCAATGGAGGGAGACATGGGGGGAGGGAGAGAGGAAAAAAAAAGTGTAATGCCTGTAAATTCAGAGATGGTGTTGGTGGCCCCAATAGTTCTAAAAGTCAACTCTGTAGAAATGTAAAATTCCATCTTTTGTGAGATGTGATGACAAGTGACAAACTTTAAACACTGTTATCTGTGGTATTCACTGGTAAACCATTAGACTGTGTGTGCTGAACAGTGTAGATGCCCTGTGGAAAATGGACTTTAAAGTGTGAAACAAACAAGACTAGTATAGAAAATTGGGACCCAATTTTCTAGGAAAAAAAAGAAAAAATGAACTACTTCCTAGTGCAGGCGTAGCTTTGGGCACCAAAGATGTAAGGTACTCACTTCTGTAGCAACAAATCTCATAATCACTGGGAGCAAGTTAACATTTGAAAAACCATTATAGTGTCTCTCTCTGACTTGGAGCACTTGACCTAATGATCAAATCACATCTCGTTTTGTAATGTTTTATGTGGGTGGAAGGTGTTTTTCTCCAAGCTGTGTGATGTTTTGGATTTATTTATTATTTTTCACCCCTGTTTTCTGTTTGCTGTAAATTCCTGATTGCTGAATTGCAGTTTTTTCTTTTTGCCCCACGACACATTTTCTGTTGTTTTTCAGTGTTTCTTTTTGTGCAGTTTTAATGAACTACTTCCATCTGAATTAGATACGTGGCTGTAATATTGAGGGAAAGACCTTGGCAATCGTTTTCCTTCTAAAATATGTTTTGACTCTTTAACATCAATACAGTGCTATTAAACAACAGCACAGAACCTTAAATATCAGCCTAGCTTACATAGGTGAATTTAAGATGGCAACTATTTGCTGATATACTCTCTAATCTTTGGTCAATATGTAGAATAATCCTCCTAGCCCATCTGCTTCTAATCTTTGATTGAAAATGAAGCTGGGTTTACATATAATTTGCAGGTGGATAATCCCTGATGGTTGCTGTATTCTATTAGGGTGTCAGTGCTAGAAAAAGTGAGAAAACCAGCTGAGCTAGCAAGGTTAAGGAAGCCCCTACTCTGCATCTATGTAGTAATCCCATGGAAGTGAGACTGCTTGGGAATCAAAAACATTTAGGAGGAGAGAATCAAATCAACTAATCTTTTTTTTAAAGAGCAGCTACAGTACTTTGTGCTGCTTCCATCAATTCTTGCAAGCAAAGCAGGAACTGGTAAAGTTGGTGTAAAATACCATGTAAGATATTTTCCATACAGCACACATTCCCTAGAATGCTTCAGAGGGTTCAGCAGTGTGGTATTACTCTGACACTGAACTTTATTAAACTAATGGGGGTGAGGGAAGAAGAAGCAGAGGAGGTTTTGGGGCATTTTTTTCCCTTTTTCTTCTAATGAGAAGAACTGATGACTCAAAGAGATACTGAGGAAATTAATATGGACAGAAGATGTCAAGGTGCTAAGCTTACTCTTTATATACGTGACAGGTAGGTAATAGGTAAATGGAAAATGAAGAAGTGGAAAGTGAAATAAATGGGAAATAACTGAAGTGAAAAGAGGAGTTGGTCGAGGAGAACCTGTTTTACCAGGGGATTGGGCTGGATGAGCTCTGGAGGTCCATTCCAACCAGCATCGTGCTAGGATTCTGTGAAGTAGAGTAGATATTGTACCTGTGAGTGAAGCTGGAGACAGTGTAAGCAGACTGCAGAAGCACATTCTGACTTGAAGCAGAATGTTGACTGAATTACTTTATTTCCAGGAAACCTCTGTTAAGAAGTAGTGATATCATATGAAAAAAAATCTGTGTAATATTGTGTACTTGTGTGCCCCAAATATCTTGATTTTCTTTATGAAAGTAGTCAAATTTAGTTCATAGGTGAAATCTGTTGGCACTCCAGTTAAAACATTTTACTAGTTTGGGGGAATTTCTGACTGAAACCCATTATACTAATAGTATCTTTTTTAAAAAGTGTATGGGATACCATGCAATAACAAAAATCTCCCCCCTTCAAACACAATTCTTGTTACATTGGGACTGATTTTGTATAGTTTTTGAGGATGAATTGTTGGATCTTTCTATAAAGAACACAGCACAATTTTCAACCCTTCTGAAACAAATGACTTATGCCTTGGGGCAATGTCTCTAGTTGGCTGTACTTTAAACCTTCCAGCGAGGATGTGTCCATATTTACATAAGTACATTAACTTTCTCTGACACTTTTGTTGCACAAAAGTGAAATCATACCAGTTCTTGTAGTGTTCTGTACCTACTGAGTTGAGAAACATAGCACAACCTATGTTAATGCATTGTAAATGGTATAGTTTAGGTTTCTCTCATAGGATATTTGGAAGGCCATACATGCTCACAACTCCACTAGATTTTGATACTTTGATAAATATTTGGACTCATCTGTGGTCATCAGTAGAGGAAAGTCTTTCCAAACAAGCCTTTTGGCCTTATCAATGTAGCTTGAAAACAATTCCCTCCTGCTGCGCTTAAAGGCAGAAGAAATTTCCTGGAGCATCAGCCAAGGAGATCTGAGCCTTAGCTGCTGCCTCCTCCTGTGACATGAGAAGTGAGAGTGGGTCAACACTCATAATGATCTAAATGAAGTAAGAACTCATGGTATAAAAATTCTTCTCCGATCTGTGTCTTGTCATTTATTGTTGAATCTTTTAGGATTTAAAACTGTAAAGATGTACCAATATAACAAATTGCAACAGAGCTGTCTTGTGCTCACTCCACCTGTGGAACAATATCTCCCACTTCTTTCCCACGTTGTACTGCTGGTGAGAAAATATGGGAGTGCTTATGGAAACTGTAATACGAAAAAATGAAATTAAATCTTGATTTCTGTTCTAAGGAACATAGTTAATGTCTGAGAAATCCAGAACTGTAACAGAAAGCAGTAGAAATGGAGAGGAATTGTGTTTTGGACAGCACAGAGTATTTACAGGATTGTGTTTGAAGGCTATGAAGCCTTTTTTTAGAGTTTTAAGGGTATCTGCTTATTTTAGACTTTAAAAATAATGATAAAGAGTGGCATAAGCTCCCAAGGGCATTCACTCTGAGGAGATGAGACAGCGTGGGAAAACGAGTAGAGGACTCCTGTAACTCCTAGCCCTCTTTCTTTTGTTATTTTTGTAACGAGGACTCAATATGTTTCAGAAGTCAATGAGTTTTGAACTCCATTCTGTTTGCAGTAACTTGAACTGAATTTTCTCAGATTAAATGTAGTGCTCTGACGTGGTGAGTGCCCTCTGGGCACCCGAACGCTGGTGAGATGCGTAGAGGTACGAGCAGCTGGAGACATTAAGGCTAGCTGCAGGTTTTGAACATCCAGGAGAAAGAGACTGTATGTAAGTGAGCATGTAAGTGCCCTCCCCTCTGGCAAGCTGTCAGGATCCATTTGGCAAATTGAGGCTCAGCCCAAGTAGGGGCAGAGCCTGCCCTGGAGAGCTCAGCTGAGGCAGGTGCTTGCGCATTTGGCAGCAGTTTGGGCTCTGAATTGGAAAGGAGGGGTCTGCTGGCAGCTGATAAATTGCTATGACAAAGAGGTTCCTGTTCCTAGGGATGATGTTATGTAGTAACTACACTGCAAAGGACTGACTTCAGTGTGTATTCAGCACAGCTGGTACTGCATCATAAGGATTTTTCCTAAGTGCTTATGGGAGAGAATGTGTTAATGCCTCAACGCAGTTAGGAATAAATCTGAAATAAGTGCCAGTTACTTAAGCTGTTTACACCACTTAGAATCATAGAATCATTTTGGTTGGAAAAGATCTTTAAGCTCATTGAGTCCAGCCCCTCCCCTCACCCTGCCAAGCTCATCACTAACTCATGTCCCTCAGCACCTCAGCTACATGGCTTTGCAATAGCTCCAGGGATGGGGACTCCACCACCTCTCTGGGCAGCCTGTGCCACTGTCAACCCTCTCAGAGAAAATGTTCTTTCTCAGTTCCAATCTAAATTTCCCTGATGCAACTTGATCACATTTTCCCTTGTTCTGTCATTCAGTACTGGAGAGAAGAGACTAACCCCCACCTTGTTACAGCCTACTTTAAACTTACTGTGCCTTGGTTTTCTGAAGTTACTTTAAACCTGCAGAGAGGTGCAATATTAGACATATGTAACGTGGTAGTTGTGATTGAGAAGGCTGGGTCAGAAACTGCAGAAACTGACAATCAGTACTGTATTACTATATGGGGAATGATTTGTGCTATCTAAATATGTCTAGCTCAAAATTTAGTAAGCTTCAATGCCATCTCCCCTATTTCTATAGAGTCAAGGTAGGGAAAAGATTACTTCTGTAAAATGATTCATATTATCTAGATTTTTTTTTTTTACACACCTAATTTTAGGATATGGTGAGTCATCATTTTGGCAGTAGGCATTTCCAGAAATTGATTACTTAAAGTACCTTTGAAAATTTAGCTGTCTAGCCTAATGAAGTTAAATGAGTTTGATTCTAAATTGATTTTTACATGCAGGCCAACTTGTGTCTTGCTGCTGGTTTCTTAAAGATGTGAACATAAATGCCTAGCATGGCACCCACCAACTTTTTTTTGTTAATTCCTCTCCCCTTTTCTCCCAAAAATATATCAAAAAATTGATTTCAGAATTAATTTACTGATTTTTTTTTTCAGTGGGCAATTTAGAAAGCCAAAACAAAATGGAAAAGTTGAAAAAAAATCCAGTGTCCAAGTCTATTTACCCCTAATTGTAGCCTAGACAGCTGAAGAAAAAACAAGTAGATGCAAGTAGATGCTTAGTAGATGCTTCTGCTGTAGTATACTTGAGTATTACTGGAAGGATAAACTGATTGTAAAGCAGTAAAACAAGTGTCTGAGAATTATGGATGTTTTGCATTTGGAGATTTGGTATGTTTTACTCAAACTCTCAGACAACAGAAGCGGCAGAACGTTATTCATATCTTTTACAAATATTTTGCAGTGTCTTTTGGCATGTGACCAGTCAAATAGTAAAACTTCCATTTGGAGTAAAATCTCTCTTAGACAACACTTGTTTGCATAAATTCTGCTTTAGATTTAGCCAAATGAGTGATGTGGTAGTCATAGCTTTGCTTGCTTAAGCATGTGTGGTGTAACAGTAGTGATTATAATGTAGTTGTCATGTTGATGCAAAGGGATGTCCAGTGCTGCCATCTGTGGACAAGACTGCTTGGTTTCTCAGCGCCATGTTTTGAGAGGATAGATTGTTAGTTAAGATTTTTCCCATGGATTTAATATATGAGACTTTTAGCAATTTTCAGGAAAGTCTGAACTCTGTCCCTATGGTTTTGATGCTCCTAATGGCATGGGGCCATCAGCTTTGTGCATTTCAGTGGTGTGAGGGAAAGGAAAGCTTAGGAGTCTACTTATACAATCACATGGAAATGGGATTAGTGTTGATCAATCTGTTCAGGAGAGAGGCTCAATTGAGGGAGAGGCCTGGTAATATTACGTTATGTGTCTGTGTGATCCGCTCTGTAATGGCTGCTGTCAGGTTTGACTTTGGCCATTAATCACAGTTTGTCCTCCACAGGCACTCAGCTGGGGTTGAACAGTGTTAGCCTTCCCTCTGTAGCTGTCTGTGATCCAATATCAAATCCTGGTCACAGTTTGTCCCCTTCTGTATCAGCAGTCAGACTACATCAGTCTATCTTTCATCACAGCTGAGTGTGGAGCTGGAAGGGACCTCTATTTCGTACCTGTTTTCAAGCACTTCCGTTACTCTTAACCTTGATGTAGATTTGTTAAGCTCTCTTGAGAATATAGTGTTCCCCCAGGAAGAGCAACATACACACAACATTTGTCATGTGCACTCTACCCATCTAAAGTGAATGGCAAATGAGACCCTCACTCTGAGTGAGTGAGGGTCTAAAAATAACCCTCTGGGTTATTTTTTTAGACGTGAACTTACTGCTGATCTGTTATAATGTGGGAATTTGATGTATTGCTATTTAAATGGGAAATCAGATTCTTTCTAGAAGTGGCCATGTTACTTGTTACTTGCTCTAACAATAAATTCTAATAAAATCCTGTCACTACATCTGACACCTCTCCTACCAAGTCCAGCATGTCTTCATCACAACTTCACATTCATGCAAAGATCATTCCCCAGAATTATGGCTACTTTGCATCTTAGTACAGGAGGGAGCTGTAGTTATTCACCACCTCTTTCCCCTTCCCAAAAATTATTCGTAAGAAGGAAAGATAATTACAAGGCTTAAGATGAATGATCTAATTCACCATCTTGAATTTTCTCATTTTCCTGCATTATTCATATTTTTGGGATGTGTGTGGGGAGCACAAGCTGAATGTTGATGCCTGCGCTGCCTGCTGCTGGTCTACTGCCACCCTTCTCTTCCCAGGACAGTATCCCAAGTGAGCCCCTGTCTTCTAGCTCTTGATTCAGAGGAGCTGCAGGTTTGGATCCCTAGTATCTTTTAAATGTGTCCATGCCATGTACTTTTAAAAGTTTTCTGACTGGGAATAACCACAGTCAGCACCGTTGCAGTGGTCTGTAAACCACGGGGAATCTGGGGAGTTTAATCTCCTCTACCTAAGGATGAACTATTTTTGTCTGTCACCTCTTGCCTGTTTTACTCTGATCCACTCCTGCCAAGCAAAATCACTCCTTTCTTAGCATTTGAAACTGTGAGACTGTTTGGTTTTGGCTTTGGTTTGTTTTTGTTTTGTTTTCCCTTGTTGCCTCTTTGAGTTAGCAGCCCTTCAGGCTTCAGTCTGTGTTGGTTCCTCTGGTCCAAGAATCACTCTGGTTTATGGGATTTGCGACAGATACAATAGAGAGAAAGTTTCATATTAACAGTGGCCATGGTAAAAGGCCTCTGTGGCCCTGAAGTTGATAATAAAGGCTGGAGTTCAGTGCAATACCACAGTACTATGAAAATCTAAAGCCAGCGATTTGGGAACCTCATAAAGTTGTCTCTGTTAGTACCTCAGTGCTCCTGACTGCAAGTGTTTTTCATAAATCTAAAATAAAGTTACTTTAAGCAATGTTATAACTTTTGTTTTGCTGTTTATGTTGTTTACTTTCAGAAGTAATCATTTTCAAAAGCAAAACACACTTCTGTAATGTGAATAAACACTCCAACATACTGTTCTGGGATTTATTCTGATACTTTTACTGAATAGAGGTCAGAGTTTAAATATAGTTGTGAGATGAAATTCCTTCTGAAAGAATACTTCATGTACAAAATAGCATAATGATGCTCTGGGACATGCATGACAGAGGTTAAGAAAACAACTGTCTTAATGGTTAACGCTCTTTCATGCAACTTAGGGTTTTATTGCACGATCAGGAAAATGTATGACAAAAAATTATAAGGACCTACATGGCTTAATTCCTAGTGACCTATGTGTGTTTATGTTGTAACTGTCTTCGTTGGGAAGCTGTACCAGCTGTGAAAGCTTCCTAACTGTTTGGAAAACTACATCTGAGAGAAGATATTAAATAGATAAGACAAGAACATGATGTGAGTTCTGGTCTGTGCCACGCTAGAAGATATCTTTTGCTCAAGAAACAAATTAATTGACTGTCTCAATTTAGAATGTCTAATGCTTTTCCTAGTCTTTAATTCTTTGAGGTCTATGTAATCCATTAAGAAACAGGATTGGGTTTGTGAAGGCTTTCAGACGAAGTTTGAGGTAGGGTAAAATAATTGATGCAGGATGAAATTTCAGTCTTTCCAGCCATACACTTACTCTACTGGGGAGAATCTTCCACCAGTAGAAGGTGTCAGAGAAGAAGAGAAGGATGTCCAGTGGGCAGATAAGGACCTACAGCTCCAATCTCATTCTTTCCACAGATAAGTACAAAGCAGATGGGAAGAGATAAGAAACAGTGGATGAAAACTGGTAATTGTATCTTGAAACCCACTTGAATCAACTATGGAAGCATTTGTTGGGAGATTGAATTAAGTATCAAACCACCATGCCTGAGTCTGTCTGCGCAGGGTCAGGCAGAGTGATAAAGTTTATAATACCAGTGCAGAAATAATGGAATGAGAACAAACACATTTTTTCTATGGAGAGGGAGATTGTATAGGAGGTGATGGTCAACAGTCCTTGGTCAGTGCTCGGAGGCTACATTGGAACAGTAGTTGTAGTCCAAAAATACGACTACATTTGCCTGTCACTTTACCAAGTGTTCAAGGAGTAGTAGTTGGGGATTTCCTCACTGGCTTCAATTAACAGGAAGAGTACAAAATGCTGATCTGAGCAACTGATCCACTGTATCTGTTTCAGTTTTGAAAATGAATCTAGCCTAATGTGAGTACCCTGATCTGCCATCACCTCCTTAGCAGTGGCTGTGATGTTTCTGCCATCCTACATGAATCGCTAGGAAAACATTGCAAGTTTATGCCCGTTGTTTTAGTGCTGTAAAAGTTCTGCTGGATGCTTGCTTTTCCCTGTTTTAATTCCGTCCCCCTGTAGTGGCAGTTAGAAGCTTCTTCTGTGCTAGGAAATGGAAATTTCAGAGTTGTCATGTTCATTGACTTGTTTACACTCGCCAACCGCTGATTATTTTGAGTTTTCTCCATATGATACTTTCTCTCTATGCATGGGCAGTTTCAAATTCTGCTCTGCCTCTGTAATAAGTTAATTTCTCCTTTGCACTGTCTGTTATCTCCTGGGACCAATTTTAGCTGCTTATTTCTACTGGGCAGGTTGTTCTCTCAGTTTTTGGTATGTGAGGGGTTTGGATTTTTCTTGTGGAGTGTTGGCTTTTTTCTTTTTAAGAAAGCTGTTTGGATTCAGCTTGCTTAATGAAAAGGATTTTGAGGAGCAAAGTTCTGAAGGATCTTTCCCACCCCTCCCCTGCCCTGCCTCTTTGTCATGAGGAGCACTGCTATTAGTAGTCCATTAAATATTAATGACTCTCATTGCAATTTCTTTCTAATGTGCTTTATTTTGGTACCAGTCCAAGCTGTGGAAATGAAAACCCCCTCGGGACCTTATGTAGAACGTAATTTGTTCGGCAGTTTTGGCTGTAAACATGATAATAAATTAGAGGATGTAATGAATATTCATTGAAGCACACAAGGTTTCTTTCTTCACCCATGTCTGCCTGTGGATTTCCCTCCAAATTGTGCCTGGTAAGAGATGTGAGTGGATGTTGGCAGCCTCATGAGCTTGATATGTTCCTTATGTTAGTGATATTTTTGCCTTGGAAAGATATTTACTAAAAAGGGGCCAAAAATTCATAGAAAGCAAAAAAAAAAAAAAAAAAAATCCCTTGGTCTTTCACTCTGCTGAATGTGTTGAGTGTCATAAGCTGTCCTTGTGTGTGGATGCAGCTTTGCTGCCAGAGTTCTTCATGTGTTGGGATTCAGATCGACTCCTTCACTGCGGTGAGAGGTGGTTTGGCAACTTGCTTGGGCAATTCTGTCGGCTCTGAGCAGAATTAGGCCAGGGCAGTTCATAATATTCACTTCAGAGCAAAAAAGAAAAAGGTTGTTTTTTCACATTTGAGTGCAGTTTCGTCCTTTACAAGAAGACTAGTTCCACTTCAGTAACTATTCTCACTGTGTTCCTTTACAATACCAATTATCTTTTTGACTATTTGGAAACTTAATGTACGTGGGAAGGGTAAGAAAGAGTTTCTAACATTTAAGTTATGGAATTTGTGGAGCTGTCATGAGAGTGTCTTAAGTAGTCCAGCACAATGCCTGTCCTATCTGACATCCTTTGCTATCTCGCAGATTTTACTACGTGCACGTCTTGCTCTGTCCCTTTTGTGTAACTCCATCATAACTCTCTATTTGCCCTATTGCAATGCATGTTTTGGTCTGGAAGTGCTTGTTGCTTGTTATGCAACTAATCTGGTAACTATCATACACACTACTCTTGCTGGTTGTGCTGTTCTAATTTGCTTATGCCAGTGCTTAAGGCATATGAATATTAATTATGTCTTGCTGAGTAGGATTTTACTTTTGAGTGCAGCAGATCTTTCTGCTTCAGAAACACCAATGGTTCACTGCTAGTGCTGGTAAAAAAAAAGTTTTCTGCAGCACTTATGTTTCTTTGTGACAGAGTCAAATGTTGGTGGTGTAAACAGGTCAGCCAGAGTATTGTGTCATTCTTCCATTGGGATGTTGACTCATATTTAGGACCTGACTGTCAGAAATACTCAAAATGCCTTCATTTAGGGCAATGCTAGTGCCTTCTTTCTGAAGTGTTTATCAAATGATCTTTAATTTATGATGACTTAGTCAAGCAATGCATCTTGCTATTCCTTCTCTCACCAGTGGTTTATGTAAGTGGTCACTGACTGGAATTCTGTAGATTGTCCTGTAGCAGCTTTGGAGGAGTTGCTTCAGTCTCACCTTGTCAGCTGCTTTATTCACTTGATTAAGTAGGAATAAACTTTCTGTTCTAGCTAAGCCAAATCCCCAAGCTACAGTGGCTGGACACATCAACCTGCTCCATTCCTGGATGCTTAGAAGGAGCCTGCATGGCTGTCACAGCATGCAGCTTTCTCTCCAGAGCCCTGTGTGCTGAAAGGATTTTCTTATTCTTGATGTCAGTGATTCAATCTTAGACATGGCTTCTCTGTTTAAACTGTATCAGTACATGGTTAAATTATCTTCAAAGCAATTCACGTTAAATGCAGATCTTCATAGACGCTATCAAGTTGCGTTATCTTTGTTTCTGTAGCTGACACTTCTCAGTATCCACATCTCACCCTAATACCTGTACTGTGGTATGCTTTTTAATATTTACTGTCATGGGGTAGATATGCTTAAAATTAGTAGGTTTGTTCTCTGCTTTTAAGATGCTACTAATATTCATAGTTTAAATAAACACATAAACTAGATGTTTTTCTAATACTCTGCCTTGCAGAGAATGAAGACCCTGGAATAAAACTGTAACAGGGAAATAGTGAAAGGCAGAGGAGTGGCAGGAGAGAAGCAAGGTAAATTGGCCTTAATGCAAACAGCTCTGTTGCAATTGTAAGAACATTTCTAATGCCTCTGGATATGTCTCATCAACTAAACGGTAAGATGTAGCTTCTTATTTGAAGTACTGAAGTGGGTACTCTGTCTAATTAGTCTGCATCAAACAGTAGGAATTTATTAACACCGAAGAGGGATACATTACCTTCACAGAAAATTATGTATAATGGCAATAATAATAAAACCCAAAAGCCATAAACCCCATAATATGAATTGCAGATTCCTCATTCAGTTCATACTCCTTACATGAAGATACATCACATCACGACTAATTTAAAACTTTTCAAAGAGAAATTATAGACATAGTTGGATGTAGAATTTCCACTTGTACATATATCAGTCATAAGATGTAGCTTTACATTAAGCTTTCCTGTATCTTAGTGAGAGTCTGTGTCACTTGGAACTGAGTGCAAAGAGATGATAAGGAGTGTGTGACTGTACTGGACGGTCTTTCAGCTCAGATTTGTGTGTTGTCATTAATCTGTGGTTAATTAGCAGATGACTTTAATGTCTATGTATAGCCTGGGATGTAAAAGGATTATGCTGTTAACATGTTAAGTATATGATTTTAAGATATTAAGTCCTTTTATTACCATGAATTATATTTGATATTCAGCTAATACTCTGGAGGGAATTAAAAAAATCCTGCACAAAACAGAGCAACCTATCTCTTATCAAAATGGTTTCAAATATCCATAGTTTTTTTTATTTGACAATTATTTATACTTAGGAGAGGATGATAAGGTGAATCTAGCAAGATATGTCAAGAGAGATGCGAACATAAGTTTTTTGTAGATTAATTTGTCTTCACAACTGTTCAGCTTTGGTGTCAGTACTTTCATTTTGAACACGGCAAAACTCAAACTAAAATAAGTAAAATGTTTTACTTGCCTAAAACTTCATCAGCAAGGGCACTGGAATGATCAGATTTTTGGAATTACCCTTACCTTTTTTTCCTGTACACTGTTGCAACTTATTAAAAATCGGATTCTTTAAGATTTGACTTTAGTTAATGACTTCCTTCAGGACAAATATATTTTTAGATCTGGCTTTAAGTTAAATGCTGTGGTGAAACTCTTTTTCTTAGAAAAATATTAATAGTTCTAGAAACTCAAATTCTGGAGTTTTTCATCAATTGCTTTTCCCATGCAGTATGGAAAAGATCAGCACATCAGAGATTCTGGCTATCTTGATAAAAATTAGTTAAAAATATACAACATTACCAGCCATTTACTGTTTCTTATCACCTCCCCCATTTTTTCCTTCCATTGTGTGAGGTATTAAATTTTTTTAACATAAAATAATGTGCACATGTTGCTACCAATTTTCTACTGTTTTCTGGTGAAGAAATTCAGGAATGAAAAATAAAAATTTGTTAGCAAATGATTTTTATAGATAATATTAATATTATTACTCACTTGTTTGAAAAAGTAATAGATTTTTTTTTAACAGACATATATTTATAACTTGCTTGTGATCACAAATGGACAATGAATGTTTCCAGTTAGTATTTAAAACTATTTTCCGATACTGGTTCCAGGAGTGTAAGCGATGGCTGATTTGGAGAAGCAAATTATGGTGCAAATATACATAAATGGTTGCTTTTTTGTTTCCGTTGAATTGAGAACTAGAACCTTTTCACAGCATTTCAGAAAATAAATGTACCTTTACCTCTTCCATGAATGGTTTCCATTAACTCTTCAATTATCACCATAACAGCTGCTGAATACATAAAGCAAGGGCAAATTACAATGCCAAAAGAAATATGTGGGGAAAAGAATGGAAACTGAAAAGCAATATTAAAGAATAAATCCATATCACTGAATGACTGTGGTGAATGACCTATCAGTGCATATTTGCTTGGAAAAGTGACAATAAAAGTAGGTATTTTTCTTTATCATGCATACCAGTAAAAAGATTTTTACAAGTCAATGACCCTCTGTCTTCTGCAAGGTTATAACCGCTGGAGGAGTTTGATTCTATAAATGAAACTTAATTAGATATGAAGCTGCATGAGTCAGAACAGAGTCCAGCTGGCTCACTTGACTGCAGAACTCACATCAGTGAAAGCAATAGCAGTTTTTGTCAACAGATTCATTAGCAGAGACTGTGATGGCTAAGAATGTTAATTTTTAATGTATTTTTTTTAAAATGTCTTTTATTAAAACTTCTTGGCCTTTGAATTAATCAGGAGAATGAATCATAATGATAATACTTGATACAGTACTGCTGAAAGCATATTACGAACTCTATCAGGTTGCTTGTTGACTTCTCACTGCTTCTGTTCCTCCAGTGAGGACAGAAAAATGCTGGGATTGCTGCTATCTGTTCCTTTCACTGATAGCTGAGGACAAAACATAGCTGTTGACACTGCTTTCAGGTCATCACTGTCTTATTTATCTCAGCAGTTAGATGAATAGGATCCAAGATCTGGTTTCTCTGTTTTGTGAGAGTAGAGAAAAAAAATACCTACCACAAGTTTGGGTTGGAGAACAGCACCTGTGTGAGGCAATCAAACCAAGAAAGGACATCAGTTATGTATGTTTAGCCCAGCCCTTAAAGGGTAGATGTTACTGTTGGCCTTTTAGCCCTGCTTTGTACTACAGAATGATTACACTTACTGAGTCTTCAGTTGTTCCAAAGCATTTTTTTCTTTCAGTCTCTTGTTTCTGCATTTCTTACTCTTGTATTTTTCTATTGCTGACCTATGTGGAAGGCTACATGGAGTTACTGCGATGGCTCTTAGTTTGATAATGTTCAGTGACTGGAACAGGATATTTAAAATTCTTCCTGTTCTCTTTTCCTAGATGGTTGATACAAAATAGAAACTGCTGTCTCAGTCTCTACTGGAGACCTTAAAATAGAAGGGGCCAAATCAATGGCATTGATAATTAGGAGAGGAGAGAGTAGTACAGAGGACTGCCTCATGGAGAAGTTATGTTGAGGGAGGCTTTGCAGAATACATTTCTTCTACATGTATTTATTGAGATGAATGATAATGGGGAGGGGAAACGATACATATCAGTTTCATAGTGGTATTTTCTTGCAACTGCTACTAGGAAAGAAGCAAATATAACTAAATAGAGAGGGGGTAGATGCTGCACTTTGCATTTAATAGATTTTGTTTATATGCTACAGTTGGGATGGACAGGAGTGGCTGGATCTGCTATTACAGAGAACCAAAACTTAGGATGGTGGGGGTATCAGGAAGGGAAAACTGT
Organism: Colius striatus; assembly: GCF_028858725.1. Taxonomy (NCBI): domain Eukaryota; kingdom Metazoa; phylum Chordata; class Aves; order Coliiformes; family Coliidae; genus Colius; species Colius striatus. The sequence continues at coordinate 8,654,196 of NC_084764.1, forward strand.
ATGGACAGAATCTTTGTGCTGGGAGTACACTAGGCAATAAAATACCATGTCTAGCCAAGGCTGGAATACAAGAATTTTTCCAACTTGCATGTGTTAAATTGTGAAGAGGTTAAGATTATATTACATGGCATTTGCCTGCATTATGGTTCATTCTTAGCTGAATCTATATTCAAATACTCATTTTTATGACTATAAAATTTATCTGTGGGGGAAGGGAAAAGCTAAAAAACACCAACAAAGTGCTGATGTTGCAGCCATCAGGAGATTCTCAGAATTTCAATGTGGGAGTCTAGATGGATCCTGCTGCTGTTGTCACAGTTCAGACAATGAATTTGCAATAATAGATTCTTTGATAATTTGAATGCAGTATAATGATAGAGTCCATCTACCTATCACTTCTGAGTATATCTATTGCCAGTCTTCCAGCAAGTGAGGGATAAGAATGTATGTGAGGTGTAGGGTGAGGTTTGGTTCTGAGACACGCTGGGGACAGGTGTCTTCTGTAATACAACTGCTGCTCACTTAGCAAGATCTGTAAGGATTATCCCAAGTTCTAAACATTAAAATATGTGTTCATGAAGTGAACATACCATATTATCCTAGAGTCTGCCTTCAGGAAAAGAATAAGCAAGGAATAGGGAGAGGAAAAAGTGGACGTATGTGTGTGGAATTTAATGAGGTCTGTTGCTTTTGACCTGATTAAATACTCACTCTACTTTATCTCCTGCTCTTGGCCTCTGCAGTCATAAATAGTCCTTGAGATCTGCGCACTGACAAGGCTGCTGAATGCAATGGATTTCTTGCCCTTGCTAAATGTGTATGATTGATGGTGCAATCTGTGAGGATGCTGTGATGTCATACTGCTGGGATATGTGTAGAGACATATGAAAGTGGAGTATAGGCTGCTGATTCTGATATAGAAATAAAAGCAAAATATAAACATACGGGTCAAATTTTCAGTTTACCCCTTGCAAGTCTTGAATATTATCTCTGAGGGCTTAAGCGAGAGTAAATAACTTGAACAGCACACGTAAATGGGAAGGTTTTGTTTTTAGCCACGATTAAACCTCATATATACAAATCCTTCTGTAGTTGTTGTTACAATACTTAAGTGACATTGATGAAGTCTTCCGCTGTTAAGAAGTGCAAGCCTCCACCCTGGGAAGTAGAGTTTGCTTTTTACCAGAGGTGGAATTTCTGTGTGCTTTTTATGGATCAGCTTTTGCAGGTCAAGATCTGAATGGCAAATCCCAGGCATCAAGCACTTACAAAAGGCAAATGTTCCAAACCTAGATTAATATTCTTGTTCAAATGTGCTTCCCACCTTGGCAATCTGCCTAATCTCTCCGTACCAGGAAGTGCAGTGCTTTTCTGTGGTCTTAATACCTGTCCCATCCAACTGCAACAGAAGAGCCAGTCATGTGTTGGTCTGTGTAATGGGTTTGTCTGGGACAGGTTTTGGTGGTGGAGGACTACAGAAGTGGTTTCTTTAAGCAAAGAGCTGAAGGAAATTTCCCCTGTAGCTGTCAGGGCCAGCGCCAGTTGGCTCTGAGATGGACCCACCACTGCCTAAGACCGAGCCCATTAACAATGGAGAGAATGGCACTGGGATTCACATCAGTGGGATATGTGAGGAGGCCTCCACCTGATAAGAATCGGTGATAGAGACCATCTGTGATGAACTGACCATAACACCCATTCTCCATCCCCCTGCACTGCTGGGGGAAGAAGTAGACACTCAGGAAAAGGGGAGGAGTATGGGGAGGTGTTTTAAGATTCAGTTTTTGTTTCTCATTTCCCTACTATGTTTTGATTGATTGTTAATCAATCAAACCAACTCTCCCCAAGTTGAGTCTGTTTTGCCTGTAACAGTAATTGCTGAATGATCTCCCCATCCTTATTTCCACTCAGGAGCCTTTTGCTATATTTTGCTCTCCCCTGTCCAGTTTATGAGGGGAGTGATAAAATGACTTTGGTGGGCACCAGCAAGGGCTAAACCATTACAGCCTTGTAAGAAAAAATGTTAAGGATTTTTTTTTTCTGTGTGTTGAGATGTGTACTGTGTTTAAGTTATGTCTCCATGATACAGTAATTAGATAGATTTGGGAAGCTTTTGTTGTTAGATAATTTTTTGAAATTGAACAAAAGGTAAACATAAAAGTGCTTTTGGATTGACAAATGGCTAAAAGGCAGCAATAACTTTGGCCTCTACCAAGTCAGTTACCTTGTAGCTCACTGACTACCTCACATCTATGTACTCATAGGTCTGCAGTCCTGACAGACTACTTTTGCACCTTGATCCATCTTTCTCAGACATGCTGGTGGATCAGAATTTTTGCCAATGTCAATGTAAGTTCATAAGTTAATCTCTCTGTGATCTGTTTCCCCATTGATAAAAAATTCCCAAGCCATCCCTTCAATTGTGCTTTAGTGTTTTGGGTTTTATTTCTTTGAAGTACTATTAACTAAGGAACTTTCTAAATGGTCATATTAACAGCTGGAGTAGAGCTTCCATTGCTGCACTGGGGAAATAATTGCTTTGATTTAGCTGGACTACCTGCAGTTTGCATCAGTTGAGAATCTTGCTGAGGCTGGTGGTAGCAGTCCAGTGTTTGCTTTGCTTTCCTGCCTGTTCCTGCACATAGGTGAAGCACAAGCTTGTTTGTATGTTTTTTCTGAGAACTATTCTGTTTACATTTTGCAACATAGGTCTTCCTGAATGCTGATGGGAGCTGCACCACATTTGCTAAATTAAGAATAAAGAATGTTGTTTATTTACTGGTCATTAGAATCAATTTTTACTTGGATGAAAGTTTGTGTCTGCTGGTGCCAAAAAGCCACCTGCATATGTCTAACATCAAAATAGAGTCATTGGTAATATGCTGCAGAATAGGAGAGGAACAGGAATTGCTGTACTCCAGATGGACTCAAACCAGACAAACAGTAGTGCTAATGAGGCAGATGACCCTGTATGATGAAATTACCTTCTCTTCCACTCAGTGAAATGGTGTTATGTAGTCATTTCCCAGAGCCTTCTGTACATTGCTTCTTCTGCTTAGTCAACAGTAAGTACTGCAGAGAATCATAGCAAAAGCTTTCAAGTATTCTAATCTACATCTCTTTTTCTTACAACAGGGAGTCACTCCTTTAAATGTAGTAATTTAAGCAAAAAAATAATCATTTGAACATAATGTTGATGTCTTGATGTTTCAGAATGAGTTGCAAATGTCTCAGCTTAGCTGCATGTTTAAGTATAAAAAACTTGACAGAAGTAAAGGAGTCAAAAGCTGTTGATTGCTCTTGCCATCTTTTAGTACATGCAAATAAGTCTAAGCATTACTGTTCTTTGGGATGCTAGTAAAGTGGTCATTTCCATTGGCAACAAACATACCACTTCTAGTAGGATAGCTTAGTGTTGAAGATAAATTCATTATCGATTAAAATTGCTGTGACTGAATTTGTAATTGATTGGTTTCAGTACTGAGTGGTGTGCTTGATCTAGTGAAGTTAAATGCTGTGTTGAAGAACTCAAGAAGATCAGCTGCATTCAATCATTGGCAAATAATAATCAAAGTTCAGAGAAAACAGCTCATATTTGAAAAAGGTTTGGTTTTGTTTTTCAGTTATTAGCTTGGCTATTAAAATATTTGAAGCTGATATACCAGCTTGTATCTGCTTATGAATGTGGATCTTTGCTTCAAAATAGAAAAAGTACAAAATAAAGGCTGCTGCATAATTTTCTATTCTTAAGCCTAATTCAGTAATAACAATAATAAAAAGTATTTAGGAAAACTCAGGTCACTCTGCTTTCCTGCACTGGTGTCTGGCTCTTTTCATCCTCTGAAGTGACTTGTTATGTTAACTGGAGTGATCCTTTGTATACAAACAAGGACAAATTCTGAACCAATGTTGAAAAGAAATGAAAAAAAAAATGGGAAGGAAAAATTTCATACAGTGTGACTGCTGTTTCTCAGTTATTAGAGTTGTCCTCTGTTATCCTGAACAGCAACAGCCTTTACTGCCAAAAGCAATGATAGATTCCGTTTGGTGCAAATGTAACCCAGGTTAATTACAGGGAGTTATGGGAACTATAACATACCACAGTGTTTATAACACTAAAAGCATCCTTTTCAAAAGACAATGATAATCCTTGAATGTTTTATAATGTTTAGGAAGGAAGGTCATAAAAGAAAGGTGGTGGTTTTGTTTTTTAGGTTATTATAGTGTATTTAGCTTCTGCAGCCATAAATATTGCAAAACCAATGCAGTGGCTCCCCATAGGAATGACCACAGTGGTTTGATGCTGGAGCTTTTCACTGTTGTCTCAAGGTTTATTTTCTGTCTTCATGTGGTAAAGGAGAGGGGAAGGAGAACCACTGAGTGGAAAAGGGCTGTATCCTTGTGAGTCCCTCTGCCAGTGAGTTAAGGTGAAGCGTGCGTTCACTCTTTGAACAATATTAGGGAACAGATGTAGCAGGTAAACCAGGTCTTTTTGCTTGGTTAACTCTCAAATAGGTTTGTTCCAGAGTGCAGGATGCACAGGAGTTGGTAGGGGAGAGACACATAGCCGTGGGTTCATTGCTACTTGACAGGTTTTATGTCAGTTTAAAGCCACAAACTGCAGCAGGCTTCCCACTTCATACGGAAGTGCAGCAGCAGGGTGGGCTCTCTCTTCTAGCTGTTTCTGCTATTGCATAAGTTTTGGGAAGTGTGTGAGTCTTATCTGTAGTTAGTGGCTGCACAAAGAATCAGACAAATTTGCTACTCCAGTAGCAGGGGCAGCTGTTGAATATGTTGCAGCAAACTGAACTCATGGGTCTCTGCGTCATCAGTGTTCAGCCTGCAGCTGAGTGCTAACCTACTGCACCTACTGTTTAGTTGCCCGTGGGTAACCATGAACCGGTTTTAAAGATAACTTGCATCCCACTCCTGTGTTTATTTTGAGATGGAGGCTTTGTAGGAGCCTACACACCTAGGTGTAGAAAGAGAGTTTTTGATCTGTTGGCTGATCATTTGACTGTCTGCAGTGATCTAGTATCAGGCACTTCATCTCAGTGCTTGACAGCTATCACCAGTAGAATGAGGGCCTGGTGTATCACTAACATGGAGTCCAATAAACTTCTGATTTAAATATCTTACCTACTCTTTATACATATGACATACGATGCTGTAAAAACAGATGGCAGACTTGGTAACAAAGTTCTTTCTATTTTCTGCCACCTACTGTCAAGTTTATGGGTTCCTGGGTGTCACTTCCATTTACTTGTTGTTAATTCATGTTGAAGAGGAGCTCTACACTCCTGGTGCTGTTGGATCTTTACACTTTAGCTGCTTGTTAATCTGACAGAATGCTCAACATAGGATTTAATAATTCAGTCTGCTGGGGTTTTTCCTGAGCTGCTCCCTGCAGTTCTGAGGTGGGAGGCATACTTTAAAGAAATTAAGATATGCATATGAAATATTTTAAGATAACTTTGTTTCTTTAAAATTTGGACCATGAATAGTAGCAAAACAGAATTTTATTTAAGCTATAGTATAAAATAAATAATTTGGACTGAATTCCTGACAACAGAGGTTACAGATAAAGGAGAGGGGTGTGTAGTACATGAGCCAGAGGAGCATAATGCAATCCGTGAGTCATGTCTGTCTGAAATGCATAGTATTTCAATAGCAAGCAAAACAGATTTATGAGCTTAAAACCAAAGAGCTTAGAAGTTCTGATTTTCACAACTTTACAATTTTATTTGCCAGTGATTTTTTTTTTATCAGGTATCAATTTGGATGCTGAAATATTATTAGATCTGGTTTAAAAAGTGTTAAATATTCACTCTTTGAAGTTTGACCTTGCTGAAGACTTCCTGGCTTCTTGATGTCAGCAGTGTTGGCTGAAGCAAAGTGTAGGAGAGTGGTTGTTTTGAACAGTTTAAAATACAGTTACGACACGATGGAGGAGGGATGAATACAAGCTTAATGACCAAGCAGCTCTGCCCAACAGAATATTCATGGAAAATCAGGTCCAAGGATGTTTGGAAGAGGTTTGTTCAGGTACAGGTCAGTGCTCAGCATAGTTGTAGCATAGATCAAGGTCACGATTTCCGATTTGCAATTTGTGCCATATTTCCTGTTATTTTGTGAAGAAGGAGGGTATTGGTGTCAGTTTTGGTGGTTTTTTTTGTTTTTTTTTTTTCCACCTCAGGATATAAGTTACTCTAATAATTGATGTACTGTATAATAGTAGGGCATCCAGTCTTTCAGTTTCACACCTGTCATATATGCCCAGAAGACAGATAATCCTCATTTGCAATTTTACGTTCAGGTGAATAAAAGAAATCTTTTCCAAGAGAGCGATAGACCACAGGGGAAATTGTCATCTGATAGATGTGAAACGCAGCTTGCTCGAAGAACAGGGACTCCCTATGACTTATAGGTAAGATTTAATGGATAGTGACTGAAACTTTTCTAGAGAGATGTATAATTTCAGAGACCCCCCCAAAGGAAACAGGAGAAGATTATTCTGGATCTCTTTTCTACTCAGTGTGATACTTACTGTGAATCCATGACTAAACAAGCGCATGCAGGGTGCTAATGTATTTTTGGTTGATCTTCAGTGGAAGGATGGTGCCATACAATTTGTGATTTTCATCCAACAGAGAGGGGTATTGTGTTCAAAGAGTGGATTTTCTAGATATGCCAGAATCTCTTTAAACTCATGATTGAAGTGCTGAGGAGGTGTGGAATGGCATAACTACATGTTTTATTTAGCACAGAGTCAAAATGGAGAAAGGCAATGATCGGGCTGCCAGAATATGAAAAGAAATGGTGTAATAGCCAAACTCAGTGTTGGGAGCTTAATTATTCTTATTATTATTTTTAAGATTAATTGGAATTGCTCCCTTCCAAATTTAAACTTGATGAAGTGGTAAGTAAAATATGGCTATTTCAGTCCCTGGAATTGAAATGTTAGAATAAATATTTATGACCTTATTAAGAATGACTAAGTGGGTGAAAAAGAAATGAAGCTGCACTCATGTAAAACGATGTTACTTATTTCCAAATTCCTGGTAGCTAGGAGCAAATGATCTAGAATATTTTCATGTCCATGATAGAAAACATAAATGTAGTATTTATTACTCTTATCATTTGCCAAATCACATAAGGAAATGGAATACACAGTTCTTTGCCATCTATAAAATGACAGGAGAAAAATGCTTTATTGTAGATGGTTTCAGCTTGAGTTGTGTAAGCAGGAGATGTAAAGCTGCCAGTGACGTGTGGTGTCCCTGTCTCGCCCGATCCCGACTTTAGCACTTCTGCCAGAACACACATTCCATGTTCAAAACCTTACATATAATGTACGGTGTTTTATATGGGGAATAAATCTGACAGAATAAAACATGACAGAACTAAAAAGTATATGATTCAGTAGGATTATGACTTATGTGCAACAAGAAAACTGCAAACCGATAAGAACTGTGACAAGTTTTCAGTGCAGTCAGGTATGGTTGAAAAGAGATGAGATTCCTGAAGTAGGAGAAGATATTTGCAGAGAATACTTAATTGGAGTTTGAGAACTATTTTCAGGATGTTTTATTATTACAACCTTAATAAGCATGCTCCGAGGGTCAAAACAAACAGTTTGTAGAGAAAGTGGAACTGAAAAGAAAAATCATCTTATTTTGTTTTCCAGGAACTGCAGATGTTGATATAAAATGTCACAAAGTGATATGTCAGAGTAATAAACAGAAGGATGATGTATGGAAATTGTGATTGAAATATATGTGTTATAAAATATATTGTGTATTTTTATAAATAAGTATATATGTCTTGGGAACAAAAGGAAATTTAAGAAGAAATAAATCTAGCAACATGGAACTAGTGCTATTACCAATAATTCAAGAAGGTGAATATGCCTCATATTTTTGTTTTGGAAAAGTATTGATTTCTATAGTTATCTGACAATTATTTTCCAGTTTCCTAGTAGGTAGTATATTTGTTGAAGCAAATATCTTTAACCTTTGAGTTCCATCAAGATGTTTAGACAGAGCTTCTCAGAGATATTTTTAAACTTACCTAGCCAAGTCATCTATAACATTGGCATATCATGTATCCTGGAGCATTAGGGAATTTTCAGAAGGAGATGCATACAGTTGTATTAATATTTAAAATGAACAAAGAGTGGAGGAATATCCAACCTAATATTTGCTTTAAAGTGTAAAAAGTAATATCATTATTTCTACTCAGTAAATTAAAAAGGCCTTGTCAAGAAAACTTCGTGTTTTTAATTAAATACCCAGTGTATCTGATAGTGCTTTAACTTGAAACATTTTTTTTTGTTTGAAAATCTCACATTCCCATGTTAGTCCCAGATGAGACTTGCGTAATGTCTCTGGGATGCATGATGATCAGCAGAAAATGAGATTCATAATTAACACAAAGTTAAGAGATGTACAAGGTAGGCAGAGCTATGTCTCTTCAGACTGACACTTCAGATACTCTAGGTAGGTGAGTCTGGGAATGACAACATGTACTCCTTTCCTGGTTTGTTTTTGGGTTAAACCTTTGATTTTGAGGAATAGAGGGTTCTTCTAGTAGAAGTGAAAGTTATATGAAGTGTGCAGCTCGCCTTGTAATACTTATTATCTCAGTGTGCTGAGGCAGCAATGATGGTACTTTTGGTAGTAGGATGGCAGTAGGTGACTTGATATTAAATGTATTGTGTGGCAGAAACATGTCTCTAGATTTTTCTAAGTCATTTTAGGCTGCTGCTCTTATTATATTTAAAATAAAATAATACAAAAAAAATAATACTGACCTCATTAGAAAAGCACAATTACCTCAAAAGTCTACAGCAGATATATTTCTACTACAGCCCGGTAGGGATCGGTTCCTGATCCCATGTTGTTTGAAGTTATTACCTTGGAGGAAAACTATGAAGTAGTTCTGGCGACTTGAATGCTGAAGGGTAAAACAAGGAGTTTTTGAGAATCAAGTGAAGGTAATGATGTTCTTAGGAAAGGGAGATACAGTATGTAAGTTGAAAATTAGTAGAATTAAGCTTTTTTGTTAGTAACACATAAAAGCTTGCAAAAGTAAACAGTAAGAAACTGTAATAGTAGATGATACAGAAACTGTACTGAAAAAACACTGCCTAAGAGTGTTGTGTTATAAAACAAAAGCAGGAGAAAGACAACTGAATGGCAAAGAAATGTTTTCAGATGAGACTTGAAGTGCCTTTTCAGTGAGGAAAATGTAGATAAAAGCTGCCACCAGACAACAGGAGGGAAAACTGTTGAAGCAGCTGTGAAGAATACAGCAGAAGACTATCTGAGACTATTTACAGAGCAAAAGATTGTGACAGGGAGATAATTTCCATGTGGTGTCATTGAGACATCTGTTGCTCCTGCTTTTATTCTTGCTTGTTTAAACTTTTGGCATAAGGGCACATTGTTGCATTCTACGTTAGAGTAGATACAATGAAGACTAATCTGCAATTTCTTAGTTATACAACTGGAGTTTAAAAAATAGTGGGGTTTAAATAATTCTTCTTTCATGCTGTTTGGTAAGTTATGCCTCAGTTTCCACATCTGAACAAAAGGCCATAAGGGTATTTCTGTAACTGAGTTTCAAAATGCTTCAATGCTTTGTGATACTTGAAGGAAGAGTGTTCCCAGATCTTAAACTGGTAGCATGATGACAGAGAAGCATATATAATCTTTGAGGTGTTTCACCATTATGTATTTTTTAATGTAATTAATTTTTAAAGAGGAGGATCAGGGGAAACTTCATCCTTTTATTGAGTAAACTTCATTAAAGACATGAGCATAGTCTGTCAATAATGAGATTCTCCATCTCCATGAGCTTCCTTGTCTATTCATTTTCCTTTCCCACCTGCACTCACAATGGTGGCTATTTGCTCCCACATACATTCAACAATGCATCATTTGTAAGCCGTCCCTCATTCATTTCGTTGCTGTTTGAAAGGCCTGACAGAAAGCCCTGTGAAAAGCCTTTCAATGCAAATGCCAGTTTAATGACTTGGTTCATTCAGAAGAGGGGAATTGGAGATAACTTGACTTCTCCTCGCTGCAAATACAAGAAAATGTTTTCATAAAGCCTTGGACGTGTCATGCTTTTTTAACAAGACACTTTCAGTTTGCAAACAGAATCTGATAGTTAAGTAAAGTCTGAGGATTTTTCTGCAACGTCAACCTCCAACACCTCTCCCTGGGTGCGAGGAGGAGGGAGAGTATGAGCTGCCCTTGCTCTGCAACCTCCCCAATACATCTGCCTCTGAAAGCTTGGATTTGCTTCATTTCCTCAGCAAAGCAGCAGTTCTCCTTGAGGATAAACCCTTGTTTGATTGGCTCTTTCTGAACATGTTTAAATATGAAATTATTGGGAAATTACAAGTGTAGTTACTCTTGTTAAAGCCAAAGGACAAACACATTTAGTCTGCTTCAACAGCCTGCATCATGGTTTGTTCTTGGGACATGTATTCCTCTGACATTAATCCTCTTTCATTTCTAAATTGTTTACTGGATTTTCTCACAGAAAGATGAAACTGAAGTTATGATAATAGAATAACAGAACTCTCTAGGCAGCCTTTGGATATTTGATATGTAATTTGAAGACAGTGGTTGCACATCAATGTTGTAGAAGAAATGAATGAGTTTATCTTCTGTTTCAGTTCACAACACACATTAGAATTATTGGAAAGCTGTGATCAGGGATAGAACCAACAGGGTTTATGCAGACTATGATAAAGTTTTATCAGAATTAATCTTGACAGAAAAATGGAGAGAGTGACTTCCTTTTCTGTGGGTTGCCTGGCCGGGATTTTGAATGTGGCACTAGGCTGACTTTTATGTTACAGTCTTCTGTGAAGCAAGGACATACATTTCTCATTGTAAGTTCATCCACCTTTCTTAGTGTGAATGGCTCCACTACTATAGTCACTTCATCCTTTTGCATGTTAACTTTCCACAAATAGTACTTAAATATTTTGAATGGTACTCTTTTTTAGTATTAGCTGATGCTTTGGGTTTGATGGATGGTGTGAAATCAGTAATAGAATATGCCATAACTCTTTCTTGTATTTCCAAATGAAAATAGATTAATATCTTACTCTTTCTGGTGTATAAATCTAGAAATAAGCTAACTTTCTATGCCAAGCTAGTGAGTGTACCGATTTTTACTAATGTAAAAGAAGTAAAACAGTTTCTCTGTCGACCTGCAACTGCTACCAGACTTAACATTTTCTTGTCACTGCTGACCAGCATCAGACACAAGCCCCTCATCCTGACTGCAGCTCCTCAGGCAAAATGCTGAGAAATTGGAATAGAAAAGTGAACTGTGTGTTCCAGAAAAGGAGGAGAAGAAGGAAGAAAACTAAGATACTCTTGTATTATCAGGTTCCATGTAACCATCTGACAACTGAGGGTGTGGAGTCTCCTTCTCTAGAGGTTTCCAAGCCTGCCTGGATGTGTTCCTGTGCCCCCTGACTGAGGGGAACCTGCTTTAGCAGGGAATTGGGCTGGATGAGCTCTGGAGGGGCCCTTCCTAACACTGACATTCTGTGAACTCAGTCCTTATTGATAGTTCTTAAAATTCCAAATCCTATGGTATTTTAGGTGGCATTCATCTAGGGATATTTCGTAGTGTCATAATAAAATAGTAATTAGGTGATTGAGCTCTTCACCTTCATAGTGCTTTGCAGATATGTACTGGTTACAGAATCATCAGAACAAGGGGATATTCAGTTTCATCCATTTTACAGACAGGAAGTCTGAATCAAAAGAAACCTCTTGAAGATGCTCAGCTATGTGTGTGTCTTGTAGAAGATTTCAGTATGAACATCTTGAACACGATATTCACTGTTTTAAAAACCCTTTAGTGTATCAGCTCAATTACCCTCAATCTTGTTAATTCTAGTCTGTGCTGTAATATTTTATTAGGATAAATTACAGAGCATGTACCACCATAAATACCCGTGGATCATGCTGTGCTTGTGTGTTGTGTTTGGTTGCCCTTGACACAGACAAGTAAATGAAAAATGAAACACCATATAGCCTCTACTATTAAATAAGGTGGAGGAGAAGTATGTTGGGTGATAACATTCACATGATTAATAGCAGAAGTGTTTCACAAAATATATTACCTATAGCAGAAAAAAAAAAGCACTGATATTAAAAGTGACACAGGATGTTAATTGTTCTTTAAGTCTAAAATTAATCATTCCAATATGAACATATCTCTGTTTGTGGGTGGTTTTGTTGGTTTGTTTTTTTTTTTTTTTTAATGTGGTTTTTCATTGTTTTTGTTTGTTTTAAATCATGCACATAGTCTCATTGTTTTTTTCGCTCTGGATCAAAGGAGGCCTAACGTGATTTTCATTAACCAAGTGATCTGATTGTTGAATGGGTGTTTTCTTTAGTCTAATTTGCATAATCAAAATAGCTTGAGTAATTTAGAAAAAACAGGGGCTATTTGCAACAGGATTTACCCTATGGTGTGTGGTAGAAGTAGCTCAAATATTTCATTGATTTAACAAGTAAATTTGTGCTCACTTGTCCAAAGCAGGAAAGCAAGGTGCAGTGACAGGGCCATAAACACTGACTCTAAGGCTTGTAACTTGAACTTGGCATTGGAACTCAATCTCTTTCTCTGTGCAGACCACAGAGGTAGCTCTAGCAGAAGGGAAGGATATGACCTCTGTGGCTGAGCTATTGCTGACGTGAAGTATAATAGATCTGTATACCTCCAGTTGGTATGACCTTCCCTAAAACACATCTCATGTGGTTTGGATGTGCAGCAGGCAGCTACCAAGGCAAGTATAACTTTGGCATTTTGCTGCTTCCTCTTTGGTGACTGTAAGGCGAGGCAGGGTCAAATTGGGCAGTTTATCCAAGATTCTGTGAGAGGGAAGTATGTGCCAAAAAAAACCCCACCAAAACTGATCAGAAAGACTGTGGATTTTTCCCTGTTTGGCACAAATGAGAAAGGCCTGGGGTGTAGGTATCACTGTCCTTGTTTTTTTGTTCTCAGAATAACATCTGCTGCTAAGAACAAAACAGACTTGATTATTAATCTAAATAAAATGATGACAAAGCTAAAAGATTCAATAGTATTTCAACCTCCAGGAATGGGAGGATAACTCAGAAAAATTTAAATTCATTCTGTGAATTATCAATTTAACTTTTTTATTTAATTGAAGAGTATAATTCATTCTGATAAAAAGTTCTCTGTGATAATAGTTCTGAGACTTGTTGGTTTTGCTTTACTGAGAGCATGCTATAAATATAAATAATATAAATAGAAGATGCTTTATTTCAGAAAAATAAACTCACCAAGCACTCACTGCAGGATTATTTCAATATTTGACTTCAGTCTGGGCTGCAAGTAAACTTCTTGATAGACCTCACTGATTTCTCAGAGGTTATGTCGCTGTGTGGAAGCCCACATTTATTATTTTCCTGTCTTAGGGTACAACTAGATTTTGTTCCTCGGGTTACTAGTTATAAAGATGATGTACCAATGCCAGGATGTGTAGAGGTGGTTTGTTATTCCTTCCTAAAGTTCCTTAGCAAAACTGCTTTGCAGGCTTTTGGAAAGCAATTGAATAGCTATTGTACAGTGAATAAAATCCTTGCATATATTTCGTCTGGGGAAAATAAAATGAAAGGCCTGTACACACCTAGTGTTGTCAGACTAGATGGAAACCCAGTAAAAATATAATTCATACATAAGGAAGTAACGTAACTGAAGACTAATAGAGCATGCAGGTGTACTGCTGCACGTTGAAAGACTGGAGTCCCAGTGCACAACGTAATCAGTTCAACTTATTTGTTCTTGCTAACAGCAGTGTTCACTCATATAACAGGAGCAAAGGCATTTGAAGTCTGCTCAGTTACTAAATAGGCACGTTACATATACACACAGAGAGATCTTGTATAGTAAACTAGGAAAAGAAATGTAAGAACTTGTGATGGAAATCATAAGAAGAGCACTTTTACTGAGAGGACTGTTGTACCAAATGCTGATTGTGTATTTCTGAGTCAGTGAAAGGAGACACACTTGTGCACACTTTGCTCTGACACGCTTCATGGAAAGTCAAATGGAAAAAAGCCATGGATCTCAAACTTGGTTTAGTAATGGGACTCAAATATGCTGGTATGAGAGACTGCCTTTAATAAAATTATAACCTATTGTGCTTTTGGTTTTAGTTCTGAAGAGTTTTCTTGCTGCAGAGTTGTTTGAAGATATTTTGATCTCATAAGCACCAGCTAAAGGCTTGGAACAGCAGTCGTGGGAAGGAAGCAGTCTGGAAATCGTGTAAATTGAATGAAATGGGGACTGAAGAGCAATCTGTTGAGCAGTGAAACTGAGGGAAGAGGAACAGGAATGCTAAATAGTACAATCAACATGAAAGGGAAGGGGTTGGGTTTTTTTTAATCTAATGAAGAAACATATGCAAATCGTCAACAAAACCAGAATCCTGCCATTTGTCATATGCACTTATTTTAGCAATCCCTTTAAATTGCATAACGAAAATAAATGTTTGAGTGTAAATTTAGTTCTGCAAGATTTCTGAGTGGCCATTACCTGCTGGCTTAACGATGGGAGGTAGCACAAGGAAGCCAGAACATTTCTTCTCAGTTTTCATTTCCAAAATTGTGATTTCTGTCAAACACTTCTTTCAGGGAGCTAGTCTAACGTATAATGCCTCATTAGACACAATGCTTCTTACTATATAAGGCTTTAAGAAATTATTTCCTCTGCAATAGAGAGGCTTGAGCTTTTATATATGTTTCTCAATGAAAGTGATTATGTTTGATAAGGTGCCAAGAATGATTTAGGATATTTGAATAAGCCAGGCACAGGACTGCTTCTCACATGATTTAGTTTCCTGCTGTTTGTGTGACTGACTCTCAAGATTGTACATTGATTTCTGAGTGCCTTTAATCAAATCTTCCCATCCAGAACTGGTTCTCTGATTTGGTGTAGGGGATACAATGTTCTCAGGTCAATCCTGGGGCTCCAGTAGGCTGGATGGTAAGTTTGCCAAAGCTATACAATAACCTCGTGGAAAACAGCTAGAATGCTTTCTTTAGATAAGTTTTTAAATGGTTCCTTTCTCTATTTAAAATAAAAAAAGCAGCAAAGCCTCAGTCACACAAATCAACCAAACACCCTTCACACCCTCTGACACTTCCAAATTAGCCAGTGTTGTGTGTATTGTGAGTATTATGTGTGAATGCTGGTCATTAGTGTGAGGTATAGAACCAAAAAGGATCTTGAAAATCTTCAGTTTTGGAATTCAGACAAAAGAGAATTTTCAGGAAAAGATGAGTTTTAGGCAACTCAGTCTTCTTTTGTTTAGAGTGAGAATAACTGTAGTTGTGCTTTGAGTGAGACTCTTTCCCACTTTTCAGGCCAAGTAAGGTGAAAATTTGAAATTTTAATACCATTAAGTCCAGATTAGTGTGAAAGTACTGAATTCCGATCACTCTGTTTTCACCACATTTCGATTTCAGTTATCTGCATAAATGGGACCTCCACTGAAAGTCTTAAGATGTATTTGTAAAATTTTTATGTTATCATAGATCATTTTGTTTGGAAAAGACCTAGAAGATTGAGTCCAACCACTAACCTCATAATTATCTTTCCCTTTAACATTAAATGCCTTCTAAAGGCATCTTCTCAAATCAAATATTTCTCAGCTCTCCAGTGTATCACAGCTTAATTGTAGTTAAGATACATAACCAGATGTCTTGATGTTGTTTGACATTTTTCTCCATAAGACTATATATAATCTCCTACTGTCTTACCAAATATGAATTTGTAACTTCCTAGGATCTGATCCAGTGAAGTAAAGTTTAGCAGGTGTTAAGGTTGGTAACAGTATTTACCTTTCCTGTGGGAGAAGAGAGCACTAAGTATAAGATTTTTAAGGGTATTTATCAAATTGATTTTCTCCTTTTTGTGTTTCTGTACAAGTGTTGAGAATCCTAGAGGTCTTTTCTAACCTAAATAGTTCCATGATTTTAAGTTGTGGAGTTCATTTCCAGGATTTAAATTCATCATTCTTTATTTCAGTCTTCACTGACATGTCAAGTGTATCATTTTCAAAACTTGTCTGTGTTTCACATTTGATCTTTTCATAACTAAGAAGATAAGCTGCATGTGCTCTTTCCAGATCTGACTTTGTCTGCATCCTTATAAATTTGAGAGAGGTGAGATGAATGAAAGTAGTGAATCAGAGAGCACAGTGGACATAATGCTAGCAGAAATTTACTATCCAAGTTCTACTGAAGATTTTATAACTTGTAGAAGGCAGAGATCCACCTCCCTTTCAATCAGTTCCTTAATGCTTTACAAACTTTATAAAGTTTTTTTCACTTTGTGGAGGCTTTTTTGCTTATTCCCAGACCGTTTATTAAAACCAAGAGAATTTTTATGAGTACAATTCTCTATTTCTGCTCTTTAACTCTTTTTGTTCCAACAGTGTACCTCTGGCAATAAGTTTCCTCATTTCCAGAAGTCTTTTTTCTATTGTTTTTCTTTTAGATATATCTGGTACAGCACAGCTTCATACAGAAATTTCTAGACTACAGTGAAATGAAGAACAAGTTATACGTCTAGCTTAAAAATTATATGTTAAGAATGAAGTCGAACTCATAACTTTATTCTCCTTTCCCTTAGTCTAGCTCTGATTCCATTCCAGTTTTTTCATCTGCTTTTGCTCTATTGCAGTGAGTCATTGTGTCCTGCCTAGTGCATCCTGAAGCTTAAAACTTGATGCCAAGTTGATTTATCACAATCATGCATTTCTAAAAATTTGGTTCTGCTGGTTAGTCAATAGAGGGAAGGCTAAATAAAAAAAGCTAACAGCTCAGAATAGTTTTGCTTGAGCAAAAATGGGTTGTGTTGCTTGGCTTTGTGATTTTTATAACCTCAGTTTTAAGCAGACTGAGGCAAGAGCTCCTTCTTTTGAAGAAATAGCCCCTGGCCTTCATGGTCCCTGCTCAAAACTGTTTGCAGGGACTTCCCTCTTTGAGAATCATCTTGCTATTGTCACTTTGATCTTTGTCTTCGTATCTTGTTCTCTTTTCTTAATGATGTTCTATTGTGTAATGTCAGATCAAGATACGTGATAATGTATCTTTGCTCTTATTAGCTTCTTGGAACATTCTGCCTAATTAAAAAAGTGCTGATGGATAGCTTATATTAAAAATGTAGGGAGATCCCATAGCTGTAGGAAAGCTACTCTGGTAATGTTGGTACCGAGATTAAAATAAAGAAAATATTTTGAAGAAAATGTTATGTATAAAAAGCAAACAGGGTCAGCATTCACCATTTCCACATGCTGTGAATTGACAATGTGAAAATACACAACTAAAGTACTGCATGAGGAAAAATCTTGATTTAGGTCAGCTCTGTCTCTTTTATGTTGAGCTCATGGATGAAAAACATTGAACCTTGGAAGTAAAGCCAACTGTGACCTAACCATTAATGGATCAGAAACAAGGGTACTGAATAGAATTCTTCCTCTCCATCCCTATGATTGATCTTTTTTTTCCTTTTTTTTTAACTGTTTAGTTCACTCAGCTAAAGCATTACATTTACTTTGGATATTACTTTATTGAGCAGAATATGCTGTGTCCAAATAGTGTATTCAAGAACAATGTTATTTGCACAGACTGAAGAGAAACTATGATATTTTCAGATCACTGTATCACATTGAAGATTTTATTAATGTATTCTCATTTTTTTTAATTGATTTTTTTTTTTCAGAAAACTTATTTACAAGTTTCTTGTACCTTTTATTTTTTTCTCCTTAAGACAAACAAGTTTATGGTGAGGAGAAGGTGTAGGTTTTCAGCAGTGGGATTGGAGCTCTTTATATGTTGCCACTATTAGCCACTTAGTACCAAATGGACTGGTGGGTTCTGCAGTTGCTCAGTAGTGCTCCTGTTCCTCTTCAGAGGTTGAATAAATTACCTTAAGCTTACCAAGTGAATTTGGCATTCTATGGCAAGGGAGCAGAAAGCAGAGGGAGGAACTGCAGAATTCAGGTAGACCAGGGGTATAGTATATGGTTACAGAATGTTTTCTTTACTCATTGTGAAAGGTAAGACTTGTGTGCTGTTTTCTGAGGGAGTCCTTGTTTTCATGAGAAGGGTGCAATTCTTTAAAAAGATGTCTTTCAAAAAATGCTTTCTGACCAGGTTCAACTGGTATTGGAAGGTGTAACTTTTCTCTTTGTTTTGTATTATCCCCCTTCATAGCTTTCAAAGAATATAGATTTGGCAGGAGGTATCTATTAGTATGCAGGTGAAAATATTACTAGCTTATCTGTCAAATAAGCTATGCTGACTCTTACTACCCAAATCTGCAGAGAGTTGAGTCAGATTTTGTTTATCTGTGGACATTTCTTGTGTGTTTCCTACTATCACATCTGATAACTATCTATCAGTAATGGGGGAACCATACTGTTCTTGTTTTCAGTCTGGAAAATAGAGGCCCAAGGTCAGTTCAAAAAAGCTCTCGGGACTTTGAAAAAAGAGACGTCATTAAAAAATCTGAAAAATTACTAGGATAAGCTTCCAAACATCTGCATTCCTGTGCCAAGGCAAACACACTGCATGGTTGCTGCAAAATTAGCTTGTCGGTCTCCTCCGTCTCTAGTCAGTCTCATCTCTTTTATGAGTTTATAATGATATAATAAAATTCCATGGCAGACTGAATGAGTTCATGCAAGGTAGTCAAACAAAGGCTGCGTAATACATTGGCATCACATTGATTTCAGAAGCCATCTCAGGTGAAAATAGTTGGAAGCTGGGAGAATACTGACTTGGAAAGATGATTTATGTATTCACTGAACTTGTTTTTTCTCTGAGCAAGTGAGCAATCACTGCTGGGGATCACCATGTTGGGTACTGCAAAGCCCTGTTGACATAGTATGCTACCTCTGTAGTCAGTTTTCCAGGATGAGGAAGAGTAGTTTCTCAAATAAACAAAAATCTCTGAAACGAAGAAATCTTAGATCTGTGAAATTATCACTGTTAAGACTCAGTGAATAAATTTAATGAGAGCTTACATTTATTGTCTTGATACCTCTCACTGTTTGAATTCATTAACTGGAATATCCCCATTGCACTTGAGATAAGTATGACTAAGCCTACAAATTAAGTAAGCGTTCAGAGCAGATATTTTGGGATGTCATGAAACTTTAGACTCCTGGACTGACCAATCTGTTAAGGTTATTGAAGAATGACACATTCTGTGGAGCTAGTTCCAGCATTGCTCAGAGAGTGGGACAGTATTGGAAATCTCTGCAGTACCAAATGTTAGAGAAAATATGTATTCTGAAAATAACTAGAGACGTTAACTTAATAATGAGGGATGCTGCAAGGCCTTTTGTCTTGCTCCAGACTTTTTTGTCATTTATTTTCATGTCATTATGTATATGCTGGTAAGGGAAGGAAGAAGGGAGACTTAATGGCACAGTCAATACTGATCAAGCAAGAGTGGGCAATCCTAGCATTGTGAGTTCAGGAAGACAGAACTTGGTTCTCATGTAACAGTTAAGAAATGTGTATGTTAAGCACACAAAATGATTGAAAATAGAACTGAGTTTTTGGCATTTGGGAGTTTCTTCAATGATCTCCAGTCTTTGGTGCTATTTGTTACATTTGATTTATAAATACACATCTGTGAGTGCATGCATGTGTATAAAACAAACAGAAACCCAAATGACCCTCCTATTAATTCAAGAGATAATAAAGCCTAAACTAAGATCCATATCTCATTAGAGAGATGTCTTATTATGATGAGTTTCTATGCATCCCTACAATAGCCAATTGATCATTCCTTATAAAGCCTTAGTGAAGCTAAAGTAGAACTTTTTCTCCTCATTTAAAGAGTTTCTTCTCTTTCCCAGTCCAAAGATTGATTCATTAGTAGGAAGGTGGACGGAAGGATCACTTTCTACTTACTTGTTTTTTTAATATAATGTAAGGAAATAAAAATAAATGCAGCCATTGCTCAAGCTTCATGGAATTGTTTTTTCCCTTAAAAGCTAACTGCAGCTTTTGTGAGCATATTTGGATTGTATGTTCATATGACACAATCAGAGATGAGTGTTGGTACACTTCTAGGCTCGTTTTTACATACAAGCCAGCACAAGACACATACAGTGGCTTTTAAGAACAAGTACAAGTTTAGGCCTATGTTACATCTGATTAGAAAACTCCAGACCTGTTCTGGTTGAAATTTCAGAGAAATGAAGCACTCTTTCTGTGTGGCCTATGATAGAGAACTAAGTTTTGTATCTATAATTAGAATCGCTAACAATATAAAACAGATAGGGAGGTTCTCTATGAAATCCTTTATGGGAGCAATTGAAGGTACCACACAGAGTGTAGATTAAAGTGTCAGCGATACTTACCATAGACAGAATTTTTTACCTTCATGCATAAAATCTGCTTGGTTAATGCTTCTGCAGTGAAGGCAGCTGCTTAGAGAAATGCAAACAGCGAAGATAGTGACTTTTCAGGCTGATAGAAAATGCAAAGCATTGTGCCAAATAAGACCTTTTTTATTTCTCTACAAATGCTCTTACCTTTCAGCAACTCTTTTAAATTTAAAGAAATAACAAGCAGCACAGCATTCCCAAGATACTTAATGGGTGCCACAGCTGGCTCTAGACTTCTATGTAGGTTACAATGATATAGATTGATTTTACTTATAGTCTCATGTTTTCACCTGTTCTTCATAGAATGAGAACCTCAGACCATATGTCTGTGTTTTGTGAACAGAAACGTAGAACGCTGTTTAAAGGATATGGTTCATACTGTGGATGGGTAATTTTTACAAAGGATGAAGGTGGAAAGTAATGGAGCTCTGCCACCCACAGCACTAATTAAATTCATCCATGTGAAACACAAACATCCTCACAAGCTACTTAAGGCTAATAGACTGATATTTTTTTCTCTATTTGTTTCATTTTTGGCAGACTGATGGGTGATGAATGCACCTACCCTTTTGAGGGTGCTTGGTTAGAATAAGCTGAGAAAAATCTTACTCAGAGACCTTTCTCTGCCTGAGGAAACCTTCTCCAAAAGCCTGTTTTCGAGTTGAAGGTTGGAGTTTGTTTGGTACCCTAAAAGCAAGAATTAGCTGTGAGATTTCTTGTGCTTTGAGTGTATGTAAGTATAAGTTAGATCATCTGAGTCAATCTTGTGGGGAAATTCCTTACTGGAAAATGTTTTATCAGATATCTTTTTTTTTTCCTTCTCCCTTTGAAATTTACTCCCAGGATGCAGTGGAGATGGATATTTCATAGGGTTGGGAGTCTGTGGGAGTCTCTCCAGCAGGCCAGGGCCTTACTGGCCAGGGCCTGTCCAGGGAGCCATTGGACATCAGGCACTTTCACAAGGCAAGCCACCATCAGGCTATAGGTGGCCTATAGATGAGAGCCAACATCAGACTTCTGGAGTTAGATACAGCCATGGGAAGATTAGGCAGGGCTGTAGAGATGGGACAGGAGAGTAACCCTCTCTTGCTACTTTCCTTCATAGAGCTTGAACACAGCAGTCATACCCCGCCATGCTCCTGCCTCAGACACAAATGACATATTTTCTCTCTCTTCCATTTCACAGAAATAAATGGGCATTTATCCTTTCAAATTCCTATTGTCAGTGGTCTTTGCAATTGAATGTTCAGTGGTGATTCTTTGCTCTGGCAGGTAATTGAGAATACACAGTTGTTACTCACAGAAGGAGTTGGTTTGAATGAGAGGACTGGGGGATTTGTTCTTAGTCAATGTATTGTTTACATCTTGAGAAAAAGACTCCCTCATGTCAACCATGTGTAAATTCTCAATTTCATAGAATCATAGAGTCATTTTGGTTAGAAAAGACCTTTCAGATCATCAACTCCAATCATTTGAATGAGAAAGGAAAATATCTCTTTTTTCCTAAATAGGCAGAACTTTTCAGAAATTGATAAAGACCATTGGTATACTGCTGCTGTGCCAGAGATCAGCTTTTTTTGTACTTAGTGCATATGTTCCTAACTTGAGCTATTAAACGTGTTCTTAAGGGTATTGTGGAATTTTAAAGGCAGGCTCTAATTCCAGGGATTAATATCATTAGCTGGATATAAAAGCAAATAATTTTTCTTTTAATGTAGCATTTTGAAATATATAGGTAATTTTGCATGGAAGAATTTTATGGACTGAACCTATAAATCTGCAAATAAACAAAGAATCTCTTCGTAGAAGAAGTATAGGAATAAAAATTACAGAGCATCACGTTAAGAGCCCTGAGAGCAGAACTGCAAGACTGGAACAACTTTGCAGGATGTCCCGCCTTTTCATAATGCCTTTCAAATTGCCCATTCCTCCTTTACAGTATTTCATTTTTCTGCCTCTCATGGTTGTTTCTACAGGTTTAATATTCTGGGATAAATACAGGTTTATATTTATAGATGATTTATTAATCCAATGGTTGAAACTTAATAAAGTGTTCATTTTGAGCTGAGGGAACAGCATCTTTCATATTTGACAGGTAAGAATTTGCCTATTTCTAACAGAAGAATATTGAAGATTTTTCTCTCATCTTCCTTAGCTGTATTCAGCAAATATACTTCTAGTATATGAAAAAGTACTTGGGAATTTAGCTTCTCCTGTTTTCTAGATATAACCATTATACAACCCCTGGATATAACCATTTACCCTAGGCTTTTACTTCCATAGATGAATGATCTGCGACATGTAATGTGAAGGACACGGTACCTGAACTCTTGCTTAGCAGTTAATTACTTGGTCCAAGGTAACCAAAAGTGCAAGGCAACTCACATACAAAATGATTCCATTATCAGCAGCCAGACACTTTTTATTTTTCTCCCTCCGAAGACATACTTTTGCTGAGAGAAGTCAAAGTCAAAATTAGCATCTGTAAACTGAGAATGCTGGCATGAAACAAGCAGCATACAAAGAAAGATTTTGGGTTTGAAAATCTTACAAAAAGCAGTTGCCTATGATTACCACAGCTGAGAAGCAGCAGCTGTACTGACTTACTGTATGAATTTAAAGAACTATACTTCACTGCCCTCAGCATGTTCTCAAACAACCATAAGCACACAGTGAATGTTGACTTCATCATATGCTTATGAAATGCTTACTTACTTCTGATACACCCATTTTTCTTGCATCATGAGTTGACCTGTGGAGTGGAGTAACGACTTGGAGTATTCTACTTTATTCATGTTTTAAGGTCTAATCAATACTTCTAAATTATAATTAGATTTGTGAATTAGAGAGTCTATAGTAATGAATTTTGATTATATGAAAGAACTATTGAAGTGCTAGAGGTAAATACTAGCAGTGAAATGGCTGGACGCCGTTGTGTGAACAGACTGTGATTACAGTTCTTTTCTTTCTGCAACTTAGCTCCATGAAGAGTAAGCCTGAACTCTGCCTGTTCGGGAGTTTTCAGGAACATTAAACTCATATTATTGTATAAGCAGCCTTGATACAAATATCATGATAGTTACTAGCTGTCAACGTTAAAGACTGGTATGGGATAACTGTGAATGGCCAACTAGGAATAGGTGAAAAGAATACAAAAAGAATTTGATTTTTTGGGGGGACAAATAATTAAAGCATAATTGTCCTGATCTGTTGGATGATGACTTTTTCTGAGTGGCCTAGTTCTCAGAGAGTGGGAAGATGTGACCTGCAAGGCAGTTTGCTTCTGAAACCCTTCTGAAAAAGTTATTCTTGGCCATTGTATGCAAATGTGCAGAGACCTGGAGCACTCGAGCAGAACTCTAGTCTCTTGTGTGCATACTGACAGTGAAGAAATGTCAGTTGTCTCCCAGAGGTCGAATGTTCAATTCTTGTTAATTACACTTTAAATGCTAAAATGCACAATGAGAAATATTATGCTTTAAACTCAAGGACTTCAGCATTTAGCTATTGAAGAGTTTAAATAAATCAGTTTAGTTAACTTTCCCACTATAATATTTACTTTTCATATTTTATCACTCTAATCTTTTGTTTGGATGCCTAACAGAATAGTTTTGGAAAGCTGTTTTGTAGTGAGGATGGTATTCATGTACGTCCTGTGGAAGGCAACCAATGATTCAGCTCATTTGAGCATATCCATGTAGCTTTTAAGATATCTGTGTATTCTGATCTAACCTCCTCCCTGTTTCTATCAATCTTGTTCAGACATTTTCTGCCACCAGAAAAGGGGCAAGATATATAAAATGCCAGCAAATATGTATTGGCTAATATAGACAATAAATAGGTAGCATGATCAGATTTACTGCCCTGATGGGACAGCTGATAAACCACTTCTGGTCTGCAGCCCTCAGTGACTGCCATAGTTTTGCCGAGACAGTAATGAAGCACCACGACAGTCTCTTGCTCACTGTCCCACATCAACCCCCACCCTCCTTAGGATGGGAGTTAAAAAAAATAGCCAAAATAGACTCCACTGTTCAACTTAGAGAGGAAAGTAGGAAAGTTTATTCTGCTACCTACAAGAAACAAAACAGAACAAAAAGTAAAACCAGAGCAGGATGATGAGAAAATTACAACCAGTATTTTAAGATCTCCCTCCCCCATCCCTCCTTTCTTCCCGGGCTCAGCTCACTGCTCCCAATATCTCTACCTCCTCCCCTCTCAATGGCTGTGGCAGGGGTAGGGAATGGGGGATGTGATAAGTGTCTCACAGAGGGGCTCTGCCACTTCTCTCTTCTCAGAGGAGGACAACTCCTCATGTTCTTCCCTTGATCTAATTTGGGGTCCCTTCCACAGGACACAGTCCTTAACGAATTTCTCTGGTGTGGGTTCTTCCCAGCAGCTACGGCTTCTCACAATACAGAGTCCTTCACACAGGACACGGCCTCCTCTGAGCTTAGTCACTGCTCCTGGCTTGGGATCTTTTCTGAAGTGAAAACACTGCTTCACCACTCCTCTCCACAGGATATTCCAGCACACCTCCTCCTCTCTTCCCTCACTGACCTTGGGGTCTGCATGGTTGCTTCTCTCTGTCTTCCAACTCCTTGCACAACCAGCAGCTAGAAAAGAAGGAAAAAGGAACAGGAAGAATTCTCTTCCAGCTGTTTCTTCTTAAGAAGTGATTGTGGAGGTGCTGAATTGATTCAACCCAAGAAGTGGGTCTGGCTCAGAGTTGGAGAGACTTTTGAGCAGCTTCTTACAGGTGCCTTCTTTACAGCCCTTTCCCCCTTACCAGAAACAGCTCCACACAAAACTATGACAGTGATGTGAGGAAGTCAGCCTTTATTGTTCCCTGAAACAGGCCAATTCTCTATCATCTCTCTCATCTTTCAATTATGGTGGGGGTTTAAATTATTCTTTTTATCTTAATATTTTTACTGTCAAATCTTTAAGCTTATACAGATCCTTGTGTCAAAAATTACACTCCTTCCACATTTTCAATCTTTGGTAGTCTTAGCTTATGCACTTCCTCACACCTTGAAATAACTTTTTCAGGAGTACCGAGCCGAGGTCACACATTTGTCATGCACTATGCAGGCTTTGCATGACACTGTTGGGCCAGGGCCAACGGGTTAGGCACAGGATCTGCCTATATGATTGGAGTGCTGGTAAACCAACCATTCTGTGGCTACTTTGTCACTGGTACTGAAAGTAACTACACTAAACTAGCTCTGGTATTTCTGCATGCTTTGTAGGTCAGAAGTTATTTTTAAAATGTGAACATCGTTCTGAAAGAACCAGTTAAAAACTAAATGCCTTAACAAGGGATAAACGGTTTGAGGGACATTTTATTTTTATTATATTTCATAAAAATCAGATGTGTTTTTAGTATTAAAAATAAAATTAGCAACTTGCAAAGTACTAAAAATGAGGAGTTTGTTGATATAATTTATGGTATTTAAGTCTTTAAAGCTGTTTTATCCTGAAAACTCTGCATCTAGGAGTTAATATTTGACTTAAGATAGTTGCTGATAGCAAAGGATGTTAATTTCCAGTTCTCTTTCATGTACCTCATAACGACTGAGAAGATAAAGCTAATATCTTTGAGTAATTTTGAAGTTTCTCTGCAAAATAAGTTATTTAGCCTTAGTAGTCTTCCAGAATCATGTTCAAATGGCATATATTTGAGGATTGGGGATGTCTCATGAAGGATACCTTAGCAAGTAAAGCTGAATTTTAGGAAAGTCAGAAAGCAAATCTGAGGACTAAATGACAGGTAGAATGCTTCCTTCTATCCCATGCGATTGCTTAGCGCAAAGCTCTAAGCTATTAACTATGCATAATAGATCATTAAACCCAATGAAATTGCCTATCTTAGGTCAATACTGATATTAGGTCATTCTTATTATCACAACAGAGAATTCATGTTGTCCTTTAAAATTAGAATTAAAATAGAATAAGATTAGAAATTCACTGTGATTTTTTTGCCGCCTTTATTTCTTTTTTGAAGAGCAGGAGTGTGTTTGTCATAACAGTATTCCATAGCTTGGTTTCAGTTCATGCTTTAGATTTCCTTAGGAAATTCTGCTTTAGACTGACATTTTAGTGTAAAAAAATTCTTTATTTGTGAAAAGGGATGGGAGAGTTAATTAATTTCATATATGCAATGAAGCAGAAAACCAAATAAGGATTTAGGTTTTTTAGGCTATTTTTTCCTTCTGTTGTCAGTAAATCAAGTACTAAAATTGGAAACTAGTTCAAGAACCCTCCATTTATTAATTTTAGGAATTTCTAACTGCATTTTGCTGAAGACAGCAAGTATAAATTAAAGAGTTTTACTCTAAACCTTTCTACAGTTTGTCATATCGAGTTGAGTGGTATACCATGCCTACATCTGGAAATGATGTTTTTATCTTTTTATATTTCTAGCTTAACACCATTGCATATATATATAAGTGCACTCTGTTATTTGCTTTTGGACATTCCAATTCTTCCTGCTCTTTGTAGAATCTTAGAAATGTTAGTTAAAGGGGATTTTTCACAATCCTGCCTAAGTCAGGGCTATTTGCTGTGTTGAATCCTGAAAATTTCTGAGGATGGAGACATCAGGAGTTGTGTGTCCCTGGGCTACCTCACTCTTCTGATTAGCTTTCCTTGATGTCTAATCAGAATCTTCCAAGCTGTGAGCAGTGATGGCAGGTTGTTATGGTTGCATCATGCAGAATGGGGAGAGTATCTCTGCCATCAGTTCTAACGTCCATGTGAATACTTATAGGCTGGCATTGAATATCCTATCAGCTTACTTTTAGCCTGGTTAAACAAGTTCCTCTCAGTTTTAATGCCAAGGCAGTTTTGTTTCAGCCAGTCTATTGCCAAGGTGCTTACCGCTCCTACAAATCAATGTTCTTGTTCTTCTCCTATTCCTTGTTTTGTTTTCTGTGTTTTTCAAGACTCCTCAGTCCGTCCCTTCCTCTTTATCAACCTCTTCCCTGACACATCTGAGCCATGATGCTGTAGCTACATCAGACTATCTGGCATGTCTTTGAAAATTGGCTGCAATTTTTAGGACAGATAACTCCTGTGATAGTCTTTATCAACCCTAAACCATCCTTTTGACAGAATAGGT
This sequence comes from Colius striatus, assembly GCF_028858725.1. Classification (NCBI taxonomy): domain Eukaryota; kingdom Metazoa; phylum Chordata; class Aves; order Coliiformes; family Coliidae; genus Colius; species Colius striatus. The sequence goes on from NC_084764.1 coordinate 8,681,795, forward strand.
ATTTTCTCTGCAATGTTACTTTCATGGGTAGATACTAATGCAGAATATCTAGTGGATTGTGGGAGTTCTTTTTGAGCGAGCTATTTTGGATGTTTTAGATTATAGCTTGCTACCAATGAGGATGTCTAATAAATTTGCAGATAAGCAGCAGCTAGATGGGTTTTTTTGTGTGTGTATTTAAAAACTTTGCTTATAAATGTTATAAATATTTTCATAGTAGTGTCTTGAGTGCACTAACATATTTGTTGTACAGGGTCAATGACCGTCAGGTCTCTTTCTTCCAACACTCCCTCTTCACTGGTTGGGCATGAGCTTTCTTGGGAGATAAAATCTTCTGTAAGAAATACATCTGTTGTCCCTTTTATGTTTGCTATGAGCTAATGCAGTGAAACATTGCCACATATAATTCCCCAGCCTATGCTTCAACTGTAGATGGTGAAACTGTGTTTCAGTTGACCTTTAGCTCTGCAGTATATATATGAATGGAACACTGTGTTTATGAAAGATGCTGTTGAAGGTAAAAAGGAGGAGCTCAGAATATACAGAAAATGAGCTCACAAGACCTTAGAATTTTGTCTGTAACGAATCTGTTTAGAAGCTCTATAGTTAAAATCAGGAATTTTCAGTTCCATGTGCACATTAGGTAGTCGAATAACAAGAACTGGCTGATCTTGGTCTATCCTGGCTCCTGTGCTACTGGAAGCCAGTACATACCATTAGCAGACGATGGACCCCTAGAGAATAGTACTGTATGCTCAGACTATGGGATAAAAAAGCATTCACAGGATCTTAGGGGTTGGAAGGGACCTCAAAAGATTATCCAGTCCAACCCGCTGCCAGAGTAGGACCACCTAGAGTAGGTCATATAGGAACTTATCCAGGTGGGTTTGAATGTGTCCAGAGGAGACTCCACAACCCATCTGGGCAGCCCATTCCAGTGCTCCCTCACACTCACAGGGAAAGAAATTTTTCCTTGTGTTTCTTTGCATGGTGGGCACATCCCAGAGGGAATGTTGGAACTTCTTCAGAATCATGATATTTGATTTTTCTCCTCTGCAAATATTGTCTGAAATTTCTTTTGCAGTGTCCACTAGGTCTGTTTGGCGATGAATATCTAGAATGAAATCTTTACAGGGAAACACAAGTGTTAAAATTGTCATGAACTATCCTGATAAACTTTACTTTTCTCTTACCACTGTGTTTGTTTTATGGAGCTCCATGTTACAGTGAATTACTACGGCTCTACAGAATTGCAGTTCACTATGGGCTTCCACATTATCTTCCCCCGTTAGAATGCTGTGTTTGTTATTTAATCATCAGTGTAAGAAAAACAGTAATTTCAGTTAGCTGTGGCAGAGGGAAGACTATTTTAAACATATCAGGCTGCTCAGTAGTAGAGTTAGCTCTAAAAGCAATCTGTGTTTTCTGCTTCACTCCAACATTTACTGTATTATCCATCCTAATGATTTTCTAGTAAGGTATCACTTTCTGCACTTGGAGGTTTTTAGCTACTACATAACTCTTAGAACACAATTCTGCGATTTTCTTCCCTTTGATCTATTGCTTTCATGGTATGAAAATAAGGCTTAGGCTGTTTTACCTGCTTAGAATGATTTGGAAAAATTAAAAAACATGTCTTCAAAATGTCAAGATTGATGACAGCATTACAGATAATTGCTTGGCATTTAAATGCCATTGATCATCTTTCCCTTGTTGAAGATGGGGATGCTTTTCAATGACACTGCTGAGGTGTTCATTTTCAGCTACTCTCCACTGATCTAATTCCAAACAAATAGTTATATGCACTAGATTAAATATCTACTTTAAAAATTCTAAATTTACTATATTCTCCAGGAATAAAATACTAGAGTGTCCAAAATTTACACAGCACTTCACCTAATTTGAATATCTACATGTTGTTTGCTTTCGTCTGTGAGCCAGATCACATTCACCTTTGCTCTCAGCACACTTGAGTATAGGATGCTACATAGAATTCTGTTATAATATATATGGCTTCCCAAATACTGAATGAAAGTGTTAAATTATTGAATGAAGATGTTGAATTGTTTATTAGCTTTTTTGTCTGATTTGATGTGTTCTATTTCCATATATGTTAGAAATGGCAGAGTAAACTCCCTTTCCTCCTCCTTCTCCCTTCTGTTTAGAGAAAAGTGAAAGCCATTCCAGGTCCAGTAGGCCTGAATCATGACATCAAAATGTAATTGTGTTGAATCAGCTGGTCCTGGCATTTCTCATGTTCTTAAATGTCCTATCTGGAAGTAAATGATAATTCTGATGGAAAATGAAGTTGTAGTTTGAAATCCTGGATTAGAATAGAAATTGTGACTTTTTGCCTACTTGTTTGTCACTTAGTAGGCTTTCAGGACAATTTAGAGCATTACTGTCTGGAGCAAGTAAAAACTGATAACAAGTAATCCTGGTACCATGCTAATTACGCATAATTTTTGTGGGCTTTTAAAAAAGCATCTTAAGGTAATAAACATATAGTTATTCGGAAATCTTAGCTGGTATTTTGAGACGAGAAACTTTCATATTAAATGTAGCACTTGGTTCCTTTTGGGTTTTTAATGGTTGTATGTTAGAAAAAGAAAGAACGAGTTTAGAGTCAATTGTTCAGACATGGAAATGTGGCCACATCATGTGTTAGAAATGTAGAGACTTGTTAAAACTGTGATTATTTTCACCCAGGAGATGCAGTCTGTCTAGTTTCTGACTTTACCTCTGCCTCCTCCTCTGGTATTGCTGCAGGGCTGTGCTTGGTGCTAACACCTGTAGGGCAGGAGAGAAATAAGCTAAAAGTTAAACATAAAAAGAGTTAAAGGCATAAAAGCTTTGGTGGAAGTAGACACACCTGTCTCTCCTGTAACAACCAACTATGGCTCTTAATGGTTTGTAGAGAATTGTCTCATTAAGGGAATTGGTAGTAACTGTGCCCTCTGCATGCAGGAAGATGCCATTGAAATGGGAAGAAGCAATGGAAGCCTGTTCTTTCTTTGCAGCCATGTAATTGTTTTCTTTTTAAACATCTGCACTGAGTAAATGCTTGTTATATTGTTTAATAATGTTATTATAGAATTTATTTAATATTTATTCTCCATTATAATAAAGTTCTTGTCCACTTACTCCATTTTTAATTGTATGTAGTGACAGAGATATCTTCACAGTGTTGATGGAAGTGATAGTCATTGATAATTTCCAAACCTGCAAACTCAGACTGAAGAAATGGTCTCTGAAAGCTACTAAAACACATTTTATTTCAATTTCTGGAGGGAAAGTTACACAAATGTTGTAGTCATATGCATTTTAGTCTAATCTTCAGTGTATCCATCATGTATTTTGGTACTTTAGTGGTACTTGATGATTTACAGTCTTTCTGAGAGGACACAGAATATTCTTGTGACCTCCTAAAGGGGGAGTAGAAAAATGGAATCCTTCCCCAGCAGCAGAACACAAGGAGCTTGTCCATTCCTATTTCTCACACATCTCTACTTTGAAAATATTTTTCATTTCACAATTGCACATATCAGTACTGGCCATTTACCTTGTATGTCAGTGCTTGGCTTGAACACAAGTAAGATGTTACTTTTTGCTTTGTCTGTGACTGATGGTTGATTTTACTTCATGATTGTTAGGCAAGATGGACATCAGACATCTCGTTTCCATAAATTGTTCCTTTAAAGAAATTGTTTATTTCTGTGACATGACACTAAATAATCCCTTCACTGCTTGCTGACAGTGGGCTGTGGCGTAACTGAAGTACTGAGTCCACAACTCATGCTAATCTTATTTCGTATAGTCTTTTATTACTTGTGTTATAGCAAAGTTAAATCCCTCTTCTTGTCTTTCATCAAAAGAAAAAATGAATTAAGTTAATTGAACTCTTCTGTTGCTGAACAAGATGCCTCTGTGTTTTTCAAGGGTTAACGTGCTCTGGTGTGGCTGAAACTGGAAGCATCTCTTATTTAATTAGGAGCTGCTTTAAACACATTCTCACAGGGATTATCAGGATTTTAATGGAGTAGTTTTTTTCATTTCCCTTACCAATACCTGGATTTGTATGTCTGCCTGAAGTTTTAATGACTCCTAGTTCCTGTGACAGTGTCTCTAAAATAGTGTTTGGTTTATATGACTCACTACCTTTGAATAATTCATTTCTCCATTGTTTATATATATTCCCCATGTAATTAAAAACGTTTTTTTTCCCCCCTAACATCGACTAATTCATTAGCTTGCTTGTTTTGAGCCAGTGAAAAATCAGACAAGTTAATCTATGTATGAGGTTTTTTTCTCCTCAGCTAATGAAGAGATAGAGGAGGAAGGTGATGTAAATCAGGGTGCCTTAGTTCCCAGATGAGAAAGAAATAAAAGGAGCAGTTGCCATGTAACAGCTTAAAAAGGAGGTACTTGGTTGTACCTGGTACGCTTGTACATATCTCTGTGTGATGCTGGTGGCGTGAAGTGTACTCCATGAGGGCTGTGCAGGGTGTCTCCCATCAGCTCCTCTAAATATGATGGTTACTGTGTGTTAACCTGTAGAGCAGGAGCTTCTGGGGAAGCACATGTGCATAACTTCAGATAATGTTTGGATCAGCATGGCTGTAGGTGGGAGAAGCAGGGACCCTGATACATACTGAAAAAAAAAAGAACTATAAAAAAACCTGTCAACTGTGGTAATGTAGACAAGTGGTATAACATTTAAAAAAACTTACTGAACTGTGAAGACTGACATTTGCATCATAAAATCGGGCTTTGTTTAACTAAGTTAATGCATTTTAAGCTTGTTCTGTCTTGGGTTAATAAAATAGGAGCAATGAATGATTACAGAATTGAAAACAGATTGGCTCCCATTTGAAACCACGTCAGGTTTCATTTAGTAGATATATTAATTTTGACTTTTTTATAGTTGAAAGCAATGGAAGGTTTTAATGAACAGTCTGAGTTTCACTGTGCTTATGCATGGCACCAAGTTTGACCTTCAAATGTAAGTAATTTGATTGTGCATTTCCTACAAAACAATTCTGGGATCCTGAATGAAGGGAGTGTCCCTTCCTTCCCACATCCTTTCCTTCTACAAAACTAAAGGACCTTTCCTCCCACCATTTCACAGTGGTGGTTTACACTGTTGCTATGAAATTACAAGATAGCTCAGGAGATGAGAGCACTATGAAATTCCACTTCTGCTTTCTCCTCTCTCCAGCAGCAGCCATTTCACTACTGTACTTATACTCCCTAATCTTCTGCTATGATGTAGCCCCTATTTTCATTAAAAATATGGATTTTTTTTTTTCTTACTTTGGCAAAAGTGTTTTCTAAACTAGATTATGCTAAGGATTCATTAGGTGACTAGGTGCTGAGTCTGTTTCAATGGTATAATGCATCTCAAGTCATATGAAAACGAAGTTGGATGCTTCAGGTCGTTAATACTTCAGTAGATTTCTTCATACTCAGTCAAGTCATGTTTGTGGCAATGTTTACTTCCATGATCTCTTTCCCAACCCTCATCCTCTATTTTTTCCTTTCTCCTTTTATGTAACGCAGTTGACGGTTTTGACTACAGAGGGAATTGGATCAAGGAACAAATGTGTTAAGAAAAATATAACTGGAGGGAGGAAAAAAAAAGGCACTTTTCAAGTAGATCAGTGATTAGGAAAATGCATCTGGAATTGGTATGGGTAAAGTGTGTAGGTAGGGCTACAGCTGTGCAGGCTTACAGCAGTCTCAGTTTCTGAAACGTACAGAAGAAAATTGAATATTTTTGGATCGATTATGCCAGAATTAGAGCAAAGCTCAATCAAGTTGCCTTAGAATCAACATACTATACAATTGTCAATCTTTGCAAATGGAATTCTAACTATACCTCTACTTTCTGTTGGTTTTTTTTTTAGAAATGATGATCAGGAAATTAGAGATGGTATGATTTTTCTTTTGTAGTTCTGGAGATAATTGACTAATGGAAAAGAAGCCTGACTTTACTGCTTAGATTAAATGAAACTATTGCACAGTTTTTCCATAAAACATAATTCAATGAAAAATACAGCTTGTTTGTAATGATGGCCTTCCAAAGGAATGTATTAATTTCCATTAAACTTTCCTATGATGTCAGCTACAGGGAAATATCTTGCAAAGAGAAACTTCAGAACCACCAGAACCCCGGAAGATAAAACAATCATCTAGGTGATGGGAAAGTGTCTTCTCATATATATTGAGAGATTAGAAATAGGTCTCCCAAGTGAGTGGTCCAAAAAGCTGTATTTCAGTTACATATTTGTATTAAAATGTTTGCAGGCAAACCACAGCAGGAGCATTAATTACCAAACATCTTAATGGACGTAAGCTAACAGATCAATTTAAGTAAATTGGTATTTATTCCACAGTATTTACTCAATATATTGTCTGTATGAGTTATTTTCTCAAGTTTAATGCTTTCCTTTTCTTTTTCCTCCAAACTTCCTGTGTTATTTCTTCAAATTGCTTAACAGCTGTTACCTTCTAACCAGGAGTAGCTGCATGTTAGTGTTTTCTTTTTTCATGTATCTTTGGAGGTTTTAAAAAGTAATCCGAGGTTTTATTGCCATCACCTGCCAATAAAACCTATACACAAGATTTTTGCTATTTTTAAAGTTACAAACAGAGATACTGCCTCAGCTTCTACGTTGCAAACTTTACCTAAATCCTTCTCCTTTTTGCTGTTTCTTATCCCATGTAGTGTCAAAAAATATCAACGGAATGTAGGTGTAGCAGGGCGCAATTGGTTTAAATGATGCAGAGCTAAAGCCAGCTAGACAAACACACCAATACATTCTAGCACAACTCTAGAAATTAAGTCCTTTTAATGTTGGAGAAAATTATGAGTTTGATGAAAAATATCTTTGAGCTAAACAGTGAGTTTGGATCAAATTCAGCAAATAGTTCAAATTCTGACCTTTTGCCTCCTTCTTGGAAAGTAAAGTTTTTATCTGAATGTACTGTATTAAAAAAAACCCAAAAAGCTACACATGCCTCCCTTCAGTATTTTGGTTTTGGAATGAACAAAATACGTTTTTTCATAATGGAATTTTTGCTTTTTATTAAAAGCTGGTTATCTGTCCTTCATCTTTCTGTTCACAGTGTGATCGTCAAATAAACAAAATAATTTATGAAGAACTCTCCTACATAGATCTCTCACTATAAGGGGGACACTGAGGGGCTGGAGCATGTCCAGAGCTGAGCACTGGAGCTGGGGAAGGTTCTGGAGCCAAGTGTGATGGGGAGCAGCTGAGGGAGCTGGGGATGTTCAGCCTGGAGAAGAGGAAGCTGAAGGGAGATGTGATCATTCTCTGCAACTACCTGACAGGAGGTTGTTGAGGTGGGGATTGATCTCTCCAGTAATAAATGATAGGACATGTGGAAATGGGTTCAAGTTGAGCTAGGGGATGTTTAGATTGGAGATTAGGAAAAATTTCTTCACTGAAAGAGTTGCGAAGCCCTGGCACAAGCTGCCCAGGGAAGTGGTGGAGTCCCCATCCTTGGAGAGATTCTGTAGCTGTGGAGCTGAGGCATGTGGTGTAGTGGTGGCTGTGGCAGTGCTGGGGGAACAGTTGGACTCAAGGAGCTTATAGGTCTTTTGCAACTTAAACAATTCTGTAGCATTCAACTTAAAATGTTGTTTTGATGATCCATAGGGTATTCACATGCCACTGCTCACTCTAGAGTCCCTGTGCTCTGTGCTAGCTGATCCCAGTCATGCTTGATATTGGACCGTCATCACTTCCAGCAAAATGCTGTTCTTTATCATAACTGGCAGGTGCTAAAGGGGCAGCAGGAGTACACAGTTACCATAAGTATCTCTGTTGCAGGGAATTTAAATGCTTGTTCTGGTCTCATCTCAAAAGGAACAATATCAGGATTTGCACCATCTTTGAATAACTCCTCAGAGAAATTTTCTATTACCTAGGTTGATATTTTTTTACCTTAATCTATACTAGCAATTTTCTTCATAGTGGTAACAGCAGATATAAGCCTCAAAGGAAAGAGAACATTTAGAATACTCCAGCAACATAATTTAAAAAGCGTCTTGTGGGACAGAATAAAATGACCAAAGAGACATGGTATATTTCCTACTTAAAAACAGTATTCTGTGGCTCTGCTGTCAAAGATCAGAAGTTTCTGTTTGGCTTTGAGGTCAGCATTAGTGCTAAAAAAACTCTGCAGGCTAAGTTAACAAAATCTCCAAATGATTGTGCTGGCTAAATATAGTGATTGCTAAATGCTTAAATATGGTGCCAAATGTTCTTAAACTTTCTTTGTTAGGGGTTGCCAAAGCATTTGAGGCACACCTTGGCACCAAGGTTTTCTGCTGATCTCATTAGTACGTTTTCTTGTCCTAGTCTGTCGTAGAGTTAGTATGTTACAGATAGTTAATTTTAATAATTATGTTCTGGTGTTTACATTATTTAGAAAGAGTGTAGCATTTAATTAACTCAAGCAACTATGAGAAAAACACTTGCTAAAGCACCATTTTTAAGAAGTGTGTGGAGGTGTGTGATTTCTACAGTGCTCGTACACATGTAATTTTAATGATTATAAATCTAAAGCTTTTGACTACCAGAGTAGAAACCATTGTGACAAGGTTCTTGTAATGTGAGCTGCCTCTGAGACTGCAGATGCAGAATCTATGCCCATATAATCATGGGTGAATTTTTGGTAGGCAAATTTCAATTACAGTGCTTGAATTGGTTTCAGGCACAAGGGAAGCCATCTTCGACTCTGTCAATGTTTTAATAAATAGGAAGAGTTTTAATTCTGTTTTATACCTATACCAAAAGATAAATCTGCCAGTGAAATTACTTTCTTTTATGTGGTGGAGAACACCATGTTCTTCATCTTTGGCATGGCTTCCTGTAATTTAATTTAACCTTCCATCTGCCTTGCATAGCGGTCCACCAAGATGTGCTTTGCCCAGCTTGTGTATTTTAGCAAGACCAATACCTGAGACAGTATTGTGTGCATTTTCCTTAGCTGTTTTAACCTAAACTGTATTCTAGGGGGAAAAAAAAAAAAAACACTTCAGATCCATTTTTCATATTTATTTTAAATATTTAACTGCTTTCTAGTGACTCTTCACCATTCTTTTTTTCTTTCTATTTCCCCCCTCCCACCCCAGCAGCTTCCTCTCTTCCCCAGCAGGTGCCAACTTGGCACAGTGCAGGCTTCCTCTGAACTTGGTGCTCTGGCTGTTTCCAAGTCTGTTGAACAGGGAGCTCTTCTGTGAGCAAGTGCAGCTGGAATTTTGCTCTTCCTCCTCCTGTTCCCCCCCCGCTTTCCCTCAGCTCGTTCTGCAGTAGCAGTGCCCTGGCAGCTTGGTGAGTTGAAGAGCCAGAGCACTTTGTCTGATGCCAGGAGCAGACCTTGCACACCGTGATGCAGCAGGCCACAGCTCACTTGGAGAGATGCTTGCTTCAGTTAGGAGAATGTGCACTGCACAAGTCTGTGGCTGCAAGTAGCACCCATGCATCTCTCTGAGCTGAAACGACACCCAGAACTATCACCAATCTCCTCTCTGACTTGGATTTTCTTCTGCAGGAGCTTTAAAATGAAATCCAGCCTCCCTCATGAGCTCATTTTTTTCTAACTTTCTTCCTTTAAAAAAAAACTGAACCCCAAAGCAATAAACTTCTGCCATAGCTGATGGGACAACTGTGATTATTAATCTGTTCAAGAAGTAATAACAGTGGTGATCTTAGAACTGTTTACTGCTTTAGTATTAAAATATAATCAAATGGCCTTTTGGAATTTTACTCTCCTCTTATTGTATCCAAACTATAGAAAATAGCACTGTGAAGTTTATCTTATTAAGGAAATAAGCTGTTCAAGCACAAGAAAGATACAGGGGGGATTTATTGTCACTTGTTGCAAATTGTCTGTATTTTAAAGAACAGTTTTGTTGTGCCTTAATCATTGTTAGCTAAAATATCTTCACAATAGATCTGCAAGGGCTTATTAGGGAAGTGCTAATACTAGCTTTAATATAAGCACTAATATGAGCATGAATTCAGCATTAGCATTTAATATTAGCATTAATACAAGCTTTAATATTGTGCTTTAGAGATATAGAACAGAAGTTACAGGAATGTAACAGACTTACTCAAGGTTTTATGATAAATCAAGGGTAGGGAAAGAACAGACAAGAATCCAGACACTGCTGGTGCTCTTGTAAGAAGAGACTGGAGAATGTCTGGAAAGTCAGTCCTTAACCTGTTCCTTGCTGTATCTGTCGTTTGTTCTGTTCTTTCCTACATAGTAATTTGGGAAGACAGACTAGATAGAAAAAGATTAATAACTTCAAAACTTTCTCAGACTTCACAGATGCCAATGTTAAGCCTGTGTAGGTGTAACATGGGCAACCTGTGCAGTCATGGTGAACTAAAATCCACACCATCATGAGAAGCCCCAGTACCAACAAAAGCATATGTGACAGCTCATGTTAAACATCTCTGTTGTCTGCCTGTGTGAAAATATGTGTATATACTGTTGTTAGGGATGGAGAAGAATAGGGTATGTAGAACCTCAGCACAGTGTCTGCTGCTCTGCAGCTGGAATGTCATCCTCACAGGGTGGCCTTGGAGATCAGGAACTGATGATTACATCCCATTGAAACAAAATGCAGCTGTGTCCTAAAAGCAAGCAACACACAGATGCTGGCTGAAGCATTCTGTTTTAGACATGATCACACCTTCCCAAGGAGCAGGATCACCACAGTGCTCATTTACTGTTGATTCCTTGGCTGCAGATGCAAATTTGATCCTCTCTATACATTTTGGAAGAGATGTAAAGTGCAGGGGATGACGTAGCAAGGTGCTGTGCTGGACTTGCCATCCTTCACTACTGCTCCCTCTAATTTTCTGATTTTCTTCTCTTCACCTGATTAAGAAGCAAGGCTTTCCTCACAGAGAATTTACAATGCTTTATTGTAGTCTTCATGTTGTCTGAGCTGTCTGTTTAGAGAGGAGTGGAAAGTTAGTAGCTGAGGACTTGCATCACACAGGCTGTACTTTTGTAACTGTGCTCTATTTCAGAGAAGTTGTAAGGTTTAAAGCAGGAAGGGATTAGTTAGCCTTCTAATTTAATTTTATGATAGATTATTAAATTTTTTTGAGATAGTCCTATGGAGAAGTCAATAGCTTTAGTTTCCTGAAGATCATCATGTTGTATTACCACGAACCTGTTTCATGAGACAAGCTGAGACCAGGAGAGAAGGTGGTATGACTATTGGCAAGGTTTTGCCATGACGGGACATTGATTGACCAACAGCTTGTATTCCAAAATGAGACAAAGGAAAAACAACCACAAATCCCATTTTTCCTGATGGTGTCATCTTACCACATCTGATTGTTGCTTAATGTTTGAATATGTATCCGGATGATTCTGGTATGTGTTCAAAGCTGGATTGTGCTCAAAGGTACACACAAGTCTCAAATAAATTGTGGGAAAGTGAATGATACTCACCTGAACACAAAGCTTGTGATATGAGCATGGCCAGGGCAATGTCTGTGATTGTAAAGACACGTAAACAAGGGAATTGACTCATCCATCACAGGTATGGAACAGACTACTCTGCTTAGACATTTTTATATGATTCAGAAACAAACTGCAAAGTGTTCTCAGAAAGCATGTTCACAGCATGACAGTTAAATCCTTAGGTTCTGGGGACAGTAACTGGTGAGAGTCTCTTCCATCACCTCTTAGACCACTGCAGTGTTAGTGTCGTTATTCCTAGGAAATTGTGTTTTGCATTTAGAGTCAATTTTTCAGTTATGCTTCATTGGTAAGAAGCAGACAATGCCCATATGACTGTTTTTCATGTATAGCTCTGTGTACAGAGACATGAAATGGCCTCGGGTTGCACCAAGGGAGGTCTAGACTAGAGATGAGGAAGAGCTTCTTCCCTAAGAGGGTTGTCAGCCCCTGTCCCAGGCTGCCCAGGGAGGTGGGGGAGTCCCCATCCCTGGAGCTATTGCAAAGCTGAGGTGCTGAGGGCCATGGGTTAGTGATGGGTTTGGCAGAGTGAGGGGAGGGATTGGACTCAATGAGCTTAAAGTTCTTTTCCAATTTAAATGATTCTGTGATTCAAAAACAAACAGCAAAGTGTTCCCAGAAAGAATATTCATTACATGACAGTTAAGTCTCTAGATTCTAGGGACAGGAAATGGTGGGAGTCTCTTCTTTTTAGACTATTTCAGTGTTTGTTTCCTTATTCCTAGGAAACTGCTTTTTGCTTCAAGACTCAAGTTCTGTTTTGTTAGTAAGAACGGGTAACATCCACATGACTGTATTTTTCATGCATAAGTGTATGTACAGAGACATGAAACCACTTCTTATCTTGCATTTGGATCAAATGGGCTCAGTTATTGTAAAAGTTGGCTTTCAGTCTTGAAGTAATTTTTTGGTGGTTGGTTTACTTTCAGAACTTAGCTGTTTTTCTGGAAATTTGAATACCAACAGTGCTGGTCAGTACACTAGTATGGTGGATTGTTAAGATCATTTTCACACTTAGTACTCTCCTTTTACACACTCAAGAACCACAATAACTTTTCTTGACTTAATTTGTAGTAAGTAAAAGTACGTGATGACCCTAAATGTCTCTGAGTCTGCAACTTTGAGGCAAATTACACTTCTTACCAAATACTCAAACTCATTTGTATTCTGCTAAGTTGTATTAAAAATTGTGTGTGTGAGATTTGCTTAATTTTGATATTGCAATCTCTTTGTAAAAGTACCTGTTCTCATTATTACTATCCTGTTGGTCTGCATGCTGTCCTGAGACTGTACCTGGAAACACTGTGGGTTTTTTTGTCTTTGGATCAATAATCAATTTTCAGATATTAAATAGAGCTGCACTGAGTAATTCCATGGCAGACTGTATTTGGAATAACTCAAGAGTATCTACCAGTAAGACATCTGTGAATCTGTGTTTTATTCATCTGCTGTGAGAGGAGACTTGCATAGGCTTTCAGCAGTCTTAGAGTCATCATGAAGCATATATGGGGCATGCATAATCCATGAGGGATTAGAGAGAGGTTATATGAATATAAGGTACTATTATGGTATCATACAGCGGTGCATCTGCTAGGCTTTATACTTGGTGCACTACTTGATTAAATGTTTTGTTGAAGTAGTTTAAGCAAAGAATCTATTTTTACAACTCTCCTGGAATTTTCTGAGCACCAGAAAAACCTGCACCCCTTTATCACTGCTGCCAGAGAAAGAATAGATGTCACTGATCTTGATAGTGGGCATCACTTACTTGAAAAGCTAACAGGTTTTCCCAGTTCTTTCAACTCTCATCAGGAGGACTGCCTAAATCAATACCTAATGGGCAGAATCTGACCAACAAGTGAAAATTATAGCTTATTTGATTGTTCTTGTGTTCCCTTTTTCTCTTTTACATGCTTCTCTGCTTTCCTTTCTGAAATTCATTACTGCCATGGCAGCAAATGGTTTGAATGAAAGGACAGTTCACTCTGAGTAATTTTCTAGAGGGTTGTGTGCTTGTGTGTTCCATCTCACAAAACAAAATAAATACTAAAAAATACATTATTATGTGTTTGGAATAGATTGAATCCCCACTGTACGAGTCAACCTTGTTTCCCAGCAGAAATCTCACCTACTCCCCTGATAGGCGCTGGGAAAGTGCATAGTATTGTTGTTGTTATTGCTGCTATTATTATTATTTTATTAGATGTTTTTGTGCCTTAGGGACACGAGTATGAGGTGGCAGTTGCTAGGGAAACTAGTTAGAAAAATGTTGCTGAGAAATCAGTGAATCTGCTTGTAAGACAGCTGTCATTGTGGCCGTAAATGAGAGCTATCCTCATTAGTTAGGTGCTCTCTTAGGGGGGTGGGGGTGGTGTGTGTTGATCTGACATTTTCAATCTTTGAGAGAGATTTTCAAGTGCAGTTCTCTTCTTTACAAGAACAGTATGGCTGTTAATGGAGCTGATGTTTTTATTAATTTCTTTGTGCTGTATGTCCTGATGCTGAGTAAAGTTTGTTTTCCCAAGATGCTGCTAAAGAAAATAAGCTTGTTTGTTTGTTTTTAATTCCACCAACACTGGTGCTATATAATCCACAGATATGAGGCAGTAAACTTGTATGGCAGAACACAGACTTTTTTTCAGTGTGAGAGAACTTTGCATCTTTCTGGGTTGGTCCTTGGGGTGATAATTCAGCCTTATGGTTGTTTCATATCTATAGCTGTTCTGCCCCATTAGTCTTATACCCCAATCTATCCCCCTGTAGCTCCACTATGCATAAAATAGGGAATCCATTTTAATCAGCCAGTGTTATCTTAGCCAATTGCTGCCATTGGGGAACCGAATGCAGGCTCTTAATTCTGCACTTTTTTTCAGCAGTCCCTTGCAAGACATTTCAACAAATATATGCCTCTTTTTCCTAGGGAAAGGGTGATTATGCTGTCCCATGTCCTGGTGTGGTCTGAAGCTTGTTATTTATATGCTGCTTATTTTTTTCCTTCCCAAACACTCTCTGAAGGGACACTTCTTAGGACTGAGCTAATTTCACTTATAGATAAGTTTCCCCTACATCTACTCATTCCAACAACAGTTCTTTTGGTTAGCATTTTTTCATCTTGTTCAGCTAAAGTAAGTGCCTGCTGTATGAGTTTTTGGTGTATTTTCAATCTTTCATCCCTCTTCATTCTTTTCATCATTTCATTTGGGTTTTTTTCATCATTTGTTATCTTCCTGATTGGTAGAATCAGTATGTCAGCTGTCAGAAATTTTCATCCAGAGGGGAGAAGCTAATTCTGAACTACCCTCTGGTTTGAAATGTCATGTACAAAATACTGTAGGGCTTTCAAATCAAGCTGGGAAAGGGAGCAACTGCTTTCTCCTTTTATAAGGAGATAAAAGGAGATAATTATCCTAGAAAGCTGAGGCGAGCCAAATTTAAATTAGAAATGGGTAGTTTTAAACGTGATTAACTGCTAGAGTAAACTGTCATGGAAGGTGTATTTTCTCATCTTTTGATGTCATTTATATTGCTTTTAGAAAACATGCCATAGCCAAATACAAGTTAAACTTTCATTAAGTGGAATTTAATGAGCTCAGTGTAAATGCAAATTGGTGACAGACAGGAAGTCAAGCTAGACAGAATGCTCACTTCATCCTCAACTTAAAGAAATGAGGAACGGTGCAGTTTTCTCTCATTTTCCTCTTATTTACTTTATAAGTCGCAAGGTAAAACTGACCGTACATAGTATTTTGGTATAATAGGTTTGGGATTTTTTTTCTGGATAGCTTGTGTTCCAAAAATAAAAATAGGTCTTTTGCAAAAATCCATAAGAACTGAGAAAAGAACTTGAGTGTAGGAGACTGACACTACCTCTGCATTTCTATAGCAACTCCTTAAATGCAAACCTGAGCGCACGGCGCTGTGCCTGCGCTGTCACTTCATTAGACCTGTATATGTCCTGCTGTTACTGCATCTTGTCATTCCTGTGGAGATCTCATTCCTGTAAGCAGAATCTGGTGTTGCATATGATGATTTCTTTCAGGGTGTGGATCTGACAAAGTAATTTCATTATGAATGAGACAACGGTCATAGGATTTTTGAAATATTTTGTTGCTTGGTAAAGGAGTGGACTAGGTTAACTGAACCTAAACAGCTTGATAGTTCTGATTCTTTCTACTGAGTTGTTTTGGTTTGGCTTGCCTGCCCAAATAAATGTACAAGTCTTCCTACCCTATTACATTTTTTTTTGGTGCTGATAAGGTTGCAGGAAGAAAACATTCTAATTAATAAAGGGCAGAAATTGAATAACGAGATTAACAAATTTGTGACATTTGCATTTTAAACCTTTATGCTTAATGACTATATGAGCAGGTTTAATTTCGTTTTGATTGAAGATGAAACTCATTATGATTGTTCAAATGCCATTTCTCTACACCTATCTATGTATGAGGTTAGCTGATATAGTTGTCAACTGAATTTTGCTCACCAGACACCCACTTCATCCACCTTGTTTTTCATTTTAACACTGATTTAAACAATTCAGACTGGGGGAGTTTGTTTCCTAAGCATATTTTTGTTCATTCAGTTCTTGGACCATGTTATATCAAATCTTCCCAGAGCTACATCCCACTGGAAATCAGTGTCTAATACCTGCTTCAATACTTCGGTGCAATACATGCTATTGGGAAGATTAGCAGGTGAGTCACGTGAGAAATCTGCTCATTGTATATTACACAAGATTTTTGTGTCCATAGTTGTTTGAGAAACAGCAGAATCCAAATAGGATTAATACAAGCACTAAATAGAAAATTCCTGTTGTATTTTTAAGACAGCATTATTTGCAGAGCAATATTTCACTTAATTCCTTCTCCTGAATACTGTTTTCAGTGGCTTAGCTGTGTATACATTTTGCGGACCATCATATTTAGGAATATTTTTACAAGGTGAACAAAAAAACCCATTGTTTGGGTTGAGTTATTTTCTTTACATCATTTTAAAAGACAGGTAATTATATATTTTTTTTAATTTGAATTGCTGGAGTCAGGGTTTTTATAGTCTGTTTTACCAGTGGTTGATGTTCCTTGATATGTTTTTCTGGCTTACTTCAAAATCATTCACATTTTTCATCTGGAACATGAGGCTAGAAAACTCCTGAGTCCATCCTTTCATCTACCCTCTAATAAAATTATTAGGAACAATATTTACTCCTATTGTAGTCTTGAGCTTAAAGCACTGCCGAGACTTGCATATATTTCTATTTATGCAGAGATTTCAGATGTGGAGGGCTTGTAAACCCAAATGTCACTGGAATTCTGTGGAAACTTCTGAGTATCTCAAGCATCTCTGTGTCTGACTTCACTGTCAGTTTAAAAGGAAAAAAAAGAAAAGGAGGCAAACAGAAAAGCCCTCACACTTGATGGTTTGTGCTTGGTTACTATAGTGATGAATCTTGTATGAAAACCCACACAGTTCTGACTGGAATCCAAACATGCAGATACTTGTCAGGAAAGAAAACGGAGAAAGAATAAATGCAATAGCATAATATTGAATGTTGGTGTGAACCAAATCTGTTTGGATGAAATTGTTACCTGGATTTTGATCTGGATCTTGTTTTTTTAAGGCATTGAATGTTAAATAATTCTTTCACACTGATTTTTAAGCACAGAAAGCATGGATGCTCAATGGGACGTGATGCAGGAAGGCTAAAATTAAGCTCAAAGTACAGTCCTGACTGACATTTCCAGATGCTGAAACACCTGCAATATTTAGTCTTTCCTCCTGTATTTCTCTTATCCAAGTACAGGGACCGTAACAGATCTCATCACAGTAGACTCCCTTGGTGTCTTCAAAACACCAAGACAATTCTCTTCTTGGATCTTCAGTTTCCTCTTCTTTCTAGTAAAATGAGTTCACCTTCTCTCAAAGCAGCTTATGTACAGACTGTGAGGATGGAATTTGCTGCTTGTCTTGACCCTGTAGCTTCCAAGTCTCCACCTGTAGGCCCGAGGGACTTCCAGTCTCTCTCCAGCTGAGAGAATTGCTGTGACTTGTCCGCAGAGCATTTTGTCCCTGAGGCAATAACAGGAGCTAGATGAGTCTTTTTATTTCTCTTCCAAAGGTATCTTGTCCAAAATATTTTGTTCTTATTCAGTCAAATTGGGAATTTCACTCCTGTTTTCATCAGCATTTTGTTGATATTTTCTGAATGCTGTTTTTTAAATAGGATTGACTATTGAATTCTTTAAAAAATTGCTACTCTTAAGGTGTACAGATAACACAGGTGGGTACTCTGAGAGATGTCAGAAGTAAGCCACAAGCAGGAATCCTGGTTCCTACCTCTGGTAGTTTCACTGACAGCTTTGTCTCTGGGTTCCCATGCTCTAGGCATCCAGGAACACTAGAAGCACAAAGAGACTCTCCATAGCCCAGGATCTCAAGCCTGGGCTCTCAGCTCCTTGATGAGGAGTGCTCAGGGTACGATATCCCAGTGATTTCAGCATCTTGACTGTGAACTCTGTTTTTAATCTCTTTACAGCTCTGAGGTCATTCCAATTCTAGTTTTAAAATATATAATATTCTCTATTTTAAACTGGTAATAAAACTGAAGAGGCTAATGTATCTTGAAATTTCAGATTAAACTTCACAACTAGCCAGTTTCTCATATTCACAGTGTCATTCTCTACTTTCCCACATCTGAAATTTTTAATGAAGGTTTTACACTAACATGCCTTCAGAGCATATGCTACACAAACTTACTAAACCTCCTGCTCTCAGCAGATGACCAGCGTGAAGCAGAGGCAATTCACCTTGAGTGTTTTAATTTGTATCTGTTAAGTCAGAAAAATAACCTCATTAAAGATGATAATAAATTAAGCTAATTATAGCAATCCTATCTGTTAATGACTACTATATTACATGGATCAGAAGTCTGTCTTTAAAATTTTTATATCTCATTATTAATAATTACTTTTATTAAGCTTTTGTGTTTAATGTTGTCTCAGTGCCTCACCTAATGAAAATGCCTGAAAAAAATGGTAATTTCACTGTTATTGTCTCTAAATAGGGAAATGTCAGCGTGGCTTTCAACGGCATTTGCAAAGCTTGGTTATTACCAATAGTATCTATTTATTGTCCATCATGCAGGCTTTTAATAGATGAGTTACACGACCTCCCATCTAAGTGATCTGGACCTGCATTTACAGTTTGGTAACATGTACTTGTACAAAGTTCACCTCAGTAGGATTTGGTGGTGACCCCTTGATCTTAAAACCAATGTTACTGTGAATGTGATGGTTCAACTTTTCTTTGTCACTACGTTGACACTGTCCTCTGGAAAAGTCATTCTTCAATGAGATCTGCAATTTGTATCTACTGAATCACTAAGGTAGGAAAAGCAGTTACAGTGAAAGTTGATGGAAACAGCATTTATCCTCAGAAGAGCTTCATCAATAACATCTTCCTTCCCTGTTCCACCCCACCTCAGGCTGAGAAGAGAAAGGAGAGATGGCAAATCTCCTGCTGTTTATGGTCACTCAGCTAGGTTTTAGCTAGAAATATCTCTCAGAAATGAACTATGCAACTATTCAACTATCACTCTCCAACTCCCTGACAGGAGGTTGTAGTAAGGTGGAGGTTGATCTCTCCAGTAATGAATGACAGGACAGTACTGAGCAACCTCAAGTTGCACAAGGGGAGGTTTAGATTGGAGCTGAGGAAGCACTTTTTCCCTGAGGGCTGACAGTCCCAGACTGCCCAGGGAGATGGGGAAGTCCCTGTCCCCTGGAGACATTGCAAAGACATGTAGCTGAGATATTGAGGGCTATGACTAGATATCTCTCTGCCAGCTCAGTAGTTTGCAAAAAAATTACCATTTAAAAAATAGACAATTAATGCAATTCAGTGAGTTTCTGAAGGAGTTAACCATCTCAAATAGTGAATTAAAAATACTCTTAAATGGTGGTAATAGCCAATTTCTTGAAGATTATTGTTTCGTTAATTATCCCATTTCTGTCTTAGCAGAATTGAAGTGGTTTATATGAGACTTTTCCTACAGATAGGTACTTGTTCTATATAAAAATAGATATTGAGCACTCTGCAGATCTTGCTTTAAAGTATTGGATCAAAAATGAGAAGCTTTGGGTTGTGTTCCTAATTCCTGAAGAATCAGTCAAGTTTGTGTTTTGTTTGAAACTGGGGTTTTTTTTAATTTAGACATCAGTCTTTGGCTACTGTCCAAACATAGGACATAGGGTACATGAAGCTGTTCCCTTATTCTTAATGTGTGACCTGAAGCAAAAGATTTTCATTATTGTGTACTCCTTGGCTTATGTTTCTCTCTTCCCTCACTTCCTGATGCATTTTTTTTTAGATTGTCTGTATACTTTCAAAGCAGATGCTGCTTGTGCAGTGTTTCACACTGGGGATTTTGATACTTGTTTGAGCCTTGAGGAATTTTTACAGTATCTGTAACAACAGCAAAATTATTCTTTCAATTATAATTACTGTTTTGTAGGGATTTTTTCTCAAGAAAAGATGAATACATTTAAAGCCTTTGTAGTATGACAAGAAGGAGACCTCTGGAGTTAAAGATCAATTCTTCATGTGTGTATCATGCTGAGGCTTCTGTACTGCTGGAAGTCTGTTCAGGATTCATTTCCCTCATGATTAAAAAAAAAATTAATATCCATCCTCTTTCCAGTTTATAGAACTTCTTAGTTTTGTATCTTATATGTCTAACACTTCAGCGAAGCTAACTCTGCTTTAAAGACTTGTTGTGAAGGACTTGTTATTTCCCCGGTAATTTATCTCAGTGTAGTTTCACTTACTGCTGCCATCAATTTGCATTGTTCCTTTTTTAAAGATTTGTCTTTTACTGACTAATTCCAGCTCATTGAGGCTTTTTTATGCCTTTTTCAGACTGAAAAGGCTTTGTAATATCAAACATTTCCTGAGTTTGTACATCCATGAGACCATTAACAAATTGACTTAATTCCTGCATTTTTTTAAGCCTTTGTTTCAGGTGTAGAAGGGTGCACATCCTTGAAGGAGGTGTCCTGTAATGGGACCTTTTGCTTCTTAGGCAATGAAGTCACACTAACTCTAGAACACAAGCACTCTGAGGAGGCACAGGCTTCCTGTGGCTAGGTTACCACTCTGCAGGAAAACCACAGCGAGGATAAATAATGCTGATATGCACAGTTGTAAAGCCTGGCAGATATCTTTTAAGGATTTGTAATACTAGTATTCTGAGAAAACAAGAAAAAAAAAAGCCAACCTCAAACCAAAAAAGCAGGTCACTTGGTTTATTTTGTGAATTTAGTGTTTGGGAGGTTAGTATAGACTAATGAAGAAAACAGCAAAATACTGGTGTTTTTTTAAGGGATATTTCTAGTTTATTTTTTTCGTTCTACTCTCTAAGTACATTTGCATATACTAATAGGGAGTCTTGAGCCTCAAGGACATAACTGCAATCTATGAATGTATTTTCACAAATTTCAGAATGTGTAGCCTGAAATTGGGTTGTTTTATTTTTTTATATATATATTAAGTCCTGGCCTGCTGTAGAGAGAGTGGTATTATGAGACCCTCTTCTTACCTGGAAGTTTAATGAAATGAATGAGTCTTACTTCAGTGGTGCTGTGATTTCTGTATTGATATTGCTTGTTTTAAAATTCTCCTTGAAGGACGCTGAAATGATATGTTTGCAATAGCCTTTTGCTCGTCCGTAGAGCTGATAGGAGTAATATTGCTTCTGTTACAAGTGTGGTGGGTTGACCCTAGCTGGATGCCAGGTACCAGCTAAAGCTCCTCCATCACTCACCTCCTTGGTTGGACAGGGGAGAGAAAAAACAACAAAGGGCTCATGAGTTGAGATCAGGACAGGGAGTTCACTCAGCAGTTACAACCATGAGCAAAACAAACTCAAATTGAGGGATATTAATGTTTTGGCAATCAAATCAGAGTAGGGTAATGACAACTAAAATAACATATTAAGAACCTTTTCCTATCCCTCCCTTCTTCCCAGGCTCAACATTCCTGATTTCTCTACCTCCATTGGCACAGGGAATGCGGATTGGGGTCAGTTCATCACAGATGGTCTCTGCTGCTGCTCACTCTTAGGGGAAAGACTCCTCACACTTTCCCTGTTCCAGAATTGGATCCCACCCGTGGGAGACAGTCCTCCATGAACTTCTTCCTCATGGATTCCTCCCATAGGCTGCAGTTCCTCACAAACTGCTCCAGTGTGGATCCACCATGGGGTTATAAGTCCTGCCAGCAAACTTATTCCAGTGTGGGCTTCCCATGAGGTCACAGCCTCCTTCAGGCATCTGCCTGCTCTACCATGGACTTCCATGGGCTTCAGGGGGAACTCTACTCCCCTGTGGCCTCCGTGGCTGCAGGGGCAGGGCCTCACCATGGGCTGAGGGGAATCTCTGCTCAGGTACCTGGAGCACCTCTTCTCCCTCCTTCCTCACTGGCTTTGGTGTCTGCGGAGTTGTTCGTTTCACATATTTTCACTCCTCTCTTATGCTGTTCTTGTGCAGCATTTTCCCCCCCTGCTTTATAACACTTATTACAGTGGGGCCAGTGGTGGGTCTGTCTTGGAGCCAGATGGCATTGTCTCAGATGCAGAGACAGTTTCTTGCAGCTCCTTGCAGTAGCCCCCTGATACCAAAACCTTGCCACACACCCAATACAGCAGGCAATACAATTGTTATTACATGTCAAATAATAACACCTTGCAGTTCTGTGTTAAGAAAGTTTCTTTCCCTTCTAATCATTAGTGGATATACTGAATCTGTACAAATCTTAGAGATGATTAATTCTATTAATTATTGTTTTTTAGTGAAAGGAACAAAAACAGGTCTCAAAATGCCAATTAGGAAAAAAGTAGATATTGGAACATAAAGGGTAATATTATTAGTGTTATTTAAAAGATTACCATCTTGAGTATGTGTATAATCTAAGCATTATCAATAATCTGCGGTGCTTTTCACACTTGTTATATAGAAGTAAACACCTATAATGCCCAGTTAAATAAATAAATTACTGTTTACATACATATATTGAGTATTATTTCGTTCAGGCTGCATGTCAGGACCCTTCTGGCTTTATGAGACAGTGGGAATTATTTGCCTAAATATTTTTGTAGCTCTCATTTCAGTTTATGGAAGCAAAGAGGTATTTAGAAAGTCTGTACATCCTATCAAACCACAACATGAAGAGAGATATTACAACCTCATTAAGATCATTTAGTTGAGCAATTCCTGTTCCTGAGAGCGTGATCAGAAACAGAATTTTAAAAAGCTATGAAGTAGTAAATGGTAACAGGTACTTGATTGTCACTAGATATTGGTGTTTTTGAAAGGCTCCTGACACGTCTCTGTTAATTCTATCAGTAGAAAACAAAGCAATTCCCTGATTTTTGGAAGTGCTTGGGCTTTTGTTACTTTAGTGCATCCAAAGTGTTGCAGGTAAGCTTGAACAAACATAAAATTTGATGTGTCTTGGAAACAGCAACCTGCCTAAAAGGCCCTGACGGGTTAAATGTGCTGCTGCCACTAGGTGTCATGCTGGGATCATCTCTTGAAGCATTACTGACTCTCAAAGGTCCAGAACGAAAAAAAACAGGATCTCCTTTATGTATTTCAGTCTCCAAAAAGGCTAATAGGACCTCTCTGGGTGACAAGGGATGGGTACCAGACAATCTAACGCAACACCTCTTTTCAGATGATAGAGATCTATCACAGAGATCCTCATGTCACACAGACATACTTAGGAAAACGTGTTCAGATTGCTTCATACGGGTATGCTTGGTAACGGGGAAAAAATATGTATTTTTTTATACTCCTCCAGTGTTTCTGTCATGTAAAGCTAAAATGAACCAAATAAAATCCATCCTTGAACATAATGCTGCTTTTAATACAGACATACCCTTGCAAGAAGAGTTTGGTTTCGTAACTGCTGAACAGAACGTGAAATAATAAACTGTTTATTGCAGTTAGTTTTATAATATGGAAATCATCATGGGCATTGAGAATCTAAAAGTATGAGGGCAACTAATTTTTTTGCTAAGCTTGTTGCACTGTGTTCTTTCTGCACTTCACTCCTGCACTCACAAAATCATCACTTTCCTTAAGGGTTCGTTAAGGGATCTTACCAATATGTATAAATAATTAATGTAGATGTTGAATGAATGCTCCTGTAAGTGGTGTCTAGTGGAAGAAGAGGAAATGGGGACTGATTTGAAATGCTGGAATTTCTCATTTTGCTCTAACTGCTAGGTTGTTGATTTCCCAATTGGTTGCCCAGAGAGACTGTAGAGGCTCCTTGGAGATGCTAGAACATACTTGGACATGGTCATGGACAAACTGTTCTAGGTGGCCAGGCTTGAGCAGTGGGGGCAAACTTAGATCATCTGCAGAGGTGAATTCCAACCTCCCTCTGTGATTCTGGGTGTTCCCACTCCTCATATTGATGCAGCATTGGGAATGCTTTCAAAAAAACCCCAAACCAATTGAAACCTCAAGAAATAAAAGCCCAGCACATAATGCTAAGCATTGTGATTACATGTTTTAATTGTCAGATAGCAGTGAACTTTTGATAGGATTTGTTTTTAATGAAAGGAAAAAAAGGTTTTTTTTGGGCTGCATGCTATATGCCTAAGAGATGATGAAGTAGATTCTGCCTTTTGAATCTTTTAAGCCTACTGGTTTGTCCCAAGCTTATACATAGACAAAATAACTGACATACTATGAATCATTTCTTCCTCTTCTGAAGTTGATTTATGTTAGTTATGCCAGTAGCAGTTTCTGTGATGGAATTCAAGTATTACTTGTGTGTATATAGCAAAAAACCATCATTATTATGTGTGCAGACTTTTCTCAGACATTTCAGGTGCCATAAACAACAACTTTACTATGGCAGGTTTGAATTGACCGGAGACGAAAGAGTATATAGCCCATTTCCAGGATAGCACAGCATGTGTTATCTGGCCATCAGTGTGATGTCTGTGCCTCACAAACTCAAATGTATTTGTGTTAGCAGGGTTGTGCCCCCCATCTCACCAAATACATTTTAATTTTAGTGTGCGCTGTCTCTCTGTAACATAGCTGACTGGTTTCAGTCTCTCACCTGAATTCTCCATTTACAAATATGAGGCAGATTTCTTTAGAAGTTTTTTTCACAAGAAGCAAAGTGGCTGAATGTAGGCCAAAGCAAAGTGCTAACAGATATGCTGCAAGTTCACACAGTAGCTTGTCTTCAGTTTCCATTTTGTACTTGTGAATTCTGTTATCTCAGACCAGTGATGTGCTGATAGACAAAATTTGCCTGTTTGTTGCATAGTGTTTAGCACAGTGAAAGCCTAATCCATGTTCTTTGTGCCTAGTCAACATAATGGTGAAACATATATTACTGATAATTAAAGAAGTAAAATTATTCTTGCTCCTTTGATTTGGTATTTTCATTAATAATGTATGTGAGGTAATAATGAGTATACTCACACATGACATCAACTTGGGAGGAATATTGGCTGCTTGGGAAGACAATATTAGAATGTAACATTTTCTTGACATTTATGGGGAGAAATGACCTAAAAAGTAGAGAATTGTGTGAAGACAGGTGGAAAGGACTACATGCAAAGCAAAACACACGTATAGGTACAAAGTGTACAAGAAGTAATCAGACAGTGCAGCATTTACAAGCACCTTGGGAGTTGCTTGACACAAGCTACTGTAGATGAATGAGAAATATTTTGCTGTTGCAGGATAGTCTAATCGGCTGGTGTTTGTGGAAGAGTTATGGGGCAGTTTGGCTTCACTTGGCAGTGATGAAGATGGAGCTTCATGGAGCAGTATATTGCCTTGTTGGCAGTGAAGTAGAGAGATGCAAACAGCCTGGAGAAGATTGTTGTTGAAGTAGACTAAACATATGGTAGTGCACACTGATGGTATCTTGGAGATAAGAAGGGTTAGACTTGAATGGAAAAGAAAATATGGGAGACACTAAGGCTTTAAAATATTTTCATTCCAATAATGGTAATGCTTTAAAAACAAATGCTTTCTTGACATAGCTTAAGCCTGTACCTGCAGAAACAGCCTCATATAGTACGTTTCGATTCTGGTAGGATGGAAATGTTGAGATATAATAGTGAAAGAAAAATTTCTAAGAATTGGGCCATCACCACCATTAAAGACTATTTTTGGTTCCAAAATATTGAGACAAAAGAACAACCCCTTGAGGAGTGTGGTGGCTGGGCTCCTGTCTCGATCATCAGGTATCTGCCAGACTGGGCTTCAGTATCCGTCAGTCTTGCCTCTTGTCACAGTATTCTCATTAATAAAAATAAATAGCCCCCAGATATTTTGGTTCTATAACTTGAGATTTAAGGGAGTAGTGTGAATAATGTTTGTTTCATCTCGCCTTTTTTTTTACACCAACTGATTAATTGTTGAGAAGGGCAGTTCTCTTATTGAAATTTCACCTTAGAGCAAAACATTTGTTTTCCCCATTCATCTCCCCGCCTCAGCACCCAAATGTGGAGTGCATGGAATTGCAGTTGGTAGCATCCTAAACTGCTATTTGCTTGTTCATTTTTACATCTTTGATAAAGCTGGATACTGACTATTGCCTGTACATCCATATAGTTTGTGTTCTCCATTAGGATGATTACATGGGATTAGTATTAATCTCCCTTTGGACAGGTGACTAATGTTGGGCAAGAATGGTTAATCCATTTTCTAGTTTAATGAAGAATATCCATACGTGGGTGCTGATTAATGGTACTGCAGTGTGACAAGGGTTTTTTTAAAACATAATTGCCTTACATCCTTTTTTTATCCAGGTAAGTACTGGCCTAGCATTTGAAACTTCTTATTAGCTGCTACTATAATAGACTTAATACTCCTTGTTATTATGAAACTCAAATATTTTTTAAGTATCTTAATTGTAGATTTTAGAGCTTAATTTAAGATTTGGGTTTTTTTTTTTTTTTTTCCTAGTATTAAGGCCATTGTCTAGAATCTTTACACCATAAAATTTAACTTACTCTTCAAGATTGTGTTGATTTTTGGGTTTTTTTGAGTGGAAAATTTGATTTGTACTGTAGACCCTATCACAAAAATATAGTACTTGACTAATGAAGTGTTAAATATTGTACCACTATCCTATGAGTTAATAGGAGGAGAAAAGGATGCTTATCATTATGTCCTGTCTTAACTTAATGAATGAAGAAACAGACTGAGGAATGGTTCACTTAACTAATTTTATATTAACTAATTTTTTATCTGTCAGTCACTGGAAAGTCTCCATTATCTCTCATTCTGGCTGCTTGTTGTTGGTCCAGACAAAGAGGAAGCAAGTTTCATAGAGGCAGACAAATGATATATATAAATCCAGCTTCAACCATTAAAAAGACAACTCAAAAAATGGAAAAATGTAATAAATAAATTACATTTTCCTGTGTTTTACTCAATGCTGATTAAAGGCGTTGAGTTGATGACAGTGTCCTGTCTTTAGACAGAGACAAGTACAAGACTTTTCTTGCTACTGAGTTTCAGGGGATTTGGACTAGATGATCTTCAAAGGTCTCTTTCAATCCAAAGCATTCTGTGATTCTATAATGATGTTTAGAAAATGGACAAAATCCAAGCACTGCATTTCTAGTGAAGAAATCCTACTATATTCAGTTCAGATTCAGTGCCCAATAAACTGAGGGCTTGTGGATAGAGACAAGGGCAGAGAGGGCTCACTGCCAGTTGTGGTTCTGGGCAAAGCAGACTTGACTCCTCAACTTTGGGAAGAAAACAAGAGTTTAATCCACCAACAACCTGACGCAGAACAGACAGAAAGCAAAATACCGGAGCAGGATGATGAGAAAAATGCAACCAACCCTATAAGATCTTCTTATCTTTTTCTATCAGCAGCAAAAGGAAGATTAGGGGAAATGTGGGCCTGCTGTTGAACACAGAGGGTGCCCTGATGACAGGATGCAGGCTGAAATACTGAATGCTTTCTTTGCTTCAGTCTTTGCGGTCAAGCCTGGCTCTCAGGAGGCCGAGTCCAGCAAGGATAGGAGGATGGTCTGGACAACAGAGGACTTGGCCTGGGTGGAAGAGAGAGGTTAAAGACTTGTTGAGCAAGCTTAACACTCATAAGTCAATGGGTCCTGATGGGATGCATCCTAGAGTGCTGGTCAGCCTGACTTCTATCCCTTGAAAGGTAATTGAACTGCTCATCCTGAATGTTATCACTAAACACATGAAGGATAAGATAGTTATCAGAGGGAGTCAACATGGATTTGCCAAGAGGAAATCCTGTTTGGTGAACCTGAGAGCCTTCTACAAGGGTGTAACTGGCTGGCTAGATGAGGAGAGAGCAGCAGATGTCATCTACCTTGACTTATCAAGGCTTTTGACACTGTCTCCCACAACATCCTCATCAGAAAGCTCAGGCAGTGTGGCTTGGATGAGTGGACAGTGAGGTGGATCAAGAGCTGGCTGAATGACAGAGCCCAGAGGGTGGGGATCAATGGCACAGAATATATATAAATGGTGAATGTCAGGAGGTTGGCACATCCCTTTTTTCTGTTGTATCTAGCAACAGGACAAGGGGTAATGGGATGACACTGGAACACAAAAAGTTCCATTTAAACATAAGAAAAAATATTTTCCTGTGAGAGTGACAGAGCCCTGGCACAGGCTGCCCAGGGAGGATGTGGAGTCTCCTTCCTTGGAGGTCTTCAAGACCTGTCTGGACGTGTTCCTATGCGACCTGATCTAGGTGAACCCGCTTCTACAGGGGGGTTGGACTATATGATCTCTAAAGGTCCCTTCCAACACTACCATTCTATGATTCTTCTCCCAGCTCCTCTTCTGTTCCTGGGCTCAGCTCTGCTCCCCATATCTTTACCTCCTCCCCCACAGTGGTGCAGGGGGCAGGAAATGGACGTCCTGTCAGTCCATCATAGATAGTCTCCTCCTCAGATAAAGAAGACTCCATGCATCCCTCCCTCCTCCAATGAGAGATCCTCCCCATGAGATACAGTCCTTAATGAACCTCTCCAGTGTCAGTCCTTCCCCAAGGCTGCAGATTCACATAGCCTCCTCCCCATGGGTCTCTGCTGCAGAACTCCAGACACATTCGGCTTCCTCAGAGTCATGGCCCCTTCAGGCAGTCACCTTAGACTTGGGTTCCTCCACGTGCTGCCGACAAATCTCAGCTCCACTGTTGCCCTTCATGAGTTGCAGAGGGACAGTTCTCATCTCACCATGGGATGCATGGAGGACTCCCTGCTGCAACACACCTCCTCCTCTCTTTCCTCACTAACCTTGGGGTCTGCATGGTCACTTCTCTCTCATTCAACTTCTTCCACCACCTCCCAAAAATCTCTCCTGTTCTGACTTCTTCCTATTAGAAAGGGATCATGGAGGTGCCCATTGGGCTCATCCCCACAGGTGGGTCTGACTCAGAGACAGGGAGAGTTTTGAGCAATTTCTTACAGGGACCACTACTGCAATCCCTGCAACATTACCAGAAATGACTCTACATAAACCCAACACACTTAACTATAGCATAAACTTTTTGCTACTCACCTTGTCCATGGTGTGGTTCACTTTGGAGCAAACCATTCAAATATTTGGGACTTGCATAGTCTGAATGATCTTTGAGGAGACACTCAAATGTCACGTTTCTCTGAGTCTTGTCAGTTTTCATCCCTTCAGACACTTCTCTTTTCCTAGCTATTTACTTAGAAAAGAGTGTTAGAAGCTGCATTTTAATGGTCTTTTTTCTTGGGGATTTTCTGACTTTGATGTGTCCTTGTTTCACAGAGCATGTCTTGTCTGAATGGAATTAATGAGTTTCATCACAGACTGTGCACTGTAAACATCTAAGGATGATTGCCTGTAAAGACAATTATTAGGAGTTTGCTTCTTTCCTTGTGTTTGGTTTATTTGGAATAGGTTGAATGATCGTAACACCCTTTGTTATGTTAGATATGAAACAGCACTGGTGTCATGTGTATCATAGCGCCTGCGGACCACACTTTTGTATATCACATGATGTGTTTTGAACCAGGAGACTTTGTGTTGTCTCTTCTAAACCCACTGTGCTTTGTGTGACTCAGCACGTTGGCCCAGAGACATGTGACCCTCGCTCTGAGTGTTGGAATTTTAGTGATTTCCTGAATTGTTTTACCAAGTGTAGAAAAACAGCAACAAAGAGTTCCTTCCCAAGATCTTAGTGCACCTTAGAAATGTTACTGTTTTTCTTTTTTCCTCAGTTTTGGTTTGGAAGTCAACCTTTCAAACAGAGTTAGTCTATCTGTGATTTTCATGTGGACTTTGGGAAGGAAGATTTTAGGAATAAAAGGTCTCAACCTGGAATCTGATGGTCTCATTTGCTTTTATTAAAGTAGAGGCTGCTGGGCAAGGGCAAGAACAACTGAGTAGCTGGACGAAAAGAGGGAAAATAATGTTTTTTGCAACATGAAATTTAGGACTCCTGGGAGTGGTAAGGCCTGAAAACTGAATGCAAGCAGAGAAAACGTGTATTAATTTTTAATTCTGGCATGTAGGAAGTATGGCTTATTTATGTTCCCCTCTCTTTTAGTTTCAAAGAGTTTCTTATCCAGTACCTCTTAATTTTTCATTAGAAGTGTACCATAGAAGATATTAGATTGTTTTGAAGAGTTCTAATTACAGATGGGTTTTGAGGATGACTTCACATGAACTGTATTTATCTGACCTTACTGTGTGCTTTTAAGTGTTTGGTGTCTTAATTTTTTTTAACATGCTGAATGGTACAATTTTATGATGTCTGTTCTTTAAATTTTCTTTAGCGTGTATATGCAGAAATGAAACCAACACAATGGAATGTGATACTTGTACCAGGCAGCTGCAATAAGAGTTGCAGTGGGAGTTGAGTAGGGAGGGGTTGTCACCTCTAATCTTATGTCTCTTCAACTCACGACCTTGCAGTGCTTTTGGAGGATACTATTTGTTTCAATACTTTGACAGTTACAAAAAAAAGTTGAATGTGTTCTTGATGGAAAAGGCATTTTTTTTAATAAAAAATCCTATTTGTTTTTTTCTTTCTAAGTAAAGAAAGGAAATTAAAGAGGGAGAGGGAGTGCTTCATATGAGCTGAAGTGTTCTTTCCAATTAAAGCGATTTTGGGGTCAGGGCAAGGGATACTTAAGGTCACAGACTCCACAGAAATGTGAGCCCTGTTCAGGAGATTGTTGGATAGAAGATTTTTATGGTTTTTAGGATATTTTGCTCTGACCCTTGAGATTGCAAAGTTGTTTTGTCATGGAGATAAACACCTTAAAAAACCAAAAACTGGAAGAAATTTTTCAAACAATATTTTTATATAATCAAATTTCAAGCAAAAATATCTCACTTTGAGCTCTACAACTTTCATGGCATGAAATAGACAAGGTATTTGTGTAGAGATACAGAAAGGGAATTTTTCATGTTCAGAATGCATTCAGTGATATGTTGTACCCTTGATGGCGCAAAGAGCTCTTCCCATCTGTATCTCACCCTCCTGCTTCCCAAGTGCTAGGTTACCTTTCTGTCTTGAAATACGTACAACATGGTTGACAAATATAGTCTGTTACCCAAGTGGAAGTTTCCATGTTTCCAAACTACAGAATTTCTGCCTTCTCTATCACGTTTTTCAATTTCCATGAGCTCCCTCAATGTTTCTGAGCGTATACTGGAGCTCGATTCTCACTATTGAAATAGATCTCACTTTAATTTTAAATTAGGGTTGCTATAAAGTGATGGGAGTTGATAATGACCTGTTGCAATATGAATCTTGGTTACGTAGTTTTAGCTCTAAACACAATAGGGTTTAACACAATAAACGATGTGTTTTTCACATGTATATTTGGCTGAGAGGCTATTGATTCGTGTGTAGTTATGGCTACAGAAGTATGCATGGTATGAAAAATTCCTGATTTGTGGGGGATTATGTAGTAGAAATGACTGGAAAAGCAACAACAAACCAAACACAGCATATTTACCATAAAGTGCTTGAGACCAATTAAATAGATAAGGTATGTTTTTGTTTATGACTGACGACAATGCTGAGAGAACAGATTTAGAGGAGGAGGTAGACATTTCTTGGAAGATCAATGAGAAGAGATTTGATGACACATGCTGGCTTAGGGCATTTTTGTCTAAGTGGTGGGGATGCGAATAATGTTTGTAAAGCACAAGGTGAGTGGGTTGCCTGCACAGTACAGAAAAGCATTGTTTCTGTTGGTGTTGCCACAGCATGTGTAGCTGCTTGTGTGGACTTTGACTTCTGGGTTTCACAAATTTTCTATCTAGAAGTTTTTCTTGCTTTGTTTCGAAATATCTATCGTCATAGATCATAATCTATTCCTTGTAAGTTAGTTAGAACTGAGTGACTTTCTCCACTTAGGATATTCCTGTTGCTTTTTTGATAGTATACTCTGGAATTTTCAGCAGTTTCTTTCTGAATTTTTACTCTTGAATTGCAGTTACGAATTGTTTGTGTGGAGCCGCTTTCTGCTGGGTAATGGGAGGCGGCTGCAGTGCTGCCCTGTAAGCAATTCTCAAAACTTCTCCTGCCTCTGAGGGGAACCCACATCTGGCCTGTCCTGAGACAATATGATGCCTCTATCAGGGCTCACAGTCAGAGAAGGAGGAAGGGAGAGGCAGCACCAGATCAGAGACCCTCCTCAGCCCGCAGTGAGAAAGTAGCTGTGCCTCTGCACCCATGGAGGGCACTGGTGGGGCTGAGGATCACCCACGGCTGCGGGCGATCAGCAACAGACCGGTGGGAGACTGTATGGGAGGCAGCCATGGCACGGGCTGTGCTGGAGTGCCTGCAAAGCCGCAGAGCCCCACACGGGAGGGGAGAGGAGCTGCAGCCCTTGGGATGGACACCTGTTGGAGCGGTCCGTGAGGGCCTCATGCTGGAGTAGGGCAATGGCGAGGAGTCCTCCCGCCCTGAGGCAAGACAGTGGGGACTGAGCACAGCAGTCTCCTGCTTTGCTGACGAGAGCAGGAAAAGACATTGGGATGGGGGATGTGAGTGCAGGCAGAGGGGAGGGGTGCAGGAAAGGGTTCTGAAAGGGCTGTTTATGCTCTTCATTATGCCACTCTGTAGTGTTTTCTGTTTATTATGTTTCTGACCAGTGGCAGATTCAGTGAGGTTCTATTTTCTTCCTGAAGTAGATCAGTTCCATCAGTTTGCCCAGTACTGTCATTGGGGAGAGAGTCCTCCCTGTCCTTAGGGGGTTCCTAAGACCCTCAGTACTCGTGGCGTACGGTGGTACGGTGGTCCGTTGTTCGTATGTTGTCCAAGCCACAACAGTACAACAGTCATTCCAGATGACTCTTATAAATCCTTCTAAAGGTGTGATTCCACATAAGCAATGCTACAAGATGCTCAGGTTTCCTTTGTAATAGTCTACTACTCTTTTTGAAAATAATTTCTGAATGTATATGTGGGCAAATCAACTCTGTCATGTGTGCACAGTGATTTCAGTATACTGAAGTTATATGAAGCCTATTAAAACTCTTCTGTACAGATCTGCTCTGGAAATGTAGTGGAACCATTTGCTTCCTGACCAGGAAATCTGATGACTGGAATAAAAGGCTGTGTTTAGATACAACAAAGGCAGATTGATTTTTTTTTTAAGATTTAGTGTTCCCATCGTCTGAGATAATAACTAGATTTAAAAAAATAAATTGATATCATTTTAAAAAAAGGATCTGAATAAAAGGGACCTACAAGAGCTGTGAAGAGACTTTTACCAAAGCATATAATGATAGGATGAGAGGAAATGGCTTTAAACTGAAAGAGGGGAGATTTAGATGAGCTATAAGGAAAAAGTTCTTCCCTGTGAGGGTGGTGAGGCCCTGGCACAGGTTGCCCAGAGAGGCTGTGGCTGCCTCATCCTTGGAAGTATTCAAGGGCAGGTTGGATGGGGCTTAGAGCAACTTAGTCTAGTGGCAAGTGTCCTTGCCCATGGCAGTGGGGTTTGGAACTGGATGATCTTTTATGTCCATCTCAACTCAAACCAGTCCATGGTTCTATTTTAAGTACCAGAAGTCTGTGGTCAGGGATAATGGAATGTAATTCTGTTGTGTCTATGCCTTTATTTCATTTTGGGGACCACAGATGTCAGGAGAGTTATTGCTTATTTGCTCTTTACTACTTTCCTCTCTTTGTCTAACAGCTTGATTAAATAAATATTCTCTTGGTAGTTCCCTGTGCTGCAGTTTGGAAGAGCAAATCAGCACAGTATAGTAGAAGAGGAAGAAAGAAATACGTTCAATTTGATGGCAAAACCGAAAAATAATGGAAGGAATTAGGATCATGGAATGGCAGGATTCCAGGATCAGCCAAAACACTTCTGCCCTCATACCTGAATTGAGATGCGTGGTGTCAGCTTATTCTTTTATTCAATTAACCTATTATTTTTCCTTTGAATATAGGTAATTAAAAAATAATTTGCTATAAATGTAGTACATGATTTTAAAACAATCAAATGCATTTGATGTCTCAAACCCTTTTCTGTAAAGATTACAAAAATCAATATTTGAAATGCTTCCTTTATATCTCAAAATATTAATTGGATTGAATTTAGATTTGAGTATTTACAAAGTGAAATCAGATTAACTTTTTCTCCAAGTTTTGGTTTTAATAGATGTGCTGCTTATGAGCAAATCTGTAGCATACAGGGGGATAATGGGAATAAAAAAAAGATGGGGAGAAAATCCATGTTTCTACTGTGTAGGGGATTAAAAAAGTTTCAAATTGAAAGTCAAAATTTCTTCACAAATTAAACTGAAGACACAGGAATTTCATCTATTTACAGAAGCTGGTTGTTACAGCACTGAATGTGGTTTAAGTTACAGGAGTCTGTAGCATACTGACTTCTGAAGTTTCAGGTTGTCATGCCACCATCCAGGCAGTGCCTGCCATGGATTAATAAACTGTTTAAGGATGCCAACCTAGCACCTATAGTTATCGTGAAATAAATTGGGAATTATCTTGTTAAATAAAGTGAGGCATGTTTTATGATAGTTGATATTTACACCTGCTGCAGCTTGTACTGAACAGGCTTACCGAATGGTTTCATTTACATACACATAAAAATGAAAGGAATTCACTTTACTGCACCGTTTGGGTATGAAGGACGGAAGTTTTCATCTATTCAACCTCTGCAATTAGCTTACTTTCAAAAGTTGTCCTCTTTCCTTCTTATTTTCTCTCCATTGTTTCATCTTTCTACTTCTTCATTGCTCAAGACTAATTTTGTTCCCATAAATTCTGAATATACACCTTAATGTATTCTGATTTTTTTTCCTTTCTCCTCTGTTGGATACAGATATTAACATGAAATAAGCAGCATATGCTTTTTTGGTGTTGAATTCAAAGTTTGTTGAATGCAGTGACTGTCAGTGCTCCTACTTACCCCTCTGCCTGCAATGCAGTTTAAGTGTAGCCATATCTATGCTTGCTATTCTTGAATGAATGTAATGTGGTGGAATCAAAGTGGGTAAACAATATTTTTCTGCTCTTATAGTATCCAAGCACTGTATAAGCTAGAACAAGCTTGTACAAGCTAGAACATAAGAGGTTCCAAAGAAACACAAGGAAAAACTTCTCCACTGGAACGGGCTGCCCAGATGGGCTGTGGAGTCTTCTCTGAAAACATTTAAAACCCACCTGGATGAGTCCCCATGTGTCCTATTCTGGGTGGTTGTGCTCTGGCAGGGGGATTTGACTAGATGATCTTTTGAAGTCCTTTCCCACCCTTAAGATTCTGTGAGTCTGTGATAAGCACAAACACAGAAGCAAAATGATTATTCTAATACTTTGATTCCTTTCTCCTCTAGTTCATTGCTTTCTTAATTTTATTCCTTCTCTAGTTCTGGGATGCTTGTTTCACTTGCTGAGGTAATTAGTTTTGTGATTTAATCCGTAGGCTCTGTATATTTCTTTTCAATTTACAATTTATTTACTTTAAAGCTTTCCTGTGACATTTATTGCTGGACTAAGTCAGATCTTATCAAGAACAAAAGCAGGTCAGGGATTCAGAATTTCTGAGCTTCGTAACTTTGGTTGCGTGCAACTGGAGGAGTTTATCCTTGTGCCAAAGCTTCGAAAATGATGTTTATAGAATTTATGAAATGTCATGCACTCAGGCCACGGCATAGGCAGAAATAGAATCAGAATGATTTTATGCACCCTTCCATTTCTTTCTGCAAGGAATCCTTCCCTTGCACGAGTTTACAAAAAGGGTGTGCTCTACTTAAAAAGATGAAGTTTAGAAGCAGATTAGGAATCCATCTATGTTGTCCACACAGAAGTAGACAAGTTTTTCAATTACTACTAAATATTTTATTGCCTTTTATAAAGTGCTGACTTTTCAGAAGTCCTAATGAAATGAATGGAACTGTGAAACACTCTGAGATCTGGAAGAAAGCTATATTAATAGCTTATTCAGTTGCCTTTTTTTCTTTTTCTCTTCACCCCTCTATGTGTTTTCTGTGGTTTGAATTATTATTTGACAATTTCAAAATTTACATACGAGGATGAGAAACTTTTTGGCACTTTTTAAATGTAAAGTTGCATGTCGGCGATAGAAGGGAGCTTGTGGTGTAATATGTTGTGAATGGACATATTAAACTCATACTTTAGACTTAATTCTTTGATAGGAGTCACTTTACTGGTTGGAAGGATATTTAGTTAAGAAAATCTTTCACTTGGCTCTGGGGAGTCTGAAATGAGTTTCTTTTTTTTTTCCTAAAGTTGAAGTTGGAAGCAAAAGAGTATTAAATGAACATGAGAGAAAACACATACTGAAATGATGGTGCTGAGCCAGAATGGTTAGGTGCTTCCCAGCAGCTCCACAAGCACTGATAAGTAGAAAAAAAAAAAAACAAACCCAAATCTCAGAATTCTGTGCACTTTGTAATGCACTGTTAATGATAATGTAGCACATGGGTTTGAAAATTTTGTTCTTGACCCTTTCATTGGTAGTCAAAGGATGGAGACAGGATGTTCTGGTGATGTCCAAAGATAAGACAAGGGGCAAAGGGTACAATAAGAGGTTCCAAAGAATCACAAGGAAGAACTTCTGCCCTAGGAGGGTGATGGGGAACTGGAACGGGCTGCCCAGATGGGTTGTGGAGTCTCCTTCTCTGGGGACATTCAAAACCCACTTGGATGAGTTCCTGTGTGACCTACTCTAGGTGGTCTCCTCTGGCAAGAGGGTTAGACTGGATAATCATTTGTGGTCTCTTCTAACTTAAGATTCTGTGACTTCCACATGACAGTATTTGGACCTGTCAGTATTTGGAGCTGGGAAGGCAATGTGGGACATGGAGTGGCTATTCTCATTGACTGAATTGCTGTTTTCACTCAGGGAAAGGTGAGAGGAATCCCTCAGGTTTTGCAAGACCTGATGTACTTCAGTGTCATTCCTGATCCTTGCTTCATGTCACACTGTATACTTTAACCCACACTTTTGTGATTTTTGCATTGCTTTGGCTTTATCCTTCAAGAATTTCCCAAATGAATTACAAATATTAAATGCCACTCACAAATAATAATACTGCTCTTCTAGATTAATAAATGAAACTACTTGAAGAAAAAACTACCACTCAACACAAGTAACAGTCTGGATGTGACCCTTCAATTTTGCTCACCAGTGGGAAAGCAAAGATAGTTTAGTACTGTGGAATGGGAAGGACACCAGCATCAAATGTAACTGCAGTGTGGGGTCTCTACAGGGTAAATCAAGAAAAAGATGATCAAGACATCTGCTGTGAGAAGGAGACAGAAAATGCAGATTCCATATGATGGCAAATTTCATTGATATTTCACAAACTGATAAAACCCCAATCACAATTGAATTTTCAGCTCACTCCTCCTTGAATAGTGTGATCCAGGAACTGTAAGAGGCAGTTAGATGTCTGGTTTGCTTTCCAACATGATTGCGTAGCACAGAAGTGTTTAAAAGATGAATAACTGCAGACTATGCTTTATGTTAAGAGGTATATATTTTTTCTACCTATAGAGAAAGCATATGAAAACTTAAACTTTTCATCTGGATCACATATTAATTTTCTAAACCTATCATGAAGCTTATGTGTTCTTGAGAAAAAAAGAAATGCCAGAATAGAAGACTACAGCAAGGTTTCAGCTACTTGACCATCTCCAAATCGCAAAATGGGTTTGGAAAAGTGATACAGAGACAGACCTCCAGAACTTATCCAGCCTAACCCCCTGCTAAAGCAGGTTCCTCTCCTTCAGAAGGCACAAGAACATGTCCAGGCAGGTTTGAAAACTTCCTAAGAAGGAGACTCCACACCCGCCCTGGGCATCCCGTGCCAGGGCATTCTCATCTCAACACCAAGGTTTCTCCTTGTGTTCAGGTGGAATTTCCTGTGTTCCAGCTTGTGCTCATTACCCCTTGTCCTGTCATTAGGCACCACAGAAGAAACATCTGTCTCTGTCCTCTTGCCATCTGCCCTTTAGGTATTTCTCAGCATTGATAAGATCCTCCCTCAGCCTTCTCTTCTCCAGGCTGAATGGCAACAGGTCCTACAGCATCTCCTCATCAGAGAGATATTCCAGTCCCCTCATCAACTTGGTAGCCCTTTACAGGACTCTGTCCAGCAGTTCCTTGTCTCTCTTGGACTGAGGAGCCCAGAAATGGACACAGGAAACCTTAGCAAGGCAGAGGAGAGGGGAAGGAGAACCTCTCTCAACCTGCTGCCCACACTCTTGATGCCCCCCCAAGATGCTGTTGACCTTCTTGCCCACGAGGGCACATTGCTGGCTCGTTTAGTTTGCTGCCCACCAGAACTCCCAGGTCCCTCTCCTGGAACTGGTCTCCAGCAGGTCAACCCCCAGCTCACAGTAATCGTGGTAGGTCATATTAAGGTCAAAAGCTGAAGCTACCTTTGATACGCAGTTTACATGGATAGGTTAGTGTATTTATGAAGGCCATTAAGCAGGCAGAAATGTATAATTTAACAGTGCCACCTCTAACAGCGCAGTGCTTACTTGAGTAAAGTGAGGGACAATGTGATCTGCAAAGGATTTCAAACAAAATAGAATTAATGAATTAAAATTTTATTATGTAGAGCCCAATCTCTTGTTATATTAAAGGCAAAATAATGGCATATACTTAATCAGGTATGGAAAATCTTTTAATAACAGTAATATTATTAAAATGTTACACTCAGATATTTTATTCAATGAAATATCAGTTTTCATTATATATCTAAAGCATCAATTACATAGCTGCAAATTAATTTTTCAAAACTAAGGATTTGAGAGTTCAATGAACTGATCGTACAGCAATAGTGAGACTCAAACTCTGATTCCAATATAATGAAAGAATATAATTATTTTATCATTGTTTTACTTTTATTTTTGCCTCTTGTATATACTGATCTTGCACACAGAGTTATCAAACGCAATCACCTAAAAATATGGCAGATCATCATTCTGGGACTACTATTTTATGAGGATTATTATTGCTAGCAAATTCAGAAGTCTGTCATGAATCATGACCTTTACAATAGGCTCTGAAAGGACAGACAAAATCAGTCTGTTCCTTAGTATCAAGATTTTACAGTACAAATGTACATGTTTGTGAAGAAGTGCAGAGAAGGTAGGGATTGCTGTTAGTCTGTCCATTTGGTGTGATCAGCTTGCTAATGAAGAGATGCAAGGAAGGTTTCTGATGACTAATCTCCAAAAGGGGGAAGCATAGGAGAAATTGATCAATAAAAGGCACAGTTGGAAATGTGATAAAGTGAGGAGATTTAAAGATAGGGAGACAACTTCTTTACAGCCTGTGAAACGTGAGGCAGTCAGATGAAAGACAATGAAGCAAATGGTAGCATGTGCTACTGATTACCTGACAGAAAAATGACCTCATCTTTGTCTAGCAGTTGTGTCTTCATAGGGTCTTTGGAGATAGGTCTGGTAAGCTGAAAGACTGGGGTTAGTGATTTAGAATAATGATTGGGAAAGGAAATTAATTACAAGCACTGCTTCAGATGTGTTGAGCTTCACATGTGGGTCACCCTTCCATTTGTTGAATAGTGTCATGGTTTGACATGGAGCTGTTTCTGGTAACGAGGAAGGGGCTGTAAAGATGGCTCCTGAAGTTGCTTGAAACCTTCCCCAGCTCTGACCCAGACCCACTTCTGGGGCTGAGCCAATTAGATGCCTCCATCATCACTTTTTAAGAAAAAGTCAGAAGAGGAGGATTCTTCCTGTTCCTTTTTTTCTCTCTCTCTTCTTCTGTCCATTCTTTCTTTTGTGACTGTTGGTGGTGCAAGGAGTTGGAAGTGAGAGAGAAGCAACCATGTGGACTCCAAGGTCAGCGAGGAAAGAGAGGAGGAGGTGTGCTGGAGCAGACACTCCCCTGCATCCTGTGGAGAGGACTGGTGAAGCAGAGATTTGTTTGCACTTTGGTAAAGACCTTGCATCAGGGGCAGTGACTATGGCCAGAGGAGGCCGCATCCCACGTGAAGGACCTCATATTACAGAAGGTGTAACTGTGGGGAAGAACTCACACCAGAGAAGCTCATTAAAATTATGACTAGAAGAGGCAATATCCCATGGCAGGGACCCTGTATCTGCAGAAACTTCTTTTGTGGGGAAGAACCCACACCAGATATATTCATTAAGGACTGTATCCCATGTGAATAACCCTGTATCAGAGCAAGGGAAGAGTGCAAGTAGTCGTCCTCATTTGAGAAGAGGGAAGCGACAGAGCCCATCTGTGAGAGATTGACCACATCCCCCATTCCCTGTGCCCCTGAGCCATTGAGGGAGGAGGAGGTAGAGATATTGCGAGCATTGAAATGGGCTCAGGAAGAAAGGAGGAATGGGGAAGGGAAATCTTAAAGTGCTGGTTGTAATTTTCTCATCATCCTGCTCTGGTTTGGCTTTTTATTCTGATCTGTTTCTTGTAGATAGTAGAATAAGCTTTCCTTACTTTCTTCTTTAAGTTAAGTAGTGGAGTCTGTTTTGCCCAGACTGTTGTAGTGCTTCATTGCTGGCTGGGGAAAACCACGACAAATAAACAAACCAAGACTTTTGGAGAGAAGTCAAATTTGAAAGAGAGAGGGGATGACAAGTGTTGTTTCACATGGATAAAGTGTCTACAAAAATCCCAGTGAACACTAGAGCAGTGAGTGTCACCTTGATAAAGGAACAAAAAGAATAATATAAAAGGAGTTAGGGACACATTTCAGTGGTGGATGTGACACTTGTGATAATAATTGGACTAAATGATCTTAAAGGTATTTTCCAACCTAAATCATTCTGTGATTCTATAACTCAGAATCAAGAGGTAAAACAGTAG
Organism: Colius striatus; assembly: GCF_028858725.1. Classification (NCBI taxonomy): domain Eukaryota; kingdom Metazoa; phylum Chordata; class Aves; order Coliiformes; family Coliidae; genus Colius; species Colius striatus. The sequence goes on from NC_084764.1 coordinate 8,722,713, forward strand.
AAAGATTGTTTTAAATTGTACATGGAAGAACTTTTTGGACAAAAGAGTTAAGTGTTGGTAGACTAAGCAGGATGAGAGTGGAAACTTCATTCTGAGCTCTGAGTAGGAAATGCATGTTTTGAAGCATTGCTGGAAATTGTCCCTATCTATGACACATTGAGATGTTTTGTGTTGATCTGGGATGGAACTGGTGCCTCCATGTCAATGGTAAATGGAAGTCCATGGGCTTTACTGCTGAAATCTTTATGGGGGATATATTTACGTGTTATGAACTGATCTAAAGCCACGTTCACCTCTTAGAAGCCATCAGACATTAGCAATTGGAGTGTCTTTAATAAGTAAATCTCAAATGGGTCCTCCTAGAAGGAAGGCTTGACTTCTTTTCAAAATTATATATTAGAGGGGAAAAAAAAGTCTTACAACCTAAATAAGATATCTTTTTCTCTTTTCTTCTTACATATCTAAATATCTGCTGTCGATCTTTGTTACTGAAAAAAACCTGTTAATTTAGATAAAAGGTTTATGAGGGTGCTTTTTTTTCCTCCAGTCTCTTTTAAGAAAATTAAGTACTTGTTGGGTAGTGGAACTTCTTTTTTTTTTTTTTTTTTAAATTGATGCTTTCAGAACTTATCTACCACTGAAAAAAATAATAAGAAGAATGATTGATAGCTTTTGTGGAGCATTTAAAGATGCTTGGTTCTGTTCCTGCACAGATAAGTAGAACTTTCTCAATATTCATCAGGGAAGAACATTCGAGGAAGAGAGTTTGAATATTTCTCCACAATTTGACTCCAAAGGGAAGAGCTTTGAGGAAAATGTTATGGCACCTGGGCAGAGCTCAAGGGGAAGAGTTTGACCCTGTCATGGCCTCGGTGGTGTTTTCTCATGAAAAATTGATTTTCCATTGTTAGCACTTTTTCATTGACAGAGAATGTATTTAAAGAAAAAAAAGTATAAACTTTTCCTTACAGGCAGAAAACAGGATAAATATAAAGTGTGTTAGAAATACTTAATAAATGTGCATATGAAACAGTTTTGATTTTCTAATGCTTGCAAACTTTGATTTTTTTCTTAACTGTAAAATTTATGCCAAACCATCTCCAATAATAATTGCAAATTTTTTCCTGAAATATTCACAACAAAATTGGTTTTTTTCCCTATTGAAACATAAGAGGTACATCCACCATGTCTAATAGCCTGCTTTTTGAAGAATTTCTTTCAGTTGAAGCACTGTCTGGTAATTTTCAAAACTATAATTTCTTCTTCACACAGGCCAATTTTTCTACCCGTTGAGGAATTCCTTTTGTCTTTTTGGGATGGAGGGAATAACTAACTCTTTAAAGAATTAGATTAGAGCTGCAGAAAGTTTACAGACATTGATGTCCTGATAAGCAAGACCATCTAAACTTTGCCCTGCAGCTTCATTACTCTTAATTTGTTCTGGTTTTTATCCAATAGAGTTGGTACTTTAGCTTGGCAAGCATTTCAGTCATTTGTTAAAACTATCACCTTTGCCTCTTGAGAAGAATCTGTTTCTGTTTGCAAATTTTGCTGTTAGAGATGTGGAGCTGCATAAGATCTCAATATCCAAGAAATTATGTAAACTTATCCCAGTGCAAAATTGGGTCAAACTTATCCATCAGAATAAGGAGGCTCAGAAACTGTGTAGGAAATCCCTATAGATGCTTTCCAAAATCAGGTTTAAATAGGATGGGGAAACCTACACCTGTAAAAAGGGAGAGATGGAAAAAGCAGTATTTTGCAACCTGTTGAGGTATGCTGAAACCTGAAGTTTGCTGTTAATACAGACTGATGTTGGTAGTCATTGGTACATTGGAATTTGGAGATGCTTACAGGGTCAATTGTTGTTATATTAACACTTGTATGTCAGACTACAATTCTCTGTGACATAAAGCTACAAATCCCGATCTAAGGAGCTTACAAACTAACTTCAATCACTGGGAAAAAATAAAGTGAGAACAGTCCAATAGTGTGTGTCTACCATGAAAGTTGAAAGACTTTCTTTGCCAGCAAGTAAAGCTTATACTTTGATTCTAATGACTGAAAGAATCTGAATTGTGGTTATGGTAGTGGCCTTACTGTCTACCTTCTCATATGTAGCACACAAGAGTTCTTGCCTATAAAGGTATAACTAGAGGCATATGAAGATTAGATATGAAGAGACCCTTGTTGTGTGGGCTGATCTCATCTAATAAGCAGAAGTGACTGTGCTATAGTTTGTTTCAGAGAATGTATTTTATGAAAACTTCTGGTAGCTCACTGTAGTAAAAAACATTATAGCTATTAAAGAGGATTTCTGGGGGATGTCTGCTCCCCAGAAATGAGGGAGACATAAATATCACATTCAGATGCTTAAATGAAAAACAATTACCTTTTTATTTTCAGGTTGTCTTAATAACTTGAATTTGAAAATTTTTTTGTAATTTTTTTCAGTGAAAAAATTGTATACTTATTACATGTTCATTAGTATATTGCCATAGGATGCTGCATTAGAAACTAGAAGATGGCAAAATATTTGCTGTTTTAGGAAGATCCTTAGTCAATGCCTTTATAATCCAGCCTGAAGAGCATCTCTGATTTGACAGAAAAATTGTTTTGGATGAAATATCTGTGAGGTTCTCTGACAGCAAGCATGGTTATAAAAATGAGCATTTTTTTGAGAGGGGACTTAGCAGTAACTTCAAAATCAATCAAGCAAATCCTCATCTTGGGATCTGAGTGGGTGGAATAAGCATTTTTTTTAAAGTGATTTTATGTGACTGCTATCTTCCAGTTTCGTTTCTCTCTTGTACCTTATTTTCACAAGTTAAGACTACTGAAAACTTACTATCTGATGTCCTTGACCTCATAAAAGAGCACCGTATACAGAACGAAAAATGCTTTCAGCAGTTTTTTTAATCTCTTTTATTTCAGAATGATGTTCTTTAAACTACTCCAGTTGTAGTTGCCTGTCAGAGACCAATGAATTGCATTGTTATTTCTTGTATCAAGAATATTGTCTATACTGACCATGTGGTAGTCTCTAGTCAAGACAAGTAGTACTATTTAAATTGCCTGATAAGTTTTGTGAACCTCATTCTGAAGTTCATATCATTTGCCTGACTGAACATGCTGTCAACTGATACAGAATATAATGTTTGAGCTTTATAAAAAGAAAGAAGGAGTCCTGGTGTGTCCTTGACAAAACAAAACCCAAACCATCCAAAACAAAAAACCCACCTAATATAAAAGCATGCACGTTCCTCTATAAGAACTACAGCTGATACATTTATCCTTCTGCTAGCACAATTGCCTTTCTGCAGGATGGTATCCTGGATTTCAGGAGTTTCTTGCTCTAAGGAAACACATTGCAGGGGGTAACGGGTGCAGTGTGGACTTAAAAGAAAAAATAAGAGGAGAAGCCACTGGTATACTGAAGTCAGACGATATTTCTGTAGCTCTTAGGTTATTGAGAAGAGAATGTGTAGCTCCAAATGTGCTGTTGAGTTGCTGAAAATCCTGCTTACTTGGCAGCAGCGTTATATTAATTGCAAATTAATGTAGATTCTAATGCTCCATAGCTTTAAATGAAAGACAGGTAAAAGATGCAAAGGACAGAAATATGATGTATTATGCCTTCATGTAGCTTCATATATTTAGAATCCAGTAGTGGTTATATTTCAAAAAAACTCCCAAAAAAAATCAACACATTAAAAAAGGGCAACAAAAAGAGAAGTAAATGTTAACTTGCTGTGAAAACTATTCTTTTGGATTTGGGAGGGCGTTTGGAATTGACATACATTAGCTGCAGGGCTATTGTAACAAGAAATCCAAACAAAAAAACCCAACTTAATTCAGGTCTGAGACACGAGTATCACTCGACTGAAGTGTTCTACTTAGAAAGCTTTGGTGGAAAAAGAATGATTAGGAAGCAGCAATTCTGAGAAGACTTTAATTAGAGTTAGAGCAGGTATAGAGCAAATGACCTATACTTGTATGTACATAAGTAATGGAATGTTTTTCCACAGTTTGTCCTCCTTTGTCCGTTGTATCTAGGAAAAAGATCTTTTTAAAAATCCCTAAAAAAATACAAATAGTTACACAACAGCATAACAATTTGTTTGATTTATAAATAGATCTGATTGCTGCTTCGAGAGGGTGAAAGAAGAAAGCAGAAATCAGTGAGAATGTCATCCTTAGACGTAAAGGATGTTTAAAGTGTCACATGAAAAAAAAAATACCATTTGTGAAGGAATGAGCAGATTCACCACAATACTTTCAATTCAAGCAGATGTGTCAGAGTTTGAATGTATGTTTGAACATGTATTTGGTCTTAAGAAGGGAACTTCCTTTCCTTTTTTTCACTGGGATGTATGAATTCTTAACAACCATATTTCAACATTATAAATGAATTTAAGTGACGAAGCCCTGCAAAGATGTGCCTCTACTTTTGTCCTATTTCTCAAAGAAAAGCAGGGAAGTAAAAAAGGTGTGTTATGAACAGTGGGGTTTAGTGAATTTATGGTTTGGCTACTTTACGTTTTATAACTGAATCAAAAACCACTCTTGAGTGTTCATCTCTAGCTACCCAAAAAGAAGCTTGGGTAGCCTGGTAAAAGAGAATAACACACTCCTTTGATCATTTGAGAGTCAGAGACATTTGAATAGCAGTCTGAGCATCATAGTTTCTTTCAGCTATTCTGGTTATCAAGTCAGAAGTGGGTCATTGCTTCATTTTACATCACTTCACAGTTTCTAGTGATAAATATTTGTTAATGGTTAAAGATGTCAGATTGTAATGATAAAGTAGAAATAAAATTAACTGGGGCCATGCACTTCTTTGCTAGGGCTCCTAAGGTAATGGGAAAATAGAAACACTGTTAAACAAGATGTCCCTTCATTCTCTCAGTGAAATTAAGCTGTCTGTACATTCTTTCCATTTTATCTTGGTTGCCAGTTGATTTCCAAAATTTATTTCTGCATAGTCTTTGATTTTGTGAATAGAATTAGCTCTGAATTAAACCACCAAGTGTAGGCATGGCTGAATTTCAGTATCTCGGCATCATGATTGAACTCTGCGTGGGTTGTTTCCAAAAACAGTATCAGAGAGAGGTTGTTTACCCCGTGGCATGCTTCTACCATACTAAACGGTTTTATTATGGAAACATGCTTACCATACTAAAATGTCAAGTATGGAGTTGGTTTCCATGGTGTTTCTTAAGCGGTTACCTTCCTTTAAGTAGCTAAACTTAGCTCAGTATACAAAGTCAGTAAGCAAGGTCCTGACATCCAGATACTAGAAGTACAGCTTCACACAGATGAGTTCAAGAAATGGTTAAATCCAGTATTTCATGGGCCAGCCAGCTCAGCTTTAAAAACTACTTATCAAACCTGTTAAAAGTGTAAATTCCCACCCTTTTACCCTAGTCCTGCAAGTCCCTCTGAATTCCTTGATTGGTTATAATTCAATATACTTTTATTTATTATCTTCCTCTTTTTCCAACACAATAATTAGTTTTCTGTGTCTCTACTAAGTTCCTGATTGTCATTGTAATTTCTGGAGCTACATTTTGACGCAGAACAAATGAAACATTGTAGCTGCTGCTGTATTGATCATTTCAAGATCAAATCCTTGGTTTGACTCCTGTATTTTAATTTCCTATAGGTAAATCAAAATATTAATGCTAGAAATATTCTTAAAATGTTACTGTCAGGCCCTTTAAGGAATACTTGAATCTAAGTACCACTCCTGCCTCTCTTATTCCAAAGTGGACTGATAAGCCACAAGGTACCAATAAAGGTGTAATACTTCATACTGTTGTCATGGTTTGACATGAAGCCGTTTCTGGTAATGGCGAAGGGGTTGTAAAGATGACTCTTGTAAGAAGTTGCTCAAAACTCTCCTCAGCTCTGAGCCAGACCCACTGCTGGGGCTGAGCCAATTAGACGCCTCCACAATCACTTTTTAAGAAGAAGCTGGAAGAGAAGGCTTCTTCCTGTTCCTTCTTTCTTCTTCTATCTCTTCTTCTTTTCTGGCTGTTGGTGGTCCAAGGAGTTGGAAGACAGAGAGAAGTGACCATGTGGACCCCAAAGGTCAGTGAGGAAAGAGAGGAGGAGGTGTGCTGGAGCAGAGATTCTCCTGCATCCTGTGGAGAGGACTGGTGGAGCTGAGATTTGTTTGCGTTTCATGAAAGACCCCACATCAAGGGCAGTGACTCATTTTGTTAAAGACCCCACATCAGGGGCAGTGACTATGCCCAGAGTAGGCCATGTCCTGTGTGAGGGACCCTGTATTCACTGTGGGGAAGAACCTACACCAGAGAAATTAATTAAAATTATGCCCAGAAGAGAGACTGTGCCCTGTGGGAGGGACCCTGTATCTGCAAAAGCTGCAAGTGTTGGGAAGAACCCGCCCCAGAGATGTTCATTAAGGGCTTGTCCCGTGGGAGGGGACCCTGGAGAAGGGGAAGAATGCCAGGAGTCATCCTCATCTGAGAAGGGATAAGTGGCAGAGCACATCTGTGAGAGACTGACCACATCCCCCATTCCCTACCCCCGCAAGCTGTTGAATGGGGAGGAGGTAGAGATATTGAGAAGAGTGAGCTAGGCCCAGGAAGAAAGCAGGGATGGGAGAGGAAGATCTTAAAGTGCTAGTTGTAATTTTCTCAATCATCCTACTTTCAGTTTTGCTTTTTGTTCTGTTTCTTGTAGGTAGTAGAATAAACTTTCCTACTTTCCTCTCTAAGTCGATTACTGGAGTCTGTTTTGCCCGGAACCGTAATTGACAGTGAGCCCTCCCTGCCCTTGTCTCAGTCCACAACAACCTTGCTTATCTTTTCCTCCCATTTCACTGGGACCTCCACCATCCTAATGAGAGTGGGAGTGAAAGAGGAGCACTGAGCAAGAGACAGTTGTGGTGCTAGCTTGGCTGTTTCTGATTAGGATCATGGCATGCTAATGGTGGCAAGTCCCAGGAGAATACCACCCTACTGCTCTGCAACCATTGCAGTTATGTTTCAGAGTTCCCTTTAAGCTTAATACCAGAATCAGTGTGTTATTCTTTCTGTACTATTTGCATACTCCCAAGCAGTGTCGTTTTTTTCAGAAAGCTTTTTTAAACAGTTACGCTTTCGTTCCTTGCCTCCAAGAAAGTTACTACTTGAAGTTGTGGAGCAGGAGTAGAAGAGAATGCTAAAGAGTAGAGCACTTAAAATATATTTATAGCTTGTTTTCAAACCTCTCTTAATAGTGCCTATAGCAAAAAGACTATTTCCTAGAATCAGATAATAAAAGGAATAAAGTGAGCAGATAAAATTCTGAAAAAAATATGTAGTATTGACCTTGTTAAAAATTGATGAGCAGATCTTTGACTTACCAGACTGTTACTTGAGTTGATGCTGTTACTTTTATCTTTCTGAAAAGTCAAAACATGTTGACCGCTCACTGGTCCTTTGATATCTGTGGGAACTCTAGATATTTAGCATCTAGAAAAGTCCCTGTGGTTCTCAGGATTTGAAAATGTATGGAAAACAAATTTTCCTTATATTGTACATTTGATAGTAAAAATGTGGTAGTTGCCATAGCCAAATTATCCTAAACTTTCAGAGATAAATGACCTACGAAGTTCAAATCACAAAATTGTTCATTTAGCTTGGTTGATGATTTTCCCTTTGAAATTATACATGAATGAACAGATGGCAGGCAATCCAAACCCCTGACTGTTAGTGGAGTACTGTCATTTCAGATCAAGATTGCAGTTCATTAGCACAGAAGAAATAATCTGTTCTCTCTGTAATGGGACATCTTAGTATCAGACTTGATCAGAAAGATTCATTAAACAGGAAAACTTGCAAAAGGAGTTTCTGTTGATTCTAACTGTTGATATTGAAGAGTATGGTCTAATAGATATTAAAGGACTTGGGCTCCGTTCCCGAATTTCCCAGTAAATGACTTCGGACAAGTGACTCATTCATTCTTGATTCCTTCATCTGTGAAATGTGAAATTCTTCTCCAGGGTAACATAAAATCTAATGAATACTTTAAAAGCACTATTAGTTTCTGAGGCACAAAACACTTGCACAATGATATGTGTTGTGTGCTTTGTGCTAATCTGAGAAAAATAGCCAGAGCAGGAGCCTTATAAACAAAACTTAATATTTTTTTGTTTTCTTTTTCAGCAGTGGACAAAGGTAGTGCAATGATATCTGACCATAACAAACTTCTCAAAACACATTTTGCTTCAGGTGTACAGAGAAAGGAGTGGAGTGAAAAGAGCAGCAACTTTGCATGGGTAGGGACAAGAGGTGGGCTGCTTTTTACAAAGCAATTTATAGGTTCAAATTCTGCTCTTTTGAGCAATCTCACCTTTTTGAAAGACAAAATAATTACATAAGTAACAGGCAGCAGACAACAGGACCTCTGTTAAGGGGACTGTTTATCAGTGTAGCTGAGTTATGTAGTATAACTGCATTCTGAGATGGAGGAAATGACAGAGGGTGGATTGGAGGGGAGAATATTTTTTCAGATGAAATTTAGAGGAAATTTCTTTACAAGTAGGTTACTGTTATTGAAAATTGAATGTGAAAAAGGTAAAGTAAGGATTATTACTACTTTCTTCATTCTGACTTTTTGGTTTTTTTCTTCACTGTGATGTGTGGAGGCTTCATAAAAACTCCAGTAGTTGTGGGGTGGTATATTTTTGATGCAAACTTATTCATATTAAAAACTTGGAACAGGTTAAATTGAGAGGATGTTTTGGCAAAGATTTTCTGTCCTTATGTGTTTTAGCTTTGATTATTCATATTTTTAGGAAGACAATTATGAATTAAGTTTTAATTGGTGCCAAGAAGCATAGGAAAGAGTTTCTTAGTCTTTCATGTATTTTAGCTGAACTTGCAGTCACTGAGCATTCAATTCTGAGGCTGCTGTCCTTTCAGAGGTGAAGGTTTAGGGTTATTACATATAGGTACTTTTGCTGAAACACAGAACAGAGTGAAAGATAGATGTTCTGTAAGACATATCCTTGGTGCGTCCAGAGGCTCTGAAATTAGCAGAAGTATTTACAAATTGCATTTTAAGTGCCTCCTGGGCTAGCAAGCATTAATTGTCATGAGTTTTCAATCCTTGTACTCAGAAAAGACAGTGAAAACTTCATATTTTATGGTGTGCTATTATGTGATTTCATGTATTTTAGGTTTTATAGCTTCCTCTCAGCATCTGTTGCAGGTCTAACTGTCATCAAGGAATTTACGTTAAGTAGGTCATGGATACTTTTGGAATGGATACTACCTTGTATCTTAGTGCTACAGTTGGAGTTATCCTTTGAAGGACTGCTTCTGCAAAGCTTTCCACCTTGTTCCTTTTATTGGTTGATAGAGACTTTAACAACTTATGCTTCGGCCTGAATTTGGTAATATATTTGTTCCTATTTAGTGATGTATTTGTTGATGCTTTTGTAATTCTCTCACATATCTCAGTGATCTCATGTGGAGTAAAATTCTTTGGTGACTTGTAAATAAAATATATTGTTAAATCTTTCTGTGTATTTGTGATTTGAGAGTTAGTAGGCCTATGGCAGTACAGAGCTTTTTACCTTTTTCTCCGGCTCATACTGGAAAGCTCTTATAGTCAGCTTAAATTTGCATTGATTTGGAACAAATGATTAAAATTCATTTTCTAACAAATTGATTTGAGCTGAAGGGCCCCATAACTGTTACAAATTCACTAAACAAAGTGAAGACACAATGAGTTCAGCTATCAAGCTTTTGTCATTCATCAACGAGCTAATCTGAGTCATCATTTTTCTGCTCAGTAATAATTGCTCTCATTCATCCTTTGTTCTGCTTTTATTGTCTTTCTGTTTCACTTGTAAACCAATCTCATCAAGAGAAATAGTTGGGATTTTGCATGTTGAAAATGTGCCTTGGAGCAACCCATGAGCAATGGTACAGCAGGGCATCTAGTGCTGTCCTTGCTTGGTTCTGTGCTCCCTGCAGGAATCTTAGCTTGCAGGAGGTGATTAACATGCTACCTGTGGAGCACAAATGATTGATTTGTTCATTCTGCAGAAATGTTTCAGCAAAGCTTGTGTCATAGTGCTTTCTCCTTATTTGAGATGCAAAAGAACCATAGGACTGCCATACTTCTCCTATATAAACAGTAAATTTTGCCCCAAAGAAAGAGGAATGCATATTCACACTACTTTTTGGTTTTTTCTCTTGGGAAGAAAACTGGTTTTGCTGCTGTTATTTCTTCTGTGTTTGTCAGTGAAAAAAATACCACTACAAAATGCTCATGAGTTCCGCAGTTTAATATGACTTGCATTATCTTTCTGCACTGAGAAAGAAAATTACACCATCTGATGAACCTATTTTGTGTGTGTGTATGTACATTGCTATTCCTGTGAAGGAGCAGAATTAGTGCTCATGTACATACTTCCCCACCCCTTTCTTCTGCTGATTTATTTTCCAAAATGGCCACTGTTGTCAAACTCTAGTGAGGGTGGCAGGACTATTCAGAGTAGTATTTGCCCTATTTAAAGAGTCTTCTAATCAACCTGGAATAAGTTTATTGCCAGTGAAAGGGTGATCTGTTTGCAGAGAGAAAGAGGAAGGAAGCCAGTGCAACTGCCCATTGTTAACCTACCTGGAACTAACAATCTCATTCATCCATATTTTTTAAATTGTTTTTTCATATAAGAATTCTATATCTTTAATATTTTTTTTTCTATTTGTGTCTTGAATTCTTGAATCTTGATTTTATATGAATTTTCCTTTGAAATCTTAAGTTGTAGAACATTATGATATAAATGTATACATATAATACAGTGTAAATAATATTTAGTAACAATTTTAAACATAACCACTTCTATTTTTTTCTGGCTATTTAGTCTTGCATCCTTCATCATACACAGGTCAAACAAGGTGTTTACATTCTCATAGGTGTCTCAGAGGTGGCAGAGGTTTTATGTCAAACATTGCTGGCATTTTAGGTGAATTTTAAGTAATAACAACCTCTGATAGACTGTAACATGATTGAAGTTGAGAGCCAAAATTAGCCTGTTAGGGAGCCTGGAAAAATGTATGTAGCTTAGTGTGTTCTGACTGTTGCACTCTTTGTTATCATTGCTTACTCTCAGTTGTTGCAGCAATTACTACGCAATTAAGCGTGAAATAGTTGTTAGGTTTTAATCCTGTATTTTCTTTTCCTCCCCGTGAGGAAAATTGAAGGATTGTTTTGGATGGTGCTGGGTTACCTCATGCTAAAAGAGGTATGGTTTCTCTGACGCATTGGGCTGCTGGAGAGGGTTATGATTGTACTGAAGAATCCCACTGTCTTTTTGACTATTCTTTCCAAAAAGAAATGTGCTGCTTTGTGGGACTAGAGACAACTGTGTTCTAATCAGAGCAGTGCTACTGTTTCTACTTTTCTGGGCAGTAACAGACTCAGAGCAACTGTTCAAAGATGCTGGGGGGGAGGGAGGTGGGAGGAATCAAATCTCCTAGCATATTTTTGAAGTAAGCTGTTTGAGACTCAGTCCAAACAGTCCAGCATCTTAATTGGAAGATTTTCTTCTTGCTGGCAATAGGTCTTGGCCTGCTCCTCCAGCTTTCCATCTCAGATGGTAGTATTCTTGCTATGTTTACTGTATAAACAAATTCTATAGTGGAAAAGTAGTTTTGAGCAAGAGATACATTTATCATTCAGATTTGATGAGGAAGCTGTAGCAGCCCTCTAGATCCTATCATCACTAAATCATAAATTTGACGTCATCCCCAGGCTTAGAATGATAACTTTTTAAATGATAGAATTATTTAAATCATTAAACCCATCAAATAACTTTTATTATGACTCTCTTTGAAAATACATGTACTTATATGAACTTTGATCAATTTAGAAATAAGCAGGCAAGTTCTTAATGTCTTCTCAATTAACACGGTAAAATAATTCTGGCACTTAGCCACAAGATTTCCCAAACCTCTGAAGTCTCTCAAATTCTATCTGTGAAAAATATAATATTACTATTTTAAAAATGTAACTTGAATTGTAAGTTTTCAGTGAAATCAATCATCCTTATTCCTCTCTACCTGCTTCAGTCCAATGATACCAAGCACCTCGTTATGGACACATCCCTTGCCCCTGTAATAAGGTTTTTAGAAAAATAACATTGGGGTTTTTTTGTACATTGTCTTCCTGTCATTTCTTTTAGTTCAATGTAGCTTAAGCAAAAGTGAATACACAGCTGGTTCTTCCACCCCATTAATCCATGTTTCTAGCTGTTGAATTTTCTAGCTGTCAGAATATAGGCAACAGATGCATACATGCAATACGTGTACTGCCATGGTTACCTTTTGACAGATGTGTATATGTTCCCACTTCTGAGTTCATTTGATGAAGACAGAGTTCATTCAGATCATTAAATCCTACGCAGTTCTAGTTAATAAAACAGAAAATCTGCCTTCACAGTGTTAAATTATCTCCATGACTCAGATAACTCTTCACCTTCCTCCAGCTTGTTGAGTCATTCAGCAGATTGGTTTTTAATATCAAATTTATTTGGATAACCTTGATTATATTCAGTACAGGTTGTATATGTGAGGAAGATGATACATTCCTGTAGAATGTTTTATTTCAAAGGTGATGTCAGGATATTGTATTTCTAGGACGTAAATAAAATTGCATAGTATTTATGTAATTACTTGCACAAACAATAATGCAAAACCTTACTGTTGATCAGTTTTGGGGACTTCAGAAGTTCCAGTTATGTGAGAAAATACTGTTCATGGGAGAAAGCCTGGACCTTTTCTATATTTGGATTTACCCTACACATTGGTTTTCTGTCAATATCCAATATATAATTTAAAGGAAACTTCTATGTATGTTTGCTTCCAGCTTTTCTTCCTCCTTGCTCGAAGTAATATCATGTTGTTAAACAAAGTCTTGAATCCTGAGACATTCTAAGTCAGTGTGGCTTTGGAATACAAGTCTATTTCTTATGCTACAAGGCATTGGTTTTAAATGCTCAGTATCTTAGCTACTGGCTTTTTAATAGCACTATTAGATTGTTTTTAGAACAGAGCTGTGTTCATAGAAATACTTCATTCTTTGAAGAGATGTTTGAGGATGTAATGAGGTACATAATCTTTTAATCCCACAAGAAATACAAAGAAAAGTGGACCTCTTGGATTTACTATGCATTACTGAGATCTCCTGGTAAATACCAACATACCTGTCCAGGTGTGCTGCTCTTTGAACAGCTTTTTATTGTTCTGCCTTTGTCCCTGTTGTAAGTATAGAAGTACAATGCTGTCAGCCTGAAAGCATTTTTTGACTTTTACACATAATGTGCTCCAGAGTCATTAAAGAGAATCATAGCAGACTGGGCTAGAGCTGTTGCTTAAGTACAATTACCTTGACAAGTTAGAGAAGGTAAAGGAGTAGGTTTATTCTGTGGATAACATTGGGAAAAATGGCAAGTGATCTACAAATACCTAATTTCCTTTCTAAGTGATTTGGAATCATTAAAAGTTTACATGAATAAGCAGAAATCCCAAATCAAGAGAGATATAATAGAAGATGACTAATTAAAATTGATTGACACTGATTGTAAGATTTCAAGGTTTTCTTTACCTAGATTCTTTTCTTATCCCTTGTGAGACCTGAACCTGCCTGTATTCATCTTGTATCATTTGCTCCTCATTGTTTTTCCCTGTGGAGTTATTCTTACCAAAGTAGCCACAGAAAATACATCACCGGTGAATTATCGCACATTTTTCTAAAATGATCAGTGAATCTACAGTTTTCCCCATATCTTCTGCTGAAAATATTAAAAATGCACTTTGGTAGGCAATTACACAATTGGTTCCTAGGTTTTTTGGGGAAATTCCCTTGCTAATTACATAGCTGTCTGGAGAAGTCTGCAGGTCCCCACACTAAGGCTTTAAGGCAGTGGTCCAAAGCTTTGCCATCTGTTGTACAGGTGCATGATACAACCTAAGGCTATGGGGAGAACAGAAAAAGCTCAGAAGTTGGAGCAACACTGGCAAATTAATTAATTGGACTCTTGTGAGGTTGCAGATACCTGCATTTTAATCCTGGCTTTTGCTTTGATGTCTACCAAGTGAGTTTACTACTTATTTTTGCATTACTTCCCCCATATGTGGAGAAGATATTGGCTTCTTTTTTCTCGTATGCAAGAAATGATTCTGAAGAATAAAATCACAGAACCTCAAGAGTTGGAAGGGACCTTGAAGGATCATCTAGTCCAACTCCCCTGCCAGAACAGGACCTCCTGAAGAATTTTCAGTATATATTTGAACGTGCACATGCACGTTCATTTCGGGATATATGTTTTGGTCCATCAACTGAAAAAAATATTTTCACTTATCCAGCCATTGATGCTTTATGATTAACAAGCTTCAGAAATCACTGTAAAAAGAAGCTACTGGAAAGAGATTCACATCTTGGTAAGAAAACCAGCACATGCCTCTGTGTTCCACTGCTCAGGACAATGACTGGAGCAGAGTTAGTATTGCTCTTGTTTTTCTGTAACTAGCAGCAGTTGCATCAGTATCTTGATGTTGTCTAGTGAGATGCATGTAGCCAATAATGCCTTTCAGACATTTACTTCAAGTTTCTGTGCTGTACTTCTGGATCAATCAAGAATGGTTCAAAATTTTAAGCCACTAACTGTGTTCACGAGGTTTAGAATCTATGTTTACAAAAATGATGTGAACTCAATGGGGTATGCGTTCACAGGTGCTAATAAAGTCAAAGGTCTGCTGTGCTTTGCAATAAATCATAGTGATCCATTTAAAATGCCAATTCTGGAACTTCTTTTGGTTCAATTTCAGATGAAACATTTATAACTTAAATCAGGTTTTCAGCTTTGATATCAGGGAGCATTTATATGTCTATATTCCTACATCATAACTGAAATGTGCCATTGTTTTGACAGTGTTTTCTTCACTTTTGATACTTCTTTTTCCAGATAGAAAAAAGCAGTAAGAAAGATCCACTGAAACTGCTCATTTTGGAGTGCTTCTGCAATCTGTGAGGGAAAATTTTGTTTTACTTTAGTTACTTCTGATGAAATGGTGAGGTTTTTTTCTGTATGTGGCTGGTAGAAAAGAGGGGAATAAGAAAAGAAAGGTTCCCATATGCCTTTAAACTCGTTATTCCTTCTTTCTTGTTTTTCTCTTCTCTGTTTCTTCAGATTCAGAAGAATTCTATCTCCTAACTGGCTTGTTCATTTATTTTTAGCTGCAAGCAATTTCACATCAAATCCCTAAGTTCACGCTAGTCTCTCTTCCTTTTGTGTGCTATCTCTTTTTACAGTGAATTTCATTTCCCTAAGTATTTTTCCTGTGTGAGGTAATTTTTCTTCTGGAGAAAAATGTTACACTTACTTTAAGTTGCACTAGAAACTGATAATACAGTGTTCATACTTACAGTAATCATGTTCCCCATGTGGGAGTTGCTGGTGATTTACAAGGAAAGGTTTTCTCCTTAGTAACTTTTAAGTTTTTTAAGGAAGTAAAATATATCTTGACTCCTATAGGAACTCTTCTAGAGTCTGTATCTTTAATGTCTGCCTCATGAAAGGAAATGGTAATTGTTTGAATTCCAATTTCAAATGTAGGTTTCAGGGTCTTTTTTTTTCCTAATTTCTGACTTTGAAACATTTCTTTTCACTTCTTGTTGTGATGGTGATAGTATAAATTATCTTTCTCTCTTATTATTTACCTACCTGCCTTATTTTACCTGAGTTACTGATTTTATCTCCTCAAAACCAAATTCAGAGGGAAGTGTGATATATTTGGTAAAAAGAATTTTGAATATCGGGACTGTTTGAGAATGTTCTGAATTTGCATGTTGCACACAAACAATTATGAGTTGATGGAAAGAGGATTCATAGAAATAGTATCTTTTGAGAATAGGTTCATGAAAACTGCTGTGTAGAATAAAGAGAACTTTGATGTACTATATCACTGATTCTTTTGCCATTAGCCTCATATTGATAACACCCAAAGAAAAAATTTGGCCTTTTCTTGAAGAACTTCTTGTAGGCAGCTCAGTGGAGGAAAGAAGGTAGTATAGCTGTTCATGTGAGTGAAGAGAAACCATTTCTATTATGGAGAGCATTTTTTTGCTTTTGTTTGTCCCATTACACTGAAAAAAAACACAACCTTTTTTTTTTCATGAAAGGAAGAACAAATTAGTTCCGTGCTTTTAAGCACAGTCAAACGTTATAAATGCTTGCTAAATCTTGCATGACTATTAGGAGAGAAAAATATTCTTAGAGCTTTAGAAGTCTCTCTTTTAGGAAGTCTTTTGTTTCAGTTTCAAATAAAGTTTAATTACAAAGGAAAGCTTGACTTCTCCCTTGAGTCTTTTCTTGTAATAATCTTTCTAATGTAGTGGTCTTCTCACAAATAAGAAATGTACTTGGTTTTGGAGCATGTGGGTATTTATTGAAATGTGCACACTCCCACCGGGCTGTTCAGAATATCTGTTCAGGGATGAAAATTGATACATTTATGAGGCCTGGCATCTGTTACAATTGGATATTTACAGTTTGTGTTCCCTTGATAGCCCTCAAGAGATAATGAAGAAGACTGCTTTCCTCTTTTTGTTTATGTGCATCTGTAGATGGATAGTACATTAAAATATATATTGTTACTAGTAGTCATTGTGTTGCTGTCTTCAGAATTGTTGCACCTATTAAAAAACATAATGAAGGGTAGATTAGTACTTACACTTTATATTTTTTTGCTTCAATATTTCTTGCACTTGGTAGCACTGTTCTGGACTGAATACTAACAGTTATTCCTCTGGAAAGGCAGAGCTTCAGTGGGTGTGCTGTGTGCATGACTCTGAACCTTAGGACATAACAAATAGTGCTATTTTCCGAACCAGTTGGAGAGGTCAGTCATCCTTGTGGTGAAATCTTATATCAGTTCAGTCAGTACCTGTTCATCTTGTGCTCGGTAGCCTTCAGTCCCTATTTTTGGACATTAAGTTGCCATGCTCTACATACCCTTCTCAGCCTTGGCTTTCAATGCTAACAAAGACTGAATCTGAGACATTTAACAAAGCAGCTGGTACTCCAGTGCCTCTCTAATCACTGTGTTCTCTGGAAAACTATACAAATAAATATATAAAAATATAAATATATATAAATAGTATTTAACTTTCCTTTCATTCCTTTTCCTACTCTTATTCTTATAGGTGAGGTTGTGCTGTTCCCTCACCAGAAATAAATAGTTGTCATTAAAAAAAAAATGAAAGTACTTTTTTATTTTTGAATCTGAGACAAAATATCATTTCTTGGCTAATATGCCTCGCTCTTCTCCATTTAACTCAGTGAAGTTACATCTTTGTTAACCCTCATGTATGGAGCTCATTTTATTATGCCAAATGCCAGAGATGCTTCAAAAATGCATAACGCTTTTATTAGTTTCTTGACATTGAAATGTGTGTTTAAAGGAGGCTGCTCAGCTATGTTCCCAGTGCAATTTACATATTCTAAAGAATGTGTTAGTTCTCTCTTTGGTGTGTGCAAATAGATTCTTAAGGGCACAGGTGACTTCCTGCATCCCAATTCAACACTATCCAAAGAACTATGCATCTTGTGGTCTGCCTAGTAAGTCACACTTATACTTGAGGATTTTCCGTGGATGTTTTATTTATGGGCAATACACTTATCATGTGAAAAATCATAGTGGATCATTAAATGGATCAGTGATTATGTATTTATGGTTTTCTTCAGGGGGAAATTCTTCATGAGATGCTACGGTTGAATTTTTTTGTTGTTTTACTTTCGTTTCAATGTTTAAGATGGACAGTCTCTGACATTTATAATAAATCGTGGAATTGCTTAAAGTTGTACAAAAATATTTTTTTTTCCCTAAATGAGTGGAATGTCAGTGGAAGACAAGCAATTGTGCATACTTATTAGATGGAGAAATGAAATTTTGTTGAAATACCCCATTTCTGAAATGTTTTGTGTTTTCCCTGCTTTTCTGGAACAAGCTCTCCTAGCTTTAGTATCTTGTTCACCACAAATAAATAATCCAGTAAACAATCTACTAATCTAGTAGTTCAGGTGAACTAATTCTGTCTGTTTAATGCCATGATCTGCATAGTAATGGTTTTACCATGGTGTTATGTTAAAGGCTAGAGGAATTTGGCAGAAAATGAACCCCCCTGCATTTGAGCTTGTCCGTAGATACCAAGGGGGTGTCTGGGCTGAGATTCTGAGCATTGCTCAATTTGATGCCATCAGTCTGGGCACCTTTGGTGTCTTGAACAATCACAATTAAGGGTGCAAAAAGAGCACAGACCACCTTCAGCCCAGTGATGCTCATGAGGCAGCACGACCACACTGCAGGAGCTGAGCCACCTTCAGTGAGAACTCGCAGGGCTACATTTACAAATAATGGATAGCCTTTGGGATGGAGATGTGTTTTGGTAGTATAATGATGCTAGAATGAACAAAGTTCACCTAAAGGATGTGATTTTGATAAAAATAGAAAACTGTTGGCTCAGAGTGGCAGCGATGCAGATCATCAGTTCTGTGGCACCATCGAGTTCCCACCCCTGCAGTGATACCACAGAGCCTGACCCGGCTGTCTTCACTTTGCTGCATCCTCCATGCTGTTCCTCTCAGAAACAGCATATCAAACTCCTCTGGTGTTACCAACATCCAAGGTTGCAGGTTATGTTGCCTAGAGAATTACCGTGGAACAGAACAGATTCTGTGCATGTTGACCTCATTCCAACCTGAAAGTTCCCTTAACACCACACCTTCTGTTAAAACGTGGCTAGAACTTTCAATTCAGTAAGTCTCCATAACTTTCTGTAAGTCATCTCTAGTAATTATCCCACACTTAGTAAAGACAGTATAAGTCTTTATTGTACGTCTCGCATTTCTGTAGCCCAGTAAATGTGCACTTCACATTTCTCCACTTCAGAAAACAAATAGAAAACACAACACTACCCTGCATTTTTCTGTTTGTGCAATTTCCAATTGAAAGAAAAATTCACTGTGCTTTGTTTTCTTTTCAGTGAAGAAGTATTTGGCTTTTTAAAAAATTCCAACCTTTCCCCCACAGAGACTACAGCTATTCTCAGATCTAGGTGTATAAATCGGTTCCAAGAAACTTCAGGATTTACATTGTAAGATGATACTCTGTGTTTAGTCTTATAATAAATTGTCCAATTACAATCACTTAAGAGAAATCCTTCTGATAAAGGGCCTTGCCTACTAAGAACTAGAGACCTAGCAGTTTAACACCTCCCTGGTGACTATTTAATATCATAAAACAAACAAACAAATTGATTAAGGTTTAGATGTAAGAAACATTTTTTTTATGTGGTGAGGGATTAAATCATTTGGTGTGAAGGCAAATAGCATCCATTTTTTATTTTGCTTACTATGTAAAGTGTGGCTTTAAAACCCACTTACAATTTCAGACATAAATAATAAAGTTTCACAGAATCACAGAATGGTTGAAGTCGGAAGCGATCTCTGGAGATTATCTTGCCCAACTCCCCTGCTCAAGCAGGGCCACCTCAAGATGGTTGCCCAGAACCATCACCAGACAATGCTTGAATATCTGCAACGACAGGGAATCTGACCACATCTGTGAGCCACCCTTGCCAGTGCTTAGTGACCCTCACAATGGAAAAGTTCTGATGTTCAGACAGAAGCTTACACATTTTAGGTTGTGTCCATTGCTTCTGGTCCTGTCAATGGGCACCACTGTAAAGAGCCTGTCTTCGCTCTCTTTCCATCCTCCACTGAGATATTTAGATACCTTGATATGATCTCACAGCTCCCAGCTTTGTCATCAGCAGATGTTTATGACATCAGAATTTACTGGGATTACATATTGTCCCATCATCCAGATCATGAATGAAGATATTGAACAGTGTTGGACCCAGTATTAATCCCTGGGGTACACCAACAGTAACCTGCCTTCGACTAGACTGTGTGTCACTGATTACCACCCTCATTTGCAGCTATATTATTGATACCCAGCAGTAGTTTGTGCATGGAGGGACAGCACACTAAATATGTATTTTCATGAAGTCGATTCTCTGAACTGCCACAGTGAAAGGGAGGGAAATTTTGTGGCTGGTTGTACACTGTACATATACTCAGGACTGAAGGACAGAACATGATTTTAATGTACACAGGGGACAGGTAGTAATGCATTTACAAGACACTGGTTACCTTTCATGTTTGTCAAAATTTCATGTTGAATTACTGCAAGTGGTTTAAAGATCTCTAAATATTCTTAGACTTTGAAAGGTTACAATAATGTAACTCTGGTTTACAGTCAGTCACTCTCTTCTTTTACCTGTATATAGTATTTGGGAAGGTTTTTTTTGCCTCATTGTTGAAGAACAATTTCACAGAACAGTTTCTATAGTCACCAGGACAGCTAATAATATATTTAGTCCTATATAAAATGCAAAGGTAAGCAAATCAAGTACAGAAATGGGATGATATTAAAGACAATATAGAGGTAGCGTTTGTAAAATGTTAAAGGGAAGGGTGAATGACTAGGAAACATATGAGAAGGAAATGAAAATTTTATGTGCAGTCACAGATGGAGGGCTTGGGGGAAGGGACAGGACATAATGACAGTTTGATAATTAAGGCTGAACCGCAAAGGTGACAGGTTTGAAACAGGATGTGAGAGAAGCTATGTATGAGGCAGAAATTCAGGGCAAAAATACAGATCTCTTTGTGAGGATTCTTGCCAGGAGGTATAAACACCCCCTGAAAAACAAGGGAAGAAAAAAAAAAAGCCCTCCTTAATTCATAAGCAAGCTATGCTCTTTTAATACTATGAAGTTCAAATCAAAATGAGCAGAGAGAGGATCAGTCCCAGCACATGGCTTCTTTAGTACTTAACAATTCAGTAGCAATTGAGATCTGTAATTCCAGAGAATTGAGTCTAGCCAGCTTAAGAGCATAAATTGCATGCTCTTTTTTTGACTGTAGCTCTCTCCATTAGTCCTTGATGCTGTCAATTTAGGCCATGTCACATTTTCTATGTGCCTTTAGAAAAGCTCACTGAACTCTAGATGATAACAATGTATTGCAGAAAAAGAAGCCATCTCTGCAATGATTTTCCAATAATTCTAACTTTGTCAGGGGTGTTATTTCGGGAATTCATTATCATACTAAATTCTTTCTGTAAAAGAAAGTAGGAAAATCAATTATCTCTGTTAAGATAACAAAGAGCCTTAAGCTTGGATGAAATCTTTGAAGATGAACTTTGAATTGTGTGTGAGAATAACAGAGATCTTGAAATCCATGTACAAAAGGAGACATTCCTCAGATGACACTGTAATTTGACTAGTGCTGTACAGTAGAGTAGTGTTTACTTCAGCATGTAGCTTCTATGTAAAATATAAGTGGGAAATTAGATCTCATTCGAAGCCCTTTGAAATTGATGAGAGAAATCTCATTCAGTTGATATACAGGTAAGTTATTTTTGCAGCTCTGAAGCAATCCTTTACCTCCATGGCCTTTCTCTGCTTATAGATCTTACAGCATTTTACAAACTTTAATTAAATTAGTTTGTAACATCATTTTGTCAAATGTTTTCAGGAATAAACTCACTCAGCAGAATATCCAGCTGGAAAGAATGTAGGAAATGTGAACAGAGGGTTGATGTTTTTAAATCAGAAGGAAGGCCTGTTTGTAATTAGCATTATTTGCTCATCTCTGCTGACAGAGAGTTCTACTAAGAGTTTTTCTGATTTAGTTTTATTAGAATCATGGTAGTACTCTGGAGTCCCAGAAATCCTTTGTTTCTCTCTCGGTAGATTGACTACAATTCTCCTGTCTCATTCATGCAGCCTCTCATTCCCTCAGCTTTTCATGCTTTTTTACTATCAAGTCATTTAAGAAATTCTTTTTAGAGTACATCCCTATGAATATTTGCTTATGAGGTTATTAGTCTGTATTGAGAAGTACCATCTTGTGACTGGAATTGAGTTGAACTCTCCTAAGCTGCATTCGTCAAATGGGAGATTGCAGTTAGTCACAATCCAGCTCTGCCATGTGTTGAGTGAACATGGCAACACTGGCTTCAGCTCTGAGTTGCTTCCAATCTAAGTAGCAGATCAGTGGCACTGAGTGTGGGAACACAGCATTATGCTGAGGTAATACTGATTGGTGTGCTGGCAGTACTAGTTTCAATACACTGACAGCACATTGACTACTAACATAAATTAGTGGTTTTGGAAGCCCTGAAACCAGCAGGATGAAAAAGGAGATAGTACCATAACGTGTTATCTCTTTCTAGAAGCATAGTGTTATGCTATACCTACACTACCTACCTAATTTCCTTAGACAGGAAGAGCTTGTTGGTGTGTGTTTGGTAAATTACAGGAAACTTGCCAGTTGTTTGTTGATATTCTAAATCACAAAGTCTTGAATCACGTTGCTTTTTATAGATTGGTTGGCTGAAGTTAGAGGGGTTCTTGTATTAGTTAAGCTTGAATTCCTTGTAAGCTTAACTCTTCATTCTTACAAGTCAGATGGACTGAGCTTCATACAACCCTTTTTATGCATGTCTTTTCTAATGAAACTTTGAATGCTTCCTTCTGGCTTTACTGCCCATGCAAAGGAAAAGGCAAGTGCCTCAGGAAAGCAAGCAAAAGATTAAGTAGGAAGGATTACAGCAGCATTGCATTTTGCATTCTGTGATACGTTTCTAATATAGTTAGCTCTTACCTTGAAAATCATAGTATTAATTCACAGCAATTCATCACACCTTGCACACACCATGTTCCACATAGTATTAAAAGGATTACGCTTCTGACAAGGGATCTAAATTCCAGAGCCAACAGACCCTGAATGTTTTCAGCTTCAGTACAATATTTCTAGTTGTTGCTTCCCTTCCAGAAGTCTTCTCCTGAATGATTAATGCTCTTTCTTACTCTAGTGTTAGAGGGATGAAAATGCAAAGCCAAGCCAGGTGCAGAACAACAATGACACCTTTGGGTTTATCAAAACATTAACTTGTTTTCAGTCAGCCATAATCAATTGCATGTAATTTCCAGTATGTGCCCTTTAAACCATATAACATCTCACATTAAGCTGGATGTTATAAATTGAGAGCTGCTGCCTGAGGTTTGCTAATAGTGATGATTTCACAAAAGGGAATAGCTACATGTTCTTGGTGGCTGAGCCCCATGTATAGTAATGAGCAATATAATATTCTAGTCATCTTCATGTTTTCCTGAAAGTAAGCTATTCAACTGTTGTCTAATGTTAGGGGCTTATATAATCTTATTTTGGTGGTGCTTTTGAAGATGTAGTGGGTCTGGGACGGTAGTGATTTTCCACAGCAGCTCCTGCAGTGCTGTGCTTACTGTTGATATCAATATTATGACTACCGCTTGCACAACATCGGGGCTGTCCCTCCAGCATTCCTTCCCCCACCTTCACCAATAGCTGTGAGTGGGCATGATCTTGGGAGGGACTATGGCCAGGACAGCTGACCCAGGCTGACCAAGGAGATATTCCATACCATATGACGTCAGCTCAGTAATATAAACTGGGGGAAAGGAGCAGGAAGGTGAGGCGAGATTCATTTCTGGCCTTCCCAAAGCAACCGCTACGCGTACTGAAGCCCTGCTTCTCGGGAGGTGGCCGGACATCGCTGCTGATGGGAAGTAGAGAGTAACAGCTTATCTGCTTCTGCTTTGCTTCCCGCGCGCGCGGCTTTGCTACTTATTTATTAAACTGCTTTTATCTCAACCCACGAGATTCCCATCTTATTTTCTCCCCTTCCCTGGCTTGCTTCTCGGGAGGTGGGGGGTAAAGCGGTGTGGTGGGCACCTGGCATCCAGCCAGGCTCAAACTACCACTGCCCTTTTGGCGCCCAACGTGGGGCGAGATAATAGCAGATTTACATTAACTGCATTGCAATTACAGTAAACCAATGAGAGCAAAGTTCCTGTGCTGGTCACGGAGCCTTGCTGCTATGCAGCTTATCTTACACTTTCTAATGTTTGGGAACATGATGCTCCTAACATTGACTCTCGGCTGTGCTTTAACCTTAATAGCTTTGCTAAGCTGGCTATATAATTTTGTGAAGAGGATGAAAGGGCCTGGGAACATGATGGCCCAAATAATAATAGCAAGTCTCATTCTGTTACTGATGAATTTAGTGTGCTGTGGGAGCTATCTTGTGGAGGCCATGGGGCAAAGCACCTCTTTCTCCTCAGCTCGGACTGATCTAGACAATTCTGTTACACAGACTTCCCAGGTCCTTAGTCACCCTTATACGAGAGTTTTAATATTACTAATTAACATGCTTGGTATATTATATATCTTGTGGAATCTGGAGTCATCTGGGTATCAGAGAGTACAAATTTGTGATGGAAACATGTTAAAATGCCCCCTGAAGCGGCCAGTCCCTGGGTGGCAGGGTATGTGGATGAATTTAGGCAAATTCCTAGGACGGTTATCACCTCCTGTAATCTGGGATTTTACATCTGAACAGATAAAAAACCCTGCTTTACTGACACGCTACCTGATAGAAGGGTGTCTTACCTACCCTAATGAGGCCCATCAGGTTCAGGCACTATACTGGGGCCTAGCCTCTGCCTACCGAGCTGCATTCCAGTCCTCTCAGAGAACTGTAATTGAAATGGAAACTCAAACGGTACCTGAGACCAACATAGTTGAGTCAGTCGCAGTCCAGCCCTCTCAGAGAACTATGGCCGAGGTGGAAATTCAAACTATACCTGAGACCAACATAGTTGAGTCAGTCGCAGTCCAGCCCTCTCAGAGAACTATGGCCGAGGTGGAAATTCAAACTATACCTGAGACTACCATGGTTGAGTCAGGGAACCAAACAACAACCACAGTGGTTGCCCCAGTAGTGAAAAAGAAGCAGTGGATAAGGAGGTCAAGTCCATATCATCGATTAGTAAGGGCAGACGAGGAGGAAGAGGAAAGGCTAGAAGAAGAAACTGGTCCTTCGGTAAGGAGATCAGGAGAAGTGAGAGAAATCGAAAAGGAAATGGAAACTACTCGGTCCCTCACCTCAACAGAACTTAGAGATATGCGAAAAGATTACAGTCGCCAGCCAGGTGAGCGGATTGGTGCCTGGCTGCTCCGATGCTGGGATAACGGGGCTGACAGTCAACAATTGGAAGGCAGAGAAGCCCAACAGCTAGGATCTCTTGCTAGGGACCGGGGAATTGATAAAGGCATTGGAAAGAAAACCTCAGTTTGTAGTCTCTGGAAACGACTCCTCTCAAGTGTACGGGCAAGATACCCATTCAAGGAAGACCTTGTAAATGCCCGAGGAAAGTGGACTAGAGCTGATGAAGGGATCCAATATCTAAGGGAATTAGCTGTGTTGGAAGTCATCTATGGTGATCTGGATAATGTCGAGGCCTCCACAGATCCAGACGATGTCCAGTGTACACGGGCCATGTTGAGAAAAGTGATCCAGAGTGCCCCAGCTACATATTCTAATATCCTGGCAATGGTGTATCATCCAGACATGGATATACCAACAGTGGAGAGGGTATCTTCTTGGTTACAGAATTATGAAGAGAGCCTCTGCACCTCCTCATCAGCGTGGGATGATGGCCTGATTGTTAGATCTGCCTCAAGAACTCAGTCATCCACCGTCCCGACCAGGGGAAAGGGAAGTCCCAGACGCAGGAGTACACCGCGAAATGAACTCTGGCTCTTTTTGCGTGGCCAAGGAGAGGATATGAGGAAGTGGGATGGTGAACCCACTTTTAAGCTAGAAGCGCGTGTACGTGAACTAAGGGGGAAGACAGCTGTTAGAAAAGGACCACCCAAGAGGGCTGTCAGCAGAGTGGCTGCCAAAACAAAAGAGGACAATCAACAATCTCCAAGACATAGAAGAACTGCAACTACTTCCTTCGAAGCCAATAAGGAGACTTCAGGTCTGCAATTGCAAGGATCAGATAGCGAATACTCTGATGAAGAACAGAAATAGAGGGTCCCTGCCTCCAGCCAGGAGGAGGAAAGGGATGACCGAATCTACTGGACTGTGTGGGTTCGATGGCCTGGCACATCAAACCCACAAAGGTATAAAGCCTTAGTAGACACAGGGGCACAGTGTACATTGATGCCATCAAGGTATAGAGGCACAGATTCTGTCTGGATCTCTGGAGTGACAGGGGGATGTGAAGAATTATCTGTATTAGAGGCTGAAGTGAGCTTAACAGGGGACAAATGGAAAAAACACCCCATTGTGACTGGTCCAGAGGCCCCTTGTATTCTTGGCATAGATTACCTCAGGAGAGGGTACTTCAAAGACCCCAAGGGGTATCGATGGGCTTTTGGTATAGCCACTGTAGATACAGAGAAAATCAAACAACTCTCTAATTTACCTGGCCTCTCAGAAGACCCTTTTGTTGTGGGATTGCTGCAAGTTCAAGAGCAACAGGTACCAATTGCTACCAGGACAGTGCACCGGAGGCAATATCGCACGAACCGAGATTCCCTGGCTCCCATCCGTGAGTTGATTCATCAGCTGGAGGCTCAAGGAGTAATTAGCAAAACTCATTCCCCATTTAATAGTCCCATATGGCCTGTGAAAAAATCTGATGGAGGGTGGAGGTTAACAGTAGACTATCGTGGCCTGAACGAAGTGACACCACCACTGAGTGCTGCTGTACCAGACATGTTAGAGCTCCAGTATGAACTGGAGTCAAAAGCAGCCAAGTGGTATGCTACGATTGACATCGCTAATGCATTCTTCTCAATTCCATTGGCAGCAGAGTGCAGGCCACAATTTGCCTTCACATGGAGAGGTGTCCAATATACCTGGAATCGATTGCCCCAGGGGTGGAAACATAGTCCTACTATTTGCCATGGTCTAATCCAAACTGTGCTGGAAACGGGTGATGCCCCTGAACATTTACAGTACATTGATGACATAATTGTATGGGGCAACAAGGCAGAAGAAGTGTTTGAGAAAGGGAAAAGAATAATACAGATTCTCCTGAAAGCTGGTTTTGCTATAAAAAGAAACAAAGTAAAGGGACCTGCACAAGAGATACAGTTTTTGGGCATAAAATGGCAAGATGGGCGTCGGCATGTGCCTATGGATGTTGTGAATAAAATAGCAACTATGTCTCAACCGACTAATAAGAAAGAAACACAAGCTTTCCTGGGCCTTGTGGGATTCTGGAGGATGCATATCCCAGGTTATAGTCAGCTTGTGAGCCCTCTCTTTAGAGTAACCAGAAAAAAGAACTGTTTTGAGTGGGGCCTTGAGCAACAACAAGCTTTTCAACAAATTAAACAGGAAATAGCTCGTGCAGTTGCCCTTGGGCCCATCCGTACAGGACCAGATGTGCAGAATATCCTCTACACTGCCACTGGAGAGCATGGTCTCACCTGGAGCCTCTGGCAGAAAACATCTGGAG
The DNA here is from genome assembly GCF_028858725.1 of Colius striatus. Classification (NCBI taxonomy): domain Eukaryota; kingdom Metazoa; phylum Chordata; class Aves; order Coliiformes; family Coliidae; genus Colius; species Colius striatus. The sequence goes on from NC_084764.1 coordinate 8,750,166, forward strand.
AAACCCGAGGTCGACCATTAGGGTTTTGGAGCCGAGGATATCGAGGATCGGAAGCCCACTACACCCCAACTGAAAAAGAAATACTAGCAGCATATGAGGGACTTCGAGCTGCTTCAGAAGTCATTGGCACAGAAGCTCATCTCCTCTTGGCACCACGTCTGCCTGTGTTACACTGGATGTTCAAAGGGAAAACCCCTTCTATACATCATGCAACCAGCGCTACATGGAGTAAGTGGATGGCGTTGATTACACAACGATCTCGGCTGGGGAAATCTAATCGCCCAGGAATCCTGGAAGAAATCATGGACTGGCCAGAAGGCAGAGATTTTGGAGCATTGCCTGAGGAAGTAGCTCGCGCCCAAGAGGCACCACCATATAATGAACTGTCAGAAGATGAGAGGCATTATGCTTTGTTTACTGACGGATCCTGCCGCGTGGTAGGAAATCATCGTAAGTGGAAAGCTGCTGTGTGGAGTCCCACACGACGAGTTGTTGAGGCCACTGAAGGAGAAGGTGAGTCAAGTCAGTTTGCTGAAGTGAAGGCTATCCAACTAGCTCTAAAGATTGCAGAACGAGAGAAGTGGCCAGTACTCTATCTTTACACTGACTCCTGGATGGTGGCTAATGCTCTATGGGGATGGCTACAGCAATGGAAGAAGACCAACTGGCAGCGCAAGGGTAAACCCATCTGGGCTGCTGCATTATGGCAAGACATTGCTGCTCGGGTGGAAAATATAACTCTGAAGGTACGTCATGTAGATGCTCATGTGCCAAAAAGCCGTGCCAATGAAGAACAATGGAATAACCAACAGGTAGATAAAGCTGCTAAAATTGAACTAGCTCAGGTAGATCTAGACTGGGAGCGTAAAGGTGAGCTATTTATAGCTCGATGGGCCCATGAAACATCAGGACATCTGGGAAGAGATGCAACATATAGATGGGCTCGTGATCGAGGGGTGGACTTGACCATGGAAGCCATCACACAGGTCACCCATGAATGTGAAACATGTGCCGCAATCAAGCGAGCCACACGAATCAAGTCTCCCTGGAACAGAGGCCGATGGCTGGGTTTTCAGTATGGTGAGGCCTGGCAAATTGACTATGTTGGACCACTACCACGAACACATCAAGGCAAGCGGTATATACTCACCATGGTGGAAGCAACTACTGGTTGGTTGGAAACATACTCTGTAAACCACGCCACTGCCCGAAATACTGTCTTGGGTCTTGAAAGGCAAGTTTTGTGGCGACACGGCACTCCAGAAAGAATTGAATCAGATAATGGAACTCATTTTCGAAATAATCTCATAAACTCCTGGGCAAAGAAACATGGCATTGAATGGATATACCACATCCCCTATCACCCTCAAGCCTCTGGAAAGATTGAGAGATATAATGGGTTACTAAAGACCATGTTGAGAGCACTGGGCAATGGGGCATGGAAGCAGTGGGATAAAAATTTAGCAGAAGCCACTTGGCTGGTCAATAGCAGAGGTTCAACTAACCGTCCTGGTCCTGCCCAAACAAAACCACTACATACTGTGGGAGGAGATAAGGTCCCCGTAGTGCACCCAGGGAAATGGCTGGGGAAGGCAGTATGGGTTGCACCTCCCATGGGAAAAGGCAAACCCATTCGTGGGATTGTCTTTGCTCAAGGGCCTGGCTGTACTTGGTGGGTGATGAGAAAGGATGGGGAAACTCGATGTGTACCTCAAGGAGACTTAACCTTGGGGGAAAAATAACCTGTTATGTGAGTTATCTGTTGTAGATGAACTTTGCAAGAAAAACCGGACAAGTGGACAAACCAAGCCGGTGCTGGTGCCCAACACTGAACATACTGTTTCCCCTGGCCTGGATATTCATCTTGATGGATGAGACAGAAGTTATGACCTGCTCCAGTGAACATCTACAGAGGATGAAAGATATAAGAATGTTGTTTGTTTGTTTGATGCAAGATGCAAGAGGGAATACAAGAATGATGGTTGTCTGTTGAAGAGTGGGGGTACTGGTTAATGAGAGTATATAAGAATGTATATGGATTGTTAAGATGGTTTGTCTGAGCATGACATAAATGGTATGGAATAAGGGGTGGAGACTGTAGTGGGTCTGGGACGGTAGTGATTTTCCACAGCAGCTCCTGCAGTGCTGTGCTTACTGTTGATATCAATATTATGACTACCGCTTGCACAACATCGGGGCTGTCCCTCCAGCATTCCTTCCCCCACCTTCACCAATAGCTGTGAGTGGGCATGATCTTGGGAGGGACTATGGCCAGGACAGCTGACCCAGGCTGACCAAGGAGATATTCCATACCATATGACGTCAGCTCAGTAATATAAACTGGGGGAAAGGAGCAGGAAGGTGAGGCGAGATTCATTTCTGGCCTTCCCAAAGCAACCGCTACGCGTACTGAAGCCCTGCTTCTCGGGAGGTGGCCGGACATCGCTGCTGATGGGAAGTAGAGAGTAACAGCTTATCTGCTTCTGCTTTGCTTCCCGCGCGCGCGGCTTTGCTACTTATTTATTAAACTGCTTTTATCTCAACCCACGAGATTCCCATCTTATTTTCTCCCCTTCCCTGGCTTGCTTCTCGGGAGGTGGGGGGTAAAGCGGTGTGGTGGGCACCTGGCATCCAGCCAGGCTCAAACTACCACAGAAGATTAGACTGCAATGCGATACAAATCTTACACTAGGCTTCAAGATGATCCACTGTAGAATTGTCACCTTCCTCAGTGACTGAGTAGTTTCCAGCCACACAGAATGGTCAGAACTTGGGTTTTCAAGCAGATTGAGTGGTTAGGCAGTTGAAAATAAATTTGTAGCACATCTGAGGAATGCTAAATGAGGAATGCCAGTGTTTCTGATGGGGAAGTACACAACAAAATGCGGTACCTACAGAAGGCACCTTATTAGCTCAAAGCCATGGACATGTTAGACAAGGCAAGTTGCATTGCATCACAGAAATGAGGCAACTTTAAGAAAAAGTTAAGTATGTTCTTCCCATCCTGTGGCTGAGAGATTTTCTTGTGCTTACCTAGCAAGAAGGTAAGAGGTAGTTACAGGTGAATCATACTAAATATCCCTTTGGGCCAGAAGAGCAATACTGGGCTAATACTTGGCTAATACTCTGTTCCCATAGCTCTCCTCATTCCCAAGGCTATCAAGGATCTTGAGCCTCTGAGAACCTTGTGGATGGGAAGAGCTACAGGAAGAGAGCGTGCCCAAACCTGGATGCTTTCAGTGGTCAATTCTCCTCTACTTCTCCCTCATTTAGGGCCTGGGGTGTTGGAGTGAACATTTCTCCTATTCCCAGGCGTACCAATGCCTACTAATGGTTTGATTTACCTACGTTTAGAATCATGTTGCAAGTATGACATCGATGTAATTTCTGAATTGGCAAAGATATTATTTTCTTATAAGTGATCAACACTTAAAATAGATGTGATATGTTTAATCACTCATTTCTGCAGTGTTCAGTACAGCATCTGGTTAGAGATGATAATCATTAATATAATATAATTGTAATGATTTCATAGCAATTAATTCTGCATTTCTCTCCCTCCTCACTACCTTTTCTTCACTAGGAGAAATCAGATATTTAGTATAACCAGAATTTTCGGAGGCTTCTCACATAATCTAAATATTTGGCACTGTAAAGACACATTGCATTCTTTAGAGTATATGAGTCTTTTCTCCTTCTTTCCAGATGTTTTGGGATTTTTTTTAATCATTCACATATGTCCTGGTTTCATTCTCTCTGTTCTAGTCTGTGTTGGAATTTATGTAATCATAACTGAAGCTGACTTTGAGAGCTGACTTCGAGACCTGAGGAGTAGTATGTAACCCAATAAATAATGGATATGAGCTTTATCTTATATTTTTCAATTGACCTTAAGTTCTGTAGTCACTGTTATGCAGTATTTTTGAAGCAGGCAGTTTGTTGCACCAATCCATTACCAAACATTCCTGGGTCAAGATGCTGATAGAGAGGTGTGGCAGGGAAACAAGTATGTTGTAGCTTCTCTTATTTAATAATAATCATAATAATGATGTTGAATTTCTATCTTGGTAAGTAATAATAGTAAAAATAAAACAAATAATCGAATTATCTTCTGTAATGTTGACTCCTATGTGATTTTCAGAAGTGTCTTCTGCCCGTGGCAGAAGACTATAGTAAAACTGTTATCCTACCATCCAGTACAATAATGACAGAACACATGCTGTGTAATGTAAACATATAATCCAATTCTAGGCTGATGTTATTAGACTGTCATCTCTTCAAACAGCCCTAGCAGAATACCAAACAAAAAGCCCAACAGAAAAAAAAAACCCAAAATAACTCTTCTCTTCCTTCCACCACCTCCATACCAATAAAAACTGTGTTCATGTCTGCCAAGTGATCTTACATTGATCAAGGCTTTTCTTCTTGTAACAGATTCTTTTCTATTTAGTTGTTTTTGAAGGCCAATTCAATCTAGACCGTATGTCATCTGGTGAATAATGTGACATCACTTTTTTTTTTTTCACTTTGAGGGAGAAATTTGTTTGCTTTCAAAGCCTGAGCAGCCTCTGGAAAATAGATGTTAGGAATGAAATGTGTGGCATAATCGTTCTGTGCACCTACATCTGATTTTGTAAAAAAACAGTGAATCTGGCTTCCATTTGGTCTGGTTTAGATTATGAACTAGGACTACATTCAGATACTTAGTGACTAAATATTTCTCATCCTCTAATGTTTTTTCTTCTGTGGATGTTTGTGAGTTTGGGAAGCAATATCATAGCAGCCGTGCATATAATGAAGATCCATGTAAAAAAGTCATTCTAAGCTGTGGGGAAGTGTATCCAGTGTTTTTGAGTACTAACTTGATCCTCCTCTATAGTTTCAAATTTTTCACAGCTTTCACTGACACAGTCTTGTGGGGAAGAAAGGAGGGCACTTGAAGGAGAGACTTCTTAGCAAACCCTCAACATTGGGATTAATTTCTTTTTCCTTTGAAGTCCAGTTTTCCTTTAATTTAAAACTCAAATCTATTGCCTTATTTTCAGAGTATGGTCTGTTTCTTGGTGGTTTTTTTGTTTTTTTTGTAATATTGTGCTATTGCTTCATGGTAAGTGAACTGAACAGAAACTGAAGGTCTCTTTAGGAGTGCATCTCCATCCCATGCATACCACAACACTTGAGTTTTCTCTCGGCTTTGCCCTGCAGGCAAGAGAAATTTGGGGCGTCAAAACAGGGCATTCTGTCTGTTGTCCTGGATGTCCATCAGATGACAGCTAGGCCATACCTAAGATACTACTTATTATGATCATCCCTTGAGATCTTTGTTAGCAGTCTAGATGACTATACAGTTGATGGAGACAAGCATTTCAGACCCTTCTTACTGCAAGACAGTGATGTGACCCTCTGGTTACAACAGCATTGCATTTTATTTCTTGATTTTGCACACAACTTTCTGGATTTTTCAGCTTGCCTGAAGTATCATCCCACTCATGAAGGAAGGGAGGAAAAAAAATTAATATCTTTCTTCAATTTTCTTCTTATGTAGCTTATTTTTTGTAATAATTTTGCTGCAGCATTGATGTCTGATGTTTCCTTTGGATATGAAGACAGAAAGAAAAAACAACATGAACAAGAAATAAGGAATAAAGCATCACTCATAATGATGAGCTTTCTCTTATACTACAGTAACTGTTTTTTCGCCATAGGGGGATGACATGTGGATCTTGTCATCTTGAACGTTTGATAGGTACCTTATGCTAAAGAAATAAATAAATCCATCAGCTTGGTGTACCCTTCAGATGAGGCACAAGGGAAAATATTGGACATATAAATAGCTGTATAGCAATTCTTTATGTAGCCATTGAGTGTACTTCAACATTTTGGATATAGAAGGAGATTTTCTGCTGCAATTTATAAATGACAAATAATATGAATAATATGAAGGTCACTTCATCATTCAAAGGAAATCCTCCATCTGTTGTGCGGATGGTGTGTATCTCGAATGTTGCCATTGAATGCTCTGTGCTGTAGCGTGCCAAGTGCTTTTCCTGCTCTCATGAAGATGAGTTCTCAGACCCATAAGGACTATTGGGCTAAAAATCATATCCAAATTTCTTGATGATGCAACCACCAGAAGGGTTTGATTTCCTCTTTCCATGACAACTCGTGAAAGGAGAAAGGTTGGATTTGGAATCTTCCCTGCCACACTCCAGTTGATGGTAACTTTCCCCTGTGTGTTTCTGTTGTGGACAGGGTTACATGCAGCTCCCCAGACTGGTCTGTGAGAGGGAGTGATGTGCTACAAGTGCACTGCTTGGGGGCTGAGTTCTCTAATGGGACACACAGCATGATGGACCACAGTTGTAGGTAATTTACACTGATTGCTACCCAGGAATTAAATCTTTGATTTTAAAGATAAACATCGAGGGAATGAAACAAGCAAAGCAGTGCTGCCAAGAGAAGATTTGGTAGCCTGTGGGATTTGCCAATAACTTTCAATAGTGTGCCCAGTAGTGGGGAGGAAACAGACCTTTTAAAATGAGGAAATCCTTTATTTGGCAGGGAGACAGGAAGAAGATCCAACATTCTGCCCTGAAACAGCCAGACTTTTGCAGTACTAGAGTGAGGGAAAGATGTTTATCGTGAGTTGTTTACTGCCAAATGATTGTTTCATGTCCTAAATCCTGAAGAAATAGGCCAGTATGTAGAATCATAAAACTATTTAGGTTGGAAAAATCCATTTAAGATTGAGACTAACCATTATCCCACCACTACCATGTCCACCACTAACCCGTGTCCAGCTACACAACTTTTAAATATCTCCAGGGATGGTGACTGAACCACTTTTGCCAGGCAGCTAGTGTCTAACAGTCCTTTCTGTGAAGAAATATTCCCTAACACCCAATCTAAACCTTGCCTGGTGCAACTTGAAGCCATTTCCTCTTGTGTTATTGCGTCTTACTTGGGACATATAAAGCCCTATGACAAAATATTTACAGTTCTCTGCCCAACTGAGGTGTTTGGGGTGCATGGAGTGTTGTACCTGACGTATTTGTGTATAGATATGTTTGAAGTCTGTGAGATAGCAGGATACAATTTGAGAGGGACAATACCTGAAGACTTCTATCATGTATCAAAATCAGGATGATTGGGAAACATTTCTCTTACTGAGATCTTCACACCTGAGAAACCACTTCTCAAGCCCTTCCCAAATAATCTCCTAAATCTAAATGACTGTGCATTTATGGTGCTGGTATATATTGCATAATATTCTATGAACTGTGATCATCCCATTTGTCTTTAAGAGAATAGTATTTTCTACCTGTTGTGTAAGGGAAGAGAGTAAAAGGAAGTGAGGAGCCTATAACATGTAATACAACTGAGGCTCTCTAAAAATTGCTGATTTTACTCTCTTCTTGGGAGATGTGACTTTCTTTGGATTTTCTTAATGTGAAAAAGCCTGTCCTGGTGCAAGATGTTTGCACAGTGGCTAATTTTGAATGTGCTTTTAAATGGTAGAGAGCTTGTGACCTATTTAAAAAAAAAAAAAAAAGAAATAGTTACCTTTCATTATAAGTATATATAATTATAAGTAGCCCTCCAGCTCCCCTGCTCCTTTTTCAACTACTCATTCATATCCTGCTGCAAGTATGGTTTCCACCATAGGATTTTCTGTGTCTTAAGAGTTTGTAAACCTGGAAGTTGATCACTTGGCAGACCCGAAGAGATGGAGAGCTTTGCAGGGAGAAAACAGGAATGAGCAACTGGAGGGTGAGGGAAGGAAGAGCTTCCCACAATGACCAGTTCTTGGTGGACCTGAAAATTTTGGTTAAAAAAATACGTTATTAGTGACTTTTTCTTTCTACTGTCTTAGTGATTGTGAGGTTGTACCTCTAGTGGGAACAAGGGACATATTCCCTTCATTCCCCCAAAAGTAACTGCTGTTCATAGCAGTACACGAACATTTACTATTATTTCAAATGCTAACCTTGGAAGGCATAAGACTATAATCAGCTCTCATGAGGAATTTTTCAATCAACATGTGTTTTACTGAAAAAAGCTTATCCTAAGGTGGACTTCTTTTGTTTGTAAGAATTTTGGCACATAGAAAAGCTTTACCTTATCCTTTCCTTATGGATGGACATGCCCTAATTCATCTTTAGAATCTGGTTCTTAAGGTGGAAAAAAGAAGTAATGATTTTTCTTAATGATTTTAGGGTGAAATGGAAGACATTATAACAGATTCCATATTTTTCCCATTGAGGGCTCGATTGTTTTGGTGATCTTTGGTAGTAGTTTCTACCATGATTTTAGTTCTTACAAGATGCCAAGTATCAACCTCATTCATGTACTAACTCACTGAAGTGTGGAAAAGTAGCTTAACTTGGAATCTTGCTGTAAGTGTGCAGTTCCTGACAACTTCATGTTGCAGTAGTAAAATAAGAAGACTGAGAAGTTATACATATTCCTAAACCAGGGATTTTTACTTAGCTCTCTATTGTAGTGTACACACTTAAGGAATGTTCTCTCTTTATTAGAATCACTCATGTTTCTGTCAAGAAAGTAATCTCAATTTATACTGGCCTTTGGCTTTAGAATTTATTTCAGACACAAAAAAAAGTTGTGTAGCCAGCAAGAGTATATTTTGCTTTGATCTTTTTTTTCTAATTTGAGTAAAAATTTCAGAGAAATATAAGAATATTATTTTAAAGTTTGTGTTTTGCGTTTTCACGTTTCTGAGATAGGGAGACGGGATAAAAACCATTCCAGAAATGCAGCTACAGTGTAACTATAGACTGTATTCTGGATTCTGACCTTTTCATTTGTTTATTAAAAGGTACCACATCAAATGTTAGTAATACATGCCTTCAGATTGTTGATCAGTAACAGTCTTCCATGTTTATGATCAATGAATGGATAGAGTGCAAATGAATTGAGTTGTGTTGAATTGGTCTTCTAGACATTAATTCAAACTATAAATGCAAACTAACAGTCATTAAAGTTAAGTGAAAAATTTAGTTGCTTGGTTTATAAAAACTCTACTAAGCGTTTGTGGTTCAGATCATTTTGCTAAAGATGCAGATATTATAATATCAGCTGTTTGTTGTGTAAGAAAAAAAATACAAACATATTTATTATGCAGAAACTGTCAGAGAAAAGGAATAGGAAACCAAATAAAATTGTCATTACAGTGCTCACTGAAAAGTAAATATACACATTATCTTTCTAAACATTTTCCTCCACATACCACTGAGTCAAGAGCAGTAAGATTTTAGAAGCTGGGGGGAAATTGATCCATGTGTCAGATTTTTACACATCTGTTGCATCTCCCGTCTTCTGGGATGGGCTATATTTAAGCCGAAAGACAGCATCAGGGATCAGATCTAAGCTCAGAGGACAATGAGATTGTTGGGGATAATGTGAACAAAGGGATTATGTGTCTCAGTACTCGGAAATGCATGTTAGGATATCCAAAGTATGCTGTGCATTCTGGGCTAAGAGCAGAGCATGGATTTCAGCCAGATGCTCAATGTTCAAGGGGACAACATTTGGACCACAGCCTGCCCCCTTGCTCCCCCCCTAGAAAAGTCTGCTCCCAAAAAAGGTACATAACCAGGTCTGTGAAAGCAGCATTGGTTTTCTTAAAGCATTTCTGGCTTTTCTGTTTCTACTTCAGTGCAGTAAGGTGGTTATAATATCCCTTACTCTCCCTCTGGTCTAACAGGAAAAGCTAAAGATAAACAAGGTTTGAGAAATGGCTCAATTGTCTGTAATGAAAAAAATGCTCTCAGTGGACACTTTCATTTTACAGCTATTACCCTTAGGACCCTCCTTATTCTCTCAACTAGCTTTTGCTGATGATTAAAGTCTTGACTGATCATTATTCTCTGAGGTACTTTGGCAGGATTTATGGCTTTGAAGTGGTTGTCACATATGCCACTAAAGTACTTCACTTTTTTTTTTCCCCATCCTGACACCTCCTACAACCAAGAAAGGTTGGCCGGACTGGAGCTTTAATGAAACAGAAATCACAACAGCTCTGTCAGTGAGAAAGAATTTGAGAGCAATTTAGTACAAAGACAAGTCGCCAAAAACAGAATCACAGCGTTTCAGATGATTATTTCTGGGTAAAGTTTAATATTACTGTTTGTAAAAGTCTTCTCTGATTTTTTCATTACTGTTCTAATGGTGAAATCTTGATCAAATCTGTAATGAGACTTCTGAGGTTTTTTTATATTAGAGATGCTGTACCAGGTCACGAGAAAACACTCTTTTAGGGAACTTGCCCAGATAGGGTTAAACTAGAAGAAGGTATGAAGCCAATAAACTGAGTTACAGAGTGTGTAGGACAGAGGCAATTCCTTAGTGGGAGTACTAAGCAGGTCCTCATCAGCCGTGGTCAAAAGCATTACTCCAGCAACGCAGAGCAATGAAGCATAACATTACTGCTGAGTCAATACCCACTGTATGGACTGAAATGAATAAAATGCTAAAAGTAGTGTCAAACTTCTGATCTCTTTTACTAAGTGAGAAAAGTTCAGGCACTATGAAATGACTGATTTGAAAAAGCAGAAGAGAAATTATACTGTAATCTAGTTTCAAGTTCTTCTGTTGAAACACAGGCTGTATCTTTTCAGCAAGTGTCTCCAGGCTGAAGGACTCATACATGAGTCTGCTCAAGTCAGAGGAGTAACTAGCATTTTCTAATCTATTATTATCAGGGTACTGTGTTTATATTTATGTGATAGTTTAGCTAGATCTGAACTCCAAAAAGTGCCTAATGTGACCATTTGAGGGTGGAAAGGGATTACTCTGTTCTTGACCTTACTTTGCTCTTTGCTCTTGTCATAGTCACTCAAGCCAGCAAATGCTAATGTTATTTCTCAGTGTAGTTTTGTGATGTTTTTTCCAGAGGTTGCTCAGTAGCTTCTCAGCTGAGCAGATAGAGCTGGTTTTGGTTTGGTTTTTTTTTTTTCATGAGACTGTGTTGCACGGCGCTGAATGATCCAAGTTAAACTTCCTTCAGAGGCAGTAGGTCTGACCTCCCTCACAGAAGACAGACATCTCCCACAGGTGTGTATGAGCAGCTCAAGTGGTGAAGATGGTGATCGTTGTTGGTTTACCCTCATGGGAGACCAGCAAGCAGTGGTACTAGTTTGCTTTTACTGTGTGCATGGGAAATAGGGCAGCTTGTTTCTAAAACAAGAAAGGATACTTAACATCACAAATCTCAAAAACAAAAGTAAAGAGTATTTTGAGAATTTAGTGATCAAATATTCAGAAAGAGAATGACATGGCTGCAGGTGCTTGTGATCTGAGAGGTGAAACAGCAGACAGGATATTTCCCTACACAGTATCTGTTTCTCGTCTTTTTGTGTCTTGCAAACCACCAGAGTACAGTTTGTACCAGTCACAGTGCCTTAAGTTAGTCTCCAAGATCATCTAGTCATTTGCTTCCCCACTGAGACTGCAACTGTGTGAACTGGAAAAAAATACGGGTTTGTGTCCTGATCTGTACTAGGAAACCTTTTAAAAAATCTTGTTGTTCTGACTGCTTAGGAATGACAGCTTTAGTTCTGGCGGTTTCAGGGAAAGGACAGGAGAGAGAATTACCTGCTCCCTTGTCAAGCAGCCTCATGTACTTAGCACAGCCATTAAGAGATGTAACATCCATATAGCTTCTTCTGTGGTCAGAGTTTCCAACTCAAATGCAGAGGTGAGCTGTTAAATACTCCTGCTGATCTAGGTGACAGGCTTTACCTTTCTCTTGTAGTATATCTGCCTCTCCATTCTTCTTACCTTGTTCCCTGTATCAAGTTGTCTCTTCACACTCCCATATCTTTTTCGTTTTCCCTCCGTCTGTCATTGCCTCCCCACTAAACAAGGCAAGGTTTTACTTGCAGGCCAACGAATATAGTGCAGGGATAAAAGTATCACGGAGTGGCCAGCAAAGAGATAACCAACCACTTGGACTAGATTGATGCCATCTGTCTTCCCTATCAGCACCTATCTATTTGCTGGCCAAGACACATGAGCTATCTGACTGCTTAGCTGTTCACCCAGAAGGCTTTTTTCACTCTCATGGAGAGCTAAGTGTCTCAGCCTCATCTGCTTTTGGATTGTTTTTTGTCTGTAGGCTGCAGCCTGTTGTTCTCAATTTGTTTATTTGGATTACATTTATGGATTGCTTTTCAGAATAAACACTCTCTTGTCATTATTTCCTGAAGAATTTTCATTGCTTTGTTTTCTTCATCGTTGCAAGTCAGACTCTGAGGCAAGGCCCTATAGAATCTCTCTTACTCTTTTTATTCCCCCTGGTTTTATTTAAAAAAAAATCCAAATAAATGAAAAACCCCACAACCAAGAAACTGCAAACAGCAAAACACTCATTAATTCCTTTTGAGGGAGTGGGAAGAAACAGGATAGAAAACTCAAAGTTAGAACTTCTCCTGACCATCCAAAACTATTGGATTCCCAGGCAGTTTGATGAAAACTGACTCAATATTCTGTCCAGTCACAAAGGATCTATCAGTACTTTGCTCTTGTGACATATTCTTCTCTAGAAACAATGCCTGTGGTTAACATTTTTACTATTAAGTTGCAAAGTTTGAGGACAGAAAAACTGCAGCGAATGTGGTGTGTGAATTTCAGTCTCTGTGGTTTGCCTTGTGCTCTTGGAGAGATTAATTTTCTACTATTTTACACATGCTGAGCCCAGAAACATTCAAGATTCTGGTTCTCCCTGTGTCAACAACATAACATGGCTTGTTTTAGTATTAAAAATAATAAATGGGGGGAGGGGGGGATTCAGTGGCTTTCACTTGTTTTTCAGATACCTAAGCAGAAATGTGTTAGCTGAAAGTCATTGTTGTCCTGAGATGATGAATCTTTGTATGTGCATGGAATAGTAAAGTCAGCATGTGTATGTGAGGAGATGTTAATGGCATCGTGTCTCACAGGGTTCACATTCTTCCCCTGTGGTAGGGAGGTTTGGTGAAAGGGAGGTGGTCTTAATGTTGTGCTATAAACATCTTTTCACATCAAAAGCACAGTGTTCTAGCTAACTGCCACAGGTACATTTAATGACAGCAAATAATCCTGAAAAACGTGGCTGTTACTAGGAATTAATGGCTGATTGTAAGTTAATGCCCAAGGCAGGACAAAGCAGAATCATTTGTGTCCTACCTAGCTATTCATTAAATGTGGAGATGACAGTGTTTAGGAAAAGGACAGTTCCTGTTACAGTGATAACCACCATTGTTAAGATAGAAATTCATTCCTGCCCCTTTGTGTTTCTGAAGTCCACCCAACCTGTGCATCTGGTTTGGAAAACAGGTTCTTTGTCAAGGGATAATTACCAACTTTGTATTTTAAAAGAAAAAAAGAGTAGAAAGACCTTCCAGGAGGATTTTAGAGAATACAGATTATCCTGTTGTAGAGAAGTATCATTGTTTAGATGAGTATTGCAGATTGGGAGAAAAAAAATGAGGATGGGCCTAGTTGGTTGAGTGGCCTCTTTCATCTCTGCCTATAGAATTTAATTCAAGTGAGGATTTTTTTTTGACACTGCCCTGCTAAGTTCATCGGTTTTTCTGCATGTAAAGGACACATATGAGAAAATCAAACCCTCTACAGCATTTCAAGCTGAGTACTGGACACTCTATGTTTTCTAGGATAGATTTGATGCAGATGCTGTCTGTCAGTACAAGGATCCAGAGCTTAAGGGGGTCTGGGATGGGGCCTGGAAGAGTTCTGCAGCATTGAAGTCAACATTTTGTAAGTTAAAGTTTGAGATTTGTGGAGAAGCTCCGTGATGGGATGAGGAATAGAACAGCAGTATCAACGAGAGCTGTTGAAATGGTATTGAGGTGAGTCATGCATTAGACAGAAAAGAATCCAGAATAGTTCGTATTTCTGTATTACCCTTCTACTATTAATTTAATAACTCTGAACAGATTTAATAAGATACCAAGGGAAGACAGCTGACAGTGAGACACTAGGGGAGAATATTAAGCAAGGCAGCTCTATAAAGCTTGTCTACCTCTGTAAATGTTAAAGTGTTAGCTGTGTTAATATGTTTCTGAACTGTAACAGAAAAAACAGTTGGTGTAAGCCCTGTGCTGTAAACTGCATTGGTTTGCTTTTAAGACACCTCCTTGGCCCCTTATTGCTGCTCTCTTGACTAACTTTCCTTTGTAGAGAATGTATTTACTAACATTTAATTTCCTTCCATGAAGGAAAAAGAAATACACAGTTTTCAGTGGATCACATTTTTTCCCTTTATTTCTGAGGGTCTTGTAAAGAAATGTTCTTTGTTATATGCTGTGTTAGTGCAGTTTTAATCAACTGTAATTACTCCTTTGTAATCCTTGAGAAACTTTCCGGGCTCCTTAAGTACCTTGAATGTCATTTTTATCATGTCTTCTGGAGATAATGGTAAACCTTTGTCTTTTTCACAAAAATTTACTCTATGCAGCCTTCCTCTGTTAAATTCCTTGAGTAGTATAGATGGATTTCTAGACCATTATCAGATATTATCATATTCTTTTAACAGTTGAATGTTTTAATTTATGTCAGAAAGCTAAACATTTCCTGTTTTTCCTCATATCCAAATATTAAAAATACCTACAAACCCAGAACATCAAGTCAGAGAAAGCAAGAAAGAAATTATCTTCCTGTCGTCATAGCAGTTATCTGCTGAAGCACCTTTCTGCTTACTCTCTAAAGCTTTTTTGACAGCTGAATGTTTTAGATTCCCGACAGCTAATAATGAGAATTAGAAAAGAGAGGACTGGCATTGTGCTCAGAAAGCCCTGCAGAACAGTGGTGAAGTCTGCCACAGGGAATACAGGATCTGCTGCTGAGACACTTAAGGGTAGTGATAAGAAAAGGAAACTGCAGGGGCCCCATTAAGGATTTCGACTCAGTTAATGGGAAAACAGAGAAGACTGAGGTGATTCAGAGATGAAGAGGATGCAGACTGTCTGGTTGGGAATGAATAAAGGAAGTGAGATGTGTAGCAGAGGACAAAGTGATAAATTGATATATCTGTTTGAGGGTATGAGGCATCCCTATTTTGAGGAAAAGGAGAGGGGATGTACATGGGATCTGGGAGGGATAGGATAGATAAGAATAAAAAATAAATAGGCTATAGATGGGGTGGAGGATATCTGCAGAGAATTACAAGGCTTCTAGTTGCCCTACATCGTGAGCAAAAGGCTGGCTAGCAAGGTACTATAGATATTAGGTCTACAAGTGGTATAAGCAAATAGAATAGAATAGAATAGAATAGAATAGAATAGAATAGAATAGAATAGAATAGAATAGAATAGAATAGAATAGAATAGAGAAAGGCAATGATTGATTGGACAGCATCAGAGCCCTTTAATTTCTTTTGCCTAGGCTGATTTTGCTTGTCCTGTGCAAGTTTGGAAGGATTGGTTCTGGGTCTTCCAACAGTGTCCCAGGCTGCCCAGGGAGGTGGAGGAGTCCCCATCCCTGGAGCTATTACAAAGTCATGGAGCTGAGATGCTGAGGGCCATGGATTAGTTGTGGGCTTGGCACTGTGAGGGGAGGGACTGGACATGATAAGCTTGAAAGTCCTTTCTAACTGAAACAGCTCTATGATTCTGTGACATGGAAAATGCCCAGACAGATGTGTCCAGAGATCTTAAGTGCTGGTGTAGCAGGACAGTGTGTCATGTGACCACTGAGTGTTCAATGAACATGGCTTTTGGCTATTTTGAATGTTTGAGTTCTATGAAAATGCTTGTCAAGTGTGTAATTTTTGAGCATCTCTCAAATAGTAATGGGTTTCTTTTAAGCCAATTGTACGTTTTGCCAATATTTTGCTGTGCAAAGGTAGCATTTATCCTACCATTGTGTATCTTTATTGTCCTATTTGTTACACAAAAAGGTCATTAGTGATGTCCAGACTTTGAAAAATTCAAGGAAACATCTGTAGAGATAGGTCAGAACAGTCATTTCCACTCTAAAGGTCTCAACGGGAAGAATAGCTAAGGAGTGGGTTAAAATTCACAGGTGTTTGTGAATTAGAATTTGGTGAAATAGTTTTGTAAATTGCATAGATCTGTAGTCATATTAATGTAATTCTTTGTATATTTTTACTACCATAACAGTTTTATGGGGCTAGTGGTAGGGTAACATTTCAGCCCTTTTGCCAACATTTTTCATCCAAAAGAGCAGGGAGGTGTAAACTGAGTGCAGAAGTAGCTCAATATTGATGCTTTGCATATTTTATGTCTTCCAAAATGGGAATATAATTCAACTCCTCGTGGTACATTCTTTGGGTTTGGAAGCCTACTTTAAAAAGAGTAAATTGGGAAGATATTTTGTATGACATTTTTATTCGTACGTTACGTGATGTCAGTGACATGTGTGGTACTGACTGTTATCCTGCTTTGTCAAGATCAGCAATTTGGATAGCGTGTCTCTATTGATATTTTAATGACCTTTCTTTTAGACATCTCTGAGTTTGGCTGGTGAGACTGAACATCCAAAGTTCTAGCCGTACCCAATGAGAATTGCATTTGCAGCACCTTTTCAAAACTTGACTCTTAACTGGACATGCAGTTATCTTACCATCTCATATCCAGAATCAAATTGTTTGCTTCCTTATCTTTTGTAAATTCACAGTAACTCATTTGGAGATGGTTTCACTCTTTCTTCTTAGTCTGTAAATGGCACTGAAGTCTTTCCTGGGAATCTGTGCATGGAGTGATTGAAAAAAACCCAAGTCAATGGAGGTTTTAATCTAAACGTGAGAAAGGAATGTATATGCAGTGAATGTAGATTGCAGCATAATAGATGAGAGGCCATGATTTTGCAGAGAGATTTAAAGTGTTACTAGCAAAAACTTCCTAATCTTTAAGAGAGGCAAATTATATGTAGAGATTTTGGAGCCTGCAAGGATGTCGATTTCATCTGAGCTACCTCTAAAATCCTGTGGGCAATGAGATAGCCAGCAATGATTTCCAGTTAGCTTATTCTCCAGCATTCCTAATCTGCTTACTTTATGGTGGGCTTTGATGCAATAATGTACTTTCCCTCTGTACTGCAGGCTGCTCAGTTTGAGTTCGTACAATTTATACCGTGGCATGAGAAAACAGAAGACAGTTGCCTCAGTTGTCCCATCACAGTCGTTTTGCCTCTCTGTGTAAAAAAGAGAGGTTAGATAGGTCTGCTGAGAAGGTTTCACAGTAAGATATTGGTAAGTTTTATATTGCTCAGTGAAGCAGCAGCATGAGGAGAAAAAAAAGGAAAAAAATAATAGTATACACTTTTTCCTGCCCTTTCAGAATAACCTTAGCAAACCTAAACCTAGATACTCTTTCAGTAAGGCCTGGAGCACTAGAACAGTGGAGTGCTTTGCCCTTTGACAGGACATTAACCCATCCTGATAGTGAAAGGCAGCCAGAGGCAGAGGTTTGATGTGAGAACCGGTTTTACGAGAGTTAAAACTCTTTTAAGAAAGTTAAAGTCCTTTGTTAAAGAAAAGGGAAGCAGCTATGTGCTGTCTTTGTACTAATTTTGTGTCAGGAACTTATTAAATGACAGTAGCTATTCCTTCACCCATATATATCCTGTAGGAGTAGATATATGCAGAAAGATAAATGTGGTTGAACAAATAAATCTTAAAGGGCTATTTCTGGCTAATTTGCATTAATTATTAAATTTCTTATGAGTTAGCTAGTATTGAATGTATGTACAGCAATTTAGTTGTGTGTACAATTCTTGCCAGCTTACAATTGTATTACATCTAACTCCTGCCCACACACTTCCTGCACAAACTTACCTGCTTCTGGATTAGTGTGCATTAATAGTTTTGGTGCAGTGCCCTTGAATATGACATTGAACATATATGCTCTCAAATGTTCACATCTGTTAGTCTTTGCAGTCTTTACACTGCTTTTCTCTGCCATCTCCCCCAAGGAGCCTCTGGAATTCTCTTGTATTAAATATCATTTCAACAATGGCCAACACACCTTTCCGCGTGTTATACCATTACGCTTCTTTCTGATCTTATTGCACAAGAACAAGTGTTATATAGCGTTTATGTTAGCTAATTGGTACCGCTGTCACTGCGTCACAGCATGCTGGAAAGCAGTTTCTTTACAGAATGAACCTTAGAGATGGCCACTGTAGCAAAATTTATGGTTTTATATCCAAGGGAGTTTTCTAAATCCAGGATAAAGAAATTTAGCTATTGCTTAGTTACAGCTCACAGTGATCTAAAATAAATTTTCGGTTAAAAAAAAAACCCCTCAACCTAAGCCGTTTTGGTTTTGTCAAAGCCCTGTCTTGAGTGAAATCACCTTGTGAAAACATGTGTTGACTGATGGCTACGTGCATTTGATATGGAGCTTCATCGAGCTTTGTGTGAATTTCAGCGAGGGGGAAGGTGTTGAAAGTACATGAGAAAGTACATGAGAAAGTACATAGTCTTTCCTTAGTTAGAAGTGTTCCAAGTTGATGTCAGTTGCGGAGCAGATTTACATGTCAGCTTGCTCTTTTAATTGGTGGTTGATCATCTTTTAGATCCAAAACCAGGTTTGAGTGACTGCTTATATTTACCATACGGGAAGAAATTAGTGCCATACATATAAAACAAAATCTGAGGACCTCTTCCCTGCCCCTGAATCATGGAGCACATACAAGGCAGCCTTCTGTCAGGAAGTCCGAGTACACGTTATAAATAAATATTGCCCTGAACAGTCATAAATAACACTCTTAGCTTTTAATGCATAATTAACAGTGAGTAGTCGCTGCTAACACAGTTGAATAATTATGCCACGTTTTAAGACTATTTCTGTCTGCTTCAGCCACACAGTCAAGCAGTTAAAATATGGCCAATTCTTTGGAGTTTGGCACAGTAATTTTTAGCTACAAATTCCCAGTGAGCTCTTTAAAAATCTAATTAGTAACAACCATTAGTTTAGGCTTATTCCTCCACGTTAGACACTAAATAAGCAGCATGTTTTTGTAGGGTAAAGTCCTACAGTGTACTCAGAATACTAGTTGCAGCGGTTCACTGCTGCACCTGGAGTGCTATGTTGAATTCTGGGCCCCTCACTACAAGACAAGACATTGAGGTGCTGGAGCATGCTGGAACATGTCCCCACCGGAGCTGGGGAAGGGTCTGTGTTTGTATCTAATATGGATTTCACACTGAATTTACAAGTTGTGCATGCATTGCACAGCATAAGGCCATGGGAACCAGTGCAAGTATAGAAAACATGACATATTTCAAATGCTATTTTAAGTGTTTGGGTTTGTTTTTTTTTTTCTGGTGAGGTCAAAATGAACACAGAAAAGATCTTTCAATACTGAATAAAAGTAGAATACTTTCAAGGCTACTGAAGACTTCTTCCCACCTGCCTTTTTTAGGTGTAGTGTTACTAGAAACAGTTGTCTTCCATCTTGTAGCATTTTATCTTTCAGTGACACAAAGTTTTTTATTTCTGAGGTTTTAGATTTATATCAAATAGTAATTGTCTGTTTTGATTATATCTGGTTCTTAATTGAAGTGTTGATAGCCAAAAGAACTAGATCTTATTCTGATTTGTCTTTATGTAGGATTTTGTGTTATATTGAGTTACCCTTCCTTTACATGTTTATTTCTTTGAGCTTTTCTTCCACTTATATCACTGTCTAATGTCTGTATGTTTCTGAAGTCGTCAACTTAGAGTAGGTATTCATCTTTGTTATGTGCAACAAACGTCATTTGATCTTTAAAAATGATAACTATAAATAATATTTCTTAATGTAGTATTTCCAGAGGTTTTGTTTGTTATACTACTGTGTCATCGAAATTTATATCTTTGTAGAAGTAGTGTAATAACTTTGGGGAATACTGGGGCACTGTAATGAGGAGTTGCTCAACACGTACAAAGTTTTTGTGATATTTATTTAAGAATATTATTATTTTTTAAGCATATATTATTCTTAGTTTTACAGTAGATCCTTGACTATTAGCTTTCTCATACTCCTTGAGAAGTTTTGAATTGTCTTCCTTATATGCTCAAAAGTTGAGCCAGCAGATTGAGCTGCCATTTTCCTCACAAGGTAAAACTTCAACAGTAAACACCTAGCCTTACAATCAGTTCACAAATGAGCCCACAACTTAATTATTTCTCCAAATACAGTTCTTCATAGCTTATTCCAAGGATTTATCTTCATTTCTCTCTCTTTTCTCTTATTTTTCTTCTACACATAAGTAGGATAACTTAGGTATTTGTGATCATCTGTCTTGTCACTTATACAATGCAAATTTTCTAGATGTTGATTATGCCTTATATCAAGTTTAATTGTATTTTCCCCCAGTCTTTAATGCTGTTTGGTCTGCAACCACATTATTTTGTATTTTAGGAAGAAGAAATTGGGAGTCTTAGCAGTACCAGCCTCAATTCTGAACACAAGAACACATCTCCCTCCCCATCTTTTTTTTTTTTCCCTAGTTGAGGGATACTGTCTGAAGACAAATAAACAAAATCTCAATGTTTCTAAACATAAATGGCAGCAGTATTCTGAGAGCAGCAGCTATCTAGCACTGACAGGCACTATTAGTGTCTGCAGTTTTACAGCATTATGGTCCCTGCCCCCATCCCATACAGAATTCAAACTTCTCTTTAGAAGATCTTTTGTGGCAGAATTATTAAGTCAAGCTGAGGATCAGTTTTAAAAGTACTGGTTTTACTTACCTGATGCATTACTTCTAGCGTAACCATTTTGTTTTCAGCATGAAAGAGATGTTTGAACACTTTTCCTATTCTTCAATGAATGTGACGACTCGTCTATTTCTCACCCCATCCTCTTGTAACTGGAGGGAAGGGCAATCTGTTTGGCTGAGTTATTACCTAGTCTGCTGGCTCTCACACTCTCTAGCTAGGAGTTCTTGATTTTTTTCCCTTGTCTATCTTAATTCCATCACTTAATCTCTTTACAGTACGCTTTGTCCTTTCCCTTGCTTTGTTTATCCAGACAGGCAATGGGAGTCACTCCACCAGGGACACTGCAGATGTAGTATGTCTCAAGTTCATTGCAGAAGGCTGAGGCAGTGGCCTTGAAAGACATCTACTTCATTTCTGTTCCCTGCTATGGATTCAAGCAATTTTCACTGCTGTAAAGCTCTGTTTGCTAATGCAATCCAATAACTGATATTTCTGGCCTGAATTCATCCTTGCTGGAAATAGCTTCTTTGCTTTCAGTAGAGCTATTTTAGGGATGAATTTAGTCATCTAGCTTGTTAAATTGTGCTCCTTTCTGTTCTTTGATTTCCTACTTTCTCACAATGTGAAATCTATAGTCTCCTCCCTTGGGTTAACATTTCATTTTCAATGTGAAATGCAAGTCCTGACTCCAAGGCAGTGATAAACTGTTGGAAAAGATTCTATTGTATTAAAGATTAATATTAAGTATTTATTCTACCACTAAGTAGAAGGAGCTCAATAGCAAAGGTCTACTGAAGTGCCAGGATAGTAATATGTAAGATAGCATTTATTCATGGCCGTTCTTTGAAAGTCAAGAGACAAGAAAAGATCCAGAGCGGAAGGAGGGGAGAAGGTGCGTGCAAATTATGGAGCTGACATCCAACAGACCTGAGAGGATAACATGGAACTGGCTTACTATGAGGTTTTTTTGTCCATGTAAATTCCTGAACTTTCCTGTCTGCAAAGCTATTTTGCCAGTTTTACTAATTATTTAGATTAGCTTCCTTATTGCTAATGCCTGTTCTTTTGCTGCTATGGAAATGTGCTCTTAAAAAGAAATGAGTATAATTAAAAATCTGCACTTTTATTAGTCCTTTGAAGGCTAACAGGTTATTCAGTGCACGTGGGAACACTGTTTCTGCATTTGCCTCGAAGGAGTTTCAATTTGAGAAGATCAGGTTTTCTATTCTATGCCCCAAATTCCAATAGATTGTCATATCTTAACTAAATACTGTGTTTTACTCATCATTTTTTGCCTCAGACCTAGAAATATTTTATTCTAGTTTGTGAAAATAACTACATCATGCAGAGCATTTGTAAAGCTATTTTTTTTTTCTTATTCTCCTCCTTTTATTTGTCTCTTGTTTAGCATCATGCTTTTGGTATCTCCATCACACTACGAGAAAGCTTCCTTTGAAGTGCTAAGCACTTTGAAAGCAGGTTAGGAGAGAAGGTCAGAAATTTCATCAGGTATCTGTTGTGATCTACCTGTTTAGAAACTGAGGAGTACTGATGAAACAATTGAGGCTTTTTCAGAAGGAGGTTTTTGATCCAATGTGCATTTGATGGTTTTTCAGAGGTCAAAAAAACCCATCAGACAACACTAACATCAGATTTAGAGCAACAACACTTTTCTTCAGCTGTACTTTGTGTGAAGAGAGGCATGGAAAAGGCACTTTGCACAAAATAAAGTTCAACATGGACCATGACAGGCCTGGGGTCCATCTGTCACCTCTGCACACCTTTCAGGTTAAGTGGCTGAAAAACACTGAAACTTTCTGCATGCTGTGAAAAAGCTGGTTTTGCTTCCTGATCTGTTTCCCTTTGGTAATGTAAGACATGTTCATTTCAGGTGATTTCAGACTCAACAACTCTGGTCACTTGGAATAATAATGCATGACAGATTGAACTAGTTAAACTATTAATTACCAATGCCATTAATTACTGGATGCAGCGTCTTCTTTTCCTTACCGTTTAATACATCCTTATCTCTGTGATTGTCACAGTCATTTATAAATATCTCCTATTTTTAGCAAACAATTTTCAACTAATGACATGAAATGAACCATTGAAAATGAGCAATGTATTTGCTTCAGTTATTTGTTATTCACTGCTTGGGGTATGGCTGGTCTGTACATCATTTTTTATTTTTGTTTGAATAAATGACTGACAACTTTTTAATCTCACAAATGATGAAGAATTGTGGTGATGTAGAATTAGCTCTTGTTCTGACTTCCAACTGTTAGATTTTTCACTTATTTAAATTCTTATCATCTGCAATTCTTTATGTGTTGCAGTTTAAATGTAAATGCAAAAAAGAAAAAGGAGGTGCAAATTAAAGTAGATAAGTAAAAAAGTGGTAGGGAAAAGGACTTCTCAGGAGGAGAGGAGGAAGTCAATGGAATTATGAATGGGAGAAGCATGTAAATCCCTCCACTGAAGGGATCCTACAGTGACAAGATACAAGAACTCATATTTCGGACTGTGGGGACTGACTTGAATAGCTGAGTCTGTATTTTACATGTAATGAATTTACACAAATCCCTGTAGTGCTACTGAGTACTACCAGGAATACACATAGAAGATGCTCTATTTGACCTCCTTTACTTCTACCTTCCCTGCCTTACCTTTTCTTCTCCCTGCTGCTCTCATTTCATATACATCTGTTAAGAGAATGAAAGTTAGGTTTACTTATCAGTTCATTGTTTCCTAAATCTGGTGATTGACGTTACATGACATATAAGTTTTGGTAGAATAACTAATGGATTTAGAAATGAGAAAAGATTCCCCCCTCTTCCCCTCCACCTTGCCCCTTTCTTCTCCTGGTATTGAGGTGTTTAATAGAGTACTGCTTCCATGGGCCTCTTGGAAACTGTAAGGCATACTTATTGGTGACATGGCAGTTTTCAGAGACATTATGGTAAAGGCATAATGAATATGCCTTTATTCCTCCTCTGTTGTGGTGGAAAGTCAGGAAATTGGTATCAGGATAGCACCATTAGATACCTTTTGAGAAAAAAGAGTAATTGTACAAATAAAAAAAGGGAGTCACAGCACATGACATTGAGAGGCAAACTAGGGAAATGAGATCTCAGTAAAATTACCATTATGTAAGTAGTAAGTCTTCTTGTTTAACAGACAGCCTGGAAAAGCACTGAGGTGGTCTCCTGCGGTAACCATGTTAACGGACACTACTGAAAGGTGGCTCTGCTCTCCATCTTCTATCTATAAACCTAAGATTTTGATGGACAGCAATGTTGAAGGTGAATGTCTGAGTGAGATTCCACTTGAATTTTGCAGCAGTGTTGCACTTTTGTCTCCTCTCAGACTTGCATCCTGGCAATCTAAACTTATGTAAAACAGGTTTTGCTAAAGTGTTAAACGTATTTGGACAAAGCTAATAAGTTATTAGACCATTTTGAAGGTGTAAAAGGTGATTAGAGAAGATTTTCAGATATAAACTGAAGCTGGCAAATGTCATCAAGTGGCAGAAGTCCATTGTTAAAATTAAAACAGGCTTAATTTCCATACCTGTGGTAAAAAGATGAGTTTATGCACAGAGCCCACTATGGAGAGTTGTACAAACTGATGGCTTGTGGAGAGGAAATCATATGCAGAGATGTAACATTATCTCTGTTACTTCTATTGAGATGTTCTGTGTGGAATCTGGGATTAGTGGAGAAGCAAGCTTCCACCTTTCTACCAAAATGCAGAGTGAGAGAGTTTCTTCTCTCTTGTCAGAGCCAAGTGCTAAATCACAGAAGTACCTATGTTTCCCTCAATTATGTTTTCAGATGGATGTTTGAGTGCTGCCCAGTCCTGGAAAATAAACTACCGGATCAAACCTAAAACTTGGTCCTAATCCTTTCATTTATTGACTAGATATACTTTGTTTTCCTCCCTTCTGCCTTCCTTGGAGCCGCTGTGCTGTGCCTTCCAGTGTGCTCTGTCAGGAGGAGTGGGAAACAGGTGCAGGAGCTCATTGCAATGCAAAGGTTGAAACCCCATGATGTGCACTTCATCCATAATTGTGTCACGGCTCACAGAAAATTACCAATCCATGCCAATTAGCACAAGATTGATTTTTTTTTTTTTTTGGTCCTCTCTTTTCTCTCTTTTCAAGCTTGGGAAGTTCTAAAAGAGGCAGCAGCAAAATTTGCTATTTTTTTATGTGCAGATTCACATTAAATTATGAAAAATAGGTTAGCATGCAATTTCTGGTACAATTGTATTCTCCATTAGCAGACTGGAAGCTTCATTTACACACTGAAAAACACAACAACAAATTAGGTGGGTGACTGCACAGAAATATTAGAGTGAAAAGATGGAAGAGTACATCTGGGAGGTGCAATGAGGAAATACACATTATGAAATAAATGTCTCCATTTTAATATTTCCACCTACTCTCCTTATGGTGGTACCATGTGGTTCTTTTTTCTCATTTTTGTCTGCCTTCATATTTCAAACTTTTGAGAAAAGAAATATTTAAGAGGATAAAAATAGGAAGAAAAACAGTTTGTCAGGCTGTCCTCCACAAGCTGTAGTTCCAGAAGAGGCTTTAGGTAGAAGGTTAAATTTCAGATCTTTCTGCCCTTGAGCTGCGCATGTTTTGTATGTCCTCGTAAGCACAGGTAGTCTTTTGTATTCCTTCTTTGTCCACTCAATCAGAAATGGCAAACAAGTAGTAAAAACACGTGGGAATGGGCTACAAGCTGTAAACAAAGAGTAACTTTTGCCAGAACATTATTTTATGGAAAAGAAAGAAATTCTGATATTTTTGACAACAGCTGTAGTGAAGACAGGTCTTAACCTATTGCCTTCCGTTCATGCACACTCGATTTCAAGTACTCCGTCTACATCTTTCAATGTTTCTATAAGAGAGTTTCCAAACACTTTCTAGGATTTCCTTGTGTTTCTGCATACTTCCAAAAGTTAGTGGGAGATGGTTTTGGCAACCTTTTGCTTCCTTCATGTACTGACTGCTAGTAAAAGACCATCACTATGAGAACACTTCAAACTCTGCCATCTGTCTTTTTATACTATTAACCGAAATATTTTGGCTGTAAAACTACAGTTTGGCTCACAGAGTCCAATATAAAAATATCAGCAAAAGGAACAGAGCAATATTGAAGAGAATGTTAGAAGGGAAAGGAAAAGAAAATGCTGGGGAAAGGGGGAAGAGAAAAACAGAGGAATATGATGAAGAAAAAAAAGGCCCCTGAAGAAAAGAGAGTCACAAATTATGTATTCCTGGAATGAAGCAACTTTGAAGGAGAATAGTGACCTAGAGTATCTGAAGCCCCAGCAGAGGTACTTGTGTTTTATTTGCTGGAGTTATTTTTCTCTAGTAAAAATAATACAGGAAAGGCCACTTACTGATATCATGCTGTCATGCTTCCTTCTTTTCTGCATTTCACCTCCAACTAGATTTTTCTCTTTTTCTGTCTCTGGGAGTGAATGGCTTCTGACTTCTCTGCAGTGACTCCTCTCCTACTTCTTTGTAAAAAATTCCTGAACAAACCTTGTTTTGTATTGATGATACCTCAGTAGAACTTCTGGGATGGTGAAAAGGAGGAGAGAGGAGAGAGGAGAGGAGAGGAGAGGAGAGGAGAGGAGAGGCGAGGCCAAATGTAGCACTAATTCAAATAACAACTGTAGACTACAAACCTGAGCATCAGCCCTCTGGAATTTGGCCATATAGACCATATGGTTTGGAGTATGGATAGTGATCTATATCTAAAGACTAAATATCAACTATATCAGAAATGCATTCTTTACTGTAAGATAAAGTAAGTAAAAAATATTGGCAGCAGACTGCAGAAAAATCAGTTTGAGCCTATCTCTATGAGAAAACAGTTAATCGGTTTTAACATTTTGAAAGGGGAAAACTCCTAATCTGTTCCTCTTTGAAATGACCTGCTTTTTTATACTCTGAAATTTGAATGCTGGTCATTTCCTTCAGGGACTTTTTTCCATGTGCTTTATTGACTAATGGAATTAGTATTTGGAAGTCACACTCTGTCAAAGTTGGTGAAGCTACCAGCTTTTCTTATATGTGTTAATAATGTAATATTTTCTATTTAATTTTTTGCATTAGGGTAATGCTACTTTCACGTTGTCAACTAAGAAGTGATCTAACTTACTAGGCGGTACCACAGCACAATTTAGGTGGCATTACAGGGATTTGAGGTACAGAAAAGAAGTGACATTCTGCTAAGAAAAATACCTGGAATAGCCAGAACCTGCTGGGAAATTAGCATACAAAATGTAAATGATGCTGGAGACATGAAGTTGGATTAGCAGACTTAAGGGGATTTATAATGAAATAAATGAGACGAAAGCTAACACCTTAGAGACTTTTTTTTCTCCTAAAAATGAGTGGAGACACGTTTTCTTTTTGCTGATACTACTCATTTAAACATTTCAATACTACATAAAATATTTTTAATAGCATTGCAAAGTAGCCTTTTTTTCAGAAGACATATCCAAATAAAATGAATGGCACCGTTCTAGTAATGTTTCTTTGAAATGTTAATTTGATCTATATCATAATTTAAAGTGTTAATGTTCATAATGTCTTGGCCAAAATCCAGTCGTGGCAATTACAGTTAGTGGATCAAATTTCACCTGGCAGTTTCCAATGGAGAGAAGGGGTTTATTTCTTTCCTGCAGCATTGCAAGGTCCTCTTAACAGCTGTCACATACAACCCTTGAGATCTATTAATCAGAAAAAGTCTTAGTAGCATACTGAAGTGGAAAGTGTAAATCAAGGATTCAAATTTTAACTTTCAGATCATGTTGTAGGTGAATGCTGTTAATAGAAAAAAAATAAAGACTGTTCAGTGATATCTTACTCAGGTTTTCAGTCTGTATAACAAAGACATTTTTTTGGTTTTTATTAATATGCTCTAGGCTGTTGAGTTAGACACTGATTTTACAAGCCAGTGTATTGTCCCCCTGTGCTGGGCCCTGGTGAGGCTGCAGCTCGAGTGCTGTGTTCAGTGTTGGGCCCCTCACTGCCAGAGGGACACTGAGGGGCTGGAGCGTGTCCAGAGCTGGGCTGTGGAGCTGGGGAAGGGGCTGGAGCACAAGTGTGGTGGGGAGCAGCTGAATGAGCCTGGAGGAGACTGAGGAGAGACATGACCACTGTCTTCAACTACCTGACAGGAGGCTGTAGCAAGATGGGGATTGGTCTCCCAAGTGACAAGCGACAGGACAAAATGAAATGGCCTCAAGTTCCATATTAGGAAAATTTCTTCCCTGAAAGGATTACCAAGCCCTGGTACAGGCTGCCTAGGGCTGTGGTGGAGACCCATCTCTGAAGTGATTCCAGAGCCATGCAGATGTGAGGCTGAGGGACATGGGTTAATGGTGGCTGTGGCAGTGTGGAGAGAACAGTTGATCTTGATCTTAAAGGTCTTTTCCATCTTAAATAACTCTGTGATTCTATACAGCTTACTTCAGTGACATTACTTACGAAATCATTTTCTGGCCCTAGCTCCCTATAGCCATACAGCCCAATGCAGTTTCAGTAGGTATGTTGATAGGATAAAGGTTCAACTTCTGAGATCAGTTCTGAGCTAAGTTCTATGGATCAAAGGTTTTTGTTTTGTGTTCTGCTCTTTGGCTTCTCTGAATGGTAATATTGCTACCTTTTTTTGTCTTTTGGTTTTTTTAGACACATAGATAAACTGAGATGTAAGACATAATTTATTCTGACTGATTCCATATGTGTATGATATTATCAGTAAAAAAGGAAATTAATATTGTTTCACAGGAGAATCCGTGCAATTCTTTCCAGGAATGCAAAAGATCTCCATCTTTAACTTCAGCAATACAGATGCCAATCACACAAATCAAGACCTCCTGCAGAATGTAGGATAGCTATTGAATAGATGAAAAGAACTTGTGTTTTTTAAGAAACAATTTAGTTCAGATTTAGCGAATCATGATAATTTCTGAGATACCAGACGGCTGAGGTTATATTACTGATTTGTTTTTCTTTAATGTTAATGCATTTTGAGTATCAGTGAGATTGTTTAAGGACAAATGACTTTGTAGCAGCATCCATGACAGAGTCAGTACAAGGATTTTGGCTCCTATGTTGCATAAATGCAACTTGACAGCATTTTTAAAAACACATTGGTAGTAAATATTTATAGCTGTGATGGAAAACACAACTTGGTAAACACACAAGATGTCAATAAGTAGCTTTGGAGGAACAGATTGAATCCTAATTGACTCCTCTCTCACCACTGACTGTACAGTGTTTGGGAATTCCAAGGTTTCTCCAAAGCCTTCCCAGATGGGACGGTAAGGAGTGATTTTCTTGCACAGCTTGATGGACTCTAACCTGGAGACAGTTTAATTAAAAGTAATGGTTATTGTTCTTTTGAGCATTAAAAGACTTTTTGTCAATTTTGGTTAGCACTTTTGTTTCCTTTTATGAACTACTTTTATCACTACTGTGGTCTACTTCATCCTCCAGAAGAGAACTTAATTGTCGTATAGTGATGGAGGCAGTACACTTAGCTCTCATAACTTTTTTTGTGACTCACAGTATTGGAGGGGTTTCTTCAGATGCCAAGTTCCATATTTCTACACTTGTATGAGAATCTCAACAGGAAGTTGAAATAAAAACAAGTTTCTAATTCTCTTGGTTAGAGACTTGAACTTGATAGCTGAAAGCAAGTAAACCCAAGCTGTAGGCATTTGAGAAAAAAAAAAATCATGATTATTACAACAACTTCATGATTTTTTTAGAACTTGACTGATGAATTCTGAACTTCTCAAGTTGACAATGGTGTGTGTGCTTTTTTTGCTATTCTTGTGTGAGTGATGAATTCTGCCTGTAGCCAATATCTGACAAGGTACTGTTTATATAAACTTTTGGTCTAACCCAGCACTTGCCAGATGTACTTAAAGTATCTTTTTCTCTTTAATAAATAAACAAACAACCCTGAGCATAATACAGTCTCTCTCTTTGCACCTATCTACTCCAGCTGCATTATGACCTTCTTAATGCTTTCAATGCAGTAATTGTACAAGAGCTTATTATTTCATAACCTTCCCAGTAAAGAGTTTTGGATTGTGTTTCAATTAGCATTTTAATTGCTCATGAAAGTAATTGGAAACTGTGTTGGAAAAAAATGGTGCATTTACTAATCCCTTTGGTACCAGTCAACACTAAGCTTTTGCCAAGGTCAAACATATGCTTGTGGTAGCAGGAACTTTCTTTGCTGACATGATGCCAAAGACTCGATGGGTAGAGGTATTTTTACCATGCCTTGCAGTCTGCCTCTGCCCATGGTGAGGAAACAGAGAGGTATTATTCCTTTACAGAGGAGGAGAAGGAGATGTATTACACATCGGTTATCAAAGTCAGACTTCATTTGTTGTAAGCATACAAGATGAGTCTTAAGTGGTTAATGCTGGTGAGGAAGCTTTAATTTATGTAGATGCTCTTGGACAGCATGTGCACTCATCCCACTGCTAACATATGATCACTGGAATCTAAGCTAAGGCTTAGTTCCTGGAACTGTCTAGAGAAGACATTGAACAGGCAAGGATTCAAGTAGGCAGGGTCATATTAAGCTGGAAGCTGTACTAAAAGGCTGTGAAATAATTGTTTAGGTATTATTTAAACAAGCTGTCTGAGCCCTAGCTAATTAATTTTTACAGGAAGTAATGGAACGACCTTACTAATCAGTTTGTCTTACCTTATTTTGACTGTACTTTGGGAAGTCCTGCTCACCGTCTTCTCTCCTCAAGTTTCTGTTTTACCTTGCAATGAATTAACCCTTCTTCAGCTGGGAGGATTCCAGCAGTCCCTCAACAGGGAGCTCAGTAAGAATATCGAAATGTTAGGTTTCTCTGTTTTCATTTGAAATTTATAGTCTTCAAATAATTCATGTGCTATCTTGGGACTTATTTCCCCACCTCACTTGTGCTTATTTTCTATGGTCTAAAAACTAGTGCTTGAAAAGTAGAAATGCAAGATTAACTAATCTTCTTCTGTGACTGTCTCTCTCTCCACTTAGTCTCTCCAGATTTCTTAGTAGTAGTAAGTGCTTTACAGTGCTCTATTGAAGCTGGTGGAAAAGTTCCCTTTTGTTCATCCCTTGTAAGGAGGATTTAGGCATCATTATAAGCTTCATTTTATGTCTTCATGCAGTACAAGGCAATGTAATTCACAAAGTCTTCTCAATAGTTTTGGAGGATTTTTTTGCTATTTTTTTTACTGAAAATGTTTGCTTTTGAAATGTATCAACACCCATAAAATTTCTCTGTGGATTAAAATGGAATGAATGCTTTTTTATTTCAGAAACAGATTTTTGTTCAAATTTCTGTAGTGTTCTAGGTAATTTTTTTATAGTACCATTTTGTTTGGACAATGTTTGGTGTTGGTTTCATAGCAAAGTGGCATAATAATAATAGAAATTACCTGAGGAAAAAAAATCCTGGCCATGACAAACTCGTGTTGCTTTCCCCTAGTCCAGCCTCTCTGTGTGACCTGAAGATGAACTATTTGCTCTTTAACCTGTGGAGTTTTTAATGCATGAAAAATTGCTTAGATAAATAATGTAGTCAAAAGTATTGTCCTTTCAATGGCAATTTATCCTGATTTTCAGAGTTACTAACCAGTCACAATGCTTGCTAAAGTTAGTGGATGTTGTTTTATGCCCGTATATCTCATGTTAAGAATCTGTTCTTACTTCCATTTCAAGAGACAAGACTAAATCTTTTCAGACAACCAGTTTCTTAAGTGGAAGTGTGCTGCAGATTGAGCAAAAAATAAATAAATCATTGTGCTGACTTTGAACCTTCAAAGCTCTTCTGGGTGTAATAATGGTGGCATAACATCTGAAGGCTTACTAAAAGCATATTTTTCTTTGTGCTCATTGGTGAATTAGGATTAATTGCTAGCTGAGCTTGCAGTTGATGGGTAATTGGCTCATAGTCACTGTACAGGCTTAAGAGGATAAACTGCACCGATTATTGCTTTGGAAGTTAAAAACGCAAGTCTCTGCTATGTTTTAGATGAAAATAAAACAGCTAGAGTTTGACCCATTGAAGCACTTCATACTTTCCATTGCTAGCAGGAGATCCTCCATGAGGCAGATCAGATGTAATTATCGAGATGACATAAAGAAAACATCTTTGTTTGCCCTGTTGTAATGAGGACAGCTCAGCAGGATTGGTCCTGAGCGTGCTGGCTTCTGACTGGTGTACAGGCTTGTAGGCTGCAGAGTTAGCAGGGGTCTTAGTCGCTTAATTACATGAAGTTGGTTTGGGTTTTGCAACCACAAGTAACTTTCTTTTATAAAGAGGCAAGAGATAGTGATATTTAATGCACACTTTGTATCCTGAAGGTGCTTTACAATTATTAAGCAATTAGCGTGGATACCACTTGGGTGTACTTCTATCACTTCATATGTATGTTGTAGTGATGGATGTAACCTAAACTCAAAGATGTCCATTTGCAGATGGAGAAACAAGCAGAAATGTGCTCTTTTGACATGCCTGAAATCAGATTCAGAGAGTTAATAATAATATCTATCTCGAGAGTCTTGGCTTCCAATTCTTGAATACACATTTTTCTTTTATAAATAGGAATTTTAACATTGTTTGAACTGTGAAAAATGAAAGGATATTTGCACTGCTTTGGTTTAGGTCAGAATATTCAGTTCTTAAAGGTATGTTAGCTTAGTCTCTGAGAAGTCTCCTATATCGAAAGAGGATTAAGAGGATTTTTCAGCAGATGACTGTGAACAGAAATCTGATGGAAAAGGTGTGAGTTGCTCCCTGATGAATTCTCTTGCTCTCTGTGGACTACATAGGGAACTAAGGGAGACAAGTCCAGTTTTGGACTCCCCAGCTCAAGAGGCACAGGGAACTTCTGGAGAGAGTCCAGCACAGGGCCGCCGAGATGGTCAGGGGACTGGAGCATCTCCCTTATGAGGAAAGACTGTGGGAACTGGGGCTGTTTAGTCTAGAGAAGAGGAGACACGGGGGGAATCTCATTACAATTTACAAATATCTAAATAGTGCATGTCAGGAGATTGAGACATCCCTTTTTCCTGTTGTATCCAGTGACGGGACGAGGGGTAATGGAAAGAAGCTGGAACACAAAAAGTTCCATTTAAACATAAGGAAAAACTATTTCATTGTTGAGGTGAGGGAGCCCTGGCACAGGCTGCCCAGGGAGGCTGTGGAGTCTCCTTCTCTGGAGGTTTTGAAAACCCACCTGTGTGACCTGATCTAGGTGGACCTGCTATGGCAGGGGCGTTGGACTAGGGGATCTCTAAAGGTCCCTTCCAGCCCCTACCATTCTGTGAACTCCACTAACTTTAGGCGATGTAAATATGCTCTCCTGACTGTCTTCCTGAAAATGCAAGTATGAATATCTTACTTCATAAGATATTAGCTTCAACTGTTAACATCTATTACTTAAAAGTCTATTACTTTTAAATATGCAAATAGTGTTATATTCTAAGAATGTATCAATAATGCCTGTCAAAAAAGAAACCGTCTTACAGTATAGTTAATAACATTTCTTAGTGATCACTTATTGACCTTTTTTTTTTTGCATACACAGAAACTGCAGAGAGTTTTTTACTGTCTGAAAAAGTACTGAGACACGATTTATGTTTATATATGCTCCAAAAAATAATTTACTTAGGTCTCTCTATGTGCAATATACTTATCCATAAACAGCCCTTTGAAGTTACACACAACTTTGAATTATCTTTCCAATGGGAAATCCCAAAGTATTAGAGTGTTTTTGTTTCATTTCCAAGTTGAGATGAAAAGCTGAATTTCTTGTTTGTTAAATAATTTTGTTGATAATACCAAAAAATGTTATATGGTGCATACACTTTACACAATTTCTGTGTCATAGTTCAAAATACAGGAGATATTAAGGATTAATATTTATCTCATCAAAACAATGTTTGAATATTATTACAATTAAATGGGAATGGGTAGCAATTAATTTTGACATTTTTCTGCATTAAATCCTGCCCACAAGAATTAATTTTTTAAAGTGCTATAATTTTGGATGGAAAGTTGTTGTGTTAGGTTTCATCAGTTCCTGTAGAAAAGCACTGTGCCCAGACATGTGCATTATTCAATCACTGAAGTATTATTTTTTTTTCCTTTCCATAAAAAAAGCTTTGATCAAATCACAGAATGCCAGAATTGTGGGTGTTGTAAGGGCTCTGCAAAGCTCATCCAGCCCAACCCCTTGCTAAAGCACATTCTCTTGGATCAGGGGACACAGGAATGTGTCCAGGTGTGTTTGGAAACCTCCCGATAATGAGACTCTACACCCTACCTGGGCAGTCTGTGCCAGGGCTCCCTCACCTCAACACCATAGAAGTTTATCTTCTCGTTCCAGTGGAACTTTCTGTGTTCTAGTTCGTGTCTGTTACCCCTTGACTGGACACGATGGATGGAAAACAGACTGGGCCCATCCTCTCAATACCTGCCCTTTAGGTATTTGTCAGCATTTAAAGGTCCCCTCTCAGCTTTCTCCAGGCTAAACAGCTCGAGGTCTTGCAGCCTTTACTCCTCAGAGAGATGTTCCAGTTCTTTCATCATAGTGATATATGCTCATATATAGCAGTAGAGGCACTCCTGGTGATGTTGTATGACTAATTGGAGTTGGTGCCTCTGAGGCAAGGGTCACTTACTGGGAGTAACAAGGTTAGAGGAAGTATGAGCTACTGCTGTCTGTGATGCAGTGGTATTACATAAAAAGTTTTGCTCTTCAACTATCTTGCATTCCCTCATCACCCTCAAAGCAGTTAATTTCCTGATTCTATGTATTTTTCTGGGTTTGATTTAAGCTATTTGTTAGATGCTTCAAAGTTATTAAGTACTTGATAACATAAAGCTAAAATAAATATATCGAGATTTCTTCATGTTCATTTTATCATCTGATGATAGACAAACTTGTTCTCAGCAATGGGGAGATGACTGAATTTGTCTCCATTCTGGCCACATCTGCTTTGCAAAAGGAAACTAGGTTTTCTGTAAGAAGGAGGTAGCATTGTGTGGGCAGGAAAAGAAGAGCAGGATACTTCAATGGCATTCAAACCTTAACAGTCAAGGGAACAGAATTTCAGGGTATTTGAGTGTGTTTAGCAGGCAGTGTAGATACAGTCTTTATGTGCCTCAGCCTCTGGACAGAATGAAGGATGGCCTGCACTAAAAACAGTAGATATATGACATGTTATTAAGACTGAATTTGTTAAACGAGAGGAACTTCTTTGTTTTATCCTCAGTGTCTTCAGAGTAAGTCAACCATAAGAGACAAAATGAAAGACAAAAGACAAAAAAGAGATGTACTTTTGTCTTTTTGTCAGTCCTTCTCTTGGACAGCTAATAGGGAGGGACAGAGTTAGAAAGAATATTTTACTTCTGAATAATAATCAGGAAATAAGAAATTCCATATCGTTCTTGGGTTTTGTGTGCATTTTTTGTGAACTTTGTTTTCTGAAAAATGAGGCATTTTCCTTTTCCAGAGACTGGGAGAAAAAACTCACTTCAACAGTTTTACATGATTTTACATTTCCTCCTGGCTGATCTTTTCTGTTTTTCCCTCTCTGATTCCTGGCCAAGAGCTGTTTCAGCTTGACATATTGTAAGTGCATTTTCTGTCTAAAATGAAATGGAGAAATGTGAATGATGGATGTGCAATAGGTTTGTTCACTCCTTTACGCTTTGCTATTGGTAAGTGGGCTTGGATAGCCAGAAATGAACTTGTATTTTACTTCAAAGCTACCTTGGTTCCCTTCATTCCAGCTGTATTTAGCACTGTGGGTGTCCTCTTGTCCTAGCAGCAATTCATAACTCTTGCTCACAAGATTTCCACTTTCTTCTTTACCTCACTTGTAAATCATTCAAATAAAGTAGGTCATTTCTTTACATGGCATCTTTTAAATGTATGATCTTTCCACTTCCACAGGCATCTAGAACTCTCCTCTGTAGTTTTATTAAGTTTAAGAACATGTGTGAATGTTTTCATTTGATTTCTATAGTACATACACACTGATAGTACTATAGTCAGATTCTTAACCTGTTGTGTTTTCCAAATGTAAAGTGAGAACAGTATTTCTATACACCATAGAGGTTGTTTGATAGCCTTTCTAAGGAGTATCAGTAACATTTCATATAATCAAGATCAGTTACTGAAAGAGTATGAGTTAAAACTTAAGCTTGTCTTCTTCTCCTTGAATAATATTTTTATGATTCTACACTGTGCATTTCACATGTCCTCATCGACTGATTGGATTTTGTATTGACAGTTAAGTGCCCCCTACCACTGCTGTGTGGAATTTAAGCATTGCCTGGCTTCTGTTAGAGGAGACTGTTAGGAAGATTATGAGCACTGTCATTCTACTCCTAATTAATGGAAGTCCAGTTTGGGTGGTAGATTTGTCATTTCATACCTAATAGGATCTGACCTCTCATTCAACTTTTAGATGTGTGTGAGCTTCTTATTTCACAAGATGAAAGTGAAACTGAATGAAGAGTTACTGTACCTTATCCTTTGCTTCAGCTAATTAATTTCCAGATATTGTAAGGTCTGCCTCAACTTCCAAATGCCTGAATTAGACTAATCTGTAATTTCCCCCCTCAATTTGAGATAGATTATGCATTTCTGAAATCAGTCAGGACAAGT
This sequence comes from Colius striatus, assembly GCF_028858725.1. Taxonomy (NCBI): domain Eukaryota; kingdom Metazoa; phylum Chordata; class Aves; order Coliiformes; family Coliidae; genus Colius; species Colius striatus. The sequence continues at coordinate 8,786,583 of NC_084764.1, forward strand.
AAATTTCAGTCATGTCATGGAAATAGAAATAGTCCCACGGGTACGACTGGAATGTCTAAATTCTGATCTAGTCTTTCTGTGGATTACAGGCTTGTTTCCCACTTGCTTATCAGTGTAGTAAGCTAAGAGGTGTTCTGAGGCATCATGTGGGACATTGGAAATCACAAACTGCCTTGTGAGATCCACACTGTGGCATGCCACTGGAAATCCCCAGCCACTTTACCATGCATTCAGTAGAATCTTTTGTTTGTTTTTTTAAATGAAAGGAGGAAAAAAATAAAGGGAGATTTTATTTTTGGAAATAACATATTAGTGTCCTTAACAGTGATGTTCAGACCTGAGATTATTGCTTCTTTGGCCATCTGGAGATGTTACTGCTTGGACCTTGGTTCATGCATTAATGTTCATTTCAGCAATCATTAAATCTGAAAAGAGAGTTTGAGCAAGATAGCTTGAGGTTCTCCATGTCTCCAATTGGACCCAGTCTTCAAAATGAATGCTGTATGTTATATAGCTGCTGATTTTTAAAGAGAAATTATCTATCTGTTGTTTCCAGTAGGAATAGCGAAAGTTTATAGTTTTGTCACATTCCTCTACTCCTTCTGCAGTAACCATTTGAGATCTTTTAAAGGATCTAATTGTTTTGTACTTTTACTTTCTATTACAGATAATGATTTAAAAATGACGGCTAGAAAATTAACCTTCAGAGGCTGAGTAGTGGATATTGAATGGGCACGTAGATACAGGCTACCTGGTACTCAGTATGTTGTTAAATTCTCATTTCTACCCTTGACGCCTGTTTTCAGCCAACAGTTGTGGAAAGAACATGGTAAATGTTACAGCATTTATTGTTTATTAAACCTACAAGCATCTTCAATCTTTAGCAGAATGATTGTTTTCTCCCTGCAGTAATTAGCAGTATCTTATCAATTCAACTGTGAGATACTTAGGACTGATCACCTTGAAAACTTAAAATATTCAAAATCAAACGTGAGAATATCCATAATATGGTTCTAGGAGGAGAAACAATTTTGAAATAAGACCTGGGTTATATTGAAGATGCTCATGATTCGTAGGTTTAAAATAGACTTAATGAGTTAATAATGTAAAAGTTCAGGTCATTAAATGTGCATTTTTCCTCATTCTTCTCTGGCTTTTAAAGCGGATCATTGCTTTTCTTCTTTCTTACTGAGAATCTTAGAATTCAACACAAAAGATGCTGTCAGGATTCTCTAAATATTAAAAATCTGACCACGTTTACAGTTTTCTGTGGGATTCTGTAACAACATTTACTCAGAATGATCACCTGTTGTTAGATGATAGTGATGTCTTTATTGATCTGAAACTTGAAGAACATCTTGTCTTGTCAAGTGAATTTTAAGGTTATAAAAATCTAATAGCTTGCACGTATACTTCAGTAAACATCTTTGCTTGAATATTAGGCATCCATATTTTGATGAAGAAGTGATGAGAGGAAGAAAAGCATCTCAAGAAGAGTAGCCCATGCACCATCATAAGAAGTTATTTCAGTTCTACCCTGAACCCTTACAGGTTAAAACCTGGAAATGCAAAATTTCGTTTGCCCCTCTCCCCCTCTTTTCCGATCACATATTCTTTGCCAACTTGTTTGAGAGATGTAGCATGAAGATTTTAGGGTTTTTTTAATAGCTGATTATGGTAGAAAGCACATCAGCTAGATGTTTTTAAAGACTGGAATCCAGCTTGGTTTGAAGTGCAAGCAAAAGAGGTTTAGCAACAGTTTAAGACCATGCTCCATTGAAGAGACAGGCCCTGTTGCCTGTAGCAACAGAATGACTGCATCAAATGCGTTACAAATACACTGCCATGCATTGTTTTCAGTGACTTTTGGAACTGCTGGTAATAGAGGGAGGTCTCCCCAAAGAGTGTTTTGGGACAGTAATGTAATTTGAGTTAGTAATAACAGCTGAATGTATACCAAAGGGAAATTCACAGTGGTTTCAAGGAAGTTTAGTCTTTTTAACTTATGTATCTAATGTCTAGTGTTGCATGAATATTCATTAATAGAGTGTGCCAAAATACAATTTTAGCTAAAAGATTCGTACTATTTGCCAGTTTTCCAGGCATTAATAAAAGGAATAATGTGATAGGTGTGAAGACTTAGATTCTCAGTGTGTGGAGAATGTATGTGGGTAAAAAATACATCCATTTTTTTCTTTATTGATCTTAAGGATACAACACTGACAGATTTTTGTCCTTGCCACTCCACAGGTTTAATGGCTTACTTATTTTTACAAGAAGTAATCATGGCATACATTATTAAATTTTAATGTGCAATTAGTATATTTTTATTCCATTCCATTTATTTTTCCAATCCATACTGTACACTCAGTATAATTTTGCTCTTTAAGAGAGTAATTTCACTACTGGCTGTCTTCACTGGGAAACTGTATTGAGGACAAAAGACATAAAGGATTTACAATCAGATTTACTTGGTGGCATTACAGAATATATTTATGTCAATCTTATTGCTAGACCTGTAGAAGGATGTTTACTTCGAATCATTTCAATAATTCTGTGATAAAACAGAAAAACAACAGAAAGCAAAATAGTTAATCAACTTCATGAACAATTAATATGCTATTAGGATGTTGTTATATACCACGAGTCAAGTAAATAAAGTTTAATCTAATTATGCCTTTATAACAGTCTGAAGGTTCACTGTCTTAATGATCCCCAAGAAGACATAGGATGTTTAACTGTAGCTAAAGAATGTTTATGGTTTTCACCCTTTACTGTCTGCTTTGTTGAACAACTTGATATTTCTGCTGTCATGAAGAGAGTTTCTCCAGGGCTTAGGATGCTGCCTATGGTATTACTGATACCCAAGTAAATTTTCTGCTCTGACTCAGACAGATAACAGCCTGTCTATGTGAAATCTACAGACTTTTTGACAGCTGTTCTGTGGGTCACTTCTACATGACAAGTGCTCTGGAAGAGACTTGGAAAGACCAAGAGTGGTTGATCACTGATAGCAGATGAGTTGCTCTGTAAGACTTACATGATAACAATATTGAGGCCCTTGCCCTTACTACCTGTCCGAACAGCTGAAAAAGAGTGCAATAGTGGAATTAAAATGGAAATAATAATGTTCTCTTGCTGTCCGTATTTCAGAGAAGTGAGATTTTCTCCAGATGATACTGAGCAAATACACTTAAATGATGTTGTATGGCACTTAGATGATGTGTTGCTGCATTAGTATTCAGCAGTTCAAAGTTGTTGCAGTAATTTATTTAGTGTTTTCCAAAGGTCTGTAGTTCAATGGTGAAAACCTTATGTTTCAGCACAGCTGATAATTAATGAAAAAATACCTTACCGGGCCGAAACTACCATTTTTTGGTTAGCAGTTTGGGTTAGAGTAGAGATGCCTGGAGTAGATCTTACCGGGGATGTTGTGTATCTGGGAACAACAGAAGTGAATTACAGCTCCATATCACATTTCTTGTTTTCATGCTCTGGACAGTGTTATTCAAAATTAGCATAATTCTTCTGCTTCTCCAGTGTAGACTTCAGTACAATTGCACAATTGTAAATATAACTTTGAAGAAGTGTACAAATTAGAATCACAAGATAAATCTCTTTTATGATTATGAGAGCGTGTGTGTATTCTCTAGATCTTTCATACAAGCCCTAATTTTGAGCTACTTCTTGCAGTGTGCTTTATGTAAGTGACTGACTGCTCATCCTTTCTGTGGAAGAGCTATGAACACTGTAAAGAACAGGCAGTTTACTTGAATCTTGCTTCCTTGTGTTTGTAACTGGGTTGGTACTTGCTTTGCTGGCAGAATAACTCCAAGTTGATTTCTTTTGTTTATTGCATTGCCATTTATAGTGTGCTGATAGAGCAATTCAAAGAGAGATGGTTCTCAGTGCCTGAATGTAATAACATACCTTATAAAAGGAATGAAACAGTACATTTTCCTGATTGATTAAATACTTACTATCAAATGTCTTTTAAGCTAATTTTTTCTGAAGAGCTATTAAATGATGTAGCTGAATGCCGAATGTTGAAAGCATGAGCCTGCCTTCAGCTTAATCACAGGATCTCTGATCTTTTAATTATATTTTAAGGCTTCTTGAAGTGACAAGGTTGATACGAAAAAATAACATGCAGTCACAAAATAACTGCATGTTATGCTTTCCAAAACACTGAGGTAGCTACATTATAATTACTTTTGGAGCCATTAAATGAAAATACACAGCAGTATTCAGGAATATGTGATTACTCAGAGGATTTCTTTATTAAATCTTGAACTTGTAAGAAACAATAGGTGCCCTTCTCCCTCCCTTTATGCACACCTCACATTTGATGATATTAAATTCTTTCCAAATTTACTTAAGTTTATCCCTGGGGCACATTTGCTCAGAGTAAAGACATGACATCAAATGACTAAGCGTGAACATTAGTTAAGACTGAGTGAGACCATACAGCAGGGAGTAGGGTGCAGGGAAGAAGATATTACATTCCTTTTTGAGATGGAGAATTTCATCACCGAGAGAGAGATGCACTTCAACAATGGTATTGTCAGGTTTTAATCCCAGTTGAAGCTTGTTGTCTGAACATTAAACAAACTCTTTGTATCTATTTTGCAAATATTTATTAGTTTCAATAGGTTATTTATGCACAGAAAAAAAATACACTCTGCAAGTTTTTCATAGAATCATAGAATGGTAGGGGTTGGAAGGGACCTTTAGAGATCATCTATTCCAGCCCCCCTGCAGAAGCAGGTTCACCTAGATCAGGTCACAAAGGAATGTGTCCAGGTGGGTTTTCAAAACTCCCAGAGAAGGAGACTCCACAGCCTCTCTGGACAGCCTGTGCCAGGGCTCCCTCACCTCATAGTGAAATATTTTTTCCTTATGTTTAAGTGGAACTTGTGTTCCAGCTCCTTTCCATTACCTTTTGTCCTGTCACTAGATACAATAGAAAAAAATTGATGCTCCAACCTCCTGACATCCGCCATTTAGATATTTGTAAATATCAATGATATTCCCCCTGTGTCTCCTCTTCTCTAGACTAAACAGCCCCAATTCCCGCAGGCTTTCCTCATAAGGAAGATGTTCCAGTCCCCTGATTATCTTGGTGGCTCTGTGCCTCTTTCCAGAAGTTCCCTGTCTCTCTTGAGCTGAGCAGCCCAAAACCGGACATAGGACTCCAGATGAAGCCTCACAGGCACAGTCCTGCTTGGTACCTTGCTTCTTCCACACAGGATCTTGAACTCCACTATCTCATGGTCTCTGCAGCCAAATTTGCATCCAATCTTCACATCCTCAACCAGAGCCTCTTTCTTTGCTAGCACAAGGTCCAGCAGTACACCCCTCCTTGATGGTTCCTGGGGTGTTTTAGCCCTGGCTGGGTGGCAGGTGCCCACCAAGTCGTAATATCATTCCCCCTCCTAAACTGGACAGGGGAGACAGAAACATAACAAGAGATTTGTGAGATAAGGACAGGGAGATTGCTCAGCAATTAGCATCATGGGAAAAACAAACTCAGCTTAGGGAGAAAAAGTTTTGGCTTATTAATAAACTATAAGAACAAGGAGATAAGAAATAAAGCCAAATCTTAAAACACCTCCCCCCACCCCTCCCTCTTCCCAGGACTCTCCTTCCTTCCCCTCCAGCAGTGCAGGGGATGGGGGTTATGGTCAGTTCATTACAGATGGACTCTGCTGCTGCTTCTTCTCAGGAGGAGACTTCCTCACACTTCCCACTGCTACAGTGTGAGGTCCCTCCCATGGAGACAATCCTCATGAACTTCTCTGAAATAGGTCCTTCCTATGGACTGCAGCTCCTCACGAACTGCTCCAGCATGGGACTTCACATGGGGGCAGCTCCTCACACCCTGCCCCAAGGTGGGTCATCCACCCAGAGAACAGCCCTTCAGGGACAGACTGCTCCAGCCTGAATTCCTCATGGGATCAACAGTCCTGACAGCAAACCTATCCCAGCATGGGCACCTCCCCCACGGACTCCCAGGTCCTGCCAGGAACTTGCTCCAGGATGAACTTACGGAGTCACAGACTCCTTCAAGCATGTACTCCAGCGTGGGGTCCTCCATGGGCTGTGAGAGGGTCTCCTCTCCCTGGTGGCCTCCATGGGCTGCAGGGGCACAGCTGCCTCACCATGGGCTGCACCACAGCTCACAGGGGAGTCTTTCTTTCAGTGCCTAAGCACCTTTCTCCCCCTCCTTTCTCCACTGACCATGGTGTCTGCAGACATGTTTTCACATTTTCAGTCCCTATTGCCATTGCACTTTAGCAACTGTGCTGTAACAACTTCTTCTGCTTCTCAAATACGTTATTCACAGAGGTGTCACCTCAGTAACTAATTGGCCAGGCCTGGATCAGTTGTAGGGGCCGTCTTAGAATTGACTGGTGTTAGCCCTGTCAGCTACAGGAGAAGCTTCTGGCAGCAATTTGTTTAAAAAAGCCACCTCTGTAGCCCCCCATGCTACCAAAAACCTGGCCCAGGCAACCACTACAGTTCCTCGGCTGCCTGTGACAGGAAGTTTTCGTTAACCATCTGTAGGAACCTCCTGGACTGCATGCGCTTGGCTGAGTGGCGTTGCCAGCAAATGTCAGGGAGCTTGAAGTTCCCCATGAGGACCAGGGATTGTGATTATGAGGCAGCTCTCGGCTGTTTGTAGGCGGCCTCATCCACTTCCTTATCCTGATCAGGTGTCCTGTAGCAAACTCCTACAACAGTATAACCTACATTACCCTGCCCCTTAATTGTCACCCATAAACATTCAACCTACTCCTCATCCCCATCCAGGCAGAGCTCAATGCACTCTATTTGCTCTCTCACATAAAGAGAAACTCCACCTCCTCACCCCGTTGGCCTGACTTTCCTAAACAATATATAGTAATCAGGAGTCAAAGTAGGACATTTCCTTGCTGAAGGACAAATGTATCAGTGGAAATTTCAGATGCCAAGCAGCATGTCTGCAAGAAGGGTATCTGTTCTCAGAGAGGCTCAACATGACTGTAGCAATGATCTGTGGTAAAACCTATAGTGAACTAAGGAAGAGACGTGTTTGCATCTAAAAACTCAGCTTTAACATCAGCATTTCGTCCTCTTTATTCTCATTCTTCTTATTAATATTATGTCTTCTAGCATCTGTTTTACAAAACAATGGAATCACCTGTGGGAACTGCAAGGACAATAATGTATTGAGCATGTCTGGATGTGCATAATACTATGCAGTCTGCATGCAAAATTGGCACAAAAAGACACAGAAAGCTAAGACAATTCTGCATTCTGTGTGGTACAAGACTGAGTCAGAAGAGATGTTTAATAATGAATATTATCAGAGACAGAAAGAGGAAAAATTGTGAACACAGACAAAGAAAATTTTCCAATGGCAAACTGTGAAGTAGTTTGTGTGAATGGGGTCTACTGAGGGACAGCTCTCACCTACAGTGCTTTAAGTCTAAGAAAGGGACCTAAATCGATGTACCAGATATACTAGGTGGAAGTAATAGCTGATAGCAAACACAGCGCAGGGTTGCATTTGCTCTAGGTGATGGTTTGGGCACTGGAGAGTAGTCCAGCAAGCAGAGTTAAATGGTTGTGCTCAGCATTGAAAGAAATGCACTGAAACCTGTCTGTATTAGCAGAGCTCTGAGAAATTATTTCTGTGACCTCATTATCCACTTTCATCAAACCTTCCAAGTATAGATGGCTTCAGTTTTTGAATAGCGTATGGAATTAAAAATGATGGGATTTGAAAATGAGGGCTCGGTTTCCTGTCTTCACCCAATGTACAGAGCAAGTTATTTATCTTGAGGGCAATAAAGAGTTAGAAAACATGTTAAAACTCGTATGTTCTGGAGAATGTTGCTGACAAAGAAGATAGAATGTGTTACTGTAGTAGTTGTCAGTCTCAAAGTGAAACATAAGTAAAAATGTTTCTTGAATTACAAGTTTTTTGTTAGAAATGGCAGAGTTAGCTGGAAGATTAATTGCTTTTGGCAGTAGCCAAATTTTTGTCCGTTTTGGAAGGAAGCACAAGTGTATTTCTATTCTTATACATTACCATGACTATTGAGAAGGTTTTTTACCCTACTGAGAAAACAGACACACGATGTTTACGTGATTTCCCAAAACCAAGAGTAGATCATAGCTGCAAGTTTCTAAAGTATACCATTGCTGTGAACATTAGAAGCCTCATTCTGCTTTTTGTAAAATGAAGTCTTAGAAAAACAGTGTAGAAAAAGGATTCATTCTTTTCTGACAGTTCTTGTAAATCACTACTCTAATAAGTTAAACAGGAAGTGAGGTATATATTGTATTATGGGTTTTTTTCAGCTTGAAATAATTTCTCCAAACTTTCCTTGAGTTGGAGTAATAATAAAAAAAAAAAGTTTTCTCTTACCTATTATTCTTCCTGCACATTATTATTTACCAAACAGCAATATTGTTCTTGGTGGCATACAGGACACAGATGAAGGCAGTTGCTGCCTGTCTCTATTAAGCCACCAGAATTCCAACAAGGTTTCCCTTGTATTTTCCAACATATAGAATGTATGCAGTCTCTTTGTTTAGATTCAGAAAAAGCTCAGTCTATAACAAGTGGTGCTGTTGGAATTAAATGCTTGAGAATTCTCTGTATTTGGGTTTTTTTCCCCTCCCCAGTCAATGATTTTTTTTTTCTTTCTTCTAACTTTGAATGTTGAATAAGACCGTTTGATTGCTTCACCACTGACAGAGGACACTCTCTTTCTCTCGGACATTGTTAAGAAAGTTTAGTAACAGAGACTGTTGTCACCAAAATACACAGATGTTTTTCACAAGAATTCTTAAGACTGTGTGTGAGTTTTCATCATATTTCTTTTACTGTTCTTCACTGTGGCAAATCGATGCCTTGTGGCAGCAGCAGCAGTGGATCAAAATGTCCGTGAAACTGAGTGGCCTTGGCTAGTCTGATAGTGTGATTAGTCTGCTAAAAGAGAAGTGTTTAACGGAGCAATTGCTCATTCTAGATTGAGTCAGAATAGTATTCTGATATTTCTAGCTTTTAAAAAAACTCCTTAATGACCTATACCCTCATTGTTTTATTCTATTCTGCATACAGAACAAGAAAGGGGAATAAGACATCAGCAACCTTGTCCTTAGTGTGCAGACAGAGACGCAGTTCTTGCAGCTGACTGTGAGGTGACAGGTGCCTGATTGTGCCAGCAGCACGAGTGTGGCTGGAGCTGACACTGCATATGGAGCTGTCTGCTAACTGCCCAGAATTACAGGCCTCTGTTTATGAGCATGGCCTCCCTTGAGGTTTGTTTTCTAATTTTAACAGGAGCCGCTCAGTTGAGGCTGACAAAATTCAGCCAGAGATACAATAGCAAGATGGATAACGTATAATCAGAGAGCAACACTTAGGGAGAACCTGTGGTGTCCTCATGCCAGCATAACGACCTTGTGTTTATTAAAATAAATATCCTCGAGCAAGACAGTGCCAAGGAGTTCAATAACAGAAATATTTTCCTGTCCTCCTGCTGCTGAAGGACCAGGGTCTGAAGGTGCCACCTCTAATTGAAAGCAGTCTGCCTGCTCATAACAGTTAAAAGGGATTTATTTGTTTATGACAAATAACTGCATGCAGAGTACATGGGGAAGGGGTGATGTAAGGCAAAATTGAGACAAATTTTCCAGCTGTGCTGAGGAAAGATAGCAAAATTTCTATGATATTATTGTAAGTGATGATGGTAAAAATAAGAAGATAAAAATGAGTCAGGGTGATTTAAAGCAGTTTCCTGGTTTATAGGTACGTTTATTGTTCCAGTGACACTTTTATACAGCATCTTCAAATGTCTGTGGGTCTGGTAGGAATATGAGCCGTGCAAACTTGACTTACCATATGAGACCTGAACTTGCAAAACAGGAAGCTAAGTTGGTTACCAGCAGTCTTCTGTTCTTGATGTTATCTCCACCCTCGGATATATTCCAGATAAGGACCCGATGCACGTGATCCTGAGTAAATTGTTCTAGCTGTGTTTTGAGACAGGGATTGAACTTGGATGGTCTTCAGAGGTCCTTTCGAATTTTAGCTGTTGGCTCACTCTGTTAAATTGTTTGACAATGTATCCTCTGTTCTCCTCAAAATACCCCTGCAAGGTGTAAAATTCTAGAATTATAGAGCTGGCAGAATTGCTGAAGGTAATGTGGTCACCCTGGTGATGCAGGATGCAATCAATTATGCTTATGTCATTCCAGATCAATGGTTATTCAGAAAGACTTGAATCCATGGTAGAACCTAGCAGGAACCTGTTGAGCTGCTGCTCAGTGTATGGCCAGCTTAGATCAGATTGTTCAGTGTTTTATTCACCCAGGTTTTTAATATCTCCAAAGATGGAGATACTACGACTTCTCGGCAACCAGCTGTGATTTTTTTTTCTCCCTTTCACCTAAGCAGACTAGATGACCTTGTTCGCAGTTTGCGTTAACCTCCTTTCATCTGTCGTTGGCACTGTTGTTCTGGTCAATGGTGTCTGGTGCTCTGTTCTTGACTGCTTTCTGTTAGGCAGTTCAGGTAAGATGGCCCATGAGCTTTGTGAAGACTGAACAGCCCCAGTTTTCTGCTTCTCCTTGTACATTTAGACCTCCTGGCTCTAAATCATATTGGATTCGCTTCAGTACATCAGCGTCTGCCTTGTAGTCTGTGCCTTACGCAAGAAGTACACACGGACAACAACTGAATCTCACAACTGCTGTAGAGGGAAATAATAACTTTCCTCAATCTGCTGGCTGTCAGGTGGCTAAGACAGCCCCATGTGCAGCTGGCATGGGTTCCTCCATCCCAGCGGCAGGACTTTACATTTGCCCTTGTCAAACTTCATTAGGTCCCTGTCAGCCTGTGTCTGTGGCATGCCAAAGTCCCTCTGAAGGGACTAATTCTGGGAATAGAAGCATGACACTTTCCATATTACTTTTTTGCTCTAATATTTTCCACATGGTTAGTTTTTTGGTTTTTTTCCTTAGGAATAACTTGGTTTTTTCCTTTTGATGCAGTGTAAATCTGTTACTATTGGTCGTATAATCCCTTGGCATGGAAAATCAATTCATGCTATCCTCTTTGCAGCAGCTCTTTATGTATTTGGAAACTTATCATGACCTTCTCTTTTCTATGTTTTTCTATCCTACACCCCTTTTCACAAGTCGTATTTCTTTATAAATTTTCTTGTTTCCTCTGGATTATGTGCAGCTGACCCTCATCTTTACTGAAATGCCTAAAATTCGACACAATGTTCTGTGTCAGTCTTTATCCTTGATAAGTCCAGTAGAGGATAATTTCCTACCTTTTACAGACTGTGTATTACCAGATACATCCCAAATACAATTTACTGCTTTTTCAACAGCATCAAATTATGTTTAGCCCCTGAACCATGAAAACTTCCAAATCCTGTTCTGTGAAATCATTTTTCCAGACTGCATTTGTGTAGCAGGTTACTGACCCTAGATTAAGAATATTGTTCACGTTTGTGGGTAATTTGGTTTGGTTCGCTTTGTTTTTTCAAAGTATAGTTCCACATTGTCATGATAGCTTTCAGTTCTAGGTTTGTCCTTCCAACTGGCTGTCACATTTTATCTTTCAGCATCCTTGTCATTAATGAAAACACTGAGTAGGCCTGAATCAATAGGGAACTTCAATAGATGTATTGCTTCATTTTGATGAAATGGCATTGGTAATAACTTTCTGAGAATTGTTCTCTAAGCAGCTTTGCCTCTCTGATAATCTATTTTCATCTAGACTGAATTTTCTCCCCTGTTTATGAGCAAATCAGATGAAGCAGTGTTAGAACCCTGAACTCAAGTAGTGGTACATGATACCTCCATAAAACCTTTTGTCAAAGAAAGAAATCACTAGCTGTTGCTCGTATAATTGTTGGGGTTTTTTCACAGTATTTTTCTGAAAAGTGAAATTTAGTTCAAAATCTGAAACTCCTCAGCTTTCTTTTGTTCCCGAGTATAGAAACCATGTTTGCACTCCTCTGATCCCACCCTTGTGCTATGTAGAAATATTATCGTAAAATGAGATGTCAAGCATCAGAAAATTGTCACAGGGCACTGTATAAGTTGCTGAGCAGTCTGTTTCTCACACTATTCTTTTCCCAATAGCCAACTATTTAATTAAATTCCTTAATTATCACAAGGCCCAATGCTTTTTGTTCACTTAATCTTAGTTTTGTGATCTGTACTGGGCAACTAGGCTCTGCTAGAGGTCTGAACACCTTTATATGAGTTGATTGGTATGCTGTCAGCTTAGATGCTTGTGTGAGAGCTCATTGTCCTTCCATTGTTCCTTGCTGTGAACACTTCACTTCCTAAATTTTTAGGGTTAGTCAGTTTTTCTGCCTGTTGCTTTTTCTATTACTGTCTCAGTCATGAGGAGGCTTGCAATTTGCTAAGCAAGATATGTTTTAATCTATGTTGTCATGAAACACAATCCTACGGTCAAAGGAGCCAGAGCTTTTCTGTTGTCTTCAGGATGCATCTGCTTTAAACTAAACTCTGTACCTTCTCCAAAGAGGACTGAAAACCCAAAAACTCATTCCATCACCTCTACTGTTTACTTTATAGGCACCTTTTATCTTCGTAGAGATATCCTTGGCAACATCAGTATCCACGTGATTTTTTTATATATTCACCGGATTAATTCAATAACTTTAGAGGAAATTTTCAGATACAAGCTTCTATATATCTCCCAAAGCTTTTTGCAGGTTGTATGACAAACTTTTAAAAATGGTGTTCTAAGAGTCAAAGTAGGCTAATTTCAAAAGGGACTGGAAAGCAAATTTCAATCTGATTGCTTTTCCACCCCAGTTTTCTATATGGCTCCATATTGACTGTGGACACCTGCCAAGCTAACATTTGGCTAGGTCACCTCATCAATAAACAATGTCCTTCCAGGAAACCACTTTAATTCAATTAATGTGGCAAGTCAAGCTAGGTCAGAATTGAAATTCAGTAGATATTTGTATTGCAGAGACATTTGTTAATTACATACAGTTTTCCATAAGGGACCCCATCAGTGAAAGGCTTTAAAGGGGGAAACTAAAGTGTCCAACTGTAATCAATCCATCAATGTACCTTCTGTGAAGTTAAAGGTAATTAACAGTACGTGTGTCTGATATGCCATGTGGAATTAAAAACATTTATCCTCTGGAGGAGGGGAAAGCAATCTAGTGAATGGTGTTTAAATGGAACTTCATCTCTGAAAATAAACCCCAAATAGCAAATGTAACTAAAGAAACACTCACACTTTCAATGAAGTAGGGCCAAGATAAAACTCTGTGTGTGACTACATGCAGTAATTGCTGAGGAAGTAGTGGAATTTAATACAAACCACTTAGATAACTTAATTGAGTTAATAACTTATGTCATGTATGTTTGTTAGTTGACAGTGTAAGTACAATTAGATGAATCTTGGTAGACTAGAGCCACAAATTGCTGAAGGACCACTAGTTAAATGTTTTCTATATTCCATCATTAAGTGAAGCAGGAAATATAAAACATTTTGATGTCTGAATTCTAAATTTTTGCAAGAAATGTTGAAATGGTTATTTTGCTTCATGTTTTATCTCATGTGATCTTGTGATGTTTCCTTATAACTTTCTATTGCATTGAAAATGGCCTCTATCCCTCAACTAGTGTTGGGTTAGAAGGCAAATGTCCACAAAGATTCTGAAGGTGATAGTGCTTTTGTGTACAAGATCAGTGTTACTGTTATACAGATTAATGTCCAGATTAGATATGCATTCAGGTGAATGTAAACCACTTTGAGATTAATGAAGAGAAGGGTTTCAAGAACAGCCAGTCACTTGGGAACCATTACCAGTGAAAGACTTCAGAAACTGTCTGCTGAATTTATTAAAGTGATGATTAAGAAGTGATCTCATAATAATTTCAAGTATGTTCCTGAGGAAGAGATTGCACATAGATTGCTCTTTATCAAAAACTTCCCAATGCAGCCTCACGATTCCAACATGAAACAAACTGAGGCTAGAAATAAAGATACAGGCACTCTTTCTTTGCTAATGTTGTCCACTCAATGCTCTCAAGAGTTCGCAGGGGAGAAAGTAAGACCCACTGGTTCCAGTCTTCCAGTTGTGTTAGCTAACATATTTTGAGGATATTAGTGATGTAACCAAGTGTAAGTAGCTCTTTCAAGGACACTAGAAACAGTCTGACCCTTTTCAGCACCTGCTTTCTTAGCCTTGCTGTTTCCATACGTCTTCAACTGAAGATGCAACTCTTTGAAACATAGAGCATTTAATCAGTAACAGACGTTTGCTAAAATCAAGTTGGAGTGCTTGGTAATACTGTGGGATTTATAGCCCATAACAACAGGCAGGTGCTCAGACAGCTTTATTGATGTGTTGTGGTGATGTGAAGTGAAGAAACCTCAGCGGGAGAGCAGGGACCTGCTTCTGTTTACTGTGATGTAGTCTCCTAAGGAACATACTGCAGTTCTGAATTTAGGTGGTTTTTATTGACGCAGCTGCTACCTGAACGAGGTCTGAATTGCAGCCACCAAACTGATTTGTTTTGTTTGAGACTCCACAAATAAAACATAAAATAAGATGGGGAGATGCTGGCAACACCTTCCTGCTCTGTTCAACCGTTACTGCTGTGGGGAGATGTAAAAAAAAAGCCAATATCCAGGAAGATGACTGATTTGCCATGTTCACACTTAGGAGTGTGGCACATGCAGTCAATACAAAACGTAATTATGTTGTGTTTTGTGAATCCTACATGGTAGCTGGAAAAAATAGCTCTTTGTCATCATTACACTTCTGCCCTACCAGTGGTAGGGCTGTCATCCAGAGTGATTACCCCGGTGCAACAGGAACTGCAACAGAAGGGCCAAAGTAATTTCAGTAGCTAGAATGGAAGAGTAACTTTGTTTAGGCGGTTTAATGACTGATTTTAAGGCAAGCTAGCATTGTGTAGGGCAGTAAAGACTTTTATTTCATCCTAGGATGGCTTTTCTTTGAAGTTGTTTGCTTGATAGTAATAACATGTGCTGCTGCCATTTTTTATCTAAATATAGTCTTGGTGGTTGTTTTTTTTTCCTCATTATGCTATTTAACAAAAGCAGTTATTGGAATTTTAGGCACATTTAAAAAAAATATACTCTTAAATCAAAAATAGGATTTTTTTTTTTTTTTTTCAGAGCCCCTAATTCAAACAATCTGTCATTTTTTGGTCTTGAAAGAGAAACAGTTGAATTGAAATAATCTATGGAGTAGATCTATGTGCTTTCTGGGGCTATTATAGCACTCAGTCCCATGTTTGTGCATGTGAGTTCTAACAGCTCCTCCATACATAGGCCCATTTTAAAACTGAAAACTTGCTTAACTATCTCTAGGAGTTTGCAGTTGTAAAGCACAACGGACACAGTTTCAGACATGAGAAGAGACTTGGACCTTGAAATACGTTACTTTAATGTCATATAATATTTAGTAAGCTTGCAAATGTAATGAGAATAATAATGTTGGAACAAAGCTGTGCTCAGGGCTCAGGTTCACGGATTTTATGGAAGAATAAGCTCATCCTGACACTTGTGAGATTTCAGTACCTCTGCTACATTATTTCAAAGCAGACATATGTTCTTAGCTGCTAATTTGCAATGCAGATGAAAGAGTGTTTCAGCAGCAAGACTTCAGTCCTTTTGCCAACAGCTTAAATTTTCATTTAAAACAATGTTTAAGAAGGGTTCAGAAGAAAATATAGCTGAACTCATTAAGGGAAGACTGCTGTGTAATACACAGGATATTCTAATTATTACCACTAACTACAGAGAAAAGTAAATATGAAAAAGGTGTGTTTTCAAAAACGTCTGAAATCAACTGAAGTAGGACTAATACAAAGTGGGAAGATCCCACTTTCTCAGAAGTAAGATAAGCTTGAAATAATCAGCAGACTCTGTTAGAAAAGATCTTGTATGTTATGTTATTAGGAAAATAAAAGAATTTTTAACAGAGAATGAATCACGTTGCCTTGTAGCTGTAAGCTGAAGGTGTGGTGCTTGGCTTTAGAGACAATCAGCAGTTGTTAAAGTCTGAAATAAAATGTGACCTAACAGACAGAAAGCATGTGTAATGCCATTTTTACAGAATAATATTTTAGAGCAGAAGTTGCTTTTTAAGGAGATTTAAAAAAAAAAAAAAAAGTAATGAACCTCTCTCCAAAACGAATCTTTCCTCAAAAAAGATCCTTCTCCCCAGATGAAGATCTGCTTACTTCTGGTCACAGAAAGGAACAATCACATCTCTCAGGTTGTTTCAGATACACCATTACAGGGATGAATCTTGTATAACTTATGTGCATGAGCACACATATAATGTATGTAATATAAAAACAATTCTATATATAAAAAGCATTATAGGATAGTTGAGGTTGGAAGGGACCTCTGGAGGTCAAGCTTCCTCATCAACATTAGGACAACTTTGTGGCTGGACTAGGTTGCTCATGGCTTTACTTTGGGCAACCTGATCTGATGCTTGATTGTTCTTGTGGCGTAGTCAGAACTTCTCTTGTTTCAACTTATTTCTATTGTTAATTACCTTCCTTCTTTGCAGCACTGTGAAGATAGCTTCCTGTAGGAAATGCCCCCGCCACCCTCCAACCCTTAAGGCATTTATTCTCTAGTCTGAACAAGCCTAGTGCCCTCAATTTCTCTTTTAAACAGTCAGGACAAGTGACCCCAGCTCCAACCATCTCTATGACCCATCACTGGATTTGCACCAGTTTATTCTTTTTCAAGTTTGCATTGGGAAATAAAAAAATATGTTGTTTCCAGTAACTAAAACCCAACAAATCCTGCATTTGTGTCAAAGTCCTGTTGTAACAGTCTTTGGAAATATTTTGACTCAGACTCCAATTGTTTAGGGATATGCTGCATTGCACTGAAGTCGTAAGACTTCCTGGAGGAAAGAGCAGACTTGGCAGTTTGCCTCTTCTCTTCAGATTTCAAGGGAGATCTGAGAATGAAATATAAAAAAGGATGGCATAGGAGAGATTCCCCCCTCCTCTCTACTGGAAATCCTACCATATGGTACCTTTTCTAATTTTGGGGTTTTTTTTTGTCTTAGAGTAAAGAAATTCTTCTTTAGAAGTTATTAGGATCACAATTTTTATTTACTCAAGACTGCAGAAACACATCCTACTGTGATCTAGTCACGTACTGTCATGCTTGCCCTGTAAAAGCTTATAATCTACTTAGTTTAAGGTAAATTTATTTTGATGTAATTGTAGTCGTCTTTATGGCAAATTGTTGACGAATAACAGAGGAAGTTTGATTTTCCAGTCTGAAAGCTTAAAGCCAACTGTGGAGTAGGACAAAAGAAAGTGAAAAAGATGTGTTTGCCACCTTAGCAATAATCAAACTCTTCCCCCTGACCTCCCTGAAAAACACCAACTATCTGTCCTCTCCTCCTATATCTTTAAGAAATTAGATCTGAAGCATGAGGTGTGGGATATTCTGCACTGAACTGAAAAAGCACATTTGCTGGTGAAACTGAGGCCTCCAGCCACAAGAAATCTCCTGTTCACGCAAGGGCATCTTTTTAGGAACTTTCTCTAAATTGAATTTAATTAGCAGTGTTTGTACAGAAAACATCATGAAAATCCTTACTGTTGGTTGTATTCCATGGTGACTTTTGTCCTTGTTCTGTTTCAGAAAGCATAATATGAGGAGGGAGAAGTTTTTTGCAAAATTGAACAAAAGTCAACACTGCTACAGTGTCCATGTGTTTAATACTTTTTATTATTGTCATTATTAATAGAAGTAGTACTGTTGTCATTGTTTTTAAATAAATCATGCTTTTATTTTCGATGTCTTGAAATTATCATTCTGTTCTGATAGGAGGAACATTTCAAGAAATGACTATTTTGGAAGTTTACCTTGATCACAAGAATACCGCTGCCACTTCCCCCTGACTCCCATACTGTTAAACACTGTGTATTTAGAGCTGCCTGTTCTCATGGGTTATGTTTCTAATGCCATTTTGAGTAGCAATTCAGGAGCATTGCCATTCAAAAAAAAAACAAAAAGGGGAAAACTGATCTCAGTAAATGCAAACCCAATGACATTAATGCCAACACATACATATATCCAACACATATATGCCAACTCATATATAATACATATATGCCAACACATACAGATATCCAGGCTTAAAGTCATCAAAGGCAATTAAGGTATGGTACAATTAACAACAGATTGACAAAATCACCTTTTTATTTAATCATTGCAGATATCATACAATACATGTAGATTCTGTATGTACCAACATGACACCTGCACACAAATATAACTGTGTTAGAGTAGAATTTTATTAAAGCATGTATGTATCTAGGACTCGATAGGTCCTGGGGAAACTGAGTGTTCCACTAAGATGAGTGACTGTGATGTTCAGTAGGATTCAGGCTGCAGCAGCAGCTTGAGCTCACAAACAGCTGTGTGGGAGCATAACCAGAGTGTGCTGAGGGGAGAGAAAACACAAGCTAGCTCTGCACTAACTAGCCTCTCTCCTTTGACATAACATTGTTAGTTTAGGAAAAGGAGAGGGACAAAATTAGTAAGTCTGGATTCTTCCTGCAATTATACAGTGGAGACCACTCTCCTACCGCCTTCCTTCCTCTCCTTTGCCTTATTTTTTTCTATACCATCCTTAATGAGCAAATAAATTTGCCTTAATTTCATTCTCAGAATTGTCTCGGTATTTGTGGTCTTGCAAAGTAAAGATGGAGGCATTTTTACCATTGTTACAACCATAGTTTCAGTTCTATTTCACGTGAGTTGTGTTCATTGACACCAAAGCAGACAGATGTTTTGGGAACTTTCTGTGGCTTCAGACTGCCACTGAATGCAATATGGATTTCAGAGCTCTAATGAGAAAACAACATAGAGTTATTACAGAGAAAAAAATAATTAGTAAAGCTTTAGGGCAGCTATGCTGAGCTTGTATGTATAGATATATATATATTTGTACGCCCCTAAGCTTTTTGCTGTAATTTCTTTCAGAACTTAAATGAACAAAAAGTTTTAAAATTATGTATTGACTTTTCACGATAGTACAATTATTGTTCCTTTTTTTTTGGGGGGGGGGGGATGTTTACTTTTTAGTAGGCAATAACACATCCTAAGTCTGGTTTTCCTTTGCAGGTTTCTTCTTGAAGTCACTCTGATAACTTAAAACCATAACACTTGAGTAAGATGCCATGCCTTGGTACTTTGTAATGATTTCTTGTTCTAGATGTTATGATCTAGTTCCATTGTCTTGTTTTGACGTGAAAAGCAGGCAAGGTGGCAAGAGGGATGAACAAAATCTGCTAGGACAACTCAGGGAGAAAACAGAAATCCATGTGAGGTAGAAAAGGGGCCTGGTTCCTTGGGAAGAGTATAGGAACATTGCCAGAGCATACAGGGGTGCAACCAGGAAGGCTAAAGCCATTTTACAATTAAACCTGGACAGGAAAGTAAAGGAAAATAAGAAGGTGCTTTTCAGGTACATCAGCAGCAAAAAGAAGATTAAGGGGAATGTGGGCCCGCTGCTGAACAGAGGGTGCCCTGGTGACAGGACCTACTGACTGCCTTCTTCGCTTCTGTCTTTACAGCCAAGGCCAGCCCTTGGGAAGCCCAGTCCAGTAAGCACAGCAGAACGGTCTGGATTAGAGGATCCTGTTATCAGTCAGGACTCCCAGATTTCTCTCCACAGAGCTGCTCTCCAGCAGGTCACCCCCAGCCTGTACTGGTGCAGGCAGTTGTTCCTCCTGAGGTGCAGGACTCTGCACTTGTCCTTGGTGAACCTCATGAGGTTCCTCTCTGCCCAACTCTCAAGCCGGACGAGATCTCACTGAAAGGCAGCACAGCCTTCTGGGGAATCAGCCAGTCCTCTCAGTTTGGTCAGTTTATTTAAATAGATAATAACATTTAGGTTTATTTAAATTAATGAAGAGTACCTTTTCCCCCCTTATTGCAGACAGTACTGCTTTTTCATAGATTTGATCCTTTTATGCTCATGCAGTACTTGCTGAGTTTTTTGCCTGTTCATATTACGTGTTTCAAGTTTGCTACAGTCCATTGTGGAATATGTTATGGAATGTGCTTTGAGCTGCTGTGATTCCAGGTACTGAACTTGATGGCCTAGACCTTATAGTTAATCTCTTCCAGCCACCTGCTTCAACTCTTCCAGCACATCTGATGACAGTCTTAGCAGAAGCTATTTTGAGTTCAGCAGGCTGCTGCATGGTTTTATAGAGTCTTCAATAAAGGTATTTAATTTTATTCCCATCTTGCAGGTAATTCCTGTATTATACAGTCAATCAGATTGAGCTAATAGGATCTGAGTAACTTGTAAATGAAGGGGTTTTTTCTGTTTCTTGGTTGTTTGATTTTTAATATTCTGTTGATTGTAGGTTCTTTTCCTTCACTGAATTGAACCTTTCTCTTTATTCATAGATTCCCTTGACACAGTGATTTCCTAATTGGAATGTCACTAAGTGACATTCAAATAAAATTAAGCCAATTTTAAAAAATTCTGCTAGGAAACAAAAGAATTTTATAAGCACCAAAATGAAATGTCTGAGAATTGTTACAATTTTCTATGTGTTTTTTCTTTTTTCCTCTTTTAAATTTCATAGTGTGCTTACATGACTTCAGAGTCTTTTGTATTAAAATCCATTGAAGTTCCTGAATCATTTGGGTGCTTTAAAAAAAAAATCTTATATTGTCTTTAACTTTTGAGGACAGAGTGAATACATAGCAGAGTCAAGATTATAGCTTTGTGACATGCCACAGTGTTTCACCTTTATACAGCATCTGTTTAAAAAACCCTCAGTCTTTAAGCAGAATTTGCTAATAATTTTATGGTGCTTATATTTAATTGCTACTGCTGTATTTCTAGATACTGTTTGGATTCCATTTTCAGTAGGTTGACATTGTAAGCTCCTCCTAGACTCTACATATTTTAGTGAGATGCTTCCTGCTTTTTAAAATAGATGTCTACACTCACTGAAAGCAATTTCTTGGCATTCTCTTGCTTGAGTGACACCCTCAGCCAGAGTTTACTTCCCTCCTCCATATATGAGGTAGTACTGAATTGGAGTTATATGGTATGTTCATGCTAGTGAAGCCACTCAGCTTGTCTCAATGCTGCACAAAAAATGATTGATAAAGGAAATGGAAATGTGTGGGGTGTTTTCTTCCCATAGCTGCACTGTTGCAATTCTCTAGAAGATAGGTAGGATGCAGAGTGGAGCTGCTGTGCAGCTTATATCAAGTGGGCGAGAAAGCAACTCAGTGCCACAACTGTCATTTAAAAACATATATAGCCATTTGCTGAGAAGTGACTGTGTTACTGAGTGCTACAGACACAGGATATACAGGGTGCTGTTTCTTTCCACTGCTGCTTTCTTGAATTATTTTCTTCTCCCCAATTCAGAAACTGCCATACATTTTGATTAGTAAAAATTCTCTTGCTACTGCTCTGTAATTTTATGAGCAGTTCATACCTAACTTTTAAGGTGTCAAGAAAAAATATTGATTTTAGCTATGTTAATTCTGGGAAAATGAGTATAAACTTTTCCTGTACGTGCTTTTCACCTTGAATTTTAAGTCTGGACCTGTGGTGTGGAATGAAAAATGTGGGTGCAGACAGTACACATTAAGTGTTCATTGTACACCCTGGGGGTGACATAATCACTCCCCAGTATGCAACAAATAGAACTACTTTCAGCAGCTACTGCTCTCTTTGTTGAATTAAGCTTCCTTTGCATTCATTGTCTTTGACAAACTCCAGATTCCAGAGTACTTGGAGTTTTTATCATTTTTTTAAAAGTTTTTTGTTGTTAGCAGTCATTGTCTGCTCTTCTTTGCTGACCCAATAGCAAACTGGTCCTCAGCCATATAATTTACCTGCATCCTTGAAACACCTTCCTCTCCTACTTCTTGTCTTTGTGAGGGGTTTTTCCCTTTTACACTTTAAGAGAAGTTCTGGTCTTTTTTTTTTTTTTTTTTTTTCTGCTTGAAATCCTTTTTATGAATTACCTTAAAGTTACAACATGTTCTGAAACTTTCTTATAAATATAAACTGTTCTCACTGCACTGTGTTCATTCTAAATCATATCCATTTTGGGGGATTCTTTCAAACTCTCTGAGAAAATAGTTTTGACAGGAAATGAAATTGTACGATCAGAGCTATTTCTGCTCCAATTAATCTTAACATTAGAAGGTGTTTCACAGAGAGCTACAGAAGTGAAAATTCATCTCTGTGGGAATTGTCAATTACCATCAACACTGTAGCTGGCTAAGAAACTGCTACTAGGGCATATAAAATTAAACAGAAAGAATCTTTTTCCTGACCTTCAAACAGCTTAGTGCTACTTGCTTCCAGTAAAAACACACTTAATGTATTTTTATAGAAATAAATTAAAAAATGATGAATTTAGGCAGACTCAAGAAATACCTTAGCCATGAGGAGAGTTATTAGGTGACAGGACACTGAAATTCCTCATAACTTTCATATTTATCCTATCACTGTACTGGACAACGGACAAGAAAATATATTCTTAGAGACAGGATTGACCAGAAAAATAGTATCACAGGAACTGAATTGGTCTGTTGACCTTCTGTATATATGTTCTAATCTTCTGTAAGGAATTACTTGTTGCTGCACTGCTGAGGCCAGCAGCTTGTGGTCATCTGATGTATGTGGGGTCTCTGAACACTGGAAAAGTTTTGTCAATTTGCAAGAATAATAACCTTCACACTGTCCTCCATGGCCCATCCATCTTGTCACATGCTGTACTGCTTTGACTTTTCCATCCCTAATCCCTTTTGAAATGAAACACCTCCTTTGGCTGCTCCTATACCTACTTACATTGGCTAAAGAGAATGGAGTGATTGTTCTCCTTGGTGTTTTTGTTCTGATTCTGCTTAAGGAGTTTATTATGATGAATGAACTCAAAATCCGGGTAAAAAAATTATTCTGATTAAAGATGCAGTTATTTTAAAGATTTATCTGGAAGTTCAGAGTAACATGGAAATCAGAAATTGAAAAATGCCAGAAGCTTGAAGTTGAAGTTATATTTTGTCTATAATTAACAAATAGATGTAAATGTGGACGTAGCAGACCAACAGTATGGTATAGTAGGGGATATCAGTACAGTTGTAGTCAGATATAAACTTGCGAAAAAACAGCCTCCCCAAACTAGAGACTTGGAAGCTGATGTCATCCAGGCACATATTATGGTTCTTCTCAGTATCTAAATTAGTATCCTTCCGTTTTCATGTAGGAGGAGATACTTTCATCATGAGCAGGAGACAGACGAGAGCAGAGTGTTGGTCTTCTGTGCGAGCTTTTAAAAATTAGCTTGAAAGATGAGGCAGGAAAGTGTTGGGACTGAATGTGTTGTATTTACCAACTAGTTGATGCACATTTGTAGCTCTGGTGTGCATGGGAAATTAGTCACATGTGTGTTTAAATCTGTGGTGCCCAAGAGTTGAATCAGAAGACTCTTGGTTGAGATCTTGGTTACTTCTACTGAAGGAATTTGACTAAGCATGTATTAAGACATCACAGTTTTCTCTTGTGGGTTGCAACTGCCAGGAATACAGGTTAGTCACTGTAAAAATGTACCTCAGAATCCAAATTTATACCCTTGCAGTGTTGGCATTGAGAATTACTGGCATACTGTTGTCATGGTTTTGTGTGGAGCCGTTTCTAGTAATGGGGAAGGGGCTGTTAAGATGACTTCTTAGAGAAGTTACTCGAAACTCGCCCCAGCTCTTAGCCAGACTCACTTTTGGGACTGAGACAATTGGGTGCCTCCAAGATCACTTTTTAAGAGGAAGCCTGAAGAGGAGGGCTCTTCCTGTTCCTTCTTGCTTTTCTTCCTTGTTTTTTGGCTGTTGGTGGTGCAAGGAGTTGGGAGAGAGAGAAGTAACCATGCAGACCTCAAGGTCAGTGAGGGAAGAGAGGAGGAGGTGTGCTGGAGCAAAGATTCCCCTGCATTCTACAGAGAGGACTGGTGAAGCACAGATTTGTTTGCACTTTGTTAAAGACCCTATTTCATTAAAGAGATAAGAAACTGTGTCCAGAGGAGGCCATGCCCCATGTGAGGGACCCTGTTTCTACAGAAGCCGCAGCTGTTGGGAACAACCCACACCAGAGAAGTTCGTTAAGGACTGTGTCCCGTGGGAGGGACCCCGTATTGGAGCAGGGGAAGAGTGCCAGGAGTCGTCCTCATCTGAGAAGACAGAAGCAGCAGAGCCCATCTGTGAGAATGAGCACATCCCCCATTCCCTGCCCCCCTGAGCCATTTGAGAGGGGAGAAGGTAGAGATTTTGGGAGTAGTGAGCTGAGCCCAGGAAGAAATGAGGGATGGTGGACTAAGAAGGGTGGAGATGGATGAGGGGCACCCAGCAAGAGACTGTGATGGTGCTTCATTGCTGGCTGGGCAAAACAACTGTGACATTAAAACTGTAGAGGTTAGAATGTTTGTCTGTTTGACTCCTTGTGCTGCCGTTATTGCACTGTAAATGAATCCATGGCCTGATGTTTCTTGCTTTCAACCATGGTCGAAAGAAAGCATTATGCAAAACTACAGTGTTCCTCTGCCTGACTTCTGAGAAAACACAGCTGTCAATAATTCTACAGTCTCAAAATATACCAGAGTTCTCATTCTTTTTACTAATATTTCTCCAGTCTATTCCCTTGAGGCAGTAAGAAAAGAATGAAACAGAATGGAGAGACTGATACCTGTTGTGCAGTTAAAATTAATTTCTAAAAGTATTCTTAAGGCCTTTTTAATCTTTGAGATATTCTGGATTGAATGCAGTAGGTGTGAGGAGACTGGAGCTCTGTTTCACTGATTTACTTTTTTTCCTTCACTTGTCACTGTGTCAAACTGATCTAATTTCCAGGATTCCCCTCCTCACCTTAATAAGACATTAATCTTTTTAAACACTACTAATTATAAATAGTTCTGATTTCGATGATTCTTCAGTTTTAAAACAATTACCAAGTAATTCCTGTTCATTTCTATTTTGTTGCTTTAATCTGGGAGTGCTGAGTCCTTCATTTCAGTTGCTCTTCATTTTAGTCTGTTTCATGGTTTTAATCCTCGAATCTGTATGTCATTTTCCCCTTTTAAAACCTACTTGTTGCATGTGTTTTAAAAGTGTCTTCTTAA
Organism: Colius striatus; assembly: GCF_028858725.1. Taxonomy (NCBI): domain Eukaryota; kingdom Metazoa; phylum Chordata; class Aves; order Coliiformes; family Coliidae; genus Colius; species Colius striatus. The sequence goes on from NC_084764.1 coordinate 8,811,822, forward strand.
TCTGAGAGTTTTTCTCAGCTCTCTTAAAGGACAGAGGAAAATTTAATATAACTAAACAAAGTCCTAAAGATTGATGTGGCGTACTTGTTTGGTTTTATATCACTTGTATCACTTCAAGGTCTCAACTTGAGATGGATGTTACCTTGGGAGAGAGAACCACGAAAAAGATTGACCCTTGCTAATGACATGAGCTTTCTCTCACCCTTGACCTTGCTCAGTTGCATATGTTATTCATAAAGCTTCAGGTGTTTTCTGTGTCTGGAAAAGCTGGTCTGACAGTTCATAATCTTGGTTGTGAGATCAGAATTAATATTTTCATAAGCATGCTTAAACAGAAAAGATAAAGCTGTCCAGGATTTGGCAATACTACTCATGGGTAACAAATAGATAAAGCAATAGTCATTTAATTACTTTGATGTGATTATTAACTTTTCAGAAAGTATAAGTGCAGAAAAAAAGATAGTTTAGTATCCTCAGCAAACCTGCTGACAGTGCCCTCTGTTCTGTCATCAAGGTCATTAATGAATATATTGAACAGTACTGGGCCCAGCACAGACCCCTGAGGGACCACTAGATACAGGCCTCCAACTATACCCTGCCCCATTGATCACAACTCTCTGCTTCTTTCCTTCAACCAGTTCACAATTATCCTCACTACCTCATCATCCAGCCCACACCTTCTCAGTTTTTCTTCCAGGGTGCTGTGGGAGACAGTGTCAAATGCTTTACTGAAATCAAGATAAATCACATCCGCTGCACCAGTACCATCTATCCATCTGGTTACATCCTCATAAAAGGCTATCAGATTGGTCAAACATGACTTCCCCTTGGTGAAGCCATGTTGACTGCTCCTGATGACCCTCTTGTCTTTTAAATGCCTGGAGACAGTGCCCAGGATAAGTCGTTCCTTCACCTTTCCAGGGATGGAGGTGAGGCTGACCAGTCTGTAGTTACCTGGCTCCTCCTTTTTGCACCTTTTGAAGCCTGGAGTGACATTTGCTTTCCTCTAGTCCTCGGGCACCACTCCTGTTCTCCATGACTTACTGAAGATGATGGAGAGTGGTTTAACAATGGCTTCCACCAGCTCCCTCAGCGCCTGCAGGTGCATCCCATCAGGGCTCATGGATATATGAACATCCAGATTGCTCAACTGATCCTTAACCCAGTCCTCATCAACCAAACAAAACTCCTCCTTTAACCTGACTTCCTCTGGAGTCTGGGGCTCCTGAGGACAGTCTCCAGCAGTATAGGCAGAGGCAAAGGCGGCATTCAGTAACTCTGCCTTCTCTGTATCCTCTGTCTCCAGGGCACCCACCTCATTCAACAGTGAGCCTACATTGCCTCTAGTGTTAGTTTTATCTGCAATGTATTTGAAGAAGCCCTTTTTGTTGTCCTTGACCTCCCTTGCAAGGTAAAAATAAATGAAAAAAAGAATGCAGTTGAGTTTACTGCATTTGGGGAAATCGCAGGGGTCAGCGCATGCAGAGTGCAGGGAAAACCACCTGCCTGATCATGATGTCTTTCCTCAGAGACTTTGTAAAGAAAGAAATTCACTGTGAAGGCAAAAAAGGCAGATGTTACAAGCTCTGGACATAGTTGTCTTCTCAGATATTGCGACATTGTATGTGGGCTGATTAATGTCACATTTAGTTTTGCATCTGATGTCTGTCTCAGTTACCAAATGATTTTTGCTGTTTTGTTGTTTTGGGGTTTATAAAAGCTTTTACTTTTTTTTTCCCTATTCTTAATCAAAGTGAGCCAAGGAAAAAAGAAAAAAGAGGAAAAAGTCAATAGCTCATTAGCAAGGTACTGATTTCTAATGTGGTAGTTTTAGGTTCAAGACTCTGCTTTACTTTTTCCAAAATACCAGGCAAAAATGTTTAAATTAATTGGGATACTGAATATTCATCTGTCTACATTTGACTAGAAAATGGATCTTGAATGTGAGTAAGCTTTCTCAAAAAGTGTGTTTTCTTCTCAAAAACCCCCAAAGGGGCAGAACAAATAATGGTAATTACTATTATTAGCCTAGATTTTTCACTGAAAGGTCTGTGGCTTTGGAAGCATAATATTCTTATCTGTGGCCAGTTTATTCTTTCTCCTGTTAGGACAGAAACTGAGAGAAAAGTCTGCACTATTTCATCCTGTAAATGACAATCAGGTGGAAAAAACACTTTTAATGGTGACTGGATTGATCACTAAGAATAAAATATATATGGAAGAGGTTATTTCTAGATTCTGTTCTAATCTACAGCAAATCTTTACTGAAAATCGTGTTTTCATTATTATTCTTTAATGCTATCCAAACTAATTTTGGTTGATTTTGAGAGTAAGATTTTATTGGATATTTATTTTTTAAATCTCACCTGCATTAGATCCTTCTTTTCTCTCGATACACTGATTTTAAAATGCCATTAAAACCAGCTCTGCTCTTCACTGAAGTTGTGGGACTATTTTTAAGCCTTATTGTTTGCTCATTATTTTTCTAGGAATAGAGAGTGGCCGTACATGTTTTCAAATGCTGTTGGTATATTCTTATGCTGTTATGATCTAATTACTGTCAAAGTATTCTTATTTTCTTATGGTTGGTCGTGATGATATTAAAAATCTTTTCCAACTTTGATTCCATGAAATGATTCTATTAAATATCTTCTCTGCACCAACAGAAGTTTTCCTTTGAAAACCTGAGAAAACATAACTTATATAAAAATCTGTATTTTTTATATATATATGCATTTCTAAAATAATTTTAACAGCTTCACTGAGGATGTGAAAATGTACAGTGTTTATTCAGGATAAGATCAAGACTGAGATAACAGAATCTAAACCCAGAATGACCATTATGCCATCGTGTAGTGAGACAGGAGAGAAGGATGGGAGGACTTCTAGGTGAATCTGAATTGCAGAGAGACTATTTGATGTGCAAGAAGAAATTCAGAACAAAGAGCAAGTTGCCTTCTCCACAGATTAGCTGTATCGCGTAAAAATAATCATCCCAATTGATATTCTTCTGGTGTAATGCTAGCTAATTCCCTTCATGACCAGTAGGTCCCTCAGGGGTTATATGCTGAAGTCACTTCCCTCATTCTTTGACTAAATTCACCTCACATCATTTGTCTCAAATCCCATCTCACCTCTAGCCTTATACAACCTGAAGTTCACCTTCAGAGCTCTTGCAAATTCTTAACTTGCTTTTTGGTTCAGTGCCAAAGCCTTCTAATTCTGTCATGGTTTTGTCCAGCTAGCAATGAAGCACCACGATAGTCTGTCACTTAGTGCCCCCCATCCACTCCCAGCCTCCTTAGGATGGTGGAGGCCCCAGTGAAATGGGAAGAAAAAGATAACCAAGATTGTTGTGGATTGAGACAAGAGCAGGAAGGACTCGCTGACAATTATGGTTCTGAGCAAAACAGACTCCAGTACTTGACTTGGAGAGGAAAGGAAGGAGAGTTTATTCTACTACCTACAAGAAAAAGAACAGAACAAAAAGCAAAAAGGGAGTAGGATGATGAGAAAATTACAACCAGCACTTTAAGATCTCCCTCCCCCATCTCTTCTTTCTTCCCAGGCCCAGCTCACTGCTCCTAATAACCTTCTCCCCACTCAACCGCTCGGGGGGGCAGGGGTTAGGGAATGTGGTCAGTGTCTCACAGATGGTCTCTGCCTCTTTTCTCAGATGAGGACGACTCTTGGCATTCTTCCTTTGCTCCGATACAGAGTCCCTCCCACGGGACACAATCCTTAATGAACTTCTCTGATGTGGGTTCTTCCCAGCAGCTGCAGCTTCTGCTGATACAGGTTCCCTCACATGGGATGTGGTCTCCTCTGGGCATAGTAACTGCCCTTGTTGTGGGGCCTTTAACAAAGCGCAAACAAATCTCAGCTTCACCAGTTCTCTCTGCAGGATACAGGGGAGTCTCTGCTCCAGCACACCTCCTCCTCTCTTCCCTCACTGACCTTGAGGTCTGCATGGTTACTTCTCTCTCTCCCAACTCCTTGCACCACTAACAGCCAAAAAACAAGGAAGAAAAGCAAGGAGGAACAGGAAGAACCCTCCTCTTTAGGCTTCTTCTTAAAAAGTGATCTTGGAGGCACCCAATTGTCTCAGTCCCAAAAGTGAGTCTGGCTAAGAGCTGGGGAGAGTTTCAAGCAACTTCTTAGTGGAGACATTTTACAGCTCCTTTCCCCTTACTAGAAATGGCCCCATGTCAAGCCATGACAGTTCTTATCCTCTGAAGTTAGTTTTGGATGGAATAGCGTTACTTTGTATAGGTTTAGGCTGGAACCAGTTTTGATAACACAGCAATATTTTTGTTACTACTGAGCACTGTGTCAAGGTCTTTTCTGCCTCTCACCTCACCAGCAAAGAGGCTGGGGGGATGGGCACAAGGGTTTGAGAGAGGACCCCAACTGACCCCAGGGTTGTCACAGGCTGTAGGAAGTAAAAACTGAGAGGGGGAGCAAGTTTGCAGGCCGTCCTGTGGCTTGGGGACTGGCTGGACACTGATCATCTGGTAGTAAGCAATTGTGTTTCAGTTGGGATTTTTCATCACTTATTTTTCTTGGATTTTGTGGTTTTTTTCCTCTTTTTTTTTTTTCCATTTTTAAACTATCCTTATGAGTTTTCACAATTTTACCCTTGCAATTCTCTCCCCCATCCCACTGTAGGGGGCGAAGGAAGCAAGCAGCTGAGCGTGCTTAGCTGCCTACTGTGGCTAAACCACAACATCCACTCACTTCCACACATCATTTTATTGTTTTGTTTCTTTTACTTTCTGTCCTGCTTCTTTCAGTACTTCAGATGACCTCTTACTTTCATTAGGTTTCCTTTCTTCTGATTTCTGCCAGCCTTTCCTCACCTAGTGTTTTGCAGAGGCTTCCAGTATAGATTGCTCTCCAGCTGTTGTGACTAGAAATCACTTATCAATAAAACAACCCATGTTTAAATTCAAAGAAGATAACACAAAAAAATATAATGATGCTCCATTACTCCATTTTGTCAAATTGTTTTGTTTGACTGTTGGTCTGGATTAGTCAAGATTCTATTTACACGTGGCTGCTACATGGTTTCATGCAGTGCTTTGTAATGAATGTGCTGATAATATAGCATGGCTATGGGAAACTGCAGAGGAATAATTAGCTCTTTTTGAACATGTAGGTCAACAAATCTGAACCCATTTTTGATTAACAAGCTGATATTTTCTGAATAGCAATATTCTAATAAGTATTTGTATATCTCATGTTCCTAACAGTTCATCTGTAGATAATTCAGAAATACTTTCAAGCTCATAGTTAACACTTGTTAAATATTTATTAGTTTCATTAATCTCCACGGATTTATTTCTGTATCGAAAGGTTATAGAACTAGTGAATGCAAGTGAAAATTTTAAACTGTATTTTACAGAAGGTGGTAGGTGTCATTTAAATGATTAGTATTTTCTATGTGGTTTTCAGTGTACTTCAGTATATATTCTAATCATTGCTTTTAAGATCCATTCATGATGGCTCATTTCCTTCCTGATAACACTTATAAAAAGCGTCCTCAGAAATATGGTAGAATTTAGAAAATTCTTTTAAAATATAAATTTTTAAACACAAAATTTAAATGAATTAGAGATAAACAAACATTGATAAATAAATATTACAATTTACAGAAAGCACTTATTTTCAAATTTAACCCTTTTCCTCTGTGACTGTTACCAAGCCACCTGGGATTCATATTTCAGTACAACACTGCTCCTTCCCTCTGATATCTTATTTTTTTTCCTGACAGATAGAAGCAGCTCTTATGCCTATTCATAAGACTATTTTTGTTCAGAACAGAACATTATTTTGGTTTAAAAGCACTGATTAAAAGCAAAATTTCAATTACATTGAAGGATAAATTTTAACTTGCCCAAATGTGTAAGTTCTGTTCTGAACACAACGTGCAGGCACTTATACACAGGGATATGATGGTAATTCAGTCAAATGGTTACAAACATTAAACAATAGAACTATCATTACTGTTTGATAATTGATTTCATGAATGTTTTAGCCTTTCAGATACTATTATTAGAAAAGCATCTGTCTCAGCAACTGGCAAAATGATCTGTATTTTTTTATCTTTGGGTTTAACAATAGTCCCATAGTAACCATCCCCCTTTAAGATCTGAAGAAGGAATCAATGTATGGCTTGTTGCCTCAGATTTATCTCCTAGTTTTGTTATAACTGTCAGCACATTGTTACTTTATTGCAGTTTGTACACTCATGTTTCTTATTTTTTAAATACTCCATCCATCAAATTTACATGAATGACATTGAGTTCCTGTGGCATTGCCTGGACTGCTTCTCACTTATCTGTTGTTTTTAACCTGTTTGTAACTTCATGCAAGTACTTTGACATCGAGGAGCTAATCAATTTTTAAAGACCTGCTGGAAAAAGAGACTTTTTGCAGCATTCACAGCTTTCTAAGAAATTGCCAAAAGTTGGATAACATGTTCATAAACACAACAGACAGAAACTAAGGAACATCTTACACTTTGATTTTGAGTCTCAGAATTGAAATGTAATATTTCTGTATTGTTTTTTCAATTCTGTTTTAAGTCTTTCTACATGCTAGTGAGAGTGTAGAAATATTGCAAACAAACTGGCTTTAGTTTATTTACAGGCAGAGCTGCAATTTCAGGCCTAAATGCATGTATAGCTTATTTAAACTGATGCTCTGGCCTTATTCTTCCTGTATGATGTTTGTATTTACCATCAGCAATCTCCGAAAAAAATTATTTCTCCCTCACTAAAGACTAAGACTAAGTAACATGAAAAAGTTTGTGACAGAGATCTGGAAAATGAAGTGAATCTTGCATGTGTTAACCTGTACATTTTGAATGCTTTTTGGAGTAATTCACCAATATGCAGCCTGTTTTTCTGTGGTTTTCTTTTTTTCTCCACAGTAACACACACAGACTGCCAGAAACGAAGTAGAATTTTGGGGATAGTGCCTTCTTTTTCTCTCCAGAGCTTTGATCTTGCAATTTTGAAGTATGGCAAACACAAGAGTAATGTTCAAAAGAGAACAGTAAAAAGTTTGGCTAAAAAGGAGAAAAAACATTAGCCAATGCCTACATTATTTGCAGTATTCCCTCAATAGCGAGTGTGCTAGCTTGAAATAGCTCTTACTGGGAGGCAGAGAAACTCTTCTGGACTCTGAAAAGATCCTGTAGTCTTTCATGATGTTGATAAACTCTGGAAATAGGTTGATTGGACTAAAAATAATGTCTTGCCTGGGCAGCACTCTGCGTTGTTCAATACATTTATTTTATGAGGGAAAAAGAGGGGGAGGTTATACTAGGAGAGAGTAAGTCTATCCAGCTGTGTGACAAGAGAAATATTCCTAAGCCTTTGTAATCTGATTGTGAGTTAGAGTGCAATTGTTAAACCCCAAAGCACCACCACCTGACATCGTGACTGTCACTGCAACACTTGTTGCAATAATTTGAGTCATTTCTCAGAAGCTCTGTAACACATCTGCAAGCTTAAAGTGCTTCCCAGTTCTGTGAGCAGCCTTCACTAAATATTTCTTATGCCACAGTTGGAAAACAAATAAAGAAACAAAGCATGTAAGGAGATAACCTTGTGGATTTTAGGCGCTGCTCTACCCTAATGTATTGACTCTGTATTGAACTGGTGCCTTAGAACAAAAGATTGAAGCGATCACCTTCTCTTCTGGGTGAAACATAAAACTAAAGCTGAGCTTTCCTGTAATAATTACATTATCTATTGCTTGGCTTTTTAGCTTTAGAAGTATTGACCAAAAGCCTGAGCTCTTACAGTTAATTCTGCGCAGCAGTTTCAGTTTGAATAAAGCCAATGCTAACTTGAATCCCGTTACACTGCTGTTGTGTTGGCTCTTAGACAGCTGTCACGCTCTGAATTCCCAGAGGGATTTAGATTGAGTAGTTGTCCATGCCACTCTGCCGTATTGGCATTCCAATATTTTTGTAAGGTAGAGAATTACTTCTAAATGTGAGAGCAAAGTTATGTAAGATCCAGGTACGCTAATCCATTTTCAGGGTGAAAATTGATCCTGAAGCACAGAGCCCTTAATTGGCCCTTCTGCTTCCCCAGCAGCTCTGAAATTTCAATGTGGGTTTGTTTAGTTTGCTTTTTTTTTTCAGCAGAGAAAGTTCTGCAGTTACATCTTTTTCCTATTTTGCTCATTATAAGCATTGTTTTAGTCTCATGTACACTATTACTTTATGCTCCTCTAAATTAATTTAACGAGGCTGACTTCTCATTGAGCACTGTAAATCCAGATGATGTTTCGGGGTTTGTTGTGGGCTAATTGCTTGGCCTTGCATCAGCTCAGGTGCTCTTTCTGTCATCCAGAAAACTTAATTTGCTTTCCATGGTAGTGCTATGGGGTGCCTTTGTGGCAAAAAGGAAAAATGTGTGGTAGAAAAGCAACGTGGCAACATCAGTGCCTATGAATTCCATGAAGAGCATGAAGAAGTGGCACCTACATATAGAAGCAATGTCCATGTAAGGAAAAAATTGGAAAGGTTGAGATAAAATGTGAATTACAGCTACCAAAAGAATTAGAAGACATTTTAAGGGAAGTCTTTATAGATGTAAAAAATTGTGGAAGATATTGTATGATTTTCTTGGGTTAAGTGAGCATATAACAAAAGTTTGAAAAGAAACTGAAGTATTCAGTGACTTTAACTAATCTTCACCCCCCAAAAAAGTGAATTATGGGCCTATTTTTAATAACAAAGAACATAGATATGGGGAGGAACAAAGGAAAATGAGTTGATGCAGATGTATGTAAGTTTTGTATTTATTGTGTCCTGATATCCTTGAAGTACTTGAGTAACCAGAAACTCTTGATGTTAGAGAAACTGCAGGGCAGTTTGCTCAAAAATGTCAACATTGCACCAAGCAGGGGCTTATAATGGACTGGAAACTAAATGCATTTGATACATTGCACTGCTGCTGCAGAAGGAAGTAAAAATAAACAAGGAACAAATATAGCAGAAATGTATGTATGACATAGTAGTGTTTCCACTTCATTTAGCAGTGGATGGGGCATTTTCTATTACATCTAAGTACTGGAGAAGTTTTGACAAATATGAAAGCTCTGATAGCAGGGAAAATATGATAGTGAACCCCCCAAAGGATTGTATTGTTGTTTGTTAAACTTAGGGGTGTGATCAGATTTTCATGTTCATTGTAGTTGAGACAAGAAGTTACTGTTTTATACACTGCTTAAAGACATTGAGAAGATGATATTTAAGGAACAAGGGAAAATTGTCACAGATGCTTTTTTTTCTTTGGTAATAGTTTCTAGGAGTAAATAGAGGGCATGCAGGCAGAAGGCTGTTTGAGGATCTTGATTCTAATTTATAAAATTAGTTTTTCTGCTAGATGATTAGTTGAATTCTTCTGAAATCCTGTATTTCTAAGATATTAATAAAGAAAAGTAAACGGTAGTACTCTGGAAATATGGATATTGGACAAATCTGACACATTTTACTAAGTCCTATGCAGACAGTCAGAGCTGGGACTGCTAAGCTTAGAAAATGGAAGACTCCAGAGAGACTTTACAACAGCCTTCCAGTACCTAAAGGGAATGATAAGAAAGCTGGAGAGGGAATTTTTACAATGGCCTGCAGTAACAGGATAAGGGGTGATGGCTTCAAACTGAAAGAGGTGAGATTTAGATGAGCTGTAAGAATCTCTATGAGGGTGGTGAGGCCCTGGCACAGGCTGCCCAGAGAAGGTTGTGACTGCTTGAAGTGTTCAAGGACAGGTTGGATAGGGCTTAGAGTAACCTGGGCTGGTGGAAGGTGTCCGTGCTCATTGCAGGGGGTTGGAACTGGATGAACCTTAAAGTCCCTTCCTACCCAAATTATTTGATGATTCTGTGATTGTCATTCTTGTGGCTACAATTTTTCAAGTGGAAGTCTCTCCATGGTATAGACATCACTCATTATTACAGCCTTGACTAATGTTTGTGTAAACTATATTAGCAGAGTAACAGCAGAAAATGTAATAATGACAGCAATAGGGTATCATGCTGATGAAATGTGTGGTAGTGGTTGGATTATCTCACTTCCTTTTACACTTTTACTACTTTTTTCTGTTACTATTATGAATACCACTGATAAAACTTTAACTTACAGTACCAAGCTTGCAATAATGTTTATTGAAGCTTAAAAGGTTTTTATGTAAGATGTAAAGATGATGATGAGATTATAAGATGATCATTGGTTCCAGCTCTTCATGTTTAGTAGTGACAGTTTTGGTCACTATTTGAGAATGAGACAAAATATTTTGAAAGGACTTCATCTTTCTACTGAAGACTTGTTTCCTAACGCTGTACACTCTTCCTTTCCCTGGATCTGTACTCTGTGATGCTGCATACTGATGACTTCTTAAATGCCAGTAAATAGATTTTGTTTTTTTCCAAATTTTATGTTTCTCAGTAGATGGAACTCTGCATTTCATACTTTTTAAAGCTTTTAATATTTGTTTTCAATCACTTAACTCAAAAATTCTTGAAGAGAATTTGTTAAAATCCCAGATTACTGATCTGTGCCTGAAAATTCCCAGAATGAGTGATTCTCTCTAGATAGTTGTAATTATCTAGAGTTGCACCATTGTGTTCCTATATCTATGTTTTTAACATTGTAAGCCAAGCTAAACTTGACCCTGTGTGCTTACAGCCAGTCTGCATTTCTTTATGACTAGGTAAATGCAGTGTGTCACAATCACTATTCCATGAAGGGCTAACAAAACTGGAGAGCTGTATCCTGCACTCATTCCCTGAGCACCTGTGTACCAGCCCTTGTTTCTTTGTAAGTATTTGATGAGGCTGTAGATACTAAGCAAATCTATCAGACAGCCTAACAGATTGGCTCACAGTAACTTGCCCTTAGAAGTATTTTCTCTCAGTCTCGAAAGGCTTAAAATTATTGAAAGCTTCTAAGTAATTTCTTTTTTCTTCAGTATTTAGCTGTGGAGTGGCTGACAAATAGTTCACAGGAGGTCACAAAGGGAGTAAAAAACTCAAGCCTGTCGTCACCAGATTTAAATTCATAAATCAAGAATCTGTAGGAAAATGTTCACTTTGAGAAAAAGTAAATGAAATTCCCAGTGGACAGCAAGGAACATTCCATAACACTGACTGGAAATATCATCATGATTTGCTGTTTTAGGATAAGCAAGAAATAAAACTTACTAACCAGACTAACTAGAAGATATTTCTTTACAGGTGCAAGTGGCAAAAGTTTATAAAATTGGTCTTATTTCCTCATAGAGGAAATATTAAAGCTCTTTTAAGGTTCTGTCAGAGCAGTAGGAATGAACTGGATCTCATAAATTGTACTATGTCTACCTAGAGACATTCTTCATTTTCTTGGGAGTCTACTCTGTTGTTAAATTGATTTCCCTGTGAGAGTCTATTATTCAGCCTACCTGTTTCTTTTCTTCATGTATTCTCATTAATAAATATTGAAAAGGGATAAAGGGAGGTACTCTGGGATATAATCTACAGGATTTCCTTCAAATCCTTCTACCATTAATATTCAAGGAAAATGTGGGTTGGTTTTTTTTTTTGTAAGAAAAATGATTAGTTTTTTTGTTGAGACTGCATTTTCTTTTAGGGGATTTGTGAAAGGTCTTTCTGGTTGAAACTGGGAATGCATGCTTCCAGAAAAGCAAAATCTTTGTTCCTGGCAGAACAAAATAAACTAGAAATAATATAGAAATTCTCTGCAGCTCAAGTAACTTCTCAACTGCATATGAGATACATTCTTGACTCTCATAAAATGTTAGTAACTTGTTCACACTCCCAAATAAAGATTTAATTATGCAGGTTTTTAAATGAAATTGTAGCACATTCCTGTAAATTTCTCAGCTAAGATTTTATCTTTTCATAATAGAAAAAAATACCAATCATTTAAGCTCACATTTTGTCTTCTTTGGTTCTTGTCTTTCCAGAAACGAATCTCTTTCTTGTGAGAAATCAGGATTATTTATTAATGCAGGGAGCAAATGGGCTGATGTTCTACTGGATGTTCTGAACAACATGTAAGTGTCATACATTTACTGTAACACTGATTGTGTCTTCAATTTATGTAGTGACTATGATTTGATTTTAACAGAGAAATAATTGGCTAGAGATGTTTCTTAATTTATTATTATTACAGCACAAGATAAAGTACTGTGACAGATTGTGTCTGAGGTCATTCCTTCCTGAAGGTATTTTTGTCCCCTTCTTTTACTCTACACATTAATCTTCATCAGACTCTTCTACACATTCGTAAACCTCGCTCGGGAAAGTCCATAGCAACACAAGTCAAGATTAATGGTAATTGTTAAGCAAAGCTCAAAAAAACCCACCCCAAAATATACAGGGCATACTGGTCAGCAAAATGACCTGACACTAGATAAACTTCTTTATTTGTTAGCCTCCCCCAAAACAGTAGCCTTGTGATCTTTTATACTAAGAAATGCAAAAAGGAGCCTGCACAATGGTTGACAGAAACGTAAAGTCTGATTAAAATCTTTGGTTTTGAGGCTAAGACGCTAAGTAATATTAATGACTTCCTCAGACTTAATGCACTATTACACGACGGAGGGCAAAAAGGCCATTTATTCTTTCCCACAGCAATATATAGTGAGCCTTTTTTGCTATTCGGTAAGAATATTGTTTCTGATATTGCTAGTGGGATGACAGTCTTACATTTTCTTCTCTGAATGTTTTATTTCATTCCCATGAGCATTTCTTGCCTGATAAATGTCCAGTTCTTGAGACTGATGTTGGCTCTCTGAGTATTCATTTGACTTTTGAAAGGCTAATTGATTCAATTTTGTTCATGATGTAGTTTCAATCTTTTCTGTCCACAAAGACTTTTGGGGATGATTTTATTGGCTATAGTATTTGAGGACTGAATATTTGTCATTTGAGCAGTTATGTATTTGCACAGGAGGAGGATTTTGAGCATCCTATTATTCAGTATTTTCAGCATGATTCCTGTCACTGTCTTTAGAAAAGCTCCAGTCCCAGAGTGTCAATGTTATCATCTGAGGCAATGGGTCATATGTGGTGACTAAATGCAAAGTTTGCCACACAACCAGTCAGCTTGTCTTTCTTCTTGTAAACTTTCTCAACACCTCTAAATAATAAATTACTTAAGATGATATTTTTTGCAAGTAACTTACCAGTTCAAGGAAGAAGCTGTTTGAATGTGTCTGTTCAGCTGCAGAGTAGGGCAGGAGGTCCCAAATGGGATATGAAAGCTTTGTGACAGGAACTGTAAAGTGTCAGTGTTCTCTGTTCAAAGACTGGCAACAGGAAGATGCAAAAGCAGTCCTCTGGCTAAAATATTGGAGATGTGGTGTCAAAATTCTTGTTTTATCTAGGAAGTTGACACAGGTGTTTGTAGTTTCATGCAGGATTAGACTCAGGGACAAATAAAATCACCAGGCATCGCTTACCAACGTCTATACTGTTGTTGCTGTTCATAAATACTTTCAGTGTCAGGATTACACAATTTAAGATCAAATTTTTTGTTGTTAAGGAAAAGAATTCTATTTTTCGTCATTGCTTTGTGAAGATTTAGTCATTTACTTGGTATACTCTTTAGAATTTGTGATAAAGAGAACAATTTGAAATAAAAATTAAATGATTAGTATCTTCTTTTTGACAAGATACTAATTGAGATTAAAATTGGCCTGATAAGACTGTGTAGCTATTGACTGTAACTGATCAGGAAGCTTCAACTTTACATATGTGACATCCCATCATTTCCATTTCCTGCTGTTACAGCCCTTATAATTTTATGATGCCCATTTCTTCTCTCTGCTTTCTGGAAGGTACTGACTCCTAGTCCTCATTTCCTTAGCAGGGTAGCAAAAGATATGCTCCAAACAGTAGTAATACAGTTCTGTGTGCCTCAATATGGCATTTAATAGGTAACTAGGCACATGTGCAGTGGGTATTTGGTTTTCAGCACATTCAACAGTCAAAGGCATTCTGGCAGCAACGAGAGGGTGCTGATACTGATGAGAAATGATCTACATTTCTTAATGTTTTTTTTCACATCAGAAAATGTAAATTGATGGAAACTAAAATATATATCCTCAGTCTTTCATCACAAAATCCCACCTGATGACTTTTAGTAATATCAGTGCTATTGCACTGTGTGAGAAGCTGATTAAATGTAATTTTATCACAAAAGCTGTCTTCCCCAAAGCCTGGAAGACAGAAATTGGCTTGTGCTCCTGGCCATGATACTTTTTTTCTTTCTGCTTGACTCTCTCTGGATGGAGAGATACCAAACTCTAACAGAACCTGTTCACACTGATTATTCCCTATTACCAGTTCCCTGTAGTCTCATCTGGATTTTTGGCAGCCTTAGAAATACAGGTCTGATGGAGACTGGTGGGCTCTGGAGTAGTTCCATGACAGGGACCCTGAAGGCTTGCAAGATGGATGTAGAGCTGCAGTCCTCAGTGATTTGGGAAGGCTGATCCCTCTCAGTGAGACAAAATTCTGGAGGTAAATTAACCCCAACCAGCTGGAGCAACATATGGGATTTTTGACTACTGACACTGCATTGAGGGTCCATGAACCTAGGGCAGCCCCTCATTTTATATTTCTTTATCCTTAGTGTCCTTAATGTCTTTCATTTGTGAGTGTTTTTCCTGATTCAGAGAAGTCAGGATTTTCAGAAAATATCATTATTTCATAAAATAGAAATTCTGTGTTAAGAGTTTTGTTGCTGTGTAGTATGGGTGAAAAAATAATCTGAGTAGTGCTGATAATAATCCAGGTATATTGTTTTTAAAGGGGTTTTGTACGAATAGAATCCTTCAACTGAAAACACTGTTTGGGAATGATTAATTTATTTATTTCTGTTGTTAGAGAATTGGCTGTTAACTGGAAACATTTTATTACTGCATGGTTACTTGAGGCACTGCTATTTTCAATTCAACAAAAAATGGCTCTAAGAGTAGAGAAATGAGTGACAATGTGTTAGGGGACTGTGTATCACAAAATACCCAGCTTCAGCTTGCATGCAAAATATCACTTAGCTGTGATAATAGAAATTAGGCTTCAATTATTATGCTCTTTGTTACTAATCCATTTTTCTCCTTTCATCTGAAGAGATCCTAATAGCATGTTAGTCAAATCAAACTCTTTAAAAACTGATTTGAAATAAAAATGCTTTTGAATCCTTTCAGTTTCAGCCATGTGTCTTGTAATAATACTAATAATATGTTCCCTTGCCAATGTATGGATGCATTCTTGTAAGTGTGCACAACGTTGTACTTTTCTTTTTGGTCCAAGTCTAAGAATGAAATTATTCTTTCTGTTTAAGCAAATTTGTGAGGGAAATGTGGGAGGTACAGTAAGAACATCGACTTCAAAGGCCTAATAAAGATTTTCAATTATAAGCACTGATTATTATTTGTAGGATTGAAGCACTAAGGTAAACTTCTTATTTTGGTGGCAAAGGTAATGGTGTCTTAAGTAATTTTAAGTATTCAATATTTCATCAGTTTCAATTCCTGCTGAAGTTGGGGAATTTTATGTGTGTGTGCCCAGGCAAACACTTCTGTGGTGTTCTGCAGAGTAGAATTTCCACATAGGTTAATAATTAGAGACCCAGCTGAACATCTTTATAGAACTTCTTTCTAGTAGCCACTTTTTGTGATACACAGAAAGACACTGATCTTCTTATACATGAGGGCTTTGGTCAGCTACTGTGATTATCTTTCTGATCCCTAAGGCCAGCTTAAAGAACAAAACACTTTATTGTCAATAATGTTGATAAATCACAGCTGATTTAGTAGCATTTCTTAGTTTCTCGTGCTGCTTTTGGTCTGGTGTGATGATTTTTAGCTACCTGATATCCTCTTCTAACTTCATTCTCTCAAAGGCGAAGAAAGAGGAAAGAACTTGTTTTTGTATTAGTTTATTTTGCTGTAGTGGCAGTGGCTGCTCCATATTTAGTGTCTTCTAGGTATGGCCCTAACATGCTCCCAATCTAACACACAAAATGCTTGTGTATCTCATGTGTTGTCAAAGCATTGGTACAATGTTACATGCGTGGTTTCTGTCAAACCCTTTTTATACAGCAATCAAAACTTACCAGACTACAGTCATGTCCATTTTTGGACATGTATGTCTCTGTCACAAACCAGTAAATCACTTTATGTTCAATAAATGTCTTCATGTCCTTTTCTCTCTGTTGTTTTTGAGATTTTTGTTGTTATTGTTTAGATACTGTTTATCTTGCATCATATTTTTGTGTATGTGCTTCATCTGTTGTTGACAGCTTCTGTGGGGCCTCCTTTGATTAATGCTTTTATCAGCTGTATCTGTATATTGCTAAATTCTAATCAATTCACCAGCAAATCCTACAACCATTAAAATGTCACTTGAGAATGAAATCAAAATGTTCACAGAAACTGGCCAAATCTGTCTCTGTCAGTAGATTCTAGGAAGTTCATAAAAATGTCAAAACGAATAGCATCATATTTTTTGAGATTGAAGAAGGGCCTTGAATTTGGGTTTTTACTTCATCTGAAATCCGGCAACATTTTTTATTTTCATCATTAAAGAAATTATACAGATTACAGTCATTTACGTGATGATCTCTGTGGAGTATTGAGAGAAAAAACATTCATTTTTCAAAAAGAGATACAATTTGTTTCTCAAGAACATTCCAAAAGGAAGTTGTCTGAAGAAAGGGGCCTTTTCCACCTGGTCAGCATTATCAATAGGTTTTGTTTCATCTACCTTGGGCTCCTCAGCATAGTAGTCCACAGCAGGAGCTGCAAGGCCTTCACTGTTCCTTGACCCTGTAGTCATTTGTGGTAGAAGTTTATTAATGTATTTTGTGATTTCAGCCAAAAACTTTTCTATTTCAAGCAAAGATAGCCTGTCTTCTTCCCATATGTTTATAATGCGTTATGTAAAACACTTTGAATTGCTTTTTGCTTCCCCAAAACTACAGTTATATCTCTCCAATTGGCTTATTAGTGTGCTTTACCAAGGAGGCTGCCAAATGAACAGCTTACAGTCACAGCAGTAGTTTGCTTCTGAACTTTGTCAGGAACAGCTAAAGAGAATGTGAGATTTATGCAGTCAGTTACAAATGTCCCATTGAAGAAATCTTCATCTCTTCCTTAATTCATTGTTGTTAGACCCTTGAGACATCCATGGTGGGGTAATTACTATCATGTGAAAGAATAAACAAGAATAATAATTTCCAAGACCTTTAAGGTTAGATTCATCTTAGTTAATTTAGGTATCTGAAACTGTCTTAGGTTTAACTCTGTAGCATCCTTCCAGGCGAAAGAACAGAAGCTGACTTCTCTAGAAAGTGTTTCCTACATGAGATTTTAGGACAGGTATGAGGAATTGTTCCATAGAAACGTTTGAGTTCTTTTTCTTTCCCTCATTGATTTTGAGGAGAGTCTACAGTGACTATTTCAGACTTAAGCAACACACTTTAAATATTTAAATATAACAGAAAAACTCATCCTTTGCAGAAAGCACTTTTTGCTTGCTACCGTTTCTGCCTTATGATCTGCCAGAACACTTAGTTTTCCAAGTTTTGCCCATAGTGTAATTTACTGTGGCATTGTGTCTCCAGTATGTGAATGAGTGTTGAAAGACGCTGCTTGTTTTGTGCTTCAAGGTATGAACTATGGAAAAAAATTTGTATTTTAATACATCATGATAAATGTTCCCAGAGAGGGGCACGACTGGTTATGTAGAGCCACTTTAAAACTGAACCAGTCCTGCCTCTTCTAATGTGTGCTGACAGTCATGCATCTGTGATGCTGTATGACATCATCTCTGTGTTGCTTCAGCCAAGGAGTTTTCATGTGGTTTCTTCCCCTCTCCACAATATTCCACTTTGTTGCAGAGTGATACCAAAGATCTTATTGATACTTTGCCCCTTGGTCCATTTATTCTCACGCCCTGAGTTTGCAAACAAGTTCTGGTCTGCGAGTATGCAACTATAAGTGGCCAAATGTAAAGGTTTTAGAGGTATTCTTCTGGTATTGTTGTCTAGAAATGAAAAAGACTCAGTTTTTCTCAGGCTTTTAGGTAGGTTGCTTAAAATAGCCAAATTTTCAGCAGCCTGTTGAGGGGATTTTCAAATTTTTGGGGTTGTTTTTCACCATCTACCATTTAAAGGGCATCCTTCTAAACTTAATACAACAAAACTAATGGCCACAGGACCCTTTTGCCCTTGTGCCCTCGCTGTGATCTGATCTAGTTATAGGTATGGGTATGGGAAAACCATTCAGGTAATGGAAAAAATGGGCTCTTTTAAGCATGTTTTCTGTGTGATTCTCTTAAATTAGTCAATGATACATCTGTAGCTTCCTGTTAAAAAAAAAAAATCACAAAAGGATCGGGATGGTTCTATGAACACCCTGGGCTTCTAAAAATCCTATTTGAAATCTTTCAAGTATTACTGCTGTTCCCAACAGAAAATAGCTAATATGTTGAGATATTTGAGGCCTTTCCACACTTCCAGGGCCTCAAATATGGAATAAAAAGATGTCTTTGATTAAATTACATCAGGAAGACATCCATTTTAATCTGGTTATCGTAAACATACATGTATGTTAAATGCATTTGAAGATGCAGCAATACTTATTTACATGTTTACATTACGTTATCTTAAATACTATTAATTACACCTATTTACATTTCTTAGATGCTACCATTCTCAGCCACCCTGCACACTATGTCATGTACTGTATGTTAAACACAGCCCTGTTTACAAAACCAAAAGGTCTGTTGACTCATTTGTATGCTTCCAGTTATCAGACTGCAGATCTATCTGACAGTTAAGTTACTAGGAAAGTTGTTTTGTCACCAATTTGAAGGTCCCTTTGGAGCAGAAATAAGAACGTATCCTCCGCATCACCAGTTGTAAATTTGAAAGGTTGTTTCTGGTAGATACGGCATGACTGATAGTGATGAATTAGCTGAGGCTTTTTAATTTTTACCCTAAACATTGGCAGATGCCATGTTTATTTTAATAATGTACTTACAGCTTTTATATATTTACATAAATTTTATGAGTACCTTTAGAAGATGAAAAATAAAACCACCTTTACTCTCCATAAGTGCCCTTTAAAATACCAGAACAATAATTCTAGATTTAAATTTGCTCCAACTGCAGTGTCTTTGATTTTTAAGAGAAGCCTGAAGGAACATTTAGCTGCAAATTCTTTGTTATATGGTCCTGTGATCTCTTGGACCACAGAATTAAAAGCTCTCATGGGTGACTGAAAACAAAAAGATTATTTTTTTGTATATATTTGTTACTGTCTGCAGCCTCAAAGGCTGAAGGTTGTTCTGGAGGTGAGGTATATGCCAAGACCATGAATGTTGTGAAATGATCATGTTCTGAAGGAAAATTCTGATGGAAAGTATTGCAATGCTTTAGGCGTTGTACCACAGAGGCATAAGAGAGTTGCACTCTTCACCAGTACCAAAAAGTAATATCTGAAATTCCTCAGTTTTGAGTCTTTGTCATCAAAAGAGTTTTTTTGTCCTTGTTGTTCTTGCTGCTGTTTTGTCAAACATCCTGCCAGTCCTTGTGGCTGTTGCAGTTTCAGTCTGTTACAATTCTTCTGCTTGGTAAATATTCCAAAGTGATTTATTAAAACAGGAACCAGATCCTCTGTGATCCTCGGGAGGTATATCCTGCATTTTTTGCTAGTTGAGCAAAGGAGCAGAATTGATAAGGTAAAGTTGTATCTACAGTGTGAAGAATGGATACCAAGATTTTCCGCCAAGGTTTTCTTCTGTAGGAAACTGCATTGTGCCTGAGAACATTTTCCAACCTACTTTCTGTATAGTAAATGTTCCTAATGTTGTTCTTATAAACATTATGATAAATAGATGACCTTAATTTGATAGAGACCTTAATTTGACATGTTCCTATGTGACCTGATCTAGGTGAACCTGCTTCTGCAGGGGGGTTGGACCAGATGATCTCTAAAGGTCCCTTCCAACCCTACCATTCTATGATTCTATGATAGTGTAGTTTGATATTTGCTGTGCACAGTGATTTTTGTTTCAAGTCTACTTCCCTCAAAGGTACAATATGTGATTTTTCTATATGTCTATCTACATGTAACCTAAGTATCAATGCCATAGAGAAGTTGTGTCACTTCTGTTCTAGTACTTACTGCTAGCTTCGTTAGAGAAGTGTCAATTATGTAAATGAAAATGCTTAAAATGTAAGGAAAGAGTAATTAAGCATGGTTAATGCTGTTTGGCTAAAATAAAACTAAGCTTATTTCTTTTTTCACTAAAATGAACTCCAAATCTATTGAGAGTTTGAAAATGTTAAGTCACCAATGTCCTCTCTATCACACACACACTCACTCCTGTTCTTCACTCAGTTCTATTCTTTTATATCCCTCTGGATAAATACTGTCAAATGTACTTATCTGTCTCTTCATTTATTCTCAGTTATGGTGGTCTGTATCCACATGTATGTATAGATTTATTCCTGTTTTTAAGGCAGAAGTCTTGTACCTTGAGAAAACAGTACTTTCAACATACTTCTGCTTGAAGAAGCAATATGTTTTCCTTATATTGGCCCACTGTAATGAGCTAAGAGCTAAGCTAAGCTAGTAGCTAAGCTCTTAGCTACTAGCTAAGAGTTATTAAAAATGCAAGAAATAGCAATATTACAAGAAATAGCAGCAGCTGCTTGAAATTTCATTTGTAATGTTAAAATAAATGCTGCTGAAGAAGCTTTGTTACTAGGTGATGTAGTTAAAAATAGATGGCAAATCACAAACAGTCGGCTACTGAGTAAGGCATATGATTGATAAATAAGGCATATATTTCTCCAGCTTATCTTCTTGCATTCATCTCCATAAATATGTTGTGTAAACATACAAAGGCAAATGTACATTAAGATAGGAAATACCTGAAATTTCATGAGATGTTCACTTCAGCACAAAAGAATTAAGTGTTATAAATTGGTTTAATAAACAAACATTTTGTAAAACAGTCATCCCAATTCTGTTGCCAGCTCTACGTAAACTTAGATGGCATAAAACTCCTCAATGCATTCTACTTCATCTCCTATGGCTCTGAAGTCATGGTGAGACCTTAAATAAAGCTATTAAAAGATTGCTGACCAAAACCAGAACTATAACCATAGTCTTTTCTACTGCCCAGATCTGAATAGCTATTAGATATTCTTAGGCCCTTCTCTTGTGTTTTTCTTTCTCAGCTTCAGGTGCCATTTTAGGTCTTTAAAAAGGTCTCATAAAAATTACTGTGTTTCTCTGAGTTTTGGTCAGTTTGATTTACCAAAAAAATAGGTCAAAAATGTTAACTAAGCTCAGAAAAATGGATGCTGAGGACATCTTTTTGAGAAGCCCATTTTTCCTCCTAAGGGAAGAGTCTTTTTTCAGTGTCCTAGAAGACGGAAGCTATCACTTACCAAAAGATTGGATTTTACACAAGCTTCATCATCTCTACATCTCCATTGGAAAGTACTTTGATAGCTTTTCTGTTACAAATGCTAACTGTTAACTTGGATAAATGCCCATGTTTCATGCTCCAATTGCTGCACATGTCTTTTAATGCTAAAATCCTGGTAAAGCAATTGGTAAAAATAGTGGTGTAAAAACAGTGATTGCTGCTTAATTTATATTCTCTAGATAAAAAATAGAAAATGTGAAAGAAAAAACATATTGTTTCCCTTTCAGTGTATTAGTACCATCTGGGGTCACTTTGCAATCTTCCATAGAAGTGTTCAGCCAGAGAAACTGAAAAAGGATCAGAAATATGAGCAGCAAGCTTTGTCTCCTTGTACTCTCTATGCCCTTTCTGCCAAGCCAGAGCAAATGTTTATTTGTTACTCCTCAATGCACGTTATGAATCAGCAGCAAAAAGGAGAACAGATAGAGCAGGATGTCATTGTAGGTGAGCCAGAGTGATGTTTTTACAATCCTTGCATTATGCCTTCTATTTTCCTGATGTTATTGTCCTCGTATGTCCTAAAGCACTTTGAAGAGAATCACAAAATAGCTTTGGTACCATCCTGCCTCAATTCCGATGTCATTAACAACTCCTCTATCTCACAGAAATTCTCTCACAGTATTCTGAACGTGACTTTTTCAATTCTATTTTATTTTCACAAACAGATATCTGAATGGCCAACAAAGTGCAGAAGCCTCTCCTTCTAACTCATGTAGCCAGAAGGCACATAAACATACACAATGGACTGAAAAAGTCTATCCAGCAACATTAATGTCAGTCAGCCACTCCAAATGACCAAGCTTTGGTTGATGTATTGGAGATGTTGATGATGGAGATCTATTACACAACAGCCAGCATGAAATCTGTTTATCTTCACTTCTTGTGCTCCTCATTCATAGTATATGTTGTGATTTTACTACTGGAGAGGTGTTGTAATCTTTTGCTCTTTTTTTTAGAACAAGAGGAAACGGCCTCAAGTTGCGTCAGGGGAGATTCAGGCTGGATGCAAGGAGGAATTTCTTTATTGAAAGGGTTGTCAGACATTGCAACAGCTGCCCAGGGAGGTGCTGAAGTCACTGTCCCTGGGGATATTTGAGACACAGGTGGATGTTGCACTTAGGGAAATGATCCAGTGGTTGATAGGGCTGGGACAAAGGCTGGATTTGATGATCTTAAAGGTCTCTTCCAGCTGAAATGATTCAATGGTTCTATGAGAATAACTGATGTTTAGAACTGTGATTTTTCTGCTCTCTTTAGAAAAAAAGACATTCCTGAAAAATATTTACAGATTTACAGAAGAAATAAGACATGCTTTCCAGAGTGTTAGCTCCTCTTCTTTACTGACATTTTATCTGTATTTCTGCTTGTGTAATACTTCCCAGATGATAATTATTTGTTAAACACTAGCACTTTGCTTCATACCATCCAAAGAAGACTTTATGCTTCTTGCCCTGACGGCACTGTAGGATTTACCTTTTCCTATGTTTGCTTCTGTGCAGGTTTTCTGAGATGAAACCCAGAGGGTAATTCCTGTACATAAATAAAAAATCTTCTAAAACTTTGAAGATATTCCCATGTTCTTTCTGAACATGTGATAGACTGTGTGCATTTTCCTCTAATACCCAGCATTTGTTGAGGTTAAACATGTCTTATTCAGTTTACAGTAGGCAATTCTGCTACAGAATCAGATGGTGGTTTAAGGCCAGGAAAGGCTGCAGATGGAACCTCTGATTTTGCATCAAGGTTCCCATCTCACTGATGTCTTGACTTCTGCTGGCAGCATAGCTGTATTAACTGCCCAAGGCATTTGCTTGTATATAATGTAGGAAGAGAGATGCATCATCAGTCATATGTGTAATATTCCTTAACAAGTAAACAGATGCTGAAAACCCTTTGTTAAAAAGGTTCTTCATATATGATTAAATCCATTGCATCAACATAACTTTATAGGCTGTGAGACATGGAGCTTTTTTCCTAGATCTTTAACAAAACAAGCAGCAGTAAATGCAGAGAGTAGAAGTTAATGAACTGGTGTGTAGAATTTTATTTTGAAACCATAAGAGGCTGAGAATTCAGAAGAACTTTCACTCATAGGTACAGAAGGTTGCAAAGAAGCCTGATAAACGTTTTTAAGGGAAACAATTGATATTAGTCAATATATCAAAAAACTGGCACTGTAACGAATCCATAAAATGCTACAGGAGTAGTAGGATCATGGTATGCACTAAGACATTAAGTTGACCCATCTCTTGGATTTTTAGATCTAGATATGTGCAGTGGACTTTCACCAAAAAATAAGCTTCTAGAAATAAATCTTAGAGTAACTAAATCTCTAAATGAAAGCTTGCAGAATACAGCAACAAAAGAAATTGTAACAAAGAATTTTTGTAGAACATGGGATGTGGCTCTGAAGAAATAGCATATCACAAGAGTTTTGCAGTTTTGCCTTATGTTTTCTTTTTACCAAGAGAGATGATGTTACTTTTGAAATGAAAAATTGAAGGAAGAGCTGTCAGAAGTGGTTTTATTTCCTGGTAAGGCTTGCTGGGCTTCAGAGCCCTACCCTTAGGAGAACTTTTGTTTTTCAGACAGGCTATCGAACGAGAGCCTGATTTTCACAGGACAGATGTGAGGCTTGTCTGCTACTGCTGGGGAAACAGCTATAACCCTCAATTTGTCCCTCCTGAGGAGTTTTCTTCTGTGCTACCTTGTGTCTAAACCAGAGTTTTTAATGAACACAAACATCCCATCAAACTTTGTTGATGTTACTTTTTAGGTCAAGAAGGAAAAAAAATTAAAAGGGGTCTCACTGAAAGGTTCCAGGGAATTAGAGAACTTTATTGAAAACTAGAAAGTAAAATCAGACCAGTTTCATTACAAAAAGAAGCCAGAGGGGGAAAAAAAAAAAAAATCCAAGGAGAATAGTTTCAGCATTGTCTGTTTTTTGAGTTGTTTCCAGATTTTAAAGGAAAAGATGTTTCCCTGTCTTCCTGGAAAACTGAGTCTGTGCAAAGCTCTTCACTCCCAGGTTTTCCCAAGGAACATATGTCATAATTGAAAATACCTTCTTACTTGTTATTACTTTGTCTTTCTGAAAGCTGACAGTACTAGGCATGATTACTTTGTAAACTGGAGCCTGAAGCAAACAAAAAATGTTTCAGCAGTAGTAGGCTAAAAATCAGGACATTTTCTAACAAACTGTAACCTTTGGGAAGATTCAGATGGATTTTCTGAGATCATTTGTTATTTCTGATAGAGTCCAAGTGATTTGCCCGATGCATTACTTCTTTTAACATTGATGAGAGTATCAACACTATTTTAATTAAAAAGACAGTATTTAATGGTTAGAACAGTATTGAGAGTTGCTGTTTATTGGTTGTGTCATTGACAAACTGCCTGAACGTTAAGTATTTCTTTTCCTTGTTTGGTTCTTGGAAGCCAGTGCTGCTCTGCTGCAGGTCAGTTGTGAGAGACATTTGAAATTACACTAAAAACTGCTGTTGAAAGGAAGTGAAAACACTACTGATAGGATAAACCGATCAATATTTATATATAACCTTCCCTTCTGCAGAAACACAAGCAAATTGCTTAAACGTGTCTTCCAGTCTGCATATTGTTAATCACCAAGGGAAGGTGGTTGAACATTCAGGGCAAGACTGCCACATTTTTGTTTGTGCTTTCAAAAATAATTCCTGGAGGAACTAAAAAAACCTGGTGGTTACATGTTCATTGCAATGAAACCTTGGGAGCTCAGAATGGTTCTGGTTATAACACTACGGTTATTCTATCCAACAGCAGTTTGTTAACAAATTATCTTTGCATGAGCTCAGTAACTTTTGCATTGTATAAATGAAGCTATACCACCTTTGCATGAAACATTTATTAAGGGAAAAAATGTCTGACATTATGTTAATTTAATCTGCATAAAATATTTTGAGATAAGAAAAAGAAAGGGACATATACCCCTTTTTAGAGAGAGAAGACTGGATGCAGCAGAAAGTAGCAATTAGAATGCCAGTAGGTGGTAGAGACACAGGAACAAGTAAATAATTATGTACATTTTGATATATTTTTCCTTCTTGATTTAGCTTTTTATGTAGAGC
The DNA here is from genome assembly GCF_028858725.1 of Colius striatus. NCBI lineage: Eukaryota > Metazoa > Chordata > Aves > Coliiformes > Coliidae > Colius > Colius striatus. The sequence goes on from NC_084764.1 coordinate 8,837,459, forward strand.
TTTGAGATATTGACAGTCAATTTCAGCAGTCTTTTCCAATTCATCTTTGAAATGTTCATATTTTACTAATGTAATGAAAAAAAGAAGTTATGATGTTTGAATAATTCTTTATGTGAAGTTCTTTAGTGGTGCAAAAAGTTGTCAAATACAAGCCCTTCAAGAATGCTGCACTGAAAAACCAAGGCAACGTACAGCAGTTAGATCATGGCTTCAAATAGTTGATCTTTTAAACAGCCTGCATATATTTTGTGCACCTGCAAATAACAAACTTCTGATATGCCAGATTTATTTTAGGCGGACCTATTTCTCAGCCTGTGCATTACTGGAATTAGCCATCAGTATAAAATCCCAGATAATAGGCCTGAGCCAAGATTGTGAGAGCACTTGACAGGCTTTAGGTGTCAGAAATCAAGTAAGTGAATAGACTGAATTCAGCTCCACTCTAAAGTGAGACATAGTTAACTGATCAGCTTGGGCACAAACAATCTCAGAATAAAAGGCATGATCCTCTCTAAGATTGTGAAGTAGAAAAGTGTAATCCATTCTCCACTCACCGGTGGACTCCATTAGTACTTTTGTGGTATTTATTATCCTCATTGTTACTCACTTCCTTATCTTTAAAAATAAAGATTATAGTTACTGATTCTTCATTCATTAGATACTCTGAGATGAAGAGCTGTAGGGTAGCATGAACACTTGATATATATCCTTCAATTAATGCTCCAGCTTCACTCCTCTTTGGCCACTCTACAAACCTGTTAAGAATATAAATAAGTTTTTCTCTAGAATTTGTTATGTAGCTTAAGAGACCTGAGATTTGGCAAATCATTATTTTTCCAGTTATCCTTCATTTTAGCAAAACATTTCTGACCAGCACTAAATTAGAGTATCAGTTTGTGCTATTGCTAATATTTTAACTGAGAGAACACAATTACTTTGTTGCATTGTCTCCCTGTTACACTTACCTGATTGCATGGTGCAGGTTATGATCAATCACAATTCAAGTAGGAATTTAGGTTCTTTCCCTGGTCCTGTTGCCTTCAGTTTGACAGCTGCTCCCTTGACATCTCCCCAAACTAGTCAGACCTGAGAAGTAAATAATGACAGGCAAACTAAGAACAGCAAGGGATTTATCTCTTCACCCAGCGCCTCTCATGCTGACAATCATTTTTCATTCCCAAAAGAGACTATCAGGTTCTTGGATGACCGCTTATGTTTCTTGGACTGCAGCTGCATTTGTTTTGATTTTTCAGAAGTTCCAGAGGTGGCAATGTGAAATGAGTGACCCTTTACATCTTTCATCTTGAAAAAAGAAAGAAAATAACAAAGTTGTTTGATTTCAGTATAAACTGAACATTTTCTCTCCCTGGTTTTTTTTTTAGATGAACAAAGTGAAAGTGTTATTCCATTAAAAATGTCTTGGGTAACGTAATCCTTAGATTAAGTGAATCCATTGATTAACTTAATCCACATTCAAAATGGGCAAACATGGCACTAAATGAATTCATTCTTGCAAATGCAGTTTGCTAATTTGTTTCACTGTTGTTTCTGAGACCCTCAAATATGTACTGTTATGAAAATTTGAAACAAAGGGAGAAACAAGTCTGTTTTAACAAAGTAGTCATGGGATGTTAATGAATAATTCCTGAACTGAAACCAGAATGGTTTCTGCTCTTAATATTTCAATAAGACTGCAGTGCCATGAGACCTATGGAGCCAGTCACTTGTATGGGAGCAGAAGCCCACAAATTCTAGGAACAGAAAAATCTGACACATTAGTTGAAAGTTGTTCAAGATATTTTTAAATAAAATAGATAAATCACTAAATAGTGGACTTTTTCTGTTCTGGTTATTGAGAGAAAAGCAGGCAGTGTGTACTTTTCCAGGGTAAGTGGAATGAAGGAAATGAAATGTCCAGTAGCATTCTCCACAGAGGGACTGGAAATTAAAGTAGAAATAAAGCACTTCCATGATGACAATGCATCCAAAAAATACTTTGAATTTCATCTGAACAGCTCTAGAGAAAATGAGAAATTATGAATGCTTCCTAGCAAGACAAAACAAACATGTTTCCAAATTAAAGCCCATGAGGACAGTTGCATATTTCTGCAGGTGGAAGTGGTGTTTATTATTTGATTACATGAATAGTGATTGTAGGTCATGTTTTTTAACCTTCAATGCAAATAGACGATATGATAAATATTGATTTTTTCCAGCCTCACATCCTGATATTCTGGTTATAATTTTCCACTGAAGGTACGTGAAATCCACATTTTACAGTTATCTCAAAAAAATAAATAAATAAAACTATAAATTTGATTGTGCTTCATTCAACAGCCATACACAGGAATACAACTGAAGTGTGTTTGCATCTCTTGCTGCTTTTTGAAGTCTCTCTTTTGCATTTCTTTTGGTCCCTTCAGCTATATATTTTACCTCTTTGCAGATGTAAGAGATATTTTATTTAATTCCTTTCCAGAAGTATTTAGAGTTTGGATTTCTTCCTTGTGAAACAGTACACTAGCTTGAAAGTGTTCTTGTCATTATATGTAAAGGCTTGATAAGATGGAGTTTTTTTCCTCAAAGTATCTAAAACATCCCTCTCCAAAAGCTCATGTTTAACAACCAGGAGTATTAGTAGTGGATGTGAACTTGAATGGACAAATAGCATTAAGAAGGAAACACCATTATGTTTTGTCCATAGCTAACCTGAATAGTCTATGTAATTATCGAAATTACAGAGGTGAGGTATTCAGAGTGGGATTAGACAAGTAAAGTTAACAAAGAGAGTATCTACAGTGGTTTTAGCTAGGAGTAGATCTATAAAGATTATAGCAATTATGGTTTCTAGACAGAAATATGTCCTGGGAATTGGGAATAAATGTGCTTCTTTGCTTAGAGTGTAATTTTAAAATACTCTCATATGACTGTAATAATAAGGATATAATAACGGATCAGCTCAGGTTTAACATGGCAATTTAAAAATCCTGGACTTTTTAGTGTTTTGGAGTTATGGAAATATTGCAATGCTGAAGACAGCAGAAATTGAATGGAGGAAATTTCTAAATAGGAGAGGGAGAGACTTCAATGAGGAGTGTCTTTGTCTTGGCAGCACAGAGCACCATCTTGTTTTTGGTTAATCACTGTATAAATTTTATGGTCTATAATTACCTTTAATTACAGATATACACAACCATAATTATGCTAAAAGGAAGATGATAGTTATGCACAGCTGAACAACCTGTAAGCTCTTATATATCTTTTTACTTTCAGGAAAAGAATGTAGGATTATCATGTTCGTAGGTGTTTCTTCTGTCAGCTTCAGAGCAGTATACATAACAATTATATCTGTTATCAACTTTCATCATTCATTAATGTGCTTTGCAGAGCTTATCTTTCTTTGGAACTAAATGTAACTGGCAAAGACAAAGTTGTAGAAAAGCAGAAGAAAAAAGACGAAGCTGTAACTGAATTGGTGTCTCCAGAGTCATCATCACTCTCCAAATGATCTGAGGCGCTGTCTATGGTTTCTGGGGAGGACATTCCTCTGTCACTCAAAATTTACCATCACCACATCTCAGCCAGGAGTGACTGAATGGTTTCAAGGTTAGGGAGGAAATGCAGTTAACCCACAAGAGTCCCAAACCAAGTTTTGGATGGCAAGCAGTCAGGAAATGTGTCTTCCTGCTGCTCTCATGTAGATTTGTTGAGAGAAAGAAACTTCTCTGTGCCTGTCAGACCATACTGATATCACTCTCAGTACTGTGAAGGTATTTGATTAAACAACTGGAAATGAGATGCAAAAGGAAAAGCAGTACACCTCATTTTCAAGATGTAAATGAGATGCAGGTTTGCTTCTGACAAGTAGAATACCATGCAGTGTATTTTTCTCAGGCTGGTAATGTAGTTCCAGATCATTCTCCTGATTTGAATTTCTCAGAATATTTCTCAGGCTTCTTTCTGGAGTCAGCACTCTTTAATTTATCAAACATCATGTGAAGAGAATTTATCAGCGACACATAATCTGATGATGATTTGCAGTTTTAAGAATTTCTTGTTTAGCTGATATTCTTTATACTGGAGGAGGAGACTAAGTAAAGGGAAAATGAGGAATTACATAGTAGTATGATTCATTGCATATTCTTTGAAGTATCTTTATTGCATAACATAGATACAATTCCTTTAGGGTTGATATCTGTGTGTTTTTAAAATGAAAAGGAAAGAAAGGACAGAAGTTCAGAGAGATTTGTTAATTTATAGAGCTTGTTTTAATATACAGTATGAGTATAAATATGGACCAGAGTTACAGGGTAGATGGATGAACACTGAGGCGAAAGTAATCTCAAAATGGCAATTGCCAGTGAAATTTTTAGTTACTTTACATATGTAGAAAGAGATTAGAAAGCTAAGCATGAGTGGGCATTGTGTTCTTATAGAAGACTTTAACTTCACATATTGAGAAGCCAGTAAAAAATTGTTACTAATAATGGTAAGGACAAGGTCTCAGACTCAACAAATATGTTCTCTAGAAGTCAAAAAATCAGAAACTGTGTAGCTCTGTCATCATTTTGGTGTTTTGCAAATGTATTTTTTAAAGAGGTGAGTATATTGTGTAATCCCTCAGGCCGAATAGCGATCATTTGCCTTCACTTTATATTGAACAGAAGACATTTAAGGAGGTCAAGGACTGGAATTTGTTAGATGGAAGTATAAATCTGGAGGAAAGTTATGATTTAGGCTCCTCAATATTAGTCTTTGAGTGTAATTATACTTAAGGTTGTTAATAGCTTTGTCATAAAAAATGCTTGTCAGTGTGCTAATGACATGAGGATGACATAAAATTAGAAAAAAAACATCGTCCATCTATTCAGCTAAAGACTGAGTTAGTACACAGAAATAATCCAGTGATTTTACAAACTGGAAAGGCAGAAATGGGATGGAATTCCTTAGTGTAAAATGTGAGTCCTGCACTAGGCTCACAGCAAGTAATACTTTTTAGTCAGTTGTGACAGGGAAAGATCTTGCTCAGTGTGAATCGTCTCGTGTGAGGAAGATGACAGGATATTGCTGAGATCATATCTACAATATTGTATAATTGTTCTTGTCATGAGCAAGAAAACCTAACTATAGTTGTCAAATTCCTGGAGTTAAATCATGACAGTAAATAAAGGAAAGTAAAGCTCAGTTGTAGGAATCTAAAAGAACTTGGCTTTTTTTTTTTCCCTAGCAAAGACCAAGGGACGCTAAGCCATAATGAGAGGTAAATTACTAGCTGAGAGCTAAGAAACAGTACTGGCATAATTACAAGATATATTGGCTTTAAATAAGTTTAGGCTGTCAAAGTGAAGAATATTTCTAACTGTCAGGCTAAAGGGAATGGCTTGTCAAAAGACTGATGTGACAAAATCCAAACCCCAAAGTCACATAAATATTTTACCTCTTGCACTGCAATTTTGGCAGGGGAGATCACACAACATGTTTGCTGAGGAAATAGGATTGTGTGGCATAGGATGTCCCTTCCAGTCTGTCATTATTCTGTAGAACTACCCTATTCATTCTTTGTTAAGTTCATATTACTAAAGAATATTTGTTGTTGTTTTAATTTTTCTGCATATGAAAAATAAATTATTTCCCCCTCCCCCTTATTTTAAATATAAAGAATTGAAAAATAAGGCTACAGAGCAATACTTACGCACTTTTACTGAATATAAAAGTCTTCAATCTGGAGACAAACTGACAAAGAAGTCTCAAAGCTCTTTAGGAATTCTCAAAGCTGATTAATCTCTTTTTTTTTTTTTTTTTTGGCTACTGCTTACAGTTTTCTCAGTTAATTCCCATAGTGCTGGGTATAACTCTAGATGGTTAGTTAGTCTTGGAAAACCTTAAAACTCCAATTTTGAATAAACTGCACAATTCAAAGCTGTTGTGTTCTATTTGTTGCCTTGTAAAGCCTTTGCTGCATGCTGCAAATGAGAATGAAGGCTAAAAAGAGCAGGGTCCAAAGCCTTGAATACTGATTAAAACTCTATGTGAAGACCAATGCTATCCTCAGAAAACTGTTAGAAAATCAAGTAGTTTTCTATGGTGTCAATGAAAAGCAACAGTCAAACTCAAAACATGTCAATGCTGAATTTTAAAGGAAAAAGTCCCCTGATGACCCTTTAGATTAAATTACTGTGACTTAGTTGTATCTTTGAATACAATTAAAGTGATAGCCATTGATCTTATTGGAAGATTGGATCCACAGCCATCCTCAGAAATGCAAGTGAGTTTTTGATTGAAGAAAGCATGTGACTTTTATTTATATTAATCTTCTTTTGCAGCTGAAGGTGAGTTAACACTAGCTGCTTTTGAAACTGTCAGCAAATATTTGTCCCATCTGGTTGTGACAAACTGTAAATAAATCCTAAAAAGAGTGAGGAAAACAAAATAGAATAAGAAACAAATTCAGAATACTAAACACAATTCAGATAATGAAAAACTATTTAGTAATTATTTTTAGGGGAAGAGTTCCTTTTAGTTTCCATTCATATTATTCATAGTAATTCTAAGCATTAAGAATGAAGAAAATAAGAAGTTCTGATGGCAATATCTGTTTTGATGCTGTCAAAGTAATATCCCCAAGAAAGATGAATACAGTGGGATTGCTGTCCTAGGTTCTTTTAAAATGGAGCTGAACAAAACTTTTCAGACTATACTCTTTTTGAATCATCTAGTTTATGAGGAAATGTATTCTCCAGGCTGATTTTTGGAATGGTCAATAGATTACTCGCCCATCCAGCATTTATCTAGCATTTATTGTGCAGAAGACACAGGTACGGTGTTGCACCAGATGCTTCATTCTTTTATTTGGGATATCAGCAAGAGAGATTAAAAACCACCTTAATTATCGTTAATCTTAGTGAGAAGATAAGAAGACATGATTTAATCAACTGAAAAATCCCAAGAAAACACTACTATACTCTAGATGGTTACTACTACTATACTCTAGATGGTAGTTGTAATTTCTCATTATTTATGTACTTGTTAAATTGTATTTTGTAAAAATAGAAAGAAACTATAAGACTTGTAGAGATATGAGACTTGAACTACGACAGGAGTTGAACTAATCATCAATGATGTTTCTGACATGATATAAAACAATATACTACAATGCCCAAAAATCTTTTGCAACAGTTGTTGTGTTTAGCATTTAAGGTTTGTAATGCCTGAAGTGTTATGTTTCACCTATTTTGTGGCTCTGAAAACAAATCCTACAGTTTATACCAAATAGTACAGTTATTCAGAATAACAAATGATTGATACAGTTAGAAGACTATGTAGGTAGATAAGATGGCAAAATGAAGCCATTGATTTTAATGGGAGCATACTGAAAGGCAGTTATTTTTGTGTCATTTTACAGATTAAGGAGATACATTCCCCTTACTTCTAGTTTCAGATCAGCAGCACCCTTCTTAGATCACCAGCACCCTTCTTTGATCATCCCACTTGGTCTTTCACTCAAAAGACCTGATCAGAGATATACTCACTCTGTGTTCTCTTTTCCAAGCAAAATTGGAAGATATTCAAAACCTTCTGTTGATTCAGAGGAATATTGCTGATATAATGGCAGAGATCTGGATGCTTACCAGTGTTTTCCCATGCTTTGTGTCTTCCCTTGACCCGTGCAGAGTGGAAGGGAGTGACTGCTCTGTCACAGCAAAATGTGTGAGGTGGGTACAGACCACATAGACGTCAGGCCTCTACATGATTAGATTTAGGTTCTGTCGAAATGCATGTCAGGTTGGATTTAAATCTGTTTGCAGTTTCATCTGCTACTCACTTAATGCTACTCACTTCTCTGTACTCACTCCGGACAAAAACATTGTTAAAAAACCAATGAATTCATGAAGTAGAGGGATTGAAACAACCTTACACTATTAATGAATTTGAGAATTTCTGTGACAGCTGGTGAGTACTCTCTACTTTAATCATAATTGCATTATTTGCCTGAGAAGAGATCTGCTTTGTCCTTTAAAGGAGCTACTTTTTTTCTTTAAAAAAAAGCAGGTGGTGTGGTATTAGGAGCCCTGGAGAGATGCACAGCATGGCTTCATGCTTTCCTATCACTTTGTGGCAGAGACAGTTGACTGTGATTGAGGATTTGTAATTAGAGGAAATTTAATACATATATATTTCTAGCTTTTGGTACTTTTTTTTTTGTCCATACAGACAATAAAATGAGCTTTGTGCTATTTGTCCTACTCTGCTTTGGTAGTCATCTTACTCAAAACCCTGTTAGGGACACACTACCGTAATATGCATTTCACAGACACAGCTGAAAACCTGTGAAATACTTTAGCCAAAATAAACCTAAAAACCAGCAGTCTTTAGATCGTGATTCCCAGTGATCTTAACTCTTGAATCATGCACTTTTGCAGCCTAAATTGCCTGTAAGTTACAGGCAACTTACACATTTCTGCTAAATAAAACTTCCACTTCATAGTACTGTAAAGTTTTTTGTAGGGCCATTTAAAGGAATCCTGGTTCAGGAATTGTTTTCCATTGTTCTTACAATCATCTTTTGAATATTAACTATACCAGGTAATTGTTATCCAATGATTCTTATTTATGAGATCATGATTCTCTTGTTGAGGTAGGCAAAGATAACCTAGGAACTGATGTATGGATATTTCCTGTTATAGCTGAAGCATCATGTATTGTTCATAAGGATATAAATGTTTTGTGTCTTGAAGTCTGATTTGTTTATATTTGATGGAGTGTTAAAACTTTTTGTTGTTGTTACCTCTTTTTGTCTGGGCTAAAGTCAGCATATGGTAATAAGGCAGCAGCTTTGAAAACTTTCACTTCATAGACTGGGACTTAGGCAATTACAGGATCAACAATGGCAAATTGAACCTTAAAATACTATGAGCACTGAAGGAAGAATTTCCCATGGAGGTAGGAAAATACAAATTCAGCAATATATTTATGTTCTTACAGTCTGTTCTATCCACATTCATGTGATGATTTCAAATTAAACAATAGCATCTACAATACTCAGGAACAGTGGCTTCTGTTATGAGGGAGATCAATAAGAGGATGACAAAGTTAATGTAGAAAAATGAGAAATAAGAGAGGAATGTGTTTATTTTCTCTAATTGCATGAAAGGCCAGAGTTGGAAGAAAACTATTAAAGTATATCCCTGGCAGAGAAATAAATGGAGAAAGTAATTATGAATGCATTTAGGTGGAATATTTTAAAAAGGAATTCCATATTCCATCTAGCAAAAAGATAATTTTCTGGAAAGAGGGAGAATTCTCATAATGCTTGTCAGCTTCTGATAATTATGACTCTGGTTGCTTGGCAACAAGAATCTGGATCCACTGACCTCTACATTCTCAGGTATAGTTCTGTTGCCTACTTGCCTTCCTTCCTTTAACCCTTGGCATCTTGATACGGAAAATCTTGTCCCCTGTCTGTCTACTTTTTTGAAAGAAAGAGGCTTTTTCCTTCATTTTCCCCTTCAGTCAGCTGATCTTATCTGAGATAACTGCAAAACCAAGACTATAAACATGAGTAAAAACAACTGTTCTGCAGATTGCTGTCATGCAAAATATCAGAAGAGTTGGGATCAGCTTAAAAGTATAGCTGTAGATGATTTTAAAAGTTCAAGAGAAATTATTGGTAGACAGATTGTAAGCGAATATAAATGGTTTATAGTCCTCTGTGGGTTCAGCCAACAGCGTATGGTTTGAAAAGAGAATATGGTGAAGCCTGTAGAGCAGTGGATCTCTATTCCATATAGGAAGCATCCTGGGAGCATCACATTTTCTTGACTTTCTTGTATTCTCGATGTCTGAGTCACATTAAAGAAAATTATTAATCTAAGGAGATTACTAGTAGAAATGGATATAACAGGCTGATACCATGTAAATGTCTTGTATTTCAGAAAGGGGTTGGTATTTAAGGACTTTGCTGATAAGGTAAATAACTGCAAAAATTTATTATGCTACAACAAGTCCATTATCCAAAACCAAAGCATAGCTATTCCTCTGGGATGAGATATGGCAGCTCTTCAAGAACACATCCAAACACTGCAGAGTAAAAAGTGATTAAAAGGACAGGATTGTAACCATATGGTCACCACTGAAGTAGGTATATAAAAGAGAAAAACTCTTTCATATTAGTGCTGGAAATTTGTTTCTTTCCTTTTCCTTGCAAAGGTTAATAAGCAAAACTGAAGGAATCCTTGGAGAACCCATTGTTACACAGGGCTGAATAATTTTACAAATACCGAACTTCAAATTTTAACTGTTAATAATTCACTTCAGAATGCACTTGAAAAGACCTGGGATGGAGTGAACTTTTACAACTAATTTTTTTCTTGGTTGATAAGTCTTTTGAGGGCTATTTAATTGTTAGAATTTTCAAAGAGGGAAAGGACGTTTTTTTAAGTGCCAGCACTGTGTATTGTGGATAGCTTTCTTGGTATTTCCCTTGTAGTATTGCAGGCTTCATAAGACAGAAGGATCCTATGTGGTCAAGATTTCATGTTCTGCCTTGTTAACATTTAGCATACTTCAGCTAATCTGAAATCTGCTGAAAAGTTACTTCAGTTCAACAGTACATGAGATCTAAAAACTGTAATGGTTTTAGCTAATTGGGGAGGGCAGAAGCAAAACAGACGTACAAGAGGTCATCTATTAAACAAAGATCTTTCCACAGTAGTTTCTCTGATACTGAACAAGAAGAAAACTCTCTGTTTAGGTTCTTTAAATACTGGAGTGTGCAGAACAGACTGTTTGGTGCGAAGGAAAGGAGTAGCCTATGTTTGTTCTCACAACATGAATCAGTGATACTTTATTCAATCACAGCCATGAATGTTCATGCTTTAAAATTTGCTGTCTTCCACAAAGTTCAGGTAGTTGCATAATCATCCTTCTTTTATTTTATGATGACTTTTGTGCAGGTGAAAGCTGTCAATCCACAGCCCTGAAGACTGTAATCCTTTTTCTGCAGATCAGTTAGAGACTATACAAATGCAATGAAAACTGTCAGTGCACCTCAAGCCAGATCCACTGAAACCTTGTTTACAAACTGGAGAAGCTCCATCTCCACAACCAATTTGCTGCAGGGTTTATAGGCATTGAAGAGGAAGTATTCTTCATCCCTCTGTTTTTTCTCTTTAAGCAGCACTGCAATCACCAGATGGTTACAGTAGCTTGTTCCATACAAATGAGGAAACCAAGAGGTAGACAGTTGATTGATAGCCTAGAGCTCTTCAGCGTGTTGATTATACTCTTCTAATACTACTACATTGTGTTAGACAATTTGCACTGTTCTTTTGAGGGTTGAATTTGAACTGAGTTTCACTTCTGGGCTCTCACTGAATCTGATGTTGTTGTGGGCTTTATTTATTGGTTTAAACAATACACATGTGCTCACACATCCTTACTCCTAGCAGATTTATGCTATGCCCAACCGTTCAAAACGCTGAAACTGATCCAAATTAAAAACACACGTCTCTTGTTTGTATACAATATTTGTACATCTGTTGTGGTGGTTTGCATTTGTTGTTTCAATTTGTAGCTTATGTTATCTGAGTTCAAACAGGAAAATCACAGTTTCTGGTATTCTAAGTGTTGTGGGTTATTTACAGATACGGAAAGATCATTGGTAAAATGCTGTTATAATGTAACTCATAGTGGCTGGCTGCTGCATTTCAAGATGTTTTTTAAATTACTTTGTTCAGCAAGTGCAATGGGTTTGTGTGGAGCTGCTTTTTGCTGGGTAACAGGGGAAGGGGCTGCAGTGCTGCCCCATAAGCAGTTCTCGAAGCTTCCCTGGCTCTGAGGGAGAGCCATATCAGGCCAGGCCCGGGACAAAGTGGTGCCTCTGCCAGGGCTATTTAAGGAGGGAAATCCCCAGAGTCTAGGAGGAGGTGAAAGGGTGGGGCAAGGTGGAGGTGACCCTGTGGGCTTCTCAAACCCTGATGTCAGGCAAGGGCTGACAGGAGGAGGTGCACCCGTGGTAAGAGTGAGTTAGTGAGAAACTGAGCACAGCCCCCATTCCCACCTCCTGCGCTGCTGAGGGGAGCAGGTAAAGACATCGGTATGGGAGATGTGAGCACACGCAGAAGGGGGTCTGAAAAGGCCTCTCATGCTCTTCATCATCGTGCAGCTCTGTGGTGCTTTCTGCTTGCTATGGTTTTGATTGGTGGTGGATTTTGTTTCCCTTCCCCAGGTTGAGTAGTCTGAAGTGGCAGATCACGGGCCTTTGTAATCTGATGGGCCTAAACCTTGACATCAAGTTAACAAAATGAACAAGTTAACAAAGGCAGTCACCGCCCAGTGTAGAGTGTACTATGCTAGATGACGTTTTAGATAGCTTTTTTTTTTTAAATGTTTTCTAAAAGAGCTGAGTTTGTGCTGAAATTCTTCATGTATAAATCTGGCATTATTTATTAAGTCCCCGTGTCGTTAAGATATTAAAATTGAGGATCAAAAAAAGCAGTGAAAAATTACCTCTGTTTTTTCTGATTCTGGAATGCACTTTCAGACCTTGAAATATACATGGAGTAATACTTTCTTTTCTGCATTAATTCTATAGACATAGAGAGGAAAAGGCCTTGAAGATTAATAATAATAAAATCACAACAGTACAGCATAAATAGTCTGTAGAGCAAGGAATCTAACAGACCATACAGTATTTCTAGGAAAAAGAAAAAAGTTTCTAAAAGAAAACTATTTTCAGTGGAATTCGTGTTAACCTAAAGACAAACGGCAGAAAGCAATTTAAAAAGTAATGCAAAGTTTTAATTGGAAAGTGTTTAATCCATAAGGAAAGTCCTTTTAGAATTGGGTCAGAATATTGACATATTTACTGTCTGTGTGTTTGGGCAGAAGATAAAAGCACAACCATGGATGCAGTTTCTAAGGGAGGCTTTGTGGCCCCACTGCACAGTGCACACAGCACTGAGGGATACCATTGCATGGATGGATGAATCATCCCTCTGTCTTTACTGGAAAACATTTTAGGGTATTGGGGACTTGTTACAGTGCTTGGTGGTGTTAGCTCTGCTGATGTGGCTCCAGCACTGAGATTTCACTGAGATCTCTCCTAATTAAAAACTTCCCCAAACTAGAAAACTTGCCTTTGAGGGTAGGATGGGTTTTCAGTTTCCTTGTTTAGCTGATTTATTCTCTGTGCCACATCAAAGTTAGACGGAGTTTCTGCGTTCAGTTTTCAAAGACTTGATGCAACACTCATCTATGAAAGGGATAATCACTGCTCTGAGGTTTTTAGTTGGTGGTGTCTTTTAAGAAATCAGACGAGGTGCTTGAGTTACTTGGTTGTATGTGTCTCTGCTAGAATCAGGTACAAAGTATATTAAACAATAAAACAGGTAATGTAATCAGCAGTACATAGTCACTGCATTGCCTCTGTGATCAATTTGCAACATTGTGCATTTAAATTATTATCTAAAGATAATAAGGTATCTAAATGTGATTGTTCTTTTCATTTTCTAATAGGCTGGTTGAGATGCTGTGATGTTGAGATACATAATAAGAGTTTACTGAGGGGATAAGTATGATGTTTGGCTGCTAGTGCTGTAGTATAAAACAACCAAACCCATTAGTGTCCTTTAAAAAGATATGTAAACTTTTATTGGTTTAAAAATCAAACACAAAATCTTAGGTAGCTTGCACAGATTGAACTGCAGCAAAGATACCTTCATCTCTTACCGGAAAAATACCGGGCAAAATTTTTACTAAATGCATACGTAAGTTTTAAATAGATAGCCTTTTAAAGGGTTTTTTGACACCTACAGTGAAATAACACAGACTATGGGAGGAAAACCAGTTGTTTTAGGACTTTTCCATAAATTAACACCTCCCCCTAGTTTTGAGGTTAGGTTGACTGTCTAAAAATTGATGTCTTTGTGCATAATTTACCATACTTTTTAAATAGAGCTATCTCTATTCCATGTATATATTTTAAAGGTAAATCATATTATTGCTAAATCTAGATTTTCCTCTCTCTAAGATTAAATTTGAGAAAGTTTTCTTATACCCTCTCATTAAAAGAATGTCATATCTGAACTGTGACATACTAAAACAAGTTTTTACAGGTAGCATACATAAGATGTACTGTATAGTGAATCTGTGGTAACAGCTTCTTGTTGTGTCATCTGATATTTCTCTGACAGTATTTATACATATTTTCCTAGGAGCTGGTAGCAGATTTGTTGACTTTTTTATCACTATCATAGGATTAATGACACACCTGTTGAAATTAAGGAAAAGGGTTGGAATGGAGAGGAAGAAATAGGAGAAAAAATGACTTGGGCAAACTAGCTCTTCTGAGATACTGAAAATCAAGCCAAAAGAAGAGACACATTTCCTGTGTAGAAAATCAAATTAAACCTAAATTCTTTCATTCTTCTCACCGTGTTTAACCTAAGGACATATGCTGCGTGGATGAACAGTATAGCTGGTAGTACTTATCAGGTATTTATCATCTTCAGATTAGCAAGATTTAGTTGTCCTATTATCACAAAATAGGAGAATATTAGTTGTATTTCTGTATTAGTTATAATCCATCTTCCACCGTCTTTGCGGAATGATTAAATAGAAACATTAGTCCTTGTGGCTACAGTCAAATACATCCTCAGCCTGGTTACACTCCATTTAGAACAGTGATACTTACCAGGTTAGTTTACCAGCCAATGCTTGTAACATCTGTCACATGACAAATAGCAGTACAATATTAATCTGTCCCTACTAATTATAAAACTATGTCTGGTTGGTTATCGTGCAAACTAAGATTCTGATGACTTAAATTGTCGAGGACACAATTTTAACCAGAATTTTGCCAGTGAAGTCTGTAACTTTAGAGAGATAAACTTATAGGATGTCTTTCCAGTCTCTGAAAACAAAAGTAATTTGTATGCTGGCACTTTAACAGTAATTTCTTTTTATCACTAGGCAAAACGGGCAGAAATTGTAAGAAGACAGTGGTGTGTGCAGCAGCAGCTTTCTGCTTTTTAAGTGTTTGGAGTGGAAGCTTGATTTAGTTGCCTAAATCTAGCCTCCAGCTGCCTTTCCAGACAGGCATGAGTCTCCCATAGATCCTGTTATATCTGCCAGACAATGTCTCAAATAATCCTGGAGTATGTCAAATAGCATTAGACGTTTATATTTAAGCAACAGATTGAGCCCTGTGTGTTTAAATATCAAGAGTATGCATCAATTAAGCTTGAGGGACGTTAAGAAGCTCCGTGGAAAAGTAAATATTTCTGAGCTGGGATCAGAACAAATTCAGCAGGTTTGTTAAATATGGATCAGGATTTAACTGCAGGCCAGCAAAAGGGAGCCTAGTGTGAGTTCCATAGATGGAATTCACTTGGTCTATACTCAAATCCAGTATTCGTTTACAATAAGGACACATCTGTTTTTATGTATCCCTAGCAATGTTTCTACTGATGCTACAATTAAAAAAAAAAAAAGGTGGGAGAAAAAGAAAGGAATACACCTTCAAAGAACAGGAATATTATTTCTGGTTTCTTTGCTACTTAGAAGTTTGGCTAATTCTACTCTGTCTGTCTCAAAGCACCCTGTGGTTTTTTAAATGGATATTTACATCTACCTACTATTCTGAAGGGTTGACAGTGTTCATCTGTGCTGTTAAACCACTGCTGTGTTCTGTCTCAGAGTTGGCTGCAGTTCAGTAGTAAATGGAATGATTCTATTATTATTATTATAGACTTGTGAAGTGCTTTGAGGTTTTTTAGGATGTGAAATATTTTGTGACTGCTGGCCACATAGGTAAATATTTCAGCCATTTTACCCTCTTCAAAAAAAAAAAAGAAGTTTAAAATATACGTTGGTATTTTGATTGGCATTGGTACTTCTTTTTAGCTCTTTACAGGACATAGAAAACCTGAGGAAGAAGAGGCACACTGAGAATTATCCTGCCATTTTTCTTTAGAAATACACAGTAGGTGTTTGAATAGCAAGGAAATATATTCAGTTGGCTTTTTTTTGTGTTGTTGTGCTTTGGCTTCTAATTTTGTTTCCTTTTTAAGGTTTAGGCAGATGAGGAATTAATGAGGCATTGTATGACTTTGCATTGGAACCTTAGGAAGCTTAGAATTTCGGATGCCTTTTTCACCCTTTTGTGGGAAGGAATTTCAACACTTTTCTCTAAATTACAAACAGAATCAATAATAGTCTTTCTTTCTGACATGTTTTTGTGACCTCCGTAGTGATATCATACAGTTGCATCCAGGAATGCAAGGGACCTCAGGAGGTCACCCATTTGAAGCTGGACCAGCTGGGTTAGATGAAGTTGCTTTAGAGTCTTGTTCAGTGAAATTCTGAATATAGTGTACTTCCAGGATAATTCTGTTTTCTCTACCCTCTCACTAGGTAGTTGATGACAGAAATAAGATCCCACACTGGCTTTCTTGTTTTTGAATTGAACAAATCCTGTTCAGCCAGCATCTTCTAGCACATTGGGTGCTACAGCTCCCAAGTCATCTTGGTACTCTTTACTGGATTTACTGGAATCTCAACATAAACACTATTGAAATATGGCCTCAAAAATACTGAGTGAAGGGGATTAGTCACTTCTGTTAACCTGCTGACTGCAAGCACTGTTACTATATATATCCCACTATGGTTTTGGTCACCTTTATCACAAGGATATATGCCTTCTTTCTATCCAGATTCTGTCCAGCCTCTCCTGTTGCACAGGTTATTTGATCCTAAATGCAAAGACTTTGCATTTCCCTTTACTAAGCTTCATTTATACTGTGCATAAATGCCTGCAGCATGGGAATCTCCCAGGAGAAAGGAGACGTCAATGTGCAGTTGCACAGCTGTGATCTCCCTGGAATCACAAAGCGGTGACAGGATATATCCATTAACTAGTGTGCTGCTTTGGATGGATACATGCTTTTTAGAAAGGATCAGGAGGGAAAGGAAGAGGAGGTGTGCGTTGTCCAATGAGGAGCCTCGATATGTGTTTCAAAATAGATGATGAGCCATTTGGGAACTTAAGACCACGGACAGGATCAGCATGAGTGGCATTTTGGTAGGCATCTTGTATAAGCAGTCTGATCAAGAAGAAAAAGTAGATGGAGTTTCTCGTTTTTGAGAATTGGAGAAAGTATCATGATCACAAGCATAAATCCTTACTGTGGGCTTGGAAAAGACACCATTGCAGTCCAGAATGTCTAGTGAATGTTGAAGACAACTCATGGCTCAGGCAATAAGGAAAGTGACCAGGGAGCACACTAGTAGACTTGGTAGTGCTGAGTAAGGAAAAGGCAACCAGAGTTGTGTGGCAGAAGCAGTAGCCATGAAATTGTGGGTATAATTATAACTTTTACTGTGCTTGAATTGTGTGACAGTCAGATGAGGTGACACACTGAGAAAATGGAAGTCAAAATGTTGCAGATTACTACTAAGACACTGCACTGGGAGGTGGATGATTCTGTAGGTCGGAATTGGAGTGTCGTGTAGGTAGTGTCTGTTCTGCTAGAATCTTTATTACCATGAACATATTTTTGTTTACTAAAAGATACAAAAATACAGGATAAATGAGAACAGAGGTATTTTAGGAAGGCTAGCACCAAATAACTAATTTTGTAATGTTCTCACAAGTTGCTTTGGAAACCTGAACATCTAAAGATTCAGAGGGGAGAAGGAGAAACACTCACAACCCTCCCACCCCCATCACCCAAGCCATTAGGGGAGTGTTCCAGGCCTCAAAAGATTCTGTACTTACTGCAAGATGGATGATCAAGATGCACTTGTTACATTTTGTTAATTCTTTATGAATAAAGAGAGGACAGAATGGTCATGATTTTAAATTTATTTTCCAGACAGGACCAATAGGAGAGAGTTACAACAACAAGCAGAAGCAAATTATAGAGAGGAGGATTGAAACAATAGTATGTAAAATATAGCATGAAAAAGATTTTGGTTTGGGCAGTTACAGTGAGAGGGTATTTTCATTTTTTGGACTCTTTATACTATTTGGCAACTTTGCAATAAAACTAATTTACTCAATCTAAAAAACAATTGTCTAGGCAAAAGTGGCCTGATAAAATATTGGATCATGCACTATACAATGCCAGAGCACTGGAAAGGGATATCACAGATTATTTTCCATTGTAATGAAATGAAGGGCAAAGATGAATCACAAAGTGATAAATGGATTACTGTTGCTTCTAATGATGTACATTATATTCAGCCTGATGTGGTTTGCAATTTTTATTGTATCTGGCTTTCAAACGATTTAATTCATGTGAAGAATCTACTATGAGACATTTTCAGGTATTTCTTTTAATGTTCAGGTCCTAGAGGAAAGTATTTATATGAGCTGCCAAAGTAAGACTTGCACTAAGGTGTACAGGTTTTAAGTACTTTCTGTCATCTAAGTAGTAAAAAAACTGATTTCAGGGCTTGTGGGGTGTTGTTTTTTTCTGTAATTGCAATGAAAAGGAAGTGTTTTAAGAGGAGTGAAACAGAAATCAAAACAATAGAGTTGCTCAGTGGTAACAACAGTTTGGTTTCTGATACTGAAAGTGATTAGTCTTTTTCACCATTGTTGGCATTTATTAGGAAAACATGAACATACAAAATAAAAACAAAAGTTCTCTTCAAATTGGTAGACAAACTCCAGTAAAATGGCACTGGGAGTTCATGGTATCCATGAAGTTTCAGTCATTTCCCATAATATTTGATTTGTAACATATTCAGAAGGAAGTAAATAGAGTTTTCTACAGCGTAGAAATTAGGATTCATGGTAGTAGCAAGGCTAAGTTGTATTACAGGCTAAAAAGAGAGACAGCACCAGGTGTGTTTGAATAAATAGATTCCAGGTGGTATAATCTCCAAATATTGGATGCAACATGGAAGATAAATTTTTCATGAACTGCATCCCAGTATAAGAGATAATCTAAGAGATGAAACATTTGCACCAGGGTTACAAATACTGAAAAAGAAACTAAATGCTAAGTATATTTTTAGCTGTTATTTTTGTTAGCAAAAGCCACTTCAAAATCTCTTGACAAACACAAAGAAAACACGTATGTGTGAATTCCAAACAGGTCCCCTCTTCCCTGATGCCATTTTTAAATCCTGAGAACTGCTGATTATCAACAAATTTGAATAGCACATAGAGTGTGGATCACAATTCATCTGGAATCCTGACATTAATGAAAGAAAACAAAGACATTGCTAGCTATAAAGCCCACGAGAGCCTTAGCTGTTTTGTGATTACATATGCACATTTTTGATTAAAAAATGCACGTATTGGTACTCAATATGCATTTTTATTGCTGTCGTGTCTGGCCTACCCCATTCTCCTGGAAAAGTCTTTGTACATAGTGTCTTTTCAGAGCAACAACTTGCACCAAAAAAATCAATTTTGCATGTCTGAAATACGATTTTTTAAAAAAAAAAGGGAAGGAGCCCTGGCACAGGCTGCCCAGGGAGGGTGTGGAGGCTCCTTCTCAGGAGCTTCCCAAACCCACTTGGACATGTTCCTGTGCCCCCTTATTGAGGAGAACCTGCTTTAGCAGGAGATTGGGCTGGATAAGCTCTGAAGGGCTCTTCCATCCCACACCATTCTGGGATTTGGTGATCTGAGAAAAGGGGCAAGAGGTAAAGTGTGGGAGAGGAAACCAGGAATCCACAAAGAGTGTTTGAGAGAAACCATTGCACATGTGACCCTGATATCCTGTGCTGCCTATCACCCCCCTGTCGAACTGGGACAAATTCAGTAACCTACAGGGAAAACAGGGCCAGCTTAGACTATGAAGTGGGGAAGAGGTATGTTTGAGTTAAGATTAACCCGGGAAAGGGGTAGAAAGGATCATTACTGAAGTGTTTGATGTATTGTAGTATTTCCTCCCACCCTGTACCTGATATGCTGATCAAAAGTTGGTGTTAATTTATTTGTAAATTAAATCAAGTAGAAATTCCCCAAGTTGAGACTGTTGTCATATATATACATAATGGTGAAAAAGTAGATTGCATACATAGCACTAAAAAAACCCGAAACAATGGTGAGTGAAAGCCTGTAGAGATTAATTTCTAAAATTAAGCCTGATATTAGGCACTAATTATTGCCTTAGAACATCCGTATTTTAGCTTGTCAGCCTGGGAAAGCAAATATTTGCAAACAGACACATTTATAATAGTGTTAGATTGTTTCCACTACCTGCCTCATAGAGGGATAAATACTCTCTCATGTAATAGGCTTTTCTCGTGAAGGATCACCAGGAAGTCATGTTTACACTACTCTGTTGTGATTTAATGTAGTCCTTAGCATTTGCTTCATTTAAAAGCAATTTGAAATGATTCAAAAGATTTCCAAAAGCATGTAGAAATTTTTCTGCTACATTTTCATCACCAGTATGCGTTGAAATAAAACACAATTCTGACATGTACACCAACATACAGAAACTATAGGAACACCCTTATGAGTTCTCACCCTCTGCACTGCAAATGTCTCTTCAGTCTTAACTCTGTATTTAGAGGTAGGACTGCTGGTTCTAAGAATGCCACCAAATGCATAGTTATGTACATATGTATTTAAAGCTGCAGCCCTAGAAGCTCTTCTTTTTCAAGTGATCATGGATTACTTAAATGAATTTTCAGTAGGTTTTTTAGGACAGTAATCGGTTACTGTGTCTCCAAATGTCAAAGGAAAGGATCTTCCAAACAAGTTGGAAGATGCACATTCTTCCTTCAAGGTGATTTAAGGTCTATGAGAATAATAAATAGGAATAAGGAATAATAAAAAGAATAAATAGGAATAATAAATAGGAATAAGGAATAATAAAAAATTAGTGATGACATTGTCTTTTTCCAGGTGAGTATATTCTGTAGAAGTTCCCTGTGAATGAAGTTCTGAAACCCAGACTTCATAGTATTCGTCTCAAAAAAGAAAATGATGTTTTAAGATGGTAAAGAGGAGCACATATCTAGAATTAGGCAGTTTAGAGTCACCAAGTTAAAATATGATTGTGTCCTCCTTTTGTGTATTCCGTGAGAATGTTGATTTTCCTAACAAGTAGCCTGACAGATTAAAAATACTCAAATAGGCAGTTCTTTCTCTTAGCCTGTTTTCTATGGTTTTTAACCAAAATTATAAAAAAATATCACTTAAACCCTTCTTTTCTATGAAAAATGCATACAATCTGCATTTTCCAGTGTTGCCTTTGAATTTTCATTTCCTCAATGTAGTTGCACACAAACTGTCGCTTTACCTCATACTATCTTCATGGTTTTAGTATGGGACATAGGTTAAAGGAGTAAAAATCTTAATGCCTACTATGCTGTTTCTACTATGTTTATTACCAATGTCTTTGACAGCTTAGTAACAATTATCTACATGATTCTATAGTGACAGAGGAAGCATATAGTGAGTGAAGACCAAGAGAAAACCTTTGGTTGTGCAGAGCAATGGGAAGTGGAACACATCCATCAGAAAATGTGCATGTGATATTTCATTTGCTAGACATCATCTCAACTGTCCTTATAGTCTTCTCTAATCAGTACTGTTTATTCTAATGTTGAGATTGAAGCTCTAACCCAGTAGAGAAGACTGAAAAATAAAGCTAGGGATAAAGAAAAAGCATTCAATATGTATTGAGAAAGGTGTAAAATACAGGTCATGAGATTTCAAGCTGGATTGTAGGAAATGCTGTAAAAGGAGAGCTCGGGTCAACTTGCCAGGAGTCATCCTGAATGTAAATGCATTATGACTTGAAAACACAAGCTGCACTTTAAACTTCACAGACAGTGGAAAGAAAAATCTAGAAATAGGCTACTTGGTTTTGTTGTTAAAGGTCTTTACCTTCTATGATTCTGTTATAATTGTTTAACAAAATTCAATTGCTAGCATAGATTTTGCAATATGTGTAAAAGAACATCATAAAGACACTTTCAATTATTTTTTCCCCTGGATTTGCAGACTTATCATAACTAGGTATTGATTATTCTTTTCAGTTTTGTTCAATTATTATAGTTCCCTCTGGAGCTCTTCAAATTTGTTTTGTGAAATTTATTTTTCTAACAAGTTTATAAATGCAGCTTTACAGAGAGATAATTATTATTATTTTAGCCATAGGTTAACTACTGTGCAAAACACAGCAATAATATCAGAGTGTTTTCTTACTGTTTTATTTTGGTAATATTTGGAACTGGTATATATGTAATAAATTTATCAATCTAAGTTGGCATTGTTTTGCTGCATTGCATATACTGCAGGGAACTAGGGGGAAATTTCCTTGGAGATCATTTTTAGAGAGAAGGAATTTGAGGTCTGTTTGTACATTGACCCTGGAAGTCCTGCATTAGTGTGTATCTGGTATTCTTTATTTTGCTAACTATTTCTTTTATTTTATGGGGAAAAAAAAAACCATCCCATAGTAGGATATCAGGTAAAACAGAAACTCTAGGAATGATTCCTTGGACATTACGTGTGTTGCAGATGTGTGATTCTGTAGGGATTCAGCAACCCAGCTGAAATGGGCAGCAGGTGTTAGAAATTTGGCTGCTGTGTCATTTCCTGCTGTTTAATCTGTTGGGTTTAGTGTCAAATGGAATTACAAGACAGACCAATCACCTGAGTGACATTAAGAAAATCTGTTCTTTTTGTTGCTCTGGCTGATGGTTTAGCAGGTGAATTGCGGCAAACATTATTGCATGGACTGGAGTAAGCGTTAGGGTCATTGGAGGGTCAAGTTTTCCGTCTTTAACTGAATGTGCTGTATTGCTTTCTGAAGCCTCCAAATAGCCTAACACCTCCCTCACTTATCTCTTCCAATAACACATCTTTGACATAAAATGCAATCTCTGCTTCTTTCTCAAAGGACATAGTAGAGATGCCGTGCAGTACATGTCTTTCTGTTAAATTACCCTGTTGGTGAAGAAGCTGGTCATGTCCTTAAGTTTCTTCAATAATCATTTTTTTCTTACTCTCCCTGGGAAAACATTTGGGATTGTTCTGCTGTGGGTGAGAGCAGACCTAAAGTGTTGGGGTTTAGTTACAGAAATCCTATAGAAACCACAGCCATACTGATTAACTTTACTGGATCTGCAAAACTGGATGTGGAGCTCAAATACATTTTGACTGTAGGACTTAACTGATATTTGAAGCAAATGTAAAAAAAGAATAATAGGAAGAAGACTGGGATGTGAGAGAATTATATTGTTGAGAAAATTCAGGATAGGGCTTTACTTGCCCTAATTGCTTCATTTCAAATGATTTATAGTGTTATATATGGTTGTATACTTTTGGGTTTGAGGGTTTGGTTTTTTTTCCTGATCTTATTATTTCCAGTTTACCCAACTTTAATGCATAGCAAATAAGGGTTGTTGGAAAATTGCAGAAATGGGAGTTGAGAAGCTAAAGCTTCCTTTGAGATTCTGCCTTGAATCAAATTCACTTCACTGCTTCATCATACGTGGCCTTGGTCAAATCACTTAACCTTCAGCTTCCTCTGTTTTTTCATTTATCTTACTGCTTAAGGATCTCAGTTGTCATATATTGGAACAATCACTGAAGGATAACTTCTGAACCTACCTGTTATTGCACAAGCATCTGAGAAATGGCACATTTACAATTTGTGTTTATTGACACATAGTTCCACAGAAAATTAAAAGCTGTCGGGGCAGCACAGATATAATATATTTATGAAAATAAATCCTCATGAACTTGATATTCTCAATTCACAAAGCATGTTGAGAAGTCCAAGTAGGACATATCCTGCCTTAGAGTTTAGATGTGGGAGAGGTTTATGGAGAAACTGATATGGTTCCACTTCTTGGAGGAGGAGGAGATTTTAGAAGGAGAACAGGTTTCAAGCCATGAATTTTAAGCAAGAGTACAGCACTCTTGATGAGTACACCACCAGAAGACTTTGATGAGGATTTAAAAAAGGCAGTTTGCAGTGAAAAGTCCCTTCTATCTGAGACAATATGAAATGTACAACATAGATGCTATGGGTCTTTTGCTGAACTACTGAGAACCTTCTAGTGACAATCTGTTACCTTCAGACCCTTTATATTTGGTAAATTATGTACTGAAATAAAACTTAAGTTGCTACATTTCCTAATTCTCACTTTCAGAAAAATGCATATGTTCAAGAAATGTCCAGTGCTAATAATTTTTAATAGTGTGCAATGTGACAATAAAATGCTGAGAATCCTGGTTCTAGTTGCATTGCAGGGTTTTTTTCTTTGTAATAATTTATAATCTAATGAACTTTTGTGACATTGCTAGTGATACTCTTAGATATTTCTCATCTCTTTGTGTCTTTACAATAGTTTTTGATCTGCTTTTCATCAGAGTGCATGCCATGCTTTGTAGAATTTCAGCACCTCTGTCCAGCGTAGTATCTCATCTTTACTGTATTTATCAGAAGTGAAATTTGTGAAGAAATGGTGTTAGTTTTCACTATCCCTTTTAAACACATTATGTGCTTCACAGAGACTAGCTCTGGAGAGGAAATGTTCAAGGTTTTACTGCTATTTTTGGAAAGTTTTCTTCCTAGAAGCACGACAATGGGAAGTTATGCAACTGACTTTTCAAAATGTATTAAGATGTTGCCAGTAATGATGCCATGATGTGTATGTGTTATTAACCACCAAAAATCAGTACATAATACAATTCAAAGCAAAACACAGAAGATGTGGACTAAAAAGTCCAGAGCCATGGAAAACCTGTGGTAATAAGACAATACATGGAAAAGGTAGCAAAATATGCTTTATTTGTTGTATAAATGTGTCTTTTTTCCAAGTGTATTTAGTTTCAAAGACAAAAGAGTAAAAAATAACATACAGAATCAAGACCTTCCAGTCACTGTGTGCTAAACATAGGTGTTTCCCTACTCTTCATTTGACTACAGTGAAAGATAAGCAACTTTTACTTTCCGAAGTGTACCTTCATAGGAATGAGAACATCAATATGAACATGACTTTACTGGACACAGACACATGCACTTTTCATGGCAGCTGAAGAGGCCTTCTTGGCAGTGCTTGACTCAGTTTTGAGTGACAGTGTGTTGGTGTGGATACTGAAAGACATAGTCTGACATGCTACATTTGTCACTCTTGGTCTAATGTTTCTCTGTGTTTTTTGGAGTGTTAAGGAAAGAGTGATTTCTAAGCATAATGCAAATATTCTACAGCAAGACATTTTCTTGGATTCTGTGGCAGAAGTCAATAGTGTCCAATTAAATGTATCCCAACACATTGCTTTAAATAGTTTAAGTATCTGCTTAGGAAATACAAATAGTTGTAAAGGATTCTTACCAATACAGGCTTTTTGTGCCCTCTAGCTGGAACTGTTTGTTCTGTAGGAAGGTTTTAAGATTGCTCAATGCTGAACCATGTTAGTAATGATACAGCACTAGGCCTAAGGCCTATTTTCAGAACTAATAATAGTATGAAGAAAACTCACGGTTTGCCTGAATGTTTTACAACTTAAACTATTGCTACTTTTCCTTCTTCCAGTGGCTTCTGTAAGAAGCTGCAAGAAGCTTTCCCTGTGTCTAGTATGAATCAGTCAGTGATAGTAGTAACATCTCTGTAATAAGATATTTACAAAGAGGCAGGGGAAAGACCTGGTGCAGAATAGCAAATGGAAGGAGGAGAATATGTGAGAGCACCAGCTCTGCAGCCACCAAGCTCCGTGAAGAACGAAAAGGTAAGGAGGTGATCTAGGTGCCAGAGCAGAGAGTCCCCTCAGCCAGTTGCGTAGCCCATGGTGAGGCCCTGCCCCTGCAGCCCATGGTGGTCCATGGTGGAGCAGACATCCACCTGCAGCCGAGAAGGACCCCATGCTGCAATGGGTGGATGCTCAAAGGAGGCTGTGACACCATAAGGAGGCTCCGCTGGAGCAAGTTCCTGGCAGGACCTATGACTCCATGGAAAAAGTAGCCCATGCTGGAGCAGGTTTACTGCCAGGACTTGTAACCCCATAGGGGGCACACGCTGGAGCAGTTCATGAAGAGCTGCAGTCTGTGGGAAAGACTCACATTGGAGAAGTTTGTGGACGACTGTCTCCTGTGAGTGGGCCCCCACACTGGAGCAGGGGAAGAACGTGAGGAGGAAGAAGCAGCAATAAATTTCTCATTACATAATATTTCTCATTACAAAACTCTGAATTGTTTGGCAATAAATTAAATTCATTTCTACCAGATAAGTGCAATTTTCCCCATAATGATACATAAATGATTTCTCCCTGCCCTTATCTTGACTCATGAGCCTTTTGTTACATTTTCTCTATCCTCTCCAGCTTAGGAGGAGGAGTGACACAGAGGCTTTGGTGTGTACCTGACATTCAGACAGGGTCAATCCACCACAATCATTTACAGTTTATAAATAAAGAAGATGAGACCAGCTTTCCACCCATATCTTCTGATTAGAAAATGGCCTCAAGTTGCCCCAGGGGAGGTTCAGACTGTATATAAGGAGGAATTTATTTGCTGAAACGGTTGTCAGGCGTTGGAACAGGCTGTTCAGGGAGGTGTTGGAGTCACCATCCCTGGAGGTGTTTAAGAGACAGGTAGGTGTTGCAATTAGGGAAATGGTCTATTTGTTGATAGGGCTGGGACAAAGGCTGGACTTAAAGATCTTAAAGGTCTCTTCCAGCTGAAACAATTCCATGATTCTATGACAGGTGTGTGTATTCTCAAGGTTACTCTCAATAATAACAGTTTTGTTGTTATTCCACTAGTGCATCCTAACTCATTGCACTGCAGGAAACCTTGGATATGAAGGATGCCCCCTCACAACAAATCATAGCTAGGAGACTACACCAAACACTAAGATGTGAGTTTCCACAAGTTCACTACTCTAAATAGCAATTGACATTCTTCAGGGACCTGTATCTGATTCTTCAGGGACCTGTATCTGACAACATAATGTTCAAAAAAGGTGATGAATGAAAAGACAATTGTGACTTAGACATTGGACATTTTCATTTGCTTAGAAGTCTAACTGCAGTTATTTGGACAGGCACAATTTTTGCTTTGCAAGGGATCACTTAAAGTGCAGAAGGCAGCTCAGTAAAATAATGGAATTCTCATCTCCCCTGTAATATAGTAGCATTATCTGTGTCTATTCTGCCCTGTGATGTTGATAACAGCACACATTTTACTATGAAAATGGGCCATCCTAGATTTGTATCACATTTGTTGGCTTTGCTGAAGGTTGACTTTGGATTTGATTTCATTTTTATTTTTACTTTCCTATTGCATGTTTTGCAGGCCACTGTTAGGTTGCTCTCCGAGTTGCATACCTTGGAATGGTGCTGGTTTTTCTGTATGTTACATTTTACTCAATATAAAGTATATTCTGAGACAGAAGCCTGTGAACATCTCACTGTGTAGTGGGCTTGTGGGGGCCACAGGGGTGACTTCTTTAAACAAAGAGCTGCTGGAAGTTTCCCTTGTGTCTGACAGGGCTCTGAAATGGATGCACTGCTACCCAAGGCTGAGCCCATTAGCAATGAAGGGAACACCTTTGTGATTAATGCACTGGAGCAGGGGAAGCAGTTGCTGTGCACTTGCAAAACTGCAGCAGAAGAAAGGAGTGGGAATGTGAGAACAACATCTCCACAGACTCCAAGGTCAGTGGAGAAGGAGAGGGAGGAGATGCCCGGGCACTGGAGCAGAGATTCCCTTGTGACATGTGGTGCAGCCCACAGTGAGGCAGCTGTGCCATGGCAGCCATGGAGGCCAGCAGGGAGCAGAGATCCACCAGCAGCCTGTGAAGGGAGCCCACATTGGAGTAGGTGGATGGTTGAGGGAGGCTGTGACACTGTGGGAAGCCATTGCTGGAGCAAGTTCCTGGCAAGACCTGGGAACCTGTGGAGAGAGGAGTGGTTTTGCTGTCAGGACTTGTGACCCAGTAGGAAACCCATGCTGAAGCAGTTCATTCCTGAAGGACTGTTCTCCTTGTGGATGAGACCAATCTTGGGGCAGTTTGTGTAGAACTGCAGCCTATGGGAAGGACCCTTATTGGAGCAATTTTATGGACTATCTGCCGTGGGAAGTACCCCACACTGTAGCAGGGAAAGTGTGAGGAAGCCTCCCCCTGAGGGGGAGCAGTGGCAGAGACTGTCTGTGGTAGACTGACCAGAACCCCCATTCCTATGCACTGCTGAGGGGCAGGAGGTAGACACTTGGGAAGAAGGGAGGGGTAGGGAGGTAAGTTGTTAATAAATCAAGCCAACTCTTCCCAAGTTGAGTCTGTTTTGCCCATGACAGTAACAGCTGAGTGATCCTCCTGTCCAGTTTGGGAAAGAGAGTGACAGAACAGCTTTGGTGGGCACCTGAAATGGAGAATGACAAGGTTAGAAGGGAAGGATAGAGTCAGTCACAGCTCATACGTATCTCACTGACTGTGGTATGCAACAGCTACATTTAATGTTTCTGCTTGTTTATCATAAAAGTAGATTGTTGCACTGCACCAAGTAAATCCAAACGTGAAATAAAGCTGGAAAATGCAGTCAGAAACTCTGAATTTCCTGTGCTATTTGCAGAGAGAGAAGAAACAAAGAAATTACTTAAAAGCCCTGTTTTTTTGAAGGAACAGATTGTTAGAAGAAATGTATACCTTTCAGAATTAGTTGTATGATTGCACCAAAATGAGGGGCCTTGTTTTGCACAGCAGAGGAACAGAAAATGACAGGTGATAAAATCTGCGCTATTGAACTTCCTAAATTTCCCTTTCTGAGACCTATTGCTGAAAATGTTTTATAGTTAAATAACAATTGCCATTTAAGTAGCACATTAAACATCAGGAAAAAAATGCTCTCTGATGAGTAAAAAAGTACAAAGGGCTACCAGAAGTTCCTTCAGCCCATCTCAGGTCATCTGTCTAGAAGAGAACACCTGCAGCATAGAATTCCTGAAGCATAATCTTCTAACTGGATTTTAGAAAATGAGTTTTGAGGCATACTGAATACTTTACTGATAACAGTTTAATCTCTGGGTAATGGTCTTTTACCTTCCTCAGTTGTGTCGTCTCTAAAGTGAACAACGGCTACTCCTTTCATTTACTGTCACAGGGTACAGATTCTAGATCAATGTTCCCTGTTCTTCTCTTGACTATCTCAAAATGATTGACATCTTTCTAGCAGTGTAGCTTCCCATTACAGAATAATTCTGAGCAGAAGCCTTACCAGGGTTGGGTAGAGAGAAAATACATTTTCTTTTGTCTCACAGACAATTTCTAGTCTATATGTTGAGGCTTGGTAATTACTTTTTTCATTTAGACTGATGGTTCTGACTTGGGTTCCAGTTTCTGACCCCATGATATTTCCTGTGTTTCTGATCTTTATGGGTCAGTCCTTTCTGAGACTTCAGTCTGATTTATTTTACCGTAGTGAATATTCTGCTTTGTCTGTTGGCATATCTTGATAAGATGAGCTTTTTTGCTTAGAAACGTGATGAAAGACTTAACAATTCTTCTGCATGTGAGAGCTTAAGTATTTCAGTTACTGGGAACTGTGACACTTGAAGTGGCGCATAGACTGCTGCTTTAAATGCTGTTTTTGCACTTAGCCCTTTAGAGGCATTCTGCTATGGCACATTCTCTTCCATCACTTCATTTGAAATAACTTCCCTCACTGACTTATGTATGTGTTTCCTGGAATGTGCTGAGAGTATCTGGTCGTGTACCAACCTGCCTGCGGCTTTTCGTAACACATCTTATCTTTTTTGGTTGGCTTCATCTCATCATTATCATTCATGCAGTATGTCAGTAAATGGATACAAAGAAGTTCAAACCCTTTTTCTTTGAAAGCCATTGGCTTTTAGTCTCCTTGAATACCACTACTGTAAAAATAAAACTGAGGCCTATTTGTAATGAGTTATTTGCCATCTATACTAGAGACATTAAGTTTTTGTTTTAGCTCTGATAGTCTGTGCAAAAGGCAAGAAATGCAGGGTAATCACTTTATATATATATCAACACAGTTGTATTTCACTAACACATTGTGGTGGTTTTGCCTGGATCAGGTTTTTTGGTAGCGGGAGGGCTACAGGCGTGACTTCTTTAAACAAAGAGCTTCCAGAAGCTTCCCCTGTAGCTCATAGAGTTAAGGCCAGTCAGTTCTAAGCTGGACCCTGCACCTGACCCAGGCCTGGCCAATTAGTGATGGAGGTAATGCCTCTGTGAATAACATATTGTATAAGGAGAAGAAGTTGTTCTGCAGTTGCTAAACTGCAGCAGCAAGAGGGAGTGAGAATGTGAAAACATTTCTGCAGACACCAAGGTCAGTGGAGAAGGAGGGGGAGGAGGGTGCTTAGGCCCTGGAAGAAAGACTCCCCTGTGATATGTGATGAGAACAATGGTGAAGTGGGTTGTCCCCGTGCAGTCCATGGAGGACACTGGGAAGCAAAGATCAATTCACAGCCCGTGGAGGACCTCATGCCAAAGCGGGTGGATGCCTGAAGGAGGCTATGACTCCGTAAGAAGTTCATCCTGGAGCAAGTTCCTGGCAGTACCTGGGAGTCCTTGGGGAGAGAATAGCCCACGCCGGAGCAGGTTTGCTGTCAGGACTTGTGATCCTGTGAGGGACCCAAGATGGAGCAGTTGGTATTTGAAGGACTGTTCTTCCAGTGGATGACCCATGTTGGGGCAAGGTGTGAGGAGCTGCCCCAGTGCGAGGCCTCATGCTGGAGCAGTTTGTGAGGAACTGTATCCCATGGGAAGGACCCATGTTGGAGGAGTTCGTGAGGGGCTCTCTCCCATGGGAGGGACCCCACACTGTAGCAGTGGGAAGTATGAGGAGGCCTCCCCCTGAGAAGAAGCAGCGGCAAAGTCCATCTATAATGACCTGACTGCAACCCCCATCCCCCATCCCCTGTACTCCTGATGGGGAAGGAAGGAGGAGTTCTGGGAAGAGGGAGGGATGGGGGGAGGTGATTTTAAGATTCAGTTTTATTTCTCATCTCCCTATTCTTATTGTTCCTTTAATAAATCAAACCTTTTTCTCCCTGAGTGTGTTTTCCCATGACGCTAATTGCTGAATGATATCTCCATCCTTATCTCAAGTTACAAGCCGTTTGTTATATTTCTCTATCTCTCCTGTCCAGTTTAGAAGGGAAGTGATTTTATTATTTTGTGGAGAGCGAGCTAAAACACCACACATAAGCTTAGGATTTCATTTTAAAATCTTTGTATTCCTGTTCTTTGGTGAATTAACTCCTTTTCCTCTGAATGGAAACTCATGTTAGAAATTTAGATCCCCTACATATCAATAGTAAACAGTAGGGATTCTCAGTTTTGGGATACAGATGTTCACTCACTTTGCTTTGTGTATGTTTGTGAATACATTATTCTCTTGATATTGCATTTTAAGGATTTATGAAACCTGGGTTGAACATGGTAAACTAAATCAATTTTGAGAAAATTTGTTTCTGTTATTATTTTAATAATTGGAACGTCTTAATTTTGGTAACATTTTACTTCCAGTTTTAAATGTTCTTATTTTTATTCGTTGATATTGGTTTTCAGGAATAGAAACACTCCAAAATTAAAATGTGAAGTTTTCCTCCATTTCAATGAAATTCATGTTCACTTAGAGGTTTGGAGTTTTTTTCCATGTTAGTTGTTTTGTCAGTTCTACATGAAACCAAACAGATCAATATACATAGATTCATTCCTAAAACCATCACTGAATCACGTGTGTGATTGCTGGGTTTTTTTTACATTGACATAATGTGTTGACATAAGTGAGGAGCTTTAGGTATTTAGAACTTGTTAAAGTCCACATAGTTTTGATGCTGAGGACCTTGACTAACCATATGTTGGTAAATAAATGGAAGTGTGTTGATTTTCAGTGGTTCTACACAACAAACTCCTTACTGACTAGAGTTAAAAGACCAAAGTGCCACCCATAACTTCTGCTATTGTTGCTACCTTTGTTTGTTTGTTGAGTTAAATGTTTAACTGTGCATTCACAAGAAAAATGTGGATTTTTCATAGTAACTGTCAATGTATTTTCATTTTTCACTTCTGAAGATCCTGCAGAATTGTACTAAATTCTTTAAAATGACAAGAGAACAAAAATAGCTTACTGTTCTGTTAGAGAAACTTTAATTATAGTCCTTGCAGGTGGGAAGAGAGACAGTAGGTCATGTCTTTATTAAAACACATCTAATTAAGTAGTGTAGATAAAGCTTTCCCTTCTTACAGTGTGCCTCCTTTTTGATAGAAATCTGACAGCTGATTGGGCTGGAGTTAAAGAGTAAGTTTCAGGTCAGCCAGTGCACTCAGATGTTGCTTTCCCAATTGAAGCCACACTCAGCCAAGGCAACAGGAGTCAGTTTTAATGAGGCTAGTGCTGCCCAAAAAGGAGATAGATCATAAATTAGTTGTACAAGAAAAAGGAGACATAAAGGGTTATATAGAGGAGATAAAACAGTTTTGGCAGATAAAGAAAGGTGATTTCCTACTGAGGGCACTCACAGGTCCTTTGAAACGAAAGTAGCAGATGGCAGGGGTATTGTCACCAAGTTGGAATGACAATTCTTTAGAAACTGGTTATTTTCAAGGATATTTCTCTGATGGAGAATCAGAGACAGGACTTTCTGGATTTTGGTTGACTGTTTTCTATTTGTTCTCATGGAAGACAGGCCACGTTGGACTTGCCCCATGGCTGTGATGTCCATGTTCCATTTAAACCCAGTGACATGTCATACTTGTGCATTTTGATGGAAAACTTGAAGCTTGGATTTATGGCAATTAAAGTTAAACCCTGAAGGTAAATCTTTTTGGAGAAATTGCCACCTTATCTATGAATGGACTGACACTCCTGTGGTATGAAATAGAGACGTGAAGGATTTCCAGGGCAGGACTGCAGCATAAGACCATCCTTCTTCCTTGTAAGCAGTGGTTCTGTGTAAAAATGTGTCTGCTTAGTTGATATATTTTTTACATAAGAAAAAGGAAGTGTTACCAAAACACTACTTTCTTTAGCAAAGCAGAGAAAATGTAAATCTTGATGTTCTTTATGGACTATGCTAATTATATTTTTACAGCTAATTTATTGGGTAGATATGTCATAAATCAAATAGCTCACTAGGTTTATTCACTATAGGCAGAAATAGTTGTGCTGTTCTCAACTCTTTCAGTATAGCTGATTCTTGCAAACCTTAACTACTGTGAGTGGTTCCAGCTAAGTCAATGAATTTAATGAAGCTTACTCAGAGTAATAAGAATTAAGACACTGCTAAAAACTAAGCTATATGATAAACTATGTTATTTGAGAGAATTTATGCAAAAAAACACTGTTGATTCTAGGGATATAGTAGCAAAATATTTCAGTGACTAAACATGTCAGAGAAAGCCTTTCTAAACTGTTTTAATGACAAACTCATTCCTGGCATAAGAACATCTGACTTTTTTGAGATTTTATTTGAGTATACAGAAGGTGGTGACAACCTCTACTCAACTGGATTAACATAATTGAGCACTCCCACCACTTCAAGCATTTAAAAACCTGAACTGGATCCTAAAACTCTCTTTTCCTTTGGTTTCTGGCTCTCTAAGTAGCTGGATAGCTTTTCCAGGTTTAGGGGGGTTTGTTTGGTTAGTTTGTTTGGTGATGATTTGTGGGTTTTTTCCTCCTTTGTGTAACTGTAGCATTAGAATTTGGCTACTGAGAAAAGTGTGAAAATTAAGATTTTGCAAAATAAATTAATTCATGGAATAGTGCTTTAAAGATAAACCCAACATAGCAAAATATGTGCTGAAACACAAGGAGCTGTCAGCATTAATAATGATGTGAGACTTGGATTTTTTTTTCTCAGTCTACTTTCTATGATTAGTAAATTTGGTCATTATATGTAATTAATAGTCCTTTGAATGAAAGACAAATTATATATTAAATGGCATGTGTGAGTCTTTCTGTGCCAGTGTGAATTTTAAAAAAGCAGATTCAAAGCACTTTTCTTGTAAAACTTGCAGAGAGTGAGGGCACGTCGGTAATGGCATCAATCAGTGGCAGTGCTCAGAGGCTGCAGACCTCCTGAAGAAAACCTAAAGTCTCCTTTCTGTACTGATTTGTTTTACAACTTTACAATGTATCAGTGTCTTGGCATTTCTTCTGACTATCACAGAAGTCCACAGAGATAAAACACTTTTTATTTTTAGAGAAATACATACCCACCAAGAAAACATGCGACATACTATCATATTTATTTGTTCAGCCTGTGATCTCTTACTCTTTCTGTTGATGGGGCTTCAGAGGTGATAACTTCAATATTAGCACGAGTGAGCTATGAAACTGTATATTTCCAAGCTTTCCTCTGAGCAACAAAAAGCCTAGAGGATGATATTTGTTTTCTTTCCTGAAAAGTTGACTTCTGTTTTATTTTTGCAAGAAACCAACGTGTTTACTGCAAGAAGAATGTAATCTTCCAATTTTTCCTTTATATCTTTTTTGAATGCCGGATTATTTTATACTACTTAGTAAATGTACAAATGTGATATTGAAATCTCAGTTTCAAGAGAAGAGTGTAGAAAAAGGAGTAGTGAAATATCTAGCTATAGATGTAAGCTACAGTATATTCTGTGTTATCTACACACACTGCTTAGATTGATTCATCCAGGACAACTGACTGCCTTCCTGGTTTGGCACATCTCAATAGGGCTCATGCTTACAGATGTATGTGGGGATCAAAATTAAGGAAGACTCTGCTATCCCCATAGGTTATTTCAGAATCTTAAATCCAAGGCGATGATTCTTAAAACCCCTGCCTGGGATGACTTTGGTTTTGATCATGACACTTCCCTAAACAGCTAAAGTTTTCCATGCTTAAACTTATAGTCTGTTGATAGGACTAAATAGTGTCACTTCTGTCCTATAGGCTAGTAAGGAAACACTGTGAGTGAGGTGGAAACATGAAATTGTCCTGCAAGAAATCCCACATTTATTAGAAGTATTTAATTCTCATGTAAGTATAAAAATGGTACATTTTAAAGTAAGAAGTAGAATTCTAAAACCTATGTTCATCTGAAAAGGTTGTTGAGCTATGGTTCCTCAATTGAAATTGAATCATAACTTGAAGGTTGTTAATGACTTGTTAAACAAAACCACTCAGGAATGTTTTAAGAATAAACATACCTTGTGAAGATGGACTAGATGTTATTTTGGGTTTTTCCTCTTGTTTTCTGTGTGTCTTTCCAAACAAAAAACAAACAAACAAACAAATATATATATATAAATTCTTCATTTGATATATTGAACATCTACTAATAAAGAGCTGTGTGCTTAATTGAAAAGAACTAGCATGTAAACATTGGCCAGTTTTGACAAGGTTATGGACTATAATGCTCCTTGTATTTAATTTTTGCTGATATTGTATTGAATGTTTTAGGGGCTCTGAATGGGCAAAAATCATGAAGAGAGAATCACATTTCAGTGCCAACCAATACCCTTATAACAAGAAGATTACAAAAGGTTGGATAGTATACCAGATTCTGTGTAGATATAATGTCTTTTTGTAAGCTAAACGAAGGAATTCTCTTGAGATAGGTAATCCTCAGCAACATTGCTCTCAGAACTGCTCTGAGGCAGTTACTGAAATAGAGCTGAACTCAGTTATGTTCCCTCAGTACTTTCTTATTGTCCCAATTTCAGCCAGGGTAGAGTAAATTTTGCTCATAGTAGTTGGTACAGGGCAGTGTTTAGGGTTTGTGTTGAAAAGGATGTTGTTAACACAGGGATATTTTGTTTACTGCTGAGTGTTGCTTGCACAAGTTCAAGGCCTTTTCTGCTTTTCCTCTGTGAGTGGGCTGGGAGCACGCACAGAGCTGTGCGGGAACATGGCCAGGACAGCTAAGCTGAACTAGCCACAGGGCAATTCCATAGTTGGTGAGGAGAGGCAGATCCCTGCTTCGCTGCCAGTCAGCAAGTGGGGAGCAACTGCATTGGGCAGCACTTGTCTTTTCTTGGGTTTTATTTCTCTATATTATTACTATTGTTGTTGTTAGTTTTAGTTATTTCACTGTTCTTATTTCAGCCTATAAGTTTTCTTTTCCATTTCTCTTCCCCATCCTATAGGGGATGAGAGTGGAGGGCTGTGTGGTGCTCAGTTGCTCTCTTGGGTTAAACCATGACACCTGGGCAAAAATGATTCTACTCAAGTAAAGCTGCCTTTGCAAGCCTCACCATCTGAAGTTGCAGATAATGCAGCACTCTAAGTGCAAACAAGCTTCTGTGAAATTCTGCGAGGTTCTTATTCTTAGTATCAGTGGAGTGTGAAGACAGACTTGTGACTTTCATATCATATTTCTCAAGTAACATTAAAACTGGCTGTTGCATTCTAGAGAGGGTCGTTAATGTGAACAGCTCCCATGAGAAGAACAGAGAAAATATCTTTTCTCTGAGGTATCCTTGCAGTCATTTTTAGGCTTCCTGGTTTTGGTGGTACTTTATATCCAATTTTGCACAAAAAGTACAAAGAGAGGTCTAGCAATAGTTTGTTGACTTTTTCCTTTCCCAAGTTACAGCTCCAATACTTCAAAGACTGATAAAATAGACCAAAATCAACAACAAAAAAGTCCTTCCCCCCCCCCAGTTCTTATCATCATGGAATTACTTTCAAAAGACAGCAAGTGCAACAAAAATTGAACTTTAGTCTATTAGTTTATTAGTCAAAATTTGGAGTGGCTTTTCTACCACATACTTGTCAGCTTTTGAGATTCTAAAGGGGAAACTGTAATAGAATATAAACTTGCTTTTTGTGCTGTCTAGCAGGAAGGGGTCTGTTTGTTCATTCTGATTCCTTGTTATCAAATTTATTTCTTAACAAGTAGCTATCTCCTTCTCATGAAAAATAAACTCTTGGTGAAGCACACTCAAGTGGAAGAAGCTCCACTAAGTTCTCTTTTCTGTGGGATAGTACTTTGTGGGATGATATTCAGCTGTTGGCAGGGATTCACTGCACCCAATTGCAAAATGCTTTACATTTGATCACATTTTGACTTGATAACATGTCAAGCTATGCAGATAATTTATTCACATAATTTAATTTTTTGCTCAGTAGCCAAGCTGAAAAATAACATAATTAAATGGTTTTAGGTTTTCCCAACATGAAAATTTTTCATTTGTCCTGTCAGGAGGAATGAACCCATCAGAAATGCTTAATTTCAGACTTTTTTACTACAGAAGCAGTAGGATTTTTGAAACAAATGCCTAAATTGCATGAAGCCTTGAAATAGGGAAAGAAGTAATATTTGTGTTGATGACATAACTATTATCCTCCCAGAAAATGGTATTTAGAGAGCTCAGATGAGAGGTGAAATTATAGGATTTAACTTTCTACCTCTTGTTATTCTATGAGTATCCCACTTCTGCAAACAGCACTCTTCCATTATACAATGTTCAATCTTTCCCCAAGTTGATGGATAGATAGTTTGAGTTACTCTAAAACCCGATTTTTCTTAATGTGATTTATGCAACATTACTAAATTTGAATAATAAATTGAATAAGATATTAACAATAACTAAATATACCCTGAAATAATTTTGTTTGAAAAGTGATGTGACTGGCTAGTTTTGTATTATTTTTAACAATATTTTAAACATGAAAAGCTCCCAAAAGCAAGACTATTTTTCAAATATAACTTTTGGCTATCACTAAACAGACATTTATATGAATACTTTTATCTAGAACCATTATTACTTATATATGTTCATATATCCAGCATACTTCTGTAAATCTTGAAATCAAGTATCTGTGTCATAAATGGTGAGAAATGTATCTGAGAAGATGAAGAACTAGTTCAGAGAATGACACAAAGGTATTACTCTTGGTTAAACACTTAAATTCTCAGAATTCTACTTAAAACTTAATTGTATACTGTCGAATGGAAGAAATAGATACACATTCTGTATATCTTTTCAAGTAGAAACACTAAGGAGACTTCTAAACAGCTTCCTGAATCTGAAACAAATTGGGTTGCAGGATTTGTACATTAAAGAAAGCAGACAAAGCTTAATCCCTTGTTTTAGTTTAAAAAGCTTTGGATGCAGTTACAGCCAACTCATTTTTAAAGACAATCTGGACCAAGCAAGGATCAGTAATTAGATATATGGCAGAAGCTTCTGATCCTAAAATATATTTCAGCTTATTTTATGTGCAAACCACTTAAAAGTAGACTATAATAGCTGCTACGAATTCTTTACATTGATATTGCTGCTTTTTTAACTAACACTTTTCTTGATCGTATCAGTAACTAAGGAACAAATTTATATTTGGTGTTTTTGCTGGTGCTGAAATTCTCAATTTCAGTGAAGAACAAGAGAATATAAGTAATTGTCAGTCAAAATGGTAATTTTGTTATGTTTGTGTTAGTTCTGTGTTACTTCTCTCTGCAGCAAATAATATGCTTGTAGTGGTCATTTCCAGAATGATGAAAAGATTTTTTTTCAGTAGTGTCCAGAGTTCACTGGCTACATCTACCTATTAAATATATTTTGACATTTTTCCTCCACAAAAAAGCTTTTTAAAAAATTGGAATGAGCTATACCAGTGAATGCAAATCAGATTGGATGGATGATCTTTCATCTAAGTCAGGAGGACAAATAATTGCAGCTGTGGAAATTAGATTTGTGATGATTAAGTACCTTTATGCACATGGAAGAGATCATGTACCAAAAGGGAAAACAATGAAGTCAACCATAGCTGTATTTTAAAAGTTGTTTAGCACCCAAAGGGGCATTTAGGGGTCTGTGACATTTTTTTTTGTGGAAAGTAAGCATATCACTGTTGAGATGGCTCTTAAAAATCTATTCTGTACCTATCTTTTGAGCATCTGATCTCAGCTTCTTCACTGGATCAAGTCTAAATGAAGTGAAATGCACAGTAGCCTGGGCTTTAACAACACTCAGCAAATTAAATACAAGTTGAATATAATTTTAACTTGAATTTAGACCATCTGCTAGGGAAATGTGGTTGTTACCTGTACAGTGGAAAAGGCTGGGGCACATGAAGTAGTTAGCTCAGGGGCTTCTAGAAACAATAATATGCCATGAAAATTAATCTCTCTAGTGAGGCCATGATCTTCATATGCAGGTATGAATTTCAGTTTCTGGCCTATGTCTTTGAAGGTTTTCTCTGGCAGTAGGATGAGAAGTTGTACAAAAGTTTCTCTGGAGAGAAGGATATACGAGGTATTGTTTTTCTACTGAAGAAAGAGTAATGGTGTTTTAAAAAACAATGCATCAATTCCACTTCTAATCCATGCTGAATTTTTGTGGTGCAAGCCCAAGACTATTAGAGTGTTTGAGGTT
This sequence comes from Colius striatus, assembly GCF_028858725.1. Taxonomy (NCBI): domain Eukaryota; kingdom Metazoa; phylum Chordata; class Aves; order Coliiformes; family Coliidae; genus Colius; species Colius striatus. The sequence continues at coordinate 8,876,781 of NC_084764.1, forward strand.
TTGGAAAGAATATTGTTAATTTACTAGAGTATGTTGGAAGAGAGTCAATAGATTTGCTGAACACCATTTAGAAACTAGCAGAGAATGTATGTCTGGGAAATGTGTTTGCAATATTAAGGGCAGAAGGTGTGAGGAGATTCAGAAGAGGCTGGAAATGGTTACAAAGACTCAACAGGACTATGTTTGCTAAGAAGATAATGCAAATGAATTGCCAAACTGTCCCATTTTACTTGAACACATAACTTCTTAAAAGTAGGTCTCATGACCTGCAACATACAGAAGAATATCTTTGCCATATGAAAGAAAAGGCACTTAAACTCCCCTAATAAATGTAGGCCTAAATTACTGAGTTAATATTTACTTATTTTATAAACAATTAGAATAGAACTTAGGGATTGAGGCCTGAAATTTCTAACAGCTTTGTCATTTAATATGTCTGCAGTTTTCTGATAAAAAACATTTCCTCTGTCTCTGGTTTTAAGACTTGAAAGAAGTTAATTCAGGAGAATTTGAGACATCTTGCTTTATTGTGCTTTTATTATTTTTGACATAGGTAAATTCAGCTCTCAACTTGAAGAAAATCAAGCAGTGCTTTGAGACAAGATTTTTTGGTTTATTTTTCATGTGATTTTTTGTAAATGAGAGGGTAATGTGCATATCTTTGTAAAATAATGCTTTGTATTGTGCATTTCACCTCCTTGGCTCGGTTGTTTATAAAATGTGAATTCCTAGTCATTGTTTCTAATCTAGGATTTCTGGTGTTTTTGAGATTAAATAAGCTTAATTGAAAATGAAAATTGAAAAAACAATGTAGTAAATGAATCAGAAGAGAAAACTCTGTGGAATAATTTAACTGTAACATTTTCTTGAAGGATCTTTTTCCTTAATTCTAGTTTTCTGTAGAACAAATTAATAGAAAACTCATGTGACTGTGTTTGATCTGCTATCATTAAAATATCTATACTCAAATGTAGTTCCTCATGTAGTAATACAGATTACAATGAAGTGAGAGACAGTATGGAGAAAGAAAATGTAGTGAAGAGATAGTTTGGAATGGTCAGAAGATCTAAGACTGGGTTAGGGATCTGCTAGATAAGCTGAACACTCACAAAGTCGTTGGTCCTGATGAACTGCACCCATGAATACTGAGGGAGCTGCTGATGTTATTACTAAGCCGCCCTCCATCATTTTGGAATGATTGTGGAGCACAGGTGAGGTGCCTGAGGACTGGAGGAAGGCCAATGTCATTTCAGTCTTCAGAAAGGGCGAGAGGGAGGAACCAGGAAATTACCAGGTTCGCCAAAGGCAACAATGCTTTGAAAAGCAGGACACGTTGCCTCACAAAATGACGCATTTTTTACTTCAATATGACACCTATTATGTCAGTAAGTAGCCGTTTAATTATCTACTGCGTGCAATGAAGGACTAGAAGAGTAACTCTAGTTAGTGAAGCTGCAAAAAGCAAAGAAAGAATGAGAGGGCAGTAGGGAAAGGATGCCAATGCAATAGTAGTTGAAAAATGTGAGGGTTTTTTTTTGTATACATATATAGATATATACCTACAAATGCAAATATATCTATATATATATACAAGTGTTTATGTCATGGGTCACGGTTTGTATCTGACAAACCTAAAATTTCCATTCAGAGGTAGAGATGTAACTTTGCAGAACAGTCCTTATCCTCCAGCATTGCTTAAGTGATTTCTCCAACGAAGCTTTAGTGACATTGGCTTTGGTCTTGCAGGGTACTCCGATCCTGATCCAGTGAAGCATGTAAGGATGTGTTTAATTTATGCGAATAACCTCCTTACATTAGTTTTATACTGAAATTTAGGGGCATGCTTGAGAGCTTCACTGGGCTGGGATAAAAATACTCATTGCTTTGATGAACTGAGTGCACTGAGGCAAGAAGTAACCGTTCAAAGACGTGAAGCAAATATCAATGTTACAGCTGTATGGGTAAGGCCCTGTGTAAGTATATCTCCGTGTGATATTTGGCTCGGGTTATTGGCATAGTTCTCATATTTGGAGCTTGTTGCTCAGGAATTCCTCTGCTACTTTTCGTTGTATTGTTTTGAGTATTTCCTCTGTTAGCAAACATTGGAAAAAGCAGGTGATTTCCGTGCAGTTTACCCAAGTTAGATGAGAAAAGGTTAGGTTTTGGTTGTTTTTATTAAGTATGAATTAATGTATTCTGGCACTTTCGCTCCCTATCTCCACACACTACTTTTGGAAAAGAACTAATTGTTCGGGGCCACACTGACTTAAGCAGGGGATGTGACAAAATGTTATTGTGGTAAGATGAGACGTGGCTAAAAGCAGATCTGCTAAAAACATAATTAAGGGAAATGGAAGTCTTTATTAATGAAACTCATTGAGAAGCCGATGCAGGGAGAAAATGTGGTTTGAGAATAATTACGTGAAAGCAAAATCATCAAGGCTTTATTCTGTGAAGTAAAGAACAGTTATGCATTCAATGACAGTTTGAAATTAAAAGAGAGTAAAGGATTGCAAATCAATAACAATAAAAAGTGCACTAAGCTAATGGATCCCTTGTTTCAAATAGAAAGTGACAGTTTTGAATTTCAGAGCGAACCCTCAGTGATGGCCCTTTTTCATTACCATGCAGCAGCCCTGCCATTTTAGCTTCCACAGCTGCACTCACCCAGCTCCGTGCTGCTTTGATCTATGACTCTATTTGCCATGCCTTTCAGGGGTAGGGAAGTGGGAACTCATTACCCGAAAACACCCGAGTGATTTGGAAGATAGATTTTCGTGTCACCAGCTGATCCCTGAGGCTCTGCATCCCCCCCTTTAAACAGAAAGTTAAGTAAAACCTGAGAAGATGTTTTCCATGTTGCTGTTTCAAAAGGGACATTGCTGGCTAACTGATTTAATGGGCATATGTGTTCACAGGCAATTCAGTGTTTTCCGGTAGAGTAAATGCTTTTCCTTTTTCTAAAGAAATAGCTCTGTAGTTTTCTTAGTCCTGTCTCTTGCTTTTAGCTGTGTGCTGTTCTCATCATACTCTGGAGTGCTGATGTTTGCTGTGTAGGAGTTGAAATGCTCAGACCGATTGGAAAATTGGAGATAAAATAGATCAAGTTTTTAACCATAGGAGAAAATCCTGTAGATCGGTCCTTCAGTCTCCCTGCTCCCCTCCAATTTCCTTCAATGCCACAGTTGTAATTTCCTATAAGGCACTTCTTATAGGTTATTCCCCTTCATTACTTTTAAAAAGTTTTATTTAGGGAAATAATCAGGACTGCGCTATGTTTACAGTATATTCATGCATATGCTTTAGGATAGCATCTGGGTCATATGAATAATTAGTTTTGTTTCTCAGGGTAAATAAAGAATGACTCAACCAAAAATTACTCAAGGCTTCCTGTTTTAGGAGAGGGAAAAAAAAAGACCGAAAAAGATTTAATTATGAATCAAATCTTATGGCCAAGACAGTAATTTAATGTAAAAATAGGCAAACAGATGACTCAGTTTAAGCCACTTCACATCAGAGACTGTGACTTTACATGTATTGGCAATAACCAAAGCATTCCCTTATATTTTGAAATCTGGGTTCCATTTACCTATTTGGCTTTTTTTTCAGTGTTACTTTTCAGAATAATCCCCTAAATGAAAAGATTTAAAGTGCTTTGGATATGTCACCACTCCCTTTTAATGTTTGATTTCATATGAACTGTATTTATTTTCTGAGTATGCTTCAAAGTAGAAAAAGTGCTTCTTTATATTGTTTGTATTTTGTAACATTGTTACATTTTGAAACATTTTATAACATAAATATTTCCAGGAACATTTTTCCAAAGTGGCTATAAAATAATAATAACCCCTTCTGTACTCCAAATAGAACAAAACATTTGTTTAGTGTGTTGCAGACAGCTTGGTTTTAATCCTATAAAATACTGGAGGAAGTCGTAATCTAACAGTTCGCAGAAATCAGGGAAATTACCTTGATATTGCTTAAACAGATTACATTCAGATCATTGGAATTATTTGGACATTTAATTATGACAAGAATTCATAGATATCATATGCCCAATTCTTTCCTCTTTGGATTTCAGGTCTAATAATCTGTCTTTTGCAATTAATGGAAAAAAATCTTAGATGCAGTTTTGAGTTTTAGAGTCTTCATACATTCATTTCTGTCTTTGGGAAAAAAAAAATCCATAGTATACTGTCTTGATTTGCTCAGAAAAAATCCAAGGTGCGTGTAATGCATCAGTATGTGCTGGAGGCCAACCAGGTGCAGAGCAGCTTCTCATGGACCTGAGGGTCTTGGTAGACACCAAATTGAACGTGAGCCAGCAACGTGCCCTTGCCAGAAAGAAGGACAATGGTATCCCAAGCTGCCGTTAGACAGTATTGCCAACAGATCAAGGGAGGTAATCCTTGCTTCAGCACTAGTGAGGCCAAGCCTGTAGCGCTGTGTCCAATTTTGAGCTCCCCAGTACAAGAGAGTTGTGGAAATACTGGAGAGAGTGCAACAATGGGCCATGAAGATGATGAAGGGGCTGGAGCATCTCTGCTATGAGGAAAGGCTGAGAGAACTGAGCCTGTTTAGCCTGAAGAAGGCTTGAGGGGGAATGATATTCATGTCTATAAATACTTGGAGAGTGTAAAGAAGACAGAGCCAGGCTCTTTTTCTGCTCAGTGTCAGGACCAGAGGCAATGGGCAAAAGCTGAAATGCAGGAGGTTCCCTCCGAACATCAGGAAACACTTTTTCACTGTGAGGGTGACTGGGCAGTGGCACAGGTTGCCCAGGGAGGTTATGGAGTTTTCCACAACCACTCTTATTTCCCACAATACAGGATGTATCTGCTATACTCAGAAGCCATCTGGAGATTTTCCTGGGCAACTGTCCTTAGGTGTCTCTGCTTGAGCAGGGGGTTTGGACCAGATGACCTTCAACTTCAGCTATTCTGTGATTCTAAAATTTTGTATTGTTCACTTGATATAGACATCATCAAACACCTAAGGATGAGTCCTCAAAGGTGAGATATATTCAAATTTGAAGCAGACAAACACACATGTGGCTGTGCACATGCACACACATGCACGTGCTGGTCATCTTAGGTGTTAAAATGTTAGTGTGCTTTTGGAATTGTTAGTGACACAGTTGAACTTTCAACAATTAAATAAGCAGTGTTGCCATTTATTTCAGTGAGACAAGTACTATATTCTGGTAGGAGTTTTAATTAATAATACTGTTATGCATATAGGATTAAAGGAGGAGAATTAAAGCTGGGAACTCAAAGCCATAGTTGAAAATTGTATTTCTGGTTTAACTGGTGGCTTACTCTGTGACCTGGGGCGAGCTGTTTTAATTATTTGTGCCTTCAACTTCCAATTTGTAGAGCCCAGATAATAAAAGGCACCTACCTTGCAGGGATGTTGTGAGTTTCAATTAGTGCTTGTAAAGTGCTCTGAGCTCCACAGATAAAAGACGCTACAGCAGTAGGAACTATTATTATTGTTATATCATTATAATGCATGTGAGCTTAGTTCTGTGACATTAATCTTCATTTATCTAGAGACTTACAACTAACTCCTGGCTACGTCTCTCTTAAGCATTATAATTTTCTCTATATACTGAAGATATATGTCACATCGGTATATTAGCATGCTGAATTTTATATTTATATGCCCTGTGTATTCGGGAGATAACAGATATGTTTTAAAGCTGCTGGAAAGAATTCTTGCTTATTGATTGTAGTGGCTTTTCTCTTGACTGATGTTATATTTTTACCTGCTTTTAAAAAGTATTGCAATTAATAAAGAAATCAATTATTTCCTTGATTTTTAAGTGAGGCTCAAATAAATTGCTGCACCATGTGGCAGTATTGCACTTTGTTGAAGTGTTATCAGAATGAAAATCATTATGTGAATTTGCTTTGGCAACTACATTATTGCATATCAAAACATTAGGACAAGTACAATGCTTCACCTTGAAGAATGAAATTTATTTACTGCTTGCGATGTCTAATATATTGCCATTTGTGTGTCTGAAGCAGAGAAATTAAGCAGAGTTTGTTGCATCATGTTTGCTTGCCTGGCTGCAGCCCTCAGCTGGTAATCAAGCATATTGCAAAATGCCGAAAGAGTTTTGAAGGGAGGAAGCTATGTAAGATTGTACTAACACAGGAAGTAGTGTCAACTGGCTGATGCTCTTGCCTTATGTATCAAAGATCTCCGTTAATGGCTGGTAACACAGATCTCTCCACCATGTATGAATGAAGTATCAATAAGCAATATCAGTAAAATTATTTCCACTCTGTTTTGTTCCTATTTGCTCTAAATGCTTTATAGGTTTTTTGTATTTTTCTTTTTGCTAATGCCCTCCTACTGTTTGCAGAGTTGCTTGACATTTTGAGAAAGGTGAGGAGTCTCATTTTGATCTTTTATTGTTGTTTCAGAGATTTGATGTTAGCAATATAAGTGAATGTGAAAATAGAAATGTTATTTTTAGAAATACTATCTCAATATTAATTAGGTTGAATATTGAGTAATATAAAGTATATTGTTGATTCTTTAAAATTAAATAACGTAAAATTACATGATTAATGGTTACATTTTGATATTTAGATAATATATAGATAATAGAAGTGACAATGTAAACAATATACTTGGTTATAAAAATGAGTACAACTTTTGATTGTTTTGCTGACAAGCAGATGATAGTCAAGTAGTTGCTGCAGAAACTGACAGATCTTTAAGATGTTCCTGCTTTAACGTGCATTTTTAATAACAATTTCTTGGACCATGTGACAGTTAATTCAGTTAATTTCAGAAGCAGATTAAGGTAATCTGTGTGGTTCTATGCTAAAGCACACTCTGGTGCCTTCATGCATTGTGTCTAGTTTGCATTGATACAGATGAGGAGTATTAGCTACACATTACTTCTATCACAGAATCATAGAATGGTAGGGGATGGAAGGGACCTTTAGAGATCATCTAGTCCAACCCCCCTACAGAAGCAGGTCAACCTAGATCAGGTCTCATAGGAATGTGTCCCATGTGATGGAAGTCTGTAATGAGTAGATTCTTAGGGTGGAAAATGGAAGCATAGACAGCCATAGAGGCTTTTTGCAGTTATTTCACCAAAGTTACAGTTCAAACTCTTCTGAGTCTAGGTTCATCCTGCAGCATGTTGACACAATTGTATCTGTAAATTTGGGTATCTAGAAAACTATTTGTACAGTGAAGACTGGATCCCAAAGTTGATTTTTGCAGACTGAAGTGTCTTTTTCCAGTCTAGATTAATTATTCCACTGTTTCACCTGTAAGAGTAAATGCTTCATCTTCCAAAACAATGGCATGTTAACATACATGTTTAGCTGGTAATACTGAGTAAAAGGAGAAAGGCAGATTCTTAACACAATTAAGTATGGCTTCTGTCAGAAGCAAACATATCATGTCTTTCAAAAGTACTTCAGTTTCTCATTTTCCACTTACTTTACATACTGAAACAAAAGAATCTTTATGCAAATGTCTCTAATTGTATTAAAGTTGTCAGTTTTATTTGGAATGGATGTTTTGAAAACATTTGAACCTCAGGCAAAGAACTTATTATCCCAACCAGCCCAATTTAATTGATGTCATAAATGAACAAAAGTAATGCATCCCCAGCAACTCTAATGTTTTCCTGAGCTTAGGTACATAATGAGATTAAAGTTACATCATCTCGTATAGAATATTTAATCTGAAAGTTCAAGTTGCTACTCACAAAATAAGACTTTTTAACAATTCACAAATTTTCATGTTGAGCAAGGCTTCCTTTCTGCTTGTAGAAACATTGAAATATTTAAATGCTCTGTAGTTACTTCGTGTTTCTCAAGTGAGATTTTTTGAGAGAATTTTTAGTCTATGTGTGTAAAACCAGATGGCAAATGCTTTGAGGTAGAAGAAAGTTTGATTAAGGTCTTCTAGAATGCTTAGAAGTTGACATAAATTTTCTTCTCCGTAAAAGTTTTGTCTTGCTTTGAAAAGGAGCCAGAGTTCCATCTCTTAAGTCTCAGTATTTCTTTGTGGTTTATCTGAACAGGGAAACTCAGAGGTTAGCTGGAAATAACTTTTAATCATTACTTGTTTTCAGACATTGGACTTGTGGTTTTGCATTTTCTTCTAGCACGGCACACAGTCTTTATCAACAAAATTCTACTTTGGCTTTTCTGATATAGTTTTAAAATCCCTCACAAATCATTATTATGTGTATTTCTATTAAAATAATCAGCCTTAGAATCATAGAATGGTAGAGTTGGAAGGGACCTTTAGAGATCATCTAGTCCAACCCCCCTGCAGAAGCAGGTTCACCTAGATCAGGTCACGTAGTAACATGTCCAGGCTGGTCTTGAAGACCTCCAAGGAAGGAGATTCCACACCCCCTCTGGGCAACCTGTGCCGGGGCTCCCTCACCTGAACAGTAACATAGTTTTTTCTTATATTTAAATGGAACTTGTTGTGTTCCGGCATCGTTCCCATTACCCGTTGTCCTGTTGCTAGATAGATACAATAGAAAAAAGGGATGTCCCAACCTCCTGACATCCACCATTTAGATATTTGTAAATATTATTAAGATCCCCCCTCGGTCTCCTCTTTTCTAGACTAAACAGCCCCAGTTCCCACAGCCTTTCCTCATATGAAAGATGTTCCAGTCCCCTGATCATCTTGGTGGCCCTCCTGTAAAGGAGTTACTTGTTTGTTGCTTTGTTTCTTTCTTTCCTCCCCTCTTTCTTTCTTTCTTTTTTTTCCTTCCTATTGCCAATCATATGTCAAACGAGTTTCTTTTCAAATACTATGTGTGAATAGTTTGGCATAGTTGGCTTCCTGCAGTCTTTTATCAGTTCTTGATTCCAATTGAGTATTTTTGATTGGATGACAACAATAAGACTCCTATTCACTGCTGCCTTGTATGTATTGTGTATGTGGCTTGGGTTTTTTTTTTCCATTTCCTATCTCCCTCCTACCCATATTCAGCAACAAGAAAAGATTTGTTAGCAAGGTATTTGATCAACGTTAAAGCAAATAATATGAAAGACAACTTGTCAAGCTTAGCAGGTTTCTGAAAGTATTCTGTGGTGAGTTGCATGTGATAAAACACAACTATTGAGAGTCACAAAATCCCTTTCATTTCATAATAATGAAATGATGTATTTTAGTTACACATTGTCCATTAAGGAAAAGTCATATTGCTGCTTCTAAAGCTTCTTTTGGTGCACACTGATTTTATTATTTCTCCACAGGGGTGGTTTTTTGTTGAGACATTGTTAAGCAAGAGACGCAGTTTTGATAAGAGGCAACAGCTTTTGTTCAGAGTAAGGCTGCCAACTTCCCCAAGTTGTGAGAGATAACTGAGCTCATGGCAAAATGTTACTGGATTTGAGCTCAGCTAAAGAAAGCTAGAGAAGCCACTCCATTCAAAATGAAAAAAGAGAATTATGGGAAATATGAGGAGAAGAAAAAGATGAGGACATAAATGGAAGAAAGGATACAACGTACACAAAGTTATTTCATAGAGGGACAGAGAAAGAAGGGTTCAAATGAAAAACTAAAGCTTGAAAGATGTTTATATCTGTTAATGTTAATGAATTACCATCTGTTGGTACCAATGGACGAGTCACATGCAGGATGATGAACTAGACTTCAAAATGTTCAAAATAAGTAAAAATGTTGGTATAGTGTTAGCTGGTTCAGCAAGCAAGTTCAACACAGCTGCTCCCTCACTCCCCCCTGCTGTGGTGAGGGAGAGAATTGGGAGAGTAAAAATAGGAAAACTTGTGAGCTGAGATAGTTTCATAATTAAGGCAAAAGCTGTGCACACAGGCAAAGCAAAACAAGAAATTAATTATCTATTTCCTATTGGCAGATAGGTGTTTAGCCATCCCCAAGACATCAGGGATCAATCATATATAGTAGTTACTTGGGAAGACAAACCTCATCACTCCGAACATCCCTCCTTCTTGTTTTCTCCTAGCTTCATAAGGTGAGCATGATGCCATATGGTATGGGGCATCCCTGTGGTCCTTTGGGTTCATCTGTCCCAAAATATTCAGTTGTCCCCAGCCTTCTTGCTGGTGGGCTAAGACAAAAAAAAGCTTTGAGACTGAGCAGTAATCAAGACAGACCTGTATTATCAACACTATTTCCAGCACAAACCTAAAACACAGCCCCATATCAGCTACCGTGAAGAAAATCAACTCTGCCCCAGCCAAGACCAGCACATAAAAGCTAAATGCTAGCTTATCAGGCTGTTGGCACATGAATTTATACAGAGTGGGTGATTAATAAAATGATTTTAAAAATCATGAGTCATGTATGGTTAATGAGAAATTTCGCATGAGGTGCAAGTCTGCAGTGAAATTAATCACCTCATTGCAAAGAGAGGAGTAACCTGCTATCACCACATTTGCTTGAGAATATTAGTTTATGAAAGAAATGGCACAATTCTAGATAAACATATGGTATGATATGGTATAGTTTTGCTTATTGCAGTGAAATTTGCACTTACCTTGTAAGGAAGTCCCTGTTAAGAACTATAGAAAAACAGCAAAGTAGTAAAGCTTTTCAGTGTCTTCTTTCCTTCCATCTAGGAAACCTTTGATCTCTCCACTCTATCCTTGTCTCATATACTGTTTTTCTCCTCTTAATGTTACTACATTGCTGTGAATTATGCCAGCTAGAATGTAGGGACTTCTTCCTGCTTGTTAGTTCTTTTTACTACCTCTTGTGTAAAATTCTGTGATCTCATTAGTCAATTTTACATATATTTCTCTCCTCTGAATTTCTCATTACTATTTTGGAGCCCTACGCTAAGTGAGAAATAGGACAAACTTCTGTCTTGGAGACTAGACAACAAAGCCATATAGACTTTCATCTTAACTTGTTTGGCCAACAGTACTGCAACTCTCAAGTGAAAAATAATGACTTAAAGTTAATCCTGGTTTAATTAAATGATTGTGTTATTGAGGAAGCATCGTGTTGCCTCACTTCACAGAAAGAGAATCATGCTGTTCTTTAAAGAATGCTTTTGTCCACATTCATTAACAAGTTTCTAATCTTCTTTAGTGGGATATTTTATCCTGATCCTGGAAACTGCTGATTTGCCAGAAAGTCCTGACTCTTTTATTGGACTTTGACAATCTAAGCTCATGTCAAGATTAAGTGTATTTGGTGATGAAACGGCCTTTTCATAGAATATGTACATGTAAATTGCTCAAGATAAATAAATAAATCCCTATGGAGTAGAGAAATATCCTTTTGGAGCATATTTATCCAGTATTGTATGAGAAGGAAAAGTAAATGTGTGTGAGTAAGAGACTACTGATGGAATATTTTGGTTTCTGTCTTAAAGAGAGGATATCCATTAGAATACAGTCTGGGCCAACCATTATGTAGGGGTATGATAATACAATGATTGTTCTTAGAAGAGAATTGCAGGAAATAGATGGATCCTGACAGAAGAAAAAAAAGTAAATTTACAATTTCCAAATTCTGAATGCCAAATGATTTCTATAAGTGAATAAATGAATCACTGATTTCAGTAAAAATTGCTTTGGGGAATTTTCAAGTGATTTCGCAGTGTGTGACATTTCATCATGCAATCAGGGCTGATGAGTTTTTTTGTTATTATGTGTAATAAAATTAAGTCTTCATCACAGAAAGCATGCATCCCTTGAAGAGGAGGTTTATTCAGAGGTGAGTAGAAATGCTTGTAGGTTTGGTCAATAGTCATTAGCAGCAGGCAATGGCAATTAATTAGTGCTTCTTTGAATATTTTTTGTTGTTGTTGTTGGGTTTTTTTTGTTTCGTTCATTGGTTGGGTTTTCTGTGCATTGATTTTAAAGAGTGACCAAGAATCACTTAAATGAATTGAGTGTATTTCTATCATATGTAGAATTGGTCAAACTTCTGTGAAGATTCCCATATATAGTTAATTTAGGTTATAATTCCAAATTAGAGGAAAAAAAATGAGATAATAGTTAGCTGGAATCTCTGTGAATTATTGTTGGACATTTTCGTATCCTTTATCAACGTTTTAAACGAGTGTTCAAAATTCAGAGACAGTTTTCTAAGGTGATCTTTCTGTTCTAGATATTACAGAATTCCTACTGTTTCACCAGTTTTATTCAGGAGGAGTTATCAGATTGTTTTGTTAATGTTCAATGCTCTCTGTCTGCCTCTGTCCCAAGATTCTGCTTTCACAGCTTACCTGATAATAATGTGGATGATTTCAGGAGAGGAAGCTTGGTACAACATACTTTACTCTCTAGCAGTGATATTTGCTATGTAAAGTTCAAAGGAGAAGAAAATTACAGTTAAAAATGGTTGAGATAGTTCTCTGAAGAAGGATGCAATTGTATGAAATGTCATATTTTCTGTTACTGCTCTGAATATGACAGCACTGTAAGATGCTGCCAGCACTTGTATGGTACCATGTAATGCATCTAACAACTGGCCTTCATCTTCTCTTTTGGCAAGACATGAATTAAGTATGTTTACATTTGACAGCAATCCATTTCACTGGATGTAGCACCAGAATTATCCCACCCCTTTCTCTTGCTTTTTAAAGAGCATGATGACATTCTCAGAATTTAAAAGGTTACACAGAAGAAAATTGTAAGCCTTTGTCTTCTGACAGCATAGGAGAATTACTGACCATTTAAATAGCCTGTCTGTTTTGTTCAAATAAGTGATTCATATTTGAGTTTTCATAACGTCTTTTGTTAGCTTCTGTGAAATTGAAGACCAGCATGCAAAGCATGGAGACTTTCACTTTGAAAAATTGCTATTAAATTACATGCTTTGGAATAAGAGCAACTATCCATCTTTGGTTTTCCTTCTCAACAGTCTTTCTCTAGTAATTCAGACCCAGAAAAAAATAAACAAAGCAATAATAGGTAAATGCTTTTGTGTATTGTTACTCTTACACATTCAGTGCTGCACCCCTGTGTTGGCATTGGCTCAAATCATGAATGTGTGCTTTATTAAGGTGTTTATACTACAACAACTTTATTCTGAAATGATTCTGATAAATTTTCATCAAGTATGGTCCAGTGCTGTAAAAAATTGGGCTGAAATTATGATGCGATGGCTTTTTAGAGTGTTTACCATTTGAGACGTGCCTTGGATAATCTGATGGAGTCTATGTTGAGAAAACAGCAGAAAGATCCCTTGGAAATAGTGCTCTTGGAAATAGAACTCTCTGGATCAATCTGGACAATTTCAGCTACATACAAAAAGCCCTCAAGCAGGATATGCTCCAATGAAAAGCAGAAAGAAATAATTGGCTGAGATGCAAAGGAAGTAGCTAGAGCTAGTGGTCTCCTAGGCTGACCACTGATATGCTTTGTCACTCTTGATGAGGAACTTCATGAGTCCTCGCTGGCCAGATGGGGAAAGGTCAGTTGCTGCTGCTCTTTGGAATGGGATGATCTGTGATGCTCCTGAATTCCCATCTTCCAGTTTTGGTTTTCCCCTTAGATTTTAACACTTTTTTCCACATACTTGGTTTCCTCTTGAATCCTTGAGCTACTGGAAGTTCCCTTGTCTCTTTTACCTCTGTCTGCAGTTTTATTTTTCATATCTCGCATGTCTCTGAAAAATCCTGTTGTGCACCTGTGCTCTGTCAAAACTAGTGTGGGGTCACAGAAAACTTGAACCCCTCCAGAGAGAGGTAGAGGAGGATTTTTTTTTTTTTTGCTGAAGCTTTTAGGGGCTGATCCAAAGCTTGAAGCTGAAGTGATCTTGGTTCTATTATGTCAGTACTAGTGTTACTCTTGAACTAATGAGGCCTAAAATTTCATCTTAAATCTCTACATGCTCATTCCTGAGACCTTTCAGCAATTATTGTCCTTAACTGCATTTTAAATTAATAAAAATGAATTAATTTTCATATGTACTTAATATGAGATGCTGCTTCTTCAAAGATGTAATGCACGTATTTCTTAGAAGTGTATTTTTAAAGTAACATTTGACCAAGAAACAAAGAGAACATTTTATCTCAATAACTAACCTAGTTTATAGATGGATTCCACAAACATTGATATTCTTGAAGAGTCAGAGGAAACTTGCATGAACATAAACTTAAGTTATAGTAAAAGTGGATTGATATATTGATTAGTGGTTGGACTTGATGATCATAAAGATCTTTTCCAATTGAAATGATTCTGTGATACATAAACAAATGTTTATGGTAGCATTACACTAGGATGAAATAGAGGGACTCTGTTTTCCATCTTTGCCTTCTGATTTCCAGAGTACCATAACGGCTGCAGTGGTAGGATTGCTAAATGGATCGAGCTTTTTCTTGTCATTCATTTTCAACTCTACATGTATCATTCACTGAGTGTTTCTTCAGAATTTTTTGATACCCTTCATATCTTTCTCCACTTTGAAATGGTAACAGAAACTGAAAGAAGAGGCTGAGACATTTACAATAGAGTTTATATGAGGATGCAAAACTTTTTCAGTCTCTCATCCAGCCATGACCTGCTGGTCACTGTAATGCCCTTCCTTCTGATGTGCTGACTCCAGTGTATCTGTAGGCAAAAAAAAAAAACAAAAACAAAGGCTTTAAGCTGTGCTTTTGGAATCCATCCAGACATATTTTCCCCTAAGCTTGTAGCAAACAGCTGCCAGGACTCCATGAGTCTCTTAACATACAGCAGTGAGTAGTCCTTATGAACATTGCATTGATAATGTGCTTGGTCAACAGTTTCACAGAGGACTTGATCCGAACATATATGGAGAAGAATCAAAGTCTTCAGGGACATTACTGTACTTTCTGATAAAAAACAAGGAGTGAAAACATAGAAATGGCTTTTTGTTTATGCATAATTTGTATGTCTCACTCAACTGAAGATTTGTGGAAGTGTAATATGCTGGAGATATCTCCAGTTTCACTTGCCTTTCCTTTTAATATACTGAGAACTCTGCACATTCTAGGCTTTACTCCTCTGTTAAGAACACACAGCTGGACAAAACCAACCCCAAGACTTACACCTCAGATGCATATTTCCAAGAAGTTTAAAGTAATCAGATCTTCTTTTAAAAAGAGAAAATAAATTATACCAGTATCCATGCTATCTGAATTGTCATCTATGCAAAAATGGTTAACTGAATGCAGGAAGAACTGGGCCAGAAACAGGAAGCAAAAAGGTTACTAAAAAAAACCTGCTGTAGACTTAATTACCTGACCTGAACAAGATTAGCTTTCATACTGGAAAGAAACAAATGTTTTCTAACATTAGTACAAAAAAAACCCTCAAGGTTATATACACTGGATGATGAAACTTAACTGTACTGTTAGTAGCATATGTGATTCAGCAGGTGATACTCTTCCCCTCTTCTCATTGTTTCTATATTAATCCTTAAGGCTGTCTTAAGGAAGACTGCCTCATAAAGCTAAAGGCCCTAGATATCTGTGGTTGTATGCTTATTCAATAGACCATGTCACAACACTAAAGATTAAGAGCATGTTTCAGATGAAGCCAAAACTAAGTGTTCCCTATGTGCATGCTCCACTCTCCCTCTCTTTCTCCTTCCCCTTAAATGTAAGCATGAACTGGAATCTGAATATTCAATTTGCCCTGTGGCCAAAAGCAATACTGAACATCTCTGATGTGAGTAACTATGTTGATAAGTTTCTATCTCATTTACACAGCAGGTCTCTTTGTCATAATTTTTGATATTTCTTATATTTTCTTCATCTGGGGATCAGCCCTTCTGTTGCCAACAGTTCAGAAAAAACATTTCCCCAAAACCCCACCCAGCTCCGTCTCACAAAACAAAAAGAGTCGAAACTCAGAAACTGTCATAGCTGTGGATAACAAATAGTGCAAATGAAACTGTCTTATGGTCAATTTCAAGTGGTGATTTCAGCTAGACTTTTCTTGCAGTGTTTTCCCAATAACAGCCCCTCCAACATGCTCTTGAGAATCCAGAGCCCAAGAAGGCAGAACACTGCAGAAGTCTCATCTCTTCTTATACCTTTCATAAAATCATAGAACGGTAGGGGTTGAAAGGGACCTTTAGAGATCATCTAGTCCAACTCCCTGAAGAAGCAGATCAATCTAGATCAGATCACAAAGGAACATGTCCAGGTGGGTCTTGAAGACCTCCAAGGAAGGAGACTCCACACCCTCCTTGGGCAGCCTGTGCCAGGGCTCCCTCACCTCAACAGGGAAACATTTTTTTCTTATATTTAAATGGAACTTGTTGTGTTCCAGCTTCATCCCATTACCCCTTGTCCTGTTGTTAGATACCATTGAAAAAAGGGATGCCCCAGCCTCCTGACACCCAGTATTTAGATATTTGTAAATATCTAAATACTAATCTAAATATCTAAATATCTAAATATCTAATACCCCCCTCAGCCTCCTCTTTTCTAGACTAAACAGCCCCAGTTCCCACAGCTTTTCCTCATAAGGAACATGCTCCAGTCCCCTGATCATCTTGGTGGCCCTGCATTGGACTCTCCAGAAATTCTCTCTCCCTCTTGAGCTGGGGAGCCCAGAACTGGACACAGGACTCCAGATGAGGCCTCATCAGGGCAGAGGAGAGGGGGTGTAGAACCTCCCTCTACCTGCTGGCCACACTCTTCTTGATGCATCCCAGGATGCCATTGGCCTTCTTGGCCACGAGGACACTATGTTGGCTCATGGTTAGTTTATTATCAACCAGGACTCCCAGGTCTCTCTCTGCAGAGCTGAACCCCAGCAGGTCAATCTCCAGCCTGTCCTCGTGCATGGGTGTTGTTCCTTCCCAGATGCAGGAGTCTGCACTTGACCTTGTGGAACCTAATGAAGTTCCTCTCTGCCCAACTCTCAAGCTGGTCAAGATGCATTTAATACATTTGTTTCTAATTCTAGATACTGATCTATTCTATTAAATATTTTTTCCATCAGTCCTTTCTCAGACATCTCAGTTTTTTCATGGTCCAACACATAGAATACTCAGGGCTGTTCCGTGTAGTTGGTAATAGTGTCAGAAGAGAAGCCACAGTGCAAAACTACCCAAGAGAAATCAGTGCACCTTACAATACAGAGGTACCAAGCAGGTTCCATTGAGTAAACTGCCTACAAGAACATTGAAGGACATGATTTAGTGATGGACTTGGCAGTGTGGGGATAGCAGTTTGGACTTGATCATAAAGGTCTGTTCCAACCAAAATAATTCTCTAATTCTAAGAATCTTGGTGATTGGCATCTGTCTTTTGACTTTACCAGGCTTTATCAGCATATAGTATTGACTCAAGTTTTTGTGCAGCAAAGTGTCACCTGAAATACAAACATGGCAGAATTAGGCACGTTGATAATATTCCATTCTCATATCTTTTTCACTCCTACTTCTGAGTCTCACCATTGTGGAAAAGAGAACTTGCTCTGTTCTTCAGCAGCTCGAGGTGAACAGGACAACACAGGCTCATCTATTGGTGTGGTACAAATTTTTACATGTAAACCGATATTGTCTGTAAGTACATGGACATTGTACCAGTAGGGTTATATGGACATCATTGTTACATCAAGACTGAAAGAGTTTTGATATGAAATATCTGAGTCAAAAGTTTGATTTATATAATGCGCAATGAATATAGTTTGCCAAAATGCTTTAATGTCAAGTGGAACCTGTTTGCATACAGTGGTCATAATAAAAATGTCAGTATTGATTATTTTTTTTTTTTTGTGTAGGAACATGCTGCTGAGTTGTTGGCAACCACATAGCTGTTGACAGTGTTTGATTTTTAGTAGTCATTGCATGGTTCTACTTTCGATTGTAAGGCGCTTTTGTTTCAAATCTATTCAAAGTGTTATCATTAATGTTTCTTTTACTTGAGTCTGAATGTCTAAAAGGAGGCGAAAAGGTAACTAGATCTTTAAGATGATTCTAAGCTTTTCTTTTGTATGGTGTGTGGCATTAATAATGCCCTACAGGGAAATAATCGAGGAACTTTATTATGGTGCCATGGTTCAGAAAGGAAGCCTGACAGCCGTACATTACTGCTAATTGAATTTAATGAGCTTCTCGGCACCATGCAAGTGAGTCTTTGAAATAGAAGCTATTCAATTTAGATCATTCGAATTGTAATTAAATAATTTCACTTTTCACTTGCACATTTACTACAGGGGCAAGTTTGATCGTTTTACAGAAAGGTGATGCTGTAAGGTGATCTTTGCATCTATACAGATGCAGGCTTTTCAAATACTTGCCTTAAAGTTTAATCCTGAAATTGATAAATATGGCAGCATTTTCTCTAGGGAAATTTTAGTAGTGATATGCTTCTTGGTTCTGAAATAAAAGATATTTTCTTCAAAATAACCTTATGTCCATCGTTTTAACAGTGATATGAGATAATTTGCATAACTGAATGATAATTTTCACTTTAGCACAATTGCAAAAGAAAGAAAACTTCATCTATATTGTTAAAATTACAGAGAACTTGTGAGTCTTCATTGTATTAGATGATTGAGGCCAGATTTGAACTTTTTTTCACTGCTGTTACTTTCTTAATGCTCCTTTTGAACTCGCTGAAACTGTCAATAAAGTTTGGAATCACAGACTCATCTTCACTTAACAGTGAGTGAGAAATTGCTCACACATTAAACAATCAATATAAGTGATTGTTTCATTGTACTAACACTGATAAAATTTATGTGCTGCTATTCTAGTCATTTTCCCTCTGGTTACAAAGGGCTTTCCAAAACCTTGCAGTGTGGTTTTTTTCCCCTTTTTTTAAGTACCTAACAACAATTACTTGACTGACTTCATTTTGTGATCTCAATTGAGAAGCAAAAGATTTTTTTAAAACTCCTTAAGATTTAAGATTTTTTAAAATCCTTAAGATGATGGGAAATTTACATTCCTAGGTTCTAAAGTGCCTCGCTTCAGTGCATCAAGGACTTGCTTCTCCTCTTTCCATAGGTTCAAATTGCTCTCAATTGCTTTGAAAGTTGATTTGAAACGCAGGTCCTTATCAGCCCTGCAAAAGAAGACCACCAATGACTCAAGGCTGCAGGCATCATCCTTGTAAAACTTAGAAGTCTTTAACAATAGTCTCTCCAAGTGGGTGGTGGTGGTGAGAAGGAGCTTGTTGTACAGCTACTTATACTGTTTCTGTTCTGTGGATGAAGAGAAAACTTAAGTCTCCAGGGCTGTCAATCCAGCCTGAAATTCAGATATTTTTACAATTATTATTTTAGATCTGTGAGTCATTCTGTGATACATAAGGATATGCACAATAAATAGATAATGGGTTAGCTCTGGCCAGATAAGTGTGATCCTGGAGATGCACTTGTTATGCATTATTGTCTCCGTGACATTTTGTAACAGCATGGCTAGGGACGTAGAGGGAATGATTCAAGCTTAGGAAATAACACCTTAAATTCTGCTCATTATCTTTCCATTAAAAAAACCCCAACCTATATATAGCAAAAGTGTGTGATTGTCATTTCAGACACACACACTCATGTCTCTTGTCTCTTGATTCAGTTCCACTAGCCATATCTGATCTGATACCTCAAAACAAGCCCTGCGACAGAACTGATAAGCCATAATGATGTATGGAAACAAAAGAACTTGTGAAGATCTAAAATTCTCCATAATTTTAGTAGCAGTTTGTTTTCTGCACAAACAAGAATGCTGATTATCCTTGATTTAGCCTTAATGAACACAGATGTGTTTAGTCATGCAGTTATTCAGCATTTAGATATGTAGCCATAATATTTGACTCAGTGATATTGTCAGCATTTATGCTGAGAATTGAAAATGCTGAACACAGATGAGTGTACTTGGTAGTATGTGGAGAAGTTTGTTATTGGTTGGTTTGGTTGTTTTTTTGCCCCCTCAGTGGAATGTGTTAAAGAGCAATAAGAGATAATAAGATATATCCACTGGATCTTTCTTACTGGTCACCACCTTATGTGGATGTCTTTTCATCAGAAAACTGTACCTCTCTAACTTCTGTCATGTGCAAATCTTGAAATCCAGAACCAATCTTCCTTGTCTTTTGTAAGTTTTGACAGTGTTTCTCCATTACATATCAGCATATAAGAATGTGCAGTACCTACAGATGAACTGGAATCTGAGCATATGCAAACAGCCGTTAAAGGTCTTTAGATTTTAGATTTCAGTTCCTCTACAAATTCAGGAGATTAAGCTGAATTTAGGAACATGACTGAGTGCCAGCATCACTTCATTGAGCTTAACAATTGTTTCTACAAATGCACAGAGAAGCAAACTTGTTGCATTTTTTAGAATCAGGATTTTTACATCCTTTTACCTTGCTCATTGGATTGATATTTCTCTTCCTTTACTATATTTAAAAAAAAAATCCATAGTTCTTCTTTAGTGAATTTTTCTTCTATACTCCCCACCTTTCTTAGGAAGTTTTCATAACAGGTAAATAGGACAACTATTTATTCATAGTTGAAACCATGCAGACCTGGCAATGCCCTATGATACTGTCATTTTATGTGTTGTTTGGAGAGCAAGAGGAGAATATTTACTTGTGATTGAGGTTTAAGCTAGTCATTATTACTGCTAGTGAAGAGGACTAAGAGGAAGGAAAGGCATCTTGTTTTAATATGTTGTCATGAATATGTACCTCAAAAAGTAAGTAAAAGTATCTAAAATGAATGTTTCAAACAGTAGTAGCAAAAAGGAATAAATTAATGATTAAGCGATTCTACAGGTGTTTATAACATCCTTCTTCTTTATAATGATCTCAGTGGAGTTCCTCCTGTTTTCTGTAACCCATTTTCTGCCAGAAGAGTAAAAAGAACATGCTTTATGACCAATACCCTTTTTTTCCCCCGTTTTTTGTCCTTTTTCTTTAGAAGGAAAACCAAGCATGCAATTATGTTTTGTCATTCCAATATCAAGAATTTTTTGCCCAGATAAGGTTATCATATATGAGCAACACATCTAATCCTGGTTCTTTTTACCTGCAACCTCTGTACTCACAGAGAGAGATGTTTTTTATTGTTGCAATTTTTTCTTTTTGTTGTAAAATAAATGGAGATGATTGCCTCATAATACAATTACTGCCAGACACTGTTGTCCCAGTACATGTTGTGGCAGTGGCAGAACTGTAATTCGACAAGGCTTAACACAGTAGGACCTCTTGACACCTCAGCCTCTCTGATTCCTTGGAGGAGTACGGGCTGCCCTCCTATCATTCTAGTTCACATTCTTATTTTCCTGTATTCTTCCATCACACTGAGAGTCTAGAGACTTCATCACCTCTCTCCTTTTGCCTGTGGCACTTAATATTTCTGGGGAATCTGCTTCAGACAACTTTTCGCAATGCAGTATTTAACCAAGATATAAGTGCCATATAGGTGAAGGGATCAAGGTCTGAAGAGCGAAGAGGTTTGAGAGTGTTACTGTGCTTCTGTGTTAAATCTTGTTATTGCTTGAAAGTGAGTTGTTTTTCATTTAGTTGAATAAGTGTGTTTTCATTTGACCTGGGGAATTTGTTCACTAAACAAGGGTTTTATGTTATCTTTTCACCACCAGCCTCTTTTCCTATTTAGGAAAAAAAACCACTAGAGTAAGACTTTATAAGATCTTTAGTATAAAACAGTGAAGAGCTCCAGAGCTCTTTTCCAACTTTTTGTCCCCATCTCAAGGAATACGAACCAGAGCAACTGAACAGACTATCTTCTCTGTGCGATAAGCTGTAAGATTTTCACAGTACTTCAAAAGTTAGTTGTTTTTAGAGAAGCACATAGTTACAGATGGACATAGCCCCTTCTTCTCAGCATCCACTTGATTAGCTGTTGTCAACAGTCCGGTGAAATTTCCAAAATGCTTGGATAACTTTTTCAAACTATAGTAAAACCAGCACTATTTAAGTTAGATATATCTAATCAAAAACTAATAGGAAAAAACCATTACAAGTTGCAATTTATCTTTCCTCTGTCACATTCATGATTCTCTACTACAAGACGGAAAGTCTCATGCAGGTGAGTGGATTTGATGTTTATCATTGTTTGATAATGATGGAATGACTGGTGGAAGCCTAATCCACAGTTCTCACATGTGTTGTTTCTGTTACTTTGGAGAACTGACCAGTCTTCACTGTCTCATGTGTTCATCCTGCCATTTGTCCTGTACTTACTGAGCTCATAAGAAAACAGAAGCTGGAAATAATTTATTAAGCAGTTCATTAAGACTCTTGGAAATGTGCTGGTTAAATTGTTCACATCACTCTGGAGAGGTTAACTGTTTCTATAAATTCTCCTGGCTATTTCTGATATATGATGAACTTCCAGTCATTCATCTCTTTTAAACAAGATTTTTGTCTAGCAGGTCTGAATGAAAGGCCAATGAAGTATTAATACATTAGTAATAATTATCTATCACCAAAATTATTTTCATTAATTAAAATTACCACTCATATCGATCATGAAAGGGAGCAGAATATGCTGATACACGTTGTCAGATTGCAAATTTACTGGAACCAGTCTACAGAAAGACACCTGGCTATTGCAGTAGATAACGAATATGTGGAGAAGTTTGATTTGCAGCAAAGAAATGAAAGCAAATAAGAGTACTGGTGCACCTAAGAATAAGGAAATGCACTGGGAACACAATGCAGTGTTATAAATGGAAAGTGTTCTTTTCTTTGGGTGCTAGATTCAGACAAGTATTTACTTTTACAAAGTCTATAGAGTGAAGCCTTGAGACGAAACACCGAATACTTCTATTGTGAGGGAAGGAAGTGGCACCTG
Source organism: Colius striatus (assembly GCF_028858725.1). Lineage (NCBI taxonomy): Eukaryota > Metazoa > Chordata > Aves > Coliiformes > Coliidae > Colius > Colius striatus. The sequence continues at coordinate 8,899,529 of NC_084764.1, forward strand.
TGTTTCTATCTGCATGTTGTCTCTGAGAGGTTACTCATATCGCCTTCATAATCTTACTCAGCAGACAAATTTAGCTGGATAGATCATTAAGTTCCATCTTTGCATATTGACACTGTGGCATGTCTGTATTCAGGGTTGGACTAGATGATTTCCATAGGTCCCTTCCAACCCCTACTATTCTGTGATTGTTTACCACATTTAGAATGCAGGTCTGAATATGTTTCCAAATCACCACGTTCTGTTTTTCCCCTCAGCCAATTTATTGATCTGCAGCATGCCAATATTCATGTGCTTTATCCTATGTGTTGGAAATTGCTAATACAGTTCAGCTACATCACTGTTTTGAAACATTTAGAAGAAAATAAAGAGAAAACAAAGCCTCAATGAATAAAAGCTAAGTAAGAATATGTTTTGGTGTTCAACTTTTCCTGTTTGTCAGGTAATCAGTAAAAGAAAATGCCTGGAGTATTGCAACACCCACTCAATGTGCATGATTATTGTTGAATTCATCCATAAAAACTCCATTGGTAAAGCGGGGGTGATGAGGAATGACTGGTGGTAGGAGCTACTGAAGTAAATAATTGTGTAAGTAAGAATAATTGTAGAACTCTGTTTTTGCAAGTATTTCAGGCTGGTTTGAGATCATCTATATTTTAATGTGCCTAAAGTACCACCAGTAACTCTTTGTTTTGTGTCTAAAGGGGAAAAGCCAGAAAGATTCTTGATTTTCAAAGTGAATACTGTACTTTGAGAGTAACCTTGTGACCATCATATTGGAACATGAAGACTTGTGAAGTGGCTTATGTCAATGATTCTCAAACTAGAGAAAAAAAAACCAAACCATATTTCTGGAAATTACTCATGGAGAGTAAATATCTGAACATGATTTGTCAAGATAAGTCTCACCTTGTGTGAGAGTACAACTGACTAGCGATTAAAACCAAGTAAAACTACGATTCCATTGTTGTAATACTCTTTATTGACACTTTCTTAAAGTCAATAGATAGGCTACTATCATAAGGAACAAAACTCTGAATTTAGTTGCTTATAGGTTAGAAAGGGTGGTTGTCTCAACTTCCCTGAGTGTAGGGCTGTTATGGGTGATTCACCATTTTAATGTTCAGAAGTCTTCCTCTGTTTTATCATTAAATGCATTAGAGTATTCACCTTTAATTTTATGACACTGCTTTTTACATTGAAAGTTCCCCATATCTTTCTATTTTTAACCAGCCAATATATTTATAGAATCTAATCATATATTCTCTTAATCTTCATTTTGCTGGGGTAAATGAGGTAAGAACTTTCCAGTTCCTCTCAGAAGATGGAATTCTGTTCTTTTGATGATGATTCTGTTATCTTCTACAGCTTGAATTAATATTCTTTGCACATGGATTGTCATCTGCTGAAGTCTGTGTGAGGTTTTGTACCATTATATTAGAAGTGGAATAATACGACTTGATATGTTACAGCTACGTTGTCTTGGTTATCCATTAAGTGTCTAGTAGCATTAAACTTTTCACCTTAGTCCTTCCATATACAATTTTAAAGATTGTACTATGAGTACAATATGAAGTGATGACAGATAAAATAAACAGACTTTTTACAGCACTCGGGACCATTCCTCTCACATTTTGGAGTCTGTAACTGTAATTTATTTGTCTGTAATCAAATATATATATGTGGCTGTGTTAACAGGTTATATAAATATCTTTGGTCTTCCCTTTTCCCCCCTTTTTTTTTTTTCAGAGAGCCTGATTTTGTCTATATCTAAGTCAGAAATCATAATGATTATCATAAAATAAAATTCCTGTTTTCCAACTAAATCTACTTAAATTCCCATAAAGACTGAAATAAGAGAGTAGAATTATCTCCTTTCTTGGCATCAAAGAATCATACTCTCTGTATGGATAGCTAGACTGCACAGCCTGCACACTTCATCATCCAATATCCCTGACACCTACACTCCTGATTAATGGACTCTATGCAAAAAAGCAATGTATACTTAAAATTTTATCTCTCTACAGTGCTGTTTAGCTTTTCACTATTGTAAACACCTGTCCAGGAAAGTTTTTTCACTGGTGCAATGGTATAAAGACCACGCCACTGCAGTATTGATTATTATGACAGAAAAAAATGGTAGACTGCTTTTATTTTCTTTCAGAGTTGCTACATTTTAAAACAATTGTCATAAATTTTTAATGGTTTACCAAGGTTAAGCTTAAAGCTACTTTCACCTAAACAGGGAAAAAAGTGTCTTTTATTCCATCTAGTTTCTACATGTCTTTGTGATACTTCCTCTCTGTTCTTTTGCATGTGTTTCAGTGACTTATTTTTCTTTTGCTTTTCTTCTGATGTGATGTATGTATTTAGAAAAGTCATGTGCAACTGGCACATTGGCAGTTATGTAATACTCGTGGGACCTTGCAATATTTACAAAGATAAATTGAGCCTCCAAGTCTGCTGTGGATTTGCTGAATCCATCAGAATTTAATGAAGAGGTGAAGAAGGGTATAATGGTTATTGCAATAAGCTGTAGTACCATTTGACAAGGTAGGGGTTTTTTTCTCATGAACAAAGTGTTTTCATATCATCTGTGGACAGATGGACAAGGCAACTATTGTGATCACATGGAATCATAGAATCATAGAATGATAGGAGTTGGAAGGGACCTTTAGAGATCATCTAGTCCAACTCTCCTGCAGAAGCAGGTCAACCTAGATCAGGTCACATAGGAACGTGTCCAGGCGGGTCTTGAAGACCTCCAAGGAAGGAGACTCCACAACCCCTCTGGACAGCCTGTGCCAGGGCTCTGTCACCCTCACAGTGAAATAGTTTTTTTTTATAATTAAATGGAATATTTTGTGTTTTAGCTTCATCCCATTACCTTGTCCTATCACTAGATACAACAGGAAAAAAAGATGTGGCATACCATTCGTCATCTGTGGCCATTTGGCCATGTATGTGGCTGAAGGGTATTGATGGTCTAAAGCAGAGAACCGAGGTGACAGAGAGATGTTCATTACATTTCCATGTTTTTATCTCCATATTCACTTAGATTCAGTGGCTGAACTTCACTGGGATTGTCAACAAAGCCATTATTCCACTCATTGGTCAATGTGTGCTCATTTTCTGCTGACTGCTTCAGGGATCGATTCGCTGTATGCTGATCTTTTTCTCAGGTTCATTGTCCAAGGGCAGTTACATGTTCATCTGTGTCATGAAAACATCATGATTAAAAGGTGACAAATTGTTCTGATAATAATTTGCCTATAGGGAAACTCAAGGACAAAGGAGTGATAAAATCTTTCACCTTTCCTATATGAAGCTACTGTGGTGGTGATGGTTTGAGTGCTAATTTGGGCTTTATTTTTATTTGCCTAGGAATTTTTTCATCATTTAGAAATTTATTAAATTTGGTTATTTTTATATTTTTGTGTATTTTCACCCTCTTAGGGATTTTGTTTGTAGCTGGAGCTGGGAAGGGTAAATGGAAGGAAAACAAAACCTATAGGTTCTTAGTAAAAAAAACCCCAAGCTTTTCTCTTTCACTTAACCTAATCCTTAGACTACAGGGATGCTGTATTGCTGAAATAAACAAATACTGATAAGAAAAGACATCTTGGGTCTTTCACTCAAAATGTTCAATGCTATTTTGTGATATGAGAAATGTCTTTTAATTGAAAAGAGTCTCTGGAGGGTGGGAAATTACCTAAGACAGTATTTGATACTTGATATGGCACTCTGAACTGCAAATTCTGAACTAAATAAAACCATACTGAGCAGAAGCAGTCCCATATGTCAACTTTCTGTATAATGCTGCCTAGGAAGGACTCATCTACAAAATGAGGTTTATTGACTCTATCCAGTTGGAGATCTCTTTTTGATTCAAAAGCTTTTGAGGAAACTGAGGTTTTAGCCTGATGTTTTATTGATGTATTCTGTGTCTAGTGGACATGGATTGATTTTACTAGGAAATAGAAAGAACTAAATCTTGCAAATGACAATAAAGATAATGTATTTCTGTAAAAATATAGGTTATAGAGGGTTTCTTTGTTTGCTTGCTTGCTTGTTCTGGTTTTATTTGCAGTCGTAACTAAGTAATAATGATAGTGTGATTTCATTTGATTTTCTCAGGGATAAGAACCTGTCTTATATTCAGAAATTGCAGAATGTATTTCAGCTTTTCTTTAATTCTAAGTACACACTGCTCTAAAGGAGAGATAATATTTTTTTTACAATATCATCCTACTATGAGGCTCCAATTCAGTTTCCAAGACATTTGTAAAATATAATAACAATTGCTGTAAACTCAGGATAATCTGATTGTAGAATATTCCTTATTTAAATACCATTTATCCATATCAACATATATTTATGATAGTAGGATAATTCTTTTGAAAGAAGGAATTAAGTACAGACTAAGATTTTTAGATGTTTATGGGTACTACATGTACACAAATAAATTCTGTGACTTAGATTGTTCAATTGTTAATGAATAAATGTGAAGCTTATTTTTTTAAGCAACATAAATATAAAATCTTTCTGGTCTAGCCACCTATACTTTAATGAATCCTGATTTAAGATAAATATTGTCCTGTCTCGACACATTAAATTATTTGGATTTGTCGATCACAGAGTGGAAAGTAGTTTCTGTTTCAACATTTATAAATAGTAGTTATGATATGTCTTTCCACTGTGTCCAGAAGTTGCTTTCCCTTTTTATGGTACGGGAATTAATCTATATTGCCTTTCATAAGTGAATAGCATCTGTCACAGAGTATATGGAGATGACTTAGGTCCAGATATAAATCTGTACTGAAACCTAGTAATGACTCCTGTCTTCAGTTCTTTCAGTCTAAGCCCCAGTGTAGGCATTCATATTTCAGAATAAATGTCATATTTTGATTTAGTTTAAGCCAGGTAAAAGTGACTTAAATCAATGACTTAAAAAGGACTTAAATCAATATAATGCACTGTTAAAGTCAGGGATGTTCACACAGAGGTTTAAAATAGCACTAGTCTTTCCATTGTAATGTCATGCAAAATATGTATGTAAAACATCATTTAAAAGCTTTACAACCAGTGAAAAGCTCTGTTGCACCAGACTGTTTCCCAGTCTGTCTCAAAGCCATAGCACTTCAAGCTGTGTCTGTTACATTTAGGAGCTGAAGGGACAGATTTGAACATAAGGCAAGAAGGATTTCCTCTGAGGAAACCTTTTGTGCCTGCGAGAGGGCACTCTGAATCAGCCCATGGTGCTCCTTCCCATTTGTTAGGGCCGTGTGGCTTCTGTTGCAAAGATGAGGGGGAGGCTCTCCTGCTGCTCTTGTCCTTTGGAAGCAAATGCATCCCAGGCTGCAACTGGATATTCCCATGGTTAAATACAGCCATTTTCACTCAGCTTTGCAACTGTTGTTATCTTTGACACCCATATAAGACAGGTAGAAAATGTTCCTATCCTAATGTGCTTGCAGTGTACGCTCGTATAGCATTCATTCTGCTCAGGCATTAATGGCTCCACCAAAGGCCAGGCATGATGAATGAACTGGAAAAAGGTATTTCCTAACAGTGGAAGTTAATTACAACTATGTTGACATTACTTTCTGTTTTGTTAGGAATGGATCAGCAACCAAGTTTTTATACAGGAAGAAAATGAAATTACCATTGGGAATGGAGAGCTATCACTACAAAAGAAATAGGGTACTTCAAAGCAATGACAGAAAATATCTTTGAAACAAAAAAGGGACTAAAGTTTGGCCTGTACCCTGTGCCATGGTATAGAAATGATTTTTCAACCTGGCTTTAATAATTTTTATATATTTGTAAACTATATGTCTAAAATTCATATAGTGGCTCATACATGCAGGGTGATTTTTTTTGTCTGAATACATCAATGTTGTTTAAGAAAGAAAAAGAAATGATCTTAACTTTTTAAAAGCTTGTAGGTGAGTGCTGAGTGCACTTACTTCAATGAGTGTACTAGAAGTCCATGCCAGAATTATAGCATAGGAAACATTTTAATCTTTTCTTTTCCCCCCAGGCTTTAAGAGAAATACGTGTGCATGTTTTATGCCATGTTCTGCAACTGTGACTGTGCCAACAAGTTGCACGATTTATTGGCTTAGTAGAAATAATGAAATGATTTCCATAAAAATCCCAAGTGTAAATCCAACCAACTCTTACAATGTAGTACTTTGACCTAATCTATTTAGGACTCCAATTCCTTTCAGCATAGAGCCATCATAAAACAAGTAAACTGCCCTCTGTAAGGTATTGAAAACGTATTTCATAAAGTAGGAAATTCTGGGTAGGGATCTAGATAGGAAATTCTGGATAACTGTGTGAGCTTGCAGAATATATTTTGTTTTAATGCTAGCCATTGCTAGCATTATGCAAGGGCAAGGAAAATCCAAATAATTCAGTCTCAGTCACCACTCCTCAGGGAATAATGATACCATGGATTTTCATATACAAAATTTTTTCATTGTGAAATAATTTGACCTTATTATTTCTGTGAGGGATGATCAGGACTGTGAAAGTAAAGTTTTAGTTGAACAGCACATGGAGATGGATGAGAGCATTTGTCCTTAGTCAGTGGTGGAGTCTTTGCTGTAGAAACAGGGGAAAGATGAGCTCATCAGATTGAGATGTAACATTTATAAAGCAGAAAATAGAATGTAGTGATACATCCTGTCAAAGTAATAGAAAGCAGAGCCCAATCAGAATTCAAAATTGAAGGGTCAAAAAATGAATTTAAAGTTTTAAGAAACTAACAGGTTGTTGAAAGAGAATAGAATGTGTTTAGTGTTTTATTGCTCTGCTGATGGACGGAAGAACACTCTTTTCCTCAGCAGCCATTGTTTTCTAAGAACATAATCAGCAAATAGGATTCTGTGATGCTACAGGGAGTATGAAAAACAAACTAAATGCTGACTTTAATAGCACTTCCTCACAGTATTATAGATGTCTTTGAAACTTGGCTTCAGGGAAGAAAATAGGCAACGGCCACAAATTGAAATACAGAAAATTCCATTTAAACCTTAGCAGAAAACTTTTACTGTTCAGGTGGCCAAATAAGAAAGGTTGGATTAGATGGTCTTCACAAGTCCTTTCCAGCCTCAAATATTCTGTCAGCTTTTCCCAAATATAGCATGAAAATTGTTTATTAAGTAATCATGTATGTAATTGTATTTTTGCTCCAGGCAGTTCCTCAGTTGCAATTACAATGTAATACTTGTTTGACTATATAAAAGTTGTTATTACTTTTATTAAAAAAGCCCACCACTGACAGGTTGTTATCACTATTACATGCACTGTACAAATAGTACAAGTCAAACAATAAAGCAAATTGTATGATTAATTACTGTTGCCATGTTACAGGTGGAAAACACACTGTAAGATGAAATTCATATGCTCAATGCTTTTCTACGCATAAACAGCGTTTCCACCCTTGGTAACCCAGTAGTCAGAGCACCAATCTCATCAATAACTGTTGCAGCATCCTCCTTCTGAATCATGTTTGAAAGCAGAACAGGGATTTAATCACAACAGCAGTTACCAATACATACAGTGCACATCTGAGTATGAACTCTGTGGTGGTGTTGAAGTGCCTCAACTGACTTCCAGGAATTATTGTACTGGTAAAGATGGATTATTATTGGATGCTAATTAGTTCTGTGCTGTAAGACAGACAGGACAGTTTGAGAAAGTTTTTCATTTAAGCAATACCTTACTTTTAAAACTAAGAGATAATTGTTTCCATAATTATAGAATAATATTCACTGTCTTTGTGAAAAGAAGGAGATTATGTGATCTAGTTTGGAGACTGGAATGCCATCATCTGATCCATTCCTGTTCCACTGCCAGATACTGATGGCAAGTAAAATATTTGATGTTCATTTAACATTTAGTAAAGCATTATTGTAAGATGAAAGACACCTCCTACTCTTCATTGGTAGAATGGCTGTCATAGTTTTCATGGCAACATGTGGTGATTTAGCCTGATATCCACCCAGTCATAAAATCACTCCCCTCCTAAACTGGACAGGAGAGAGAGAGAAATATAACAAACGACTTGTGAGTTGAGGTAAGGATGGAGAGATCACTCGGCAATTAGCGTCACAGGCAAAACAGACTCAGGGAGAGAAAGGTTTGATTTATTAAAGGAACAATAAGAACAGGGAGATGAGAAACAAAACCATTGTAAAAACACCTCCCCCCACCCCTCCTCTTCCTGAACTCCCTTTCCTTCGACCCCAGAGGCACAGGGGATGGGGGATGGGAGTTGTGGTCAGTTTGTTACAGATGAACTTTGCTGCTGCTTCTTAGGGGGAGGCCTCCTCACACTTCCCACTGCTACAGTGTGGGGTCCCTCCCCACAGGAGACAGTCTCTCATTAATTTCTCCAGCATGGGTCCTTCCCATGGGCTGCAGCTCCTCACGAACTGTTCAAGCATGGGACCTCCCACAGGGGCAGCTCCTCACACACTGCCCCAGTGTGAATCATTCACCGGGAGAATAGTCTTTCAGGTACTGACTGCTCCAGCCTGAGTCCCTCACGGGATCACAAGTCCTGACAGCAAACCTGCTCCAGTGTGGACACCTCCCCCACAGACTCCCAGGTCCTGCCTGGAACTTACTCCAGGATGAACTTCTTATGGAGTCACGGCCTCCTTGAGGCATCCAACCACTCCAGCGTGGGGTCCTCCTTGGGCTATGAGTGGGTCTCTGCTTCCCCATAGTCCTCCACGGACTGCAGGGGGACAACCTGCTTCACCATGGTCCTCACCACATATCACAGGGGAGCCTTTTCAGTGCCTATGCACCCTCCTCCCCCTCCTTCTCCACTGACCTTGGTGTTTGCAGAGATGTTTTCACATTCTCCCTCCCTACTGCTGCTGCAATTTTGCAACTGTGCAGCAACTTCTCCTTCTCAAATACGTTATTCACAGAGGTGTTGCCTCCATCACTAATTGGCTAGGCCTGGGTCAGGTACAGAGTCCAGCTTAAAATTGACAGGCCCTAACCCTTTGAGCTACAGGGGAAGCTTCTGGCAACTGTTTTTGTTTAAAGAAGCCACCCCTGTAGCCTCCCTGCCACCAAAAAACCTGTCCCAGGCAAAACCGCTACACAACATTAGGCCAAATTCCGATCTTCATGCAGCAGAGGAGTAAAAATCACTTACTGTGGGAAGTTACTGGAATCATCCTGGTGATTAAGTTTTAGAACAGCAGTAGTCTCTCCAGCTTTGCCTTATATAATAGTAAGTTAAACTGTGGTATAATCTGTGACTGTGAATATCTGATGCGTTTTTGTCTCGTGTCTATTTTTGGCCCCCGATTATTCTCATTTGTTATGGAAGATGAATAATATATCAGTGGTGTAGGAGTATGTATGAAGGGTTTTTTTCCCCCTTTAAATATCACTTTTTCACTTTTATCTTCTGTTCCCCATATATTAATATATTTTTCTATAAGATTAAATATACTTTTATAGTCTATAAATTTGATGAAGAATGTGTTTATTTTTAATGTCTGTGCCCTAGTAGACATTCTTTGGTAAGATGGTAAGAAATGATTTCATCCCTCTAGTTAGGTTTTAAATAATGGTTTGTTGCTTTTCTACATCCAGAAGCTATTTTTTCTTTTATACATAGAAGTCAGTCATCAGAGACGAGAAGCTGACAATAGAATAATTTAATTACAGTTAATTAATAAATCCACTGGATCCCAGTAAATGAATAAAAGCGGGTGATAATATGTCTTCGGGATAGAAAATCACTGCTTGGGGTAAACACGATGGATCTGATCAAAACATTTCTTGTATTTCTATACTGCCTATTAACTAGATACATAATTTTCAGTTACTCAGAAGTATTATCTATAACTGATGATGCACAAGAGCTAGTCATGTGCAGGGTTGTAGTTCCTGAAGTTCAGAAAGAATCTGGAAATACTGCAGTATCTCAAATTAAGTTCAGTATTAGTTATAAAAGAACATCACCACATTTTGAGTTTTCCTTCACACATTACCTTCAAACTTAAAAGAAATGAGCCTTATGGAATTCAAGTGACTTATACTAACCTTATTTTCTCTGGAAATATTTGGGATTTGGGATGAACTTATTGGGTACCATATGTCTGTGACCTTTTGATTAATTAGGGATCACCATTATATTTACTACCAGATGTTTTTTACTTCAAAAGAGAAATGCCGTTTCCAGATATTTGAACAGCTGCATGATGTGCAAAATTGATGTAGATTAACACAGTACACATCTGCATGAGGATATGTTTGTTCCTCAGCATGATAACATGAAGTAGCTTCTCATGGATAAAATATATAAGTAGCTATTAATGACTGTCACACATATATAAAAACACAATGGAAGCAGAGTAATGAAAAGGTTGTCCTAGGGAAAAATGGAAAAAAATATTGTTCAGATCTTCAGTTAGTAGGGAAGTTTCTTGCATTTCGTGGGGATACCTGGCATTGAACTCATGTTGGGAAGTAGCTCTTCTGTGTCAGAGACAATCTCTGCACAAAGAATACCCAAGTTTACAGGTGCTCCCTAGCAGTATGCATTTGGCATTGCCGAATGTACAGTTCCTGCCAAATGCTATAAAATGCTATCAATATTGTAATAAACCCCACCCCTAACCCACAACAAAATAACTAGCTGCATCTCAGTGTATGCAGTAAAGAAAAGGGGGTGGATTTTTCTGTGTCACTGAGTCATCATATGAACTGGCACTACAGTATGAGGATAGCTTGCCAGATAAATGAGATTTAGTAATAGAGATTACCCCCCTCTTGGTGTCTCAAGAACAAGTTCCACATTATTATTTATATTATTGTTGATGAAGATAAGCAGAACAAAATATGGTCTCTAGTCAAAACAAGATGAATTATCTTTTATTTTCTGTGCTTAAAAATCATATGTCTTAGATAGTCCACCTGAGAAATTTTAAATACTTGTTTTCAGAGGTGTTTCTATTTCATAATTAATCATGACATTTCTAAACACGTTCATTATAAAGGATGTTATGATCTGGTGCTTTGTCAGCATGAGACAAACTACACCATAAAGTGTTACCTTTTCTTCCCTCAACAGGTTGCCCGAAAAAAGAAATGTGCAATGGAGACTGTTCATATGGAAATATCCTAAGATATGGCATACCATTTGAGAAGATAAATACACTACAGTAGACATGAAGGATAATTGTACTGTGAATTACTGAAGACAGGTAATCTGAAAATCACTTTCATTCTATCCTTTCATTCATTAATATTGTGTGTCAGCTAAGGTTTGCTTTTATCTTCTTTCCAAACTTTATTTTTGGCTACTCATCTATATCCTCTCATGTAACCACATATGGTTGTATAAGAAAAAAGCGTTTAAGGAGGTGCTTGGTGATCAGTTTTTAGGACAGATCTCAACCTGATTATTAAATTGTTAGCTGTAGGCTCTCCATTGGTAGCAGAAGTGAATTACAGGAAATGGATTTCTTAGGCTATCTTTCATGTTTGTCTTTCATGGATTTCTTTCATGCCTTGTAGTCATGTTTATGCTTAAAGCATATTCTGGATCTGGATGTCAGTTGCATCAGTAACAAAGAAAGCATTTGGAATACTCTTGTATGCTGTCTTCTTTCTGAATTTTGCAGCTTCATAAAGCAATGAAGTGAAGCCAAGGGTGGATGCTGCAGAGCTAAAGAGAGAAAACATTTAGCAGCTTAGAATGAATTTTAAAAAGGCACAGCCTCCATCCTTTTTGTCATGTTAATAACAGAAATGTACTCCTAAATATAGTATGTCATGATACAGCTCTGGAGCAGACGGGACACTCAAACAGAGGCTGTAAATTAAGTAACAGAATCACAGCAACATTAAACATGGTCAAAGAAATAGATGTTATTTTATTTTTAAGATGATTATGTTACCTAGGAAGTGTAAGTATTATTAGTTAACATTCAGAAAAGTTTGTATGCAGTCCAGGAGACATGGGGAGCAGCAATCGATGAGCCTTTCATTAGAACATTGAAGTATGTTGATGTGAGCATGATCTTACATTTTATATGAGTGCAGAAGAGTATTGAATCATGAGAGGAACAGAGTATAGATCTTCTGGTACCATGGGGCTGATCTTCTGCTTCTTTGCATCATTGTAGAGTCATGGTTGTGCAAGTTGAAGTCTAGCTACCAGCACTTCACATTTTCACTTTTCAAATAATTGCATGAAACCTTTTGGCGATGATGACTCAGTTCTAATTTCTTTCTTCAAATTTGTTTCATTGTACTAGAATTTTCTGAGATTTTTTCCTACATGGGCGCACACTATTCACTGAGAATTATTTGGAGTTGCAGTTCCACAGCCATCCAGGTCTTAAGAAAAGCTTTCCAGAGAAAAAACTGATAAAACTCAGAAATAATGATAAGAACATCAGGGGGTTTTGACCAATTATCTCCCCCATCCTCCCTAATTTCCTCACGTCCCTCACCTCAAAGAAAAGCAATCTGTATGAACCAAGAAAGATAATTGTTGTCTTCTTTATGATACTTTTAAATTGTATAGAAAATAGTTCTACTGAAGAGCAGATTTTAATGTGCCTTATTCTAGAATGTTACAGTATTCTATGGTGGTACTATTAGAAACTAATAGCCAATGATGAATATCATGAGTTTTGGAGGTTGCTGAAAGGTGTTTTATGAGAGTTTTTGGTGTTTTGATGCAATAAAATTGGAGATCTTTCAAAGATGGTGATGAGCTAAATTTGAATAAATTTGCATTGGTTAGTATTAATTTAGAGGCTAATTGAAGAATGACAGAAATCTAAATGAATTTCTAAATCTAATAAATGTGAAAACATGATGGATGAAGACTTGTCTGATTTGATATTAAGTCTTTCTTTCTCTTCCCTTTCAGAAAAAAACACAAAAGTTAAAACTGACTTTGTACTACAGGTATTTATTCTGTTCCTGACACTTTCAGGTTCTTTTTGACATAGTATTTACTGACAAGGATTTTTTTAAGTAATGTGTGGTATTCCTCTGGTTGTATCTTTGGGCATGGATAGGACCATTTTCAGTCTTACAGACTTACAGAACCATTTTTTAGAATACATTTTAGTATTTCTCTTCTTACACTGCAGAAGTGAATTGTTGTGTATGAATGAACACTAACATTCCATAAACATCTGTGTGACATGTCTGATTTTTACGTAGCTTGAGGAAGCACAAAGGGCATGTGCGGTGGTTATATCATCTAACCATCCATACTGTTCCCTTCTGGATTAAATGAGAAATTCCCAGGCTTCTGTACTGAGAGTGTGTGGCAAGGTTTTGGTAGGAGGGGGCTACAGGGGGGCTTCTGTGAGGAGCTGCAAGGAGCTTCTCCTTTATCTGACAGACACAATGCCATCCAGCTCCAAGACAGACCTGCCACTGGCCAAGGCTGAGACCATGGTTGATGGTGGTGGTGCCTCTGGGACAACATTTAAGAAGTGAGAGGGGAAAGAAAGTACCTATGCAACAACTGTAGCAGTGAGAAGAGTGGGAAAATGTGAGAGCAAGAGCACGTCAGACACCAAAGTGATTGAAGAAGAGTAGGTGGTGCTCTGGGCACCGTAACAGAGATTCCCCCCAGCCTGTGGTGCAGCCCATGGTGAGAACCTGCCCCTGCAACCATGGAAGACACGGGGCAGCAGAGATCCACCTGCATACTGGAGAGGTCCAAGGCAGAGCAGGCAGATGCCCAAAGGAGGCTGTGACCCCATGGGAAGCCCACATCAGAACAGGTTTGCTGGCAGGACTTGTGACCCATTCATGAAGAACTGCAGCCTATGGGATGTTTTAAGACTTAGTTTTTATTTGTCATTACCCTACTTAGACTTGGTTGGTAATAAATGAATTTAATTTCCCCCAGGTTGAGTTTGTTTTGTCTGGTGATAACCACTGAGTGGTCTCCCTGTCCATATCTCAACTTGTGAGCCTTTTGTTGTATTTTCTCTACCTTGTCCAGCTTAGGAGGGGAGTGACAGAGCAGTTTTGGTGGGAACCTGGCATTCAGCCAGGGTCAATCCACAAAAGCTTGCCATCATGATGCAGGGGTCAGCAGTTAACTCTTTTTCCCTCCTTGAGCTCAAATGTTACATTTTCAGGTCTTCATGATCTACAGAACCTTGTTATCTAATGCCGGACATAACTTGTACAAAACTATACTTTTAAGTTACTGTACAGTAAATACATTTATTATGCTATTGCCATTTTTTTTCATAGGTGGCTTAACTTTAAATAAAAATCATAGTGTTTAAACAAGTTTTTTTGAAATCAGAAGAAAAATTGGAGCTTATAACAATTTTTAATGAAAAAAAAAGAAGTTCAGGTGCAGTACTCATTAATGTTTACAAATCTCATGAAATTGAGTCTCCTTCTCTGGAGACATTCAAAAACGTACCTGGATGAGTACCTGTGTGACTTACTCTAGGTGGTCCTGCTCTGGCAGAGGCATTGAAATAGATGATCTTTCAAGGTCCCTTAAGATTCTGTAATTACCTGAATATCTTTAGCAGTATGGATTTTTAACCATATCCCTTCATAAAAAGTAACTTTATGTTCTTCAGCTGGTGTAACTTGAAGAAATGTCAGGTTTAAAACTCTCAAGTCTTTTGAATGGAAAGTGATTTATGTAAAATGCAGTTCCTTTCTGAAAGAGTTGGCCTCTAAAATTTGTTTCCAGTGAAGCAAATATTTTCAACAGTATCTCAGAAAGCCCTTAGGCCACGACATGTCTTTTTCTTCTATCACCCAAGACTATAAATAAGGCACTTTGCTCTCAAGGGTCAAATTCCATGTTGCCTCTCAAATTCTGGCCAACTAACCTTTTTTGAGAGGCAAACATTCCAAATAGTGCTTGTTACACACCACCACCAAGTGATATGGCAATAGCATTTGCTTTCAAAATTTCATGCTCCACTTGGGTCATGGATTAGACTTGCTGGAGCTTTTCCCAAGGAGCAGGATGATCACCAATGTGCTGTGAGAAAAGCAGATAGTATGCTTGCAGCTTCTGCAGGTTTTAAGGACAAAGCATCAATTGAATATAGTGGCTCAGTGCTTAAAGACTTTGTAATCCAGGTACTATAGTCTTCGAAACCCACTGCAATAAAATAATTTTAAAAATATTGTGGATATTTAGGCTTTAACACAGAATGACCACAAATGTTCCATACTTTAAAGGTTGATATTTGACAGATGTTTGAAACGATGTCCCTGCAATCATAAATCTACACATCCTGACCTTCTTGGAAAACTGGCCTTGCTGCAGAAGTTTTTCCAACTAACTAGTGGAATATAAAAGACATATTTTTATGGAAATAGCTTCTATTTTTCAGTGAGAAATGTTTAAAAACTTCAATATTAAAATATTGGTTCTCTTTAACTTCTCAGACTTAGAAGCTATAAAGAGACTAACTAGTTCAAGAATGATGGGAGAGGGCAAAAAACCAAAATGACAGAAATCCAAATGTCAAAAAAAAAAAGCTAGAACAAATACATTTTAAAATATTTTAAACCCTTTGGATTAAGGAGATTTTATGTGGCCTTATGTGACGTTCAAGAGGAAGTTGTTCCTCTAGACTGATGAAGAACTGGCTGGAAGCCCTCAGAGTTAGCCCTCAAGGAACTGGTCTGCTGTCAACAGGTAAAGGTGGTTCGACAGATAATATAAATTCTTGCAGCCAGTAGCTGGTAACAACTGCTTCCTACTATTCAGCCACAAAAAGACAGAGCTTCTTTCCGCTTGTGACTTGCACACTTCACTGATTTTACTTGCACACAGCACTGAAATTTTTGCAGGGTTATGTACTCTTAAAATTATTTTCTTAGTTACACCTTGAAGTGCTTGATCTGAGCAAGAAGTGTTGTCAGAACTGTAATTTTTTTACCCTAGTCCACAAGGTATCCTTTATTTCTGGTTTAAAAGCTTCCCCATAGGTTTTCTTTCTTTGCAGAGATGTCGTTTGCCACTGAATCCATGTTTCTCAATACAGTTTGGAAACCTCTAGAAAACGACCTGTGTTTGGCTTGTAATGAAACCTAAAAGCAGAATAATCCTAATGGTGTTCCAGGGTATTTGAATTTTGAGCTTTATATCACTTTTATTTAAAAGGGTGGCTATAAGAGTTATGTCTAGAGGATGACAGAAATGCCTCTCAATGTGGAAAAAAATGCTTTGGATTAAAGGGTTTCTTATAAATACTGAAGTCTTTTGGATGAAAATAATTAGAGTGCCAAAAATTTTCTAAGCATCAATATTTTTAATCCCACTTATTTTCTATACAATCTCAATTCTATTTTTAATGTTTGCTCAAAGAGTAAATGTTTACAAGTTAAATTTTCACAGTTGCAAATTTGAGCACAATTCCAGTTGAAATACATGAGAACCATTTGTTTCATTTTCCATAGTGTCTTTGAAAAAATTGTCATAAATCTGTGAGTGTTGTATCTTCTCTGAGACGTGGGATGTTCATGGACAGCTATACTTCTGATCAAAGGTGTGGACTTTATTGTCTTGCTGACTAAGCAAACAATTTTGTGTCTCAAAGAACTGTTTCCCTTCATCCTTGCTGCTGCCACCACGGGTAGTTTGCACGTGAAGCTACATCATTACGTTGCTGATCAAACATTGTACTGAAAATCTCCTACAGTTTAAATTCCCTGTGGAAGGTTATAACACTGTTACTGTGGAAGAGTGCTTTTCATTCGTTGAAGGATTGTACATAGATATGATACTGGGCCCCATCTTGGAATGTGATGCATCAATTAGCAAAATAAACATATGACTCTCATATATCTTGTCTGTCTGCATTAGGATGTTTTGGACTTTTAAATGCTTGAGAAATCCCTTGAAAGAGATAGCTTCTTTTTTTATTTCTTCTCTCTTTTTTTTTCCTTAAAGCTTTATATTTCCAACTCTGCAAAGCTACAGGATATCGAAACTTAGATATTCAGGAGTGACTGTTTCCCACATCATGGGACAAAGGGTGAAGATTAATGAAATAAAAAATATGAGTCTCTGCAATGGCTTATAAGAGGGATGTATGGCCTGTGAAGATGAAATAATGAACAAAGTGCAGGGAAGATCAAAGGTTCATGGTTAAATGCGTTATCATATGGCCGTCACATAAAATGGTATATAATCAAGTGATTAGTTGCAACACTAGAAAGCTCTTTAAAAAATATTATCTTATGCTGTCTCAATTCACATATCTGACTTAATATGTGTGATTTAATGAAAATTAAGCACTCTTAAATTACTGATACCAGCAAGTCTCTATTTTGTGTAAGTTAGAGCATGCTTAAATGCATGTTAGAACTCTGCATTTTACTGAAAGAAACTAGGCATTACTACAGAAATAAATGGTACGTAATCTTCAGTGAACACTAGAGATACATGTTGAGCTGT
Source organism: Colius striatus (assembly GCF_028858725.1). Taxonomy (NCBI): domain Eukaryota; kingdom Metazoa; phylum Chordata; class Aves; order Coliiformes; family Coliidae; genus Colius; species Colius striatus. The sequence goes on from NC_084764.1 coordinate 8,916,993, forward strand.
TCAGTCTGTATATAAGAACCTCTTGACCAAGGCTGACATATGGCTGGTGATAACCTGTAGGGAAATGCACAGTGCAAGGAGGTAATAATAATCCTTCTTAGAAAATAAAGGTCACAAGTGATAGCAAATGCCAAGAAATCATCAGGGATTTGTTTAGAGCCTATTGGGTCAGTAAAGCCTCAGTAGGCTTATGGATTTCTTTAGCTATAAAAAAGGATCATTTGGGTCAGGGAATATAAGGGCTTGTGAGTGAAGCAAAGAACTTCTAGTTTGAGCCAGCGGTTACTTCTTCTAGGAGGATATATTAGTTTTGGGAGGCTTTTGAGCCATAGACATGATTTCCACTGCTGTTGGTTTCCCCTGAGTTCAAATTCTGTAGAAACTAAGACACTAAGAACTTCAGGATTTCAGTTTCATATAGGATAGTGTTATGGATAAATAAAATAGATTTCTGAAAATATGTATTTTAAATGCTCATATGTTTAAGAATGTTTTATGTTAACAAATGGCTGATCGAACTATCCAGTAACCAGAATCTTGCCTTTTTCCTTCTAGATTATTCTTTTCATTTCATATAAAGAATTATGAAAAGTAATTATGCTGTTTGAAAAATGGTAGTGGTGATCCCTGCAGGTTCAGAAGGATGGATGCTCATATGGCAATAGTCATTTTTATGAACAAGTTCTCTCTTAAGTACAATTGACATGCACTGAGCTTTTAGGAGTGTATTCAGAAGATAGGAATGGAAAGGAAGTAATGTTGTTGATGCAGTGTTAAGACACATAGGCAGAAGAAAGTACAGCAGACGTTAACATGGCCATTAGCTATTCTGTATATGGAGACATAGTTTCCATTACCACCTTCGCCCATTAAACACTTATTGACCAGTAAACTTATTTATTTCTTTATTGTATTTGATTTTAGAAATACTTATTAACTGATGTAGACCCCATGTATTTATACAGAGAAATATGAGAATGTTCCTTTCATGTTTGTGTTATGAAGAATTTTTCACAAAAAAGAAAAACCTGAAGAATGTGTATGCTAATAATGCTGGAAAATTATTTCATTCGTTGCACTTACCTTTGTAATTCAGGTATTTTATTCTATCCCTCTAGTAAACAGCAGATTGTCTGTGCTTGAAAATATTTATCCCTGCCTTACCAGTTGTAATTCACTGCTTTTGAAAATATACCTTTTTCTTAGTGTGAGGTTGCTTCTTGGGATTTTTCTTCTAGACCAACCTTTATGCTTGAGCTAAGTTCCTCACAAATGTCTTCAGAGCTGACTTCTCTAAGAACTCTCTTTAGAACTTTTCTTTTCATGGTGCCTGTGAGAGTTTCCTGCTGAGTGTGAAGTGCTGGTGTACTGAGATCAACACTTGTCTGGCTCTGTACCCTCTTGCTCGTTATGTACCATATCTCTGTGTTCTTCCCCAACATTTACCATCCAGTTGACCTGTAGGTGTAAAAAGCCAGCTCTCCACAGCTCTCATCTGCATTTGCACAACGGGAACAACTTGCTACCATGGCTGTCATCAGAGTCAGTATCAGTAATATTATTCATGGTTGCTGATGGAGATTTTTGAATGGCTAATTTTTAAATAAGCTGAGCAGGCTGCCTCAACATGGGGGATTTGATGGCTCTATGGTAAAGAAGCTTATCAATGTTTTCCTTGCAAAATCAAATCTGTCTATACAGTTGGTTGCTTTTCCAGTATAATTCTTCCATCCCTTCAGACCAAGCTTTATGATGAATTTTAGCAATATGGGAATCAGTATACATGAAAATTACAGGCTTTTGAAGCAGACAGATAACAACAACAGATTGAATAACACAATAACACATTGTTGAATTAAATTCAGTGAGTTCGGTCTGTAAAAATAATGAACTTTCTAGAAATATTTTATTATCCACTAGTCTGTTTGTCCCATTTCCAGATGTAAGATTTTAATCCACTGTGCTTTTTATGTCTAAGTAATCTGTGAGCAGATCACTTGAGAAAATCTAAGAATACGATTTTTCTATTTCCTGCTACTATTAAAATGCAGTGCTGTATGATACTTTAGTAGTACTATTAATCTGGTTCCTTCTGTTCCTTGGCAAATGAGTTACTTCTCAGTACAGTTAGGAACATGTATTTGCAATAGCTTATAGTGTTAAATGAGTCTGTGATTCTCTAGCAATTGCATTAACAGGAAGTTCTCAGATGCTTGTAGCCTTACAGATTTGGACTAGAAGAATTTCAGCTTTGTAAAACAGGCTTGTAGAAATAAATAGGGAGGCCAAACCCATTATGTTTACTATAGTATTTTTTCCAGAATACTGTCAGTATGAATGGGAAGATCACCCATGAGATTATTCTAGAAATTATACAAGACTATAGCACCTAGTAAAGTGCATACTTTATATAACTAAACAATAATAAAGCAAAATGGCAGGGGTGAGAGGAGAATGATGGAAAGTCATTTAACTGTGGTTTCATCAAATGCAATGCTGTATTCACTCACATTTGATGATATAGCATCCACCTCCTTGCTCTCTTTGCCAGCTGTCCTTTACATGAGATGTATCTGATTTACAGGGAGACTATGTGGACTTAGTTCAGCTCTTAGTGTGCAGGCAGGTCTCTAGGTCAGGTGGAGCCTGCATTTTGTGAAACTCCCCTTTCCCATGAAGAACATGTTTCCTCTTTTGATATTGATTCTTAAATGCAGAGTTAGAATAAATAACTCTGACTTGTTACCATTTTCTTATTTACTTGTTGTTGAGATGGGGTATTTTTTTGTTTGTTCTTCTGTTCTTTAAAATACTAGGTTTTTTTACACTAGGAGACATTAATTTGTGGGTATATCTGTACCTGAAGCTTACTAATGTCTAACGGCTAAAACTTGTTTCAGTTTGTAAGGAGAAAAACAACTGTTACACTGAGAGTAAAGGCTCTGACATTTTTAAAATAAGATTTGATACAAAATTATGTGTAACACCATGTTTGTTGTCAAAGTCCCAGGGAGCTGAATCAGTAGATTTGTATGTTTTATTTGTTCATTTTTAGGGGAAGAGCCTTACTAGCAGCACTGCTTTTAAAGCAGGTGTGCTGATGTGCAAGGAGTACCCTTGCAGCATTCTCTGTCCTCATTGATCCATTGAATACTTGAGACTGAGGCAGGGCAAGGAGGTAATTCTTCAACTACTCATAGCTTGTATCACTTGATTTCTTTGAGATTTCTGAGAATGGTTAAAGTTAAAATCATTCACACAGATTATACAAGCAAGTAATTCTCCAAGTAGAGCCAAGTCAGTATTCTTTATTTATTGTCTTTTTTAATGCTTTGAGAAACTACCCTCTCATTGAATTAGGAAGCCTTCAGTCCTATAGCCTGCGGAGATATAAGGAGAGCAGGACTGTATATGAAAGTGAGTGTAATTAGGGAGGGGGTTGTGTGCAAGGGAAGCAGATTTTAAATGTTAGCACTCCTTTCAGAGTAATGAGCAAGTATGCTATGAGGAAAGCTTTCTGTCAGATTTTCATGGAATTGTTTGTTTGGAAAAGATCTGTAAGATTGATTCCAACCACTAAACTCACACTGTTAAGGCAACCACTAACCCATGTCCTTTAGCATTTGCATGCTTTTACACATCAGATATGTAAACATTGTGTAGATGTAAAGAGTTGGCTTTATGGGACCTGTACATTTAGCTTAATAAACAAATCCATAGTTCCTAAATGCTTGAACATCCTTGAAAGTCATATGAATACTAGAATGCTAAATTTAAGACCATTATATTTCCTTAAAACTGAAGGTTTAGTCCCCCTTTTTTTTAATGATCACAAAAGCAGATGAGATCTCCTATGTAGGCCAAGTTTAATCCAGTTTCACTGGATTTTTATGCAATTCTTTGACATTGAAAGGTTCCTACATTTAGAGTAATGGGGAATAAGAACGTTTTAAAGGAAAAGCCAAAGCATGAGAGGAAGAGAACAAAAGTGCAAGTTTTGTCATGATGATGTAGACTATGGTAATAGTTTTTAGATGTCACGTTGTCAAAGTGGATCCAAATGTAAAGAAGGGAGAGACAAGTACAGTAGCACCTTGTCTGGGGCTGTTCGGTCTGTCTATTTCATTTGCCCAAGGTATTTTCAGCCCTATTCCCATTTCTGTCATTCCAGAGAGAGCATAGAAAGTTTCTTCGTCCCAGCTTCATGTTCATGATATAAAGATTTTTGACTTATTGTTCCTGTGTGCAGATGAAGAAAAAAGAATGATGGTTTTAGAAACTCATAGACTCTGTACACAAGAATCTGGTGCTCTGTAGGAAGTGATAAGATGGAAGGGTGATTGAGAAGAAAAATTGCTTTTATGCTACTTGATTTACCGAAGATTTGCATCACATTAACATTTTCATGTTGCTACTGGGATTTCCTGAAGAGTGTGGAGAATAAAACCGTATCATAAGTTTTCTTCTACCTTTATACCCTCCTTTGTCTTCAGATATGAGCAGGAGCTTCCATGCATCTATTATTTTGTGGTAGAAGACATTGGCAACATAAAACATCAGTCTTGGAAAACCCACTTGCTGTAGAGTAGGGATCACAAATTTTCTGATCCTACAGTGCTACCATTTTAACATGGTCGAGAGCTTCAAGGTGTGTAGCGCATCTTTCAGAAAACCAGCATTAGCAGAGTTGTTCACAGGTGAGGGATGATAACAGCTTCTTAGGTGTTTTTGTTTCCTTGTTAACTGTTGGGGCTCAGTCTTGAGATGCAGCTGGACTCCTGAGCAGCTTCACAGTTTCTTCCACAGAGATCTGTGGTGCTTAGCAGCACTCACACCATGACAGCTTTACTGCCTGGGTTGTCTCCATGGACAGGGGAAAAGTAGTGGCTTTGATGGATTTAATGGCCCTCTAGAGAGGTACTTGTGCTTGACAAGTAAGTGTAAAGGCTGCCTAGGTGTAGGTAGTTGAGACCATCTGTCTGACTTTTAGGTAGCTAAATTCAGGAGAAACAAATCCCACTGCAGATGACCCAAGCAGAGTTCTGTACCCACTTCCGTCTCAATTGCTCAGTGGAATCCTTCCTATTGCCTGCTCTGAAGAAAAACTGCCATACAGTTGGCATAGCCATACAGAGCAAATAAAAAGACATGGTGGTAGGCAACTGCAAACACTTTTTAAGGAACATCATAAGAAGTTTTGAAAAGCTGCTGAAAATCAGCATAGCTTTCCTGAAGTTGACAGAACAGCACAGATTTAAGCCATCTTAAAATTTACTCCATACGTTTTAGAAAGGAAAATTATTTGTAATTAAACTGGTTTTAATTAAAAGTGTAAGTTAAATTTACTTCATGCATTTAAAAACTTAAACTTCTTTGTAGTTAAAAATGTTGTCTTGGCCATGGTTTTGCTGCCCAAATGGGATTAACACCAAGTTACCCAGGACGCTTTCCCTTCAACAAATGCATTACAGGTCTGTTCTGAGCTTACTGTGCCTGTTTAATCACTAATTTTTGCTACTATTGCCAAGCACAGTGCCAGTTTTAGTTTGACTGTTGACAGTGATTTTTCTTAACATCACTCTGCAATGCACAGTGCTGAAATCCACCAAACTTATTTCAAATAACAAGTGAGAACATCCCCCCCCCTTTACTCCTCCACACACTGCTCTTAATATAGGGATTATATTCACATCAAAGCTGTCAGAAGGTTTCTGTGATCTCATTAGCTATACTTATTTCTACCTACAGAATAAATGAATCATCAACCAAAACAGCACCAAAGACCAACTGGTAAGACTCACATGGCTGTATGTATATCCGTGCTCAGAATAGATATCTTCTCAAGTCTAGATTGGAGTCGTTAAAACTGCTAGCTTTGCAGACCTAAAAAGGGTTAAGTCATTTCTGAGATGAATTTAGTTCTAGTGTTTAACATGGAAACAGAAAATGTTAAACCCGTTAACAAGTCGTTTTGTAATTTCATATGGCAGGTGAAAAAAAGCAACTTTCTGTTTATAGAACACTGGGGGAACTAAGCTGAAAACATATTTTAATGCTTGTGGATTTATTTTTGTTTGCTTTGTTTTTATTTATGTAGTTAAAATACAGAATCATTTCATTTTATGGCTGTATGAGGTAAATTAGAAAGGTGGTACCCAATAGAGCTTAGCCCACTTGATTCAACCAATTTAAATGCTTCTGAATGTAAGTGAACACACTGTGAGGGAGTGAAATTAGATTAAATGGGGAAGGGAAGAGAAATTAGACGTGCCTAGAAGCTAGGTGTTAAATAAGTGATGTAGGGATATTGGTGTTGGATGACAGCAGATGTAGAACCTGCACACTGAAAAAGTAAAAGGGTTCTGATGTCTAGCTACTAGTTACTCATCATACTATTTCAAGGTAATTTGAGAAGCTAGTGGGAAGAGTGGTCATTGGAACCTAAAATCTGGAATAACCAGCAGTCATTTATAGAGGAGCTGGGCAGTACAAAATGTATCTGGCAGCAAGTGGAAGCAGGTACCTCTCTGAAAGTTCAAGTCACTCATTCATTCTTTATTGATAAAGGAGAGAAATAGATCTAGCGGAGAAAAGATGGAGAAATCAGAGTGGGTTACTTGGAGATGAAGTTCTAATTCTGGATCCTCTTTCTTTGCAGTTAAGAGGAAAATGTTCTTCAGACTTTCACAAAGTGACATTTATTCTGCTGATAAGGAAAATAAAGTGAGGGAAAATACAAAACTCTACATCCTGTCCTTCTTTTACAGTGAAACGTAGATACTCAGTCTTAAAGCATTCTTTGTGCAGGGGAGCTCCATGTGTCATTGCCATATGCAGCTCCTCTGTGCCTGTGCAGAACCAGTCTAGTGTAATAAGTGAATGTCTGACCCACAAAACCAAATCTTACACCAGCACACAAGCACACTCCTATTCTGAAGGACAGGAGGAACAGCTTTGACAGGAGGTTGCATCTGTGTCTGGTGCTTCCAGAAGCAAGAACAATAAATCTGAACTAGGATTATGAATTCCAGCCTACAGAACTGAAATGTCACATTTCCAGAATCCAATGCCTTATGCCTTGGGGGTTATATAATTCTTACAGGTGAAGGAATGACTTCTGTAGCTAGTCATGGGTACAGAGTAGTGTCCCTTGTGATACCGTGGGGACTCTCACTTTGAGATCAAAGAGCATTGCATCCAAGTGTCATGTCCTAACAGTCTCTTGCTATCATTCAACTATGTCGTCTCATTATCAGATGCTGGGAAGCCTCTGTAGATACCCAAAGGACAACTTTTGTTGTTCCTATAGCACACTACATTGTCCTGGGATAAATGTTCATAGGACAAAAGGTAAAGCTACTAAGTACCATTTACCTATGTAACTCAAAAGGCAAAAGTTGCTATACATAATCAAGCCTTGTGAGACAGGAAAGCATTCTTCTCAGATAAGTTGGTCGAATGTTCTAAAGATTTACATGAACAGTAACCTTTGAAAAGCTGGTACTTAAGTATCATGAACTGGAGGAAAAACTTACCTGATAGAACTGATTCCTGGATTTAGCTGATTCCATTCACTGACAGTCTGCATATCTGCGTGACTGCATCAAGGCACTGAGTAGCTCACTGCAAAGGCTTTGCATGTCATGCAGTCAGCTTGTGTCCTGGCAGGCTGACTGCATTTGGAATCCTTCATTTGGTACAGAAGAGATGGTAGTGGCAGGTTGCTCAAGGCAAGTGAAGCAGGCAGCAGCACTAGCTTCAAGAGAGGATGGGCAGGAGTCTCTGGGAGAAATCCTGTGAGAGAAAGCAGCAAATACCACCAAGGAATGTTCTAGCAATTCATTTTACAGTAGTGGCCAGCCCTCGTGATCTTGACAGGACATGTGCCATGCATATCTGAGTGCTGAGTGGTGAGTGTGGGAGTGGAAAGAGGCAGAGGCTCCCAGTCTCATTCCCCCAAGTCCCGTGAGACTTCAAAGTGTCAGTGTTGACAGCACCTCCTCTCTCTTCACAAACATAGATGTAACAGCAAAGAATATACCTATAAGCACTCCTAGGTGTCTTAACCTTCCAGAATCTCATGTTGTGTGGTGCAGAGAGTGACTTCAGCTAGTTAATTATACCTGAGTAAACAGGGCAGCTGTAAGCAAAAGCAGTATTTGCTCTTTTCCCTTTTCTTGGGAAGGGAGGTGCTTCCAGTCTCAGCCACTCCTTACATCTGGGAAGAGGGAAAGGCGTTACCTCTGCATTCTTCAGGGCTGTTCACACTCATAGGAACAAGAGCTCAAGTGCCTGGATGACATTGAGATAGATGTAGGGACTAAACTGAAGTCAGACGTGTGTTGCTAGTGCCATGTATCACAGGGGTGCTCTGATGCATAAAACAACTTAGACATTAATTTCTTTATCAAAACCTGAGATTCCTTTTTTTTTTCCTCCTCTCTTTTTATTTCCCCAATAAGTATAGTCATCTTTCAGGAAAAGTGTTTTTATATATTTTGTTCTGTTATAAACAAATGACTTAACAGTTATGTCATAGTCATAGGTCCTGAAATCTGTCAGAAGGCAGCCCTTCTACTTTAGTTCTTGTCCATAAAATTAAGGAATGATTTACACATCCTGCACATTTACAGTTTGAGCTCTGTAAAGAAGTCCTTGCCAGAACTATATACTTTCTAATATAGTAATACTCAGAGTTTGCTTTATTTTTTTGCCAAACTTATATAAAGTCTTGGATCAAGACAGAGCTTGGAAATAACATCATTTTGCCCCCATTATTTTCTAATTTATGTTATTTCTCTGTCTTATCTCTGTCTTTCTTGTTTATCTTACTTCTGTTTTAGTGTAAACAGAGAGACTACAGTATCCCAGAAACACAGCAGGTGAGACATTGTCTCAGACAATAAAAATCAGTGTAGGCTGAGCATCTGGCCATTAATATCATGTAAAGTCACTGGGTTTTGATTTCCAGGAGAGCAGACAGAGCACATACATCTCCAGGTAAAATAAATGGAAGAGATAGACTCAATATCTCTGAAAATCAGGCCTGGGATTTCTTTTGTCATAGGAATCTATAAACAAAGGATGAAATTCTGCTGTATCTTGCTGTCTGCAAACCCATTGACCTTGCCACAGTCACACAACTGTGTGGAGGACACGGGTAATTCAGATTTGGAGAAGTTTTTGTCTAGTTTCATTATGTAAACGTGTTTGCTTCCAGATATATTTTCTGTTATTATCCACCATGTTCACAATTTCCAGTTTTTTAAAAATGTGTTGATGTGCCTCTCAAAGAAATATAATGCAGATGGGAGGGGATGGGTAGTGCCTGTGAAATGTTTGGAAAAACTGAGTAAGATCTTTGTTGCAGGGATCCACTGAAGCTTTAAATCCAGTAGGGAGAAGGCAAAGGCTAAAAAACTATTTTGGAACTTACCCCATTTCTAGTTGAAGCAAGTAGCATTAACAAAGTTCAGGTGCAAATGAATTTTGCCGGTGCTTTGATCTGTCCATCCTCGAGTCACACACTGGTCATGAAGGTGACAACTATTGTTTTCTCCAACTTCAAGGAGAGTTGAGGATTTACTGTACAGATTATCACTGAGTGGAAGTGCTCTGCTAAAACCAGATTGTAAATTGTGTTACTGTCTGTGTTGGGAGGGATCATGAGAAAAAGGAAGCATGGGGCAAAAGTAAAAAACCTGAAGTAATGTAAACTTCGGTTACACTTGACATTTGAGCTTTTCCAGTGAGTTCTTTGAGTAAAAGTCCATTCCTGGGCATTACTGTCACTTCTGTTTTCACTATGGAACATTAACTCTGTTTTCATTGCTCACATCTAGCATTGATCAGATGAAGCGTGGCATATCCAAGCTGATAACCTATCATTTGCTTTCTTTTAAATACAGACATATACACATGTTTTAGTACCATCGTTTTCCTGATGACTTCTTTTGTTGAAATGCTGGTTCGTCCATATATAAGAAACACCCCCCCACCAACAACAAATCCTCCCTTTTTTTTTTTCCTCTTTGCTGATAAAATAGTGAAAGATGTGAATGTGAAATGTGCCTGTTCTGTCACCCTGGATTTTAACAGACCATAAGGCAGCTCAAGCATCTCACCCGTTACTTGTCATGTAAATTGATTCATATTTCAGGTGTGAGCTTTGCTTAGGAGGAAAAGAGTTACAGAGGGGATGTAGCTCTGCTAGGCATGTTGTTGTGGTTTTAGGGGGTTGCCAGTGAAAAGCCTTGCCTTGGGAACCACGAGTGATGGAAGAAGCTCTTCCACTGAGCTTATATTTCTGGAGATGCAACTGTAGTATTTTCCTAAATATATATTGTAGCCCATTGAAAAGTGTTTTGCAAAATTGCTCGTGTGGCAGCTTGAAAAGAGTGTGCAGAACAGAATTGTCAGGTGCAGGCAGAGGGGCTGCATTGACTGGGCAACTGGAGACTGAAAAATTGGGAGAGTTGTTGATCTGGGATGCAGTGCAGTCATTTAGAGAAGCCCATGAGATTTAGTTTTGCTTAACTTTCTGCTGTTTTGCAAATGATCTATTATTATATGAACTTTAGTGTTATTAACTCCTATGAACTTTAGATCTGATCTAGGGTGCTAGGACAGAAAGTTTGGTAGTTTGGTCCTGTATGCATTTTGTGTGTTGTGGTATGTTCTGCCTCATGAGGCTCTCATATATGTTGTAGCAAAGGTGGTAACATAACTGTGATAGAGTGAGACAGTCTAGTTGGCAAAGAATGTGGTGAGGGAGTGGGCTAGAAAGAAAAGTAAAGATATTGTAAAATAAGAGTGATTACAAGCACATAATTGTGTTACAACTTTTGAAGTGCTAATTTTCCTGTGCCCCTGTAGGCCTTTCTAATCTCCTTAAGGAGAGAAGGCAAAGCCAAAACAGGTCACACAGAGACTCATAGAAGCAAGTGGAGAGTTAAGCCGTTGGCCACAAGACTTGATATTCCAGAGATTAGTATGTTGACATACAATGAATTTAATTAAGGAGAGATGGAAGGATCTTGCATTTGTATTCATGCTTTATTTCTTCTCTTGAGCATCAGATGTTAGGTGACTTTGAAGAGAAAACCTGCAGGTTTGCTACAGATTGAAATATCTCTTATATCTCTCATGTCCACATGTGATGACCATTCATCTGCAGAATTAGTCAGCTCTTTGTGCAGATCTGTGGCATTTGCAGTAAGTGCATGAACTTTACTAATTTCCATATAGTGTGTGGAAAACTATCCAGAATGTTTTAGATTAAAATTCAAAGTTCGTACAGCACACCTTCCATATAGCACTGCTGCAAATTAAACTCACTTAGACATTAGGAAAGGTGCCAATGCAATCATAATAGAAGGCTCAAGTGCTGAAATGATGAAGTAGTTCTTTTGCTGCCTTCCTTGGCACATGCTCAGCACCCCACTTTTATTCCAACATCATACTCCTTTGATAAGACTCCCAAGAGCAATAAAAATCATGCATCATGAACCTTATTTGTAAAGAGAGGATGTGAGGGGCACTGGAAGTCTGCTGCAAAATAACTGTAGGTTTTTCAGATCATGAGTAAAACAGTTGTTGAAATGTAGTTCCTGCGCATATTTACTTCTGAAATTCCTAACAGGGACTTTTCACTCAGTGTCAGAGGGATGCATGTAGTCCTCTTTTGGACATTTGCCAGGCTGAAGAGAAGCCGGTCACCGATTCTCATCCGCTGGATTAAGCACATTGAGTTACTTTGTTCATGAAGTGATGTCATCTGTGTCAAAATCATGTAGCATGTCATTTTTCTGTGCACTCAGGCTGATTGATTAGTTCACAGTCATTCTGAATATATTTTTGTTAAATAGTTCATAGAGCTGATTGCTTTTGAAAGGGTTTGTTTTTTTTCATTGAAAAAGGTCATTAATCCAAATAACGCTTCTGAAAGGAACTGTTGCTTTTGGCATTTTGTTTTTGTTTCAGCGTTTTCCATCGATACATAGTTTGCATTCATTTTTATTGGAAATGATATGAAAACGTTTACTGGCATTTCTGATTTGTGTACTGAACTAATATTCTGTAAATGACACAGAATATTTTGATGACTTCCTAAAAATCCCCCAAATACTTAAAAGAACCAAAAAAGATATTGCTTGCAAACAGAGTAACATGAAAACAATGTGTTATAATGTTTAGAAAACATTTAATGCTTTTTTTTTTACTCTTTATATTTCTCTTGCTTTTTAATGTTAGAAATCACTGGTGATTTCAATTTTAAGTTTCCTATGTGATGAGCCCTTTAAAATATGTATATATGTAAATATATAGGTGCACAAGTAGTGCTAATAAGAATGTGGCTATGACCTGTTATTAAAGAACAGATAAATAATGGTAATAACACAAAACTTGCACCTTTTTTTTTCTGCTTCGGAGATGGAAGCAAAAGTATGACTTAATGTCTTTTTAAATAACAGAAATGATTTCTTATGCAAGGCTGTATTCAAAAGTGTGAGAGCACAGATAGATTGTATAATTAAAACAATGAAAATCAGGACGTGATCTTGTTCTGAGTAATCATTCCAAACTGAAATCCAGTAGTAAAGCCTGTCAGGAAGGGATTTCTGCTAGGCACTTGGCTATAACCTGGAGACTTACTGGGAGGAAGTGGTAGGAGAAGGAAGGAGTATTCATTCACCTATTGGTCACTTAGAGAATGACTGCTTCCTTCTAGTGTTAGCAGGGAAGTGATAAAGGAGGTCCTAGAAGGCATTGAGTATTATTAACAGCCTTAGAGAAGTATTAGTTACATTGCTTCATAAACAATGTTTGTGATATATTGAATATTCCTGGGGCCTGTTTTATTTAACACCTTTACTGATGAGCTGGATGAGGGGATCAAATGCACCCTCAGTAAATTTGTAGATGATACCAAGCTGGGCAGATGCATAGATCTGCTTGAGATCTGGAAGGCCCTCAAGGGGGCCTTGGAGAGGCTAGAGGGATAGGCTGAGGTCAACCGCATAAGGTTTCAACAAGGCCAAGGGCCAGTTCTTGCACTTAAGCCACAACAACCCCAGGCAATACTACAGGCTCGGGACAGTGTGACTTGAGAAAAGGCCCTGACTGCGTTAATCAAGAGCAGCTGAACATGAGGCAGCAGTCTGCCCAGGTGGTCAAGAAGGCCAATGGCATCCTCTCTTGTATCAAAAATAGCATTACCAGCAAGACCAACGAGGAGATCTTTCCCCTGTACTTGACTCTGGTGAGGCTGCACCTTGCATACTATGTACAATTTTGGGCTCCTTACTACAAGAAGGACATGGAGGTGCTGGAATGTGTCCAGAGATGGGTAACAAAGCTGGTGAAGCATCTGGAGCACAAGTCTGATGAGGAGTGGCTGAGGGAGATGGAGGTGTTTAGCCTATAGAAGAGGAGGCTGAGGGGAGACATGATCACTCTCTGCAGCTACCTGAAGGGGAGATGTAGTGAGATGGGGGTTGATCTCTCCAGTAATGATTAATAGAACACAAGGAAATGGACCTAAGTTGCTCCAGGGGAAGTTTAGATTGGACATTAGGAAGAACACCCTAATGCTGATAAGCATTAGAAGCGACTGCTCAGGGAGATGGTGGAGTCATCATCCCTGGAGGTACCCAAAAGACACATAGATGAGGTGCTGAGGGATACGGTTGAGTTTAGTGATGGGCTTGACATTGTGAGGTGACTGGTTGGACTTGATGATCCTAAAGGTCTCTTCCAACCATAACAATTTTATGATTCTAATACTTCTATTAAAGAATAAGATTAAAACTAAATAAATGATATTAACTGGTCTGGAATAAATTGAGAACACTCAGATATGAAGTGAGGTTCTAAAACGATTTCTCATTAGAATGGAGTCAAAGATTCTAAGCAATTTTAAGGTGAAGCATATGAAAGGGGTTATATAAGTATATCCAAGAATTCCTGGCATAAGTAGTGAGAACACACTGATATCTGAAGTTCCAGTATATCTAAAGGGTATTGAAAGAAGTCATTGCAGCTTTTAATTTACGCTTTTATTTGTGTTAAACTTCAAAGTCTTCCCAGTCATTTGATGAGGCTGGGGAGGTTTTCTTCTCCCCTACTTCCACAGTTGCAGAATTCAGTTTTTAAATGACTGGTACTAAAGTCCAAGCAGAGACAACATGGTAGAAAGTTGCACTGGAATTAAATTCTCCTAACTGCTTCATAGGTGTATCCTACTCATATTTTTGAGTTTAAATGTGTCTCTATATTTCAGAGCAGAAGGAAATTTAATCTCCTCTATTTGAGTTAGCATTGCTGTCAAGTTATTATGGCAGTCTTTTATTTGTTCTGTCCTTTTCTAAATTGTGGTTGGAGGTTTTTCCCCCCTTATTCTTTGTTCCCTGTACTGGTGATTTCTAGGGTGATCTGGAAATTATATTTAAGGAATTCCTTGCTTTCATTCTTATATAGGATATATATGATATTATAATAATCTGTGATCTCTTTTGTTCTCCTTCTGTGTCACATTATAGTAGTGGAATTTTGTCTTTTGCTGTGTATTATGGGGATGGCCAAACTGCCTTAGCAAAGATTCACAGAAATCATTGAGAAACAGTTTTGCCAAAAAAAAACCCTTCTTTTTCCAGTATAGAATTGTTTTCTCTGTGTATCTGGACTTACAAGCTGCTGAAGGAAGTTTCTACCACATTAATTCTTCACTGGAAGACTGGTAATTGGATAAAGATGCAATACTTTTTTTCCATTTTGTTTGTACAAATTAAGATGGTAATTGTGTGAGCCTGGTATAAAGGGCCAACTTGAAAGGAAGAACTTACTTTTCAAGCACGACAAACAAAGGCAGGTGAAAACCTGTAAAGCTTAAGAGAAGCTATTGCATTTTCAAAACATCTGTGGTTCTTCAGGTGTGTTCCCAGAATCCACTCATCCCAGTAGACAAAGCAGATGATAAATTATGCTTGTGGGGATCTTGTTTAGAATTTGCATATGCAAACAGTAACAGCTGCTTGTAAGTGCAAAGTTTTGTGCTTTTCTAATTGCTTAATCTAGATGTTTGTAGTTTTTAGTCTTATTTGTGTATCAGGATGGAGTTTTCCCCTGAGAATTTTTCCTGCTCAAAGGGAAAAGAGTCATACAATAGACAAGTAGGAGATGATAAAGCTCTTCATAAAGCTAATGTCTGGCCACTTTGAAGTGCTGGTAATACCCAAACTGCAGGTTAATGTTATTTCACAACAGAAGTACAATGTACACTGTCTGGAGCCATCTTAAGCTGTGATTTCTCAGGGTTCTCCCAGGAGGCAGCAGTTGGTTTGACTTAGAAGTGTCTCCAAGAGGCTGTAATTTGCTTTGTAGCAGCCGTGTTGTATCTTGTGACATGTCAGTCTTGAAGATCTTGGGATATTTACATGTGGCAGTCATGAGGGTGAATGTAAGTCTCCTATCTGCTAAAAGCACCTAGTAATCAAGACTACAGGGTAAAAATACTCAGACATACACCAAATGCAACCCAAAGTTCAGAGAACAGAGGATAAATGAACAAGATAATCCTCTAATCACACAACAAAACAAATATCTTGATATTTTATGGAATTTTCTGGTTTTACGTGACTGACATCTGTTATACAGAAGTGGTTGAGAAATTTTTATAGCTAAAATATTGTTTTGTTTTTAGTTTGAACTCTCCATTGGATCTTCATCAAAATTTAAAAGTAAACAAATAACACATTTCCTCTTTAGTTTTTGTATTCCAAGTACAGTGTAAGAAGATTTCAAAATATACCAAACATAAGGTGAATATCTGCATATTAAAATAGTGATTGATTGGTTCACTGTAATCTCCAAGTTTTAATATCAGATTATTTGAATTTTCTTGGGATGCCAAAGTTTTATAGTGATGGCAACAGATCTATCTGATGTATTTAGGACATAGCATATACAAATTATATATGCAAATGAGTGTGTCTTTCCATTCTGTTTTACTGTGATCTTAAATTACTAATGCTATACAGAAAGCATTATGGTTTTCTTGGTGTTTGTGTTTTTGTAGCATCTATTATTAAAAGTGATTAACTGGTGTAGTATTAGCCAAATAAATAGTGATTTCAGTTATTTACCACTGGTTAATATTTTCGTTCATGGTTTTGAAGTGTTTGAGTTGGGTTTAGAATGTGAGAACATTAACTTCAGTCAACCTTTTCACTAATTCATTTATGTTTTCAGTTTTAGATGAGGTATAACACAGGATATATATTAAATAAGTGTTGGTAAAAAAGGTGATAAAATTGTATTTAATGCATTAAATAAACAAGAGCATGAAAGTTAATTATAATTAAGAATCTATGTAGGAATTTAACCAGGTGCCCATAGGAATGCCAGGCAAATAAGATGGATCTAAAGAATGCTTCTCTTCCATATTCTAACAATTTTCAACATTTTTATATAGTTCCTTATTTAAAATTGGGACAAAATTTAAACTTTCCTATTTTTTCCCTAATCTATAAATCCAAACAACATTCAGAATAGGTATTCTGAAATATGTTTAACTATGTATTTAAATTTTGAATTTTAAAGTAATCCTGTATTGTTGGAGTTTTTGTGTCTGTGTATGAATAGAGGCTTTAAAACCCTTTCATTATAACAATTTTGGATAAGTAGGAGCTTGCTCAGGACCAAACCTCCCAATGAGGCTCAGCAATCTGTTTGGAATGGAGAAGTAACAAAAGTTTGCCATAATGCAGATTAGCTGGTCATAAAGAGATAGTTTCCTGATGTTTCTTTGCCTTACACTCAATCAAATAAACAACTACTAAATATTATGTTATTCTAGTTTCTTTAATGTCGCTGTTATACTTTCTGTGTCCTAATTAATATTAATAGGGATAACTTTTGAAAGTTAAAAATGTTAATTTAACTGACTAGGTCTCCTGCTTCATTAATGTCTTCAGTAATGTCATTTGAGAGAAAATGCTTCATCAAACACTGGTGCTTCAATCATAAAAGGATGTAATAGCAGAAACATTAGAACTCACATGATCCAAAGCCTCTCTCAATTGTTTGCATCTCATTTCCTAAATGGACCAGTCATTATCTATCACAGTTCATTTCAGACAGGCAAAATCATCCCTGGCTGTCAGGTAGAACCTTCTATTCAACGAGAGTACCTAAGGGCTGCATGTACAACAATTATTATTTTACTTTCAAATACACATTCACCTCTGGGCTGGAACAAAGTAGAATGCTTAAAGGCTCAACTTTTGCTGCTCTTTCTAGATGACAATGGTTCTTTAGATTGCTTCCATAATGAGAAAGCAAATGATGCAATCTGTTCTCAAAAGCCACCCCCAAGTTACGCCAGTACTGAAATCTGCAGGCTCAGCATCTCTTTGAGAATTTGATCCACAATAGTTATTTTTTTTCTTATTACAGCTTCCAGCTGAGGACTTGCTAATAATATTTTCTAGGTGTTAATAAAATTGGCTTCAAAAGCCTCTTAGAGATATATGCTGTTATTTTTTGACTTTTCCTGTGTTTATCTAACAAACAGATCTGAGAGATATCATTCGTAATCCTTAAACTATACATGGATATAGGAGAATTCCAGATACTCTCAAATTATGTCTGATGTCCTCTTTTATAAATTTTCATATGTGATTGTCCAACTCTTGTGATAAATGGTGAAACATGACCCAGGATTTGTCATTTCAAGCTATCTCATCAAATGATGAGCTCACATTCCTCAGCTTCTCTGTTACTCCATTAGAGAGCAACGTGAATGAAGGCTTGAAATAAGCATTGAGATTTTATTTTTGTAAAGGGTGTAACACTACCATTAAACAAAACTCACTTCTAAGTTTATTGTCAGGCAATGTAGAGGGAAAAGTCACTCTTCTACTTGTGGTTTGGATTAACCTCTAATTCCACCGTTTTGGGGTTAAACTCAGTAACACTCCACCTTGATTTTATTCTCATTCTTAATCCTTTTTCATTGCCCCTCTCTCCTCTTCTTCCATGCTACTTACGCAGGTTAATACAGCTCAGAGCAGACCAGACTGATCATTTCTCAACTGTTCCGGCTCAAGTTCAAATTGCAGCCTCTCTGGGCATCCTGCCATTTATACTCACAGGTGCTACAGCTGCTGGAGGATCAGTTCAGCTCCAATGTCTTCTGAGGCATATGCAAAACCTTCTTTTGTGGGTGATTTATAACATTTGAGACAGACAAACACCTTATAATCACCCTGCTGCTGAGTCAGCTGCATTTGCACTCCAGTCAATGAAGGGCAATTCAAAGTTTAATCCTGTACCACTTTTACTTTCCCACCTCCACTCTTCTCTCTAGTTTTCCTGCCCACTATGTAAAATTTCTGTCTTCTCTGTATTATTAGAAGAAACAAAGTGCATGAAAACCTGACTCTGTGAGTGCTCCTGGGGTGAGTGATATTTGATTCCATTATAACACCAACTAACTCATCTGGAGAAGGTGTATAACACAGCTATTATCTTCTGAGGGGCTTGAAATGTAATAAAGTATAAATGAGCCCTAGTATTTAGTAAACAGCTTTGAAAAGTCTGGAAAGTCTAAATTATTGTGTAAGCTTTTCTCTTCCCCTTTTTTCTTTTTCCTTTTTTCCTTCTTTCTTTTAATTTTTAAGGCTTGCTTCTAGCTATATTTAAGGCAATGGCAGCTCTGCTCAGTAGACGTGACGTGGTCCCTTAACGATCTCGTGTGTGTTTTCCCAGTTGTGGATGCCTTTCTCCTGTTTATGAACTGATCCATATCTCTCTACAAGAAAGATGCTACATAAGTGTATGCTAATTAACAGAAGGCATTTTTGTTCATATGCAAAAAACTGTGATTGAAAAATGATTTGCAAATGTTTCCAGAGATGTTAATATATTTTTCTCACTTTTCAGAGTTGTTACCAGGCATACTCTGAATGAATTCATAGCAAAATTAATAGAACTTTAGACTTTACTCATCTACATGTGAACAGGTTCATTAAGTTGCTACTGGATGTGAATAAAAGAGTGTCCTGTTGCATATGAGTGACATAACTTTTTTTATCCAGTAATACAGTTTCAACTCTTATTCTCCCTACCTAAAAACGAAATGAAGCCTGAAAATAGTGAAAAATGTATTCTCATTTCAAGGCTCTTCTTTCATCTAACTTATTATACTGCCACCACCTTCAAATCATGCAAAAGCTGCCCTTTACATACTGAAGTATAAGTAGGTATTTAATGAAGGCTTAGGGAAAAAAAGGCACAAAAATACTGGAATGTCAGCAAAACATTAATGTGCCATATCTAGTGCATATACTGACATGGTAGATGCTATACATGGAGATATTTACAAAAAATCAGGTACTGAAGGACATGGTTTAGTAGTGGGTTTGGAGTGGTTGATCTCAATGATCATACAGGTTTTTTCCAACTCAAATGATTCTATGCTAACTAATGTAATCATTCACCACATGTACTAACTTGGTAGAGAAGATGCAGACATATTCCCAGTACTATAGAAAGATATATTTGCCATGTCCAGGGGGTTATTCTCCAGTTTTCATAACTGGAAGTAGTTGTAATGTAAAAAAGATGTGTTTTTTAAAAAAATGAAAAGCTAAATCTTGAGGCAGCTGTGTTCTGAGATAACATATGGAGTACACGCAGCATCACAGTAGCTGTGCTGTGCTCAATCTAGCAGTGAGAAAGAGGTTCACACTGATAGTAGCTTTGCCATAAAGATAGTATACAACACATGATTCGGATTTCAGAAACCCTGGACGGTGAGACTTCACATTGACATCCTACTCTTCACTACTTGTAGCTAAATTTGTGGCATCAGGAATCAACTCTGGTTTTCAGTCATAACATTACAGTTCTGTTGTTTTTTGATAAGTTTTGATTGGGATCTCCACCTAATAGCAAGATAAAATGAATTTTCTGGCAGGTTTCTACCATGTAAGAAATTACTTCAGTCTTCTGCCAGTGTCTGGAGGAGATGAATTGGAATAGTCTTAGCAGTGCTACTCTCTGCTTATCTTTCAAGAAATACTTAGGTTAAAGCTTGTAGCACCTGATGTATTTAGTACATTCTGTCTGTTAGCGTTACATGATCATGTCAGTAAGACAAGGTTGGTTGGGAAGTGGAGTGTAGAAACTTCAGACTACTTTTTTTTCCCCCAGCCTTATAAACGTTAATTAATATTTGCCCATCTGTCTCCTTGCACTTGCCGCTTCCATACTTATGCATATCAGACTGCCGATTTAGTGTGGGGGCTGGCAGGCCATTAAGGGGTGCTTTGTGCAAATGCCTTGCAAAAACATAGACTTTTTGTTTCTTACAGTTAAGAAGCCTTCTCTGAGAATGTTTAACTCCAAGTGTGGGAACAGAAATAAAATCTAATGCTAGTTCCTCAGAACTATTTACTTCAACACTTTGTGGGAGGTGTGCAAGGAAAGCAAGAGGTATATTTCTGCAGAGATCTGGATCATGAAATAAGTCAAGGAGATGATTAAAAGTCTGACCATATAGGTTGTGTCTGAAGTCAATACAGGATCAAGACCACTTTATTATGGCATTTTGCAGCCCAATCCAAGCATCTGGGAGCTTCCTAAAGTTGAGTATTTCATGATTTCCTGATCTAAAGCCACTTGTTTAAAATTTTAAGCTCTTCTGTTTTGCAAGTGGAAAGGGGAAAGTAAGATCTCTGGGAGTCTGCATGTGCTTTGCTGAACCCTAGTTCAACCCTGATTTACCTCCTGCCCTAATTTCCTCACAATCTTTAACATATTAATTATGCTGTGAACTAGAAAGGGTTTACTAACGCTATTGCACAAAAGAGGAAATAAGTCACAGTCTAAATGTTAGAATTACAAAGGGAAATTCCCGACTCTTGGACTAGCAACCAAGTTAGTCATCAGAACTTGAAGGGTTTGTATTTATAAGCACTATCTAGGGAATATCTATAGTTATGATGACAGTATGTATGAGTGGTGAACTATGAAAGCCCTCCAGTATAAGAACAATTTCTATTGAGTATAAGTTGTTCCTTTTACAAGCTGAAGAGGCCTCTTTTTTCTCTGAAAAGACAAGATAAAGAAGAGACACCAACCCAAACTTACATGTCAAGTAGAAGGTTAATGAAGCTTCAAAGCTTCTCTTCTGGACAAACTTTAACATGGAGCAGGTAAATACAAATGTATTTTCTTTTGACCTTAATTCTGTAGGTATTTGCTTACTATTTTGGGCCTCGGAGTAGTACTCTGAAGAAAATACTTCACCTGTGTATTTCAGGTTTAGGCATAAAAGAAATATGTACAGCTTCGGTTCTGACATGATAAAAACAATACTGAATATTTTTAGAAACAACAGCAGTACCCACAGGGCTTTACTGGCTAAAAGTTCAGTGCCTGCTACACGTGGCACGGGAACCTTGGCTGACCTTTTATTCTTTACCTTTGAGGAAAAATACGGGTCAATGTAGGCTAAATCCAAGGCAAAAGCTTACCAATGTACAACATTTCCAGCCAATTGTCTTTCACAAACAAGTGTCTTCTCTTCACAGTGCCTCAGTTTGCCCATCAAATGAGGATAAGAATGTTTGTTTCAATTTGGAGGAACTGTTGTAAGGCTTCATTTGGTTCACAAAACGTTTTCAGAAATCCTGTGATAAGCAACTGGAACCAGAAAAGATCTGTCCTGTTTTGATAATGAATCTCCTCTACAGGCTATGAACTGCAAGTGTCTCTTCCAACACCAAACCAAGAATTGCTACTTATATTTGCAAGGCTCAGGCTTCATCTTTGATTACAATAGTGTTCTGTGCATGCAAAGAATTGTCTATGCCCTGTTTGACTTTTTTTTAGATTTAGGCATAAGCTTTTCTGCACTCATACTTTCTATAAAATGTTTCCTTTTCATATAAACAAGTGTAGGGCAGTATGTAGGTGCATAAGATGAACTAATATCTGGTTAAGGTTGAAAATCAAAGACCTATGTATAGAATTTTAGGTCTGAATTGGTTCTGATAGCTTACATATAAGTAAAGCTATAATGAAAGTGAATGAATGAAGGCAAGATTTCACACTTAATCAAACTTGTGATCAAGTGCTCATTTCTGATCATCCTTACTCTGAAAAGCAGATCATAATTGAATGAAGTTTTTAGCTTCTCTCATTTCCTGGTGGATTTATGCCTTGGAGCTCGAGGATTTCAATCCCTCCAAAATGATTGTATTTCACATGTTCTCATTAAGCCTATTAAGTCACATGCTTATCTGAATTCTACTAAGCTCCTGTTTTCTGTGCTTAGCACAACTAGAACTGTTGATTAAAGGTACTTTATATGTTCAATTTAAAAAAAAAAAAAATCTAAAAAAAAAACCACTTTTCGATTTAATTTAATTTTGCCTTGGTTGTGTTCTTCGAGGGGTAAAGATAAGTAAAAGTGTATCTATATCTTCACTGCTCTTTCAAGAAACTCTAGGGAAGTTCTCCCAGTAAGGTTTGCCTAGACTGGAGTATCTCTTTAGCATTGTAAGAATATCTCTGTGATTACTGCAGATCATTAAGTTATTTCCAAATCATGAGCAGGTGGCCAAGCACATGTATGTGAGGTCCTTGAGTGCACTAATAGCTTTAATGGCCCTGACCAGCCTCACCTGAGGCCTCCATCCACATCTCTGCCCCTAGGCCTAAGGTCTCCATTTAACCTCAGCCCTGAGGCGTCTCCTTTTCTCTGACCTATGGCTCACTTATGTCTGTGCCCAGTTATGGACCCTGTTGATCTGGGCCCTAGCCTGTGGACTGTCTCTTTGGCTTGATATGTTTTGTTCCTTTGAACCTGCTTCGTCATCTCTGAAGAGTAGATCACCCTGCTGACCCTTAACTGCTCCTGACTTGATGATTATTTTCCTGACTTCATCTGGGACCTACCTTAGATTACAATTTGCCTGAAAACAAAACAGAACTTGGAAGACATTCTACCTTTGGAAACTGAGCTGCAAATCAAAACTAATGGCTGACTTGTAAGTAGCTTTTTAAGATATCCATGTCGTTAAAAGTGGTGAATTGTCTTTGAGAGCAGAACTTGCATGTAGTTTTTTTGTGTCCTGTGCTTTTGGCTGCTTTCTGTGTTGAATCTGTTTTCTACATGTAGAGTCTGACTACCTTAAGGAATCCTTTAATAAGAGGATTGGATTTGGCTGTCAAGTTAGTTGAGACCTCTTTGTTACCGATGCAGGGCTTCTAATAGACAGTATAGTAGAGCCTTAAAGAATAAAGGGTAGTGCTCTTGGTGATGTAGTTGTTTACAATCACAATGATTTATAGCCACAAATTTTCTGGTGCTAGAAAAACAGACTTTGATTAAAAATGTATCTGAGGCATATATTTAAGGTGTAGTATTTGTGGTGAGGGATATATTCAACACGTATACCTTTCCTAAATGATAGTGTTCCTCAGTTGTCCAGTAGCTGTTCTGACTGGCATATAGCTGCTGTCTCCACTTGGTCAGACAAGAACATCTCAAAACTTCATAATGCTTTCATATTCTGGGTTTGTTGAACCCAGAGTCTTATCTTTACAGAAATGGTAAAACTCTTACCAGTAAGATCATCATTCCTTTCAAAATTGGTACAACAAAGATAGTTGTACTTTCTATTATGTTCAATACTAAGTTTGGAAGGAGGATTTGGGGATTTTCAATCACTAAATGCCAGGGTATGACGTATCCTGAGGTTGAAGACATTGTAAAGGAGATAATGGTAATGGTGTTCTTCAGACTGCACGATGTGTCAGATTTTAAAATGTTCTTAGTGGTAGGACAATGATTCTTGTCCGTCCTCTTTCTCTTACAAAAGATTTGTCCTAAAAAGCTTCTGAAGCTTGTCTGATACAGCCAATAACACCTCAGACAATCTTGACATGCTCAATGACACAATCACCAAAACATTTTGTTGGAAATAAAGGTGAAGTCGTGCAGATGCTGATCTTCATTAGATAATTAAATGATTAAAAAATTAAAATAAATTATATTGTAGAATCACAGAATGGTTGGGGTTGGAAGGGACCTTTAGAGATCATCTAGTCCAACACCCCTGCAGAAGCAGCTCCGTCTAGGTCAGGTCACAAAAGAATGCATCCAAGTGGGTCTTGAAGACCTCCAAGGAAGGAGGGGCAGGGCCTTCACAGCCTCCCTGGGCAGCTTGTGCCAGGGATCCCTCACCCTCACAGTAAAATAGTTTTTCCTTATATTTAAATGGAACTTTTTGTGTTCCAGCTTCATCCCATTACTCCTTGTCCTGTCGATAGATACAATAGAAAAAAGGGATGTTCCAACCTCCTGACATCCACTATTTATATACCTTTAAATATTAATGAGATTCCCCCCTCAGTCTCCTCTTATCCAGACTAAAAAGCCCCAGTTTCTGCAGCCTTTCTTTATAAGAAAGATGCTCCAGTCCCCTGATCATCTTGGTGGCCCTGCGCTGGACTCTCTGCAGAAGTTCTCTATTCCTCTTGAGCTGCAGAGCCCAGAACTGGACACAGAACTCCAGATGAGGCTTCACCAGGGCAAAGTAGAGGGAGAGAAGAACCTCCCTTAGCCTGCTGGCCACACTCTTCTTAGTACATCCCAGAATGCTATTGACCTTCTTGCCTACAGAGGCACATTCCTGGCTCTTGGATACTCAGGAGTCAGGACTCCTGAGTCTCTCTGCAGAGCTGCTCTCCATCAAGTCAATCCCCTGCCTGTACTGTTGCATTGGCTTGTTCCTCCCCAGGCGCAGGACTCTGCATCTGAAAAGCAGCTTGTACATGAAAAGCAAAATGTGGGGTTTTTGTTTTTTCATTACTCAAGTATTGTTTTGCTTCTTAGGGTGGTATCAGCCTGTGCTGTATTTCAGAGAGCAGGTTCTGTAAGCTGATCAAAGCATATTGCACAACATATTAGCTGAAATTGTTGACTGCATGGTTCTAGGGTATAAAATTTCAAAACTCCCAAGGGTGAAGTTTTTTCAGTTTATTGTACTTCTGTTTATGACATCTATTTTTAGTAGCTGAAATGTTCCCTCAGGCAATATCATCACAAGACAAATGAGAATCTTAAGATTAGAACATGAGTTGTAAAATGATACAGCACATTTTGAGATTTGCAGCTCTGGTTTCTGATCTACAGAACCGTTTACCTTCATGACCCATAGTCCATGATGTTAGATGTTGTGAATCATTTTATTTATTTATTTTCTCCTTTGACAAATAAAGGAGATTGGAGAATGCCTTGATGTCTGTTTTTCACATAATTTTATTAAAGAAATCAGCATCATCTTTTCATTGTCTCTTCAATCCAAAATGGAACCTCTACAAGTCTCAAGTGAAAAACCTGTTATGGATTTTCGGTTAGCACAAAAAGTTATTTCAAATGAGCACTGAAGGAAATGGGCCCTTAGCAAAATGTCTTCCTAACAATAAAAATTCTTTCTAAATGAGTTACCAGAATGAAGGACAGATCTAGACTAGGCTCTTGAAATTTATTTGAAAGAGAAGAAAGTTTGGTGAAGTACAGTTTATTCATTGCCTAGCTAAAAAGCATATTGTATATAGAAATGCCTCTAAAAGAAGTTTCCACTTGTAAACAAGCATCCTTACATGTGAAGTACTTCTCTCCAAAGATAGATATATTAACACAGGATTTAGACCCACCTGACAGCTGCATCAAAGGGCACTTCTTTATCTATGGAGCAAAGAATTGCATTGCTCATAGGGAGCCAGTAGCTCTTTCTTGTTTCACTTGATTTTTTTATCTACCCTTTGTGTAATAACACTTTAGGAATATGCACAAGAAAAGAACACAGTTGGAATATTAATGCAATTTAGCATTTTTTCAAGTAAAAACAATGTAAAAATCTACCAAGCCTTAGTGCCTTTGGTGTAAAGCATTTATGCCAAAGTTAGGGCATCGTTCAGGAAAGCTGACATGACATGTATGACGTGTTCTGCAGACATTGAGTACATATAGTAACAGTCGGTCATGTTGAGCCTGTAGCTCAGCATCCCAGGACAAATCTGGACAAATCTGCTGTCTAATTTGGCTCAAGCACAACCTGTTAACCTGAAAATCATCACTCTTCTCTTTGTTTCCAGGTTATATAGCTTAGCAATTCAGCTTACCTGTCACTGAGTTTGGAAGAATTTCTTCCATATTTCTAGCAACAGAAAGTCTAGTTAGTATTTAAACTCATTTGGCCATAATAATTTGAAATTCTACAAATTAAAGTAGTATGTCTGTCTACAAGGAACTGTCCTCTGGTGGACTGGAAATCGTCTTGAGTGTGCTGATAGCTTTGAGTCTCAGTCACTGTGTTGCTCTGATTTCTGCCCTGGAAGGAGACTTCGAGGAGATATAGGTCAAGTCCATGAGTGCTAATGGACTCATTCACCGTAACAGAAACTACAGCTAACATGAATCCTATCTTGCACAAAATGGATGAAAACAAACCTTTCATGTGCTGGGATAAAAAGTGAAATCAAATACCAATAGCTTGCATGATAAAGTGAAAGAATGCTTGCATTAAAATATCAAATGGTGGTTACTGTTTAAAAACTGACTTCTTTTCTACTCAAAATTTCATTACTTTAAATCTAATATGCCAAGTGACATGTAAAGCAGCTGTGGCTTGGCCAAGAGCTGAGATCAAGGCAAATAGTCTGAGTGTGGTAAGCCACTGCGTACAGGGCAATGCAAACAAGACCTGCTGGCAATGAACTGTGATCTGAGCTATGGACCAAAAACTGAGAGCGCAATATCTGAAGCTGCTGGTAAGATACAGCACATCATCACTGTGGATGGCTCATATGGCCAGTCTGACCTAACCTGGCTACATCCCTTGCTTAGTCCACTTAATTCATTGAATGTGGTGTCCTTTTGCTTGGTACTCCTTTTCCCACTGCAACAGGGTCAAGTCAGCTACTTAACAGTGCACAGTATGATCATTCTTGCCTTTGTATGTGAAGCCGAGGGAATTGTGTTTAGACAGCAGTTACAGACAAAATCCATGACTCTCTAGTTGGCATCTGTGTTGATAATGTCAAACTGAAAAGGAAGAGGTGAATGTAACAGGCTGAGTGAGGCTGAAAAATCAGGGACATGACAACCCTCGAAGTTTAGGTTTCTTAATTTCCTAGAAGAGTTCCTTGGTTATTCTTTTGAAAATAAGAACTGTCAGGACTATAGCAATATGATGAAATTTAATAACTCTAGTGCTGGGAGAAATGATAATAAAAACGTTTTACTTCTTGTCTTCTTAATTTTGCATATGTTTGGTAATTTATTTTCATAAGTCATTAGATTACAGTGCAAAATTGCAGCATATGAGGACATGAATTCACATATTTATTGAACACCTACTGGAGAGGAAAACTTTCCTTTCAGCCATAATGTTTGGCTAGGGTAAATTGCATGTTACTGAGATGATTTAATATATTAAAGACTGTGTCACAAATTAAAGCTGTCATGTCTCTGAGACCAGGGCATAAATTAAAAAAACTGATCTTGGAGAATTCGGGGTGGAGAAAAAGGTAAAAAGGGTGGAAATAAAAGAGGAAAAGGAGAGAAAATCTGACCTCTGTTTGAATACATGGAAGGGTGATGAGATTTCTCTGATCAAATGGAACTGATAGGTTATTTGTCCCCTTTTTAATTAATTCGTTATGTGAACCAAGTAAAACTTGGTTTCAGGGGCTGAATTTCACTAGTAGGAATAGTTTTCATGTCTGTAGAATTTCAAATAAAAAAATAAAGCATTATTTGTAAATTGGACTCGAGTATTGCATGTTGACACCTTAGGTTGTCTTGCCCATCCCCACTGATACATTAATTCATGTTCAACCGTGGTTAGACTTGAATGTAATCTGGGAACTCCAGAGCTGAATGAGATGCTTTTCCTAATGAAGTAACTGAAGTTCTTCAAGGTAGTATAGTTTACTCATACCATACTTTTCCTCAACTCAAAAGACTATGAAGACTGACTTCTTTAGTCTGGCTTTAACTCTGAATGTAAAGGACCTTTTACTTAGCACTTTCCAGAAATACCAAAGGGACCTTTATATTTGCAGTTTTTGACAATGCCATAAGCCTCATAGGCCTTTCTTCCTAAATTAAATACCTTCTGCAGTACAAACTATGCAAATGCATTTTGTTGTTCTCCTCCCTGAATTGCCTCTTAGCATTTTATCACAGTGAGCATGATGAGGTTAGAGTAGTGGTTTTCCCACAAGCACCTGTTGTACACTTGAAAAGAAAGAGAAGAGGGGGGGAAAAAAACCCAAAACCCGACCCATGACTTTGTGCCAGGGAAACTATCTATTTTTTTGCTCATAGAATGACATCAGTAATGACAGCTGTAAGTATGAAATCGTGTTAAGTATCCACTAATAAAGGGTATTTCTGGTCACTTCATGTGTGTGGTTTCTGCAGCGTATCTTAAATTTTCTTTTTCCAGTTAGATATAAAAGTTGAGATCAACAACATTTGAATTGACCAGAACAGTAATCTGTGTAGTTCAGGTGGCATTTTTTCCAGAGGGTTAATGGGCAGAAATTTAAGAAATGTCTGTCTTTGAATTTTGCCACTTACTAGCCTAGAAATTACCTGTGGAGAAGGTAGTGCCGTCTCCCATCAAAAGGATCTGAATCTTATTAGCAAAGGAGTGAATGTTATAGTCTGTGGATTTTTGATGAATTATCTTTAAGTAAGGGCCACTTCTTCCATGCCCAAGATAGGTGTGTCCCCACAAGTAGAAAAGCAGCAAAAGGAGGTAGGAGGCCTCCATGAATGAGCAAAGATCTGCTAGGATAACTCAGGGAGAAAGCAGACATCTATGAGAGGTGGAGAAAGGGCCTGGTTTCTTGGGAAGAGTATAGGAGCACTGTCAGAGTATGCAGGGATGCAACTAGGAAGCCTAAGCCCTTTCAGAATTAACCATGGCAAGGAAAGTAAAGGAAAACAAGAAGGAATTTTTCAGATGTATCAGCAACAAACGGAAGATTAGGGGGAATGTGGGCCTTCTGCTGAATACAGAGGATGCCCTAGTGACCAAAGATGCAGAGAAGGCTGAACTACTGAATGCCTTCTTTGCTTTGATCTTTACAGCCAAGGCCAGCCCTCGGGAAGCTCAGTCCAACAAGGATAGTATAATGGTTTGGACAACTTGCCCTAGGTGGATGAGGAAGAGGTTAAAGACTTGTTGGGCAAGCTTGACACTCGTAAGTCAATTGGATGCATCTGAGTGCTGAGGGATCTGGCTAATGTGGTTGCTAAGCTGCTCTCCATTTTTGAACAGTCATGTAGGACAGGTGAGTGGCCTGAGAACTGGAGAAAGGCCAATGTCACTCCAGTCTTCAAAAAGGGCAGGAAAGACAACCCAGGAAACTACAGGCTGGTCAGCCTCACCTCCATCCCTGGAAAGGTGAGGGAACAATTCATCCTCAATGTTGGTAATAAACATATGAAGGAAAGATGGTTATTGAGGGAGTCAACATGGATTCACCAAACAGGGGAAATCCTGTTTGACCAACCTGAGAAACTTCTACAAGGACATAACTGGCTGGCTAGGTGAGGGGAGAGCAGCAAATGTTGTCTACCTTGACTTCAACAAGGCTTTTGACACTGTCTCCCATAACATCCTCGTAAGAAAGATCTCCTCTGCCCTGGTGAGGCCTCATCTGGAGTCCTACGTCCAGTTTTGGGCTCCCCAGCTCAAGAGGGACAGGGAACTGCTGTAGAGAGTCCAGTGCAGGGCCACCAAGATGATCAGGGGATTGGAGCTTCTTCCTTACAAGGAAAGGCTGCAGGAACTGGGAATGTTTAGATAAGAGGTGACTTCAGGGAGATCTTATAATACTTTACAAGTGCCTATATGGTGTATGTCAAGAGTTTGGGACATGCCTTTTTTTTCTGTTCTATCTAGTGACAGGGCAAAGGGTAAAAGCTGTAACACAAGAAGTTCTATTTAAACATAAAGAAAAGCTATTTCACTGTGAGCATGACAGAGTCCTGGCACAGACTGCCCAAGGATTTTTTGTAATCTCCTTCCTAGGAGTTTTTCAAAACCCATGTGTATGTGTTCCTGTGTGACCTGATCTAGGTGCACCTGCTTCTGCGAGGGTTTGGACTAGATGATCTCTAAAGGTCCTTTCTAATCCCTACCATTCTGTGAATCTATTAAGTGCAACAAGCAGGAAGAGATTACATCCTAATGACAGCAGTGTGTACAAGGTGAATAGTGTCCTTGTCAAGTAACCCAAAAATTGTGTATCTCACTGTCAGAGATGCATGGTTTTCCTCTTGATGGCTTTCATCATCTGATTTATGTACTTCCCATTCCTCATGTTTAAGAAAAAAATTGTTTTAACTTTCATCTGCTGTCTGTGAGGGTGTCAAGTCTTTCAGTATCAGGACTTGTGTTTAAAGCTTATGCAGAGTTTACATCTGCCCAAAATGAGAAAGAACTAAATCTCACTTGGCTGCAGTAAATGAAGGTAGTAATATATTACTGACATTATGAAAGGCTTTTTCCAGGTATAATTTTTTTTTGAAGCCTCATCAGACTGCCTTCTCTTTATTCAAGACCACTCAGCACTCCCTCAGAATCATTACAATTAAGGGAAAGTATAGGTCTGCTTACCTAGTAGAAGCACCGATCTGTCATTTAAAAACTGTATCATACCATAGTCAAGCAGACATTGCAGAAACAGAAAACAGAATAGTACAACTGTAGATTGACTCAGCTCTGAATGAGAAATACCATCTTAGATCATGTTCAGACTTTCAAAACAGATAAGAAATGTAAAACAGTATGAATGTTGGGGCTGTTTGCTTAATAAATGCTGAAATATTATTGAGAATGGAAGTGTAAATTGAAATGCAGGAAATGGAAGAAAAGGATAAGCTTTGAAGCTCTTGTGGTGGAATAAGTGGCTGGAGCTTGTGAAATGTGAGATAATGGCAGCAGAACAAAGATGGAATGATGATACTACAGTCTAGAGGATAGCTGAGAGATGCAGAAGGGATTATCAGTGTGGAAGAAGAGGAGGAAAATTATTTGGAATATAAAGAGAGCTTATTTCCTCAAGACAGCTTCTGGAAATAGTTCCAGAACAACTACTGAGAGAATAACACCTGAAAAACAGAAACCAAACCAAATACCAAAAAACAGAGCAAAACCAAGATAAAATTTGAAAATATCGTCAAAGCAAACAATCAAATCCTCTATAATTTTCAGGGTTTTTTATTTCCTCTAGTGACAGGATCAGGCTTCTCTTATCTATAGGAACAATTCCTGTTCCTCAGGGTCCTAGTTCAGTTCCCCATTGAAGCAAGAGTGCAAGCTGTGTAGGCTGTGGCCTCAGGGCACATGAAGGCTGACTGTTTGCAAATATGGCTGTGATTATTTTTCTGTTAGTAAGCCATGCAGTAGGTGTTTTGTCTATTCATC
Organism: Colius striatus; assembly: GCF_028858725.1. Taxonomy (NCBI): domain Eukaryota; kingdom Metazoa; phylum Chordata; class Aves; order Coliiformes; family Coliidae; genus Colius; species Colius striatus. The sequence continues at coordinate 8,948,516 of NC_084764.1, forward strand.
TCCTACAAAGCACAAATATTTTTTTCCCCCGCATTTCCTTTTAATTTCCTATCAGTAGTTGCCTAAACAAATCAACTGTGAAAGGTGTACCAGTTCAGTGAACAGGCAAAAAAAGTTTGAGCTAGTGAATGCACAGCCTTAAGCAATGCTCCTGATGCCTTTTTCTATACTCATCTGAGCAGCTTTATGTATCTATGATGGATGGTGTGATACAAGATACTGACAAAACTGTGGGTGTGAGATGTTCAGGCATCTCCAAGGCTGCAGAATAAGCTGTGTCTGCTTGTGGTTATATTTGCACTAAAATTCATATTGGTGGGAAGCATTTCAATAATTTAATAAGATAGAGCTGAAATAGTGTGGATCTAACTTTGCTTAAGATAAAGAAATGTTATATATATACACATATAAGTAAGATAGGTTGTTTTAATGCTTACAGTGTTTCTCTTACATTGTGTTTTCTAAAACTCCTGGGGAAATGCTGTATGTATAACAAAAAATGTCAAGATTATTGAGAAACCTAAACTAAGGGGTAAAAGAAGGAAAGATTGTAGCCTGCTAATCCTTGTCATGATTGAAGCTCAACTGGCGACTAAGCACCACGTGGCTGCTTGCTCACTCCCCATGGTGTGACGGGGATGAGAATCAAAGAAAAAGGTAAAAACTTGTGGGTTGAAATAAAGAAAGGTTAATAGAACAACACAGGGAGAGAGGAAATAATGATAACAATAGTACTAATAAAAGAATATAATGATGTAAATGATACACAAGGCAGTTTTGCACCATCCGGAACGTGATGCTTAATCCGCTCCTGAGCTGTGATTCCTCCTTCCTCCCAGACACCTCAGTTATACACTGGACATGTGGTCATGGTACAGAATAAGCTCTTGGCTAGTTTGAGTCCGTTGTCCTTTCTGTGGCTGTTCTCACTTTCCTGTAAAAATGAACTCTTTCCCAGCAAACGCTTGGACAATCCTAGAGCTGTTTTATACTTTCTTTAAAAAATATAACACAACAAAATATTTCCTACTAGGAAATGCTAAGTCAGCATATACAATTAAGGAAATAATTAAACTCTTCATGAAGATTAATGGTTTTTCATCTCATGATTTCAAATATTCCACAAATAATTAAGTTGGAAAACTCTCTCTCAGAGTAGGCATTTACACTTGATGAGTTACTTTAGGTTCTATGCCTGTATTGTCTGCACGGGAATTAGTCTATTATGAACCAGTTAAGGCAGAATAATACCGATTTCTAGTGTAATGCCTTGTTGAAGAAGATGAGAAGCAGAGGAGGGATTTCAGAGGTATATGCCCAGCAGTTTATGGGCAATTGCCCAGATTTGCTGATAACTTTCCCGAAATGAAGGTATTATGCTTGTGACCTCACCCTCCCCACATTGTCTTAAGTGAAAAGTGGGTTTGAAACATTTTCTCCAGGTGATAAGTAATATTTTGTGCGCAACTAGGAACTGTGGAAACCTGTATATATGTGTATGTATCCAAACCTTTGTGTGTGTAAATGTTTGTGTATATATGTATAGTCAAACACAAGGGTGTTCAACTGGCTATCTCAAGTCTGTTCTGCTCTCAACACTTCCCTGACAGATACAATTTTAAGATGGGAAAACATTTATTGTGACCTCATTCTGCTCTCACTTGTAGGGAAACCAAGTAGCTCCATTAAAACGTCTTGAGTTCCTCTTGCATACTGTCTGTGAGACCTCACTGAGATGTTGCTCTTTCAGAAACTCAGAAAGCTGAGTTGCTTTGAGACAGAGTACTCTAGTTACAGTGGTTGAGCCTCACTGAAACAGATTACAGTGAAGTTTTATCTGCAGATAAATTCCTAAAAGATCTGCATACAAATATTCTTACACTATGCTCAAGTCTCCCTGTGTTGTCTAATTTTGTAGTAGCCAGTGGAAAATTTTGTAAAAAGGAAATCAGAGGATGACAGTGCCCAATGTCACCTTTCATTGATAAGAACAAATAACATATTAAGAGTATTTTAATTTTTATTAAATTGAGGAAAAAACAAGCAAATTAAAACTTTGTGTCCTATTATTTCAGTATTAGAAATCAGGCTTGTGAACTGCAAAACTCATATAAAAGCAAAATACCACACAAATTAGTGGTAGTGTTCTTTTTTCTTACTAAATTAGGAGTATATTTAAAATTGTGATGGACTTCATAAAAATTATCATCAGATTCATTTAAAGTACTGGTGGTCAGTGTTTTTTATTTGATCTTAATATTAGTTATTTACAAGAAGAAAAACAGTTTTTGTGGTGTAATATTACTATCCTTGCACTAAATCTATGCTTGAACCCTAACATTTGTTTTATGTTCACTGGTTTTTTTTCTGAGGCATTTTTCTTATGTTTTCTTTTTCCTTATATTTCTGACTTAATTGAAATTTATATAACTCATTCTCTGTTACTCTACCTTTCAATACAAGGTTTGTGCACCCAGAATCTTCTATCAAGATGACCTAGTTTGTGCACCTGTTATTGATTTCATCAATACTGAGGAAAAATATTGTAGTCTGATGCACTTGGTGTTTTTCAAATTGCTATCAAATAGGTCTTTATGGACCAGCTTTATTCCCCAAATATTCACTTACGTCTAACACAAAGATCGGTGTGGCACTCAGATTACAGTAGTTTAGAAAGAAGGCATGGTATCACCTGAGGAAAGTATCAAACCTGTCATCATGCCCTTCTGATGTGTCATTGAACTTTTCTAAACAGTACTTTTACGGTTCATGCTGTCATGAAAGCTTTGTGCAAGTTGGTTTGGTTCAGCAGTGACTAATCTCTGTGTTTCTCCTCTGTGTAAATAGTAGCAGAAGTAGAAAATTCTTGCCATGGTTTTAGAATTAAAACATTTTTATATATTCAGGTTGTGTATGTTACACTTGAAGGCATACTTGCCAAAATGGGTAAATGATTTCTGAAGAAGTTTACAAGGAAATTATGACTAAATCAATGATAAGGCTGATTGCAAAGACATGCAGGGACGGCAAAGCTGCTGTTTTTCCCTGCATCTGTCTTGTGCCTCTGGCGCAGAGGAAATGAAATGTAAACAGACCCAGAAGATCTCTGGTGTTTTTGTAATCCAATGTCTGGATTTGGAAACTCAGTACTCCCAATGTAAGCCATAATTTCACAGAGTTTGCTAAGTTTATTTAAGGACAGTTATCTATATGTCCCTGTCCTTTGTAGTAATGAAATTTGAGTACTCTACTGAGACAATGGCCTTTTGTATATGATCCTTCGCCAAATAAAACAGGGTAAACTGTCAGAGACCATTTCTATGCAGGATTAGTGTTGGGTTATAAATATACTGAGGGGAAAAATAACCAACAGAAATGCAACTGCTTCAGTCCAGATCAGGCAAATAAATATAGATGTGTTTGCTTCCTTCTTTAATTGTCTTAAATGAGTTACCCTATTGCCCACTCAAAGCCAACAGAATGAGCTAAACCCAAAACAATAGGATAGCTGATATGACAGAGAAAACTGAGAAAAATGTGTAAAGGAGTGATTTATAGTTCTGAAGCTTTTGGGGTTTTTTTCCCCCTTCACTTTATTAAAGGATTCAGCAGCCATATAGTTAGTTGATTCATTGTGCAGAATTATTTCATTTAGTTGCTCTTGGGGTTGTGAAGTTCATAAACTACACACAGCCTGGGAAGAGAAATTGCCCTTATTATAGGTACTGTTAGGTTAAATAGATAAAAGGGCTTAAAAGTAATTTCTCTTGTCTCTGTTCTTCCCTGTCAGTCTTAGGTCACTCAGTCTAGCCAGATCTATTTCAAGACATTTCCATGTTAAGCTAAAAACAATTACTCTGACATACCTGCAAGTAGGCTTTGAATTGAAGAGGTGAAGGACGTGATAAGGAACACACCGTTTACAGGTCCCTTGGATCTGTGGAGCTGAAGTCAGGAACCTGTGCACCTCTGTGAGCTATGTGCTGAAATCTTGTGGGCCTCGTTGCTCTCCTAATATTCATCCTCAGTTGCAAATCCACAACTGGCTTTTATGTCTGTTTACAAGAGAGTAAAGCTGAATAGTTGTTGTGCAGATATGGCCTTGTTCTAGTTTTCTGTATATGTGAGTTAGAATGCAGTCATAGTCTTTGAAGATATACGTAAAAGGAACTTAATATTTCAATAAGGGCCTTGATATTGAGGGAAAAGTATGTGAATCAGCTTTCACACTGATTCTTAGCTTAGTTCTTAGCTGATGTAACCCATTTAGACCTTCCTCATGCCTAGCAAACTCCTTTTCTTGTTTTTATTAACTACTGTACTGCAACAATGATGTGTTAGACCTGAAAGTTGCCAGTGATGAACTCTTTTCTATCATTGCCTTATTTTGGCTTCATTAGGTGTAAGGGATTCTGCATTTCAGACGAGGTTTCAAACTCAAGTTCGGGACATGAGTCATATCTGTCAGAACACCTTTTTTTCTTTTTTTCCCCTCTCCTCTCAGCTTTACTTGGTTGGTGAGATACTTGTCAACTTCCTGTTGTATGACATTGTTACATAGTCACTATGTTTTCATGCAGTGGTAGAAGAAATTACTATATATCAAGTGTGAAAAGTATGAAGAAATCTCTTTAAAGTACGAAGAGGCACTGTATTAATGTCAAGGAATTATCATGGTCACATTTGTTAACTAGCTTGTAGGACTATGAAACTTGACTTTCGACTATGCTTGTAGCATTATGGGGCTTTTTCCTCCCCTCCTAGAGAATAAAAATATTCAGCATGGGTGTTCTAGAATGCTGACATAGTAAGGGGAATGTAAGCATTCTTTGTTTTCTAAAGCCATGGCAAGATTCAACTAGGTGTTCAGCTTAACCGTTGAGATGTCAGGACTGTGTGTAAATGTTGTTATTACTGGATTAATTATAGCTATGTCTCCTCATGTTCACTTAGCCTCAAGTTTAGCACTCTTGATGCCTCCTATGTGTGGTGGAAACAGGTCCCAGAATGCAGTTGTGCTCTTCAGCTTAGATCTTCCAGTAGGTCTGATTTGGGTCCAGGCTCTACCATTCCCCTCGTCCTTGAATTATGGTCATGATAGTCTCAAATCAAATAATTTAATCAACACAAATCTATATCCGTTTAAAGCTGAAGTATTTTGAAAAGAGCATATCTTAAAAAATTGCCTCTTTTCCCATTCCTTAGTTGCCTAGATAACTGATAATTTATGTGGATACCATAGACTAAGCTTCCACAGAGACACTTCCAAGCTTCCCTCTCTCTCTGCTTGGCTTCCTGTCAGAGCTCAGTGGTATCATATCTCAGAGACCCTGTCAAACCTTTCTTACTGTGAGTAGGGTAATTTTTGAAGTATTTTCACGCTTTGCTCTGCTCTGAAAGAAATGGCTGTTCCTTTCTGTGGATTAATGATTTTAAAACGTAGTAGCTTTCTTATTTTTTAAACAACTTCCACGGATTATTGTTCTTGTGTAGGAATCAATTCTGCCCCTCTTTTTTCCTCCAAACTCCAGTAAAACTAAGTTGCAAAACATAAAAGAAACAGATGTACATAATTTTACAGTATCTTCTTCTCCCTGGTCCAACCATATATACTGTTTGTAAATAAATTGTATCATTGTATTTTCACCTAAGAAACAGCTTCCACACTACTAAAACATAATGTCTATCCCACTCTCTGTATAGCAACCTATAATAGTTTCTAACTATGCCATAGGAAGTCACTATTGTGCAAAAGAACATGGCATTTTTGAAAGACAATTCCTTTTGGGATGAAGGAACGAAACTGTAGTTAACGTTTCCATTGGTTATGTTGCTACTACTGAAGCAGATAGACTTGACTCAAGTGACTTGTTGCTCTAATTACTTATAGTTGTATTCATTAGAATGTTTCAGCAACCTCTGGGAATTTTTAAGGAGTGAAATGAGCTAATTCAGTTACATAAACCTTAAGGAACATTCTTTAGCCTACCTCCTCCCCCCATATCTTGAGGCAAAACTCAGATGAAAGGCAGACTGATACACAAAACCTTTATGCTTCCGGCAGTTTTGATAATTCATGAAAAGATTAATCTAGTAAGGGATCCCACTCTATTTAGATAGAATCCTACTGTGAGATAGCATTCAGAATAGCATAATAATAATGATCAGTGTCTCAGAGAATTACAAAAGGGATATGGAGATGCTAATGGTTTGGGGTTTTTTTAAAGTCGTTAACATGAATCTATTCTAGTTGAATAACAGATTATATCCTAGCAGATTGTCTCAGTCCATTTAGTCAAGCAGACATAGACATCATGGATGCAGTCAGCTAGGTAGCCATATCATCTGGAAGTCACAAAAGTGTAAAAGAAACAATTTAGTGTTTCCTAAAGATTAAGCTATTTAGTCTCTAAACCCAGGTTCGGTTCTCCTCAAAAAGCAGGTGGTGATATAGAGCAATTTTGCAGATACAGCACTAGTTCTGTGATTCGCTCTCAAATGCTTAAAGCTTCTTCAAAACTCTAAGCTTCAAATTAATTGAAAATGTTAGAACAGTTCTGGGTTGTGACTACCTGCAATATGTCCTAGTGTGAGAGGCTGATCTTGATTCTTCACAGAATACATGGAGATTTCTAAAGTTGTCTTCAAGTCTTCGGAAACAATCCCCAGTTTTGCTGCTTTCATATGGGCAAGTAGATGTTATAACAATTTGACTGCTCAAATGTGAAAAGTTTATTCTTAAAACCAGAAAAAGACTCTCATTTTGTATCTTTGCTGAAGCTGTTTATTTGCTGAAACTAAATTGCTCACATCAGAAATAGTTTTTTGATGAATCAGTCAATTTGAAGTAATATATATAATGAGAAGGAGAGGGTTTCTAAAACTGTTGAAATGTCCTGTTCCATAATATTTTTAAAGCAGTTTTTAGTTTGAAATATGGGCAAATTTAGCTTAAAACCAAAAAAGATTGCAAAATGAAATATTTTAACTGTACCCATCTGAGCCTGTTGAGAGATACGTGACTGTGTGTTTATAACATTTTTGAAGCAAGAAAAGTAATATATTGGGAGGGCAAGAAAAAAGTTATTGTCTGATTTCTTGCAGCTCCTCTGTAACAAGATGTTTCAGTACTGTCAAAAGAGGTAGATTGAAATCCATGGGAAGGAAATGTCCCCGTGAATCTGATGAGGCAGTTACCTATTACAGGGCTGGCAAAAATGAATGCATTTATTTAGTGATTAATTGTATTAAAATTCTATGAAAGAATTCAGGCTTTGTGGTATCCTGAAGTACATATTCTAAGTGGACTACTCGATGTTCTTGTGGGATTTTTCTTCTGATGCTGAGAGTATCTGCTCTTTCTAGCAATATGGCACCTCAGGAAACATACAACTATACCATGTTATCAGGGTTATTTTTCCAGTATATTTTCAATGGGAGCAAATATTCCCAATGTAAAAAAAGACTGACAAGAGAATAGAATTCCTCCACCCAATATATTCTATTTCTGCCCAGTATAGAGAGAAAAAGCAAGACTCCTCACCCGAGGGAAGAACAACTGGTTTGTTTGGACAGTTTTTAAAAAACAATTAAAACCAAGTAAAATTGCAAATTGGAGCTACTCATTGCTCCTGCTTTTGGTCCTCTTGACAAATTAAATATCCAAATCAAAACAACATTTACTGACATTTTCTTCTTTGCTTTACAGATTTTTCTTACCTTATTAAAACTTAAATATAGTCAAATTTCTACAGAGATTAACTTTAAGAACCACTTCTCATGTGAATGTGTAAAATACCAATGGCTTTCAAATGGATTTATTTATTTTTCAAATAAAAATTAACATCTGAACATGAATTCACCTCTTTTTTTTTTCTCAAATTAGTATTGTATCCGTCTGAAAAAGGAATTACCTGGATCTTTTAGTATGCATCCTCTTTCCTTCTCCTAACATGAATGCACTGCAGTATTCAAAGTTACCTATTGTAATTACTTAACATAACTCACCATGCTGGAAAAAAAGAAGTAGTTTCTTCATTAAGCTTGCAACATTATTAATCTTCTTGCTATCCAATAGGAGAATGTTAATTTTCTGAGAGTCAGTGTTCACTTCCTATATTTAATATAATAGAGACATTTATGTGTTGATTGACCCCATAACAAAAGACTTTTGCTTCCTGGCTAAGAATATTGGTATGGGTATTTGAGGGAACAGAAATAATTCTCCAGTAAGTTGAATATCTAATTATGGCATTTAAGTGAAAGGCTTTGAAGTAAGTGGAAATATTTTCCTTGTCTCTTCTTGTTTTGATGTTGGCTTAAAATATCTTTCAAGAAATAAAGTTATCAGGGAAGAACTTTTTTTAGGAAGCTAGAAATATGTGTAACGTTCAGTGAAACCGAATGGGATCAAACCTCCTTAAACGCCTTATGATCAGCTGTTCTGAAGTTTTAATAGAACATCGTATGTCCAATTAGCTCAAAGAAGTTCCAGCTCTGACTTAAGTTTGGCTCGAAGATTCCTCAAGAATTGAATTCACTGATAAACAAGAAAGCCGAACTCTACATTTTTCTATAGCACTAAATTTTGTTGTCAGGAGTTTCTGATCTGGAGACAACCATAGTGAGATGTCCCAGTTGCCTGAGGAGCTTTGACAGCATATTTCTTTGGACAGTAGGATGAGAAAGTGCTATTAACATAAATGCTGTCAGATGCTGTATCAAATCTGTATTGGCTCTGTTGATTGCTGACATCTCATTTTCTTCATCTCTCAGGGGGCGGAGGGGAAGTCTTGTTGTCTTGAGTGTTGAGCCTGCTTAAAAATAGCTTCTGAAATGATCATTTTGCAGCCTAACTTTTCTGGCAGGTGTCATGATTTCTTGTTGCTGTGTTCCAGTGCCATAACTTTATTCTAATACTGGATGCTTCATATGCTAACATAGAGAAATTACTCATACCAGAGCTGTGCACTGTTGCTTTTACTTATTTACTGTGTAACCAACCTAGGAATATCTCTCTCTCAGTATATACTGCAAATTTACTTTCAGATACTTGAAAGGACTCATTTGAAGGAACTTTAACTGATCTCATAATCCTAAAAAATAGGCAATTCATTACCTTCTGCCCTAGAAAGGTTTGGGTTTTGTTTGTTTTGGTTTTGTTTTAAAACCAACAACATAGATTTAAAATATCCTTCTGCTGTGCTCTTGGTTGGATTGTTTGGGATTTTTTTTGTCTGTGTGATGGTTGAATTATTTTGTGTAAAACTATGAACAAATATCTTATTTTTCTGTCCTGTGTAAACCATTGTAGAGTCTTAGGGCTGATGTTCTCCTGGTGAAAAAATAATCTTATTTATTTGGAAAGCATTTAATGAAATAATGTTTGAAGAAATGTAAATTCATCACCCTTAGTAGAACCACGTCAATGCTGTTGATTTATATGAAAATCTACTAGTTTAGGTGAGATAAGAATCTGATTGCTTTTTTGCATATACACTTTTGAAGGCAGATGCTCTCATCAGCTGGCAGAGATGAGTCCAGAGGCAATAGCTGAAAGCTACTGTCCGATGAAGATAATATTGAGTGGTGGCTCATTGAAGGACTAAATATTTACTTTTCCTTGTCTCAGCTTGCCCTGGTATTAAAGAGAGTGTGGTGGCTCCTGACCTTCACCGATAATTATGCAGAAATCAGTGGTAGGGTGGCATTGCTTGTACGTTTGCATTGGCTTTTTGACAGAATGAAGTGGTGGCTGTAATTGACCCGAGGGGAAGAAAAAGTCTAAGTGTAGAGTCTTCTGCTAGTGTTATCACTGTTTGTATTTTTTCCCTATTTTCATTGTAAGCTCCTCCACCCTGCTATTTTCAAGGTTTCTGTTTTCAAGAATCTGATGTGCAATATCTTAATCCAGAGAGAATTTTTAGTTTCTCTCTGGTTTAGCTTTATTTACAAAAAAAAAAAAAAAAACAAAAAAACCAAACCCAAACCAAACATAAAACATTAAAAGATGTTTATTCTACTGTGAGACAACTCTGCCTGTTTGCAGAGCTCCCCTCGCTACAACTAATACCTGGATTTTAACATTCTTTTCTTAGATCATTTGTTTTGGTTGCTCCTCATAGAATGGGTTTTGTCAGCTAGTTAGAGACTATGACTTGTAATGTGTATGTAGTTGTGAAACATAACAAACAATTGGAAAAGTGGGAAAATAATTGCTCAAACAAGTCAACTTCAGGAATACTCTCTAGTTCCCCAAACTGGACAAAATAATCCAATAAAATATACTCAATAATTTTTCGTGACTTTCGTGAAACCAGAATGTTTACAAGAGGTAAGCTTCTTAAAGAATAACAGTTGGCTTAAATTGAGGAAACAAGAGAGTTGCTGGTAAAAGCAGAAAACACAAATAAGAGGACAAGTTGTTGTCTCTAGCTTTCACAAAAGGCAGAGTCCCATTAATTAAAGTATTGAGCTTCAGTCTTCCCACTTGATTCTTTGGTTAGCTTTGATGTGCTCTTTGGGGCTTTATTCGAGATTTTTAAGAAGTTTTGACTTTTTGTCCAGGAGAAGATCCAGACTTCAGTAAGCCATAACTATTATTTCTAGAAGTAATTAATCTTCATTGCATCAAAGACCAAATTTGGTCCTTTAGATTTCTCTGTGGTGCCCCTGTGAAACACTATGCAGGAGGCATTCTCACTCAGAGGTGTGGCATCTGGTGGACTCCAGGCAAATTCAGTATGCCATTACAATCAGGAAAAGCTATTTCTCTTCCTCTTTATTTTAAATTATCCATTCAGCACTGCTGACAATGACAAGGGTGCAAAAATCCCACACTATTTTTGTCTTGATTTCATTGCATTACCCTTAAAGATGATTTTTAACCTACAACAGAACAAATATCATAGCCAAGCTGGGATTTTTCCTCTAGCTATTGACTTTTCTGTTTAAGGCCCTTGATGGTGAATGGTGTTCAAAATAATTGCACAAGAGTAAGGTTTTGTCCTCGGTAGAATTAATGTCTTATACTGATTGACCAAATTTCTTTCACGGGACATCAGAAACTGGGAGAACAGGGTGAACATTGGTGCTAAATCAGAGGTTAGTCTCCAGATGGTATTTAGTCCTTGTAAAGGTCTAAGTTGTTATATAAAGTGCTGGCTACTTGTTTCCTGACACCTGTAAGTGAGATTTGTTTCCTTAGGCTTCTTTTGTTGTGACTGGCCAAAGCACGTGGATATTGTTAGCAATTTATTTTCTTTCTCTCATGTCTATGTGCTATGTTCACCAACATAACCATTCCTAGAATTAAACAAAGCACTATTTGCAATGACTGCCTACATTTCTTGAGGTCTTATACTTGTTTCAAAAGAACTATCTGAAGTGTTCCTTACATCAAGAAAATGGGATTGAACACCCTGACTCTTATGTCCCCACTACAGGTGAAATTGAGATGAACACTGTCCTTGTCACAACAATCTAACCTGGTATGAGAGAGATTTTCACCTCTTTTTGAACTCTGAAAAACAGCATTACAGATAGATATCTTACCTACCTGATCTCTACCTCATACTTCTGTGGACAGTCTGTAAAGAAATTAAAAATCTTTGCTGTTTTCTGTCTTAAATTTCTTTCTTGGAAGGGAAATAAGAGGATCCCACTCTCCCTCCGTATCAGTCTCATTTTAAATGAATTAATCATTACTGTAGATCTCTCAGTGATAAAAAAAGAAGTGTTCCAGGACACTGATATTCAAGGATGCTGAACTGTGAGTAAACAAGCTACCCCAAAAGCAGCTTTACTGTGACAGACATTCATAAGCATACTTTGCACTTGCCCTTTGTTACCATCCACAGTGCAGTCAATTATAAGATCATAATTTCATACAAATATATCTGACTGTCACAAAATGTATTATCAGAATAATTTATTTGTATGTCCTTGTGAAACAGAAATTTTAGAGCCGTTGCAGGTCAGTGAAGTCAGTGGAGCAGGCTCTCTCTGTTATTGCCAGACAAAAGTGTGTCCATAATTTTTCAGGTGTTCATTGTGAAAGGCATACTTTTTATTCATTTCACCTCATAAATAAACTCCCACTCACTGACCACAGGAAGAAATTGACTGACTGTTTTGTTCTAATGTGGGACTGCAGAAGTGGCTCTATTTCTGTCAAGCACTAGAGGAAAATAAAGTGTAGTGTTGAGGAAATGGCCCCAAAATCTTGCTCTGGAGATGAGATGGAGGAAACAAAGATATTCTGTATTGGCCATGTGGAATGCCTGGGCCAGAAATATTGAGTAGGATGAGAAGTGGGGTATAAAACTCACACATCAGAAAGGAGGTCATGCTACAGGTTGTGGTAGACTCAATCAGAATTGCATTAGCAGTGCTGAGCTTGACATTAAATGTCATGTTCAATTGCAGCTTATTTAACGTGATGCCTGTGGCTGTATGAGTGGTGAAAAGGAAGATGAATGTTTTATCTAATAATAACTGGGAGATCAATGGGAGTTTGGCCAAAGACTGCTGAAAGGGATAGAGAAAAATACTTCTACAATGCTGTGTAATTAAGCTGTCCTTTTTGATACGGACCTTTAATTTAGTTTATCTCTCTTTGCCTATATCTTATTATAAGAGAAATATCTTAAATTTACAACTGAACAAAACACTTCTGAAAATAGTCTGTGTAGAACTGTATTTGGCAGGGGGTAGTAGTGTGGTGTGGGTTGAATGGCTTAAACAGTCACTTCTGTCTTCAATATTTGTATTGAAGGAACTTCCGATTTCTTGTTTCCAGTCAAAAGATTCTTTCTGTGTCTGTTTCAACAGGATTTGTGTGGTTTGCACCACTAGACATTGCAAAACCGCTGCACAATCTGCAGTATCCTTGTTCATTGCCTTATGGCTTTTAGTCGCTCCAGGCTGTTAAAAAATATATTATTTTCTTGAATAGGTCCAAGACAGGATTAAGTATAATGCTCTGTACTTCCAATTAACATTGGATTCCTTATGAATGAATTGTGGATTGGCTAGATGTACAGCAGATGTCTCTGGGATGTTCAGAAGTCTCAGGAGTTTCTGAAACAAAATTAGGCATGTAGAAATTCTGGGCAAACATACACAAGTCTTTTATAGTTGGAGAAAATTGGCAATGGAAATAGAGGAATATTTCTGTAAACAATGACTGTAGACTAGCCCTAAAGGAAGATCTGTAGTACAGCCCCAGTTTGATCCTGATCACTCTGCCAGGGCTCAACTACTTTTATGACAAGCTAAGGTAAGACAAATCATTGTTTTTCTCCAGTTCCTGCTGAAAGAGTGAGTAAATGTCAGTGTAAGATGTGAATGGATGCTAAAACTTCTTTCGGGATCAGCCTTGAGCAGTCATTTTCAAGTTTGTGGTACTAATGGTCAGGCTGAATTGTTGCATGTTAAGTCATCCCACCTGAGCCCATATTATTGACTTGTGCAGTCACCTTTGTGAGTGCCTGAGTATAATTTGAATTTAGGCAATCATCCATCACTAGTGAGGAACTGGGAGGATCATCATTACTGTTTCTGCTGAAGTATTGACCGAAGAGTCAAATTCAGATAAACGCTTCATTATAGTAGGCACTGAAAATCAGGGAGAGAATCAAGATGTTCCCTCACCAAAAGAGCTCCCAGTCAGAATGTAAATTGAACATGAAAAAAGATTAAACAGGTGAACAGGAAAGAGGCAAAAAGTTGAGGTTACAGAAGTAATGTGGGGAATCTGTAATTGCTGACAGCAGTGGCCTCTGGCAACAGGTGCTTCCAATTTACCTGATGTCGGATGTAAGTGATCTGTCGGGACTAGGAATAAGGCAAGTTATACATGATTTTTAAAATGGACAAGATGACACTACATATAAAAATATAAAACACTCTGGGTATTATTTATGAGAAAGCATTGTTGGAGGAAAGAAATCAAGGCAGTACAGAAAGAAAACTTCAGATGTTGAAAGACTGAGGTACTCTAATGTGAGAGAGAAATTTGTTTGATGCTATGTAGATGATGGGAATAGAGGTAAAATAGAAGAGTGAACATGACAAAAAGCTGTGAAAATGAGTCCATATTTAACTTCCATAAGGGATTGGAGTGGAAGAATTCAGTGATCAAGAGGCAGAGTAAAAAAAGTTTCAGGACAAATGACCACATGTTCAGTTATTTGCAAAGCAAAAAGTAGACTGTTTCCTAATCTAGTGCTTTGGCAGGTCAGCACATTTTTATCCAAAAGAATCTGTGTCTAACTTTCCCTGCAGCTGAACTCTATAGTGATATGGAATTGGTTTCAATGAAACTTCCATCAAGAAAGCATGTATATAAAATACAAAATTAAGATGTTTTCTGGCCTTGAAGTGACCTGGGGTAAAAACTTATGCCCTCGTTTAGGTGGAGCAGTGCTTCGCTTTGGTTTTCTGATATGCCATGCCTATGTTCTCATCAGGAGGCCACAGAATCTTCATAACCTCCTGCCTTCATTTCTGTGGAAATGCTTTAAAAGCTCCCGCATTCCTCAGATTTATATTAGAGCATTCCACAGCTAGCTGCTATGAAGGCTGAATTAGAGAGAACATCCAGATTGTGAATATAGATGATGGATAATTTTCCATACCCTTTATTCACATCTGATTGCTTCCAAATTTTCCATACAAGCTTCATGATCTAAATTAGAGCTGGGCAACGAAATAATTAATTTTTAGGGAAACAAACCAAGCAAATTCTTCCATTCCAGTTCAAATTCAGCTTGTTGTGGTTCAATTTTATTCCTGGCTAACTACAGTTCATTAATATATATTTGATTAAACTAGCTTTGAACTGGATCACTCCAGAAAATACATGATTAACTAAAGAGTTGCATAATGAGCATGGAAATAAAAATATGACTCAATCTAGGGAAAGATTATACCTTCCTACTTCCTACCTGCTGGAGCCTAGTTACCATTTGCCTTTCCAACGCTATACCAGAACCTCGCTCCAAGTTTCTCAGCCCTTCTAAGGGCTGGATAGAAGACATTACATCATGTTGAAATAGAGAGAAGAGTGATTTTCTCCATGGTAACTGGAAACTTAGGGAGAGTGGATAGAAAGGTTAACACCCCCTAAGATCTCTCTATTAAGCCTCTGTATTAAGTCCTGTACAGACATGCATAAAACAGAAGTATGACCATACATACATACACATGGCCACAAGTGAGGTCCACCAGCAATGCTTCTGGAAGATCTCTCAGGGCTGATCACTTGCATTTATGGGATGCTGTTAGTTCAGCAACTCTTCATTCTGTGATAGAGGAGTGAAGAGTAAAGTTGTCACATAGCAATTTAGTAGAGTTCACTCTAACAATGAAGAATCTTCCAAGTCAATTTGAACAATAGCACGATGTGGTACAGAATGGTGAGCTTGTGCTGCATGTGATGGGATCTACTGTGGAACAAAATTTATTTTGTGACTTTTTTCTGTTTTTCTCCAGAGAACAGAGCTTTTTGTTCAAACCATTTTTCTCATCCAGAACTGAAAACATTAGTTTTTTTAACATCTAGTTCTAATCAGGGTTTAACAAAGGCTTCAAAAGAATAGCTCAGATTCAGTAGTCATTTAAACCAGGTGGGAGAGGCTTGAAACAGGTGCTGTGCTGCTTCAGTTTGTCAAAACCAATCAGTTAAAAATCTTTGCTTCCTTGCCAAACTGTAGCTCTGGGATTTACTGCTTACTTTGTCATGAGAAGAACACTAATCTCCTGTAAAGGATTTGGTTCCTGGCCCTGTTGTACAAGATGGGTACAACAGTTGGAAGGGAAATAAATACCACTAAACTCAAATTACAGTAAACAGAAGATCTGTAATTTCACTTCTAAGGCCTGATTAAAGAAGATCCATTTTTGTGACATAGCTTTGAGCAGAGAATGAATCTGTTTAAATCAAATATGCTTATCACCACACTTGTAATACAAAGTAGTATGTTTGGATACTGAGTGGGATCCTGAGTCCAGCTCTAAGTCATGAGGCCTAAACTAGAATCCTACAAGCTAGAAGCAAGTTATTTGATCCTTATTTGTTAATATTCACTGTATTATCTACCATGCTTTTCCTTCTATGATTCTAGTAGGTATATATAATAAAGTTGATCAGCTAATCAGTATTCTAATTCAATCTTCCTGACACCTATTCTTGTCTTATTTACACTAATCCCATCCTAATGCTGTTCCACCAATAGCAGATGAATCGGCTGTGAATTTCATTAAGATTTATATTTACTTATACAAGGTTTTGTCTGATAGTGAAGTTGTATTGAATATCAGAATGCTTTGCTGAAAGTGAGTTTGAGTGATGTTTTTGGCTTCACTGAGGTAGAAAATCAGTACTATTGACTGCAATGGGGAACAACGTGAGCTAGGTAAGCATGCTTTGTGTTCCTCAATGCTAAATGTCTTTACCTACAGAATTACTGAAACTTTTATCCTAGAGTTATATTTAAGCTTTACTAAATATGTTATTGCTTCCATTTATTAGTAATGTCTTCATTTCATGAATATGATTTTTTACTTAATGTCTATGTAATACATTGCTGATTGCATTTATGTGTGGCACAGCAACTTCATTCAAGTTTTATCCTTTTTTTAATTCAGTAAATATATTTTTTTAAAGTTATTTTAATTTCTTCAGTATTGAAACACATTGAAAATCATGGGGATATCTTTGCCATCAACTTTAGGTCACTTAGGCATCTAATTAACAGACTCTAATGTGACTCAAAGCATCAAAACCTAAGTCCTAATGTAGTCTGTGGAATCCATTAGATGCATTCAGATATTGATTTTGTTGAAATATGATAAGTTGTTTTTGATAAGGTATTTTGTCAGCTGGCAATACCTTATCTGACTTTTGTGAGACCGAGTATTTCTGTGTAGAGAATCACATTTTAAGTAGTTTTTAACTTAATTTCTTAAGACAACATTTAAATTACAAGTAACCAAGCACATTGTGTTTTAAATTGATTCTGTTCTTCAAGTTTGAGGAATCAGTAAACTAACAGTTTCCACAGTAATGTAAATGACATATACTTAATTAGCTTTTTGCATTCTGAAAGTAGTACATGATCTTGATGTTACTTTCTTATTTTCCAAGATAAACGTTTTATTATATGTGCTGCATTAGTATTTTTTTTTACAAAACAAAACCACTGCATTAATCAAAGTCAGTTATTAAGAATTTGATAGAATACCTCTAGTAAAAACAGCTACACTTTATTGAGATGTAAAGGCCTGAAGGAGATTAAACAAAAAATGTTTTCCACATTAAAATCTTTTGCAGTTATGGTTATGTTTAAACTGGAGACAGGTAAAATATAAAAGCTTTGTTTAGAATATTCTTTAATTCACAGTAGTATTTTTGTGTTCTATATTAGTGGTTTCAAAATCCATATTAGAAAAGAGAATAAGTGGACAAGTAGAAACACGATAAAAATTATAAAAATCTGCTTTGTCATTGTTTGATGCCTGATATTTCTCAGTAGGTGACAGAAAAAAAAAAACCCTCTCATGATCTCTTAAATGAAAGAATATCTCTAGAATAGAAATAAACAAATACAGGAAACCACTTTTCTCCAAGAAAGCATCTCAAAATTGCATAATCAGTGGTATGCTAATCAAAGATTGTGAAAGTAGTTTACAGTGAGCTAATGTAACAGGAATAAAGCAATAATTATTTGAATAAGGATTCAGTAATGAAATCCAAGGTTTCCTTCTAAGTAGCACTTTGTTTTGTTTGTTTCTCCACTTCATCTCACCTCTACTTGGAAAATATAATTGATGGATCTATACCAGAGGAGCTTCTGACATGAAATATTGCATTAGTACTGAGAGAGAAAATAATATCATTATTGCTGACATGAGGCTAAGCTAAAATAAGTTATAATACATTGGAAATGCTGAAGAAAGTAGTGGCAACAAACTTCCGCTTTCTGAATCCTTTGCAATGCTTAAAATCCAACTCATGCATGTGACCAATCATGGGCAGCCTCTGGCTCTTGCACTGATAGGAATCCACCCAAACTCAGAATCATGTTAACCTCTGACTGATGCAGTGTACCTTGACTCTCATGAGGGCTTAATGTCTTAGAATCACATTAAGTGCATTTTCATAGCTCCTGTGTGGGAAGAATGAGACACTTCTTTTTTTGTAATCGTTGGTGTTTCTAGAAAGAGCTTTATAATGCTGCTGACATTCATGTGTGACAAACAAAGCCTAGAACAGGGCTGTCCGTGGGAGGAAGGGGGTTGAAGTGAAAGACAAGTGTGAATGCAGTGTTATGCTCTCTGGTCTGATGCCTCATAGATGATCTTGCCTCTATATGACGGCAAGATACTCTGGGTCAGACTGCAGCACCTTATCAAACCTACTCCAGAGTTCCCTCAGGAACAAAGAACAAATGTCTTACTATTTAGTGAGTTCACATGATCATACTCAGAACAGCAATTTTTGTTTCTTTTCTGAGGTTTCTGGTTTGTTTCATTTTGAGTTTTTTGGTTAGGTGGATTTTTTATTTTTTGTCATTTGGGTTTTTTTTTAAGATGGAGGAGTTATGATCAATTTCTTCCCACTGATTCAATTCATGTTCTGGATAGATGGGGGAAAAAAACCTCTTTAGCCCACAGCTATGTTTGTGAATCATTCATATCTGATGGTATAACCTTTGTCTTTAGTTGCAGTTCTTCCTAAAATGGTGTTTGTAAGACTTGGCAATGGGCTTTTTTGACTGTAAAACCCTGGAAAATGAGAAGTCTCCTGTCTCTTCTAGCATGTTTTACATAGTCTGAGATGCTTACCTATCACCATGTCGGCCTCCAGCTTAGTCACTAAAGAGAATGATCTAAGATTCCATGACTTCTTTGCAAGCCTCCAGTCACATTTACATCATATTTTATGGTGAGACCAAGAATCCCCAGATGTCTTGATTAAGATTTTAAGTTCTACATACTCAACTGTCATCATTTCCATAAACAGCAAGGCTTCACAGTTCTGGAAAACAGACTACATGTGTGTAGGTACCAGAACATTTAGTTAGTCTGAATTCCAGCTACAGATGGAACAATGATTTTTATCTGCATTAGTCAACAACACTTGGTGCTTCCTACAGCTTGGTGGTTCTCAATCACTCTTTTAAATGAAGATATTTTCTTTTTAAATAAAAACTACAGCTAAAATCAGCTATCTATGAGAGGTGGAAACAGGGACTGGCTTCTTGGGAAGACTATAGGAATATTGCCAGGGCATGCAGGGGTGCAACTAGGAAGGCTAGAGCCCTTCTAGAATTAAATTTAGCCAGGGATGTTAAGGACAGTAATAAGGCATTTTTCAAGTACATCAGCAGCAGAAGGATGGCGAGGGGTAATGTGGGCCCACTGCTAAACACTGAGGGTGCCCTGGTGTCTGAGGATGCAGAGAAGGCTGAAGTACTGAACGTCTTCTTTGCTTCAGTCTTTACAGCCAAGACTGACCCTTGGGAAGCCCAGTCAGCAAGGATAACAGGATGGTCAGGACAGCAGAGGACTTGCCCTGGGTGGAAGAGGAAGACGTTAAAGACTTGTTGAGCAAGCTTAACACTCATAAGTCAATGGGACCTGATGGGATGCATCCAAGAGTGCTGGTCAGCCTCATTTCTATCCCATGAAAGATGATTGAGCTGCTAATCCTGAATGTTATCACTAAACTCATAAAAGAAAAGATAGTTATCAGGGAGAGTCAACATGGATTCACCAAGGGGAAATCCTGTTTGACCAACCTGAGAGCCTTCTACGAGGGTGTAACTGGCTGGCTGGATGAGGGGAGAGCAGTGGATGTCATCTACCTTGACTTCAGTAAGGCTTTTGACACTGTCTCCCACAACATCCTCATCAGAAAGCTCAGGCAGTGTGGCTTGGATGAGTGGACAGTGAGGTCGATCGAGAGCTGGCTGACTGACAGAGCCCAGAGGGTGGTGATCAATGGCACAGAATCGAGTTGGAGGCCTGTGGCCAGTGGAGTTCCACAGGGATTGGTTCTGGGGCCAGTCTTGTTCAACATCTTCATCAATGACCTGGATGAGGGAACAGAGAGATCCTCAGCAAGTTCCCTGATGACACCAAAGTGGGAGGACTGGTTGATTCACCAGAAGGCTGTGCTGCCATTCAGCGAGATCTCGACTGACTTGAGAGTTGGGCAGGGAGGAATTTTGTGAGGTTCAACAAGGACAAGTACAGAGTCCTGTATCTGGGGAGGAACAACCCCATGCTAGGGTACACACTGGGGATTGACCTGCTGGAGAGCAGCTCTGCAGAGAGAGACCTGGGAGTCCTGATTGATAATAAACTAAACATGAGCTAGCAATGTGCCCTCATGGCCAAGAAGGCCAATGGCATCCTGGGATGCATCAAGAAGAGTGTGGCCAGCAGGTCAAGGGAGGTTCTTCTCCCCCTCTACTGTGCCCTGGTGAGGCCTCATCTGGAGTACTGTGTCCAGTTCTTGGCTCCTCAGCTCAAGAGGGACAGAGAGCTGCTGTAGAGAGTCCAGTGCAGGGCCACCAAGATGATCAGGGGACTTGAACATCTTTCATACGAGGAAAGGCTGCAGGAACTGGAGCTGTTAGACTGGAGGAGACTGAGAGGAGATCTTATTAACCTTTACAAATATCTAAAGACTGTGTGTCAGGAGGTTGAGACATCCCTTTTTTTCTTACAGTAGCTAGCAACAGGACAAGGGGTAATGGGATGAAGTTGGAACACAAAAAGTTCCACTTAAATATAAGAAAAAGTTATTTCACTGTGAGGATGACGGAGTCCTGGTACAAGCTGCCCAGAAGGGTTGTGGAGTCTCCTTCTTTGGAGGTCTTCAAGACCCACCTGGACATGTTCCTCTGCGACCTGATCTAGGTGAACCTGCTTCTGCAGGGGGATTGGACGATGATCTCTGAAGGTCCCTTCCAACCCCTACCATTCTGTGATTCTATGAAAATAGAACTGTAGAGCAAAAATCTGGGTGAGATACATCAAACTATTTCTAAGATACCATGATCCCTAATGATAACAGCGTCACCTGCTTATAAGGTCTTTGCTCCTGTGGCCATCACTTCCACATCTGCATGTTCAATTTTTGTCAGTAGATCTTGTTAGTGAAGGACTTGCATGATCAAGTGAGACTTGATTTTTTTTTTAATTATTATTTTTTCCCATATTGATGGTAAAATTGATAAATGAACTAATTGTGTGGATTGAGGGAGATTCTTAATTTTTCCTCTAGAGGTTTTTTTCTTTTTCTTTGCTGTAGTTTCAACTTGTCCTGCAAATTTTTTGTGTTTGGCAGGAAGTCATGTAGAAGAGAACAGACTGGCGAAGAAACATGCAGGTGAAATAATCTTGCTGTTTTAAGCAAAGCTGTGCAAAAATGTTGAGCAGCAGAAGCTGAGGGTTGTTTAGTGGAAAATTACGACAAAACTTACAGGGAAAAAAAGCAGAAGAATCCTCTCTCTAGCTGAAATGACAGGAATTATTTAGGGTAGTCTGAATGTTTTCCCAATGTGGAAATTTTTCAAAGATATGAATAGTTAATTGGAAGCCTATCTGAATCTGAGAGATTTAAGAAATGTGTGTCTTTTGGTAATATTTTTTCAACCTTTTTGCAGCACTGACGTCCTTCACACAATATGTTTGCTCCTAGTGTACACAAGCAACCATTATGTGACTAAGAACCACCATGCCTGTTCCACACAGCTCACTGTGTTCTGGGAGGTGAAGTATATTTCCTACAGTACCTCAGCAGCTCAGTTGGAACACACATGTTATACAATACACTTTGTAAACATAAATAATGTTGTATACAGGTGTAACACTATTGAAGTCAACATGGCTGCACCATCTGAACTCCCGACAGTTCCTTCCATCAAAATCTGTCCTTTCAGAGGCAGTTAGTGATTATGACTGTGGTGAATACTATTGCAAAACTGATCATTACTTTTAGTGGGGACTTGTCTTCCTTTAGAAATCAGAATAAGGAAGGCTTTTCATGAAAAGAAACATTCCTTTTTTTTTTTTTCAGCCTGAGTTTATTTCTGCAAAAGCAGAGAGCTTTGTTAGAGGATGCACAGTGCTGGGTTTGTGAACCGAGGTGAATGTTAGTAATACCCACTGCTGCTTCTTTTAAATATGAGCAGATGTATGACAGATTAGCTCTGGGGATTTTCGTTGAGTGAACAGTGCTGGCAGGTGGCTGCTCTGCCCTTCAGGCTTCACTCTGGGCCTGCCTATGCAAAACTTTCCTAGGTTGTGTGACATCTCTGATCACAGAATCACAGAATGGTAGGGGTTGAAAGGACCCTCAAGAGCTCATCCAGTCCATCTCCCTGCTAGAGCAGGCTCCCCTCTATCAGTGAACACAGGAACATGTCCAGGTGGGTTTGGAAACCTCCCAAAAAGGAACCTCCACATCCTCCCTGTGCAGCCTGTTCCAGGGCTCCCTCACCTCAGCACCAAAGAAGTTTCTCCTGTTCCAGTGGAACTTCCTGTGTTCCCCCTTGTGTCCATTACCCCTTGTCCTGTTACTGGCTTTATCTTTTTGACACTCGTCCTTTAGATATTTCTCAGCATTGGTAAAATCTCCCCTCTACTTTCTCTTCTCCAGACTGAAAAGCCCCAGTTCCCTTAGCCATTCTCTGAGAGAGATGTTCCAGTCCCTGATGATCTTGGTAGCCTTGCACTGGCCTCTCTCCATCAATTCCCTGTGTATCTTGAACTGAAGTGTCCAGAACTGGGTACAACACTGATATTTAAGTATATGTTTAAGCATGATGATGGATTAGAGCTGCAGTACAGTGCCAGCACTCTGAGAAGCACATCATGCTGAAATTATCTGCTTTACAGCATGCTGAGAGGAAGAGAGGTGTGTTGAGCATAGTAACTGAGGGCATTGCTACTCTTTCCCAGAAGAAACTTCACTTGTGCCAAATGACTTGCAGCAATACACCTGTGTGCCCTTTTGGGATGCGTGCATGAGCAAAACTGTGACCAAATCATGATTAGACCATACTCAGACACATGTTGTAACCTGTCAAAAATGTTATTTTGGGAGTTCAAGAATTTTAACTGCCTTTTTAAAGTTAGTACCTTCTATTTGCTTTATGCCTTTTGTGGATGTCTTCCATTCTTGTTCCTGATTCAAAAGTGTATGTATGCAACAGGGAGAGGAATCAACTTTTAATAGTACTTAAGGAGGAGGGTGGGAAAGGAGTGAAATGTAAACGAGATTTGTTGAGGTTTTGTGTTTGATTATTTTTTTCCACAAGCAGAACAAAAGTCTGTATGTGGCACATGGATAATTCTGGTAGCTGTAATTAACTTACACCACTTGTTGCCTTCAGACAGAAAGACATCATGAAACGGATGAGGACTTGGTTGTTGTACTTGTTTGCAAAGAGCTAAGCCTTGGTAGGGAAGTTCTAAAGATTGGTTTGTGCCCAGGATGAAATAAGAGTTAATGGTAAGTGATGTAAAAAGGCTGAAGCCCATTTAATAGAGGAAAACTGAAGGGAATGTGATGGTGATTTAAAAGCAGCTATACTAGATAAAAACACCTTCTGGGTAGCTTCTGTGCTCTAGAGAATGCAATGAGAAGTATGACAAGGGAAGAGTGTCAGAGAAAGCAGTGTTCCCCCAAGTACTTTGTAAGTGTACATCTTTTATGGGTTGGCTGCTTCTCCATGTATTCATTTCTTGCCTATTAAAAGTCCTGTAAGTAATGTGATACTGGAAGTCAGTCTGAATCTTCTGAGCATCAATTTTTGGTGGCAATAAATTAAAAAAAAACAAAAACAAAAACAAAAACCCAATATTTTTTATTTAGTGGGGTTTTTTTCTGTTTTTTAACTTGTGGCATCTAATATTCTCTTTGTATCAGTTGGGGTAAAGAGAAAGGAAAAGGCATTGCTGTGCAGGTACGTTAAATAACAAGTGAAATTTGTGGGAGTAGGACCTAAAGTTTGTAGGGAATGAAGTTACTACAGCAAGCTTTGGAAACCTTCTCCAGCTCTGGACTAGCTTTGTAGTTTTCAAAGCATCTGTATCTGTTGCATTTATGTTCTGTATAAGCTCCATGTATCAGATTGTGAAGAATTAAAAAAAAAAAAAAAGGTAAAAAATTATAAAAGGTAGAACTAATTTCCACTCAATATGTGAATATCAGAAGTCAAATGTATGTAAGGAGATGTGAATAGTGTTTTCCCCATTTATATTGTACTGTATATCCATTGCACATTAACTTTTAAAGTTAAAATTAGCAAAAAGATATCAAGAAGTAAAAGGCTGTTCAGAACTATAAAATGTAAGTTCTGCAGCCGCACACTGTGGAAAGTAACTAGATTAATAAGAAGTTAATAAGTTTTTTTTCCTTAGTGCACTGTGGTAGGATTAGATGATGGCAGATGTTGTGGAATGCACGACACTATTTTCAAGTGCTTCTGTGTTACTTGCAAACGGAGAGTCTTCATAAATAACAAATAATGGTCATGTTGCGTGCTATTCTGTAGCTTAAAACTATGTTTTTCTCTTTTGACTGTCCAAAAGGATGTTTGGTAGTGTCAGCTTCAGTATGCGTGGTTGATGGATAATGATGGCCCCAATGCTGCAGGGTTAAAGGTTTACTTGTTTTTCATGGAATATAATAAGCTATTACACAGAAATGTTTAGCTTGCAAAGCTATTGATAGGAAAATGCTTGTATAAAGCAAGCAGTAATGTTTATGTGGCAAGTTGTTTTGTTGGGTTTTTTTAATTATTAAACCATCTGGTATATGTAGTAAGATTATACAAATATCGATGTAGAGCTGTCCAAGAAATACATGTTTACAAAACACCTGTGGTACTTACGAGTAGAAAGTTCTCAAGAAATTAACATGTAGCAGGAAGAGCCTTGCAGAAATGATTCCCAGAGTTGATATAGTTCTTTAGCTATAGGTAACAAAAGGTATCTTGTGGTAGAGTATCTGCAGGTAGTCTGACCACTCGTCACCTCATCAAAAACCAGTCAGTAAACCAAGGTAGGTGGCAAATGACAACGCCTCCTCTATGAACGAGCTACAAGTGTCACCTGTGACAGTTACGTATTCTTGACTAAAACAGGAAAGTTGTCCCCTGTGTATTTGAATCTGAGGCAAGCATTTTGAATTAAAAACTAATTGTATCAGTGTAGTATTGAGCTGCAATGCAAAGATGAAACTAACAAGCAGTAAATCACAAGTCATACAGGGAAGTTTGGGATGCCACTTAGATGAGAACATAACAAAAATAACTTATACACACTCAGTATTTTTAATCTGTTTCCAAATGGATACTTAAACCTTGTAATAGTCAAGCAAAGTAAGTATTACTCATTTCATTCTTGTCTACAAGAAAACTTTTTGATCTTGCAACCTAGAAGTTGTGGTATCTTTAGGAGCTGGACTCTGAATTTCTCACTCTGTAGTAAGCTTTCAGTCACAGTCAATACAACTTTCCTCTTAACTGAGCATATTGAGCAAAATGAATTTTAATAGAATGTATAATGCTGCCAAAATCAAATTGTGTTTGTAACTGGCCTTGCACATACAGTTCATTGATTCTGAGTCTGGTGATTTCAACAGGGTTTTAAAAAAAGGCATGAAATTACTATAATGGTGAAAAATTAGACCTGATTTGTTCATTGACATAAACAGCTAGTTTGAAGATGAGCTTCAAAACTCAAATACTGTCATGAAGTATAAACAATGCTCTTTGTATCTGTGATGTTTAATTAGGTGTGACAATTCTGTCTACATTCTATATAATAACAAACAGTCTTGGGGATTTTACATGGTTCTTCATACATTACTGGCATTCTAAAGAAGCTCATTACTTCAATGGACTTTCTGAACAGGAAATTTGGAAATAACGCCGACTGTGCTCCAACAATATGCATTGGACCTAATATTGAACTTGGATGTTGCTTTAATGAAAAATAATAAGGAGCAATTCAAGATGAATTTGCTTTCATTATTATCTAACTTTTAAGAAATGACATTTTACTTTTCATCTTAGAAATGTGATACTATTAACCAGAAGCAGAAAAAAGCTCACTTGAATAAAATTTTGATATTTAATTCTTAACTCTTAAAGGAGAAAAAAAAAAATGAAAAAACCCATGCCCCCATCACTGGTCTAAGAACAGTGTTATGTGTCCAGTCAGATGAGAGGGACAGTTCTTTTTATCATTGAAGATATTTCAAGAGGAACATTGATTTCAAATACTGTAAGAAGCTGAGACTCAATAGCTGTTGTTTGTCTTTCTGAGGATTTACCAGCTGGCAAGATACTGACTGTTTATGGTCATTATAGAATTAGTTTGACCAGCAGATTTTTTTAAGGAATCCAGTACTACTGTATTCAGCCTACTTCTGAATCCTGATGATTGTATTCTACAGCCTTAAATTTATCTGATGCCTTTATGTTGTATTGAAATGGTAAAAAAATACAACAAAAATACTTAACTCTCTCTCCCCATCCACCCTCAAACAATAAATACTACCCTCCCAAAGCATGGAACCCCACATTGTTCCCCAAGAGAGCTGTACTTGGACTTTCCATAAAAAAGACACTTCTGTACACATAACAGGGACTTACATGATGAAGCAATTTGTGGTTTTCTGTCATGGTTTTGGGTGGAGCCACTTTTTGCTGGGTAACAGGGGCGGGGGCTGCAGTGCTGCCCTGTAAGCAGTTCTCGAAGCTTTCCTCGCTCTGAGGGGGACCCACATCTGGACCCACCTGGAACAACCTAAGAAGGGAAATCTGCAGCTGGAAAAGGAGGTGGAAGGAGTGAGACAAGATGGAAGCGACTATGTGGACCCCACAGTCAGAGAACGAGGAAGTGGGGAGCAGTGCCAGACTGGCCAGCTCCCTCAGCCCATGGCAAGAGAGCATCTGTGCCCCTGCACCCATGGCACTGGCAGGGCCTAAGAGTCGCCCACAGCTGCAGATGACTGCAGCCAGATGGGCAGGAGATTGTGTGGGAGGCGGTCATGGCACAGGCCGTACTGGAGTGTCCATGGGCCGCAGAGATGAGAGGAGTAGAGGGGAGAGGAGCTGCAGCCCTCAGGATGAATGCCTGTCGGAGCAGCCTGTGCGGGACTGTGGCGTGTGAGGGCCCCACACTGGAGCAGGGCCATGGCGAGGAGTCCTCCTATCTTGAGGCGAGAAGAGCAGCGGGAGCCATCTGTGAGGGACTGAGGGCAGCCCAAATTCCTGCCTCCTGTGCTGCTGAGGGGAGCAGGTAAAGGCACTGGGATGGAGGGTGTGAGCATAGCCGTTGACTTCTGTTTTTCCCACTTGAGGAATCTGTTCATTGTGGTTCATCTGTCATCGCATTGGAAATCTGTCTTGACCCACAGGAATCATTTGTGCATTATGTTGTTGTGTCTTCTTCATGGGACCTGACACCATGAATGGGGACACATTTTGCTTTTCGCTTCTCGATTTCTTTTTTGGGGGGCTAGGTTTTTGAAAAGGTACAAGCTTTTCAGTAATGGAGTAATACTACTGATTTACTTTCCTTTGAGTAGTTATATTGAAGAACTTTGTAAAGAAAATTATACCTTAGACCGTTTTGTAATTTACAATACAGTTGTAGACAAGTAAATAAATCCAGATTGTAAATTTCTATCTTCCCCATAGTATTATACATTGATTTTTAATTATGAGACGTGGCTTGTAAAACTGGGATTAGAACCACATCCCCCAGCATTACTAGGACAACTCTTTGTATCAGTAATTCCCAAACTGCAGTTTTTTTGCCACTTATGGCCAATGAAGTAGCTTGTGTAGACCACAGATGACCATTTGCACAGCAGCAAGCCTTAGCAGAGCCTGTCAGCTGCTGTGATTCTTCCAGCTGCTCAGAGAGCTACAGCTTTCTTCAAATTAGATGCCAGAAAACCTTTACACTCTTGATTGTGACTTCTTGCCCAGACTCAGCCACTGTATTAGTGATGTATTTGTCTTTTTCCACTTGTTCACTAGTGCCATTTAAGCGACCAGGTTGAATGTAATAGCTGAGAAGCAAAGAGGGGCTGTATGGTGAAATGCAGCTGAAGAATTAAAAAAAGGCATGGTACACCACTTCTGTGGAAATCATTTTTGCCAGTGAGATGAGTTTTGTGGTGCTCTGTATGATATCTTGTGGTTTTCTTGAGGCATGTCAGAGCTTTAGGAACCCACCACAAAAAGCCAAACCAAACAACCCTAAACACTTTAGAACTAAAAATCATTTCACACTTTGAGTTCCAAGAGTGAACTCCAGTCAATTTGCTTCCTTAGAGACTTGTGCAGAGAGAACGTGAGCATTATACTGAGAGAATTTGTAATGATGCATATAATAGTTGAGAGTAAGTCCAAAGGAATGAAGTGAAAACGACCGCAAAGGCAAGCAGTATAAAAAGTAGGCAGAGAAACAGGAGGAAAAAAAGGGTAGTCCACTCACTTATTCTGAACATTCGGGTCTTGGGTAAAATTTTTGCCTGCTTCTGCAACAGTAGCTTTTTTTTTTTTTAGGGTTTTTTTTTTTAATAGTTTCATGTCTTTCTCACCTGTGTTTTTTACTATATTCTCTGATTTTGGGG
The DNA here is from genome assembly GCF_028858725.1 of Colius striatus. Classification (NCBI taxonomy): domain Eukaryota; kingdom Metazoa; phylum Chordata; class Aves; order Coliiformes; family Coliidae; genus Colius; species Colius striatus. The sequence continues at coordinate 8,977,191 of NC_084764.1, forward strand.
TACTGGAGCATGAGACTAGAAGCAACAAATGATCAGGATAGGATGTTTTCATGGGATTTCTGGACTAGTCATAAGACGTTTCTAGGGGTAAGAGTTTTTGTGCAGCTTCCGGATCATATTATTTGACTAAAGTACTTCAGCTAAACATCTGCACTTTTTTGACCTTATCTGGAATAACTGTGTGTGATCATTCAAAATTATTTTGTTAATGACTGTAACACATACATACTACATGAAGAAATCAAGTAAAATGTGTCACACTGGGTATCCTTTCTCTGTCACCAAGTACAGAAATTTAAAGTCTTTATTACCTTTAGAATTTCTTAGAAATTGAATGATACAGTGCACAAAAAAAAAAGAAGAAAAATCACTGTTTTTTTATATTTGGTAGTTTTTTTGTCATTGTCTTGTGAAATACTACACATAACCCCTCCCTTTAAAAATACTAAAATGATGTAGTAGTTACAAAAGAGACGGTTGTTATCATGAAGCTATTTATTCAGGTGAACTGCAGAATTAGGTCACAAAGCAGAAGTCGTGTCTCCATCCTCTAGACATGCTTTGCTCTTCAAACTCCTATAATCTTAGCATTTGCAAGTTTAGGGCATCTTTTCCATGAAAGCAAATTGAAGATGATTAATCTAGCTGAACACTTACGCACCATCAAGCAATGGGACAGACATAAATTATCATATATTCATTAAGTAAATTAAACATGACACCTTTAGCCTGTGACTTGAAAGTGCTAAAATGCAAATGTCATAGATACAAAGGAAGTTAGTGGAAGAAGAAGAAGTGCTCTATTCAGAGATAAGGTAACCCTGTCAGATGACATAGAAGGTAGGTGACACCCAGCATTCCATTAGGAACCTGTTTTTGTCTTCAGACTTAAAAATAGTCTTAAAAGTCTTGTTCTACGTAACTGAGGAGTGAACGTGTAGAGTCCTGCAAACTTTTGTTTAGGAAATTTTCATTATGGTTTCAGACCTACATGGAGGTTTTTTTTGAGCAGTTACACAAAAAGTGCCTGTATCTAGGCAAGTGTTGGCCAGAGCACTTTGTGCAAAAATTGAAATGCTATAACAATTTCACAAACTCTGGAGGGATTTGTCTCTGGGATGTAATTAAATGAAAAGCAACCCACAACCCTTGCCTGGGAGGAAACATTAAAAAGCTTAGAGAGGGTAAATCATCTTCTTCTCTTCTTTTAAAATATGTATATTAAAGGGGTTTTCCAGCTGCTCCGATTATATTGCCAATAGCAAATACTGAGGTAAATAATGGCATTTTGAAGAGCAAAGCATGTCCAAGGAAGCAGACAGATGACTTCTATTTCATGACTTAATTCTCTAGACTTCTCAGTAATGTTTACTTCCTTAAATCAGTTTGCTTAACAAGCAAGCAAAACCCACTAACTCTAAAAGGTCAGTTTCTGGATTTATGCTTGCGACAAGTGTCAATTTTGCCATCTGGTAAAGAAAAGAAATGCTATTTTTATTGCTTTCAGCTTGGGATGTCCCTGTACTCCGAGGAGAGTAATGAGATTTGTTTGGTTTTTAATGAGTGGGGCAATATATAAAAAAATGGACAGGAACAAAGTGGAAAAGAAGGTACTTTCACTAAAGCTTATTGGTACCTTAGACATAGCTTCAATCAGTGTGGAAGTGCCTCAGAAACACCTCAGTTAATGCTGACTTAGTTTAACAACCCAAGTATATGTAGCTGCGTGGGCATGGTTCTGCATCTAAATTTACCTTCCTGAGATTTTGCTCAGTTGATTGGCATGACAGTAATATCTATATAGTTTTGAGTCCTAAGGGAGGGAGAGTCCTTAGGATTTAGTAATGAATCCTACTTTACCAGCTGTTTAAAGCTTGCTCAACTGTGTTTTGGGGTTTTTTTTAGACTTAGATTATGCCCTTAAAAGCACAACTCTCCACTGGAGTGCTTGGGTCACAAAATCGAGAACCTATAATTTTAAGCATTCAAATCATATAATCCCTTTCAGAAACATTGTGCACGTGGGGAAGGGCAGATTTATGAAGAGTTGATGCATGAGGGGAGTGATTAACTATATTTGCAGCCAACTGTCCTGTGGCCCTGGCAAGAAAATTGGTATCAAAACTTGGATATTTTCCTTTAGTTGTCATAGTCATGTGTCAGAATTTTCTAGCAAGGTCAATGTTGACAGAGAGACAATTATTATACTGTGTTTTTGTAATGGGAATATAGATATACTTTCTGAGATTTTTGTGAGTTGCTGTTCTGTGTTATAAATGTCTTGGTATATTATCAACTACTTGAAATATTTATGCATTTAAGGCTAGACTACAAAACAAACACTCAAGTCCACCATTCTATCTGGCAGGAATCTGATTAAATTAGGATACACATAAGCAGAGATGTCATTCTATATGGAGTCATTTAACACCAACAGCCTTTTAGATCATACTCTTGTGCCTATGAGAAATGTCATTACTCTCTCCATGAATGGCTTTAAAAATAATTAAATTTAAATTCTATAAAATAGGATGGATTTTGAAAAGCCCCAGGAGTTTATTAGCCAGTGTTACTTAAAAGTTATTTTCCATTCTAGTTTGGGATGAAGGTTCCATTTGTAATTTCATCTTTAAAAGGCATAAGGCTTTGTATTTTTGACACATGGTGACAGAGTATGGGAAATTGAACAAGACTGATAGATCCCAAAGAATTGACAATGGGGATTTGTGTAAATTAAAATGATTATGCTGCAAGCTCATGTCAATGAAAACAAGACATGTTTAAAATCAGTTTCCAAGGGACATAACTAGTGCCTTAATCTGAAAAAGATCTCATTCTTGGATGGAAGATTAGCTTACCATAAAAGTTATGTTAAATGACAGGCCAAAGAATTTGGCCAAGTTATTGGTTTTTATTTTAAAGATTAATATGGAGTAGCTATTTCTGGCTTCACTTGCTGGGTCTTTCTAATATTCAGATCCCTGGGGATCTTGGTGGACAGCAGGATGAGCATGAGCCAGCAATGTGACCTTGTGGTCAGGAAGGCCAATGACATCCTGGGGTGTATTAGAAGGGCTGTGGGCAGTAGGTCGAGAGAGGTTTTCCTCCTTCTCTACTGTGCCCTCATAAGACCACATCTGGAATATTATGTCCAGTTCTGGGCCCCTCAGTTCAAGAAGGACAGGGAGCTGCTGGAGAGAGTTCAGCACAGGGCCACAAAGCTGATGGAGTGGAGCATCTCCCTTATGATGAAAGGCTGATAGAGCTGGGGCTCTTCAACTTGGAGAAGAGGAGATTGAGGGGTGACCTCATTAATGTTTACAAATATGTAAAGGATGAGTGTCAGGAGGATGGAGCCAGACTCTCCTCAGTGATGTCCAATGATAGGACAAGGGGCAATGGGTACAAGCTGGAACACAAGAGGTTCCAATGAAATACAAAGAAAAATTTCTTCACTGTAATCAGGTGAGGGAGCATTGGAACGGGCTGCCCAGATTGGTTGTTGAGTCTCCTTCTCTGGAGACATTTAAAACCCACCTGGACGAGTTCCTGTGTGGGACCTACTCTAGGTGGTTCTGCTCTTGCAGGGGAGTTGGAATAAATGATCTTTTTAGGTCCCTTCCAACCCTTGGGATTCTATAATATCACTTTGAACTAACTGAATACATGACTGAAATTTGGCATTCTTTACTATGTATGCATTGGAAGACTTGGTTATTAGAACTTGTAGGCATATTTCCAGATTATTGTGGATTTGATCTCCAACTATAAAGAAGTGTGGACATTGATGACAGTGAAAGTTCACTGTTGTCTTTAGGGTTTTACTTGGTTGTTTCCTTTATTGTACATCACACTTGCTTTGCCTGTGACTCAGCAAAAAGAATCTCCATAACTAATACGGTCAAGCTAAAGCCAGGCTAAGAAAACTTTCTGAATAGGTAAATCTATAGGATGGGACACACAGATTCATTTGCACATCTTTCAAGGGAGAGGTTGCATAGCATCTGAAAGAGTTGTAGAGCCTGTGATAGTTTAGGATGTTGTCTTACCTGTGCTTGCTAATCATTTCTCAGTTTGCATCTGCTCGAAATTATTCCAGAGCAAGTGCACAGGGGTTGTATGGATTAAATATGACCCTGGAATTCCTGAAACCATGTGAACTCAATGGTTATGTTTTTCTCTGCTTCAGAAGGAAAAAGTTGTGATGCAGAGTACTAAAGAACAAAACATAGGATGATTTCTCAAATAGATGGGGGACAGCAGGTAAACATGAATTTTTCTTTAAGTTTTTCACTCATAGGAGTTTTCATGATTATGTAAAATCTCTGTCATCAGGATAGATAGATATCATGGCTTCTTTCAGTGTAAAAGTTACAGCATCTCAGATGCAGTACCAAAATGCATCTAACCTGTCCTGTCAGGAAATTCATTAAATAATACAGTGTAAGGAATCTTCAATCATTACTTCATACCAGACTCTTAGGTAATGCTTGAAGTTTACTATAGAAATCAACACACAGTCCTGATTGCTCATCTTCCTCCTTTTTATACAGTCTGAAAGAAGACAGAATATGAGCATAAACGTCTGATCTACTACTGGAAATTTTTATAAAGACTTAATAAGTACCTGCCTCTTGAGAAATTTATAAAAATTGTCAGAGATTATGAAAGGCAGTGTGGGGGAAGGGGAGCCGGGAGTGGGAAAATGACATTGACTGAAGAGAGGGAATATGCCTCCTTTTTATTCCATGCTTTTAGCCATCCATCCATACCAGTGCTGCCTTTACATAGTAACAGTGCTATTAATATTCATTACTGCATTGCTTTAAATTTGCAGATAAAATGAATTGGCCAGCAGAGACCAAAAACATCCCTCAAGTACCGTTGTGCATTTCTTTCTTCAATTACAGATCTGAAGAAAGCATTGGCACCTTGTAGAGAAGAGCTTTTGAGAGCAAGTTCTGCATATGGTTAATGGAAACTTTTGATGTATTTTTAAACATCGTATTTACTGCCTGAGGAGCGGATGGTGAGGAAATAGTGATTGCACAATAGTTTAGTCTCCCATTTACTAGTGACATCAGACTGGGACCAAAAGATTTCCTGTGAAGACCAAAGAAACTTATTACATAGGGGTAATCAACTCGTGAGTTCATGAATAAGAAGTAGCAATTGAGTAGTTTCAGCTACAGGGAAAAAAGGAAAGCAGCTAAAGGATGCCAGTGTTAACATCACCTACAGCCCAAAGTCATCTAACAGCAGGAGGACCATTGTTATGTCCTGGTTATCAACCACTCCCAAAGCTCCCCAGCTACTTGATAAATCTTTTAGAATTATCATCAGATTGTGAACACCCTCTAAGAAGTGAAATCTTATTAGAAGACATCATTTTTGGCTTTTCTTAGACCCCCTGAGCCCAAACCCAGAGCCTCCACATTCTGTGTCTCTTTAAGAAAGTACTCTCTTCGTTCCTAATAAAACCAATTATTCAGGTGCAGGAATGGAAGGGGAAGAAGTTAAATTGATTGTAGGTTTGGAATTTGCTTTGTGGGATACTGGTTTTGTAGGCAGTGTTTCACTTGACACTTAGCTGTCCCCTGCTTGAGGGATACAGTATGTTAACATCTCATTCTGCCAATACTGCCACTTCTAAGAAAAGAGTGATGACCTTTGAAGATTTTTCTTGCCAAAGGAGTATAAGAAAATACATCTGATACAGTTAACACGAGTGCAAAATTTGACTGCCTATTTGACATCAAATCTTCTACTGGATATCCTTATTCCATACCTGCAGACCTTCTGTCAATTAAAAATTAGACTTATCCCATGTAAGGGTTATGGGATGGGAAGACATATTGTGAAGGATCTGTTCATCAAAAACGATGGCTGTCTTGCCTTTTTTTTTTAACTTTTTCATGGATGGTTAGCTCAAAGCTTTCTGTCACTTAACATTTCCACTGAAAATCTGTACTTCAAAAGCTGAAAAGATAGATTTCCCATAATATCTTTCTGTTTTAATCTGGTGACGTGTGACAAAGCTATTACTGACCTTGTTATTGATTCTGTGTTGTCCTTGAATCAGATGTTTTCACAGTGACAAAAAAGCAGAAAGCAGATGCTTTGGCCATGGAAATGCATTTTTGTAGAAATAAGAGTAGTCAGAAAATTTGAGGTTAGTTGATGATGTAAGCCACAGAATCACAGAATCTTAAGGGCTGGAAGGGACCTTGAAAGATCATCTAGCCCAATGCTCCTGCCAGAGCAGGACTGTCTAGAGTAGGTCACAGGAACTCATGCAGAGGAGACTCCACAACCCACCAAGCAGCCAGTTTTCCTTTGTATTTCTTTGGAACCTTTTATGTTCCAGCTTGTACCTGTTGCCTCTTGTCCTGTGGTTGGACAGTGCTGTGTGTTGTCTTACCACAAGACCGAATCTATTTAAGGAAAAGAATTTTCTTTTCATAAAGGGAATGAATCTTATACACTCTTATATACTGAGGGTTAAAGAGGAAACAATTTTTTACAATTTTTTTCCCTTTCACCTCTTCATACTCATAAAAGATGGAGAAAGGTAGCAGCAAATATTTAGGTTCAGTTTCTGGAAAATTGATGAACTTCTTCAAGATATCCTGTGGCTTTAATCAGAGGGTCACTTGCTGCCAGCATTGATCATTAGATCAGACACAGCTTGCACGTGTGTCCACATGCTGCTTTCTAGAATGGCAAGAAGGTGGGAGCATTTGGGGAGCATATGCTGTGAGTCTGCTGTGTGCTTACAGGGAATTTGCCCATTAAAGCCGTATGTAAGTAAAGCTTCATGGTGACTGATGGGGCTGGACGTTTTCTTACAGCATACAGCTGTGAGTTTCCAGGTATATTGATGTTGTGAGTTAGGGGTCCCTTGGCGGCTGAGAGAAGGTGGTTCTACTTCTGATGCAATTCATCCTGTTACTGTAGGAGAGACAGTGAGAGACTGAGAACCTTCTGTAGGGTTAAACCATATTGATACTTGAGATGTCATATGACTGAGAAAATACCAGTCGAGTGTTTTTCTGAAATTGCTTTTAAGAACAATAGGAAACATCATATAGGTCTAAAGGACATTTAAAAACAAAGTTTTATAAGGAGCAGGAGACACTTCTGTTTCTTCATGTTTCCACAAATTTTTTAGAGTGTTACCATACGACTTCTGTTCACATTACCGTTTGGCTGATAACTGTATTCTTATTGTTTACACACTTATTTCCTAAGTCCTTCTCTTTATACTTTTCCAAGCGAGAGAGATTCATTTTTGACTTCTAATTGTTCTGCAGTATCTCTGAGTGCTTTACTAAACTTTGATTTCAGGATCAATATAATAATTTTTGTCAAGTCCTTTGCAGCAAGTTGAAATGCAAATATCATTTAAAAATCTCACTGATCTATGGTAATAAAATATAATTTGATAGTATTTGATATCTACTTGGATTCATTTAATTCTCATTTTGTCATGAGTAATTGTTGAATGATATCACTACCTCACCTTTGAAGTGCTTAGTTTTCTAGCTGACTCTGAATGCAGACTAAATTTCTGTGGGTCTGAGAGAAGGGAAGACACTGTGCACCCTGACACATTCTGGCTGCGATAGGGCAATCAAGTCTTCACCAGCCTACAGAACTTTACAGATCATGAGATATCAGTGCACCATCAGCAGGAAAAATGTGGGACTGGAGGAACATAAGGGTCAAATATGCTATCAGCTGTGACCAAAAAAAACCCCTGTAGTTAAATTGTAAAATGTTATACGAATGGGTAGAATTTCATGTCTTGACTCTAACTCAAGTTGGTCCTACTGCCTGGTGTTTATACTGAATAGAATATTTATTTTAAAGATTGTTTATTTTAAATTAATGATCAGTCTCACTGTATGACCAGTAGTGGTTTAGTCTCTGATAGTGACAAAACTAGACTTCCCAGCAATGCTTACTCCTTTTAATAGAATATGGATTATTTTTATGGACGCTGCAGTTTCAAACTAGTATCCATAAGGTATAGCTGGAAGCCAGATTCCATTACTTTAGCTCTTTTAATTGCCTGTATTATCTGTCTGCATTCTCTCTAATTGGTTGTGGGGACTATGTCAGAGCAGCCCTTTACTCTGCTTCTGAAATTTGAATTTCTTCCAAAATACTGCAGAACTCTGTGGTTTAGCTCTCGTGGCCATGCTGGTGAGAGAGGAGAACAAAAGAATGGTAGAAGATCTTAGCCATGATAAGGAAGCAACTGCATTAACCAACTTCTCTCATAATGGCAAGAGAGACCTTCTTTAAGTATCTAGCTTTCCCTTTTATAAGAGAAACAGAAAGAGAATTAGACTTATAATGCTGCACTGAGCTCTCAGGCTCATCTCACTGTAAATTTTTCAAAGGCCATAGAAATCTAGAGTGATATTAAAATTCAGTGACCCTTACTCAAGCAATGGTAACGTAAGCTAACAACCCTTTGCCAGCCTATCATAAAAAGAATGGACTCTCCTGCTAGCTTCAAAGCTTAAGGCTTTGAAAGTGACTGCTTTCAGCATATAGTGTTTTCTTGTGCTAAACAGAAAACATGTAATTACCACACAATGTAGAAGGACAATTATTTGCTGAAAGCAAAAACCAAGTTTAAAAATCAGCAGCAGTTTGTGGCTCAAATCTGCTTACTTTTTTCTCTACCCAGCCACCCTCCTAAATACAGTTTGTTCCTCTGCTTTGCTCTCTTAAACTATCAGCAATTGTGTGATGGTGAGCATGGCCATCAGTCCCTTCGAACACTCCTTGCCAACTCACCACACATCTGTGTATTTTAGGATAGAGCTTTGGAAATGTAGGCTTTGCTACTCAGATGGAGTGAGGTTTGCTCCCAAATCAGGAGGAAAGAGAAGACTGTTTTTTGTGACTCCAGATTGCAGTGTTTTTCCTGGTAGGAGTCTACCTAGACTCAAGGCTTGTGAGACACCCAGTTAAGCCTTCATTTTAAAGGATTATACTTGACATTTAGACAGATGTTACTGTATATGAATCTCAAGGTCACTCAGACTTAAAGTACAACTCACAGTAGTCCTGAGAGCAATTATTGTATCTACTTTGTTGATAAAATGAGGTACAAAAATGGACCGTGATTCTTTGGCAGAATATTAGTACAAAGTCAGTGCACCAACTAAGATATCAGTCAGGGTTTAAGTGGGTAGTGGTTCAGTGCCCACTCTTAAATAGGGGTGAATTTCTCCCCAGGGAGACCAAAGTTTAAAGTTTCAGAAGTACTTACTGGCTGCACATGTCTATGTTGAGCTAATTCTAGCTTTATTTTCAGAATTACTGAGTGCTCACAGGTTTTTCTACAGAAGGTAAAACCAGCATGTATTTTGTACTCTGCACAAGATATATCAAATTGAAACATTGTTATGTCACCAAATTACTATTTTGAATTGATCTATAAAGATAACCTTAGAAACATCTTTTTTTGCCTCCTTTAAATGAGGAAAAACTTGTTCATGGTTAAAATGAGAGTACTTTTTTCCTCCAGTGAAGAGGTACCACTATTCCTTCTATGACCTGCAGGACAATATACCTCCATTTGGTAATGAGAAAGCCTTTGTTATACTCGGCATGTTGGTTGAAAGGGAGATGTCTGCCTCATGCAATTTGTTCTTTTCATTTATTTCAGAGTGAAATTGTGGGGAGAGACTACTACTGAGAAAGCCAGTGTCATTTCAGTTCTTTTAAGTACCAATTTGTCTTTAACAGAGGGGAGAAAATGAATACAGTATAGTGCTACAGTTGCCTGTTGTTTCCATAGCACCTTGGGAAATGAGAGAATTGAAATGGCACGTTGGAGTAAGTTGGGCAATAGGTGAGGCCAGAGAAAAATGAGCCAACTTTGTTTCTCAGTGGTTATAGTACAGAAGACAAATAGCAGCAAGACCAGGTCTAGTTGACACACGAAAGAGTGCTTACCGTTTCTGTCTGTGTGTGGTAACTGACATTCAGCATCACTGTTGATCTGAGGTCCATCAGTGCAAATGGCCATCCTGTGGCCAAGGATGCTGGCTTAGGTGAGGAAACAGAGGATGATGTGGAAATAAGAACCAGCAGCTTTGTGAGGCTTGGATGACTCAAGTTCAGTTTCCATCTCTGTGCAAGTTCTCTTTGTAGTTTGAGAAAAGTTATTTTGGTATGTTTGGTGCCTTTTTTTTGGGGGAGGGCAGGGGGAAGGATGTGCAGGGGGAAGCAACCATTAACTCTACAGGTTCCATTAACACTTTACAAGTCTTTATTTGGTGGTATTTTACTATCTTGTTCATTTTACAGAATTATCACTGATAATATGATACAGTTGCATCAGAACAGTTTCTAAGGCTTTAATACCCTCGGAAGAAGACATGAATTATTCAGCTTTAGACTAGGGGCCTAAATGAAACATATAAAATTTATGTCCTGTTTACAAGACTTTTGTACTCAAAAGGGTTTGACCTGTGTTTTTGAAAGCATTATACTAACTTAAAAAATGAGCCATGCTAAAAGAAAATCTTCTAACAGAGGAAGTAGAATTTATCATAGTGAATTCAATATTGTGTGGAGTATTTCAGTGAAGGAATATTTTTATGTATATACACACCATCAACACAATTTTTAAAACTGTAGACTGTTACTTAAAAGTTATTTTTATCCTAACTCTTTGAAATAACCCTGACGTGGGGGTATAAAAGCAGATACCTCTTTCCTTTGTATCTGTTATTTAATCATAGAATCATAGGGTTGGAAGGGACCTTTAGAGACCGTCTAGTCCAACTCCCCTGCAGAAGCAGGTTCACCTAGATCAGGTCACATAGAAACATGTCCAGGTGGTCTTGAAGACCTCCAAGGAAGGAGACTTCACAATCCCTCTGGGTAGCCTGTTCCACTGCTCCGTCACTCTCACAGTAAAATAGTGTTCCAGCTTCATCTCATTTAAGAAGAAAGTCAAATATTTACTATGTCTCATGAAGCTGAATATCTGGTCCAGTAGTTGAGAAACCCAGAGGTGGTGAAAAAGATACCTCTTCCCTAGGTTAGCTTGACTTAGTGCAAGCATTGTCCCTGTGAACTTGAAATGAAGGATATACACATCTTCACTTTGTAATGCTTCATTAATATTTCCATTTTCATTTCACTAACAAGTTCCCTAATATTTCCACTTTCAAGGATTTCTAGATTTCAAAAACAACAGGCCAGATATACAAAGGTATTTAGGCATCCAGGAAAAAATATTAATAAACAACTAATCCTATTGATTTCATAAAGAACGTAGGGATGTTAGTTGTTTTGGATCTTTTATATGCCTCACTGGCCACTGGGCATGAATATAAGGCTGTCATCAGAGGATGTATGTAGGGAGGCAACTAGGAAAGCTAAAGCTGTGTTGGAGTTATACCTTGCAAGAGAAGTCAAAGACAACAAAAAGGGCTGCTTCAAATACAATCTGGACAAAAATAACACTAGAGGCAATGCTGGTCCACTGTTGAACAAGGTGGATGACCTGGAGACAGAGGATATAGAGAAGGCAGAGTTACTGAATGCCGCCTTTGCCTCTGTCTATCCTGCTGGAGACTGTCCTCAGGAGCCCCAGACTCCAGAGGAAGTCAGGTTAAAGGAGGAGTTTTGTTTGGTAGATGAAGACTGAGTTAAGGGTCATAAATCCATGGACCCTGATGGGATGCACCTGCAAGTGCTGAGGGAGGTGGCGGAAGCCGTTGCTAAACCAGTCTCCATCATCTTCAGTAAGTTGTGGAGAACACGAGAGATGCCTGATAAATTGCTTTCCGCCAGCTCACTCAAGCAAGACTCTACACTTACCCTCGTTGAATTTCATTAGATCTCTTCCTGCTCAACTCTCCACCCTGTCCAAGTCTCGTTGAATGGCAGCCCAGCTTTTTTGTACGTCAGCCACTCCTCCCCGTTTTGTATTGTCAGTAAACTTTCTGACAGTGCCCTCTGTTTTCTCATCAAGGTCATTAATTAATAGATTGAACAGTACCAGTCCCAGCACCGACCCCTGAGGGACTCCACTAGACACAGGCCTCCAACTAAATCCTACCCCACTGATCACAACTTTCTGCTTTCTTCCCTTCAACCAGTTAACAATTCACCTTAGTACCTGATCATCCAGCCCACACTTTCTCAGTTTTGTCATGAGGATGCTGTGGGAGATGGTGTCAAATGCTTTACTGAAATAGAGATAAGCCACATCCACTGCACTGCCACCATCTATCCACCTGGTTACACCTTCATAAAAGGCTATCAGGTTGTTAAACATGACTTTCCCTTGGTAAAGCTATGTTGACTGCTCTTAATGACGCTCTTGTCCTTTATATGTCTGGAGACAGCACCCAGGATAGGGTTCCATTCCATCACCTTTCCAGGGATGGAGGTGAGGCTGACTGGTCTCTAGTTACCTGAATCCTCCTTCTTATCCTTTCTGAAGCCTAGAGTGACATTTGCTCTCCTACAGTCCTCAGACACCTCTTCTGTTCTCCACGACTTACTGAAGACTTTTTTTCACCTGTGATTTCAGGAAACTTTCCAAAATAGAAGAAAATAAAAAGTTATTCACATGCAATGATATTCAGCTATTTTACCATCACAGTGCTTAATTCTGTGATGTGCTTCCACTCTTCCAGTACACTTATATATTCCAGTATGTTTTTTATTCCTCAATATACATCTATTAGGTTTGCATTTGTTCAAGTCAAATAAAAATGAAAACAGTTGCCTAGAAAACTATGTATAACCCTGCTAGTTACTTTCTAAATTTCCCTCTAGCAAATAGACTTGGTGGAGCATATAATCTCTTTGGATATATGGGAATGTCTTACTTTTCTAATCAAAGATGATGTCTGGTCAAAGGTGAAGAGTAATGGTGAGTGCAGCAACAGTTCATTTGCATCAACTGCTCTTTGGGCAGCTCTGGGGGAGTTCTGTCTCACTTTCTTCCTTCTAACATTTTCATCTAATAGTTTGACACTTCAAGACCAGTATTATTTCTGCCCTTTTTTTCCCTCTAGTAAAGCATTTTTGATACAGATCAATGCATCCAAATGTCCCGTTATTTTTGATGGTGCCACAGCCTTACATACTGACAGCTGGAAATCTTAATTGGGCTGATGACAGAAAAGTAACAGCTATTTGCAGTCACTCATGCTGGCTGACCTTGTATTTAATATTAAAGGGTAAATGTTCATTCTTATTGGAAACCTTGAGGAAATTAAGACAATGAGAAGGCAGGTGGGAATGTGATCTTTCTTAGAGATACCCTGAATTGTTACAGAAAGTAGGTATGTTTCATATTTTACTTTACCTGTTAAAAAAACAGAGGATGGATACATCCTTGCTTTTTTTGGTGATGATTATCCATAACATTGTGTCATGGATGCCTATCAGTAATTCTTTTAACCTTACAAAGGCCTGTAACAAAGAGGAGGACTAAATAAGGGGTCTTGACATTTTCCTGAATGGAAATTGGTGATGTAACTATTAAATCTTCAATATTCCATAGTTAGATTTTTTTTTTTTACCAAAAAAATTACCAACTTTTGACATTTTCTTGGTTTTTGTTTTTTTGGGTTTGTTGGGGTTTTCATTGTGAGGTTTTTTTAAATGTTTTTTTAACATGAAGGTAACCATTATTTGATTCTATGATTCAAACATTCCAGCATCTAAATAATTCACTGTGAGTTGTGTAATTCTAATCCCCACATCTGCTCTAAAGAAAAGACTTCTTTATGGTCAGTAGAGAAAGAATCACTTGTTTTCCTGAAGCATGAGAGTGTACTACTGTAAATTGCATTGCTACAGCATCCCTGCTTTGAAAATTTGCTGCAGTAACTAGGTTCTATAAGTTGACTACACATTGCCCATTTAAGGATTTTCTTCTCTCTTACAGTATCTGTAGTGCAGCATGTGCAGTAAAATTAATTAAACCAAACTTACATTTGCTAATATCAAACAGATCTTTAAGGTTCTGATGCTGCTGTGATTATAGTTTCATACTTTGTTTATATTTTCATAGACTACATATGGATTTATTCTAAAGATACAGAGCCAGTTCTCATTATATGCTTATGCTGATGTCTGACATCTGTTCGTGAACTGCGGCTGTTTAGTTTGGAGAAGAGGAGACTGAGGGGAGATCTTATTAACATTTATAAATATCTAAATGGTGGGTGTTAGGAGATTGGGGCATCCCTTTTTTCTATAGTAGCTAGCAACAGGACAATGGGATGAAGCTGGAACACAAAAAGTTCCACTTAAATATAAGATAACACTATTTCACTGTGAGGATGACGGACCAGTGGAACAGGCTGCCCAGAGGGGTTGTGGAGTCTCCTTCCTTGGAGGTCTTCAAGACCACCTGGAAATGTTCCTATGTGACCTGATCTAGGTGAACCTGCTTCTGCAGGGGGGTTGGACTAGATGATCTCTAAAGGTCCCTTCCACCCCTACCATTCTATGATTCTTAGATGCTTGTATATTTACTTGAGGACAAACTTTCATTTTCTTTTATTTAGGTGAAAGCAGTTGTCTTGCAGTCCAGTAGTCAAATACCGATTGTACCTGCAAATCTTAACTCCTGTATTTAAGTGAGAGTGGAGTTAGGAACTTGTTCCATGAAGGAATTTCCTGAATTATTCATTTGCCAGAAGAAAGTAGTGGAACTGGGTGAAGAAGTTAAAGAGTTACTATTTGGCATGATCTTGACAGATGTTCTCACTGGGAGCTCAGGAGTTCTCTTGCCTGAAATCGGAGATGTTGCCTAGAATCTCAGTTAGGGGACTGTGTAACTTGGGATAAAGATCAGTCTATGAAATAGTGAGAATTGTTCTCATCAATGCTTATTACCACAGTTGAGGTTTTCGTGTGTCATCTCTAGAATGTAGGCCACATCTTACTGTACAGAAAGAGAGTTTTGTATCTTCCTAAAGTGCTGTCAAGGGACAAAGCATTCTTCTAATTGTATTTTAACATTTTTTTTTCTGTAGAAATTGAAAGGTGTGTGGTTCAATGAGCTCTAATAATCTTGTGCTCAGCTTCATCACCACTTCCTGTCTTGCTGGGATGACTGAGTCCTTAGAAAATGAAGTATCATGCCCAGAGCTCCTAAAAATTATTCTTATACAGGAAGTGTGTCTCAAGCAAGTACTTCTTAGATCTGCACTCTTACAGTTTAATGCACTTATGGCTGTGAAGAATTTGGCTAATGGTCTGACAAGGTTTGAGGAAATTTTGGGAGTCAGGTAGCTGTGTAACTGTGAGGTGCTATTATTATTACAGTAGGTCAACTTATCTTCCCATGTAAATGTGTGTGTGTGTGTGTGTTTTACACTTATATCTACAAAGGTTGAACAGAGCCCATTTGTTAAAATCTAAAGGAGTAGCTAATGTTCTGGGGAAGCAATAAGAAGAACCTTCCATTGCACTTCTGAAATGCATCACTGACATGCAGTGGAGGGAATAAGCAGTAAATTTAATTAATAATGGAATTTTTTTCACCTTTCAGCTTCCAAAAAGAGAATATTTCTCCCATTGTGTAGAATTTTATTTTATTAGCCACACAAAGAGAAATAATGCTTCATTTAACTATGTCAAAACCAATCTAAACTCTCTGCTATTTCCTTTCCTTTCTATAAATTTTAATGCATTTTTAATTCTACTCCACTGGTTGGCCAACCAACCATTGAAGTTATTGCTGCACTGTAATGTATTTCAGTCATTTCTAATAAACCTGGACTTTAAGATGATTTATCATTATCTCTGTACACTATGAAAATGGATTTGCTGCCTATGCTGGATTTCAGCCCTTTCATTAGTAGGAGTAGATATATATATGATTGAACAAACAAACAGAAGTAACTAATGGGAATACAGTTTCTAATCTTGTGTTCTTTTATGAGAAAGAACCACATTTGAGGGAGAAAACACAGATTATGTATCATTATTTTGTGCATTTAAGGGAATGTTATCTTAAATTAGAGCAGCAAATAAATTAGAAGTTATTTTTATTGTAAAAGTTTTGGTTTACTCCTGTTTGAAAACAATCCTGAATATTCCATAACTTCTTTCTTAACATCCTTAGGATGGAAATGTGTAAACTTATTTTGTAGAAGTCTGTATCTTTAATACTTTGGCAAGACAGTTGGAAGAGATTCAAAAGTAGAATTGCTGAAATATAATTAAAATATGCTATTAAAATGCTGTATCATGAAACGAGCTCTTCCTTTGAATTTGTTCAAATAAGAGTTCACAGTTCTCATTTTCTTTAAGCCACATCAAAATTACCTTGTTCATCACATTTATTACAGAAAAAATAATTACTATCAAATAAAAGCATGCTTATTTATGCTGAGTTTTTTACAAATCAAAGTGATAGTCAACCGAGTCCATGTTACTTTTATCCTTGATTTCTTAAGTTTCTTTGTGTCCCTAATGGATTCACTGTTGTTAGGATTGTTTTGTTCCCGAGTGTGATTTTTCACTGAAACCCAGTATCTTCATACTGAATGTTTTTCATGGGCAGGGAAAAAGATTTTCAGTCTTATGACTGGCAGCTGTGCTTTTTTTTTTTTTCCCCCCCAATCTGCCCTTCAAGCTGAGTTTACTTTATTCAGAAATTGTCCAGAGAATGTCAGGTCAAAGAGAGCAAATTTATCTGTTCTCTCTTTATTCTTGCTTGTGGCTTGAGGCTCGCTGTTTCCAGAGTATTTCCAATTCCTGCAAAGTCTTTTATAATGATTAACCTTTCTTAAAAGAGTCAACAAAGTCTTTAAAATGACTTTCAGCAGGTTTTGAAGGGAGGAGCTGTTCCAGTAAATAAAGTCTTCCAAAATTTTCTTGAAATACTTGTCTGTACCATGCTAAATTAATCACGTTTCTCTTTAATAACTGCATGTTTAGTGGAATTTGACTTAATTCAAAGATGTCATTAGCTGGTAACGCTTCTTAATAGCTCACATATTTTTAAAAAGTAGTTAATTTGTCTTTACAATGTTGCTTTGATTTACAAGAAGTCCTAGCCTGCACACTGCCAACTGACACCAAGGACAGTTTTTGTAGGGACTGTCATATCTACATCTATGTGGTAAGTCTCATTTATGTGGGATTTGGGTGTAAATGATCAGCATGGTACATTGGAACAAATCTGTTTTGTTTTGGTCATGTAAAAATACTCTTGGTACTTTCTGACTCAATTTATCGCTTTTTTAAAAGTAGATGATGACAAGGTATTCTAATCATTATTTTTGCTTCCACTGTGAATGTTATTTAAATTGCTAACAGTAATTGTACTAGATAAGTATTTAAATATGCCCCCTTTTGTGAGAAGTTCACAACCTAATAGATGTTAATTTGCTGAGGTTTTTAAAGTACCCCGAAAGGTCATGGACTGTGATTAAGTTGGTCCTTCCTCATCGTATTCTGCGACTTCTACTCAGTAGGAGATAGAAATACAAACTAGATTGCAAATAGAGTACAAGTATAAGCTAGATCACAGAGGAGAGCAACATCATGCAGATTTTATTGATATGTGTCTGTCACTTTTTCACAGCAACCATAAACATCAGATAACAATCCATATTCTCTACAACAAATCAAACATTTGTTAGGGTTAATGGCTAATTTGTTTGGTTTTTATTCCACCTTCTTTATGTGAAGCTTTCTGTGTCTTTATTACTAGGTGTCATTTTCAAAGCAAGTGGCAGTAGTGGTGAGGGGGAACCTCCTCCTACATTTATGCAAGTGTTTTTAGCTTCCTTTACATTGGTGGCATACTTTCCCATATGTTGAAGTTGATCCATATCTGACCTTAAAGCCTCAGAGGTAGGAGGAGCAGATAATAAAATTTTTTAAGATGTGAGTAAGAGCAACAAGAATGATTAGAGACTGGAGGATTAAATCACAAGTAAAGATTAAATGAGCTAAGTATAAAATGTATAGCTTAGTGGAATGAACTGAGTTGAGGACAAAGGATCAAAGGGAGAGGCATGTAACCATCTTTATATCTCTAAAGGCTATAAACTGCAGTGTCTGAAATGTGCTCGTCAGTCGCAGTCTTGATGTGGACAGTGCAGAGAATTATTTTCAGAGCTCAAGGCATAGAAACTAAAAATGTTATGCTGTCCTTTAGGAAACAGAAAACATACAAGTTTTGTTCACCTTAATATCAGAAGATGATATGAAAAACAGCAGATAACTTTGTGGTTTGTGTCAGACCTTTTAACATTGTCCAACTTGAATACAGACAAGATCTGCTATTTTATATTTTCAGGCAGGCACAATGAGACTAAAATACCAAAACAGTTTAATAGTGAAACTCATAGATAAGTAACACTGACAAATAGCCTAACAGTGGAACATGATTGTGATGAACAGATTTATTGTCCTTTGGACCTGGACATAACTGAATTAAAGACTAAATCTGGATTCAATACTCCAGATTTTTTTTTTTGTGCAGAAGCTTTGTCATCTTTTCCACACCTGCTATAAGACTATTTGAACGCCATTTGTCTAAATGTCTCCCCAAAATGTCACTTTTCCACTTTGAACTTAATTACTATTTGAGATCAACTATTCAGCTTCCTTCTTCACAATTTCTGAAGAATTTTAAAGTCATCAAGGCCATTTTTCTTCCTCTTTCTCCCCTACAGCAATTTTTTAGCCCTTCAAAATACCATTTAAACATCAGGAAAAAAAAAAAAGTACTCTCAGGGTGTTCAAACAGTGGAACAGATTGCCCAGAGAAGTTGTGGAGTGTCTGTTCTCTGACTGACCCTCCTTTGAGCAAGTAGGTCAGATGAGGTATCTCCAGAGGACTCTTCTATCTTCAAGCATTTTGATTGTTTGGATTTGGACTCCCCTCACTGAATAATGATCAGAAACTGATTGTCTTATTCTGATTTGTTTTTGTTTGTTTTTTTTTTTTTTGTCAGTTCTTGTTTTGCCTTGTTTTATTACCAGATTACCTATATTAATTGAATTTGCACATTTGAATTGTTTTTTTCTGTCAAAGTAAAATTATAAAAATAGTGCTAACTATAATAGTTCTGTTTTAATTGTATTTTTAAAGTCAGTAATGTACTTACTTTTAGCTGTTAGCAAGAGATTAAATTAGTTTCTCCCACTCCTCTAGCCCTCCACCCATTTTTTCTCTCCAGACTTAGTTCAAGTGTGCAGAAATACTTTTTCTAAGAATCTTTAGTTCTGATATTTATTTTAGTGGGAAGAGAAGAAATCTAATAAAAAGGAATGACCAGTTTTCATTAAATTGATGAGTTGTAGAGGTTTCCTTTGATCCAGCATTGATTGAAATGGTTCATTCTTGAAGAATGAATTTAGCTGTAAGAAATACAAAAATGAATGTTGCACACCTCAATCAATCGCAGGAATTTAAATACCTCAAGGACAAGTTGAAATGAAAATAGATAGACTGTTTCCAAATGCTGACGAACAGGAAAATCAATATGACAGGGTTGGAATTTGCCTCAACTACAATTCCCAAGTTTATTTTGGGTGACATTGTCTTTAGCAATAACTCTAATTATCTAATTGTGAGGATTAAGAGGTGACTGATTTATTTTTGTTGTTGTTTACTTGTGATTGAAGTACTGGATTGGTCTCAGAATCCTGATAGCATCAGAAAAATCTGTGATGATTTTGTATCTACAATAGAAGTTTCTGTTTTGAAAGTAGCTGTATCAAAGATATACACACATCATTAAATCATAGGCTAACTCAGATGACTAGTGGGATAAATAACCCTTTGCAAAAAAGCAGCAGAAGGATAAATCTATCCAACATCTATCATCTTCAATGTATCTCTTATTCCACATACCTTGCCAAGAGTAAGGAAGAAACAAGTAATATTGATGTCTTCATCTGTCCAGGGACAGGAGTCTAAAATTTGTCATTTGCAATATTTTATGTCTCAGTATTGCCATCATAAGGACAACATCTGGATTAACTAATGCAACATAGTTGTCTTCTAGGTAATAGTAATGGTTTCCATCCAAATAGGTGGGAATTATTGAATTTATTAAGCCCTTTAAGATACTGTCTGGACAAAGAGATATTTTTTAATAACTATAATTTTTCATTTTCTATGGTCTTTATGAAATATTTTGGTTTTGAAAAGTCTTATACACAGAGCTTCCCTAATACCTGATAAACCACACAAGCCTCCAATCTATTGGAGTCTTGTATGAATTTAAACTGTTTTTCAGTATTATGGGTCTTAAAGGAAGCTACTTTAAGATATCAGTTTGAAGACTGTGTCTTGTCTCATCATGTCTCTTCCTGTTAGCACTTGAAAAGTGTAGACATACTTCCCAAATGTCTAAAGTTTAGGGATGTTGATGATGGAAAATTTGCCTCAGTCTACATTCACCTCGTGCATACATTTCCCAAAAGAGCATGTACTCCAAGAGCATGAGTAATTCCTGTTTGTTTACTTAGAGGTTGTTTAAAGACTATGTAACTTCTGAAGCAAAAAGCTTCCTGTCCCCTATTTGTCTTTACTCTTTATTTTAAAAAAATATTTAGCCCACTTTATTTGTCCATGATATTCCTTTGAATGCACAGGCAGAACTCATATTTTTTTAGTTACTGAATACTTTAACAGGACTCTTACAAATAGTTGTGATGCTGGCTTAAATCCAACAAGTTGTTTGAGCTCTTGCTTAACTTTAAGAGCACGAGCAGTTACACACATGTAATGATAGTGCATACCGACTTGATGACTAGGAGTAATGGACAAAAGCTCGAACACAAAAAGTTTTACTTAAGGAAAAACTTCTTTAGTGTAACGGTGAGAGAGCCCTGTCACAGGCTGCTCAGGGAGATTCTGGAGTCTCCTCTGGAGGTTTTCAAAACCTGCCTGGATGTGTTCCTGTGTGATCTGATCTATATGGATCTGCTTGAGTAGGGGGATTGGACAAGATAATCTTTAAAGGTCACTTCCAACCCCTACCATTCTGTGATTCTGTGATTTAAATTCTTTGCCAGGTTAGGGACCAGTATTACATTAGAATACAATGAAAATTGGTTTAGATGACATTATTGTTAATCCCAAGGAATAAATATTTGTTTAGCTTAAATTTGCCTCAAAATCTTAAAAAACCTGTACATTTGACTCACAATACTTGAAAAAGATCTCATGCCTATATATTTTTGTTCTCCTTGAAATATCCTTAGTGTCAAGATAGTACCCAGATAGGAAAACAGATAGTAAAAAAAGTAGCAGGATTCACCTACTTAAAAAAAATATTGTTTCTTCTAGTACTGTATAAAACTAGTCTGAGTTTCATCTTAAATATTTATCAAAGTTTTTTGAAGAAAAGAGTTGACTTTTGCATTTATGGAGAATTAGTCAAGTTATGTCACACTACATAACTCCGATTTTCCTCCACATTAGTTCATGATAGGAACTCAGACTAATCTGCTGAAATAAACATTGATTTTTTTTTCACAAGCCTCACTAGTAAAAGTCTTCATAAGGGACTTATCTTTTGCCTCAGTGATTTTCCCTGCACATGTAAAATAGACAAGTGGAATGTGATTACACTGAGTGGGTAAATGATAGTTTATCTTGAACACATTTTCTCTTGTGATCTGAAATCAAATTGATATCTTCTTCAGTGTACTGTTTATTTGCAGTTATTAGATGTGTAAATAATACTAATAATTCTTCTGTAGTTCAATAACCAGCAAGTTGTTGTAAGTTTAATTTTAAAACATGAAAAGTGATTGATTATCTTCTTGTACCTTGTGAGTCTCCGACTTCAGCCTCTGCTCTGAATAAACACATGGGATGAACTGAAAATTTTCTAGTGCAAATGTTTGCAGTCTATCAGTTATTTCTGAGACAAAATCTCTCCCGTTAAACCAGTTTGCTACACTATTTCCAGAGAGAAAAACAGAAATGAGCCTAGAGACTAAAAAATGGGTTTTAGGGTGAACAGTAATAATTTGTAACACTCTAATATCTGGTTAATAATAGTAATGGTATTATGTTGTATTATGCCAAGTGAATACATAGATATTTGTTCTGAAACATTTTTGTCTGTACTAAAGCACAGCATAAATCTTTATCTTGCTCACTGAGTTTAAAAAAAAAAAAAGTTCAGTCTCCTCTACAGTGGATAAAACTACTTCAAAGACCAAGGTTCAAGTCCTCCCTCGTTGTTTAGATCATGGAGAGCTACCTTCGTCTGTTCCTATCTTATGCAGAAGAAATAAGGAGAAAAGTGTTTCTCAAAGTGTCTGCCCTTCTTGAAGGGAGGGAGCCATCTGTCAAAGAGCTGGGTTCGCTGAGCGTATTTTCCATGAATGTTGTCCTACTGAGCAAGAGACTCACATCTGAGAATGATAATGACCAAGATGAATGGCCTTTGCCCTGCTTTAAAACTACCTTTTCTAACACCAAGATCTCTAAGGATGCAGTGCTTTAAGTAACATCCGTTGAAGCAACACACTAAAAGATTTGATTCAGTTCAGACTGAATCAAATTGGAAGAATTCACATAACACTGAAAAGACATTTACATCTTAGACCATATTTTATATAAATGATTGAATCAATTGCTTGCCCTGCTTTTAGAGAGCCTGTTATTCAGGTTGTGAGAGAGGGGAGTAAAACAGCTGATCATTGTAAATTCCTGGAGTGGAAGGAAATATAGGTAACTCTGGGAATATCTGTCTTTGTCTTAGTTTACACTTTCCAATGTTCAGTCAGTTATGGCTTACAATACTGTTAGTTTCCTTTTGTATTTCTTCCCAAGACAGTTTATAAATATCCTTCTTCATATAGAATGTGTTTACAGGAAAGAATTGTTTTCAGGGATTTGGGGGAAATATTTTCAGACTTCATTTTGAAGTTTTCAGGGTTAAAGTTTTTGAGTTATGCTTTTTCAGGGCTCTATTTATTTGGCTTGTATCCCTCAGCTAGGAAATACTGCAAGATATTCCTTACAAAGGAATTGTCAAAATCTGCAATTGTTCCTGTTGCCTTCAATAACTAAAATCAACAGGCTGGACTATGAGTTTCTTCCAGAGATAACAATAATTAGAAAGATTTAGTAACTGGCATTTTCATTTCAATAGGCAGCACTCATGTCTCCAAGCCATTATGAAACCAAGGCCTTTGTACTAGAGAAGATGCCATGCCTCGTGCCATCTTTCATATCAAGTATAAAACTGAGCTTCAGTGTGTTGCCCACATTCCAACTCTGGGAATTATCTTCTGCGCATTTAAATTTGCTTTTCAGTTTCAGTAGACTGATGGAGTGTTTTTCCACTTTCTATCCAAAGGTATTCTAGTGTCATCAGTGCCATAGATCTGATGTCTCTCTTCTTCCAACTGAATTTCAGTTTCAGATAACATTAAGTTTTTCCATCCTTGAACTAAAACCTTAAATCATCATTGGTCTTCATAAAAGAAATGTTTTGTTGTAGGAGCTCAGTAGTACATAGAGGAACTTGCTCTGTTGTCTGTCCACTCTTAATATTGCACCACTAGTTATTGCAAAGATGCAGCCGTACCTATCAACAATTCACACAGCCTAGGATTTTTTGTGATGCTAACAATTGTATATCTGAAAAGCAGAATTGTTATGAAAATGCCGTGCGGTATTTTTGAGTGTTGAGAGGCTTTGAACTGGATCCATTTTGGTTGAATACTATCAAGTGACTGTGAACGTTGAAAAGTCCTGTCTGTCTTGCTTCTGATTTTGTGAGCTGAATAATTGTGATAGAAATGGAACTATACTAATACTCTGCTCTCATGAGACTGTATCTGGGATATTGTGTCCAGTTCTGGGTCCCTCAGTTCAAGAAGGACAGGGAGCTGCTGGAGAGAGTTCAGCACAGGGACACAAAGATGATGAAAGGAGTGGAGCATCTCCTTTATGTTGAAAGGCTGAGACACCTGGGGCTTTTTAGCTTGGGGAAGAGGAGACTGAGGGATGACCTCATTCATGTTTACAAATATGTAAAGGACGAGTGTCAGGAGGACGGAGCCAGGCTCTTCTTAGTGGTGTCCAATGATAGAACAAGGGACAATGGGTACAAACTGGAACATAAGAGGTTCCAAAGAAACCTAAAGAAAAACTTCATCACTATGAGGGTGAAGGAAGCACTGGCACGGGCTGCTCAGATGGGTTGTTGAGTCTCCTTTTCTGGAGATATTCAAAACCCATCTGAATGAGTTCCTGTGTGACCTACTCTAAGTTGTTCTACTCTGGCAGGGGATTGGACTACATGATCTTTTGAGGTCATTTATAACTCTTAAGATTCTGTGATTACTTTGCAAACAAAACGAATTGACAGAGAAAGCAATCAGCACATAATGAACCCACTGGAACTTCTAAGGTGAGACGTTCACTACTTCCCTAAATATTGCCAGTTATGAAAAGTTTTCAAAAGGAGAGCAGTACTCTTTTAAAAAACAAGCAACCAGCATTACAGACCGTGCTCCACATATTTACTGTGTGTGGAATAAGTATAACATGTTAGAATGCCTTATAAATTATTGTAGGCCTAAATCACATTCATCCGCACAATATCAGAAACAATATATGCTGATGAACTCATTGCATCAGAGCTTACAGCACTTACTCTAGGGACAGACGCAATCATATGGCACTTTATGGCTTGATCCCTTTGCTTCTTTCTTTTCTATCCTTGTTGCATCTTCTTTTCTCAGCAGTTGCTAGTGCTTTTTGTGCCTTGTCTTGCTGATAAGTGTAGAATAAAATTACAAAACTGGCTAGTGATGGACAAAACATAAGAATAGACTGAATTAAGAGGTTACATAAATTGTTCTTGGTTAAAGTTTCTTAACATGAAACAGTCTTTTTAAAGAATATCAACAAATTAATCTCTGTGGTCTCAACAGCTTCATACCATCAGGACATATGTCTTCAAATTGCTAGTTGCAGATGGTACACAAGAATGTGATGGTTTTCACTTGAGACTGTACTTCAGATTTGTGTGTACTCTCTCTATGCAAACACATTTTTTTATTATTCCTTTTCTGTATAAAAATTTTGGAGCATGAGTTTTAAACTAAAAAACCCTACAAGTTCTCACCTAATGGCCCTGACATTTTATTTTTTTTAATATACTGTAGATATGCAATTGATCAAGATATACAGTAAGTCTCTGATAAAAGCATTTCTTCTCAGGATGATAAAATTACACATGCATTATTATCATTCTTCTTTAGGATTAAAAACTCCCGAGTTTTCTGTTGCTAAGGAGGGTTGCAATAGATACATCTAGTTTCATATGTAGTCTCCATTGTTGTATTCTATCTTAACATTCTCAAATCGAATGAGGAGATGAAGTATAGCAAATTAAATTTAAAATCACACAGGAAGTCTATAGTAGATTTAAACTTTAAATGAGTCTGCTGATTTACCTGATACAAAATTGTCCCTTCATCGTAAGAAAGAGGCACTATCTGAAGGAACTTCTTCATAACCTTTTCAGAAATCATAACAAGCTGTTGGTACATGGAAAAACTCAGCATGATCTCATATAATACCAAGATTCCCTATTGCAGAATTTGGTCATTGTAGTTATCCTCAAGATACCTCAACCTTACCTCTTCAAATTATTTACTAAATACTCTATTAGCTAACAACAGCTTTGTTAGTTGATTTCTTTATTCACAAGTACTGGTATTTTTTTCAATTATGTTGACATATAACCCTGAAATTTGGCATCCATTAAGTCCTTTATCTCTTAACATTGATTCTGTTAGTAATACTAGGTATTTAAATCCATGATGTAGATTACATGTGGTATTTTGCGATTACTGGAAGACTTTGTGCTTTTCAGCACTGTTATATTTTTTCCCCCCTGCTATGATCAAGGTTAATGTAGATCTTGGAAAATTACAGATGGAAAATTACACTTTAAATAACTCATCTGTATCCTCATTGTCATCTCTATTTCTCCTTTACCTTCAGGTCATACTGTTTGATACTATAGATAAGATTTTCTAATAGAGCCTTTTACCTTCAGGGACTCCCACAAAACTTTGCACGTGTATGGACTGGAGATATACTGGAGATGAAATGAGGATCCCTCTGGATCATAGAGCAGTATAAAAGCATGTCCCAAGAACCGGATTTTATGGATCAAATCTAGTACAAGATGGTAGTTACACTGTGCAGCCAAAATACTATCAGGACCAACACTTTTTAATTTAAGGTACCAAATCTGTAATCAGCGTAAAATATTGCCCCCTCAGGCTGCAGCTAATTGTAACTATTTATCATTTGCCTAACAGTTAAATGAACTATTTCTGTGTTGGAATACTGCAGCTGCTTCTTAGCACTGAACAGTATTTCAAAATAGTTAAATGAGAAACCAGAGAAGAACTTGTTGAGAATGTAGTGACTTTTCTAAGGCTACAGTGTTCTGAAGACTAATAGCAGCTAATAGCAGCCGTATTTTCTCAAAAGGCGTGCCACTTCATGTGGCTCGTGTCTAACCTGAGATGAAAGGATTGTGTACATCAGAAGTCTGAAGAGCGAAGCTTAGATACTGGCTTAGACTGTTTTTAGTATGTGGCTGACACTGCATTCAGAAATACCAGTGTGTTTTTGTGAAGTTTCTATCCCAGTACAACTGAGCCTCCTCTATCATTGTTTTACAATCGAAGCCTAAGAGTGTATCACAGTGTGGTGACAGCAGTCTACAGTAAAGGCAACATTTTGTTTCTACAAAATTACTGAGGTTTTAAGTCATAATGCAAGCTAAGATAAAGATATCATTACGACATATCTACTTGTTTTTCCTCTTCCTGTTTATAACTTTGATTTAATTTGGTTAGTCTGAATGCCAGCTGTATTTTCAGTGGCATCATTCTTTGGTTCCTAGACCTTTAGCCTGGTAGAAATGCTTGAATAGTAGTGTTTCCTGGATTAGTTTTTGGCACCAAGGTTTTATCCTGTCTCCAGCTCTGATGTTTAATCCAACAGGGTATTTTTACAAAGCATGGAGACTTGTGTTAGTGCACAGCATCAGGTGCTTCAGAATTTGGAAGCTCTTTCTAGAATCTCCACCTTCTGTTGTCTAAAATGGAAAGTGCTTTATTAAAAATCACTTGCTTTGCCTCAGTGCACCTGTTTCTATGCAACAGCAAAGGCACCTGTGTCCTATTAATACTTACATTATGCAGCACATTTGAAAATGTTATAACTCAGGTGGATTATCCTCCTGGGAGCCACATACATCGCTCTTGCCTCAGCTCTTGCTCTCTGGATATGTCAAATTGTTAAATGGTTACTTCAGTGTGTTTGCAGATTGAATCCTTAAAAACATGTTACTTGGGCAAGAAACTGCTTCTCCGGTATTCTAGTTGCTCAATATGTATTTTGAACAGATCCATTCTTTTGTACTGCCATTTTAAATAAGAGATCCACAGCTGATAGGTTGCCTACATTTACTTGTCACTAGCTTTGTCTGCTGTTCAGCTAGAAATAATAATGTCTCTCATGCTGCTTCTTGTCTAGGTCAATTATTTTTAATATAATATCAAAGACTGGAAATATTTTAAAAGGGATTAGATATTATGTGACTATAGCAATGTTAATTTAATATTCACATTAACATATGGCAATTGGATCTCAAGCTTCCGTTGACTCCCACGGAAAAGCTGAAGAAGAAATTATGCTTCTTTTGCCCAGAATCTTATTCAATTTACCATAAAACCAATAGTGTAAATTGACATCAAAGCTCTGAAGCAGGGTTGCATATTACTTTGTTAGCTAAATAAGCTGTGAAAAGTTTTTACCTTCTGTTGCGGCATCACTGTGTTAGAAAGGAATTTTTACTCACCGTTAGAGTAATGGTGGTTGGTTTGTCATGTGTCACGTTCTGTAGTGTAGAGCCTCAACTGCTCTCTAGGATTGTGCAGTGGAATTCTTGCAAGTGATTGTTAGGAGGACCATGTAAATAGAAGTAGTAACGTAAAAGATCTTGTTATAGCTTGTACAATAAAAATTCTGTTGATATAGTGTTCTTCCTAACAGTCTTTCCAGGGCTTTTTGAATTAATTAATGTCCTGTCATCTCTGTAAATGGTTCTTACATGCTTTAGTTCATTGGAAATCTTGTGAGACACTCTGCTTGCATTCTGGCTAAAGGAAATTATATCAGTCTCCCAGGCTGCCAGTTTAGATACCATTAAATACACTAATTACCACTGTTTCGCTTTAGAAGTCAAGCTTATGATTTTTTTTTTAATTTGTATTTCTTTTTAAAAATGCATTTTCACCTACTTGCTCTTTGCTCAGCGTGAAATGGAAACTGATATTATCTCTGAAAAGGAGGTCCCTTCATTTCTCAGGGTCATGTTTCAATTGAGATCCAGATGTCAAGTGCTTTCATAGAGCAAATAATTCATTTTTGTTTTCTGATACTTTCCTAGATGAGCCTCTCATCAAATCCTGACAACTTGTGAAGATTGTAGATTTTGGGACAGAAGGTATAGTCCTGATCTCATGAAAGTGAAAATGTGTATGACAACTACAGCATATGATTTATTAAATGGTTGTGTTACTCTGTTAAGTTAACCATTGCATCATATCTGCTTCTATCCTGTTTCTGATTATATTTATTTTGCTAAAAGTAGAGAAATTATACATGTAATATTACACAAAATTAAGAAATCGTATCTTTTTTGAGATGAAAAATACTTAAGAAAAGTTTATGATTTGTTTCTAGAAACAAAAATCTCTCATTGAAATACTAGAGAATTATTTTTACAATTGTTCTTATACAAATATCCACTGGTTTAGAAAACAGGATTTATAAATGGACTGAGACAATACTTATGAGTACAAGATTTTATTACCTACTTTAGCAGGAGATTGGACTAGACGGCTCTGCAGAGAGAGACCTGTAAGTGCTAGTTGATAAGAGACTGAACGTGAGCCAGCAATGTGCCCTCATGGCCAAGAAGGCCAATGGCATCCTGGGATGCATCAAAAAGAGTGTGGCCAGCAGGTCAAGGGAGGTTCTTCTCCCCCTCTACTGTGCCCTGGTGAGGCCTCATCTGGGTTACTGTGTCCAGTTCTGGGCTCCTCAGCTCAAGAGGGACAGAGAACTTCTGGAGACAGTCCAGAGCAGGGCCACCAAGATGATCAGGGGAATGGAATATCTTCCTTGTGAGGAAAGGCTACAGGAACTGGGGCTGTTCAGTCTAGAAACGAGGAGACTGAGGGGAGGTCTTACTAACATTTACAAATATCTAAATGGTGGGTGTCAGGAAGTTGGTGCATCCCTTTTTTCTATTGTATCTAGTGACAGGACAAGGGGTAATGGGATGAAGCTGGAACACAAAAAGTTTCACTTAAATATAAGGAAAAACTATTTCACTGTGAGGTGAGGGAGCCCTGGCACAGTCTGCCCAGAGGGATTGAAGAGTCTCCTTCCTTGGAGGTCTTCAAGACCCACTTGGACATGTTCGTATGTGATTTGATCTAGGTGGGCCTTCTTCTTCAGGGAGGTTGGACTAGATGATCTCTAGACGTCCCTTCCAACCCCCACCATTCTCTGTGTGTTTCTGTGATTTCTCTATACCATCCAAAGCAGAAAACTTCTCTTACTGTTTATATATATGTTCATACTTGGGATTACTCCATGTCTTCCTCCCTGAAATGATGTTAATTTCTGCAATTAAGAGCAGTGTCAATATTAATGTCAGTTACTAACCTTCAAAATTTATCTTGAGCCACTTTCCGAGTAAATATTCCCTTATTTAAATTGAGAGGTGTTTTTTATTGATAATAACAATAAAGAAGAAAGGTAGCAATAGCATTTACTGGCTTGTGCATTTGGTTTTGGTGTGGGTTTTTTTCTTCCTGTAGTCTTATATTTGATGAAACAGAAGTGAAAGCTGAAAGTTTCTGCTGCTACAGAGCACTTTTCCAGATTTTTATTTTGTTATTTAGGATTCCTGTCATATCACTAGGCTGATTCAAGTCTGTAGCACATTACAGCATTCTAAATGACATTTGGTTCTGCCATATGTCATTCTCTGTTGTGGCACACCAGAGTAATATCATGATTTATCAAGTTTATCAATACTTAATTTTTCCTTAATATAGTTTTATCTAATCCATCTATTCATTTGATGTACATCCTTAGCCACTAACTACCAAAGCATAGGGACATAGTTTATGCTGGAAGGTGACATTTTGAGGTACATTCATCCTTATGCTGTAGTTTAGGAGAAATTTAGTAGCTGTTTAACCAAAGGCACTTGTGTTTCATTAGGGCATTTGTCAGATGAATTTTCCAAAGGGCTGATTTGGATATTGTACAAACCAGCTGAGAGGATTTATCTAGAACATGTGTGAGTTGAAAGAGTGAGTTTCTTATTCTTTGTTCTTTATCAATGTTGCATTTATTTAGCCAATAATACTTTATTATGCCATTAAGGCTATTTGTGTGCATTTGAAGTCTAATAAAGTCAGGGCAGGAAATCAGAATATGATTCCTCAAGAAAAATGAGAAGGCATGATGGGTTAACAGTGTCTGTGGCCCCATTATTTTACAGAACACAGCAAAACAGTTAGAAAATAAAGGTTAAGGGAGCTGCTAGACCACAATTAGAACAAATGGAATGATAGTCTGGAGAGATTCTGGTTTTGCTTATATAAAGACCTTTTTCTTTTCTTTCCTATCGAAACAAATAATAAAGACAAGTTAAGGAGACTAGTTAGGAAAAGAGTATGTAAAAGAACGTTTCTGGGCTGCAATGATTTGCCCATTCAATCACATTGTTCAAAATACTAACCATAAGAGCTCAAATATGGTGGAAAATTTCTAAGGCAAAAAGAAATTACTCCATGGACGTGAGGTCAATGTTGTCTGGAGGTTGGTTGTTCACTTTGTTGTACTGCTGCATTGCCCACAATAAGTCATAACAACAAAGATGAGAACCTGTAAATATCAAAACAAAATTATTTGTCTGGAAACCAAATTGTCTTTATGATGAGATGATGAAATGAATGAAAATGCATAAAATGGGGAATATATTAAAAGAGAATAATTTTGACTTTTGTAATTATTATTGTCAGCTCTAGTAAATCCATGAATAATTTGCTTCTGCTTTGCCTTTCCTTTACTCTTTGCACAAAACAATAGTCTGATTTAATGCCCTGGACTGTGGATGGTGTTCAGTGCCTCCTTCCAACAGCAGAGCCAAGAAGTATTTCTTTCTGTCTTGTCTCTCTTTTCAATTGATGCAACCTTTTAAAATGTACATACTTACAGGTAATGTGAAGTGAACTAAAAAGAAAGAAGTTTTGCAAATACCAAGTGAATGTATTTTCACACGGAGTAATTGTTGCAGGAGCCAGAAATCTTAACGTGATACACTATATTCTTTCTCTTACTCACTGATCATTAAAACTTTAAGTAAAGCGCAGTGAAGTCAGTTGAAAGGATCTACTACTGCAAAGTTTAATTCAGTAATAGCTGTTAAAAAAAATAAAAGAAAGATGGAAGTCTTTTTATCCTCTCACCTTCCCTCCCAGGTTGCATACAACAGTCCCTTGAGTGGGACTTTTTTTTTTTTTTTAAATATATGTGGTATAAATCTAGTGACCAAAGGATTTCACCTGTTAATAGCTGTTCTCGATGGATATTTTGATGTGTATGGATTTTAGCAGATGTTTAATCTCTATTTTCCTTCATTGAAGCCTGAAACTTTCACATTGAGATCGTCACAATAATTGCCATCTATGCATCCTTTTTATCCTCAAAAAATAAAAAGGAAGCCTTATCCATAGACCAACAGTAGATAGACTTGAATTCCATTGATATGGTAAAACTGTATTTATTCATAAAAAGGCAAATACTTGGGAATGCTTTCTATGAAAATGATGGTCCAGAGACCAGAATGGAGCTGCATCAGCACACTGACTACAAGCAGTCCTTGCTAATAACTTTTCATCCCTTAGTGTATCTGTCACATAATTGTTCATTTAATCTTTGTGAATTTAATTATTCATGAATCTTTAATAGAAACTTGCTAATGGTTTTTATGTGAGTAAGGAGCCTAAGTTTCATAATCATAAATTAATTACATGAGTAGAAAACACAGCCTCATTGACAATCAATTAGTTTTAGGCCTGTAAGTGCCACTGTCATTATGAAAAACAGAATTTAGGCTTTTAAATCATTGAAATATTGTGAAATTTTTATGCTGCATTTTTATAACAAAAAGGTATAACATTTTCTGGTATCAGATATTCCATCTGAAATAAAAATGTATGTGCAAATGTTGCAGAAACACACAAATTTACATGAATGAAAACAACAAGCATTTTACTCGCTAAATTTTATGTCCTATGGGAGTAAATAGGTGAGTAAATACTTGTGCTGTAGTTGAAGATGCTCTGTCACAAGAGTCTTCCCAGAGACCTCCCAGTGTCAAGACCCTCATACAGCTTCAGGTGTTTAGCTTTCCTATGATGAAAGGCTGAGGGAGCTGGGGTCTTTAGCTTGTAGGAGACTGAAGGGTTACCTCATCAATGTTTCCAAATATGTAAAGAGCAGGTGTCAGGAGGATGGAGCCAGGCTGTTCTCAGTGATATCCAATGATAGGACAATGGGCTATGGGTACAAGCTAGAACATAAGAGGTTCCAAAGAAACACAAGGAAAAGCTTCTTCACTGTGACTGTGAGGGAGCACTGGAGTGGACTTCCCAGATGAGTTGTGGAGTCTCCTTCTCTGGAGACATTCAAAACTCTCTTGGACAAG
Organism: Colius striatus; assembly: GCF_028858725.1. Taxonomy (NCBI): domain Eukaryota; kingdom Metazoa; phylum Chordata; class Aves; order Coliiformes; family Coliidae; genus Colius; species Colius striatus. The sequence goes on from NC_084764.1 coordinate 9,010,019, forward strand.
TTCCTCTGTGACCTACTCTAGGTGGCCCTGCTCTGGCAGGGGGGTTGGACTAGGTGATCTTTCAAGGTCATGTCCAGCCCGTGAGATTCTGTGTAATTGGTCAATTCTGCATTCTGTTTAAGAGTAAGGGCAGTAAATACACCAAAGAGGAGTAAATGGATAAAAAGACTCCTAGAATTGTCTCCACATAAATTCCTGCCAGTTTCCTTTAATAGTTATCTGATTAGTAGCATGTTTGCAGGAAGTTTGCATGCTGCCCTTGTGACTTCTGCTGTTCTTGGACTTCTTGGTGGTAAAGTTTCAGATGTCACCAACAACAAACAGCAGGAATGAACATCTGCAGCCTTCATAAACCTGCGTTAGGTACCTTCTCTTATGTCTCTGGGTGCAAACCTGAGTGTGGCCTTGGAGATGTATTATACTAAAGTATTTTGTATAGGGCAGATGGCCAAATTAAATTTATTTACTTATGTAGCACAGACACACTATCAAATCTACATTAATTAGTCCAATAAAGTACATACTACAGATGAGAGGGAAAGGAAGTATAGTTTAATTTATAAAACCATGACATTTAAATAGCTTATTTGTTAAAAAAAGTCTGCCTAAGATGGAAAAGCTCAGAATAGTAAACTCTTTAATGTTAGTGTACTAACATCAGTAGTCATACCTGCTACTTCTTGAATAAATGAAAGGCTGATGTATTATATTGGTAACTCTCTATATGCATCACAATATATAGTGAATATCTATGCACATAGATATGTGGAATCTGTGTGTGGATTGAAACATATGGGCTATATGTGATAGTGGAGGAATTCATAAAACCAGCTGTGTATGTTGGAATGTTTCGTTCCAGAAAGATTTTGCTTTCAGAAGTGAATCTGATTACCTCGGTCACAAGTATAGTTTATGTATTGTTATACATTTTTTAATCTGACTAATCAGAGTATTGAGCTGACAGCCCATTATGAAAAATCAAAATGAAAACACCTCATAAGCAATAGTCTTGACTAATCCTTCATACAAAAAAGATATGGGTGGAGACAAACACATAGCAATTTATTTTTGAATTATTGGCACATTATCTTTATCCAATGACAGGAATTACTTGAAATTGACCCAAAATAATATTCTCAAAGAAGGTTCCACATAAATAATCTAAATACTTTCTTTTTCATTAAGAATGTAAAGATGATATTTTTATATTCTACATCTCAGAATTCGTGATATTAACAGATGGGCAGAGGGGATTGCCCTTGATGTTTTTAAGTTTAAATCAATTTCATGTGAAATGGGAGAAATATCAAAGCATCCAACATAGTCGTATTTCTCTTTATTCTTTACTATGTTGCTTCCTATTGCGTTATTTATAAAGACTAGAACCTTGTGGTATATATTTAACAAAAATAGTACAGTCACAATTTGCCTTAGTATATCTGTTTTTCTACGTCTCTTTTCTACTAAGCAGAAAGTTGGGACCAGAGTAGCTCTCAGTGAAAGGCTTTTGAAGGATCCTATTGGATCTGCACTGACTATAACAGTGTTGTGGTTTAGGCCCATCCAAGGACAAAAGACCACAATTAGACTCAGTTACCACAGACTTGAGAATTGTCAAAGGGCAGGAAGGGCTTAATTGCCGCTTATGGTCCCAGACAAAACAGACCAGGCTACTCAGCTTGGGGAAGAAAACAGAAAATAGTTTAATCCAACATCAACTAAAGCATAACCATAAAACCCCAAAACATAACCAATACAAAACAACACAGGGTGGTACACTGATGAAGAGCAAAACCAGCACTTTAAGACCACCTTCTCCCCACCCCTCCCCAGTTCCTGGGCTCAGAGCCCTGATACCGATGTAATTTTCTTCTCCCCCACTGAAAGGCTCGGAGGGTAGGGAATGGGGATTTCAGTCAGTCTATTCCTGATGGCTTTTACCATTTGTCTGTCCTCAGGGCAGGTGGGCTCCGCAACAGTCCTCCCTACACTTCCACAGTCGTACCTCACACACCCAGCAGCCCTGCACAGGCTGCTCCAACATGCGTTCATCCCAAAAGCTGCAGCTTATTTCTGCCTCTTGTGTGGGTCTGCTCTGTGGCCCGTTGGCTCTCCAGCACAGCCTGTGCCATGGATGCCTCATCACACAGTCTCTGGCTGTCCAGGTGCACTCACCCAGAGCTGCTGGTGGCTTCCAGTCCTGCCATTGCCCTCCATGGGTTGCAGGGGCACAGCCTGTGTTCTCACCAGGGGTTGTAGAGGAGTCTCCAGTCTGACACCTCGCCTTCCTTCCCCCTTCTCCGGCTGTGGGGTCCATGTGGTCATCACCATCTTGTACCACTCTTACACCTCCTCCCAAGTACTTCAATTTCCCATCCTTAAATAGTGATTGCAGAGATGCCAGATTGGCCCAGCCGGGCTGGAGGTGGGTCTGAACCCAAGAGCCAGGGGAAAGTCCAAGAACTCTTTACCGGGTCTATGCTGCAGCCCCATCCCCCTGTTACCAAGCAAAAGCGGCTTCTCACTAAGCCATGACAAACCACATCTCTAAACTCAGGTAGCTCAGCAATTTGAACCTATTTGAAATTAATCAAATCGTGACCTGCAAATGTCACAGATTTCAGTGTTTATCCAACTTGATCTGAACAGAAGTGTGCTTGGAACAAGACAGAGCAGAGTATACAGATATTTGAGACTTTCTTAGTCCATGCTTCTCCAGCTAATTAACTAAATACTCTCTTTTGGAGAGAGTATAAATCAGCTCTTCAGAGAAGACTGAACACTTCTGGTTTGAAAAGTGCTTCCCCTGACTAAAATTCCACATGAAATTGTATATATTCATAGTCATCAACCACTCTGCTTAGAGAGAAAAGTCTCTAGTTTTTATGCAGAAAAATCCTCCCACTCAAGTGTGTTTCACTGTGTCATTTCAGAAATCTGTCTCTAGTCTATGTCTTTTAATGTCAATAGATATGCTTCTGGTTTTTATCCCTAAATTTTTTGGCAAATATGAAAGTGATCAGTTGACCATCTGATAGGCTCAGTCAAGTTGCCTGTCAGACTTCTCAAGTTGCTGACTCCATCTGGTATGTAAGGCAGGAAAATGAGTTCTAACTTGATTTTTTTGACGACTTAACCTTTTTGGTGAGTTCCATGAATTCAAACCACCCTGAGTAAAGGCCAGGTAATTCCTTTTCATAAGAGAAGCAGCACTGAAGGCTTTTCTTGGGGCTCAGAACATTGGTGGTTGGATAAAACTCCACAAAGTCCATGGCCTCAGAAGGCTGCGGGAGGCTGGATCTGTTTGTAGGCTCATGTGCTTAGGGGAAGGGTCAAGCAGCTGTGGAGGCCTGACAGCAGACTGCCTCTCAGCAGTCTGGCCGATGGAGTTCAGAAGCTGAGCAGGTAGCAGAAAAGGATTGAAATAAATTAGTTAGCTAATTCCTCTTTCCTTTAGGCACATATTTTCCAGATGTGTGCACAGGCATCTGTGCTGTCACACACAGCTGGAGCTCTGGTGGGAGCCTCCTGCATAATGACAGGGAGATAGAAAGACCTGGAGGTCTTAGACACCAGGTCTAAAGGTTTGCCCACACTCTTAAACAACGTCATACATTTAAATTTGAATGACTGTTCAGAGCAGAAAGTAATTATTTATTTTTTTCTTGATGCCAGCATATTTCATAGAATCATAGAATTGTTTCAATTGGAAAAGACCTTTAAGCTCCTCAAGTCCAACCCCTCCCCTCACCCTGCCAAGCCCACCACTAACCCATGGCCCTCAGCACCTCAGCTACACGGCTTTGCAATAGCTCCAGGGATGAAGACTCTCCCACCTCCCTGGGCAGCCTGGGACAGCGTCTGAAAACTCTCTCAGGGAAAAAGTTCTTGAGGACATTTCCTCTTGTCCTATCACTTGTTACTTGGGAGAAGGGACCTACCCCTGCCTCACTACAATGTCCAGTCAGGAAATTGTCACCTTTCAGCCCCCTTCCTGAAAAGGCGATTTATGATTCTATGATTTTTTAGGGAAAAAAAAAAGAGTGTTCTTGGTAACACCCTATTACGTCTCAGCCACCCACCCTGATAGGAGTGGCTAATTGTTTCTAGAGTCAACCACTGGGAAATCAAAGATTTATGTCAGAAACCGAAATAATTCCCGGGAAGAACGTAATAGTGGTTTCACTTTCAGTAATTCTCATCTCTGCTTTGCTTCATCTGAGTGCAATTGGGAACACAGCCAGGTGCCTTCAGCATAGACACACCTTTCAGTAGTTGCTTCCTCAAGTAGTGATTACACACTGAATGCTGGGATTCTCTTGAACTTGTTGTAAATACAGTAGCATTCTTTTACTTGAACATCCGACTTCTGAGATTGTGTAACTAAAAAAGGATAGACTAATGAGACTGCAAAAAGACAGTTATCTTTTAAGACTTGTCTCTACTTAATAACCTTACTTTGTCACCAGTGTCATTTTTTTTTTTTTGCAAGAGATACAATGAAATTGACTTAAAAGTACTGCAAGAGGTAAACAGTTTTCACCTGGAGACAAATTTGTCTTCTAACTAAAATTAATCTATTGACTGGGATGCTCTCATGGTCCAAAAATCACATTTCTCTTCCTAATACTCTTAATCATACTTTTAAATATGAGTTATGCAGTTAGCCATTACAGAAAAACAGTTGGAAGGTGTTTGTCCAATTGTCAGGGAAATTCTGTAAGATTTTTCAGCAAGCTTTGAATATTAGAATATGGCAGTTGATCAGAATTTTCTGTTAGAGCCTTGTTAAATTCCACTCAGAACATAAATATATTTGTCTTGAAAGAAAGATGGGGGTAAAAGGGGCTTATGCGCTACTGTTTGCCCCTTCAGTAATCTCAGTGTTTTCAAGCAGTTTTACGTCTTTTGTTGCTCTTCTTCTCTGTGTCCTATTTGTGTGAGTTATAGGAGATATTTTTAAAGCCTATTGGACTGGTGAACTAGAAAACTGAAGCAAACTTCCTTCTCTACTGAAATAACTGAGTCAGAAGTAATCACTTTCAGTAGGTGAGTTGTGACCCAACCTGTCATTGGTTTCTTTTCTGAATCACCTAACTAGCAGATACCTCTCAAAAAATGTTTGGAAATCATGAAATTGAGATCATCACCTGTTTTCATGTAAGCTACTAAACAGCCGCCATCAGATAGTATTTTATCTTCCATGATTTCCTGACTGATGGCTCTGAACTGGGAAGGTAACTAAACAGAAGTTGTAGTTTTCACATGTCCTATCTAGTCTCACTCTAGCTTTACTTCTTGGTTAGGGTTTGAGGGATGAAGTGTTTTATGGGAGCTTTTCTTACTTCTTTAAGTAAAGACTGAATAATAGCTTCTGTTGCCAATTAAAGTAACAATTTTGGGATGAAAACTATGAAAATTATTTCATTCCCATGAAGTTCTATCATTACAAATGAGGGTAAAATATGTGTGAATCTTGTACAGCTTTCACTTATACATCAGAATTACAGTTTTACTACTGTCATCTCAACATGGAGCTCTGACAAAAACTGAACCTATTGGAGAGATATTGTTTTTGCTTGACTTAGGAAAGGAATTGAAATTACTGTTTTCACATAAAAATAATGCAGGGCAATAACAACAATATTCAGCAAAAGAATATTTACACTTTGTTGGAATCTTATTGGTTGTGTTGGAAAAATAAATCTTCCCTCAGATTTGAGCTTCAACTAAATTCCAAACCTGTTTTCTCATTGCCTTACTCTGACTCAGAAAGCTATATAGGGAACCTGTATTTGACATCCAATGGTTGCTGTTCTTCTGGGTAAATAAGGCATAGTGGATATGCAGGGAAGGAGAATGGCCTTGTTATGCTTCACTGATTAGAGACTGTAGACGAAGTGACAAGGTGGGTCTTAGAAATTGAAGTGTCACATCAGATAGGTTTTTGTTGGAAGATTGTGGAGGTATTCATGGGACATCTTATAGGTCAAGGTGGAACACATGGCTGCATCTCTCTCTTTTGAGCTACTGTAGTATATACAGGGAAAACTCAAAACTTAGAAAGAAAAGCATGTCTTGTGTAAAATATGAACATGGCAGATGTGCTCTGCCAAAATAACAGCATTGTAAGCAAAAGCAGGTGTGGGCAGTGGTTCGTTTTGACTATCACCTCTAGATTAGTGTATGGAGGCCATTAGTAACTTTTTCCTGCTGGTGACTGTATGCAGGTGCTTGTGGACTCTGACATTCATGCATACACAGTGAAGGCTTTAAAAAGCACTCTGGTGCCTTCAAATGACTTCTCGGAACGAGTGTCTGTGGCAGTGCTAAAGGTTTCCTAGCAGAGAAGTGCCATAGGCACTTTAAATCGCATTTAGGAGCTGATAGAAAGAAGCAAACTGTATGCTGAAATCCTGCTGTCCATCTGCAGCACAAGTCTAGCAGACAGGAGCAGCAAACTCTTCTGACATTCACTAAAGCCCGTTAAGAGTTCTCCAGAGGGACTGCTTCTAGGAGTTGAACCATAACCTTTTTCTCTGTGGACGTCACAGTCTTTGTCTCACTGCAAAATATGCTTGCCAGTGCTCTAAACTTGATGTTGGCTATGACACTGACATCTTTCCCTTAAGAGGTAAGATAAACATGCTAATCTCTTTCATAAAGATGATTAAGAATACTGTCTTCTTGCTGGGATAGATGGAGTGTTTCCTCCCACTGGCTTACTAGTAAAGGGTTTTCTGTAGTGTTACCACTGTAGCAATACATATAACGTACCCTCATCTATCAAAATCTAATTGTTGGTCTGCCAGTACGTATTGAGAGAAAAACACTAGTGTTGTTACAAATGTAAGGGGAAAAATAAATGCCATCCTAATTGTTGCAGATGATTTGGATGAAAACCTGTGGGTCTTTGCCTGCAGGTAGTTTTCAAGCACTTGGAATTTTGTTAAAGACACTGGGAATGTTCTCCCTGGTATATTTTTTTGTAGATTTGCTTGTAATTAAATTCTGCACAGCTGAACAAAATGGTCATCAGCATTTACCAGATAATGCAGGCGAGATTTTCCAAAAACAGACTGAGAAAATATAGTTGGTGGTGTTTTACTGAAACTTCCTGCCTCTGAAAAGGATGTATTTTTTACAGGCTGCACTATTATGTTATCTGCAAAATTAATGTAACAGTGTCAGAGAAGTAATTTGCCTGTTCATGTCCCGCAGCCACTGTCCCTGGAAATCTGGGGGAGGATCCTTCTCTCTGAGGCATTATATCAGGCAGATCTCATTAGAATTCATAAAAATTGAATGCTTTCCATTAAATGTTATAATTTTTACAAATTTATTCACAGCAGTAGCCGTTTGAGCCCTTTTTGCTGCTGTTTGAATCAGGCCAGTGTATGAGAAGAATTACTCCTTATACTTAGGGTACTTGTCAGTAAAATTTGAAAGCTTTGTTATTGGCCCATCTAGAGAGCTCTCAACATTTTCAGAACAAGAAGAAGTAACAAATCTTCTCAAGAGGACGGCAGGAGTCTATTCTCCTGACTGCGCTGGTATAATTTTGCATAATTGGAAGTAGAAAAGCTGGATATTGGAATAACTTATATGGTCTAAATATTCCTGTACTAGTTGGTGTTTAATTTTGCTTTAAGCCACCCTATAGTAAACTAAACTTTTTTACCTATACATTCCATTGTTTTGACTGTAATGATTTGAAACATCTGCAGCCTGTCCTGTTCACTTCAAAGTTAGTAACTTTATCAACTCTACATATTCCAGATACTACTCTGCAGCATCTGGCTGTTAAACTGTTTAATCTCCTTGGGAAAATCTTGGTTTAATTCCATGACTAACAATTATATATAAATATGTCCAAGACAACTGCTTTTTGACTTGCATAGATCTTGATACTGGGGGTCTATAATGTAGTCAGCCTACTTCTCATCAATTTGACATCTTCAAGACACAATATTTATTGCATCAGTTGTATCACATTTGAGAGACTTGCTGATTGAATGCTTGCGGAGACAAAAACTCTATATGTGTATTGAAAGGATAGTTAAAAACAGCTATGAAAAGCTAGTATAAATACAGCTATTCGGCTAAATCCACTAGGTGAATCAGTAATCCTTAAAGTTGCTGACAAATTATATGAACGTAAGAAAAAATTTGCTTATGTCTAGGATTATTGTTACTTTTCTAATGGTAGTACTTAAAAAAAATCTTTAAGCAGGAAATATTTACCTTGTTTCTAGTTTCTAAAATTTCACTTTGCCATTTTGGAATAAACTGTTCTTTTTCCTAACTCTGTTGCAAAGGGTCTCAACCTCATTTAAAATAGTGTGACTGTTTGGGAATGCCCTGAAAATTAACCTATTCTATACTACAGACAACTGTAGAACTTAATTGGGCAAACTGAGGAATGTGAGGTAGCCTTTAACTAGTACATGTGTTTGGTGAAAACTAACTACCCAAAATGTCAACGTGAGCATAAAATGAACCTTAGCACCTTTTCTTGCAGGAAGTGCTGCAATTTCAGAAATTACGTTTTAGTAGTAAAAGCTTCGAAGATTGGGAACACAGGTCAAACAAGGGCTAAAAAGGCAACCTGCTAATTACTGCAATATTATCTTCTCATTGCAGCACACTACAAAATATTCATGACTTTGAAAATTATTTGGTTGTCTCATCATTCCATTTCGGGGCAAGGAGGTGTGTGGACAGAGGCACACAGAAAAAATTCCTGTGGTACTAAAATATTTTGAAGTGAAGCTTCCCCTCAGAACTGGTTGGACCACATATTATATAGAAATTAAATGATAATCACAACATCTAGCTGTTTATTTTGTGTAAGCATTATTCTTCCATTTATTTAAATAGAGAACATTTCTATATTAGATTTTTTTTTACATATTTCTGCATTTCATATTAAGCATTTCATATTTCAGTTGTTTGTCTTCATCATGTCGTTGTTACTCTGTTCTCACTGTGGTGCAATGGTTTTTACGTACTGACAGAGAAATACACTTCTTGTTACAATCACCAGCATTGGAAGTGAAAGATATGACCTCAAAATGATTGTTAAAAGAGTTATTTTTTTCATTATATTAGAAATCATATTGTTTACTGGGTATGCTGTAAACATTTTCAATTTACTGAATCTCAGTTAAAGCTAAATCAATTTTTCTTTTTTGTCATTTTACATGTATCATCTCTTAATGTTGATTTTTCTGTTGTTCTATTATCAACTGTAATAGATGTTTCAACTTTGCATTTTGGGTTTTAGTACAAGTCTTACAAGGCTCATGCTAATGCTGTCTAGACTGCTTCTGTTTAAATTGTGAGAATGTGACCTACTTTCCTCTCTATCACTGCATCTGCAGAGTCTCCTATTTGTGTCATATTAATTCGGCCAAGTTTAATGACTGTCCTGCCTCATTAGCTGGACTTGCAGTACACATATGGGAGACCTCAACCAAGCCACAACTCATTTCTCAGCCACACCAAGAACGTGTCACCATATTTATCCAGTCCTTTGTGACCCAATGATCTCAAGTAAACATTTATTTTCATTATTATTAATGGTTGCCGAGATACATTTCACAAAGTTTAACAAAACTACTTAATGATGGTCTGTCCATCTCTACTTTTAATGATGAGTGACTAATATTCACTCTTAGGCATGCAGGTCCAGAAGCAAGAATTGAATGTTAATGCTGATTCATTTTTTTCTTTGAGTATTGAATCAGAAAAAATCTTTCAATTTATGTCTTGATAGTACATCTGATTACTTTTTCCAGAGACTGATGCTATTCAGTGCCTTTGTAAATGCAAAAGTTTCTTGAATCTTGTTCATTGCCATTTGCTACTTTTCTTACCGACTATTAGCTCATTAGTACAATAGAAAGCACATCAACATATTTCTCCAAGGAAACTGAAGTGGACATAAGGTGTTTCAGAGAGCTGTCTACAAAAGTAACTGGATTTATCAATTCAGTATTTAGATTTTCTGGAATATCTCAGCAGTTTCATAGTGAAATTTCCTCATACTCTTCTTAAAATGATGCAGTGCTATCAGCTTCAATTCTCCTATTATTTTCATAAGTAATACTGCTTTAAATATTAATATATCCATGGTATGGAACATAATATTTTTTAATTATTACTAGAGAAGATAAAAATGCCTTGGGTTATACAGTTAATAGATTAAGTTAACAATAATAAAATTTTATGGGTAATTCCTTGTTTGATCTTTCTGCCCCAAAACTTATGCGTTCTTATTTTATATACTCAGAGTTGGTTTTTAAGGGGTTGAAGAGCAAAATTATTGCGTCTGAAGGAAGATTCCATAGCAATATTTAGTAGCAGTCTAGTGCTGGTTATTCTTGCCCCACTACTCTTCCATGAAATTAAAACACAATGCACATGCAATATCAAAAAAGATGTCCTGAAAGTTAAGTGCCTGGGCATTTACTCAGTCTTGCTAAACATCGGAAAAAAATGGAGAATAACACTTTCTGTGACTTTAGATGTGCAGAAAGCTGAAAATACAGAGGCTTAAAATACAAAGCAGATGGTGAAAGACATAAATACTCCTTTACCTTGTCAGATGTTTTAGATATGGTCATTAGTTATTGGAATATAATTAGTTTACACACACTTTGCATATAGGAGTTATTCAACGTGTAGCCTGCTACTGACTTACCAGTAGGAAATTATCTTTCTCTCTGCAGATGAAATAGTCCTCTGTACAAAAGACTCATACAAGAACTATGGTCTATTTAAATCCTGAGCTAGAACTTCAGTGGTTTGTAAACAGTTGTTAGGCCTTCTGCTGGGTTTCTCCACTACTGTGTGTTGTACTGAAGGGATAAATTAGCAACCTTGATGGTGGAAGTTCATGTTCAGATTGAATTTATTACATGATTACTGAAATATACATAGTGTATTCAGTACCTAGTTGTCTTCATTGCTTTGGCATTTGAATTAAAGAAGCAAGACAGGAGCGTAAAATTAGACAGAAAATTCTCACAGAAACGTTTTTTGTACTTCAGGAACTTAGTGCTTTTTACTGAGATTATTGATTCTCCTGCTTAGATTTCTTTTGTTGAGGAAGTGCATCTAATATGAATATTTTCCATAGAAATCTTTTTGAATATGAAACAGAGCTGCTGTGAACATAACTAAGTGTCTCATTATGTGAGGGTTGTATTTGGACTAGATCTTCCAAAAGTGAATGTACATTTGTAATTAGCTATGACTCACAGAGCATTAAAACTCTGCAGTGAATTAGTTTAATTGTATATAAAGCACGAGAAAATGTAAAACTTAGAATAACTTTGCTAATAGTAGAAGACAAGTTTTCTTCTTTCTTAGTTTAAAAACCTCTGTCTTGTTAACATCACAGTAAACAATAAACAGAAAAACTTAAACCATTTATTTACAAAACTGCACTTGAAGTTGGAAATCTCTCATTGACAGGAGATGGGACTGAATCCTGACAGTGCTAAATGATTCTTTCGTGTAGTTCAAGACTCTGGGACGTAGGAAGAAACTGAAGGATTTCCAAATGCAAGCCTGGGATGCTGTTACATTTTTTTGAATGATACAGCTCTCAATACCCAGATTGATCTTTCATTTATGAGTTGTCCTTTATGAAATTTGTACTGAAGGGTTGAAAATATTATTCAAAAAGAGTCATTTGGATGAACTTGGTCTTGTGGCTATGAATTTATTGTTTAGTATTAGAAGTACTGGAAGCAATGTTTTAAATACTAGTGCTTTTGTGAGAATTGCATAGAGACTAAAAGATTCAGGATTCTTTTCCTTTGTACCTTTTTGGGGAATTATTTCTTCCTTGCTTTTTATGTCAAACACTCAACAAATGTCAGTATCAGAAGCTTTTCATAGCTATCCAGAGCATTCTAGAATGGTTGAGTTGACAAGTATGTATTTCTATGAGACGAAGTTTAGACTTCAGTCCTGTACAAGTAGAGATGTGGCATCTTCAGATGATGCCATAATAACACAATTGATGCTAATTGAATTTGATAGATCTTTTTATATATGTGCTCATTCTTATAGTAGGACCTAAACAATATGGTCATGTTTTCTAGTTAGTTTATGATCAATGATGACGTAATGAGTTGGGTAACAGCAGGTTAAGACCATTTCTGTTTTCCACTTTCTCTCCACAGACGTTTACTAAAATTCAGTTTTAGAGAGTATGTGTTCTTCATTCTATTTAGGATTCAAAGATTCAGGTGTTAAAAGTGCTGAAAAAGTTTGCACTGTAGGATGATACTCAGCATGATAGGAATTTTCAAACGATTTGGGTTTTTTTCTCCTAATAAAACCCACACAGAAATTTTCATGGGAATGACAGAGAGATTGTTGCAAGTAATGGTTATTTGTACCTTGTCGTACATCAACTTTGTCACTTTTCAAAGGTAGCATGAAGAGTTGAAATCATCAGTCTGAGTCATAGGCAATGACACTTTTCTCTCCCATCCTCACTTTTGACCATAACAGATATCATGTTTATTTCTTTCTTTCTTTCCTAAATTGCTGATCCATTTTACAAATGTTAAGAAATATATATATCTGGAGTGTATTGGTCAAAAGATTTTTAATATGAGCAAGGATATGAATTTAAGCAAATCTAATTAAAGAGGTGATGTGTGGTGTTTAATACAATGTTTAATACAGTTGCTTCAAATGCAAAAAACTAATGTAAACCAAAAAATAAAAGTTAGATGGAAAATCAAAAAGTACAGGCAGAACCATCTGAATAATAAAATAATAGCTGTCTTGCTAGAATGATTTGACAGTTGCTTAACACTGACTCTGACAAAGTGTTGCAGAATATGATGATGGAAATAGCCCTGAAGTGCTGGAGGATGTGGACAAAACATTTATCAACTGATTGACATTTTCAAAAGTAATTTTTAAATGTGTACATGACAACCTTGGCAAACCAATTTCTTATGAAGAAGCTATTTTTTAAGTGCAAATTGTCTGTCTGTTAATAATTAGGATATTGAGGTTATTGTAAGAGTTTACACTTTCACCTTTCAAAGCTTCCTTGTTTTGAAAGACATAAAAGATGAATACATGTATTTTTTATGCAGAGGTACAGAAATAATTGATCTTGTGAATCATTCCTTTAACCACGAAATCAAAGAGGAAAAGCATACTGTGGTCAAATTAAAATATTTTTTTCTCTCTTCTCTTCCCACTAAACCAAATTTGAAAGATCACCTTTGGACCAAAGGTTGCATTTTGTTCGCTATGAAATACAACATTAGGTTGTGTTCAGGATTTGGAGATTTTAAATTAAATTTTAAATTTCTTTTCAAAAATGAGCCATTATATATGATGGCAATGAGGAGGAAGAGTATCTGGGAACCTGACATTTCAGAAAGAAGCAAAACAACTGTCATTGAAAAGAAGAGAAGAATGAGGGGTGGAACTGGGGGAACAGTGAAAGTTTTCAGCACATGAAAAGTTGTTGGAAATGACAGTTACTACCTGCTGACTGCAGGCAACATATGTAGAGGGTTTACATTGCAGCAATTTTTTCCATGTTTAGTATGAGAATCATTTTGTACTAAAGACATTAAAATATTGGACTGTAAGGTAGCAGAATATCTATTAGGAATTTCTTTCTGAATAAGTTAGAGGGCCTATAAAAAAGAGTGGCAGTTTACTTTGTGAGAGAGGTAGAGCACTGAAAAAGTACGTGCTAAAGGGCCTAATTTCTAAATACAAAAAAGGATAGATGGGTTTGAGAGCCAAGATAAAGTTTATTTTTATACCAAATCTCCTAAACTTACTTTATTTCTAAAATTCGATGTCTCTTCTTTGTATTGATATTCCAGTACAAGCCTGCTCTTGATTTCAAAATTGTGGACAAGACTGGTTTGTACTACCTGTCACTTGGAAATAATGTTAATATATTTCTACTTTTTACAGCCTCTCTTCAAACTCTCACAATATAAAATGTCTGTGATTTTTCCCATAGAACGCAAGAATTCCTTGTTTTCTTAAACAGCCCACTATATATTCATTAAATTGGTGCTTTAAACTAATGATGATCACTTTCAAGAGGCAAATAAATTGTTTATGGATATGTGGGAGCCAGCCCACGAGAACGAAGTACAAGGATATCACAAAACCATTCTGAACTTATTGCCAAGAGAAATGAATTGATTTTTCCCCTGGGACTGACTTCATGCGGATCATTAGAACATGCCCCATCCAAGAGGTGGATGTTGAGCAAATGAGAGGTTTTTATACAATTTTAATGCCAAGGCAGCTATTTCTAAATTCAAAAGCAGGTTATTGGTTTGCAGAGAGGGAAACAGTTGCACGTTTATGAGAGATACTGAAATGTGCTTTCTCCCCAGCATCACATCTTTTCCATTTTGAGTAGCAGCTGAAGTGCAGATTAATATACTGAATTAAGTGAAGGGCTAAATGAAGCAATTAACTGTTCTTTCCAAGACAAGGAAGGCACCAACTGTGACTGAGAACAGCTGGATGTTGACCCCTTTTTTTTGTATATGAGTCAGCACAGGAGAAGCAAGTGTGATCACAGAAGGTCTTTCTCTGCTTCTTGAGCTTGTGTTATGCAAATTCGTGCACCTTTCATGCTAAAAGTTCCCTTTGTGTTTTCCGTTGGGAAGTTCTGGGGGACTTAGGAAGGAAGGAAATATACTTCCCTGTCTAGCCATCTTCTTAGTAAGATAGCCGCCACAGCTTTATGACTGTTACAGGCCATGCTTCTTATTTTGATGTACATTTCAGACTTTCCCTTATAATGAACTGCAACAGAATCTGACACAGACAAGAGGGTTTTTTGGTGTCATGACAGAGACCAGATTTCCTGGTCTTGATTGCACAAGTAAAGTTGTTCTGGCTTTAAAGCTGGGAAGAAGCAGGTAGGACTTCACCTAAATGTTTCAGCATTCCAGCAATGGCAGCAGTTCGGCTCAGAAAGTTTTACAGATAACTTTCATTTGTATTACTGTGATAAGGATTGCAGATTCTTCTGTCTGCTAGATGTGTGGAAAGTTATAAGTACAGACCTGTAGCCTTCAAAAGTTGTGCTTCCGTACTAACAAAGAGAATGACTGCAGTTTGTTTTACTCCACTACAGTGTGGCTTATTGCAGAGTAATATTAGCTGTTCACAGTGTGGCTGATAAAGTGGTTCTGTTTTCAGCTTCTGAATTTGTGGCAAATTCACATAGCATTAGTATTTCTTCATTTTGTCTTGTGCTTTTCTAGTAACCTGAAAATTATTCAAGGAAGAGCTGATTTGCTTCTATCAGAATCGAACATAAGACTGGGAAATGTACGAAATGCATACATAAAATGTGTGGTTTGTCATTTCAGGTCATACAAATACAAATGTTTGGAAAACTCTGTGTGCAACTTTTTTTCTCCTGCAAGCTGCCATTGCATAGCAAAAGGTTTGAGTGTCATTTGAGTAGTTCTTGAAAGCAAGGAAGGAATCACAAGTTGCTTGAGTTTGCCTGGGATGGGGAACATGGAAGTTCATTTATTTCTGTTAGGTAATTTTAACATTTTGGAGCATAAATTACAATTAGGGTTACTCTGCAGTTTATGGTTACCTGTTCTTAAGGTTAGAAAGTTTTGTACCCCATCCCTCGCCTTGATTGCCTCTGTTGCTATAACTGAAGCTGATGTTCTGCTTTAATGTTCTTTGATGTTCTTAGCAGGTGCTAAGAGCAATTAACGGAAGTCAGTGTATAATAATCTACACGCAAGTTAGCCTTGCTTTTTTTCTCCTACCAACAGTGTTCTGGAGGAGGTACAGGACTCGGTTTTAGAGGCTTTTTGTGGTGAGTTTTTTTTGTAGGTATTTTTTTTTCTGTTGGGAATAATTAGTAACCAGACTTGCTTTTTTTAAGACCTCGTAAGAATTGTGATTCTATTAAGAATTTTTAACAGTTATTTTGGGAGATGAAAACACCGCATCCTAACACTTCAAATAAGCCATGTAGTATAAATCATGTACAATCCAGTAAGCAAGTCAAAACACTTCTCTAGAAACTCACAGCTGGTCTTGCACAGCTCTGTGGCCATGGCTTAGGTACATGTATAAAAAAGGCATACAGAGCCAGAAGTGTGTTCTGTGCATATAATATCAGTATGCCATTTATTGAAACCCAAACAGAGAAAGTTCCCTGATGAAACAACATTAAGTAAAAGAACCTTCTGGAGCACTTGACAGCACACAGTGGTTCTTGTAAACAGGTAACAGAAATGAAACCACTGGGTCTCCTTTTGTTATGGTTTTCTAGTCAGTAGGGTCTATCTCAGTTTCCTTAATGCTGTGATAGTGCTGACAGGCAGCACTGTAAGGCTTTGGCAGAGAGAGACGTCTCTATTGCTTGTCTGAACTTTGGCACAAGAATGACAGTTGTCAGGAAATAACCTCCATCTATATGCTGATCCCTAATAGAGTTTTCATGTCTTCTGATAATTTAATTTTCTCTTTCCCCATATGAAACCTATTAAATTTTATTGGTATCCTCCAAGTTATTTTCTCTGGGTTAATATTTCGAGCCATATTTGCACAGCAAAACATTGTCATCCAGCTTTTAAGGAGCAAAATAATGTGTGTGCATACAGACATACATATGGATGTATAGTAGAGCTGATGGTTTCTGTAGGTGAATAAACAGTTCAGTCTTCCTAATAAAGATAATTCTGACAGTCATTGAGTATGCTGGCTTGAGCAAGTCAAGTAGGAACTGGGCAGTAATAGAAATATCTAAGAATTAATCTTTAGGACACATTTGGTCTCCAATTTCCATAAACATGAACCATACTTGGCCACAGATTCTCTCATCTGTTTTTTCAAATCTCATTTGAAAGCAGAATATTTTTATAACCTTAGTAAACCTACTTCTGAGTATATTCATATTAAAAAATTACCCATGACTAAATCTAGTCGTTTCATCTTGTTTCTGTTTTTTACATTCTCTAAGGAAAACTTCACATATTTTTTAATCAGGATTTAAGTTACTGCATTTTTATCTTTCATGAAACTTCTTTTTAGCATGACTTCTAATAGTTCAGAAACATGTATCATAGCTGATACCAGCATAAATGTACGTAGACCAGATGAGACCAGTTTAATCTGATATGATCCAGCATAATTTGGAATAGAAACTGCAACTCCCTCTGACACATTTAAGTAGTAGTTACCAGTTAGACTTTACATGTATTTTAAAGGCTCGAATTTGAGATGAACTTTTCAATGTTGGGTAGTTTTATTCCTTCTAACTTGATTTTCAGTATAGAATATGTTCAGGACATCAGAGAATCACAAGGAACAGCAGGGTATCAGTAAAACAGAAAGTAACCTCTTGTCCCTCAATGACCATTTAATAATTTTGCATAGTGGTCATGACTTCTCTTAGGTGATGTTTCTGGGATACTGGAGATACAGATGTCTTCTTCTCAGTCTTAGTTCCTTGATCCCTCCTTTTCTGTTTTTTAGAGTTGCTTCTTTAGTGCTTTCATTCTGTATTTGAAAAGTATAATATTTCAATACAGTACAATAATGAAACATTTCAAGTGCATAGGTTAACACAGCTGATGCTGTTTATTCCTCTGAAATCATGTGTTAGCTTCTCATTTGATAGACACCACCTTCATGATAGTAAATTCAGCTCCGAGGACAGCCAAGGTGGTGTTCCTGAGATGTTCTTCTCTCACAGTCAGCTCCCATCCTTCAAATTAATAATAGGGGAGAAGATACAAAATCCTGTATGGGTGGTTAAAAACCAGAACAGATTGACCAGAGAAATTGTGGGGTTTTGTAGATTTTCGAGTCTCCACTGGATGTATCCTGAGCTACCTGCTCTAATTAGACGTGTTTCAAGAAGGGGACTGAACTGAGTGTTTCCTGGAGTTCCCTTCCAACCAAAACGATGTCTCTGTGACTTAGTTTGTACCTTGTAAAGATTAATTAAAAAAAAAGAGGAAGCCAAGAAAAACCAGACTGCTATAGAAAGAGCATCATATGCTGAAATAGTATCTTTTCTGTCTCCCTTCTTTGACTTACTTGTTTATTCCATAATATATGGGGTTTTTAGAATACTAAGTTTTGCTAGAAGTCATTGAATAACAATTCTGAATGTTATGAAAATTAATCAAAGAAGATACAAAGTTTACTGAAAAAAAAAAGATTTGTTGATGAAATGTGCTGGGTTTGACTGGTATGGCTTTGGATTTGTGTTTGAAACAGTGTTGATTTAAAACATTTTTAAAATATAAATATGTGCCTTCTCTGACCCTGTAGCTTCTGCCTTCTCTTATTACCCTTCCTCCTCAGTGCAGTGCTGTGCTGACACCTAACCCAACAACACTTTACCTGTTCTTGGCTCAGATCATTTTCACCAAGCCTGAATTATGTGGTTGAATAATATTTAGTGAATACTTTATGTACAGAATTCTGATTCCTGCTAAGGAAGCCTTTACAAATATGTCCTCTAGTGTAATGTGTGACTTTTGTGGGTCGTTAGCAACCAGTTGTTGAACCCCTAGCTTGTGCTGCCAGATTCCCACAAAGAACAGCAAATCTGTGCCTGGCTTGTGACAGAGGTATTTCCCTAGAATGACCTGTGCCTCTGCAATCCCTCTTGGTACTCTCCAGCACCAATGATGTGTGGTCTCTGCTGTGCATTATGACAATCTGAGTGACACACCATGCAATGAATAATAATGTGTCATAGCTGCAAGCAGTTAGAGCTTCCCTCTCACTTCTAGCACCTTGCCTAACAAACTCCTGTACTCCCACACAGTTTTATGACAAAGGGCTGGGATATATTTATATACTTGCTCTCATTTAGGCAAAGTAGAAATCCTTGCCATTTTAGATTTTAGCATGTAAGGTCTTAATCAGCATGGCTGCCCTATAAATATCACACTTAAACACTTTACAGAAACAAATCTGAAAGGTGGACATGGGTACAATAGAGAAGTAGCCCAGAGTAAACATCAGTCAGTTTGCTAAAGAAGGAATGTATAAGGTACAGGCATTTGAAGTTTTCTGCAGCAATGTAGGGAAGTGGGATATCAGATGTTTTCTGTGTCTTAAATGTTAGCATGTTCTGGAAAGAAATCTGAATGTGTGAGTACATTGTCTAATGCCTTTTCTCTCTGCAGAGAATTGCCCCAGTCTTTATGACAAATTGTCGTTTGTTTTGAGGTTTGAGTTTTTTTACTGACCAGTGGGCTTAATGGCTGACTCATAGTCCTGCCATACACTGCCTCCCACCTAATACCGTAGTGACAAGCTGCTGATTTTCTTCTCTTCAAAGGAAGTAAGAAATAGAAATGACATCTTTTGAAAAATGGGATAGGCACTGACATTTTGGTGATATGGCTAAGCTGACCTGAATGGTGCGAACTACCTGTAAGAAGTACTCCTTACTCCTGTACAGTTACACATAGACCTTAAACTTTTAGCACATTGGTTTCATTTGCAAACAAACAATGTTCTTGTTTGAAAGAATTTTAAAGATGGAGACATATGGGAGTTAAGTGATTAACAAACTTAGACAAAATCTTTACACCACAGAATCCACATGGTTAAGCACCTGAATACCTCTTAAAAGCTACCCTACAGGGTGATTTGTAGAATAAAGTCAGATTTGCTGTTGTTTTGATGTTATTTAGAAACATTTAAATTGAAGAATTTCAGACAAGCTCAAGTTCTATGTGAACAATAAGAACTTCTTATCTTAAACACATTAATTTCTTGGGAACAATGACAATGCCACTCTGCCTACAAATAAGCAGAAAATCCTAGACTGTCAAGTTCAAGGACCAATCTGCATCTACTTTTCGTTCCAGTGTATTATTCTGTGTATTTACCAAGCATATGCTTTGTGATAGTTGCATGCTATATTATTTTACAATAAACATCTGAGAATGACAGGGTTTGGAAGGGACCTCTAGAGATTATCTACTCCAAATCACAAATGTTTGAAAAGTTCTTTTATTAAAATATCCATTCCTACAGTGGTTATGACCATGAAAAGATGTGCCAATGGCAACATCTAAACATTATCATGTATCATGATCAACACATATGTACACAGATACAAATATGCATGTGCATCAAAGGCAGGAAGAAGCCAACCCTTACATCTGTGGTAGTCATGCAGGAAATGAAACCATTGTCTCAATGTAATTCTGTGATTTTAATAACTATTCTAATTCTTGAGAGAATGTTAAGGGAAAATTCTTGTGTAGACAAATAATCACTTTGGGACCACCATTCAGCCGGCGAGACATGTGGCAGTGTCAAGGCTCATTTTTTGCTACTGAGCAGGTGATTGAAGAGAGCAAGAGGATTCCGGAGCAAGGAAAGCCAAGGAGTAGCGAGGAGATTCGCCCAAGAGCCAGCAGCTCTCACAAGGGGATGGTCCTGCCAGGAGGTGGAATTGAGGTAACCATGAGGGTTTAAACAGCCTCTAGAGAACGCAGTGTCATTTTGCATGGCAGTTGGAGTAGAAGTAGTACCAGCTGGAGGAGAGAACAATGGTAGCCACCGGACTTAGCTTTGGCCTCTGCGTGCTCAGCTGGAACCCAGACTGAATTGCAGGGGGAGCATGCAGTCACTCAGGTGACTGGATGTGAGAAGTGCCTTTCTGTCAAGGGCATAAGTGAGGGGTACTGTTGTGTGACGCACTGTAGTGTCCAGCTGGAGGAACTACTCTGCATGGTGACACAGCTCCCGAGAGGAGGTCAGTAGACTGAGGAGTATTACAGAGAGTGAGAGGGATATTGGGATTGTACCCTCTTCTCCATGCACCAGGTCAATCAGGGAACTAACCCAGTGAATTCCTCTTCCTCTCTTTGCCCAGCTGAATCCAGGGACTGGAGGGATGGAGGGCAATGACAGCAGGTCATTGCCCAGTGCAGCAGAGTGCCTTATGTGACTGCACCATCCTCCCAGGAGCCTTTACAGAACAGGCATGCCGCCCTGCAAGAAGAATCGGCCCTGCAAGCAGTCACCAGGATGAGGGCTCACCACAGCTGAAGCAGTTTCCAGCATTCAGGCAACCAGCACAAAACATTAAAACAGCTTCCTCAAAAAAAAAAAGACAGGTCATCGTCATAGGAGACTCCCTTCTGAAGGGAACAGAAGGGCCAGTATGCAGACCCGACCTACTTCTTAGGGAAGTCTGCTGCTTCCCTGGGGCATGGGTCAAGGATGTCAGGAGGAAACTCTCTACCTTGGTACAGCCCATGGACTACTATCCATTGTTAGTTTTCCAGGCAGTAGCAATGAAGTGTCAAGCAGGAGATGGGCGGTTAAGGAAGACTTCAGTGCATTGGGACACCTGGTTAAGGGAGTAGGAGCACAAGTAGTGTTTTCCTCTATCTCCTTGGTTATGGGTAGAGATAAGGAAAGCGTATGGAAGGCAAAACAGATTAATACTTGTCTCCAACCCTGGTGTCACCAACAGAATTTTGGGTCTTTTGGGCACATGTCACTTTACAGGGCACTTGGGATAATTCAAAGGGACAGGATACATTTGTCTCAAAGAGGGATAAAGCAACTAGAAGAAGAGTTACTAGGGCTCTCAAGGAGGACTTTAAACTAGATTTGAAGGGAGAAGGGAGTAATACCAGGCTTGATGAAGATAAGCCTGGAGGCAGAATGTAAGCATCTGAGGGATGGTCTGATCCTAATATCTATGGGTCTGCCACTTCAGTGGAGGCTGGAGTTGGAGTTCTTTGTGGAAGCAAGGAAACAAAGGTTATTGTGCTAGAGGACATGAATGCATCTGAAAGTGGTTGTGAAGAAGTTAGGACTCATTCTCCCTGAAAGGTAGCTGGATTGGTAACCCACTTGAAGTACATCTACATCAATGCACACAGGAATAGCTGGAAACCGTTGTGTACCAAGAGAAGTTTGACATTATTGCTATTATGGAAACTTGGTGGGATCAGTCACACAACTGGAGTATGGCATGGAATGACTACGGACTGTTCAGAATGGACAGGCAGGGCAGAGGAGGTAGAGGGGTAGCCCTCCATGTTAGGGAGGAGGGGGAGGTAGATGAGAGGTTCTTTACGCAGCTGAGAAAACTCTCGGGATTGTTGTCCCTTGTTCTCATCGGGGACTTCAACCTACTGGACATCTCCTGAGAATCCAACACAGCAGAGAGGAGACAGTCCAGGAGGTTTCTGGATTGTGTGGAAGATAACTTCCTCATGCAGCTGGTGAGAAAGTCAATGAGGGAAGGTACCTTGCTGGACCTGGTGTTCATAAACAAACAGGTCTGGTGGGGGACATAATGGTTGGAGGCTGCCTAGGGCATAGTGATCATGAAATGATTGAGTTCTCAGTCCTCAGATAAGCAAGGAGGGAGATCAGCAGAACTGCCACTTTAGAATTCTGGAGGGCAGATTTTGAATTGTTCAGGAAGTTAATAGCCAGTGTTCCTTGGGATGCAGTCCTGAAGGGAAAAGGAGTCCAGGAAGGCTGGACATTCTTCAAGAAGGAAATCTTAATGGTGCAGGATCAAGCTATTCCCATGTGCAAAGAGATGAGCCAGTGGGGCAGAAGGCTGTCCTGGCTGAACAGGGAGCTTCTGTTGGAGCTCAAGTGGAAAATGAGAAACTATGATCTCTGGAAGAAAGGGCAGGCAACTCAGGAGAGCTACAGGGCTGTGGTGAGGTTGTGCAGGAAGAAAATTAGAAGGGTCAAGGCTCAACGTGAACTTAAGCTGGCCACTACTGCAAAAGATAGTAAGAAAAGTTTCTACAAATATGTTAGTGTCAAAAGGAGGCACTGAACTCTCAAGCAACTCCCTGTCCTTCTTGAACTGAGAGGCCCAGAACAGGACACAATATTCCAGATACAATCCCTTAGTCCAAGGGATTAGGAAGATGTTAGGAAGAACTTTTTCACTGAGATTATTACTAAGCATTGAAACGAGCTGCCCAGGAAGGTGGAGTCCCCATCCCTGGAGATATTCAAAAGATGTGTAGATGAAGTTCTGAGGGATATGGTTGAGTTCCGTGACGGGCTTGGCAGTGTGAGGTGAGTGGCTAAAGATCTTTTCAAATTGTAATGATTCTGTGATTATATGCTTTATAAAAAAAATAATTGATAGATGGATATTTTCTTTGTTTTCCTACAAAAACTGAGAGGAGAAATAGTAATTAAAAAAAACCCAGCAGAAGAAAAAACAACAAATTACCAGAGCACTTCAGAATAGGAGTAGTTTGATATCATCAATGTTTTTGTTTTAAAACTAATTTGTCTTTAATGATGGTATTTATGGGAAAAAGTTTTAATGTGAAGTTAAAACAGCTTCATAACTTTACTTTTGGGAGATATTGCATAAAACTTGTACTTTGACCCTAAATATCTCTTCTCTTCTATATTTCTCTTAAGAGAAAAGCAATTATTGTAAAATATAATGTTTATACTGTAGGATCACAGATGGTTAATTTCTGCTTCTAGATCCATGCCTTCATATATGGAGTTATTAAGTGTATTTTCTAAAAGTGCCAACTCATGTTAGTGACTCATCTTTTGAGAATACATTTCAAAGAGGGTCAGATGTAATAAATATTGCTGTGCCTTCTTTTGAAAAGAAGACCCACATGAAACATGTTAAATGTAAGCCCATATACCTCCTGATTTTCACCAAATATGATTGTGAGAATTTTCTCGAGAATTCAAGAACTTGAGACTAGTATTTAATTTAACTTAATATTATCCCTACTTATTAAAGCCTTTTCAGAATTAAACCTGGCCAGGAAAGTAAAGGAAAACAAGAAGGGATTTTTCAGGTACATCAGCAGCAGAAGGATGACGAGGGGGAATGTGAGTCCACTGTTGAATACAGAGGTTGCCCTGGTGACAGAGGATGCAAAGAAGGCCAAAGTACTGAATGCCTTCCTTGCTTCAGTTTTTACAGTCAACTCTGGCCCTCAGGAAACCCAGTCCAGCAAGGATAGTAGGATGGCCTGACAACAGAGGACTTTCCCTTGGTGGATGAGGATGAGGTCAAAGACTTGTTGGCCAAGCTTAACACTCATAAGTCAATGTGTCCTGATGAGATGCATCCAAGAGTGCTGAGGGAGCTGGCTGACGTGGTTGCTAAGCCACTGTCCATAATTTTTTAACTTTCATGGAGAACAGGCAAGGTGCCTGAGGACTGGAGAAAGGCCAATGTCACACCAGTCTTCAAAAAGGGCAGGAAGGATGACCCAGGAAACCACAGGCCGGTCAGCCTCACCTCCATCCCTGGAAAGATGATGGAACAGCTCACACTGAATGTTGTTACTAAACATATGAATGTAAAAATGGTTGTTGAGGGAGTCAACATGGATTCACCAAACAGGGGAAATCCTGCTTGAGCACCCTGATAGCCTTTTATGAGGGCATAACTGGCTGGCTAGATGAGGGGAGAGTAGCAGATGTCATCTACCTTGACTTCAGCAAGGCTTTTGACACTGTCTCCCAGAACATCCTCATCAGAAAGCTCAGGCAATGTGGATTGGATGTGTGAACAGTGAGGTGGATCAAGAGCTGGCTGAATGACAGAGCCCAGAGGGTGGTGATTAATGCCACAGAATTGAGTTGGAGGCCTGTGGCCAGCAGAGTTCCACAGGGATTGGTTCTGGGGCCAGTCTTGTTCAACATCTTCACCAATGACCTGGATGAGGGGACAGAGGGTACCCTCAGCAAGTTCCCTGATGGCATCAAACTGGGAGGACTGGCTGATTCCCCAGAAGGCTGTGCTGCCATTCAGTAAGATCCCAATGAGCTTGAGAGTTGGACAAAGAAGAAGCTCATGAGGTTCAACAAGGACAAGTAGAGAGTCCTGCAGCTGAGGAGGAACAACCCCATGCACCAGGACAGGCTGGGGGTCACCTGCTGGAGAGCAGCTCCAGGAGAGGGGCCTGGGAGTCCTGGTTGATAACAAACTAACCATGAGCCAGCAATGTGCCCTCATGACCAAGAAGGCCAATGACATTCTGGGGGACATCAAGAAGAGTGTGGGCAGCACTCCTTCCATTTACTCTGCCCTGGTTATGCCTCATCTGAAGTACTGTGTCTAGTTCTGGGCTCTTCAGCTACAGAGGGACAGGAAACTACTGGAAAGAATCCAACGCAGGTCCACCAAGATGATCAGGAGACCAGAGCATCTTCCTTAATGAGGAAAGGCTGCGGGAACTAGGGCTGTTTAGTCTAGAGAAGAGGAGTCTCTGGGGGGATGTCATTAATATTTACAGGTATATAAATGGTGGATGTCAGGAACATCCCTTTTTTCTATTATATCCAGTGACAGGACAAGGGATAATGAAACTGGAACACAAAACGTTCCATTTGAACATAAGGAAAAACTATTTCACTTTGAGGGTGAGGGAGCCCTGGCACAGGCTGCCCAGGGAGAGTGTGGAGGCTTGGTCTCTGGAGGTTTTCAAGACCTGCCTGGATGTGTTCCTGTTTTACCTGATCTAGATTGACCTATTTTAGCCGGGGGATTGGACTAGATGATCTCTAAAAGTCCCTTCCAACCCCTACCATTCTATGTTTCTTTGACTGTTATACTGTCAACTTCCATACTAATACTACTTCTTAAATAATAGGTACATATATTACCATGTAGAAGATAATTTCCACCTGCATGCACAAAGAAATATAAATAAAATATAAATGTAAGGAAGTGGAGTTTTAATCTAAGTTAGTGGAAGAGTTCAAGGAGAAAGAAATAGAAAGTTTGAAAAATGTATAAAAGCAATTGGTACAAGTGTTGACCAAATCCAGACTCATGTAACACCTCTTGGTTTTGTTTTGTTTTATCCTGCTCCCAAACAATCCTAGAGTCATGATGTGCAGCTCCTTAAAATAACATTTCATTCCCCACAGATTTTTTGTCCTCTTCACCACACGAAGTAGTCCTTTTAAGAAGAAACTCTTCCCTTGGTCTTGAAATTCAGATCTGATTCAGTAAGGTGAGTTTCAGTTTAAACCTGTACCATACTCAGTGTGAAGTTTGGGAAAATAATGGCAAAAATCAGTCTAATGTATCACCGATTTAAAAAAAAAAGAGATAATTTAAAATATCATTATTCTTAATATCATCTTCACTGGTTGTGGCTGGCAGAATTTCTTAACTTCTTATCAGGATTTTCAACATGTGGTCAATTAAGAATGAGAAGTGTTCTCAACAAGCTCCTTTAAGAACTTCTCAAAGGCTCCTGTCCCAACAGGGAAAAAAAAAAAAGTTTATTTGGATTAAATCTACTTCCTCCTTTTGTCTCTAAAATATAAAGTTACCTTTTCCCCTTCTAACCTTTCCAGGGCTAAGTGCAAATTGAATGCAAATGAGTCTGGGCTATTCTTCCCTGGATACTACTTTATGAAATGGAAGTTGTGGAACTCCTTATTATGGAATAATCCTGTGTTCTTTTTAGAGGTGACTAGACAGATTATTGTGTCTTCTGGAGTTTCAGTAGCCAAGTAAATTCCAAAAGAATTTCCAGAGGCTAATTATTGACTTATAAGACTTAAAGACAATAATCATCCTTAAAATTATACTGGAAGATAATTAGATAGTTCACATTTCATATGCCCTTTAAACAGTACACAGTTTCAATGGGAATGTGGACATAAAAGAGAGAGCTGAACACTGGGTGAGAAAATCCAGAGAACCATTGGAAAACTGGGCTTTTAACTAGCTTACACCATATTTCATAGCATTTATGAGTATAAACATCGTGTCTTCTGCCTTCATTCACTGCTAAGACCTGAATTGTTCCCTGACTTTTTTATCTGTCTAGTTTGAGTTAACAATCTGTCATAGTATATTTATATCACAAAGCATTCAGAGGTTTTAAATTATTTCATAGCAGGCATTGACTGCTGGGGTGTAGAAAAGAACAATAATTATTTAGAAGGTTTGGTTTTTACACTCTGCTACCTCATGTTTTTCCTATTTGTCTTGCCTGCTGTATTGTACAACACGTGGTGATTATGGTGTTACATCATGCCCTGAAACAACTTTGAAGCTTTACTCTCCGTAATCCAACTAGAGGCGAGTCCATCCTGTTTAACATGTGCAGTGAGTATTCTTTCATTTTTACAGGTAGGATGATAGATGTGCAGAGAAATCATACAATCTGTCCTGAGATCATGCAAAGACTCTGGAAACACAATCCCACTGAGGCCTGGCTATAAAGTTTTTGATGTCCTTGTCACTGACCACAGTCCTGCAAACACTGACAGTAAGAAAATATGTTCTTATTCTGCATCACAGTATACCAACACATTTGAATTTGAAAAAATCTATTGTAGTTTTCAATGGCCAAGGTTAAGACATTAGTGATTTAAGAAGGAAAAAAAAAAGTTGAAAAAACTCACTGTAAAACATACATTATTTTTTTTCATGTTGACCAATAAAGGCTTAATTTGTCTTTGTGAAAACAACATCCAGATTTTGGTTACAGAGGATTCTCAAGATATTTAATAGAAGAATTTTATCTAGAAAGTTACAAGTGCCTGAAAGTGGACCTTGAAAATGAAAGTTAACTCTGTCATTAATGTTATTTGTGCCATGAACCCTTTTTTTCCCGTTTTGCCAATTATTACTGTCAATGATCTCTTTGCATAGAACAGTTCTTTACTGAAAGATAAAATTTTGTTTGGGATCCTGCATGATTAAAGCAAGCCATTATCTTTTTTAGGATGGAAAATTAGAAATCTGCTATATTACAATTTCTTTAGCTCAGAAATTAAAGTGAAGGTCTTCCCCCTCCACCAGAATTTCATTCTCAATGTATGCTAAACATAAGGACAAGTAAGAACAATATGACTGCATAGTTGTTTCTCAGTAATGTTTTGAAGCTTATATACTTAAGATTTTATTCTCAATAAATGGAAATCATATATTCCAGTCACAATAACTCTACAGGAGGAGAAATTAAGATGTGGGATACATTCATCTCTATGTCAGAGCATCGTACTTAAAACTCACTGAAGAAAAAAAAATGCTGTCGCACTGTAAAGATATTGTGTCCTAAGTGATGCATCATTCATGTCAAAGTCTAGTTGTCTATATTCCTAAATGTTACATTCTTTTAAAATTCAGTCCTCCTTTTTCACTATATGAACCTCAATGATTCTATGATTCTGTGATTTACGAAACCAAATTCATATTAATATTAGAGGGGGCATGAATATAGAATGAAGCTCTATTCTTGCCTACACCTATGTTAATCTGGAGATACTCCATTAAAATCAAAAGGGTTATGCCTCTCCATAGAGTGAATTTACAACAGCTTAATGTCAGTTGCATTCAATTCTGGAAAGGAGAGAATTTGTCTGGATTCAAATTCTAAGCCTGAAATTAGTGACATAGGAAAATGGCAGGATTTGAGCTATTTTTCTCAAGACTATTTTAGAGTGAAAACCCCTTGAAATTCTGTTCTAAGATGGTTTGTGAGTCAGATTTTTTAATGTTCAATACTGTAGTTAGTTTTAGTAAAAAATACTCACATTTTATGGGAAGTTGATAAAACATGACCATTGCCAGGAACTGGAAATTGGCACAGAAAAATAGTAAATCTTTTATTATTTATGATAATATTGCACAGCTTTTGTACTTTGCTAGGCTTTGCAGTTTGATATTGTTGTAGGATAGAGGTTTTAATGTGCACTTCTTCCTAACCTGGGCTAATTAGTTTAACTAAAATTGGAATAGGATGTGAAAAGCTAGTATTGAAAGTATTGAAAGTTACATTTTAGATAACATATCTGTAGTCTACTTCAAACCAAATGAATTTGAGTTAACTGGTTTTGAGCAAATGTATTTGGGTGTGTGTGCATTGTGAGGAGCTGCTTGTGAATCAAGAACAGAAAAAGCTTGTCCTTCAGTGTTTTGGAAGAAGTTGGAGTGAAGATCAACATTGATCTTTGAGATGCTGAGCTCACAGACAGGGTTTGGAATGGAAATTAAAACTTAAAATCAAATAAAAGAAGATGCTCTGTTAAATGTTGATCTTATTGAAGTCAGCAGAAATTTTGTCATTGACCTCAGTGGAACCAGAATTCTTCTGCTGAGTAAAAATGAAGCTTTTGCTCTATTAGAAGTTAGGCACCCTAAAGTCATACTACAATAAACTTAAAAAATATTACTAACTCTAAAGAGTAATTTTTTGATAGGGATATAATTTCTTAAATGTTCTAACCCTAGCTCTGTATTTGTGTATGTGTATATTTATAAGTAAAACCTAGTCAGAATTGTAACACAATTATCTCAAAAGCCAAACAAACAGTTGTAATGCAACTGTCACAAAGGCCAAGCTAGGAAAAGTTTAACTTCTTTTGTTAGTGGTTTGTATTTTTCATGATTGGTGGATTTTTTTCCTTAAAGCAGCATTTGTTTTAGAAAAATAATCTCCTCTGCTAGTTCTGAGTTGAATGCTAGGCCCATAATTCTCCCTGGCAAACAGGTGAATAAGAGAGTCTGAGCACATTCGAGAATGTGTTTTTACCAAATAAGACTTTTTAACTTTCCTTCTATGTAAATACTGTTACAAACTTTTCATTAAAATACAGAATTGTAGAGTGGTTGAGAGTGGAAGGGACCTCTGAAGATCATTGGGTCCAACGCCCCTGCTCAAACAGAACCACCTAGAGGCAGTTGTCTAGGACTGATTATCTCCAAGGGGGAAGACTCCACAACCTCCCTGGGCAACCTGTGCTGGTGCTTGGTCATTCTCACGGTAAAAAAAAGTGTTTCCTGATGTTCAGAAGGGGCCTCCTGTGCTTCACTTTGTGCCCATGGCCTTTGATCCTCTCACAGGACCACTGAGAAGAGTCCTCTTTGCAGCTTCCCTTCACATATTTGTAGGCATTACAAATGAGCCTACCCTGAGCCTTCTCCAGGCTAAACAGTCACAGCTTTCTCAACTTTTCCTCATAGGAGATGCTCTAGTCCATCATCTTCATGGCCCTTTCTTGGACTCTTTCCATCCTGTCCCTGTCTTTTGTACTGGGGAGCTCAGAACTGATCACAGCACTCCATGTGTGGACTCATCAGTGCAGAGTGGAGGGGAAGCATCATCTCCCTCAACCTTCTGCCAGTGCTTTGCCTAGTGCAGTCTAGGGTACCCTTAGCCACCTTGGCAGCAAGGCCATGTTTTTGACTCAGAATCTACTTGGTGAATTGGTTATCTCTGCTGTAATAGAAACATTACAAATGCAGGACTCAGTTCCATAAGCAGGCATTCTAGAAAGTCTTTCTAGACAACAAGATGATATTGTTAACATCTAAGATGAAAATTTATGCAATAAATGTAGAACAATTCTAGATTTGACCTGTTGACTAGACAATGAACTACAGAGGTTTGGAGAATATGATTTCTTTCAAATGTAAACAGCTTAATGAAAGTCACCACTCAGTTCCATCTTTACCAGAAGCAATCGATATCATGATATTGCAGAGAGAGGATTGTAACCTCTGCCATTCTGTGATTCTATGCTGTGGTTTTACCTAGACTTTCCTGAAAGTAGAATGTATTCTTTTTTTTTTTCCTTTTTCTAAGGCTCTGTCACTCAATAGAAATGATCTACTGAACAATTTCTCACTAGAGGTGTAAGCATCAGAACAAAAAAATAGGAAAAATTAATAAATGAGGCAGTATTATGTATATACTTGTATAATATAGAAATATATATTGCATTTAATTTTTATGTTTATGCACATGATTTTAGTGGTTGTCATATTAAAAGTATTGAACAATGATCAGTGAAATCACAGGAAAATATGAACCATGAACTTTGATTACAAAAATCATGGTCTCCTTGTGAGATTATCTGACATATTTTAAATCGCCTGAGATTTTTAGGATTTCTCTTGAATCCCTAAGTTGATTAGTGAGCTTGATCCTAGATCCATGCAGGCAAAAGTATGTTTCTCAGCATTTTTTCTTCCCTTTTGAAAGTAGTAAGTTGTAAGACACTTCAAGTACTGTCTCCATATGCAAGCAGCTTCTTGTCAGCAGTGCTTATTAAATAGAAAGAATAATATGTTCCACAGCTTCCTTTATGATTTCTTCATGTTTATTTAAAAGGAAGATGGGGCTGTCACTGACAGAACAACTTGAAACTGCTTTTCACTTTAATTTGTATGAGCAAAATGGGCTGGTTTCACTCTTAAACTTTGGTCCTGCTCATTTAGTTTTAAAGTTTCTCTTCTCCTTAATCTACAGGTCAGAATTCTCTTTTCATGTTTCTCAGTCATGTTTCCTTTCTACCAAATGACTGATAGTTGTGAATATCTAGTCTTTCTGCTGGTCTCTTCCTGTGCTAATCACATACAGAACTTCAGATCTTTATCTTGCATCACCTGACAAAGAGGTGTGTTATAGCAATCTGTTGCTGTCCATATTTATTACATGAAGATTTGCCAGTACGTGCATCTGAGTGTTGATATCCGTCCATACTTGGATCAGGCAAGCTTGACCCAGTCTATGAAAAACAAAGTTCCCTTGCCATTCTGTGGTGAGTTTTCTTCGTGGTTCATCCTCTTGAGTTGTGATGATCTGGGTCTGCAATAGGAACTGGGACCCAAGTGACCTCTTCCGTGAGTCTAGGATTTTGTACTTTAGCAGCAATGACTCTTCTGAAAGTTGCATGAAAACATTACCAAGTCAGATTCTAGGGGCAGAAGAGCAGGTAACCACTGTTTTTAAGCTTGCAAAAACTTGCAAAATAAAAGACTGAAGGCAATATACAAACATTATTGTTTGGAGACAACGACATACGATGCATTGCAGGAAAGAAGTGTTTTGTTTTGGAAAAGGACATTTATTTTTTCATACAGCATGTGGTGTTGTCTCATAAATACCACAAATTAGGTTGCTTTAAAGTTATGTTCTAAGCAGCTAATCACTCCGTCTTCTATGTTGATTAGGTGATAAAGCATAATTGGTATATTAAAAATAACAGGCTTGAAGAGAGAAAATGATATCTTAGCTTACAGCATATTGCAATCCTGACACTAATTTTGTGTTTACTCACATCTGCGTCAGCAAATACACTATATTTGTGTGTATATATATATGTATGTAACTACTGGCATCTGGTAAGAAATGTATATTTTGATATAATTTGAATGGTATAAAAAATAGAAAATGTGCAAATTTCCATCAAAAAGTGAACTATTAATTTGTAGCCACAGAGATACTGTAGCTATTACATAGAATCATAGTATTGTTTCAGCTTGGAAGAGATCTTTGAGATTATTGAGTCCAGCCATAGTCCTAGTCCTATCAACCACTAGACCATTTCCCTAAGTGCAATATCCACCCATTTCTTAAACACCTCCAGGAATGTTGACTCCACTACCTCCCTGGGCAGCCTGTGCTGACAAACCTTTCAGGAAAGACTTGCTGGTTTGTTAGTTTCCAATTAGATCCCCAAAAGCTGCGTGCCTCTTTGTTTTGATGCCCATACATTTGTTTAATTCACTTATAGAAACCTTCACTTTTGCTCACAGGCTCCGTAATATTAGCAGGAAATTGTTCAGGCACTTTTAAAAGAAACAGTGGAGCAGATATGTATTAGGTTGTGATGTTTTTATTCTTCTGGGAAAAGGAACAACTTTGTGTTGTTTCAGATTTCAGATAGTAAAAAGAAAGAGTCTCATAACACTTTTGTAGGCCCAAAATACGCCAGCGGCATCAATGAATCAGAGGGGGACAAAATAAGCTCCCCAACCAAGAAAGAGATTGTTCCTTGTCAGCAACTTCATCTCCTATCACACTTACAGCCTTCTCTAAAAATCCCCAAATTCCTTTTTTAGCATCCTTGAAAGACCATTCTGTCTGAGTTATTCATTATTGCTACACACTCAGTCTTTTACCCGTTGTCGGTAATTTGTGTTTGCCATTGATTTCAATGATAGTAAGATCAGATACTCAGTGATCTAACAGTGATTAAGGACCTGGTTCCAGTTGCTTCACTTATATCTGGTGGAACTTTCTCACCAGAAAGCCCACTGAGTCAGTAGAATAAATCTGAAAGTCAATGTTAATGATTCAGTAAGTGTTACTTGACTGAATTCAGCAAGCTTATGGATTTTATAATTCTAGAAAAACTTGTAAAATGACATATAACTTAAAAATGCATTTTCTTTTACGTTCGAGTATGACAGTTTCACACCAAAGTTGAAGGCTTTATAAGGATACCAAATGTAACATGGCTATCTGGGAGAGGACCAAGCAAAGAGAGCTATATTATTGCAAGCATGGAATAATTCAAGAGCTACTGCTTAAGTTTGCTATAATTACCATGGAAGCACCTGACTAATTCTTTTTTTGGGGGTTGTGTGGAGGAGTTAGATCTATAAATAATTTCTTTCTGATTTTGAGAGACAAATGTCGGCACATACATCATCTATATTCTGTTTTCTGTGATGCTGGAGAGGGGAGCAAATCTTGCTTTATGCATGCAAGGCTTTCTGTAAAATGTCTGTTGAATTCAGGTCCGTCATAAAACAAGACAGAAGCCAAATTCTGAGCATTTTAGGTGACATACATAAGTAAATCTAACATACATTGATGAGCACGCAAGTAAGTAAAAAACTTAACAGTACTTTATTAGCCCAAATTAGGGAGTCATTTCAGAAACCTCAAAAGTCCTGGTCGGAAGTTATTCTACTCAGACTGGGACAGATTGGATAGGTGAGCCTAAATGTTGTACTGTTCTGTTACTGTCACTTGGCAAGCCAATGAAGCCATGACTTAAACCCATTGAAACCTTGAAGCACTTCATAGGGCTTTTTGGCCTGAAAGATCTGCCAAAATGGAGGTTTAGGTAACTTTTCCATTTATACCAATTTTAAACGCACACGTGTTTCTGGAATTAGAAAGCAGGCTGTCTTTCCATGCAGATGATTTTGACTGTTACTTTTTTTTTTGCAAAGATAACTTTATACCTGCTTTCGTTTTATTGTTATTCCTCTGCATCTGTGGCTGCAGTTGGTAGCTTTGAATCCCAGTTGCTCTGTACTTCCTTTGCAAAGACAACTTTATACCTCATCTCCTTTTACTGTCATTCCCTCTGGTTCAGCGGCTAGGCTGGTACCTGTGAATACTGGTTGAGCTGTCAGAATCAGTCAGGCTTTTAAGAAAATGAGTTTTGACATTCCCTTCCTTCAGCTGATCCCTCGTTTTTCAATTACTGCTTTCTGACTTGGAGATTTCTTAAGGTAACCCTGAGTTTGTTCCCACACTGTCAACCAGGTGGCAGCAGTGTCACGTCAGAGCAGCTCCGTCCCCTTTCCCTGACATCAAGTGTTAACGCAATTGACCAATGAGTGCTAAGATGATGGGAGGTAATTGGGTAATTGTATTTTACTGATCACAAGCAGAGAAAAAAGAAAAAGAGGGGGAGTGGGGGGAAGGGGTAAAAAGAAAATATTAAAAAAACCCCAAACAAATGGTGGGAGCAAACGGAAGGGAAGAAGGAGGAGTGTAGCCGTGTAACCAGAAAGACTGGCCCTGGGACATTTGCAAATGCTAGGGTGTCACTGAAAGGTGGGGAGTCAGAGCTAGGCTGAGCGACAGCAAAACGGAGCTACTCCCAGCAGCAGCAGCAGCTGTCAGGAGCTGGATATATCCACACACACGGACGTACAGGCACACACAGGGAGAATTCAAGCCAGAGCTGATGGGAGGGAGGAAGGGTTTCGGCTGTGCGTGTCAGAGATGAAACTGAAAACTGAGAGAAGCGGCTGCGCTCCTGGGAATGTGTCATCTTGGAAGGGAGGGAGGCAGGAAGGAAGGAAGAAAAGGGGGAAGATAACTGGCGAGTGGAAGAAGATGGGAGACTAACTCACTGCCGTGCAGAAGGGAAATCCAACTTGTAGATCTGAAACACATCAGACTGAGCTTGGAAATGAGATCAGACCTGCATTAAAATAGAGAAAGGGAGGAAAAAGGAGGCAGAGACTGGAGAGCTTTTATCCTCCTTCCTCTGTCTCTTTTCCTCTCTCTCCTCAAAGAAGAAATAGAAGTTTATCCTTCTCGGTGCTGCTGGATCTGTATAGCTACTGGACAAAAGATGGAGAGGAAGCTGAAATGAAAAGCAAAGGGTGCTTGTGAGATTTACAGCTAAGAGGACAAATCACGCCTCCCCGGGCTTCTTTTGTGCCCCGTTGGAGGAGTTTTAACATCAGAAAGATTTCGAGAGGTGTGGGGGGCAAAGGGGAGAGTGGGTGTTAAAAACACCCATCCCAAGCATTTAAAAAATAACAAGGGGATGGATTTATTCTTGACAGCTGGTGGGAACCTTGAATTTTTCTCTACTCCCTCCCTCTTTCCTTTCGTTTAATATGAGATTATGAAAACGCAGAGGAGTTGGAGCGAAGGCAGACGGCTATAACGTGGAGTTTGAAGCAAGGAGAGGGTGCTGATGCTGTGGATTGCTGGCTTCTTGCTGAAATCAAAAATCCAATTGCGCACTGGGTTGTGATTGGAAATCTAATCAGATCTTTGGAAAGGGGAGAGAGAGACTAAAAGTTTACTGTTTTGACAGACACAAATAAAAATTTAAATGCAAAAGGAGATTTTTTTCTAAAGGGGGGGTGGGGGGGTAGAGAAAAAGAAGAATGGGAATCCCCGTTCTAATGTGGAGTCACTCGGATTGGATAATTGATAGTGCAGCAAAGAAGGGGGAAGAAGAAAATTGCCTGGCAAGACCTGGATCTTAACAGTCACAACAAAATTACATTAAAAGAATACAGATGGAAGGTTGCTTAAAAAGAAATACAGCCTTTTCTGCTCTCCAGAGAGAAAACAAATGGTGAGCGATGGAGAGCAGCAGAGCCAGAGAGGCAGAAAACCTCAGAAAAAGGAAACTAGGCAAAGGATCCACAGTGGAATGAAAAGTTTCAGAAAGGAGAAGGACCATTCATCCTGTGCAAGGGTTTGGGGTTTTTTCCTGTTACTTTAAACCACTCTTCTCCAGTGAAGGCAAACATCAATGTTACAACCACAGCAATTTGAAGCCTAAAAGTTGAGATTCACAGGGAAAATAAAGGACAGAGAAGAAAGCAGAATTGCTGGAGGGGGAGAGTACAGCAACATTGGGTTGGATTGTCACCTGTATGGACTGAAATTGCTGGGAAATTGCAATTGGATATCCTTTATTTTTTTATTTTCTTTCTTGTTTTTCATTTTGCTTTGATTGCTGAAATGAAATAGTTTTCTAACCCCTCCCCCACCCTGTTTTTTCATAACCATTCGGATTTCCAGCTGGATAGTCTTGGAAGATACAGTAAGTACACTTTGCTTGTTTTTTGTTTTTTTGTTTTTTAATAGCAAATATGCCCCATTACTACTTTCTTCCTTATCCCTCTTTTCTTGATCTTTTTCCCCTTTCTCCCCCACCCCTCCCCCCAAAAAAAGAAAAAAATTATCTGTATTTTGTAATGGCTGGAGGTGGGGGGGTGGTTGAGAAGCAAGAAGGGAAGAAATGAGGACGGAATAGAATTCTCACAGTATCTCAAATGTTCCTGTTAGCAAAACTCCAACCTTGG
Organism: Colius striatus; assembly: GCF_028858725.1. Taxonomy (NCBI): domain Eukaryota; kingdom Metazoa; phylum Chordata; class Aves; order Coliiformes; family Coliidae; genus Colius; species Colius striatus. Next base: position 9,046,641 of record NC_084764.1, read on the forward strand.
TAGGATGTTGCAGCCGCCTGCCTGCGTGTTGGCTCTCAAGCATTTGTAAATGTTCACTAGCAAAGAAATCTTTTGAGAAAGCCCCTGCAGTGACAGAGGTTTGGGGGGGGGGGGGGGGGGGAATTGCTTCCTTATTGCCCAGTCTGTACAAACGATTGCAAGTTGCATAGAACGGGATGTACAGAGGAGGTTGGGATATTTATTTATTTATTTATTTGGTGTTTGAAATAGAGGCTCTGATTTGAATCCTGGCATCCAGTCTGACATTGCAGATCAACGTGGTGTATTATCAGTAAAACATTACAATCCAGCAGGGAGGTGAGGATGGCTCTTGGTGGGAGCAGGGGGTGTAGGAAAAGGGGGTTTTAATGGATTTTTAAGGAAGCATCTCTAATAGGAATGGTATGCTTTACACTCCATTGCTAGGAAAAAGTAACAGGCAGAGAAAGGACATTCTTCTATTGAAGGGGAGTTTAGGCAACTGCTGTGCTAGCCACTCATGCCCTCCAGATCTCCTAGGAAATTCCTTGTGATTTTGTTGTGAATCCTTCAGGTTCCCTTAGGACTTTCATGGCAGTTGAAGGAGATTTACTTTGATTGACAGGCAGGGAGAGGATACTGTGATCTTTCTGTTATTATACCAACAATGAAAATCGTTTGAAAGTTGATTGTAGATGGTGAGGTTCACAGGTCAGCAGCGATGTGTAACAGAGCAGCAAATGTCTCTCCCTTCTTAAAGATATGTGGTGTAGGGGTCTTGAATAAAGAAAGGACAACATGATATTTAAAATAGAAGTCCTTGTGTTCCTGGGGGGAAGATGCCACTTCCATCCCCCCTCCTGGCATGACTACTTAGCTTCTAGATAAGGAGTTTTCTTTATCTTTCTTACCCTTCTCTCCTCCCTCACCTCTGCCCTTCCAACCTTGGCCTTCACATGTAGAGGTTCTAGCTGAAAGTTTTAGGCCAAAATTAGTGGAAGAGGAGAGAGGGAAAGAGCTAATTAAATGAGCCATTGAACAGATATAGATATATTTTGGCAGGCAAGGTGCAAAACTAGCATTGCCACTTGTTTTGCTTTTTTCTAGCTGCAATATTCTGGAGGAGGGGAGAGAAGGCAGGGATGGGAGAGGTGTTGGTAGAGCCAGATTTGAATGGTTTCTTCTGGCAACATTAGTCTCTTCACAAGCTTCATACATGAAACAGACCAGAGCTCTAACTTCCCTGGGTAAATACATAAATATATATTAGCGTCTTTATCCCCCTACTCCCTCCTTCTCCATTTACTTCCATCACTACTGTGAATTCATGTAATTGTCCCAAATCTTTTGGTGTAGTGGAAATGAGACCTTCTGCCTCTCAGATGTGTCCCGTGTGATTCTACTTGGAGGTCATGGCTCTTAAGCATTGTCTACTTGTAAAGGATTAAGATTTAGGGTGCAATTCTGCTCCTAAGGAAATCTCTGGGAGCTTTTGTATGGCCACGCGAACAAAACAGACCCTTTGTGCTGGTGGGTTTAGAAAAAGAGGGAGGCAGGCACAACAAAAAATTGTTCCTTCCAGTTCCAATTACTCTTATCTTTCCCAGTACAGTTAAATTGGTTTAGTGTGAAGTACTTTAGCCTCATTTATTTCTCTGGGCACATGTTTCCTGTTGGGACATTAAATGGGTAGTAAGTTTGCTAGTATCTGAAAATCAGCGCAAAACTCTGTTCTCCTTTCCTTCATGTTTAAGTCTGTGCCCTATTATGGGCTACACTTACATCAGCAGTTGCTGTAATAGAGCAGCTAAATTTATGTTAAGCTACTGCTCAGTAATTACTGAAGGAAAAAGAAGCTGGCTAAGGAAAAGTCATCTCAAAGCTTTTCCCTGGATTGCTGTCAAGTGAACACATAAACAGAAAATTTGATAGAGCAGCTCCAGTTTTTGACAATAGAAAGCTGCCGAGGTACCTCGTTCGTTTTGCACAATAACTAACAGGAGGGTTTCCTTGATGCGAAAAGGAAGCTCTGGGAAAATTTAGCCACCAGCTTGGGCTGAAATAGGCAAACCTTGTCGACATTAAAAAGCTAGGGATGCGTGTCTGCTTCTAAAGAGGCAACGGTTTCACACTTCAGTGAATCATTCACTTAATACAGTAGCCAAAAGACACATGGAACAACCCAGAGTTTAACTCATTCAGTCTCAAAGTGGGAAGGGGTATAGCATTTCTCAGCATTTGTGCTGCGGCTTATCCAGAGCCCAAAGGGCTGATCATAAAAGAAATGGCTGAAAACATCAATCCAAACATTCATCTCAATGAGGAGCAACAAATCTCCTCCAGCCAGAGGCAAGAGCTGACTGTCTCTGCTACTTCCCTTGCATCTGCCTGAGCCCAGGTGTATCACTCAGCAGTGTGTGCTGGTTCTGTGGGCTGTCTCCTCTTCAAACCATGAACAATCCTTTCCTTAATGATTTTGTCGCTGTACATGGAACCATTATGTGTATATTTAGGCACCAAGTCCATTTACAGAAGGAAAGAGAAAGCTACACTGGAGAGTCCTGCTGTTTGTTCTGATTGGTCTCCAGAAGGTAGAGTTCACATGTCTCAAACTTCAGGTAAACTGCAGTTTAGTAATGCAGGGGGGTAACTAGTCCATGTCACTTCATGTCAGGAATGATTTGCATTGATATAGAATAGGATGCAATAGAATGGATGCAATAGATTCCATTTACCAGAGCAGCAAATTTTGTGTCATGGTATATCCCAGCCTGATAGCACTGAAAAGTGAAAAATGGACTTTCACATTGAGTGAGACCCGAGAAAGAATGGTCTAGATGCGAACCAACCCAAGCAATCATCTGGGACTGCAGGAAAAGACAGGGATTCCCAAGGTGCTGCCATGGCTTCCTATATATAGGCTTTAAAATTATTTGCCTGTGACCTAAAAATCTGTCTCACATTTGACATGAAGATTCCTGCCATAACAATATGAGACAGGGAGGTTTTGAGTGAGGCACAGGACAGGATTTTGGCACACTTTGAGAGAGGTGTGTGCTGGTGAAAACTCACAAACCAAGCTGTCCAAGAGCCAGGTTGCAGTGTATGCACTGAAAATGCACTGTGCACAGCAGCAGTGTGGGAAAGCCTCCATCTCAGGCTTGCCAGTGTCTTTGCTTTGGCTTAGAGATACCCCTTTTTTCTGATTCCTGGTGAGGGAATGAGGAAAGAGAAAGAGAGGTGCTGCAATTAGTGTCACTTGCAGTCACTGAGGAAAATTACTCTGAGGAAATGCAGTTAACACCCTCCAAAGAGGTCGAGCTGACTGGGCTTTGGCATAGTGTTAGCAGGGGCCTTTTTTCTGCATCCCCATCCATTTCCTTACCTGCTGCTCTATGAAAATCATAATGAAAAACAAAGCTCCTTCAGTTAGTGCTGCCCTCCCTAGAGGGTGACCTGCATTAGAAGGATTTGTCTGCCCAGGGAAGGCGTGGAGTCTCCTCTAAGGAGGTTTCCAAACCTACCTGGATACATTCCTGTGCCCCCTGATGGAGGGGAACCTGAGGTTTGGGTTGGATGAGCTCTGGAGAGCCTTTCCATCCACCTCCATTCTGGGATCGTGTGATTTAGTAATAGCAGAAGCCACAGTGCTCTGAAAGGCAGCCTGGCAGCGTAAGCATGGGTAAGGAGCTGCCCTTAGAAAGGATCCTGCCTGTGCTTCCTGCAATGGCAGAAGATGTTGAGGCTTGGATTGTGACATTTTGGAGTGGTTTATTTAATGATATTATTCAGAAAAGAAGGACACCTGTTATTTAGCTGTGCTACCACAATCAGGTTTTATCTTGGAGGCTAGAAATTGGGACACAAGAGGGGAGCTGAGTGTAACAATCCTCTGTTTTAATTGCGTATCCACAAGCTGCAATACATGGAAGTGAATTAACGTGCAGTCCCTGGTAGGGTGTCTGGATACTTTGCTGTCTGTTAGAGGAAAAGGCAAAAATCAGACGCTTGTGCATGCACACAATAAAAGAGAATCAGGATTTACATTTGGTATCCAAGGAAGCGAGAGCAGAATCCTGCAGGGCTTTCTGTTCATTGTTTAAATGTTGCCATAGCAATATCTTAGGGCACAAGTTATATGTTTTCCACTTCTGGAGTTGAGCTTCTCTCCTCCCTCTCTCTATTTCTTTTTCCTCTCTCAATGTACACAGCAACCAGGGGTATCTCTGCAGACTTTTGGTGGAAAAGGTGTTGGAAGGCTGCATTAACTGTTTGCATATTTCCTGAGTGTTCTTCCCTGTTGTTAGCTAATATGTTGGAAACCAAATTAGGAAGGAATTGTTAGATAGAAATGGAGTATGAGGCTCTTGTTGTTAGGACACCGAGCATATTACAATTTTTTATGTGGTGGTGATATGTTAATTGGATAGCTGCAGGCAAGCAAAGTGTAGCAGTCGCTGACAATTAGAAACAACAATGAACTTCCCAGGACTGAGTCTATTCCTTGGGCAAATTAAAATGCATTTCAGGTGTATACCAGAGCTTCTGTAAATTTAAGTACTAACGCCACTGTAAGTAGTCTTGAAATTCTGTTTTCACAGTACTGGGACTAGATTTACTCTTGCTACTTGTGAAAGGGAGAGGCAGCATCAGACCATTGAATAAAATCTCCCATAGTATTTGCTGTAGAGATTGTACTTGTTATGTCAGGACTGTGGGGGAGCAGTATTACCAGGAAACCATGATAATTAAAAAGGGAACCAACCAACTCCAAAACAAAGCAAAAAACACCACCAGCACTGGTTTCACATACAACTAGATAAAGCTTACTCAGAAGTATCACAACAAGTTAAATGCACAAGTTTTTGTCTGCAAACCAGCGGCAACTCAGAGCACTTAGTAATGCTCTTTGTGTCTGAGGCTTTGCAGTTGTTTGACAGCAGTGAGATCCGTACAGTCTGTTCACTAAAGTTCTCAGAAATATCAATGTGGTTTCCTTTCAAATTTGTATGGGTAGTGTAGTAGGAACTGACTTCTAGGAAGCCCATGAATTCACGCTTCTCTTTTGCTATAGATATAAAAATGATTGCTCTAAGGCTCAGACCTTGTTCTGAAGGGTGGTGGTAGGAATTTTCAAGAAGTGTTAATGTAGTTCAAATCTCCAGCACATTTTAATTTTTGCTTATAAACCTTTCTTCACTCTTCTGTCAAGAATTGCTTCACTCGTGTGCCATGTTACATGGCATATAAAAAGCCTGCTTATTGATGGAGGGAGTGCAGAATGAGTAATAACAGTGCAGATTTCTTCATACTGCTTATCGTTATACCTCAGTCATGATCTTAAGCAAATGATTGCCTTAGTACAGCACTAATTCTGTTCTTATACCTTAAACTTTCCCCAGTGTCATGGAGAAGGTAAAAAAGGTGGCCAGCTGGAGATGGGAGGTATTCACCTCAAACCCATGCAATGTGCAACAGCCCACTCATCAAACTACCAAAGCCTATCAGATTCCATTGTCCTGTCTGGAATTTGAAGTAAGGAGCTAGGGATGATAGTCTCATCATTATTGAGTTTTCATCATCTACAGACCAACATTTAACTTCTTTTTAATCTCTAAAACTATTAATGGACAGATGGAAGAGGCTGGGATGACAGTCTTTCGAAAAGAAAGTGCCCATTTTTCTGTTCTAATGCAGCACTGCAACATGTATGAGCTAGTTGGTTCTGCAGCAACTCTTCCATGCAGCCAATTTAATTGCTTTCACATTTCTTTCTCTTCTGTCATCATGCAAAGACAAACCAAAGATATTTCTCTTATAACTAATCTCAGTTGGAGCTTTAGTAAGCTTTGGGGAGGGGTTTTTTTGGTTTGTTATTGTCCTTCTCCTAAATGAAGTACAAAACCTGTTTTAGTTCCAGAAGTAAATAGTAAGGTCAATTTTTATACTTCACAGCTATAAAAAGGTAACACAAATACCATTTTGAATTAATATGCTATAAACTTCTGGATGTTCCATATTCCCTTTGCAGTCCCTACTGATATTCCAGGTATTCATGTTGTAGTTTACCTTTTAAAGGCCACAGAAGAGGATCTGCAAGGATGGAAAAGGGTTAAGAAACCAGAGCTTTCTCTCTCTCAATGCATGCAAGTTTCAAGCAAGGTGCACAAAAAGTATTAATTCCATGACCTTCTTTGCCACAGGGCATGTATGTTGTGTGAAGAGGTTTTTAGTTGGCTATTTGGTTTTACAAACATTTTCTCTGCCAGTACTGTGTTTGGGAGCCCTTATTGGACAAGCGGGTTCTTCTACAAGTTGTTACATATTATTTTTCCAGAGGCAAGCTTTTGTATTTGTTATATCATTTAAAGAGCTAAGGTTCATTTTTGTTAGGGTTGTTGATGATACAGCAACAGAAGGGAAAGAATGGTGACCCCATTAGCCTTTCGGATTGCTCATATCCAGTGTAGACTCTACTACTTCAACAAGAGCTTTATTGCATTTAACGCCCATGTGAATTTTGACTGTATATGGTGCAGGGAATTAAAACCATAATGGATTTCTCTTTTGAACTGGAAAGAGGTCGAGAAGCCTCACCTTCAGTGAATGTTCATGTTGATATCCCTCTATGTATAATGTACATTTGACTGAGTAGTCTGGCCTTGAAGTCTGAGTTACCTCCAGGCCTTTACTTAATGTATGTATCTGTTAAAGACTACTGAACCAAACCATAGCAGAGGATGGCTTAGTCCTTAAATAACTTTCAGTAACATGTGGAAAAAATAAAAAATCCTCCCAAAATTTAAATAGGGACTTTCAGTTAGGGGGATATGCATGAAAATCACATGCAGCAGTAGTAGAATGTCATTAAGATTTGCAAAGAAATATAGATAATGGTTTCCTGTCACTAAAAGTATTGAATGTGATTTAAAGTATCATCTAAATAAGATTATTTTTTTTTGGTGGCAAAGAAAGATGAAGTTGATGATTGCCTTAGGTAAATGGAAGATAAAACACAGCCAAAGATATTGCTTCAGATAGAACTATTTTCTTCACCTGAGGAAAATTATGAGAAAAAGTTGACCTGAGAGAACTTATAAGCAGAAGGCTGAGAACATAAACTGGACAGCTTCTAGGAACAGGTCAGAGAAAACCTCAATTCATAAAAGGGTTCACATTTGACTCTGAGTCTGTCTTTGATACAAGGGAAAATTAAGCCAGAATTTCAAGAATTCAACCAATATCAAACCAAAGTGGTACATAATAAGTTAAAAAAAAGAGGAAGAAACCAGATAACCCTTATAAGAAATAAGACACAAAATTAATATAATTAATCTTATATAAGTTTTGAGGTCAGGCAGTAGGCTTAGAATAGATCAGAAATGAGAGACTATTGCTCTTATTGCTTCTTTTATTGGAGACATCCTATGAGGGGTTATTGACAGTAGCTATGAAGAACCAACAGAATTATTCAATTAATATTTCTATTCAGCATCTGGAAAAATTATGATTAAAAATTCTTATTGTGAAAAGGAAAAGCAAGTGAAAGGATATTGAGAAACATCTATTTAGCGATAAATATTTTAAAATCAGTAGTCCTGTGATACTTTTCTGAAAAGTATTCCAGAGTGTGTATCTAGAAAACATTCCAATGATACAAGTGTAATTAATGATGGCAGGGAAAATGTTTAATGGCAATAGTATGGTATTATGAGAAATATTTTCAGTCAAGCAAATAATTTGACTCTATGCTGACACTGTAAGGTTGGTAGGTGGAAGTTACCATAAAAATATAGTGTAGTTAAACTTTGAACTACAGAGGATACTGAAGTAGCTTATAAGTACTGGCTGAATATTCAAAACTAAGTGTTGTGGAGAAATACATTTGAATGGATTATTCAGATGCTGTAATTGATACAGTATTTGTATCAATGATCATTGTCAGAAAATTACACCTAACACAAGTATAGGGCCCAGAGTTACCAAAATGACTTATAAATCAGGATAGCTGTTAGGATGCGAATGTGAGGGTACATTGCTTGAATAAGATAACTGAGAGGGCATTTTGCCAAACTGATAATGCTGAAGAGAAATAAAAAAACAAATAAACCACAATGAAATCTACACCACCCCACCCCCTCACCCACCTCAAACCTCTGAAACAAAGCTTGAAAAAAAGTATAAAAGAAGTATGAAACTTTTGAAGTGTGAATGGCCAGGAAAGTGAAAAAAACAGAGCAAAAGTAGTGACAAGACAATATGGACTCATGTTGCCCCAGGGGAGGTTTAGATTGGAGCTGAGGAAGAACTTTTTCCCTGACAGGGTTGTCAACCCTGTGCCAGGCTGCCCAGGTCAGTGGGGGAGTGCCCATCACTGGAGCTATTGTAAAGCCGTGGAGCTGAGGTGCTGAGGGCCATGGGTTAGTGGTGGGCTTGGCAGGGTGAGGGGAGGGGTTGGACTCAATGAGCTTAAAGGTCTCTTCCAACCAAAACAATTCTATGATTCTGTGATATCTGAGAGATCTTACTTGGGGAGATTAATTATGTCAGGTTGTTTGTTTTCATTTGATGAGTATCTAGCATTATGGTTTCTGTTATATTACTGATCCTGAGCTGTCTGTGAATGCAGCTTAATTAAATGTTGTTGGTTATAGTGATGTGGTTTAAATCACATCAGGTGAGAGGTTTTTCCTTGCAATGGTATCAGCAGCATGATAAGTTAAGAGAAGTGTGCAGAGAAAGTGATACTGGATACAAAATGTTATGTATGAAGGACAGATAGAGGATATACCTTTGAACTGGGAGACGTTGGTCTGTAAAAGTAAGTCTGAAAAGAATTTGAAATCATAACAAGCAAGAAATTCCACATCAGCTCCCACAGTGATAGTTTTCAGAAAATACTATGTTGTAATATTGGATAAACAAGCAGAGGAATAGAATAGGGATTTTAACAATGTCAGTGGGAACATTGGAATGCTGTTTACATTTCAATTTGTTCATGTTTTGAAAATTACACTGAAAAGAAAGGAGACCGAAAAATACTCAATGCTGAAAAAGAAAGGGAAAAATCCAATGCTGAAACTTTAGTCTATAGATGAAGAATATCCAGAACTGATGTGATTAGTGTATGAGGGGAAAAAACAGACATATAAATGTTTTCTAACTTAGTAAATAAAATTCTAAGAAGCAACAATGACTGGAAGCTGTGGTCTCATATACTCAGATTAGAAATAAAGGGTAGATTTTTTTTAATGGTGAAAATAAGTCACCATTTTTAGAATTGATTGGAGAAGCTGTATTTTCTCAGTCTCCTGAGTCTGTGTATGCAGATTGGATGTCTTTGTGGAAGACTGCAGTAGTGAAGTATGCATTGTTGCATTTCACATACTGATATTCAGGACAGAATAGTGGGTTCTGAGGTCTCTGTACCCCTCAGCCTATGATTTGGAAGGAATATAGCTTGGGCATTCATAGCCAGACTTCCAATCCTGTCATCAACACACATCTAGCTTGCAATGCACAGAACTACCAAAGGATTCCCTACTCAGCGCATCCTTCCCTTTCTGCTGAGATTGGTAGCAGAAGGCCCCAGGAGTTTTTGGGTGATCAGCTTCTTCATGGCAGTACTTTTGACTCAGTCTCAGACTTCTATTTAATTTATTGATGAAATATCTTCCAAAATCTGTTGTCAGATCCAAAATGTTTCATAGAGATTAATTTTGACGATTTTGCTGAGGGTGAACACATACTCACTGTACATATTTACCCATCCACTCAGCAGCCCATCCACTAACTTACCCGTGTCAACAAGCTTCTACTTCCTTCATAGTTCTCTTCATAATGGAGAAATGTGCAAGCTTTGGGTGTTGCACCTCTGTAACACTGGTTTATTAGCAACTTGGGCCCCTAGCCTGAAAAAGTACATTTGTTTAATCTGAAATAAGAGTTCACCAACTAGATGGAAATGACCCAAAATGTCTTGTCTCAGAACTTTTTTTTTTATCCTAGGCTCCCAGATAAGAACTTCTGTGATGATTGGTCTTGGTGCCAGGCTTCTTTCCAAGTCTGAGATAGACTAATACTAAATACGGTATATTCTTTGCTTACAGTCTACTAAACATTGCTATCCATACTTTTGCTGTGAATGGTTGTTAAGCATTTTAGACTAGAAATTTATTTTTCTGTCTTCATAAAATAAATCCATTTGTGGACTTGATTTTCCTTGTTTACTTCTTTTGTTAATGCATGTACTTGGTAAGACAGAGAACAGGAAAGAATGAAATAAGCTTGCCCCTGCATCTCTGCATAATAGCTTTTGTGTGAGTTGCAATTATATATTCAGTCTCAGTGGACTGTCTTCTCATATTTTTAGTTACCCTTCACCTGATTTCTTGGACACAGTTTGTTCTAAACTCTTCTGAAAAAAATCTAGGAAATTTAAACCAAAAATACATATTTTATGCTTACAGATGAGGACAGCTATCACTTTTATCTGTTTGGTTTTGAGTTTCATAGAATTTTTCATAGTCCAAGTCAATATTTTTTTATGTAGACTGTGTTTCCTGTATCCGAAAGCCTTCCTGGGGTAATGGGCAATTTCATTGTTACTAGCTGAATATACTTAGCCTGAGATGTCATGGACTGTGCGAAAGTATTCTTAGAGGTAGCAAAGGGCATTCCTTCAGAAGTAACTATATTCAAGTACTATCAACTGTAAATTGTTAACAGTTCCTATGTCCTGAGATACCCAGTCCTTGTTTCTTTCAACCCTTCTGCAAAGCTCAGCAACATTGCAAGCCTTAGGAGATCTTGACCTAATTAATGTTTCCAGGGTGCGTTCTCCATCTATGATGCTTCACCAGTACTGAAGTGCAAGAGGCATATTTTGAAGTAACAGGTTGTAACAATCATACTTTTTCATCTGTAACCTTCCTTCCATTACTTACTGCTCTCCACCCATGCTGCGTGTATCAGCTGCAGCTAATGAAAATGCAAAGCAGTGGTATACTCTTGGATACTCAATTTAATTGTGTCCTCATTACTGTTCAGACTGTCACTGAATACGATAATAAGATGTATTCTTCTAGTGATGTAGCTTCATGAGATGCTGTTCAGCGTTACTGTGTCAGTATATCCAAAGGAAAACTAAGAATTATTAGACCTCGTTCTCCTTGTGGCTTGTCATTTATCACTGAGTGATGCTGGAATTCTGACAGTATGAAATTGAAAGTGAGTATTTCATGCTCTCCTAACATAGGTGGAAATAGCTGTATACAAGATAGTAGGAACTTAAATCCTTTGCTGAGGGAGCCACCCCTTTTCAGCACCACAGGGGCCACATAAAACCTGATGACGTTTGAAATATTCTTAATTTTATGAAGCTCAGGATGAGATTAGTGACAAGATATGCTATATCATGCTCCTTTTTACACCTTTTACTGTACCTTGGCTTTGGATAGATAATATTACTTTTACAAGGTTTATGAAAATTAATTGTGATGTCACATGTTTGCTTATAGGAGAAAAGAATGGGAGTGGCATGAATGTAACGTCAACCTGCTCTGAGCTTGCATTAAGAGTGCTGGCATAGCTACTGCCTGTTAGGTTATAGTATACAAAAGCACTATTAATACTGACTATCTGAGTGGGTGGTTTAGCAGTCAGAATTTTGAAAATTCATACCCTATCTTAATCCCCACTTGCTACTCCATATGTATGTTCCATATAGTGCGGTCATGGATTTTCAAGGAAGGAGGTGGTTACATGTCCCTTACTGCTCCCTTACGACTTCTAAGCCAGTAACTTCTACTACTGAAATCCTACCAAGTTAATAACCAAGGATAATTTTCTTACAAGGTTTTTATTTGTAGTTTCAGCTTCTCCCCCATTTTGTATGCTCCTCTAGCATGACATCCCCTTCTCTTACATATCTCTCACTTTCTTGTGCATGCTTTATGCAAAGTTTCATTCTTTATATTTTTTAATCAAATAAGGAATGAATAAAGTGTAGCTAAAATTTTGCATCATCATGGCATTAACTTATCCTATAGATGACTCTTTGAAAGTTGGAAAAACAAGGCCTAAGTCTAGCAAGCACTGTCTTGGATGGTCCCTTTCTCTTGTCTCTCTCCCAGTTCCTTCCCCAAATTCCCATTTCAGAGATTCATGTAACCACTTCTCAGACCATTGATGTACCTTGGGATCAGCCAAATGACTAGGAAAACTAACATTGATGGGACTGCTTCTTACTCCTTGGCTAGAGTACTTTATAGATATTGTCAGTCAATAGCTCATCCCCTCCCAGTGGTAGCAGAGTTCAGAAGCTCTTGTGCAGAGTTTCTAAAGTGACTTTTGGTGCCAGAGGCCTCCTGCAGACATGGTCTATCATTGAATGATCATGGCAAGCAAGAGAGATGTCTGGAGACTGGAGGGAAGTTAAAAGTTGCCTGTTGCAGTAGGTTAAAAAGTCCCTGCTTTGAGAGTGGTTTAAGAATGAATAAGATTTATTTCAAAAGAAGTAATGAAAATATCCCCCACCTCCCAAAAGCATGAAAAAATATCTGATCTTGTGTCACATCTTTCCTCCTCCTCTATTTCAAGTTATACTTTTTGAAGGGAAAATGCAATTAGGAGAGACATATAAATACAGCAGAATGGACAGTCCTGTGTACTGTAGTTGTCACCATTAAAGATTCCTTCACTCTGACCTTTGTGTGGCCTCAGAGACTGGGTCTGAAACAAATCACACAGACTTTAATGTGCTCTATTTTACCTCTTTATAACTTAAGAGAAATGACTTTTACATATTGCAGAACAGATCTTTCCACTTCTTATACAGCCAGAACTCTCTATTTGTAAGAATTCAAACATCAAACCCTGTTTAAAAAGTGGGAATAAGAAGAGGTTTTGTGAACTGAAGCTTTGAGTTGCATGAAAGGTCCTTGAATAAAAGACATTTTGGAAGTGTAATCTTTATTGCAATCCATATCACCATCCATAAAACAGAATGTGTCCGTGTAGAGTAAGAGGAGAAAACAAAAGAACTATGTAGGTCTTTTATCTTTAAATATTCCATTAGTGAAACAGTTCTGAAGACACGAGTCAAAAACTTCTTCCTTATCCTTCCATTCTTAAGAAATGTTTTTCCTGATCTGCCAGCAATTTCATGATACTACTATTTTATACTTAAGCTCTTAGTTACTTTTTTTTTTCCTCTTGACTTATTTTACCTCAGGCATAAGCTGAATTGAACAAACAAGCAAACAAAAAATGCCTTCCTAAAAGTTAAGCAAGATCACAAGCCTGCCAGTTCCTAATCTTAATAGTAAATACTTGCAAACATGAGCTTTTTCAAATAGAACTTTGATATTCTAGCTCTATCCAAGTGAATAAGGAGTATTCAAGCAAATCCTATTCATGTTTTCTAAATATTTTACACTGAAATTATTCATTTCAATTCATACACTTGAATGGTTGAAAAGCACAGTGCCCAGTTTCCCCCGGGCACTATAAAATTTTACCTACTCTGCCAATGTTGCAGTACTTCACAAGCTTTAAAGCTACAAAGTTCTTTTTTTTTGTCATAATTCACAGCTTTGGTTACTTGCATTTGACTTCTTGATGTGTCAATTTGTTGCACATTTAGTAGGTGAACTCCTTCGATGAAAGTTTTCTACAGTTCCCTATGTAAATATAGATTCTGTTTTTTCCTGAAATATGGGGAACTGGGGTTTTTTTTGCTTTAGTGGGCCAATTCAGCATCAAAGAACCAGAGAGCTAATTGTCAAGTGTATGTATGTATATATATGTCTCTGCAAGTGATTGTAAGCATTTTGGCTGTGTTAAGGTCTAAAATCTCATGCACCTAACCTTAACTTTTGTGGAGTTCATGACAATACTTACTTTGCTGCTCTTATGTTTCATTTACTTATGCAGTCAGTGTAAATATGTATGGAAAGGTATAAAGTCAGTAGCTGGCATTATATATCGTTTTTGAAATGAATCCTCCAATATTCACTAATCTCCTTTCAGCCTACCCCATACTTAGGCAGACACTCATTCCCTCCCTCCTCTGCAAATGAGCAGATTGAGAGCCTGGAAGCGTTATGTGGACTTTGAAATGTGACTCAGAGGTTAAGAGATTCAGTGTCTCAGGAGAAAAGTGAAATTCACAGCTAAAGACAATTTACTGTGACCAGTCTGCCCCTACGAATCTCCCAACACAACAGTCCTTTGACTTGGTGATGTCTCGATTTCTCATGTTGCCAGTCGCCATGAGTTTGCATTGGAAGGCATGTCTCCTACTGAATTAGAAATACTCTGATGACTAAAAATTGTTTATTTGAGAAAGGTTTTTCAAGAGCAGATCTTTGGCTAACTGAAGGTTTTGATCACAACTTCGAGTGTGACTGTTCCTATGCATGAATCACTGCTTATAAATCACAAGTTCAGTAAAACAAAATTCAGATGGGGTACAAGCTGGAACACAAGAGGTTCCAAAGAAACACAAGGAAAAACTTCTTCCCTATGAGGATGATGGAGCACTGGAACAGGCTGCCCAGACGGGTTGTGGAGTCTCCTTCTCCGGAGACATTAAAAACCCACCTGGATGAGTTCCTGTGTGACCTGCTCTAGGTGATCCTGCTCTGACAGGGGGATTAGACTAGATGATCTTTTGAGATCCCTTCCAGATTCTGTGATTCTGTCTGGTAGAGGAAAAATATCATGCCAGGTTCCTTGCTTTTTGGTGGAGTTGTTTTTTTTTTTCTTCTTTTTTTTTTGTCTTAGAGCTGTCTGTGGAGGTAACAACATAATTAAGACACCTAAATCGATATCAGCAGCATACTTGCCTTTGTTTGGCACATTAAGTATCTTTTAAGAATTATGTTTAACATAGAGACTTTGTCTTCTACTTTTGAAAGGTACTTTGAATAGCTTTGGCAAATTGCTTAATTGTTTATTGATCTTATAATTATTCAGTTTGTTATTCCTTTTTTTTTTCCCCCTGTTAGAATTACTTCATTCTCTGTTAAAATACTGGAAGAAGTTTACATTAATTCCAAGTTCCTTATCAAGGTTTTGTGCATTGTTTAAGTTCCATGTTGCCAGAGTGATAAGGATAGAAGTTGTATAGTGTTACCTCGACAGTTAATTACCCAAATAAAGAAGAAATTGTTCACATGTTCAGAATTCAGGCAGATCTGAGCCAGAAGATAGTTACTGTGAATTTTGCAACAGGCTACTCCCACTGGGGTCATATTTTATTAAACTGAGTAAATTGGATGAGTCAAAGCCATGACTGTCTAGGAATTTAAAGAAAATAATTGACGTGATATCCCAAACACACTGTATTTTTCTTTAGTTCTGTGGTGGGTGTTAGGTTCAGAGATGTCTGCATAAGCTCCAGTTGATGAAGAGAACAAGATGGTACTCTTTTTTGCATTTTGCTTGGCTTTATGTTCCACAAAGCAGATCTGCTTCAAACATGACTCTCCTGCACCCTGTACTCCTTTCCTTTACTGTTCATCAGATAATGTTCATCGATTTTTCAAATCTGATTTGCCTTTTCTGTAACACCAGTTGTTCCACTATTATGGTAACAATGTGTGTGAAACAGTGGACTGAAAGTAGAAAGCTACAGGACTGCTTGGAATTTTAGCATGGCAGGTTTCCCTTCACCCTCTGAGTCCATAAATGAAAATAATAGTGCTGCAATGCCTAGAAATTAGTATCCTGCCACAACTCCAGAATGCTGTGGAAACATAGCATTGCATAACTGTGATTCCATTGAATGGTATCATTATGACTAAAATTATCTAATGTTGTGCTGCCTTTTTGTTCATATCTGGCAAGAATCAGACTCTCTCACCGTGCCACACAATACATTTTCTAAATATGGGTGAAAAACTAGAACATTCTTGGGAACAAGTATTGCCTAAATACAAGTGAATGGAAAATGCTGGCCCTAAATAGCAATACGTTCTAGCATTGAAATGAGATCAGCACATCCGTCTTTAGAAGGAAGTAAGCTGCTGTTACCAGATAGAAAATAAATTATATTGAATTTTTCTCATCCCTCAAAAAGTTAGTTCCAAAATCAAAGTATATACATAACTTTAAAATCCTAATCTGCAGTGTTTACAAGGAACTGCAGGACAAAAGTGACTTTTTAAATATCCATTTCCTTCTACAGATCATTGTATTTTTCCTCATGCTGCTACTAAACTTACTCAAACAGTTGGTATTCTTAGTTTCCTTGTTCTTCAGTAAACGTGAATGAGATATGAGGAGAGACAGTGACTAAAAGCATAAAGCGATGGTCGATTCTCTTGTGAGAACAAGGGAAAATGGTGTTAATGCCTTGGGACAGAGAATCCTCAGTTTACATGTTATGGACTTTGTATTTCTAGTTTCTTTATTGCCAGTGTTCCAGAAGACATGGGAATTAGATACCACTACTGTATGTGATAGCAGAGGGTTTAAACCGCAGCCCTCAGGCTCCAGTTCTTTGGGTGAGACAACTAGACCTGTATGTGAACACATTTACATACACAATCTGCCTTTGTCAAAGAATCTCAATAGCTGCAGTTCTCACGTACATCAGTTCATGGAACACCATTAAAAAATGTTGACTCCTAACATGAAGTAAATCATGTATTTCATCAGACCTGTCTTTCAAATGTAAAAGAATTACTGTAGTTTGGTTTTACATTTGCCTTTTCAAAGATTATGTTTCTAGATTATACATCAGTATACTCGACTAGACCAGAAGATGAATGATGCCTTTGCAGTGATCCTGTGTTACAGGCTATGCAAACACTTATTAAATAAAACTGATAAATGAAGTCTAGCTTAACTGCAATTGCATTTATTGCTAGATCCAATCTATACAAACACAACAAATGTGCCCTAAATCCAATCTGGCTATATAAGTATACTAGAGTTACATGTACATCATTTCCATGGTTTACTTTATCTTTATTCCTTACCTGATTCTCTTATAAAATCTACTTTAATTGTGCTAAGATTAGAGTATTACAGGGAACATGCAAAGTAACTGATTTACTTAGAGAACAGTCATTCTCTGCATTGCACTGAGAAAAATATAACACCATTTAATATCAAGTGTGCAATCAAGAAACAGCTGGATTGCTTTTTCTGGGTCCCATAGCTGGCTAAGAAAGTTAAATCAAAAGTCATTGAGTAGTTATTCCTGTTATTCACATCTAAGTCCAAGTAGAGAGCCCTGTTACAAGAAAAGAACCATTTTCCCCCTTTTCCTCTCTCCTTCTCCAAAGATATTTAGTACAATGTTAATTCTTAGAAATAAATGTATTTTCAATAATTTTTTTTTCCATAGCTTCTCCTACTGTCCCAAGTGGTCATACAGATAAAATGGGCTGAAGAAGTTCTGGAAGCATCAAGATGCAGTAACCCAAAGATACTTTTTTCCTAAAGGGAAAACGTTTCGTGCTCACTTTTGTGTAGGGTTGTGTACGTGCAGCAAAGTTTTGTACTGCTGTTATATGTATCGTCAATATTATATATCACCATTGGGCTAAATCTACTGTTAACCAATACTGAAGACAGTAACAAAAAAATATACTTAAAATAATGGTAACTTAAATATATTTATGAAAGAAAAAAAAAAGTTTAAAGTATAATTAGTTCATACTCATAAAACTCATGAATAACCCAGCTTGAAAATTCAAATTATTTTATTGTGTACGACTTGACAATACAGATGGGAGTAAATTAAAAGCTAGACTGAACAGTTGTTCAGCTCCTTCAGAAGGGGAAGGAATATCCAAGAAGAATCCCAGGAAGGGAATTGTGATTTAGTTACTGTTCCAACTCAGACAATGCTTTGATCCGTAAGGAAAACAATTTATTGTTCTTTTAACTACCTTCTTCACATAAGCCTTTTTCAGCTTACTTTTGTGTTAGGAAGTAGTGCAAAGACTTTCTTCTACTCCTTTTATCATCCCTGCTCAAAAGGCAATATCTAGTGACTCCATGATCTGGATAGGACCCGAGAGAGCCAGAATGCTTTAGTGGATCAGGATTAGATCTCTCGAGAGAAAGAGAGGTAGAGAGAGATGGGATCTCTCTACCACGCAGGACTGAGCCATAGTAGAGAAAGGCAAGTTGCTATAATAAGCCAAATGCAAAATTGGATTACAAAGTCATTAGAGGCTGTAGTTGTTCAGCACCTTTTAGACCCTTGGGAAAGATTATTAAACAAGTGCAAACGGTTTTAGAACTAAATATTCTGTTCTTTCCAAATAGTGGTTATTATTTTAAAATTCTGATTATCGTGCATAATACTGGATGATATCACATACAAAATTTAATTTATGGTACCTATAAAAGTAGATCTTTGACCATTTAAAAGCATTAAACGATGATATTTTTTTTCCTTGTGTCTGTTTCTGTAAGTTGGAAGTTTAGATAACAAAAAGCTTTTTATTCTAAGATCTCTGGAGCCTTTTTTATCCAAAAGAAAAGAAAAACAAAACAAAACAAAAGGCTACTAAGTAGAGACATTGTTAAACAACTTCATGTCTCCACATTCTGTAAAGAGAGGAAGAAACGTTTTCCATAGAATAAAATACATCATTTTCAGAAAAATTACTCCATGATCCATATGTAAAAAGCCTAATATATCATTGTAGCTTATGCTCCCTGAAAGGACCCTAACATGAGCTTGGGTGGAGGGAATAACTTCCTATTTACCTGTACCTGACAAATGATTGAACCTTTAAGACAAGTTAGGCTAAATCATTGTAATAATTTGCTTACCTCAGGATACCACTAGGACAAGAAAACCACCAAATTCTACTTGACTATGGTAGTCTGCCTTTTCTTATCCTTCTTTTTGTGGTAAAGTAGGATTTTTGTCCCTTAGTATGACATTAGTTCTGTCTTGGTGTACTCTCCACAAAATTCTGTCCTGCAGATTTGTCAGCTTTTGTTATTGTATTGGGCATGGAAAGTATCAGGAAAGATCATTGGAATCTCTCAAGATGACTCTAGTTTCCTCAAGCTTTTGATTTCCATTTTTTCAGAAGTATGCTGGGCTACACTGGAGGAAACAGTAGCAAAGTTTATCGGAGGACAGAATAGCTTGTTTAGCCTGTATGTTAGAATGTAGAAATTCTGAATGCTTCTGGTTTGGTTGCAATGTCATTAGCAGATGCTGTTTCAAATAGACAATGTTAATAGACTCTTCTTCCTTCCTCCCCAAACAGAAAAATATACAAAGATAGAGCTCAATAAAACATTTACTGCTATCAAGATCAAATTCTATGACTAATTTCAAGGTTTTAAGAAACATTTCTACACATTATTAGAAAGAAACATTGATATTGTGGGTGATTGGTTGAGTTTTTTCCACTTTTAACAACTTTTAATTTCAAAGTTTCTTTTCATTGTATTTCAAATGAGCAACCTCAAACTTGAAAAGCTCCTTCAAATTCCGGCAAGATTAATGTTTAGTGGGGAGTAGCAATACTTTGGTAGCATTCTGTGTGATGTTTTTTTCCAAACTTGCTTCTAGATATTTAAAAATTCTATTCTATTCTCAAGTGTGTCTTGAGTGCAGTCTGCCAACTGTTGATTTTCACCAGATTATGTAGCAATTAAGATGAATTTAGTAAAGTGTGTGTGAGAGAGAGAATGAAATAGATCAGTTTGAATCATACTTTCAGACTATCAATCAAAAGATATTACTTTCCTGGAGCTGAAATGGGATGTATAAGAGCTCCTGAGAATTTTTTTTTTTTTTTAAAGCTTCAATTATACCCCACATTTTATTGTGAGGGCAGAAAAAAATTTGAACAGATTTATGTTCTTTAAAAGATCCTGTTCTTACACACCAAACACCATCAAGTCAGTTAAACAACTGAATATGTACGTATAGATATTTCTGTTTCATGTACCCCACAAAAAGGCAGTAGAGGTTCTTAGCTAAACCTCCAATTCACTGTTTTATTACAGATCACAAGTAAAATGAAAGTTTGGCAAACTGAATAAAATCTGAAAATCATTTAACACTATTTTATTGTTAATTTCTTTCATTGAGACCAAAATCTGGCATTTTGCTGAAGGACATGAAAATTCCATTTCTTAAGACTGCTGAGGGGACTGAGGTACAAAAATCTTCTATTTCAGTCACTTGTTGCAAAAGACTCTTAAAGTAGATAATGATTTTTATATTGATTAAAATCATAATATAACCATTTCTTAAGAATTTCAAGACAGATGCCATTAGTAGAGATGTTAAATATTATCAGCTATTGACAGAGAGTATTAGCATATTAATGACCGTGTTTTTTCCTCCTTTTGCCTTTGACATTTGAAAGTGGATTTTTCTTTTAAAATGTATTGAAACAAGTATAAATATTACTAAGAAATCCAAGAAATTCACTTTTTCCTTTTAGCAGACATAAAGCATTTCAGCAAAGATTTACAGATAACATATTTTTTTATATTTAAAATACAGTTTCCCAGGAAAGGCAGAGCTGGTTTGACTTTTTTGAAACAAGGAAAGATGAGTATTTATTTTCTTTTGTCATCAAAAGCTTGTAAATACAACTTTCTAGACTTATATTAGTACTAAATATTTTCTGTAAAATACTTGCTGGCTTGTAGGTTTTTCACTCGCTTTGGAAGAGCCTTAGTCTACTCCTTGTGAATGAAGTCTGTAGTGGATGTAAGGACACAGTAAACATTCACAATACTTCTCATTTTCTCCAGCCCAAATCTTTCTCCATATATTCATCTGTTTTTTAATAAGGTCACTGAGATACTATTGTGATAGGTGACCTTAGAAAAATCATGTGGCTACAGAAAGCTCTATCTTAAAGGATGAACATTGAACACTGTGTCCAAATATTGCTTAAAAATAGGTTTTCAGATATAAAAAATCAAGCGTAAAAACATTAGGGTAAACACAGTGACTATACAAATTCTTCCTTTAAAGTAAAAGGAAGGGAAATGAGGTCACATCTATTTTGACAGTGCTTTTAAAAGGAAGAGGAAGGGAGAACAAAGACAAAAAAAAGAGGGATGAAAATGTAGTGGTACTGCAGAATGATTGACTAGAAGAAGTAATCTCAAAGACAAAAAAGGCAAATATAGATGATTTAGCCTTTCATGTGATCAGTATATAATGGTTTCTTGCTGTCTCATGCTTCATCTATTCTATTTCCAAATGTTCTTGTCTTACGGAATTATATCTCTTTTGGATAGGTTTCAGTCTTATTAAATGCGTTTCTACTATTCAACTTATTACCTTCATTTTATACCATTGTTGTTTTCCTGGAGTTTCATTCTCTCTGCAACATGCTAAATAAAGATTTTCTTTCTCAAGATCTGTAATCTTCAGATATTCACAAAATCTCATCTTTTTCTTTAGACATTTTGGACTAATCTGTCCTCCTAAATTAAGTTTCTTGATTCACTTTTCCATCTTTGAATATCCTGTTTTCCGTTATCATTTTGGTTGCAAGATTGCTCGAAATAGGGTTGTTTTGCACCATGGACTAGATTAGTGTGAAGCGTACTAGTAAAATTTCTTGGTCCTCCAATATTGCTTTGAATCCAATATTCCTGCCAGAAGTACATA
This sequence comes from Colius striatus, assembly GCF_028858725.1. Lineage (NCBI taxonomy): Eukaryota > Metazoa > Chordata > Aves > Coliiformes > Coliidae > Colius > Colius striatus. Next base: position 9,068,248 of record NC_084764.1, read on the forward strand.
TGATTAAGGCTGTGGAAACGGACAGTGTCTTCTCCTTGGAGACAGTAATTTCTTTTCAGACGAAAAGAGCAGGGGTAAGGGACAGTTCTTTAGTCTCCCTCTGCTCCAAAACAAAAAGCTGCCGAATTTAAAAGAAATCTCTATTTTTGTCAGTGAGCTATAAAACATTATTCTACACAGTTTATTCTCAGTGAGACTGCCATTAATGCAGTATAAATGAGATTCAGTATATCTGTACTAGGAATACTTTAAAAAAAAAGTTTTGAAGTTATTCAAAGTTTCATATTTGTTTTGTTTAATTTTGATGAATTTTAAAACAAAATAATGTCACAGAATAACAAAATTATGGCAGTTCTATAGAATTCAATTTATGAATCTTTCTATAGAAGTTCAGTAACCACGATCATGCAACTTCTTTGAAGTTGGTTAGAAATACAGAATCTTTTTTTAAGGAGTGGATCACCCTACCTTTTTTTAATGGTCTGTGTTGGATGTGTTGGTACACAAGTAACCAAGTTTAAATTCCTGCTAAGTCTGAATTTACAAAATGCTGATGATACGTGACTTTGAACTTACTGGGAGTTCAGTAACCCTAAATATCAGACCATAAGATTTCCATTACTGGGTAGCCAAAATCAGAAGCTAAATAATGCATCTTAGTTTATTTCTTTAAAAAAATACCAACCAACAACACACACCCCCCACCATCACCACTTTTGACTGTAATTCTGCCCTTTAGACCCCTAGACTTGCAATATAGCACCAAGTTAATGTCACAGCTATTTCTTTTATTAATCACATTTTTTATATAATCATGATTTCGGGTGTTCAGATGAAAAGCTGTCATTGTTAGAGTAATGGGCCTAAGCTGCAGTGTTTTTTCTTGTAGCAGTATCTGTAATGTGATAAATACTTTCCAGAAAAAAAACCCAACAAATTCAGTCTTTGCTAAAAAAACGCATAATGTAGATATTATCTGTTCAGTAAATTGTGAAAGAAGAAGGGCAAAGTGTTAATATACTTCCCATTTCACAGAAAAATAAGAGAAGAAACAAAATTAGCATTGTATGAAACCAGTGACCCAAAAATATATTATGTCTGCATATTCAGAGCGTTGTGCAGCCATCCACAGGGACTTTGGCAGGCTGTAGAAGTGGACTAGCAGAAACCTTGTGAAGTTCACCATGGAGAAATGTCAAACCTTGTGCCTGGGGAGGAGCAACCCAAGGTGCCAGTGTAGGGTCAAAGTCCACACAAGCTGGGGGCCTGAGTATAGGATTTGAACCAGTGAACTTCCAGAGGTCCCTTCCAATCTCAGCCATTCTGTGCTCTTCCAATACAATGCTCTGTGTAAACACAGCATTGATGGAATTACTATGGCCCAAATTTTGCCTGCTCCTTTGTGGAACTCATGGTGACTGTTATCATCAGGTCAGGCATTTCATTGAATTACAATGAAGAATAACCAATCTAAAACTGAAATTTTAGAAGTATCTCTTCATTTTTTTTTCCTTTTAAATCTTCTGTGTCTCACTAGTTCAACCTGCTGTCAGGATTACATGGTTTAGATTATAAGATTTAGTTTATATACATACATACCACATATGAAACCAAAGAAAATCATAGAAAAACATGTTTTTTGTGTTCAGTGTTGCAGTAAGTTCATAATGAGCTGTGTTCTATAAGGCAGCATCACTGTAGTATGAAGTAGTAGCCCATAGGTTAATATCATAATACATATATATCTCTATATATATAATTTAAGGGTGATAATTATTCCATTAAAGTTGGAATTAATGCCTCTCCAGAAGACCAGTAACTGGTAGGTGAGAAAGGTTTTCATTACAGATGCCATTGTGTACAAGACATTATTTAGTGTGAATGAGATTCTTACTGCAGAAAAAGTAAATACTTGCTGGTTTGACAGGACAAGGGGTAACGGGCATAAACTGGAAGTGCCACTGGAGCATGAGGGGAAACTGCTGTGGGGATGAAGAGAGCCCTGGCACAGGCTGCCCAGGGAGGATGTGGAGGCTCTTTCTTGGGAGGCTCCCAAACCTGTCTGGACATGTTCCTGTGCCCCCGATGGAGGGGAATCTGCTTTAGCAGGGAATTGGGCTGGATGAGCTCTGGAGGGACCTTCCAGATGCCACCGTTATGTGGTTTGAATAGCAGATTACTTTTGTTCTTAACTTTATTCAACTGAGTTCAGAATCTTTGTATTCCTCTGGACCTTGCTTCTTTTGTCTTTATAGAATCACTGAATAATTTGGGTTGGAAAAGACCTTAAAGCTCATCTAATTCCAGCATCTGCTGTGGGCAGGGACACCTTCCTCCATCCCAGGTTGCTCCAAGCCCTAGATAACCTGCCCTTGGACACTTCCAGGCATGGGGCAGCCTGTGCCAGGACCTCACCACCCTCACAGGGAACAATTTTCTTATATCTAACATATATCTTCCCCTCTGTCAGTTTGGAGCCATCACTCCTTGTCCTGTCACTCCAGTCCCTTGTAAAAAGGCCCTTTCCAGTTTTCTTGTCAGCCCTTTAGGTAGTGGCTGCTGTAAGGTCTCCCCAGAGCTTCCTCTTCTCCAGACTTCTGCTTCACTTCTCCAACTCTCTCAGCCTGTCTCCATAGGAGAGTGGATTCAGCCCTCTAATCACCTTTGTTACCTCCTCTAAAATCGCTACAACAGGTTCATGTCATGCTTAGGACTATCTTGCTTTATATCACAGGATCAAGAAATCAAAGTGGGTAGTTTTCAGCTAATTTTACTCTTGTATTTTTGTGCCCTTAAGATGAGGATTGAGATTACTTACCACATTTCTAAGTGGATTGTTTCTTTTATCATACTCTTCTCAGGCAAGGATACTTGTAAATTCTTAAAAGTTGCCTTTTTGGTGGGAGTGGGAACTTTTTTCCCTAGATATCTCTATCCTGCTACTGATCAAAATAGCAGGTACTCTCACTTATCCCATAGCTCAGTTCTTATTGTCTGCTTGGTAGTATTTTAGTGTCATGTTAGTTCTGCTTTTTGTTTCGGTTGGTATGTTATTTTCTCATGCAGACCTGATGTTACTTGATGCATAGATTCCAGTATGTTCTGATAGGAGTCACTGGGAGTGCTTGTGTTTAATTTTTGCATCTAACTTTCTGTGACTGGATATTCCTGGTGGTGGTAACACAGATGTGATTGACTTGCTGAAACTTGGATTTCAATTTTTGTATTGTTTCAAACTCCATTGATTATGTTTGCCTCTTATAGTTGCTTATATGAATATGTGTTTAAAATGGATCTGAATTGGATGCACATGCATAGAATTGTTATAGTTATATGGATGTGGATGTACAAACTAAACATGTAGAGTTAAAATATCAGAAAGGCATGATGAAATTTACAACTTTGAACTTCTGATTCCAAGTTTAGTGACCAGACTACTGGGACTTCTGTAAAACTGACATAATTTTTAATATAGAGATTTCGTTTTTAAATGAAATTGACATAACACTGTGATTGCTATAAGTAGCTATGGACTTGCTCTTCTTTTGTGCTAGGTATGGATTTGCCTACCTGATTTTAGGGAACAATGAGGACTGCAAGGATTGAGCCCAAGAAAACACTTTTGTTAGGGATTTAATTCTGTGGAGTGATGAAAATCTCTTCCCACTGAATGCTACTGAAGGTTGTGAGGTATCTCAGAGGGTTAGTGACTGTCACAGCTTGCTCAGCACATGGTACTACATATGTTACTTGCAATCGCTGAGTAGAACAGACTTCTACTGCTGTCACTATAGATTATTCTGTGTGGTTTTGGGGTTGTTTTGCTGTGCTTAGAATGTGAGTCCATCCTTTATAAATTGGTAGCACTGGGGATGAGGACTGCTGGATCCAGCAAAAACAAGTTACTGAAGATGTGGGAAGATAAAAGACTTGAGATTTTTGTAAGTATAAAAGTACTTAGTTCTCTGAACCTTAGATAGAAAACCTCTCCAGAGCATAAAGCCAGTCAGTGACTGAGACAGTGTGACAGTAGTAATAAATCTTAATTTCCTTACCAGCTTTGTTAGGTCCTTGTTCTTTCAACATTGTTTCCTTTGACATGTGCATTCCCACATACTCTCTGTAATGCCAGAAGTACACAGGATGCACTTACACAAAATAAGCATATCCCCAAAGCCTTGGGGCATTGAACTGCCCTTTTGTTCCATGTAGTCCATTGCAGAACTACTCACAGAGTGACATACTTTGCTGCGTGTCACCTTATTGCTTTATTATTAGCCTTCAGAAAGGTCAGACAGGCTTGACTCAAATTCATGAGGAAACAATGCTGTACAAAGTTATTTTCCCTCATTTTCTCTCTATTGGAGGACACAACATTTTCTTTTTTTCTGCAATAGTATTGTTGATATCATGTGGAAAGCAGAGAACTGTTTTCAATTCCCATTGTGGTAATCAATGAGATGTAAAATTGCAGCAGTTCCACGCTGCCTAGAGCCTCTCCTGACAAACCTCGTTTGGTTTGTCAGAATGCATAAAGCACTCATAAGACCATAGCATTAGATCTATTTCTTCCTGATGCGAATGAGCACAGAAAGAAACCAGCTCTTAAGAAGACATTTTCATTTGCTTAAATAACCACGCCATGGCTGCAGTACAGCAAAATCTTTCTGTGCTATGCATACTTCTTAAGATGGGAATGGGACCCGTTTCCTGGATGTGTGATATATATATATATAAAGCAATAAGCCCACAGACCAACTCAATAATTCTTTTGTTTCTGGAAATGTCATTCATACATAGAAAAAGGCACTCAAGGTAACAGTCCAGGTGTGCTGTGGGTTTTAGCATATTTTTGACTCTTCAGAAAAGTTACATTTTCTGCTGTGCTGCTATCTGTGATCGTCTGGAGCTTAAGGAAGATACCGTGTAGAGCTTGCATCCTTCTTTTATGAAATCTGAGAACTCTTTCACCTAAAGTAAAATTACTTTTCTATATACTAGCACCTCTAAGCCTTGGAAAGAAGTAAATAGTCAGGAATCAGTTGAACTATGAGGCTATAAATTTATTTAGTAGATCCTTAAAAGCTATTTTACAACATTTATTTAGGAGAAAGAAAATCTTAATGCTGTACATTTGGAAGTATGGCAGGTATCCTTTAGCCTAGTGATGGGCTTGGTAGTGTCAGGTTAGTGGTTGGACTTGATCTTAAAGTTCTTTACCAACCAAAATGATTCTATGACTCTATGCAGAGGAAAAAAAAAAGTTTAGCCCCATCTTTTGAGTGTCACTATAGGTGCAATGATAAAGCTTATGTCATTAGCCATGGGTGAGAAGCTTCTTGTTTATGTATCTGATGCAGATAACTACAGTCATCCCTTATCAATTCCTTGGAGGTGTTTATAAAATGTTCTGTTCTCATTCCCTCTGCTGCTGGAGCAAACATCAGTTTTGTATAATGGCATTTCTCTTGACTACCTTAGCTGATAAGTGAAGAATTGAATGAATCCTTATAAATGAGGTATTCTTTCCCTGCACTTGTTCTTACAGCATAGAAGTTAAAGGAATTGTAAATTTCCATGTCATTCTAGAAGTGATTTCCAGAACTATATGTCCATTTTCTTTCCTTTGCTTAATCTTGATTTTCTGATGAATAAATTTTAATTAAAAGGCAACAGCATTGTCTTTTCGACGGTCTCACAAATTGTGTTAAAATTCTTGGCAGTGCCAAAAAGCAATAATCCTGAATGTCATTTAAAATTGGAATTGAGTTGTAGTTTAGGGATATGTCTTTCAAGTACTCCAGCTACTCTATCAACTAGCAAGTCAGCAGAATGTGTTTTTTCACCTCATGAATGGATTGCATGACCTAGATGTAGCAAAATGCAGACTTTAGAGATAATAATATGTAACATCTGCCAAGAGAATAGATGGAGAGCTGGATATGTTGGAATAACTCTTTCGATGTGATTGTGTCAGGAGCTCAGTTGCTGTAACTCATCAGTTGTGAGAGGTCTGAAAAAACAGAGGTCTGAAATTCTTCCTGAGAGTTCAGCTCAACAGTTCTCTTAATTGCTGAAACAGATCTTAGTCAAAGATGTGCCACAAACAGAATTTTCCCTCAACTTCTATTTCTAAAGTCTAATAGCAGCATCATTTGTTGACTTTGTGGGTTTTAGAGGTTTTTAATTGCTTGGATACAGAAAATCTGCTTCCCAATTGAAACTTGGCCTTGTTATACCGGATCTCAGCCAAGGAATGAGTTTTATTTCTGGAGAGCATTTGAGAAAGGGAAAGAATCATGTTTGGTTTGGTTATGATTTTTTTTTTTAAGTTTCACATTTATTTGCAAATTGTAATTTGAATTCATAGTTTGAATGGTTTGGAAAGTTTCATAACCGTTTCTTCGTAGCTGCATTCTTTTATTCTTATTCTTTGCACTCAGGACTTCAATACAGCTATTGGAGATTTCTTTATGTTACTGAACACAAAAGTAAAATATGGTGCAGATTTTATTTTATACCACGCCTTCTGAGCTTTGTCCTCTGGTGCTGTGGTCATTGCTGACAGACAAGTTAAGCTGGTATACAGCACAATTACCTTGTCTGTGGAGAGATTGCCCCATGAGCTCCTGTACAGTACAATCCTGTACAACTTCAGTCATACAAGGTGTCATTATTTTTTTTCTTCTTTACTTTCCCTAATCTTGGATAAAAATAGCCTTTGCAGGAAATGTTACAGAAGTTCAGACAGAAATTGAAGAAGGAATGAAGCTTATAGTTTATAATCCTATGGGTAATATTTATAACAGTCTTTTCAGGAGGTTAAAAACACTGAAGACATTATAGAACTCAATGAAGTCTTCTTTTCATCCTTCTGAAAGTATGACTAAGCAAGCAAGAATAAAAAGTAGGATTTTGTCTACTGTAGGTTTAATTGTGCTTGAATGCCTTCTTGAAGTCTACTCAAAAGAAAATTATGCTTTGTGTATGCTGTTAAGTGAACATAAGTGTTGTTTTCTGGGGTGTAGTCTGGGATATTAATCAACATATTGTCTTTAATATCCATAGATACATTCAAGCCTTTCAAATGTTGTAAACAATCTCTAACATAGACTGGAAAGACTAGAATTGATTTCAAGACCAGTTGCAGGTTGCTAATCATGAAGGGCTTGTACCTTTTATATGATCTGATTGTAAAAGTATTAACACAAAATAAAGGAGTCTGAACCCAGTACTATCTTTTCAAAGATGGACCACCAACTCGTCTGCTCCCTCTTTTCCTTCTAGCTCCAAGTATTTTACACAGCTAGCAAACTTGTCTCGGCTTGAGGCCCATGAAGTCTAGCAAATAGACTTTTTACCTGGAAGATCTGAAGTTCAGCCCATCAAGCTGAAGCAGGAATTAAACTAAGTTTCCCTATTTCCTTGCAAATGCTTTATCTAACCACTGGATCATATGAGAAAAGAATGCTTGCACTCCTGGACCTTTCGAACAGCCTAATTCCCTGTGGATACCTTGGACTTTTAATTACCTCATGCAGAATTTTCATGGATTATTACACATGCATTGCATTGGATCTGAAACAGTAGAATAAATATAAGCAAAGAATAAAAATAGGCATTAAAAAAACCAACAAAAAAAGAAAGAGGACATTCCTGCACATATCTTCTTAATTTGCAATCTAAAAAAGGGGAATTAATTTATAGATAATTGTGGTTTGATGCTACTAGCAAAGTAGCAATCTTTCACTCGGTGCCCCCATTCACCCCTACCCTTGTTAGAATGGTGGAGGTCCCAGCAAAATGGAAGGAAAAAAAGATAACAGATGTTGTGGATTGAGACAAGGGCAGGGAGGGCTCACTGCCAGTTATGGTTCTGGGCAAAAAAGGCTCTAGTACTAGACTTAGAGAGGGAAGTGGGAAAGTTTATTCTACTACCTACAAGACACAGAATGGAATAAAAGCAAAAAGGGAGTAGGATGATGAGAAAATTACAACCAGCACTTTAAGATCTCCCTCCTCCATCCCTCCTTTCTTTCCAGGCCCAACTCACTGCTCCCAATATCTCTACCTCCTCCCCCCTCAATGGCTCAGCAGGACAGGGAATGGGCGATGTGGTCAAGATGTGCTCTGCCACTTCTGTCTTCTCAGATGAGGACGACTCCCTTGCTCCAACACGGGGTCCCTCCCATTGGACCTAGTCCTTAACAAACTTCTCTGGTGTGGGTTCTTCCCAGCAGCTGCAGCTTCTGCCGATGCAGGGTCCCTCACACAGGACACAGTCCTTTGTGAATATCTCTGGTGTGGATTCTTTGCCACGGTTGCAGTTTCTCCAGTTACAGGGTCCCTCTCTTAGGACAAGGCCTCTTCTGGGCATAAGTTTAATGAGCTGCTTTGTTGTGAGTTCCTTCCCACAGTTGCAGCTTCTGTGAATATTGGGTCTCTTCCACAGGACACGGCCTGCTTCAACCATAGTGATACATGATCCCTCCTTCAGGACACGGCCTCCGCTGGCCATAGTTTTAATGAAGAGAATCACTGCCACTGGCTCAGGGTCTATAATGAAGTGATTGGGTCTCTTCCACGGGACACGGCCTCCTCCAACCATAGTCACTGTCCCTGGCTCAGGGTTTTTAATGAAGTGAATCACTGCTCCTGGCTTGAGGTTTTTAGCAAAATGACTCTCTGCCCCTGGTCCAAGGTCATTATCAAAATAAGTGTCTGTTGCTGATTTAGGGTCTTTAGCAAAATGCAAACAAATCTCAGCTTTACCAGTCCTTTCCATAGAATGTAGGGGAGTCTAAGCTCCAGCGCACTTCCTCCTCACTTTCCTCATTGACTTTGGAGTCCACATGGTTGTTTCTCTCAGTCTTCCTACTCCTTGCACCACCTCCAGCAGGAAAAGAAGGGACAGAAGAAGGAAGAACAATGAAGAACCCTCCTATTCCAGCTTTTCTTAGAAAGTGATGGTGGAGGCGTCTAATTGGCTCAGCCCCAGAAGTGAGTCTGGCTCAGAGCTTGGGAGAGTTGTGAGAAACTTCTTACAGGAGTCATCTTTACAGCCCCTTCCTTCTTACCTGAAATGACTGGTCAAACCATGACAGTAATTCAGGTATATCTGTCATTCACAAAGAATATTAATTAATAGTCTGGATAGTACATATCTGGTTGCAGAAGTCTGTAAAATGTTGAACCAGATAACCTACTTACAAAGCCTAAGTCTGCTCTGAGACTTTGTAAGGCCTACTGGATTACTTGATTCCAAATTTACAACTTGAAAATGTCTATATTTTAGGGCACAGCATTTTCTGGAGGGAAAAAATCATAAGTTCTGCCAATCTGTCTTAATAAGGACTCATAGAGCTGTGCACATAATGAAGATAGTAGTTTTTTAAATGTCAGCTCTGCTTTCCATTATGTTTGTACCATTTTCTATCCATTTGTCTCGTGATGCTTGTACTCACACTTCTTCTACATGAACTTTTGGCAATTTTGGAAAACTGGGGTGTTGAGCTGGAATGGATGGCATTTTTCAAATCATGATAACCAGTGTAACAGGAGGAAAGCAAACATCCCTGGGAGAAATGTGGTAACTATTCCCTTTTCACCTGTTTGAGGTAATAGAACTAATTTTAAATTGGAGACCATCTCCAAATCATTACATTTTTAGAGAAAAGAAAAGGATTTTGGTATCCTTTCCAGGTATAGAGCCCCAGCTTCTTTTCCCAAAGATGTTCAGAGGCTTGTCTGACCTGTTTCCATCTGTTAAAACCCGACCATTCATTCTGAACCACCAGCATTCCACGCCATGACCTATCTTATCAGTCACATGAGATCAATCTGTCAAGGTATGGATTTCCGTTATTTTTAGTTATATTTGTTTTTGAAAATGATTGAAAACATCATTATTATCAGGGAAATAGGTCATTGTTTTATGAACAGTTTAAGAGCAGAGAAAGCAGCTGATATTTTTAAAAGCTTTGCTGTACACTAGTAGACTACACTGTTGCAACACCACTCAGTGAAAGTCTTTTGATCTTTAATCTCTAATGGCTCTACATTGATTGTTTTGGTTTTTTTTTTCCAGTTTTCAATAGCAATTTCAGGATTGTTCCCTGTTTTTTTGCAGTATTTTCTTGCTTTATTAAAAAAAGGCAGCAAGCTTTGCTTTATCATATAGTATATAAAACCCACTTATAATCCACTTCATATATACTTTTATACAAGCTATGAATTCAACATTGTGTACATTTCGTGAGGAGAGAGGAAGTTTTGTGTCATATATGATATGTTGACAATATGGTAAATTGTTATAAGTTGAAAATGAGATTTTAGTTCTCTTAGGTACAATACAGATCTTATTCAAACCCAATACCTGAGGATTTCACTGAGATCAATATTACTGAGTACAGCTTGTTGTTTCATTAATATTATTCTTAAAAGGTGTATTTCACCACAAATTTACAAACTCAGAAAGTAATATGCTTCATGTAATACTATTAGAAAATATATATAATGTCTTCAAAATAAAGTATTTTGTGTTGCTCTGTGGCAATCATTCGATCCACTTAGCAAGAATTCATATTGTTACAATGACTGCAGGGGTGTGTGTTTTATGAGAGGTACAGATGTGGTATGAGCACCGCTCCCTCTCATGGATGGAACTGTATTCACTCAACAGATGTCCCACACAGTAGTTCCACAAGGTAAGTGAAACCATATTTACTTCCAGAGTATAATTATCTGAGTCCTAGTTTGTCTCATCTGTTAATTTCATAAGCATTTTGTCCAGAAAAGTGGGCAGTCCCTGGATGGACAGATGGTTCTGAAAATCTTTTCCCCATGAAAACTTTTTTCCCCATGTGTAACACCAGCAAGTGATGTTGTTTTCTTTTGCAATACTTTGAGGGTATGAATGGCAGCAAATAGAATAAAAAATGGAATAGGTCTTCTGCATTATTAGTATATATGAAACTATTTGAAAACTCTCTGACTTTATAAAATCCATTGTGACTAGGAAGTGTCCACGTGAACTAGTGGGTAGGAGCATCCTGTACCTCCTTTCATGTTGCTGGCTTCTATACTTTGTTTTTATAGCTGATTTTCATAAATTAACTTTGAATTAATGATGGAAAACTCTAGGACCTTGGAACTCTAGGTAACAGATTCCTAAAATTATAAGTAACATATAAACCAGCAAAGGAATCCTGTTATAGAAAGCAGAAATAATTCACTTACTTTATAATAATAATTAATAGTTATTAATAATATAATTATTAATAGAATTTTCCGTTTAATTCTGAAAAGAAACCCCAAAATTTTTTAGATACATTTGAAAAAAATGAACTTATGTCTTTCTGTAATTAAAACAGGACTTTGGAACTCAAAATTGCTTTCTGAATTTGTTTGTGACTCAGTCTTTTAAGACTGTCATCTTCCCTTTTTTTTTTAGAGATAGTGATCCTTGCCTAGTCCTTTGACAATGCTACACTGTGATACGGCACAGTTCCTTATAATTGTCGCTAAGCTGAAATGGTATCAGACACCCTAATAGGGCGGGCAAATCTAAGTCTAAAACTTGGGAGTTTTGTAGAATCCAATAGCACTCGTGCTATTGCTTTTTAGACAACATGAGCTGATTTTTCACCTAAGATTTTCTTTTCTCTCTGGGCCACCCTCTGGTTTCAGCCACACTGAATTTAGCAGTTGGTGAAGCTGTCACTAAATTATTTATTTCACTGAATTTAAAACAATGGGCGACACTATCAAATGTTATCCACTTCAATCTCTTTTTTTTTTTCTGCCTGTGAATCTTACATTGTTTTTTACAAATATAGCAGGGATGAAAGCTAACAGAAATGCATATTTGTGTCTACAGCACAAAATGTATTTAGAGAAAAACTAATCAGATCAAATATTTCGTAGTAAAAAATAAAGAGCCATTTTTTAGACAAGTATCTGGAGGCTATTATTAGTAGTCAATAGAATTGATCATAAAATAGGGGAATATTGTCAGGAGGAAATATTTTTAATGACACTTTGTGTTTATATACACACACACATACACGCACATCTAAAAGACATTAGACCTGTTTCTCACACTGTATTGTTGCTCTGAAATGAATCACTCACAGCTATGTGTCAGGCTAAACAAGACAAGTGGTCTGAAAGATAGGTTCAATGTGGATTAGTTCATTTATTCATTAGATGTGCAAAAACATTTCCAATCAATATTAGTGTATGAGCAAATGTTTTTGCTGTAACAGATCGTGTAGGAAAGCTGAGAATGTGATTTTAGAAACACTAGTATTTATATCTTAACTTACTTTGGAGAGGTAGCCATGCAGAATTACCTAATCTCCATCTGCCTCACTCAAATGCAGAAGTACAAAACTATGAGCATTCCAGACATGCAATTATTCTTTGTTTTGTTTCCATCTGGCATTCTTGAAAAAAGAAAAATTATAAGTACAGTATACATAAAGGTTTCATGTAGGAGAATAATCTGTACTCAGCATTTAACTAAGGAAAAAGATCACGAAGGAATACAATAAGTAATCAAGGTTTATGGAGATTTGACCAACTCCTTAATATAAAAATGTTCTAACCTAATAAGCATATAAAATAAAACAAAGCTCTGAAATAACAGAATGTGTCAACAACTGAAGAGAATGAGAAGTGGCAAGAGCACCTTTTCAGATCACCAATAGCTGGTTTTACTGCACAGTGAATCAGCAGTTATGCAGAGGTGAGATCTTCAATTAATTTCACATTCATGGGTAGTGTAGAAATTGTATAAAGATATCTTCCTTTGCTTAAGAAACTCTTGGAGTAGCATTTTCTCTGTGTACCTTCTGTTCAAAGTCTTATGTGGACACAGCCCACTGCAATTTCCCTCTTTTATTAACCTTATCCTTACTTGTTACCTAATGTGTAAATACCCAGAGTTCCCAACACATTTCCATTAACAGCTTGAAAGTGATTTGGATTCATAAATAAAAGCATCTTGTGCTATTTCACATGGCCTAGAATACCCTAGACTTCCACAGGAGAGCAGGCAGATAAGACATAGGATCTACAAGAAACCTGTGTTCTTCTGGAATGTCAACTCAGGGCCAGATGTAGTCACAGAGTATCTAAAATAACCTCTTTTCTTTTGGCAGTTAAATGCTACCCTCTTAGTGATATTTATTAAAAATAACAGAAACTGTGTACCTGTCTCTTCTACTTATTTTATTTACTATGTCATCATGGTAGCACAAGATACTGGGTGTATTTTTAAATTAATGTCTTCTTTTTACTGCAGCTTTTTTCATCCGTTTGCAATCTATAAAAAATAACTGCTTTGAAAACAATTACTAAAGCCTGATTGTAACTTCAATGAGTTTGTGTTACTTATTGACAAGATAAAGTTTTAGAAAATATTGAAAGATTTTAGACTACATTTTTAACAGTTACTGGCCCAAGCCTGAAGTAAAATCAGTGCACTTGAAGAGAGGAGCTGAGAATTGGATTAATACCTTTGAATGTTTTAAAACGATTTCTTTCAATTCTCCCTTGTGAGTTATTGCAGCAAAGATTATACTTTTATATCAACAATAATGTTCCTTTCATCTTTTACCTGCTAAAACTTCATTTTCCTCCCAATATCCTTTGTCCAAACCTTCTTTAACATTTCATTTTATTGTAGTCCATATCCAGAAAACTAAACCATTTCTCATCTCTCTCTTTCCTTTGGAAGAACAGCAGAAGGTGGCCAAAATCAGTCTTTTTGCTATACTTCTTTTTTTGCAAGCATAAGTGCCTGGCAGGTGAGATTTTCCAGTGTAAATGTAGGAGATTTAGTACCTTATTAGTCTTTGAAATTTAGGATGAGACTGCTTGCAACTTATCTTTCAACTTATCTCAAGAGACTTAATTTTCTCTAGTTTTTTCTTGTTTCCAGAGGATTTCCTTTGGTAGCTGCTTTGGCACAACTCCCATTTTATTCATTCTGTAGGAAAGCCTATTATAACCATTTTTTAATGAAAAAAAAAATCTTTCTTTTCTCTTGTCTGTTTGTGTGTTCTTGAGCTTCTTAAGAGAAGACTTCTCACAAAAGTCAGTGAGGTAATAGACATGTAAATCTATGCTTCTGGTATTTTTTATTAAATTTATTTTCAGAAAATTTGACTTCATGTCAAAGAATACATGAAATCATGATCATACTTTGCAAGGGAGGGAAATACTACACACTCAGGTTTTGCTTTTATAAACGATACTCTGTGAAAAATGAACATACATATTGGGAAATTGCTTCTCAATAAAGCAACTATTTAATTCTGGATTATACTCAGAATTTATTTGCATTACAATAACTCTCAGGAGTACAAATTGAGAGATTTGCTGGGAACTACAGATTTATGTAATTGTATGACATAATGACAGAGGTAAAGCAACTTAGAAAATTGTTTATAGTGAGTCCACAAATAGAAAAAGAAATCCCAGATCTCTGTTTACTCCCAGTAACTTCTTTTCCTCCCATTTAATGAATCATTTTGTGCATTTCTGTTTCAATGGTTATTTTCACTGTTCAGAAGTACCTCTGAAAAATGAAGTTCTTCTAACCAGCTGGTTAGTTTTGAATAGTTTGCTATCAATCATGATGCTGCTTATATTTTATTTCATTGGACATTGAAATGCCATCCAATATATTTTTTTGTTTACTGTTATAATATTAAGGAGACATGTTTTTAAAATATACCTATTTCATACTATTAAATTTGGGGTAAATGTATATTTATGCATAAATGTATTTAAACACCAAGATTTACAAATGCTTCCATAATCTTACAATTGTCATGTTTAAAACAACCTTATCTTTATGTATATAGCTCAGTTCATAATAAACAGAAAGTGGAAGTTAGGACATCTAGTTTCAGGTTCATGTTCTGTCACAGATTCCCTGGGTTTTCTTTAATGATGAAACACAGCTATAGATTAATCAGAAAAAATTACAATTGAATTATTAAGGCATGTTGCTGTCTCAAGACACATCAGTTTGTCATCTTTTAGGCTTCAAATCCAGAAGTAAATGGAGACTTTTCCACAACAGTTCAGGAGTCAGTAGTGTGACACAAAACCCACATCATCGCTCTGTGACCACAAACTGTGAACATTTGACATGCCTTTACCACTTCAAGCCTGTTAGACTCTTCAGGACACAGCTTTAACTCACGCTCTCTTTACTTTCTTTTATTTTCTGGTTGAAGGAGAGCACATAAAGTATTTTCAAAGTGCTAACAGAATTGGCATGAAAATTAGTTTTTATGTAGCGTAGAGTTATTTTCTGTGGCATCCTCAATGTTGCATAGGGGAACAAAATTCTGAGGAAGTAGGCTCTTCCAATAAAGTTGATGTCTGATTCATGGATAGACAGTCCACACCCAGTTTCAACTGTTTATTGTAATAAGTAGTCCCATCCATAACTTCCAAACTGCTGTGCTTTGAGTCATAGACACAGCAGGAGATCAGTTTTGATCTCCATTGCCCTCCAGTGCTTGGATGATGCAGGAACTGCTACTAACCCAGTAAAGCAGCACAAATTCTTGACTTCATTCTATTAAAAGCTCTAGGCTGCATGAAAACAGAAGCTCAACATAAACACCTAATATTTCAGGGTGAAAAAGCTTACCAAAGAATCAAATCAACAGAAGAGCAAGAAATATCAGTGCCTCTTACATCCTGAGCTTCCTGCAGACACTCAGCTTTGGTCTCATGGAAAGTGGGATTTGCTTTGTTCCCAAGCAATTTCAAGGAGGTAGATACCGCTCTTTGCACAACCAAAGACTGTGTCCTTCATTGAGACATTAAGGTGACATGTTTGGAGCCTAGTGTTGGATGGAAGAAACAAGCAGCTCTTTCTTTCTGTATCCTCCTTATAGACATTCTCATAAATAAATATATAAATGGAAACTCTCCAGAATTAGTATAGACTAAGAAAGCTCTGTGGAGGTTGCTAGGCAGCCGAGGCCAAAGGAATAGAAAGCAGACAGGTCTTTGAAAAACAAAATCAGTGAATTGTGGGTTATCTAGAGTCATCTTTTACTCAATTATCTTTTGTCATAAACAGGAGAGAGTGAAATTTCTTTTTCTTTTGTAAATGAGCAATAATTTTTTGAAACATTTTAAACAAAAGGCCTCATTTTTATGTCTTATTCCAATCAGTATTTTCAAGCTTTGAAAGTATACATGTGATTATTATTTCTAATGTTTACTTATTGGCTGATGCGATGTATCCTGGCCATCACTTGAAAATAATTTAGCAGAGTAATTTTTAAACTTTGTCCAATGTTAATTTTTACTTTAATGGGTATGTAAGATGCTAAATGAAGTTTCCAGTGCTGGAAGATATACCTTGTTCTCAGGAGGTGTCTGTGTTTCACTACCACTAAAGATGGGGAGAGGCTGATTTCCACCACTGCACTCTTTATGATGAAGCTACTCATTACAGAAATATAACACACACACACCTCTCTATTACTGCTAAGTGTGGAAAAATACAGGCATTTCCAGGAGGCAAGGATTTCATAGGCAAGATTAGGTGATCATATTATTGACTAATTTCTGACTTTGAAACTTCCACTTGTATTTGTGTCTTAACTGTGCCTTCAGCAGCTGTGTTATACACACAAGTACATTGAGGGGATGCTGTGATTCTACATCTACTCTCCTTCAGATAGCGTCATGACAACTCTGTATCATGTTGTAGTCTGCTTTAGTTGTTCTCTCCCAATATCTTATATCTCTAGAAGATTTAATTACTGCACCACATTTTTTCAATATTTGTTTCTTCCACAGGGTGGATGCTGTGGGGGTGTCCAGACAGCTCTGTGGAACAGTCTCCAATGGGCTAGTAGGATGAGAAGGTCCAGGGCTAGTTTGGGAAACAAGGAGAAGCATCATCTCCCAAGACGGTAAACCCTACTGAAAAGGTAATTCATGCTGGGATGTTGTTCTGCAGTAAGCTTCTCAGGCTCCAGGGACAGCACGACTGGAATGTCTGGCAGAAGACCAGTAGGGAGTGGGAGCATACACCTTTGGTGCTGTCTGAGTGTTCTTACAATCCCCCTGAAAGTCTTTCAAGAGCTTCTTAAACCACACTGAGTTTCAAGTCCCTTCCCTGTGTGAGGGAGAATTTGGAAATCTTATAGGGGTTTTCTTGTCTTCCTGTGGACCTGTTAGAGAACACAAACCATAAGTTTACAGTAACTTCCCAAGACATTCCTTGTAGAACTTAAAACTCATGAAAGTAGCAGCTTATCAGCCATATGACAATTTAACATGATGAAATGCTGTTTCTCTGAGAGAGTTAATGGCTTTATTTTTAACCATACACCACCTTCTTTGGTTGGTTGTTTCAGTCTGACTTTCCAGGGTTACCTATTGTGTTCGTGGAGACTTTCCTTCTCTCTTGAAGCCTTAACTATGGATGTTTTAGTTGCTGGCATTTCAGAAGTCCAAGAGAATGTGCAAACGAAAGATCTGTCATCCCCCAGCATAACTGTAGTATTTCTGCTTTCATGTTAAAAGGTAGAGTAGATTCATGAAGCACCAGAGCATTAAGTTTCTCTGCTGTCCCAAAAGCTTGTCTAAATGGTGCATTTTTGAGCTCAGTTAACTTTCAGTATGCCCATGCTATGAACACATTTGTTGATCCTCAGCTACAATTGTTTTCTGAACAAAGAGATTTTTGTCCACTCATCCTAAACCAAGCATTTCCCATGATACTTTACGAAGCATCTGACAGACTGACTTGCTGCTTGCATTTGTTGATGTGCCTTAATATATGCAGAGTTTAAGAATATTAACAATTGAAAATCACACTGATGGAAAATAAAATGGGATTTTGATTCAGAAGTTTTCATAAGGATCTATCCCCACATCTTGGGAGATACCAAAAAAGCACAAAGCGACATTTAATTATGAAAGTTTTTTTTTTCTTTGTTCAGGAGAATGGATGTTTTGGCTGATTGAGTACTAGGTTAGGCTCTCAAATGTCTGTGAGAAAGGCCTTCCTTTTTGTTGCTGGTAAGCTCCCTCCAGCTCCCTGAGATTTATTAATTAAAACCATTCAGAGATTGCACTGCTGCAATTCACAAAATGCTTCCATGCTTCACCAGGCTCGGCAGCTGCCAGACTGCACTTAAGTAACATTACTGAGAGTTATATCTTTGTATAACCTGTAGCTGGGATAGACAGTCAAAAGCTCCTTTGTAAAAAATAGAAACCACCTTGTTACCTGGGAGAAGTTATAAATGCATCTGTGACAAAAGAAAGAGCTGATATAGGAGGACAAAAATGTACATAGGTGTTGCCTCCTGCATATTTATACAAATGGTGACAATTTTCAGTGTACAATCTGCTTTTCAAGACTCTTCCACTCAAATTTATTGCTAATAAATTCAACCTGGGTTCTCCAGATCTCACTTGGTTTTAAGAAATGAGTTAATATTTAATTATTTTAATTATTTCTTTTTGTTAATGAGGGTCCAGTAGTCCTTACAAAAAATTTGCACCAATGGGTGTTAGCTAATTTACTCTTAACAAAAGATGAGAGTAGCTTGCTTATTATTGGAATGAGTATGAGATCTAGAGGATCTGACATCAGTCCCAAGCTCTGTTTCAGGTGTCTTCTTGGGTGCATTCTTCTACCTCTAGAATGGGCAGACTTTCAAGAAAGTTCTATAGCATTACTTTTTTTTAATGCTTTTGTGATGATCCATTCTGAAAGAGGGAAAAGATTCTCTGCATGAGTAAGCATGACGCTTATTGACAGACTTTTAACCTAGATTTGAAGCGAGAAAGGTGTAAAATCAGGCTCACTAGAGATAATTTTATGGCATTTACAGTTGGTGATATAGTTGAAATACTCTGGGTAGGGATGAAGAGAAAAGCAAGTAAAGTGGATGTTGTGGGAGTCTACTATCAACCACCCAGCTAGGATGACAACACCAATTAAGTATCCTATAAGGAACTGATAGAGTCCTTTTGTCCTTATGGGTGATTTTAACTTCCAAAATGTCAACTGGGAGTATCACACAGTGGACACAAACAGGTTGAGGAAATTTCTGAAGCACATTGAAGATAACTACTTGTGGCAGGTACTAAGAGAGCCAACTAGATATGGTGCCCTCCTGGATCTGTTGTTGGTAAATAGAGAAGGACTTGTAGGTGAAGTGATGATTGATGGCTGTCTTGGTCACTGTGATCATCAAGTAATTGAATTGTAAATCATTGGCAGTAGGAGAAAATCTGCCAACTAGACTCTGACCTTGGATATGGGGAGAGCGGACTTTGGTCTGTTGAAGGAACCTAGTTAGTAAGGTCCTTGGGGAGTCTGCTTTTGAAAGTATTTGAGTCCATGAATGCTAGTCACTTTTTAAGAGCTACTACTTAAGAGTACTGAAGTTCCAGAGTTTCAGAAGTCAAGCAACAAGGGCAGGAGGATGGCTTGGCTAAGCAGGGATGCTCTTCTAGAACTTAGGCAGAAAAGGAAAGTGTGTGGGCTTTGCAAACAGTGGCAAATGACATATGAGGACTACAGGGACAGTGTTCACCACTGTTCAGAGTTCACAAAGAATCTGGAAGATGGTCTTTGTCATATAGTTTAGTTTTAGGTAGTGCTGCAGAAAGCAAGGAGCTAGACTCGTTGATTCTATGAGTCCTTGACAACTTGAGATATTCTATGACTGTGATTCTATGAATCTACACAGACAACAGTTTGGATTCCAGGCTTTACACTCAGAAAAGTTAAAACTCTTCAGGGCAAATATGGAAAGAAACTGAAATTAGATGACATTGTGTTATCTTCATCTGCAACGTACTAAATAAAGTTTGAACCTCTCCACCCCTACACTAAATGAGAAACAGGAAGCCTAATGGATTGATGTTTCAGTCTCTGATTCACTGCTTAAATTGTGTTTCATGTGAACTATTGTTGGAAATGCCATTTTGACTGAAGGAAGGGAAAGATAAGAATGCTGTTTTAATATAACTTGAAATCTTGATGGTAAAAGGTAATTTATATTTTCAGTAAGAGGCTTTCATCTTCATTGGAGTCTAATGATATTGATCTGATATTGGTGCTAAGTATATATTCTTGAATTCTGACCAGATTCTACTTCTGGTGGGAACTGCAAATGTTTCACATTTTTCCAGCAAATGGAGCTCTTTCTGTGCATTGCCTTGGCTTATCAGTTTACAAGTGGCTGCATTTTGCTGTTCTGTGTGACGAATACTTTTTTTTGGTCTATTTTTAAGATGAATGGTTCTAAATTTTACACTTGTGGCAATTGCTGTATCCTCTTCAAGGATATTTGTAGTAAAGCTATAGTAGTCAATGCTAGGTTTGGGTTTGTTTTCCCTTTTCTAACAGCTAAGAAACCAGTTGTGTTCCATGATTTATGGAAAAGTTCAAACCTTTTGAATTAAGTGAAAGGTAAACAGCTTCAGAATGAATTATGTTCTTAAACATATTGACAATCCTCATTTGAGAATGAGACATGCCCCGGAGTTTAGAACAGTACAGAAGAAATCATATATTCAAATCAAACCAGAAGTTCTTTTCACCTTATAACAATCACCCAGCTATGTTTAGAACATAGTTTGTCTTTGGAATGGCTTTAGATACTGATCTGTGTGTGTTCAACTAGCTCTGCAAAGCTACTACCGTCACAAAGCATGTGCATCTAAAACTATGTAGGCAGTGCCCATTGTTAGCAGGCAAAGGAAGTGCTCAGCTAAGTCATTTTTTTATATTCTTTGTATCTATAAATGAAAACTGGGAAACTACTGTTCATCCTTTTTGATTTGTTTGGTTTTTTTTTTTTTTTCACCAAAAGAACTCTAGGTTTTATCTTAGAAGAAAGAACCTCTAGACAGAGCTAAAGCAAATAACCCTCAAGAGACAAATGGAGACTGGAAAACTTAGCAGCAATTCCTTCAATATTTCACAAAAGACTAAAGACTATGGCATGACAAGAATAGAATTAGATCTCTGAAATGAGCTAAGAAATTAAATATGAAAGAGATGAGTGTCCAGGTAGTCTTCACCCACATTACTCAATGCAATATACATTGTTCTCTCCACAACTGATAAGAGTATATATAATAAATTTAGTATGTTTTGTGGGGAAAGGTGCTGTATTCTTTTTGTCTAAACTTACAGTCTGAAATTCCTCCATTAAAAACTGGTATAAAAGATGTCCCCCTTTATTTTATCAGGATACCAAGGACTCAGTGTCTCAATTTACATTTTTTCATTTCTTCCTCTCTCTAGGGTTAGATATTGTTCATTTGCCACTCTTGTTTTCTGCTGTTACTTCTACATTATTCAATTATTTACCAATTATGCTCCTCTTGATTTCCTGTTTATTTTTTCAAGTTCTATTATGACAGAATACTGGTCATTCAAATACTGAAAGACAACAGTTTGGGTTATTACTCTTTGAGAGACTGAATGTTCAGGTACCTTCCTATGGATGCTCTGCTTCCTGTACTGTTCCAGGATCCTGTCAGGCAATTTTTAACACACTGTTTATTGGAAATTTTGCTTTGACTACAGTAGAATAAAATGTGGTAGAAGAGTTGATCTGAATACCAAATAGTAAAACTGCTTTCTTTAATTCCATTGACATTTTGAGGAGTTGGATTATCTGTTGATTTGGCAACAATTTATAGATAACAGAATTTCAGCTCTAAACTACTTTAAGCCTCCTCTGACAAAAGAAACCATGGTTAAAGGGAGAGTAAAGGAGGGAAAAGAAAATACTCTCAAATACATCAAGCAGATCACTTTTTATTCCTGTAACATTTGTACCTGTTGTAGAAGGTGAGGTCTCTATGAGAAGTTGTTAATATAGCAGAGATAAGTGCATAGCAGTTTCTGGGTGAAAAACTGGTTAGATAGTCAAGTCCAAAGAGTTGTTGCCAATGGAGTTAAATCCAGTTGGTGCCCAGTCACAAGTGGTGCCCCTTAAGGCTCAGTACTGGGACCACTCCTGTTTAACATCTTTATTAATGATCTGGATGAGGGGATAAAGTGCACCCTTAGTAAGTTTTCAGATGACACCAAGCTAGGTGGAAGTGTTGATCTGCTTGAGGGTAGGGAAGGTATACAGAGAGATCTAGATAGGCTGGATGGCTGAGCCAAGGCCAATTCCATGAGTTTCAATAAGGCCAAGTGTGAGGTCCTGCACTTGGGCCACAACAACCCACAGCAGCTACAGGCTTGGACAGGAGTGGCTGGAAAGCTGCCAGGCAGAGAGGGAGCTGGCAGTGTTGATTGACAGCAGCTGAACATGAGCCAGCCATGTACCCAGGGGGCCAAGAAGGCCAACAGCATCCTGGTCTGGATCAGGAACAGTGTTGTCAACAGGAGTAGGGAGGTGATCATTCCCCTCTACTCAGCTTTGGTGAGGCTGCACCTCAAATACTGTATCCAGTTTTGGGCCCTTCTCTGCAAGAAGGACATTGAGGTGCTGGAGAGGATCCAGAGATGGGCTACCAAGTTAGGAAAGAATTTGGAGCACATCTCATATGAGGAACAGCTGAGGGATCTGGGGCTGTTTAGCCTGGAGAAAAGAAGGCTCAGGGAAGACCTTCTTGCTCTCTACAACTGCCTGAAAGGAAGCTGTAGCTATGCAGGGATCAGTCTGTTCTCCCTAGTAACAAACAATAGAACACGAGGAAATGGGCTCAAGTCGCACCAGGGGAGGTTCAGGCTGGATATAAGGAAGAATTTCTTTACTGAAAGGATTGTCAGGCATTGGAATGGCTACCCAGGAAGGTGCTGCAGTCACTGTCCCAGGGAGTGTTTAAGAGATGAGTGGGTGTTGCATTTAGTGAAATGGTTTAGTGGTTGTTAGGGCTGGGACGATGGCTGGAGTGGATGATCTTTAAGGTCTCTTCCAGATGAAATGATTCTATGATTCTGTTTATATTCAAGGTCTGATGTAATATTTATCCCAAAGATACTGAAATCTAACAAGGACTGTAATAAGGACTAAAACCTAACAAGATTACCAAATGAACAACTTGGATTAGACAATATGATTATTTAAAAAAAAGGCAAGTAAAAACAACCTACATACCCAAGGTCTCTGACTGCAGCTAGAACTCTCCTGGGTGTTTAAACCCATATCAAAGTAGCTGGAGATGGAAATTATTCTTGTGAAGCCTCACGAAGTGGGGGGAGGAGGTGGAATTCATTAGTATGTGTCCTTTGAGCAGGAGCACCTTGAAAGAAATTTACATGAGGGATGTGAATGAAACGTGGTTGTAAGCATAGATGAGACCAATATTTGATGGGGTTTGTTTGGGTTTTATTTTTTGCTTGCAATGCTCTGTTTGTTCACACTGTTTAAAACCTTTAGCTTGGGTTTTGGTAGGGATAGCTTGCTTTATTTTTAAGCCTGCCTTGTGTTGGGGAGCAAGCTGCATCACAGTGAAAAGCAGTAGGGCCGTCTACATTACTAGAGATAAAAAGCCAGAAGAATATGTATGCAGGTAGTGGAAAAGGAGCTGCACCTTGAGACACAGGTGCTGAGAGTGTTTCCTCCTGCTCTGTTAAGCATCAGCCTGGGGGCTGCGGCTGCCAAATATCAGCCTTTGGGAAGGAATTCCCTCTGGCAGAACAATCCTCTGTTCTTCCTGCTTGGAAGCAGATGGCAGAGTCAGTCCACATCACCAGGCAGACCTGGATATCCTGTGTCTCTTTAGGCTGAAGATTACTTTAATCCAGTAAGTCGTTGTTCATTTCAGGCATAAAGATATTTGAACTTAAAGTAATGTAAAAATTATTTTGGAGGTAATCCCTACATTTCTTCTGTGAAGCAAGTGAGCAGTACAGACAAGGGCTGATTTTATGCAACATAAACCATAGCAGCTAACGTAAGTGAACTACAGCTAAACTATGACCATATTTCTAATATATTAAAGCATTATTTGATATTGGCCAAGCATATTGTCATTATATTATTTCTGATATTTATATATATTAAAAAATATATATTCTGATTTTATTTCTCTTTTCTAACATTATTATGGCAGTGCCTATGACACTTTATATGAAGAGTTGTATGAGCACAGAATAAAAGAGCTCTGCATCATTCAGGTGCTGCAATAAGGGAAGCCATATCTTTATTTAGTCCTCTTGATTTGTAGCTCTGAGTTTTGTTTTCAGGTTTTTTTCATTTTGTAGTTTTTTTTTACCAGACTGATCACAAGAATATTTGACCATTTCACGGTCATTAACTCCTTTAGATATATAAAGTAACAGGAGATGCCTCTCTGAACACGGTGAGCCTCATAATGAAAACCACGGCACACTAGCTAATGTGTTAAATAACCAAACAGCACAAAAGTGCTCAACTTCTCTGAATACTGCGCTCAGAAGTGGGTTTCTTTTTCAAGATTTCATGTTTATCTTTGCAAGTCCCATTGTTTCGTCATTACTCCAATTTTACAAAGAAGCTGAGGCAAAGAGATTAAGCATTAGGAAGGTTAAGAGTCAGAACCTACTTCCTACCATCTGATCTGGAAATCTGAGCTTTTTTTTCCAACTAGAAAGCAGCACTTGGTCTATTCAAATCCATTAGCACATATCTCTATAATTCTTTATGGAGCCAAGATACAATTGAAAATCATCCTAACATGTCTAAACAGAGAAAAGCTGCTTTACTCACGAAAAATAAACACAGAGAGATAGTGATGGCCCTCTCTTTAGTTCTGTACACTTTCCTAAAGATAATGTAACCCTTTTAATAGCAAGGGGTTAATAGCTGAACTAGATCATACTGATATTTTGCATGAATATCCCTATTTAATTTTACTAGGAATATTCAAGCTTTGGCACCACACAGTCTGTAGGTTTTGAGTTGTAAGCAACAGATCTTCCTATTTCTCCTGTCCAGGACTCCTCTGGGTGTATACTAAGCGTTGCAACTTACCCAATAATACGTAATGTTAGCAAATATCCACTAGTGACAGGTCCAAGAGCCGTCATAGTCATTTCCTTTACTGTGACTAAAAGTTTAAATTAAAATTGCCAGCATGAAGAAATGTTCTTTTAGTACCACTGGATTGATGGTCATTTAAACGTGAAGTTTCAAAAAGTAAAAAAGCATTGTGGTGCAGAAATAAAAAAAAGTGAAAACATGAGGCTCACACACCAAATTGGATTGATCTGTATCAGCAACAACAAATTCAAGCTGCAGATAACCTCTGTGCATCCTGAGTAATTGTAAAGTGAAATCAATGATTATTCCCTTGCTTAAATAAAAATTCTAGTTATTATGATTAGCAGTGAAAAAGTAGAAAGTGAGTGCTGGGTTTAGGCATTTGAGTCAAAGTGGTGACACCATTGCTTTATCTGTCCTGCTCTACTATGTCAGAGGCAGGTGATGCAATGCTAGCTAGAGAACCTTTTGAATATTAATCCAAGGTCAAATAATAGCTTGCACCTTTCTTTAAGTCGATTTTTGGGAAATTTGGCTTCCACACTATTATGTTCTGTAATATTTCACGACTTTTTTTCCTTCTAATGGTTCTGCTTCAGACAGAATGCCATCAGAGATGTTTTTGTCAAACAACCTTTCCGCTGGCGGGGTAAACAGGCTGATAAGATTCACATAACAGCTGAAGATTGCTAAGGAAGTCAGAGTAAATCAGATGTACAGCTATTTACATTAGTCGTAATTTTTCCCTTTTTATTTCCTATTTCTGTTTGTTTAAAACCACAGTATGAGTAATGTTTTAGAAGGTGAAAAAGTCTATCTCATTTTTCATGGGATTTAATCTGATGTGTGGAAATGTAAACCTAATCTTCTGTTTAGGAGTGCTTTGCTTGAACTTACTGGTATGCATTTTCAGTTCCAGTTAACTGAATGCATTCTTCGTCTTCCTGCATTTATGGATATGGTGAAGGAAGAATATTAGATGTTACTTATCTTACTTGCCAACATCTCTGATTTTCCTGAGCAAAGTGTGAACAAAGATGTTCTTGTAGGAGACTCTAATGTGGCATTTGGTGAGAATTTCAGAATTAAAACTGTAAGCTATGCTGTGTGTAGGATACAACAGGGAGTCTTTGTTCCATCATGCTTAGTCTTTAGACTTCCTAAAAGAAACAATATCATATTCTAGATTGTCATAGGGGATCATACTATCCATTCCTTTATTTTCAAACTAAACGTGTAAAAAATGTTGACACAGATATCTATAATAGACGAATCTGTGAAAACTAAATTATTGATCATCCAGGTGAGAAAAATTTATTAACATACTTGCAATGAAGGTAATAACCTCCATTTTTTGTGTCAAAATCAGATTTCAGTGTGATCTTTCAGTTACTTTTTACTCCTTATCTTCTGAGCCATCGTGGAAAAAGATGAATAGGAAAAACATTTTCTAAAAACAAAACACTTTTGGAACTATAACCTGATCTGAAACCTCATATTTCTGATGGAAAGACATGCTCTGACTTTGGAGAGGGCTGTTGGAGCTTTGTTTTAGTAGTGGGTTTCCTGTCCATTCAGCTACATGAAGGTATATAGGTATATATATACATTAATTTTAATTTCTCCTATTTTTACACTAGCTTGGACAGAAAATTCTGTAGAGTTGATTAAATTTTGTGTATGTAAGTGTTTTGATGATTCATACATTACTACAGATGAAACGTAAACTCCAGAAGTGTTGGAAAGTACTGAAATGAAGGAGAGGAAGGACTGAATTAGAAGGCAGGAGAGCTATTTGTTGGCTATAATAGTTAAAGTTTGTGAGGAGTTTAAGAGTTCAGTGACTTCAATTCAGAGGGAGGTTGCAGAGCCATTGATGTATTGTGCTCAGAATCATGCCTGCCACACTGTTATACAAAGGCTGTAATGGTTATCTCTACTGTCTTACAGAGGACAAATCCAATCTTATTGTTACATATGATGTTCTCCACTTGAAGAGACTCTGTACTCCCTAGCATGCCTCTGAATTTAGTGCATGTAAGAAATTACGTTGAACAGAGCATGTAGACAACCGTGTCCACCCTTGTTCTTTTCTATATATACCTGAATTGATTACAATGAGCATTGAAATGAGACTAAATTTGTGAGAGTTGTGGAGCTTATCAGTGGTAAATGACTTTAGAACAACTTAGCTTTTGATTTTAATCATATTTTAGTCACATTTTGTATGATTTTTTCTGTGTTACCCCTATGCCAATTGTAAGAAAAGTGTGCACTGCAATCCATTAACACCTCTACTTTTTACTTTCTTCTTCCTCACTGAAGTAGAATTTTGCTCTACTTCTTCACCTCTTCCTTTTTTCCTCTTCAAAATGAATGTAGTTCATATGTAGCAACTGCTACGGTAGAAATGTATTCCCAGTAAAATGTAGGAGGGAGAGAATGGTTATACAGTGTACATCTACAGAAATGTTGTGATTCTGTCTTCTAGTTCACGGTTGTTGTTTGAGTCATTCCTTCCCTTATATTTACCATCCATTGAGACCTTTCCTCATGCATTGCACAGGAGGACTTAAAAAAGAAATTGCAGACTAAGAAAGTCTGGGATTTTTTTGAATGCTTGTCTTTCACAGCTGAAAGAACCTACTTTTTTAATATAACACGTTTCAGATGTAATAGATATACCTCTTTTCCCCCTCTATTATTAGGAAGTTTAAACTCTTGTCAGTGAGTACTCAGAACTCTCAGTAAAAACAGTTGGAGATCTGTTTGTGGAGAGCAAGCAGACTGTTGAGTTCAGCAGACCATCTGAGAAGAGATAGTGCTTCCCTAGACCTTTTTTCTTTCCTCTGGTAGTAGATAGTATAAAGAGTAGAGACATTAAGGAATAAATACCCCAGATGTCCTTACTTATGCTGCCATTTGCATATTTTACACTCTTCCAGTTGCTCTCTGAAAGAATCAAGTATGCATTTATAACAAGACTTCTGTTTGGCTTTGGTTTAACTTGTTTTGTTTATATAGAAGAATTTATAATATATTGTAAAGAAGAATTTATTAACTTTCCATTTTTTTCCTCTCTCAACTCTGAAGAGACATTTTTGGTCTCCTTTGATGGACTCTCACTCTCTTCCCTTTGCATTTAATCAATGCTTCTGTATTCTCTTCATCTTACAGTTCTGTCCTTGCAAGCTTCAATTTGGTTCTGCTAAAGGCCTCATGGAAAACATTGAAAACCATTCTTCTGGGAAACAATTCAGCCAGCATCTCATTGATTTAATTTGCATCAAATCATGATTTTTTTGTTTCTCTTGTTGCTGACTCACCCTGTCCTCTACCCCAGATATATACAGTGGTTTCCTGACACCCTCCGTCGTTCTCTCTTCCAAATTGGTGTTCTAGTTAGTAATTACTCCTTATCCTTGTCTCCTTTAGCTCTATTCCCACTCTGTCTTGAGGCAATGATTCAGTTGCTCATTCTGCTTGATTCTGTCCCTGATTTTGCCCCTATGACTGTTTATGGGGTTGCATGATGAAACAGAAACAGATTACTGATCTATTTTTAAAATATAACATCTTTACAGGGAGTTTTGTTATTAACCTGGGATTTACAGTGTGGTTCCCAGGAGATCTGTGCAGTGAGTAGGATTATACCAGCCCAACTGAAGGCGTGTTCAGGGGAAGGAAACGTGGCCAGGGATTGAGGAGACAGGGCCTTCCAAAGAAAGATGCAGTTGCCAAGAGAAAGGGCTTTGGAACAATGGTCTATTTTCCTTGTTCAATGAATATATTTAGCTGACTTTCCAAAAGTTAAAGGCCCTTTCATCTCATCTGTTTTTGAGTGAACTCCACCGATCAGTATTAACCAGTCCCTCCAGGACAAGAGAGTGAAAAACAACTGTGCTTATTGACTTCCTCATTTTGAAGGAGCTGAACTGTTTCAACCAATTAAATGTAATTTGAAGTTTTCTGGGATGTGTAAAAATTGAAGTAAGTAATAATAGTCCCTCTTATTTCCCAGGCCTGCAGGGATTGACCTGTTGCTCACTGACAGCTCTCTTTATTAACCCCTATGTGACCTCCAAGGGATTTATGACTGACAATTAAAGAAAACAGTACTAATCTAGTGCCCTTCATGGTCTCAGATGCCACCTTTTTGTGAATAAAATGCATCACATCCTCTTCTCTCATGACTCTTCTCTTTTGGAACACCATCATTCTTAGGAGAAATGCAGCATGCAGTATTGGTGTTACTAGGAGATTAATGGCAGGAATGTGAAGCCATGCATAAATCTTGTTAAGCAGTTCAAGTTAATTAAGCAAAAGAAAGGAGTATATGGAAGCCCAGATGTGAGGTCAGAGTGGGTAGAACCTCAAGCCCAAGGGATGACAAGGAATGACAAAGATACACCTTCTTACCTGATATTTGCTCTTGGGTGGTCTTTGCAGTCTGTTTTACTGATAGAGATATGTGTTTTATAAAATTATGCCAAACTAATGTTGCTATAGGAGGTGCTGGCTCCTGTCCCACTGTAGGCATTGTGACTTGTCAGAGTGCTGTTTTTTTGGTGGGGATGATGCAAGGTGTAGAAAATAAATTGTTGGGCTGCCTTTCCAATGTAGAGTTTGTAATCCTATTACAAGAGGTGAATATTCTCCCCTATCAGTATGAGGGTAGGGTTGCAATTTCTCCTCTTAGCATTTTAATGGGTTTTACTGCTGTTACTTACACTGACCAGCCATAGCAAAGTTTTCTTCCCTTCTCTTGCCTTGCAGTCATACAGAGACAGATTTTCTGTCTTCTAATAATTTTGCACATCACTAACAGAATGTCATTGGTCCACACTTTGGGCCTCTGTTCTTTTTTAATGCTTTGCTAATCTACCTCAGTGCAGTAGCAACACATCAGTAGTGACTGTTAGCTTCGATGCTGTGTTTTTTGTTGCTAGCACAATACATCTGGTGTCATAGAGGCTTTTTGTCTTTTGTCTGTCTCCCTTGATGGTGCCATGCTTTTGGCTGTTTAATGGTTACCTTCCTATTGAACTCCACAGGGGAATATATCCCCAAACACTTCTGTAACCACATCTAGAGAAATCTGAGAGCTCTTCTCCCCATGTTCCCAGCAGGAGCTTCCTGCTTGTTTTTTATGTTTCAACTACCACACACACAGACTTAGGTCTGACTCTTTTGGTAAAAGCTAACCTAATGAGCTATCACAGAGAGCAACTAATGGCAGTGCAGCCTCGTCCCCTTTCCCTATATAATGTTTCTTATCTACCTAAGAAGTCTTTCTACGCAGTGTGATTCATTTTGCTAATCTCAGACTTTTAAATTAATCATTAATTACTACTTTTGGCTGTTACTTGGAGAATTCAAAATCTACTTGGCCTTGTGCTGTCTATGCATTTTTACGTCAATGCCATAAGTTATAAGTTGGTAAACAACTGAAAGTTTGCCTCACACACAGGTTAATCTGTAGAGTACTATTGGTCTGAGGAAAAGCTGCTTCATCTCATTAAAATTGCCTTGTTTCCCGAGACATCACATATTTGGAGAACAGTGGGTCAAACCCACCATGCGGTGCAGACGTAAAATGAATGCTTAAATTCTTTCTTGGCATCTCTCTGGAGCTGATCCGAAACTGGCTTCATGTCAAATGTTCTTGCTTTTGTTGCTTACTGCAGTAAATTATTCCAATCAGACATTCCAAGCTGTTTCCAGTGCCATAAGACATCCCTCAATATCAGTGTAGGCTTGGTATCATTAAATAAAATTAGGTATATCCACTGATTTTTTTCTTTCAAGTTAGTAGCAAGGTAAAATGTAATAATTACATAATGTGACTGTGGTTTGATATGAGCCATTAAATCGTTGGTTCATTCATACAGTATTTGTCTTCACCTTTCTGGAGAATAGGAGGGATTTTTCCTCTCTTATGTTTTACTTCCCGATTTCTGTCAGTCTGTTTAACTACATAATGTATTCACATAACAAATGAATTTGGCAATTAATTTCTGCTATTACAGTCCATATGAGTAGAAGGTTTTCAGATAGAGCTTTGAGAGTACAGGAGAAAACGCCAAGAAAATCAGATAGAAAGATTAAACCAAAGTCAGCTCCTGCAGGGCATTGTACCACTCCAACTCATCCCTCATCTTTGGGCAACAGTTCATGTGCAATTGTATTAAATAATTTTTATGAGCGTCAGAGCATTCACAGAAACTCCATTGTACCACTTGAAGTATTAAGAACACTGACACTGTGTCTAAGTGTTATGTTCAGTTTCAAGTTACAAGGCTTCTGGGTGATCAGTGCTTTCTTAAGTTCAGAGCTCTAGTTTAGTGCTACATTCCGTAATGTTTTGTGTCTGAAGACAACAGATATTTGGCAAAATATAAATGTAAGAGGAAAAATATTCTGTATTTTGAAACCAAGGCTGTAGAAAATTATTTTGTAAGAGTCTTACCATGTGCATTTCATTCTCACTTGTCATAGTCTCTGTTCCATTCTGAGCTCACAAGACATCTGAACATGTACTTAGTTGACAGGTTAATCAGTTGTGCTGCTTTAATCATGACTCTCAAATGCAAAGAGGTGGCCATGAGGGTGCTAGGTTCTCTAAGAAAAATTATGAGAAGATAGGTAGTAATGTAAAAAATACTGTGGTTTACCTTTTCTTTTTGTAAGAAAAAAGAAAAACCGGTATGGAGACTGCTTGATTTGGTTGTGGTGGCATAACAGTAGCTTGCTTTAATGTGTGTCTTCAGAAAATGTAGAGTCCTGAAGAGGAACTGTGAAGATGGTGACCAGGCTTATAAGGAGAGTAAGCAGCAAGTGATCAATGGTGACTATCCAGAAATTAATAGAATGGGAAAGACTGCACGTAGAAGAGAACAAGATAAGGATCTACATTTTTTCTTAAAGAGCTCTCTGATAATCTAGATTTAGACATTCAACATTTAAAAGTTTTTGCTTCTTGCTTTTAAGTGATGTATGCGGTGTGGGAGATGCAATTACATAGCTGTGAACAGAGCTACAGCAAAACTATATGCAGTGGGCACATATTTGAAATGAGAGTGGCACATACAGGAAGCCTGACAAATTGTGAAAGTTGGAACTATCGCTTCTTGAATGATATTCCAGGAATTAGGTTAAAAACACCCAGAGCTAATCCTAATGAAACATGGCCTCTCCACTGTGCCAAACTACTATATACTGAATCTGACTGGCTCCTGCACTGGTGACATTTTCTAAGCCAATTTAATGGATTCCAGCACTTGCCTGGGCAGCTGTTGAAGCCTCCCATTGATTGCAACCTATGTCATCTTTTCATCTACCTGTTTTGCATTTCAATTATCATCACCACCTCGTTTTGCCTCTTCTGATCAAATGGGTATCTAGCAGATGTCTGCTATCAAAATGATACAAATATTGCATGTAATTTCCTGTAATGATTCTGTGCCACCTCCAGTTCACGTTAGGCTTTTGTCTTCGTTAATAACTAAATCACACTTCACAGATAAAACTTGGTATTTACTCTCCACGTTTTCCAGGCTCAGTCAGCTCATTGCTACTCACTGAGTTTTGATTCCTTACTGCACTTTCATTTAAATCTGTGATGGTCAAAATCCTTCCTTCGAGCATAGAACATACATTTTTCTTTATTTTGTTCTTCATAGAAGAATGTTGAATTCTCAGCCACTAGATTTCAAGAGAACTAAGGTGCCTCAAGTTTTTCTTTTACCACAGTTCTATGTTATACACTCTTGGATATGTCACTTGAGCTGTCCATGCCTAACTTTAATAGTCTTTAAAATGAATGCTATAATACTTAATTCATTTGGTTATTGTGATGTAATTAATGAATGCTTTGAAAAATCCTTTGAAGTTCTCACTTGTAAGGTGCTTTATAAATATGCAATAGACATAGCAATAGATTAATTTTGTTTCCTAGGTTTCAGGCCAATATCATATAGATTTGGGGCTTCTATTTTGTTTTCCTTTCATATACTGCTTCATTTTGTGAGTCATAACTCTGTTATTTCACATCTTAGTAGTACCTCTAAGTATCAATTGTTTCTTTTGCATACCTGTATCAAAGAGAATGTTAGAAGATTCATTATTCCATATGAACCACTGAAGTCCTTAATTACAAAATAAGCCTCTGGAAAAATGTGGATTTTCCTTTCAATCTTGTCTGCTGATCATACAATGAAAATACACTGTTTACAGGCAAGACATTTCCTGGAGTGGGAGTCTTAAATGGGACAAAAACGTGTGGAGTATTATTGATACTTTTTGGTGACATTGACTATTTCAAGGAGGACACCAAAATCTCAGCTTACTTTTAGACCTCAGTTTCATGTTTCTTGATGGGGAGTAAAAACCCCATACCATCCAAGTGCTATATGTGTGTTATTGTCTCTGAAACAAAACTAAATCTAGGGAAACCTAAATTCAAAGTGCAGAATAGAAAATTGTGACAGGAAGTACTGAATAATATTTAAATCCAGATGTAATTGTAAATCGTCCTTCTTCTGCTGAATCTTATAGCTTACTTAAATATTGTAAGTAAAGAACTCTTAGAGTAGTAGAATACCTTGGGTTGATTGGGACCTTTATCTTGTTTTCTTGCATTTACAGTGTTTCCCATTCTATTCACTTCTCTTCCTATACTAAAATCTACTCCAGTTTTGTACGTAGGAAGAATTTATCCTACAATGTAAGTAAATCTCATATAAAACGTGGCTCTATAAAGTGATTGTAAGATCAGGACCAGAAGTTGCATCATCCTCCTGTATTATAGCAAAATACTCCATTTAATTTGCATCTTATTTAATATTTTTGGTTTACCTTGATTTCAGATTATTCCATTAGTAAGATCATGAGAATGAAGTAGGCCAATTTAACAGCTCAAGTGACTTTGCAGAAAATTGCACAAGTTATTTGCATCATCCACAAATTGCCTGGCACTGTTACATCTAGTGTAAGACGACTAACTTTATTAAGACTGAAATATCAGCTGTAGGAGGGGCAGCCAGCTGAGGCTATAGTTCTCTACTCAACTGTTGCTTAATTCTTTCTATTTATCAGTCAAGAAAGGATTGCTCCATAATTAAAGAATGTTTCCTTATCTTTACAAATGTAGACATCACCAATTGCTATGAGTTTATGAGACTAAAAGAGCAAAAGAGGCAGAAAGTTTTTAATATGCCTGAGAGCAATATTAGACTGATTTGAGATTAGGGAATAAAAGGGGGGAAATATTAATAAACTGACAGAGAATAACACTTGTAATACTATAGTAAGAATTACTCTGTATATCTTTCATACTCCTTTACAAACATTGGAAACACGGTGTTTGCAAACTTTAATTAAATCCTCTCTTCTCCACTGAGAGTTAATGTTTTTTAACCCTACTGTAATGAAAAGCTGTGTAATAGTGTCTTTCATAGAATTAGAGACTGTCTCCTAATCTTGGAAATGGAAAAAAAAAACACACACAACTTTTTTTCTGTATTTATATTTAACTTATAGTAGTACCCCAGGCCTTTTAATATTTTCTTATATAACTGTATTAATCACTGAGATCTAATAATTAGATCTATCTATCTATCTCATTAGATCTATCATTATCTAATTATGAAGTCATGAGGTCTAAAATTTATGAAACATTTCATAAAAGATGAGAAGAAACTCTCAAATCTTAACTTTTTATCCTTTAGTTATATAGTATGCATTCACAAATGACTGCTTGGAAGTGCAATACAGGTTTATAGTATGAATACCTTTTTTTGATATGAGGTTCACACCATAGTTTCACATAGAATCATAGAATCATAGAATGGTAGGGGTTGGAAGGGACCTTTAGAGATCATCTAGTCCAACCCGCCTGTTTGTTGAAAAAAAAATACATGATATTACAGTTTTGAATGTTTTCCTCAATTTCCTGAAATTTGAGAAGCAAACAATGACAAAATAAATGAGATCACTTTGATTTTGTTTAAAACGTGTCGAGGCTCTGGTTTCTCAAGGGGCTGATATGACAGTATCTGCAATGGGTGGCAATGACTGGGTGCAGGCATCAGAGACCCGTTTGAAAATCCCGGTCTTGGTTAATTCTGTGAAAACCTCCAAGCATCAAGAGACATGAGATCTAGTGTAGCCTGAACCTTGATCTTTTACATTTCTGTTTTTAATAGCTCTATATTAAGCACAATTACTGTACAAAGGACTTTTTAAAATGCAAAAATACTGTTGAAGAGGTAATAGATATTTTATAAACAGAGAGCATGAGGAAATGCCATACAAGTGGCAGTTTAATTCTAAAGCCTTTTTGCCCTTTTTTTTTTATTATTCTCTGTAGTTAAATATTAATAGAGTCAGTGCCACTTAAGCAAAGTCATTCGTATCATCTCACCAGCCTACAAGGAATTAAGGAAGGATGAACTTCAGCTCTTTAAGTGAGCAGGAGATAACAATGCAGCATGACACAGAAATGATTAAATTTGCCAGCAGTGTTTGTGCAATGCTTGCTAATTTACAAGGGCATTTTCAAGCAATTCAGAGGCTAGGATTCCTTGGGGGCAGTTCTCTTGGGCACTGAAACTGAATCAACGTCTAAATGGTTTTACTTTTGGAGTGGTTTAAGAAAAATCATAAGTAAATAGATGTTTTTATAATTAATACAGTAACTGCAAATCTTGCAAGGATCATTTGCTTTTCGAAAGGAGAGAAAATAATGTTCTCATTTGGCTGGGCATCCTGCACTGTGTTTGTTCGAACTGAGAAGAAATGTAAAATGCAGATTGCAGGATTAAGAGAATACCAATTACTCACTGATCTGGATGAAACCACTCCTTCTTTAGTAGACAGTGCATCTGTTGTGAAGGAAATAAAGTGAGCTAGAAGTCAGGGATCTGAATTCTTCTCTCTGCCCTGCTACTGATGTGTCTGTGCCAAGGCATGCCACCTTTCCGTACTTTGGTTCCCTTCCAGCTACAAACACAAAAGGCAATGACCACTTTCAAAAGGACGTCCTGGTACTTAATTTCCAAGACACAAGGAGTTATTTCCACTCTATACATTGTATTTCCAATCTACAGGAAATCCTTCTCTTTTTTTTCTTTTTTT
Organism: Colius striatus; assembly: GCF_028858725.1. Lineage (NCBI taxonomy): Eukaryota > Metazoa > Chordata > Aves > Coliiformes > Coliidae > Colius > Colius striatus. Next base: position 9,104,382 of record NC_084764.1, read on the forward strand.
CTTTTTTCTTTTTCACTTCATAACATGCCCACTACAGTTTAAAAGACAACTGTTAATGTTTTGCTGCAGTGCCAGCATTTCATTAGAAGAGCATAAGGGAGATTGTTTTGCTCCCGTATTTGTACTCTTTCTCTGTATTTATGAAGAAGGACAGACTGCTAGATATTTGCTACGTTGATGCAATAAAGATCTACGGTCACTTGATTGATGTAAAATCTAATAAATCGGGAATTTTGGGGCTGGATGTCTCTTTTCGTGACAGGAAGGAAGGTGAGATTCTAACGTGAAATTCTAAAGGTGTGGAGTAGGTGCAAGAGACAAGTGTTCTTTTCCTGCTGCTTTGATTTCCTACATGTTTTTGAAAGTCTAGCCAAAGCTGAATCAAAAAATCCTTTTTAATTTTTGTGGCCAATGATATATTTGACAAAGTGTTGGCTTCACTAAAGTTACTCAGGCTTCATCATTGTTTGTTTGTGTGTGCTTATAAATATATACATGTGTGTGTGTGTCTATACTCTGTATTTTCATTAAAACTTTCTCACTCTACATAATATGCTAAGACCATATTTACAGAGTACTCAAAGATTTAAATACCTCTGTCTTCCAAAAACTCTGAAGGGAAAGACATGAAATGCAATTCTAAAAATTTCTAGGGAGATGGAACCCCCCAAATGGCAATCCCTTGTCATCAAATTGAGGGGAAAGTGTATTTGTCTCAAGCTTCTTTCTAATGAGCTCTTTTCAGCATTGCTTGACATTGAAGTTGGCAGTTGCCTGAAGATGCACATTGGTGAAAACAGAAAAAACAGTGATGCCTCCCTTGTCTCAATTATCCATAGCAAAACATTAGAAAGTGAAGCCATGGATCTTTGCTAAGCATTTGAAGGACTAATTCTTGACTCTTAGTGTTGCTGCTGTTGCATGTTGTACCGTGCCCTTCCAATTCCTTGAATTTTCCTTTACTGCCCTAGCTGTACACTAAAGAAAAATTCTCACAGGGTCTTTTGGCTGAAACTGGTTAAGGCCCCTCAGCTTCTGCCAGTCTCAACACTTTAGAGCTTTATAGATTTACAAGATTAAGCTCCTTCCCCAAATCTCTGTCCTTGGCTTCATCCAGTAGATTACAAAATTGCTGGCTGTGCTAAACTTTTGGAACAACAGGCAACTTCTGTCTCTGAACTAATACTCCTTTTTGATAGGCTTATATTACCTAGAGAAAAGCTGCAAGGATTTTTTGAAGTCTTTTTTTACACATACATGTTAAGATATATTTTATTTTTATTTTTTTAACTTTAGCCAAAGTCATTCTGTTCATTTCCTTGTAAAAATAACTCAAAAATAAAGAACTGAGAGGACCACTGGGAACTAAGTAGAACTGATGAATAATAGTCTGCTGCTTCTGAAAACTGTAAGGCAGATAGGAAATTTCTATGATAACATAACTGGAATTTCGTATTTCGGTTCATATACCTCTACACATGTATATTATTGTACATGCATGCTTTCTTCCTGATGTACACGTGAACTTTCCATGGACATTTTTTTGTTGAATGCCTAAATGTTTTCAGTTAAAGGAGTTCTGTTATGTTTCCTGTTGCTGTGACAGCCTTTGGAGCATATGGAGTTACACTGAATTTAACAGGGGACTCAGATCCAGTGGCTAGATATTCCCAGAGTGGTGGAGATTCAAATCAGAGTTTGTTGGTCATGTTGAAGGAGCTGGTAATAAACATATTGAACTAATCTCAGATGGAAGTTAGTTTAAAACCAGATGATGCTTCTCATAAGAAACAATTACCATATTTGAGAGCATTATTAAAGGTAGAGTCTCTGAGGTCTGGCTTGACTGTAAATTATGTGTACAAACATAGGCTTTTACTTTTGTCTTCTTTCCTATTCTTACCTCTGATTTTTTATGCATTGAAGTGAATTTCTTTAGATCTTTACTTTGCAACCTACTTTTATTAAGTTTGCATTTATAAAACTGTATTATCTATTTCAGTTTTCATTTTAAGAGGCACAGTGTGAGATACATCCTACTCTGAGTTATAGAAATGCTTCCATATTAACTATTACTGGAGATGTCTGCTGTGCCCAGGCAGAAGATATTCCTATATATTGGAGGTTATTGGTATGTATCTTTCATAGTAAATTAGGAATTTGAAAACACTCAACCAGTTAGTAGCTCTATGGTGACCTGTGTGTGAACAGCATTAGTAGGTAATTTCTTCCATTTTGTAGACATCACTCTGTAAAATAAAGGAGAAACTGTACTGGGCTCCAGGGCAATCTACACTGTGACAATGTACAGTTGGTCACTAACCAGGAATGACACCAGGCAGAGCCATGCCTTAGAGTTTTTATCCACATCATTAAACAACTGGAGTTTTGCCCACAACTTAGAGCAGAAGACTGATGCCACTGACTTTGGGTTTTAGTTGTGTCCCTGATTTATTGCATCACATTAAACAAGTCATGCTGCATCTGTCCTCACTTTTAAGGTCACTTTTAGGGTAGGATTCTTTCAGCATTACCATCAGGACTTGGACTTCCAGGTGTTACTGCAATATATGTAATAACTGTAATAAGAAATAATGTACTTCACCTTTGTGTAAGAAACATCTGAGTGCAAGGTATATATTAACCATGATTGAAGAGATTAGTCTTGAATTGATAAGACCAACCTGTTATTGTTCAGATAGACCTAAGCATATATTACCTTTGGCTTCAACCCATGTTATCATTCATAGATTGCTAAAACTATTCCCATATGACAGAGTCACTTTTTTTGTCTTATTGTTTGAGTATGGAAGGAATTCTCCTCCTGTGAGGAATATAGTGGCTTTACTCCGATGTTCTTTCCTTTATAGATGTGTCATAGACATATGTAGAGAGACTAATCAGCTGCTTGTTTGTATGTTCCAAATGGGGATAGACTTTCATGACAAAGAAAATGCTACTGGCATTAGTGTTGAGAGAGCAGTTTTGTATATACTTGTTGCAGGTCATTGGTTTTAAACAATAGAAACGGAGTGGAGGGGGGTAGACAGGTGGCGGGAGGGTGGTTATTGAACACTCCAGTGTTCAATAACCAGATCTGTGTGTCGGACTGTGAAGTCATGAAGACCATTCTCTTAGAGAATTTAGCCCAGATTTTACACTAATCTCATATGTGCCGAGTCAAAATCGTAAGAGCTAAGCTTGACGATAGCAATCTTGTGAAACAGAGCATACTGGCTGAGATGCAGGCACTCCTAAATCATGGTCTACGTGTTCAGGGAAATGTAAGATACACAGACAGTTCTCTCTCTGCAGAGACCCTTTGAAAACCTTGGCTTTAATGTAATTAAGCAAGACAATGAGCTCCAATCGCCTTGATGGTTTGAGTCTCATGCACCTAGCTGACAGTTTCACTGTATTTTTGCATTCTGTCTCTACTTTGATTAGGCACAGATACATTTAATTAGCAGGTTGCTTGATCAATTAAATAATGAACCCTAAAGTCACCTCTTGCTTAGATGTGCTTTGAACAATAATTTTAGTCTTATTGACAGCTCCTCTAGAAAGAAAAGGGAAGAAACTAGTGTAATTAAGATTTGAGTGCACAGGAATACATTTGTGACTCTGCAAAGTACCTTGAATTGTAAAACGTGGAAGACATAGAGTTCAGTGGAGCTCTGAGGTTTACAATCAAGTTATCATTTGTTTATATCTAGATTTAAAATTAATAGGAGAGAGATATTTGAAAGCATTTGATGTCAAGTGGTCTTTCCTCCCACTTCATTGATTTCTCTAGCACCAGAGTTAGGCTAATACCAAGTGGAAAATTCGTGTTGTTTAGTGTCTATGTGATACTGTTGGAAAATGCTCTTAAGTCTGTAATGAATAGCAGTAGGTTAACAAACAAAACCAAGGAGAAAGCCCACAATCACTTACTAGCAAACGCTAGAAACATTCTAAAACATTTAGGGTGGACGTAAGTAGAAATTCCCCTTCAATCAGAAATTATCGTAGCCTTGTTGAATTAGTAGAATTAGGAACAAGGATGGATCAAGGTCCATCTTGGCTTGTGAGATTATGAGAAGGCAGCATTATACCCTGCAATAGAAATAAATACTAGAAAGAAAGAAAATGTAAGCATTTTTAGGGGCTGGCTGATGGCCCTACATTTAGATTTTCCTCTGCTGCTGTATCTGTATTTTGCAATGTCAGCTATTAGGCCATCTAAAGGATCTTTAGACCATCTAAAGCATACTGAATCTTAGGGCATAAGTAAAAAATTAGTATTTAAAGAAAAAAAAAAGCCATGGTAATTAACATGTCCGTTTTTAATGGCAGTCACTGAATCAAGGATTCAAACACCAAAATAATTCCCTTGCAGGCATCTAAACTTTCACCAGATATATAAACAAGGAACAAAGGGAAAAAATTTTCAACTCTTTAAAGTGATCTAACAGGTAGAAGCTTAGTCCAGAAGGGATGAGAATGAGAAGCAAGAATATGTATGTGTGCATACCATGCACAGGTATGCACCTGCATGTACATGTCTATAGCACTCTCATGTACAATATTTCTGTTCATTGTGTTTTCTTGACATGAAGGTTAACTTTGAAATATGTTTTGTGGAGAAAGAAACCCACTGTTTTCTATTTGTCTTCTTGTTTTACTGTGCAGTATTGATAGGATGGAAGCTACTCAACAAGAGGAAAACAAATTATTTCTGTCTTCACTGGAAGTGTGAACAGTGTGGGATCCTATCATTGCTTAGAGATCTTTTTGTACTACAGTAGCGAATGGTGCATTGTCTGCTTGAGTTCCACTGAAGATACTTGAGAGAGTTTTGCTTTCAAGTTCCCAGACCACCTGTAGAATTGTTTATTATTTTGCTATGTTACTGGAAAACTCGCCACTGGCTCAACAAATCTTTCTACATTGCTCAAAATGAGAAAGATTTCTTGAGGTGTGGGTTTATTGGAAAAACAAACAAACAAACAGACAAACAAACAAATCCCAAACATTAAAAGGTAACTAACTAGTACCAGCAGCATTAAACCAATCCATTTGGTGTGCAGATAAAAATCCAACTAGGACAGATTTAATTATATTCTTGTGACTCCACCACCATCAATAGTAAGCATTTATCTTGAACATGTGTCCTGCTTTAGCAAGGAGCAGCTTATGCTTGGTAACAGGGGGAGCGGGTTGCAGTGAAGACCCGGTAAAGAGTTTTTGGACTCTCCTCTGGCTCCTGGGTTCAGACCCACCTCCAGCCCGGCTGGGCCAATCTGGTGCCTCTGCCATCACTATTTAGGGGCAGGAATTCGAAGTGCTGGCAGGAGGTGTGAGAGTGATACAAGATGGAGGTGACCATGCGGACCCCACAGTCAGAGAAGGAGGAAGGAAGGAGGAGCACCAGACCAGAGACCCTTCTGCAAGCCGTGGTGAGAAAGCAGCTGTGCCCCTGCAACTCATGCAGAGCAATGGCAGGACTGAGAGTTACCAGCAGCTCAGTGTGAGTGCACCTAGAAGACCGAGGGACTGTGTGGGCAGGCTGCAGATCAGCCCCACACGAGAGGCAGAGAGGAGCTGCAGCCTTTGAGATAAGTGCACATCGGAGCAGCCTGTGCAGGACTGCCGTGTGTGTGAGTTACCCCACAGACTTGCAGGGAGGATGGGTGTGGAGTCACCTGTCCTGAGGAGGGACAAACGGAAGAAGCCATCAGGAATAGATTGACTGAAATCCCTATTCCCTTGGCTGTTCAGGGGGGAGGAGGTAAAAACACCGGGATCATGACTCTGAGCCCGGGAAGACGGGAGAAGTGGAGAGAAGGTGGTCTTAAAGGGCTGGTCAGACTCTTCATCATTGTATCACTCTGTGTTGTTTTATTTTGGTTGTGCTTTGGGGCTTTATGGTTATGCTTTAGTTGATGTTGGATTAAGTTATTTTCTGTGTTCTTCTTCAAATGGAGTAGCCTGGTCTGTTTTGTCCTGGACCTTAAGCAGCAATTAAGCTCTCCCTGCCCGTTGGTAATCCTCAGGTCTTTGGTACTTGAGGCTAATTGTAGTCTTTTGTTCCCTGATGGGCCTAAACCATGACAACATTATTCTTGGAACATTATAACTTTGTGGAACCTGTTCTCTGGTTTTTTTGAGCTTTAGTCACATTCTTGTTTTCAGATTTAAGTCCCAAAATCATGCAGAAAAGCAAAATCCAAAAGGTAAACCTCCTCATATCTAACCAAGATAGGTTTGTATTTGGTCTTTCCATTTCCTTCTCATATCATTGTGCTATCCTTTTCCAATTTCACTAGGAGGTCTCACAAAGTTTAGACATTTTGAAGGTCTGAGTAACATGTTCCCTATATAATATGGTGTTGCTAATATTTCTGATCTCTGACATCTTTTCTTTAGAACAGACCACATCTGGAATACTGTGTCCATTTCTAGACAGGGAGCTGCTGAAGAAAGTTCAGTACAGGGCCACCAAGATGATGAAGGGAGTGGAACATCTCCCTTATGACGAAAGGCTGAGGGAGCTGGGGCTCTTCAGCCTGGAGAAGAGGAGACTGAGGGGTCAGGAGGATGGAGCATGACTGTTTTCAATGATAGGACAAGGGGCAATGGGTATAAGCTGGGACATAAGAGATTCCAAAGAAGCACAAGGAAGAATTTCTTCACTGTGAGGGTGACAGAGCACTAGAATGAACTGCCCAGATGGGTTGTGGAGTCTTCTTCTCTGGGGACATTCAAAACTCACCTGAATGAGTTCCTATGTGACCTACTCTAGGTGGTCCTGCTCTGACAGGGAAATTGGACTGGATGATCTTTCAAGGTTCCTTCCAACTCTTAAGATTCTATGAACAGGAGCATAAGAATAGTCTTTCCAAGTCAGACCATAGATCCATGTAGTTCAGTAGTATCTTTTTCCTCTAGTAGCACAGAGTGGATATGTAGGAAGGAACATAGGAAAAGAACTAAAGAATAATAATTTATTCATTTACTGTCCAGTATTTTCAGCTTGAGATATCTCTGGGATACTGTTTGAATGTTATTATCTTGATGGTTTTTCATTCTTGTCTCCTCAGTTTTTGTTGCAAGGTCACTCACGTAACTGCATTTATCATTATGAATGCCTTGTAACATAAGGATGGAGATTCTGGTTCAGTATGACCATAGAATTATCTGTGCTGGTACTCTGCTTCCAGGAGGAATTACATGAAAATAGCAAAGAGGTAGATCTGGTCAACTGTTTATGCTTCCTGCCTATTTAGGTCCCCTTCAGTCTCTGACTTTTTTTCAGATCAGGTGAATTTATGATCCTGAAGTGGATTCATATTTAATAATTCTTATTGGATTGCTCTTCCCAGTTCTTGTCTAGCGTCCATTTGTTTAACTATGTGCTTTCTGGAAAGGGGTTTTTTTTGTGTCCTGATACATTCGCTTTTTACTTTCTATTGCTCATCTAGAGAGAAGCAGCAAAACTGGTCAGTTCCTATCCATTACTTTTATATTGTGTGTCAGTTTACAGCCTTCCAGTATTTTGCCCTCCTTTGTTTCTTTTGCAGAATTCTAGTCCATTTTTTCATGTCCCATATAGAACCTATTCTATGCCTTTTATCACCTCAGCTGCTGTTCTGTGAGCTTTCTTCAGTTCCACGATACCCTAAAACAGGGCAGAGCATTTGAGAAGTAGGGACGTCTAGAATGTAAAGAGGGAACAGCAGTGGTTTTGTTTTCTGTTCCTTCCCTAACAATTCCTGATGTTAATGTGCTCTTTTGCCTTCTAAAAAATTGCTTCCATAGACTTAGCCATTATTACACAGTCCTTCTCTGCACAGGTTTTCCCATGCATTACAGAATGTGTTCACCTGCATTATATTCAGCCTCCTGCAGACTTTCCCATTCTTCCTATGTGTTCCCATCCCTTTGTGCAGTACAATTGGTTGGATGATGAAAGTCATCACTGCAAAAAATTTTCAAAAAGAATATTAATTGCAAATGAACTTTTAACCTGGGAAGTTTGAGATACTGTTTCAAGGAAACTGAAGTGAGAAAAAAGTAAATAAAGATTCCTGAGCTCCTGAGGAGCCTGCATCCTTCTTACATAAGCCTTGGTGCAGAGTCAGGCAACAAAAAACACTTGGAGAATCAGCTTAAGCCAGACATACAGAACTTCAAAGGAACGTGCACCAGGGCCACCACGTCCCCCGCTCTGCAGCAGGCAGAAGGATGGTCTTACGTATTGTCTCTAAATAGGGCTGACACGCTTTCTGGGCTTCCCACTCCACAGGAAGCTCTGATAAATTTCTCTTACTGCCAAGGGTTTTGTGGAAAAAAAAAAAAAAAAGAAAAGAAAAAAGAAAAAAAAAGTAGTGTCTAGTAAAATTCCTGACCAGTCTTATTATTCAGCCCACTAAGCATAAAATCAAATCTAGGAGGTGGCCATTAACTCTCAGGGAAGCCTGGCTTTATTTTATTAAAAACAGAAAAAAAGCAGTGGATATATTTACACATGGACTGTAGCTGCTTCTGTAGCAAATCCCAGTATAGAATCATGGCCAGCAGTCATTTCAGAGTACGGAAAGCATCATGACTGGCTGCAGGACAGTAATATAATTTGACACTTAAAAATAATATCTCATTATAAAATCATAAGAATTGTCAATAGCAGTACAGTGACTCACCAGGGCAGGTAACTCATTATCATGACCTAAATATAAAGGAAATAGGAAAGGCTGTGTTGAAGAGAAAAGATTAAGGCATCCTGAGGGGGGAAAACTACCAGTAGCTAAGTTTGAGGAGAGCTATGTGGAAGCATTAATATTTTTAAATATTAAGCTATTTTGTTATTTTTCATGTAATAATGGAGCCTAATCACAGGAAAGGCATGAATTTTGGACTCTATCTTGTGTATAGAGAGTCCTGGGAAACATGCCTGCTCACACAGTGTTACTAATAATAACCTAAATTATTAAAGCTGACATGATTTTTACAGCTAATGCACGTGCTCTTTGCACTCTGCACTTTCTTCAGCTTGAACAACGAGTAAACACCAATCAGATTTTCTCTGTGTGGCTCATGCTAAAGTGATGCTGCTGTTTGTGATCCCAGCACTGCAGAAAAACATTACAATACAAACAAGAAAAGGTGAAGAACGGGCAAATAATCTCCTGGGTACTTGACAGCATGTAACTATAATATTCCTTTCCTTAATGGAAAACATAAATAGCTAAGCAATATAAAATGTAAAGATGTATCCAGTGGCTTTGATAATCTCATTATTAAGGTTGATGTTGCTCTTCATGGTCTCTATAATAAACAAAAAACTTATTTTTGTATGCATATAGGAAAAAGCCATATTTTTAAACTGAGAAGCTCTTGAGAGACTTCTGAAATCAAGGGATTAAAAAAAAATGGTTTACCTTTGAGCTCAAAATAGAGGGAATTAGTAGATATAAAAGTAAGTTTGTCAGTAATTTCTGTATCTCACTAAGTTTTTCAACATTTAAATCCTATTTATATGCACCATCAATACAACACAACTTTGGAATAAATTTAGTACGTGCTATGTTCGGGCACTTAAGCTTGTATTCTAAGGGTAACTTTTCTCTAGAGCAATGAATAGAATTGAAATTGGGAGCTGGGCTCAATTTTAATGAAATCATCTGGCTGGAGTGAGTGTAAATTTGTAGAATTGCAAGGTCACTCAGAAAATATTGAGCCAGACTTTGATATCTGTGATCTTGAGAATTTTGTTATGGGTTCCCTAAATTCTTGTGTATCATATTTTGCTGAATATTTCTGTTTCTATTCAATGAATAATGCCAATACAGATAAAGTTGCAGTGTATTCACATGTGCTTTCTCTATATGCATATACTTAGTTTTAAGTTTGGTGCAGAAGGAAATGCCATAGCTTAATTTTTGGACTATGGTCCCAGGAGTCAAAATTGTTTCTGCACGCCAAAAGATTTTCCTCTACAGCTTCAGAACATACCTCTTCCTTTAATTCCTTTTTTTGCAAGAGGTGGCAATGCTCAGATTTTCTCTCTGCCCACTTTTGGGGTATGAACAGCGAGCAGTACGTTTTCTCTCCTATCTTGCCAAGGGAGGTCTCTGCTGTGCACAGCAATGTGTTGGCGATTGCAAAGATTCCTTCCCCGCAGGAAGCGATAATGATTAAAACAAAACCTAAAATGTCACCTTAGACTAATGAAATTCCATTATCAAGCAATACAGAGCTGACACTTCTGTGAGACCTTGAAAACTCAGACTAAGAAGAGAAAATTAAACTTGAAATGAGAGGGAACAACCCCTTTTTTTTCCTTGCAAGAGTTGAGTACAGTATGTTGATTTTTCTCAGGCAAGCTGATCTCACAGGCAGTGACCCTAACTCAGCATAAAGAACAGCTAACAACATGGCTTTAGACAGCTGGCAGTGTTATCTATTCTTAAAATACATCTATCTTCTTCAAAAATGAAATATCTTTCTGTCTTGGATCTAGCTGATCTGTAGCTTTGCTCATGTGTCTCCTCATAAGTGAGGAGACAGTTGAGGAGCTGCCTTATAGCTCAGCCAAGGGATTATTCTCATCCGTGTTCCTGTCCCTTGGAGTAAGCAGCAGAGTGCTTCAGTGGGAGGTGTAGGATTCCTGCACAGGTAGCAGGTATAAAATAACTTGTGTGTAAGAGAGTTTTCTCTTAAAATATTCTAAATAGACATATATCGAGTTCTGCTTGAAAACACAGGGTTTTGTAGCTTTTTAATTCAGTTGAGTAAAGTTGTGGTTTTAAGCCACTTCAGAGGTTCACAATACAGATGTTCACAATGGATGTTCACTTCAGACGTTCACAATAGACATCCTGTGATCCTCACAATTACATCAAGGTAAGCCTCTGTCCCTGATGATATCTCTCAGTGGTGAATAGCAGAGACCAACTGCTTTTCTGGGGAGGGCATCAGTGCTTCTAGGGGTTTCTTGGTTTTAGTGGAACAAAGATGTGAGGCTACAGCCCTGGAGAACTGTTTCTGTGAGCTGCAGCTTTCCTGAATAAGGAATTTTAAGTCTCCTACAGGGGCACTCCTGCATCACTTGACAACGTTACATTTGGCTGCACAAGACCGCAAAAAAAACATACATTTGTAACATTGAGGCTGAATCCTGAGGTTGAAATCTTCAGCTGCTTTTAGGATCAAGCAGAAATGAGAACCTAACTCAGAGAGTCCCTGCACACTCCAGCATTTCTCTCTCAGCTGCTCAGCTGTGTGTGAGAGTTTAGATGTAATTTTGCCTTGGGCATGGTGCCAGTCCCTGCGACGCTGCGAGAAACGATAGTTCAGGGCTGCTCTTTTACTTCTTTTCATTGCTGCTGAGTGTTGTTTTACTTCCCCCCCATTTCGGAAAGAAACTGATCATACAGTGTGTGGGCTGTCAGCAGCTCCCTCGCTCGCTCATTTTCTCCAATGGGCACTACCAGCCATCAACAGTATTACGGCACCCTGGCTGCTCTGCCCCAGCTGCTCACCTGCCTCTGCCTGCCGTGCACACCCAGAAGCTCCCCTGGCAGACTCACCATGGCAAAGACAGCAACTGCAGTAAGATAAAGAGATCATAGAATGGTGGGGGTTGGCAGGGCCCTCCAGAGCTCATTCAGCCTAACCCCTGGTTAAAGGAGATTCTCCTCCATCAGGAGGCATAGCAATGCGTCCAGGACGGTTTGGAAACCTCCAGAGAAGGAGCCTCCACACCCTCCCTGGACAGCCTGGACCAGGGCACCATCACTACAGCACCAAAGAAGTTTCTCCTTGTGTTCCACTCAAACTTCTTGTGTTCCAGCTTGTGCCCATTACCCCTTCTCCTGTTGCTGGACACTTCAGAAAAAAGTGCAACCCCATCCTCCTGACATCCTTTCTTTAGGTACGTATAAGTGTTGGTGAGATTCCCCCTCAGCCTTCTCTTCTCCAGGCTGAACAGCCCCAGCTGCTGCAGAGTTTCTTCCTCAGAGAGAAGTTCCAGTCCCCTGATCATCTTGATAACCCTGAATTGGCCTCTCTCCATCAGTTCTCTGTCTCTCTTGAACTCGGGAGCCCAGAACTGTATGCAAATCTATCAATCTGCTGCTTACATGAAGAGGTTTTGCCCCATTGGATTTGGTCACACAGCTGTGAAGTCCAGTATCTTGCTTTAAGCTGATGTTTGAAATGAAGCTGAAGCACCTAACAGCATAACTGGAGAATTGTGTGTGGCAGAAGAAAAGAGTTTAAAAGGCTCTACGTGCCCATGAAATGAAAGCACAGATAATTCTATTATAGATCACAGAGCCATGAGTCCCTCCTGTGTCTGGATTTGGACTTAGGAACACTTCAGTAGTAATTACAAACCATTTTAATTGGTCTGGGGAAACAAAAAAAAACGGTGAGAGCCAGAGAGATATGTGCAACTGAGACTTGGTGAAAAAAATGTCTTTTCCATCTTTCTGAATTTCCAGACAGGTTGGAATTTTCCTGACCAAACACTCTGAATGACATGCAGCTTAAGCTGCTGTTAACACTGTTTCAGTATATTTTATTGCTGATTGCAGAGCCACTGTCATGGAACACTGTGTGTTCAGATAAAGCTCCTCTGAAGCACCTATTTGTTGAAATAGTGGAACCCTGATAAGGATGTAGAAATTAAGATACCTTTAATGGGTTATAACAACATTGCCTATCCACAGCTCTTCTTAGAAACTGATGGTGGTTTCCGTGTTCCAGTGATCATGTAATTTTATAAAGTGATCTTTGCTGATTTTTATTGGCTGTGAAAATGTTGATTGAATTGTGTATGCTGGTGGTGATAACAAGGCTAAAGTGTTCTATGTTTAATGTAATTTGATTTTGAAGCTTTCAGAAGGGCCAGAGCCATAGGTGCCAGTTTTAGATGAAATCTTTGATGGTGCAATGTTTCAGGAGGTCATCTTAGCCCATGTAAATCCCAGCCACAGTAAACTGTACATCTTGGTTATGCTCCTGGGCGTCTTTTCAAATAAAACTCTAAATCCAGAACGTGTAGTATTTTGTGGACAGGAAGATATTAGCTATGTCAAAAGGACTGTTTTTAAGAAATAAACAGATCTTCAAAAACAAAAGATTTTCCAAGTGATTCAATCTTAGGAATTTCAGGGTGAATTGTAGATAGACTATAGGTCTTTGTTCCTCTGTTGGTGGACTACTGTTCAGGCCAAAGGATGAAATAAGACCTAAAAAATTTCTTCAACTACTGTAATTAAAATATTGAGCTATCAACTACTTTTTTTTTTTTAAGGTGTGATTTTTTTGGGTCATAGAGAAGGATGCGTTTGCCAATTGCACAAAACACATTTGAAGGAGATTTTGATTCATTCTGGGGACTGGAATGGAATGCCCTCATGTTTGTTTCTGGCCCAATACAGACAGCACTAATTAGGAGAATGCTCTTTTGGTTTGCTGTGCAAAGATTAGCTTCATTTCAGCAAAGACAAAATCTTGGGTCTTGATTTAAAAATAGGTATTGCAGACGTTCCACAGAGGAAAGCTCTTTGAAATGTCTCCTTGGGTACATGCAGTTCCCTGCATTTGTGTTTAGTAGTAGAGCATAATTAGATTTCAAATTAATGGATCACGTGACTACCCTCAGACAAGGCTAGGCCAGGGTGAGTTGGTAGCCAAGTGAGCTAATATCCCCTTTTGAGACCTTAATTCTAGTCCCTATCTCTTTTTTATGCTTGTCTGCGAAATATGTATGCTTTGTATGTTTATGCATCTGTATATTCATTTCTCAGCTAACAACAGGATAGATAGTCAGCTGGGCTAATGTCCTCACCAGTATGAAACATCGTTTGTAAATGTCATTATTTGTCTGGAACCCCACACTGCAAACAAGTATCTGAGGAACTGGTCTTAGCAGCTTTAAGGCATGATTATTCTGTGAAATAGAAAATGGTAATGAAGACACTCATCTTCCTATTTCATTACCTCTCCCCAGAAGCAATTCTGTTTCATTTGCATGGCACAATATTCAAGTTGTTGAATCCTAGTCTCTCAGGACTATCTCAAAGGGTTGGTAATGGTTTCAGACCCTCTGCATAAACAGACTGTAATTCTGCTCTTTCTCAGCTCTGTCATTTTTATATTTCTGTCTGGAGAGCAGCACTAGTAAAAACTTAAAAAAAGGGATGAGATTAAATTAGGGATAGAGGACATCGCAACATGGTTCTCATTCTAAGTTAGAAGTAGGTGATCTATGTATTACTCAGCTGAACCCCGTATAAAAGGACTTTTAAATCTCCAGGAACATGACAATAAACAATGCAATTACAAGCTACAAAGAGCAGTTCTGGCTCAAACTCTCAAAACTAGGCAGATGCCTTACTCCTACTTGAGGAATTAAGGATTTCATTATCCTGAAGCACGCTGGCTTCAGTACTTTAAGTCTCCAAGTATCTGTGCTTATCTGTAACTGACCCACAGGAAGATACATATGAGTGAGAGAGGACTGGAATGCAGCTTTTAATGGGGATGAAGAGAATGGAGATCTCATAAAAATGGAATAGGACTGTGTTTTCTTTCTTCTAATAGCATATGGAATATAATGAACCTCTTGTGGAAAGAAAGTGTTTTTCTAATGATTTTACTGGGGCCAGCATTTCCTCTTCTGAACCTAATTAAAAATGATTTCTTTTAGATAGTGATTTGGGGTTATCTCATAGGGTGGATAAAATGCTCTTGTAAGGTCTGTAGAAATTAAATTCTTTAGATTTTTATCTCCAGGCTCTGCAAAAAGTATTTCCAAGCTTCTGAATAGTTTATCATCATCAAAACCACTGTATACATTTCAGTGCATTGCATAACAGACTATTGTTCAGTAAATTCCGTTGGCAGTGGTTTTAAAAAAGGGGAGGAGATGAAAACAAATTTTTTAAAGAATAAAAAGAAGGCAAATGAGAAATTGTGGCTTTTTTTTTTTCTGGCAAGGTCCTGTGTTTTTGCATTGTGTATCTTGTTATCCCTTACATTACAGGTAGATCAGGTGATCAATGGAATAGTTAACTGTAAATCAATGGTTCTCCTTCATTCATAATTACAAAGGAGCATTTTTCATGTTTCGTTTGCTGCAGTGCAACCTTTTCAGTTGTTTTTTCACACCACATGAGTCAGTGGCACTAATGAGCCAGATATAGCTGTAGTAATTAACTGAGATGAGCTGCTTTTTTCTTTTTTTCTCTTTTTTTTTTTTTTTTTTGTTTTTTCTTTTCATCTGACCCTTTATTAAGAAAGTCTATATAACTCTATGATCTTGAGTCAGGAAGCTATTCTGCTGAGTTTTGAGATCAAATCAGCTTCAGCTCACACTGAGTAATGACCCCCACCAGCATCTTGCAGCAGCAGGGTGTAAATTTATAATCTTCAGTTTTGCAGCACAAATGTTCTGCTACATGTATGTGCAGGAATAACTCCGTTAGTCATGCCACAGGACTGTTTTTTTCACCTAAGAGTTGTGAATGTTCAGCTTTACTGTGAGTGAACAAGTGACTGGACAAATCATCTCTAAACTGCTTACAAAAGCCCAGTTTTAATTCTGGGATTTTATTTCCATAAGATGTTTAACTTATGAAGATTGACCTTATCATTACTCATGTGATACTACAGGTAAGTACGTAGTATGTGATACTACATGTAGGCACCTATAAGGGAGAAGCAAGATCCCTGAAAGAGTGGCTTATTTGGACAAATGCCGTTGTCATGCCTAGAAAACTCAGAGTGTTAAGTTATTCTGTAACTGTATCAAAATTGCACTTTTAAATCCATTTTGGACAAGAAACTTCATTTGTTCAATCAGCTATAAAATAATTTTGGATGTGCAATCTCTTGGTAAAATCTTTTTGCAGTTTTGAGGTTGCAACCAACTTCCTCTTTATGTAAGAAGAAAAATTCTGTTAGCTCATACTTGTCTTTGTATGAGTAAGAAAGGAATCAAACATCAAAGATTATGGAGACTGTTTTCTAATGCAGTCCTGATAGTCTTATACACTTTGTTCTAACTTAGTTGAAGTGCTGTCAAGCCTCATTAAGATCAAACATTCAAGATAATGGAAGGCTGTGATCTTCTCCAATATACACTGTTCACGCCTGTTTAAGATGGATCTGTAACTTTAAACAGAAAGAGATTTCTATGTATTGCAATAGGAATGTGATACTGGTAGGGGGCATGGCATTTGCCTGAAGGGACAAGTGGGGGACACAAATGTAATAGATATCCATAAAAGCACCTGGGTTATCCCAATTTTCCTTGTCAAATCCTCTTAATCACTTAATTGGGCAATGGCACAAGAGTTGTTCTTGAGTGAGCTGACTGGACAAATGGGGGAGATAAAGCAATTCATTTGACTTCTACAGTTTAAAACATTTACTACCTGATTGTGAAAACAAACCTAAGGTGGATTCAATACAAGTGAGAAAGCAGCATTGGCTGGACAAAAAAAAAAAAAAAAAAGAAAAAAAAAACCAAGAACAAAGTTGAACTTGGGATCTTTGAGTACTGATCCTACACTTTTTCATTATGATATGGCTTTGAAAAGTCACAATTTGTCAGTAGATGAGTAAAAAATGGATTTTAAATACTTATATTCTGCAGTTTTTAATGTCTTCATTCTAGAGAGAAGACTCTCATGTGCATCAATGACTGAATTCCTTGTAACCATCTTCCACACCTCCTAGAAACCTCCCTTTGTTTATTTATTGTGACAGAAATCCAATAGTCATTGTAAAGGACAGACACAAAAAGTTGTAGGGGATTTTTTTTTAGATGTTGCTGTTGATTAAGTTTAAATGTTTATGATAAATTTTGCATGAAATATCATTTTATGATAATATAATGAACTAACTACCAGATAGATCTAATCTTCATTCCCATTTATTAACAATGAACAAAGAGAGGTGGTGTCCTTTTTTTGTTGTTATTTTTCTTAAATCCAAGTCCTTTTGCCCTCCATTGTCTGTCACCAGCACTTGGATAAAATTGTAGGATCAGGAGTTTGAGAAACTATCTAAATAGGTGCAGTGAGCCAGATCCTGTGCCATTGAAGGGACGCTGATTTATACAAGCTGTGGATCTGGCCTGTGAATTTTATTTTTGACAGTAAACACTATTACAGCACAGTCAGGACTTTCTACTGGCATTCTTCATGCTATAGAGCACTGGCTCAGCATTCATAACTGTAATTTTGTGTTGAATGACCTGATCTTCATACACTGCACTGAAATGAAATTTCCCATTAGAAAAACATTCCAAGATATAAAAATTCAGCATGCATACAGAAAGGAGAACTTTCTTCTCAGGGGAATGAAGAGGCAGGTAACTTCAGTTGAAGTCTGGATCCTTGCATTTTACGTTATTGGTGGTTGTGCCATCATGTAGTGGGCAGAGTGGTATGGCCAGTATCTTCCGTAAGGCACAAAATCCTGACAAGACTCCTATCTGGTGTAGATTTGTCACATGAACCACATACTAATGTATGAGAAGCAAGACTGAATGCCCAAACTAATCAATAGCAATCCCTTTGGAGTTTGTGTCCAGCTGTTAACCTTGCATCCACAGTACATATAGAGAGATCAAGTGTAAGTGATTTTGTTGCAAATGGAATCAAGCACTATTCCTTGCAGTCTGCAGGGGGAGTGGAACAAAGTTGTATTCAAGATCTTCAAATCAATGGTCTGAGAATCAGAATTTCAAGAGGACAGTAGTGGCCCTGTACTGACTTCCACGTATACTGCCTACTGTGTCTGCATTGTGTATTCAGCAATCACTAATGAAATTATTCCTCTCACTCCTTAGTATGTTCTTACTTTGCCTTTCAGTAAAAAATTGGGAGATAAAAGAAAAGTGGTGAAGAGCAATTGAATGTGGCTCAGTAAGTGCCTTTCTCATTCTTAAGTACTGCTCATTAAATTTCATTTTGAAAAATGAAGATGTATTTAGTGTAAATGTGAGGGATCCTGGTGGGAAGAAAAGCACCCCAAAACCATCAAAAGAGAAAACCACAATCTATTCTTTTTGCTGCTGTATAATTTTGAAATGACTTAGCAATTTGTACTACAGTTAAGGAGAAAAAAATTGCTGATGACTTGGACAGCAGACTCTACAGGTAAATTAAATTCTAAAAGGAGGATTTAGTATTCTTTAAGAAGGAGAAATGAAGTTTCTAAGTTCCTGGCAGACGCTTGATTAAATTGAAAGGTGTCTTGCTAGGCTGCTTTTATACATTAAGGATAAACTGTTCAGGCTGTTTTGCTGACTGCAGTATACTGCAGTCTTGCAGGTTATATTGCTGGGCTGCTTTACGGTGCAGCAGAAACTCACCACCTCTTAAACAGCTGTAAAGAGTTGTGATTTGCTCTCTCCTTGTGGTTACTCATAGAGAGGACATTAAATCCCAGTATTTTCCACTGAGCATTCATGGTGATTACTCTCTTGCACTATTTATCTTCACTTTTCAGAATATTTAAAGTGGTTCATGGCTAATTCTTTCCCAAGTAATCTCTCATGGCTTGTGTCAAGACAATTGTCAGGGACAGAAATATAAGTGAAAGAGAAACCCATTCCATTTGGAGCTAAGCCTTCTTTTGAAAATGCTCTTTCCAAAACAGTAGTTTACCTTAATTGTTGTTGTATATCAAATTTGAGCATAGATGTATATCTCACATTTCTGAAGTTTGCCTTCAACTTCAGCTGAGGATAGCAGTGTTCAGTATGTCTTGATCTAATATGGTAAACTGTAAAAAAACCAGCTGTTTCTCTCCAGAAATAGGTAGATTTCAGTGGAGAATAAGGTAATTCTGATATTTATGTGTGTTGTTTGTCAATGTAGGATTTAAGGCTCCCAGGGAAACTTATAGATAAAAGTCAGTATGTAACTGTAAGCTGTTATCATCTATTAGTCAGTGTAAAACCTCCTAAAGCATCAGACATAACACATTATAAAGGTTGGAGATAAAGACCTCTCTTCATTCATTGTGGAGTACATCTGCAGTTTTTATTTCATAGCTATTACTACAACCCCATATTTTGTGGTTCTAAGGAAGAAAAAAGATAAAAAGTTGAATTTTCAGAACTAAAACTAAATCTGTCCTTAATGTGTGATTACCATTCTTTCAGCATTTCGTCAATCAGAAGAGAGATCTTCTTTACTACACTGTTGAAACAAAAGTGCTTTTCTTACCCTTACCATTTGAAACCTATTTTAGAAAAGCTGCATTGTCATAGCAATTGGCTGTCTGAACCTCCCGATACTTCTCAGGAATGGATCAGTCTAGTTTAGAGGGTAACAAGGATCACAAACTTCAGCTGGATTAAAAATCATTCTGGTTTCATTGACTTGAATGGAATTATTGCAGTTTCTCTCATCTAAGAACTAGACTAAATTTGGCCAGTTTCTGTAGAATTACAGAGGAAAAGATTGCCTTCACACTTCTGGAATGGGAAGACTTATAAAGAAAAAAAGCCACAGAGATGTACTATGTATGTATGTCACTGGAGATTTTTCCTCCCCTCCTCAGAGTCATAGAGGAGCTCACATATAAAATTGTTTTTTTCCTCTCACTGATAGTTATAGTTTAGGTTTAGGTCTATGGCTGCTGTATTAGAGGAAGTTCTTAAATCTATGCATGCTGCTTATCTTTAACACCCAGCAGCTCTCCTGTCTTCCATAAAATCCTTTTGAGATTTAGATCCCAGTCCAGAAATCAGGTCTAGTAAAGACCTGTGCTGCTGTGTGAAGAGTATGAGACAACTCCGTGTAGTCTTCACTGGTTCTAGCTGCTGTTACTGCATCTTGTCGTTTCCTGATCTCTCTTAACTGCTGAGCATATGGACAGCAGTGTGAGTAAAGAAATGAAGGTGTTTTTCCCAAGGTGCCTAAATCCAGGTTTTCAAATAATTCTTGCAGATCAAAGGCAGATATAGACAGCCAATTATGTGGTCATAGGTGCCACTAGGCATGCTTGCATATTGGATATATAACTAGAAATATCGGGCAAAGAGCAAAATCTGCTCTACAGTTAATTATTTCATCTTCCAGACTAAACGTCCTGTATGTGGTGTAGGTCTGGAAGGCAGAACACTGCTGGGGATATTCTATGCTATACAGAGTAGGTATTTAAAGGCAACCTTAACACTTTCATTTCTCATTGTTCTTAGCGGCCCTCAACCACATGGATTTGGTGTGAAGTACTTGGGTGAGAGAGTGCCTGATGATGTCAAAAGTATTCAGACTGCAGCCTGCATTGTTATTGTATTTGTCCATGTGAAGTGCTTACATGGCCTCCTGCTAGTGACTGCCTGAAAATAACTAATGTCTCTGTCCTCGTGGATCATTCTGGGTTAGAGAGTATAGATGAAAACCCAGGAAACTATTCTCAGCTAGAAAGATCTGGACACATCAGCACTTTTACCATTCAGTTGTGTTTTCAGCCTTTCACAATGGCAGATGTTGGTTATCCTCCATAATAGGTGCTATTGCTACTGTCTGTGATAAATATATTTGTAGTGCTATACGAGTTAGGATAGTAATGGAAAGCTTTACTGCAAAATGGCATATTTATATCCGTGAATAATAGCAACTATCAAATCTGTTCTACTTTGGACAGATAATTTTCAAATTTGTTTTGAACCTTGGATTCACTCTCATGCAATACATTTTTAAAGCAGCAAAGTAATTTCTTGGAATCTTTTAAGAATCCAATATGTTAATACCTTGACATTTTAAAATATTGCTTTTGTTTCATAGCAGACTTCCATATACATGAACTCTGACTTTCTAGCTGTCTCAGTTACTACTTTTCCTTTTATATTATGTGACAGTTTTAATTAAATGAAACTTGGATTTTTGTCTCCCCGAAAACTGTATTAAAAGAATGGCATCAACGCCCTAACGTTTACATCAGCAATGTTGTCTCTATAGCAAATTCTTACTGACATATGAGATAGAGTCCTCTAAAATAGACTTCTCTGAAATCAATGCACTGAAATGAAAGGCAAAATTCCCATTGGTTTCTTTAGAAGCGAATTTTAAACCATGATTTCCTGTCATGGATCTAGTTAAAAATGGAAGTTTGTGATGGGCTCAGGAGCATAGAAAGTTGTATTAGCACTTTAGAGTCTGAATAGCTGAACAAGCAGGAGCACTGCTGGTATTGAACATTGTATCCTGTTGGTTAACTTGAAACAGATAAACAGCACTTCAGTGAAAATGACCATTTGCCAAAAACATACATACCAGCTTTCCTGAATCTGGTATTAATTTCATATTGATGCAATAATACTTTGAATGTGGCCAGCGATTTCAGTAAGCAGGCTATAAGAAGCCAGCAGAGAAGATATTCCACACATAAATGCATATTCATCAATTTTAAAACCATGCCTGTGTGAAAATATGAAGTAATCCATTCTTTTTCTTTATAAGACTTAGTGTAAAATTTCATTCATGATTCTTGGACTTACAGATGATCTGGACAGAAAGACCCTTTGGAACCTTAGGTTTTCACCAAGCTGCATTCAAATCTTTGATAATGATAACTTTTCTATGCAAATCTACATGATCAATTCTTGAATCAGCCCATATATTCTGTAAAAGATGGCCTATGCTTTGCATATCTTGGGAAAGCACAGTGGGAGGGATGATGTGGGATCATGTCAATGCCTCATTTCAGCACACATAGAAGCAAAATGCTCTAGTATTAACAAGTTACTTCAGCATTAATGTTTGAATAAAATGAAAGCAGGATGAAGTAAAAATTAATAATTTCCTTTTGCAATGTTTAAAGTAACTACAAATTACTAAATAAATACACAGTTATAAAATTAGATTTCATTGCATCTCTTTGATTTTGCTTTTAGTCCTTGACTAAGCTGTCAAGGGAAAGGATGGTTTTTACCTGTTAAGATAAAATTCAAATATAGTCTTTTATATACAGTGTGACCCCCGACTGTGCTTTATACAAATATATTTGGGGGTTAATGTACTTCTGTGTGCAATGTCATAATTAAAATGTTAGTGATTAGTCCCTGGGGAGTGAAACTGCTTCTGGAGCATCCCATCACTCAAAAGTACCGTGGTCCATGAAATGTCGTCAGTCTTTTACTAGGCCAGTAACAGATGTTTGTGGCAGAAGGATTGATACTCGAGAGGACAGGGTTATTGCAAAGGGGAGAGGTAGAGTTCATGTCATCCTGGACTGGTGTGACACTGCCAGAAGATTCTTTGCTTAGTTGCATGTGAAACAGTTGTGGACCTCTAAACTATTAACCTCTTTTCCTTCTTCAACTAGTGAGGATAATTCCCTGAATGTGAGCTGCTGTTCTTTGCATCACCCTAGTTGTATAGCCCCAAATGATTACAGATCTGAAACATTGAAGCTTGTACAGTTCTGTGGCAGGAACTTTCTGTTAGATTGTTTTGAACATTTGTATTTTAAAATCAGTTCAGAGCTTGCCAAGACCTCGTCTGACATGAGGCTTAAATGAAAGGTTTTCTGTGGCCAATGAGCAGAAGATCCTAGCCTTGCCAAGAGGAAGCTTTGAGAACAGTTCATAGGTGAAAAGTGACAGTAGGTCTCCAGGAGTATACTGCTCTCTTCTAGGAAGGACTGGACTGGGTCCCAGGTGATCCATACCAGTGTCTGTGCTCTGTTTTCTGGGTAGAAAAGAGAAACACTTGCCATGTGATGTCCAAGGAAATGGGACACAGGAGTTCTGGGTCACTGTCCCACCTCTGTTGCTGGTAGCTTTAGTTACAACACATCCACTCAGACTCTTGTTGACTGCAGTGAGCAAGGTTCATCCATGCTCTGCTTAGATCAAATGCTGTGCTCTTTGGGCCAGCCTGCAGTTCCACTTAAACATAATTAAAAATTAATTTCATGTTGAGGTAAGGGAGCCCTGGCACAGACTGTCCAGGGAGGGTGTGGAGGCTCCTTCTTGGGAGGTTTCCAAACCCACCTGGGCACATTCCTGTGCCCCCTGATGGAGGGGAACCTGCTTTAGCAGAGTGTTGGGCTGGATGAGCTCTGGAGGGCCCTTCCCACCCCCACCATTCTATGATTCTAACTGCTTTTCATGCGCTGTTTCCTCAGTTTCTTCAGCCAGAAAGTAGAATAACACTAGCTATCTCCTTTCCAAAGGCCTGGCAAGGATGTGTTTGTCAGACACCTTATTAAGGCTATCCAGTCAAGGGTGGATTGATGCCAAAACTCCCACCGTATGCAAAGGGCCCCGAGGCTCCTATACTCATGCAACTCCCAACAACAGAAGTATCAGGTCAAAGTTTATTGTTCAGAGACAGGAACATACTTGTAAGTAATTGTTACAGTCCCCCTGAGCCATCACATAGTTTCACTCTTAATTTTCTTTCACTGGCTGCTTCCTAAATTGAATCAAAACATTTTCCCACTTGTAATGTTTAAAGGTGTACCAATACCGTATGCAAGAACACCTGTGACCTATTCATTGCCCAGCAGTGATAGATCTGGTAATAATGCACTTGCTATTCTGGCTGTGCTGCACTTTGGTAACACCTAAGGTTTAATTGAAACACACTCTGACCTTGGTTTTGTTCATGAGGTGTAGAATGGATATAATTACTATGAATCTACTGAGGGATATTATGGCAAAATGTCGTGTTGCTAATTTTGGCTCCTCCACACCCTTTTTTAGGAAAAAAATATATTAAAAATCACAAATCTCAGTAAAAAACAACGTTCTGCAGTTTCATAGAAGTCCTAAAACAAGTAATTTTCCAAAAAATTAACTTCTGTTTTTCTGTACCTATTTTTTCCCTCAAAACACTATCACAGTATGATAATTGCATTGCCCCTAACAATTTCGTATTCCTTCATAATTAAATAAACAGCTTGTAAAATGCAGACCACAAAATGCCTGTGTTCCACTCTTACCTTAAGGGGTTTCCATAGTTACCAAGGACAAGAAGTTGAACCATCATTTGCCAGACTCAGGCTATTTGCAGCCTTAACTTTTATCTCATGTCTCTTTTTCTCTTTGTCTCTTTGTTTATTAACAGAACGAGGGAGTAATTTGGACTCAGTTAGCCACTACAAATGCAATGATGCAAAATGGACTCTGGTGCTTTAGTGTTTTATTAGCTGGGTCTGTTTCTCCCAGAAGGTATTTTAGAATAATGCACACAAGCAATGCAGCCTACAGTTATCAAGGTTATGAAATACCTATCAAGTACTTCTCCAACTCGATATCAAATAATTCAGACCTTAAAAAAGGAAAACACCTTTCTCGATGCATCAATATGGCATAGAAGTGTTTAGACAAGTACTTCTTTTAATTCACACACCAAAAAGCATTGGTTCAGACTCTGCAAGGCTGCTTTAATGTAATTCCCTTTCATCCCTCTGTCTCCTCTATTTTACATATTATAAAATGCAAGTGGGAAAAACTGCACTTGTTAGGATCTAGACTGGATTATTTTATGCCACTGAAATGGACAAAGCTCTGATTTTCTAATCTCAAAATTATCTTAAAATTTTTTGAAATTATTTTTTTAAAACAAAATATTTTACCAGAACATCTCTGTTGCCAAACAGAGAAACTAACACTGATCTGTAACTGCTTTATATGTTCACCAAACTGAAATACATCTGCTGCGATCAACAGCTCAGCAAGGCTCAAAGAATGATTTGTATGGTCAACAAGAATGCTTAGCATTAGCTCATTCAGTAGACAGATGTACATATTGTAATTCAGGAAAGGATTTTTTGGGCTTTAATAATTGGATGCCAAATTTCTCAGATTTGAATGAAACTTTCTTAAAGGCAAGTGTATGCTCTTATTTGTAATTTTTCTTCTGTTGCCCTTTATTATAATGGCTACTTTTGTATATACATCCCTAGACTATGTAGTATTCTGATCTGACATTTCCTACATCTGTCTTTATAGTTTGTGAGTAGAGAGAGAAATCTGGAAAGAATCGGGACCAACATCAAGGATTCCATCAACCTTACACTTTTCTGCCTTTGCATCTTTTGAAAGACACAGCATTTTAATATTTTATATACTTAACCTGCAGATTTCTGCCTTCCAGCTTGAAATTTTGTATGTATGTTATTGGACAGGATGTTAATTTATACAATATAATGTTCCCATGTAAAAAAATCAATAATATCCTACCAGATACAAACTAGTTTGTTTGAAGTGAGGTAGCAGTAGAGTACCTTTAAACAGATGTCTTAAATCACTACTAGTCTGCTAAAAAAACCAAAAGAAATACTGGAGTGTTTCAGAGTAATGACCTCATTGTGACAGGAGTGAAAATTGCATTGTTTTAGAGCAGTGCTTCAGACCATCACTTCATTTGTTATTAAAGATTGTTTTTAAACTAATTTTGTTGTGGTTAGCAGATGCCTTCCCAATGGGCATCTGTGATTTGCATTGATAATAAACCTAAAAGGGACTAAGGGAGTGTTTTCTCAATAGTTGAAAATCTACTGAGCCTCACTAAGATATTTCTGGCATAAGAGAGGGAAATCCTGGAGGTGCTGGGATATCTTCCCCTTATATCATGGTTGGCACATGAGATGTAGTGACATACTGCTATTGTAAAATCTCTGCTATATAGTTGCCTGTTTCCCCTCACATAAATGTCTGTCCAGAAGATGAAACAAACAAAAAAGGTTTAGAGAAATGGTGTTTTGTCAACTGGATTAGTGAAGTGAGAAGAGCAAAATGGGATTTGAATAACCTAAGGGATCAGTGATGAGGCAGAAAACCTTTTACCTTTATATAATTGGTTTGAATTGAGCCCAAGTCAATACAGAACAAAAGTTCCTAATATCTACATGGGGTCTCAAGAAAATGAATCCAAATTAACTTTGAAAAGGGACTAGCTAAACTGCATTACATTCTTTTATGGACACTCTTAATTGAAATTACAGTGGCCTTGATTCAATTTAGCTTAAATTAAATTCTAAATAAGAGTGTCCACACAAAGATTTAATGCAATATAATTAACCCACTTTAAAAGTTAATTCCAATTAAATTTCTAGAATGTTGCTGGGTGGACTAGTACCAAGCTGTATTGTGGTGGCTTTTATGAAAGAATTTTAAGTATTTAAGTTAGTTCATTGTGAATAGTTCATATTCAATTGCTTCTATTCATACTGCTATGAGCAGTCTGAACAGAGAGATTAAGACTGTTTTGTCCTCTTTAGCCTTTGGGTGACATCAAGGGAAAGGTCAATAAAGAAGCCAAATAATTTCTCTTAATAAAACTAAGTATGTCCTAAAGAAATATCCATTACATATTAACTGATCTTTCCTATGATTTTCCTATAAAACTAGCAGATGTTCTGAGTTGCTCTGAGGATATAAAGTACAAATGATGCTTGGGACTAAAAGAATGTTTATATTAAGGGGATATACCAGACTGATTTAGTTTAAAACAATGTGAAATCTCTCAACTGCAAATATTTTTTTCCTAGACCAACACACACTAAAATTCACATTTTTACAATGTCTATTTCATTTTCATTTTTGTTACCTGAAGGTAAGAAGAACATTTTAAAGCTTAGGAAAACATAAGAGAGGAAACATGAAATGCTGGGAAATGAGAGGTGTTAAATAGAGCTGTTTTCTGTATAACAAAATGAAAGAGAAGAAGAAAACAGTAGACTGGGTCAAACTCATCTTTGATTGAACTCCCCTGAAATCAGTGGTGATTCAGGAGGATTGAATGTGTCCAATCACATTTAGGTCTTTCAGGTCAGTGTCATAGTGATTCAGGTGAGTCTTAAAGGGCTTGCAGAAAAGAACTGGGAATTATCTGTGGTAGAGCAATACCCGCTCTGCCTCTGCACTGACATGCTTCAAGGGGCCATAGAAAATCCCTACGACATCCCAGAGCAAAACAGAAACGTGCAAAGAGGAGAATAATTTGCATTGTGAGTGTTTTGATTTATTCAGCCTCATGAGTAATCACTTTGCATTGCAGGGCTGCCTATCTAGCCCTATTTGGCCTCCCTTGTACTTAACTAAAAATAAAATAAAACCCAAACAGACAAGAGCTGCTGGGCTTTGAAACCTCCCAGGTTTTTAGGCGTTATTGCAATGGCTCCCCAAACTGTTGTTGAGACTTTTAAAGTCGTATAGCAGTGAAAAGAGAAAACTGAATTTTAAGAATGAAGGAAAGGAGACACAGCTATATAGTTGTAGTGATGGATTTTCACCATAAAACAGTCTGTTTAAAAAAAAACCCAAACACCTCAGACAGGAGCCAATCCATGAGAAAAATGAAAAATTAATTAGGAAGAAAAACATATGAGATCTGTTGTAACCCAGCTTACTGATTTAAAGCATGATGATTATTTTAATGCTGTATTAATATAGGATGTGATCCTTTCTGAGTGGCAAAGACACGGGCAGAGAAGAATGGTGTCATTGTACTGTATGTGGGGAGAGAACAGCATGCAAAGTGTTTGCACTTCTCTTGAACCTAAAGCTCAAGTCCTTGAGAGTTCAACCAGGTGGAAAGGAATTTCAGGACAGAAAAGGCAGGATGATGAGCTGGAGAGGATGGTGAGTGACTCCCTGACAATGTGGTTCCATCAGCCCAACCCCTCATAGCCATCTGTGAGATGATGTGGATTTGCATCTGAGGCCACAGGAGCATTTGCAGAGCAGATGTTGGTGGAGGATTTCTTACCCAAGTGGATCTCTCTGCCCACAGTTCAGTCTCTGTTCTGGGATGAGGATTTACCCTCATGTGTTCTAGTATTTTGTAGACCTAAAACATATTGAGGACTTGTCTCCCAGTATTGAACTGAAACTCCCTTGGCTTCCTCTGCTGGCACTGCTGCCAAAAGAGGACCAGTCTCAGGCCCTGAGAGCATTCAGAGTTCCTGTCAAGAGTCACTTCTGCATAAAGTCATCCTGGGAGTCAGACCTGGTTTTATTGCTATACTACATGCTCTGTTCCATGCAGCAACTGTTTGCTGTATTCTGGTGTTCGTACTACCGGAAGAGGCTTTCTAAGTAATGTGCTGGTTGACTGACCTATCTCTTTCTCACATGTTTGAAAATCTGCCAGTTAATTTGTAACTGTAGAGTGGCTTGTTTACTTAAGAAACAAAACAAAAGAAAAGAAAAACCCCAACCAAAACAAGCAAACCCCCAAAAAACCAAAAGCAGTTATCTTTGCAGAGAGTTTTGATTTGTTTTCTTTTTTCCTCAAGACTCCCTCTTTAAAAGGATGTGATGTACAGCACATGTAACCACACTGTGTAAAGTGAAGCAAAGATGCATTTTCTGAATACAGCGATGTGTTTGTCATCTGGAAAAATATTGCAAAAAACAATCTGAGTGCTCTTCATCCTGAAATTTTCTGGCGTATGACTGAGGGAGAGTTACGATGGTTTAACTGTGCTTTAGTTGAGCTTTAACTGTGATGTACTTGCAATGATTTCATTTTACTGCGATGGTTTAATCACCTGGTATCTGATAGATCCAGTCTATATTGTCAGTGCAGTGACATGCAGCATCACATCTTGTGTTTTAATGGCAGATGGACAGCACCAACTAAAGCGTGGTAGATCATATGGTGTCATGAACCATATATTGGGATAAAGCCATGGCCTTTGCTCTGTTGCTGAGATAGCTATTCATAGACCCACAGACTAAACAGAGAGCAAAGTATGAGCTGCCAACAGCAATGAAACTGCCAGGGATCCAGCTAAGGGTCACTGGAGCTTGGGAAAATATCTTTGCAACCTGCCATACTTCATTAGGCAGATCTTTGGGAATGGTGTAGAAATTCTTTTGTAATTAAAGCCCCACCATTACAGAAAAGTTCTTTAGAGATTAGAGTTACCAGTTACTTTGCCCTGGTAAAATAACAAAGATATCAAAGCATGTCAGGACTAAGTGCTAATTACAAAAAACCTAAACACAACAGCCCGTTAATTGTGGGTTCTGTTACAGTGCCCATAAGGAAGACATCTCTGCATACAGGGTTGGCAAAGTTAGCTTTCAGGAGCATAACTACTGCATCCTTGCAGCCCTCCCCAAAGAAAACTACACTGCAGATCTACAGAGGTAGATTAGCTTTGTCATTCTTTGCTTCATCTTCTGCATGGGATCTTAAGAAGGTGACGCTTTCTGCTCAGAGAAAGATATGTAGTACATGGAGACTAAGTATCAGATAAGCTGTACAGAGAAGTCAATGCATATAAAATGTCAAGCTGAGACAAAAGCTTTTAAAATTCTGTGGAAATAGAAACCAAACCAAGTAACTCTCCATGTGTGCACATGCGTGTCTCCTTGGCCAAAAGGAGAATATACATTATTGGCCTGATAGATTATATACACCTTTGTAATTAGGGCAATGCCACACACAGGCTTAAGGTCATATTTGGAAACACGTTTAATAATTGCACAGTGTCTGGGGAGCTGACTGTGTAGTAAGGAAATTCGTAGCATTTTAAGTGTATACAGCAGAGGGCACCAGCGTTATTGAGGTGACAATAGAGTTGGTAGTTTGGCACTAGAAAAAGGAAGGAAAAGAAATAGAAAATTTATTAGAAGACAAAGAGTTGTCAACAAAGTCTAAAGAAACTGGTTGATGGTCTGTGTTCCATGCATGGATTTATAAAGCTAAACCTTCATGTGTCCCTAACATAACAGACAGATGTTGAATAGCAAATTAGTACAGAGTTCCAGATGGATCTTTGTGTAAAGCCTGTTAAAATATTTCCATAACGTTCTTCAAATCTTTCAGTGAATTTTCCACTGTATTTATGTGCTGGATATTTTTTTTTCCAGGGTATTTCCAGGATATTAATGATTTTAAATTACCTTGCTGTGAAAAGAAGGAAAAAAAGTTTTGCAATGTAAATGAAATCCAAAGTTAAACCAAATAGTTACTACAAAAACTAAAACTTGTTCTCACTTTCTCACAGAAAAATGTTCAAGAGAAACAGTAATATAGATCTACTGTATGTATATATTAAATAAGATACAGCTTAGACACAGAAAAATCACACACATCAACACATGCTGAAATACATCCAGAATTTCTCTTTTACATCCATCAAGACGGTGATCCTGTCTTCAAAATCATATGCTCAGAGCAGCTAATAAGTAGTCAGTGACCAAGCTCGTATTTGAAGTACGCACAGATCTGAATTTTGCAGAAATCTGGGGGCTGCAAAATCCCCTAAGGGTCTTTGATTGTAGTTGTGAGGCATATGTTTGATTGAGATATCCCTCGAAGGGACCTGGGGAAAAAGGTAAATGTAAAAGCCATGGGCAATTTTTGCCTTCGGCACAAGGAGAGAGATGTTTTATCTGACTGACTCATTGTTTGAGTCAATAACCCCAAATGACAGGAATATAGGGAATTTAATTTAAGAAGATAAAACAAAAGCATTTCTTAGAATCTTTTTGCAACTGAGACATGGAAACACTTTGCTTTGGGTTGAAGATTTCTTCCTAATCAGTCTCAGAATCAGATACTTTATTTGTTAAAATGAATTGCTGTATTCAAGTAAAATGTTTTATGTGTAATGATGGGAAGGGAAGATTTGTTGACTAAAACAGTAGGTGAAGGGAATGGTGGGAGATATGATCAGGTGCAAGAAGTTGGAACAGAAGAGAGAGATGTCCCAGCAAAGTCAATAATATTGCACCAGTGCACTGGTAAGATAATTGGTTTTCTGGGTTTCTGTATCTGTTTTATTACTTCTTTCCATTAATTCCATTATTCATTGTTAATCCATTTCCTTAGGGGGTAAGTTTTAGAAGAATTTTAATGATAAGTAAGAAAGGAAAGACAAACCTACTGAATAAAACAACCCCAAACAACTAGTGATAAACAAAATGCTAATACGATCACACTAAGCATCACAGAGAGATGGCTAATTACTATTCAAGAGCAAAATTCATGGACCACAGGTCTTCACTAAGGAGCCTGAAATTCATATTAGACTCATTGATATAATTCTTTTGGCCATAATGGGATAGATTCTTCTTCATAATAGTGTAAGGAAGATGAGAAATGGGTTCTTTTTGGCCCCCTCTTGCAGATGGTTTCATTTCAGTTGGATTTTTTATGTAAGGCAACTTAAATTTCAGTGACTCTTGAAAACATTTCTCCACATGTATTCAGCACCTCTGATGAGCTAAGTGACCTTGTAAGCTTGCAGTAAAAAGGAAGGGGTACAGAGCAGCCACCTCTCACCCAGTCTAGTACATTATTCTAAACCCATGAAACCGATGTTCTGTGGCTGGCAGGAGGAAGGGATGAGGAGGTGGGAGCAGTAACATCTAATGCTACAGCCACAGCGTTCTCCAGAGTCATGAGAGAGAAGTGTTAGCCATGGAAGGAGAAGCTGAGTGACTTGCTGAAGGTTGCAAAACACATTAGTTTCATGAATCTTTCATAACAAGAACGATGTTATATAAATAGCACTTACAGAGCAGATCAAACAAACAGATACAGCCCAGACCTTCCAATTCCCATTCAGAGGGTTTTTAACCATTATATTGGCTTTCTCTCAGTAAATTATTAAAAGTGGGACAAGAACACTTGCCAGCTCTGAACTACTATAACAAGTTTTTTAAAAATGCAGAAAAGAAATCTCTAAACCACAGTGTCTGAATATATAATTAGAAGAAAAGTCTTTCATTAAATGAATTGCTGTGAGATGCAAGCTAATATTTTTTTTTTCCTGTCTTCTTTATTTTTTTTCAAGAAAGATTGCTTCAGAGGCTGCAGTGTGAAACTGTTGCCTTGTAGCATTTTGTTTTACTGAATACATGTATTATTATGCATCTAGGTGTTCTAGGTTATAAATAGGCTTTCAAGTTTGCTGTAATTTATAAAACTTTACTTTTGGCTGATTTATAGGAAAATTTCAGTAATCTCTACAATGGAGAGACTTTGCACCGAGCAGCAGATTGAAAATGAACTGAGGGCTGGGGGCTAGTAGAACCACCAAAAATGAATCAGTCCTGAAATTCCTAAAATGGTAATGATCGTTTGTGGGACAAAGGTCTTTTTTCCCCTTAAAATAAGATCTGTAGAATTTTTTTAGAGGTGCCATTGAAACTGCCAACCCTGAACCCACAGAGAAATTTTTCAGCATTTAAATGGCTATTCTTATTTCTTTGTTCAGCACACATTTACTAATGAGTGTTTCTCTGCTGCTGGTGCCAAACAAAAGAACTGAGGAGGAAATATCATGAGATTGGATGATGCTGTTTAATGATAGGGAAGAATTGATGCTCAGAATGTTTCTTGTGTATTTTTTTTTTATTTAGTTATCATTTGAAATAGGCAAGATCTTGCCCTGATGTTTGCATGATCTGCTACATTTGATATTAAAGACTTCTCTTCTTGTTAAACTGCAATACAGGAATCATGTATGTATAGATAAAGATTTTCACTCATACGAAACAGGAGCCTCCACTTGCTCTTCATGTTATCTGTTGTCTAGTCGTATAATGTAACACCTTGAATATTCTGATGATTCCTATCTTAACTCATTTTTGCCGTTTGAGGCGCTTGTCACTTCTTTCAACTCTCCCCCTGAGTTAAAACATTTATTTTAGGTATCCACCGTGGTTGAACTTGTTATCTGCCATCCAGCTACATGCATCACACATTGGAAGGAGCAGGAAAAGCTAGTGCCTGGCTTTTTCTTGTCTCATTGCCAATTACAGCTGACAGACATAGCTGTATAGGAAACAAAATATTCGAATTTCCATAGCTGTTCTTGCTACAGAGCTTTGTGAAATCGGCAGAGTTGACTGAAAGGGCTTCAGAAGTCTTTGTTAAGAGAGCACACTTAAATATTTGAGATTAATTTAATGTTCTACTTCTCCTTTCTTTCTTTCTTTCTTTCAGACTATTCAAACTCCAGAAGGACCAACACCAAATAAATTATGAATGTTGAACAAGATGACCTTACATCCACAGCAGATAATGATAGGTCCTAGGTTTAACAGGGCCCTATTTGACCCCCTGCTTGTGGTGCTGTTGGCTCTTCAGCTTCTTGTGGTGGCTGGTCTAGTGAGGGCTCAAACTTGCCCTTCTGTCTGCTCCTGCAGCAATCAGTTCAGTAAAGTGATTTGTGTGAGGAAAAACCTGCGGGACGTGCCAGACGGCATCTCCACCAACACCCGGTTACTCAATCTCCATGAGAACCAGATCCAAATCATTAAAGTTAATAGCTTCAAGCATCTGAGGCACCTAGAAATACTGCAGCTCAGCAGGAATCACATCAGAACAATTGAAATAGGGGCTTTCAATGGTCTGGCCAATCTCAACACTTTGGAACTCTTTGACAATCGTCTGACCACTATCCCAAATGGGGCTTTTGTATACCTGTCAAAACTGAAGGAGCTGTGGTTGAGAAACAACCCCATTGAGAGCATCCCTTCTTATGCTTTTAACAGAATCCCTTCTCTGCGGAGACTGGATCTGGGGGAATTGAAAAGGCTTTCATACATCTCAGAAGGTGCCTTTGAAGGTCTGTCCAACTTGAGGTATTTGAACCTTGCCATGTGCAATCTTCGAGAGATTCCTAACCTCACCCCACTTGTAAAACTGGATGAGTTAGATCTTTCTGGGAATCACTTGACTGCCATCCGAC
Organism: Colius striatus; assembly: GCF_028858725.1. NCBI lineage: Eukaryota > Metazoa > Chordata > Aves > Coliiformes > Coliidae > Colius > Colius striatus. The sequence goes on from NC_084764.1 coordinate 9,138,066, forward strand.
CGGGTTCTTTCCAAGGGTTAATGCATCTCCAGAAGCTGTGGATGATACAGTCCCAGATTCAAGTGATAGAAAGGAATGCTTTTGATAACCTTCAGTCACTTGTGGAGATCAACCTGGCACACAACAATCTAACGCTGCTGCCTCACGACCTGTTCACACCACTCCGTCTAGAAAGGATCCACTTACATCACAATCCTTGGAACTGCAACTGTGACATCCTTTGGCTCAGCTGGTGGATTAAAGACAAGGCACCCTCCAACACCGCGTGTTGCGCCCGTTGCCACACGCCTCCCAGTTTAAAAGGAAGGTACATCGGCGAACTGGACCTGAATTACTTCACGTGTTACGCTCCCGTCATCGTGGAGCCACCAGCAGACCTCAACGTCACAGAGGGCATGGCTGCAGAGATGAAATGCCGGGCCTCGACCTCCCTGACCTCCGTGTCCTGGATTACTCCAAACGGATCCGTTATGACGCATGGGGCCTACCGAGTTCGGATTGCGGTGCTCAGCGATGGCACGTTAAATTTTACCAAGGTAACTGTGCAAGACACGGGTTTGTACACATGCATGGTGAGTAACTCTGTTGGGAATACCACGGCCTCCGCCACACTCAACGTGACTGCCCTGGATAACCCTGGTTACACATACTTTTCAACGGTCACAGTAGAGACTGTGGAACCTTCTCAGGATGAGGCGCAGACCACAGAGCAGGTTGGGCCCACGCCGGTCACCAACTGGGAGACCACTAACATGACAACCTCACTCACTCCACAGAGCACAAGGTCGACAGAAAAAACGTTCACCATTCCTGTGACGGACGCAAACAATGGGATCCCGGGGATAGATGAGGTTATGAAGACTACCAAAATCATAATTGGTTGTTTTGTGGCTATCACTCTCATGGCTGCTGTGATGCTGGTAATTTTCTACAAAATGAGGAAACAGCATCACAGGCAGAGCCATCACGCTCCGACACGGACTGTAGAGATCATTAACGTGGATGATGAGCTTACAGGCGACACACCCCTAGAGAGTCACTTGCCCATGCCAGCAATAGAGCATGAGCACCTAAATCACTATAACTCTTATAAGTCTCCTTTCAACCACACAACAACAGTTAACACAATAAATTCAATACACAGTTCAGTGCATGAACCGTTATTGATCCGAATGAACTCAAAAGACAATGTACAAGAGACTCAAATCTAAAACGTTTATGACATTAGGGGGTGGGGGTGGGGACAATGAAAAGATGGTTTATAAAACAAATGACACAAATGACTGGGCTAAATCTACTGTTTCAAAAAAGTGTCTTTACAAAGAAAAAGAAATTTATTTATTAAAAATTCTATTGTGATCTAAAGCAGACAAAATTATGTGTATTCCTCAGAACCTGTTTTTGCTGCACTTATTTACCCTCCTCGTTCCCTTTTTCCTCCCCGATGTCCCCTGATTCCCATTTGCCATATTTTTCATAGGAGAGATTGATTCCCTTAAAAGAACTGGTCTAGGAAATTTTGTAAGAATTCTGTTACACTTTGGGAATTTTTATGGTGAATTCTGGTGGTGAGATTCGGTCTATTTTGTCAATTTTTCTCCTTTTATCTTCCTTTCTTTTGTTTTCTCATGCCCTTTTTGAAATTATTCGATAGAGAATGGAGTAATAACAGCAACTTTACAGGTGAGAAAAACAAACAAGCAAAATTACTTCTTTTTTTTTTTCCATGTAATGATTTGCTCTGTATTTACTGAAAGCACCATTCTGTGAAAAAATTGAAGTAAAAAAAAAACCAAAACAAAACACCAAAACCCCAAGGAATTAATTTACATGTGAAAACCTCTAAACCCCACGGTCTTTTAAACAATTCTAGAACCAGAATTTGTAGTTCAAACACTAAACTAAGATTATAAATAAAATATTGGTTTTTTCTGTACTTGGATATAGCTCATTTTTAGTGTGGCTTTAAGCATCAAAAGTTTGTTGAAATTCCTAACAATATTCCACTTTGATGGTCAAAAATGCAATCACTTTAAAGAGAATAATTAAAACCTGTTGGATCATTACTGAAGAATAGCATAGTTACCTTTTCAGTTTATGTAAGCAGCATCCAGGCAAACAAGAGTGTTTGACTTTTGATATAAGATTAAGATCATGCCTTCTAATGATGTTTTCAATTCTCTCTTTTATATCAGATATATTTCATGACACCAGGAAAAGTTTTGTAGTTTTATCACTGAATTTGTTAGACAAAGCTGAAAAGCGTGTTCTGAATTTTTGTTGTTTATAGCTGTTAATAAGAAAATTCACCTTATATCAACATGAGTGATTTCCAGTTCAGTTGTTCTGGGACTCCTAGGATATATGTTTAGCTGTCTAACATACCTATAATCAGAGCTGTAACCCTATGTGCAAAATGAAATCAAAATGCTGTTAACAGAGTAACTTACAGGAAGAAGTCAGGATTTTGGTTTAAAGAAAACAGAAATAATAATGTCAGCCAAACCAGAGGAGAGTAAAGGTTGCTGTAATTTGCATGACAATCAGACTTCCTGTAGAGAAACCAATTTGCATTAATTTAGACTCATTTACCTATAGGAAATGTACACCCTATTCCTTTCTGTTTGTACAGACTCTCTGGATGTAGCTTATTGGTATAGAGATGGTGTATACCTTTCATGCTGAAAGCTAAAAGAAAGGCTTTGCATAAGAAAACCAGCTTCGGGACACAGTGTTCTTCCAAACAGAAGTTCTGCCAAATTAAACTACTTTATGCATTGGCAACTGAATAGAAGCATTTTAAGATGATTTAGATAAGGTTAAACAATCATATACATAATCTCTGAATGTCTTTTCGCCTGTTTCCACCCTTACTGTGAGTTTTCAGAGTCCTGTGCCAGGTAAATAAAGTTTTTAACTCTTTTCAGAATCTCTTTCTAGCTTTGTAGTATGCAGTAGCATGCAGGATGAAGACCCTACTGAGCATTATACTTCTATTCTGTAAATTTAAGAATGAACTTCCACTAGTTTGAAGGTGTAAATATCTATTGCTGGCTGCACAGTTTGCAAGGTTGCAAGTGAATGTTGTGGTAAGAAGTCCTGATTTAAAGAGGGCACAGCAGAGATAGATGACAACGAATCGCACCCTGCAAGGAGTCTGATAAGTGTTGTACGGAAGGAAACCCAAAGTACTATAGTAATCTCAAAGAAACATTTGGCAAGACATTATCCTTTGATGTACTACATGACAAATAATATCCACTCTAAGGGAATTCTAATAGAGGATAATGATGGAGATGAATGTAAAATGTTGCAGTTGTGATTCTTAGCTTTGCCTGTTTCTGCAAAGTGCTTTAGAGCATTTCGTTTGTGATTTCTTTTAGGCATTGTGATAGAGTCTGCAGAGTCCCACTGCAGTTACATATTGCTATTTGTACTTTGCCCATCTGTCTAGTATTGTGTCCATGGCCAATGCTTATCTGAAAACTGAAAACATTCTTTCTAGGAAACTTCAATCTGTACCATTTGTAATCAGCGTTAAAAACTGTTAAAGAATTACTGCTACTCTCTAACTGGCATTTTTTGATCATGACATTTTTACAAACTGGTAGTTTCTACTAACTCCTAATAGCTATGCATAGGAGACCTTTCAGGAACAAAGGTATAGCACAAGGGGTAATGGGATGAAGCTGGAACACAAAAAGTTCCACTTAAATATAAGAAAAAACTATTTTACTGTGAGAGTGATGGAGTCCTGGCAAAGGCTGCCCAGAAGCGTTGTGGAGTATCCTTCCTTGGAGGTCTTCAAGACCCGCCTGGACATGTTCGTACGTGACCTGATCTAGGTGAACCTGCTTCTGCAGGGGGGTTGGACTAGATGATCTCTAAAGGTCCCTTCCAACCCCTACCATTCTATGATTCTATGATTCTTGCCAAGCAGGACACTGAGTCAGTGGCAATCTTTATTCCCCTTTGGAGTAACACAAAATAATCAGTGACTATTTTAAACAATGCATATATTCTTACTGAGTGTTAATCTGATCTTACTGACTAATCAGAAAAAAAGTCAGATATCCCTGCTTTGCTCATAATAAGCATAAAGTAAAGCATTTTGTTGTGTTTGATTGGTTGAGCATATATATGTTGCATGAAAATACATACTAGTTATGATTTTCCCGACATCTTCTCTGTCCTTGGGACAACGGAGATTTTTTTCTGTCTCCTTCCTACTTCTATAAAACACTCTTTTAGCACTTTTTCAAGATTAATTAAATACCAAAGTTAGAGAACTGTTTATTAACTAAGCTCTACAGTAACACGAGAGGAGTGCTGTGCTCTTGTTTTGGTGCTTGAATCGCATGTCGATACAGCCTGTTACTGCTCCTGAGACTGTGTTAAGAATGAAGCCTGGGTCTCCTATGTGGCAGAGCACAATTGACTGCTCTAAAGAAATATATCTTGCAGGTGACCAGATTGTAAATGGTGTGTGATGTAAAAGAACTGTGCGAGAAACATTGTGACCTTGATTATGAGTTATCACTCTTCCGTTCGTTTGATGGCATTTGAAGATGTTTGCCTGCTGTCCTACACAACACAAAGTGCAAACCATTTTCTTTCTGGAATTGTCATCAAGTATTACAAATCTTACCATATGCAAAAATAACATGTGAAAAGCAAAGCAAGTGAGTTCCATTTAATTAATTTTATTTTCCTTTGAAAAGGGCTAAATGTAGGGACATTATTATAGTAATTGTATTTTTGCTAAAATATCCTAATGTATTAAAAATTGTATGTAATGGTTTCAAGATTCCCTGCCCCCACTGATGGCCTTCCTGGTTTATCACAGCATTAGAGGAAAAGAGAACTAAATTAATCTTGTACTTAGTTGTACCAGCTTCGTAAGTCTCATGAAAATATTTCATATCACAACTGTAATAAGCTTTTATATGTCAGAAGCAACCATTACTGTAGCCTTTTCAATGAGGTGCATGGAAAACCTTTCTCACCTCTTGGCCCTGCCCTGAAGTTTATATTCCATTTTTTGCATGAGCTAAGTACAGCATTTTTGAGAATTTTGCAGTTTTTCCAAGTCCAGGCAGTGAAGGCCCAGGAAATGTTAGCAGTTGCCTTGCAATTTCATACCCAAAGAAGTAAATGAAGAAGTAATGTATCCTTATCTTTGAGATACAATAGGAAGAATTAGACTTCATTGTTCGTATTTCTGTTTTTCTTAGTGGACCTGTTCAATGCATCTTTTTCTCATTTAGGTAGATGTTGCCAAAAAATACTCTCATTTCAAACTTGTCTCTGAAACTCCATCTACAGTTAGTTTGAAGGTTGTGGGGGACGTTTTCTTATGGAAGTAGTATTATGCATTAGTATTGTAGTAGATTAACACTCAGACCACCTGATTTACTAAAGAGCAAGGATTCAGGAGCAGGGGATGGATTTAGAGAGAATATGGGAAACCAACCAGTAAATTTGAAAGTGTGCCTGCTCCCCACTTAAGAATATAGATGCAGAAGTGATCAGCCTCAGATGTGCTGTGTATGACTAGGCAGGTCAGAATTCTTTGGTTCTTTTACCAGATTTAATCACAAGCAGGTTTTAAGGCTTAGAACACACTAACAATTGTAAACTCAAAGAATAAAGATCCATAGACCTACAGTGTAGGTTTTACACAAATGGCAAAGTAATATTTTGGCCAAATGCTAATGCTGATTTGAAGGAGCTTGGGAAAGCTTTTCCAATAATAACTCTATGAAGATAAATGAGATCTGTACTTCACTAGCTGCATGCTGTTTGCTTCAAGAGGAGTAAGTCACAATTTTCTTAGGTGAGATCTGTGGAGCAAAGTACTGTGTTTAATTTTTCTTGATTTTAGTTCTTCCTTTCATACATTTATACTTACACCTAGACTGTTAAAAGTGAGTGATCTCTTAAAAATCTTTAAAAAAAAAATCTTTCCTGTACTGGAACTCCAGTGAGATGTGGAATTTTGAAGTGAGGAGAAGACACTGAGATGATGACATCAGCAGATTAGTTTGTGCCTACCTTTTATAAAATAAGAAAAAGGAAAAAAATAAGAGTTTGCCATTTTTGAGAACTTTGAAAATTAAATCTTATGTAAAAAAATAGGAAACCTTAAAATCATTTTTATAAAAAATAATAGAACATTGTAGGACTTGAAAGTAACAGTAAGATGTAATGATTGAAGCAAGAAGTGGGAGTCATATATCCCAGATAATCTTTACATCTTTTGTGGCAGTACGATTTCCAAACTTAACATTTGAGTCAATTTTCTGGGTATCATTTGGCTCGTGTAGGATTCTGGCTGCCCTATCCACAGCTTCCTCGTTTCTTCTTAAAAGTTGCAGTACATGTAGGATGGAATCTCAGCTTTCAGCTTTGGGCAGACAGAGCATGAGAGGGAATTCTCTGCTAAATCATCCTAACTGCGCCCAGTGGAGGTTCATGTTTAATACTCTCTGGGGCTGTTTTCAATCTGCTTGCAACGGCTTGTGCAGTGAAAGATTCCTGGTTTTCTTTGATCCTTTCCTACAACAGCAATATATGATCCATGTCCTGGTTTGGAGACGATGGGTTTGCATAGATTATATTTTAATCAAAATTAAAATATAAATTGCAATTGTATTTTAGTATAACTTGGTTTTAATTCTGTTGACTTGAATAGCACTTTCGTTCCTTTCACAGTGGCTCAGTTAAATGGAACTAAATTACCAAAGCAACTACGTTTGGGAATGCTCTGTGTGCACACATGTGTCTATGTATGTTTATCATTGAAAAAGTGATTTTACAAGTGAGATTAAAGGGGCAGAACAAGAAATTATTCTTAAAAAAAGAAAAAAAAAAGAAAGATGGAATAAATGAGCTGAGAGAGAATTCAGTAAAACAGAACTGGAGTTAGTGGACCGCAGAATTAATCCAACCCCTACGACTAATTTCATTCTGTAACATGTAATTCAATTTGACTTAATTTGCTCATTTAATTCCTCAAAAGGACAGTTAGTTGTCTGAGCAAGGAGGTGGAAATCTGAGTTCTGTTTTTGACAGTGCCCACATGATACCAAGCCAGTCTTCCTTTTCCCTGTCACCCTTGGCTTGCCATTGCTGTCTAGCTGTCCAGTTATCATTTCCTCAAACTGTCTTCCCGAGGCACCCATCTGTCCAGCCTGTCCTGGGACTGAATTCCAGTGGTCAATGGGACAGGAGATAGGTCAGTGTTGTGTTACCAAGAAGAGCCTTTTCAGATTTGGATACTAACCCCTAAACAACTCGTTCCTACTTGACATTGCAAGGTGGTCCCATAAATGGTCTCATTAATGGTTCCATACATTTATATGGTTTTTAATATTGTATATAAGATTAGGATTGTTAGTTATCTGCCATATGTTAATTAACTATGTTTTTGGGGAGTTTTTTCCCCATTTTAACATAAATTTGTGATTAACTACTTAATCAAATTCTAGAGAGCTGGAGAAAATATACCAATGCCTTTGGATACTCAGACTATAAAGGGATTCACAATTGTATAAAAACTGCATTTGAAAGAAAAAAAAAAGACAATAAATGACAATGCCCTCAGGTTCCTAGAAAACAAATGCCTAAACAAACAGAGTTTCCCCCGCCTTTTGTTTTGGTTAAGAACAGTTTCTCTGTTTGACTCAACAAAATCATCAAGGCCTTATCAGACTCAATAAAGCAGAGACACTGACAAGTTGCATGGTTTTGGCTAAGACTGCCATGACACAGATTATTTTGTTCTGCTAATTTTTTCTCGTATAAATTCTATTGCTTGTGTCAGCAGTGTTTCCATCAGGATGGATATGAGTAATTATTGTTGGAAATGTTGTCATCTCTTATTTCTGCCTGGAGAAACGTTGGCTCTGGGTATTTATTGTTTCAACTTCCTGCTGCTTTCTGACACTCCTGTGGGGAAGCAATCAATTCTGTACTGAAAAAGGGAAGCTTTGGCCCACAACAGAGAAATAACAAAGGGCTGAACCAGCCAAGGAAACGTTTTAAAAAATTCAGAGGCAATACGGAGAGAAGAACCCTGAGAAAATAACTAAGCATTACAGGGAGAGAGAAGGAGGAAAAAATAAGGAAGTTAAAAAGGAATGAGAAGCATTTTTCTCCTCTCATCCCCTTCCTTTCTTCTCATTCCATGAATTTTGTTTCCTGGTGTAGCTGGATAATATTTGAACACACTGATGGATTCAACTCTCAAGAAATCACGTTGGAAACTGTCTGAGGGATAATTTTTGAAGTTGTACAGACCACAGCCTTTAGACTCGTATAGGTCAAACCAGGCTCAGAGGACTATTTAGGATGTTATGATATTGTACAAAGACACTAAGATGTTACTGCAGGAAGAGATTTAACCTGGAATTCTGAAGAAAACTACTCATATTTTATGAGTAGGAAACAGTTTCACAAAAGAAAAGGTAGAAACTAGGATTCCAGGATCACCCAATTGGCAATTTCTGCGTGGAATGTAATTTTGACAATAACCACTGCCAAATTAAAAGTTGGTCATCTAAAATGAGTCTGGAAGAGAAGCACTAAAATGCACAGAATGGACAAGGGATGGTGATAGTTAAATGTTTCATTTAGTGGAACTTTCTCTTTCTGTCCTCTGGAATTATTTTCAGTAATACAATACTTTCAATTAAGAACTAAGAGGAGGTTTATTTGTACATTTCCTTCCCCTTTTTCCCCTCAGGCGGGGATAATATTTTTGTCTAGCTGATACAACTGGTAGGAGAAAGGTACTTTTTGAAACATCTGGGAGTATGCTTTTTGCTCTTTGTTTTAAGTTGCTTCTTCTTGCCTTTATATACAAATCTTTTCCAACTGAAGTGATTCTATGATTCTATGAAATGTAAGTTGAGGAAATGAAATGGTAAAGTAGAAAACTTGACTGTACGATGAAGTTTGTGAAGGTATAAGATTTACAAGTCCTTACCATTTGCTAAGTCACATTCTAAATGCTGTCTCTCAAGGATAAGAATCCCAACTAAGTTCTCCTTGTGATATATGTGACCATTCTTTAGATTTTGGATATACTTTTCCTCCACTAGTGAAATACATTTTCTATGGGTTTTATTATGTTTCAAATTATCAGGTTTTATCCTTTTCTCTATTTACATTTTCGGCTTTTTTCTGTACCTTCAGCTTTCACACAACATATTTTTCCTAAAAAGCTGAATCATCTTAAATTCTGTATGTTTGCCATGATACACAGTTGTAGGATCTAAGTCTGCATTGCCCTGCTCTGTGTCCTCCCTAACTTCGTGGAAGTGTCTCCTCATTCACTGCCTTCCTGGTGTCTGATTGAGAGCCAGTTTGTAAAGTCATTAAGAGTCTTTTCTCCAGACAAGCACCAAGTGTTGCTATTAAATGGAAATGTGGAAGAGTGTGGCTGTACAGCACTTGGTTTGAGGCTTAACAACAAAACACTGTCAACTCAAAGTTTTCAGGCTTTGGTGGCAGCTGGGGTTTGGCTGCAGAAAATCAGCAGAACAGCCTGACTGGTGTGAGCTAATTCATTTCTCCTGTGTAACTTAACATAGAAAATGCTTTCTCTGACTAGGAGAAGAATATTCTGTCTCCTCTAGTTTCTTTGATGACCTTAGTTAAAAGGAAGCTGACTTATTTATGCATTTATTTATTTATTTTTAGTAAACTGTTTTCATAAAATTTCTACAACCTATTGGTGGTTTAGATTTCTGCAAACATATTTCATGCACAGTTGATGAAGCTGAGGCAAGACTGGTGTTGTCAACATCACTGAAGGACTGGATCAGCCTGTTTTTAAATTGATTTTCCTGTTGACCACAGTTAATTATGGGTCTCTTAAAATGAGAGTTACATTACTAGGAGCGAGGCCAAAACTTTACAGTAGTGATCTGTAATTTTAAAGCTATGATCTGACTTCTGTTGTTTAAGTTCAAAGAGAACTGTCAGGCTGAGAACCAAGTCCTTCACATTGCTTCACTGTCAGAGTGTTGCAGCTTTGGCTTTAACATTGTACCAGATGTGTGTGAGAAGTATTCAGTTTCTATATCTGCTCTCTTGTGACCAATGCAGTTCCCCACAAGAATATTTACTCTAGGATACAGACTATCAGGCATATTGCAGATAGACCACAGGATATTCATCATGCAGTAATAAATATAATATCTCTTCCTCCTCAACTTGGCATTGTGGTCAGCTTGCTGTATATTCATTTGTTTCCATCAAGTGCTCTATCTTAGTACGATTGCAAAGTGTTTGATAGCTGAGACTGTCTTTGGAGGGTAAGTCATGCAAAAGTAAAAGAGCTGTCAATATAAGTCTGTTCAGATACAAATAGCTCTCTGTCCAGAAGCTTCCAATAGTCACATTCCTCTGCAAGCCTGATTGATAAGATTAATTATCTTTATTCCATTTCATTCCTCAGGGTGTTTCCGAGTAATGGCAAGAAGAAAGAAGGCAGTGCTTCCAGGACATATACGAATCCAGATAATATTCCTGTAAAGAGTCCGTGAAAAAAACCCAACCTCTTAGAGGAAATAGATCAGTAAAAATAAAGACACTTAAATGTGAATTCCGTTCTTTGTTATATAAAAATAACATTATATGTAAAAGGGAAAAATGTGAGACTCTCCACCAGGCAATGCCGAGTTTAAGTGTCTGAAAGTAGGAGAAAGTCAATGCCCCTCTCAGTGGTAATTCTGTTTTCCCCACTGGTCTATGTAATCACTATGTAAAAAACCTCTTTATGTGACTTTTTGAAGCAGAACATGTTGAGAAACAAACACAAAAAGCAGTGTGAATGCTGGTCATTACTACTACTGCTCTTTTGGCTGAGGTTGGACTGGTTTTGTTGTAGTTTTTTTCCCATTTGGGTTTCTCAAAGCATTCAATTCTCCTCTGAGAATTTCGAATGGAAGGGACAAGAAGTCATGATTGCAAAGTAAAACAAATACATAGATTTTTATGGTGTTACCTTATGGATATGTAATGTTTTGTACCTTTTGCATATTCAGAGGGTGTGAGATGTGACCACACAATGCAACACACTCCTTGTTTCTTGTAGCTTTCTCTACATTTGCTTTGGAAGAAAGGGCAAAACAAATCCTTTAAAATAAATCCTTTTTCCATCCTTTAGGAAGAAATTGAAGGGATACAGGAAAGGTATGAGCACATGTGCATGGAACAACCAGAAGAAAGAATACACTTCACTTGGGGAAAGCTGTGGGAAAAGCCTTCTTTTCTATTGATTAAGTAAGCTTTCGTAGGTTGTTGCAGGGTTTTATGGAGTGTAAAGTGTTTGTTCTTCCTGAAGATTGATTCAGCTGAATGGCAGCAAGCCCTTATGGATATACATATATACGTAGAAAAGTCTCTGACTTTTGTGTTTAAAATATTCTTTCATCATCTTTGATCACAGTGTGGAAATTGGTCTTGTTATATTCATCTCAAAGTTCAGGCTGCCTCTGGTTCCCATTAGTGAAGTACAATATCTGTTTTATAATGGAGTAGTCTGGGACAAAGATCAGCTAAATTACATTGTGTCACAGATAGAAAGTAGCCTTTCTTCTTTTTTCCTGTGAATGCTGTACTTGCTTCCTTCTGGGCTCTAGTATATATGTGTCCTACAATGCATGATTATTACATTAAAATTAATGGAGGCTTTTTGGCCCCCAAAATGGTTGGAAGGCTTAATATCCAAGCCTCTACCTTTATTCTTGACAGTAAAACACCAAGCTCTCTTCATTGATAAACCATGTGATCAGCAGGGTTTTTTAATTGTTTATTATTCTATTTTACTCTTCAAGGCTAAAGATAATTCTCTGAATGCCAGGTATCCAGATTCTTTAATGGAGACTGAATGCATTTCTGTAATAAATTTATTGGAGCAGGCTGCATCCTCAGCACTATGTTGTAACAGAGGACATGGGAGTGATGTGCTATAGAATCAGTATCTCTGAAATCCAGTGCTGTTCTGCCAATTAATAACACAGGAGCAAACCAAACATTCCTACTTCTGTTATTCAGTTGCAACGATGTAGAGCCTTTCGCCAGCATTAACAACCCAAACATTGAGTTGTTCTAGTTTATGAGAGCTGAAGAGCAAAGCTAACAAGAAACTGTTTTCTTTTTTTTTTTTTTCAAAATAGAAAGGTTGAGGGTGAGCGAGTAATGCAAACACTGAAGGCTGTGTGTGATTATGAAGAGTGTATGTGTTTAAAATCTTTCAAAATGTTTAATAATCATTATTGAGAGATGGAGTCATTGAGTAAAGCTCACATAAACCAGCATAGCTTAAGCATTCAAACATATTTCTTTGCCTGGGGTTTAACCTTGTCACATTGCTGCTACCAGCAAATAGCTCTAATGTTGAGGATGTATAATGAAACAAAGGTATGTATGAAAGCAGTAAAATGCTTTGTTTTTGCTGACTAAATTATGATAAAAATCTGTGGTGGATACCAGTGGAAAATTTGACTTTTTGTCTTCTGATATTGACACATTTCTGTGAGGATTGGGAAATACTCTGTAGCTCCTTGTTTCGCTTAAAAAAAAACCCAACAAACAGAACAAAAAAGAACCAAACCCAGGCACAAATCTGAGGGATACTCATCTGAGTAGTCACAAGTTAGTCTGGCTCTGAAAATTCTTTTCCCAAGGCAAACTATACAATTTTCACCTCAGTCTCATCACAGAAAAATAACTTTGAAAGAGATTAAATGCCACCAAGTATTTGCATCAGTGTTCTGACTCTTAAGTTGGGACAAATGGGTTATATAGTTGAAACTCACTTTTTTATTTCACCAGTAATAGTCTGGAAAATCAACATAAAAGCAAGTATTATTTTATTGCTTTCATTGTCCATGTGGGTTAAGGCAGAAATGAAAATGACCAAGTTCTGTGTGAAAGAACAGGGCTTAGTTCCATGTTGTTTCTTCTTAAGGAGAAATGAAAAAGTGCGTGTACTTTTATGAACTGTCTGAGGAAATGTTTTCATTAACAGTTATGCATTCTGGGGATTTTGTGGGGGTTACTGACTTAGAATATTCTGCTAGGATTTTTTTTAGTGAATAAAATCGTCTGATGAAAAAAACACCTCAGTCCACGAAGGAGACTGAGGAGCCGTCAGAGGTCTGTGGTTACTGAACTGTGAGAAACAGGGCTTTCATTGCCACTGGAAATATGAGGGGGAAGCCTTAGCTTGGAGCCAGCTAGATGAAAGCTGATAAAAGGGGTTTGGGAGGAAGCGGTGTGATTGGTATGATGCAAAAGAGTGAGCTGTCACTGCCTGCATACTGGAGTGGATGATCTCATTAAGCAGGGATCTGATGCAATCGTGCTGCCTGTGCTAGTTTTTTGTGTGGTGATTTATAGGGTTGCAGTGTTGAAATGCAGCATTATCTAACTGTACCAAGGCTGTTCAATGCCTGTTGGAGAGCTTGTGTTTGATTGGTTCCTTGGTTATTACCCAGTCCTGCAATGCAGCAAAAACATTGTTTTTGCCTTCTGCCTCATTTCTCTCATCAGAATTGGAGTCCCCTGGTGAAGACTCCTTGCTCTGGCAATGCTGACTCAGTGGGTGTAAAGACAGAAACAGATGAACAGACTGAGAGGGGCTCTTATCAATGCTGAGAAATCCCCAAAGGGTGGCTGTCAGGAGGGTGAGGCCAGTCTTTGTTCTGTTGAGGCCAGTGACAGGTCAAGGGGTAACGGGCACAAGTTGGAGCACAAAAAGTGCCACATAAACACAAGGAAAAACTTGTTTGGTGTTGAGGTGAGGGAGCCCTGGCACAGGCTGCCCAGGGAGGATGTGGAGTCTCCTTGGGAGGTTTCCAAACTCACCTGGACATGTTCCTGTGCCTCCTGATCAAGGGGAACTTGTTTCAGGAGAGGGTTGGGCTGAATGAGCTCTGGAGGGCTCTTCCCACTCCCACCATTCTGAAATCCTATGATAGATGGTGTTCTGATTTTCTTTATCTGTCCACTTATTGCCATGGGTGCTGATTATGAGGTCAAATGACGCTCTGCATGTCCTAAGGCGGAAACGGTGACAGATGGGAAATACTGAGAGGGCAGATCCTGTGGCTAAGAGGAGAAGGAGAGGAAAAGCAGGTCCTGGAGTGGGGCACTCCTTTTAGGAAGCTGGAAAAAAATGTTATGCACAGAGCAAAGACCTTCTGGAAATCAGATTTAATGATCAAAATGAAACTTAATGAAGGAGAGGGAAGTGATCTGAACCTTCCTTCCTCCTTTTTCATCTGGGTGCTATATACAGGATCATGCTACCTATTATGATAGTGACACTTCATTTAAGAGTCTAGATTCAAATGTTGTCAGCTTTTACTGCTACACCTGGCTCTGGCTTAAATTATTTTAAGGCAAAATCTGAACCAAAGAACCTTAAATACTTGGTAGATGAAGTTACAGATTCTAACTTGATGTCTGTTATATGTGACGTCAATCAATTTCATTTGGATTCAGTGCCTCGGGCCTGGCTGTGAAGTCTATATAAATAAGTTTTGTGCTATGAAGAACATGCTCTTCTTGATATAACTATCATCTGTCTTTCAGCCTTCTCCAACTGCTTTCTTGTCTGCAGGATTTATTAGCTGCTTCACATTCCTCTCACAGTGTCACAGTAAATGAACAAAAGAAGTCCACAGCTTTGGGTCTTAAATTAAAAAGAAAAAGAAAAAAAAAGTTGTGCATGTATATAAAAAGGAGACAGAAAAGTGGGAAACAGAACTCTGAAGTTTCCTAAAAATTCTTAGAATTTTCTTTAGGAATTTCTTTTTTTGTAATTTCCAGAGAGCAGACAAGATGCTGTGTACCTTCCCTCCTTACTGCTGAGGAAGATTTATTTTGTAAGGTGATTTTTACTTACTCAGGGTTATACACTTCGGTTTTGAAATCAGAATTTGGCTGCTCAGGCAGCCATGACCACATTTTAAATTGCTTGATTATTTTTCTGTGGGGGATGACTGTTTTATTGCCTAAAATAACACAATTACGCTGCATTCCTCAATGCAATGGCTGTCACAAAGAGTAGATAAAGAAATAGATTGAGCCCATTTTAAGCCCATTTTGGATGACAATTATTGGGGGATACGAACAGGAATTGTGAGGTAGTACCCAAGAGACTTGAAATCTTACTTCTGAATAAACAGCACTTAAAATGCACTCAAGCTTCTAAGATTATTAATCCTCTTTTGTGCTGTAGGCCATATAATCTAGAAGCAATTAAATTGCATCTATTTGCCATGAATCAATCTGGTTGCAATATTGAAGAAAGAATGTAGCTCAGCCATCAGAGAATATTTGTAACCAAAAAGAGTTGAATTATGTTGCAACTGAATTGTGTTGTGAGGAGCCACATTCACCTCTAATTGAAACCCAGCGAATTAAAGCCCTGCATTGATTTGAATACATAAGCATGCTATACCTTCTCCTTTGTAATGGATGCTCAATGACTTCCAGTAATAAAGCTGGGGTGACTTTGTGGTCCAGATACTGAGACAGAAGAGCTGTAATAGCTATGCATGCCTTGTATATTGAAAAGGCTCTCCCTAATCTTTGCAAGAATGCTCAATTGACTTTTCCTCTCAGTGCTCCAAGGAGTTTGAAGGGAGGTAGTGCCAGACCAAGTGTGTGATGAGGGCTACTGTGCATTTCCACAGGTGATGCTCTGTCTATACCAGAGTGACAAATGTTCAGCTTGGCCTGAGGATGCTGCTTCCAAAGACTTAAGGGTAACAGGCCTTAAGAGCATGTAATAAATTTTATTGGGGGCGGATTTTTCAAAGCTGAAAATCAGAATTCCCACTATTTGCAGAAAATATACCAATACTTTGGTTATTTAATTTAAAATTATTTCCTACCAATAATACTATTTTCCTACTAATAAAGAATTAAAAGAGAGAATGAGTGGGTCCACCTATCACATACCTTTGATCTGCAAAAAGAGTTTTGGTTTCCTTACACTTAATGACTTCTTTTTTTTCAATCTGCATCCTACTCTTAAATCCTTGTTTGGCTGTTTATACATATATATATATAATTTTTATTTTTATATATATATTCTCATATATTTATTTTTGCCTCTGTGCATCTTCAGTTTCCTGAATCTAATGTTGCTTGAAGTGTTTATGATGAGAGTTGCCCAAATTAGAAAGTTCACTGCAGAGCACAGTTTCTGATAAACACACAAGAGCACATAATGATATGATATATTAAACAGGAAAACTTTCGGAAGTAAAAAAACAAATGGAACAGGAGACAACAACCAAATGGAATGCTAGGGCTTCTGCACTGTGATGATTAATATGGCCAGATTGTTAACCTAGCTTTGAAAAGGTGCTGGGGTCAAAAAGTTATTAAAGTAAAAACTACAATCCTAAATGCTATGCAATTTACTATCTCCATTCTCTGAAGTATGAAGTCAGGATCAGGGAGAGGACGGGTAGAATCAGAGAGATGATGATGAGATCCAACAGCATGGAATCATGCCAGCAGTCTCCCTTCTTCCAAGAAGCAAGCAATTCAAACATGGAGAGAAAGAAAAGGCACACACACGTCAAGGCTCTCCAGAAGAGAGAGGTGCCTTCTATATCGCTCACTAAAACTGGAACAGTGGGTCTAAAATAGCGCTTTCCAGTTGAATATAATGTATTAGCTAACTTATTGGGAAATTTGGCTTCATAATGAAGATAAATTATGGAGTAATTTTCATTGCTAAAGTAAATCTGCCTTTCAGAACACCAGACTTTTTTTCTCAAAGTGTAAGACGTTTGTTCTCAGTTGTCACTTTGTGCATAAAATCATTGCTATTGTAGACTTTTAATGAAGAGCACTACCTTGAAGAGCACTCACAGAGATTAAGTTTATTGTTATATATGTTCCTTTGATCTGAGGCTGATAATTGAGCCTCTTTGGGAGGAGGCTGAGTGCAAGTATGTAGATGCATGAGAGAAATTGCATTCATAAATGCCTCAGTGAAACTGAATACAGGCTTATCAACATCCTCCTCTCACACACAGTGTGTGCACTGGAGAGCAGTTTCCATTTAATAAGTTTCTAAAGCTCTTGGGGCAAATCTGTAGGCCTTTATCACTAAGTGAGCTCAAACTTTTAAGTGTAAATGAAAGAAGAAAACAACTTGGGCTTATTTATTTATTTGTTCGTTTTCAAAGCATACTCTTAGGAGAGAGCAAGTACCTTCAAATATCATTAAGGAAGCAAAGAAATAGATATAATATTTATATATCTTAATGGCTTGATGAGAAAGCTGAATCATGCTGAGGGATGTGCTAGCACTTTTGTATATCATAAAGGAAGATATTAAGCTCCATGCAAAATTCATCCCCATGTTGACTCTTTTAAAGCTTTTCAAGGAGCGCTTGTTTTGCTTATTTTTATTTGTTTTGGTTTACTATCCTTTCTGTCAGTGGAATTTAATTTTTCTTACAGTTTTTCAGTGGAGCCAATACCACAGAAGAGTTAAAAAAAAACATGTCCTTACCCTTCCCGGGGTATTTAGTTTTGATGGCAAATTCTGCTATTAAAAGTCACATCTTCAGAGCTCCAAACAAATATCTGAACAACATACTGAACTGTTTTCAAGCTTCTTTTCCTATCAGAAATCATTAAAGCAAATCTTATTCTTCTGCACAATTCTACTAGTAAACACTTTCAGTTTAAAGGAACTTACTATTCAGACATAACCCTTAATATGAAATTCAAAAAATTGCCTCTCATGTTTTCAGTATTTTTCCATCTTGACTCCTAGCTATGAGAGGTGCTGCAAGTGGTTCACTGCAACTACCTGGAGAGGGGTATTTTGTTGACTATGGTAGACCATTTAGTAGGTTCTACAGTTTTAATTTGTACCACGCAAAAGAAACTGCTGCTCTCTTTTGATTTAGTAAACTTACCCTTGGAGTCAATTTCTGTTCTTAAAGAATTATGTTCTCATTTAAAAGCAGAGACTTCTGTCGGTAGTTTATGTGAAATTTGCTCCTTAGTTATCTTCCAGTAATAATAGTTTTTTAGCTGATTCAAACGGCAAACTGTGTAATATTCAGTGTCTTTCTCACCATATGTTTTTGGAGAACCTGGACTGGGGCTTGCATTCGTGCACGTTACTTCACAGATTTTCTGGAAACGAGAATCAGTCGCATATTGCTTGGATGGATTTTTTTTTTAGGTTAAAGGAAAAGTTGAAATGGAAAATTCAAATTATGATGAACTAAAATCACCACATTAACAGCATTTCTCAAAACCTCTTGCTGGGTTTCTGCAACATCTGCATTGGGGTTAGAAGTGCCTATGCTGCTGTGAGACCCAAACAACAGAGTGCTATATGGCAGGAATAAATGATACCTTTCATATTTACAGTGCTACTTAGGCAACTCCTTCCCCAGGGGATGGCTGAGCTTTGGTTTGATCCTTGGTGGCTTGTGTGTGCTGAAGCCAGCCAGGCATTACCAGATGGTGACCTAATCTGCACACAGAGAAACAGCAGTGGGCACTTGAACATTTCAGCACAAGAACCGTCTAAACATTATACTGTTGCTTTTTATCTGTCATTTGGATGATGATACAGAGGTTTGTGTGCAGACTCTGAGAATGTCTGAGTATGTCTACTGACCTCACAGGAGCTGCACTACTTGAGGATCTAATCCAAATATCTTTTCCGTGATGCTAGATAAATTACCATCCACTCTTTCTCCATTGTACGTTTGCATTTTAAATTTGACTCTGTTCCTATTTTTTTTTTTTCCCCCTATGAAATAATAAAGCAGATCGTGGAGCATCATCAAAAGCTGGATAGGCATTCGTGTCTATTCTGAGTACCTGCAATTATACACCTCCAGGGTAAAAGAACTCTGCAACACGATCCCCTTGGCAACTGCAACCGTTTAGACAGTGCAATATTCCTGGACCAGAATTTGCTACTCAGGGTCACATCTGAAACAACTCAAATGACAATCAGGGATGGAGATATCAGAAAATACAGAGGGATTTTTCAATTGCTTTGTTTGTTTTATGGAGAACTCTATTCTTGATTTGAATTGAAAGACATTGAAGACTGCAAGATGGTAGAATCAATCAAGTTGTATATGCCATGCCATTTTTAAAACAACACTGTGTGAATTGTGTTCTGGTAAATCACGTGTCAATATATTTCTGGAGTTTGAAAACATTTGCTATCATCAAGCAGGCAGGAATGTTATTTTAGCTGTTTATAGTATAGTCAACATAATGCAAACATGTAGTCCTGAGCATGGGACTTACTTAGCACTTACACGTCGTTTAGCATCATTACCATTTGAGGTAATGAGAAGCATCATGGTATCTTCTTTGGATTGGTTCCTGGTTATGTCATGTCTTGAATTCAGGTTTGTAGAATTCTGTCACTGCTGGTCTTCTCACTCAGCAGAGAAAGCCTAATAGAGTCAAAGGGAATGTCTTATGAAGAGATGTGATGTTTTAGCGATAAACTGATGGGATGTAATGAAGCCAGGTGGCTAAGTGAACAGTGTTATGTTAACACACCTCTTAGAGATTCTGTGATTTTCAGGCAACTAGTTTGTACCATTGTATGATGCCTTAAAGTTTCTCTGAGAGAGAGCAAAGTAACCTTGGGCTGTGAATCTTTTGGAAAATATTAAGGAAATGCTTAGAGTGTGGAAGACTGGGACAGAACAAAGGTCTCCAGGTTCTCAAATCTCGTGAATTAGTAACTTCAATGGCAAGTGCTCTACTAGGAAAGTTAAATTACTTTTGAAGAGAGTACTTCTGTGGAAAGGCAGCAGATGACGAACATAATGCACGTATACTTTCTCCAATTGAGTACTTTCTATATCACTTTCTATAACTAAAGAAGGGGTAGTAGAAAAATTAATAGACTTTGACATTACCATTCTAATTCTTTGTCGTATTATCATGAATGCAAAAATATGCTTTTACCAAATTTGTTGTGGGAGGCTGATGTGTTTAAATATGTATACATTTTCTCTTTTCCTTTCTCAAAGATGCTGCTGAATCCTGACAGAAGTGAAAAATTACATACACATTCATTATTTCTGTATTTACACCTTACCTTGAGGTGTTCTTAAATGAAGTATGATGAACATATATACACAAACTTAAGTACTTCTCCGTGTTCTGTTACTTCATCTGAAAATTTAAAGCTTGAGTGACATTTCAGTTATTGAATAGCAAACTGTTCATTATGACCTCTTGAAATTCTGAGGAGATACATCATGTTCAGAGAGGAGATAATGCAATTTTTTAACAGATGGCTACATTTGATAATCCCTGTGGAATATACAGAAAGGGCACCATGGCTTTGTTCTGACAAAAAGAATTCTTCCGTGGACAGCAACGCACATGTGCCTGTTGCACATACCCTCGAGATGTAATTTTGCCATCAGCTAATGAAGTCTGCTTTCTCTGTTTGCTAGTGAACAGATTACAGAAGTTCATGTCTAAACCCAAAAGCGGGTTTTTGGGCTGGCTTACAAAATCCTTCCCGTTACCTAGCAACAAGCAGGAAGGGATGTGGCAGAGCGGGAGGGCTCTGAGTCAATCCATGGCAGCAGCAGTGTCAGTTCAGCAAAGTAGATTTGGTGGAGATCGCTGTATTTGTACAGGTAGCTCTGTGAAATTCATGTGGTTACTGAAATGCAATAGCTGCAGGTGTTGTGTGGTCTGACACCAGTGTCTCTGTACAGGAGCTCACCAGAGTGCCATCTTGGATACCAAATATATTCTCAGATCTTCAGAAGAAACATAAATCAGTAGAAGGAAAGGGCTGCAAAGCAGAAGAATAGAACGAAGCATTTGACTGGAGATTAAATGGCTTTTATCAAATATGCAACCATCTTTTTTTTTTTCATTCCTTTTAAAGGTAGTGTCTTGTACTGAGGAAGAAAGTTCCTGTTGCAGTTTATGATTGCACTAGAAATATTTAATATATTTCCCAAGATCCACAGTATGCATTCATCCATTCAAATATTTCTAGCTTCTACCTGAAAGGGAAGAAGAAAACCAACTAACTAGTAATTAATTTAGTGGTTATAAAATAACTTTGAATGTTAATATGTCCAACACATTTATTTTCCTATGAGTATTTGAACATATCTATTAGAAAGAAGAGAGGGAAAAAAATGATATTATATTTTCCTGTTCATAAAATCATTCTGTAAATGTAAGATAATGTTTCTTTTCAACATCTGTTTTTCTGATGTTCCTCGTAAAGGTCTCTATTCTGTGTTAAGTAAAAGTTTGAAAGAATTTATTTGAGCTCTAGGAAGATATAATTATTTCAATTGAAAAATTAAATCCTATTTTTATTAAAAAATATGTACTTGGTTCGAATGAAAAACATACTGTAAGTTCTGATTCTGAAAAACTTTCTCATTCACTATTGTTAGTGTGAGATTTTCATCGGGACAATTACAGTGAAATTCAAAGAAGAAATTGAGCCAGTGTGGTCCTCATCTGTATCAGAAAAGAGACAATTTCTCTATTGAATTTGAACAACTTTAAAGGGGCCATGGGGTGGGATTTTTTTTGTTTGTGTTGTGTTTCTTTTTGCTATAAACAAGAGCTCATAGTTCAGTATGACCTCCCCTGATTGCAAGTGTGGCTTTCTAGAGAAATTCTTCAATCTGTATCAGGATGACTTATTCTCCTATCCAGAGTAGCTGGCTTACCTTTACCAGAGGACAGCATGACCCAACAGGGGAGTTGCTATGGCACTGGGGTGACACTGGTGTGACTGTGTTACTGGTGGAAGATGACAGTACATTTGAAATGGTATCTGAGTGCAGTCCTGTCCCTGACGTGATTGCTGCCTGAGTGTGGTTGTCTCTTCCTCCCTTCGCTATAAACAAAACATATACCTTGTTATTACTCTCTGTGACCAGCATCTCCATATCCTGAAGATATTACCTTTGAACATTTGCCTTCCTTAGGACCTCAGCCCCACCTGTGTTTTTCCTCTTTTTCCATGTATTAAAGGGTATGAGAGAAATTTCTCTTCTTCACTGCAATTAACAGATCCTACTACTTAAACATTTACAGCTTCTTCCATATAAAATGTTTGACGGTTGTTATAAATTATTTAATGAGATGTCATAAACTTAAGATACAAGTGATCCTCTCTAATCCTCCTCTGTACCATCCTCCTTAGCTGGCTGCTGTAAAACATTAAAAGCCTTCTTTGTTATGTATTAATTGGTATTAATGGGGTTAATCTTTCCAAAGTAGAGATTATCTTGCTTTAGTCAGACATTCAAGAGAGAACTTAATTAACCAAGGGAAAAAAAATACAGAAATATAGAAAGACTTGCATACTGATGCAACCTGTTTTCCTGTTCCATAGTCACTTGTGCAGATGTTGGGCTGCATTTTTCATCTTCTGTAGCAACCCAAAAGCAAGACTGCATTGTCTTCAGCAAGGAGGGATACGTTGAGGGGACCTCTGATGGTTTTATTGATTTGATTTTGCTATCTTCATAATTTCTTAGTGTCTATGAAGTTTATCCTATCAAAAGTCAAAATACTGTGTTATTGAACACAAGTAGCTACAAAATGGGATTTGTTGCCAAATATAGATATACTTGCTGTATAAAGATAGCATGACCACAAAGGTGAGAATAGTGATTGTAGAATATTCCTTAGCCAAAGAAACTTTCCAAACAGGCTTGTGTCTTTTTTTGGCCCTTTTCTGTCATCTTCACATCATTACTATCTGCATTCTCTTTTCCAAGATCTGCAGCCTCGGGTGACTGGAATTTAAAAGAGCGTTTCTGTAGAATTAAGTTTCACAGTGTAGTCAAGCTGATTGGGTCTTTCTCCTTGATGATTGCATGAAATTTCCAAGTATAGCTTATAATTTTCTAAAACAATTTAATCTCAGTAGCTGTTCGGGAAGCTAATTGAAGCAACATGCATGATTTAGAAGGAATAGTGCTCTTTAGCTATTCTCTAATGTGTAAGTATTTGTTCATTAAGCTATTTGGGGTCAGCATAAGATTTCTATATTATTCCCATGAGCTAGGACTCGGTTACACAGTGTGGAAGAGAATTTTGGGAACAGCTTTGAGCTGGTTTTTGTTACTTGTCACTCACTTCTCATCATTACGAAATGAGTCTTCAGTTTGGTACCGATCCTCTACTTTTTTTGGGCCTTTCATAAATGTAGTTAAGGTCCCTTGTTTCTTATCAGCTAGGAGATTTAAAAGCTCCACGTTACCTTAGAATGCAACCAGGAATGTATATTTTAAATTATTGTAATAAGCTTGATGAACAGCTCTCTCTCAGTGTTTGATGAGTTCAGAGATCAAGTTCAAAAATCATTTCTAGTGATGCATAGCAGTACTTCAGATTAAATAGAATGAAATAACAGCTTAAAAAAAATCTGCCATCTCTAATGATCCAGACATCCATATTTGATTAACATAATAATGGCAAGTTCTGTTACTTCTATCAGTGACTTCATATTACACTGCTGTATTTTTAATTCTTTTCCTTTGAAAATTCTGGATATAGAAAGCTGAATATTTACCTGGATATGACAGTTCAATGTGAATGTTTTGTTTGTGTTTGTTAAGATTTTGAGAAAAAAAGGAAGATGATCTACATGAACACTTAAGGCTTTTTTTCAGAGGGATGCTGAAGAACTGACTGACTCACAAAAGTGGTCCTGGTAGCTCTTGCAGTCATTGCCTTGACCCATGTGTGGACTATTCACTTAGTTCCAAGCAAAATGCAGACACTTTCATGTCAGATTCTTGAAGACTATTTTAGAACACAACCTATTGATTTAAAATAAGAAAATTCTCAGTCCTTATATATGAGAGACACAAAGATATAAAATTCCTCCCCTCCCATTCTTTTTTTTTTAATATTGAGAAACTAAAAACTCCAAGGAAAGTAAGTACAGAAGGAAAATTTGATGTCTATGTACACAGCTGGTTCCACAGAGTCAGAGAAGGGTAGTTTGTAACGCTTATGGGAAACAACTCTCATTTTGAAAATGCAGAGTAAGAAAACAAAAGTTACACAATCCTAATTCATACAAAGAGCAGGACAGTCTCAGCATGCAGAAAGCTTCATTTCCTTCTCTAAGTGACAATGTAGTGGATGCTACAGGAGAAAATTTGAAATGAGCCCTTACGTTCTTTAAGATTCTATAAAACATCAGCATTCAGAAAGTTATATTTGAAGCAAACAGTTTTGGTATAAAGCACAATGATGCTGAACAATTTTTCTTAAGTATTAAGCATATTTTTCCCCTGAATTCAATGTTATTGATCTAATAAATTCACCTAATATTTCTCAGTGTGCATATTCAGAGACCAAATTATTACAGCACTTTTGAATTAATGATAAAAACACATCTGCATGTAGCACCTACACCCCAGCTGACAAAAAAAAACCCCTCCAAGAGGTATTTTGCCCTTGGATAACAACTTGCTTCCTACGCTTATTTGATCAGATACTGGATACTTCTTAAATACATTTGCCAGAATAAACAATTAGTTGTTTGGTTTGAATGTATTACAAAAACAATAGGCAAGTAGGACTGTTTAGTCTCCTGTGGAAATGGTCATTTAATCTAGTAGGGTCTCTTGGCAGAACTAATCATAGATGCCTGGAAAAAAGAGAAATAATGGTAGCATGGAAAAATGCTTTCCCCAAGCTGATATTCTGAGCTACTTGTAATGGGCAGCTTGGGCATCCCAGCATCAGAGGCTGCAACTGCATTGTATTAATTATCCTTGATGGGCTTTACTTCCGTGAACCTCTCTAACGACTTTCTGAACACATTTGGGTTTTGTAACATCCTGTGGCAATGTGTTCCGTAATTTAATCACGTACAGTGTGAAAAAGTATAGCTGTTTATTTTATACCTGCTGCCTAATAATTCAATTTAATGCCTCCTAGTTTTTTCTCTTATGGTGAAAAAAATCAATCAACGTGACGATTCTCTCTCTCCGTGCCATTCATGACTTCAATGGGTTTTCACACATTGCCTTCATTGATCTTCCTCCAAACTGAAGAATCGTCTGATTCAACTTTCTCCATTTGCAATTTTTACCATGCTTCAGATCATCATTGCTCCCTTTTCTAGGAACTGTTCCCTATCTCCAGTACTTTTAAGGTAAGGGTATCTTCAGTGTTCTTGAGATGTAGAAAGGAAAACTATTCCGGGGGTGGATCTAACACGGATTCGTTCAGTGGGACAGCGGTGCTTCCTGTTTTCCCTTTGTATTTCCTCGTAACTGAACATCTGTTTGCCTTTCTGATGCTGTTGAGCTGCCTCCTTTGAGCCAATGATTTCAAAGAACTACCAAGGCTGACACTGAGATTTTTCTCCTGAATGGCAGCAGATCCTTCAGCTTCTGTTCCTGTCTGTGTTTAGTTAGAGTGGTTCCTTCCCCATGTGGATTACTTTCCATATGCCTGCTAGTTTGTCTGTGCATATTCATAATTCAAGTTGACCACTGATTAATGTTGGTTTCTATAAAGTGGTTGTGTGACCCCCAAGGAGATGCATGCATTAAACCCCAGCAACTCATTTTGTGTGAGCTGCTGAACAGACGTTAGGTGAAAATTACTCCTGCTCTCTGCTCACCTGGGCTAATTTCAAACCAATGTCATAGGAATAAAGTGATCTGTATCTTGCTACATGTCCCTGGAGTTTATCCAGTCAAATCCATTTGTGATTCAAAATTTATTTATCTGGAGATGTGCTCTGCTTCTTACAGAGCTAAAAACAAATAAGAGATTTAGACTATTTTTTTTTAACTGCCTGAGTTCTAAAGGAAGGTAAGTTTAAAGAAGTCACCAATCATCCTGGCAAGAAAGAAACCCAGTTGTCATTTACAGATACCAAAGCATCATGTGAAACTGTACTCATTTCTCACCATAACTTCATGTACACATGTAGATTAGCATTAAAATTAAAGCTTACTTTGGTGTTCCATTGACGGAATCCTGCTGGCAAATGTGAGAGTGCTCTGGGTGTTATTCAAGCCTCTGAGTGCAGCACAGTAAGTCTCTAAAATGATTTTTACTCTTCAAATGAGGCAAAGCAGCACTATCTGACCTGAATTTACGATGAGTGCTGCTTAACAATGTTAGCATTAATTTTCTGAGACTAAACAAAGCTGCAAGAAGTAGCACACAATCATGTTCCCAAAGGTATGTATGTGTGGGCATGTTCTGCCACTTTCTGTGCATTTAGGCTGCATTGCTTTAATTATAAAAAGTAAGATCAAAAGGCTTTAAAAATATATAAATCCAAAGAATTTATAAATTCAAAGCTCTGTCTCAGAATAATATACTGCCAGTGTTTAACATGTAAGTATCTCTTAAGATGCATTATGCATTTGCTCCTTCTTTGTCTGGTTTTAAAGTGCTCATGACAGAATTTTGAAGTCCCCCTGCACTAGACACCGTTCTCCAGAGAACTGAGCTCACCCTGTAACAAAAATAACTCTAACTGCCTGCTCCTTGATGTCAAATTATCTGCCTTCCCGGTGTTAATCATTACAGCAACCTAACATACCACAGCATTTAAATAGTGTCTGTGGCAGGGAAGTATTGTCTTCTCTTTCACAAACGTTACACTGAAGCAGTGTGAAATATCAAGAAACAAAATTGTGGCCCCAGAATGCTGCTGTGAATAAGGCCAGACCTTCTGAAATCACCCCCTGGAATGACTATCCTCCTGCTCAGGCTGAAAGCTGAGAGGAATCGAGCATACATTTCGGTATAAAACAACATGGGTCAAGTGACTTGGTCTTATTTGGCCAAGTCAGCAGGGCTGACACTTTAAGAAGGTGGTAAACATTCTTTCTGAAGCTGATACAAGTTGCACTGGTAACTTAAATCAGAAGTGAGAACGAGGATAGAAGTGTTAACCTGTGTTCTGGATGCATAAACAGTAAAGATCAGATCAGGTAAGTAGCCTGGTCTTGCAAACACTTATCAAAGTGATCAGTCGTCCTTTTGTTATAAATGGTTTTCTGAACAAACCCTACCAGCTTATTCTTCTTCCCCTTCTCCAAGTAAGACTATGTTAACCTAATTGATCTCTAAGGTTTTGCCATAATTTCCCTGTCTATCTGCAAGGGAAGAAGTCTTGGACTGGATGCTTGAATTCCTTTCATAGCCAGCACCTTTCAGTCTTGAGAGTTATCACAGGGATACTACTGATCATTTTCAGTATAACTGGAAGTATATATGTATATATGAGTCTATGCATAAGACAGCCTCTCCTGAGATAAGAACTATTAAAAAGTTAGAAAACTATGTCCTTCTGTTATATAATCCTTTAATAAATTAGGTACAATGCAATTAAACACCACAATGTGTTTCTGTAGCTACACATAAACAAAATGGTGGCACAGTGATAATTAACCTTACTTTCACCTCAGATTTAAATGAAGTAAATGCTTTGTAAGGGGAAACCTGTCTCCTGGCTTGTCTGCTTTACAGCTCCCTAGGAAGGTCTGTTTTCCTCTGCAAATGTAAGGCAAAAGGGTATAGATCTTGAGCTGTTTGAGTCCATGCTATCTTTAATCAACTGAAAGAAGGTCATAAGAGTGTTTCTGCAGTACATATGGATGATGCTTTAACTAACAGTTATTGGAGCCAATCACTATTAATCATCAGAGTTTCACTGGGGCTTGTGCTGTGGAGAAGAAACAGCAGGTTTTCTCTTCTGCAGCTCATCGAAGTCATTCTTGTTTGCCCATTAACCCCTATGACAGAAAAGTATTGAGGCTGTCCTAAGAACAGCATGTTGTGCTCTTTTGGAGCAGTTGCTTGCCTTTCTAAGGTGTGCTAGTATATTGCATTTTGACACCAGAGGTAAGGTGGGACCAATTCTTACTGGAAAATAAAGGATTTTTATCACCAAAAAAAAACAGCATGCTTGAAATTGTAAACATGATACATTAAATTTCTGCTCAGGGAGTATTTGGATTTTATTGTCCAAGTCCTGAGCCACTGCAGGTGTGATTGTTTCGGATATTAGGGCTTCAGCTGTCACAGTTTCATTTACCTTAGGAAGGTAGGCAAAATTCTGTCTGGGATTTTGGCCTCAAATACATTGTGATTAAAATCCGTGTGCTCTTTCTTTGGGTTTTGATGTATATTTTATCCTTCTATAATGAAGATAGTTGATAATAACATGTTCTTAATGGGCAGAATGCCATGGCTATAAGGTATCGGGTTCACTTGTTTTACAGGTCTTCAGTAGCAACTTCTCCATCACTTTGTTGTACAGTGCAGTCCAGACATTGCTTTATAAGCAACCCTGTTACTGAAAGTAGGTAGTGTCTGTCTACCCTATCAATTCAATTTGGATCATGAGTGTGGTTTTGAAGACAGTGTCTCTGTCAGTCTCAATCTGAGGGTAAATACATTTGTAATGTAACTCTGCATGCTAAGCCCTCAGCACCTACTGTTTTGCTCTACAAAGTCTACTCCTCTTGCCAATATACTCTGAGAGCCCTAAGGAGATCACACATAACAGGAAATTAATACAAGGTTTTAAACAGATTTTTGAGTGATTAAAAGAAAATTTTCTAAAATCAACATGACTTTCCCAAATTTACTTTAAAGATGAGAGATCATTGTCGTAAAAAAATATTGCAGTGCTTTGCTCCAAAGTGCTGTGAGTACCAGAAGTGCTGAAACCATATTTACAAAAGCAATAGCATAAAATATATTTTAAAATTAAAAAAAAAATCATTAATAGAATTCACTCTTAAGTTTTGTCAGAGACTGAACACTGCATGCTGTGACAAATCTGCTGAGCATGCAGTGCTTTTCTCAGACAGCAAAAATGAAACAACTTGATTTAGATACTTTATTGTTCTACTGAAAAGAAGCTGTTTACTAGCTTCATGTATTATATAAGTTGTATAAACACGTGCTAATACAGCCTCAGATGTATTACTTTTTAATCATAGTCATGTTAGATTGTCCCACAAAGGATATTCCAACACAGGAGAAGACAGTGAGGGGACCTGTCAGGGTAAAGTGACTATTGAAAAATCTCATCCTCTTTCAGACAGTAGCAGGTAAAGTTGTTGCAGAACTGTCAGAAAAGTATTGACAGTGCTGTATAAATCACTAGTAACACATCCAGAGCAAGTGTCCATGGCTGCTAAATTGAAAGAGCAGGTAAAGACATGAGCGAATAAAATGATCAAGGGAACACAGAGTCTTGTCTTATGGACTAGAAGAGCATGATGTTTAACCTAACAAAACTAAAGGCTGAGAGGGGAGTTGATTGCTCACTGTGAATGTCTCTGAAGATAAACATCAGACATGAAGAAAGCTGTTTAAACGTAAGGACAATTTCAGCACTAAAATAAATGGAGATAAACTGTCTGGGAGTGAATTTAGCCCATAAGGAGGTTAGAATGTGACTCTCACATTTGGAAAGGAGAAGCAGAGAAAACAAAATAGCTGACTAAAAATAGAGCTTAAATTACATATGAATGAGAGTACACAAGGAAATTACTTGGTAAAGGAGGAGCCCAAGCTAAGTGATCCCACACAGACCTTCAATTTTCTGTCTTCATACCTTAGAGGATAAGGACTGTCCTGAGCTTTGCAGAACATTCCTTGTGAATTGGTTTTTTTCCATAAATATCTGTTTCAGATTTCTTTGTAGCCTCGCTATTTACTCAGAATTCACCAAGATTCAGATAGCTATGTATAAACTGGAAAATAATACGGTTGAACCTAAACGTGTCATGTATTTTGACAAAAAAATGACGGGTGACATTCAATATTTTAAGGGTTTAAACATTTCCATCTCTTTATAAGGAATTTTAATTCAATCATGCAGTGTCCATAATACTTACTTGGAACTCTCAGCTAAGGTAATTAAATATGTAGTAATGAAAAGAAGGTGATGAATATCTTCCTAGCATCTCAGCTCTGCATGTAAATGACATCAAAACATTAAACGGTGACTGATGACAGCAAATATAAAGGATACCGCTCTTAATAACAACTTCATAAATTTGATGCTGACCTCTCTAAGGTTGATCTTGATTGACAGCAGCAGAGTCAAGAGTAAAATATGCTTTGGAGTCACTCAATAGATCTCAGATCAGTGAAGAAATTAATAATGTAGAAGTTCATGGAATTAAATGGCATTAAGTAGCAAGGCCTGTATTAGTACAGATTTACTCAGATCTAGACTGGAGTTGAGCTTGACAGATTTTACACCACTGATTTCAAAAAGTTTTAGTTTTTATAAATTTTCATGTTTTGGGGATATTTCTGGAAAACCTGCCACAGAAATTCCTGAAAAATAAGCTGTGTAATAACCCTGATTGGAGAGATCCTTCCTCACCTTTATTTCACTCCTAAACAATTAAGTTAAAGTACATTCCCTGGTTCTTCCTCCTTTCATTTTTACCATTCTACTATGATGACTTTTGAAGATTTCATTATTTTGCTTCTAGCAGGGCAGAACACACATCAGAATGACAGCCTTAGTTAACTAAGAACTGGAAAAGTATCAATAAGCCCAAGCATTAGTAATCATTTGCTCTGAAATGGTGATGGAGTCTTGTACAGAGGTTGAATTATTTCCCATTAGAAAGTTGTGGGGCTTTAATATTTCTTAAAAAAGTCAAAGAATGGGCTTTGACAATAATTTGTTGATTGTCAAGGACTTTATACCTTCAAAATAAAGAACACTGAGAACCTGCCTTCTCACCTTCAGTGATATACAACAAAACCAAATCCAGCTTTATAGTTCATTGATTTTGTACTAGTTATGCCCTTTTGAAGGAAATTTTTTTCCACACACATTAGGTGATTGTGGAATAAATATCATTCTTTTCACACAATTAGAAACACAGTTCAATGCAAGTATTAATTTTTGCCTTGGGGGAAAGGTGTGTGGTTTGAAGGCACCATGGCCAAGGGATAACCAAGGAAATTTGTTTCTGTATTTCAGGTATAATAACTAGTAGTTTCCCTTTGTATTAATTGTAGTGCCAAGCACTTTCTAAGGCCAGACACTGAACTCACTGAATTTCCGTGACAAGTCAGAGGAACAATTTCCACAGTTGAATGAGAAGAAATAAAATTCTCAAGGCACATGAAGGAAATGACAGGAAGGATGCAGCGGTGTGACACTTTAAGCTATCTGTTCTTTCTGAGTATGGAAGTACCTACTGACTATGTTTTACTAATCTTTGGTTTGCTTATAAGCAGTGCCTTAGAAATAAGAAAATCAAAACGCTTTTTATTTTGCTGCCACTCTGGGGAACAAAATTTCTTTTTTTCCTCATTATTTTCTAGAGCAATGACCTTACAATGAGTGAGGTAATGCACAGTAGATGGCTTCAAGCACGATTTTCTGTTCATTGCTATCAGTTAATTCGGTAAGACAGGTAGCATGATTCTATTTGTAGAATCTGTGCTTATTTGTAAACAAAGACAAAAAAAGATACATCTTTAGTAGCAACTTTGAAAATAATCCAAGCAGATTCCACTGAATTAGAAAAAAACTAATTAAGAACAAGCCTGAATCCATCTATCTTGCTTCAGTAATCTGGTACCACTATTTTTTATACTTTTTTCCCTTTCAAAAGCTAGTTGAAGTGCCTGTTATTTTGAATACACCTAATTCCAATCTCTGTGTTTTCAGCAAACATATGTGTTCCACAGAGTTTAGCAAAAATAAAGCTACAAAACAATTAAACAATATTTTATAAAGCAATCTTAGTCATTCTTTTTCTGTTTTGCTTGCATGTAGTCTTAGATCCTCCTGCACTAGTATTTAAAGTGAATGCAGAAAACGTTTTTCATTTCAGGTAAAAAGTCCCAATGATTATGGTTTTTACTCTTTACTGAGCCAGACCCAAAGTCTATTTCTGTTGGTGCATGTTTGTGGATGTGTGTAGTGTCAAAAAAAACCCAGTGATGTCAAATATCTAAGGTTTTAGATAATGCTGTAAGACATACACATCCATTTAAGTCTTTCTTTTTAGTAGTTACAGTTTTTGGTAAATCAGAGATTATTCTGAACTCTGATGTTCCTTTCTGTCTCATATTCCTGACCTCAGAGCTTCCCCTTGACAATGAGATGACTACTAGAGTTATTAATAAAGTTATTAATACAGTTATTAATAGTTTAATCTTGTAGTCTTGAAATAAGAAAAAAAAAAGAAAAAATTAAATGTTCAGATTTTCTGAAGTCTTGTTTGAAGTCTCCAAGATATTTCTATAACTTTAATTTCTCATTTTCTGCAGAGATAAGGATATGTGACAATTTGCCAGACTCTGCTATAGTAAAAGCTAATGGTGGAAAGAGCTACTTTTCAGTTTGCTCAGGTAAATATGCACACGTGCACAAAATTTATTCTCTTTAATCCCAAAGTAAAAAGAAAATTAAATGTGCTCTTAGACCATTTAAGTAATCTTTCATTGCACTAACTTTGCCAAGGCATACTGATTTCAGTGGGTGTCAAAGGGATTCTTTGAATTACTGCATTTAGTAGAATTACATTGCAGGACTGAGCTCTTAGTTTGTTCCTCTGTCTAAGAGTATTATTATCACTGTGCATAATTTCTGAACATTTTTAACACCTCCTAATTCTCAAAGGACTTTTAAAAACATCTATCATTACTGGTGTGAAGAAAATGTATTTATGGTATTAACAATTGTCACATGAGCTAAAAATGTAAAGCAGAGCTGAAGCAGGCCAGCAGAATCATCTCATTTTTTATGGATTTTTTAGTCTGTGATCACTTTTGTGACATAAGTCTATAGATCTGGGCCAATGGAGTAGGATACTATACCATACTATAAACTATACTGATACTAGAAAATGCCTCCAAGTAATCTAAGGTATTTAATGGATGTAAAAATGAAAATCTGTATTTTTTTGTTTTATTTTCTGTTCTAGTGATATATTAGTGTTACAATGTTATTGCTATTTGCTATGGTGACAAGATGCCTTTACTACTGCATAGAGAAAATACCTGCATATTACTTTCAGAAAAACTAGGGAGTGGGAGACACTCAGCTGAAGGCAGACAACCTTTGGCAGGGGCACAAGTCAATATGGAACAAAATCTGCTAGTTTTAGCAACAAGGAAGTGATATTGGTGTTTGTACGCTTCTCGGACCCACAATACAGACATGACACTTGTGAACCGACACTTTGGAATTGCTGTTTTATTTTCCCAGGCCTAGTTAGCACATTGATCACAGCAACAGGCAAATTCCAGCCCTTTCTCAAATAGCTGTCAAACTATTTTATAATAAATATTGATCAAAGACATTCAGAGCTTCCCACTCCCATGAAAGTTCCTTGATCTTCAGGCACAGGCACACACATTCATCAGCTCCTATTTGCTGAGTCTCAGTTGGACAGTGACATTTTAATTACCTCGTTCATCCTTGGAACAGCTTCAGTAGGAAGGACCAAAAGAGCTTGACAAGCACTTGTTGTTTGGAAGAATGTTGGCCAGGTTCGAAAGTACATGGTAAAACCTTCTCAGAAAATATTTTTTCAAGTGATGATGTTCCAGTGTCCTGGCTCTAGCACAGGTCTCAGTGTCTGGGGACCTCAGTGATAGGGAGCTAAAGGCCGAAGCTGTTTACAGATAACAGCTAAACACAGGCCTCTAACCATCATTTACATACTAATATAAAATAATGTTTTATATGCATACATGTACATTAAACTGTGAACTGCTGTAGTTGTCTTTAACTTAATATCTCCTGACTAAAGAGATAGCACACTAAGGAGATAACAGACTAAGGGAGGATAACTACTACTACTACTAAATGAATACTAACGATAAATTATAAAACTACTGAATCTCATAAAATTATGTAAATCCTGGCACACTATTTGCTACAAGCACTGGTGACTTACTAGAACTTTGATGGAACAACTTATCCTGGGTGCTGTCTCCAGGCATGTAAAGGACAAGAGGGTCATCAGGAACAGTCAACATGGCTTTACCAAGTGGAAGTTATGTTTGACCAACCTGATAGCCTTTTATGAAGACGTAACCATGTGGATAGATGGTGGCAGTGCAGTGGACGTGATTTATCTTGATTTCAGTAAAGCATTTGACACTGTCACCCACAGCACCCTGGCAAAAAAATGAGAAAGTGTGGGCTGGATGATCAGATAGTGAGGTGGATTGTGAACTGATTGAAGGGAAGAAGGCAGAGAGTTGT
Organism: Colius striatus; assembly: GCF_028858725.1. Taxonomy (NCBI): domain Eukaryota; kingdom Metazoa; phylum Chordata; class Aves; order Coliiformes; family Coliidae; genus Colius; species Colius striatus. Next base: position 9,172,360 of record NC_084764.1, read on the forward strand.
GATCAGTGGGGCAGGATTTAGTTGGAGGCCTGTATTTGGTGGAGTCCTTCAGGGGTCTGTGCTGGGACCAGTACTGTTCAACATATTCATTAATGACCTTGATGAGGGAACAGAGGGCACTGTCAGCAAGTTTGCTGAGGATACTAAACTGGGGGGAATGTCTGACACACCAGAAGGCTGTGCTGCCACTCAACGAGACCTGGACAGGCTGGAGAGTTGGGCAGGGAGAAATCTAATGAAATTCAACAAGGGCAAGTGTAGAGTCTTGCATGTGGGAAAGAATCACCCCATGTACCAGTACAGATTGGGGAATGAACTCTTAGAGAGTAGTGTAGGGGAAAGGGACCTGGGGGTCTTGGTGGGCAGCAGGATGAGCATGACCCAGCAATGTGCCCTTGTGGTCAGGAAGGCCAATGGCATCCTGGAGTGTATTAGAAGGGCTGTGGGCAGTAGGTCAAAAGAGGTTCTCCTCCCCCTCCACTCTGCCCAAGTGAGACTGTATCTGGGATATTGTGTCCAGTTCTGGGTCCCTCAGTTCCAGAAGGACAGGGAGCTGCTGGAGAGAGTTCAGCACAGGGCCATCAAGATGATGGAGTGGAGCATCTCCCTTATGATGAAAGGCTGAGGAAGCTGGGGCTCTTTAGCTTGGAGGAGAAGAGACTGAGGAGTGACCTCATTAATGTTTACAAGTGTGTAAAGGGTGGGACTCAGGAGGATGAAGTCAGGCTGTTCTCAGTGATGTCCAATGACAGGACAAGGGGCAACAGGTACAAGCTGGAATATTAGAACTTCCAAAGAAACATAAGGAAAAACTTTTTCATTATGAGGATGAAGGAGCACTGGAATGGGCTGTCCAGATGGATTGTGGAGTCTCCTTCTCTGGAGACATTCAAAACACACTTGGATGAATCCCTTTGTGACCTACTCTAGGTGGTCCTGTTCTTGCAGGGGGTTTGGACTAGATGATCTTTCAAGGTCCCTTTCACCCCTTAAAATTCTGTGATTCTGTAAGACTCTGTGAACTATTGTTATGCTATTTGTGAACTAGAGCAGAATGAGAACAGCAGATTAGCAAATTCACAGTAGATTGAGAGGTCAAAGAGTTTATACATCTTCCATGAGAGATGCTTTGTTCCTCACAGTTTATCAGATATTGAAACTTTGGCAAAACTGGCCTTCAGAAGAGCACACTTGACAAGCTCCTGGTTTTGTGTAGTACTGTGGAATGCTTTTGTGCTTTGATGTAAATCCATACACGCTCCTGTAAAAACAGTCTGTGAAAGTGGCTTCAGTTGTATCATGCAAAGGACTCAGGAGATGTAATATCACTCTTGGTGAGTGTAAAGCAATGTGATAAATTAAAAAACTCAGGGCCTTTTTTTAATTTCCAACTTAAAAAAGCATTGACCCTTTAACGGCCCTGTAAATGAGGCTATGGAAATCCTCGGGACTTCTTAGAAAGGTTCCTCCTTAGCCTCTTCATATGAGGAAGATCAAGTCCAGATGTAACTTACTTTCTGATTTCCCCATATCTTTCCTTCTATACTCCATAACATTTTGCCTTTTCCCTTCCTGCCCTTCAGTTCTTGAATTGTTCCAGCAGTTCAGCAATTCTCTTGCAGGCTGACAGAAATATACTATGAGTTCCACAGCTGCTCTTTGTTTCAACAAAGCCTGCTACTCATTCTGATTTGTGGTCACAAGTCACTCAATTTTTTTACTTTGTATTCCAAGAGCAAATTTGGTGATTAAAGGTTAAAACTCAGGGAAAGTTTAAGTACCTTTGGTAAGTTACTCAATAAAATCCAAAATATATCAGAAGAATACAACTAGAAAGGGTAAATATATTTCACACGCAACCCAGGGGTGAGAGACTTACCAGAATAAGAAAATTGCTTCAGTAATTAGTTGAAATCTTTCTGTTGAGCACAGCAGTGTATCATGCTATAAAACTGCACAGCCAGACAAAAAGTATTCTGTTTGGGGAAAATATTCTCCAGAAACAGTAGACCAATTGTGTCACAAGGAATGATTTTTCACTCAAGTAATTTCTCAAGGGAAAATGGCAGACTTGTATTTTCATATTAACTATTATAAGAATATTCCACTTGAAAACCTTTTAGATGAGAAGTACTTACAGCTCTATTCTTGGAGATCCAGCTAAATGTTAAGTTCTACCAGCTTCTGCTCACCTCCCTTGCTTCTGCATTCTTCATGATTTCCCATCAAAGATCATGTTACACCTCCTGGGTCATCATTTTATGAAAGTCTGATCACATGCTTGGAGAGTCTTTCACTTGCTTATCAGACAAAATGGGAAGGTGTCAGAGATGTTTTGTAAGTGCTTACTCTCTGGGAAAGGATGAGGAGTTGTTGAGGGTTAGAAGCAGGGCTGACAAGGAGTCAAACTGGTCGCTGCCAGAGCTGCCAACATAACCAAGAGAGGAAAAGGTCATGATACCTAAATACCATATATAGTAAAATTCTATCCTTTCTCATATAACCAGTGACAAGGTATGACATTTTATTGCCTTGACTGTACAGATCTCTGAGTAGTTTAGAGAGTTAGGGAGGCTGCAGTTTACAAACATTCCTTTCCTTTCATATAAGCTGAACAAAGCTCCCAGTAAGCAACAGAAAGCCTAAAACTGATTCTTTAAATGACAGTAAAGACAAAACAGTGTGCTTGCCTAAAAACAAATTATTATCAGTTCTGTAGGCACCATTAAAACCTCTGCATTAGTCTTGTCCAGTAACATGGTACTGCAGCAGCATCACATTTTGAGTATGCCAGTATGGCACAGTTATTAGTTACCTGGAATGGAAAATGCAGGGTTTTTTTATGTTCACTCCTATACCTGACTTCAGTCTGTGATCATATCACAGCAAACATGAGGTGCCCTACTTAGCTTCAATCCCATAGTAAGCTTTTCTTTCTTAGATCCATTAAACACAATGTCTGTTTATCTTGTAAGTTTTGGCACTTAGAAATTACCTAGCATGCTGGTAACCACTAGGAAGCTTGCATGGTTACTATGTTATACTTACTTTCTTCTCTTTTACCTGCAGTGCTAGATTTCTGTTACCATCTTCAAAATTCAGTAGCTTTCAACTTTTTTCATAGATTCAGATTGAACCAGCCTTTAATCTCACCCACTTCTGACGTTTCTAGCTGCAGTTTGTTGTAGATCTGGGGTTCCCATACCCATGTTAATTAGCTATGTTGGCAACAGTATAGCTTCTTTAAATCCAGATTTACAAGTCGTTTATTAAAATAATTCATAATTAACGGAGTTTCTAATTTCCCTTTTGGTGAAGCTCCCCTGGATGCACAGCATTAATGGTTCTATTGAAGCATGGCCTGATTAATTGATTAATAGATTTTACTTTTAACAGAGGCTTCTCACATATGTGAGCATAATTATAGTCTATCACTTTCAGGGAAAAAATGGAGTAATTCAGGCAGAGAAATGCGTTGGTCTTATTATTTAATTAATTTAATGTTGTGTGAAAAGGCCAGATTGACAATTCTGCAGAATCAAGTTATCTTTATTCGTAGCATTATTCAGCATGGAACTGACTCCCCCTGCCCCCTCCCCCATTCCTATAACTCCCTTCTGCTTACCAGTGTGCTCCAACCTCAAGCAGAATTAGTTCAGAAGGAACATTTTACCACACAATGCTGAACAGTCTCGAATTTAATTATTCAGATTCACACAACTAGCATACTTGCTATTTCCATCTCTTTTTCCTCCTTCCAAAGTCCTTTGATTTCTACAATCTTGGGTATCTCTTTATGAACTGTAATTTGTTTCCTTATCCCTTTTTTTTCTCTAGGACAGGTCTTTCCTGCGGTAGTTAGATAGGATTTCATTTTCTACAGTATCTCTGAGGGCTTCAAGACCCATTACCTTTGTAAAGAAAATTACGCAGTTGGAGTGTGGGGAGATACTATTCCACCATTGCTGTGTGTATAAGATACAAAAGAAGGTGGCTCAATCTTCTTTGTAGGAAAGGATGCTAAAAAAATCTCTCTTTTCCTAAAAAGGTGAGCATATTTGTACAAAATGTCTGAAAACACATCCATTTCCATATCTGGTGTATCCTCGAAACCTTCCCAAATCCATACATAAAGAATCTGGGAGGATTGATATGCATATTTTGCATATTGCCAATGATAACTATTTGTAGGGGTGACAGGTTTACACATCAATATTCCCACAGTACCTTTTACCTGTAAGTAATTTCTGTTTGTAGAACACTTGCCAGAAATTTAAAAAAAAAAAAAAAAAGAAAAGAAAAGAAAAGAGAGATTAATTTTATTTATTTCAAGTAAGCAGGCAAAAAATATTCCAAGCTGGACTGAAAATTACAGTAGCTGTACGGAAAGAAGGATATCAGTTCCTGTACAGCGGCATTTGAAATGAAGAAGAGACGAGTGAAAGAACTAAGTCACTCATTACCATAAGTAATGAAGGCTGACTGGGCTTGATAGGAAAAGCCTCTGCCCGTACAGCAACAAGCTGATGTACAGCAAACAGCTAATGCCACAAAACCTCTACTAAAAAGACAATGTAGCTTCTTCTAATTTCAATTGCTTATATGCACTTGTATCTTATTTCGTGGCATTGAGTTGCAGTGTTGTGCACGTTGCTTTATCTCTGGCCCCTCAAAGTGTTTAAGTCTAGACATTTCTATACGCCTTAGCTTTTATGGTATTAGCCTCCTCTTCCAGCACTGGGTTTTATTGTTTGGCAGGAAACACTTCCTAAAATTCTATTTCACAGAATCACAGCATTTCCCTGCTCTGTGCTCCTTGCCTGGGAGTTCCCTGAAACACTCTGTACTGTTAAGATGCTTTTGGTGACAATAAACAGAGCATGTTGTAGGCCAGTGAGTATTTGCATCCTGAAACATTCACTTTGGGAAATGACCTTTAGGACTTCATGCTTCTGATTGAAGTTCTTGCTACCTAAAAGTTTGCCAAGCAACTACAACTTTGATGCCAACTCGAGTTTAGAAGTACACACTTGGAAAATAAGTTCATCACTGTATACAGCAGTGATGATTCTTTTTTCTAGTGGTTCTGTTCACTGGCTTTGCAAACTTTCATTGGTGAGCTGCATTGCTGCATTGTAGACCCAAAAATGCCTCTAGCATTGGCAGCCAGAATGAATAAATCTCTACAATATGGTACAAGATAACTCTTACCAAGAAAACAAGCCTGTACCCTCTGTTTCCTTGAGTGAAAGATTTGGAGCTAATTGAACAAGTAGCAAAGTTTTAACCCTAGATAGTGTTTATTTCCAAAATGGTGTATTTCAACCATGACATTTCAGTCCTGGAAATACCTTTGTAGGAGAAGATCGTGAGAGAGAATAGATCCTTCAGCTGTTACTGTGATTCACTGCAGTCCTAACCCTTTATCTATTTGCAATGTCAGGACTCACACTCCTTCACCTTTCCTGTATATCACAAGCAATAGTAACTCTTATCTGCAGTTCCCTACTATTTCAACACAGCATTTTGATTTTGGATTGCACGAGTTTCTAAACTAACTTTCCTGAGGCAGCTCTGTCAGAACACCTCAGTCCTACTCTTCTGAATTCTCTGTACCTGGGTCTCTATTGAACAGAGAGGCAGACGAAAATTTCTGTGGTGCTTTTGAAATGTGCAAAAGTGTGAAATAAAATATGACCATTCTAAGGAACTTTAATCCTGAGCTGAGGTTTAAAAAGGCACTGCCTTTATATTCTCTTTGTTGTTGTTAATTAGCACTACATCAAATCATCTCTTTCTCTTTGTAATGTCTGTCTCAATGTTGTACAGTTCTGTGTGGAGAGTTAACTTTTTTTGGAGTTAGGGTAGTCAACCTGGGATGTCAGCCTCATTGTTTTAACCAGTTTTGCAATAAGATGGGAGATGGTGAGTAATGTTATAAGAAGAAAAGCCCAAGTTCTTTGCATCTAAAATGTTCTCTCACTATCTCTTTTCTTATTATTTTTTTTCTTTTCCCTAAGAAGATTAAATTAGTTCAGCACAGCTCTGCTTATAATGATCTGATTCCTGGTGCTACTGTGATTAAACTGGGTGCATTAAAGTAAGCAATGATAAATTAAAAGCACAGTAGAAGTCTTGGTGGGTGTGAACAGATGAGTAATCTTAATTAGAAATAAAATATGCCCATTATTCTGTGCTATAAATGGGCTTTTATATCATGAATTGAAGAGATAAAAACTTGATGTGTGGTGCAGTGCCTGATCAGAGAGAGAAGTTCAGTACAAGTATACGGAGTAAAGTCTTTTCTTAGGTTATTAAGGACAAACAGAAGCTTTCATGAAGCCTCTATAGCATTTCTTTGCATGTGCAAAACCAGATGCAGGTAGTAACACTTCTATTGAACATTCAGGTTTTCATAATTCTTTTAGACAAAGTCCCATAAGTACTTATAAGTACTTATGGTGTCACAGTATATTCCCATTTATTTTACTTCCCAGTACTTCCCAGACTAAATAATGTAATTGGTACAATTTTGAAAGCCACATAAAATGGCAGAAATCTGAAACTGCAAAGTTAATTACTTAAAGTCCAAAGAATCTAAGAAAAAAACCTGTGTATTTCAGATTAATGGTTCCACGTGATCAACATGCATGGCAGGATTCTTCATACAAAGTATATTGGCTTTTGTGGTAACTTGGGGTTTTTTATTCAGAAGTAGCACTTGCTATTGTCTTTATTAGTAGAGTCTCTCATGAAATTTCTATTGCTTCTCAGTAAGAATAGAGGAACTGGCCATGTGAATTGGGTTCCCTGTTGATAACACAAAACAACATTTGAGCCTATTGAGTCAAAGCTTTCTTATCCTTATCAACATTTAAGAGCCTGCTACATATGATGCCAGTTGTGCGCAAACTTCTAGACAAGTGTTTTGAGGCTCTCTTTTGTGATTGCTGAGGGTGGAGCTACATAGATCCTACACTTGAAAAAAATGTTATAAAATCTTTCTCTTCCTAGAACCTAAGTATTTTAGAGCATCCAGAGGTCTAGGAGACAGCCCTGGGCATAGTTTGCAGTTCTACCACCTATCAGGTTTACACAAATCTAAGTAATAATCTTAAGAGTTAAAAAATCCCAACTTCTGCAATTAAAATTGCAGTGCTCATCTCTGAAAGCTAAAGCTCCAAACTTATACAAATAGGAGAATTTTGCTTTTGAAAGTAAGATTTGATCCATAGAGCCAAATGATCAGTGAAAGAAGCGATCATGTAACTACTACTATAATTAGACTGCAAAACAGCAATGAACCAACCTAGATGATTAACTGAACAAAGAATAACCATGTCAGCTCTGAGTGCTGACAGCTGGTGCTCTGTGTTTGCCAACATGTCCTGTTGTGTTAAATTTAGTTACATTGAAATAACCTACATGTGGTGTATTTGTATTAAAAGATTTTGTTTTGCCTTCTAGAAGTGCTGCTCTTCTCACAGCTCAGCAATCTGAGGGTTGCTGAAGGTTACAGGGACAGAGAACTCACTAAGTTGGAGAATATGATCTAATAACTTCTTTCTACTTTACACCTCTGACCCTCATTTAAGAATTATTCACATGTGGGTGACTGCCAAATTCTTCCTATGTCTGCTTTATACAACATTTCCACTGATCCTAAACTGCACGGGATCTGAGGCAGACTCCTTATGAGCCCATATATCACATTTATAAGCATCTCTGGAGACAGTTAATGCAGAGATACTGATAATGCGGAAAGATATTCCATGGGCTGCAAAGTTTGAGGGCCTGTAGTGTTGAAATGCAAGTGGAAAAAAAAGGAGGTACAATCTGGTTCTTGCTCATGTTTTGCTTATGCCAACCCAATATCACCAAGTTATTTGTTTCTGTCCAACAGAAAAAAAAATCTGTTAGTCCTGAGAAAGCACTTGGAGATTTATTAAGTATCTTACTTTAGATTCAGCAACGCTGCAACTAGCTTTTCTAGTTGGTCCTAGGGAGTCTGAGTGAGTGTGTTAATCCTCACATTCAGTACCTGGTGTAAGTCTTACATGTCATTTCCATCTTGCTCTACTGGAGGTAAGAGTGAGAGAACAAGGCTAGGAATGGTCTTTATGCTAAGTTGGTTTTTCAGTTAATTATGCCCAGTGTATTTTTTATACATCTAAAATGAACATATATGTGCTTCTTTCCGTGTTCAGATTCATATTAATTAAAACCTCAAAGTATTTTATTCCTTTTGCCATGTTATACCATAGATGTTATGCCTTTTTTACAAAAGCATCATATGGCTGCAAAATGAGTGAATTTGAATGAGTGAATTCCTACCCAATAAAGTTCGTAGCTAACCCAGCATTTAGTAAAGATTCAGTACATTTGCGATACTTTTTGGAGTCCAAAAGTAGAAATATGCCTCCTATCTCAGCACAGTATATGGAGCAAACTGAGTGCCTCTGCATATATCAATACTTAAGCTCAACTTTGGGCAAGATGCCTCGTAATTCTTTGAACCTCTTCAAAGTTAGACATTCCTTGAAAGGCTGAGGAGTTTGTGCTTACAGGGAAACGCTGCTCTACTTGTGGTATACCATCAGGAACCATTTATAGCCAGAAACAATTTCTCCAGTTGTATGTGGTGGGGATCTTCTTTTACCTTTCTTGTTATAATAGTCATTGCAACTACTGTCAAACAGAATGAGGTCAACATTCAGTCACTTTATTTGCCTAACAGGGTTAAAATTTGTCTTCTAGGAAAAAAAAAAACCAAACACTAGATTCTAGACTTGAAGTGTCTACTTCAACCTAGTCCAGAAAGTGTTTGCTACCCCTTGGCGTGGCTCATCTTGTCTACATTCTTAAATTTTCTTGTAGTTCCCGAAACATTGTTTCTGCCTGCCAAGTGTTAACTGGGAGCAGACCTTAACACATTCTCTGAGTGGGGTTGACCTGTGCCAGCAAGGTCAAACACTTCTGAGGCACAATCAGGGGAGAGCATTTGCCAACAGTTAAGTAGATGTGACCTTTCTAGACTCTGGGAGTAAGGTCCTCAGCTTGGAGGCTTTCTCTGCATGGTGAAGAGTGGAAGTTGAAGGACCATGGACCTTTGAAACTGAGCACAGACAGAGGCTGCTGATCACTTCTAGGTTAAGAATGCAGATATAAACGATTTTCAATTATGTGGGCCTAGTAGTTCATGTAATGCCCAACCACTATGCCACTTTCAGGTGAGTTTGCAAGTTATAATGCTAATAGCACAGTCTTTTAAACTTTTGTAATATCCACTAGATGTGTGCATGCCTTTGGTGCTGTGACCTTAACAATAAATTTATAATAAGGTCTGACAGAGATTTAACACTGAACATTCAACTTTTGATTGATTCTCAGAGTCAGTTTTCAACATAAAGTTGAGGATCTCATTGGTTTTTACTTGGATTTTTTACTTTGCTTTCTTTTTTTCATTTTTGCTGTCTTCAGTAGACAGCTTCAGCCCAGTAGCTTGGCATGAGGCTGTCAGGCTTCCTCACTGGATTTATCAAAGACAACAGCACAAATGAAGAAAGCTCAAACTGACATTATTTGAGGTTACAGAGCTTAAACAAATTCCCATTGGCCTTTTATCAACAATAACTCTCCTTACACACCTTGCGTTGCCCTCTTTTTTTATGCTCATCTCAGAGCTAGTTACCATCCTTTAACCTGCAGTGACTTTGACATCAGATCTCTGTCCTTCAGCTATTAGCTATTAATCATGCACACTGAAGTGGATAGTTCATGGAACTCGGGACTGTGGTGGAATTGAAAGAGGATAAGTAAGGTTTTCATTCTGTGTCTTATTGGTTGACACTGCCACCCTATGAATTCCTATCCTTTTTCTTAAATAGGTAGACACACATCTGTTTGGAAATGACACCCTGTGTGGGTTTTTTTTTGTTTCTCAACACCAAAAATAACAAACTGAAACTTTAGTGAGCTTTTTATTTCACATATGCTGCTCAATTTCATGTTCCCTAGCATGACTTAGAAAAAAATGTAAGAAATGTAAACTATTGAGCATCAGATTTTACATATGAAAATGATGACCCAACTAATGACTCACTAATTACAAGCCTCTAACAAAGCTGACTAATATATCTTGAAATAGATTTGATTTGATCAGCTATTTGATTTGATCTTTTCAAAGAGTGAAGTTTAGAAGATTATTCTCCTATTAATATAATGCATTTGCCCCACTAATGATTTTCCCATTTAGTGTTTATGCCTCAATATTAAGGAAGTATTTCTTACACACAAATAACTGAATTTTTAAAGTAAGTTACCTAACTTCATGAGGTTATTCTGTGGAACCCACACTAACAGCTCTGTAGCTGCCTGTTACGCAACCAGAGCTGTAAGACAACCTCAACTTGTTACAGAGTTTTCATGAACACTGGAATAGGATCCATTGTCATAACTGTTGAACCATGGTGTGAGTGAGAAGTGTAAAATCTGCCTCATAACTTATTGTAACATGAGAGTTCTCAAAAGGCATCTTGGTGGCTGTCAGTGCAGTGTGAATGTATCTCTGCAACAGTGTCATACTGAATGGTTTTTATTTCATATTAATTGGTCATACAGATTTGATTGACAAATTCTGTTTCCATGATGTTTATTCAAATCTGGTTATTCTCTTGGAAATGAAGGAAAGTCAGAAATGTTGCCCTGTATAGGCTATTGTAATACTGATAAGGAATATTAAGAACAGGGTGTTTCAGTTGTATTGTTATTCTTGTCTGTTAGAAAAAAGGCTGTAATCTCCAAACAGTCAAACAAACACTTTTCTCAATAGCTAAATTCACACGAAAATAGGGGGGGAAATAATATTCCTCTAGTAGAATGAGTATTTCATGAGTCTAAGGTAGCAATTCTTGGAAAAGCCAAGCAATGCAGTACTGAATGCATAGCTGTAAACTTTCTTCTCTACGTCTTTTTGTTAATAAAATAAAAATTCACACTTGAAATATTTCTCTTCTGAGGTCCTGAATGTGGTAAAAATTTCAGTGAGTTTCCACATCTATTGACCTACTAATCTAATTAATGTAGTAGTCTATTAAAACAAGGATTGTAAACAATTGAGCCTTCCATGAAAGTTCGCATCAAACTACAGAGGATGTCGCAGAGCTTCTTACCCAGAGCTAGTTAAGATAAAAGAAACAAACTGGCAAAAAACCAAACCAAAACAAAACAAAACAAACCAAAGAAACAGAAAAACTCCACATTTCTGCAGTATCCTAAAAACAAAACTTGTCTTGGGCATTTTGTCTTCATTTAATATGTTAACACATTGTGACATGTTTTAGTAAAATGCAGAGTATGTTCATGCAGTTTTCTGCATTTCAAATACAGCCTAGAGTAGGTGAAATAAGTCAGGTAAAAAAATCCAGGCTTCTCTAGAGTAGCAGGCTTGGGGCTTTCAATTATTTCTTTTACATCTATTTGTTATTCCTAATTGCTGTGTTGTACTATAGATCCTACTGGAAATCAGCATGGCTAAATTCTTCATTTGGTTTAAGTTCTAACCGTGAATGTAGTCTTAGGAGTTTAGTTTTCATACCAAATATCTGTTACAATGCCTCCACTCAAATTTAAGTCTTTAAATAGTTGCGTGGATCCACATTCTCAAGAAAATATTTAATGATGAAGGGGTAATGTAATAAAAGCAAAAAGCTCTGATTGTATGTGAATCCTAGATTAGAATTTTTTTTTTCAGGTATTTAAGTAGACAGTTATCAAACTGGTGCTGATCTTCAGCTGACATTAGAAATCATAAAACTACATAAAGAAACTTTTAAATAGTGATAAAACAGTAAAAAGCATGGTTAATTGGTTATTGTGTTCCAACTTATTTGACTATAATGAAAAATATATATACTCAAGGACACAATCCTACCTTTGAGGTATGAAAGCTTGATGATGCTGTACCTTTTTTTGAGATAAAAAATGTTCAATATTTTCAGAGACCTGAAGGGACCTTTAATGAATCTCAATAATGGAGAAGTGACTCAAACTAAATGGAGATAATTAACAGATTAAAGTTCTGCAAGCAACAAGTAATTGGATTATTGGTGGGTAATTTGTTTCCACACACATTTTTACTGTCTGGCTTTATGCAAGATTTCCTTCTTATCTTTTTCATCCAACAGAAAATTGTCTTCAAACCTTGGATTATCCCCAATATGATCTTGGTTATTAAGTTATTGGAAGAGAAAGGCACCATTTAGAAACAATTATTTTTAGTGATTGTGAATCTATCCCATTTTAATTGTAAATATCAGTTATTTCTCTTCCCTTACAATGGCTGTACCATCAGGATTCTGTAAGAGTTGACACAAGGTAGACTATTTTTTTGACACTAAACCTGCTACTAGTAATGATGCTGTCAAGTAAGAGACTATGGTAAATTCATCAGCAAGGTCAATAAGGAAATTGTACAGAGTGTCATTTTGCCCACAAAAATAAGTAAGCAAATGTTCTTTTTAATATTGAAATTATTTATTCAACTTGTATTCATGCATGTTGCTGGAGTTCTGTATAAAGAAAAACCTGTAAGATAGGCCCATAGGAAGCCTTGATATAAACCTCCTTTCCTTCCTTCATGCAAAGAGTTGCTTTCTTCATCAGTTCTATAAAATGTCTTCAACTTTTGTCTCTCTTTGCAGAAGAGCTGAAATTGACATTCTTTCCCTTACCTTTATATTAGGCCTCCATAGATATAGGATTTATTGTTCCACTGTACATTCACTCTCCACCAGATATAGTGTATCTCCTTCTACACTCCATCATTTACACATACATTTTCTTTTCTTGTCTTTTTTCCTATATGGATGTTTTTTAAATAGGCCAATAACTAGTCCTAATGATTTTAAAAAATACATGTAACCAATGCCTCTGGCCAAATGAATTTGATGGTTTCTTTCCCCCAAGATTAATGTCAATTGTATTTTTTTTCTCCCTAGGAATTGTTTTAATGGCTTTGTCGCTTGGTGGATCCATAGTCCTTGAAAACAAACCAAAGTGTGCTGCTCTTCTGTGCACTAACTCGACAATCCAGTCAGGTGGAACAGACAAAAAGAAGCACATGGCCTAATAAAATTTGCATTGATTGGATGTAAATTTCAGTTATTACACTCCAGCTACCTAGAAAGACTGAGGATCTGGTAGTTATTCGTGTGTGGTTTTGTTTGAGAGAGAGTGCAAATGTGTGATTCTTTATTGACAATGGGCACTTGTAGTAAGCTTTCCTGTTTTCTTCTCCAGGAATGCTTTAAAATCCTCCTATCAGAATAAGTCCAGTTCCATCAGGGATGGGAAAATATACATTTTCTGCTCATTTGATAAAGATAGTCAATTCTCCATCATTGTACTATGAAGAACTGTGAGATCCTGTCATCTCTGACAACTTGACACATACTCTGACCTGCCGTTTGCTGATGGCAAGAGGTTGTTCTATTTCCCCTTTTTTCCTCTCCAAATGAGAGCAGTTGACAGACCTGATATGAAAAAGTAAACATTTTTCACCATGATACAAAATTTCTTTTTAGCCACAGAAATCCAACTAAGCTCACACAATCATGTCCTCCAACACACACAAAAAAAATGTAGTCAGAGATGACACCAGTTAAGCAATGCTCAAACCAATCAAAATTTGAAAGGATCTTGCTGGATCAAAGTCTGTGTTTTCAAAATTTGACCATTGGTGCAATGTATGGCAGTAAGAAGAACAGTGATTTCTGTGTGCCTTATGATAATTTATTATGGGTTATTCCAAATGAGTGTTTCTTTTCGCAGGTATCATGAGACCTACATATCTTCTCTGGCAATGATGCCAGCATAGAACTCATAGAAACCCTTTTTTTCTTTTCCTGATACTTGTTACTGAAACATCAGGCTCTGATGAACATGTTGTCTGGATCTTAATACCTATTCAATAAGTTTTCTTTCTTTATAGCTTAGGAGGATTTTTTTTCCTCAACAAATTAGTTTCATAATTTGATGAAGAATGTTTGGGAGGAAGCATTTTTTAATTTAGAGATTGATTGGGAAATTCTGGTAAAATGAAAAGTTGGCTGCTTATAATCTAGACCCATCTTTTCCCAGCAGGTCATGATGTCAACTTATCCTTTTTACAGATCTCTGCTGCTACAGAGAACAGAATGTTAGAACTATATCATGACCAAAGACATTTGCAGCTGACATTTTAGACAGTGACATTGCATCAAGAGCATTCTCCATACTTTGAGCATGAATTTGTAATATTACATGGCTAAAAGAGGTGATAGGATTCAATGTTGAGCAAATAGGCGAGCAGTAGAGGTTCCACCACCGTCCCCTGGAAAATGATTCGTTATAAATTTAATAGGGTTGGCTAATTTGTACTTGGCTTAATAGTCACATAAGCACATTTATAATTATGATACCATGTATAAATGTATAGATAAAAAGAAAAGGACATAGTGTGTCATTATTGGGGCCTTTACAGTTAAGCTCAAAAGACAATCTGGCAAGATGCATAAAAAATTATCATTGTGACCACTTACCGTCACAGTCAACAGTTTATCAAATGAATATCTGTACTCTGGATGATTTAATTCATTCATTGAATTCTCTTCTGCTCTGGTTGAAAACTGACTTTCTGAATTCACAGACTTTCCAGGATAGGGTGCAAATGCTAAACAAGTGTCTATTGGTTGGATCAATCCAGAAAGGTAAAGATAGGCTGGTAACAGACTGACTTTGCCTGTGAAAATGAATGTATAGGCCACAATGTGAAAAGGTTAAACTTTAGGCTTCAAAACATATGAGAGCAAGGAAAAGTACTTTGGGACAAAATGGACTGAAGAAAATACTGTTTTAAGAGTCTACTTACACTCATGTAGCACATTTTCTGATGCTTTTTACGCTTTTAGTATTGAGTTGTGTGAGCAGCACAGCAAAAAAAAAACAGAGAAGACTAATATATGTCTTGAAATGACATGTAGCTTCAGGACAACAGAGAGCAAGGGGGAGTTCTGGGCTCAGAGTACAAGGCAAGCCCAGTGAGAAATCCATACCACATGGGTAGCCTGCAAAATATTGTTTAAAGCATTATCAAAAGGGAGTGGCACAATATTAATGCCCAGGGCCTTCTTTTTAAATCAAAATGTAAATTACTTTCAGAAATCACATTAAGAACATTCTACCACATAAAAGGAAAAAGTTGACAACACTCATATTTTTTAAACTATATATTGGTTACGAGTAGAAATGTAAGAAAACTCAAAATAAAAGGAAGAAAGGAAAATTACAACATTGAATACAATAGAAAATAACTAGATTGTCAAAAAAAATTGATAAAGGAGGGAAAAAAAAACCAGATCTTTGAGAAACTGGTTAAGGATTTTCACAGTAGTACTAGTACATCATAATGCTGCTAAAATGTAGCACTGAATGGAAATAGAAAAATGACAGTGATAACATCCAGAAAGTTAAAATATTCAATAACTGTACCTATCTTGTATGTGGGAGGAAGGTATGTCAGAACCAACCCTAGAAGAAACTAGATGCCCGCTTCTGGACTTAACAACTGGAAAGTTAAAGGAGGACAGTGTATAGAATCCATTAAGATTAAGAGAAAAGAGTCGTGGTTGAAAAATTTGTGATTGCTACATATACCAACCCCTCTGAAGTGAGAAGCTACATATCCCTGTGTTAGAAGAGTATGGGTTTTCTTGAAGAAGACAGCAGGATCAATGTTACATTTCCATAAGGTATTATCTTTTGTCTCACAACATTTTAATTTAGAGAGAAGAATAACACAAAATCAATGGAACACAGAATAAATTGTGAGGTAGAAGCTCTGAAAAAACTACTACAAACTGAGTTGCTGTATTTCTAGAGAGGACACAGAGTAATTACTCCTTGGCCTATGTGCTCTTTAATATCCATGGCTTGGAAGAGGCACACCAAATCATACCTGATGAAGTTTGAAAGTGATACAGAAGTCTGTGAAATTAATGGCAGACCAATCCTTGGTGTGAACCCATCTGGCATAACTAAATGAAATATTTTATTATTACCAAATAGAAAGGAATTCATTAAGAATAAGAAGCTGAGTAGTGCTTCTTTTCAGACAGGAGATACTAAATTGAGACCTCCAGGTCTTCCTCCAAAAGAGTACTCAGAAGTACTAAGGTGACATCAGCAGGTTTAGATAAAGTACAAGAAGTTCATGTTTGTGTGCACTGCTACCATGACTGCTGTTGGAATATTTTATCCAGTTCTTGTGTTCACAGCTGAGGAGAATAATGAAAAATGGAAAAGGTTGTGATAAAACTTTTTCTCAGCCATTATATTCCTGCATCAGAGATCAGAGATGTCTACAAATGGTCATGGGAACATAGATCATGTGGTTAAAATGTGGTAAGTCAGAATAAGTTGGCATTTGTATAAATCATTTGTTGTAATTTCTCATTTTACTCTTTTTTTATTTTTAATTGTAGTTTGCTCCCTATTTTTGAGCCTTAGGCTTCTCTAAGTAAAACAAGTGTGTTTGAAAGGTGTGCACTTCTCTCTGGTTACCATGCTAACAGGGGAATTTGACTTTTTTCTTTAAAAAGATCTACTGAGAAGAAAACAAGAATGTGATAAATTCTCTACTAGAAAAGACCAGAGGTCTATCTAGCCCAGTGTTCTTCCTCCAACAGTGCCAAAAACAGATTTTACTTAAGCATAAATAAAAATCAATACAGTACATGCACTGGAAAGCCAAAAGTGCCATTCAAATTTAAACAATGATCTCATATTGTTTGAAATTGATACGGAAGTTCCATCATCCCTTGCACAGCATGAACGTGTGGAAGAAATGTTGCTTCTTAACAGTATGGTTTAACTGTGAGGTAAGGTAAGGTGGCAGAATAGCTGTGTGGATGCTAAGTCCCTGACTGCCTCCCATTTGGTGGCTGTGCTGCTTCTGCTTCAGGAGAAGAAGTAGAGGTAGGGATGAAAGTTGCAGCCACTCTTGACATCAGTTGCAGTTTCTGTCCCTGCTTCTTCCTGCTTCCAGCTCTGCTCCAGAGTGGATGTCCTCTCAATTGGATCAACTTGGACTGAGTTCAGTACTGATGATCTCCACCAGTGTTGCCCAGAGCTGTGCAAGGAGAGAAAGTTCTGCCAGGAAAAGAGGAAGTGGTCTTCTTGGCCAAGAGGAAAATATAACTGAGGAAGGAAAGGAAAAAAAAGATCTGAAAAGAGAGAAAAGCCCTTCCCACATGCTTTTCCCGTGGCCTCCCCCAGTTCCCTCACACTTTGCTCACCCTTTCCAACTCTCCTCCTACTCTGTCTTCACCACAAAAAGAAATTTCACAATTTCCCCAAAATTTTCAACTTGTTAGAAAATTAAATGTTGCCCTTAGTCCTGTTAGTACTTTCTGAGCTATCTTTGTTTCATGATGAATATATGCAGAAAGATGTCTAAAATACTGAACTGTATATTAAAATAACAAGATACTTTGATAAAAGTAAGCCTGTTATTGGTTATTGTGATGATCTATTCCACTGCAGTGACACATATTAAAGAGGTACAATCTTTTTCCAAATGTAGCATTGTTGACTAAGAAGTAGAACTAGGGAGCAAACAAAACACAACTGGGGATACCTGCAACACTGCAATTGAAGAGTTACTCTCCTTCCAATTTTTAAGGTAGAAAAAAGCATTTTTTTTTTCCTCAGGTTATATAACATAATCAAATGCTTCTTTGTAGCAAACCAAAGAACTAAAACTGCATAACTGAGAGTTGGGTTGCACAGGGTAATACTGCATCAAGACGCAATCTACTGTTGAATCAAAATTGGGCAGTGATGACTAGTGTTGGAAAAATATAGCAGACAAGTATCTGGGAACATTCATTCTCACTTATGCAATTAATTCATTTTGCAAACCTCTCTTTGATTTCATGGTCATTTCTGTAAGTAAAATTTAACATTCTTCAAGTATGCATGTGAGTTTGTATTTACATTTGAATGAATTGCAGACTCAGTTTGCCAGACCACGGTACAATTTATCACGGTAGAGAAAAAAACACATCTTGAGACATTACAGCCCTTATTTAAAATACTTATTTGTATGAAGTCCCACTGTTGTGATTCCACCATCAACTTTTGATGGGCGCTTGATGAGCAGCCTCAGAAAGTTTTGAATTCTGGAACTCTCTTTTCTATTTTTCTGAAGTAAAAGTGATCATAAAAAATCATCTAATAATTCATGACTGTCTTAGACAACCAGAAATGACACCTCTAGAGGGTGTAAGTTTAGATTGGAAGTGAGGTCTACATTTTCTAACTGTTGCAGTAAGGTGATACAAATTTGTGTTCAAAAACAACTGAATTTTTTTTTTCACCAGAAGTGTTATGTCACAGGCTGCATAGGGAAGTGATTGACTCCTCATCCCTGAAGATATTAAACATCTATAAAGTCACAATGCTGAGGGACATGGTTTAGTGTTGGCTATGGCAGTGCTGGGTTAATAGGTGGACTCAATGAGGTTAAAGGTCTTTTCCAATCTAAACAATTCTGTGATTCTGTGATTCATGCCTTGTGCAGGAATTACTGAATGAGCCTCAGTAGCTTTGTGGCAAGCAATATATGAGAAGATCTAAGCCTTCTGATCGTAGAAGCAGTACAACTTGGATGAGTTACCCAGTCCATCAAAACCTCACAAATCATTTAGGCTACTTGCATGTATAAAGCCAAGGCTTTGATATTCTGCTCTTTTTATTTGTTTTCCTCAGACTTCCTTCAGTGTCCTATAATTTCAAGACAATACTGAGCAGTCTGCTCAAGAGAAATGAGGACACTTTCCTGAGCTGGCGACAAGTCTTGTTCATTTTTGTGTTTGAATGCTAGTATGAGCCATACATAATCCAGGAGAAATGGTGAGCCAGATGAATGTGATGTTAATTTTAAGTGAGGAACAATGTTCACACGGTAGGACAGAAAAAAAAAAGTGAAATGCAGAAAAGTTGCAGGAAACACTTATCAAATAGGTAGTAAAAAGGAAAATTTCCTTTGTTTGTCAAAAGCTTCTAGGCTGCTTCATTTCTGATGTTGAAGAGAATCTCTCTTCAAAGATACTTAAGACAGGAATAAAGTTTCCAACATCTAAGGAATGGAAAGAACAGTGAATAATGAGGAAATATTTGTGTTGTTCCTCAAATCAAAGGAGAATTTGAAAGCATTAATAAAAAGCCACCCTGGGTAGCTAAAGCTGTATTAACATCACAGGCATGACAGGATGATTTAAAACATTGTTCCGATTCATTTGGGAGCGTTGAAAAATATAATCTCTAGAAGTGGAGGTGATCCTGACTAAACTTTTACATCCTTTTTATTTGCCTTTTTCAGAATCAGAAGAATGTGTTTTTTCTCTCTCAAATTGCAATAGGTACATGTAAATACAATAGTTCATGTACTGAGGGCAGACCTCAAAGACTTGCCTAGAAAGTACATGTTTTTCAAGACAAAAAATAACATTTTTAACTACTATGAAGCAACTAAAACAGTAGTGCCACCAGGGTCAGTGTAAGATACTGAAACTGATCATTTTTCAGCTGAACTTTATGATCCAGAAAAGAATTTAAGTAATTATTTTATTTATTTCATATCTATAGTCGCATTAACTGCAGAGGAATCTACCTACTTACTGCATGTAAACATTATCATGCATTTAACTGTATTAGTGGATAATTTCTGGGTCACTAGTACTGAACACCTCTTCTCCAGACCTCTCGAGAATGTCATATCAACGATTTGATAATCCTCATACAGGCTCTAACCCTCTAACTTGGTCAATGGGTGAATTTTCATATATTCACAATGGCTACAAATGCAGGACAGAGGTCACAAATCTTGATAAACAGACCTAAAAACTACACACACGTTGAGGAACAGGGAAATTAGCATGAATTCACCCTTTTTTGTGACCTTAGAAAACATCTGAAAAATTGTAATCACAGTGCTTGTTTCTCCGGAACAAGAATAATTTTGGGAAAGAGAATAGCCAGTATTTGTATTTTTATACCGGATTTGTCAGTCATGGTGAAGAGCTGCAGCCTGTTGGATTCCAATTCACAGATGTTACATTCAATACCAAATAAAATCTGAAGTGGATAACGGTACCTACTCTGTAAAAGTGCCACTTTAATTACTTGTTAACTAAATTTCTGAGAAAACTGTTATTGCATGTTAGTATTTACTTCACAATTGTTCTCTACAGGCCTAGTATTTTTATGCCACATATATATATTACCTGTCAGTAATTTTCTATCTATCTTAGACCAAATATTACCATAAAGGATTTTCCCTCCTTTCTAGTCTTGGACTTTATTATTGAGGACTTAATTGTAATAACAAAGACAAAACTAATCAAAGTCTACTTTTGGATCCACCTTCTATATGAAGCAATGATTCACACTGATTCTTTAGCTTACATGTGTTTCAAAACAGTCTGTTCTCAGTTTACATTTATATTTGTTTCTTTTCCTTGCAGATCCCTATAAAATATAATTTTATGCTGTTTTCCAATTTCTTCTTAAAATGCAGTTCCATTTTGACTCAAACCATGGTCACTTAGATGTTACAAACTTTAATTTCCAAGTACAGCAGTACCACACTGTTGCTCTTCACATTTCAAAGAGGCAGAAATTTTCCTTTAATCTTGATTCCTGGAATGAACTCTTTAACAGATTTTAACCTTTTCCTCTGTCTGCTGAGGTGATTTCTTATTAATTTTTGCTCTCCACAGAATACAAAACTTACCTACATATTTTCTGCATCCACAACTATAATTCTTTGTGGTTGATAATGTCAGGAGTTACATCTCTCAGGAGAATATCAGAATAATTACAAAATCTGGGATTTATCTGATTCTTAAAAGTGAGAACTGAGGTATCATGTTGATCTTGTTTCAAAAAAAAAGGCAAAAAACTAAAAGGAAGCCTGACACCCTCAACCCAGGTGATGCTTCCCCTCAGTCACAAAGTGATCATCCAGCTGCATTTCCCAGACTGTGACTTTTTCCAGCCTGTCCCCTCTCTTCTCCCCTCCCTTAGTATTATATATCAATGTGTTCCATGTTCTCGACTTTAATATTAATGAATTGCTAAAAACATAATTGTGGGTACACATTTATACTTCAAAATTTAAATATTAGCAGATTAGCAACAGATTCAAGTCCATATTTTTTTTTCTGCCTAATCACAGGAATCTTTTACCTAAATATGAATCTTTGTAAACCTTATATACAAAAGTAGAAACAGATGAAAGTACTCTCCAGAGTGACTCAATAAATTAATTAGGAATAGACCTGATAAAGAAATTTTTTTAGAAAGAAATAATGGAAATTATTTCAGTCTACTTGGTTTTCTTGGTGTCTCAGAGGTAGCAACTCCCATTCAGTTAATGTTTTTTTTTAATACATGCCTGAAGTGGCCTTATGTTGTACATTACTCATACATTGCACACCGCATGAAATCGCCATTTTAATTCAAGGGCATTTAATTTCCCTTTTGTTTTGGTAAGGGTTTTCGTAGCTTTAATGTCTATCTATATAGAGCATATATAAACCAAAAGCTTGGATTTTAGTGGGAATTAAAACATTTAACTTCTACATGTTCACTTGAAAATCCACATCTCACTCTGTTGCAATTTCCTCCTTTCTTCTAAGATTTCTTTTACCTGCTATCTAAACCTTTAATCTTTTCTTAAAGCCTGAATTTCTACCGTAATGATTTCATGTGGAAATGACTCCTTCATCTGGACTAGGTGTGCAAAATCTTGTTGTGTGTTTCGTATTTCCTGCTTTCAACACAAAAAACAATTAAAGATATTGAAAGCTGACTACTTTAATACTAATTTAAACAATATTTAATCTTCAGAAATAGAGAAGCAGTTTAATTCTTTTTATTTGTTGATTTACTACCAACGATTTGTGTCTCAGAAGCTGTGCATCTGTTTAGCAATAACATCAATCATATACACTGTTGAATTAAATACCTCTTTCTATCAGAGCTATTTTGTATTTCATGATCAGGAATATTATTTTATATTCTTATCATCAAAATTTTTGTTCTTGTAAAAATCACTACTATGTCATAAAAAAACCCATCAATGACTCAAATAATTGAAATTTCATGCTTCAGTAATAATAAATTCAATACTTTTAGACTATTTGCATTTGAAACCTATTGATGTTTGTGAAGTCATGTTGGGAAAGTCTTTTATGAAGAGCATCTCCAGGTTTATCTCAGCTAATAATAATCCTTTTAGGAATATTTTGCAGAGAAGAACGTCTTTAAACCTCATCTCTATCAACAATAATCCTCTTGAGTCTAGAGCCCAGAATGTAGAAGGTTGTATCATTGCTGCTTCAGTCCCCAAAATCTCTCACAGGAAGTCATAGCATCATAGAATTGTTTTAATAGGAAAAGATCTTTAAGCTCATCGAGTTCAATCCCTCCCGTCACACTACCAAGCCCACTCCTAACCCATGTCACTCAGCACCTCAGCTACATGGCTTTACAATAGTTCCAAGGAGAGGGACTCTCCCACTTCCCTGGGCAGCCTGGGGCTGACAACCCTCTCAGGGAAAGAAGTTTTTCTTCATCTCCATGCTAAACCTCGTCTGGCATAATTTGAAGCCATTTCCTCTTTTCCTGTCATCCATTACTGGAGAGAAGAGACCGAACCCCACTTCACTACAACCTCCTGTAAGTCAAACAACCAGGAGTTTCTTCACATAGAACAACAGATTTTGAGACAGGACAATACCCCTTTTCCCTTTTGTGATACACAACTACACAAGATGCACTAAATTTTCTGCTTTTTTCAGGTGTTTCTTGATGGGTAGATGAAATTACAAACACAAACACTTCATTTTATAGGCATCTGAAAAGCTTTGATAAAGAAAAAGACGATATGAGATATAAGGAAAACATCTAAACCCCAAATTAAAATATATGATAGGAGATTAACAGATACAAAATACAATCTTACGTATTTGGCAAAACTCCCACTGAGATCACATTATTTTAAAATCAAATCGCAGCACTGATCACAAATGGTTATTTCCATGAAAAAGTCTCCAGTTTTAGTGATGTGATTTGGTTCTGTATGTGAATTAGGAAAAATGAATTCCTGCATATTTTCAAGGAAAAAATTCTCACATAAATTGATGGGAGAAGATGGGAACCCAGAGCTCACTGCAATTGTCACTTCCTATTGTACTTGGGCAGAGCAGAATAATATTACTTTGGAAAAGTGATTGATGATATTTGTACTTTCTTTTTTTCCTCACTTGAAGTATGTACATTCTCATTCCAGGTGGTCAAATAAAAGGCAGATTGTCTTTTAAAATAGAGTTTTGCTGCAAATAGCCAAAAGGAATGAAATCAATGTCTAAGAGAAGAGTAAAATATAATTCTGTGGACCATGAGAAAACACTGGTATCAATGTGATTCAGAAGTTTAACAGGGAATTATTAAACAATGTCTCCCTGAAATCATCATTATTACCTGTTACTATTTCTTAAGTAAGGTGTTTGTACTAAGGAAAAAAAAGCTCTTCAAATATTTAAGTGCTAGCTCAGTTGACTTTCTTAAATTAAAATATGTGCTTTTTGTCTCTCTCTGCATTTGCTATTTCAGAATGTGAGGTCCGCTGTAGCTGCAGATGACCTATGTCATCCAACACAATTTCAAAAAATAATGTGCCTTGACTATAAATACCCATTTTAAGACTCGGGATGAATCTTTGAATGTTCTGCATCAGGTGTTTACTTACTGTAGGACTGTAGCCTTCAAAACATCTAGAAAATTAATCTGTAAAAATAACTACTAAAAATCTGATTTTCTCTTAGAAATAATTTGCTTTGCATTTCCTATTCTGGAAAGGTGCTGAGTAGCAATCCTGTTGAGTCTTATACTTACTCGTAATAAATGGAAAAGACTTGGGATGGTCCATTTGGGTTGTAAATGAGGAAAAAAAAAAAAAAAAAAGCTATGAAATTGTAATCAAAGTTCAGCCGTGGCAAAAACAATTGGCAAACAGCACAGGGATTATGTTATACTTAGATATTCACTGATGCAGGGAGAGGTGACAGCCTTTCAGCAAAATATGCTGCTTCATTGGCCACAGAGTCATTTCCACATTCCCCTTGCCTCAATGAATACTTCAGTATTGTTTAGAAAATGGAAACATCTCAATGCAAGTGACACATCTCAGTAACTGTAAAGGCTTATATCTCAGTCTGCTAGTATTTTGACCTACTTGAGCATTTAGGAAGCAGCAGTATTACTGTCTTTATACAGGCATAGCTAAGATTTCTAGCTCCAGTGAAAAGACACAACCAGGAATACTAACTGGTAGAAGATACTTCAGTGGCTGAAGGTGAGAAAGTGAGGCAAAGCACTGTCCGTGCTGGCATTTCATGCTAGGAAACTCTCTGGGGCTTCCTGGATTGTAGAAAATTTTTTGGGGTTTGGGTGTTTGTGGCGTTTTTGTCTGGGCCAGGTTTTTGGTAGCAAAGCGGATTACAGCGACAGCTTCTTTAATCAAAGATCTGCCAGAAGCTTCCCCTTAGGCTGACAGGGCCAATGCCAGTTAATTCTAAGATGACTCACAGCTGACCCAGGCCTGGCCAATTAGTGACTGAGGTAACACCTCTGTCAATAATGTGTTAGAGAAAGGGAAGAAGTTGGTGGGCTTTTGCTAAACTGCAGCAGCAACACAGAGTGAGAATGTGAAAACATCTCCACAGACACCAACGTCAGGGGAGGAGCATGAGGTGGAGGGTGCTTAGGCCCTGAAAGAAAAACTCCCCTGTGACCTGTGGTGAAGACCATGGTGAGACAGCTGTGCTTTTGCAGTCCATGGAGGCCACAGAGGAGCAGAGATCTACTCGCAGCCCGTGGAGGACCCAATGCCACAGCAGGTGGATGCCTGAAGGAGGCTGTGACTCTATGGGAAGCCCACACAGGAGCAAGTTCCTGGCAGGACCTGGGAGCTTGCTGGGAGAGAAGAGCCCATGCCAGAGCAGATGTGCTATCAGGACTTGTGATCCTGTGGGGGACTCAGGCTGGAGCAGTCAGTACCTGAAGGACTGTTCTCCCGGTGGGTGACCCACATTGGGGCAGGGTGTGAGGAGCTGCCCCCATAGGAGGCCCCATGCTGGAGCAGTTCATGAGGAACTGTAGCTCATGGGAAGGAGCCACGTTGGAGAAGTTTGTGGAAGACTATTTCGCACGAGAGGGACCCCACACTGAAGCAGTGGGAAGTGTGAGGAGGCCTCTCCTTGAGAAGCAGCAGCAGCAAAGTCCATCTGTAATGAACTGACCACAACCCCCATCCCCTGTGCTGCTGGGGGAAGGAAAGGGAGTCCTGGGAAGAAGGAGGGATAGGGGGAGGTGTTTTAAGATTTGCTCTATTTTGATGGTTCATTAATAAATAAAACTTTTTCTCCCCCAATTGACTCTGTTTTGCCCATGACAGTAATTGGTGAGCAATCTCCTTGTCCTTATATGAAGCCACAAACCTCTCATTGTATTTGTCTCTCCCCTGTCCAGTTTAAGAGCGTGAATGATAGAATGACTTGGTGGGCACCTGGCATTCAGCCAAAGCTAAACCACCACAGGGTTTTTTTCCAATTAAGTCCCTCCATGCATTATATGAGGATCCTGAGGACCCCCCTCAGAAGTGTGACTACTTCAACAGCACAGGGCGGGTGAGAAATAGGAAGTGAAAGTCCTCTGTATTCTAGTTTGAAGAGTACAGACGTGACTGAAGAGAATGTCCTGAAATGTCCTTCCATGAGCACATAATACACACCAAAGCACACCGTAAAATGGTCATCTGAAGGAAAAATAAAAGTGTATATACACTGTGAGAAATGATGACACAGACTCTCATCAGAATGTAATGCAATTAAAGATCTGCCCACAACACTGTGCACATTGTTAATGAATCAGTTATAAACAGTAGGGGCCTATTCTTCTCTCAAGGCACAGATGCAATTCCTGCTAATTCGAAATGATTTTTCAAATTGTAACTTATTTACATATCTAAAGCAAAGTAAAGATAATGGGAGAAAATCAAGTTAAGTAGGACTCTTACAGGTAATTAATTTCTTTCCCTTTTCCTTTGATTCAGAGACATGCTGGGTATCTCCTGTCTTACTGGGCATGAATTGTATTTAATTCAATGGAAATCCAGTGTAGCCAGGAAAGACCTCTAGTACAGACTACATATGCCATATCATATCTGACCTTGCTTTTTCCATTACTGTTGGGGCTGTGTTTCATAATGGCTTGCAATGGACAATACCAAGTGGTGGATACTGAAAAGGAATTAGAGAAATATCTTTCAGATAGGAGACAAATAGTCATAGTGAACATTTAACATGAATTGAGCACTTTTTTTGCTCTTCTTTGGGAACACACCTGTTCACTAGTTTCAGATAATGTAGCAATTCACACTTGTAAAAATGGAGGACAATTTTGAAGTGTAAGTTATTCCTATAGGAAGTTGTTTCATGGCTCATCTACATGCCTGGAAGTATCATCAAACTGTAAGTAGGTGGACGTTCAGATCATCTGTTATCCGGAACCTAGACATGTGACATATGTTCTTCTCTAGAAATGCTATTTAAACATTAAAGATTGTGAGCTCTTTCCTGCTGCTTCTCCTAGAAGATTGTTATGCTATGGTTGCTGACTCTACAGATAACTGAGTACTTTTAATACAGAGAAGAATTTTTCTTACACAGATGCTTTTGGTTGCCGATAAATACGAGGACTTCATATACTGGGCAACCTTTCAGCAGAACTTATGCAAATTGAAGCTTGTGCATGAATAGGACCTAATAAGAAGTTGAACCAGACA
This sequence comes from Colius striatus, assembly GCF_028858725.1. Classification (NCBI taxonomy): domain Eukaryota; kingdom Metazoa; phylum Chordata; class Aves; order Coliiformes; family Coliidae; genus Colius; species Colius striatus. The sequence goes on from NC_084764.1 coordinate 9,199,310, forward strand.
GCAAATCTGCAGGGGTGTTGGACTAGATGATCTCTAAAGGTCCCTTCCAACTCCTACCATTCTATGATTCTATGATTAAATTACACCATTTTCCAATTTTCAACCAACTCTAGTAATCTTATGTAAATCTGTCAAAGTTATCAGCTTCACTCTGATGTATTGAACATGCTGTTTAATCTGTCTCACTCTACATAACACATAATGGGTCTGGAGTTGTACTTGGTGCTCCCACATCACAATTTACCACAAAGAAGATGCAAGATGTATTTTAAAATCCTACCATCTTTCCAGAAAAACCCAGTAAGTGATAATAGCAGTCTGATTCATTATTTCTGAAAGTGTGCCTTAAAGACAGCTGAAGAAATGTCATGAAAATAGTCTCTTGTTAGGCCCTGTTTATATTTCAGTAGTTCATTAAATGCTATCTTACCGTCTGTTTAAGCATATGCTTAAATACCTCTCTGACTACAGGTACTTTGCTGAATGACAGTCTAAATGCATGTCTATTATAGTTCTGATAATCTGTCTAATTATGTGTTTTGGATAGATTAGACTGCAGGTGTTTAAACAGCGGCCACTAAATTTTCTTGGAAAATGGTCCTTGCATGAGCATGAATGAAACTGGGTCAAGACAGAATTTGTCTGGAGAAAGGATGTGACAGTAGCTGAAGTGTAATAATAACTTGGATGGATGATGTAAAGGATAAAAAGGGTTATGTTTTGTTACAGAGAATCAGACTTCAGGATTTTGGCATAACTTACCCATGAAGCATTGCAGAGAGTCAAAGATGATATTCTTCTTATGGACCCGAGAGATAGGTAGGATTCACAATTTTCAAGGAAGATGGTAACAAGTATTGTTTCATGGAAGGGAGGAGTCAGAGAACTGTCTGAATTGTGTTCAAATAGACAATTATGAGGAAAAAAAATATGATTATATAATTACCCTGGAGCCTTTTTGGATAGAAAAGATGAGGCTGGGACATTTGGGAGTAACTCATAGAAACAGGGAAAATTTCTGTCAAGAGGACAACAGATCACATGGTGGGTTGACCCTGGCCAACAGCTGAACTCCCACTCTTCCTTTTGCCCACTCCTCCATCCTGGGAGATGAGAACAAAAAACATTCTGAAGGAAGGTAAAAAGGTTTTGTGGGTTGAAACAACATCAGTTTAATAAGAAAAGCAAAAATTGTATGTGCAAGTGAAGCAAAATAAGGAATTAATTCACTACATGCCATCAGCAGGCAGATGTCCAGCTGCTTCCTGGGAATCAGGGCTTCAACACACCTAATTGCTGCCTTGGAAGACAAGTGTCATAACCATGAATTCCTCCCTTCCTCCTTCTTCTCTGTAGCTTTTTTCAGCTGAGCGCAATCCCATAGGGTCTGGGGTATCCCTTTGGTCAGATGGGGTCAGCTGTCCCATCTGTGTTCCCTCCCAAATTCTTGCCCATCTCCAGCCAAGTCACTTGGGTGGGCTGGAGCCAGTGAGGAGAGAGACAAAATGTATTGCTTCTGTGCCAGACCTGCTCTGCAGCACAGCAGTGTGTCATCAGCTGTGCACAGATATTAACACAGAGCACAGCACCATACAGGCTGCTGGGAAGAAAATGGAATTCGGAACTTCATCCCAGCAAGACCCAGCACAGGAAGAAAAGAGATGATGAACATGAATGCCTTCCAGCAGAATCGGAGAGAAAGCCAGAGGAGACTACACAGTAGCTGGGGCAGAATATCCAGCAGCTGTAAAGAGAAGGGAACAGGCAGAATTAGGGGAGGGCAAATTAAAAAAAAAAAAAAAAAGGAGAAAGACAAGAAAAAGAAAGACAGACAAGAAAAAAGAAAGGACAAAGGAAAGGATTAGACAGGAGTCAAGGCTACTGCAGTGAGTATAGTATGCAGAGATTTAACTAGACTTTATGCAGGTGGTTTTAGATGAGTCCAGTTTAAAGAAGCTAGAAAGTCTGGGACATAATTGAGTTAGGTGTAAATTGTAAAAGATGTATGCATTTCAGCAGTAAAGGGAAGAGGTAAATGGGGCCACCTGAGTGGGTGTTTTTTGTTTCTAAACATGAGAAAGACAAGGAGAGGCACAGAGAAGGAGAGACACACAGAGACAAACCATAAAACATGCAGTCAGTTTAACTACATTTGCATGCTAATATTTCCTACCAGCATGAGAGGAGGCTATAGACACTAAATGCTCAGATCATAAGTTTATAGGCAACTAGACTTGCAAAAGAACTTTTTCTCTTCCAATGAAATGTTTCGTTTTCCTGTTCTGAACTATAATTTCCTTGATGTTGCCTACATGGTTCTTTTTCGTCTCACGTACATTGTTAACAAATTTAGATGAAATCTGTTTATCCAATGTCTTTAACTGCTCAAAGAGCTGAATTTTGATAGAACATGTTAATTCCATTCTCTTTCACAATACTCTCCATTAGTTACTTTCTATTTAATTTTAGCAAACTTCAACTAATTTAGGAAGAGAGTTTTCTTCAGTCTTTTATACTGAAATAGCCATCACCACCAGTGTAGCATGGATGTAATGACTGCATTGGCTTTACAGGATGTTGGATCAAAACCTTAATTCCTTTATGATGATATATAATTTCTGATAGAAGTTTAGATACATATCAAACTTTAAGCGTTTTATAATAAAAGAGCTTTGTGATTTATGACTGCCTTTTAAGGGACTAATGTAATATGAATGTAAAATACTAAGTTTAAAGCCTTCACATATTATAACAATATTTTTTTAAAATATAATGTTCCTATTAATTTTGAACAGATTTGTGAATTAATATATTTATATTTTTAATACTGCATTCAAGCAATGACTCTTATTTATCCAAGCCCTTATTTTTATGATGCAAGTAGATACACATTGAACAAAAGCTGGAACTACCAAAATATTTTGGGATTAAGTAAAACTAAACTAAACAAAAACTGACTTGAGTTGCTACTAGAATAATTTTGTGTGCCCTTATGGGGTGTAGCAGAACTGGATCTTTCCTCATCAGGAGATACAAGTGTGTAGGTGCTTTCAGCATTTACAAACTAGCCCTTTCCAATGGATAGCTGTCTCTCAATGAATCCTGCTTGACATATTGATTAATTATTCTTGAGTAGGCTAAAGTGGAATGGGAATTGGACAACAGGGCCAATAGCAACATAGTATAAGGAAGAGTATTGGTTGTCAGATCTTCTGAACAAATAAGGACATTTAAAATGTAAGTATTTCCAAAGGTGAAGGAGTTAATTTTATTGGTAGAAAATATAAATAGCGAACCAGAGCCAAATGTTTTCATTATTGAGGACAGGCATAATGGGGATGTATGCCATAAGTGATCTCCACTGGCACAGCCAGCTTGAGTAGTCTTGGTATCACAGTCCTATACTTACATGTATAATCACAAATGTGAAACTCAAATACATTGAAAACATTGTATTGAGCCAATTTTTATAATATATCAGAATATTAAATTTTGGCATACTGATAAGAAATATTACAATCTGGAATATGAAATATATTTATATGTGGATTAAACAGTTATTAGATGTAATTCAAATCTCTCAGTCTCCTGCCTAACATTTCTACTTCACACAATCTTTGTGACATTTTAAAGTATTGTAACATACATGCATACATGTGTTTAAGAATCTCTGCACATAAATGCAATCTTCTCAGCTTATACATAGAAAAATACTGAAATTAGTGCAGTAAGCTAATCTTGCATAGTGATTTATATTTGACTAGCCTACATTGTTGAAGATATTCACATCTTAAGGAGAACTGATGCTGCACTTCCACTACATTGCTCTGAAAAATCTTTTCCTATTTCATTCATACAAATTGAATAAAATTCCACAGAAGGTTTTTAAAGATGGTTTCACCTGCAGATAAAGATTTCAGTTTGTTCAGATCTTAGCCCAGACTCCAAAAAGGATATGTCCAGGTTTTTCCTTGATCTTTACTACTTACAGATGTCACAGCACATCAAACCGTGCAAAGAATTCCATAAGCAGCACCAGAAGGGTTAAACCATTATAAAATAGAGAATTTTTAATACACAACATTGATGATGTTGCAATATATATTTGCTTCATGTTTCTGCATGAGCATGGGCCATCACTTTTCACATACACTGTGTAGCTCAAGGGAATCTAAAGCTCCATTGGTAACACCAATACTGCAGCATTTAAAAATAGCAATTAGGACTTATCTGTAGGTCTTCAAAATTAGAGAATATAGTGACAAGGTGTCTTGCATTTCTGTCACTATCCTAATCTTATACCCTTTACAGCAGAATATATTAACTAAAGCAGGAGAGCATCTTGCATAAACTGGTCAGATCATCTACGAACAAATATGTGAGCCAGATACTGGCCAGTCCAAGGAAAGAATTAAACCCATTCTCTCACTTTTTGGATGAGTATCCTATACATAAAGTAATAATTTCCAGCAGACTCTTCTCCACTGTAATGAGTGGTGTCCTGACTGCTAGTGTGAATTCTGTGAATGCATGCTGGTATTGTGAGGAGCAGCACACCTGCACACTCTCAGGCTGTCTTGATTTTCAGAGGCATTCAGCAGCTCTGAAATGCCAGTCTCTGCTTTTGTGTTGAGCTAAGATTGGGACTTTCAACTTTGAGCAACTATTTATTTCCCAAATGTATCTAAGGACATGTACACAATTTTACAGAAATCCACATACATTGCACATTTAAATAGACGTTTGATCTTTACTAAGCTTCCAGAATGTAGCTTGTCAACGAGTTCATCCTCCCATACATCTTGTGTGGTAGATTTGTTAGCTAGTAAATATAATTTTTATACTCTCTTAAAAGTAGGAAAACTGACAGGAGAAAATGAAGTCACTGTTGTCTTTATTTTTGGGGATGCCCTGACAACAGAAAGCTTCCTAGGTTTATGTAAGAAAATTGGATGCACAGCTTATGAAAGAATAAGCCTACCTGAAAATTGTCAAGAGCTACCCACTTTCAATCATTCCTTCTTTCTTAAGTATGTAACAAATGACAGAAGAAGAATCCTTCCTACGCAGTATTAAAGGGCAATATGGTACTAAAAAAAAAATAAGACAAAATGTATTCAGTTTTGTCATTTTTGCCTTAACCAGTTTAGTTCCTGAAGGACAGAATAATTATACCCATAAGACTCACAGAGAATAGCAGTGTTGTAGCAGAATCAAATCAATAACTCTGAGACTACTTCGAGCTCATTTTAAACATTACTCTCTACTCTCCCTAGATTTGGGCTATTGATTATAAAAAGCGCTGCCAAGCCTTCTTTTCTGCATAATTATATGCTATACTTGTTTTTGTTGTTTGAGGGGTGTTTTTTTATAAAGATGCTGGAAAATATGACACTTGGATGAACACATTATTGGATATGAAAAGGCTTAAGTTTGATGCTGGGCTTTCCCACTTTTTCCGGGTAATTCTTGTTTTCATAAACATAAATGAAATTTGGAAAGCCATATGCCATATACAAATTAACTGAAGTCTTTGCAAATATGAGCAGGTGAGCTACAGAAATCTTTGGATACCTTGAAAAACCTAACACATGTGTGTGCAATAGGCTGTCAACTTGATGTTTTCTTAAAGATTTCCTTTCTTTTGTTTTCATCTAAAGAACTGCACTGAAATATAAGCAGAAATGGCTGATCAATTGTACTAGCTTGAGGCTTGATTCTCTGGGGTGCTGAGTATCCTTTTGGAAGGGAGCTGAGACAGCCAAGCATTTCACAGATATTTGCACTGAGTGGTTAGATAAATAACTTTTTTTTTTTAGGAAACAGATATATTTGCAGAATTTTATCTTTACCAGAGATGCTACTCAACCACAGAGGTAAAGCTTAAAATACCACAAAATTTAGTTTAATCTCCATAGAGCATTAAGATGTACACATAGGTTTAGATTTTTTCCCCTGGCTTACCTAGGAATATGAAACAGCATCACTTTCTTCTATTATTAAATATTTCTATTAATTGGCTAAAGTTCCAGGAGAGGTGATAAATGCTTTGCTCTTCTAGGGTTGTGTAACAGGGTTTGCAACCCAACGCTGTCATTCATTTTCATTGTTACAGGATTTCACTGTTACCATCCAAAATCTAGGAAACACCAGAATAAGAAATGACCTTTTCGAGTTGCTTCTGTGTTTATATGATTTTTAGCATTATAATGATGACAGCTTCTTTAAGAACACTCTAACCTAACAGTTTTTAAGTTTGTAAGTTTATAATAAACAAACATAGCAAAGTACGTATGTTCAAGGATGTTTTGTTCTTCAAGGATGATAACTTCTGATTAGTTCTTTACTTATTTATTTTCATCATGTCAAGGAGCAGACTGACCTGGCACCTGCCTGATATTCACACAGTTTTCAAACTGATAATTGCTAATTGAGAACAGCTTTAAAATCAACAACTACACTGGTGCCACTTAAGGCTGTTTCCTTTCATCTTATCAGTTGCTACTTTGGAAAAGAAACCAACTCCCACCTCCTTACAGCCTCCATAACATCAGCAAGGTCAGACTGACAACCTGTAGTTCCCCAGATCCTCCTTCCAGCTTTTTCTTCCAGGTGAGAGAAAATAATGATAATGAACTTTCATTTTCTGTAGGTGCTTTTAAATCCTTTAAATCACAAAATGCTCTACATACCTCACTTATTTACAAACTAAGGACCTTTCTGTCCTTGTAAAACCTTGTGGTTTTCTACCACAATAGACCTTCTGGTTTCTTTCTTGATGAGTCATAATATATCAAATACTTCAGACAGTGACTCCTAATGTGTTTAATGGCTGTAATGAACCATGGTCATGCAGAGGCCAATGTATGGCAGCAGGAGTAAGAGTTTTTTTAAATGCCTTAAAAAAATGGCAGACATATTTGAAGTCATGTGAAATATGCATTCATAAAGGGCAGAATATATGAGGAAGGAGATGCATCATATTGTGCATTTGCTACATTAATATACCAACATGGAGGCAGCAGATATCTGTTCATATAATAAAAGCTGCTAAAGCATGTTGGTTGTTAAATTTAGCTAGACAACCGAAGTCTAAAAACTAATGTTTTAGTGCTATGTAAATTTAATTGGACTAAATTGGACCAAAGGGTCATAGATGTTTATGCAACTCTGATACTGTGCAATGCAGAAAATGAGGTCAAGGTTTTCAACAAAACAAGCAGGAAAACAGAAATCCTTATCTTATGATATGCTAATAAATCCTAGAAGCTCTGACTGCAAATCCAACAATTTAGGCTCACTGCTTTTTTATTCCTCTTTTTTTTTTTCTAGAAATGACTTCTGCATGTACTGTTTGGGATCTTTTTATTCTGTGCATATTCTCCCCTCAGGAAAGGAATCAACTTACAGAATGTAATGGTTTTGCCTGGGCCAGGTTTTTGGTAGCAGGGAGGCCCTACAGGGGTGGCTTCTTTAAACAAAGAGCTGCCAGAAGCTCCCTCTGTAGCTGACAGGGCTAATGCCAGTTAATTCTAAGATGGACTCACAGCTGACCCAGGCCGAGCCAATTGGTGACTGAGGTAAGACCTGTGTGAATAATGTGTTAGAGAAGGGAAAGAAGTTTACTGGGCAGTTGCTAAACTGCAACAGCAACAGGGAGTAAGACTGTGAAAACATCCCCACAGATACCAAGGTCAGTGGAGAAGGAGAGGGAGGAGGGTGCTTAGGCCGTGAAAGAAAGACCCCACACTGTAGCAGTGGGAAGTATGAGGAGGCCTGCCCCTGAGAACAAGAAGCAGCAAAGTCCATCTGTAATGAACTGACCATAAGCCCTGTCCCCCGTCCTCTGTTCTGCTGGGGTTGAAGGAGAATCCTGGTAAGAAAGAAGGATCAGGGAAGATGTTTTAAGATTTGATTTTATTTCTCATTTCCTTGATCTTTTTTGATGGTTCGTTAATAAATAAAACATTTTCTCCCCCATTTTTTTCTCAACATTTTCTTGAGTCTGTTTTTCCTGTGACAGTAATTGGTGAGCGATCTCCCTGTTCTTATCTCAAGCCACAAACCTCTTGCTATATTTGTCTCTCCCCTGTCCAGTTTAGGAGCGGGAGTGATAGGATGACTTGATGAGCATCTGGCACCCAGTCAAAGCTAAACCACCACTCAGAAAAAGGGAAACAACAGAGGAGGGAGACAGGAAAGGACAAGAGGAGGACTATCCCATGTGTGTCAAATTGCATTCATGGGAGGCCAGATTTGAACATGAGCTACACTCACTATGCTCCAAATATGCTGATAACCTACTCCTTGTTAAAGGTGTATCACTCATTTAATTCATTTGCTATTTGAGGAAAGGAACGGCTGAATGCACAGAGTACAACTTGGCAGAACAATAGCTCAACTGCTGAAAGTACAGCATTAAGTTCTGTCAGTGGTAACCTTTTAGTGTCAAACTAAGCTGGAAGGAACACAGTATTCAAACAAAGGCACTCTCAGAGCTTTAAAAGAGTTAAATCTACACTGATTTAAAAGTACACTGGTTTAAAAACTTATCCTGGAATTTAGAATTTTGCATTTAAATATATATTTTTAAAAGGAAGGAAAACAACAGAGGAAGAAAACTAGTAATGTACATGAGGAACTAAGGTAAATTATTTAACATATTAATAATTTGCTTATTTGGGCGGGAGAGGAAAAAAATCCTAGAGGGAGTTTTTCAAACAATAATGGAAATGTTCTCATTCTAACATTCTCTCAGTGGCTCAGAAGCACCTGGAAACGTTTACTTCTGAGAGAGGTTTGAAGTAGCACTGTAGTTGCTGGACACTTGGCTATATTGCACTGCTGATCAACTCTCAGAGAGATTTCAGAGGGCAGCCTTGGAACTTGTAGGGGAGGTGAAAAAGGAGATGTGAGTTTGTTATGGCCTGGATGAGGTAGCTGGGGAAAGAAATAAACTTTTAAAGCTGTTCTTATAAAGTGTGAGTAGTATTTCCACCAGATCTTACCACTGACACAATCCTGGAGAGCCATGGTGAGTCAAAGCAAGTTAAAGAAGTTTTACAAGCTGTCACTGGACTGAAGGCTGAAACTGCCTTTGGTCTTCAGAATATTTTGGTGTAGATTGTAGGAAAAGAATTCTCAAAAAATATTATTTAAAATGAGTCCAATTAGAAATATAGAAAATGTGATGACTAGTGAAGAGGCAGCAAAAGATTACTTTGTCAGACATCACCTATTTAGATCCCTTGATTTGCATTTTCTCCAGCATCTTGGTACTACTTGGTAATATGACAACTTTGAATTTCCAATATAATATAAATCTTTCATTCAGTGAGGAAAACAATTAGCAGTTTTCTTGAGGAGCAGGGCTGAGTGGTTTTATTTGTTATTGTTGTTTTTAAAATGATTTCTTATTCTAAAAGTCTTTTGTCTGCAAGCACTACTTCTTCAAACTATGGAAACAGCAAAATGCTTTCAATAGCTACTTGTTACCAGCCATGAAAAAGAAATAACCCATTGTCTATTCATGTATTTTCAAGTCAGAAATGAAACTGCATTAGAGACAGGAATTATTGTCAAATGGTTTGAAAATTGGTACTGAATCACCATACAAAGCTGTTAATGGTACATCTAACTTTAGGCAATACCACTTCTTGTACAGCAAGGAGAAAGGAAAATGAATGTTTTTACCTACCTAATTGTCCACTTCTCATGTTGTGCAAAAGAACAAAGCACAGTACATATAATTACAACTTGACCCTCACAGCTGCACAGCTAATATTATCAATCACTTTTCATATCTCACAAAGTTATTTCACAATGTCCTAAAAATGTCTTTTAATGTAGCTTTAGACTAAAACAATCTACCTGTACATTAGTTGCATGTTGTAGAAACATATAGTTATAGAAAATTAGTGAGTTTGGGTTTGTAGTCACCTGAATTTCACATTAAGTTCATTATTCCACTTAGAAATATTTTTTTTAAAAGGTTTTTAATAAAACCATAAAAATAAAGTCTTGAGTTGACTTGATGTGTAACCAATTGTACAAAATTAAATTGAATTTGACGTGACTATTTGAGGATACTTGACAGAAAAAACATCATATGATGCTAAAGAGGTGTTTCTCTTAAACAAATGTAAATCGTGTCTTGTTTTTCCCTTAGGTCATTCCCTATCTGCACCTAAGAAGAAGAATCTTAATTCAAATGACTGAGGACAGAAGCAGAACTGAATCTTTGGGCTAAGTAGGCCTTGTCTGTCTTTCTCAGGATGTCTTTTGAAAGTATCACCTGCTCTTTTGAGTTTGTCATTTAATCTCAAAATTAAAAATGGATGATTAGAGTCTGCCCCACTTTTCATAAATTTTTTTTACGGTGTCTTCATGGTTTCTACTGGTTACAATCTTCATTGCGGTACCAAAAACTGCTACTTCTGACTAGATCTACAGTCACTTTCTTTTCATATATCCTTGTTTGTATCTTCATGTTGTTGTAACATTTTATCAGTTTTACTGTGGTGTGATAAAATATTTGCTCAAAGTTTAGTGGATAAAGAATAATCTTATTAATTGTTCTTCCCAGAAAGAAGTACTTGCCTGTGATTCTAATTGTAAGAGTTGCATTTTTCTTGCAAGAAAAATACACGATGCTGGTTCAAAGCTTCACAAGATTGAATTTACAATGAAATAGGGCTTGATTCAAGATAAAAGTAAAGACTAAGTACTGTAAATACTGCAGCCACCTGACTGCAAAACTACTCTGCCTCTGTAGTTCTAGGAACAGGCAATTAATCAATGTCAAGACAAGCAGGTCCCATTCATATTTCAGATTTTCTGAACAGCCACAGCATGATCACTTGATAGGGCAAGGACAAGAAAGACTTGTGTCAATGTAATGTAAGGAGTCATGTAAGCTCTATGATTGGTTTTACTTTTTACAACTGGGAAGCAGAATTTCTCTGACTTAACATAAAGCATATTCTAGACAGAAGGCATCTTGATGGCATTTACTGATGGCATCTTGAAATACAGCAGTGGTTTTATTGATCATTCTCTGCTGGGTCTCTAGTCTGTCACTTGTGCTGTTGTGCCCTCAATGAAATGCCTCAGAGGCTACAGTGGAGCACGATTGACCCTTTGCTGCCAGAATGTCAGTGTTGCATTTTTCTCAGTGTACAGGAACGTGGCTGAAAAGTAGCCAGTTTTGCTTTGTGACCTTTTAGTGTTGCTTAAATATTCACAGTAACCTTACAGTCATCTTCAAGGCCCAGAATGTTCTCCATGCTGCAGCAGTATTAATGATCTACAAATACACATAAAAATTGTTTTTGTAATATCTGCAATGTACATCTACATTCACTCTGCAAGTAAGAACACATCAGCAATAAGTGTTAAAACTACTGTCATTTTGGACCATCATCCTCAGCATCCTTCACATGCCTCAGTCCTAAAGCCATCCTAGTGTATTTTCACTGTAGAGTGAAATACTCTAAGGATGTAGAAATCAAAAGATGTCTTTTTAAGATTAAGATTCATTTCTGAACTCTAGGAGGCTGAAATTCACTAAAAGAAAGGACGAAGGAGAGAAGGAAAAAAAAAGAATATGTTGAAGACATCTATTTTTCTCAGCCAGTGAAGCAAAGGAATATATTTCTGTAAGGCAGTTGCAAAGAAAGAAACTTGCAAACAGGAAAAAAATCCTTATACAGAAAATATCTCACACAGCAGCAGTGCCAACTACAGCTATGGTTTCCTCAGGTTGGCTTCTAGCTTAATTTGAATATTTGATGCAGACCTTCATAAAATCGGTGTTAATTTCATTAATTTGACAGTAAAATTGAAATTTTCATCACAGAACTTGAGTTTGAAAACCACTAAAAGAAGTGTAATAGAGACTTCTCAGTGATTCTTTTCTTTGTCAAGGAAGAAAGATGTGTTATCAGAATGCTGAATAGAAATATAGAATACTTGGAAATACATTTGACTGGTTGATTTGTTACTCTACATCAACAGCTGTACAATTTCATCTATTTCCCATTACCTACAAAGCTTCTATACCTCTGCTTTACCTCTCAACTGAGTTAAGAAAATCTCTATCCCACTATTGAAAATGAAACATTTTTACACAGTGCAGCTATGACTTTGAGAATGAATTTTCTTTTACAGCAATTAAAACACCACAGTCAAGCTGGTGGAGATGTAACAGAAGCCTTTAAAACAACATCTTTTATTCCACTTCCAATGTACCCAAAGAGGTGAGCCGTTGAAGCCCTGTGTTGGAAGATGCCACGTTAAGTAGTGCATTCCACTTCGTTGCATTGCTTTCTACTGGCTGCAATACTATTTTATTCCTGTTAAGTGGACTCTTTAGTGATTGTATTTAACAGTCATTTGATTAATCTTTGGAGGAAGGGGGTGGTTGGATATATAGACTCCAGGGAGAATCTGCCTGTTTAGAGAGTAATATGACTTACACCAGAGTAGAAGAACTGTACATTGGGATTGGGCAATGGAGTTCAGGACTAGATTTTCAGGAGTATTGCAGGGTATCAAGAAGGTTTTATTGTCAGAGTGTTGTATAGGAAATTCTTAGTCTTCACATGTTCAACCCAATTAAGGTAGTCTGACCAGTAGACACTACATTCACTCTCGTGTGTGTATGAAAATATAGTTTGGCTTTGCAGAATCTGAATGCAGTCTTAAACACTGGTGTTCTATGCAGGACCTTGGCTAATGTGATGGATAATGTTTTGATCAGCTCAAGACTCATTTTGTATTGTCATTATCATCCTTTTTTTTTTTTTTCAATCCTGAAAGGTCAGCTGTCAGGAAGAGCCAAAGTTTATAATCTTTTTTCTCCCCTCCCCTCAGGTTTTTAGTTAGTAAGAAACAATTATGAATTACAGAAACAGGTATTAGTTTAAACCTCTTACAAGAATGGAAGCATGCATATAGTGTCTTCCTTTGCCACAGTCATAATAATTAAAATATGTTTTCTGATTATTTTATGTTTCCTGGGAAGTAGTTTCAGCTGAACTTGAGCAGTCCTTTGAATTCCAAGAAGAGTGTAGTCGCTAAGGGGCTATGATAATGGACTGCAAGTGATTAACTTTTCCATGGTGATCAGAGGTCAGATGTTAAGCCATGAAAGAGAAAGAAGCCATATCTTTGTTAGGCATGTACAGCTGCTACCACAAATATGTCTCTAATCCTGAGACATCTTTGCCCACTACAGTACTGCATGTAATAAACAGCACAGCGGTGGCATTTGCCATTGTGTAAGCGCTGATCAGAGAAAGCAGTTCTGTTCTGCTCTCTTCTATTTCTGTTTGCACAGCAGATAGAAAAACCAATGAGTGTACTAGTCAAGGTATAAAACTTATTCCTTTTCATCTGTGATGCAATATAGAAAATATAACGAAAAGCATTAATTCTTAGCTCATCCACATGTTCTAGTCATTATCATATGATCCTTTTTTTACATACAGGACATATTTGTGAACTTGAACTTCCACTCTTTTTTGTATTGCTTTCATTTTGCACAGGTAGAAATGCTGGCACAAGCTACAAGTAACACACCCCCCACCCCCAATCCTAAAATATCTATTTTGAACTCTTTTTTTTTTATCTTTGTGCCCCTTAAACATGAGTCACTCTTGGCAGGAACAGCTAAGCCTTTACATGCACACAAATGGTATTCTGTTGTGACTGGCTATGCTTCAGTAAATGATTTATATTTTCACAAAGAGTCAATGACAGCCTGATTTGGGATCTGGAGCCCTGCACTGAATCCACTGCAGGCTTTGGCACTGATGGTTCTTGATTGCCAATGTTCACAATGGTGGCATTGGCAGAGTACTAAACAAAAAAGTTATTTCAGTTATTTCTGTCTTCTGAATTGCTGCCCTCAACAGCTCATGATCTTCTTTTTCTCTTGATCTCTAAATGCAGCGTATGAGAAGACAGAAATGGGGAACAATCTAAGTCAAATCACCTGAAAATTCTTTCTGAAAACTTAGCAGTTAAAAGTGTGAGACTTGCCATTGTTCCTGGAACCAGCACAAGACCAATACACAGTTTAAATTCCAATTAAATTTTAATTTAAGAGTATGAGCTATTATAAATATTTCATAGACCTTACACTGCCTATCTACCCAGACATGAATTTCAGTTTGAGATAGATGATTTTCTGGAAAATAAGGACTGTATGTTCTGGGACCTCATTAAAATGGTTGTGAAGGGTCTTTCTGGGTTGTTGGTTTATTGGTTATCTGTTGCATAAGGCACCATGTTATATTACTGAAAATCAATATCTTTGATATCAGCTGTCGTTCATTATTAGTGTTTCACTGGCGTTTGATTGAAACTATGCAGGGTCAGTGTATAAATGTTCAAATTTTCTTGAGTTATCTTTTCAATACATTGTATGTTGATGTTCAAGCAGTAAGAACAAGAAGAAATACACCTCTGAAGACAATCACAAGCTCTGATACCTCAAAAATTAGATCTATGGAAATGTTTCACAGCATTAAGTACTGTATCACCTATGTTACAGTACATACAATAATGAAATCACATGTGTTATGCTAGACAGCTAAGCATAATAATGACAAAAAATGTACTCACTAAGGAAATACCATCAGGAGTCTTCTTTTCTAAAATACTTCTCTCTCTCTTTCTCTGTCTCTCTGGGATACAGCATTTAATTCTGATTTTGAAGTCAATTGCTAATTCCACTAACAAACTTTTGTATTAAGACTGCTTACTTTCTTTTATGGAAGACAGCAGAAGCTGTGTGGGTGGAATACTCATGCATAGGCCAAGAAACCTATATTCTGCTCTTTTTCTCTCTCTGTCTAAAAGTATTTAACTTCAGCTTTCAACAGTCAGCTGTAGCTATAAGTTGTAAGGAAATCTGCAGCATAAGATCTTGTTGAAGATGGTACACTCTGCATATATTATTGTAATGGGAAGGCTATTTGTACAAGAGATACACATTGTCAGGCAATTAATATAAAAGAGCAAGTAGTTATATTGAAAATTGATTTCTGTTTTCAAAAGGCCTGTGAATCTTGTAAAATATAGAATCAGACACTCTTTCTTATATAATGAACTGATGAACAGTATGAATTTCTCTAACTGGGAAAGCAGTGGACACGTGCTCTACCTTGGAGCATCTTGGAAGTTAAAATATTTGGAGCAGTCACCTGAATTAGTAACCTCAAGCAGTCAAAACAATGGAACTTAGACCTGTGTCCTGAGTAAATCCTTTTCCCATGCTAAAATTAATAAATAAATGTTAAAAATCCTTTTGGTGCAAAGATCAATCTATTAGACGCTACATCATAGTGCAGCTATATTGTAACTATAGGAGAAAGGATAGAAAAAGAGATGTCATTTCCTGCAAAAAAAGTATTTTGTAGTAAACCATTTTATAACTTTTTATTCTAGCCAGCTCAATATTACAGCTGAACCACCACTGAAATGACAAAAGCTCAGTCATAAATTTGCAAAAGAAGTTCAGTGCTCTCATGGTGGAAACAACTGCAGTGTACCAAGGTAAACGGATGTTTGTGTTGGAGAATGAGGAAAGGAACAAAACTAAGCATAAGTAGCAAAAATAATTGTATCTAACAAATAATTGGTTTTTAGTTTTTCTATCAAGGATAATGGAAAGAGCTACTGAAATTCTACAGTTGTCAGCCTTAGTGAAAATCTTGAAAATTGTATAAAGCAGGATTCTTCAGGTAGAATAATCAGCCAATCTTAACCAGGCTAGTATTCACTTAGAACCTCAAAGGCTGGACTTGGCTGATGTTTGACTGCAAAACGCTCAAGAAAAAAACCTAGGAACTGCAGGGAAGCAATACCAGCAATTTAGTCAGGAGGACTGTTGAATGAATGACCTGACATAAAACTGGAAATCTTCAGACTTTGTGTTCTACTCTACATGTTACCAATTGGATCCTATTAAAAGCAAAGGGTGTTGACCAGGTTGTAGTACTACACATTGTGATATAGGAGCAAAGCACAACCTCCACATCCTCTTAATGTTAAGCATTATATAAACAAGCAGCGGAGGATACAATCATTGCTTCAGAAAGCTCTCAGTCTGTCAGATTGTGACAAGCAGAGGAAGAAGACCAATTAAGTATGTTTTTGAGCAGAAGTAGCAATCTTGTTTTTTATTTGGTTTGTTTGTTGCTTTTTTGGTGACTTTTTTCCTTGGCGGTTTTGTTGTTTTTTTTTTCTTCCTCCTCATCCTAGCAGTGAAGTGAAGGTCTGGCAGCAGAGAAAGATTTTCAAAGGTTAGTAATTTTATGGAGGATTTTCCTTATACTTTAGAGGTAGCTAATGGAAGGAATTGTGGAGAATTCTCCCAAAAGGATATTTGTATGTATTTTAAAAGGTAATGGAGTTATCCCTGATGTTATACATCACCAAACTCTGTAGCTGTGTTTGGTTATCATGTGTTTCTACACGTTTTGTCCCAAAATGTGTTTTAAAGCAGTTAAAACAATCACTGTTTTTCGCTTTACATCAGTCTTTATTTCATTTGAGGGCAAATCGAATCTTGAATGTTTACAAATCTTTCAGGCTGAAATAGATGATGTCAATGTAAAACAGAATGAGACTCTGCAGTTGATTCACAAGGTCAAACCCCAGTGATTTACAAACTGAATAGCAACAGAAGTACAGGAATTTTTACTGAGTACTAGACACTCACAACGTGAAATAAAATCCAGGTCATAAAATCAAGGACGCTAATTCCTTATTGGGATTTACCTCCATTCTCAAAGGTTACCAATCCAGTGCAGGTATCCTGTTCAGTGCAATGGAAATACATTCACTGAGCTGACCCTAAATCAACTCTTTCTTTCTTTTTCTTTTTCTTTTTTTTCTTTAAATCTTTTTCTGTTTTTAATTTTAAAAAGGAGCAGAGAAGAGCTGGCACTTGAATCACTGAATTGTCTTAACATTATAGAAAACCAGGTGGATTCTATGTTTAGTGTTTTAGGTTGATAAGAGGGGTTTTTTAAAAGGTAATACAAACTTAGAGCCATGATGTCAGATAAAACAAAGTAGACAGCGTTTCTTTGATCTCTCCTATAAAATGTCTAGTCCAACTTCCTTCTACAAACTCTGGTTCACACAATTTTTTAAACAAGATTTCAAGTATTTGCAACTGGAAAACTTATTGGCACAAAGTGTCTGTGTAGATATATTTGGAAGATGAAATCTAACTTGTAAGGGCTCCTGTGAATTAAAGCTGTGTAAAGCCGAAGAAAATTATTTAACTCTCTTATCTTACTTGCATGTAGCTGATATCAGAAATGGATCTGGTTTTTCTTTCCCAACCTAAAGAACATCGGGAGAATCACCTTATCTGGAAAGCAAAAGCCATCTTTCAAATTAGACAAGAAAACTCCAGTTATTAACTTTTGATAACGCTGCTCATACGCCACACAAGAAAGTATGATGGCTTTTGTGATGCCTGTGCAATGCATCATGCAACTCTGCTCAGTTTTACATTGCTCTCTGTTTGGATTGCTTTTGTCTGAGTATATTCCTAAGTTTTGAGTACAAAAGGAAGACAAGTTTCATTATTTTGTACCTTTGAAGCTTAAGTCCACCTTCACAAAAAGTTGGAAATTTTGTTGTGTTTGGGGTTTTCTTGAGGGGGTTGCTATTTCCAAATATGAAAAAGCTGGGAAAATGTCGTTTGGCAACTACAGGCACCTTGAGTTGGAATAGGTCCAATTAGTCCCTGGTTTTCTACAGCTTTGCAAAGAAGTTTCTCCCCATATGGATGCCTAAAGGATGCAGTAGTTAATCTCTTAAAAAGAGTTCCCAGGAAGTCTGATTTGATAACTTCCATCTTAGATTGAATTATGACAGATATAGCAAGCAGTCAGACTAAGATATCCAAGAGAATTATTGCCTTTATATGCCTTCTCGGGGATTTTGCTTTTTGCTGTTACCTTCTAGGGCATTCTTGAATATTTTGTAGAACAATTTGTCTGCATCTTTGATGTTCTTATATAATAGGACTATTGCAAACTTCAAAATATAATATAGGCTGCTCTTCTCCAAATGCTTGAATGAAATTCAGTTATACACAAAGTAGTTTTCAGTGAATAAAAGTACTGAGACCGATGGTTTCTATCGTATGGTAAAGATATCACAAGCAATAAAGTTTCCACTAATGTAAGTTCCAGTTCCCATTTGCACTTCTACAATTACAGTATATGTAGCTTTAAGACTCATTGAAGAGGGAGAAATTATGTTTAATTTCTGGACACAGACTTTGAAGTTGCTTTCTTACTCATTTTTCTTGTAAAAGTGAAGGTGTGAATATCTAAACCACAAGAAATTTAGTTCACTGGAATGTTATTCTTGTGGCACCATCTCTAAAATCCACAGTAAATTGTTAATTTTCATCTAAATTTTCCCAACAGATTTCCTAAGCAATTTCCTCATCACTCTTCCATTCCTGTCCAGTGCTGTATGAGCAAAGATCTTGGACACGAGGTTCCTGGGAAGAACTGAATAAACTTTTGGTATACATCAACATCATTTCAAAGTTTTATAGAGTACTCACTATAACAAGACTTTCAGTGTTATTTCAGTTACAACATGCACTAGGGAAACTTTGATAAGCAACTTCGTTCTGCAGGGGGAGGAGATCGAGAGACCAATAAGTTGTAAGAGTTTACTGTGGGACTGCATGCAGTTGAGTTCAAGGCTGGCTGAACATTTATCTGCAGTCTACTTGCAGTTGATCTAAAATTAAGGACTAGGCTCATAAAATAAAACTAAATAGTTTGCTCCCTGCTCTTGCATGGTTATATGAAACACTAGACATAACTAAAAGTCTCAGAGCTTTCTGGAAAAATATTCTGAATAGCTCATATTCAACAAATTAAAAAGCAATTGCCTAATAGCTCTTAAAATGTACTGGCTAATGGGGACTCATCATTGATGGGTGTGTTTCTATTTGAACTCCTTGGGGGATCTCTTCCCAGCTTAATACTACTTATTTGTGGGGTTATTTTTAATAAATCGTCTGAAGGAAAAAAAATAGAGTTACTACTCAAAGGGACTTATGCATTTGGGTCAAGTCCTGAGAAATTAAAAGCATCACTTTTACAGGCTAAATTTTCAGTTCTTCTCTTCTTATTGAGACTAGAATCTTACTGAAAGCGAACGTTGGTCCACACATAAGGCCTAGTTCAATCCTAGTGGTTTCCCCACAGGAAAATGTAAGTGGAGGGAAAAAGGACTGACTACAGATGTTGGAGCCTGATAGCTCTTAACACTTAGCTTTCTTCATACTTTAGGCACTAAAATACCAGTAAAATCAATACAAGGATTTATCCAACTCTAGAAAAGAACACACACATCATGGAAGTGCCTGGACAATAAAGAGGAGACCACATAGGGCTGTTGTACATTTTATTCTTCAATTATTAATAGACTTCATTGATGCTTCATCATTTTTAATTAACATATCTGGATCTTATGAATGCTTGGAGCCTTGAACCCCTTTGAGTTCCAGAGAACACAGACAGGTTTGTTTCAGTAAGGCACTGTACTGCAATTCAGTCAAAACATTAAAGTTGAACATTTTAGAAAGTATTCAGAATAGAATTTAGTATTTAGCTAATTGACTGTCTTAGGGGAGTTTCAATAGGATTTTTTGTTATTCTTTCCTTCTAAATACCTCATGGATTATTAAGCAAATAAAGAAAAATGCACTATTTTGCCTCAATTATCTCTGAAACAAAAGTAATGTTTTACATTCAGATTTTAAATAATTTAATTTTTCCCATTTAAAAAATTTCTATACAGGGGTTTTGCAGGAATCCCTGCATTTTTTAAACTCACATATCTAGCCAATCAAAACTACATAAAACTACAGGTAGTGGGAACCAACTGAACAATTTCTATTTTGTGTAGACATTTTTAAGAGAGCTAGTGCAGAATTCTCTGATTAAATATGTGCGGAAACAACAACAGTCATTGCCTTTTACTCTATAGAAACTGAAGTTAAGGAATAGCAAAAAGAGTTCAGTAGAGGTCAGATATCTAGAATTCTTTTTTTTTGGGTTGGGACTTGGCCTTTTTACAAACTCAGGTTTCATATTATTTGAATAAAATATGGCAATTTCAGTCTTACTGGTGCATGGGGACAACAAAAAGATCTATCTTTTTCATTTCTGTGGACATGGGTCTTCACTGGTTTCCTCTTCCACTAGTCAAAATGTCAGGTCTTTGATCAAGAGCAAATATCTGTTACTCACAGAGAGAAATTAATGTTGGAGGATGGTTTTGGTCATGTCAAAACCATGAAGCACTCTTTAATCTAGCATTTCCCGTTAGAAAAGAAATAGAAAAGCTTTTTATCTATTTCTTTATTTCAAAATCCAACAGATTTATTTATTTATTTCTTAAACAACATGTATTTATTTGGAATAATTTTGAAAAACCTGGGGGAAAGAGGCTGTACTTTTAGCTGGAATATTTCTTCGCCTGAGTGAACAGGAACAAGTGTCTGCCTTTGATAACTGTGCAGACATTAGACTCTGAATATTAAAGAGGGTTGGCAGCTACAGTATAAACTGGGGCACTTGCCATTTCTGGACAAACTGTGTCATTCTTACTGGGGAGTCAGCTAGTAAATGCTCCAACGTTTTGTCTGCTGTGTTTCTTCTTTGGCAAAACAGAAAATGAAGAATAAATGAACTGAACTGGGAATTCTTTACACTAGCTATTTTCAAGAGATGAGTTTTCAATTCAGCTTTAAATGTACTATTATTTAGTGGAATATGAGTACTCGGAGGGAGGCTGATTTGTTAGTGGTTTGTTGTACGTGTAATGAAATGCTGGATAAATCACAGATAGTAGATAAAAAAAAAAGCCTGTTCTGGTCATTACAACGCCTTCTAGTATTCGGACAAGCAGAAAGGTAAATCAGTCTGCAGTATCTCCCTGACAATCCGTGTCAAACCAGCCAGCAGTCTGTACATTAATATAATATAATACAATACACTGCTTGTATGGCTTCTGTTAGGACACAGTGGTACTCCTGAGGAAGCTGCATGCCTGTGATGGGTGAAATTGCTGCCTGCTTTTCATTTAGAATAGAGCACGTTTCAATCCTCAGAGGAGCTGTTTGAAGGCACTGTCTTTCTGATGTGGATTGAAGTTGGCATGGAGCTGGCAAATAAGTTGGTGCAGCTCAGACTGAAGCTTGAGCCTTTTCTTTCTGGTGTCAGATACAAAAAAGTCTATTGCCTTTGGTACCTGGAGAACTAGGCTGCCAGTCTGGGTATGCTGGTAACTCTCACCACCAGTCCACTCTGTAAACAACAGAGACCTGTGCTTCATTTCTCATCCAAGTATTGTTTTGCCCACCTGTAAAGCAGCATTTCAGCCAACCTTTGGTGGATTATAGTATTTATGGTTTTTAAAATGCAACTTCTTTATGAACTGATTGTTTGTTTGTGTAGGGGAGAGAGCTATGTGGTTTGGGTATAGAATCATAGAATCATTTTGGTTGGAAAAGCCCATTAAGCTAATGAATTCCAACTCCTACTCTCACCCTGCCAAGCCCACCACTAGCCCATGGCCCTCAGCACCTCAGCTACACAGCTTTGCAATAGCTCCAGGGATGGGGACTCCCCCACCTCCCTAGGCAGCCTCTCAAGGAAAAAGTTCTTCCTAACATTCCATCTAAATGTCCCTTCGTGCAACTTGAGGATGTTTCCTCTTTTCCTATCATTCATTACTTGTGACAAGAGACTGACCTCTCCCTTGCTTACAATCTCCTATCAAGTAGTTGCAGAGAGTGCTCATGTGTCCCTTCTGCCTCCTCTTCTCCAGGCTGAACACTCCCAGCTCCCTCAGCTACTCCCCATCAGACTTGTGCTCCAGACCCTTCTTCAGCTCCACTGCCCGTCTCTGGACACACTCCAGCCCCTCAGTGTCTTTCTTGTAGTGAGAGGCCCAACATAAAACACAGCAGTAGAGGTGCAGCCTCACCAGTGCCTAGTACAGGGGCAATAGTATTATTAGGCTTTCTGTCTGTACTGGCTTAGTTTCATGCCTCGGGCATGAAGAAAGCTTTACTCAACTCAAGTGCCCAACACAAAGAATTTGTCTAGAGCAACATATGACCAGTCCATATAACTAAACGCGTTCCAGGTTAGTGAGAGCTATGTGTGAAATACACATACGCCATTCATGTACTTGCTATAGGAAACAGAGCATTTTATAACACCTGCTTGATGTTTTTAAATTACACTGCCTTTGTTTACCAGAGTTACTCCAAGAAGCATAATTTAATTTTAATTTAGTAATTTGTACTCATTCTGACCATGTTTTCTTTTTGTCCTGCTGAGCATGATGGGTCAAAATTTTACCTTGTGAACAAGCCTACTTCAAGACATTCGAGCAACTTAGAATAATTTCATCTTTACTGTCACCTCCCTGCTTTTGTTTAACTTTTGTTCCTGTCTCCTTGTTGTCCTGTAAGATTTTAATGATCATACTCACTCGGAGAGATTTACACTTCTATAGCTAGGCTCTCAAAGAGCTGATCAAACATTAATAAAGCTTCACAGTGGAGCTGCTCAGGAATATTTTGATCACCTTTTCTTATAGAACACACAGATTCATCAAAATGAAGAATCTGTTTTGATAAATTTTCCATTTAGAAAACACTCTGACAGAACTTTGAAGCAGACAAACAGCACATATTTCAATGAGTTCCACATAGTTTGGAACTAGCTTTTTGTTTCAATTATAATAATATCATTGTTATTATTTTAATAATTTTTAAAAGCAAAGCCAAATTAAATATTTTAAAAGCATAAACATGAAAAAATCAGGTCGCTGAGATTTAATTAATCAAATGTTTCATTTCCAAATATTTCAGTTTAGTGTCCCTTTTGAGATCAAGGAAAGAAATGGAAAAGGAATGTACTTAAAAGAGAAATTGAAGCAAATGAATATATTGCTGAACTGTGTTGCATTGCATATCAAGTTTTGTCCTGACACAAATGCCTAGAAAGGAGAGAGTTTGAATAATCTAATGTATGTCTAGTACATGATTAGTAAAATCTCAGGTCACTTACAGATATCTTTGTTCTCCTGTCTATAGACACTCCTTTGGAGAATAAGAAAAATCAGTCAGTCTCAAGAGCAGCATTTACTTTTCTGTTCTCTTTCTGCTATGCTAACCTATAGATGACATTGTCTCCCACTAATTGATGCCTTTATTTTCAGGCTAAGTGTGGGAATCACTAATTTCCATTGGCTACATTAAGGTTAAGGGAGATTTAACTTTAATGAGTTGACTTGTTAACCCTGTTGAAAATTTTTTCTTTTTGTAATTAATTCATATGTATTAGCACAAGTCAGTGCTATTGCACAGTGATTTGCATAGCGTGATAACACACTGTTTCAGAAGCAGCATGTACAGGCACTTAAAAAAAAGCTGATTTAACCTGTATGTACTGTATATATGCCATATGACATACAGGTGGTATATCCATGAGGAATTGAAGTTAGAGGTCAAAAGAGGGGGGAAAAAATCACTTTGAGCTTGCTTTTGTCAAGGTTTTTGTTTGAAATTGATCTGATAAGGTTTATAGACAAATGACATCAATGCTAGATGCTGAGGAAGGAGATGATGTGCAGTAATTAGTCCCAAAGCTGTTTTTTAAGTCCTGGATAGGAAGCTCCATTCTGCAGGGTCCTAGGGGTCTAAAGAATGATACTGAAGGCTCTCAGTACTCCACTGGAAGATGTACATATCCATGCTTTATAGCAGTACTCAGCATCTTCCAGGATGGAGCCCACCGAGATCAGTAAGCATGCTGATCCGAGAGCAGCCTGATCCAAGGCTTTAATTTCATTTCTGCTCCCCAGAATCAGGAAGTTCATCAGTAAGATCCGCTGTCATTTGGCACAATAGGATTATAGGGTTAGCAATTAGATGCTGTCATGAAAACAATACGCTTATCACTAGCATTTCTTTTTTGTTTCTCATTTAGAAGTTACCTTCAGCACTTAGTTGATTTTTCTCAGCAATTAAATGCATAGGCTTTAAACAAGTGGGCTTTCTTAGCTACCTTAGTTTTACAGTAATAAGCCTCATTCAGTAGATAACCCTGTGTGGGGTCAAACTTACAGTGAGGAACTCAAGAACATAAATAGCAAGCTATGTAAGTTGCACAGACTACTTATTGTTGTGTTAAGCAGCCTGTGCCTGTAGCTGTGTATTGGGTTGATTGTTTGTTTTCTGAATATTATATTCAAGTAATTTGAGAGGCACATTATTAGATATTGCCTGTTCTGACAGGGGTCAGTTCTCTTAAGCCCATAGACAGTGTTAGTTTGCTGGGTGTTTGCCACTGCACCTTCTGTTGTGCTAACAAAACCAAGGTAACACTCAAAGAGAGCTCAGCAATGGCAGGCAATGCATGCAAATGTCTCCTCTCTTGCTAAAGCAGTGTCACTGTTGGGCAAACAATTCAACAGGGAGAATGCACAAAGTAAAGTTGTTGGACTCCTGTGATCAACAAATTTATTTAGAAATGAGGTAGACTTTGCAAAGAATCAGTTTGACTTGGATGTGAAATACAGAATCAAGCCTAGGAATGTGGGCTAAAAATCAGTACTTGATTGCCTTTCGTTTGCTTTTTTCTCAGCTTATACTATACTCTGAATATCAAGCAGCATTTTAATGTGTCTTGGAATGGTTTTAGCTGCAGGAGGTTTGGGGAGGAATGTCAGACAGTTATTGTTTTTCAAGGTGGGCATTGCTGAGTTCTGACTCAGACAGTTTTTAATGTCTTCTTTCAGTATGACATTGCTTTGAGATGTCTTGTATAAGGTAGGAAGAAGTACATGCCTAACATAGCTTTCTGTGCTCTACTTCAGAGAAAAAGGAGACTAATGTGGGTGGGAGTGAGAAGTTCTCAAAAGCTACCAGGATCTACCTTTACCTTTCTCAGTGCTTTATATCTTCCCTAAGGACAAACTAAAAAAAAAAAAAAGAAAAAAGTCTGTGTCTTACTGAGAACTGAATTCTTTTTCAGGTCCAATTTTTTTCCTGAAGCACATGTCTATTCTTCCTAACAAAGTACTGACCTAGCATAATTTAATTTATGAAATCTGATGAGGTCGCAATCCTTCAGGAAATAAGTTCAGGCTAATTTATTTTTAATGTTATTATAGTCAACAAGTGATTCATTTCAGATTTTGCACTGAAACATATAAGAGTACCTACTGGCAGAGGTCTTCCACATAATAGAGCCAAGTACTTAATGGCCCACCCATATGCCTCAGACGTGTAGGCTTTGCTGGGATTTCCTTGCAAAACAAGAACTCTCGCAGGACTAAGCTGTGTCCATCATACATGTATAATTTCAGGAACATCTCTGAGTTTCCAGCTTCTGAATACATTGTGTTTTAGGACAAACTTGCACCCCTGAAGTTTTCAAAGTTTGCAGAACTGGTAGTAATAACACGGCACTCCAAAATCCACTGCACAGAAATTGAAAACAATAGCAAACAATCAGGTACCAAAGTCTACCTACATACCATTTTCTGTCATTTACTGAATATGCAAATGGTCTAGTACCATCCACAGATGATGCTGCTGCAAAAGAGGCATTCTAGAATCTAGTTACTGGTATGCAGAAAGGAGACATACACTTTTGAGGACATTTTTTTATAAAACATTGCAACTCTTGTGTTTATGAGCACTTAAAGATTCTCCAGTGTTCAATGTTTTATATTTACTGCACTTTAGACTCAAGAGAATTCCAGACTAGTGAAGAACAGCAAAAGGCTTGATTAAAAATAAACCACTTAAAACCAAAACAATTTGTGACTCTTCTTCCTCTGCAGTTTCCATGGAATTCTTATGGCAGTTTGTTAGAATGTGATTTGGTTTTATGACTTTTTGAAAGTAATAATTTGAAGTTTAAAATAACTCCACTCTAATACTGGGAGTAGTTTTATACTTTCAAGGGGAAGAAACGTTTGCTTTTTTAGATCCAACTACAAATAGCCTAAATTATTAGCTGTGGTCCCACTTGGCTTCTGTTGAGACTTTCTCAAACTTTTAAAATAATTAACTTATGTTACTTTTCACATAAATCTCCACAGGAGTAACAACTGGACTAGGTCATTGCTTACCAGTTTTTGAGGAGAAAACAACAGTAGCAGTGTCATGAATATGTTTTTTGCCTGCACTGCAAGCTGAAAGTGTAGTAAGCAGAAAAACATAAAACTATCTGCCCATGTTTTGCCTGGAAGTTAACACCACCTATCAAACTTGTGATAGCAAACTTTTTCTGTAAGAACGGATCCCACCCACTAAGATTCTCTTGAGGCAGTTACACTACAGTGCCTGGATCTGAAAAGATATTTGTACACAGATTGCAGTATAACCTGGCATTGAGTTCTTTCTTATTTTCTGTCTTAATTGGCAGCCCCTAAACACTCTAGTTGTTCCTCTTGATTTGGGTTCTCATTTGTGTTCTTCCTGATGTTATCTTGTCTAATTGGAAAACAGTTCCAGTAAGAAGCCAAAGCTACAGGCTTACATGTAGGAAAACCAGAAAAATTTTTCCTCTCAATACAAAATTTTGATAGATAAAAAGATAACAAGTATTTTCTGCATAGAAACAGAGACCTTCATGTAGGAGACAAAAATTCCTGAATTAAGTGCCTCAGTCTCTAATAAGGCTTAAATTGCTAAAAATAAAGCAAAGGGATTAAGAGATTCAAAGAAGAATTGTGATTTTAAAAGTTTTAAAAGTTATTAAAACTTATTAGAAGGGTTTTTTTAATAGTCTAGGAGAAAGAATAGGCCAGTTATCGAACTGATACACAGAAGTTTGGAAAACATTATGCTACCATAAAGATGCTCCTTTTAAGATATCGACTGCTTATGAGGAAATAAAAAGAAAAGTACTTTTCATAATTGTGAGAACATTAATATGGACATTTCTAATTCAAGACTAGATTATGCTGAAAGTCTGGAACAGAGATAGGAGCTTATGGAAGATACTGCCTCAGACTTAAAATAGCAATAACAATTTTCCAAGCTGCTGGAATGTTTTGGATGCAGAAATGAACAATCTTAACAGTGAAACTGCTTATCAAAATAACAATTTTTCCTGTTAATGAAAATATTCCCTTTAACAACTTTGAAATATTACAAAAGGTGACAAAAGTAAAACAGTCAGTATAGCTGGGAGGGAGGTTAATAAGATGTCTACCTCAGGATGAGATGAATTGCTTTTTAGATTGCATTGACTGTATAAGGTCTGCACCAACTGCACTGAGAAGTTGGACAATTGTCTTGGAGAGAAGACTGCATGAAATTCGCCTCACCCTTTGAAATTCCATACATGCAGGAAGATAGTAGAAGATAGTATCTGAATATAGGCTGAAATTCCCAGAAATGTGGGGAGCAATGGAAAATATTCAAACAAGATTTTTATCTCTTCATGAAGCCTCCACAGTGTCCTGCCATTGTACAAAGCTATATGCTTTTTACAAGGAAAAACATTTTACAACACATAGAGAAAAGGAAAGAAAATCAAAAGAGAAAAATACACAAGGAGAAGAGCAAGAGAAATTATCGTCAGGAATGTATCCCTAACTAGAAATTGTTCAAGAGGAAAGTTGTGACTGGAATCAGATCTCTGACTGAGCAGCACGTATGGGCAGGACACTGTCTTGGTTTATGTCCATCAGGGGACAAAAGACCATAGTTAGCCTGAAGAACCAAAGACCTCAGGATTGCCAAAGGGCAGGGAGAGCTTAATGGCCGCTTAAGGTCCAAGACAAAACAGACCAGGCTACTCAGCTTGGGGAATAAAACAGAAAATAATTTAATGCAACACCTACTAAAGCATAACCATAAAACCTTCAAATGTAACCAAAATAAAACAACACACAGTGGTACAGCGATGAAGAGTCTGACTAGCCCTTTAAGACCACCTTCTCCCCACCCCTCCCGTCTTCCCAGGCTCGGAGTCCTGATCCTGGTGTTTTTTACCTCTTCCCCCCCTGAACGGCCCAAGGGGGCAGGGAATGGGGGTTTCAGTCAGTCTATTCCTGATAGCTTCTGTTGTTTGTGTCTCCTCAGAGCAGGTGGGCTCCACACCAATCCTCCCTGAATATTCGTGAGGTACCTCACACACATGGCAGCCCTGCACGGGGCTTTATCCCAAAAGCTGCAGCTCCTCTCTGCCTCTCGTGTGGGGCTGCTCTGTGGCCTGCAGGCTCCAGCACGGCCTGTGCCATGGCTACCTCCTCACACAGTCCCTCATCCATCCGGGTGCACTCACACGGAGCTGCTGGGGACTCTCAGTCCTGCCATTGCCCTTCATAGGTTGCAGGAGCACAGCTGCATTCTCACCATGAGTTGCAGAGCGGTCTCTGGTCTGGTACTCATCCTTCCTTTCTACTTCTCTGACTGTGGGGTCTGCTGGGTCACCTCCATCTTATATCACTTTTACACCTCCTGACTAGCACTTCAGATTCCTGTCCCTAAATAGTGATCTCAGAGGCACCAGATTGGCCCAGCCAGGCTGGAGGTCGTCTGAACCCAGGAGCCAGGGGAGAGTCCAAAAACTCTTCACCAGGTCTCCACTGCAACCCCCTCCCCCTGTTACCAAGCAGAAGCTGCTCCTTGCTAAACATGACAGGCACTAGTGTATGAGATAGCACATAAATATCTGAGTTAAAATATAGAAAGTAGAAATAGAATCATAAACAAAGATAACTGATTCTGTATTGGGCAAATGATTTTTTTCCTTTATTATGCGTACTGGGTGTTTAAGTAAAATAACCTTGAAAAAGTTTGTTATTCTTTTAGAAAGTAGAGGATATGAGATAAATTTGGCATGTCAGATAACGTGTCCTTTTTGAGAGAAAGGTAATGATGAAGAGCTTGAGCCCATGAAAGTATATTTTTTAAAGTAATTGGAGAAGCTAATGAAACAACTAAAAAAAACCCAGGAATCTATGTTTGCTCTGTAGTATTATCCCATTAGACAGAATTAGCATTATTAAAAAATACAGTCACAGGACACATCCTATGTAAGAATTGTGGTAAGCCAACTATAGTGATGGTAGACAATAAAACATCCTGAAAATCTGTGGACTAATTGGCACAATGAATTTATGTATCAATGCTCTTGAGCCTGTGATTGTCACTGACTAACATACTGTTCAATGGGAAGTTTAAAAAGAGACTACCTGACTATGTAACCACTAAAAGATATAAACAAGGATACTCTACACTCTTATGAAAATTCTTAGGAAAAGGTCAAAGACAAAAGTGTAATGAAACACCACTCCTGACCCTTTACAGCAGGAGGATAATTTGTGTGCAGGATGACAGTGAAAGAAGTATATAATTTGTATTAAATTATTCTTTGCTCCTATTCTTCTCCCTTAGAAAGTAAAGGATGCCAAGTACTCACCATTATAAGGCTTTGAACTAAATGTTACGTATGTAAACTGTTCTGAGTAAGACTACTGATATGAGCAGCTTGAGTTCATATGTCCCCAACACAAACTCTTGAAAACATTCCTTAGTCTCCCTGTTATAATAAAGACTCGTGGTAAATATAAGAGCACACTGAATAGACATTAATCACTACTTGTGCACATTGCCTGACGTCTGCCTCTTGTCCTCTGCCTACTCTCTCCTCACTGCTTATTTCCTTTTGTCTGGAATGCATTTAACAATTTCTCATATCCAGTTTCTAGTCTCATTACCAAAATTCTTTACAAAGGTTGACTTTTTGCTCAGTTCCAGCAAATAAAGTCGTAACATCTTATCTGCCATGCAGTTTTGACAGAGGAAAAAAAAAAGGTAAGCCAAAAAAAGCATAAAACAACTTTAAATATTCACTTTCTCTCCTGTTACATCCATCTTTTAATGTCTGTTCTTTCTTCTAATATAAGCAGAGGCTGTCTTTGCATTTTTACTTCCATGGATAATACTCATATCATTGCTGTCACATGTAAAAAGAGGCAAAATTTAAGTTAATGACTTGGAAGCACATTTTACACACATAAAGCATTAGTTCAATGGTCCCACTATCAGATGCAGTTTTAAATGGCGTAGATGAAGGACAAATCAAACCCAGAGAAAGTATAGGAGTGAGGAGACTATTGGTGAGAATCCTATCTGGCTGTTACCTGCTTAGCTACTTTCAGGCATCATGAGGCGGGAGGGAACAAAACTCACTAGCAGAGAGGGTCACAGATTATTCACCTTCTGGCTTTCAAAGTGGAGTTTAGCTCCAATATCCATGTTTGGAGACAACAGAAGCCCTGTTTTTTGCCCTGATACTTAAACACTGGTGAGTGCTCAGACAACCTAGATCTCCAGAAGTACTGGGGATACTCAGTAAACCACTGAGTTTGACCTTACAACAGTGGAAGCTATATGTCCTTTTCCTTCTGTGAATTGGAACCTGAGGTGGACAAAGAAAAGAACTCACAATCAGAAGCATGTGTATATACTTTGCCTTTTTTTTGCCTGTTTTTTTTTAGGTTTGTTCCTCTCTCTTCCTAAATTAGACCATCAATCCTAGAAAACTGAATTCTTGAAACAATTTCTCACATAAGGAAAAAAAAATTCTTTGAGACTTCTTGCTAAAATTACTTATCTACTCTCAGAAGCTGTTGTGGAGGGGCTGCATTTCACCATGCCATCTTTCTTAAAAGAAAAGAAAAATACCCCCATTCTGCAGAATGTGTTCAATTGAGTATAAAATATTAGTACATATTTGTGAAAATATAAGCTCATATTCCTAAATTCTTCCTGCTTTGATGAGCAGAAGATAGGACAAAAAAAAAAAAAAGACAGAGAATTCACAATGGCAGTGTGAATTTTGGGCTAAAGATTCATAAGTTTTAGGATGCAACAATGCTCTTGCATAGCACAATCATGACTTGAGAA
Organism: Colius striatus; assembly: GCF_028858725.1. Classification (NCBI taxonomy): domain Eukaryota; kingdom Metazoa; phylum Chordata; class Aves; order Coliiformes; family Coliidae; genus Colius; species Colius striatus. The sequence continues at coordinate 9,230,319 of NC_084764.1, forward strand.
ACTTCAACTCTCTAGAAGTCTGTCACCTATAAGATGTTTCCCCAAACATTGAGGAAAGCAAGCCACAAATATTTCATTTGTTACAGTTCTCTGCTCTTCTTAGTACCTTTTTAACTTACAGATTATACATCCGTGTGCTTTATGTAATTGCTGGTAAATAAATAGTGATGTACGTATGGGAAAAAAATATTTCTAATCTCTTTTTTTTTTAGTAGTTAATGGCTTGACAAAGCAACCTGAACTAGAAAAAAGTTGCACTAGTACTAGGCAAATAACAGTTACTTTTATTCTATATAGTTATATATAAAACCAAGAAACTCAAAGAAACTTTTTTATGTATGACATGCTAAACCAAACTGGGCAGAGTACCAAAATGTGTGCTGTGAAGAAAAGTGAACTGAAAAAAAGCATGCTGGAAGCATGTGAAAAACTCATGCTCAAAATAAACTCCTAATCCTTTCTAACAGAAAAACTTCAGATCTGAAATTCATGCTTTTTTCTCCAAAAGCTGAGATGTAGTTTTCTGTACTGATCCCCTATATAAATGCTTATCCATCTCAAAAATGGCAATAAGAACAAAATCCAAACATGGAGGGAGAACAAGCTGTAGGAAGAAAACTACCACCTGAGTTCTGGAAAGAAGATCTGGTTACAATTCCTGGACTAATTTCTCATCTCCTTTTGTAAGTAAGAATCAGTAACAGAAGCAAAAAGAACTGCAAGTTCACTATTTATTCCTGTTTATTTTTTTTTTCTGAAAGTGTTGTATATTTTTTAAAGAGAAAGATTTGCTGATTCATATGGCATAGAGAGCAGAAATGTCCTCAATTTCTGCAGAGTGAAAACATCAGCAATTTTTCAGCATGAGGAGACAGAAAGCCTGACTAAAAATACATAAAAGCGCATTTGGAATAAGAGGAAAAAACAACCTAAAAATATTACTTGGATGAGCGTAACCTATTTAAGTGATGTAAAACCACTGACAGATTATGTGGTCCCATATTTCCAGGGCTCTTACAAGGTCAGCCATTAACCCTGCCTTCTTTTCAAAATCTCTCATTCCAACTACAGTTTGCAGAGTTGTTTAGATGGTCACATCTACTTCCCTTGATTATAACTCTTCTGTATAAACTGGTGATTGAAATGGTCAGTCTGGGAATAGAGTCAAACTCTGAGTAAACAAATTTGGGTTAACTTGAGAGTGGTTACACTGAGTGCCATGGCCAACTTTTTAATCCTTTTTTAATGTTACGGATCATTTAATCCCTAGTACCCCTCTTGATGTTACTATCCCAGAAGATGGTGGAATCTCCTGCTTCCTAGAAGTCCATCATGTGAGACCAAGCCTGAATGCATGAAGATTTGAAGTAGTTTTCAGAAACAGATCATTGAGTATTTGCAACAGCTATCCTCTTGTCAGTCAGTGATTCCACTGAGTGCTGATGAACACTCTAGGATGCAGAAGTGCCATGGGATTGTGATACACAGAGGTAAAACTAGATCATTTAGGGTAAATCTATCATTTTTTTCCTTCATTAATTAATCTCTGGTTTTTAGAATGATACAGTGTTTTGTTTGAAAAAAGAACATACCAGATTGTCCTGTGTCTAAGAGAAGGGATGGATTCTAGAAAGACTTTTATCATTAAAAATAGTGCAAATACATCGTTGATTAACCCCACATTGCTCTAGTCTAACACTAAACTGAGAGAAAACAAACATAGGAATAAAAAAAGAGTAAAAGCTACTTCTTTCTCTTAGGGCATTGCATTTTCATACTAGAAAAAAAGAATTTTATTACCTAGGAAAGGAAAATGAGGAAAGATGTCAAAGTCATGATAAATACATGCATTTTGTCCCTTCTAGCACTTAATGGTGATAGAACCAATTGTAGAGACACACTTTCAATCTTCAAACAATACCAAGTAAGAAAGAGCTTGATGTTTTTGCTGGGAGACTGCCAGCTCTGCAGGGGAAGGATTATTTTGCAGAATAGATGGGGCAAGCCACCTTCATGGTGGTGAGGTAGCATATTCAGAAAGTGAGAGAAATTTTGAGACCTTACAAAGGCTTGCAAGAGATACTATGGATCTTTTCAGTGATTTTTTTTGCCAGAATGTTCAGCCAGAAGGTACTACAGAAGTTTCACTGAGCTTCCCAAACCCCAGCACTGTAGCCCCTACCTTGGGAGTATGAGCGTCCCTTCATTAAAGTTACTGTCCTTATTCCATCTAAAGGCTGCCCCACTACAAAGTCAGAATGGATTCCACTGTGCATAGAATATGGTCTGGAGAAAAAATTCCTTCATAGAGCCTGAACTATATATACCAAAGCACTTATCCTTTTTTTGGAGGGGGATTTACCGTGGAAAGTAACAGTATCTTAGAAAGTGCAGAGACCAATCTCCTTCCTTTATCACCCTCAGGCAAAATGTGAAGGAGGAGAGCATAAAAATCCCCACAACCCTCAACCCAAAAAAACAACCCAAACTTCTTTAGGCATTTTTCATTAACAAACCAATACTAAAAGAAATAGTGGCAATGATGATTAATCATGATGAATTTCAGGAAAGTTAACCTTAAAAAAAACCCCAAACATTAAAAAAACCCCTAAAAAACAAAACCACAAAACCCGAGCTATTCTCCAGAGCAGGTCAGTCCTAAGAGAATATTCTATTAAACTACATTCTGAGAGATATATATCACTACAGAATCTAGAGTAAAAAAGATAAAAAAGAGAGGCAGGAAGAAATAGGACTGGTGCACACCGACCCATCTGTGAGGAGTGTATATTGCTACAAATACAGTAATACCTGGCACATAGAATTTTATACTCCCAGGGGCTTTTGGGACTGTGGATCAAATAAAGTTCCTCTGACAGGTTTCTGAGTTGCCAGTGTTTTTGTTAAAGATACGTACTCAAAGTTTTATGCCTAGTCTCTTGATACAAATAGAAACAGAAAAGAAAGGAAAAAGAGCTGAAGCAAGGGACAATTGAGGTGATCAAGGAATTTTCAGTGCTAATGTTCACTTCATGGTAAAAATCTGGGCTTACAGGAGTTGCAAAGTAATGTTAAGTGGTAAATAGTCATGGTTGAACTCACTTCTGATTGTCAACTGCCAACAAATTTCTCTGTGGCAAGGGGTATTTAGTCTGATGCTTTCGCTAGCATGACTGCTGCTTTTCTGGGAAGCAGGCTTTTCCTATCTAATCCACAACTTTATCCCCTGTCCTTCCCACTTTTAATAAAGGGCCAGTAGGATCTCCTTCACATGACTGGTGCTGTTCACCTGTAATCCTCAACAAGTTTTCCTGGTCTTGCTGGATATATATCTATACACATCAAAGTGTATATAACCTTTAAAAACAGATTGCACTTATATTTAGCTCTCAGCAGTATGAGAAGTCTTGGAGTGGCTTGTAGAATATTGTACTGCAATTATTAGCTAAAATCACAGAGGTGGGTCAAAAGATTACTTTCTGCATCTGCAGTGCCAAAGCTGAAGAGATGTATGCCAAAGCACAGGCACAAACAAACAATAATAAACAGCAAGGCAGCTAGATTTTGGATTTTGGTTGTTAATAATTGATATGCAATCCTGGCAAACACTTTTGCCCAAATCATGTGTGCAGGTTACTTATACCCTGCTCAGTGGAAATCCTAAAAGCGGAAAATGGGTCAAAATCCATCTGCACATTTACTTTTTGGAGTCTGCTTAGCTGATATTTGGCTTTCACTGACAAAAGAAATTCTAGAACTGTATTGTTTCATGCCAAACCATCAACATAAGGGATTCTCACCAGTGGCAAATTTCCCAAAATCTCATTTTACTTGTGGCATCTGTTAAGGATTTTCTGTTTTAAAAATCAGAACATCTCTGGATGCTGCTGGATAGATATTTTCAAGATTCAACTGGTATGAGTATTTACTGGAAATGTTAATAACCCCCACAGAGGAGTAATGAAAACATATGAACACATCTTTTTTCATTTGTAACTCAAAATGTCATCTGGTTACACAATCACAGATTGAACATTAGCAAATTGTCTACACATTGTATTTATCATTACTATAAAAACAACTTAAAATTCTTTCCCTTCTTTTGACTGTGTCATGTAAAGTAAATTTTATCCATATTTTTAACTACTTAAATGTGTGAAATGACTAGCAAAAAGGCAAAAGCATACGAGCTTGTCAAAAGCTATCAGGCCTTGATATTTTAGAACAATTATATCTGCAAAAAAATAACACGTAGGACCATGTGTAGGTCTATTTGTGAGCAAAAGCTGAAAACTACCATGAGCCAACTTCTTTGACAAGGTTTTATGGGGATAAGAGGGCTTAGAGAAAGATAAGAGAGAGAGGGTAGGGGAGAGGTCTGTTCTTTGAAAAGATGAAAGTATTCCAGGTCTAAAATGTTTAGAAATATGACATCATTTTTTCCTGACTTGAACCTTGGGCAGCATATTGACATTAAATCAATTTGGTAATATGAAAGGGCTTCACTTAAGAAAGGATCTGAGAAATCTTAACTGAGACTGAAGTCTCCCTGGGCCCAATCTCCCTTTCTTCTCAGCAGCAACAATGTCAGAAAGACAACCAAGATCAAAATCCCAGGAGGGAGCAATTTTTTTTCCTTTGAAAATTTCTACGCTTATGAAGACATAGTCCGAGTTTCTGCCTTTGGAATATTAACAAAGCTTTCTTTAAGAGGAAGGCACAGAGTGAGTGTGCCAGGAAACAGGAATGAGCCTCTTTAGTCATGGAATTTGTTCTCAGTTACGGTGATGTGTGAACTTGAGGCAACTCACCTGCTTTGGTGAAACTGAGAAGCCGGGGGGGCAGTGCCACATTCTCAGCCTCACAGCAAACATCTGACAAGTAGAAATAGTTTATGAATAATAGCTAATACAGTATACTCAGCTCTCTTATTTCATCTCCTTCGTGGTGTTATAAATCCAAACTGGCATGAATATTTTATTTACTAAGTCCCCTGGGGAGGGGAAATAAATAACAACTAGTATTTGAGGAAAAGGATCGATTTGAGATCTGCATTAAATGCTTCATATTCACTATACTGCCTCTTTCTTGCCTCTTAGAAGTTATTTAATGGTCCAGCTGAAATGAATTCCATCATGAAGAAACACGTGAAAACAAATACTGCAAAGAGCCATTGTGTTGTCTGTCTATCTGACTTACAGGAGTAAATATATTAAAGTGAAATATGAGCAGGAGGAGGCTACTGAAATATTGTCAGTAGGAGAAACAAGTAAAGGAAGATTATCAATAGATTCTTAAGAAAACAATGACAGAGGGATAGGTAGAAGTACAGGCCCTTCACGTTGGCTGTTTCTTTTGTGAGCAGAAGTTTTACATACTTAAAGGATTTTGAACATCTGAACTGCTGATCATTCACGTCTTGTAAAAGCAAGTTGAAATATGAGCTTAGTTCATTGCATTAAAAACAAGGAAAGGTCGGTATGAATTCTTCATGTATTTGCTTAAAGAAATCGCAGGTTTATTTTTTCTAACCTTCACAGTCAAGGTTCAGTTCTACATGATCTTCATGAGCTTGACATTTTCTTCCATTTCTATCCTGATACTGGTTTCCTTCGACTGATGTCCATGTAGCTTTTGCCTGAGTACTGAAATGACAGCTCTGGTGGGTTTTTATAATAATTAAAGATGTGCAAAACTGGGGGTTGATAAATAATTCAGTTAAGTTGATGAGACATTAAGATGTCCTGTCCTTTCCTCTGGCATCCAGACTGAAGGCTCTGGTTTCTGTGTTTCTTTGATACTTACTATTTTTCTTTCCAAGCTGACAGGCTCTAAATTTATCATAATGTACGACACATTGAAGCCACTTCTTTGGGATCACTGGGAAGGATATTCTGCTAGTTTTACAACTAAAAGAAAAGCAGATTTCAACTAATTTTCAGGAAAGTATGGCAATGAAAGTGAATGTCTAGCAACTCTCAATCCCTTTGGAGTTTAAATGAAGTTAGGATCCTAAAGACAAAATTAAATGTAAGCTTAAAATATGCAAAGTTTTGTTCTAGATGGCAGCTTTCAACTGCAGGTGCCTTTGTTTATGTGAGCTATTCTGACTCATGGTGAGAGCTGTGAAGCCACAAGTTCTGCAAGTAGGGCATATATTTATTCAGAACCCTAAAGCTAAACCCAGGCTAAAGCAGGTCTGTCCTTACTGTATCACACTACTCTTATGACTGTAGTATGGACATATTCGCTGGCTTATTCTAGGACAGACTTCAATTTCGGAATGTTGTTTATGCTTGCATGACTTGCTAACCTGTGCTACACAGTATCGTATTGAGTCACCTCAGAAATGGAGTTGCATGACAGCTCTATTCAGAGTATTCATCCTCTGTCTTTCAAGTTCTGCTTGAATTTAAACCCCCATGGAACAGAAATAACATTTATTATGTGTTCATATGAGTGAAATTTAGTGCTGTCTTAACGATTTGATCTTGCAGCCACTACTATACTCTATAAGTTGATTGTGGTGTTTCCTGAACAAATGCCAGGTGTGTATGAAAATGTGTGCATTTGAATGCTACAGACTGGAGGGAGCGAAAATTGTTTCCAAAAGTTCACACAGAGAAACATCACTTGCACGACTGCTCATAGGTCAGTAAAGACATAAAGAGTAAACAAGCAGATTTCAGGACATAAATTTGTATTCCTTAAATTTTAATATAACTACAGTATTACTGTATTGTGTTTGAAAAATCTGTCTTATGCCTGTCACATGGTGCTTGAATATCAAGAAGAATATATTTACAAAATGTATCTTTAAATGCTTTACAAACATTAAAGCACTGGATCTCTAAGATTCTGTCTGAGGCAGAGGAACAGTTTTATTTCAGTTATCCCACATGTTTATCTTCACAGAACTATTTAAGTCTGAATCAGTTTTAAGCTGAGTCCAACCGTTGCTCCAGCAATGCCAAGGCCACCAGTAAACCATGTCCCTCAGTCACAGCTACACAGCTTTGGAATTATTATTGATATGATTGCTATTATTACTATACTTTTTACTATTACTATACTATACTTTTAATCATAATTTATGTAATGGAAAATATGACGCAAATTAATACATGAACATTAACTTGATTTTGGAATGAGAGCTGTCCTTCAGTCACTACCTAACACTGATCTTTAACACATTACATAGCTCCATGGTCAACTGTGTGGAATTTTTTGGTTCCACCGTTAATGAATATAAAGCAGGATTTTTATATACAAATTCTGTCACATTAAATTTTCATTTCAAGACAGTAGTAGAAAGCTTGGAGTGTTATTGAGAAAAGAAGAACTTGAGTTTGATTATTGTATAAACAAATCAATATTATTTTCTAGTCTTTTATGTCTAAGATGGAAAACACCATCATTTTCAATCATTAAAATGGTGGCAGTGAAAAAATATGAAGTAGCAGCTGCTTATCATAAGACTTTCCTCTTGTCTTTTTTATATGTTCTTTACCTTTTCTATGTTTAAAACACTTCAGTTATTTAGTTTAATCCTGCCTGCAAAGTGGCTTGACATTACCAGTAAGCAATGCATCCAAGAGCATAGTTTTATATTAGGTTTTCCTTCAGAGCTGAGACCCAACATACTGGTGTTTTGAAAATGACAGGATCTGCGATAGTATGTGGCTCAGCTTTCTGACCCTAACCTAACGCCACACTCTTCTGTTGAGGGCAGTAATATAGTCTCCGCTGTTTCCTACAATTGAGGATTTATATTTGTCATTTGTTGTCCTATCTGCAAATCATGAGTCTTTTCCTCATTCTGCTGCAGTAAACGGAGTCTAAAAGGCTTTGTGGCCTGACCACATACTGTGAGAGTAAAAAGTCCTGATATTTGGAGAACGTAACATGTGCCTGCTTATAATAGCTAAATTTAAATACTCTCACTCTGTTTGAATACTATCCTTAGCTCTCTCACTCAGCTTGAAATCGATTAAATTCATTAACTTCAGAACATTTATTTGTAATTTACTGCAGCCTTCCTGTGACATGAATGAGGCCTGGATTCCTCTTCACTAGATAGTATCCCAGTGGTAGCATTCTTGGGCTTCTGGGATACCATGTACCCTGATGGATTTGCTATGCTTTATGGTTTACTGGTGTTTTAATTCATTTTCACTTTCTAACTCAAATACTCTAAGGTCCTGATCCTGCAATACCTACACCCTTGGCTTTTAATGGCTTTAAAGGACTGGGGGCTTAAGCAAGATGTGAAAATCACTTCAGGTGAGACATGCAGCAGTCACTAGCTGAAACAAGGCTCAGCTGTTGCAGGGAATACACTTCTAGCTGTGCTTCTCCACACACCTGCACAGATTGGACAAGAAGTACAAAGTTTTGCTAAAGGAGAATGACCTTTCCTGGCTACTTTAGTCCAAGTAGCAATATATGCAGCAGTTAGTGAAGGTATGGACACTGAGGACCTCTCTAATAAAAAAGTCACATTGCATAACCACAAAAGAGCATCTTGGGACTCTTTGCTAACAGCAGCTTTTGCTGTTTCAAAACTTGTTGGTTTTCCTTCCTGCTATTAGCCACCATTTTTCTTGTCTGCCTTCTAAGAAAGGTAAAGACAGTGAAACTCATCTCATGTTAAAAAATTAATTCATGTATGGAATAGATCCATTTGTGTCTTTTCAAGGTGGAGATAGGTGACTCGATGAGCTTAAAGGGTTTTTCCAACCAAACAATTCTGATTCTATTATTTTTACATTGTCTGTATTTTGGTTTCTCTGCTATAGGCAGACAGATGTATACAGGACATCTCTTAAAAGTGTGCTGCAAAGCTTGAAGAGGAAATGTTTTTGTAGTGCACAGAAGAAGAGTTATGTTTTACAATAATCTTATGACAAAATCAAGTGCTACCATTATTTTTAGTGCTTTAGTCTTAGAGAGATAAAATAGTAGGTTCCAAACTTGAGAATTTTTTTGGAACAATGTCTTGTATGTGTTCTGTAACTATTACATTAGCAGATTAAGGACTAGCAATTGGAATACCTGTTGTGTCTTTTCCTTTCATAGCTGTTTGTGCCAGTGAATTGTGACTGCTTAGTGATAACTGCTGAAGCATCAGCAGCAGGTGCTATATGTACTCAAAAGGCAGCTACATGCCTTATTTCTAATTTGGTAGGTGGTCATATAGTTACATCAGCTTCTGGCTTTCCTATGTGGAGGATCATACAGCCAGGGATCCACTCTTGTTTTTACTGATGAAAAAAGTCAAAAGGCTCAGATCTCTGGCTATAACCACAATGTTCTTTGAGACGACAAGTTGCACTGGCTGGTTTTTGGCATCTTCCAGTGGTCTCATTCTGAGGCTTGACTGGTTCTCAACCAGTTTCCATCTGGTTCCCAGAATGTCTGCAATTTTGCACAGTACAACCAAAGTTTTTATAGCTCCAAGAAACTTAAGGATCATCAATATGCAGGGTCTTCTTGTTCATATCTTCTTTTATCTGACAGCTGTCTGTAATGCCATCTTGAAGGAGATGCCATCACACTCACTACTGTGATCCTGTGACATGTATTGATTCCCTGTTGCCAGTTAAGATAGCCTTGAAAAATCTTTGAGCACTACGGCTCTGCAACCCTGCATTATGCAAGAAAGCATCTCACCTTCAAGTTATAGGCCGGGCTGGGATCACAGACATTGTATTTATAAATCCTGAAAAGAAGTTATCGTTGTTATAATTGTAATTAAGATCAGAATTATACTTTTGACTAATTTCTAAAAAATATTTTAATGGTTTGCAATCTGGCTCCACTTTGTATTCAAACACTGTGCTATGATCTAGTTGCACACACTTTAATATTTTTAGAGATCTCACAATTATTAACTGATACTAAAAATTATTATACAACTGATATTGACCAGAGAAATTATTTGCATGTAAATGATTTGGTAAAGATGAGAAATGATGTTTCTGCTTGCATTGAAGAGACGTTGGAAAAAAAGCTTGTAGCCATGAGCTCAAATGTATGACTAGATGAAAAATATTTTTATTCTTTGTGGGAAAGCGTTAACTTCGATTAATTGCTGTATTTTTCCAGAAGGTTACCTATGCCACATAACAGGAGACAGATATATAGATAAAAAGCCACAAACAGCAGGGAGCAGCACTTATCCTCAGGTGCATGCTGCTACAAAATATTACAATGCACAGCACCACTGCCCTTATATTGCTACACCTACTAGACTAGAGTTGTAAAATAGTAGCAACAACAACTTTGAGCTACAGAAGACACAGGGCCAACTGCTGCCAAGCGTGGACAAGGTCTGTGCCGCTTGGACTTGGGGCCAGTAAACAGCGCCCGATCCTCTTGTATTTGTCACTGTATTTTCAGGTATACACACCAAACAATTGATCTTGTACTTAAAGGCAGTTACTTGTGCACTACAGTTTTGCTGCTCTTCATAGCAGAAAAATAGGAAACAGGCTCTTCATATCAATCTACAGCAATTAACTCGGGAAAAAGGCATGTATGCTCCATCTGGTTTATGGTGTGGTCTTCAAATAAATCGCTTGCTCTCTTATGAAGATCATAGAAAAATATGGTCAATTAAGGGAAATAAATATATCCAGTCAATTTCACACGTCAGTCAAATAGGGTGCTTACAGGATAACCCTGAGGTGTGTGTTGCATGGAGACATGATGAAAATTACTTTAATTGATTTTTTCCTAGATATTTATCTTCTTTATGGAGAGAAGAATCATATAAATCCATATATTTATGTAAATTTTTGTCCTTTTTTATCTAATTAAATAACTTTCTGTCATTTTCAATAGAGAAAAGCCACAATTTATGTCCAATTATTCCACAGAAAGTGCTGTTTTCCAAGCAGACACGTAGCTGAAGAAAAACCTCGGCCTCTTAAATAACCATTTTAGCATCTGGGGTTTCATTGCACCTAGCTGGTGACCTAGTTCAACCCTACTTAATTTTTAATATCTCATGAAAACATTGCCCAGGGTGGTATGGCTGAATGCACAGCAATCAGCTGAGTTTGACCATTATTTGTGACTGAAATTGTACTTAATGGAAACAAGCAAGTACAGATGAACAAGATGAGAAAAAGAATGAATGGATCAGCCTTTAGTCACTTTCTGAAGTGACAGAATACTTCCAGCTGCTCATCATGTTCTCTGGGCTTTTTATTAATTTTCTGACTAATTTACATCAGCTTTTAATTGCAACACAAGGTAATACTCCAGAATCCTTATTTATTGCCTTAGTCTAAAAACAGTCCTACCGACTTCCATGAGATTCTACCTGTGGTAGGAAAACATGTATCAGAAACCATTACCAACCTATGGTATGTGTATTAAACTACTACATGGCATAATTTTTGAAATAGCTTTCCTGCTCTTATGTCATCAGAAACTTTACTGCAATTCCCCTGCCTTCTCTTTTCATAGAAATACTTTTAATGTAACGCCTTAGCGTGAGTACAACTGTCAGAGTTAACAGTGTGTGTTACCAGACAGAGTTGGGCATTCTTGTCTGCCTGTGTTTCAGATTCAGGTATTATCTAGAACAGATAGCTGTAATTTGGTCCATAATGACAGTGGTTTTGTTGGCAGGGAGTCAGGGAAGGTTTTGGGGAAGAGGTTGTATGGAAATCCAAGGTTAGTTGCACAGCTATTTTCATAGCCTAGTATACGTCTCTTGTGTATGATGTAAGTGCAGGCAATGACCTTTCTGCCCAATGAGTTAAAAAAAGACATTTGTCTGAGAGACTTTGAAAGCAGAAAAGAGGGAAAAAAACCCCAACAAACAACCTTATTGCTCAGAAATCAATTGATTGGAAAGATGAATTATTTCTTATCAATACTCTTTAACCAATCCTGGCTTTACATGGCTGATTGAGGTCTTCCCTATCAGCACCTTCCTTTCACAATATTGAGAGACAAAAGGTGAAAGCAAAGCAAACAAGCAAAAAGGCCTCACACTAGCCTGAGGCTGAAGTAAATGTATTTTTAAACTGTGCCCAACCACTGTGACAAGAGCAGTGTGCTGTAAAGATGTTGGCAGCAGCCAGCTGGAGAAATTAAATCTTGTTTGTATGGCAAACATTTAATAACTTTTTTGCTGTGTTGATGGAAATGATTAATGCAGATCTAACTGTGGGATGTCTGTAATCAAGAAAGGCATATTTAGGAAGTGTCTTTTTGTCTCCAAAGCAGTGGAATATATCCTGACTGCACAGAAGCAGAACTGCAGATCACGGTGAATTAAAAGTTCTTCAGTTTCATCGTAAAAGTGTTGCCTGCAAACTCTCAAATACTACCAAGTGCTAAACAGCTGGGTACCTTTCACCGAGCATAGCACTCAGATCAGGAGTCAGGGTTCATATCACTGTATCTAGAGCACTTTCTTTGCAATCGTGTAATTATATCAGAACACTAAATTACTTCTATGATCCTTAAAGTGTTATGTGATTTCTCTTTTAATGAATCTTAGATAACTCTAACAGGAATGCTCACTTATGCATCAGAAACATTGAAGGTGGGGGAGAAAAAAATGAAGTTCCCCCAAATTGTGAGTTCCTCTAGCTTGTGTAGTTAAGACTTTTCGTTTTAGAGCAGGTGACACTCTTAGTACAGCATCATTGCAAAATTCATATTCTAGACACTGAGAACATGCAGCAAAGCATCCAAATAAAAATGTGTGAAGTATTTGGCTAGTCAGGTTTCTAACCTTTTTATCACAATGTTACTCTATCGCAGGCACTTAACTTTAGAATGGGTGCTTTTGATTTTCTTTCTCTTTAGAGCTGTGGGAGTCTGGGAAAGCAAGCTTGGTGAGTTGGTTATCTTTCCTTTTATAAATAAATACATTAATTATTTTAATTAAATGAAGCTTATAAGACCTAGCAGCAGCTTAATTAGAATCAATAAAGAAATTAAAAATTATTTAAAATGAGGCCAGGGTGAAAATAAATCAGAAGGAAGACACTACGGAAAACAGAAACATCCCTACAATAATCCAAATTTTAGGCTGAGCATAGCTTGTGCTAATCAGAACACGTGAACAGTACGACCACATTTAAACTCCCCTGAGCTTGAACTTTGGCGTTTGTAATGGTGATGTGGGCCAACTATGCAGCAACAAGTAATATTTGTGCTGAGCTTTGAGATACATATTTAAACAAATATAAATATGGATTTTTCTTTCTTGATATATACCTTGGAAGGGAAAGTAGTGTGACAAAGATTTATCGCAGAATTTGTTTAGTACAGAGAGTGGCATTGCTAGCTGTACCTAAATTCAGATCTAGATCCTCAGGGCAGAAAGGAGAGCTCTGCTGTCCATACTAATGCAAAGCCCTTTAGCAAAAACTTTGCAGCATTTCTTTTCAGACATATTATTTAGTTAAGTAGGAAAGTGGAACTTAGGACTCCAGAGTTTCATTGATAGATCTGCCAGTGGGAGGCCAACTTATTTTCTGTGAGTCTTAGTTCACGTGGAATTTAATTACTTGTTTTTTAAGAAAAGAGTGCTTTGGAAACCAAAGTTCTTATGCCTGGCTGATTACTTCTGGTCCTCCAGTACACAGTTTCAGTCATCGTCAATACTAAGGCTCTGAAAACTGATGTGCAGAAACAGCATAAGGGGCTATAAAGTACTGCTGGGATAGGAGTGAACAGTTGGGGGTAAGATCTCTGGGAATTTGTAAAGCTGACTTTCTTGTCAGAAAGTTTTTGAGTAAATATACAACAGCTTATTTCAAAGTCATTGGAAAGGACTTTGCTATCTGCTGCTCATGTTCCATCAGGTAACAGTCTGCCACTGTTAAATTTTGTGTACCATCACTGAAAAGAATGCATTGCTTTCAGGGGAAAACCAGAAACAAACTGACCACTCCCACCGCCATGGGGTTTCATTTTCCCTACCTACAGATATAGTTCACGCTGATTAAGCCCATTTTTGAAAGTCAAAGTCTCGATTTTATTAGAGTTTTCAGTGTCTCTGAAATGCAAACAGTTCTATAAGTGGTCTTTTCAATGAATAAATTGATAAGTAAATTTTTACTCTTGAATGTGTGTTTTTGTAGCAATGTTTTTCCTCAGGCCAGACCCAGGGGGAAATAGAACTGCCAAATTGTTCCATTCCATCAGAATATCATCATCACATTTAGAAATAAAATTACAAAGCGGTTCTCTTTCAGAAGTCATGGAAATCCTTTAAGTTCTGCTACAAGGTTTATGTTCTTAAATCCCTTAAAAAAGGATTCCTGAAAGTACTGTGATGCAGGCAACAGGGGGATTAGCAGAGAACGACATCACTGGGTAGAGTTTTGGGTCATCAGAGGAGTGGAAAAAGCAGAATAAAGGAAGGAAACACAGGCTAGACATGGAATGGAGAGACAGCAGGCACGCTGCTGAAGCTGGCAGAGAACAACCAATAAAAATGTCATCCTTTGGCACCAACATCCCAAAGGTTTTTTTAATCAGTGCTCTGGAAGACCAAACTGCCAAGCTGTGATGCAGTATTTGTTCAATTAAAACTAATAATAAGATGCATCTGCGATGATATTAAAGAACATTGAGATCTGATGACATTGGTGCCAAAAAAGACATATGGATACTAATGGTAGAGGTTCCATTTTCCCAAGTTAGTGTTCTACACGGCCACTAAGATGCTCTTAAGTACCTTTCCCATTAAGCAGTATAGAAGACATTGCAGATAATACTCTTGGTAGAAATGAACTAGCCAGTGAAGATAATTCAATGATTTTTTTGTTTGTTTGTTTCCTTCTGTATCTCTTAGTTCCTTCCTTGTACCATTAATTTGAATTTTAGGTCTGAATTAAAACAAGATCTCCAAGCAGAATCCATCTAAAACTGTGGTGCTGCAAAGCAGGAACCAAAAATCATGTAGTTTTTATTTTGACTGATAAATCCCTTTTGATTGTCCAAAGCTCAGGGCAAGATGAGTGATTTGGCATACAGTATGTGTATACATCAAGACTGTTTGTTCAGGCCAGGATTGATACTGGTTCTGTGCCTGAATTTACCACCCATTTGCACAGCCAATGCACTAATATGGTGCCATTGCGCTTCTCACCTCGTCAGTGCTTGGGTCAGTGAAGGGCTGGGATATGGGTGCAGGAGTAATAGCTCTGGTCTTTGCAGGAGTGAAGTGGTACTGTGTCATAGCATCACAGAATGCTTTGGGTGAGAAGGGATCATAAATATCATCTACTTTCAATTCCCCTGCCAGATGCAGGGAAAACTTCCATTAGCCCAGGTTGCTCCAAGCCCCATCCAACCTTCCTTTGAACACTCCACAGGGATGGAGCAGTCCTAAAATATAACTTAAATCTACCTTCTTTCTATCTTAAAAATGTACTCTTTTTCAGTTTGGAGCCATTACTCCTTGTCCTATCACTACAGGCCATTGTAAAAAGTCCCTCTCCATTTTTATTGTCAGCCCCTTTAGGTACTGGAAGGCTGCTGTAAGGTCTCTCCCAAGCCTTCACAGCTCCAGGCTGAAGAATATCAACTCTCTCAGCCTGTTTGCATAGGATAGCTGCTCCAGCCCTCTGTTTGTCTTTGTAGACCTCCTCTGGAGTTGCTCCAATGGATTCACGTCCTTATGATGCCAATGAGATCAGAGCCCTGCAGATGTGTGCATGTGTCTTTTGCTATGTGCATTTGCACAGAGGCATTTAAGTTGGATCCTAAATGAAGCTGACTGGAGTTCCTTCAGGAGTTCTCCTGCTGACCTATGATCCTTCTCCATGCTGTGCATTCATCAGATTTGACTGTCTCTTTCAAACTCCCTTCCCTTTGATCAGGAGGACTGATGAAAAAAAGCTACCTGTACTTGAGTCCCTTACCACCGCTCCTGAGGCTCTGTAATCCTTGATACTCCTCAGACTGCTCCTGTCTATATTGGTGCCCACATGAAACAGCAGCAGTGGGCTGTATGAAGCTTGGTAGACATCCCTGATAGGATATAGTAAGCAGTACATTCTTCCAGAGTGTGTCAGTCATAAATAGTTATCTTCATACTTCTCAGTAGAGTCACCTGCGACTGTCACCTGTCACCTTTGCTTAGTCATGGCAGTTTTTATGTATGGAGGAGACTGAGCTGCCTTATTCAGCTCCAGTATCTGTCTTAATGTAACAGATCTTTACTTTTCAGTCTGCATCTTAGGCTTCAGGGGAAGTCTCTTCCTGAAGCTGGTCCTTGCTGTTGCAAGCTTCCATTCTTCTGCATGAATTGCACTTTCCTTCTCAGCCCCTCTGAGGCTATGCAGCCTTCTCACAAGGGGAAACCCTACTTGCAGGCCTTGATACCAAGCTCTGCTGCAGAATGCACTGGCACTGAGATGGCAGCCTTGGTCAGTGTCTATGTGTTCCAATTGAGACTGCTCTGCTCTTCTGTTCTGCTCCAGAATAGTCATGCAGGTCAGGATAAATCTGGGAAAGAGAAAAGGGAAAATGTTCACATACAAGTCATAAAATCATAGAATCCTTTCTGTTCGAAAAGACCGTTAAGCTCATCTAGTCCAACCCTTCCCCTCACCCTGCCAAGCCCACCACTAACCCATGGCCCTCAGCACCGCAGCTCCACGGCTTTGCAATAGCTCCAGGGATGGAGACTCCACCACCTCCCTGGGCAGCCTGGGACAATGACAATTAGGGATAAATTCTTCCTCATCTGCAATCTAAACCTCTGCTGGGGCAACTTGAGCTCATTTCCTCTTACCCTGTCATTTGTTATTTGGGAGAAAGGACCGACCCCTACCTCACTGCGACTTCCTGCCATGTAGGGCCCAACACTGAACGCAGCACTCGAGCTGCAGCTTCACCAGGGCCCAGCACAGGGGGACAATCCCTGCCCTGGTCCTGCTGCCACATCAGTGCTGATACAGGCCAGAATGCCATTGGCCTTCTTGGCCACCTGGGCACACTGCTGCCTCCTGTTCAGCCACTGTCAATTAACACCCCCAGGCCCTTTCCCTCCAGCAGCTTTCCAGCCCCTCTGCCCCAGCCTGGAGTGGTACCTGGGGTTGGTGTGGCCCAAGGGCAGGACCCGGCCCTTGGCCTTGTTGAATCTCATCCCATTGTCCTCAGCCCATGGCTCCAGCCTGGCCAGGGCTCTCTGAAGAGCCTTCCTGCCCTCAAGCAGATCTATGCTGTAGATGTACATCTGTAGGAGTACTTTTGCTCCTGTTTCCCTTTGAAGTCAAGAATTTTAAATTAAACCATCTGTGATTCACATTGATCTGACTGAGTGTACTGGAACAGAAAGGAGGACAAGGCTTTTGGCTGGGAGAAGAGGCCCTTCACCTCTCTCCAAGGCATAATTTGTGTCCTAATCCCACCAAAGTATGGCTAGGACTAGAGGATCAAAGTGCAAGTATCAAACCCAAATTATGCATGTCAACAAGATCTCTTTTTCAGATGATGTATTATTACATAGAAGTAATTTATAGACAGACAGAGAAATACTTATCTATCTGTTGTTTGAAGACCTGCCTCTTACTCTGATATAAATGTGGTCACATTTGACTGTCATTTCTCATGATAGAATCTGAGATGTTGAACATTAGTTTCCTGGTTCAAAAGAAATAAAATACAGATTCTGGCTATGCTGTAAATACTCACATATATGAGATATTTATTAATCTAAATCTTAAACTATATAACTCAAGTAGTATTACTGCAGTTAAAACTACAAATTAATTACATTTAAAATGATATCTACAGAGAGAATTTTTTTGATGTAACCATAGCAGCCTAATGATGATGGTAAATCTCCTCATAAATGCCTTTATTATTACTTTTATTTGTTTATATATGTAAAAAAGTCCTGGAACAAATGAACTAGCAAATGAAAAGCAGCACTTGAATGATATGCCCTTTCAGACCACATGCAAAAATGCCTAGTTTCCAAATAGCTAGATGTTATGAACAAACTGCCTCCAAACATTAAGAATGAATGTTGAATTTTCGTTCTGTCACATTGCAACATTTCTTTCTTAGAGCTATTCTTAGTAAAATCCAACAACAATACAGGCTTCTTTAAAGGTTTGGAGCACATTTGTCTCATATTAAAATCAATACAAATTTTAACATTGAATTGTAAAGAGGAAAAGTCTCTTTAACCTCTAAATTGGTCTTCATCAAGCTTCTAATAATGCTCACAGTTATTATCTAAATAATAGAAGGTGCAAGAAAGGTGGATCTTTAAGTTCTAAAGTGTAGTTTGAGAGCTACAACAGTGTAAAAATGTTTTTGGAAGTTGATACATTCATGTGATGAGCTAAAAAACTCTGGGATTGAAAATTCCAGAGGGGTGCAATGTAGATTGGCAAATCAAATTGACTATGAATTGTTTAATTAAAAAATATGGGAAGGTATCATTTAATATGCTGCTTACAATACGGCCTAATCAGAACTTTGTTTTGTGAGACTTGGAAAATAAGAAATGGCTCACAATGAATCTCACAGTTCTTTATCTTTGTGTATATCCAGCAAAGCGATGCTATCAATGTATTATCTTTGGACTTTAAATCTACTCAGCTGCTATATAAATGGATATGACATGTGCATAATCTGCTGCTAAGATTTACAGTGGACATTTATTAAAGGATTAGGGAGCAATGAAGCTGTTCATGGCTGTGCTACTACGTATTTTACTGCACATCTCCCAAAAAGGCACACGTAAGCATAGTAGGGATTTCAGCAACTTTGATTTTACGTTATTTTTTTTCCTAATCATTACTTTCCTTTGGAAATTCTTACATGAGCTGATTGAAGGAAGCAGGGGAGGGAAGAGATAGGCACATGGGGATGGAGGCACATTCTACTATGGTAGAGTTTAAATTTAATAGAAGCGGATTAAAATATTTTCTTTGGTTTGGATACCTTCCATGTGCAAGGTATCTAATGTCTTAAAAGAATCTATGAATCCAATGTTCTGAGCTATGCCCACAAAAACACTCAGGCACCTAAACCTCAGACAGTGACCAGCTCTCAGTTTACCTGCCATGTGGCCCTAGGAAGTGCTTATAATCCAACTACATCTCATTTTTCTGTCAATGAAATCCCGTGAGCACCTAAAATTCTGCTACTGAACACTCCCACAAGCATCTCAGTCTGAATCATACTAAGCATACTAAGGGGCAAGAATTTAAACATTCATTCTTCTGCCTTATTTATAGGTTAACCACTCTGTCTTCAGCTGTGACTGCTCATGAGTGCTTAGGACAGCCTGCAAGCATTAGAAAAGTGGACATGGCCATCTACTTTCCTCAACAATTTGAGGTTCAGGGACTTCCCGATTTTAATACTGTTTTGTATTCAATAAATCTTGATGGATATTTTTAATTCCAGTCATTTTTTTTAAACCTCTGAAGGGTTTCAGCATTTAAAAGATTCACTGGTAAACTATTTCACAGTTTAAATAGGTACCACATCAAGGAGTATTCCCATTCATTCATTTTGAACCTTACGTTAAGTTTTGACACTTTCTACCTTTCCTTTTGGAGGAGACTCCTATTTGGTTTTCCCATGCCACTTCCAATTTTACAGACTTTCATCAAATACCCTGCTCATTTTTCTCTTTTACAGGTTGAAAACTACTATAAATTTTTTTCATCACACAAAAGTCTTACTATATCTTTGAATATCACTTCCAGACTTCTCCATCTTTTCCATTTTATCAAATTCTTTTTGAAATAGAAAGGCCAGAACTGAACAAGCATCTTAAGAGTCAGATGTACCATGGATTTAACTATGGCATAACAAGGCTTCCTCTTTTGATTTCTATTCCTTTTGAAATAGTTCCTGGACTTCTATTTGCTTTCTCAGTAACTATTGATAATTAATGTGACACTTCCTGCAATTCATGATTATAAATCCAAATTTCAATCATGAACAGTAATAATCAGTTTAGATCCCTTTTCCATTTAAGAATATCTTTTTTTTTTATATGTACCACCACCTAACACTTATTCATATTTAATTTTGCCTGCCATTTGATTACCAAGTTCCAGTTGTATGAGAACTTCCTTTGCTGCAGACCATCATCTTTCTTACCTGCAACAATTTCTTTGTTACTTTGAATAACTTGTCCGTCTCTCTCATTTCAACTCTTTGTCTGCTTTATTTGTGATTATGTGAAACATCACAACTATCAACATAGAACCACATGAGATATCCCTTCACTTCAAAGCTTGACCATATGCTCTTATTTTATTTCCTTTACACTAGATGAATTTTAATAGATTTGGATTATGTGATTGCCTTTTAAGAAATCATACTGCCTCTTTACCAATATATAATTTTTAAGCCACATGGCTCCTAAATTTCATTTTTAGAGAGGACTCTACCAATTTACACAGTAAAGATATCAGATTTACTCCTCTGTAGATTAGGTACGGAGCCTAGGAGGCCATGGAAGGACAGAGTGTTGTAACGCTAAAGCCTTTTGTGAAATTAAACTACACCAGACATCACACAGAATAGATAGGTATTTCAAACTTAGAACAAAGGTTTTGATGCTGAAGTCTTGGGATAATGCACAATTCAGACTTATCATACCAGGGTCTTAGCTGGTACATAATATTGTAACTGTCTAAATCTGCTTTCTCTTTCATTCCCTGTGTGAAAGTTATGTGGTATCTTGTCTTCTTGGCTGCTAAGCAACTGTAATAGTGCCTATCACAGGATAGGCAGCCTAACAGAGAGATATGTGACTGCTGTTTACTTTGTCTATTGGTGGTAACAGTACATGGATATAAATAGTAGCTGGCAGGCAGTAACAATAACTGAACATATTTCAGTGAAACTTTTGAGAAATGATAAATTAAAGCTTAGGCTACACCAGTAGCTGTGAGAGTTTTGTGTCAGGGTCTGAAATTGAAGGAAGAGAAGCAATCACTTTTATGGGAGTGAGCTGGCAACTCATTAATTGTAAATAAATTTCTTTGTTTAACAGCTTATGAGCAGTGTTAATCATATTACTGTATGAGTTCGTATAACTAGCAGTGGATTTATCCTCAGATTGCCCGAGTCCCATTTGAAGTGTTATTTCCTTTGATTTACTGGGGCACAAAACAGGCAAGTAGATCTTGCTTAGTTTAGTACCACGTAAACACGTATTAGTGAAGAATTAAGATCCTACTAACATCTAATCCCACCAAATAAATAATTTAAAATGTTAAAAAATTAGTGTTGTTGTGTAAAGACGTTTCTTTGGTGAGACCAAATCATAAGGATTTTTTTTTCCATTAACATCAGCCAATGAACTTTCAATCTCATAATGTTATGATTTTGGGTTATAATTCTAAAACAATAATTTCTTTATTATTAATAATTTTCTTATCATAATGAGCTAGGCTTTCCTTCAATGTGAGGGAAAATTGGCAAAAACTTTAGCACCGCCTTTTGCTTTTTAAAACCACAGAACACCATACATACACTAAAATGCCAGCAAGTTTTCTTCTTGTATAAATTATTAAGATCTTAGAACTGTGAACTATGCTTTTTTAAAGCATAGTTTCCCTTCAAAATGGAAACTCAGCTTACTCACACTGAAATTGTGCAGGTCACCTGCAATCCTCCCCAGAAGGTCAACATCAAAGAGCCAGAGATGTGCTGAAATGTGTCATGTTGGCGTGGCTGCTGACACCAACATCAGGACTGACAATTACCGTGATTGTTCTTGTGTTCCGGCCCATTCCTTACCAGTGAAACTAAGACACCAGTTTATAAACAACTGAAACACCCTTAGATGATAAGCTATTTTTTTTCTAATAATATAGTACTTAGAAGTTAACAATAAACACTTTTTATCTACTGAATGCATTATTAACTTTATGAGAACAGGTCAGAATTGAGTGAATGACCTAAAGGTCCAACACTCTTTTCACTGAAAATAAGTTCTCAAAAGGAAAATCAAAGAGCACTAAAATAAATTAAGAAAGAGTAAGGTGCTAATGGAATGAAGGTAAAATTTCTTTCTACAGAATATGAACTAAATACAGACAAGGGCTCAAATGTAAGAAGTGCCTAATAGTGAGAACACACTATTGAAATATTATATGTTTTACTTGCTGTTTATTTGTTACCTTGTTGTCAGATTTTAAACAAAGCTTTTCTCACATTTGTGTCTTATATTTCTACATCCCTTGTACCAGGCAGACCTTGTCATCTCCACATTTGCAGAAGGGACAGTGGGGAAAAGACTGCCTATTGAAATAGGTCATCTTAGACGAAAATTTGTTATCAGTGCTCCAAACTAGAATAACACAGTAGCAGTAATCTTTTTATTTCAAAAAGTTATTTCTGACTAATAGTGATAAAATGCCAATAACGCTTTTTAAAACAAACTACCTTCTTCTTATATACAACAATTATCTATATAACAGGTACACAGAAACATAAACAAATTAATTACTGTGCTATTGAATGCTTCTAAAATTTGAGAGTTAGAACTACAGATGCAATAACACTTTCAGTAAAAGTCCTTGGCAGGCCAGTTTGCTATTTTCTTCCCGTGCCATAATACATGACATGCTGCTTTATGTGTACTGGAAAGCAGGAATTTCTAGAGGTAGATTATTGGTGAGTGATTTCATCTTTGGAAGTAATTAAAAAGTCCGTGCAACATGATCATATCTTACGTTCAAGAATTGAGAGAAGCACATAAAATCTTTTTAAAAGGTACTGCTAATGTTCAGCAGAGTTGTTAAGGAAGTCCATTAGAGAGAATAAAGAGGAACGACTGGGAATACACAAAGAGGGAAATTTGGAACATTTTTCATATGCAACGTTGTTTTCAGCTATGAAGGCTGGGATAGTTAATAACTTCATGGAAACCTGTGGGAAATAGAGTATATATAAGTGAATGAGCTTTTAATAAGACAGATGATTTAAATTCTCATACAAATAATGGTCCTCTCATTACTTAAATGACATTGGAAAAATTAGAGGGCATTCCAACAAAGCCAATCAGAAGAAGTTGCAGTAACTGGAGAATACAGCTAAGTGTCAGGGAGCTCACTTTAAACCTAAAAAGGACATAAACCTTTTTGGTCTGCAAGACGCTGGATTGGTCTGGAGCCATGCTGAATATAGAATATTCAACAAAATCTGAGATGCTGAGAAGCTGAAGAGATAAAATCTACCTGGTTTCATGTGACTGAGAGGCAGTGCATGCTGGGTGGTGTGCAAGCTGAGATGTACATCAATTCCTCTTAGTCCAATTAAAATTAAAAATATAATGCAAATAAGACACCAAACAAGCATCTCAACATTGGTCCTTATTATTGCTACAAGTTTCAATCTATTTTCCCTCCATGAAAAGGATGAAAGTTGGTTTGTTTGGTCTTTTTCCCTTAAACTACTTGGGTATCTGTCTAAGAAACAGAGCCCAGTGCAGAAATATACTGGGTAGAGCTCACCAGAAATTTGTCTTCAGAATATTTGTCTTCTATGAAAAGAGGAGGTCCAGCAAAGGAACAAAAGCTTTCATGGGAACATTGCATAGAACTGAGCTGGAAATAAGATCTACTCCAGAATGGACTAGTGATAATAGCACTTCACTGAATTTAAAGTCATCCTTTGCCCCAGCCCACTTCTTCCTGACTCAGCTACTAGTCACAGTCTGTTTCAAATCATCCCTGGCAGATGACCTAACCCTTCCCTTCCACCAGCCCAGGTTATCTGCAATTCTAAGGCACTTACTCTTTTTCTACAATAATCAATCTCTGAAACCTAGGGTTTTGCACAAATCAAACTGCTGCCTTAACTTTTTGCTGGCTAATCACTAGGTCCAAGTGAAGAAAGGTGGATTCGTTCAGCCTCCATGTCTTTCACCCTGAGTGCTCATCTGTCACAATTGCTTCTATTGTCATGTTTGTCTATAGAAGTGAGAGAAAACTTCCTAACTCCTCTAGGAGTGGTTGCTTCAGATAGCTATTGACAAAGATGCCCCCATAAAGCAGCAGACTTAGTACAAAATGGTGTAAATTAAAAACTGGCACAAATAAATGCCACAAACAAAAACCAAAGCACTCACACACCATAGGAAAGAAATGAAACCCAGAAATTATTTGTTTTGACCTTTTTTTTAAGATAGAGCTGATGCAATGGATCATACTCTAGAGAACTTTGCTCAGTGCCAGAGCTACAAAAAAAATAAAAAGGGATTCATGTTAATTTTATGCCTCCAAGGTTCTCACTCCTGGGGTTCTGTGCTCACCAATGATTAATTCAGATGCTTGGCAGTCAGTAGTGCTTTGCCTGCAACTGTGCCAGTAGGAATTACTCAAGCATAGAGACTAATCTCAGATAAAGAAGCTGTGAGGAATAATCACAGGCAGAAGGTCATGTTCAATATTTACCTTTTAGGGACTACAGGTGAACTCTTAGTTCCTGTCATTTAGCTAACACACCACAACATTAGTAAGGAATATATACATCTGTGCCATGATATTTGTGTTAGGTTTTTTTAATGGTTAAAAAAGGACTCAGTTATTTTTTGATGCATCACACTGTCTCTGTACCTCACAAGACTATTTTTTAGGTTATATCCCCAGTAGTGGAAAATGGCATCTTCTACGGAGCTAGGATGATAACTTCTGTTCATAGTCTGGCCTCTTTTTTTTTCAGATTTGTACTCAAATAGCCAAAGCAATGTGAGCATCACACATGAGGTGTTTCCTAGCAGAGAGTAAACAGTGTTCAAGCTGATTGTAGTGCATTCATTCCATCTGGAAAATGTTTCCTCTAGCTGTTCTTACAAGAAAGAGATTGACAAAGTCAGAACTCATTGTGAGAAGGAAGTTTTTGAATTCTCTTGCATTCTGAACTGCATATAGGTTAATCATCATGTTAAGATGTTGGGCAGGTAGCACAGCCAGACTGTGAAGCATGGAGATCAGAGGTGACTTCACCTCATGTGAGCTGAATGTAAAGGAAAGCAGCAATAGCATCTGAAAAGGTCCTAGTTATAGCATCCACTGCTGTAATTTTAAGGAGGAATGGAAGCTGGTGAAATGGACGTGTTTCAGAGACCATATGCCCTTATGCATTTAAAAAACAATTTTCTTATAGTGTTACTATCAAGGTGGCTTTGATTCTAGTTACCCCAATCCTCTGTGGTTGCTTCCTGCATCTGTTTAAACAGACTGGATTGCATGACTGTTTATTAGAGAAACCACTCTCTTTTGGGTTCTTTTTGCCTGCTTTAGATCTTTGGGAAGATAGTTCAAAGCTGTCAATGCCTTTAAGGGAGGAACTTAGAAAGGTAAAAGAAAAAAGCAACATAGCCACAGAGTGATAGGAAGGAAGTGGATATCAGGACTCTTCCTTGAATCACACGAGGCATAGATAATTCAGTGTGCCTGCTATTTGCTGCTGGATAAGACAAGTAATTAGGTATATATCCATGTGTAACTTTGAAAAGTGAGAATTCACCCACTGCTTCTTTATGACTTCCAAAAAATGTCACGAAAGCTTCTCGTGTCTGTTGCCAGTACTTCTTCCCACAGTTCAGAAGTAGTTGCACTATCCGTGCCTACAGATTATGTCATTCAATCAATAAGGAAGCCTTTACATGTGAAATTGGACCAAAGCCTTAATAACTCTGGGGTCTGTTAAGTAGAGCTCTGGTGCTTACTGGAATATCCTACTCTCATAATTCTCTGTGCTTACTTAATCTATTTTACATGATCCCACTAACTTTTAACACATCTGTTCTACAAGGCATAATAAAACAGTGTATTTTCACAAAGGTCAGAAAGCCAAACTCGGATATATTGAGGAAGTAATCAATATCTATGTCTTTTCTCTGCAGTACTGTTTAGCACTTCAGGGAATGAATGGAATACTTTAGCATAAAATTAGAAATTCAGTTATTTTACCAAGTATGATATTTTCAGTTCTGCTTATTATCCATCTGCTTCTCACTGAAAAGTGTCAGCACACTGTTTCATACGTGGCCTAAACATGCTACTTTATAACTTTTTA
Organism: Colius striatus; assembly: GCF_028858725.1. Lineage (NCBI taxonomy): Eukaryota > Metazoa > Chordata > Aves > Coliiformes > Coliidae > Colius > Colius striatus. The sequence goes on from NC_084764.1 coordinate 9,256,371, forward strand.
AGACTTTCCTTTGGACCTTTAATGATTAAAAGTAATATTTTAAGAATGGCTTTATAAAATATTTTATTTGATGAAAGGAAAGAGGGATAACATTCTTTACCTCTACCTAAAATGATTAAGATCAAAACTAATTTTCAGCACTTATAATGTTCATAATTCAATATATACAGACTATTCTTGGATTAATACAGTTTTTAAATGCTAATAGGAGATAATTGTGGCTTTGCCAGAGATTATTATGTTAAAGACGCTCCAATTCTCATTCTCCGTAACATGCTGAGAACCTACTGGCGTGCTTTGCTCTTTTGCATGAGCAGAAATCCTAGCCTACAGCATTTTTATTTCCTTTTGCCATCATCACAAGAGTGTAGCTATAAATATTAATTCTCATGAAGTACAACTTCCCTGACATCTTATGTTAAATTATTACTTGTTTTCTATAATGATGTTCTTACAGCCTGTGAGACTGTTCTTGTTTGGGGAGAGAGGTCTTTAGGACCATAAGCAGTTTGATATAAAGGAGATCACAGATTGAAGTGAATAGTTGGGATGAAGGGAGGGTGTGCAATATTAAAGATAGTCACAGACCAAGAACAAAAATATTTGTTCTTGGCTTAGATATTTTATTCTACATATACAGGGAAGCTGCTGTTGTAAGTGTGGGCATCATGAATGTTAGATTACAGATGGTAGCTACTGGTTGTCTTTTAAATACCACTGTGTTTGTGTAAAGCTCTTCAAAAGTTTCCAAAGAACATATCTATAGGAACTTCAATTATCTTGCTTGGGGAGACACTTGCTCTCTTCCAAAGTGCCTGGCTAGGGTTATTTAAGGCAACAGTGGCAAGCTAAATATCATATCCAATGTGTCACAGCTGTGTTGTCTTATATGAGATCACCACAAAATGAAGGGCCGTGGTGTTTCTGGTTAAGACCAACGTGTATCACCAGAGCAATCAGAGTCCAGGCTCAATACAGCAGAGCAAAGACAGCAGTGTTTTGGCAGCACTTTGTATAGGAAACCAGATGGATGTTTGCCAACTTGTGTTCCTGCATGCAAAAGCGATCTTCTTCCTGTAGTGTCTTAGGAATAGCACAGCGTAGCACGGCATGGAAAGGTTATGGTATAGCACAGTAGAACAGAATAGTAGAACTATGGTATAGCATAGTAGAACAGAATTTAATAGCCCAAGATAAGGTGATATCTTAAAAGCAGTGACAAGGCCTGAAAGTACTGATTCCGAAATCTAAAGTCTTCAGCAAGACAGTCCAGGGAACTGAATCCTCTTGACTGCAAAAGTTTGACAGAAAGGAAATGGACACTCTTTTGGCACAAGGATTCTAATGCTTAAAGCTCAGGTAAGAGCCAGACTTTCAGCCTCATCCTCCCCACTCAGGCCTGGCTCAGCAGCTGGCCAAAACAGCTTCCAAGAAAATGGGTGACAACTTAGCAGTGAGGATTTTGGCAGGCAAGATTTCTTTGGAGCCTTCCTGACTCTGTCAGAACTTCAGTAATGTTGAAAACTCTGGTAAATATTTGATTTTGAGGAATCTAAATTCTCCAACAGAATTTTTTTTCAGCTGAAGAATTTCTGTCAGATTCTGTCAAACTTTTCCTATACTTGGCACATTTGACCTTTCAGCGTTTCTCCTACTAGTTCTGACACATATGGTTCAACTCGGTGCCATGAAGTATTTCGTTTTCACTAACGTGAAATTTGTTCCTTCATAGTGAGAGACAGTAATGTGGCATTTAAAGTCACAGTCTGCTCCAACTCACAGTGTGCTCAGTTTAAGTGCACACCATCCCGTTTTCACCGCTACCCACCAGGAGTGGACTGTGGCATCAATCACAATTATTTCATTTTCTCAGATGACAAAACCCAGGTAAATGTATTTTCTTGCTAAATCGAAATATTATCTGCAAACGTTCATATTGTTTGTTAATGTGGTTTGAAAAAAACAGCAACAACAACCCGGCATTGAAATAAATTTCATTTTGTTTCTAATTAAGCAGAAATGAGTACTGAAATTCAATAAAACCAAGCAGTAACTGGGGGATTGAGTGAGTTACCTTTTTCCATTATACTATAATCATGTTATATAGAGAGGCTTTCATGACCTTTAGAGCTACTTGAGAATCTAATGAACAGCATCAGGCCCTGTCAGCAGCAAAGATTTCTATCAAGATAGTTCTGCTGCTGCTACTGTACTGGGCTTTTGTGCTTTCAGATATAATTTTTGTCTAATCTAGAATTTTTAAATGTTCTAACTTTATTTTTATACCATATATTAAGCTGTTGCTTGGTAAAGTAACTGCAACATTCATGATATATATAGTGCATGGACTTGTGCCACTAACCTCATCCTGTTTCCATGGTTTTCTGTTGTTCTCCACATCTCTAGTCTGTTTTTAAATCGTGTGTTATACATATCTTTGGGAGGAGGAATTATCAGGCAATCACAAAGAGGCACTGAGAGAGCTGTGATTTTAAGATTATATTTCTCGCTGTTTAACTGACAACAGCCAGTTAAAACAAAAGACTGAGAATCTGGATGCGAGGAGTCTATTTGTGCTTCTGTCACCAATGCATTTTAAGAACTGATGCAAATCACTTTACCTTATAATAAAAAGGCATAGAAAAATTTCACTCAAAAGGCATAGAAAAATTTATCTCAAAAGGTATTTGCAGAGACACAGGCAAACTCTCTATTTTTTCATTCCTATTTCAAATAAAGATTCCTCTTTTTTTGGTAGAAACTCTTGTTTGAAAAGAGTCATTCCTCATTTCTTTGTTAAAAACAAAACCCAAATTTCTGTAATACCAAAATTTGTCTTGAAAATAAACAAACAAGCAAACAAATAAATAAATTTTAAAAAGAGGAGGAGGGAGGTTCCCAGTAAAAAGAACACTTAGAAAAATAAATCCCACGTTATTGGATTAACTATTTTTCTGCTGGGAAAATAAATGCTTTGAAGGATTTTATTTTTTTTTTTTTAACAGTTCTGCTACTGTGCATCTGAGATATCTTTCCAAAACCAGCAGCCCAAAATAAAATACAGGCAGGTGGGGGATGGGATAACTCATCCTTGAAAATGGTGCCAGGGAGGAATTTTCCAGCTGCTCTCTAAGATTCTCTCTAATCACTTTAAAAAGGGTAATAATACTTATGTCCAGTTTACAGAAGCATGAAAGCAACCAACAGACATTTGTAGATATTGTGGAATCAGAATTTGGATACTTAATTTCCTTTGGGGCAGACTATTTTCAGATATCAGAAAAATATGTCCACAATGAAATATATCTTTAAATAATACTCTCATTGAGAATGTGGCAAAAACCCTGCAAAAATTAACAATCAAGTGTTCAGGAAACATCATATTTCTCATACTTTAGTTTACCTTCAGTTTACTTTACTACACTTGGGCATTTCTGTTTCATTACAGTTGCCTGATAGTTCTAGATGTCTTGTGTTCCATCAGTAATTGCTACCTGCAATGTCACTGACACAGCCTTTCCTTTTTCTCAGAATTGAAATAATGCAGCTATTGACAATTTAACTGAGAAGAAAAAAGTTAAAAAGGCTGAAAGGGAAGACTTTTTTCCTGTATTTCTGTACCACAGCCTGTAATCAGTCTACACCGGTGGGACAGATATCAGTGCATGACATCTAGTGGTAGATGAAAGAGATCCATCGACCTGTGCTATCAAGAAAAGGTTCTTCAATTATGTCATGGTTTAGGCCCATCCAGGGACAAAAGACCACGATTAGATTCAAGTACCACAGCCTCTGGAACTCCCAATGGACAGGGAGGGCTTAATTGCCGCTTATGGTGGCAGATCAAACAGAGCAGGCTACTCAGCTTGGCGAAGAAAACAGAAAATAATTTAATCCATCAGCAACCAAAGCATATCTATAAAACCCCAAAATATAACAAACACAAAACAACACAGAGTGGTACAATGATGAAGAGCACAACCAGCCCTTTAAGACCACCTTTTCCCCACTGCTTCCCTCTTCCCAGGCTCAGAGCCCCGATCCCGGTGTCTTTGTCTTCTGTCCTCATGAACGGCTGAGGGGGGCAGGGAATGGGGGTTTCAGTAAGTCTATTCCTCATGGCTTCTGCCGTTTGTCTCTCCTCAAGGCAGTCAAGCCCTTTGCCAATCGTCCCTGCTCTACCGCGGGGTATCTCACACACTGGGCAGCTCTGCACAGGCTGCTCATTCTAAAGGCTGCAGCTCCTCTCTGCCTCTCGTGTGGGGCTGCTCTGCGGCCTGCAGGCTCCAGCACGGCCTGCGCCATGGCTGCCTCCTCACACAGTCCCTCTCCAATCCAGACGCTCTCACCCGGAGCTGCTGGTGCCTCTCAGTCCTGCCATTGCCCTCCATGGGTTGCAGGGGTACAGACTGCTTTCTCACCAGGGTTTGCAGAAGGGTCTCCGGTCCAGTGCTCCTCCTTCCTTCCTCCTCTGAGTATGAGGTCTGCACGGTCATCCCCCTCTTGTACCACTCTTACACCTCCTCCCAAGCACTTCAAATTCCCATCCTTAAATAGTGATGGTAGAGATCAGCCAGCTGGGCAGGAGGTGGATCTGAACCCAAGAGCTGGGGCAAAGTCCAAGAACTCTTTACCAGGTCTGCGCTGCAGCCCCATCCCCCTGTAACCAAGCAAAAACCACTTCCTCACAAACCTACAACAAATTACTGCACCTACATGCACCCATCATGAGGGGAAATTTTTCTTACCTCAAACCAGGTGATTATATGAGACAAAGATATTCTTTATACATCCCTGGACAGTACATTCAGACAGATTTACAGTCTGGTTTCAGTTTTAAGGGATTGCCTAAATTTTCATCCTAAAGTTCTGTTTCGGGTAAAGAAAATGAGGCTTTTGTTTAGACACATTTCTTCAAGGAATAATCAGATTAACATTCATCAACAAGAACATGTAGAAAATAAGCAGATACAATAAGTGATACAACAAGCAGATAGACTTTTGTTTTTGTGGAAGTGGTAAAATGTTTTGAGGCTTTATAGGTAACACAGCAGTCCTGTATTTTCCACAGAGATATCCTTTGACTTCCTAATACCTACATTATATTCTTCACCATGAATTATAGTATGAATTTCAACCGAGAAAGAATAATGACCAAATTAATATTGAAATATTCCTCCAACTTTAGACTGAAGTTTATTTGGAAAGATGAGGTGGCAGAGTACAAAGTAACTATTCTGGGGATATATAAATCTTTGCATATCTAAATCTAGTGCCATTCTAAATCACTAAAGTATATCTGTTTTTTCGTGAAAATCTGTAATATAAAATGCATTTAAATTCTTGGAAAGTTAGTATATTTGGTGTATCAAAAACTAAGGTGGGAATGTTTTGTTTTGTTTTTTTTCCTGGTTTAGTCTGACATACTAAACAACTGTAAGATGGAAAATATTTGTGAGAAATACAGACATACTGTCTGTCTTCCATCAAGGATGATGCAGCCAAGAGCAAGGGAGGTTTAGCAGGTTCAAGAGGCACTATTGTCCTGTGTATGAATAAGAGAATTAGGGCTGAGGTGGGCAGATAGAGGGAAGCAGCTGAGACTCAGCTGATATTCAGACAAATGTCTACATAAATAGGTATGGGCATGAATCTGAATTATCATCCTGAACTCTAGTTCCTGTACCATATAGCAAGAATAACCATTAACCTTTTCTAGAGGTCTGAATACAAAGATCGCCTGTTTAATGTAATGGCAAAGACATCACAGTGGCAGAATACAGCACATAAAGAACTGAAATAGGCTACGAAAGGACAGTGCAGACAGGAGTTTCTGCTGAGCCTCCTTCAGTAACAATGACCTTTGTAGAGTCCCTAGTTTCACTGAGAGGTCATATAGTTGCTAAAGAAATGTTATAGGACTGTTTGTTATATAATGCTGTGACTCAATAGGACAGAATGAATTGCTTTTGGTAAACAGCAATATCCAATTCATCTGCAATCAGCATGTCTTTTGGCACATGCTTTTCCTGGTGCCTCTGCAAGGCAAGGCACAAAAAACACTGAATGATGTCTTGTTTAGATGTAAATGCAATAAACAGTCAAAAGATGCCAGACATTTTGTACAGAGCTGCTTTTGGAACAGTTGCAATTACCTTTTTGTAGGATGGGGAACTGCAGCAAGTCTGGGTAAAGGAGAGCAAAGTGATCAACCTACATGTGAAATAAAGCAGTAAACGTTTGTTCTTGAAGTTTCTCTCAATTTTCCTTCCTTGATACCCCCCCCACCCCCCAGGTCTCTCCCTGGCTATCTCCACGGTAACAGCAGCATCGGGATTTTGCTGCTGCTGCTGCATGGTTTGGAAGCTGCCTTTGCTCGGGGAACCACTTGCCCAGACCTGTTAGGGCTGAGATGCAGCAGCATTAGCTGCTGGAGATTCTCCCTGTGTCCGAAGCGCCTCTACCTGTAAAACACACTTGGCTGCAGTGCTCAGTGTATGCTGATACTCCTTTTGGCCATGGGTGGTTTATGCTGCACTGAGGTGCAGAGAGCTACCAGCTCAGGACAAAAGCACATGATGGCAATGAGTCCCTAGAAACTGGAGCACCCTAGAAATTGGAGCACCCTAGAAATAAGAGCACCCTGTTTTCAAAACTTAGAGAAGAGGTAAATTATTGATGGAGGTAGAGTTTGCAGTGTCATACAAAAGATACAAAAATAAACCCTGGGGCACCATGAAAGTGAAGCAGAGGGTAAGCCACAATTTTGCTCACTTCTGGCTTTTAATAGAAGAGGAAGGAACTAAAGACCTATGAGGGAGGTGAAAGTCCTCTGTTCCACTGACTCACATGGAAGCTGATGAGAACTCCTCTTACTATCTGCTAGTAAGCACCTTTCTGAGTGGGGAAGTGAAAAGTTTGTTGATAAGTGCCACATTTATAAAAAGATCATAGTTAAAGTTCTTCATGGAAGATATATGAAGAAAGAAATCCACTGTGTTCCACATTTTTTAATGATATTGAACACAAATAGAAAGTTATTAGGAAGCACTTTTCCCCAGAGAGGGTTATTAAGTATTGAAAAAGGCTGCCCAGGGAGGTGATGGAGTCCCCATCCCTGAAGATATTTAAAAGACACATAGCTGAGGTGCTGAGGGTCATGGGTTAGTGGTGGGCTTGTTTGTGAGGTGTGTTGTCAGTGCTTGGACTTGATGAGCTTAAAGGTCTTTTCCAATCAAAATGATTCCATGATTCTAGGAAACAGGTACCTAATATAGGTCAATATTGATGTTGTAATTTTCTGTAATTAGAATTAGATTCAATGTTCTGTATTTTTTTTCTTTTTTAACATGGTTCCTTCTAAAGGGGAGGAAAACCAGAACTGTTGCACAATGGAAAGCTAACCATGCACCTTGAAATAGCAAAGGTTTGAGTCTCTGTCCTAACAGGCTTGTAACTTTAGGAAGCAGAAGGAGAACGTTGAAACTCACATGCTGGACCTTAGAACTTGAGTGTTGCTAGCTGGAATTCCAAATCCTTTGTTTATGGCATGATAATAACATTTTTCATTCATACCTTCTGTATAACACTTTGTCCTACAGCTGTGTATCCACAGTCATCACTGAAATAAATTTACCTCTGCGATATATGTTGGCAAACAAACAGAGCAGGGAAAATCAGCATGCAGCACAGCAAGGGAGAGGAATACAAATTTTGGTCAAGGACTCACGGACAAATCCTGCTGACAGTGAAATTGCCGTCGGCTCTTTAATGTCCATGCAGCGCAGAAAGACCAATGCATAGTAAATGTCATGGCATTCCATTTATTTGCTTTTTATAGACTGTTTAAATGCTTCCCATAAAACACAGTCTTTCCAACAGTAGTGTTCTTCAGTCACCATTCTAGTGCAGAGATGCTTGTTTTTTTGTCTGCATGTTAATTGTCCATGTCAGTCTTTTGCCTATTTCTTTCCCATATACTTTTAGAGTTTTTTAAACTGTTTTGTTCTACAAGATGCTCACATCCAAGTAGTCAGCAAAAACCACTAACTAGCTTCTTCACTACCTCTGCTCCTTCGTTTTTCTCCCCCTTAATTCTACTATGATATCTATAATTGAAATCAAATTAGGAAACTCTTGTCTGGTGCATAAAGAGCTGGGTCAATATTTCCTATGTGGATATTCTAAACAAAATTTGTCTCAAAACCCTTCAAATCATAGTAGTTTGTTTAATCACACATTTCTAGTAGTGTTAAATATCTCTTGCATGTTTTGTCTACTTATTCACAACTGAACTCTTCAATTGCATGTTATCGTTAGAATCAAGTAATCTTCCTAAGTCAAATGATGTCCTCTAATAAGATTATCATTCTATTGAGCCCCAATCCCAAGGAAGACATTAGAGTGAAAATACATTTAATAAACCATCATCATGGTTAATGCTATGGATAGATAGTGAGGGATTCTTTGTTAAATTGTTTTTCTTTGTTTAACTTTTCTTTAAAACCTATTGCTTTTTGTGAATGAGACCATTAGAGAAGTAACTCTCAAACTTGTATTTTATATTACAAAAACAGATGAGTTTTGAGGAAATTAATTCAAATAATAAACAGAGAACAGGAGAGACAGTCTTCACTGATGTGCGCCCACTGGGAGGTGACTGGATTGTGAACAGGAATGTAGTGAGCTTGGTTTGTGGCGTGCAATAAAGAAGTAAAATGTAAAAGGGGAAAAAAAAAAACCTTAAAAAAAGAAAAAAAAAGCAAGAACCCCCTGCAGCCATTGCATTTGACTTTCTAATAATGTCAGTCTCAGAGGAGAGCAGAGATGGAAATGAGAAAGGGTGCACTTGTGATGCAGTCATTCTTGCTGTCATCGCTTTTATGGCTTTTCAGCAGGCCACAAAAGGCCAGCCCACTAGAATATGAATGAGATACAGTCATGGCCCCACCAAGTAAGTAGGAGGCATCAGACCTCCCTGTTTAGGTCCTAATAGCTTTTTCCAGCTCAGTAATCTCTCACTGTAAAGTAAAAACAAGACAAAACAAACAAACAAAATATGATCCTCCCTCCCCATATACTGTCTCTGCCAGCTTCCTTTTGATTATTGTCCTGAAGGGCTTCAGAGAACTGGAAGATTTAACAGCTGACAGGGATTTGGTGATTTAGACCCCTTACTTGGAGTGAGTCTTATTCCCATCAACTAGAATTCTGGATTAAATATGCAATATTATTTTTAGGTTATGCATGGAAAGATCTGACTGATAGGCACAGGGAGAAAAAAGGGTTAAAGGGACAGAGCATTTAAACAATGCATGTTTTCTCTAGTTGTTATGTATCTGAAATTCGTCAGGAGAAAGGTGAGGTGAAAGGTTGGAGGTATTTTCATTGACGCTACCAGTGCATAGGAACTGTACCTACTCTCCCTTTCTAAAGACATCTGTCAATGATTTCAGCTGTGATTTAGACACATTTTTAGCCCAGTACTTAAGATTCTGATACATTTTTCCCAGGAGCTGCATGAGTTTCAGCAACAGTAAGTCATAACAACTGGAAATTTCAGGTGACAGAGGAGCCCTTCATGTTATTCATTTGACCACTGTGCTGGGTACTTCAAGCACACTCACCCTGGAGCCAGGAGTGTAGCCACAGGCTGAAATAATCTTACTTACAAAGATTATGCTGTTTTGATTGAGTTAGAAAAAGTTCTTGCTGTTTAAATGTATATTGTACCATATAGATTTACCTGTTCAGTTGAAGGCAGCTCAGGGATACTCTGTGGTCTGGTGTGGTACGGAGGTACACAGAAAGCTGTGCTCTAGTCCATGTGCCCCTGTTGGCAGTCAGATATTCTTATACTAATTGCAATATTAGATAATTAATTTTGCCAGATCAGTCACTGAATATTACTAGTCTCACTAAGATCAAACAAAAATTTAGACAACAAGGTGCTGTAATTGGACCACAGCTATTTCAGAAAGTCAGTTATGTTTATAACACAATATACATTGCTGGATCATGTTATCTCTTGGTCTCTCCTGCTGATCTCCCTCTGAACTAATTGGAAGTAGAAGTGGCAGAGCTGCAGACTAGATTGAATGAAGTGTGTATCCAAAAAACAGCCCTTCATTGAGTGTTTGAGATATATGTGATTAAAACATTTTGTGTATTTAAGTTATATTTATTTCATTATACGTAAACTTTGTGCCTATGAAAGGCAGAAATATTCCTTGGCTTCAGCTAATGTTATTGGCAAAAAATCAGTTAAGATTTTTTTCTCCTAATACATTTATTTTTCTTCTTTAAAACACTTGAAATAAGATACTTGAATAAAACATTGTCGTGGTTTAGGCCCATCAGGGAACAAAGACCACGATTAGCCTCGAGTACCGAAGTGGCTGAGAATTGCTCAAGGGCAGGGAGGGCTTAATTGCCGCTTAAGGTTCAGGACAAAACAGACCAGGCCACTCGGTTTGGGGAAGAAAACAGAAAAAAAAAACCAATTTAATGCAACATCAACTAAAACATACCCCCAAAACCCAAGAACATAACCAAAATGAAACAACACAGAGTACATCAATGAAGAGTCCAACCAGCCTTTTTAAGAACACCTTCTTGCCACCCCTCCCCTCTTCCCAGGCTCAGAGCCCTGATCCCGGAGTTTTTACCCTGTCCCCCCTTGAACGGTTCGGGGGGGCAGGCAGTGGGGGTTTCAGTTAGTCTGTTCCCGATAGCTTCTGCCGTTTGTCCCTCCTCAGGACGGGTGAACTCCACACCAGTCCTCCCTGCGAGTCGGTGGGGTAACTCACACACACGGCAGCCCTGCACGGGCTGCTCCGACGCGCACTTATTCCAAAGGCTGCAGCTCCTCTCTGCCTCTCGTGTGGGGCTGCTCTGCGGCGTGCAGGCTCCAGCACGGCCTGGGCCATGGCCGTCTCCCCACACAGTCCCTCGCCCGTCCGGGCTCACTCACACGGAGCTGCTGGTAACTCTCGGTCCTGCCATGGATCTCCATAGGTTGCAGGGGCACAGCTTGCATTCTCGCCACGGCTTGCAGAGGAGTCTCTGGTCTACTGCTTCTCCTTCCTTCCTACTTCTCTGGCTGAAGGGTCCGCGTGGTCGCCTCCATCTTGTATCACTCTTACACCTCCTGACTCGCATTTCAAATTCCCCTCCCTAAATAGTGATGGCAGAGGTGCCAGATTGGCCCAGCCGGGCCGGAGGTGGGTCTGAACGCAGGAGCCGGGGGAGAGTCCGCAAACTCTTTCTCGGGTCTTCACTGCAACCCGCTCCCCCTGTTACTAAGCCAAAAGCTGCTCCTTGCTAAACCAGAACAAACATTTTGGGGGGCTTTGTTTTACTTGGTTGATCAGAAAGATAGTGGTGCTGAAAAAAGGTGAATCTTGGCAACAAACGCTACCCTCAGGTTATATATTGTTTGGGCAAGGAGGATGAAGTTGTTTGACAAAATACTTCTTTTGGACAATGAGAATATTGATTAAGGTGATTCCTTAAGGATGAGAATCAAATCAATTCAACTTAGTTGTAAGGAAAATACACTGAGGAGACTCATTCATATTTTAATGAAAAGAATTCTGCAGTGATATTTCTTTCATTCACTGTCTGAAACTAAGAGGACTTACTACTACCCACATGACACAACCAGAAGCTAAAACATGTGTTTTGCATTCAAAATATAGGCTGTTTGTTTAGCCTAAAACCTTACACAGGCCCTATTCACTGTTTAAAATGTGCAAAGCAGTTGGTTTTCATATATTTCTCCTGGATCCAGTTTTCAGCAGGAAAAGTAGAAGCATATTGATCTTTCCTTATGCACTCAGTATAGGGCAGAGCTTGGAAACAAAGCTACTAATGCTCTTTTTTAATAATAATTGTCTCACTAGCAACACTGAAAGCCATAATCTGATTCTGAAGTCATCTTAATGAGGCTACATATATGTATCACCATGTTCTAGAAAAACATACTCTGAACCACTGGCTTTGCCTGTCTTTAATACTGTCTTTATTTCTTCCCTCAGATTCATCTCTTCATTTCTGATACAAATTAGATTACAATAGTCTTTCTTTCTTCTTCTCTTTCTTTCTCTCTTTCTCCCTTTCTCTCTCTCTCTCTCCATATCATCAGAGAGAATTATGAGTATTTTCTTGCCCAGAGTTTAGATGCACCAATGCATCACTTTAATCTCTTATCACCTTTAATCATATTTCAAGGAACTAAAGTTGTAAAGGCTGAAAAAGAAGCAATAAAATTGTAAATTATCCTTATTCTAAGTTCATATCTCCCACCCACACCTGTTCTACTTCAACACCTGCCCTCCAGCACTGTCAGGGCAAGACTGAGGCATGGAAAAACAACTGTAGTAGTGTGACAACTATGTGATATAAAAACTTCTAAGTTACTTGATTCAGCCCTTAGCAATCTTTCTTACTGAGTTTAAAAGAAATGGCTTCCTTTATTGCATGACTGTTGAAAAGTTTCATGCAGAACTTCAGTATACAGGATGTCCATTTTGTAGCAGCAACACTTCATATCCAAATCTGTTTGAGCTTCTGTCCTTCAGTTGCCAGAGAATTTACGTAGCCCCATCTTTTTGTCTTACTGAACGGTGCAACTTGCAAGACGGTCCGTTTGTGCTCTCCCAACAGCAATTCAGGCAACCTACTAGTACATACATAACACAAGGTATCCTGAAGACAAATTTTATTGATACTAGGATCCATAAGAACAAAAGTTTGCTCCCTCAAATTAGACCCCTGACTGATGAAGACTTTTACTTTTGTAAAGATACATGCAGAGTCTTTCAGAGTGAAGATCAAAAAAAGAAAGAAGAAATATTAAAATGAAACAAATTTCTTAAGAAGTGACCTTCGGTATAGAAATGAGACACTTTGGAGCAGAGTAACCTGGATTTATAGCATGTTCACATGGTAAAAATATAGCAGTGGTAATGTATGTACACATACTTCCAGTACACTTTATGGTGAGGTGGAGAAGAACGTTTAAAAGATTGTGTTCATAAAAGACCCTTTGGGAAGTTCTAACTGAGAGAAACTAAACTGCTTAAGTTTGAGACAAACTCACACTTCATACTTACTCAGTTTTATTTTCATATTACAGGTGCAAACCTTGAGTCATAATGTAGGGAATGAACTGCTGAGTGAATACTTCAGAGTAAAACTACTAGTATCAGTGATATTCTGATTCATTTTATAGTAATAATTGTTACTGACAAGAGTTCAGGTGAAGTCTAAAAAAATACATACAGTGACATTATAAGCTTTGATTTTTTGATGACTGCTTTCACCTGAGAATTACTCCTTGAAATGTAAAACTTGAGGTTCATCACTCACTACTTACCTGTTCCAAGTATCCAGATCAAAGGTGCATAACCCAAGTACAAACACATCTGAAATTGTGAATACTGCATTGCTTAATGTGTATGCAGGAAAGCACTTGGGAGATTTTGATGAACAACTTTCAGTCAGTTTATTGATTAGTTACAGATATCTAAGAAATATGAGCAAAACAAAACTGGTTCTCAAACAATTCATTCATCAAAACAAGAGTGTTAAATTCATATCATTATTCATTAAGTATAGTTTGAATAATTTGATCTGGTATGCATTATTTAACAGGAATAAATATTTAAAGCCAATATATCTAATCAAAGGTGATTTAGATACAGCTTGTCACAAAATAGTCCATTGACAATTGTCCTTTCCTGTTGAATGAATCAACATAATGAGCAACTGCTGAAGCAGAAGCAACCATCATTTATCATTAGAAGAACACACTGTATGTGTGAGAATGATAACTTGATCCCAGAGCCATCTTGGTTTCACAACTAAAGAAAATGGAAAACTAACTGAAGTAACAGAAAGAACAATAATTTAAATATTATTAAAATAAGGATTAATCTGGGAAAAAGTACTACATCAATGAGTCTCTACTCATATCAGGTGTCTTTTGCCCACTTTTCCAGACAGGCAATCAAAGACAGTGCAGAATTTAGAGAAATAAACCATAGATGGAATTTAAGCCTCTTTAACTGCATTTCAGTTAGTCTCTGGACAGTTTTATATGCTCTAAGGAAGACAAAACAAATATCCAAATCCCATGGATGTATAGCTTTTGGCTTAAAAAATTAGTAGTGTCTCCAAGTTTGGAGCACTGCAAAAAAAAATTAAAAATAGATATTTTAAACATTTTTATTCTATACCTTACATACATTTATGGCACATGGATATATATATATATACAGGTCACACTGGACTTACTATAGATGTATGTGCCTGTGTCCAGTGTGTGTGAAAGAGGAAGAGAAAAAAACCTCCAGTAAGAAACATTTTTTTTTCTGCAATAAGAAGAAAAATAGTTTAAAAAAGAGTTAAATAAGAGGTAGGGAGTAACAAATTGTGCTAATCGTTTCAAGAAATGATTGTTTTTAGGATTCAGGATTTCTCTTTCTATTTATCTCCTTGACTACACTCCTTTCTTTAGGATGACTGGCAAACTTGCAGTTGCAAATCCTGCCCTGTGCTCAGCCTATTAACTTCCTGAAAGTTCATGTCAATTTAGAAATAAATGTGACTGTCTTCTGATTTAAATATACATCAGTTCAATGGTTTGTTATGTACCTCTTCTTTTTTTTTTTCAGATTTCTCTGTTTGTGAGTAAAGATTGCTAAACAGTAAAGGAAATGTGCATAACTTTACTGATGAGAAAGCCTCAGTGCAACCTCAGAGTCAGGAGAGTTAGAAACAGTGACGACATCTTTAAAAGTTTCAAGAAAAAAACAAACCCAGAAGCCCTATAACAGCTACAGTGCCTTTGCTACTTGAGGCTAATAACCCCATGGAGAGTAATTTGTGAAATGAAGAGATGTCAAATGCATCCCTGTTCTGTACCTGGGGTGGAGGTTTGGTACTGTCCTATGGGAAGGAAGTGGCCATGGAAAATTAACTGTAGCAAAGGAGTCAGCAATATTGTCTACATTTAAAAAATTTCAAATCTGCAGGCATGAATAATATGGAACTGAAGAGAAGAATTAACTAGCTGAAAAGCTCTATGAAACTTTAATGTTAATATTTAGTAAGTATTGGGAAACTGGAAAAATTTAAAAGAACTGGAGAACTGCCATTTCCATTCCATTAACAGTTAAAAAAATGGCAGGATAGGTAGTTCATGCCTCTATTGAAAGGTTATTTTGGGCTTTTCCCCAGAAAACTTTTAGAGTGTAATGTCTTGATTATGAAAACAAAGTCCTACAGTGAGACAGGACTACAATGGCATTTCTGTGGAGTTTAAAAGTAGAGTACAAGATAAGGTGTTTATGCTTTTTCTGCAGGCACTACCTTGTGCAAAAGAATGAGATAGTAGGTTATGTCTTCAGTTACCATAAAACGCTGACATTAGTTTTGTCCTTCAAAGTTTACTTTTTTGAATGAGGAGAGCAAGTATGTACTGTAATAGTGAATCATCTCTCCTACGAGGAAAGGCTGCAAGCCATGAGTCTGCTCAGCCTGGAGAGAAGTCTGAGGGGGGATCAGAACACTTACAAGTACCTAAAAGGTGGATGTCAGAAGGATGGGGTGACAAATTTTCTGTAGTGTCCAGTGACAGGAAAAGGGGCAATGGACATAAGCTTGAACACAAAATGTTCTACCTAAACACCAGGAAAAACTTTTTTGGTGTTGAGGTGAAGGAGTCCTGGCACAGGCTACCCAAAAAGTGTTGTGGAGTTTCCTTCTTGGGAGGTTTCCAAACCTACCTGGACACGTTCCTGTGCCCCCTGATCGAGGGGAACCTGCTTTAGCATGAAGTTGGGCTGGATGAGCGCTGGAGGGCTCTTCCAACCAACACTGTTCAGGGATTCTGAGAGTCATGAGTGATGGCTATAAGCCATGTAGCTATGAGATAGGAGATAACAGCTGCGATTAAATAAGTAAATTTTTATTCATGATGTTGTATCAAGGTGTGAAGCATCAGACACTGGCACCAGCAAATCAAGGAAATCAAATGTGATGGTAGACAAATTTTTGGATGTGATATGAAAATCTCTCTAGAGTGTTTGCTTGATTTGCCTTGCTTATATAACTCAGGATTATATTGTTCACTTAATTTAGAGTCAGGCAGGAATTTCCTTCTTGATTAGACTGATAAAAGTTTTGGTGCTGGTTTTGCTTTCAGTGTCTAACCTTTCTCTAAAATACAGTCTATAGTAAACTTCTTAATGATCATATAGTATCATCTCTTGAGAACACCTCAGGCTTTTTTCTGCTGATTTTTCCCTGAAAATCTACTAGGAATATAAAAGCACAAGCCTCTGAGTCATAAAAAATACAGCCAACATTGTGCTAAAAGAAAAAAAGAGCATGTTTATGTGTCTTTTTGATGATAGCTATGCACATTCCTCAACGTAACACCAACCAAACATAGACAGGAAATAATGTCACAGCTGCTCCTGATGCTTACTTCAAATATTGTCTAGTGAGAATCTAGCTTAATAAAAAATTTTAGACTTGATAAACTGCATGATGTACACTAAGTGATCACTAATGGTGAAACTAAGTGTTCTAATGGTTCCTCCTGGCCTTAAGCACATTCGAATGAAGGATAAGTTATGCTGCTTGAATAGGGGAAGAACAGCTCATTTCTTTTTCCACATAGATAGAGAAATGTCAGATCTGAGACATTCCTTAAGCACTAAAGGTCTTTGTTTCTCTGCTGTCTAAATTCAGAATACTTTGACTAGTTATATAATCAAGAAGTTTATATCTTGATTTGATTATCAAAGTTTCCATCTCTATTTTCTTCCTTTTTCAGCCCTTATTCTGCTAAAATTGCATCTCATTTCATGCAGGCAAACTTAAAAACCTGTTCTAAAGAAAAAGCTTTTCTTTCATATGAATCAAGACAGAGTTATCTACTTCTGGTACATTTTATTACCACTAAGCTGCCTTGAAGGATCATCAGGGAGGAATATTCACCAAACCTAGGTTTACACACTTAACTCAGTGGGTGATGGAGGTTGCCTAAAGTCAGCACATATCAACATTTGCTTCTGTTCCTCCTGGTCAAGTGAGTGAAATATAAAGCAGCATCTGACATTTGATGGGTTGGCAGGGGTAGATATTTCATCATTGCAAAAAAATATATATGTGGAATAGAAGAATGGAATTAAAAGAAGGAATCCATTTGTTGCTAATAATCTAGATGTTCTAACCTTCTCTTCTGATTTTCCTGGCACAAATCAGCTCATTCTCCCATAACTCCTCTAGTCTCACCCCAAATTTTTAGTATAAAGTGGCATTTATGAAAAAATAGGCTTGTGCTTCACTTGTGCCTTCATTCATTCACTCATGTGTTAAACAGGAGTCAAAAAAGCTGTGACTGTTTTGTCCAATTATTAGAGAGTTTTCTGCAAATTTTTACTATTTTCATTGTTTCTGTACAAATGTGGTTGTGCAGCTGAATTCTGTGTGGGTGACATTTCCTTATAGCATACATAAAAGATACTGATCTATACCTAAGCATCTCAGTACTGTGGCAATATAGCACTTGCAGTATACTTGCAAAAAAGCTTAGAAGGCATCCAAGAGAACCATCAAGAGATCCCTGTAAAAGCTAATACAGATGCTTTTCAACTCTCTTTTCATTATTTACTTTTGGTCATGAAGCCAGGACCCAAAAAACACTGAAAATGGCCATTACAGGCAGGCCTAGAGGAGGAGAGTTCCCATAACAAAAGGACAAACACGTTACAGTCCTTTTCTTTCCGTGGTCTTTAACCTCTGTACACTGAGGTCCTTTCCAGCAATTCAGCTGTATGCAAAAGAAAGCCCTATCACTCATTTCATTAATTTAAAAAATGGGCAAGAGATAATTTAATGCTGTCATACATGAATTAATCCATTTTCTGAAAGAAGATTCTTCATCTGAACATAACATTTCCATAATATATAGAAGACAAATACAATTTTATCATAGGCAAATTTTAATTGCAGAGTAGCTGAGATCAGTCTAATTCTTTCTGAATCCTGAACTCTCTGTCAATAACCTGAAGAAGAATTTCAATGAAAATTTGAACCTCTGGTTTTGATTTGGAGATTAGTTAGAATCCCTCCTCCCCTCTCCCCAATCTACATTTCTGGTTTTTTAGTCCTATTTCTAGTATAGCTATCATCAACTAAAATGAACAATTGACTTGTTCACAATTGTATTCACAGTCCCACCTGTTTCATATCATTTTAAATTCCTTGAAAAATATAATTTAGGAGAAATAGTTTTTCTTGTTCTCTAGCCTATAGAACCTCACAGCTATTTGATTTCAGGTCAGATCATAATGTAAACCCCATTCTAATCCATATGTATAAACTGCAACTCAGTTTCATTTGTGATGTTTCTGTTCTATTGTGATGGTGGGTAGTTGGTCTTGGCACAATCTTACAACAGCTTCATCAATCCCTTTTTTTTTTAATAGAAAGGATTAAAAATAAATTTACTGACAAGAGAAAATAGATAATTAAGGTTTTTAGATGCTTTCTCTTATTTGTATGAGCATATAATTACAGTGAGGAGCATTACCGCTTTTTCAACAGAATAATTAGAGATTCCCAAGAGAAACTCAATATTCTGGATGGCTTGCTGCTTCAAAGATAAGCCACACAGTAATGAAATAAAGTGTTGCCATCCTCTTCATGTGAGGAACACAAGGACTTGCAAAAAGCTGAGAGAACAAGTATGCTTTTTCGAAGCCATCAGGTGGAATTTTCTGACTCTAGTCAAAAGAACAGTGTCAGCCAAAATATTCCTGGTCACTAGTCTTATAGTCAATATCTTCTAAATTTACATGTAGGACTTGCTGTTACCCAAATGTTGATACAAAACACTTATTTGACCTGAAAAAAAAAAAAAAAAAAAGAGCTATACTTGGAATAGAAGAGTTGTAAAGAGTATGTTTACAGCCCTCATAAACTGAATGAACAATTTATAAGTGGTTTCAACTTTTAAATTGATTTGCCATACAAGCAAAGGAACATTTGTCAAGAGGGTTCTTGTTCTTAAAAACAATAGCAATGTAAGTGCTCAATTTCTATTATTTGAAATATAAAATTTTAAGACAGAACTTGGGAATTACTGTTTACTCTATATGGATTTGATGTATCAAGAAGTACCTCTAGGGGGCCAAATTTCAGTGATGCAGAAGTATTTCACATGACTCAGAGTCACGGTTTGATGGGCTGATAAATGTAGACAGTAAACCTGCAAAGAAACCTGTTTATAGTTAGATGATTACATGTAATTAAGCTTAATATAGACAGAATTCATTCTAACAGTGGATTTAAAAAAAAAAAAATAGAAAATAATTTAGTAAAACACTCTCAACTCCACTGAGAAACAACAGCACATTGGTTCTTGCAGAGGTGACAGATCTTCTGTGACAGAAGGGTCTGTCCACCAATGGTGCCTTAGATGAAAGATTTTGTCTGAGATGGAGTACTGCTATGCCTGCTGAATCCAGCCCTGTTTTAAAAATACATATACAAGCATACAGGTTTAAAATTATTATTTTTTCCCCTTTAAGTCATTACCATGGAAACTGTTTGCATCAGAATACTACTCTTTTCTCTCCAGTTATTTCGGTATCATTAAATCCTTGCTAATACTTTATTATTCCCTATCTTTCAAGCCCATATGCATTTCAGTATCTCATTTACTTAACAAATTGTGTCTGACAAAAGGGAAAAACTTATAGTACAATAAACACCACTATTAATTACTCTGTGGAGCAAGAAGACACTATGTTTGTCAGCAACATTACGCCTTCAAAATAATGTCACCCTGTAATTAAGTATGAACATATTCTATTACTAGGGCATATATTCTTTTTTCTCATATTTATTTATAATAAAGAAAAGTGAAGTTGCATTTATTATAGCTGGGGCCTCTCTCCTGCTAAAACAAAGCAAAAGAAAAAGGCATTCAGTCTTGGAACATATAAGAAAAAATATGTCACTATGGCAACCAAAATGTCATTTGTTATACTTTACTCATTAGAGCACTGGAGATTATGAAAAGATAGAAAAAAATCTGCTAAATTTAGGAAGGTCATCAATTACAAAATAATCCTTTCCAGAATGCCAGTTTGAGTAGTTAAAAGTTTGCTGGCTATATCTTAAATCTCTTATTGACATGATCAAGTCCTCATTCATATAGGAATTCTCACTCATGAAATCTTTCTGCTCAAACAATTCCAACACAGAAGACCTTAGGATAAAATTCTGATCTTGGACCTAACAATTAAGATAAAACCTCAACTGGAGAGAAAGCTGAAATTGGCTTTAAGTTTGCTACATAGTGAATATTACATACAATAGGAAAAGTGTCAGTTCCTTAACCAATTTTCTGCAGGCTACGAAATCAACCTCTTTGAAAATACAACATTTACTTTGGAACCAAACTGAATTGTGTGTTCTGGGATCTGGCTGTGCAGCTAAAGAAATTGGAAGGAGAGGTCCTTGGCAAGTAAAAGAGGAAATGCACCAAACTGTTCAAATTTGCTTTTGAGAGCCTTCAAAGACCTTATGAGTTTAATGTGCCAGCTTTGCTCTGCTCTAGCATGTACCTGAGCAATGGCAGAGTGAAAATGCAGTGACATGGGACTGGCTCACATAATTCATCACCATGTGATTCAAGTTGCTGTCTTCCTTTTGAGTTATTGCCATGGCTCAGCAGGTCAGCAACGTAGACTCAGGCTTGTCTGTCCAACTGCAGAAGCAGATTTAAAAATGGCTTTCTGTGCTTAAATTCTAGGTCATAAGATATTTCTTGTTTGCTTCCTTCAAACCATCCCAAGCAGTAAAAGAATAGCTGATAGCCTTTCCAAAAGGAAAAGAATTCCCAAAGGAAACTTCCTGTCCCATTTTGTTTTGCTTGTAATCATTTTTGCCTATTTAATTCTTTAAGGGCTACCTTGGAACATACCAATCAAGCAAATATTGATGGTTTGATAATGCATATGAGATATAGGATGTCGTAAGGGTACTTTTTAACCAATGAGGCAGCAACCAGCTGGCCAAAATACTTCTGGTGGCAGCACCACCAGTTTTTCCTTATATCATTTGCCCAAATTTCTCCCCATCAGGGTATAAAACACTCAGCACTCTTCTGCAGTCTTTAGAACCAACCTCCATTCTTAAAAGTAGATCTGTGAAGAAATCCATATGCAACTGATCATCACGTATTACAGGCACATCTGTGTACGCGTGGTTAGGTGTCAGTAACTATTCTTCAAATGCCTCTGCTGTAGTGCACTCACACTTACAGATTTATTGCTATCATCCTGCTTTTCAAGTTTATGTATTATTTATCACTATGATAAATTCTATGAGTTAGGTACTGCATATGGTATGATAACTTTATTTCCTTTAGAAAAAGATTATTTTTGCTTTATTTTCCCCATAACTAACTAGAATAAAGAGTAAATAAATATTTAGATTTGTATCATGAGCCCTAATACTGCTGAGAGTAGTTCTGCTGGCAATGTGATTCAGGCCTCGTGCAAAAACTTTCCCCATTAGACATCCTCCTACCTTTAGTGAGCCACCTTTAAGAAAGCAGTTGAGTTGGCTCCAGTGCAAGTGTATCTCCCTAGGTTTTATTGATGGTATCACTGCTCAGTGTATATCCCAAACACTTAAGAAAATATATCATTAGTGTGGTGCTTCTGGGGTGGACTTGGAATGCAGCTGCTCATGAGGTATGAATCATTTAACACAGAATTTTCTCAGGACACCTGTTTGCTCTTTTTCTTGTGCCTGCGTTGTAAAGCTCTCATGCTCACTGCTACCTGACTACCAATAATCTCCAGGAAACAGAGAGAGTGTGATAAAGTGTATTCATACAGTTTACATTGTGCTCCGACAACAAAGGACAAAAGTAATGAGGAGGAAGCAGTCACAAGCTCATTTGTTTAAGCTGTTACATTTTTTTTGTGTGTTCAGTCACTTCTCTCCATAGTCCTAACTATCTAAATACAAAAATGGAGGTAATTTACTAGAAAGGTTAGTTAAAAACTCAGAAACTATGCTGATACCTCCATGAGTGACCAGTGCCAATCACTGCAATCCAATTATTGAGTTGTTTTTACTTCAAAGAGCAATAAGAGATGTGTAAGCACATGTCCTTAAAGGAAAATGCCTTTTTCCAAATGGTAGAGTTTTGCCTTAAGTACTGTCAATTTTGCCATCTCTATTATTGTAGCATTTCCTGACACAAAAGGAAACTTTAAAGTGGTCAGGTACCAGTTCATTTTGTATTTTAAAGAAAATCATGTGGTTCCTCAGCTGTATTTCAATGCTAAAGGCACAAAGTTGGTCTAAAGTTGCTGTGTCTGGTCTGGATGATTGTGCAAACTGAATTGAAATTTATGACAGCTGCTATTGGTCACAACAAGTACAAGGTACACAGAAAAGTGCATAAAGTACCATGTGGTCATCTGTTCACCACCTTTTGTACTGCTTCTGATATCTCCAAGTTTTACTTTTGGACTTTGTGCTACGATTTTAGAGGCAGAAGTAGATGTCAGTAGAAAAGCAATGATGCCAATTCTTTCTGTCATTCTTGTGTGTAGCAGAGGATAGAGCTGTGCAATTCAAAGCTGATGTGACTTTCTCCCTTTTATCCTAGGCATCCCTGTAACAACAGTCTGGCAGAAGGCTTTGTATCCAAGGAGTTAGTGATCTTGGCAAGCCATGTCTGCTGAATTGAGTCTTGTACTCAAAGCTTAAAAAGCCCTTATGTTGAAAGTATTGCCATACTAGCAATCTGCACATAAATCCTTCTGGTCCAATTACTGTTATAGGTAGAAATGGACTCTCAAACAAATACAGTACTTTGATAGGTCAAAGTGCCCCTAGACAGACTTAAGACACCACAACTTTTTTCCAGATGCTTTCAAAAACATGTAAGCACTCTCTCCTCTCTGGTCAATAATGCTAGAAGACAGATATAAATAAGAACTCTGTTGTTCAGCAACACATAGCTCACATACTTGTGAGCAGTACTGGATAAAATTTTCTTGAAAATTCAATGCTATACCAGATATATGCATTGTTTCTTCCAAATACCATCCTTGTTCCTACAGTAATCTGTCACATATATATAGATTGTTGGATTCTATTATCCAAATGTCATGAGGATGATGATGTATGAACAAATAGAAGGTTATTTTGAAAAAATATCAATCAAGCCAGGGGGATTGTGGGGTCTCCTTCTTTGAAGGTCTTCAAAACCTGCCTGAACATGTTCCTGTGTGACCTGATCTAGGTGGACCTGCTTCTGCAGGGGGGTTGGACTAGATCTATAAAGGTCCCTTCCAACCTGGACCATTCTGTGATTCCATGATTCTGTGATTCTATGATCTATAATAAAAGGAAGACTTGCAATAACA
Source organism: Colius striatus (assembly GCF_028858725.1). Lineage (NCBI taxonomy): Eukaryota > Metazoa > Chordata > Aves > Coliiformes > Coliidae > Colius > Colius striatus. The sequence continues at coordinate 9,279,845 of NC_084764.1, forward strand.
CAATAGTAATGACAATCACTAGAGTTGAATCAAGCTTTCATGTGAAATTTTTATCAGGTCCACACAAAATGTGAATTCAGAGGTTTTATCAAATTCCTTTTCTATCAAATTCCTTTTCTATCAAATTACTTTGGCCAGAAAATAAAGATCTTTTTCAGCTTCAGTTTTTAAAATTAATCCATATTTTACTTAGAAACTTAGGCATTTTTTTAATTCTTCTGATACCCTGTTGTATAGGTATTTAAAGTTCCATTTAACTTTGACAAATATTGTTTTGATAAACAATTAAATCTGGTCTATTTGCATCTGAAGGAACACTTCTTTTTATTCCTATCTTTGAAGCTACTGAAAAGGAAGAAAGAGTGAGAGACTTATCTCTAAATATTTTTCATCATTATACAGGTGTTTGTAAAAGCTGGATGAATCATCTTCTTAATAAACCTGTTTCCACTGATTTTAGACAGAGCACAGGTTGCTCAGTTTAAGCATTTGACTCTTCAGAAGGTTAGTCTCAGACTGCATTGTTTGACCTGGAACCACTTCCACACATTTTTTAATGTTTGGCTTGGCTTGTTCATCCAGGAAGCCTACAAAAATCAGCTTTTCCACTTGTTAAATATGCTAATATTCCCATCTCAATAATATTAGGGATCACAATCAATTCTAGATTTGTTTTATAGGGCTGTCTATGAATTGGATGATAAAAACAGTTCACTCCCCAAACTGTTTATTGACTGTTGGCCAGGACATAACTCATGGATAAAATAAAGGAATAGGAAGGTGTCAACTTCAGTGATAACAACTGAAGCTTTTAGTATTGGCAGTAACAGTAATAACAAAAGAAATAAAAGCAAATTGACTGATCAGATCTTTGTTCCACAAAACGTGGAGGGAAAAGAAGTAGAGCAAATAATGTAATACAAATGTGAGATGAATGATGACACCATTTATAATTTAAAAATGTGAAATGTTCATTCTGCAGACGTGCAAAATTTTTTACAATCTAAACCTAATCTGAATTCAGTGCATCTATCATTCCTACTAGCCTACTAATCTAGTCTTTCATCACAACTCATCATTGTAGTAGCCTAGCAATCCTCAAATTCAGAGTTTTGATTTTAAAAACTAATAGATTTCTCAGCTCCAGATTATTAGAGTATAAGAGGTGTATTTCAGATTAACCTGAAACTGAACTTTTGATGAGGACTGAGAAATTAGAATAAAATGACCTGTAAAAATCCCTGTACATGAAAACTCCTTAATTGAACATAGGTTTAGGCACAGGAGGATGACAAGGACAATGTCATGAATTGATCCTACCTATAGCTGCGTGGTAGAAGTTACCAAAGAACCCAAATGTCGGCAGCAAAACAAACAAGAAAGTTCTCAACCACCTGTTATATAGATGTCGAATTTTCTCCTTCTGACAGTCTGAATGGATGATTCTGCCATCCAATTTTACCTCTGGAATTATTAAAAACACCACAGTAATAGATGCCATCTACAAGAAAAACGTGAATGATACCACATGAAATTGCCCTTGGGATATTATGGATATACTAGAATCCACTGGTGGCCCTGGCAACCTTGAAGCAGTGAAAAACATAATGAATGAAGCAGTCAAAATATGATTCCAACACAAAAGCTTGTTCTTTTTCCATACCACAGTGCTTTTTTACGTAGAGGCTATTTCACTGTTATTCCTTTCTTTGCATTTCATACTCAATAGAATATTACATACAACCACAAAAAAACGCCTAATATCCTCACAGAAAAGATCTTAATCCTCACTGAAGAAAGCTTCTGTATCAACTATGTTTGTCTCAGGACACAATTGGCATAATTGCTTCAGGCAATATCTCTGTTTTTTCCTCAAAGTAAATAAAACAGTCTGCATGAAACCTTGCCCCTTGCAACCCTGTGTGCAGCTAAGTATAGCCACAAAGTCTGGGCTTCCTTTTCTTTATTGCTTCCCAGGACCATGTGGAGATTATGAGAGGTGAGATGTACTGAAAACAGTCTCCTCATGAAACAGGTAACTACAATGGTTCATAAAACAGGAACTGGAGTGGGATTGTGTGGCCAGATTTTGGTAGCAGGGAAGTTATTGGGGTGTATTCTGTGAAAAGGTGCTGAAAGCATCCCCTGTCATCCCCTGTATCTGACAGGGCCAGTGCCTATCTCTGAGACAGATCACTTTTGCGTCTGGCACCCAGACATCATTGGATCACCACAGAAGTAGAGAAGATATCTATTATTTTCAATGTTTTGGTACTTTTTTTTTCCACAGGGAGTAACTTCAAGTAGTTACCAGAAAGGATGGTTATGTCTAAGAAACTCTCGGTTTTGCACAGGGTTTGTATCTAGTGGTCCACACATTTTCATCAGATTGCCAGAAACGGATCCTATCATCATGGAGATATCATCCTCTTAACTTCCTCCTGTGCTTGTGCCCTTCACTTTCTGATGGACTAATGGACCAGCAGGCTCCAGCACTGTCCTTTCATTTCTGAGTCTGCCCTGATAATAGAGTCTAATGCTCTCTAGTCTGATGGTCTAGTCTTGGTCAGCTGTAAACTTGAGTCCAATACACCAGTGGCTTGTCAAACTATATAAACTTCTCCAAGCTTTCTAAGTGTGTAAACTTCTACAGGGATTGTTTCAATCAGTTGTAATAACTAAAATCGACCAATCTACTATACCATAAAGGACTGGGCACAGAGTACATATAAAACTCAAATTTACTCTTCATTTCATTATTAATAATGAGGTAATCTGTATTCACAGATGAGTAGTGTAAGTTCTGCTACAGATCACTGAGTTACTGAGTTAGTAACCAAGTTCTACTACAGATCACGTGTTACTGAGTTAGTATTACAATGGAAAAAGCCACCTGATGATTCAGATGATGGATTAGTGTTTGAGATCTTGTGGAAAAGATGAAGAATAAGGAAATAAAGTGACTTAGCATTTGTTTTATTGTTTAGTGGCATTTTGTACTGTGATGCATGTTATCAAACATCAGTTATGGGGAAATAGATCACAGAATCACAGAATGGTAGGGGTTAGAAGGGACCTCTAGAGATCATCTAGTCCAATCCTCCTACTAAAGCAGGTTTGCCTAGATCAGGTCTTCAAAAGAAGAGGACAGTTCTCATTCTGCTTCTATTGACTTGTGGCCAGCTGAATAGTGCACAACTCAAACTGGTCAACATTATTCAGCTTAGAGACAGACACTGTTGGGAAATATAATTGATGAGTCTTAACCTAATTTCATCCCAACTTTTCCACTCCCCTATAATCCTGGAACATTCATGAGAGATAGTAGTACCAATTTTATCCAAGCTACTGGTAACAGTGTAGAGCTACCAATGTAAAGTCTTTTTGACACACTGTTATCAGACTGAATGTCCTTATATTCAGTGGGATCTGGCTCTAAGGAAACATGAAAATAAATTAGCTATTAATTTTGTTAATTAAAATACTCATGCTGGTGGAAAATAAGGCTCTAATTTTAAGATCTTAATTTAGTGAGTCTATATTAGCCTGCTAAGCTCCGTAGGTTCCCTCCACAGCCAACAGACATCCCTCCAGAAAATGAAGCAGTTATTCTCAATTTTGGTTCAAAAGAGCTTGTCCCTTTTACTCATTACAGAGATTACCTATGTAGATTCATCTCCTAAGTGAGGTACCTACATGAAACATTTAACATAGGAACACTCCAAAGCATGAGATTTGAGCCTGCAGCTACACTAAAAACCCAAGAACATTTACGCAATCAGGACTTGTAGACAAAATAATATGCTTCTACATCAAGTATGTGTGTAGGAAGCACTAGAGCCTCAAACTGTATTTCAGTTCCAAGTGAAAATACATTAAAATACAATGCAAAGCTCTCTGCCATTAAAACTGTATTTCACAATTGGTCACCTCAAAGAATAAGTCAATTATGTAGAATAACTGTGTGAAAACTCAAGCACACCAGATGCTGTATTAATAAACCACAGAAAATGACTGGCTTTCATGTTTTGGTGAAAACATCTGATTTTTCAAATGTAGAAATTTAACTTGTCATTGGTATATCTATGCAGATATATATATATATATTTATGCATTACTTGGAATGGCCAAGAAAATTTTCCATCTAAAAGACAAAAAGATATAATATCTGAACATACTGAGACATTTGTCAACTTGGAGTTGAAAATTTAGAGTTACTTTATTTGTCTTGGGGGTTGGATTAGATGATCTCTAAAGGTCCCTTCCAACCCCTACCATTCTATGATTTTATGAAATATCCATATGAAAGAAACTTCTGTTTGACACAGGGAAGAGTTTGGGTCTCTGTGGGAAGACTGAATCTTATTAATTGTTTTGTTTATATGGGATTGCATGACAGAGAGGCTGTAAATTAGAAGAGGAGAATAAAAGTAAGAAGCAACATCACCAGTAATCACCAGCAGCACAAACAAATGAATTGGGATGTAATGAGATCTCAGGTCACATAATGTTCTGCAGAGCTTTAGAACTGATGGTAAAAACAAGAAAAAGGAATGAAGTAAGGAATTACAAGAACAAATTTGTAGATTATTATTGATAGGTGAAGATTATCACAAAAACCAAACCCAGAAGTTTTATTTACAATTTTTTGCCTTCTATTTTGAGCATATAGCTTTGTGTTTCAAATGTGTGTACTCCCTTCTCAGTATTTGTCACATGCGAGTTGTCAAAATGATACCCAATATGGGACAAGATCATACGAAAGGTGATCAGATTTGTACATTCAAGCAATGTTACTTAACTGTGCATGTAGATGTGGCAGAAAGTAACAGCATTTAAATACTTGTGGAGGGACTGATTTAAAATGAAAAATAAAAAGAAAAATCAATCAATTACATTCTCACAAATTAAAGACTGTCTGTATTGTAATGTAGTGGAATTTTTGAACTGTTTTAATTATGTGTAACTTGTTTAGTGCAAATGACCTATCATGTATGTGAACTGGAAACGATTCACATAGATGTTCTGAGATTGTTTCAGCTCCAGTACTGTTTTACCCCAGTAATGTTAAGCTCCAAGAATAGTTCTAATTTCTGGACTATGGGTTCTAGTTTCAGTCAAGTTCATTTCTGTTACTAGTGTCCTGCAGGATTTTTAGTCATGAAAAAATCCTACCTCATTTCTCTAACTGCATCAGATCTCTCTCAGTGTACTCGGGTGAGGCAAAACAGCCACAGTGTGCAAGCGAGTCTAGTTTCTGTGCCTTTGAAAGCCTACAGTTTTACTTCACTCATACTTTTTAGTGTTTTGTCTATGCCGTTTAAAATAAGCTGCTAAAGTTCACTGAAAGGCTTAGTCATACTGTTGCAATTTCTACACACACACACAGAGACACACACACAAAGCAGGCAGAGTTATTACACATGCTCCTGAAAGAATCAGCACCATCATTTCGTGTATTAGCACATTATTTGCAATGCTGAATTCTCTAAATATCGTTATTTAATCCAATGCCTGTCATTTTTATCCCACCCAAGCCTGCTTGATCATTCTGACTCAAACACCTACCTCTATTGTAATGGATTTGGTTTACAAATGAAGACAATACAAAATAATGGTGTGAAAGGGTCAGTATGCAAACTTCATCAACACTGGGGTTCAGTAGCTGAGAAGTGCCTGAGAGGTGACCTGATTCCAGTCAGAGGTTAGCAAAAATCTTCTTTGAAACAGAGGAAAAAATGCAATTTGAAAACTTTGATGAAGCTGTCAGGCTCTAAAAGTCAGAAACTACCCTGGGGACAAAGATAATATTACTGAGTAGAACAAGCCTTCTTTGGTAAAGAAAGATTCATTCTCTTAGAGAATGTAGGCGGAAGATGAAAAGTCTTTTAAGTGATTTTCTGATAGAATTATGTTGGCAGAGGTTTTGTCTTTCTGGCTTTTAAAATACTCATGGAATAAGGACATCATCAATATGACAATTTCATAATGAACACTCAATGCATCTTGTTCTCAGCTGAAGAAGAGTAAAATCCTCTTGCTTAACTTTAAATGCACTTCAATGGGTGGTAATTTTGCTTGTTAGTTGAACAGACTTATTTTTTTCTTTCAGAGTGTCCGAGTGAATAAAAAAGAAGATACATGGAATAGTTAGCTAGAGTGTGTTAGAGGAGTGTTAGATAAGCAGATGAAAAAGATAATTTTAAAGTAGCTCAGAAGTAAAAAATCAATTTGGAAGAAAATTTAGTACATCATCCAGTTCAGTTAGTATTTCTACTTCCAAACTTGACAAATATGCTGTCTGACATAGAATGGACAATATTACCTATGCTTCAATGGTGCAGTTTACAGATGAAAACTGGAAAAGAGTATCACGAACAGAAACACAGAACTTTCAAATTACACTAACAATTTTCTTGAAATGGGCTTCAAATGATGGTATCTGAAGAGCAAGTTATCATTCATTACTTAACACAATGTGGTACCCACATTTCATTGCTCTACAGTTGTATGAGAAATAGTGTGGCCAGCAGTACCAGGGCAGTGATTATCCCCCTGCAATGGGGCACTAGTGAGGCCACACCTTGAGTTCTGTGTTTAATTTTGGGCCCCTCACTACAAGTGAGAAGCATGTACAGAAACGGGTACTGGAACTGAGGAAGGTTCTGGAGCACAGGTGCTGTGCGGAGCAGCAGAGGGACCTGGGGGTATCTGCAGAGGCCCCAGGAGGGAGAGGAGGAAGAGGCTGAGGGGAGACATGATCACTGGATCACTGTCTACAACTATCTGATAGGAAGTTGTGGCTGGAGGGGGCAGGGGGTGAAGCATGAGGTATGGTCTTTTCTCTCCAATAATGAGTGACAGGACAAAAAAAAATGGGCTCAAGTTGCAACAGGGGAGACTTAGATTAGAGATGAGGAAGAACTTTTTTTCCCTGTCCCAGGCTGCCCAGGGAAGTGGGAGAGTCCCTGTCCCAGGAGATATTGCAAAGCCATGTAGCTGAGGTGCTGAGGGTCATGGGTTAGTGGTGGGCTTGGCAATGTGAGGTCCGGTCCTCCAGGTTGGACTCAATAACCTTAAAAGCCTTTTCCAACTGATATAATTCTATGATTCTATGCTAAACAGATAGCACTATGTTAAATGATATACCACGGTACTGTAAAGATTTTAGAAGCAGTGATTCAGAAATGTAACATGTGCCAGTGGTTTGGGGGCTGAATGAGACCATGTTTTCCAACACCTGTCAAGTAGCATGCCAGTTCTTATTTTTACATAGGCTAGATGGATTATTTTAGAACCATTGACTAGGTAAAATTGCCAACAGTTGCTGTGAAGTTGTGATAAGGTGGTTTGTTTTCTTTTTTTTTACCCTTCTTTTTTTTTCTTTCTAATTTGCATACTATGTTTAATTGTTCAATATACACTAACAGTAAATCTCAGTTTATTATTCTTGATGTAATATTGGAGAGAGAATAACTTCTTTATATTAAAATTGATATGTAAAGAATCTTAGCTAGAATAAAAAAATTATCTATTCTACACCAGACTCCCATGGTTTGAGCAACTTTTGTTGCCATGGTAACTGTATGTAATAGTATCATTAAGTTTTTGTTTCTTTTATAGTTTTTTTTTTTACATGAGAAAAATGAAATCAGTAAGAACACTTAATGGCTAAATTAGCAGAGAACTTTTTATTTTATGTTTTTATCTGTTCAGATGTCAGAATTTCAATGTTAGCTGAAAGTCTTTACTTTGATTAAATATGTCATACAATGAAATCAGCAGAAACCCTATTTAACTGTTTCAGTCTCTGCTAATCAAGGAATTTGGTAATTACCTTTATAGTTAAAGCAATCTAAACTACTGATATAAGGATGTATACAGCACTGGTTTTACCACTATTACATTATTCTGTTGCATTCCAATTATATCAGACCCTGTATATAAGTTAAATTATGTAGGTACCAAAGAAATACTTGCAAACCAATAGGATTTTCTGCATCTTGTATGGGTGAAGATCAAAGTCTTTTGCATGGACAAATCAGAGCAAAAAAATATAATTACCAGAATATAAGACCAAAAAGAGACCGAGACTTGTTTTCTCTCTGAAAGCATAATGTTCTAGTTGAGTCACTCAAAATCTGTTTAAGAACATGAGCCATGTTTGGACTAGTCCAATATGCACATACACATTTGATAATATACACCAGCTAAGAAGAGATTATGGCTCTTGTCAGTCCAAGAAACATAAGGTGGTCAGTTCTAACATAAATGTGATGATATACATATGAGAAAAGATATAGAATGCAATAGACTCTTCATCTCAAACACCTGAAGAAAAGACAAAGGAAGAGCCACCAAAGAGACCATACCCTGATCAGAAACTTCTCTGATTTCTTTTCTTTGAAAACCCAAGCAGTGTTATCAGAAATGGCAATTTTTAATACTTTCCTGGAATAGTACCTAAAAATCCCTCACTTGCTCTCCCCTGTTGTAACCTGGAAGGCCTGAAAGTAACTGAAGTTTTACCATCACACCAGAAGAGGAAAAACAGAGATGTTAATTTTTCTTTCTGCTAACCTATGTTGGTAGTTGAATGCAATATGAAATATGTTATAATCTAGAATTCTCCAGGTTTTATAATGCAGTGGGCTGAACCACAGAACTGCATAACAGAACCTACACTTTCTTCCTCATTCAAGTTGTAAAAGAGAATAATAGCATAAAAACTTTCAGCCTGATACATCCTGAATCATCTGTCTTAGGCTACATTGGATACAAATTAATGTATTCTTTTTCTATCACTCAATGCGCAAAGTTATTAACATTTCATGATGCTCATGAGAAAGAACATCTGTGCAAACTTTTCTAAATGTTTTGGTTTATCGAAGGTACCAGTAGCAGTAGTAACAGTAGCACTGGCAAGCAAATAAATGAATCAAACTTTTCCAGTCTCCGCATTAGTGTGAAATTTGAATGTTTGATAGTCATCCCCTTTTTACCAGACTAGTTGCCTGTACTTTTCATAAGGGTTAATTATGGATGCGTTTTATAGGCCTTTAAAAAGCAGTATCACTTATGTGCTTCTTGCGGTAGCACAGCATGTGATTTATTCAGTGCAAAAAGGAAAATCAAGCATTAGCACACATCAAATGATAGAGAATGATATAACACAATTTTTTATACACTTTGGTTTGCTCTGAAAAGGGTAGAAAATCTTATAAATCCCCTTTTATGGATGGTTCTGTCCTTTTTTTGACAAATTTAGATTTTTTTTTTCTGTTGAAGTGGTAGTTACTTGTGATGAAGCCCACCTACTTGAGACATTTATTTTAAGAAGAGATGAATCACTTCTTGCAATGCCTCTCTTGATATTGACTATAGATGAAGCTTAAGGGAGTAGTCATCTAAAAATAAGACATCTAATCAAAGCCAAAGTTAGGCCAGAGGAATCCTAGGACAGTTAGCTAAATAAGTACTATCATTTAGTACTTAAAAAAAGAATCCATACTGGAAAATTTGAGCACAAAAGACATGGTTTTAAAATACATATGTCAGCAGGTATTAGACAGCTAAATACCTCTTGGAATGAAAAAGTATCAGGAATGTATCCAATGCTAAAACTTGTGACACCTACAAATTTTAAGTGCATGAGATAGGGTGCAATTGGTATTAGTAAGCCTTGAATCCAAATCCAGTTTGAGAGTTGGGCAGAGAGAAACCCCATGAGGTTCAACAAGGACAAGTGCAGAGTCCTGCACCTGGGAAGGGACAACCCCATGCACCAGTACAGGCTGGAGGTTGACCTGCTTAAGAGCAGCTCTGCAGAGAGAGACCTGGGAGTCCTGGTTGACAATAAACTAACCAAGACCCAGCAATGTGCCCTCACGGCCAAGAAGGCCAATGGCATCCTGAGATGCATCAAGAAGAATGTGGTCAGCAGGTTGAGGGAGTTTCTGCTCCCCCTCTGCTTCCCCCTGGTGAGGTCTCATCTGGAATCCTGTGTCCAGTTCTGAGCTCCCCAGTTCAAGAAGGACAGAGATGTTTTGGAAAGAGTCCAGTGCAGGGCCACCAAGATGATCAGGGGACTGGAACATCTTTCATGCAAGGAAAGGCTGTGGGAACTGGGGCTGTTTAGTCTAGAAAATAGGAGACTGAGGGAGGGATTTCATTAATATTTACAAATATCTAAATGATGGGTGACAGGAGGTTGGGGCATCACTTTTTTCTATAGTATCTAGCAACAGGACAAAGGGTAATGGGATGAAGTTGGAACATAAAAAGTTCCATTTAAATATAACAAAAAACTGTTTCACTGTGAGGGCGACAGAGCCCTGGCACAGGCTGCCCAGGGAGGGTGTGGAGTCTCCTTTCTTAGAGGTCTTCAAGACCCACCTGGACATGTTCCTATGTGATCTGATCTAGGTGAATCTGCTTCTGCAGGGGAGTTGGACTAGCTGATCTCTAACAGTCCCTTCCAACCCTTACCCTTCCGTGATTCTATGTCGCTAATAATTCAATATAGGTATTTTACAGCACTGTGATAACATAGCCAGCCAGAATCTGGCTTTCAGAAACAAGATGGATGATAAGCAGTGTAGCAAGAAGAGATGACACCACGTTTTGGGAGCACAAAGATAAATAGCATAAAAATGTCAGACATCAGTAAAGGAAATTAAAGGAGAAAGAATAAATTACCTGCCACACCTAATTAGGTGTACCTTTTGGGTTTTTTTAAACATTGGAAACTTGGAAAGCAACATTTCCAAAACACAGATTACTACACACTGCAGAACAGACTTACTCAGAAGAGTCTAAGCCTACAGCATCAATAAACTGTGGTCATAAGAAAGCATGTAGTAAAATGTGTTTGACAGGATGGCCATTCTGTTCAGCAGCAGGTAATGAGACACACAAAGGCATACATTATGTTTTACAGGAAGGCAAAGAGGAACAAAACACAGTGCATTCTAGCTTTATACTGACTTCCAACAACTCTTCTAAAACGATTGCTGACTTAGTTAAGAAGCTGAACATACAACCTCCCACTACGCTTAGTGATTTGGACCCTTGCTGTTGAGTTCTGCCTTAAAATACTAATCAGTTTAAAAATGTGTGAGGCTTTATTAAACACATTTTTCAAACAGCTGCTGCTGTAGAGGGACAGTGTTCTGTGTCCCTAGTTTTTACAAAATAGACACTTTCCTATTTATTGACCTTCATGCCTTGTGATCATTCATGGCTGCTAACACAGAGAGGCAAGCAACAGTAATCTTCCTTACCATGCACAGTTATCATTAATAGGAATAAAAGCTCTTCTTTTCCTCAAAGGTAGCCTTTCTTAAAGAATCTGGCAACAGCACTGTTCTGACCTAGATGGTCAAGGGAAACAAAGATAGTGCAATGGAAACAAAGAATCCATTTGCCATTCCTGAAGAGGAATGCCACTAGTAATGAAATGGGAAGACCAGGCCAAAAGTTGTGTTCACAATAACAGCTCAGTGTGAAAATAAGGATAACTGATTTGTGTAGTTAAGTAATTTAAACAGGAAGCAGGGAACAAAAAGTATCTTGACATCCTTTTTGCAAGCAAATACAAATTAGGTACTGTATGTATCAGGGAATTAGATATCACCGTGATGGAAGTGGAGAGGACTGATATATCGAGTACCACATTTTAAACTAAAATTTACTAAATTCATTCAATGCAAAACAATTATATGCTAAATTAATTGCAAGTAGGAATACTGTATCACCTGAGATGTGGTCCTTGGTCATTCACACTGCACATACATTTACTTAAAACAGCTATCCATCCTATCTGTCTGTGTTACGCCCATCTAAAGAAGTGTTGTTAGTAGTGCTGTATTTTAGTATGATTGTATTTAGGTTCAAGGCACAGTAATATTAACTATATCCTGCTTAGTGAACTTACTTGTAATTGATGAGCTACCCTGTAATTTAAATTGTGCAAGTGAGACTCCTCAAAAAATGGAAGGTACCACAGCAGTACAGATGACTCTTCAAAACTGAATTTTCTGGTACCAGCAAGGGTTTGGTTTGCCAGTCACTGTGGCAGGCTTTGAAGATTTAATGCTGATGGTATTTTTGCCCTGTAGCTAGCTGCTGCCTGGATATGGCCAATTTAAAACTGGAGTTTCGTTGCCTTGTCCTAGCAGCCCTACATTCTTGATCAGTGTTATAATCACACACACACACAAACACACAAATAATGGTACCAATTTAACTCATACATCACCAGTATCGATCTTCTGTTATTTTTTTTATTCCAGTAAGTATGTGGAATTATGGTCTGCATGGCAAGCAAGGTTACGCTGGCTGCAGTAATGTTTGGTACAGTGACTTCTTCACTGTTCTGAGCTCAGCTCGCTGAAACCTACAGAAAAGCAGTTTCCTGAGCCACGGGTTGGAGACTACTGCAAATTCTCAGGTTACTAGTTCCTTCATAGCAGATGGTACTAACAGAGATTTGGTCATGTGTTACATCTTTATATTTGGTATCACAGCTCCATCACTCCGCTTAGGTTTGTCGTTAGGATCTATGTAGGAACAGAACAGATACATGGCTGCAGGATACTGCTTAGAAATGTATGTCTCCGGGCCTGGGAGAAATATCATGTCCAATAGCCCATTTGTTAGAGAACATGTCTAGACATGACTAGGGCATAGTTCTTCAGCCTTTTGAAAAAACAGTTGCCCCCACTGCAAGAAACAAATAAAAGTTCTATGTCAATAAACCAACAAACCTGCCTTATAAAGAAGTTGTATGATGGCCCATCCTGTCACATACAAACTTTCCTAGTTGACTACATCTGAGTGCTTGAGATTTTCGTTAGACACACATCATTCTGAAAGAAAAGGAGATTGAGAGTGAGCGGTCAAATAATCCTGTTCTGAGCTCTGCAGATCCGTTTCTGTTGATTTTGATCTTCCTATTTTAGAGGTGCCTTTCCATTCTTTATTTTTCATTTTTAAGCTTTGCTGCCCTCAGGGTTCTCCCATAAGACTAGAGTTTTGTGACATTATGATGTGTAAAGGTATCTACAAGCTTTGACAAGGTATTTGTAGGAGCAAGCCTGGGAAGCTAATGTGCCTGGAGTAATTATACAGTTAGGTAAAACACACATATGGTGTATTCCAGACTAGGAGTTTTAAGAATTTGTCAAATGCATCCACACAGTATAAAGTATCCTCTAAACTTGTCCCTGAGACTGCTCTCCCCATATCACCACTCATTTTATGTTAAACACATACACTCCTGTACCCATTTTTCCAGACACTGTTATGGCCGTGAATTGCAGTGAAAGTGAACTGCGCTTCTGGAAACAAATATTCGTATTTTAACAAACAGTAATCATAAAAATCAATCCCACACTAGAAATAGGTCATGCCTCAGTCAGAATTTCTTCAAGCTAAGTTTGGCTCTGCCAGAGTCCAAAAAATACACTGAGGCAGCAGCATGACTCAGATCACAGCTTTTCCACAGTGTTCGGTAGTAAATGCTTACAGGACTCGATATCTGAAATATCAATGTGCTGGAGAACACATCCCTGACATAATACAGAGCACAAAAAACTCCCCAAAAAATTAACAAAATTAACATTGATTTACATTCAAAATACTGGAAAACACTGTCTTTTTATTCCTGCAATCAATAATTCTCCTGTCCCAGTAGATCAAATTGAGTTGACATGGGACATTGGATTACCCCAGTATAACATGTCATCTTTAAAGAATGCGTGTGACAAGTAATTATTCATAAAACCTTTTCCTGTGCAGTCCAGATAGGAAACATCTCTTCATCAAAGAAGAGGGAATGCCAGAGGCTCATAAGGTCAGTGTCTATTTTGGAAAAAAAAAAAAAAAGAAAAAGAATGGAGACGTTGCTAGCTTGGCAGTGATACAACGTGTGCTCTTATGATACAGAGAGGAAATCTGCCTGTTTGTCTCAGTGTTTATGTTTATATAGTCACTGCTCAGCCCTAAAGCTGTTCTTTAGATCTCCAGCTAAAATAAATGTCACACGCGGATGAATTATTATAAAAATAATTCTGTTTATTTACAAATATGACAACAGGCTGGTAACTTACTGAGATTCTCCAAAGGCTTTTCAGTATTCACAGAGATACATTCCACACAGTGTATGTCCACTCTCCCTGAATATCATATTCTAAATTCAGTAATTAACCACTTGCCAAAAGATGTGTCCAGTCTTAGTGGCTGTGTATTATGTATTATTATTATGTATTATGATGTATATAAAAGGCATTATAAAATGTTTGGAAAAGATTCTTTATGAACGATAAAATTTCTCTCTTTTTACTTTTTAGGACTGTATTTGGCAGTAACATTTATCCCATCTTCCAGAGCACAGAGGGATTTAAACACGATGGGGAAATGAGAATAAAAATTGAGAATGACATTTTAAATTAAATAGTATATGTTGATACTGTAATATGAAACAATGAAATGTGAGACTTTTTTGCTTAGTGGTAGTAATTTTATTATGCAGGATGTAATTTCTGGCACATTTAACAAAGAGTATTCATCTCTCAACACACACATATACACACATACATTGCACAGTTTCCCTTTCAAACTCCACAAAAGCAGCAAAATGTTTATCAGCTCTGCTGTCAATACACAGATAAATACAAAAGCACTCTATTGTGTTTAAAACAAGTCTATCCATTCTATATTTCTCATGGCAACTTTTTCTTAATGATGTGAATTACCCAAAAGAGATCATGAGATCTGAGAAAAATATTAATGAGTAAATTATTGATTGCCTAAACATTTTGAAATATTCAGTATGGCTTTGAGTACAGATGACCTGTTCTGAATTAATTTCAGCCAGTGGAATAAGTTCATAAATATTTCCTTGTGGTGATCCCAGCTGATACATGCACAAAGTCAGGCTAAATCTTTTCAACCCATCAGCCATTATTCACAAATCTCTTCTGCTGTAATTGGAATATAATCCTCTTATTTATGAACAGGCAAAAGAAGTTGGTAGAACACACCTCTGATAGCATTCTTTCCTGGTTTTGGTTTTGATTTTTTTTTTCTATCCAGAAAATACTGGCTTTGGATATTATCAACACATGAACACTGAGAATGGTTAAAGTGCTAGGCTAATCAAATCTAAAGAAATAGCAGTAAATCAACATATATAATCTTTATGTTGAGTAGAGGCGTATTTACAAAAGCTTTGCCCAGTGGCAATCACTCTATATATATTCAGATTCTTCAAAACATAGAATGGATTAAAAAATATCTGTTCAATATGAGAGCACTTCAGGACTTCAGAACATTTGGCCTTACAGTGAAGTAGCTGATTATGGAGCATATGTATTCAAAAAGAGGCACAGAATGCATTTAAGTTTTCTTTCCCTTTGCAGCAAGATGGCAAAAGGCATAAGGCATGTTCTCAAACTTATAATGAAGGTATTTCCATGGGCATCAAGGAGGGCCTTTCCTCCAAAAGCAGTATTAGCATGCAGAAGCCACAGAGGAACAGTGACTACCTTGCAATGGGTATTCTTATTTAGAATAAGTAAGCAGGAGCAATTTTAAAAGTGAGGAATGCATTCATAACATCAGCCACACATTGAGCTCTTTATACTGTTAGGAATAAGGACTTCATATTGCAATGCCCAATGATATTAGTAACGCTGTTTGATGAAAAGTAGAGATTTCCATCTAATGCTAAGGGATTTTCACAGAAAGGATAATAGCATCTCCTCTCCTTTTCTCTTTAATGAGCTCATCATCATGAAACCTCATAATCATATTAAAAAAAACACGAGCCAAAAATGACAAAAATCTTTAAGTCAGATGAGTAACCCTTCAGCTTCCGTCTCCAGCACTGGCTGACAGTTTCAGATGTGCAGGGAGCAAGAGTGTAGTGGCTTAAGAGTTGCTACTTGTAGGTAATGAATACTAGCCTATCCTTTTAGTCTACTAAGTGAAAGCTTCAGCAGACAGACCAGAGTCATGTGGAAAATTGTGGGATTGCTGCCAGCAGGAGAGGAGGGATGGAGGACATTTGTCTCTGTCTGCAGTACTCTGGGAAGCAGCCAGTCATAGAGCAGAGTCCTACTTCAGGGAACCAACACAGAGTAGGGATGTGACCAAACAGGGGGCATAAGGCAGGGGACAAGTCTGGCAGTTTAGATATTGGCACCTAACTGCTGTAGAGGTTTTGGTAACTTCTGCAGAGAGAATTGGTGCATTCTGTTTTCCACACTTGGTGGACTGCTACAGATCTCAACCGTGTGAATTAACAAGCAGCTCTTTTCATAATGCAACTCTATCAGTTGAGAAGATGTGTTCATCTTCTAAGTGTTGAAACGTGATATAAAAACAAAAAAACCCCTTGCAGAATTCAAAGTATTGATGAATTTCTGTGAGATGTAGTTAAGAATAAACTAAAAGAGTAATACTAGTTGCTAAACTAAACACTGGACTGGAGGAGGCAGGGAAAGAGATATCATACACATTTTTAAGTTACATTGCCTTATCAAATGTTTAAACTGTCCAACAATGCAATGACACTCCAGTCTCACCAAACAAAACAAAAGCTTGCTTCCAGGCAGTCAGGATTTTCTCTTTTAAGAGGAATTCAACAAGCTAACTGAATATCTTTGGCCTCATTTAGATCAACATTTTAACTGTCTTGCCAAAGAGCTTTGAATGCTTTGTCCAGATTACAGTCTCCAAGTAATTTTATCAGTAAACTGTGTGATGACCAATGATGCTCAGTACTCCATTAAAAATGAAAGAAGACAATATGTCATCTTTTTCTCTCCAGAAAGGGAAATTTGAGGGTAGTAGTAACTCAGATTTGTTTTTTCCTCCATAGAAAACAGATATGTTTTAGCATAAAGGGATACAGTTCAGCAAATAATAGGATATAAAATATAACACTTACATGAGAAGAGACAATGTATTTTCTTTGCTTCAAAATTTTTCAGAGAATGACTGAACAGTTTAACTCTTTTGTGGTATAGGTTCCTGTGTAAGAAAACGAGAAAGAAATAAACCTTTTAACTATACCATAGTACAGAAAGTCCATATATACTTTAAAAATCAAGATGACAATATTTCATGGATACCAGAAGTAGTGGTGGAAATTAAGTGCCTTGGGATCTGCCCACGCATCAGCAAACATATCAGGCTCTCAGCCACATTAAATTACTGGTGTTAAAAGTCCCTTGGAGGAAACAAAAACCAAAACTCTAAATAGTTTCACTTATCTGTACTTGTAAGTTTTAAACTGGATTTTATAAGGTGGCAGAAAAAGTCATCAAAGAGTCAGAGTCATCCAGACAGAAAGTGCAAGCTGAAGTGCTTGTCCCAAGTCCTCATGAAGAGGTTTGAAGGCTACACACATCTTCTCCTTGTTAGGCCAACTTTTCAGCTCAGTACTTGAGATTTTTGATGCTATACAAGAAGAGATCAGGCTCTCTGTTTCTCTGGTTGTAAACCTATGAAATATAAACTCTAGATGTGCTTAGAGTTGTATTAACAGGGAAAGCAAAAGATACAAAACATAATAAAGCATTTATTTTCATAATAACTGAAGTCCACAGCCATCTTGTGAAAGACAGACATGGGGAAAAGATATTGCTATAACTAGAAATTTAGAACACAAACAGTAGGAAAAAATCATGGACAAGTTTCAATCAGAGATTTTATACAAAGAAATCCTTGGAAGAAATTCCGATACAGTCTATTGATAGAGAATTAGCAATTCATCTCGAAGTTGCAAAAGTTTATTATTGTTATTATTATTATTATTATTATTTGACTTTCAAAACCCTCAAACTTTTTACGACTCAGGACTTCTTTTATGTCTTTACAGATGACCCCAACTGGAGTTTGCAAAGATGAATGAGCATTTCAAAGCCAAAATTAAAAATTTCATTTCAGAGCTGGCAGAGCACCTAGAAACAGAAGTCCATGGACTTGTCTGTGTTCTCTGCACTTTTTTAATATAATTCTGGATAAAGAACCAGTGTGGCAGATTTATGATTCTCTAAGATGCAGAACAGACTTCGGTCTTACAGTTAAAGTGTCAGATTGATGCTCCTACAAGTTAGTACGGTAGTTCCTTTTAAATGAATCAGACCCTGCTGGAAAGAGAAACATGAAACAGGCTGCAGTAGTGCAAGATAATCAGAAGCTTGCAGAAATACAAGCTTTTTTGAAGAGATTCACTGTTATTGCCTCAACTACTTTAAAAATAAACAAGTGTACAAAGAATTAACATATGTAAAATCCTACACTGAAGTGAGATTGACTCATTTAGAAGCAGTAATACAGCAGGAACGCAGCCTGCAGCCAACAAAAGAGCTGCACAGTGGGAGGCTTATCCCAGCAAACAACAATTCACACCTGTTAATTAGTCTGAATAGGCTTGCACACAATGCTAAGCATGGCATTTATCCATTGTTTAGAAGCAATACTAATGTAATCTCTTACATTTTATTTATAAGTGAAACAAAAGCTTACCATGAATAATTTCCTTGCAAATCATCAATTAACTGATCATAGAATTCGCCAGAGGATCCATAAAGTTCCACTGTAACCTAAGGCTACGTAAACACTGATAATTGTGGTGAGGTGGTTAATGGTGGGATCAAATGAACTCAATAGTTTAGAGAAATATCTATTTAAACCATAATTTGTTATTTAAAAACTGAAATACGTGTTCATACCAAGAATAGAAACAGCAATAAAAATCTCCATTATCACAGTAGTTTCAGTTAGTGTTCCAACATTTTGTAATCAGAAAGCATGTCAATGAAACCCAAAAGTTAAGAAACAATAATGAATCTGAACACCAGTCAAAATCTAACCATTTAACTTGACACACTTGAAAAACTTAAGACTTACAATTTTATTCTGCTTTTTCATGGTAATGCCTGTATCAACACAAACCAAAACATGAAGTGTTTTGCTATTTCTTTCATTATCAGAATTATTTGTCTAAAAATAGTTTCCCTACCGGTACCCATCTGTGCACCTAAAATATTTATTTGAGCAGTCCTGTCCCTAATCTTTAATGTTGGCACATGTACTCTGGTAGTAACTTTGAAGAGAGATTTCAGTTCTGAAGGATTATACAATATTTTACCACTGCTATTACTTGTGTACTCTAAGAATTTGGCCCGAATATACACCTAGGCATTTTTTCACAGTAAAAACAGTATCCTACACAATATATTCACAACTGTACTCATTTTTGAGCTGGTTTTGCCCTTCTCTTGGACGCGTAGTGCAAAGTTCACAGCCAGTATGATTTCTATCACCAAACCATTACTCTTCCACAGTTGTGTAACAGGGAAAAACCCTGTTATTAATCATAGAACGGTTGACATTTGAAGGGAACTCCGAGTTCATCTTGTCCAGCCTCCTGCTTAAGCAGGGTCAGCCACAGCAGGTTGCCAAAGACTGTCTTGCTGAGTTTTGAGTATCTCCAAGGATGGAGATTTCACAACAGTAAACATGGGTTTTTTTCTTGCATTTAGGTGTATTTTCTTGTGTCTATACTTGTGCTAGTAATGATTGTCAGCAACAAGTCATACTTCAAGTGATGATGAAGTTGTTCAAGGACAAATTATATTCAGAAAAATCATGATTCTATTCCAGGTATTTTTCCGCACTGATGATGAATTTGGCTTGTTCTTTGCTGTATTTTTAAAATGTTTAACTGTATGAAACAAAATTCCCAATGCTAATGACTTCTCATAGTGCAACTTACATGTACTAAGTAGATTTTTCTGTACTAATATCTTATTGATAAAGTAATGTATAAATAGATAAAATTGTTTAATGCACATTTAAATAGGACAGTAGCATTTAGAGGGGTTTTTGCCTGTGGTGAGTATATTCAGTATGAAGGTCAAATCTCTAGGTATCTAGATATGGATGTACTCTGCATTAAGTCTCTATGGGTCCAAGTAGAACCAATATTTAATTTCTGACATAAGAGGTTGTCAGTGACCTAAAATATTTTTCCAAACTTTTTACTCTGGTTTTACATCTCAAGAAGGTTTTAACCCCCTCCAGGTGGAAAAAAAACCCAAAAAACCAAAAGTTTGTTCTTGTGCTCTTTATTTTCACAAAAGTATAATACCGGACACACTTATCCTGAGGGCACACAGGATAGTAAACACAAATCTGCCTCCAAATCTGAGGGATTTTTTTGCTTCACTTGTTTTTTTTTTAAGAGATTTCATCAAGATTCTTCTCAAGCTACTATAAGATCTGAGCTCGTATAGGGTCCTCATGTTAAATAAAGGGGTTTTAACTTGATGCCCTTCAGGAAACCTTTTCTTCCACTCACCACAGCTGATGAAACAGTAAGGATTCAATTTTCATTAGAGCTTTCCAAAATTATTTTCAGGTAAAGTTGGACAAATAAACAGTCTAGTTTGCTGTGCACTACTCAATCAAGATGCTTCTCCTAAGAAAAAAAAAGTCGTTTTGAGAATGTGGTTCAAAGATACAATGAATCCAAATTTAGGGGTATTGACTCCAAAATAAGAACTTTGCAGTCACCAGTGCAGAACTAGCATATGTTTTCTTCGCTAATTTAGAATTGTTAAAATAAACAGCATATTTTGTGTTACATGTTCTGTTATGTTACAGTCAGTTTGAAAGCACAATGTCAGCAGGGAATCCTTATTACATGTCTTGGCCAATTAAACATAAATGCAGGCATATCTCTCCCTCTGATATGGATCCTGCTGGGCAATACAGCATGCAGAAAATGAGTATTAATAACTATGGAACCATAGCCTGAAAGGATGCACATAAAGAATTTGCTGAACATATAAGATGCTTTTCCCTCAAATATCTTACATCTAATCTTGAAGGAAATAATATTGGAAAAATTTATAATGCAACAGAGTAAGGAAAGAATAATAATGGAAAAAGTCTGACTGACTGCCAAGCATTTTCTAGTCACCTGCATCAGAATAAGAGTATAGTAATATAACTGTTAGAATCTGCTTATTAAACCATTCTGAATTCAAATTTGATCCACCTAGCCTCAACAATATTACAGGGTTTTCTTTAGTCATCTCTTGGTCTTCTTGTCTCTTTTGCTAAGGTGCCTGGGGCAAAAGCCCAATAGCTGTAAAAGTTTTGTCTCATATACAGTCTGAAAAGACATCATGCTAGCTTAAAAGGACATGCTTGCTGGTGAACCCTTGGATGGATCAATTCTCAAACAACAGTGCTCAGTATCACCTGCTTATCAATAACCAGAATGCCTTTGTAGCTTTTGCACAGGTAGTTCTGGTATCTTTGTGCTTGGGGCAAGATGGAAGGGGCTGTACTTGTGTGAGAGCACTGAGATCTTTATGCTAAAGAGCACTGCATGAAAACGGACAAAATCTGCCTCCATATCACCAAAGAAACCTAAGAGACTCTTCAGTTTCCTAAGGTTAAACCAGTTTAAATTAGTTTTCAGTATTTTGCAGATTGTCACTTGTTCTTCTCAATAGGGTGCAGATAGAGCTGGATAGCCATCTGTCCCTCATTTCAGTTGCCAGCAATCAGCCACTTGGCAGGGCTGAAGCAAAGAACATCTCCATTATATTTAAAGACATACTGGACGTTTTACTGTGAGATTCCTGCCAGCAGTTCTATCTTTAGGAAGCATCTGAGTAGAAGGAAGATGCAAAATTAGTGAGTGGAGTGTTTCAGCTCAACTATGAGTCTGAAGAATAAGATGAAATAAGTATTGAAGCTTTTAAAGGACTTTAAAAGGTTAGTAAATTTACTTACAATGTAGTTTTATCCCTGTATCTCACAAGTCAAGCTGAATGTATAATTAGATTATTACTGAGAGGATTCTCCTATCGCATCCACAAAATAGATTGAACTGGAGTGTCATACATCTTTAGATGTCTCCACCTTCTGACTCAGCAAATCTCTTTTCCAGACTGAAATGAGACTAAGTCTGAACTAGATGAAACACCAAACTGTGGAATTGGTGTTTAATTTCTGAGCTTTGTTTCCAAATTCTCAAAAGAAATAAACAACCAACCTCCTCCACCACAAAAAACCCCTCAAAATGATTATTGCTGCAACTTCAGATAGCTACTTGACCATGATCCCATAGAGCAATGTTTACCTGTATCTCATATCAGAATTTTGTCTCCGTGCTTCAAAACCACAAACAAATTTGGATAATTACATATTAATGAAAGACAAAAAACTTTCATTAGCTGGCAACAAACACAAAGCAAAAATACAAGAGACTCACTATCCAGTGAACACTCACCAGAGACCACTGTGCTGGATTTAGGCATTTAAGTCATCCTGGTCTTGAGTAAATTTCAGCAACATTTTCCATGGCTTATCCAAAGTATTTCTTAGACAAATGCTGCCTGTGACTCATTTTAAAAATGGCCCATCCAAGAGTTGCTCTGTCCACAACAGTCGAACTATTTAAATCCATTTTCCATAAATTTCCAATCTAGTTTGAAATTATTTCCCCAAGCATATGCAGCAGCTGACAAGCACAACACACTGTCCTCTGTTATTGCAAATATTTATCTTTAAAAGGCAAACACACATATAGCTTCTTGTATCTTACATTTCCTTACCATTCCTGGACATTTCTGAGAATTTTGGTAAAGTTCTCAACTTCTCTTTGCTCCTGGAAATTGCCACTTTCTCAATCTGGTCTGATCAAGTTTGCAGGAGAAAAAAAAAACAACAAACCATCATCTCTCTTCTTTTGTCTCTAGCCTTAAAGGGATGGAGTCAATTATCTCTACTTTTTTAAAATTGCAGCAACCTATGTCAGCAGTTTTCCCAGGCAGGTGATTAAAGTTACAAAGGAAATTAATCTTTGCTTAGTCAGTAAAAGCTACTAAGTAAGGAAAACTCCTATCTATCAGTTTAGCTCCTTAACTCATCTACTATCTTTCTACCTTCAATTTGTGAAAACAGGCACGTATGAATGGTAGTTAAGACCAATTTATCACATTTGTTTGCTTATTAAAATTTAATAATGAGACCAAAAATCCTTAAATGAAAGAAAAAACCTTAAACAATTTTACTTTTTAAAAACTTAACCCCTGAAAATGCTCAACAGGAGACACATAATTAACAGCACCAGAACGACTGGGTTAGATGATAGCCCAGAGAATGTAAGTTGAAGACTCATAAATAGTAAATTTGCAGCTAGTTTTGATAACATCATGCATCATTACTACGTAGTTGCTCAATAAAATCCTGTGAGAAGATTTAGAAATTCAATGAGAAAATCTGGAATCTTCAGCCAATTTTAAACTGGTAGAAGGTGAAGTTGGAATTCGAGAGATACTGATTGCAGACACTTTTGAGTGATAACTGTATGAATTAAAACATCACCACTAATAATTGTGTGGTCTCATCACAAAAAGTAACCATTTTTTAAGATAGGAAAAGTAAATGGTGAACCTTGATTTAAGAGACAGCAGCAGAAAAGTAGTTTGTTGTAGCCCAAAGCATTTTTTTTAATCTAAATTTGGATTTTTTTCTGTTTCTTGCATCATTATAAATTAGCTGGACAGCCTGTAAATAGTAAATTTTAAGTTGTACTTTGTGCTACCAGCATAAAACAGGCTTTATTATAATTAAAGGTGATTTAACATAGGTGGGTAGAGATATACTTTATTGTTTAAAACATCTTTCATTGAATGTTTAAAACACTACAAGCAATAAATTTTATATACTGAGATCTAATAGAAATGGCAATTAGCCTACAGCTCTTAAGATTCACCATTACTACTTGAACCTCCTTATACTAAACAGCATTGGTTTGTATATTGCAAGCATCAGGTAGTAGTTTTAACAAAAGGGTTAGCATGAAACATTTACATGATATTGTTTGCTGTTACTGAAGTGACTAAATTTACAGGCTTAATTCATTAAACTTTCTGTTCAGAATAGGAAAAGGAACTTAGAATCAGTCAATAAAAGGAAACCGAAAATTGATAGCTTTGAAATAAGACAGAAAATGAGAATATTTTATCATACAAGCTCATCTGCAATTTTAGCAATCTGTTTTTCAACAATGTAAAGGGGAAAAATGAGCCTCCTTGTTCTGTATATATGCAATCCACGTTAGTATTATATCATTTTATTTTGTTACTTTAAAAAACACAAAGACATTTAAACATCAGAGTCTCCTCTGTGCTGATATCCATTGTTGTTGCATTGTCAGTAAGCTGCTTATTGCTCTCTAGGTTTTTTGAGCTATTCTATACAAGTCACAGGAGGCTGTCTATGAACTGTGGGGTATCAGAGCTTCTCAGCCTCCAGCCACCCTTCTTGTCACAACTGTTCACCAAGCTTTGCCCTGAGAATGGACTGCAAGTAAATACTTGGGTTGATTTGATAGGTGAACAGTCATAGTACTGACTGAATAGGCCAAACTCATGTAATTCCTTTACGATGGAAATGTTTACATCAGGGATCAAAGTAGTTTGCTTCAGATAAGTGTGAACAAGTGGCAGCAAATTGTCATGGTACCTTCCCTCCCTGAAGATATAAAATGTGAAATCAAAAGAAAATCCAAGGCCAGGGAAAAGAAAAATGTGTTTAATCTGTAAAGAATTAATTAGACATTTGCTACTTGAAAAAGTCTGGTGCTCACTTTGGGACCGTTTTGGACATGTGTAGGCATTCACATTTCTCTTTGGTCTTTCTTCTTCAGTACGTCAAATAAATTCACCAAACAACAGATGAGCATTAAGCGCATCACAGAGACTATGAGCATCATAACAGCGCTATCTATGCATGCACTTCATTGTCTTTATAAGTTACCAGTCAATTTTTACATTAGACTTACACAACCTAGTCAAAGTATAATATATAAAGTAAAATGTTAAAAAGCAAGCAACTTTCCCTGAAACTTAATTTTCATGAACTCAGTTAATAATCCTGCAAATTCAAGTGACTTTTGATGCAGTTCCCATGCCAGGAACTTTCTGTCGTATATACATATAAATATATGACACACTGCTGGAGCTCATCCATCAGTCACTACCAGCTTAAAATGATCACATTCATTTTTCCACCAATTGACCACTGTGAGGTCATCATGACAGATTGGAGGATAGAGATCAGAGGACTGATTTTCATTAGCTATAACATCAAAATTTGGAAAGAAAATGTTTTGTTTCTGTAATAAAGCTAAAGCAAATTAGCAAGAGAAAAAAAGACTATATGAAACTTCAGACATTATTCTTCAGAATTCCTTTCTGAAAAGAGATAGAGGAAAATGAGGGTAAGAGCAGAGATTTAGCATGTAAGGGCCAAATATTTTATTAGCGTAACTGGGTATAACTCAGTTGAGTTTCAGCAGCAGAACTCTGTGTTTCCATTAATAGTAGCTACATTTCAGACACACAAAATGCTTCATTTATTCTGTTTCATGGAAACTAGATGTAGTGCATAGCCTACACCAGACAACTTCAATAGTGATAAAGAAGTTGGAGGAGATACAAAGGTTATATAGCACTAAAGGGTCATAAACTCTCTTTATATTAGAGATTGGGAAGGAAAAAAATAACAACTGGTGCTCCAGTCCCACAAGAAAAATGTATTACTGTCAACAGGAATGAAACAAGGCCACAATCTCAACTAACTCAAAGTTCTTTCCCAGTCTCTGTCTAATCTGCTAATCTCAAGTATTATGATACTCTCAGTCTAGATCCTGTTTAGATCTCTGGATCTTATGTACTACGTTTTTTTGCACAACCTTAGATCATATGGTCATTAAAAACTTTTCTAGTTTATGATAATATGCTCACTAGAGATAATTGAAAATTTCTATTGAAACTGTTATGGCATGAAAACTACATATTCAAATACATAAATGTATATATGTTTGTGTTATAGAATGCATAAGAAATCTTGAAATGTAATGATTTCTGAGCATTTAAAAATTATTTCTAATTTGGTTTTCCATGTTTTAGATGCTTAATTTCTTATAATGAGGTAGGTTTCTGGCCTGCACTTAATAACTATAGAAATACTGAATTTAGTTAAGCATCTACATATAACAATTTTTCTTGAATAAGACTCTCTGTAAACCGTAAGCTGTAGTGGCACATCCCAGCAAACAGGAAAGGAGACAAAGTCTTGATGTAATATTTCAGATTACAGTGGCGTCATAATGGAAATTTACTCAGATATCAAAGTCACACAGCATAACTCTACATAGCTTTACACTTTTAACTTCTATACCAGAGATAGAGAAAAATAATAAGGCAAAGATCCTCAGCTGTTTTTGTCTCTTATTCTCTCTTTCTTAGCTTGTTTTTCCTGCTGTTCAATTTACTATCTTTAATAAATTTTCAAACGTAAACCTTCTGGTTTTAGTCTTAAACTAGAGAGGGGTGATTACCTGTGTCTGTGCTGTTTTTCTGTTCCACCATTTGAGATGGTAAGAGAAAGTCAGAGCATGTAAACTAGCAAAATACACTTTTATTTTTTCTAGGACTACTCAGCTGAACCCTTATTCAGAAAGCACAGGACCCTAAAAAGCAGCTTTCAAAATTCAGTGGGTCATCACCTATCTGTCAATTAAAGGTTGTTCTAGTAGGTGAGTTCTAGTAGCTCCCTCCTGCAAAACATTGTGTTCATGTCCAAAGGAAATTCTTGTTTAATATGAATTTCAGAGAAAGTTGCTTTTCAAAACTTTTCCTGAGAGCCATCCAACACTGGTGTGCCTTTTGGCCCAGTCTCATGGTTTTCTCTTCAATTTATTACAGCTTTATGGAAATTACAAATGAGATGTGAAAACATTTTTTTTTGGCAAGCTTTAATATCCTGTTAGCATATCCAGAAAGAGTTAAGGGATTCTGATAGGATGGATAATCTTTTTCACTTCCCTTCATCTTCTTGCTTACTAAAAAGAAACTGTATGAACATACACAGTTTCATAGAAAATCACTGCAATAAACAGTGCCCATTATAGAGTGTCAATGGATGTGATAACATGAATAATTTATCTCGGGGGACTATGTAATTAGAAAATTAACCTTTTACATTTCTCTCCTTAATCAGCTGCAACAAATGACTAGAGAATAACACATCAGTAGCTGCATTTACTTTATTTACATGCTATTAATGAGAAACTGTGCTTAGAGAGGAAAGAGGAGACTTGAGCCTGTCTCTGAAAAGTACAGTGGTTGAGAGGGAATCGTGGCTCTTTATATTCTCTTTTTCTTTTCCTTTCATTCTATCAAAGCTGCATTACCTGCTCCAGGTATCCTATAAGGGTATGTTAGAGCATCTTAACTTTTCCTGTTTTCAGAAATCAATCTATTTGTCTTGTATTGATTTCCATTTTGAAAAGATTTAATGAAAAAGGGCTTTTTAATACCAATTGTACAGACTTGTTAAAAAAAATTAGACGAATACTTTTATATCAAGAAATAGACACTCATTTCATTATGAAAGAGTTATCTACAAGTAATAATGTATTTTAACCACTATGAACTTTATCTGAAATATCTGACATATCAAAATTAAAGTCTCCATATCAGACCACCAATATGTTCCTGTATTGCCAGCCGCAAAAAACCCCTCATGTCTGTGGTGGTCTCAGAGGCATTTAGGATGATGGCAGGACATACAAATGCCATAGTGCAATCTTCTCTTTCAGGGTGAGTTATACCTTGTGTTATCTATCAGAAATGACATGAGCTATGAGATGACCTTCTCCTGTTTCCAAGTACCGAACCAAAATGATTTCTGTCATTCGGAAGAAGATTATTGCCCTTCAACAAGAAATATACATATTCACTTTCTTGGGAAATTTGATAAGTTTCACTAGTGGGTGGAGAAAAGTCAGAAAGACGCTTGGCAGTCAGATTCTGGAAGAATAAAGAACTGTTCTGAAAGATGTAGAGATCACTAGGTTACCATAACCGAGATTGTCCCTTGACTCTCACAGTAAAGAAAAAGGAATAATCGGGAAAAAGGCTTTGACTGTCACTCTTCAGAATAACTGAAGTGATTCCTTCTTCAGCAGGAAAATGTAGAAGATGATAACAAGCCAAACTCAAGAGCTGCACTTCTCTGCCTCAGTCATGTAATCATAGACAAATCATTCATCCTCTCCGAGCTGCAATTTCCATGTCTACAAAGTTAGGATGATGACACTCCCTTACTTCTCAGGGGTGTTGATTGACTGAATGCATTAATGTTTATATAATGTGCAGATACAAAATTAATCTGCATCATAGGCATCTCAGAAACCACAATTAAATTGTAGTTCTATAGATAGTTGTTTTACTCAATTTTTCTCTTCTCTGTTTTGCTTAGAGAATCGTCCTCAGAAATTCCTATTTATACAGTCATCTGAGACACTTTATTCTGATCTTTTACTTCACTCACACTAGTTCAGAGTTTCGTTCTTCGAAACATAATCAGGATCTGTCATGTTGGGCTTGATCAGCAAAAAAGGCTTAAATATACATATCTAAGATAGCTTTAGATTGAGTTCTTCAACGTATTCCACTGCATACAAATCACAGTGACCAGGAAGAGAAGGTTCAAGAGGCTCCTTCTCAGGGTTAAGTTCCCTTGAAGTGAGGAGTCCAAACACTCGGTTTTAGGATTTTATCATCTTGTTAGTCAGTGTGGCTTAACATATGATAAATGAATAGGAGTATCTCACACTGGATTGATTCCTATGAACACTACAAAAAGCACATTGGTGAGGTACTATCATCTCCTTCCTCTCCCGGGACACAGTTTTAAATATTGAGAAACTATATTTGTGCTTTTCATGGTGTGATATTTTTCTGGTACCTCAGGATGTTTCCAAATGGAAACTAGATCAGGCTTTGCAGGTAGCTCCTTGCAAAGGAAGTGGAAATTTTGTCCAGTTTCCACCTCTGTGGAGGAGAAGCTCTGAAGAGTGCACCTGGACAGAAGGCTTCAGTGGATCTTAAGCAGTGCATTTGCCAGTGCACTGACTCTGTCAAAATTCTGCAATGGTGTTGGTACACATTCATCTAAGCACTGTTAGAATAGACACATAAGTACACTATATGTAGGGGCTTTAGGCATATGTTGTGTGATATTACATACCTACATCTGTGATCTAATATACACGTATACCTGTATTTTTGTTATTATCTCCATGCAAACAGCATTTAGGCATAAAAGCAACAATCTTCCTGTGCAAACATGGGATGTATTCCACCAAAGGACAGCAGTTAAACATACACTGGAATGTTGATTTAATCTATGTGACAGACCACACTCCAAATATAGCATAACGGGACTAAAATCAATCTATTTTATAATAATCTATTATAATAGTAGAATAATCTAATCTATACTTTGATTGCAGAATGTTTTTGCTTCTAGGTTATTTAAAGTAAATTGTAAGTATCGTATTCAATAGCATTCAACATTTTTTCCTATAGGGGATGGAAATGCACAAATAGTGCTTAAAAAGTGATGTTCTGGACTGTATTTTATTATCTTCACGGCTTATGACGAATTCTCACACTTTTCATCAATAGGACTGTAAATGACTCACCCCATTTTAAATGCTTTGAGTGAAAACAGAACTTGTTGAATTTTATTAGGTATGTTGTATTGATACTTTTTTAAATATGAACAAGTGCTTCAATTTAATGGTAATTATTAAAATACTTAAGCAGATGCTGACCTGTTTTTTGTTTTACAATTGTGTAGCAGAGAATTGTAGTTGCTTTGTATCATTTTTGAAATTACAATGGGTCCGGTCTATTTTCTCACATAACTTAAAAGTTATCCCTGATATAAACTGCTATCTGCAAATTCTGTCTGCTGATTTTATCTGCAAAGTTCTGAGAAAAATATAATAGTAAGTCCTATTCTTGAGTACCTAAACAACAGAAATGCTGAGACTTGTATTTGCTTTTATATAGTTAACCAAATCAAAGTAACAGTCTGCCTCATTGAGACATCACACAGAATAATCATCATAGTTGATACTTATTTAGAAGTTTGTTAACAAATGAGCTATTCTGAGTGCTATCACTACTATTCCATTAATCGGAGTATGAAGTAAGAGCACAGTTCATTTACAAGAACACTATTTTTAATCTTCTAACAGTGCATGTATGAAGCTTCCCATCATTATATAAAAGTGCTATGCTTTTTTACTAGCAGGAAAATCAATAACCTTGATGATAATTCACGAATGTTAACCACTTTAAAAGTTCAGATCAGCCCTTCAGCTTCTGATACTTTCATTTAGTTTATTCTGACTTTTTTTGTTTTCAGACAAAAGTGAGAAACTGATGAAAACAAGACATATCATAGGATATTAATTTCAGTCATTTCCAGATCAAAAGGCGGATACCCATGTAAAACATGCCATATATATCCCATCCTATTCATGTATTTAAGAATAACCACTTTTTGTCAGACCTATAAGTACTCTTTTTAATTTAATATCTCTTGCAGCAGCTGCAAAAACAGTAGTGGTCCCAGAAACTCTGACCCTGTAAGGAGCAGGCTCACAGGACATATATATGCAATGTAGTTTATAGTGAATTTGAAAATGGAAGGCTCTCGTGATGAACCTTTTTTCCTTAGCTCATTCTCTGAGATTTGTAAACTTTCAAAGCTGTATATAACAAGGGAATTTGAAAGAGACTGAAAGCTAAGAGTGTGAGTTGGTGGCAAATAATAAACTGAGATTGTTTTGATCTAGTCAGTATTCTCACACACCTGAGCCAAAAGGGGATTAATAATCAAGAAAATACAACAGTATTCTTATAATTTTTTTACATTTTATATCTATTTACATCACTTATTTCATCCTCTGCAATATGGCTTTGGAACACAGCATCCAAACTTTTGGGCAGAATTCTCCTTTTGTACCAAGTCATTAGTAAGTTTTTGAACTTCCAAACATTTTAAAATCAGCTTTGAAGGATTGTAGGGGGAGGTGGGTCTGTCTCACGAAATGTATTCAAAGCAGCAATGCTCTAGTGCCTTATAAACTAGAATGCTCCTGGGCACTTTGTGTAGGAGCTATCTCAGTAAGCATTAGACAACTAAAACTTGTCATCTAAACTAGTCATCTAGTCTTCCTTTATAGTCAATGGAGAGAAATAAACAACTTCAGGGAGTCATTCATCTCATTGAAGATAAGCATCTAAGACAGCTTGGACAAATTGTCTGCCTAGAATGTCTAGTCCCCTTGATAAAGAGAGTGTATACAACTAGCTTAGATTGAAACAATCTTTCAGACATTCGAAAATAGACTAAAAAAATCCCAAGTTTCATGTCTCCTTGAAATCAAAGAACATCAAATAAAAGAAAAATAGGAGTACTCTACAAGATTACACTATTCCAAGAATAAGTTAACCAAAAATAAATATTTTCAAACTGCTTCTTTCAGATCTTTATGTTTAAGCATTTGACTAGTCAACAGAAATGGCATCCAGAAATA
Source organism: Colius striatus (assembly GCF_028858725.1). Classification (NCBI taxonomy): domain Eukaryota; kingdom Metazoa; phylum Chordata; class Aves; order Coliiformes; family Coliidae; genus Colius; species Colius striatus. Next base: position 9,311,346 of record NC_084764.1, read on the forward strand.
CACTATTCGGCTCTTCTTAACCAACATTTGTTGAAAGATTTTGTGATGTCTGAAGTTCAAAGCATAAGTTCATTTTTGTTTACAGGAATTGAAATGATGTCTTAACATTTTTAAAGGAGTTAAGTAGAGATTGTAGTTTTTTTTTTTTTACAGGCAAAACAGTTAGAGGAAAAGACAAGGGATATTCTAGTAGGGCTGTTCAAACACAAATCACCAAATCATAAAACAAGAGGTTAAAAAAAATTAAATACCAATCTCTGTATGAATCCATCTACTTTTTAATGTAGCAAAAGATGAGCACAATTACATAAGATTTGCTGGCACAGAAAGATGGAAGAAGTCTTAGAAGATACACTATGGGAAGAAGAAAAAACCATGAAACAATCAAAAACCATTTCATGCAGATGACCATGTCAGCAGGGATGAATTAATTAGAAAATAAGTTTAGACTTGCTAAAGGATAGCTAGAGTTGTCAGATAGTGATAAATCTGGCAGCACTCAAGTGTTTATTTAAGTGTTCTCGCAGTTGGCTGTCGCTATACAGATGATAGAGTAAAAGTGATTATTTTATTCAGTTAAAATTATTTTCATTCATATTATGTGATACTTTGGTTTTCATTTTTTTCTAGTATATAGATGATGATTTGTTCTGCATATCTAAATATTACTTGAACATTGAAGGCATAACTGAGTTCTTTTATTTCAAATGGCTTTGAAATAAAAATTGAATTAAATGTCTGTTTTAAAAAATCCAAAATGTCAGTAGTACCTGAAAGTCAATGTGGTAATGCATGGAATTTTAAATTACATTTAAAAGACAATCTGCAATAAACAGAAAGCCATATGACCAGTAGATGAATTCTTTGCTTACAGAATGGTGAACAAACTAAAGCTTCAGTTACAGAAGTAAGTATTCAGAATTTAATAAACACTTTCTATGTGTGCAACAAGATGTTCATTCAACTATTATCATCCAGAGGTACCCACTTCAACTCCTCTTCCACAATCCCTCCTATATTAATCCCTGAGTAACAAGCAGTAAATGCTTCACAGAAGATATACTTAGAGTATTACTGCTATAAGATATGTGGAAAAGCATGACAAGTGTAACAGGACTATGTTCCCTGGTATGCTCATGTGTGGAGAAGGTGCAAGGTTAAACGTAAAGGGAAAGAATACGTACAGACTCCCTCATCACCACCACTATTGAATGGAAGGAGCTTGAGTCTTTTCTGCAATGTCCTTATTTGTAAGACATGACTATTGAGTACATAAGAAGCTGACAACAAAAGTTATTCTGCAATTTAGCATTCATAGTATTTTAAAAAGTAAGAATGATATGGCAAATGGTTAGCATATTGAATGGTAGTTAAAATTAATATCCCCATTTTGGCTTCTGATAAAGCTAAAGGGAACCATCTGATTCTCACCAATAAGAGAAGATTCTGTGTTTTGATTTAGATACACAAATATACAGTTTTGGAAGGTAATCTTCAAAGCACATAAAATCCGTAATTTCTGCTGGTGTTTTTTAACAGGCTGTAGTATTGTCTTTCTGGGAATTAGTGGAGATCTCATTGAGTGAAATTTGTGAGGCTCATTGGGAAAAGATTTTGGAATGTGACTTTATATAGAATGGCTTTTATCTCTAACATTCTAGTTCTGTGATACATAGCTCTGCTGAAAGAAAGCAAAGATTAGGATTTCTTTTCTGTTGTGCCAGTACAGAGGAGCATTATGTGCAAGATGACATCTACATATGTCTAAATGCAGAATGAGGTGCTTTCCACAGAAGTTGAAACATAAAATAACAAAAAGATGGTCAGTGTAAATGATACCTTTCCTCAAAAATTAGTATCTGAACAAATAATAGTGTCTATTACAGGATAAAATAAAGTATGCAATCCAGTCACATCAAATCAAGTCAAATCAAATCAAATTGAATATTTCAGTTGGAAGGGATCTACAGCAATCATCCAGTCCAACTGCCTGACCACTTCAGGGCTGACCAGAAGTTAAAGCACATTTCTAAGGGAAGTGTCCAAATATTTCTTAAACATGGACAGGCAACTCCTTTTATTTTACAGACAGCATTTGAGAAAATATTGCAGCTGACAATTTATCCCCCGTTTTCCCTTTTTGTCTTTCAATTTCTTTAATTATATAGTATTAACTTTTCTAGGAATCAATGTCTTTCTTAATGACTTCTGTTGTAGTTCTGTGAGATACTACAAAATGCCAGTTTCTGTAAAGATGCAGAAAAAATGCTCCAAATATAGGTGATGACTCAGTTTTCCTGACTTCCCAAGAGAAAACAGCCAATTTCTACTTTCACAGTAGGATATCTCACCTCTCCTACCATACTGCAGTCTCTATTATGCTGGTGGAATAAAATTACCAGATCTATATACTCTAATATACTGGCAATGTACTAGATATAGTTATAGTATACTTAAAACAATAATAACCTAGAATTGAGACTGTGACTTTTAAGGATCTCAGTCTGTCCCTTAGAATGTTTTACTACACTTTCTTCCCAAACTCTCAGAACCAAGCCTAGGCATACTGGCCTTCTATCTTCTGTCATGAGAAGACTAACTTGAAAAAGTAAGTGAACATCCCAGTCTTCCAGACTGGTTGAGTGGAAGAGGTGTGGACCATTTCCAGTTCCAGCCCAATGAGCTTTAAAGCTGGGCAGAACGAAATAGCCAGTCAGTTCACTTCCTTGAAAATGTCAGAATATTTACTAAACATCTTGTCGACTGTTCTTATTTTTGTTGTTCTGATTATTTCAAGCTGGTATCTCCTAATTGTGATGGCTAATTTATTTGATACTGAGAATTACACAGGAAAAAACATCAGAAAACAATCATTGATTTGAAACTGTTGGCTGAAAGATATTCCAAATAGAAAAATTGCTTTCAAAGTAGACATTGGCATCTTTACACCTGGACATCATGAAAAGCCTGTCTTCTGTTATTGGCAAGCACATTGCCAGCTCTGTATTACAGGACAAATTTTGACACCTCTGTTCATATGTGTGAGAATTCTGGGGGGCTTTACAGCAGAAGCAGTGTAACAGCTCCATGCCAAAATGAGTATCAGACCATCGGAAACTGATATCTGATATTATTTTATCAAAACTCCTATGCTTTACAGAATTAAAACTCAACAGGTTTCTATCCCCCACACTGCTGTACACTGCACTTAAGGGTGTTCCTCTGGCCCAGTGGGTTCCATTCAGCAACCCATAGTGAGTGGTCTTTCTCAGTACACTATATCATGAATACCTGACATGTTTGTTAGGAGTTTGCTGAGAAAGCTACAAGGAGCCAAAATATTTTTAAAACTGTTGATCTTCTAGTGTTTACAGTATTTTATCTTTTAACCATTGCCTACAAAAAATCCCCCAATTTCAGTAATATTTTATCAGTGACTAGAAAAGTATTTTTTTTTTTAGTATACACTGATTACACCTTTTATACTTTCTTGCTGCAGGTGATCAACCAGTATAAAAGGATTGAAATAATTCAGTATTTACACCTTGCAGATGTTATCAGAGGATACAACAGGTCAAATTATCAAAATCATTTTAGAAATTCCAAAAGTATGGCAAAAATCATCCTCTCATCAGCAGTGATCAGAAAGAATTCTCACACCAGAAAGAAAATAAACTGGTCACAATAACACAGATGGAAAAACTCTTATTAAAAAGGAAGGGCTGCAGGACCTGGGGCTGTTTAGTCTGGTGAAGAGGAGATTGAGGGGTGATCTTATTAACATTTATAAATATCTAAAGGGTGGATGTCAGGAGGTTGGGACATCCCTCTTTTCTATAGTAGATAGTAACAGGACAAGGGGTAATGGGATGAAGTTGGAACACAAAAAGTTCCACTTAAACATAAGAAAAAACTATTTCACTGTGAGGATGATGGAGCCCTGTCACAGGCTGACCAGGGAGGATGTGGAGTCTCCTTCCTTGGAGGTCTTCAAGACCCACCTGGACACATTCCTGTGCAACCTGATCTAGGTTGACCTGCTTCTTCAGGGGGGTTGGACTAGATGATCTCTAAAGGTCCCTTCCAGCCCTTACCATTCTATGGTTCTATGAAAACAGCCCACAGAGTTTAGTTCAGGATTTTGAATGCTAGATAAGGTAAGAGTATTTTGAGTATGCATAATTTATAAAATTCTGAATACCACAGGAATTTTTTACTTTGGATTTCTTACAAAACATAATCTCCATCAATAAGTAGCATTTACTTGTAACTTTTTCATTAGGAACTGAAGGTTTCTATCAGTGTATCCTATCTGTTAACATATACTGTTTCATCAAGAACAACTACTAATATATCTAGCAACAGGACAAGGGGTAATGGGATGAAGCTGGAACACAAAAAAACTCCATTTAAACATAAGAAAAAATTATTTCACTGTGAGAGTGACAGAGCAGTGGCACAGGCTGCCCAGAGAGGGTGTGGAGTCTGCTTCCTTGGAAGTCTTCAAGATCCATCTGAATGTGTTCCTATGCGACCTGATCTAGGTGGACCTGCTTCTGCAGAAGGGTTGGACTAGAATATAAAGGTCCTTTCCAACCCCTACCATTCTATAATTCTATGAAAATGCTTCTGTTTTTCTATAGAAAACTTGTGACTATAGAATTTTTTTTTCCTGTTAACCACTGTGAATTGAGCTTTCCTTTCAGGGAAAATATTTCAGGGAAAAAAAGGGGTAAAATATTGGACACTTTCTCTGCTGTGGAAAAGTTATTTGTAAAATTTCTGTAAAAAAATTTTTGTAAAAAAAATTTTTGTAAAATTCCATCAACCTATCCATCATCCTTTTTTTTATGTCTCTTTCCCAACTTTTACATAGTCCTTTGACAAAAAAGTGTCTTTAGCTCTTACTTCTACTTCTTGGGACCAAACAAAAAAATCCACTTTTCTTTATTCTTCAGTAACAAACAGAGGTAAAGAAGTCAGGCTCATATCAGACCTCAACTGTCATGCTAAGGGATAGCTCGTATGAGTATGCAGACCATGCTAAGGGATAGCTCGTATGAGTATGCCGACAAGTGAGTCAGTGACTGTCTTTCTGACTGGCATGTCTCTGTGTCCAAAGAACTTGTTTCGTAGACATAGTCCTTGGAAATGAACTAAGGTAATTTCTCAGCAGGAAAAAAGTGTATATGAAGGATAAAACTGGAAGATATGAATTGATTCCTACTATTACAAAACCAAATTAAGGGATGCTATTTTCAGACCTTCATGATTTATGACGCTGCTACCTACTCATGGTCCTATTTTATTCAGCGTTTCTTTGTCAATTCCATTCTGCCTTTCAGAGACTTGCTCAATCTCCATGAAAGAACTGGTCAAATATGCTGGCATAACTCTCAGTGGCAATTAAACATTTCATTTGGATTTGGAAGGAACAGTTCTTTTTTTTTAGGCTTTGAATACTTTCTCATGCTCATAAGCCCTAAGGTCTGACATGTAATAGAAACATAAATGTAGAATACCTAATGATATACATAGGTTATCTGCTGAGAGTTTAGTTCATTTCTCAAGCTCTTTTGTTTAAACATGTAGTTTTATAAATCTCTGAATTTAAGTGAAATATTTGTAATTTCCCTGAACATTCTGAATATTTGAAGAAGCAGTGAATAAACATCTTTCAAAAGCCCAGTAAGAGATTTCTATCTCTTTAAGGAATTAATTGTATAATTAAATGCAAAATAGTCACAATATTGTTTTGCAAAATGTTTTAAAAAAATCCTTCTTTGCTCACTGTCTTCCCTTGTGTCTGTCTTCTTTTTAGCAAGTAGCGTCTTGGCAGAGCAATTTCATGATTGACATATGCAATAAGTCAATTTGACTGAGTCAACACTGATTTCAATTACATGTTTATTTTTGTAAAATATATCTTCATAACACCTGGTGTTATTTTTGTGCTGTGTAAGAACAGGGCTTTTAAAAAATAAATGCATGAAAACAAGAGATGGTGTTATTAAGGAAAATACCATGTTACAAATTTTAGGGCTGATTACTTATTTTATAAACTCTAATAATAGCTAGCACCATTGTTTTATTTATTTTAAACAGTCAAAATTGCTTTCCCCCCTTCTAGAAAGCAACTTTCTCAGAACCATTTTCATTGAACAAGCATAACTTGGTAATTCCCTTCTTTTTATCCACTTCAGGGGTTGCAATGGTGATTCTGGGAAGGGTGTTCTGAATTACTCTTACATTTCTATTGCTTTCTCACTGTTTTTTCTAAACTTTTAATTTAAAAAAGAAAAAAAAAGAGTAAATATTCCCTTTAATTAGAAATGTTGTTGTCTCATAATTTTCTCTATATCTGAAATTATGTGAAAGCAGAATGTGTGGCCCTACATTTGAATCTATGCTATGGGAACAAAATAGGTACCTGTCCAAATGTAACAGGATTCATACTTTCTTTGTATTGTTTACTTTCATGTATTATCCATTACATTACTTTATGATATGAATATAAAGGTTATGTAGAACAAAAGCTGAATTATAACCTTTTAGTGTTCTTTACATCATTGTAAATGCTGAGAGTAGATGATTGCAATAGTGGTGGTTTAAACATTTGTTTGTGTGAATTAGATTTTGTCTCAAAGTAAGCTTTAAAAACCATATTCATGTGAGTTGTGTTGTATATTGGTATACTTTACATTCAAAAAAGGTATTTCATATATATATATAGATACACACATACATATAAGTACACAATTGAAGAAAAACATTGTTTTTGTCTTCTTTTCCAGTAGAGAAAGAAAAAAACAACTTAATAAACCTTTCTCCATCAAAACATATGCCAATTCTTCAAATAAATACTTGAAAGGGTAGATAAGTCTTTTGCTGTGTTGTAAAGGTCAAAAGACAGTCTCTGCAAGACCAGACAGGAAACAGTAATTCCATAGCTTCTGGTTATGGAGGTCTTACTATACTTGCAGCGTTTCTCTGTATTTAATTTCCATTATTTGTGTTTACATGTTGTTTTATGGTCTGAAGAAAGGTTACATTTAATAAAAACATTGTCAGTCATGTTTTTCATTATTTTTTGATTCATATTTCTCTTGTTACTCTTTCAAAATTTTATGTTCAGATGAGCTACATTCTTCTCTAGAAGGACAGTTGAGTAACTTGGAGATTGACACAACACATTTTCCTTGTGTCATCCATAGATTCTGCTTTTGAAAAACCAACTGTAACATTTTTCTTAATACAAGAATCTTCTCATTTCAGACTATTTCCATATTATGGAAGGCTTTAGTCTTGTGAAGATCTCTCTTCCTACTAAACTTTAATTAGGGGACTGAAAATTCAGGTGATAGAAATCTATCCGTGTCAATATTCCCACTACTTGCTTAGTTTGTAAGAAATGTTTGATGTTACCTTAGTCCAAGACTTTCATAGATTCTTATATGAAAACTCTTAGTCTGACTTTATTGATACATTTACATGAATCATGTTACATGAAAGCTCAAAAAGCACAGAAAATGCAAAGTTGTAAGGCCCAGAATTCACAAAATGGAGAATTTGTAAGCTCAGATTAATTTTAATGGAAATTCTTCTCATGAAAAAAAAGGAAGGAAGTCATTTTGCTAATACCAAAACTCTGTATTTTGATACTTTTAAAATAAAATGGTTTATGTATTTGCTTTAAATTGTTTATTAATTGTCTTATATATATATATATATATATATATATATATATTAATTAAACATCTAAACCACGTTTTTTTAATCTCATACTACAAACCAATGTACCTACTTTCTGAGTTTGCATTTTACTTTATGGACCATTCAGTATTTTTTTTTCCTCCAACTAGTACCTGTTTAACTTCAAAAGTATTACTTACTTAAAAATATAAACACTAAACACAAATAGAGATCTCCTCTATCTGTAGGTATAAATAGTACTGAAAAACCTAATGAAATTCTTAAGGCTTTCTATACATATAAATCTAATAAAACAAACCCAAAGCCAGAGAAAAACAGCAGAGACTTTGACAAATAAGTGAAACTCACATTAAAACAAGATTCTAAAACCAATCTGTACACTTAATCTAAGTGCCTTTCAGTACAAAACTAAACTAGATATCAAGGAATACTTCATAATCTTTCCATTTAAAAATTAAATCAATTGAAATACATATAGAAATGGAAAGCTGTCAAATTAGGGTATAGCATGTTAGCTCAGCTTCTCATACTAGTCTGGATCTTTAACACAACTGCTTGGGGGTAGAAAAGAGGCAAAAGCTAGTTTTGAACTCCTCTTATTAGAAACTATATTGAGTGTTATTGTTTTCTTGAATCCACCTGTTACCTGTTGAACCTTTTCATTTGTTTTGGGATATCAAATGAATATTTTGATGCCTACAGAAAGGACAGTGTATACAGAGCCAGTCTCCAGAGATGTCAACTGATTTCCATTGATCTTTTGGTTTAAACCACAGAGATCACAATCTTAAGAGAATGTGTAATGTATCATAAAGAGTGTGGTATAAAATAATCTAATTTAGCTGGATGGAGTTACTTTCCCCATAACAGCCCTCACAGTGCTGTCTCTTGTATTTGTAGGCAGAAAGGTGTTGACAACACCTCAAGGACTGGCTGATTCACTGCAGAATGTGCTGCCATTCAGTAAGATCTGGATAGGCTGAGAGTTGAGCAGAGAGGAATCTCATGAGGGCAAGAAAGAGGACAAGAGCACAGTCCCGCACTTGGGAAGTAACCACCCCTTGCATCAGAATAGGCTGGGAGTGACCTGCTGGAGAGCAGCTCCAGGAGAGGGACCTGGAAGTTCTGGTGAGCAGGAAACTAAACATGAGCCAGCATCTGGTAGCCAGCCAAGGTCAACTCTCCACATAAACATGTTCTGTAGGAGGTACCTATTCAAGAGCTTCCTATTTAAACTTCATCCAGTTTAGCAGTCTTCGAAGCTATAAGGAAAACTAATTGCTAATGTAAATCATTAACTTGAGATGATAACAATAGTCCATTGAATATAACACCTGTCCAATGTAGATAAGCCTTCTTCATTGTAAACTTCATTGAAGTTTACAGAGATTACGTTTCCTATATATCATTGACATGTCTGTAACTTTGTGAAGATGTAGTATTCACAATTTGGAAAAAAACATGGTTTTAGAAAGTCCAAGACAGTAGTTTTTAAAAAAAGAGAGTGATTTCAACCCCATCCCCCAACTGCTTTTGGATCTTTTTCATTAAATTACCTGCCTGCATTCAATCCACAAGGTACAAAATAATATTGTTTAATATCCTGTGTACCTTACTGATTTCCTGTGAAGCACTGACTTAAACCCTGTGGTGTTTTTCTATGCACTTCAGTTGCACTAATCACCTTACAAGTTGTACACATCTGATACTTCTCTCAGGTACTTTAATTGTATTTATAATGTTTATGAGGAGTTGTATCTATGAATTTAAAAAATAGTAAATATTTAACAATAATCACAGCAAAGGAAATGTGTCTAACAATTCAAGCAGATTGTTTTCTGAGGGTTGTACCTTAGATATATCTTGGTAGTTATGCAGTGGCCTGCTTCACATTTACTGTTTGAAACTCTTGAAAAACTGTGATGAGAATCACAGCACAACCTGAGCACATATGCTGCTGGTCACAAACCTGTTTCCCAAATTCAGAAATGACTGGTTTTGTCTTCAAAACCACTTTCTTCTTTGCCTTCAAATGCACACCACTGAAGTGTATTCCATATGTGTATACATGTACCTGTAAACACAAGTATACATTTGTGCACACACATATATAATATTCCTGTAAATGTGAATGTGTAATTCTGAAGAACAAAGCCAAACTGAAAGTGGCATTTTACAGTTTTATCACAAGCAAACTAGAGCACTTTGGGGAACTCTGTATTTATTGAGGTTCCACCTAGAGATAGTGGTTCATATATGTTAATTAGCCTGAGATTAAAAGGTGCTAATTATTTTTAAAAGCTTTTAAAATAAGTCTCTCTCCACTTACTATCAAGCATTAGTAAGATGATGTAGTCCTTACAAGACATTAGTTTGAACTTTATAATACCTTCTTACATAGGGATATAGCTAGTTTAGGATTAGACCATCACAGTGTAGCTCTAGGTTGATTCTTTAAACAAGAAATTGCTGTAAAATTTTAATGCATCTTCCTTTCATGATTGATTTAGAAACAAAAAACTTTTTTATGGAAAAACAAGCAAGTGAATAAGTAAAAGCAAAATTAAAATAGGTGCACTACAGATAGATTTAGACAGACACATCTTTTTATCTCCAGAAAACTCCTGTCAAGAACTTTCCAAATGCAACTTTTCATAGCACCGCAAGAGGAATTCAAGCTTCTAATAAACTCCCCTTAAATGAGCTTTGATAAGAATAATGGTGATATTTTTGTGGGGTATATAATCAGGTGTGCACTTCAGGATACTTTCCTTTTTTCACAGAAATACTACTCTTTGGCACTTGTTTTGACCTGGGCATCTGTAACTCTGATTTTTTAGTTATAATTGTTTTTTTTTTTTTTTTGCTAGGAGGTTACTGGTTAACCCAGTTAAAAGCTAATTAAACATAAAAACCTGAATCATTTTCATATTATAATGAAAATGTCATTAAAGGCTTTGGAAAGTTTTAAAATTTGACCTTAAAATGGAGATTTAGTTCTTCAGAGCTAGACAGTCCTCCAAAACTAAGGCTGCCCATGGTCTCTTTCAGCTTTTTAAAATAAATAATCCATGGCATTTTCATGTAAGGCTGGAAGTGCACAGACTAGATCCTCAAAGCATCAGATAGTGTCACCTATTAAAGATTAGTTCAGGTAGTAGCCAGCTGAAGAATTTATGTCTGTTCAAGGTGTGACTCACGTTCAGCTACTCTAATCTAAAGCAGCAAATCCTACATAGATGCAAAGCTAACCTCCAGTTTATGTTGTCAAGAGACTTGTCAAGACTGAGGCTGCTCCGAGTGCCAGTTGTCCCTACCAGTTCAAATGTGTGCAATACACATTCAAAGTCGGTGTTAAGTTGGTTTGCTTTTCTCACAGTGACCTTGAAATAGCATCCCTCTCATTTTAGTCCTTTTCCAGCATGTTGCAAAAACAGAAATAAGAAAAAACTTCACAGCCAGCCTCTCAGAAGCAGCCTCTGGTCACAATAAATCCCATTCTGCTTATTTGTGCCACCGGATTTAGACTATTCCTTCTTATCACAAAGTGGTGAAAAAAAATGCTCTTATACTACCTCTAGAGAAGAGAATAATAATTCTTCAATTGCAATGTATCATTTATGCACAATTATACATATACTATTATTTATATCAGAGTGAATACAAAGTATTTGCATTCCAGAACTGTATACAGCTGTATACAGTGGGGGGAATAAATAAATAATCCCCAAACCTCCTAATGCTATTCAACACCTAGAGGCAGAATTCCTGCAGTGAAGCACAGAGACATGGATGCATCACAACTAATCCCTAAAGGCTTTGTCCACCAAAAGGAATCCTAATCTATCATAGAACCATAGAATCACTTCAGTTGGAAAAGACTTTCAAGCTCACCAATCTCCCCTCACACTGCCAAGCCCACCACTAACCCATGTCCCTCAGCACCTCAGCTACAGAGCTTTGCAGTCTCTCCAAGGACAAGGACTCCCCCACCTCCCTGGCCAGTCTATTCCAGTGCTTAGCAACCTTCTTGGTAAAGAAGTTCTTAAGTTCTAAGTTCCTAATTTCTTCCATCTAGCATCATTACAACCATTTATTTGCCATCATTTCTTACCTCAGTAATGGAGGTTATTGCTGCAGGAAGCAGCCATATAGAAATGTCTTTCTGGAGCAGTGTGCTGAGTCCAGGGGCAGGCAGATTCCCTGTGGTGTGGTTCAGCCCTCAGATAGTCCCAGGGTCAGACTGCTAGTGTCTGGCAGATGTCTCCAGCCACCTGGAAAACTCATGTTGGTCTGCAAACAGCACTGCACCTTAACACATTCCATAAGTAGCAGCATGATGACAATGTCTTTCTGTTTCTTCCTTTTACTCTTGAAAAGGGAAAATCCAAAAAAGGATTGTTAAGGAATTACTTGAAATTAATAAAGATGACTTCCATATACTAAAAACCATTCACATATCTCTGATGTTACAAATAATAGGCAGAAACAGCTATAGTGAGTAGAATATGATAACACTTTAAGCAGATTAGCCTAAGAACATATTATGTGTTTGCAGGAAGAAAAAGGCAGAGAGAGAGATTGAGGAGAGGGTCTCCAAAAGCAGTTTCATTCTCAGAGCACCAGAAGCTTAACATTAGCACTTAGAAAATTCACATTTGTCTGTTCTCTTTAACAGGTTTATCTTCAGTCCTCAATGATATAATACATCATGAAATTTAAGCTGGAGTTCCTAATATCCAGTAAATGTCTGATGTTATAAGAACATTATAAGAAAAGAAAGAGAGAAGTGCAAAGTATTGTCAAAGAAATATCTATTGCCTCAGTGTCCCTGCAAAAACAGGCAGCAACATCTTGTCACTGATGTCAGACATCTAAGGTATGAAAGCTATTGGTGAAGGCATAGCAGGTGCTCTCTTTGTCTATAGACTTATTGCAGTCTCAGCAGATGGAAAACTTTTCGTATTTACTTATTAACTGCTGTTTTGGGTTTTTCATTTTTTTAGATTGCTGGAATGAAAAAGGCTCTACAATAAACGATAATTCTGTTCTTTTCTGCATATTTCTGGCATATGGATAAATAATTAAGTTAGTGTTTTCTTTTATCAATGTTAAAAAGTTACGAATGTCTCAGGACTGCAGTTCTGTAGGAGAATTTTATATTAGTTTGTGAAAATGCCAGACTGAAAAGTTTCTCTCCACAGGGAACGAGCAGAGAGTGACAAGTAGTCAAAGTAGTTATCTATTTCTGCTGGATGTTTTCTGACCTCTGCCCCTTAACTTTGCATGCTGAAAATGTCATCTTAGCAAGGCTCCCAGAACTTTTAAGAGTGATACAGCAGTACTGCTAACAGCAACAGTGCTTTTAAATCAAAAAACCACTGCAGATAAGTTTTTAGTAGTCTCTTCCAGAAGATTTGCTCTTGAAAACTGTGTTTGTAATATGTAGTTAAATCTCTTGAGTGTACCTAAAAGGAAATAGAAATCCATTCAGACTAACAGTTCAGTCTTACCCTTTTGCCCAGTCTAGGCAAAACCTTTCCATCTTCAGACAGACACTGTGAGTCTTTAACTCTACGGTGGGTGATGTGAACATCAGGTGCTCCCACCAGTACAGCTAAGCCAGTGATGGTAACATTGAAAAATTTTTATTATCTCACAGAGGCCAGAACACTAGACTTTCCCTTTGTTGTTTGAGAAGGGGAAAAGAAGGATGAGTCTTCAGCTGGACAAAGCAGCAGAACCTTTTGTGCTCAACTGCTCTCAACAATTTTAACACTTGTCTGTGTCAGTTGAAACTTGTTAGGAAGAAATCGTGTTTCTATCTTCTTTCTGTCTGAAAACTGCAGACTGACTTGCATGTTTGCAGCTTCACATTAGAAAAGACAACACATAAACACCTCAGACACTTAAACATGTTATTTTCTGTTTTTTTTCTAAACCACTTGGCTGCTGCTTGGTCTTTCTGCTTAGCACTAAGTGCATACCCAGCTAGGTCAGCAAATAGCTCATCCCTCTAAACCTTTCTAAGCTAACATAGCACTTAAAATTAGTGAAACTTAACAAAATGAAAAAGGTACTCCCAATTTGCCTGTTTTTCACTCTAAAAGGTGCTCTGGAATGCCAGCAGGCACTTCTACAACAGCAGAAGTTTGTTTGTGTAGTGTTGTTTGTGCTCATCAATCCCCAGAGCTTTCAATCCCCAGGCCTTCAAGTGGAGAGTGTTACAGTTTTTACTGGTTTTAACTTCTAAATGCTACTTTTTGGCTCCTTGTTTTCATTTGGATTGTTTGTTCTCCTGATGAAAAGCTAATTTAACAAGAACAGTAAATGTCAGTACAGGAGAACTGATTTGTCACAGGTAGAGATATACATATAGATATATACATATATATAATACTGTTCAGAAATACCCTGGAAACCAGTTGCTTGCCCAAAAGGCTGTAAAGTTAAAGAAATGTTTCCTTTTCCTTAATACTTAAGGGCAGTTTTGAATGTCAAACTAAACCTGAAACAATTTATGAACAAGTGCCTTACACTCCGAAATGAGACACCATTTAATGAAGACTTTTGGTAAAACAAACTGTAGGATCTTCCAGTTCTTATAAACTCCATTCACTAGAAGAGAAGGATTAAGTTAGAATACAGTTAGGACACAGCTATTTTGTTTTCTTTTAAAGGCTGCTAAATCTTGGGATTTAAATGTCCTCAATGGATTAAACAAAACCTTTTTTGTCCCTACTTTACATGTCTGTCAGTGTCACTCATTAAAAACTCCTTTCCTGTGGAAGTTAGGATGAAACAGGAACATTTTCACTTCATGCTTAAAAAGTTCATTCCATGTTGGGTTGGTAAAGTTTTCACTAAAACATTCAATGTGGAAAATATTTATAAATTGTGACTTTTTTGTCAGTTTCAGAAAAATTTTCCTTTCTTGTTACTTTCTTATTCCCTCCATCTTTTAATTTTCTTTTTTAATCCAAGGGGAAAAAAAAAAGTGAAAAGAAGATGAAAATAAAATTTAAGCAACTAAAACCCCATAGTTTTTTTCAAAACTTTTTTTTTGCCCCTGCTAAAAATAAGATGGTAGACAAGAGTCCATCTGGCCTGAGCAGTCTAGAGGTAAGAGTTACATTTCTCTATGTTATTCAAAAACTCCTCTTAAAAAAAGAGACACAGTGCTTTCTTAATTCAGCAAGTGCACTGAAAGCATCAGCATTGCACAGTATGGCAGAAAAGGTTCCCACTGGCTTGTGCCCAACCTTGTTAAATATTCCCCACATTTCTTTGCAACTGCAAATGGTATTTTTCAGACTACAGGAAAGCCATAAAAGAAATAATTTTTTATTGAAACAGAAGTGAAACTAATTTAGTGACGAAATGAAGTGTGTTGAGAATTTGGGTTGATGACAGGTATTGATAAACTTTAGAGATCTGGCAGCTCCTCCAAACTTTAACGAGACTATGTAAACAACCACATCAGAACCAGCAGAAATGAAGGAGCTGAAGCTTAAATGATTTCCTTTTCAGCTGGTGACATTAAGGTAACAGGTGTTTCTTTACTTAATAGAATATTAAATATACACATATACATATATGACAGAATATTAAATATGTAAATATACAAACAAACAAGCTAAAACTCAGCAGGACATTTCCAAACCCCAACAAAATTTGTCTATATGATGACTATTTCTTCCCCTTTCCATACTCTCTCTCTCATTTCTGAGAACGTTTATCTTGAGTACCTACACAATGGCACTATTTGAAGTTAATAAGTTCCTGAACTTCAGAATTGCTTTCATGAGAAGGTAAAAAAGCTTTGAAGGCAACATGAAAAATAGAGATAAAAGGACTTTGTACAGAGTTTCTGGAATGAGTGTTCCATTATAGCCTTTCCATTCAAAAAGAAAAAGAAACATCTTCATATAGTGTCATTTAAACGTTTGTTATACTACATGAAAAATAATTTCTATGGAAATCAGTTTACTGTCACATATAAATTAAAATTTTAATTTTCTGGGTAGTCTTTCCCTGCAGAACTTTAATATTTCCTTGGCAAATAAAACTTACACAGTTTAAGTCTGATTGATAGACTTTCTTATCAGGAGGGAAAGTCTTGTCTAGTCTTCTCTTTCTAAATTAGCATCAGAATTAGTTACCTGTAATCATGTGTCTTCTTCTCAGAGACTAAAAGAAATTTAAAAAATGAATAAAAGTGATCTTAAGGAAAATAAAGGAACACTTTCACCAAGTTTATGAAGCCTGAAGCTCAGTAACTCTGTGTCCATCAGCTTTTTGTAAGACCAAGCTTGATACAATGGACTCAGAATAAAACTTTTGTAGAAAGTTTTACTTTTCCTCTGTATTATGCTGTTGATTTCTCAAGTTCTTCTTTATATATCTGCTGAACTGAAACAACTTCCATGCACATTTTGAGGTTTTTTTTTTTTTTTAATTAATACATGAAAATAGTCAGAGACAACATACGACTTTATTTTTCTTTTGTTCTTGTGAACAGTTTTACTACCATTTATCACTCCATTGGTTAATCAGTTCTTCTGAGGAAAATTAAAATTAATATTCTAAATCAGTCTGACTAATTTAAGTGTTGGAACCATTTTTTTTTCCTTAACAGTATGAAAAGTGAAGCATATTGCAAACATGCAGTGTAGTAGCTGTCTGCTTAAAGTTGCATTACCTCTCCGGGAGCTTGCACAAGGTGCATCAGTGCTAGAGCTAAGGGTTAAAGGAGACTGAGGCTTGCAATATTGAAAGAATCAAGTCAGAGACATTCAGGTTTGAAGCTCAGTAATTATGCATCAAGTGAGATCACTGGGAATGAAGAGCATAAAATCCAAGGACAGTTTTTACTTCAGCTCTGTAATCTGTCAATTGTCATTTTCTGATAAGAAAACTATTTTGTCTTAGCAAAACCTTGTCTCCAAAACAGGAGTAATATTGAATTTTGGTTGGGTTTTGTTTTGGTCTTTTGTTTTTCTTGACTATTTATGCAGTGATCTCCTTGACGTAGAGATTGATATTCCTTACAGGTTTATGAACTTTTAATAGAATTGCAGTATTGCACTTTAACCCTTGAAAATAGTTATCCTGTAACACATTACAAAGTCCTTACAAGGTTTGAAATCAGACATTTTTCTAAATCTGTGTTAGTCTTTTCTCCTGAGAGAAGAGTATATTTGTGTCAGAAGCTGGCTTGAAATGTGTTTACTCAAGAACGGTAATTTTTTTTGTTTCTATGAAAGTATGAAAAGAGGGTAAAAATCCAATTTCAAATGGTTCACAGAAAAAAAAAAGATACATACATGCACTTCAGTATTGTTGCTAAATTAATAATTTAAGAGACAAAAGAATTTTACTACTCAGTATCTTTCAATGACATGTTCACTCCCATCTCTAAAGAATAGCCCCTTGTTAGATAATTTCCATAGATAACAATAAAAGCTGACTGAATTTCCCATAATAATAAACACAACTGAATATTTGCTAAATCTTAGATTTCTGAAGTGAGGAACTGGAGTGCTAAGTAGAAGAGACTTCCTTCTCTGGCATTCTAGAACTGTGCTCATTGCCTGTATTGAATGCACCAAAAACAATGAAAATTCAAACTTTTATAGAGTTAATTTCTCACAATCTATTTTTTTTTCCTTGAAATAAAAGAAATATTGTCAAACCTGAGTTTATTTTACAACTTTTTTTTCACAAGAAGACTAAGCACAAGAAAACTAAAAAGTTGATTGCTTGTAAAGTTACAGTGATCATATTAACCTTGATCTAGACATCCTGATGTCACTGTGAAAAGTATTGCTTTTCTTCACTTCCCTGTAATTTTGAAGTTGGACTTTACATGGAGGTAAAGGAGGTGAAGCAACATTTTTAACATAATTTTATTTACTAGAGTTAAAAATCCCAGTTGTTTGAAACATCTTTGAATTGTGAAACATTAGTAGTATTTAAAGTGAAGGTAAATTAAAGGACAGATAGTGATGTGATAAAGGAAATGACAAATGCAGTTTGGCATTTTCCTGTTGAGTTCCTTACATTCCCAACACTGCTGCATCTATATTGCTCCTATAGACAGAAATCTTTCATAGAGATGCCTAGTAGCATTAAATTTCCATTGGGTGATGTGACAAGCACAAAGACTAAATTAAGTAGGCAATAATTTCAAAGTATGGTAGCTTTGATGGAAAAGCAATTTTAAAGCACTAAACTTCTCTGAACCATTTGAATGTCAAGACATCTTTCAAATTTCTGTTTGCAGTTGTACTCACACTCTTCATTGGACCACAATGTTATCTGAATCAGTGAAAAGATCTAGGTAAAAATAACCTGATTAAAAAATTATAAGGAAGAGGATGACTATTTTATTGTGTTATTGATTTGGCTATAGCACACTGCCATAAAACACTGAATGGAGTGTTTTAACTCCATTGGAGTGTAAAACAACTGGAGGGACATGAAACTGAACCATAAGCAGAAATTAACAGATTAGTGTGGGAACATCTAAACTGAGGTTTATGAATGCAGACTATATACTCTGAAACTTTGTTCTACAATGTTTAAGTTCAACAGCATGAGGAAATGTAAAAAAAAGCACCCAAACAATAAACAAAGAAAAAAAACCCCAAAAACTCTGCAGGCTAGCTAATCCCAGCAGCGTAAAATTTCCCAAGATACTGTTACTTGCAGGCATTATTAGATTAGGCTGAAATAGTTTAAGCAAATCACGTACACAAGGCTTTCATTAATCTTCCAAAATAAAATTATTAGTGTAGTACATTTGCTGCAATGTTCAATTTTAAAGATCAGCAGAATCTTCGAATTTCACTTTGCGGAACAACTCTATATATCAAAATCTGGTTTTGTTTCTGTTTAACATAAAAATTAATGATCTCTCTTTAAAAGTACAGGTGAAAAGGAAACTCCACAGACATCTTCTAGGGCTTCACTTCTCTAGAATGGGCTGTCTGCCCTATAGAGATGCTACGGGTTTGGAAAGTAAGATGTTAGTTCCACATCTATTTAGTGATTACATTTATATTTAGTGGCTTTTATTTAGAAAATAGTCAATGGCAGAGTCATTTAAAAAAGAATCCTATTTCCCAGGTGTCTTCATTCACAGCAGTATGGCTACCTCACTGCTGCTCACACAAGTGGATCAGAGGTGGTGCTTTGAGCAAAGGACCTTCATAAAGCTGCATTGATGCTGATGGCATTGGGGAAGACTGGTCTGAAGATAAGGGGAGTCCTGCTGTCAAACTAGTACCAAAACAGCCATTTGACAACACAATGAGAGCCCGTGAAGATAATTTCCTCACAACTCTACTATAAAAACCTCCAAACCCAAAAAATCCTGCAACTTGTTATCATTGGTCTCTTCCCCAGTTAGTCTCCTGCTTTGAATTTTTGTAAGTACTAATAGCTAACACAAATATTTAACCTATTCATCTTATTCTAGCCATAAAATATCAGAATAATTGAGTCAGAAGGAGAGAACACAAAAGGAGAAAGGTGTTTTGGGGAAAAGGCAGAAAACACGGAGATTAACAGATTATGAAAGACTCTCTGTTTGCAAGAAAGTTATTACGTTGCCTAGTATAGTCTTTATGGGTCATGTAAAGTACAAGTACCGAGGTGTGATATTTTTCCATATCTCAGAAGTCTACGATGAAGACTAAGAAGAAATCAGTGCAAGAGCTTCTGATGAACTTATCTGACCCTATAGAGAGAGATTAGCCTCATCAAGTAGCAGACAAGCGCCACAGGTTTTGCACATTCTACTTTATCTAAAAGCTGAACTGAGTTGCAGACTACATTCAATGTGCACTCCAGAAGAAACCAGTGAAATTAGGCAGCGAAGACAGCAGGCAACAGATTTTCAGGTGTCTTATAAAAAGATCCCTGATACTTAAGAAATGTTCAAAAAGTAATGAGAACAATTTCAGGAGCCTTTATTTTTGAAGACTGAATTGTGTCAATAAAGTTACTCTTAGACAAAATCAAATTTAAAAGGTATTAATGAGGCTCTTCACTTTGGACAACCTTTCTGAAACACAAATTCTGTGCTGAAGTTTTAGTCAAATACTTATCATTTCCTCTTGAAAAGTCTCAGTAAGACACAGCTTCACACAGATGAACTCCCCCCATTGTCACATTTTTCATTTTTTATTCCTTACAGCATTGATATCTATCTTAATATTATGATTTTTTTTAACACTGACAGAATTTTTTTCCCTGATAACACAGCTGGCTAATGGAGTCTTTAAGAAAAATGTGTATAAAATGTCAACAACAGATAAATACTGGAAATATTCAGAGACAGTCTCACTAGAGTCCTACTCTGTTAATATTTTACTCTGCATAGGAAATGTCATTACTTTCAGGAAAAAAAGGTTACACTTATATGTTCAACTGAAAACATTGTCCTACCAGCCTGGTTCTTGCTTTGAACAAGTTTTAATTTAACTCATTGTATGTGTGAAATGTGAATGTGAAGCAGACTGAATTAGATATTTTCACTGCAGTCTACACTTCATCTTTGTGCTGGTTGTGTGCACATCATGTGGCCTCTAGGGTACAGAGGGGCAAAAACAAAGCTGATAAATTGGTTTGGTAGTAAACAGGAATTCTTTCTTCTCATAACTATGAACCATGCCCACAGGACAAGGATTTATCTACATACATTCATTGATCCATCTAGATTCTATGCTGCTGCTCATGTGTTGAGAATTTTTATTTAAGTAGGTTGCCTGACCCATAATAGAAAAAGGGGGGAAAAGCTTCAGTGGGAATAAATAACCATTTCCACTCATGTTTTCTAAGTAGTTTATGAGCTCCTCATATCTGTCTTTTTTATTTATTTACCTGTAATAATGTTTACAACACATTAACTTATAGTTCTGAAGAGACTAATTTCAGTGCTCAGTGTGAAAACAGCTCTGTACAAAGGAAATTTGTTGCATTGGCTGAAGGCTGCCCAGGCTGGAGTAACACAAGATTACCATCTTCATAAGGAAAATACAAAAGAATAATTTCAAAAGTTTGGCCAGAAAGACATCAGCATCCTCGTAACTAGTAGCTTTGTAAGTATTTTTTGACGAGCTGTCACGATGTGCTCAACTTCAAAAGTTTCTGTGGATTGACTCAAGCATCTTTCACTGTTACATCATCAAATATCACTATAATTCTTTCATAATAAGAATGTAAAACCAATGCCTATGAAACTTCACAAAAGTAGAGCTTTGGTGTCTTGTAGCAAACATACTTCCCACTGAACTGCTTCAGTTGACAGTCACAGTATGAGAAAAAGGGGTGGAAATGTTCCCATTAACTGTGTTATTGTTCTTGCTTTTTTTTTTCCTTTTTTTCTGTAACAATCTCATCTGCATTATTAATTATGAGACTTTTAAGATTCCAATTATACTAATAAGAAATTTGTAGCCTTAATTGTATATAATTTTTTTATCATAGAATGGTAGGGGTTGGAAGGGACCTTTAAAGATCATCTAGTCCAACCCCCCTGCAGAAGCAGGTCAACCTAGATCAGGTTGCATAGGAATGTGTCCAGGTGAGTCTTGAAGATCTCCAAGGAAGGAGACTCCACATCCTCCCTGGGCAGCCTGTTCCAGGGCTCTACAGCCTGTTCCAGTGCTCAAATTTTATTGCATGCTTCCTCTTTGTCCATAAATAATATTCGATGTAAAAAAGTCCAGAGAATTTTTGAATGGAAAGTCTTAATACGAAGAGGTAAAAAGAAATACATTTGCTTCTATAGAGATACAGAGTACACTTTTTCATTCCCCAAAGGTAAAACTTCGGTGAGGGGCTTTTTAATTTTTACAGGAAAAATGATATGAAAAGTGGTATTTCAGGTGCCTAAGCATGACTCATACAATTCAAGGCCAGCAGTTTGGAGTCTGGGTTTTTTTGTTTGGTAGGTTTGCATTTTTTTGTGTTTTTTAGTTTTTAGTTTTAGTTTTATTTTTTTTTTTTCTAAAAAGACATTAAAATTAGTTCCAATTTATTATTTATTTTTGCTATGATTCCTTTAATAAATTAAAACTATTTGAGCTGTAGTGAAAGGCAAACAGCTGGGATTCAAGAATGGCTGTGTTCTCTGCTGTTTAAAATTTGAACTAGTATTTGCAGTAAATGTATTTGAGCATTAACCTAGTTCTGTCAAACATGTATTACAGACAAATCACAGAAGGAACACTTGGACACAGTTATCCAAGATTTGCTGGAGCAGTTATATCTTGTAGCAGTTAAATTTGGGGACACACTTCAGCCACCCATTTCCAAAGGAAGCTCTTGTACAAATTTGGTTTACTCCTCCTCTGGTTCATGAGTTATTTTATGCAAATTGGATTACTAAAGCTGTGATTTAAGCAGCAGATTTCAAACACAGAAGGCAACAGTGTACAGCTCATTTTAAAAACAAATCACATCTCTTTTAAGATTTGTCTATGAGAGATTTTGTTATTGATTAATAGAAAAAAATATATGAACTTTTCAAACCAAGCCCTGAAACAGAAATTCTTTACATCCCTGAGGACACGGTATCTTAACAACCAATTAAAAAAAAGCACAAATTCTGTCAAAAATGTGTAAAGAGACTTTTTTCCCCCCTCAAAGACATCCTGTGTGACTGGAGTAAAATTCTTAAGGTGGATGAATAGAAGGAACAAAACAGCCAAATACCCAGTTCTGTTCAATGTTTGATTGCATGGCCAAAATTCAGTCCTTAATAAAAGTTAACACTAAAAGAGACATTTAAATACATATCAAAATTAAGACATGTTATATAAAATACTTATGACACTAAATGAAGTTTGAAGACAAGCTGTTTTACTAGAGAAATTTGTCATACTTTGTGGAACACAAAGGTTGACCTCCAAAGAGTATGTAAAACATTTTTAGAAGAGCAGATTCTCATTGATCAAAGTTCTAAAATTGTAGCAGAACCAGATGTCATGGATAAAATTTCCTTTGCTTTCAATTCTGAATTTGGCCTTTTTTTGAGATTTAAAAAAAACTACACCTTGTCTTTGCAGATCAGTAATAAATTACTACCAAGTAAAACAATACTGTTCACTAAGAGATGTTAAAATGTTTGGGGATTTAGGTTTCTGTGGGGTTTTTTTTGGTTTATTTGGTGGGGTTTTTTGTTGAGATTTTTTTTAATATATAAATGTTCCTATGCGACCTAATCTAGGTGAACCTGCTTCTGCAGGGGGGTTGGACTAGATGATCTCTAAAGGTCCCTTCCAACCCTACCATTCTATGATTCTAAACAGGCAATCCATTAGATTATGAATTGAGAAGTAGCTATAAACCTAAGGGCAACTGTAGAAAGAACAACATTTCTATACAACCAAAATCCAACATCAAAGGACTCATTTTTTGGTTTATGCATGAAAGTAAGAATAAGGGGAACAGAAAGAAATGCCATCTCACATTCTTTCCCATCCTGTTAAGAACATAAAAATACATTATATTTATATGGAAGAGAATCTGAAAAGAATTAATATTAGGATAATTTTTCACAGGTTATTGGATGTATTATTTCATTTTAGAGAAACTTCTATGCTCAGAACCTCTTTCTCTCCCTCCCTTTTTCCCATAAGTGCTCTTCCCTCCTCCACTCTCATCTTCCCTCCTATTCTACTAAATTTACAACTGAGACTCCAGGCAATGTGGAAGTCTCCAAGGCAGCTGTAGTTGTTTTCATAATTCACAACCAGAAGAAATACCCGAGGTCACAAGTTGCTTTGATCTTTTTGGTTCCAAGGAAGCACAGTGTCTCCTGAGCAGAAGGAAAAAATGACAACAACAGTATAGAAAATTCCCAGGAGACTGTTCAGTTTCAAGTATGAGGGGTTTAATGAACTACTTGTGATATTTTTATGTGTGAATTTCAAATAGAATTTTGGTTTATGAATGTTAAAAATGTCCCTGAAACTGTGTGTTTCTTTGATACTATAAATGGGTTTCAGGGGAGAAAATCCAATGTCCTCTGTGGGGTGGGGTGGGAGTTAAGGAGGGAGAAACAACCCACAAACTGTAATTTTGGATTAATTTTGTATTCCTGGAAAGCCAGTATATACAAGAATTCTTACTAATATTGCTCCAGCTCTCTATCATCACACAGACATTTGCAGAAGACAGATAATCTTGAGAACTTGGCAGCAAGACCAGCTGTATGAAAAGTGATGCAAAGATCTCTGGCTTGGTTTGAGTTCTAAATGTACTGTGATTTTACTTACATTAAAATAATAATTAACAGACCTGCTCATTCTTTCACTTTGCTAGAGAGTTTTGTGCTACTGTAACTACTCTTAGCTCTACTGCTCTTCCTTCCCACGTCACACTTCCTTAGATGGCTCTCACCTGTGCACAACAGAAGACAGATGACTTTCTATACAATGTCAAGAATTCAAGGAGTCTTTCTGTGAAATGTGATACTTGCCATATGCTTACCAAAATGTATTTCTCAGAAGTTGACATACTAGTATGGAAGAAACTAACCTACTTACTAGCTCATCCAGTGCTTCAAGTTGTGTCTTTTTCTTTGTTTACAGCCTGAAATACAGTCAAGAAACTCAGGGTCATTTTCCAGCCTTGTCAAATATTTTTTTTTTATTTATCCTCAAACAATACATTTTTAATTTCTGCAAGAAATCCTACACAGAATTGTTTGCAGTATCTGTGAAGTCACACTAGGCTATAGCAGTGATCACCCTCCAGCCACAAACTCTCACTATATCCAAGAAATTTCATTTAGCTGTCTATAAGCAAAGACGTTTTAACCCTGCAGCCACCAAAATCCTCCAAGAGCTGGTGCAAAGTTGAAATAAGTGTAACTTTGTTGGTGTGAAATAGAGGTTTGGATCGGAATTTCTGAAGTGATTTTCTTGTACTTTGATGTGGCCTCTTACTGACATGAGTTTTGTATAGATGGATGCCAAGATGGATCCCCCATTCAGTGAAATGCCTTATTTTTCATATCTTGAGACTGACAATATTCCC
Source organism: Colius striatus (assembly GCF_028858725.1). Lineage (NCBI taxonomy): Eukaryota > Metazoa > Chordata > Aves > Coliiformes > Coliidae > Colius > Colius striatus. Next base: position 9,336,111 of record NC_084764.1, read on the forward strand.
TCTTTTCCAGATAGGCCTATAGTAAGAAAACAGTTATTTGATGCATTATGGGTTAACAAAATCTTCAATTTCTCTACTGCAAAAGAGCCTATGCAAGGCTCACTGCCCCTAACTGATTTATTGATTTATTCATAATGAGAAAACAGTGTGCATAAAGCAGATGCTGAACATAACGAGCCATAACTTTAAAACCAAACAGAATTAGTAGCATGGCTAACATAAAATTATTGCTGTAATTTAGTAAGTTTTTAAAGGTGCCATGGTGGTAGGAATTGGTTCTTTTCCTAATAAACTCTTCAGTGCATGAAGAAAACGGGGCCATCTTCCTTCCCTAAAGTATTCTGCAGTGGCAGGAAGAAAAAGGTCCAGATTTTTTTGGTAAAAGAGTAAGAATGATGACATCCATGTAGAGTTTATTCTCCGTTGGAAGGAAACCACTAAGCCTGTTGATAAAACCCACTGTGACACATCAGAAGTTCAGTGCAGCGGGACTGCCCTATTGAGCATATCCTATCACAGAGTCTCCACTGCTTGCACTTACAGCACAACAAACTGCATTTCTTCAGTAGTCAACAGCAGACTATCCTGTCTCATCAGGAAAAAATGTCTGTCGAACAAGACTATCTTTTAATATGATACTGCTTCCCTGTTCAAGTGGATTATACTTTGTTCTGTGCATAAAAATCAAATAAATAATGATTTTCATAGATATGGGGCTAATCTCCCAACAGTGAAGTTCAGAAGGACTTGAATGCAGAGGTTCATTTGACCTTAGTGTAGGGACTAGAGAGAGAGAAAGACACAGTTGATTTCCACTTAATATCAAGAGTAAAATATTTGGGGTTTGTTTTGGCTCATCTCTAATTCTATGGCCTTTGAATCAAAATAAATGGAATAAATCCCTTTCCAGTCACAGGCAGTGAACAGAAGAGAATGAAACCAGGTTCCACTCTAACAAAATTTGGTCAGAAAGCACTGGATAGAGGTGGGGAACCCAGGGACTGAGGGCAGACAGCAACACTGAACAGAGCTGGGGCTGCCAGCCTGAACACAGGCTGTAAAACCTGAGGAGCTCCTGTAGTGTTGAACCAAGGTGAGACAGGGCAAAAGTGAATACTGAAGAACAGTTCCAGCTTTGGTCTTGTTAAACTGCTTTAAGGTTTTTTTTTTCTAGTAATTTTCTCTCTATTTATTTACATATTTATTTTCTTTGAGCACAAGAAAGTCAAGTCCCTGGCCTACTTCCCCCTCCTTCCACAGGAAATTCTAGTCAATCACTGACACAGAGACCTTGGCTCTTGCTCCTCACTTTAAGCATTTATTGACTTTTGTAGAAATACAGTTGAGACTTTGAATCTCAGAGCTGGTGTAAATTTAAAAAGAAATTTAAACAGATCTGAGTTTTGCTGGGTGTGATGAATCTCTTGATACTTTCAGAAAGCTACAGACATAGCAAAGAACTTTCTTGCAATATTCAAAATTCAAAGTAAATTTCTTTTAATTTTCAAATTAAGATTTTTCAGATCTGTAGCATTTGTCCCATAGTAGGCCCTTGATTAGTATATAGACTTCTGGCAAAGTTTGACGGGTTTGGTAAAACAATATGTACAGACAACACAATGAACCGTGTGTATATTCTATCAAATGACAAAGAAAGAAAGAAGAAAAAGAAAGCAGAACAAAGGACAAAACAGAGATAGAGTGAGCAGGAAAAGTACTGTAAATAAAGGGAGTTCACCAAATTACTGCACTGTATAATACATAGAATGCAATCAGTCTATTTATTATACACGTAATGTAATTCCATGCAGACCTGTATGCAAGAGAGGAATTCTAGAGATTTTTGCACCAAAGAGAGAAGCAATTTTTGAAAAATCAGTGTTTAAAAAGAATAATCCACATTTTCTCAGCCTAGAAATTTTTGAATTGCAGAAGCAAGAGTCATGCCTGTCCATGGCTGTGAAATGAACTGTGAAGTGAATTTTCAAAATAAGATTTTCAATTTGGCATTTGGCCACCAACCAGCTGTGGCAAGCATCTTACTTGAAGTGTTGCTTTAGCACACAGATCCTGAGCAATTGTGCTAGAGCCTGTATATGTTACTGTGATTTCAAAGAAAACCCGTTTGACCATTGTTAAAAGACAAAAGTACTTTCAAACTGGGTATTTACATAGTACTGTCTTGTGGACTTTGTGCTGTATGTATCATATATATGCATGATAATAAAGAAAAAACCCCTCATCTTCTTTATCCCCCCATGCCTAAATTCAGCGTAGCTGCAACGATGTTTCAAATCTAACAGTGTCACTAGTTAAACAGAATAAAATCAGTCATTGACTATGCATTTTGGGAGGCACGTGTTTGTGGTCAGATACATAAACTGTTATGTTGGAGACAGGCTTAATTCTGAAGACAGCTCAACACACGGAGAAATTTTAAGAAGATCTGAATTACAAACAGTAGCCAATACTGATTTCAGTTTAGTCTTCTCCCTTAGTCTCTTTAGTCTTCTCTACAACATAGAAATGATTTACATTGTAATAACTTCTTTTTAACAGATATGATGCCCTATTCCTTTAACCACTGCAATCTGAAGAGCAGGAATACACCAAAGTTTAAATCCTCTGAGAATCAGGAATAGTCACCATTCTCTACCATGATCTCAGGACAAGACTGAGTGCTTTGGAAAGCTAGAAACGAACTCAAATTTCCTAAATTTGAGTTCAGCACCTTAATTGCAACAGCACCAGAAGTCCTAATTAGTCCCAGATCTAATTAGATCCATCTAATTAGAGCACTAAGACCTACAGAAACTGGAGCATTTGTTTTTTATTTTCTTTCACTAGAAGAGTTTTACAATAGTATGAGAAAATTCTGAAGATACTGTAGCGTATTCTGACCCGTCTGGTTTTATCTTGTCAAAAGAAGATGCCACTGAAAGATCTCAGGAAATAATGTGTAGGAAGAAACGTAATTATAAGCACAGGAACACATCATATTTTCATGGTGTGATGAGATAAAAGTGACTTTAGTATTATTATCTATTATTTGCAACTAACTCAAGACTTTATCCCACCTTAGTTGACTGACATAATTGGGATCCTGCGTTCTCTACATGAAAATATATTTCTTCACATCCCTGAAGCTGTAAGAAGTGGGGGAGTAACGTATAACACCTTTGGGCTCAAAGGAAGAAACAACAGGCTGGGATTTGAATTGGTACTTTTTGAGTTAGTTACTTCCTCCAACACTGCATTAATTTGAACAGAAAACCAAGATGAATTGAGAGACCAGTAAACCCTTTTTCACTGACACCATTCCACCGACTGCTGTTAAAATGTGTTAATCCCAGGAAAAGGCACTTTCCTTGCAATTATTGCAAACGACAGACACTTATTTTTCATGTAAATAGGAGAAGCTATTATAGTTGTAAGGGAATATGAATTTTACATAGTTAAAATGCTTAGAATACAATCAAATGTCAGCAATCATGCTTTTATGGTTTATTTCTACTGCATGTCATAAAAGACACAGAAATTTAGAGTTCAAAATCTATGAATCTGGTAAGGATGTAGAGGCCAGATGACCACAAAAATCTCTTACTGTCTTAAAGCACTAGGAAGACTGATTCCTCCGGGAAGGAATCTGTAAGGGTAGCACTTTGGTTAAGAATAAGCAGGTGTCTGTTTTGGTTTTGAGAAAAATAGTTAATATCATGTCATGTCATGAGCATCATCTTCTTTACAATGGGTAATTTTGCCTTGGTCATTTTTCTGCATATCTTACTTTCTCTTCTTTGTGTTGCCATTCCCACTTTGTCTAACTTGTGCTTATAGAAGTCTCAGATTTTATCTGGTATTGCAGCATAATAACCCTTTGCATGCCTCTAGTAACAATACTGCAAGAACAGCCCCATGAGCTACAGCAGCAATCATCACATCAAAGTTCAGGTGTGGATCACAGTTCAACACTATACAAGAGCTGCTGACCTGAACAATTTGATCTAGTGTGAATATCAAATGCAATGAGTACCTTGGATTAGATATTAATGGAAACAACAAGCTGTGAGTAATGGCTAAAGACTCTTATGCTTTGAAGAACAACTGTGTCAGGCAAAAGAATTGAGATGAACATCAGGATATGAGACAGCTATGATTTTGGAAATATGAGCAAGACTTTGCGGATCATTATTCTTAGCCAGACTGATCTACACTTGTGTAGGCCACATGTTTGAAAAACAGAATATCTGAAGAAGATTCAGAGGACACAATTTACAAAATGAAGGAAATTAGTGTCTAATTTTATAGGGGAAAGTGAACTGAGTGCAACAGAAGCAAATAGTAGCAAGCTTTTTTCTTCTTTATAAATCTTGAAATGTAGGAATTTTCAGCCTCTATAAAGCTCTGCATTTATGCTGTCAACATTCATGTAAAAATAAACAAACCCTGCCTAGATTGAAATTTGGAAATTATGCTTTCACAAACAGCCATGAATACACAGAATGTTATTGTCTAGACAACTAGTTGCTTTTGTGAAGTTCTTAATCAAGATATAAAATTCTCTTTTAAAAAGTAGAACGAAAATTAAGAGCATAAAATTTTTGCCTAACCAAACTTCTTCTTGTTTCAACTATGCCTTGCTCCTTTTCTTTTTAGTGTGCTAGCATAAATTATGCCATAGTATCTTGACAACTAATTCAGTACCTGGCATCATTCTCCCATAATCCTATGCTGACGTCTAATGCTGAAAGAGGGAAATATCTGTCTCTCCATCTCCCCTTGCCCCCAATTACATCAAAACTAGACACCAGGATTATATTTTCCAAAATATCTATCATGAGAGAGGTATATAAATTTTTCAGCTCTTGCATTGGTCTGCCTATACCCAGAAGTATGAAATTTGATTATCTTGATCTGATCAGGCATAAAATGCATTTTGTATTAGACCTGGAATTATCTAATCCTGTTAAAATTATTTTGTGAAAAAATAGGAGCGTCAGTTACTGAATCCTTCATGCAAAGAATTCCACAGGTAATGATTAAATGCTTCAGGCTTTTCCCTTCTTCCTAATGATAAAAAAAATATATGCCTATTGTTATTTACTGGTGTACTTGCATTGACACAGAATTTCTTTCTTAACTTAGAAAACCCAACCACAGACACAAGAGGACATATCGCATCTACAAACTGCATGCTGACTACAGATGCCATATTTGCTAAGGCCTCTGTCACTGACTTTTCTTAGTCAATCATCAGGGTTCCAGTATCACCAGATAAAGTCCACCATCAACTCACTATGTTATCAGTAGTTTTAAGAATAAAGGTTTTACAACACATAGAGGCACATCTATACAATGGTATATTTATACATAAAATCATTCTTTAGATACATAGATATATATTAAAATTAATAATAAAAATTCTGTTAGTACTTAAAGCAAAACAAACACAGCCATCTCAAAGTTAATCACTTACACAAAAGGAAGATACATTTACCTTTATAGAGACAGTTTTCATAGACATACCTACTTCTATCAGAAAATGTAATTTTAATGAAAGTATAATCCCATCAAATGTCAGAATAAACATGACATAGCAAAGTATCACAATTTAAAATTCCACTAGGGAGACAAGTGGGCTATAGGCAGCAGAATATAAGTAGCATTTTGAGATATCCAATAACTGGAAAATGACAAGTTATGCTTTGTGACAGGCATGATTAATTGGCACTTCTTGTTGAGCATACACCTGACTTGAACATGACCCTCTCCAACCTGGTTCAGCCTTTCTCATGCTTTTTTTGCAGTATTCGTGGCATTGGTCTATTCCATTTTACACACATGGACTATGTACCAGTTGCAGATAGTTTTCTTGTCATAACAAAAAAAAACGCTCTGAAACTAAAGTTTGCATTAACTGTTCCAGTCATCCTAGTTCCATTTCAACCAAAGCCTAGAGCCCAAAGCAAAGCCAACTCAAGTGAACTGTAGAGTGCCTGCCTAAAATTCATAAACAACTTTTCTGTTAGGAGACTGCTATTGGTCACTTCAGTCAAGCAAGTTTGCTGTTACAACCATTTATGTAGCAAATTCTACTAAAAATTGTTTTAAATGGAACAATTATGTGAGAAAGTCAGATTCATTCATTTTATCCAAGTGCACTTTGATGCAGCAGATCCCACACGACTACCAGGAATGTGAAAGAAACAAAAGCCACTACTGGTCCAGATTACTCATTTATCTAGGAAGCCAAATTTTGTTTATTTGGGGTTTGTTTGTCTGGTTTTAACATAGTGATTAATTCTCCTTACTTCAAGCTAAACATTGCAAGTACTGCTTGCTTACATTCCCAACTTTTATTTTCTTGTAATTGAGTGAAAATTTCACATTTAAAAGAATCTGAGGGTAGGAGTTAGTCAAAGATATCCTTTTTTTAATATAAATTTACTGATAATTTGGACAGAATCCATTCAAAGCAGACTTGGTTTAGTCCTCACTGCCCTAGAGAAATATCAAAATAAGTACAATCTAGGTATAGGGTCTCTTTACCAATGAAAGCCACAGGTTGCATTAAGATGCCTACTGTTCTTCCTCTACCTCTACAATCTGTTAAACACAGAGGTCAGGAATAAGAATACCGCTGCTTGTGAATTAAGTAAATACAACTGCTTAACACCTCTGTAGAGTACTGTTCATCTGCTTTCAAATCCAGGAGGTATAAAGACAAATTTATCCTTTTAAATGCAGATTTTTCTATCAGATTGACTCATCGATTTTGACTTAATCAAGAAGAAAACAGAAACCTGATCCTTTCCTTTAAACTTTGTTTCAGGTTAGCTCCCCACAGGATGCAATCTCTGCTTGTTTCCTTCTAGGAGATGGCTTTTATTGTCATGTCTTTTAGTACGAGTTCAGTTGGAGACAGGAAAATTTGAAGAAAATTATCAATACAGGGGACAAATAATAAAAGTTATTTCTGTGCTTGGTATAACTGAGACCAGAGAGAACATCCTGTTGACTCTCAGTAAAAAGACAGCTCCATGGGTATTTACTTGATATGAGGGGATAACAACTTACCTTTTTAAATGTAGTTGCAGAGAACAAATGTATCTGTTATTAATCAAAGGGGACCAGCATCAAGCTGCCTTTACAGAATTTATAGCAAGTTATTTCCATTCCAAAGGATTTGATGCATATATTACAGTTGCAACATCTAAATACAGCTGCTGAATGTATACACTTTTTATTTTGACAGGATCACAGAGGATAAAAGGAGAATTCTCATTCACAGATGAAAGTGGATTAACCTTATACTCTTTTTCTGTCCACTGATTTCCATATCAGACAGGACAACTGCTAAATTGAGGCAATCTTGTGAATCACTTCACAGTTGAATAGTTAAAGTAAAAATAAGAATAATGTTGAACAAATAATTTTCTCCTATGAGGCACAGGACAGTTTAGTGGTATTACAGGATGCTCAGTCACTACATGGTAAGAATGGAAAACTATGTAGGTTGCATTACAAAATGATACAGCTGCAGGGCCAAAATTAATGTAATAGTACTCAACTTCATAAAATATAGCTAAGTTATTTCCAAAGATTGGAATAAGTACTGAGCAAGAATTTTATTTGGTTTAACTTTAGCAGTATTGCCACAAAACATAGATTATCCATAAATAAATAAAATCTGTACCACAGAAATTGACAAAATACCCAAAAGCAAAAATTACCTTAGCCATTGAAAATCTCCCTTATGCTCATCAATAGAATAAATTTTCACAAGTCAACTTAGGCATAATATTTTCTCTCAATGTATTGCATAGTTTCAGTGGACAGTGTATTGCTCATTGTCTTTTCCTATCAATAAATGTACATGTGTTAAACTATCAGAAAATTAATAATTTTTTTAATGACCAAGTGTGTCCATCCCATTTCTCTAAATGCACATTCACAGATTAGAAAGGTTGCCTCTTAGCCAAGTTAACCATTTCCCTGATAATGGCTATTTGAACTGTTTTGCAGTGTTATGTAGAAGCCATTGCAGATTATTGAAGCAATGTGCCCTCGTGACCAAGAAGGCCAATGGCATTCTGGGATGCATCAAGAAGCGTGTGAGCAGCAAGGGGCGTTCACCTCCACCTCTACTCTGCCCTGGTGAAGCCTCATCTGGAGTACTTTGTCCAGTTATGGGCTCTCCAGATCAACAGGGACAGGGAACTGCTGGAGAGAGTCCCGCACAGGGCCACCAAGATGATCAAGGGGCTGGAGCATCTTCCTTACGAGGAAAGGCTGTGGGAACTGGGGCTGTTTAGAGAAGAAGAGACTAAGGGGGGGATCTCATTAATATTTACAAATATCTAAATAGTAGATGTCAGGAGGTTGGGACATCCCTTTTTTCTATCGTATCTAGCAACAGGACAAGGGCTAATAGGATGAAGCTGGAACAAAAAAAATTCCATTTAAACATAAGGAAAAACTATTTCATTGTGAGGGTGAGGGAGCCCTGGCACAGGCTGCCCAGGAGGGTGTGGAGTCTACTTCTCTGGAGGTTTTCAAAACCCAGTCTCTCTCCAAAGATTTAAGTTCTCAATAGTTCAAAATATAGGCACAAAACTAAATTCCAGTGCAATGATTAATCTATTTGTAGCTTTCAGATATAGCTTCTTCCTATAATGCAATTAATCCTTTTTTTTCCTTTTAAGTTTCGGTATTTTCTTGTTTGTATCCAATCATACTGCATTTACATATAGCCTAACCTGCACTGATGCATTAATGCATTTCTTATTTTTTTTACAAGAATAGCAGGGACTGGAATATTCACAAAAACATCTTTGGACAATGAAGACTACCAGAAGAATGTCTCCAATAAACATTAGAGATAGCCAAATGCAATCAAATCCAGGACTTCAAAGATTAAGCTTCAGCTCTTCTTCACTTTACCATAACATAAATTTTACAGATTTCACTTAGCCAGTTGTTCAGACTAGAAAGTATCAGACTTGTAGAATCACTGTGTCCTTTTCTCTTATATATGGCAGAAAGGTCTTTGGTTACAGTCACGACCAGCCTCATTGGAAAACATTGAGAATTATGTATTCTAAATGTTGTATATTAGCTACTTTTAGCATTCATACTTTGATATTGTCCTTCTGCAAAAGAAATTAATTTAAAAAGCTTCATATAATGAAAAATATCCACAGTTTATTTTAATTTCAGCTCTTGTATTTAACTGATATTCTCAAACCATAATAACATATGACTGATGCACTGGAATGAGGCACCACAATAGCAGGTTTTCTTATGGAAACACTCATTGCCAGAGAATATCAATGTCTTGCTAACTACAGGAATACTGTAAATAGAGTCTGCCTGGAACAACTGTTATGTATAAAATTAGTATAGTTTAAAATTCACATACAGATACAGAAGCATACGTCTATTTATTTTTTCTAGTTTACTTCTTGAGGAGGTATGTTTCCTTCAAACTTAAGTAACAACTAACAGGTCCAGCTACATTTTACTCATCCTTTGGCTTTGCAAACAACTGTTTGATGTAAAAGAGAAACACAAAACCTCAACATTTAAGACAGACAGGAGCATATGCAGGTCTCCCTGCTGTCATTCATAACTGTAGTAACAGTAGAAGAGCTCTTTGGGCTGAAGAATTTAAAAGCTAAAGAATGAGACACACATGTAAAACCCTTCATCTACAAAAAAAGGTATATGCAAATTCTCCCTCAAATTCTCAAAGGTGAAAGAGAGCACAAAATATCAGCTACAGGGTTGGTTTTTTTTTCTAGGTGGTACATGTGATGAATAGCTTAGTTGTCTACAAAGAAAGGTTAAAAAAAGCCAATTCTACAGTTTTCTCTCAGTTCTTTTCTTACTCATTACTGGATGTCCTCAGTACTGAAGGACTGGTAGGCAAGGACTGTCCTTCACAGACAAGGACTATCCTTCACAGACAAGAGCTTTTCAAATTCTTTCTTCATAAAATTATCTGCTTTTTTTTTTTTTTCATTGAAAAAACTCATGGCTTTCTTCACTTTCAATATGGGTTTACTTTATATCCCATAGATCTCTTAGAATCTCTACAAAGTGCTGTCAACATCCAGTATAAGAAAACTAGAATATAAGCAAACTTCCTCTTTGATGTGACGGTTACAAGAGATCTTCTCAATATACTGATTCCCAGCTAAAAGGCTGAGAAAAGAATGAAATAAGTATGACCTCAGAAAATATAGTAGGAGGCACAGGAAATTTATAGTTGTCTTTGTCAGATAAAATCTCAACATAGATCAGTGTCCTGTTCCAGTTCGTTATACTACTGAAAGCAAAATGCCTGAATAGATTAAAATAGAAGGGAAAAAAAAAGCACATAGTGTCATATTTCCTTGGGTAGCCTCTTCCATTAATCAGTGATTAGAACTTCCTTAACTGGGACTGCATCCATATCATTCTGCTTTGTAGTGATCAATATTCCTGTTTTCCATAGCTTTGTCTAAGCCTCCATTGTTTGTACTTAGGGACCTCAAAGAAGCCCAGAGCAGAGACAAATAAAAGTACCTCATTTATTTTTTTAACCCCTAGGACATTACTAAGTAATATTTCTTGTAATATGAAAGTAAATCCTCTATTGATCTCCTTCATATTGTTTACTGTAAGGATTTCTATCGCGTCTCCCTTATTTTATGTCTTTTCCAGGAAAAAAAACCCCAAAACAACTAATCTTCTTTTTCTCCATCCCTTCTGGTTTTTTTTCATATGTTTCCTAGTTCTACTGCATCTTCCCAGGGAAACACTTAGGGTTTTATTCTGCAGGTGGCTATATGCTAAGGGGAACCTTGTCAAGCTGTTACAGGAATTCTTACTTGAAATCTCCTACAGCCTCCACTCTTAACAAAGGTAAAAAAGAAATCTCCATTCTTTTTCTTTTACCATTCACTCCACTGTTTTGTTTTGTTTGCTTTTTTTTCACCAGAACAGAAGCCTGCAAAACTGCAACCAGAGATGCATTGATTCTGAAATAGCACAGTATATTACTTTCTTGCAAAAACATATTTGCATAGTCATTTTTCTCTTTCAAGAAGTGTGCAATCTCTCCCATTCAGCAACTTTGGTCTGAAAGAGTAGAGTAGCTGTTTAAGATAGAGCAAACTACTAAAGATATACTTTACAAATTGTATTCTAAAGAATTGGTGTTTTCAATCCATGACAAATCTACTTAGATTTCTGATATAGTTTTGGAATTTCTTTTGAAAAGCAAAATCATTCTATTTTAAAACTTATCTTTTCTGAGTAAAAGTAAAATCCCTCTTTCACAAATTTCCCAAAAATATCACTCTGGGTTGAAATTAATGTTTCTTTTCATTTCATCTAATGGAAGAACACCACTTTTCACTTTTGTTATCCCTTTGTAACACATTTAAAATAGAGTAAATAAATTGTTTATAGGATGGCTTTCTGGGTGACAGAATGCTTATAATTCATGTTAACGTGGGGCTTGTTGAGATTTCTGAAGAAATGAGTTAATAGTGTGAAAATGCACTGGACATAACAGGTAACCAGGGCAGAGAGTAAATCACTCTATCCTTTAAAATTAGGTTGTCTCAGAAACCACTTTAAATATGGTTTCTCTGTTCTTCTGGACAGTTCATAATATTTCAGTTTGGAATAGTGTAACTGCTGCTTGGACATCCAACAGGGAGGCAAGAAAATGACTCTATTATTTATGTATATGGGATTGTAAACATGGAAAACACCATGTGGTTTTATCAGTATTATTGATTTTTATTACTGTAACTTTATGAAGGACAAGAGATCTTTTAAAGTTACATCCTTATCACCAGGAGCTCATTGCTAAGTATACAGCACTGTCTTACATTTCATTTCCTAAGCTAACTCCAAACACTCCATATTCCATGTTGTAACAGCTTATTATTTCTTACCCAGCAGGAGTTGTCATGTCTTTTCATAATACAAAATCATAAACCATGGAAACAGTGATGCAATTCTCCAAGCAGCCTGGCCATGCCGTGTTTTTCTTGTCTTACTCACAGTTCCAACGTTTTATCCTCAGCAAAAGTGTTCAACCTTTGCCCACTTCAGAAATCCAATAGCAACTAAGCCTTTATGAGCCCATCTGTAATATGATTTTCAGTTGCAATTCAAATGCAGCTCCATTCCTCCTATAATAAGAAAAAGGTTTCTGGTTTTGAGGTTTCATTTTTTTGTTTGATTTTAGGGATTTTTTTTTGTTGTTGTAGTAATACATATTCCTCCCTAATTCTGCAGTAGGTAAGGATATGAAGCCAGATTTACATCCACTTCTGCTAACACCTCTTGCATTGGTGTGGCTAAAATGCAGCCAGGAGTGACGGGAGAGTGCCTTAAAGACAATGTGGGATATACTTCCTTCACCAGCAGTTTTCAATGACACAACATCTGAGACTACCCAGATCTGGAAGTGCTTCAGTGAGCCAACCTCCTGACAGCAGCATTCATGAGGCATTCAAGACAGGCAGGACTTGACCTCTTTTTGCCTTTACAAGCCATTATGCCTTCACATGAGAAGGCCTCCAGCCACACAGAGAAACTGTATCTGAGATCCTGACTACAGAAATGCTGTGCATACAGTCTTATCCCAACGCGCTACAATGAAAATATCTTTTCTAACAGAATTCTTTTAATGTTGTGGATTCTTTTTCCCCTCCAGAACCAACTTTTTGCCTTCCTTACTGTCTCCCAGTTGCTAAACTGTAATGAGAACTGCCCCAAATTAACTTACATAGCGATAACATGACTTGTACTGGTATAGTCTTGAGTCCTCTGGGACAGACAACACAGGCTATAAAGTAAACTTCCAACTCCATGCAGAAGTACTTCAATATCAGTTTGAATCTAAATCCCTGGTAAATCCAGTTCCACAGATGGTCTGGGAAGTTAGGCTACAATGCTTTGTGGCAGTGAAAGGGAGTTTCTTAAATATGAGGACCTGGAGCTCGTGAAAATTCTACCATGAATGTTAACCATCTCCTGCTGCTTATTTCCTGCTTCAGGTCTTCCTCTTTAATATTGGTATGATCTCTTGTCTTCATCCTTCATCAATGATAGCTCTTTTTACAAATTAATGCCTACTTTCAAAAGTCAAAACAAGAATTCTTTGGAGGGAAAACTGTAGTCCTTTCCAGCTCATGAATAAAGCATCAAGAGAAATAAATCAGTCCCTAGAAGAAGTATATTGTGCTTCCACAAAGTGAAAAGTTTTGTTTTGAGAATCTTAACAAATTTTACCATAAATTTGCAACAGTACTTTAGCAGTGGCAAGTTAAGCAGGAAAAAGAAAATGGCAAAGACTGCTCTGAAATTTTATTTTAAATAGCATCATCATTTGCAATGAATATAAAAAAGGCAGTCTCTGGATGTATGCAGTTTCCACTAACTGTGACACTGGAGAAATCAGTACTAGAGTAAAAATTCAGTTTGAGAGAAAGACGGTAGAGTTGGGACTACTTTACCAGTAAGTAGCTAGGCTTGCTCTAAAATTAATTATCTGTAATGGATGGTTCTACACGGTGCTACAGAAAAAAAAAAAACACTACCATTACCATCTCTGAGGAAGAACTAGGCCAGTGTAATGGTCTTAAATGTCCTACATCACAATTTCTCTACATCAGGTCAGAGTGTCTGAAACAAGGGCATTTCTGCTATATTTCTTTTGTAATAAAACAAGAACTGTCTCCAGCTTGATCCACCTGGTATGTTTCACAAAGAGAAATATCATGTTTAGACACAAAAGGGAAAGGAGTTACTTTAAAATAGGGATACTAGAATAAACAACTTGTTTCCTAAAGCTGTTTCTCTCTTCCTCTTGTGATGAGTTCCTGTCTGTGAATATTGCCATTTCTAGTACAGCAATAATAGTCCTTGTGGTCACATTTGAAAACATTTTAGCTGAACTCTATGGAAGGAAATGGTTAAAAGAATCCTGCTGTTGTTAATTATCTAATACCTGCACACAGCTGAATTTTCCAAGATGAAATGAAAGGGATAAGAATTATGTGAATAAGTGGCTGAAGAGAAAAATGCAACTCTTACAGTGAAACATTCTAGTAGCTTGAACAAAGGAAAGAGAAGCAGTCTGGTGCAGAATTAGGGCTTAAGATTAGCTCCCCACTGAACAACCTAGAAGGCTTCCAAGCTGAAGAGGAACTGCAGCAACTGTGCTAGAAGTTAATGAACAAATCAGAGTTGGCCGTTTTCCTTCCTTTTCCAGAGGCAGATCAGCCAGTTTTTGGAACAGCATTGAGTTTTTCAAACAGGATCAAAGATTGTTCCCTTGTAAAACCTTGTTGAGATTTCATGCTAATATGACATCTCTAATAAAAGTGATCAATGTGTCTCTGGCATGAAAATTATGTAAGTTACAAAGCCCACCCCTCCACCCCCCCAACAACATCTGTGTCCTTCAGCGTGAGCAATTAGGATGACAGAGAATGCAAACAAAAAGCATTAGAGCAACTGCATAGGGGATTTTTGATTTATTTAAACAGAACTCTTCACCACAGTAGAAAAAAACATGTTGATTTTCTCTGCTCTTAATGTCTTTCTGTTAATACACACATGATTGCTAAGATTAGATTTACCCGATGTGTGAAATTTTTCAAGTATGAGAACATGAGAAAACACTTCAGAAAAGTTGAAAGAGAATTGCTTAAAAATTTCAACTTCCCTAATGTCCATTTGGTACACTTAATATCTTTTGTCTAACTATCCAGTGAAAGTTAATAACAGAATGCTATATCTATTTAGACCTTTTTATCCTGAAGGAATCTAACATGCTTTGTATTTCGAGTATACCAGTAGTCTGAGATATGTGCATGTGACAATAAAGCAAATATTAAACCAATGTTAGCTCCCTGACTTACACATCAGAACACATGATGGACGAGCCATAGCATGCTGAGCAGAAGAAATCTTTCACTAAAGCTTATAGGTTACCAGTAGAATAATATAAACTTACTCATGCTCTATGCAATAAAAGAGACAAAATAGCTCCATCTTTAACTTATATTGCCACATCCGAAGTAGTGTTTCACTGCCATCTCACTGTGATTCTCAGAAAAATTGTAAACTGTAAAAGTGGCAAAGAGTTATAGAGAGTAAACATCTACTGCCTGAGACAACAGCCCTTCATAATGCGTGGATTCAGTGGCTGCCATTTAAATGAACAATGCATAAGAAATTACTCCTTTATTTTCAGGGTGATCTCATGAACCTCCAAGGGATGAGGGATATGCTGCTGGGCTCTGTTTGGCACAACTTCAAGCAGAATCCCCATGCACATGTAGATGAGAACAATTTTTTATTAATTAGTTGTTCTGTGCACATATTTGTACATGCCTTTGTGATTTATGTACGTTTTAAACACATATGTCAAACATATAAAGTTGCTTTTCAGGAACTAACCTCTCCTGGACAAAGCTCTTTAGATTCTTCTGTTCTTGTTCATTTACTTTGCTGGCCAGCAACAGTATGTAAAGTGGAACATCATTCTCTGATGAGTTCAGATAACCCTCTGCTCTGAAGCGCAGAGGAACAGATTTCACAGAAGGGCCAGAGAGATTAAACTGGGAAAAAACCCAATTCACTTGAAATAAACTAATGAAAAACTAAAGAAGGAAGTATTTTTGTTCTCAAGTAAATTATGAACCTTACATATGCATACCTGCGTATCACCATACAGAAGCACTACCGTTCCCATTTTACAGTCTACAATTTCACCTCCTTCAAAAGCCCAGATCTCCTCCTAACTTTTCCATGGCACACAGCATGCCTTACAGAATTTCTACTGTCATATTTCAGTGCACCACTGCAGGCTTACAGAAGGCTGAAATAAATGTGTGTTGGAGACATATGTTTATTCTTATATGACCCTTAATTATAATTAATTGTTAGTGCTTGTAAATGCTAGCTATCTATTTCCAAATGCTTTTAAAAGCTCTATTTTATTTGCTGCAAGAGAAAAAGTCCCTGCTACAGTCATCATCTATGATTACTTTATTATGTGACTTTATTACTTTATTATGCTTGAGGAATTTTTGTGTAAATCATGGTTTTAAACAGTAATTACATGGGCCAAAAGAATTACCCAAATGATTTGTTGGATAACTCTGTAGAAGTTGAATAAGATTTCAAACTGCAAAGCAAGATCAGTAATAGGGGAATCATTTTTTCTAAATGTATTTCTGAAGCTATGATACACAAATTGATTGCTTTTTGAGAATACATACTCCTGGCTTGGAAATGAAAAAAACCCATTACTGTCTGATGACGTTTGGATTTGACTGTGGGGAGAAAAAGCCTTTGAATGCCATTCATTACTGTAGATTTGAAACTTCTTTCTACCACAGCAGTATGTTATGGTCAGAAAAATTGCTGGACAATTCTTTGTCATGTAAGTCTTGTTCAACATCTTTGTCGACAACCTGGATGAGGGAACAGAGGGAGGGAGGACTGATGGATTCCTCAGAAGGCTGTGCTGCCATTCAGCGAGATTTCAACCTGCTTCAGAGTTAGGCAGAGAGGAATCTCATGAGGTTCAACAAAGGCAAGTGCAGAGTCCTGCATCTGGGCAGGAACATCCCCATGCACTAGTACAGACTGAGGATTGACCCACTGGAGAGCAGCTCTGCAGAGAGAGATCTGGGAGTCCTGGTTGATAATAAACTAAACATGATCCATCAATGTACCTTTATGACCAAGAAGGCCAATGGCATCCTGGGATGCATCAAGAAGAGTGTGGCCAGCAGGTGAAGCTGGAACACAAAAAGTTCCACTTAAATATAAGAAAAAACTATTTTACTGGGAGGGTGATGGAGCCCTGGCACAGGCTGCCCAGAGGGGTTGTGGAGTCTCCTTCCTTGGAGGTCTTCAAGACTCAACTGGACATGTTCCTGTGCAACCTGATCTAGGTGGATCTGCTTTGACAGGGAGTGGGACTAGATGATCTCTAAAGGTCCCTTCCAACCCCTACCATTCTATGATTCTATGAAAAGTTTTGGAGCCTCAGTTTCTGCTCAGTCCTACATCACTGCCAACAATACTTTCTCACTGCAGATCACTGCTTTTAAAAGTACAGAAAGAGCACTTCTTAGCTATTCTTACAATTTCAGGTTGTTTGCTAGAGACAACACTTGAACTCATAGACAATTGTCATAAAGTAATATATGGCTTGCTCTGATTTATATTGAACCCCCCCCCCAAAAAAATGGCTAGTTGGAAGCTCAGAGGAACTCACGTACAGTCAATACTATACTGACTGTACTGAAAGTACTCAGATGTTGTCATTTCCACAAAATATATTAATGTGAGTAGACAGAAAAGAAAATAAACAATTTAGATATAATGGGCTCTATATCAGCAATGAAATACTTTTAAGGGTAGGAATAATGTTCTAAGAAAATAAAAAATTCAAATTCATTTATTTGATTTGGAGTCTTCCATTAAGCTATTTTATTATCTTGTGTGTATATTATTAAAACAATTTTGAAATCTAACAATTAATGAAGACTCATCTTTCCTTCTCCCACTCTATCTCTGCTTTCTTATTTCATGAAGCTTTAAGCTGCATAAGCTTTCTTCCTGTTTCATTTCTGAATTGAAGACAAAGTAAGACAGCAAATAATCCAGCTCATTTATTTTTAGAGAATTATGATGGAAGTTTGTACTTCTTCTAGTGATGTAGCTTCTGTAGATAAAGACATAAATCAATTTCCCAGGCTGTCAACACTTTCCCTGAGTGTTAAGTTCATTTTTAGAGCACTGTTGAATTATGAAATACTCATTTGAAAAGGAAATATGCTTCCTG
Source organism: Colius striatus (assembly GCF_028858725.1). NCBI lineage: Eukaryota > Metazoa > Chordata > Aves > Coliiformes > Coliidae > Colius > Colius striatus. Next base: position 9,353,983 of record NC_084764.1, read on the forward strand.
TGTTTTCAATAATTACTGTAACTTTCTATTTCACATAGACTAGTGTGGATAAATGTGACTATAGGCAATTGGTAGGGGGTGAAGTTCCAGGAGAGAGCTTTATTGTTCATGTGTAGTTAAATAGTTCATCTAGTGTTATTATCCACAATGTGAGGACAGAGTCAGTACCAATGTCAAACTGCAAAGCTAACCTTGTGACTATTGTGTCTTCTTTCATCATAGAAAAAATAATTGTTCAGTTGAGAGGAATAAGGAGGAGTGGTAAACGAGTAGGGTTTTAAAAGAAAGGTAGTTCATAGATATGAAAGGCATGCTATGAGAGAGCTAGAACTCACCTGCTCAGAGGACGTTCTGGCTCTCTTCATATCTGGTACTCAGTAAAAATAATCAGAAGCTATTTTCAAACATATCTACCACTGAAGAGATCCAGCTACATTCAGTCTGTGTCTACAGTGACTGTCAGGGCCAGGAGTGCATCCTCATCCTTCTGAATGTTTGGCTGCTGTGACAACAGAGTGAGCAGCTGGGAGCAAGCAGCTGATGGTCCTGGGAAGGCAGCCCTGCAGGAACCTCTGACACAGTTGACTCTTCCTGGGAGCTGCTGTATATGAGGTCCTCACCCTGCCTTTTCCCACATCCAGTTCTGGCTCTCACTGGCACAGACCCTGACAGCAACCCAGTCTCACTCAACAGTTTTCTGAGGCTATGTTTTTTTAGTTCCTTAAGATTTTAAGCCTTTTGATAGAGGTGATTATTTATTCCTTTGGAATTTTTCAGTTAGCCCAGCTCTTTCAAAATTCAGTTTGAAGGACTTTGGTATTCTTTTTTTATTATCCTTAAATACAAATATGCAAATCCTTTGCCCCTTATTTTGCCATTATGATATGAATGCAAATGTATTACTGAAAACAGAAACAAGAAGCTCATGCAGTATTTAGAACTTATGTAGCTGAGGAATTTCCTCTTTGATTCTTGACTCTATTATGGCACATATCACAGAATCACAGAATGCTAAGGGTTAGAAGGGACCTCTGAAGATCATCTAATCCAACCCTCCTGCTCAGGCTCCTGACTTCCTTAAATCAGAAATTTAAAATCAGATAGAGGTTTTGGAAGAGAGGAAAACTTAATTTTTCCCCAGAAGTTGCCTCTGCAACAATAAAGTCTCACTACTAATTGCTGACCTTTCTGTATGTTTCTTCTATGTAAAGTAATTCAATGATATCACAGTTACAATTAAGGATTGCATTTGTACCACCAAATACAATAACATTTTTTGCCATTGTCTACTGATAATGCTCTTTTTATTGGTTTGTGGGGTTTTTTTTTCCCCATTGACTTTACATAACAGGCATTTTCCCAGAAAAGAGTAACAAACTACCCTTGCAAACACTGGAAGCAGTACTTACACACAGTCTGCTCATGTGGAAGTCCATGGGCTGAATGCTTACAGAATGAAGCATAAATATAACACAGAATTAAAAAAAATGTAACGAGCTGTCATTGCATTACTGTGAAGATGCAGAAGTGCCAGAGTATGACAGATAAATTTACTGAGATAATTTGCTGAAAGCAATAGAAGTAACATTCAGAAAATAGTTTGCTCTTTAAAAAAAAAATTGAATAATTGAACAGTTTCACAGCCATAATGAAAGTGATTTCTAAAACTTCTAAGCTATTGTTATATAACAAGTGAGAAGGTTAAAATCACGTAGCATGATTCATGTAATTGCTAATATTACAACCAAGCTATTTAAGAACAGAAATGCCACGTGAGAGGAAAAATAACCATACATTATGCATTGTTCTCCCCCACGCACACACATACACATTTCCTTCGCCTCAGTTCCTACACTGCTACTATGTGTAAAAACTATACATGGGAGGGTTTTCACATATTCATGAAACTAAGATCATTTTGTGATTCACTTAACTGTCCAATATCCCAGCCTGACTGTGGCCATGATGGGTAATCGTAATGAAAGATGAGATAGGGATTACTCACCCAGCCAGGTTTTGCCAGTGCGAAGGTCATTTCCTCAGGGTAGCAGTGCAGGGATATTAATCATCCTTCATCTGAAGACTAGCCTTATTCTCATATGAGAGCTTGCAGTTCTGTGGACTCTGCGACTTGAAAGCTAGCTAAAAGTCAAAAGAGAGAAAACAGCTGGCTTAATCCCATGTATTAATATGTTTCCCAAAAGGTAGCAAGATGAAAAATAAAGAGAGAAAGTCCACTCAATGAGCATTCTTATTAGCAAAGTTCAAATGATACAAATACACCAATATTTCTCTATGAAGAAGATAAATTAGAGCTAAACAACTTCTCATTAATAATAGCATTGCTATGACCATGAGGAGCTAAGAACCTGTAGTGTTTTTGCCTGAGCCAGAATTTTGGTAGCCAGGGGGTTACAGAAGTGGCTTCTTTAAACAAAGAGCTGCCAGAAGCTTCCCCTGCAGCTGATAGAGCTAATGCCAGTCAATTCTAAGATGGACCCACAGCTGACCCAGGCCTGGCCAATTAGTGACTGAGGTAACACCTCTTTGAATAATGTATTGGAGAAGGAAATGAAGTTGCAGGGCAGTTGCTAAACTGCAGTAGCAATAAGGAGTAAGAATGTGAAAACATCTCCACAAACACCAAGGTCAATGGAGAAGGGGAGGGAGGAGGTGCTTAGGCCCTGAAAGAAAGACTCCCCTGTGACCTGTTGTGCAGCCCATGGTGAGGCAGCTGTGCCTCTGCAGTCCATGGTGGCCACTGGGGAGCAGAGATCCACTCGCAGCCCATGGAGGACCCCACGCTGGAGAGGGTGGATGCCTGAAGGAGGCTGAGACAATGTGGGAAGCCCACACTGGAGCAAGTTCCTGGCAGGACCTGGGAGCCCGTGGGGAGAGAAGAACACATGCCAGAGCAGGTTCGCTGTCAGGACTTGTGATCTGTGAGGGACCCAAGCTGGAGCAGTTGGTACCTGAAGGACTGTTCTCCCAGTGGGTGACCCATGCTGGGGCAGGGCGTGAGGAGCTGTCCCTGTGGCAAGCCCCATGGTGGAGCAGTTAATGAGGAACTGTAGCCCATGGGAAGGACCCATGTTGGAGAAGTTTGTGAGAGACTGTCTCCCATGGTGAGGGACCCCACACTGCAGCAGTGGGAAGTGTGAGGAGGCCTCCCCCTGGGAAGAAGCAGTGGTAATGTCCATCTGTAATGAACTGGCCACAACTCCCATGGCCCATCCCCTGTGCTGCTGGGTGGAGGAGGGAGAAGGAAGGAGTCTTTGGAATAGGGAGGGGTGGGGGGAGGTGTTTTAAGATTCGGTTTTATTTCTCATCTCCCTGCCATGTTCTGATGGTTCATTAAGAAATCAAGCCCTTTTCTCCCCAAGTTGAGGCTGTTTTGCCCATTACACTAATTGCTGAGTGATCTCCTCATCTCGACTCATGAACCACTTGTTATATTTCTCTCTCCCCATCCAGTTTAGGAGGGGGAGTGATATTATGACTTAGTGGGCACCTGGCATCTAGCCAGGGCTAAACCATCACAGAACTATAAGAAGGATCTGAAAAAAGCAGTAATAATTTTATTAATATTTTGTCTTTGAAATAGTCTTTCAACTGTTTCCCCAAATTCTCTTCTTCATAGTAGAATGCTTTACTTTCTTATTCCTTTCTTAAGCTGTTCTTTCAGGAACATTTATACGTGTGTGATAATGTACTTTCAAATGAAATCCAACAATGTGAATAATTTGGAAGATTAAGTGTTACTGTCAGACAAAGGTGCCTATCTGCCTTGCTATGCCAAAAAGTGCATGAGAATTGAAATCATGGGTGGCAGCAGAAACAGATTCTGTGCAGCAACTGAAACCACTAGCCAGAATCTGCTCAAAGGGAACATAGGAAAAAACAAATCTCCTTTACTCTCCTTATCATTTCTGTAGCCTGATAATGTACATCGTCAGCTTGCCTCCCATAGCAGAATTTTTCACTGTGATCAGAAGTCTGGATGATCATACACCCACAATTTCCTCATACTGAAAATCCAGGAAAGGATTTTAGCTGGTAACTAACACACAAAAGATCTCTAATGTATATTTACAGGTTCTATTACTCCCCAACACCCTAATTCCCCAAAAAGCCTTTACAGTACTGTAATGTGTTCTTTTTTGTGATTAGACTTTACAAATAGTATTTAAAATACTTAGTAAATGTTATTTGTTTTTTAAAAGAAGATTTCAAAAAGTTAACAACATATGAACTACTTTAACTGCAAAGTAAAGATTCCTTGCTTTGGCCAGAGATAAAAACATAGGATAGTAGTTGTCCATGACAAAGTCACTACAGTTGTTCATTAAGGAGCCTCATGAAAAATGAATTAGTGAATGCACCAATAAAATCAAACTTATGTTACTAGTCCATTCATTGTAAACCTGAAACATAATGGTCATTAAATAAATTATATAACATGAATCACATTGCTCACTGTAGCTTGTGTTCTTTCTGCACAAATAAAAGACTTAAAATACAGTATTTGGGGCTGAATAAGATGTTTCATTTGAAAAAAAAATAGCTGGAAATATTTAAGACAGATTGGTCTTGTCGGTCAGTGCTTAAAATAAAGGGCAAAGAGAAACTAGCATCTAGAAAAAAATCTAGCTAAACTAGCATCTAGAAAAAAATCAAACAAGTTTATATATTAATGAAAATGTAGTTGCAAAAGCATTATATCTAACATAAACTCATATTTCATATGTATTATTTAATATAAAAAGCTTTCATATGTGCACAGGTACCTTTATATAACTTGCTATCCTTTCTTTTATCAGGGTAAACCACAATGAAATTGTAATGGACTCCATTACAGAAGAAGCCCTGAAAGTAGAGGCACAGCATGATACCAAAGGCCTCACAGATGGAAACAGAGATGGCTTTAGAAGTTTTAGAGCATAAAAGAAAATAATTCTTGCAACAAGGGGATATCCATGCCTCAGCTGCACTAACAAAGCCTTTAGATAGGTAGTAGAAAACTGTGCATTTACAGATATTGGAAAGAAAAAGGATCCTGTATTGGAGGAAAGCACACTGTTTTATAGGGGCCACATAACTTGGGCTTGTTTATAATTGTGTATCAACTTCTAAAAACAACCCATAACTAATAGCGAAGGCCACATATAAATCTGCCATAAAATCTGTTGGTTGGGCAAGCACCGTTACTTGAAACTGGGTGTATGGACTGGTAGCACATACATGAGGGATTATTAGCTTGGCATTAAAAGAGAGAAACATGCCTACATGGTTTGGATCTAGTCTAACAGTCTATCTTGTATTTGGCATTATATCCTGCCTATGTTGGGTGTTTGTAATTTTGACAAAACAAGGCAAAGAAAACCCATGAGTGTTGAACCAAAATGACATTTATTCAGAGTGAGCATCTTATGACTCTGTATTAGAGTCATTACTTTCCTCAGCTCACTTCTGAAACCTAATGAATATTTTATGTGTTTTTATATTGTGGAATGATCCCTACTTTGGAGAAGGACAATTTGCAAAACACTCTAGGGATATTCAATAACTATCCCTAGTGTCTACCTTCAGCCATTTTTATTGAGCATTCAAAGCCTCTTGAATCAGGCTTGTTAGATTCTGCTAATCTTTAAAACTTCTGATACAACTGCTCATTTCTTGAGTTTTGAGAGAAATTACCTGAAAAAAAAGGGGCCATTTAGACTAGAAAAGAGGAGACTGAGAGGGGATCTTATTAATACTTACAAATATATACAGGGTGGGTGTCAGGAGGTTGGGGCATCCCTTTTTTCTTTTGCATCTAGCAACAAGACAAGGGGTAATGGGATGAAGCTGGAGCACAAAAAGTTCCATTTAAATATAAGAAAATACTTTTTTACTGTGAGAGTGAGGGAGACCTGGAACAGGCTGCCCAGGGAGAGTGTGGAGTCTCCTTCCTTGGAGGTCTTCAAGACCCTCCTGGACTTGTTCCTATGTGACTTGATCTAAGTTGACCTGCTTCTGCAGGGAGGTTGGACTAGATGATCTCTAAAGGTCCCTCTAGGTGATCTCTAAAGCTCCCTTCCAACCCCTACCATTCCATGATTCTATGAAATAATTTTGCAACATATTACTTTTTTCAACATCACTTTTATAGCTATGTCATCTTTGTATAGGCTGAAATTAATTGGCAAACTCTGGTTAATTCTCAGAATAAATCCACCTATACTTCAAAATTCTATTGTTATGGTGAATAAAATGCTTAAAAATGTTTTAAACTCAGTAGTTTACCTAAATTCAAATTCTGGACATATCTCTAAAGATATGGTCCAGAATCAAAACTGTACAAAAAAGATCATGGCATTGTAGATCAAAGTTCCCATGACTATAAGCTGCCATGAACATAAGTTCCATACCCATTTCTTTCATTAGGCTTTGGTCTTTTTTCTAAATTTCTTTTTTTTAATGTGTCAAACTTTAACAAGCAAACAAAATTTCAAGATTTCAGTGAATAATTAATAACTTTGTAAAGAGAGGCAGGAACAGTGATTTTAATGTCTCTAACCTGAAAATATTAACAAGAGGAAAAAAAGTAGTACACATCCAACAAAGACAAAGTTGCCAGAGACGTTGCCAAAGAAAATTACTCATAAATAACTTCTCTGCACTTCATTCATTCAGCTCACAGGAACAGCTTCATACAAAATATTTGTTAATAGCTGTATGTAATAAAAGATGAAATAATAAAATCTTTCCCAGGCATTATAAGGGAAGCAAAGAATCTAAATGTACCTACTCAGTTGCTTGCTGATTTGTGATTTGCCCAGTTTTAACAGAAAGCAGGAGTCCCATGTCTGAGATTTCCTTGATCTAACCATTAGACTCTAATGCTTTAGCTAGTTGTAATGAATTTATTTCTATACACACAGACACACACATATAGACACACTTCACCCAGAAACGTCCATTGCAACATTATCGACACAACTTAAGTACTTGTATTGCCCAGGGATGTACTGTTATGTAGTACAGATAATGATAAAAACAAAATTATACATCATTATCTCATTTGTCTTTTTATTTCCAAGAAGAAAGAATACTAGATGAAAGAAAACAAAAGTTTTGTGAAACATGCTGGAAGTCATCAACACAACACCAGAAAAATCTTGGCGTGAGGAAGGCTAATGAGATTATTCTGTGCCTCTAGTGAATTGTGTATGACCAGAACATTTGAAACAAAATTAGTCTTTCCTATCACTGTTTCCTGTAACAACTAAGAGTCTTTTAAAAGACACAAACAAAAGCTATGTTACAGCTTACGATATGATTATTCATAAGCAGAAAAACAGATATATTTCAGATACCCAGTGTCTATTATACTGCTTTACATAGATGATTTTCTATGCCACAGAGACTGCAACATTTCCAATGGTGTTGATTTCACAAGGGATCATATGTTAGTCCCTAAGATTCATAACCACAAAAATACCTTTGGACTAAGAGGAATTTTCACAGGAATACAGGCTTTAATGGAGCAACAATCATTTACAGAGAACAAATGAATCTTGCAAAACTTCAGTATTCCCAACTGACTAATTTTGAAGGACCTTATTTTAAGCTCTTATTACATGATAGGTTTCACAAAATGGACATTTGCCAGCTGAGATCAAGGGAGAGATGTCACCAGTGTCTATTTGAAGCAAAATTATCTCACAAACCACTTCAATACTCTCTGACCTCTGGAAATCCCAGAAGAGCTCTTGTTCACTGGTGTAGATCAAACCATCAGCATTCAGATCTAACTCAGAAATCTAAGAATATGGTTGGTATTTTTAAACTAGTACATGACATCTAAACAAAATTCCGATGTCACTTTTTTTTTTTTCTTTCAGATTTACTATTAAGGTTCAGTTCCTGAAATATATTTAGTGACAAGAGTGTCTTAGAATCATGTTTTTTTGCAGCAAGCCAATAAGTCAGCTTTTAATAATCAGCCTATGATAACACCTATCATGAACCTTTAGACCTTTCCAATATTCTCATCTTTGTGATTTCTTCTATCACAGGTAAACTTGAAACTCAGTTTCCTTTCTCCAAAAGTCTGGTACAGGAGATAGTGTTAACACAACTGGTTCAGCTTCATCACTGGAAGTTTTCAAGACCAGACTGGATAAATGTCTGAGTAACTAGCCTCACAGTCCACCATGTTTTGACCCAGAGATTGGACTACAGACTTCTCAACCTCCTTTCCAAATTGAACTGTGATGTCATCCTGTGAAACAAATAGTACAATAAAGCTCTCTGCAAACAGGTTTCACAGGTTAACATCAGTATACGGGTACAGAAGACTGGGGTATATTAATTAGTTTAGATAAATCACCAGCCTCTAATTAGCACCATCAATTAGCTCCTCATTTGGCCCCTAGAATACACTCTCAATCTGTCTGCCTCTTCTGCTTCATTTATTGTCCAGCAGATAGGTCAACACAGATCTAGTTTGAATGTTTCTCCCCTGGCATATAAACACTTAATTCTCCCTCTAGTAAGGATTATTGTATTTCATAAAACTTTCCTGCAATATAATTCCCAGGTAGTAACCTCTTTTTCAGTTTTTACTCAAGGATACTTCAAAAGAGAAAAAAACCATAGAATAGAAGAATTGCTTTAGGACAGAGAAAGGCTGGAATAATCTTGAAAAGTGTAATTCTAATTATTTTTACTTGTTCTGTTAATTATGATCATTTCTCATCATATGAAAAAAAAAATATAGTTTTCTATCCTGCCAGATAATTTCTGTAAGCAATTTGTTCTGTAAGCAGCCTGCAGAAAATATTTTGAAAATTATTCTGTTTCAGTAGAAGTAACAGCTAACACTTTTCGCAGTGCATAGAAGTGTTCTTTTTGTACCATGGCTGGAATAACGTTGTGTAATTTTTCACCTATGAAAACTTACTATAAGATTTTTTAAAGACTATTTTGCAAACAGTGTATCAAGTTTACTTAGATGTTATTATTTCCACTTTTTTCCCCACTAATGAACTAAAGTACTGAGCAAGATGAACTTGAAAAGATACATCCCAGGTATGAGAATAAGCATTTTGTTAAATTCTGCAATGGGAATGTATAAAGGACTATGTGGTGCTCAATTTTGTCGGATAAACTGAAACTAAGGAATATTGGCTGGGAAATTTGGAAAAATACTCAAAACACTATTTTGTGCTGCTTATTGAATATAAATATTAAAAGCTCTGTATTAAAATCTGAAGTACATTGAAGCCATGTGGGATTTTCTCTGTGTGTAAAATTAAATTGAAATTTTAAAATCTTATGTCTATATCGTTAGCACCAGTAATGTAATGTGATGTAAACCAGTAGTAATTTCAGACCTGTGGAAGTGTGAAAATTGTTTTTAAATCATTCTTAGCTTATTGACTCCAATGCTAAGATCTTCACTGCAGTTGAGAATGGGATTAAAATCCAGGTGCTACTATGACAGTGAAGCATAGTTTTTTACTTATCTTTTCAATAGTCTGAAGAAACTTAAATAACACTTACATAGATAAGTGACTTCTAGCTTGATCATTTAATATGTCACCCAAGATATTCAGTGTTTTACTTACATTTAAAAAAAAAAAAAAAGAAAAGAAAAAGAAAACATAAATTTAAAGCCCCACCTCGTTGTATTTTACTATGTATTTCTGACTGTGGGAAGACTTTGAACAGAAGGCAAAGGTATGGAAATATGTCAATGTTTAAAGTTAAAATGAAACGGAGAGATGCATAAATCTGATGTAGCCATAGATGGTAGAGATGCGAAATATAAAAGGGCTCTCCAACATGAAATTCCATTACTCATAGTATACCAATTACAATAACTGTTGCTGAAAGACAGCCTTGCTGTTTGTTGAGGAGTGACAAGAGAGCAAGGAGACATAAAGATTAAGTCAATTTCAGTTCTTTGAAACAACACAGTCTATTGACCCTAGGTTTAGAGAACCAGATAACTTGTGAAGGAAGTTGTGGAGTCTCCTTCCTTGGAGGTCTTCAAGATATGCCTGGACATATTCCTGTGCAAGCTGTGGACCTGCTTCAGCCGGGGGATTGGACTAAATGATCTCTAAAGATCCCTTCCAACCCCTACCATTCTATGATTCTGTGATTCTATAAAATGGCCTAGTGCGCATGACCTGGATGAAGGGACAGAGTGTAACCTCAGCAAGTTCTCTGATGACTGGGAGGATTGGCTGACTCACCAGAGGCTGTGCTGCCATTCAGCGAGATCTGGACAGGCTGAGAGTTGGGCAGAGAGGAACCTCACGAGGGCAAGAGCAGAGTCCTGCACCTAAGGAGAACCAATTCCACGCACCAGGATCCATTGTATGAACTACTGCTTGTTTCCCCTCCCTCTGTCTGAGTCCAAAGGTGCTGCTAGCTCTTCATACTCCATCTTGCCCATAGTCCTCCAGCAGAACTGCCAGCCCCTGTCCTCCCTTTGATAAACAGAAAGCAGCTGGTGTCCCAAGGATAGCTATTAATCTCCTCACAAGTTGAAAGTAAATGTAGGAGCTGAGCAATGCTTTGTAATTACAGATTTATGCATGCCCTTTCTGAGGATAAAAGAAGTTTCAACTATTCCTACTTCAAAGATGGATTAGTTTTAATTGATATATCATTACTCTGAAATTAATAAACCTGCTGAAGCAGAAGTTTAGTCAAACCTACCTGCTTGGGAACACTTGGAAAAATGAATCTAACAACTTTCTGCTAGGCTGCATTAGTAGATTGAGAAGATTGGAGAGCAGAAAACGGTTTGGGGATATTAGCTGTACTAACTGTAATGCTTTGGTTTTTTGGTTGGATTTTGGGGTTTTTTTCACAATTTTTTTCTCCTGCTGTATGATTTTTATTTCAGGAAGCAGGAGAAATGAGTTTCAGCGCTGATATTTTCTATTCACAGATAAGGGTCTCCTTATCCTTCATCAGAAGATGATACACTGAAATATGTTTGAGGAATTAATATAAAATGCCTTTTACTAGGCTGAATTTACTGTCATAGAGAAGATTTAATAGGTAGTTTGGAAAAGCTCACTGTTTCTATTTCAACCATGTACTTCTGCATTCTAGCTCAAAACACAAACACACCACATTTTGAGCATGGGTTTGAGGTATTCTTCTCTAGAGCACTGCTTGGAATCAAATATATTTTGGTATATATCTTGGTCAGATGCTGAAGGGAGCCTCTTTGTGGGCTACAAAGTCTATTCTTGCAGTTGCTTAATTGAGTTAACCACTTTTTCCCTAGGCCTATACAAGACATGATAAGGGAGTGAGATGGTACTTATTCAGCTCAATTGCTCTGGTGTGGCAGAAATGGTCTTAAGATTCTCAATTATGTAGCAATGCCCAATGTTAGGAACCACATAAATATTGAAATTAAACATTTCAGGTGTGTTACAGTACACAGAGGCCTTTATTCCTATAATCCTAGTGAAATGAGAGGCAGCTGGAACCTTAATTGCCGGGTTTAGAGCAAAGGAACTTTTGGACAGAGGTACTTGACACAGCTTCATCACCCCTCTCCTGCACGTTATAAAGGGCTTAGTGCATGAACTGGTATCAAATGTAGTACCTGGTGTGTGTCATCCATGGACAGTAGTACAGAGCTGGCCTCTGTGCCTGTCTGACACATACTTCATGGACAACAAACTTATCCTTAGGATATAAATACAGACTAGCAGTAGTAATAATCTCAATAAGGAAAATCTATCACAATGATAGTTAAACACTACTTGCAATTTAATAGAAACAAAACTATTTCATGAAGGATTTTTATCATCCTTGTATTTTACATTTCTTGTCCATTTCTTACTGGAGGAAAATCTTCTGCTTTCATAAGTATCCTTCTTTCATTCTCTGACCCTGTATCTCCTCAAGAAGTCTTTCTAAAGGCTTTTCCAGGAGGAACTACATGAGATCCTTTATTATGCTCTTATGAGCCAAGTTATTTTTCTTTGGAAACATGTTCATTTACTCTTTATTCCTCCACGATTCTTTCTTTCATTCTGCCATACTCAAAGTAAACTACAGAACTTAAATATTTTAAATGTTGCTAAATCAAGGCAAGCACTCACATCCATGATCAATAATGTTACAAGGTGACAGTAAATGTTAAAACACTCAAAGCCTTGTAAATATTTTAAATCTGTTTCTGAGGATTTGCAAACAGTTGATGCAAATGCTGGAAGTACTGAAAGGCCGTCAGAAAGAGAATTGGAGCTGTCATCATTAAATAACGAGACTGTTGACAGTCTTTGTCAAAGTGTTGAAATAGTTCTGAGTATCTCAGATATGAATTTTTTTCTGTTCTCTTCCTTTTGGAACGTCAAGCTCTTGATTCAAGCTCTTGATATACGAGTAAAGCAAAAAGTAACCGAACATCTTGTGCTAAGAGAAAATAAAGGAGTAAGGGAGAGCAATGATAGCACCAAAGAAAAACTTGAGAGATGGTTATAGAGGAAGATGAGTTCTTATTAAAGGCTGACTAAAGATGTCTTACAACTGATGAAATGACTCCTACGCTAAAAAAGAGCATGCTCAGATTAATTAAGAGAAGGGAAAAAAAACCTTTCTAGGCAGAAAAAATTGAGCAAGACTATTTTCAGGAAGATACATCAGCAGTGGGGATGCTCAGAAAGATAAAATGTTGAAGGGAACAAAGAAAACTAGGTGAAATCCTACTGCTCCCACACAGTAAAACGGTAGTAAAGAAATTCTCAAGAAGTAGAGGGAGAAAATTTCTTTCCCAGGGATCACCATGAAAGTACAGGCCAGACTACTAATGGCTTTGCAAAAATCAAGAGTTTCCTGATTGACTCATTGTCTTAGTCCCAATATCATGACCTTCATCACTTTCATAAGATAAGCCTCTGCATTCATACAGATTAAACTACAGGACAAAAGTGAACACCTTACAAATTTTATTCCCCTCCTCCCCCATGTTTGCCTTGCTTACTGTATTTAAATGTTTCATGCTAATTTTTTCAACCTTGAGAAATTATTCATCTAAAATTATAGCTCTAGGTAAACCCCTAGGCATGCTTCTGTGATATTTCCTTTCAGACAAGTACTCTAATTTTGAGACTTTCACAGTTGATATTGGTTTGGTACAGCAGGTACAGAAGAATTTTGTAACCATAGGAACTGAGTTAAAGACAAAACATCTGTCTTTACCAGGACTAAGAAAGTTTTTGTTATTGTAGAAAGAGAAATTTTCATATATACTTCTCTCTGTTTTCTTGCTCCTCGTGAACTGGAAACAGAAAGAAGGGGCAGAAGCATGGGAAAAAATGCCGCTAGAGTTAGAATTTAATTTCAGCTTATCTTGAAAACTGAAGCACCAGAACTCAATTCTGATCTACTATGATTTATAAATTGAATGTTTTAAGACACACCCAAGGTCTTCTCTGTGATCTGAATCCCTAACATCTTTGCCATGTCAACCCCAAAAAACTAGTAGTTTTCATTCTTTCTTAAACTTTATAATGCCTGATATGATGGTGTGTTTTTTTTAAAAAAAGCTCTTACTTTTGATGTAATGGTAAAATTGTGCCTTATTCTCTCAAAACTCACTGCTGTGTGTATGTACCAGTTGAATTACACAACAAAAGCAAAGGTACTCTTTTCCCTTGAAATAGTATTTCCACTATTAATCTGACCTTTAAATGTACCATTTTGTTAGGCAAACATCATTATATGAAATTAGTCACAGCTTTCCTGTTTTGTGCAAGCAAATCTTGATTACTTGCCTTTCTGTAAAGCTGCATCTCAGCTTAATAATTTATGCTTCTCTGCTTATCAGCTTTAGAAACCAAACTCTGCATTCTGCTATAAATCATACAGACTGCTGCATTTCATTTTAATGCATGGCGCCAAAACACTAACATAATTGGTGCAATCTGTTATTTACAGATATGTTGCGAGATACAGGTGGCAACCTACTTTTTGTGTTGCAGGAGAAAACAAGACCTCCTTCACAACTCAAGCAATGTTCTAGAAATTATAGTGACGGTAGGATAGAATTTGTTTATTCTCACTCACAGTAAACTTTGATTCTGTTACAATGGCAATTTTCTTTTTAAGTTCTCAAATGGAACCTTCCTCAATTTATATCTGAGCTAGAATGAAGAAATATCGCAATAGAACAGTAAGAGAAATTACTTTGTAAGAAGTATGTAATCTTGTATTTTACTCATTTGCCAACTTATTCTACATAGCCAATTTCATCTGCTTACAAAAGAAATGATAAGGAATCTCTTTTTTATTAGTACTACAAGAGCTATAGAGTAATACAAGCACACACAGGAAATCAATGGAAGACTTTTATTCCCAATTTTATTAATAGTGAAAGGATCTGAAATGCAATCGAAAACACTCATTCCTACCATACTACTCAATCCCATTTGTCTGAATTGCATCATTAGCCATAGACCTGAGACAATATACTGCAGAGATTTCTACAATGCCTCCCTTGAATCAGAGTTAATACATGATACAAAGATATACTTATTATTTGAAAGTAGAACTGTTAGAAACTGTTTTGAAGAATATTCCAAGTAATACATCTGGAGAAAGAGGGAAGGCTAATTTGTAACATAACAATAATGTGCAACACTTTGTTTGATTTTTTTAAAACTACTGTTTTAACCAAATGGATGGAACTGCCTTCAGCAACCTTCATTATTTTTCTGAATCATGTGAATTCATAGCAACAGGAATTTGATCCCACCTAGTACTCCATCAGAATTTTCCTGTAATATTTTTTTCTAAAAAGACTGAGACAAAGATTTTAATTTTTAAAATGGTTGCAGTGCACATAGGAATCTCATTAACTGCCAAAAATGGTAAAATCAAGGGTGCAAATGTATATATCAAATAAACATTTCTTCAGCAAGATCTATTAAACAACAGAACAATCTCACTAGGGAAGTGTTATGGGTTGTTTCACATGGTGTATTTTAAGTGGCCTGAAGAAAAAATATACTATTTTCTTGCATGAAAAGAAAGCATTAAGTATTTTACAGTGTTATTTTAATCTCCAGTTACTGTTTCTGTACTGTTCTATTTTATTATTTAATTTATTGTGGTTGATCTGCATAGAGAAGTGTGTGGGATCCATTTACAAAGTACTTCTGCAAAAGAAATCTGCATGGCAGCACTCAAATATATTTTGAAACAAGGCAGAAAAAATAACTTTAATTCTCTTTCCTTTCCTTAAATAAGAACTTCCACAGAGAGAAACTGAAACAGAATTAATGGAACCAGAAGAACCTCCCTCACACAAGAACGCCAAGAGCATATTGGCTTTGTGACGCAGTGAGAGGGTACAGCCACAAAAAGTGTTCTCTGCTCCTGCTGAGGCTCCTGATGCTGCCTCTTCTGATGCCAAACAGGCTGCTATCACCACATCATCTACTGTTGGTACTGTTTCATGCTCTTGTATGAAGGGCCAAGGGGACACATTCTAGATTGTCTTGTGCCAAGTGAAGGAATAAAACAATTTGGGAAACCAAATGATGTAACTGCTAGTGCAGAAGACCAATAAACCCTGCCAGTTACTCCTTGGCACTAAGGTCTGAGAAGAGGAATCAAAAAAAAAAGCATAAGGGCATAAATTTGGAACACATTTGGAACTTGATGAGAGCCATGGGAAAACGTCAAATGTATCACACCAGAGAGATTCCAGACAGAGCTTTGGTGCAAACAGAAAATAACTATTTAGCTGCAACCGACACTGTTAAAATTCAGTAGTGTAATGTTTTAAACCCTTTAGACGTTTAGAGCAAATGAAAGCAGCAATGGCTTCATTTGGTTTCATTCAAGAGTTTATTCACTAACTCAACACCTAGTACATGACAGCACTGCAAACTGCAGTCCCAAAAAAACCCATATGGAGCACTCCAAGTCCTTTTTTTGAATCTAGAGGAATTTACTATGGATGTCAAGAAAATAGGTCAGCCATTTACAAGTAAAGCCAAGTTGCCATCTCAGTCTGCCAAAACAGAGCCCAATTAGTGAAATTGGTGCTCTGCAGGGGTGTAGGCAAAAACTATGAAAACATACCATCAATTTGACTCCGGTCACAAAATAACAGTCTGGTAATAAAGTAGCAATACATTTGAGTTAGAGTTAAGCTCACTGCCTTCTTGTGAAGTATTATTTATCCTATTGCTTAATCTCCAAAGTATCTTGTTCCTTAAGCTTCTTTCCATTGACATTTGGCCCTAAAGATGAATAAAAGCCCCACGCATTCTTAACATTTATTAATACATATAAAATTGAATCATACCAGGTATGATATTTGCCCAAAGCATTTTATGTACAGATCTGTGTTAGTCTATGAAGTATAACTTCAACTGTTACTGTTAAACAACTACAAGTTGAAATGCAGCTTTTGCAGCACAAAGTTGAGGATTAGTCAAGAGTTCAGAGCCTCATGCTTTCCCGGGGACTGAAATGACTTTGACTCTTCAGCTTCTAGAGAATTTCCTTAGTATGCTGCCAGAAACTGGTATTGGCACCTCACCTTTACTTTTGTTTACCCTCCACTTTAGACTTCTGATTCCTTCTGGCTATGTGACAGATGTGTATCCTGTTGTGGGAACACTTCATGATGGAAATTTGCCATAAATGCTAATCCTAAGGTAGACTCAAGTCTGTCAGATACTTCTCTTTAGAGCCACTAGGTTAATTGAAATTAAAGATTATCCAGTTTAACTAATATGATGGTAAAATATGCTGGAAGTTAATGATCCTATGTTAATTTTTTGACAACAATGTTGCCACTGGTGAAACAGTGTAAACAAGGATTTCCTTTGGAATTATGCCTGCAGTCTTCTTATGCTTCATTCATGGGTTATGTTCATAAAAAAATAGAGAATAAGATAAGAGACGTTTACTGCCTTGCTTACAACCCCTGATAGTATCCGTCACCAAAATGTAGGCTTGAGAGAAACAGCCTCATCTTCTCAGCATTCACTTCAGAACATAGACTGTATTGCAGTGATCTAGTGATAGATGCAGCCCTGTTTCAGTGTCACTAGCCCACTAAAAATCGAAGACTTTTTTCTCTCTTTGATTTTGATGGTGATTATGATGATGATAGACTCAGTACTCTGTGAAATGTAATATCCTGTGTTTTTATCTCCTTGTTTGGCCCATCATTTGGAACATTTTTTCCAATATTTTCACAAAGTCAAATGGAAGTCATGCTTCTTCAACTTGGCATATAATAAAACACAGAGCAGCACAAGATGCAGCTAAAGACTCACTTCACTGTGGCAAGCATGACACGTACTGAAGCAACAGCTGCTGGGTTGGACTATTCAGATGTTAGGTTCAAGCCTCTCATATATAGATTCAGTAGTCATGTGGTGTGGTGGTGGCATCTCAAATTCTTCAAACACAAGGAGAATCTTGGTAGAATTGCCAGAGGGATTTCAAACAGAAACAAAGTCAAAATATGAATGCAAGCTTCACTCAATACTACTTTTTTCTTTTTGTGCTTTTTCTTTTTCCTGATAATTCACTGTGATGCAAACTAAGTCAATTAATTGTGGGTTTTTTTTTTTTCTTACAGTAAGGTATGTAGTGACCTCTAATTTCACTTGAATTTCAATTAAAATAAAATCCTTTAGATGAAGCAAACACTGATAATCAAACCTTAAAGCTACTTTTAGGCAGAGCAAAACTTGATTTTATTCAGAGCTTTGCTATCTTGCTTTCCTTGTAAAGGATGTTTGCTTTAACAGGGTGTAACAAAACCATTAAAAAACCTTCTATAACATTCAACTGAAGACCATACACTGGGTGATACTGCTAGAAATCCATGCAAAGATTGAACTGTGTCTGAAGTACGCATAATCCTCACAATCTTCAGAGTGAAATGCTGGCTGGGAGCTGTTTAAACCCAAGCAAGTCTCATTTTCTATAATTCATCAATTAACTATGGCTCCAACAACCTGAATAGTGCCCACCAGCTTCTTGAAGAGCAGATCCAGGGCCCCATTCACATTTTGAATTCTTTTGTAAATATTAAATATTTTAACACTACTTGTGCTGGTTTCTCCAGATACGAAGATGGAATATCTGCACAGTGCATTAGCAGCTGCTTTATCTCAAACACCACTTTTCACATAAAAGCATGATTGTAACCTCATCATTCATGCAGAGTATCTTTCTCACTGGAATGTCAGTTGGGAATAGAAATAATTTTGCCTACATTCAATATGATATTACTTGTTACAGAAAGGTGGCCTTCCAGCAAAATTACTTTTGCAAATATAGTTTTCTGTTAGGGTTCATACATGGTGTGTGACTGTTCATATCCAACTGTGTGTGCATGCTGAGCTTATGGGTTGTTTGTCTTCTCCATCAGATTCCACTGAAATGCATTTAACCTCCAGCCATACCTACTCTAACAGCTTTTGCCTCACAGCTCTTTTCTCCATTCTAACAAAACAATAAGTAGTGACTGTTCTGTCATACAAGAGATTATCACATCATAAGTTATGTTTCTGATGTGTTTCTGAATAGTTATGCAAAAATCCTAGTTAGAATCAGAACAGCAATTTTGTTACTCAGCATACAGCATAGTTTTGCTTCCTCTGTTGTTGTGACTGGACATTTAAAACTTCCTGTTACCTGGGGAGTTTAGGACAATAAGCTGTGACTCAGTTTTGTGACCTACAATTTTATGTAGTGGATTTTCTGGTACTTTGCTACTATTGATGTGGTGATCAACACTGTTGTATAGATTAGGACCTTTGTGAGAAATACCACAACAGTATGCTAAGAGTTGTATCCTGTATATACGATATGATAAATCTGGAACCAGGAGCTGTCAGATATAAAACTTTTCTAAGAACCTTCTATACCCATCTTCCTCACCTCCATAATAGGTGATACTATTTGGGGAGAGTAATATTGGTTTTCTAATTGTATAGCAAATGATTGTCGTGTTGTGGTTGCTCTAAGATCATTACAGATCATCTGATGTCTATTGGTTTTGATTTAAAGATGTTAATTTTGACCTTGGCATGAGAACATGCTTAAAATGAGCACAAAAGTACATGACTGTACTCACATTAACAAGACCATATGCTCCCTAATAAACAGCACTCTTGTTTAAAGGAGAAAACTACAGGAAAGCTGTTTTTCATGAAGACCAGACTTTAAACATTGTTCCCCTTTACCTAAAGCTGATAGTTTCAATCTCTAGATCTTTCCAGGCTTAAGAACAAAGTGTGTCCAAGTGGCCAAAAAGACTAATTGCATCCTGGCTTGTATCAGTCCTAGTATGACCAACAAGACCAGGACAGCGATCGTCCCCCTGTACTGGGCCACACCTCAAGTACTGTGTTTAGTGGCGGGCCCCTCACTCCCAGAGGGACACTGAGGGGCTGGAGTGTGTCCAGAGCCAGACACTGGAGCTGTGGAAGGTTCTGGAGCACACGTCTGGTGGGAAGCAATTGATGTAGCTGGGGGTGTTCAGCCTGGAGAAGAGGAGGCTGAGGGAAGGCATGATTACTCACTGTAACTCCCTAACAGGAGGGTGAAGGGGGGCAGGCAGGGTCAGGAACGAACACATGACGCCAGTGTCAGTCTGTCTCTTCTCCCAAGTAACAAGAGACAAGAGGAAAAGGCCTCAAGTTGCACCAGGAGAGGTTCAGACTGGAGATGAGGAAGAATTTGTCAGACACTGTCCCAGGCTGCCCAGGGAGGTGGGGGAGTCTCCATCCCTGGAGCTATTTCAAAGCTGTGTAGCTGAGGTGCTGAGGGCCATGGGTTAGTGGTGGGCTTGGCAGTGTGAGGGGAGGGGTTGATCTTGATGAGCTTAATTAAAGGTCTTTTCAAACTGAAATTATTCTGTGATTTTATGTATAGAGTCCCAAAATACATACAACTCCAAGGAGAGGTCACAGCTGCAGTAGTGTAAGATTTTATTTATCTTTTTTTTTGAAGGCTTCTGGTTTTTATTTCTGTGATAAATTCTACATTTAAAATACATGGTGTAGCCCTGGGTGCACTGTTCTAAACTTGCTTGCATAGTTCAAAAAATATTTACTCTAGATAAGCTTTTTATTTTCAAAATAAGCTGAATTCATTGAACCTGACTGTTGTCTAAAGAAAGACAGTCTTTCCTGAGAATTTAATATGGGCTGAAAAATAATTTTCCAATCACTCGATTTTTTTTTTCCAATTTCAACACAAGCTTTCCCTGAGAGAAAAAAAGAAAATCCCTAAGAAAAACACACATTTGCACAGTCATATAAAAAAAAAATAATCTCAACCTTCTCTCTCTAATGCTCTCTCTAAGACAGGTACTTCAAATTCAAATTGTCAGTTACTCACTGAAGAGATGCCACTAAGGGTTACCAATCCTTTGCAAACTGCAAAAAAACCCCAAAAAGGCACAAAGTGTGCAGTCTGAATACCTGAGAATGCAGTTTATACTGTTTCACAGTGGCTGCTTAAAACTACTTTATTTTTCAAAAGCAAACTAGTTTTTGTCCTATTGTCTAGGCTTCTATCAATTGTAGACTTCCACTACGGTGCCACTGAACAGTCAGAGAAAACTTAGGTTAATTGCAACATAATTACTTCTGAAGAATAGGAAATGGCTTCCATTCAACAATCAAGTTTTGATAGGTAACTCAGATATGTATTACTAATAATCAGAGCTAACATTCCTGTATACAGAGAAATAACACATCTGCATTGTTTCTGGAATGAAAGGTAGTATCCATTGACGCTACCTACATCCTCTTCCCTGCATCATCCCTCCTGTTTCAGACTCAAGAAAGTAAACATCAACAACAGGTTTTTGTGAAGGATGGATTTTGTCAATCCAGACTTTAAACATCTAAAATTCCCATTCCAATACTGCACAGGAAACTGAGGGGTGTCTTTGATTAAAAGTTGGAACCTTAAAACTAAACTATGCTGATCGTGCACACAAACGCAAGTGCAGCTGCACAGGGATATTTCAGCCTTGAACGGAGAAACTGATCTGGCTTAAGTAATTCTATGTCTGACTAAGGAGGCACCTTTTTCTAAAGACTATGCTCTAATTTAATGTTCTTCTTGTTCCAAGTACCCAATGCTTCTAATTTCTTGCTTTAAGCAAGAAAATATGTTGTAACTAAGAATTTAGATAACAGTCACGATTTAAACATGATTAGTTAGCAGAGAGGACAGTAAAATCCAGCAGCTCTTTTTAATGCTAAATAATAGTCATTATGTTTTAGCTGCTATTGAATCACAATACTGTTTTAGACCTGCCGATGTAAACATTACTCACAACAACAAGAAGTTACTTATGTATCTTAAGTGTTTTTAGTGACTTCATTTTAGCTTCAGACCTTATTCTAAGCCATATTTGGACACTGTATGAAGAAAAGCTTACTGAAATGAATAAAGATTGAAAATCTAAATACAAATACCCAAGAAAGAGAAACTAAAAGTAGCTAAAATGAAAAGGGCAACCAACAAATGACTGATAGCTGTATCAACTAAGAAATTGCCAAAAGAATAACTGCTGTGAAAAGGGAAACTTATACCATATTCTAGAAGATGACACATAAATGAGCCTTTCCTTAAGGGTCCTACTCCTAAACCTTTTTCATACCACAGCAGGGAAACATAGTATTCCTGTGTAGCAAAGCTACAGAAGATTCCTTCTGAAAAACCATGTATGTTCTCAAATTAAGTATGCAGCTTCTAATCACAATATGCAAATTACACACATTCTAGAATATGAAAGAGAGTGGGAAAAAGTCATTATTGAGGCATATGACAACTAAGAGATAATGGGAATTCACTGAACTTATGGTCCTGGTTTTCAGTTCTTATTGTACTCATCAGGGGAGGAGAAGCAGGTAAGTAGCCTTTAGTATCACAACTAATATCCCCTATCACTAAACTATCTCACATTGCAAATGCCTTTCTTTGTCACATGTCAGTACCTGTACAAAGATGACACTCAGAGTCACTCCATTCATTGGATGAGCCCAGGTTTCACTGCACTTTAAACACTTCCACTTTTGCTGAGTAGATTACTTTTCCAATGAGGAAAAATTACTTTCCTGTAACTATGTAACAAGCATTACCTTTTCACATAACCAGAATCCCAGAATGGTGGTGGTTGGAAGGGTTCACCCAGCCCAACCCCCTGTTAAAGCAGGTTCCCCTCCATCATGGGACACAGGAATATGTCCAGGTGGATTTTGAAACCTCCAGAGGAGACTCCACACCCTCCCTGGGTAGCCCGTGCCAGGGCTTCCTCATCTCAACACCAAAGAGATTTTTCCTCACGTTCAAGCAGAACTTCCATGATAAGTTCCGTAAAGGCTAAGAGATATTGGTAACATTTTTATCTGAAATATGTGTATGCACTACACAATCTTTCCTATACTATAAATTACTAACTGTAATTTACCAGTTTTAAAATTTTTATGGACCACAACATAAATATCATGGCTTGAAAAAGAAACTGACACAGCAGCAAGAACTGCAATTTTTCCTACTCACAATAACAGAATCATCTCTCATTTGAAGG
This sequence comes from Colius striatus, assembly GCF_028858725.1. Classification (NCBI taxonomy): domain Eukaryota; kingdom Metazoa; phylum Chordata; class Aves; order Coliiformes; family Coliidae; genus Colius; species Colius striatus. Next base: position 9,376,595 of record NC_084764.1, read on the forward strand.
TTTCAAACTGCTGTACACGAATGTTGTGGATTTGGCCCAGCTGGGAAAGAAGGACTGTGATCAGCCACTCTCCCATTCTTTCCCCTCCAGAGGGGACAGGGCAGAAAAAAGTAGTGAAGGCCTTTGGAAACTGCACTACTTTGCACATTCTCCATCTCTGTTAATTAAAGGATTTTTAAAATGAGACAAGTTCTGAAGTGGTGCTTATGTTGATTTGTATCTCAACAAAAGCTCTTTCTAATCACCTGTTTTCATTAGATGCTGGCCTGGTTTAGGCCTGTCATGGTTTTGCCCAGGCAGCAATTAAATACCATGATAGTCTCTTGCTCACTGCTCGCCATCCACCCCCATCCTCCTTAGGATGGTGGAGACACCAGCAAAATGGGAAGAAAAAGATAACCAAAGATGTTGTGGATTAAGACAAGGGCAGGGAGGGCTGGCTGCCAGTTACAGTTCCGGGCAAAACCGACTCCCTTACTCGACTTAGAGAGGAAAGTAGGAAAGTTTATTCTACTACCTACAAGAAACAGAAAAGAACAAAAAGCAAAAAGAGAGTACGATGATGAGAAAATTACAACTAGCACTTTAAGATCTCCCTCCTCCATCCCTCCTTTCTTCCCAGGCTCAGCTCACTGCTCCCAGTATCTCTACCTGCTCCCCTCTCAATAGCTCAGGGGGGCAGGGAGTGGGGGATGTGGTCAGTCTCTCACAGATGGGCTCTGCTGCTTCTCTCTTCTCAGATGAGGACGACTCTTGGCATTCTTCCCCTGCTCCAATACAGGGTCCTGTCCACAGGACACAGTCCTTTAATGAGCATCTCTGGTGTGGGTTCTTCCCAGCAGTTGCAATTCTGCAGATACAGGGTCCCTCCCACGGGACGTGGCCTCTTCTGGCCATAATTTTAAATGAACTTTGCCATGGGTTCTTCCCCACAGTTACAGCTTCTGTGAATATTGGGTCTCTCACATGAGACAAGGCCTCCTCTGGCCATAGTCACTGCCCCTGATGCAGGGTCTTTAATGAAATGCAAATGAATCTTAGCTTCACCAGTCCTTTTTACAGGATGCAGGGGAGTCTCTGCTCCAGCATACCTCCTCCTCTCAGCAGGTTCAGTAGGTTCAGAAGTCAGAGGCACAACCCTCAAACCTTAAACCACTACCCTCAAAATGACCTGGAAACTCACTTCCTCCGCAGCCTCCTTGCCCAAACAAACAAACACACCAAGCAACAATAACTTTCAAAACAGAACTTCTCTCGTGTTTTGGTTGTTACAAGTAACACATCCATCTGTCCAAATCCTTCACAGATTTTTAATCCCTGAGGGGTAAATCATAGAATGGTAAGGGTTGGAAAGGACCTTTAGAGATCATTTAGTCCCACCTCCTGTCAAAGCAGTTTCACCTAGATCAAGTCACACAGGAAGATGTTCAGGTAGGTTTTGAAAACCTCCAGAGAAGGAGACTCTACACCCTCTCTGGGCACCCTTTGCCAGGGCTCCCTCACCCTCACAGGGAAATAATTTTTCCTTATGTTTAAATGGAACTTTTTGTGTTCCATCTTCTTTCCATTACCCCTTGTCCTGTCACTGGATTTAACAAAACAGAAGGGATTCCCCAACCTCCTGACATGCATTATTTAGATTTTGGTAAATATGATATTCCCCCCTCAGTCTCCTCTTCTCCAGACTGAACAGCCTCAGTTCCCACAACTTTTCCTCATAAGGAAGATGCTTGAGTCCCCTGATCATCTTGGTGACTTTGCACTGGACTGTCTCCAGCAGTTCTCTGTCCTTCCTGAGCTGGGGAGCCCAGAACTGGACACAGGACTCCAGATGAGGCCTCACCAGGGCAGAGGAGAGGTGGAAGAGAACCTCCCTTAACTTGCTGGCTACACTCTTCTTGATGCATCCCAGGGTGCCATTGGCCTTCTTGGCCATGAGGGCACATTGCTGGCTCATGGTTAGTTTATTATCAACCAGGACTCCCAGGTCTCTCTCTGCAGAGCTGCTCTCCAGCTGGCCATCCCCAGCCTGTCCTGGTGCAGGGGGTTGCTCCTCCCCAAATGCAGGACTCTGCACTTGTCCTTGTTGAACCTCATGAGCTTCCTCTCTGCCCAGCTCTCAAGCCGGTTGAGATCCCATTGAATGGCAGCACAGCCTTCTGGGGAATCTGCCAGTCCTCTCAGTTTGGTGTCATCAGGGCACCTGCTGAGGGTACACTCTGTCCCCTCATCCAGGTCATCGATTAAGATGTTGAACAAGACTGGCCCCAGAACCAATCCTTATGGAACTACACTGGCCTCAGGCCTCTAACTTGATTCCCTGCTGACGATCACTCTCTGGGTTCTGTCATTCAGCCATCTCTTGATCCAACTCACCATCTACTCATCCAATTCACACTGTCTGAACTTTCTAATGAGGATGTTATGGGAGACAGTGTCAAAAGCCTTGCCAAGGTACATGTCATCATCAAAGAATGTGTTCAGTACTTCGGCCTTCTCTGCATCTTCTGTCACCAGGGCACCCTCTGTATTCAGGAGAAGGCCCACATTCCCCCTAACCTTCCTTTTGCTGCTGATAAGACCCGAAAAACCCTTTCTTATTTTCCTTTATTTTCCTGGCCAAGTTTAATTCTAGAAGGGCTTTAGCCTTCCTGGTTGCACTCCTGCATGCTCTAGCAATGTTCCTATACTCTTCCCAAGAGGTCAAGCCCTGTTTCCACCTCTCATAGATGGCTGCTTTCTGCCTGAGTTGTCTGAGCAGATCTTTGCGCATCCATGGAAGCCTCCTGCCTCTTTTCCTGCTTTTCTACTTGTGGGGATACACTGATCCTGGGCTTGGAGGACACAGAAGCCACACAGCCTTTTCAATACTGCAAAGATCCAAATAATTCAGCTCACCTGAAGGATCTCATTTGTTTCCCAGTGGCACTTGTGCGAGTTGCTATCTGGTTTGCCAAAGCTGCGCATCCAATTCAATAAGTTTTGAGCGAAAAACAGTCATGTGGTAGAACACTTCCAGGAACACATTCTAAATGCCAGTCAAGATCAGTCAGCAAGTTGATAATACCAAATCTATCAGACCTGCACAGTGTTTTCTCTCTCTTAATTATTAATTAAGAAATTAATTTAGAAGGTTTGTGCTTCTCAAAATGTTATCACAAGAAAAAAATGTACTGTCATAATCATATTCAAATAAATTAGTGGCCATATCTGAATTTGTTTTAATTATCAGGAAAAGCTCTTTGAATATTATTTGCTGATAATTCACTATATAAGTCAACAGAAAAGAAACACATACTGATATAAAAGAATAATTGAAGTCTTGGGAAGAGGTTAGCCTTGTAAGAATTAATTAACTTTAAAAAATCACTTTGATTCAATAATAAAAACTGCCTGTACCTTTTATAGGTGGAAGGCTTTATAAAAAAATCAAATTTTATTAAATAAAATGAAAAAGTGCTTTAAAAATTCTGTCAGGAGGATTGACTTTTATGAGCTTGTATTCTGGCTAGTGAAATTATTTGAATGACATGAAGATTTTACTTCTCTTTTCATACAATTTTAATAAAATTGGATTGTCCTTAATAAAAAGACATAGCTTGCTTTCCAAACTTTTTTTTTTTTTTCAGGTGTATAATACATTTAGAGAAAGCATGCAGAAGAGGAAATCCACTTTGAAGTTAAAATCTAATATTCTGATATCAATCTATAACTCTCATTAATGACTTTGCAGTTTCTCTTTCTGAGAATTGACAGATCATAGTTTTTGTTTGGTTGATTTTTATTCTTTTTACTTACGAGGGAGAAGGTGGAACAAAATCCAAATTAAAATGGAAAATATAAAATTTGCATGTATGTCTCTAAATATGACAGTTAGCAACTTGAATCATTTAAAAACACTGTATGAATAATTGATATTTTTATCTCTGTTTTTGCATAGTGAGTTCTACTCTGTTATTTTCTTTCTGATAGATTGTGAAGCCCCTCTAAATATCTTGTATCCTGGCTGGCTTAGAAACAACTACACAGTTACTGACCTAGATGGAAAATGCTACTACAGCAAACTTTGAAAGGACTCTAATGGAATAGAAAGTTCAGGAACCTACTTATCTAAATTTAAGAGTGATTTGTAATAGAATAGACTATTTGTTTCTTTTCACATCAGTCTTCAAAATCTGTCCAGTAAGGAACAGATAGGAGGGCATTGTGGCTTTTCCTCATACTGCATGGACTAAGAGAAAACCCTTATGGATGCCTATGGTTTACTTTGTCCTTCTACATGTTCTAAAGGACATACATTTTCAGAAAAGAGGAAAGATTAAAGAAAAGTCTTGGAATGGCAGTTTTGAAGCTTATTGTCAAGGAAAAAAAAAAAAAAAAGAGAACTAATTAGATACTGATACAAGTTTTTTCCAGCCCTAGAATGGTAGCGACATATAAGGAGGTGAAGGAAGGAGCTTTGTGTTGCTCCTTGAAAATGAGACAGTAGAATGAAAAAAGACGTTTTAAGCACTTCTTTATATGATTAAAGGAATACTATCAATCTCTTTAAAAACAGCATCTGATTGAAATAATAGTAAAGCTGAAAGAAAGCAATGGCACAAGTACAAACGCATGTGAACAGTTCCAAGGTGGAACTTGAAGAAAGTTTCTAATACGCAGTTTAGTGAGGTATTGAAACAGCTTTAATAAGGACTATTGTGCTATATAAAGTTTCTGTGCAAGGCATTGCTTTTTGAGGTTGTTTTTAAGCAGAAATGGAAAACAGTGCTAGACTCATCATCTTTGAATTTAAATCTTTTGATGCATAACTTGGTAAATCTTTGATGATGATGTACTACTGATTTAGTTTAGCCTTACTGAAAGAACTGCTATATCAAATTATTTTCTTTGTTGACGTTTAAAAGGATACCTTTTACTTGGTTTCAATTTGGTTTTTCTTGCAAGAAAATTTCAATTTCAATTGACAGGACCAACTGAAACAAGTACAGAAATACTTCTAGTCTATAAAATAGCAGCAGAGATATTGCTACCTGAACAAACTATAGCTTTCCTGGGGGAGGGGTCAATAATATCTTCAAAACTCTACTACACCAAAAGCTCACACTTGAAACTTTATGCTGCAGTATAATTGGAGAAAAGCTTGATGGAATATGCATTAGTGACAACATTAAAATTACACACATCTATTTCCATCACAGGTTAATGTCTCAATTTTATATAGTCAGTATACAATGAGAAATATGTTTGTACTTGGTCTTTGGTCCATATCTCAGCTGCCTAGCACTGTCAGGTGTAAAACAGACAAAAGCTGTTCTAAGAAATCTGAAAATTTACACTTCAGAAGAACAGTCTTGAGATGAGAAAAAGCTTATGGGATCAGCTCCAACATGTTATTTTAGTGTTTACCAATGGAAAACCTTGAATGAGAACTGTAACAGTAAAACAAAAGGTTAAAGAATGCTAGAGGAAATAGATTTTAACAGGATAATTTTTTCTCTCTGTACCAAAATCTTCCAGGAATGAGAACATTAGCTCTTAAAGGTAAAAGTACTCCCAATACTTTTTCCAATACAAAGCATATCAAGTATATGAAGGGAACTAGAAGTTGTCACAAAGTGTTGTAGTCTCCATCATTGAGAAGGATGGAGGATACTGGTTCAGCAGTACCCGACAGCTGCTGTAATTCATCAGAACAATAATTCAGTAGAAAACAATCTTGGGTATAGTACTGACTTAGCCCAAGAAGTATCTCCTTAGTGGATGGCACAGCAGCAGAGAGACTTCTTTGCATTCTTCTAGCCTTGAAATAAGGATGACTTTCTAGGATGACTCTTCCTGTGCCAAGTGCTGTGCTGCTATGACAACATCGCTTTTGATGTGTTGCCTGGTTTCTTTGAAGCTAAATTGTCACTCCATGCACAGTGCAGCAATTTGCAGCACTGGAGGAGCAATAATGCACCTTAAAAATAAGCCACTTCCCTCTTCAGGTCTTTACATGTAAACTTGTCTCCGCTAATGACTGAATCTGCTATTGTCAAAGTAAGCTCTGAGTAGATGTACAATTGTTTTTGACTTACCAATGCTTGTACAATTGGATTTCGGTTACCAAGGCTTTCTCCTCGGAAATCTGACTAGTGTCATCTCCAGACTGAGAAAACTGTAATGTTGCTACCTATCTTGTTCCTGTTGTTATGATTACAATGCTACATGCATGATACACTCAAGACTGCTAACAGGCTTCTGAAAAAGGTCAGTAGCACTCTTCTCAGCATATATATGAGATGGACAGTATCACCATTCTTTCAGTTTGGTAAACTGTGACACAAGCAGAACAGTTGTTAGTCTGTGGTGATGATAAGAGAACTATTGAAATCATAGGAATAATACCTCAAGCTATTCTAAGTCAAGGCAGGTCCTTTACAGTCAATACAATTGACACATACAATTAAACGATTCGGTTCAACACCTTAAAACATTTATAGACTTTAGTAGGAGTGAGTTTCTTCTCATGGAAGACAGGTAATTTTTCTATTATATTAGTCAATGTTCAAATCCTGTAAAAGGACAGCAAACTGGCACATTATTATTGCCATAGGTCCTCAAAACTGGATTTCTTCCCTTTGGTTACGTGGGAATTATTCCATCACTGCCATGTTTACAAGGCAAAAAGCATATAATTTCATGGTAGCAGAAATGTAAGACAGATCAGTAAGAGGGATCAGATGCTTAAACATAAACAAACACCATATAATCACAGAATCACAGAATCTTAAAGGTAGGAAGGGACCTCAAAAGATCATCTAGTCCAACCCCCCTGCCAGAGCAGGACTACCTAGAGTGGGTCACACAGTAATTTGCCCATGTGGGTTTTAAATGTCTCCAGTGAAGGAGATTTGACAATCCATCTGGGCAGCCTGTTCCAGTGTTCCCTCACCTGAACAGAGAAGAAATTCTTCCTTGTATTTCTTTGGAACCTCTTATGTTCCAGTTTGTATCCATTGCCCCTTGTCCTGTCATTGGCCATCATTGAGAAGAGCTTGGTTCCATCCTCCTGACACTCACCCTTTACATATTTGTAAATATTAATGAGGTCACCTCTCAGTCTCTCCTTCTCCAAGCTAAAAAGCCCCAGCTCTAAGCCTTTCATCATAAGGGAGATGCTCCACTGCCCTAATCATCTTCGTGGCCCCGCACTGAACTCTCTCCAGCAGCTCCCTGTCCTTCTTGAACTGAGGAACTGGACATAGTATTCCTGATGTGGTCTCACAGGGCAGAGTAGAGGGGGAGGAGAATGTATCTCAACCTGCTAACCACAGCCCTTTTAATATACCTCAGGATGCCATTGGCCTTCTTGGCTACGAGGGCACATTGCTGGCTCATGGTCATCCTGCTGCCCACCAAGATCACCAGGTCCCTTTCCCCTACACTACTCTTTAAAGAGTTCATTCCCCAACCTGTACTGGTACCTGAGGTTGTTCTTTCCCAGATGCCAGACTCTACACTTGCCCTTGTTGAATTTCATTGGATTTCTCCTCGTCCAACCCTCCAGTCTGTCCAGGTCTCATTGAATGGCAGCACAGCCTTCTGGTGTGTCAGCCACTCCTTGCAGTGTAGTTCTGAAGACAGTTTATGTCAAACTCTTGCAAACAGTAACCTGATAAATGGGCTATGATTCTCTTTAGAGCAGTGCTGAGAGAAATAAAGAAGAGTAAGATCCATCTCACCTGTTGTGCGTCTCTACATTAGGCATGTCATCTGTTTGGGGAGACTATGATGCACTCTTATTAAAAGCTAAAAAAGATCAGAAAATATAGGATGTTTGGAAATAATTTTTGTGATTTGGGTTTTTTTATTGTTCTTATATACTTTGTTCCATCTTATTGTTTTTACTGACCTGGCAACTAGTATTGACATACCTCAAGGGAAAAAAAAGGCCTAATACTTCTATTGTGCAATACAAGAAGAACTGTGATTTGGAAATTGCAGTATCATGCCTACTGTGATAGAACATATTCATGATGTTCTCGAAGATTCAGCCTAGGCTAAAAGATGGTAGAGCTTCCATGTCTTGTATTAAAAATTTATTATCTTCTGAAAAATGTCAGGTTTCCACAAGAAAATTATTGACATACTTAATACTGTTCCCAGTAGGAAGAGGGAACAAAAATTGTTTGCTTCCAGTATTTGAAATTATGAATCAATTACATATCATGAATTTGATAAAAATGAAGGAAAGTGCATCAAATATATTCAATCCTTTATCCTTCTGCCTGCTCAGAGGAATCAATAAATAGGATGCAGAGCTGATAAATTATTTAAACTATAATAAAGGAAGCAATATGCACTGCTTTTATCCACCTGTGCTTTGAATATTATGCTTTTCATTTATGACTAAGCTGCACTTTTACCTGTATAAAATGATTCTTCTTTCTCTTTTACTGGTGTCATTTTAAAATATAATTACATGTGTTAAAATGAAAACAAAGTAATGGAAGATCTGTTCAATTGATGGAGTTACTTCTATATAATATTGCTCCCAAATGCACAAAGGGCATCTATTTGTGTCTTTTGTAGCCTCCATCAGTCTGATGTGCTAATAAACCGACAGTGCACAGAGAGGAGAGATGCGGTACCACGCTGGGGAACACGTGCTGCCAGAATGGTTGCCCAGCCATGGATAACCACGGGTCATCATTTCCCTCTGTAACACAGCAGTGGAACCACTACACAGAATGCAGTATACTTAAACACTGACAACTCCCCAGTTGCAAAGCTCGATAGGGGTAATATGTTTCCAGTCCTCTCCCCTGTAAGTCACTTACTTAAGAATTATCATAAAAATCCACATTTATCTGAAAACATTCACAATCTTCACTCACAACAACAAAAGAGAATTCATCACACCCAAAATTAAAATAACCCGTCATCACAACACTGATTGAAAGTGGACAATTTACATACAATCCACCCCTCGTCCCTTCAACACAGTTACAAGAAACCAAAATTTCTCCACAATCATTCCATTCTAATGTTGCCGCTCCCAATTACAATCCTTATTTCAAACCTCTCACATTCCTCATGCCCCACACTGGGCACCAAAAAGGCTGTGATAGTTTAGCCCTGCCTGGGTGCCAGGTGCCCGTAAGTCGTAATATCACTCTCCCCTCCTAAACTGGACGAGGAAGACAAAAATATAATTGAAGACTTGTGAGTCCAGATAAGGACAGGGAGATTACTCAGCAATTAGTATCATAGGAAAAACAGACTCAAGTTGGGGAGAAAAGGGTTTGATTTATTAATGAACCACCAGAATCAGAAGTTGAGAAATAAAAATCAAATCTTAAAACATCTCCCCCTACCCCTCCTTCTTCCCAGGACACCCTTTCCTTCCCCTCCAGGAGCACAGGGGATGGGGGATGGGAGTTGTGGTCAGTTCATTACAGATGGACTTTGCCACTGCTTCTTCTCAGGAGGAGACCTCCTCACACTTCCCACTGCTGCAGTTTGGGGTCCCTCACCATGGGAGACAGTCCCTCATGAACTTCCCCAACATGAGTCCCTCCCATGGGCTATAGTTCTCCATTAGCTGCTCCGGCATAGGGCCGGCCATGGGGGCAGCTCCTCACACCCTGCCCCAACATGGGTCATCCATTGGGAGAACAGTCCTTCAGGTACTGACTGCTCCAGCCTGAGTCCCTCACAGATCACAAGTCCTGACAGCAAACCTGCTCTGGCATGGGCTCCTCTCTCCCCATGGGCTCCCAGGTCCTGCCAGGAACTTGCTCCAGTGTGAGCTTCCCACATTGTCACAGTCTCCTTCAGGCATCCACCTGCTCTAGCGTGTGGTCCTCCACGGGCTGCGAGTAGATCTCTGCTTCCCAGTGATTCTTCATGGACCACAGGGGCACAGCTGCCTCACCATGGGCTGCACCACAGGTCACAGGGGAGTCTTTCTTTCCAGAGCCTAAGCACCCTCCTCTCCCTCCTTCTCCCCTGATCTTGGTGTCTGTGGAGATGTTTTCACATTCTCACTCTCTGTTGCTACTGCAGTTTAGCAACTGCACATCAACTTCTTCTCCAATACATTATTCACAGAGGTGTTACTTCCATCACTAATTGGCCAAGCCTGAGTCAGCTGTGGTTCCATCTTAGCATTGACTGACATTAGCCCTGTCAGCTAAAAGGGAAGCTTCTGGCAGCTCTATGTTTAAAGAAGCCACTCCCACTACCAAAAACCTGGCTTAGACAAAACCACTACAAGTATCTTCCAATATTTATGATACTCCAGAAGAAAAATTCTTTAAATAGAATTTATATAGATTTATAAGGGTGTGACTGTGCAAGTTTCTCTGTAGCATAATTCTGGATGTCGTGGTTTAGGCCCATCAGGGAACAAAGGCCACGATTAGCCTCGAGTACCGAAGAGGCTGAGGATTGCTCGAGGGCAGGGAGGGCTTAATTGCCGCTTAAGGTTCAGGACAAAACAGACCAGGCTACTTGGTTTTGGGGAAGAAAACAGAAAATAATTTAATGCAAAATCAACCAAAACATAACCAAAATGAAACAACCCAGAGTAATACATCAATGGAGAGTCCAACCAGCCTTTTTAAGAACACCTTCTTGCCACCCCTCCCCTCTTCCCGGGTTCAGAGCCCTGATCCCGGTGTTTTTACCTTGCCCCCCCCCCGAACGGTTCGGGGGGGCAGGCAGTGGGGGGTTCAGTCAGTCGGTTTTCCGAGAGCTTCTGCCGTTTGTCCCTCCTCAGGACGGGTGAACTCCACACCAGTCCTCCCTGCAAGTCCGTGGGGTAACTCACAAGCATGGCAGACTTGCACGGGCTGCTCCGATGCCCACTTATTCCAAAGGCTGCAGCTCCTCTCTGCCTCTCGTGTGGGGCTGCTCTGCGGCGCGCAGGCTCTCCAACACGGCCTGGGCCATGGCCATCTCCCCACACAGTCCCCCGCCCGTCCGGGCTCACCCACACGGAGCTGTTGGTGGCTCTCAGTCTTGCCACGAGTCTCCATAGGTTTCAGGGGCACAGCTTGTATTCTCGCCACGGCTTGCAGAGGGGTCTCCGGTCTACTGCTTCTCGTTCCTTCCTCCTTCTCTGGCTGAAGGGTCCGCGTGGTGGCCTCCATCTTGTATCACTCTCCACCTCCCGACTCGCATTTCAAACTCCCGTCCCCTAAATAGTGATCGCAGAGGCGCCAGATTGGCCCAGCCGGGCCGGAGGTGGGTCTGAACCCAGGAGCCGGGGGAGGGTCTTCACTGCAACCCGCTCCCCCTGTTACCAAGCCAAAAGCTGCTCCTGGCTAAACCAGGACATTCCACCCCTCGCCTCTGCGAATCACTTATTCAAGAAAACATAAGGGAATCTGAACCACCTGCACAAATCAACTAAGATCAAACAGAATCAAACACTTCCCCGTGAAAATAAATGATATACACATAACACAATAAATACACATAAATAAAAATCCACCCCTAGACACGAGGTAGCCTCACCCAGTCGCCTGTTTTGTCCTTTACCACTCCCAATTCACCATCCTTATCACAAATCCCAATCTCCAGCAGCTCGAGGCCCCACGTTGGGCGCCAATTGTCGTGGTTTAGGCCCATCAGGGAACAAAGGCCACGATTAGCCTCGAGTACCGAAGAGGCTGAGGATTGCTCGAGGGCAGGGAGGGCTTAATTGCCGCTTAAGGTTCAGGACAAAACAGACCAGGCTACTTGGTTTTGGGGAAGAAAACAGAAAATAATTTAATGCAAAATCAACCAAAACATAACCAAAATGAAACAACCCAGAGTAATACATCAATGGAGAGTCCAACCAGCCTTTTTAAGAACACCTTCTTGCCACCCCTCCCCTCTTCCCGGGTTCAGAGCCCTGATCCCGGTGTTTTTACCTTGCCCCCCCCCCGAACGGTTCGGGGGGGCAGGCAGTGGGGGGTTCAGTCAGTCGGTTTTCCGAGAGCTTCTGCCGTTTGTCCCTCCTCAGGACGGGTGAACTCCACACCAGTCCTCCCTGCAAGTCCGTGGGGTAACTCACAAGCATGGCAGACTTGCACGGGCTGCTCCGATGCCCACTTATTCCAAAGGCTGCAGCTCCTCTCTGCCTCTCGTGTGGGGCTGCTCTGCGGCGCGCAGGCTCTCCAACACGGCCTGGGCCATGGCCATCTCCCCACACAGTCCCCCGCCCGTCCGGGCTCACCCACACGGAGCTGTTGGTGGCTCTCAGTCTTGCCACGAGTCTCCATAGGTTTCAGGGGCACAGCTTGTATTCTCGCCACGGCTTGCAGAGGGGTCTCCGGTCTACTGCTTCTCGTTCCTTCCTCCTTCTCTGGCTGAAGGGTCCGCGTGGTGGCCTCCATCTTGTATCACTCTCCACCTCCCGACTCGCATTTCAAATTCCCGTCCCCTAAATAGTGATCGCAGAGGCGCCAGATTGGCCCAGCCGGGCCGGAGGTGGGTCTGAACCCAGGAGCCGGGGGAGGGTCTTCACTGCAACCCGCTCCCCCTGTTACCAAGCCAAAAGCTGCTCCTGGCTAAACCAGGACACTGGAGCACACCATCAATGTCACCATTAGGCTGATTAAGGCAGACTGGAGCTCAGGGAATGCATATTTGCTACCGGTTAAACTATTGCCTCACTGCCACCTGTGACTTTTCTAAAATTTTACCAAATGAGATCATCTGAAGCAGAAGTGGATCTTTGTAACCCTGTTCTCAAAAGGCAGAGCATTTCAGTTCACACCTGAGTCTATCAGCAGTGAAATTTGGCCCACTTCTTGTAAAAACACAGTGTTGGTCATATGTATATTTATGTCTTCTTTGAGAAATTGTATTTTCACGTGAGCTAAGGATTTGATTAAATACTTTCTTTTCAAGGAGTACTATATGGAAAACTGTGTTGGAGGTTTTCAAGGTTATTTTGGTGATAATTTAATCATGATAGTGAAGAAATACTTACTTCCCAGTAAAAGTTTAATAAAATGTAATTTTGCTGTGCAAAGCTTTTATTTTAAAAATTTTGCAACTCTAGTAAGAATAACATTAAACTATTTCTGGGAATCAATGTTCCATGAGAACAGTCTATTTAGTCTCTCAGGATCAATCCTTTCAATTTTTCATTTGAAAACAACTTTTGTTTTTAAATTAAATTTTTATCATATTATAACTTTAAAGGTCAGGTCTAGATGCATCAAACCAACGCAGAAAAGAAATCCTAAAATAACCCTTCAACAGAAAATATTGACATCAAGTGTTTGTGATTTTTTCTCACCTCTTCAAAGGTATAGAAATTTTGAATTACAGGTCTAAGTTTCCTTCAGCGTTGACTGTAATGAAGTTCTACATGTGCAAATAATCCTACGTGGGATATTTTATTGTTCCATTCACATGTTTGCTCTTATGTAAGTTATTTTGATTTCTTTTCTTCTTCTTTCTATATGGCAAACCACATACTAAAATGTAAGGAAAGAAATTTCTAATAATGCCTCTTATTAAATATTTGTAGCTTAATAGTTATTCTGAGGTATCAGAGAACAAGTTGTTATGTACTACCAAGGCAAGGCATCTCAGGTAACTCTTATCTGTAACATTGATTTTTCTTCTAAATTGCACTACTAAAGACATTCAAAAACCACACAGGTACTAAAAATGTCAATTTAAGTTTCAGCTCCTAAACTTTCCAGAGGCTTGTTAATACTTCATTATGGGATTAAAAGTCTGTATTTGTTTTGTTCACTTCCAACCAGAAATATATAATTGAACTCAGTGCATTTAAGATTGTCATTGACTAATTACCCAGATATCACTGGCACGACAATCTCTCTGCATAGCCTGCAATTTGCATTAATTTCAAAAGTGCTGAGAATGCTTTCCTGCTATACCAACACAAAGAATAATAACAACTCTGAAGCAGTCATTTTAAAAAACAGAATGCAGTAAAGATGAAGACATTTGTTTCTATTGCTATCATAACATTTTTAACATTGATGCTTCTTTGTCTCAGGAGAGAATTCTACCATCTGTAGCTTTAAGTGAACAGGATTCGAATTTCTCTGTTGAAATTCTCTTGCATATTTACACTGAATGGTCTGCATAACTTTGCATGGCATGCCCATGTGATGCTATCCACATCATTAGCCAAGGACCAGTAGAATAAGCCTACGACAAAAGATTAAATCTGACTTCTGCTTGCTCATGGTGGAATTTTTTGTACATATCTTCTCACGTATTCTTCATTTTCTCTACGATTATCTCTAATTGTGTATGGGAAAGACACACTAGCTTTTCTTGATCTTAGGATTAATTTAATATGTGCACAGGGGGTGGCAGTGTTCCTTTTCAAATGGCAGAATTATTATTTAGATTTCAAATACAAATTCCATAATTGTTGCTTTATTCTAGTGGAGTCCTATTACACTGGCAGCCCTTACTGAGAGAAATTATTGTTTGCAATACCACTGTACTGCGTTTAAGAAGAGGGTCTGTTTCATAGCATAACAAACATTCTGCTTTCAAATAATTTTAACTAGGGAAATTGCCTAATTCAATAAAAAACGAAAAGCACTCTTTGCCTTTCTTAATAAATTGGAGTGTTCTGTGGTATCCTGGAAAAATACAGGAGGACAAAAAGAAAAATAATTAATTACTGTTTTCCCTTTTCAAGTGTTGACACTTGGCGACATTGTAGAGTATTTTCTAGGTTCAATAGAGATGATTAGAGCCTGTAAGTCTTTTTGGAAATTCTAGAGGGAGTTGCTTACCCTTGGATTTAGGAATATAGCTTGAAGTTTCTAAATATTTTGTTCAAAGCAGTGAGGGCAAGCCAGGAGGTGAGTCTGGAGAAAACTGAGAAAAGATGCAAGACACCAGACTCCCAGGGGTACAACTTAATCACAGCAGTGTTTCATTGGAATTAATGTTGAGGTTTAGATAAAAATCATTTATAAATACACTGTTAGAACTGTGATGCGCCTGCACAGATCAGTATTCTGTAAAGTTCATATGTAATAGAAATGACGAATACAGCTGAGCAGGGTTGAACATTCCTTTCTTTTTGAACTGTTTTATGTGTAACAGCTTCTGGAGAAGAAGAGAGAAAGCCCCCCAATATTACAGCTGTTTCAATCATTATTACTGGATTAATATACGAAAAATGAGTTGAAATGTAACCTTCCACAGATGGTGGTTCAGTGCACAATTCACAGATGCAAAAGGGCAAGCTCTGTCTGTAATTAAAGTTACTCAACACTAGTCGTAGAGCTTTTGGTTCCCAAACAATAACTGAAATTTTCTACTGACATTTTGGAAATTCTGTTTCAGACCAGTGGGATTTTGGTTGAGCAGAAAGTTTGCTCAGGTCTGAAACTGTTTTTAAAACAGTGAGGAGGAGAAAAAGGATGAAAGATGTGCCCTCCAGATTCTGTGCATCACATGAAGCAGTCATTCGTTGAAATAAGAGCTTGATCCAGAAGCAAAACAGATTGTGGGCATGAAAGATACAATAACAAGAATATTATTAATATCAACACCTTTTGCTAATAAACTTACATGTGGAACTAGAAATTTCTTTAATCAGAATTTAATTCATGGTCTTTTATTATTGATAGATCATCTTGGGAAGAGCATTAATTCAAGGCTTAACATAGAAGTAATAGAGATCAATAGATAAGCCCTTCAGGAGAGGGACTAATTATTTTAATGATAACATTCTAATTAGGCAGGTTTGAAGTGATGATTAAAGAATCTTGCATGCTTGTAATTTTAATGGGGTTATCATTGAGTAAACATGATAATATATGAAGAATGTATGGTTTCTGTTAAAGACCAAAGATGCTCTTTTTTGACATGTCTCAAAGAAATCATCAAAAAGACTTTGGTGATAGCCTCAATTCTATGTGCCAGGTGCCAGACAGAAGACACAGGAATTCCATCCACCATTCCGTTTCTGTGCTTTAACTTATTCATTACAAAATTTTCATAGAAAGCAAGGACATCTATATTAAAAAGAGCTATATAAACTCAAATGATGTCATATTCGTTGAAGCATTTGGGTGATCTAATGTCACTCTGTTTTAGAGAGAAATTATATTTTCAGACTACTTTCAAAACTGAGATGCCAACAAACTTTATTTACTCTTAGAGACAAGATTAAATGGGAAGGGAAGTTAAAATGTAATATAATTGAATATTTTTTGATTAAATATCTAAACTAATTGATAACCACATGCTAATACTCCAGTTACTCATATTTTGCTCATTGACACTAGTGATCTAAGCAAATAATTGAAAATTATTTTGATGAAAATCTAAATAATTTAAAAAAACTGGCAGTAGGGTAAATGTTGATAAATTCACTAATATTCTTTGCCCATCCAGGTGCTATGTGTTGTACAGCTAAAGACACTACAAAGAGGGTGTCAGTTTAGTTACTATCCTTAACTTTCATCCTTCTCTTACAGTCTGCACTGCGTTCTGGATTATTGCCCATCTGTTACAGTACCTACAGAATCACAAAGGCATGCCAGGCATGCACAGACAATTTGAATTGCATGTTCTAAAGTAACATTCTTTTGAGACATCTGCTAGAATAATAATAAGCAGCATGATAAGAAAACACATAGAAAATAGTCACAAAATATTTTTAGGATATTAATGCTTGTTTTCTCTAGTTTTACTGGGCTGCATCAATATATTTTACATGCTGAACACATTTCTCACTGAAAAATGTGTGACAGGATGCACTTAAACCCAAAGAGTCAACAATGATTAGGCTACACACTTAAAATATTAGAAAAAGGGACTGAAATCTAAGGAATTTGTGGATCTTCTTATTCCAGTGGATATTTTAAACACTAAGGGTCTCTCTTCACATACGGACAACATTTTGATATAAAGCATCACATTTTTTTACCTATAACATATATATGCATAGCATACATTTTTTTGGTCAGTATTTTAATCACTGAAGATTTTCAACCACAAAATCTGGATGTGTGAAAGCTTGTATTAAAAATTTAGTGCAGAGTTGGTGAAACATAAAGCAATGCAGTCATATGTTGATGCCTTGTTATTCTTACAATAGTGTGGTGTTTGCTATGAAACAACTTTGAGTTAATTGTTGCTTTTAGAAACAATTTCAGAATACAAACTGAATTACAGATCCCAGCCACTCTTACCAAGTGATGCCTGACCATTTGTTTAAAAGGAGGGAAAACCTCAACATCATGTTCTAGTACTTAAAGGGTAACTACAAGAAGGATAGAGACGGAGACTCTTTCTTCACAAGAAGCCATACAGAAAGGACAAGGGGCAATGGATCCAGGTTGCACTGGGAAAGGTTTTGTTTCTATTAGAAAGAAATTTTTACAATGAGAACAATCAATCACTGGATGTGTTGGAGTACCCTTCACTAGATATCTTTAAAGCATAACTGGACAGAATGTTAGATCCTCTCATCTAGATTCCCTTTTCCATCAATGGTTGGACGAGATGACCTCTTGAGGTCCCTTCTAACCTGGGATCTTCTATGACAAAAATGATTTTATTAGTTTTTGGACAGTTGTTTCCTTCTGTCACTAAAGCCTCATGTGAGTTCAGAAGAGCAGATTAAACTCCTGCTGGACTGCAAGGCAGCATGGGTGGTATTATCTGTTTCCCTGATCTTGATCTGAACAGGTAGTTACATGCTGGGTTAATATCACAGCAATGCACAGGTGGCTGGGAAAACAAAGCTTTTAGAACATTTGCCTGCTTTGAGTCTTACCAGCAATTAACACTAACATGCAGTACCTATTATTTCTTTCACCTGCCCAACTTTGGCCTGTCAAATTCCCATGTTTTTCATCCCAGCACAGTACTTTGCCCTGTACTTCTTTATTCATTCCGAACATCCATGCTTGTCCAGCTCTGAGATTTGGTTTTAACTTTGTTGTGCCACAAGAGTTAATCGCTTTTTAAGAAGCTCAAAAGAACAAAATTTTGCTCTAAAAGGACATGCTTCAGACAGTTTAGTTTAATTTTGTTTCAAGAAAAGCAATTGCAGCAAGAATTTTCAAGAAAAAAAAAGTCCAGTTCACTATGGACGTAAGAAACATTTTCAACATTGTCCAGGTTTCGGAAAAGAAAAAAAAAAAATTGCTTTTTAATCATATAAAGCCTATGAATGAAGGAGAAGTAATTAAGTGAAAGGAGTTTGAGTTCATTTGGTAAAGATCTGGAGGAGTTTGGATTTACTTAGTGACTGCCTTTAAGATAATCTATTAGTTATTAATATTTCAAATGGAAGCTTTGCATTCAGTATCCAATTCTATTTTCAGATTTGGACTCCTGACAATTTCTTTGATACTCTCAGAAGTGATGTTGAATAATGAAAGAATTTAGCAATTTTTAAAATAAAGGATGTTTCAAAGGTGCTTTTAGTTTGGGGTCATCTTTCTATTTTGTGTCACATTTCTTTTCATCCATACCTTTCAACAATGAATGAATGAAGGAAAAAAGCTCTGTAAGTGGATTGCCAGCCATTAACATAATCCCCTCGACTCAAAGGGATAGACATAGTTGGTACTGGAATTATCAGGGTCAGCAGAAATAGTTTCAAACAGGTTTTGCTACTTCTGAATTTTATATCGAGGCATTAATATTAATATTATTTATCAGCTATTCAGTAAGAAGTGCTTGTAGTGTTATAGTAGTTTTACTTAATTTATGGGATGAGGGGAACATTGGGATTTCAGATTAACTGAAAAGTAGTGGGAAATTTTATCAGCAGAGGTAGGATATGTTAAGTGAATGCGTAACATCCTGCTAATCCTTGGAAGATTAGCCTGCAAATAGTATTTGATATACTTTCACATACAAACTACAACACTAAGAACAGGATAGTATTGATAAAATGTATTGGTATCATCACCCATATGAGATGAACAGAATTTCATAGAGGAAGCAATGCATAACCTGAAAATAAAAGATATGGAGAGGAATTCAATTACAGAGAAGCAAAACAGCATACCTGGTAAATAAAAAACCTGGTATTACTTAAGATCTCATCAGGTAGAAGAAAAGGACTACATCATTCTTTTCAATGCACAGATGATGTTGATCTGCCAGTATAATATGATGAAGATCAAAGCAAATCTGGGGTTTACTGGCAAAAGCATTACAGTCAGCAGTTTTAAAAGCATTTCAAAAATCACTGCTAAGATTTCATTTTAGGCTCTGATCATTTCTGGTAAGTAAAAGTGAATTCAAAATAAAACAGGTTTGGCTATGACTACTAAAATGACCAGAAGAAAGTAGAAGCTGCAACAAAAGACATTAACTGGAAGAATTTTTCATGTTTAACCTGGCAAAATAAAGGTTGATAGAATTAGGGGGAATTACTGTCCATAAAGATGACATGATAGGTAAACACCATGGAGTAGTTATGCGAGTTTCTACAGAGTGGCAGTAACAGAGTAAATAAATATGAAGTACTGTCATGGTTTTGTGTGGAGTCATTTCTGGTAATGGGGAAGGGGCTGTAAAGATGGCTCCTGTAAGTAGTTGCTCACAACTCTCCCCAGCTCTGAGCCAGACCCACTGCTAGGGCTGAGCCCATTAGATGCCTCCACAATCACTTTTTAAGAAGAAGCCGGAAGAAGAAGGTTCTTCCTGTTCCTTCTTGTTCTGTTATTTTCTTTTTTTCACGCTGGTGGTGGTGCAAGGAGTGAGAAGAGAGAGAGAAGCGATTGTGCTGAACTCAAGGTCAGGGTGCGAAGAGAGAAGGAGATGTGCTGGAGCAGAGACTCCCCTGCATCCTGCAGAGAGGACTGGTGAAGCAGAGATTTGTTTGCACTTCATAAAAGACCCTGTGCCAGGGGCAGTGACTATGCCCTGAGGAGACCATGTCCTGTGTGAGGGACCCTGTATTGGCAGAAGCTGTAGCTGCTGGGAATAACCCACACCAGAGAGGTTCATTAAGGACTGTTTCCTGTGGGAGGAACCCCGTGTCAGAGCAGGGGAAGAATGCCAGGAGTTGGCCTCATCTGAGAAGAGAGAAGCGGCAGAGCCCATCTGTGAGACACTGACCACAGCCCTGCCCCCCTGAGCCGTTGAGGGGGGAGGAGGTAGACTTATTTGGAACAGTGACCAGGAAGAAAGGAAGCATGGAGGAGGAAGAACTTAGAGTGGTGATTGTATTTTTTTTCTCATCAGTGTGCTCTGTTTTTACTTTTTGTTCTGTTCTGTTTCTTGTAGGTAGTAGGATAAACTTTCTTTCTTTCCTCTCTAAGTCAAGTAGTGGAGACTCTTTTGCCTGCAAAAGTGTCACATGGGGTTTAATCTAGAGACAGAAGAATTCTGTAGGTATAAAACTACTGGAAAATAAAGCCCCATAGAAGACACAGTATCTCACCAGAATACAGGAAGAGTAAACACAAAATGTTGCATGTTATCCTGCACCACTGAGAACAGCTACCAATTTAGCAAGACAATGCTAATAAAAGTGCAGCAGAAATGTGCCTCACGTTTTTATTTTTCAGAGCTTAAAACTGAAGAGAGATCTATAAAGTATCTCTTAAAATATACTCCCATCAAGAAGTCTTATCTCTGCATAGAGCTTAATCAAGAATTGTATATCAGTTCAGACCACCAAAGTTTCAAGTTTAATCTCATGTAAAATATGCACCTGGATTTTCCTCTGCTTTAGGAAGAAAATCCCATTCATAAAATGAAATCCTGAAGTATTTATTGCATTTATTCTCAGCTTTCACTTGGACAGTATCTCAGCTGAAGTAAAAGGATATGAAGTCTTTTTGGTTGTGCTCATGTACTGGAGGAAGAATTAGTGCAATTCTGCATAAAATGTAAAGTTAATGGGGCCTTGTACCTGAATGAAGACTCCCTGAAAACAGAGGGGGAGATAAAGGGAGAAGAGGGAGAGGAAGAGAAAGAGTAAACCAAACAAATATTTGTGGTTTTTATCTTCATAAAAATATTTATAGCTTGAATTGCTTAGCCCAAATACTTCAGTTACTTTGTAATTACCCTAGAGTTTTGTGGATTTTGACCTGTAATTTTTCTCCATACATTTAATAATCAACATGGGATGGTAAGTTTTTATTCGAGTGAGGTATCCATTGAGAATTGGCCTAATGAGTAGATATTTTGACCTCCATTTGTTTCATTTCTATCCAAATGAATATGGCAAATCCAATTCAAGTTCTGTGTGGAACGAGTAAGTAATCTCACAGGGTATCAGCAGCCATAAACTTGGAAGAACTTGTATCATCTTTATGCCCTTAAAGTATCAATTTGTCAGCAAGTGTCTATTGGGTAGTTATCTCAGAGTTGTCTGCATTTTTAAAACTAATACAAACATCCACATTTTTTTCAAATGTATGCAGTGCAATGAGTCCAAAGAGTACAACAAATTAGTGCACTTTGTACTAATGGAGCAATTATTTAATACTCATTAAAAAGCTATTAGTAAAACATTGTTATTTATGGTAAGTAATAAGCAGCATGCTGCTAAACAGTTGGCAATGGAAATTAGAAAGTAATATTATTTATTAGTTGGAAAGTGAAATAATCTAAAAAATGGATATCTTCAAGTGTTTAGCATAGCTTTCATTTGGTTTTAGTGCTGACAGTTAAAACATTTTTACTCATCTGTTCTTTATGAAAATTAACATATTTCTATGTACTCTGCTTCTGCTCATAACTCATGTCTTTGCTCTTCTGTATCCATCACTTAGAAACTCATGTCATCTTAAATTCCTAAGCAAGTAAGCACTACCTATTATTGTCCCTCATCCATCTAATCTCAGCTGTAGGTCTCCAGTCAGCAACCCTGCAGAAGAGTTTTTGCTATTAGCAAATAAATCTTAATAAGTCTGTTGTGTTAATAAATCACTGAGACTTATAGACTTTTTGAGGGAAGGACAAAAGCTCCCAAATTTTGATTTACATGTAAATGTTCAACATCGAGCTTGGCAATGGGGCTCAAATGGGGCTGAGATCGCCTTTATTATAATTTATTTTCTTTTTCCTCACGTTATAGGAGCCTTACTGGATAGCTGTCTTAGAACAGAACTGGCATTGCAGTGTACACATTAAGGAACATCATCACGGAAATAGATATCTAAGCTTTCCGAAGATGAAAGCGGAATAAAGTGCATTGATTTTAAATCAATGCAGTTGGCTAAATTATAATTTCATTTTATAATTTCATTTTATCAACGGTAGACTTAAAATAAACTGATTAGCCAACAATAGGGCCTGTATGAAATCCATAAAATAAAACACAATTTCTGAAGAACCTTGCTAAACTGACTAGTAAGATTTGCCAGGTGCCTAGAATTTATGCCTCTGCCTGGCTCCTAGCTGCAGTAGCTGTGACTTGGCTAATTATACTGGTCCTAAGCTCATCTGTAATCACGAGCAGGACCATGAAGCCAGCTAATTCCCACATAACGTCTTTAATAAGTTTGATGGTTTGAGCCTTTTTATAATTGTTTGGCAGCCCAAGTGTGTGTAGGGTGTAGAGGATTTTTAGGTTTAATTTTCTTCCCTGCCTAAGAGATTTGAACCTGCAGCTCCTAGCTCTCATGAGAGGACCATTACAAACTACCTATATGCACCTCTCTTGTTAGAGCTGTTCCCTTGCAAAAAAAGGAAGCCAAGATCAATTGGGCCCAGGGGATGCACTACACCGTGGCTTCATTTATCATGGAGAGGTATAAAACTTTAACTGGAAAATTCGTAGTTGATTGCCTTAAATGACAGGGTCTCAATTATGTGCTTGTATTAAAGAGTTATTAGGTAAAATACATAAAACTAGGAACAGGACAAGAACTCTCAAAGGAGAGTCTCAAATGCACTACAAATTTCAGCTTCCCCTAGCGCACTCCTAAATCCCAGGAATCCCGTAGTCCTGACTGTCCAGTAGCACAGTTTGAACAGGAAGAATGGAAAACAGTCTCATTTAGCATCAGTTAACTCACTGGGATCAAGAGACTCTCCTGAGAAGTACAAGCTGTGGTTTGAACCATCTCAGATAAAAAAAAAAAAAAGAAGATGAAAGGAAGGTGAACATATATCTTACACGTTCTAGGCTGTTTCTACAAGAATTTGCTTCAAATTCTTCTCCAGCTTGTTGGAACTGGTTTATTTGAATTGAAATCATCTTAGAATATAATAGATGTGCTCTGAACAGAGAATGCACTTCACTACAAGGCTGGGGATTCAGTTCAAACTCAGAGTTCTCATATTCTGTCAGTATTTGCAGTACTAAAAAAATATTTGTGTTCTTTTACAATTTAATTCAGACATGAAAAAGGGAAGACTGGAAAAAATGTTGATTTAGTTAAAAGATAATGAAGCATAATTATAACCAGAGAAAATAATTATTCTGTTAACATGACTTGTCTTGTTAAATTAATTAATTCAAAGGAAGCAGTAGTTCCATGTCAGACCTACAACTACAAAACAGATACCCTAACACAATAATTCTCAACTATATCCAGATATTTACTTCCTAAAATTCACTATTTGGTGGCTTTCATGGATAAAACATTTTTAATGAAGACTTTTCTTTAAAAGTTATTTAAAGCAGGGAAATATTAGTTACAAGGGAAGATGAGGTATTAAAAAAAAAAAAAAAACAAAACAAGAAAACAAAACAACAAAACCAAACCATCAAAAACACCAAAGCAATAAGAAGTGGGAACAAATAAAAGTGATGAGAACTGTAAATTCACTTCTATAGAAAGACTAGTATGCAGACTTCCCCAAGAACAATAAATTGCAAACCTAGGCATCACAAATATACCCAATGTGTTGGATACATCTCTTGCAGTAAGATAAATTAACTTTGAAGATAACTCTTCCCTCAACTTATTTTTGGAATGTTGGGAAGAGAACCAATCTTAAATTTTGCTCAAAACCATCTCATATGAAGCAGTTTTGCAAATGAGTAGGTGAGAATTTCAGAAGTAAATCCAACCGAAATGATAAAATACGACAGGCACGTAAATTTCTAATTATCAGCACTGAGCCAGGTATTGAAGTCATTTGGATTTGGAAATGATCATACAATGATCTCAGTAGTATTTATATGTATATTATATCAAATGAATTGAGCAGAAAACAAAGATGAAGGCTTTAAAGTGAGAGATGTAGAAATTAGAAAATCCACTATGCATATACTTTTTAAGCATATCTTTCTTCAGTGTATGTCTTCTATTTTACCAGGCCCCCTAAATTCTTCTCTGTTTCTTTCACTAGCTCTACCAAACCCTAGCAAAAGTAGATCCCACTCTGATACTCCTCATTTCTCTCGTTGACACCCTTTGCTCTCCTTCAGTCTCAGCCCAGCTTTTCTTTATTTTTCATCTACATTTTCTCAGTTGTCCAGTCCTGGTTTCAAAGTTATCTTTTGAGTGGTACAGGGCATGAAAACATTTACACCATTTATTTAATGCTTAAATAAACTAATATTCAGTCAGAAATAGGACGACACAGTAGAATATGTGTATTATCTTCTGACACAACTGAGTTGTGTGAAAATTTTTATATATATCAAATCATTGGGAAAAAAATCAATCAGGATAATTGTTTTAAACAGAAAACACAATTCCTAGCTCTTCAGAAATCCCACTGTATCATGCAATTAGAGAAGTCCACCTCTGAAAAATCGAAGTAATAGTGTGATTACCCTGCAATGTCTTTGAAAACACTCATAGTCCATAGACATCAAATTTCCAGAAAAATGTTCAATATCACAATATTACTGCATTGGCATTTGTTTTTTCCTCTTATTTTCTCCCTCCTTGATTACACAATTATGTGTAACTAATCATGTCTGTGTTCTCACCACAAAGACTTTCTTTTCTCATGTTCAAAGAAGAGGTCAAACATATAAATTATATCAATTATTTCATTTTTGGTTATATGAACTATTTCATTCATCTGTACTCAGCTTTGGTGAGGCTGCACCTGGAATACTGTGTCCAGTTTTGGGCCCCTCTCTACAAGAACAACATTGAGGTGCTGGAGAGAATCCAGAGGTGGGCTGCCAAACTAGTAAAAGATTTGGAGCACTGTTACGATTTGACATGACAGCCTTTTCTGGTAAGGGGGAAGGGGCTGTAAAGATGGCTCCTGTAAGTAGTTGCTCACAACTCTCCCCAGCTCTGAGCCAGACCCACTTCTGGGGCTGAGCCAATTAGACACCTCCACGATCACATTTTAAGAATCCGCAAGAGGAGGTTTCTTCCTCCATCTTCCTCCATCTTCTTCCTTCTTCTCTGCCTCATCTTTTTCTTCTGGCTGGTGGTGATGCAAGTAGTAGCAACAGTGAGAGAAACAACCATGTGGACTCCAAGGTCAGTGATGAAAGAGAGGAGGAGGTGTGCTGGAGCAGAGACTCCCCTGCATTCTATGGAGAGAACTGGTGAAGCTGAGATTTATTTTCATTTCTTTAAAGACTCTGCATCAGCAGTAGGGACTCATTTTGATAATCACCCCATGTCAGGGGCAGGGACTCACTTTGCTAAAGCTGGCTCTCTACCAGGGGCAGTGACTATGGCTGGAGGAGGTCGTGTCCCATGGGAGGGACCCAATCACTTCACTGCAGACCCCAAGCCAGGGGCAGCGATTTTCTACTTTAAAACTGCCGGAAGAGGCCGTGTCCCGGAGGACAGACCTTTTATCACTATGGCCGGAGCAGGCTGTGTCCCAAGGAAGGGACCCAATATCTACGGCTGTAACTGTGGGAAGGAACTCACAACAAAGCAGCTCATCAAATTTATGCCCAGAAGAGGCCTTGTCCTGAGAGAGGGACCCTGCAACTGCAGAAACTGCAACCGTGGCAAAGAATCCATGCCAGAGATATTCACCAAGGACTGAGTCCCATGTGAGGGACCCTATATTGGCAGAAGCCACAGCTGTTGGGAGCAACCCACACCAGAGGAGTTCATTAAGGACTGTGTCCTGGGGGAGGGACTCTGTGTTGGAGCAGGGGAAGAATGCAAAGAGTCGTCCTCATCTAAGAAGAGAGAAGCAGCAGAGCCCATCTGTGAGAGACTGACCACATCCCCCACTCCCTGCCCCCCCGAGGTATTGAGAGGAGCAGGTAGAGATATCGGGAGCAGTGAGCTGGACCTGGGAAGAAAGGAGGGATGGGGGAGGGAGATCTTAAAGTGCTGGTTGTAATTTTCTCATCATCCTACTCCCTTTTTGCTCTTATTCTGTTCTGTTTCTTGTAGAAAAAATTTTCCTACTTTCCTCTCTAAGTCAAGTACTGGAGTCTGTTTTGCCTAGAACTGTAATTGGCAGTGAGCCCTCCCTGCCCTTGTCTCAATCCACAACAACCTTGCTTATCTTTTTACTCTCATTTCGCTGGGGCCTCCGTCATCCTAACGAGGGTGGGGGTGAATGGGGGCACCAAGTGAGAGACTGTCGTGGTGCTGCTGTGCTAGCTGGGCCAAACCATGACAAACACGTTTCGTATGAGGAACAGCTGAGGAATCTGGGGCTGTTCAGCCTCAAGAAAAGAAGGCTCAAGGGAGACCTTATAATTTTCTACAACTACCTGAAATGAAGTTGTAGCAAGGTGGGGGTTGGTATGTTCTCCCTAGTAACAAGCAATAGAACAAGAGGAAACAGCCTCAAGTTGCACCAGGAGAGGTTCAGGCTGGATATGAGGAGGAATTTCTTTACTGAAAGGGTTGTCAGACATTGGAACGGGTTGCCCAGGGAGATACTGGAGTCACCATCTCTGGAGGTGTTTAAGAGAAATATACATGTTGTACTTAGGGAAATGGTCTGGTGGTTGATAGAGCTGGGACAAAGGCTAGACTCGATCTTAAAAGTCTCTTCCAGCCAAAATGATTCTATGATTTTAAAGTGTCAATATGCATATGCCTCCTAACTTTGCAAAGGAATCTACATATTGAGGAAGAGAAAACCTTAAAGATGTGCTGTCACTGAGCAAGTATATTCCCAAGATGCTTGTCTTCCTGCCAATACATGAAGCAAGTTTACTTGCATCTCAACCGGTGAAACCCTACAGAAAGCACAAGGCAGCTAAAAATACGTGAAGATGTAAATGCATAACTTCTTTAAGAAAATTATACAACCCAGAAAAGTGAGAGATGAGCTTTGAACAATTATAGAGGGCTTATTCTATTGGATCGAGACATTGAGAGTTTGGGGTTTTTTTCTGTGATTCGAACCTGTTTAAGTCAAAAGCCAAATATGTAAAATTTCATGGTAATTTGCAAGTTCTTTAAGAAATAAGTCACTTTTGAGCAGATAAACTGTAGGAAAGTAAGCTAGGTTACTATTTCTGCAGTTATGTCATTATTAGTGAAAATTTCTGTTATAATGTTGATGTCTTGGATCACCATTGAGGTATATAGGTTCTCTGAGAGTGAAGAGGTCAGAACTTGGAATTAATGACATTGAACAGCTATAAGTATGCAAATGGAAAAAAAATAGTCAAAGTGTGTATAAGACCAAACAAATCTAGCCTGTCATTTTTGGATCTGAATTTCTGTGTCATATGAAATAAACCCCAAAACAACAGTTTTCCCGTTAACTAAGCAAATTTGATTGCATATCACATAGGTGCTGTAGCCAGAAAACAAACAACACTGTTAAAAAAAATGAAACAAACCCAAACACTTTCCAGACTAGTGAGACAATTTATCAACTTTCTTGTCAGCAGTATTAAATAGCACATACTTATTCTTCATCTCACACCTAGAAGACAGTTTTCCTGAGAAGAAACATCTCTATAACAGGTGTTGTATTAAAACACAAAATGGATTCATGAGGACAGCAGGTATAGAACTCTTTGTTCACAGAAATATGTGTAAATGCATCTGTGGATTTAGAAATATTACTTTTTGCACAGTTGTGTATTTTCAAACAATGCTACATTAAATTCAGAACTTCAGCTTACATTTTTACATATAGGTAACACACACCTCTGTCTACTCTGTGCTAAGCAGATGAGAATATTTACCAGCTTTGAAGAGTGGACATTTCAAAACTTTTAGTCTCATCTCTATGATTTCCTGTGAGCCAAAGAATTATTTCAGTATGTTCATATTGTGATTTGTTTGCCATCATGATCATAACAATGAAATTTGTCTCCTGTTTATAAACCTTCCAATAATCAGAAATAAAATAGTTCAATTAAATCCCATTGTCTTTTATAAATGGAGACACACAAACTGCCTCCTCAATAGGTTCTAAACATGTAACATGATACAATTTGGAGAGAAAGGCCTGATCACTGATTCTTGGCTTCTCTTCCCACTGTTGCTGGCTGCTGCAAAAAGGAGTGTTTTCAGCAGGCAAAAATTGACAGAAATACATAAGCTATGTTGGCAAGCAAGTTCACACTTGGCCCTTACCAGTTGGTGCATCAAGCTGATAGCTGTCCAAAAATAAATTGCAACAAAATAAAAACGTACTGAACTTAGAAGACAGAAAAAGCCCCTCATGTCATGCCCCCAACCACACACACATCTATCTATGAGAGAAAAAGATGTACAAAGTCAGAAGCAGAACTCAGGGAATACAGCTAAAATCTTTAATATTCTTTCTCCCATCTTTGTACTCTCTAGCGCTGCCTACACCACTGTAGTCAGATACAGCTCTCCTCAATTAATACCAAGCTCATTTGCACCCCTCAAAGGGCTTTGTTTTCTACATCACCTCAGGCATTTAGATATTTATTTCTTTTTTTCCTGGAATGCTGGGTGAAGCTGCAGGAAATATATTAATCACAGCTGTTTCTTACAGCCTGTAGAGTTTTTCGCCTTTTTTTGAAACAAAGCCATTCACTCTGAAGCATCAGAAAAGTCTGAAATATTTGTAAGATCACATTGAGCAGCACTAGTATTTTATTGCACAATTATTTCAAGAAGTTCTAAGGATTTCATAGCTAGGGAAACGGTCTCTTGACTTAAAAATCTAACTTGTGAGTCAAGAGACTTTTCAAAGAACTTCTTTCTTCTTATCAGAGATTCCTAAAATCTAGAATTGAACAAAAAGGTAGCATCAAATTTGATGAATGAGACTTTCCACAGACTACGCTGCATTTCTAGAACAGGTGGGTAGAATGAATCTGATTTCAGCAGTGGATGACTTGTAGCATTCACTGTAAATATGCCACATGTGAAGAACTAAAACAAATATGGATTCCAGTTTTTAATAACTGATGTGCATGTATAATCATTGGATTTATTTTATATGCACTTTAAAAAACCTTTTAACACCAAGGAAAACAGTAAAACAGTAATAAGGAACATTGAAAACATTTTAAAGAAAGAGGAAATTACTTTTTTTTACCCTCCTCCCAAAACTTAGTGTTATAAATTTGATGAAAGATAGATATCCAAAAGGACTAACAAGATTTCCCTCACTGAAAATGAACAAATATATCTATATATATTTATTCTTTGCCTCGGGTTACAAATTATCTTCAGAGAGAAGTTGTATGCAGTGATAGTTTTATACATAAGCTCTTGGTACTCAAAGTGTAACTAAAGCTATGAGCTGCAGGAATATAAACCTAAATCATAGCTAACTTGCATCTCTGCTCCTTTATAATGAAGGGGAACTCCAGCAAGAAGTAAAAGGTCAAAACAACCAGAAATAGATCCCCATTCTAAGCCAATTAGTTTCATATTCATAAAAAGTAGAATTTGATGGATCATGTATTTTCTCGGAGGTTCTTCAGAGAATTTTAGTGACTTAGATGTCATTTAATACAGAAGTGACACGTTTTTACTGTGTGATGGCTGTTTGGTGGCTTTTGAGAAATAAGGTCGTTTCCTTTACATGTAAGTTTTTCTGTGGTCCCTGTGAAAACATTTTCTGAAATCATGATACAGACAAATTTATTAATCTTATTATTTTTGTGCAGAAAACTTCTATTACTGCTAGTTCACACAGAGGGAAGTTAAGAAAAGAGAATACGTGAAGACTCTTCATCCATATATGACAATTATTTTTTCGCTAAATGAGAAAGATCATTTGGACTCACACAGCCGACTTTGTGCTATAGTGTTTTGTTTGGTGTACTTACACGCTTCTTTTTCTATTTTCTTTATCATGATTGGCTTTTTCCATCTGTTGTATGAGGAAAAGCAGATGGATGCTTTAATGCTTTCTACAGCTGCTGGACCACACCACAAAACCAGTAGCCAATATTTTAGAACATCAGCTGTTACTTTTAAAACATAAGAACTGAGAAAATGCAACATTTCCCTCTAGACTTCAAGTCCTCTTGCAGACCATCTATCCAAAAGCTCACCTTGCAGCAAATAGGAACAGCTGATAGCTTGTTCTGGAAGTATATTTAGATTCTCTTGCGAGAAAAATTGTTCGACAACCTTTTTTTTTACTAAGACAGACAGGATCACAGGCAGAAAAATGGATGTTAATAACTAGAATAAGATATTATACTTCAACCTTGTTTCCAATACTGTATAAGAAACAAAATATACTTTCTTTTAACAGAATGGACAAGATGCATACATTTGTTTTCAGCTAATTATTTAAGTAGTTCCCACACTAAGTCTTTTGCATTCAGTAGGCCTTAGGAAACAAGGTCTTGGCTACCATCCAAGTGTCCTTTGGCTCTTCAAAAGAGCTTATTTAGTGTATTTTCCTGCATCATTTGAGGAGCTGCCAACCTCATCACGTTCAATTTCCAACAAAAACTTTTGCTTTTAAAAAATTGGATTTCTCATCTCACATTAACGTACGTCAAACGGAGCCTCAGTAAAGACATAGAACTGAAATGGTAAACAACATTCAACATTTTACAAAATAATGGAATGTAATAAGTATCTCACTATATTTGGGAAGAAAATAGTGCACACTGAAATAAAACTAAGCATCAAGCTTTAATTGCTTTCAAAGTATTTTAAATTTCATCATTCTTCTGGAAACACAGTGGGACTAGTTATCATAAATTAGTTCATTTTTACATGTGACCCTAAAAGTCTGGCTAAGTCAATTCTTCTTCTTCTTCTTGTTATCTCATTCTATCTGAGCAGTTTAAGATGGAGTCACCAGCAGTTCATCACTGCACATTGAAACTTTGTGGATTCTACACTCCTAACAAAAGGTAGTGAGTATGCTATGACTATGCTTCTAGAGAGGAACTCGAATGATTTGGGGACTTTAGAAACTCTATTTTTCTTCAGGGGAAAAAAAAAAAAGGACAATATGCAAACAAACTACAACCACTTATAAACTTACTAGGAAAATCTATTTTCTCTCTAATAGTAAAAAATGCCATTAAAATCATCTGAGTTATGAAATGTATCTGCAAAACAGTTGATGAAGGTCATAACATATTTAGATATTTAGAAGGAAAAAAAAGGCAGAAACCTTTCACAATATAGAAGAATATACTAGCTGTTTGCTTTGGCTCCATTTATGATTAACAATGTCAAACAGGTAGTTTCAGAGAAGAGCTCATCTGAATTATATTTAGATCGTATAGATATCTCTCCACAGACCATGGAAGATGTATAAACAGTTAGCTTATTTTTGGACATCACACTTTTAAATCTCCAAACGTTCAATAGATATAATATTCAGGAAGAGTAAAAGCAAATTCCTACCTTAAAATTTCAAAATTGGCTAGGACAGAAAACAAAAAATACAATGGAATCATAGAAAATCATCAATTTGCCCAGTGTCCCATGACAGTTCTGGAGTGCTATAATTAAAACCAATAAATGATGATCTGAAGAAGGCAACCACCAAGCAAGCACACAAGAAGCTATTAACTTGATCTGCTGGAGCGCATATTGAAAAGCCTCAAACGGATTTAAAGAAAATAACAGCTGGATAGTAGATACTCACATATAGGTCACCACACATGTAAACGATGAACTAAAAGAACTACAATTGCACTGTTCCTATGTACTGTTGTGTCCTAAACTTACATCAAGCTCTCAGAATTCGGACCAATGTATTTAGAGAGCTCTAAATAAACTTCTATTTGGTGTCAACTGATAGTCAAAAGAAAGCAAATTGTTAGCTTGGAAATTCATCTGGGACAAAAAATACATAAACGGAAGGTTACTAGTGTGCAGCTGGAATGCCCTTCAGTTCCCTTATTATACTTTCACATTCATATTTATTTGCAGTTATTCCCATTCAATGCAGATCTATGTTTCATGTTTGTTTGATATAAAGGTCCTTTATGGAGCTGGTATTATTGCTATTAGTCACTACTATAGAAACACAGCAAAAAAAGAGACCTTTTCCCAAAGAAACTGACTCATCATTGACAAAGTCAGAGAATCTGGGATGCTCTGTTACCCCTGATGTCCATTAAAAGTAGAGGGTGATTACATATACCCCAAGAGAGGTGTTATGGGACCAAAATGGGTACACTGATGTTTCTCATCCAAGGCTGACACGTTCTCAAAATAACTATTAAGGAAATTCACTTATCTTTTTTTCTAATAATTTCTCCCTCCCAAATTTCAGGTTAAACTGTATACCTTGGTTTTTAGCCTAGCAGGAGTTTACCTATTACCCTTCTTACATCACATATAGATCCAGTTGATCTTCAAATCTTTCCTGAACAAAACTAAAAATGGGTCAAAAATCTCCCTTTGTTTTGTAATCTAAAAATTTCACCTGAAATTGACCTGTATTCAGAAATACTATTCACCTCTACTCACTTGTAATTCCTTCAATGAAACTGTTAGTCAAAAAAATTGTTTTGCCCAGAAGTAAGACACAGTAAATCTACAATCAATAGCTGTAAGAATAGAACATTTTTCTGTCCTTTTCAGTTCTCAGTATGATAATTCAGTAAATAACACTGTACATAGTGGTTGTTCTGTGTTTTATTAGACTGGCACAGTGCTTCCCTCCTCCTTTGTCCATTCATTCTGGCTCATGTTGTTATTGATTTCTGACATTTATGTCTTTTAAAAGTGGAAGAAACTGATAAAAAGTGAGATAACAACAAGCACTATTCATGGATGCAGTTAGAGAGTTATTTGAGTTTAGGCATATCTAATAATTAGTTTGTTAGAAGACAAATTTCTGAAGGAAAGATTAAGTCAGGAGAAGAAAGAGCCATACACAACTACAGGAAAACACATGCAAGGTGATGTAGGTTTTCTTTAACCACTTAAAAGATAAGCTAAATGCAGATTGAAGTTGTTAGAAAATTTGCACCCTCAGAGAAAACTCTAAAAGCTGCAAAAGAAACAACACCTTGGCCACTGCTGTATGTAACATGATGAGTAAATGTATTTCCACATTCTTTGTTTTGTTGTTTTTAGACACACTGTGCTTTCCTGGCATTTGTATTACATAGACAAAAGAAAATAAAAATATTTAAATGTTTGGAGAATTAGACGAAAAACATGCTTGCTTACCACTTCTGTGTGTGCAAAAACCAGCGTCTGTCACACACACACAGTGCCTCCCCATACAGCAACAGAGTTTGTGCTGACTTCTGGAGAGACTACGACTCTCCTCATTCAGTACTGGAAGATTGTTCCTGAGGAACAATCTGAGGGACTAAGGGTGCAAACTCTATCAGTCAGCTGAAAGGAGAGTGGGAGGCCTAAAGCTTACCAATGAGAGATGAATCTGATAATGCACAGATTGATTGTAGCAATAACTCTATTGATCATCTCCAGTCCTTGAAGTCTCCAGGTAACAGGAAGAACATTAGCACCAGTGAATCAAGGAAAAATGAAAAGACTTGAAAGGTCAAACAGATATAGAGATTGCCTGGTAGTCAGTAATTTCCAGCAGCATAACATATGTGAAGGTGACATTAGGATGGGGAGCCTATAATGCTCAAAGGCTATCCAGCCATTAGCACATTTCATTACAGAAACTGTAGACGTTTTTGGAACTTCAGTTGCCTGAATGGAATGAAGACTGGCAAAAATATTCAACTAGCAAAGCAATGGGTCAGTTGCTCAGTCCACAATGTATGGGAATCAAGCACATCAAACAAAGAGCTTTCAGTATTCAGACAAGATATTTTTAAATACTGTAACATATTCCCTGTAAGAACCAGCAGAAAGGATAGCTCAGTTACTTTCTAAATCCCAGACTATTAGATGTCACTCTAAAATTTGATGTGTTTAAGCCAGTAATTAGGAATCCATGCATGAAAAGTCCCTGGTTATATTTCTGATTGTGATATATCCCAAATTATTACTGAATTCTGACTGTCAAAATGGAAAAGGAGAAGACTAAAAAATTATCATCTCTATAGTCCCACACTTACCAGAATACAAGAAAGACAGAAGCTGTAATATTAAGGAAGTGAGTACTGGACATGGTAAAAGATAAAACCAAAAGCAAAATATTTTCTTTATGTCTGGGAGTTACTGAAGAAGTAGAAGGGTGTAGAGTTTTGGGTTTCTTTTTTTCTTTCTCTTTTTTTTCCTTAAATACCATGTCTTTATCAGAGTGATAAGGTCCCTCTACAATGTCAGCTTCATTTATTGCAAGTTCTTAAAGAAAATCAGAAGTAAATCCCATCCGAAAACTTCAGTTGTGGATCCCAGGTCCATACGACCAAATATTTTATTCTTACAAACCTCTTCTTAATTGGCCATGCTACCTGCTAGCTAGATTTTTAAATATATGGGGTGGGCTATTGTCCCTATAGCTTCAGGTGTCAAGTTTAGCTGAAGATGTCAAAAGAGTATGTTTCTGGGATGATGCCTTATGAATATAGGAGCGCACTTCTTGATTATTGAGAGGATTGGCAAGAGTCATATCCTAAATTAGAAGATGTTGATTTCCAGAGTCTTTCTGCAGAATCTCTTGGAAAGGTGAACAGAGCAAAATAGATCAATAAATAAATGTTATAACGAATCCATATTTAAAGTCTAGTAACAGAAACAAAAAAATTAATGTCATAATCACAAAATCTATCAGTGGCAAACAATGACTCTGAAAAGAACTCACAGATAATGATGAATGAACTTTCAGTTCTATGCCCCCCCCCCCCCCCCAAAAAAATATTATCCTGGATGAGCAAAAAGGAGAACACTAAGTAAGATAAAGGAGAACATATAACCTCTTATTTGACATTTGTTGACTACTACTGTAACAACACTGTCCATAAATCACAGAGAATGTTGACAATGTGAAGAGAGTCTGACAATAAAAGAAGCTCAGAGAGCTACAGTAGCAACCTAAAAAGAACATAAACTGGGAAATGAAAAGTAAGAGGAGGCTTTATGATGTGGCAGCCATCAACTAGAAGGTTACCTTTCTTCTCCAGTGGTTATCACTGAATGTAGATCAGTACAGACCAGATCACAATGCTTATTGTTTCACAAACAGCCAAGTAGCCAGTAGAAAACTTAGCTGCTGTTGTGGTGGACTCTCTGTAATTGTGTGTTTTTTATTCAATATTGTTTTCTAAAAGAAACAACAGTTCAAACAGGAATCAATTTTGATTCATTAAAAGGTGAAGAAGTCAATAAAAAATTAAAAGTGCACTATATCACACAGGCTGCCTCTCCTTTAATTAAGGATTTTGAAAATGAGACAAGGTGTTAAGTGGGGCATATTTGATTTGTATTTCAACAAAAGTTCTTTCTAATTGTCTGTTTTCCTTAGATGCTGTCATGTTCTAGGCACATCCAGGAACAAAGGACCACAATCTCCCACTCCTTCACTCCTCCTCCTCCAACAGGACTGAGGGCCATTGGAACACCCCAAGGACAGGGAGGGCTCACTACTCACTGGCAGCCCTGGCAGAACAGACAAGCTTGGTGGATTACATTAATCTGTTTTCTTCCCTACCAATCAAAATGGTAACAAACAGAAACCTCACTGATCATCAGGATGACAAAGAGCATGAGCAGCTCTTTCAGACCCCCTTCCCCCACCCCTCCCCTCCCCTCCCCTCTGCCCGTGCTCACACCCCATTCCTGGGGTCTTTACCTGCTCCCCTCAGCAGTGTGGGAGGTGGGAATGGGGGCTGTGCTCAGTCCCTCACCAATGGCTCCCGCCACTCATCTCGCTTCAGGGCAGGAGGACTCTTCGCCATTGCCCTGCTCCAGTGCGAGGCCCTCACATGCCACAGTCCCGCATGGGCCGCTCCGGATGGGTGTTCATCCTGAGGGCTGCAGCTCCTCTCCCCTCCTGTGTGGGGTTCTGTGGCCCGCAGGCACTCCAGCACGGCCTGCACCATGGCCGTCTCCCACATAATCTCCTGCTAATCTGGGCGCGGTCACCCACAGCTGTGGGCAATTCTCAGCCCTTCCAGTGCCCTCCATGGCTGTAGGAGCACAGCTGCTCTCTCACCTCAGGCTGAGAGTGGCCTCTGTTCGGGCACTGCTCCTCCCTTCCTCCTTCTCTGACTGTGGGGTCCATATGGTCATCTCACTCATGATCAACACTTCTCCCCCATGTTCAACACTTATCCCCCTTTGGCTAGGGACTTCTTAATTAGTGATTGCAGAGGCACCATTTTGGCCCGGCATGAGGTTGCCCCGGCACAGGTTGCCCAGGGAGGGTGTGGAGTCTCCTTATCTGGAGGTTTCCAAAACCACCTGGATGCATTTCTGTGCCTCCTGATCAAGGAGAACCTGCTTTAGCAGGTGGTTGGGCTGGATGATCCCAGATGTCCTTTCCAGCCCCCACCACTCTGTGATTCTATGATTTTTTTCTGATTGTCTCAAAAATTCTGTCAAAATTTTAATTCCCTTAATAATGATACTAGGATACTTCTGTTGATCCTGAATGGAAGATAGTCACATGTTTAGGCAGTGATGACACACATAGCAGTGAACGTGAGCAGGCACAGGCCTGGACTGGGCTTTACTGCACACGCAGAGTGGTTTTCAGGCTTGTGGTTCACTGCATAACAATTCCTTGGCTGCAGAAGGACCTCAGTCAGTTGATTGTAACAGGAGATGCAGGCAGCTCTCACTTGGCACCATCACCCTACCTCCGGGGCCTTGCCTTTGTTTAAAGGGTCAGCAAGAAATTCTCAAGAGAACATCCTTTAAGAACAGGTTCTTTTCTTGTAAGGAAATAACACAATAGCTCAAGTGACCACAACGGAGAACTTCTGTCCATTGACAGTAATGGCTCCAAACGGAAAGAGGGGAGATATAGGTTATATGTGAGGAAGTTCTTTCCTGTGGAGTTGGTGAGGCCCTCGCACAGGCTGCCCACAGAGGTTGTGGCTGTCCCATGCCTGGAAGTGTTCAAAGATAGGCTGGATGGAGCTTGGAGCAACCTGGGTTGGTGGAAGGTGTCCCTGCCCATGATAAGGGGTTAGAACTGGATGAGCTTTAAGGGATCTTTAAGGATCTACAGAAGAAGTCCTTAAAATTGCACATATACATGTACAACTCCTCCCACTAAAAAACTGTATAATTGCTTAATGGAACATGCTTGTAAGGTCAGGTCTGTTACTATTAAGCTTCTGGATTAAGCCTGAAGAAAACAAGAAAACTTATAATTTAACAATATATTTGTCAAGTTTTGTATCCTGTATGAAGAAGCAAATGAACAAACACCCCATCACAACTCTTCAGCTTCAGAACTGTCTGGAGCATATGTCTAATTATTCCTCTATACAAAAGAGTAGGCATTTCTTTTACCATATTGCACTACTTCCTCCCTCTGAATCACATTTAATTCTAGAAATGGTAAGCCACAATACATGTCATGCTTTTTCCTGCTGCCCAACGGAACTAGTCCCAGTCCCAACATCCTGCTTGCTGATCAGCCACTTGTTAGGTTTTCTTAAATTATTATGAATAAGGCTTGTTTGTTTCCATGACAAATCCTTAGAAGGTTTCTTTTAAAAGAACAGAGAGGATTGTAGTGAGGCAAGTAATGTTCATGCTGGATTGCACACAAGCAAAGCAGCACAATCAGTAAGGTTGACTCAAAGCCACTTTTCATTTGCCTTCTACTTTCTTATATATCCTGCTTCTGCCCATGTGATCACACAAGACTGAATTGATTACTCTATCTTCTTCATGTTCTGAACATGCAGCAGCTGTTCTTAATGATTAGAAATAGCTTGCCCTGCATCAACTCTCTTATTATTTATTCAACCACCACCTTCCTGGCTGGTCCAAATCATATCCTATTTCAATTAAACGCTCACCCACACCACAGAGGACAATATTTTGTTTGTTACGTCTAGAAAAGTTTTAGAAAAAACTTGTCTCTGTGACTAATTTCTATCAGAAATGTTTTAACTGAGTTTAAGTCCTTAATATTTGTAAAATCTCTGGGAATGCAAGAAGTCAGCTGTTTACTAGCTATTACTAGAGCTGAGACAGCACACTATCTGTTCCTCTGCTAAGTGAACCATTTGGAAAGTACTTAAACTTTCGCTATCATTTGGAGTAGATATTTATTTCATTCTTATGCAAGACAGCATACTTCTGAGTTTCATGTCAGTCTTGCAGTTATATGTACATCTTTCTATCTATCAAGTCTATTGAGTGGGTTAGATAACTTCAAAGAGGTTAAAGTACCTTTAAAAATCCAATACCGAGAAACATGAATAAAGAGAATTCTTGATTTGCACGTAGCTTTTTTACATGTCTCTTGGAAAAGGCATCTAAAGCATGTAAGTTAAGTCCATCACTTTTGAGTAGTTAAGTCTATATTCAGGAACAAAAATATATCGATATGTAATAACACAAGCTTACAAAATAGAGAAGCAGAAACTCATCTGGCATTGACTAAGCCTGTTGATGTGTGCCAGTGAATTTGCAATCCAGCACGGAAACAGCCAAGCTCATGAAGCCTAAATTTTTAGAGCTGTAGCAGTCATCTTATAAATTATTCTGCATCTAGGTCTACATAAATAGCAAAGACAGATGCACAATGCTAGTGCCAGTTTTACAAAACATTATCCCAGTCAGCAAGATGCTGCAATAAATAGGTTAATCATTATTAATGTCTGGTGTTCATCATAACAACATTAATCAAGATGAATTAATTTGGAGTTAATGTGACTGCAATATGAATTACCAATGGTATTTGCTTGTAAATTCAGTTTTTAAGGACAGAGCCAATCTCCTTCCCTCTGAAAACCAACCTTGACTTCTACATTATTCCATGTGAACTATGGGCTCCCATGCTGCTGTAGATACAGATGAATTATGTTTTGTTTCCTCCTATAGATTTTTATACTCACAGATACCTACCAGAACAATCTATCCAATTTGTTTCTCCCTTCAGTTTTGTTCCCAACTAGCAATTCTAGCAGTAACATTGGGCATCACTCAGCTTTCATTTTGTTGTTTGTTTTTTTACTTGGGGTTTTTTTCTCCCTCTTCCTTGGGTTTTATTTCATTTTGATATACTTATTTTCATTATTATTATTATAATGGTTTTTTACTGTTATGTTTATTATATTTTATTTCATTTTAGTTATTAATCTGTTGTTATCTCAAGACACTAGTTTTACTTCCACCACCACCCTCATCCTGCTCCCCATCCCACTGAGAAGACAGCATGAGGATAGTGAATGAGCAGCTGCATGGTGCTTGATTGCTCTCTGTGTTAAACCATGACAGGTACTGTCAGACAAATAAAGCTTCTCATACATAATGTTAAAGTCAATAGGAAAACTCCTTTACATGAACTGATAGGTATCTATAAATATGAAATACAAGTTACTGAGTTACATTAGTCATATTTATAACGAATTTAAATCATTAGAGCCTGGAAGGTAGCTGCATCACAAATAGGTATAAATTATTTCAGAACTAGAATATAAATTAGAAAATAACTATTTGCCTTCTTAAATTCTGGGAGATCATAGTTACTGACTCCAGTACAGAAGGAGTGGAAACTATATTAAGAAATCAAAAGTCAGAGCACAGAGCTCTTTTAAGTTCTAGTTCAAAACCTCCACAACATAAAAATTCTTTGTGGTTCTGGGTAAACATTCACGGTATTTCAACTCCTAGTTGAACAGGTATTTGGAACATTTCAGGATCTGTGAGTTCCCTTCAGGGGATTCTAAATCTCATTCACTATAATTCTAGCATCAGACACGAGATGGTAATGCATTACAAAACATACAGTGCTTATTCCATATATGTATGTAGATGTGTATGCAGGTGTGTGCATGTCTACACGTACACACAAACACACGTGTTGCAGTTCTCCAAGTGGACACCAGATGGTAATGCACACAGGAGCAGATTCTGTCAAACCTACTGTCAGAGCCATTGCTACTGAGTGGAAAGCTCCTTTGCTTTTACGGTATTTGGCACAGGATGCATGGTGAAGTTCTTCATGGAAAGGTGATGAGGGAAGTGGATGGCAGTGTGTTTACATCTATTTTGATATGTACAGGTCCATTTTAAACCTAATCACACTGAAGTTCACTTCTAAACCTTTTAATTTAACCCATTTTCTTAGCACAGTTTCCAGTGTGTGTGAGGAACAGGTTTCCTCTCTAATTGCAATTTTTAAGCACATGTAAGTTCCTGAACAGGAAGATCTTGTCCTCAGTTTTGCAATTTGTTCCACTGAAGCCAAAAGTTCCATTTCAAATCACCTCTGAAGAAGCAAAAATTAATTATGATGAAACAGTAGATGCAATTTAACTAACAGAAATTTAGTAAAAAACTTGAAAATGAAGTTAAAGAATTGCTCACAAAGACTGTGTAGGTTATTTGCCTATGAAACAAATATTGTTTTCTAGTTTTCTGGTTGTCTTCCCCTGAAACCAGTTAAAGGTTTAGTAATTAAAAAATAATCATTTGTGTTAGATTCTAAATGAATGAATATACAATTAAAGAAAAAGTAGCTCTAATCAATCATCTTTCTTGGAGTAATTGAAATTCTTTTGAATTATGTCAAGCAGTTGCCAGGTGGGAATATCAGGCCTCATTAAGGGTACAATTAAAAATAAAGAATGAAAAAGGTACATTAACATCTTGAAGAATTCACAATGCTTTCGGGCTTCCTGAATATGTTATTCTCTTTCTCCTTTTGTTTTGCTTAACCCATGAGTACCACAGAACCAATAACTGAAATGGAAGCAAGGAAGAGATATCTTAGGAGGTCCATCAAATCTGAAAAAAAAAAAAATATTAACCCTTCTGTGTTGTAGCATCTTATTGAACTCCACAACGTCCACCCAGCTTTGCTTCACAGTTCTGCCAAAGACTGAGGCAACACCTGCAGTCATCAGGAAGAAAACACTTAAAAACACATAGAAGTCCAATAAGATTAGAAAAGGTCCAATGAGATTAGGAGAGTGGGTGGTAAAAGATAGAGGAGAATATTATACTTCTGGAAAAAACTGACCCCTATATATTTACCTATTTAAAGGAAGTTCGGGTAATTACATGGATTGGATGAAGCTCATCATCATCACTTAATTTTTAGTTTTATTATGACTTTTTTCATGACTTTTTGTCCTGTCATCTCTAAAACTTCCATTTCCCAAGAGTTCATCTGCAATTCCATACTGAGTTTTTCTATATGAATACATATGAACAATAGAAATAATTGACACGTACCACAGGAGAAAACATACATTGAGTTCACTGAGATCTCTGTTCATTGTTCAAGATGTGCCTAACTCACAGATGGGTATAACCAAAGATATTAATCATTTGACACAACCAGGTCAGCTGATGTAACAGCACACTCTAATAGTTAAGCCAGAGTTTTATACACCAGTAAAGGTGCTACTGAAAGGTGAATAACATTAAATAGCCCAAAGAACACTAACTGCCAATTTACTAGATATTTTAACATAAGATATTATGACAAAGAGTCCCTGACTTCATAAGCTTGTGGGAATCCTGTCACTGTGTTTTTTCTAAAAAGTCTAAAAATAAAACTAACCCAACCAAATCCAACCAATATCCACCCAGTAATCAAACTGCATTTTTTTCCTGTTTGTATGGTAGACGTGAGAACCATTGATTACTTATCAAAAGAACAGACTAATTTGCTGAGGACTATGAAGAAAATCATTACAGGTTTGAAGCACTGGGAGAGTCCTCTTGAAAAGTACCATTTAAAAATACAGCAATTCTACAGAGGTTTTATAGATTTTCACTTTATCTGGTAGTTTGAGTAACAGCCTTTGAAAAGTTATTGCTGGCACATGGAATATGATTTAATAATAAGTGCTACTTATTTCATGTTGCCCTCACATCTGCCTTCTAGATCTTTAACCATTGGTCATCACTTCCTGACTTCTGGGTTATGATGCCATGTAAAGTCTACATGATTAACCTGAAGGGAATTATAGGTCACAACTACTGCTTTGAGATGACTGGAGAATGGAAAATCTGCAAAACCTGGTGTTTAAAAGCCATAGATTGAATTGCCATTCATGATATATTCCACAAAGTATGAGGAAACTGCAGGGAGCCTTATTGTTCAACTTGTCTGCTGAGCATTCAGCAGCGTCTTCCTGATCTAGGTGGACCTCCTTTGACAGGGGGGTTGGACTAGATGATCTCTAAAGATCCCTTCCAACTCTTACCATTTGATGATTCTATGATACACATCTATACATTACATATGGCCATAATCATATATTTTTACTCCATTCAAATTTTGTTTCTCATCCTTTTGAAAGTTAGT
The DNA here is from genome assembly GCF_028858725.1 of Colius striatus. Lineage (NCBI taxonomy): Eukaryota > Metazoa > Chordata > Aves > Coliiformes > Coliidae > Colius > Colius striatus. Next base: position 9,419,219 of record NC_084764.1, read on the forward strand.
TATTAAAAAAACCCAACCAACAAACCACAAAAACCCAAACCAAAACAATAACAAAAAAATCGTGACCTCCTGTCCACTAAAATCCAAACAAAAACTAACAGCAAAATAACCACAAAACCCCTTCACTAACATTTTTCAACTGATACGCACATATTTGCTCCTTAAAACGGCAACATGTAGCTCTGGCCCAATAGAGGAACCCGTGCCAAGTAATCAGAAGATTGAATTAGTACTGTGAAAGGAGCAGAAAATATTGGTGGATCCAATGAGACACTTAGAGCAGAGGCTGAATTTGGATCCCTTAGACAGTGAGACTCATTATTTCCACTGCTTAATAGCACTTGATCACTTTCAAGAGAGAGAAAATTCAAAGGGGAGTTGGGGGGAGAATATCAGGAAAATATATCAAAATTATTGTTTTTGTTTATTTCCTTCATATTCTCATCCAGCTATCAGCTCACTTCTATTCTGCTTTGGAATCTTGCTATCAAGGGGGAATATTTGCAAAATGAAGGTGACACTTTGAAGACAATGGCTCTACCCGCTGATCCCTCTGAGTGAGTAGGCTGTGTTACCATGTTCATATGGAACTCAAGTGTACTGCAGCAATAATGCATGGCAACCTGCTTGTTTCACACAGACGCCATACTGTAAGACTCTTTTCTCTCTCAGAACCCAGGCTTCCTAGAACCCAGACTTCTGCTGGGATAAGTACACAAACACATTGTTGCACCAGAAAAAAAAGAAGTCTTAGTTATCCTCTTTTGAGAATTTCCCACAGTGCACTTCAGAAGAGTCTTAAACTATCAATATCTAAATCTCCCCAAAGTACCTAAGGCTGGGGAAAGTGTTTTGTAACCGTGACCAAGCCCTCCATTGCTGGGCAGCTCCACACTGAATTGTTCTGGACTGCATAAGCTCTGGAGTATATCACTGACCTGCTTTGATTTACATGGGTTAGTCAGCCACTTAGGTTGCTCATATAGGCAATCTTGTTTCTTTTTCAGCCTCACCTGTGCCTTCTTGGCTGGTCAGAGTCACAGTCCAAAGTCATTTTTCTGTCTAGATTAAAAAAAAAACACATTAAAAAACCCTAAAAAAACCACCTGACTCCCTGAAACACTAACCCAAGCAAAATTTATGAGAGAGAAAACTGTTCACAATAAAGTGAAAGGCTCAGTAAAGATGCCCAACTGTCATGCTGAATTTTTTGGGGATGGCATGATTTTGAAAGAGAGAGCAATGTTCTTTAATGTGAGATATGTGATGTAAAGGAAAACCCCATAGATCTAACCGGGGTGTTCTTTTACACACAACTCTCATTGCTAAATTCTTCTTTTTAGCAGGGATCATTAGGGAGTTTTATGTCCATAGAGAAAGTAAGATTCTTCCTGCAAAAATAATTAGGGTGTGATGTAGTCATTGTTTTGGTCTGCTAGTTTCTAGACTACATTTTGTACCCTAAAGTAAATAGCAGATAAAACAGGTTTTCAGAGGAATGGGAAAGGCCATCCCCTGAGGTACCACACTTCTCCTGACCCTTGAAAAAGGTTTGTAATGAGCTAGCAATTGACATTGATTATCATTAAAAGCAGTGAAAAAGCACAAACTGTGTTGTAAAGTTTCCATTGTTAAGTGACACAGCTGTGATGTTTATCAGGAGCAGAATTTGTGCTTCCCTGGAAGTGAGGTATGAATTCCAGAAGCCACATGTCTCTTACTTTCTGCTCAGAGGCAGCAGCAGGTATGTGAAGATCTCGGAAAGTTTTCCTTCTTAATTTAGAATTATGTTTTAGAAGTGTGCTGAAATCATTCAGCATGCTGAAACATCAGGCTGTAAACTCACTCTGTTACAGACTGTTAGGATGCTGACAACTGATTGCATTTTTCCTTGTCACTTGGTCATGTGTCTTCATTAGAGTAATCCACATCTCCCTGTCAACGCTGTCCCCTGACCCTGGAGATTGCTGGCTTTCTAAATACTGACCCAGACCTGCTGCTTTCAAAACACTTGATGGCAAAATTGGTGAAATGTGGTTTTCAGGAGATCAGGTTTACTTTTTGTAATTGGAAGTTAAGCAGCTTCATCAACCTTTGACTAGGGAACAGTAGTATCACTTCCATTTCCCTACCACTGCTCTGCAGCTAGCAGCTCGCTGTGCCAGCAATACAGTGGAGGGCTGTGACTGTTTCTCCCTTACCCAGCAGTTACTCAGTATCACCTTCCAGCCCAACAAAAATGAGCTAGAGGAGAAAGCAGTTGCTTGAATTAACATTTTGCAAAAGCAGCACACTAAATGCCATAAAATTCCCCATGCTCGAAAGTTGAGAATCAAACTAAAATCACCACAAAATAGGTAACAAGGTGGGGTGGGGCTGTGCCACATCTGAACACTATCAGGGTATCAAAAAATACAATTAAGTCCCAATCAGTGGCAAAATCAACTCATTTTAGAAAACCACACTCTTTCTGCAAGCTGTTACCATGATAAATGTAGAATCACAGAATCATTTAGGTTGGAAAAGTTCTTTAAGATTGAGTCCCTAGCACTGCTATGGCCAGCACTAACCCCTGTCCCTCAGCCTCACAGCTCCGCAGCTTTGGGATCCCTCCAGGGCTGGGGACTCCACTATAGCCCTGTGCCAATGCCCAACAACCCTTGCAGGGAATAAATTTTTCTTAATATCTAATGTTAAATTACTGTATCTAACTATGTTTTCCTAACTTGTTAGAATAATCTTCCTTCCTCTCCCTAAAAAGTTACCCTTGAAGTACCTCTAGTGAAAAGAATTTCCCTGGTAAGATGTGGTACTTTGAATGACAGTGTATCAAAGGAGCATCTAACAAATGGCTGTCTCTCACCTGAAGGGTGTAGAGGGTGGGAGGTAATAAGGTAGAGCAGAGGGGACAATAGTTTAAAATGTACCATTTCAAATAAAACAAGATACCACAGAGAAACTGTCTTCTATGAACAGAAGCATAACCAGGCCAAAAATTAACAGGATATATTAACTTGGAGCAGAAAAATAAGATATGCTTCATTTTTTTAATCTTCCATTTTCTCCCTATGCTGATCTTTTTCACTCTTGCAATGAATTATGAAGTATATAATATAACATGCAGGAGTTCTGACTCACTGGCCCCTAAAGTATTTTGCCTGACATGGGTTATCTGTTTATATTTCTTTGTTTCTACAAGCATAAAGGATGTTTGGGCTCAGTCACTGATAACCTCCTTACAAGCAGTTAAAAACAATACAATACAGTATCCCTCAAACAATACAGTAAATTGTATTCCTGTTAAAAAAAATGTACAATTGTTTATCTGCATGCCCCTTCTTCAGAAATAGGACATTAATTTAATGTATACCAGCTCAAAATACATATGTACACAGAGCGAAAATTGTGTGTGAATTGGCCTTTTATAAGTAAAAATCAGTGAAATATCACACCTTCTATGCAGTTATCTGCAGTATCTCTCTGAATGAAGACGAAGAAGGTATATATTTGTATGATTTAGGCCCTTAAACTCTACATGTAGTCACTTAACTAAATCAAAGAGGCTTCATTAAAATTCTTTCTAGAATAAAGCATGCACATGGTTACTATTTTATTATTAATGGAACCAATTACAGTTTCATTTCTTAAACATTTAATTGGTGTTGTTTCATCTAAAAGATGAATCCAAATCCTTCTGTAGTTAAAACTATCAGTTCCTTTGACTGCAACACAGATCACCAAACTCAACCTCCAGTAGGTGGAGGGAGGTTTTCCTCCTTCTCTTCTCTACTCTACTCTTGTGAGGCCTCATCTGGAGTCCTTTGTCCAGTTCTGAGCTCCTCAGATCAAGAGGGACAGGGAACTGCTGGAGAGAGTCCAGCACAGGGCCACCAAGAATGATCAGGGGACTGCAGCATCTTCCTTATGAGGAAAGACTGAGCTAACTGGGGGCTGTTCAGCTTGGAGAAGACTGAAAGAAGACTTCATTAACACTTACAGGTATTTAAAAGGTGTTTGTCAAGGGGATGGGGCAACACTTTTTTCTGTATTGTCCAGTGACAGGACAAGATGGTAATGGACAAGAGCTGGAACACAAAAAGTTCCATTTAAACTTATGGAAAAACTTCTTACTGTAAGGGTGAGGGAGCTCAGGAACAGGCTGCCCAAGGGGGGTTTTGAGTCTCCTTCTCTGGAGGTTTTCCAAACCCACCTGGACACATTCCTGAGTGACCTGATCTAGGTCGGCCTGTTTGATCAGGGGGATTGGACTTCTTCAGGGGTCATTTCCAACCCCTACAATTCTGTGATTCTATGATTCATTAGGTGGCACTTTTGTCTGCTAAACTGAATCCCACAGGAATACAATCCATGGTGCTCAAAGCACCTTTATGAATTGATGAGAGTTGTCTCAGGTTAATAAAGCAGAATAACAGATGCTGACTCCAACAGGCACTTGTTGGTTTTGAGCACTGGCACAAAATGCAGTTTTGGGTATCCACATAACTGGACCTCCTTTGTAGCACACTACTAGACAGAGAACCTCTCTGAATAGAGAGTTCTGTGGAGCACCCTCATAGCATGCTACATTCATGTAATATTTTAGATTTAAAATGAATTAAACAAAAAGTTTGCTTTAGTTTTCCAAAGGAAGATAGTTCAGAACTAGGAATCTGAAATCTGTTTAGGGACATGAGTTAGTGGTGGGTTTGGCAGTGCAAGGTGAGTAGTAGGGCTTGATGATCTTAAAGATCTTTTCCAACCAAAGTGATTCCATGATTCTAAACATCTGTAATAGTCATGCAATAAAATACAATAATAATACTGAGTGAGCATCCAAAACATTAAAAATGTGGAAGTGAATCTAAACCAACCTCAGTTCTGTCTCTGTAGTCATAAAGTTTAAATTTAATTCTGAAAAGTAATTAAATACTGGCTGGTGTTAGCAGGTACTTTTCAACTGTAAAATGATCTTTTACTGGACCTTTATTATGAATTTTCATATCAGACCTTCCTACAAGATGTACTACTACTTGTTTAAAGTGTCTTTAAAGTGATTAATGAAAATTAATCAAATACACCACTTTTGTTTTTTTAACAAAGGAATGATGAATGCTTCATTCATTTCATTTCTTTTGAAAGTATAATTAGACTAGAGATCGGGTTTTTTGAAGTAACTTTTCAGTCCTCCTGTACTCACAGTAGTCAACTGAAATGTAACAACAACTTCAGACCATAGCTTCGTATAAAATTTTTGCTTCTTTGGCTTTGATAAATAAAAAATATTCAACCATAAAACCTAAATAAACAATAAATATTTTTAAATTAATAAATAATACAAAAACGAAATGCGAGACCCCTGGAGCATGTTTCTTGGAGATACACAAGTGTCTAAGTCCTTCATAAGGCTCATCGCAGTTCTGACTGCTTCCCCATACTGTCTGAAGCAGGGGACAACATTCATGAAGTTCATAAAGCTCCGTCCCACAAATTATACTCACTGGCATTGTGTCAATCCTCTCTATTTCAACAAAGAAATCATCATGAAAAATCCATCATGAGAAAATATAATCTGTTAAAGTCTTCCAAGGTAATGCCAGAAGTGAACTATGCTTTTAATTGCTAAAATAAAACTCATACAAAGTCTTTTCTGAAGCCATAAGGCTATATATGAGTTCACACAGCTGTTCTAGGTGGTGTGTCAAAGCTTCTATGGCATCTCATCATTCCATACGCACCTAAAGATCTTTGCTTTCTGTCTAAAAACATCCTTTCCAGCTTTTATTACATTTTCATTAATTATGTTGTTATTAAGGTCAAGAATACTAATGAAATGTGATTATTATAGAATACTAGTGCAATAAGATTGAAAAATGGAGGAACACCGTCATAAAAAAAAACCAACCCAAAACCCTAGCTAACTTTGTGGTGACTTGAGGATACTACAGAGAAAAAGAATAAAATGTTAAGGATACTGCAAGCAAAGCCAAACACTTGAAGACAACCAATCTGAAGTATTGTTCTGAGATGATGAACTGAAAGTGAGAGTCAGACAAAAACCTGAGGGGACCAGTTAATCAGTGGCTGAGTGTCAGGCATCATGGAGAAGGTGAATGTGACCCTGGGATGAATTATGCATTTGCTGTAATACATTTCCACCAAAGGAAGGAAGTCAATAATTATGTTATAGAGAACATTGATAGGATTTTTAATGCAATACTGTATTCAATTTTAAAATATATATATTCTCTATACATACATTGTCTGGTCTGGCCCAGCTAGCACAGCAGCACCACGACAGTCTCTCGCTTGGTGCCCCCATTCACCCCCACCCTCGTTAGGATGGCGGAGGCCCCAGCGAAATGAGAGTAAAAAGATAAGCAAGGTTGTTGTGGATTGAGACAAGGGCAGAGAAGGCTCACTGACAATTACAGTTCTGGGCAAAACAAACTCCAGTACTTGACTTAGAGAGGAAAGTAGGAAAATTTATTCTACAGGAAACAGAACGGAATAAAAGCAAAGAGGGAGTAGGATGATGAGAAAATTACAACCATCCCTCCTTTCTTCCCAGGCACAGCTCACTGCTCCAGATAGGTCTACCTTCTCCCCCCTCAACGGCTCAGGGGGGCAGGGAGTGGAGGATGTGGTCAGTCTCTCACAGATGGGCTCTGTCTTTTCTCTGTTCTCAGATGAGTACAACTCCTGGCATTCTTCCTCTGCTCCAACACAGGGTCCCTCCCCTGGGACATAGTCCTTAATGAACTCCTCTGGTGTGGGTTGCTCCCAACAGCTGCAGCTTCTGACAATACAGGGTCCCTCACATGGGACACAGTCTTCCTCCGGCCATAGTCACTGTCCCTCCCATGGGGCCTTTAACAAAGTGAATTGCTGCCCCTGGTCTGGGACCAGGAAAATGAGTCTCTGCCCCTGATATGGGCTCATTATCAAAATGAGTCCCTAGTGCTGATGCGGAGTCTTTAAAGAAATGAAAATCTCAGCTTCACCAGTTCTCTCCATAGAATGCAGGGGAGTCTCTGCTCCAGCACACCTCCTCCTCTCTTTCATCACTGACCTTGGAGTCCACATGGTTGTTTCTCTCACTGTTGCTACTACTTGCACCACCACCAGCCAGAAGAAAAAGATGAGGCAGAGAAGAAGGAAGAAGATGGAGGAAGATGGAGGAAGAAACCTCCTCTTGCGGATTCTTAAAATGTGATCGTGGAGGTGTCTAATTGGCTCAGCCCCAGAAGTGGGTCTGGCTCAGAGCTGGGGAGAGTTGTGAGCAACTACTTACAGGAGCCATCTTTACAGCCCCTTCCCCCTTACCAGAAAAGGCTGTCATGTCAAATCATGACATACATATATAAACCACATATATATACATTTGAGTAAGAAGAATTAATTGAGAGAATGCTTAGATCAGGCTCCTGTGGTCCTCAGAGAGTTGCTCATTCAAGGACTCACTCCTTTTACATTAACCTTATAAAGTAAAGACAAGAGGAATAGACTTTTGTGTATAAATGTCCTGGGGTCATGCAATATCTAGGAGGAAAAAATATAAAATCTTTCACACATGGGATAACAGTGGTACAAACCCTCTTTACAATAGGCTCTGTATAAATACACTTGTCTAGTAATCTAGTCATTAGAGTCTGAGAATAGTGCCACTACTAGTTCTGTGAGCTAGGTACTCACTTTGTGTTGGAAAATGGTCTGATAAGACACAGCCTTTTAGCAATAAAATGCTACTTGTGCATTTTGCAAAAATTGAATTCACGGTCATTTCCTTCTAAAGACAAGAAAATCTACTACAGGTATTTTCATATGTGTAATCATCTTTTTTCTTCCCCTTCTGATAATATTAAAAAATATATCCAGAAGAATCCAAGATAACAGTTTAGTAGCTGCAGAATTTTTCAAACTCTCTCTCATACTGATTATCAGGTAGAAAGAAGCCTTGAATCACTGTCCCTGAATGGCTAGATTAGCTGCTAGGCTAATGAAAGTTGAGGCTCAAATGCAAAAATAAAGTCTAATAGTTCTTTTAGTTAACTCTGTTTGAGTGCAACTTCAGCCACGGTGTGTATGGATCCAGCTGTTCTCTTACTACTGTGTAGTTTCACTGAGAGCCTTTTAGCTACTTCATACATCAGAATATTATCAGACAGCTGTAGTAAAGTGTGCTACAGAAATGAGGATATTTAACTATTGCAGATATATTATTGAACTATTACAGATGGCAAAAGTAGATTTTTTGCTCTTGGGTGTAAATAACTTTCCAGCATTTTTCCAGCATAGTTTTATTCAGAGTAACAGACCCTCTGAAGTTTGAGTCACCCTCTGGTAGTTATATTAAAAGCTATCAGTAACCACTGTCTACCTTCAGTAAAAGTAAATAAATCCAAAGCAAATTAGAAAAAAGATGAAGCTCATATATGCCTGTGTAGAAATGGGGCCATTAATAAATCCATCCCAGTCTAGCTCTGATAATCTAATTCATCTGCCTAAAATAAAAGACAATCAGGACAACATACAGAGCTTTTCCATACTCCACAGTGTTATTTATTGTAATCACAGTTACTTTAGGGCATAAGTGTGTCTTGTTCTCATACTGCAGCCTTTTAAACTCAGGTTTGTCTAAGAACTACAGTAGTTGATCCTGATTCGCTGAACTAGAACAGACAAGGAGTTAAGTTTCTCCTTATACTGACACAAGCTGCTCAGACTTATCCATAGTTAAACACGTACTGCCACCTGTGGTCCAGGCAACAGCTTGAAGCTTGCTGTGCATTTGAAGAGGCAGCAGTGTTACTCTTTTTCAGTGAATTAGAAAACAATAAAAGGGCATTTAAAAACAGTCTTTAAAAACCAATTTAGTTCACGTTTTATTTGATGCCAAAATGTCTTGTTTATAAAGCAGTATCTTAATTCTTATAAATGTAAAAGCAAACAAACAACCCCTCAACCCACTGAAACGACCTCTTTTGGAACTACATTTATACTTAACTAGTCAAGGACTGGCTATTTCTCACAAATCTTATCTGAATAACACCTTCATGAAGAAACATTCATTTATTTTTTGTCATTGCTCCATCATGAATTCTTCATGTATTTACCATTCAGTCTTTTGAGTAGAAATGGCTTTGCTAAAGGATGCAACATAACCAAGTGCTTTTCATCTTTAGTGAGCTAAATCTTCATTAGTTCAGAATTGCATATCAGAATCCATGTTGAAAGCAAAGAGTTCAGACCAAGCAATATAGCAGAATAGTTGAAGAGATTGAAAAAATGAAAGAGATTCTTCCTGCTAGCTGCTGCAAGCTACGTTACTTTCTCTCAGACCTTCAGTCATCCATGATGGAGCCCTGGCACAGGCTGCCCAGGGAGGGTGTGGAGTCTCCTTCTCCAGAGACTTCCAAACCCATATGGACACATTCCTGTGCCCCCTGATGGAGGGGAACCTGCTTTAGCAGGGAGTTGGGCTGGATGAGCTCTTGAAGGCCCTGTCAACCCTCACCATTCTGTGTGACTCTGTGATCTCCCATCTGAATCTGCTCTAGCACTGTGGTGAATTTGAATTTTGCCTAAATAGATGAGAAGGCTTCAATGCGTCTCTGATTTCTGAAGATCCTTGTACCTGCACAACTGTCAGGGCTTTACCTGCATCAGCAGCCTCTACATGCCTTTTCCCCTCCCCAGGTCCATAGCCTGGGCTAAAAATGGGTACAGCACAATTGTGAGAGTTCAAAAGATGCTTCTATCAAAAGATCTACAGTAAGTGTTGTCTGTATCCTCCCCCTACTGCCCTTCTCTTCAGGAGCTGCATTTACTTCAGGTCTTGGTCCCTGATCCTTATCTAACCTGAGGCAGCTGTGTCTCTGCTCTGCCAGTCTCAGGTCTGCTCAGTCAGAGCAGACATGCCCACTGAGATGCTGGCTGAGCTCAGTTGCCATCTCTAGATCCTCTCTGCCCTTCACAACCTGCTCTATCCTTCTGCTCTTGCCTCAGAATTTTCAGAGACAAAAAGGCAGCCTAAAAGCCACTGGGAAAAGTCATCAAAATACTAATTATTGGTGCCTTGGTTTTTTCATAGTAAATATAAAATAATAGGTTTGTATCTTAAAATCCAATGTACACTGACAGCTGCCATTATTAGAACATAAAGTCAATGCTTGTCTACCTTCTGAAAGTGAATTTGTCACATTTATGAGCTGTCAGACAACAAAATTCTACTGTGCTCAACTGCTTTAGGAAACAAATCAACATTTGCATGGGAACATAAAAACCTATGTGTCTGAGGTAGACATCTGTCAAGGAATTTATCTGTATCTTATTTTAATAGAAGTGAAGATTTCTTAGCATCTTTTATAACATGAAGAATGAAAAAGTGATTCGTGTAAACTCACAGGTTAAGTTAGCTGCCAGTGATCCAGAACATTAACCACAAGATTATACTTTTCTACATAAAGAAAGTTAACTTATTATCATCTCTGTAAATATGCTGAGATCAGGCCTTCTGTTGTCAGTGCCTAAGGCAACAAGGAAACCTAGGTAGCAAAAGTCACGGTCTCTCATTCAACTACAACTTTTCCTGCACTTAAAAATGACCTGGAATAATGTATTTTCCATGACAGTGGTTATTAGAGCAGAAACTTACCCCTCCTGTGCATCCCACATTATTACATTGCAAAGGATTCTTGCGAGTATGCATTAAAACAAATTCCAAACAGGAAAACTTTAAAAATCAATAATAAACTCATTAGAAATTTTTATTTCTTAGTGACAAACATTTGGTTCAGGGTCAGTTCAGGCTGGATAAACACCAAGAACAGTTGCTGACATGATCTGAAACTTCATGACCTGTAAAACAGAACAAGAAATCAATCAGATCAGATTTTATTTTGTTAATATAAATGTCTTTTGAAGAGATTTAGAGAACCAGATTAAAATAATGGAAAAAAAAAAAAAGAAGAAAAACATTTTCTTTAAAAACTGAGGAAGGTGTCAGAGCTTCTTAGTGGCAGCTTGATCTCTCACATCTTGCATCTTTAGAGCAATAAAACTGGGGGGGGGAGATCATCTTTTTAAAGCCTGCTTGAGGGAGGTGGTGAGTGATGCCTTTAAATCATTTGCTTTTTTCCTCTTTCCTTCACTTATTAAACAGTCTTTATCTTGACCCACAAGTTTTTTCTGACTTTTGCTCTTCCAATTCTCTCCCCCATCCTCCTTTGGGGGAAGTATGGAAGAGGGGTAGGTAGACAGTGAACGAGTGGCTGGTGTATGTTTCATTGCTGTCAGTGGTCAACTGACAACCAAGAGAAAGGTGAAAATTATGCTTATGGTTCATTTGCAGATCATTTCTGTTGTAACTGAAGTGTAATACCATGAGGAGTTACTGTACTGTGTGGCTGGGATACAAAGGAAAGTGTATCTTTTTGTACAGCTGCAAAAATCTTGTTGCTCTCCCTCACTGTGATATGAAACCACACTGACTGCCCCAGGTCTTAACAGGAGACTAAGGTTTTGCTTCCAGTAAATAAAATCCTTTTATCATACTATAGGATGAAAACAAAGGTTATCCTTGAGGTTTGAATGTCAAAACGAGACCTTGAGAATGCTGGTTGCACATCCCAGGTCTGGCACAAATGTTAGCTTCCAGTCTAAAGTGTCATTCTGAGTAAGGTTCTAACTGAAACTTTTGGTTCAGCACATGTAAGAAATGATAATACTTATTTCTTCTGTGCTTCTCAATTAAATCTTTTTAGAGTCTAACCTCTCTTGCCAGTCTCATGTCATAACATTTTAGCCACTGCTGTAGCACTGTTTAGCTCTCTAAGCTCTCTCAGGTAATCACAGGTATCTTTCTTTGGTCATTACAGCTCAGATTTATTTTTGGGCTCAGCAAGAGCAGCAGCCTCTCATAGCAGCAGAATAATGCATTTGTACAAAGCAGCAGTTACTACTAGCTTGGACTTCAGAACCAGGTGGCAACTGGGTGATGCTGATTTCTCTGGAAGCCAGGGCAGCACGTCGCTATCGTCCAACAGTGACATATATAGAAACACAATAATTTTCTCAAAAAAGTAGATCCATATTTAAATGATTTCCTCTGTGTGATCTTCTGCAATGTTTGGCTCCAAAGCAGAGTTTGTATTTGAGATCTCTCACTGAGAATAGTGCTACGTGGATGCTGAATGAAAACATCATCCTTTTCAGAATCTCTGATAAAAAAGCAGGAGCAGAAAGGAGGAAAGATTCACAAATCCCATGTTAAACAACAACAACAGTTTAGTAGGAATGCCTGCATGGATAAATTGTGCCTAATACTGAAACTGAAAGGTCTATTTGCCTGAATCCTAGTCCACATTTTTAAGACATAGATTAATACTGTTTAGTGAGTGAATGATGAAAACAGACATATTTGAATACTAAACTCTTTTTGGTGAAAACTGGAGCTTATTGTATGTTGGCACATTCAAAACTTACTGATTGAAATAAATACTGCATAGAAAAACATTTAATGGGCCATGAGAACATAACATTAAAGTATTCTTTTAGAACTCATTTGAGCATTCTTAGAAGAAAAGCTTTCCATGTTCTGTGGGTAGTTTACAGGTCTATAAGGCCTCTGTAAATGTTTGTGTTGACTTCTGTACTTTTTGAGGCAGCCCATTGCATCAGCAAAGGGATCTTGGGTACTTTTTGGTGCTATAACATATAAAACTTACTTTCTTTCCATTAAAATATTTAAATCCTTAAAGTAAAAAAAAAAAAAGGAGGAAACTCAGAACTTTGTTGAGCATGAAAGAAATATTTAGTGGATAAATGGACATATTCTTGCATTGAAATTTAGTAACCTGAATCCAATTAGGTATGCTGATTAAAAAAATCCCTAAACACACAAACCGATCCTTTTCTTTTAAGGTGTTTCTATGAGGTTATTTGGCTAATCAGAGACACGATATGCTGATAGCTGTTAGGTAAAAGAAACTCGAATGTGCAAACTTCTTCAAACAGTAGAAATTTTACTTGCCAAAACAGCCTTCTGTTCCTGCTATAACAGAATGTGCAGAAAATGCTCGGCAACATGGTGTTTTGCGGTGGTTTGTATTTTATATGAATCAGCAGCTGTTGAGAGAGAATGGTCGCAGTGCTTTTGAATTTCATACCTACACCAGGTTTAAATATGGAATAGCACACTGAGAGTTAAGTCATCAAAAAATTATACTCCCATTTTAAGTTACAGCAATACTGGTATTCCCTAGTTTAAAAAAATTAAAAAATAAAGCAAAAGCCTGTGAGTAGTTTTTCTTTTTTCCTGTCCTCAAAACCCATGCAACTACAGGGGAGATTTTAGAGACACATTATTCAGCTTCACTCTACAGTTCCTAATGGACAATATTTGTTTTTCTGGTGACAAATTCTTAAATCAGTTTGCTTTTAACTCCCTCATAAACATTACTGATTTGATTTTAAAGGAAGTAAGATTGAGACTTTTCTGTTTCAGAATATTTACAGGTATACTGACTTGAGAAGTACCCAAACTGCTCCTGTTTGCTTTTAAGAAAGCTGGACACAGTCTTTCAGCTCGTGATTTTAGTGTTTTAATTAAATGTATTCTGATCCAAAATATCCTTTAATTTCTGCAAACCATTTAATAAAAAATGATCTGTAGAACTTTTTTGAAGCCAGAAGAAGAATGTGACACTTGTACCTAAATCAGAAAGTGGTTCTCCTGTTTATCTGTATTCCATGTTCATCAGCCGAGAGTTCTGTGTTGTTCACTTGTACTGACTAAAAAGCACCTCTGAGAGCCAGTGTAACTGAGGAGTGAATGCATTGGCTGAGACCTTGGAATGTGAAGCTTGTTTCTGAGGGGAGTATTGGTTACAGCCATCATTACATCATGCATTTGAGGCCAGGCAGGACTGTAGACAAGCCTCAGAGAGCGACACAAAGGACATTTAACAATTCACTACTCTAAGTTTAAATCTTCCAAACATCAGGAAACATCAGGAAACTCCTTATTCTTTTCTTTTGTTGCAGGCCTCTGTAGTTACATGCGAGTGTGGCAGCCAAAAGCTATGAGCCAATTAAGTTAGCATTTATCCCTTGGAACATCATCTCAACTGCTTCAAGTATTTATCAGTTATAGCTGAAGCTTTCCTCATTGTTATTACAGTAGTAATAAACCTTGCAATACACTTCATATTTCATGTCTGTGGCTCAACTTGGGTTTAACCTTCAGAGTTAAGACATGAGCATGTGTTAAGACACTACAGACATTCAGTGTCAAGATACTGAAGACATGCTTCTCCCTGTCACTGTGTGTTAACCCTCGTGCATAATGTAGAGCAGTTTTCCACTAAGTTGTAACTGCAAATGGTGGTATTACCACAACAGATTTCTAGCGTGCTTTCCCCAGCTATGTGTAACGGAGATGAAAATGTTTTCATGCCAGATCAAACTCTGAGGCCAGGAGGGAGCATTAGGCTGTGCTTTTGTAATAGCCTTCACATCTCTCTGGTTTGGAACAGATGCTCAGTGCCCTGCATTCATCCAGGTATGGACAGAAAGTGATTGAAAGGTATCTTTATCACTTTTCTTAGTCTCTGTAACCCTGGCAGTTCTGCTTAAATTTACAGTAGAAAAGAACAACTAGATCGATAAAACAGAATGAAATGCATTGTAAGTGTCTTTCTGTCACAGTAAATGTGATTCTGCTTGACACTGGAATACACACCCTGTACATAAAGTTAATTATTGCCAGAGAAGTAGTTCAGGAGAATACAGGAGAAACAAATGCAATCTGTAGTGTGAGTTTAATACATGCTGTAATTAAAACTGCATTTCTTGACTCCATCACAATCTGTTTCAGCTCTGAAGTTGGGTACCTCTGCTGTCTGATGTGAATAACCAATACTAGTCATCCTCAAATTAATGTGAATGCCAGGATTAGCTGGTTTGCTTTTAGCAATAGTCAGTGGTCCATCATAACTTTATGGCTTCCTTTCTTTCATGTTTTTTAATACACCCTTTTCATCACATGCAGTGTGCTTGACTCAGTGCCGTTAATCCTGGTCTCTCGTGCTGCATATAACTGTTCTGTCTCTTAAAGGAGAAAGACCACGTTAACTAAGATGGAATTATGGCAGGAAGATTAACTAAATAAATATGTGGTATATCCCTTGACAGTTCTACAGAAATTTAGGAAAATCTCCACAAATGAATACAGCTGAAAATAACAGTCTTTTATGCACATATTATCTAATAGGCTGTCAAGAGGACATAAGGGTGGACTGCAGATGGGTGTGACTTTAGTAGGAATCACATCGTTGGTAGCACAGGGAGGGGAAAAAGTAGGAAAAAAGATGAGTAATCACAAAAGTAATTCAGGAAAGTGTGCACATATATAAACAAGTGTTATTCCAGAGATCTCAGGCAACAGACAGGCATATAATGCATGTACTCATAAATATATTACTAATGGGGAATTCTCTATACACTGTTGTCTCTTCTTTATCCTTTCCAGACAAAATTTAGCAAAGCTGCAGCTCAGTGTTTGGAAAAGTCATAAAGAAGCATTCCCCTAACTCTATGTTATTACCCATCCTGAATGACAGTAAGCAGCTCTTTCTTGCAGCATTGGATTATGCTAAGTTCAACATCAAAATTAATCAAACTCTCTTGATTAATCAAAATTATATATTATCATCCTGATTGCAATCATCTATCAAAGATCATTTCCTCCTGCAGTTTATAAGGTACATAATCAGTGCAGAGTACAACAAACCAAGTCTACAAAGTGAAAACACTGGCTGATAATTGTGTGCTAAATAAAATTATTAAATGGGTGGAAATAGTCTGGCACTAACTAGGCCACCCACATATATGTCATGTCTTTCACAAACTCACATGAGATCCTTTCCCCAACTTTTCAACACACGCAACAATCCCTTTTTAAACTTGGTATCAGTATTCTTGTATAAAAATGTGAAGTTTATGGAAGTTTAAATCACAAACATTTCAACAAAATTTCTGAAGATTCCTAGAGAACCTTTATGTTTCTTGACTGCTTCTTCAAGAAGAGACACCAATCTTGTCCTTATCTGACTCTCTGCTGTCTCTGTCATCAGCCAGAATGTGTCCTTCAGATTTGTTATCAACGAGGAAATGAACCAGATGGTCTTACCCAACCAAGAAAGCAAAACCAGCACTTCCATTTCAGAGTCACTTTGAATATAAACACACAAGGAATATAGAAGGAAAAAAAGTTATTCAGTAGCCATGCCTTGAGTTTTGCATGTCTGACCCAGTTAGAGCTCTGGGCTCACTAAATTTTATATTGTTTTATATCCAATCTAGTTTAGCTGAAATTGTCTCAGTTTCAACAAAGTGTTACAGCAATGCAGCAAATCACTGTGGATTTGTCTAAATATTTTGAATTAGCTGGTAAATGTCATCAACATATTGCTATGAAATACCTTGTGTTACTGAAGAGATTGATAACTGACTTTAGGTGGACTGCAACCAGGGCTAGTCCCATGGAGGAAAAATCTCCCCAACTTTTCATCAAAGTTTCTTAGGAACAATAAAAGAGTTAAAGCTCTGTTTTTACCCACCAAGAGGCAGAAATAGATATGTCTATACTACCTCTTTGCTGTATGCTAACAACTCACGACTCTGAAGAAGTTTTGGCTCTTTGGTGCTTGATTGATTAACCTGTGACTTGGTATTTAAGTACAGGTAGCAGGAAAAATCAGTCAAGATAAAAGCAGTCATCTAACTTGTAAATCAGAAGAAGGGAAAAGGAGAAGTCACAGCAAAAGTGTCCCTTCTGTACTTGAATAAAAACAAATTTTGAAGTAGGTAATTTCAAAAGCATGAGGAGTCACTAAAGTTTATCTTGATGACATACCTCTGACCCCAGAAAGGCATTATCTAGGTTCTGAAACCCTGAATGGGGATGATCTGTGCTCAGCCTGGTGAAGTCTTAACTTCACCAGTTTACACATCCATAACTTTAGGACTTACTCCTCCTTTAGTCTGAAATAACATACTGGAACACCTCATAATTATAGAACCTTGGTTCTTTGTTCATGGTTTTCCAGATGTTTCTTTTTCATGCTCTTCAGATTGCATAATGAAGTAGACTACTAGACTCATCTCCCAATTCAAAGAGAAATTATTTGTGTAAGAAGCACGTGGAGTCCCATTTCAGTCTACACTAAAATTAACAGAAAGCACAGACAAGCCTTCACATAATTATTAGAAGGCTGAACATATAATTTTGTTTCATCTTTGTTAATATTGCTGGTTTTTAATTGACTCATTTTGATTTTCAAAGGAATGAATAGGCTTGAATTTGTGAGGTAAGCTTTATGATATCTGTAATTTTAGGGGACTTGGCTTTTAGAACCAGAAAGCGATGAATGAAGATGTAGAAAATATGATTTCATTAAAAAGAATTTAGAACTGCCTTATTGAGTTATGATATTGCAACAACTATGGGCCCAGAATGATTACCAAATTCACACTAAACAAGTTTTAGGAAAAGAGAATCCAAGACACAAAGAAACATTGACTTTAGAAAAAAAGCACAACAGAAACACTTGCATCTGATATTGAACAGATATGTTCTTGGGAAAAATAAATCTTCTAGAAGGGTTTCCTGATGTAATAAGCGATATATTGGGCAGCTGGCAGGAGACTGCTTGAGAAAGAGCACTTTTATAAAGTGCTCTTTCACCCACTGTGAAGTCCACAGGCAGGTTAAGATTCAATTGTCTCTTCTCATCATAAAAGAATTCAGATCTCTAGAGTAGCAGATACAATGGAAATAGGTACAAAATAAAAGGAAAATACTCTAATTACAATTTTGGATAAGGTTCAATTAAGAAGGAAACATATTATTTTGTATAATAGATTTGATTCTCATAGTCATTTCACCAGCAGTACATCTGATCTACAGCTTCATATTTGAAACTTGTAACAGTCTAGGATGATCTAATCTTGCAAATAAATTATATGGAGTAAGGGACTTGATAAACTAGTTCAAAGTAGAACGAAACATTTACAAAATTTAACTTAGAGTTAATAAAAATAATGAAATAGAAGGAGGGAAATGGTGGGTTTTTTACATTTGTGGGTTTTGGTAGACTAGTTTGACTTACCACTCACTTAGATATAACTATATAAAAGTGTTTACATAAGTGGAGAGGCATGTACTTTGAGGTTTCCAGTCTCTGGAAACACTTTTCCTTCTTTGCAACACTAGTTGCTATGCTAGAAAACGTTTTCAAGACACAGCACACAAACAGTGACTTGCAGATGAATGGGTCAAGCCCAAAAGGTCATGTCAGTTTAATTTCATGGTAGGAGATGAGAAATTGCTGATGGGTCAGAGAAAACGGGATCCGAGTGCTTGTATCCATCTGTTCCTTGGGGTATATATAGAGAGAGGCTTTTTAATCCCATCTGTTTGTGGTAGCCAGAGCACAGGTTGTGTGATCAGCACTTAGTAACCGGCTTTTCTTGACACAAGTATAGTTGAAGTTTGGTGGTTTTATTTCATATTTTTTGTAACATCAGCAGAACGAATCTCAGCTTTAAAGATATTCTTGACTTTTACCATCCTCATTTAAGATGTAGCTTAGCCTAGATAACATTTTCAAATGTAAACAGACTTTAAGGTGGCAAGCAGAATTTGAGTGTACTACCCAGTGTCTCAGAGCCCAGTCCAAAGATTAGTGTCTGGTCCAAAAATGCGAGTTAGAAATTCCTAGATTTCAATAAAAATTGAGTAACTTGTGCTGACTTGTGGGGTCATGGCATTGGGTAAAACCCAATAAGGGTGGAATGCATAACAGAGGAGTGAACTGGCTGAAAATTATCCACATTACATCACACTGATGCAATATGCTGAGCAGAAAACCATCAGTGGGCCTGATTGCTGAGGACAATCACAGGGATTAGGAAACAATGTGAATTCCTTCCTTATTTTGTAGGGATGAGGTAGATGGAACAAGAAGACAGACTATTTCCTTATTTCCTACAAGGTAATTTTCCCCTCTGCGTGAATATAATTATGTTTTTATAGAATATTTTATTCTGAAAATATGAAAGCCCTTTAAAAGGCCAAACACTTCTTACAACAGCCTACAATGTGGATATATTAAACACATGAAACAAGTGCTGAAACCAAGAGAAAAATAAAAATCTTTAGTCTAAACTTTTCAAATTCAGAAAGGTTAGGAATTTAAATTCACATGAAAGCACTTAATAGTGAAGTATGATTTTCTAATATCCTAAACATCCACAGGTCCAGTTAAAAAATTGTCAAATCATGCTGTTTATTCAGATATATTTAGCTGATTGGATGTAAACAGCTTGGTCTCGGTGAATTGCTTAAGACATGCAGTGAACTAATGACAGAAGAGAATAGAATACAGGTGCCTCGGGCATCCAATTGTTTTCTTGTGTTAAATAAAAGCATCTTTCTGCTTGACACTACAATGAATTTCAAATTTAAAAAGTCCTGCTGTTAGGTTACCATGAGGCATCTACTAGACGCAAAATGAGCAGCTAACTTCCATTACTCTAAACTCACCTAGGAGGAAGGAATCAAACAAGATAAAATAACTTGAGTGTTCTCATTTACATAACTGTAACCCATTAGAGATCTGTGCAATATTAAGTAAGATATCTAAGATTTGATCAGATGTATGGCATATAGAATAAAAGATTACGGCATCACATGACTTCCTTTCATACACTGGTCATGGGAATAAAGGGGTAAAATACTTCACCAGGGAAATGAAAGAGCAGGATGGGGAGAACACGGTTTATAGGATAGTCATTTCCCAGGCTGTGCAAATAGGTATGAGGGAGAAAGTGATACACAGAAATCTATTCAGTTCTCAGAAACAGACAGCACCAAAAAATGAGCTTGAAGAGATTTAATTCCTTCCCAATTCTAAGCATGGACCTGCATGGACCTAAACAAGGCCTGTTGTGAGGATAAAATTAAATAACACTCCAGAGTTTGCAATTAAGCTTGAAACTAAAATGCTTTCTAGACATTTTGCATCTCATAACGTTTGAGATTCCAGACCAAGATGCCAGTAACCTCACCCTACTTGGTCACACATCCGTAAGGAGAATTTCACTGTTACAGGAGGAACAGTAATACCTCTTGCTGTTCCAGGCCAAGTGGCTCTAACACAAGAGGAGCCCATAATACTGCTTCTTGACCCCTTTCCCTTGTAATTTCCTTCCCAGAACTTTTCCCTTTATTAGCCTTTCTCTGAGCTTTACAGATAACCACATATGTAACCTACTCTCTTCTCCCACAGATGAAAGTAATTTCCACTGGAACAATGAATTTATCTATTATCTCCAAAGGGTCTCTTGGAGCTAAGCAAGTGCTTAATGACCAAAAACATGACAGAAGATGTGGGCATTCTCCACCATACCATATGCTCTTTTCCCTCTCGCTGGCTAGGTCTCTTCCTCTGCAGCACAACTCCAGAAACAGTCTGCTTTGCCACAGAGTCACGGCCCCTTCAGGCACAGCCACCTCAGGCTTAGGGTCCTCCAGGACCTGCCAACAGATCTCAGGTCCACCATTGCCCTTCTTGGGTTGCAGAGGGACACCCCCAGTCTCACTACTGGGTGGAGTGGGAGTCTCTGCTCCAGTAGACACCTCCTCCTCTCCTCCCTCAATGACCTTTGGGTCTGCATGGTCACTTCTCTCTCATCCAGCTCCTTCCACTGCCTCCCAGAAAGAATAACCCTCCTTTTTTGGCTTCTTAAAAAGTGAGAGTGATGCCCAATTGGCTCAGCCCCAGAGGTGGATCTGACTGAGAGTTAGGGAAAGTTTTGAGCAACTTCTGACAGGAGCCCCCACTACAGTCCCTTCCCCATTACTACGAAATGACTCCACACAAACCCATGACAGTATTTCCCATTTCTCTCAGGAAGTTAACAGCATCATTCTCGGGGGGATTTTTCTTAGTGTCAGTCTTAAATATCTTTTCTTAATATCATCCCATGAGTTTACATAATGAGCTCAGAAAGCTGTAAAGAGAGAAAGAGCACTTGCTGGCCAAGCAAGTTTTTGCAGAATCCTTTCAGCTCCATCCCAGATGTTCCACTGTTGTTCTTAGCCCTCGTGACATGTGCAGTAATTGGGGAATATTTCACTTGCACTGACAGAATGAATCCAATATTTCCTGTTTAATATGAAGGTGATTAGAACAGAGAAAAAAGCTGTAGACAGGAGAAAGAAATATTTTTTCTTTCTGTACATGAATATAGTAACTTCTGCAACTGCTGGAAGTTTTACCTGTTAGTAATGGCCTAAAGATTTACTATATGCATTAAACTTTCCATCTCAAAGTCAGTTTTGTTGAATTTTATTAGCAGCAGTACCAATATCAGTACATCTGGAGATCTCAAAATTCCAAGTTATAAACTGAAAGCCTTCACTTCCCTTCCTTCCATCCCCTCAGGTTAGCATGACATAACACTATGTTTTTGCTCTGCTGCTTCTTCTATTGTTTTCTCCTTAACATATTGCTAGATGGATGTAATCTGGCCATAAATTCTTAATACAGGGTACCATATTCAGATCTGGACACCATAAACTAAATAAATGTTACATTTAGTAGAAAGAACTTAGAGAAACGGATGTTTCTGTCTGTGTCTTGCTATTATTTACTATGATCTCCTAGTGTTCCCAGAGAAATAGGCAATATGCAACCACTAAACTTTCTTTTCTCATTCCTATATTAAAACTCCCTTCAAACAGCTAGGACAATATTTCAGTTAAAAATAGACAAGAATAATCTTTCTGAATGAAAGATGATCCATCTAAGCCTGTGTACTGTCATTGACATTAAAGAGAAGCTACTGGTTCAGGAAAACACACATAAGGAGTGCCACTAATTTTTTTATACTTTATTAGCCCCCAAAAATATGGATCATACAGATTTTCCTGAAGTGGGGGTGACATATTCCTATCAAAGCAACTTTGCTTGTCATAATCCCTATTCATCTTCCTCCAAGGAAATTGTCTGTTTTGGTTTTTTTCATCCATTCATATAATTACGAATAACATCTTTGAAACAGTAACTTGGATTAATCATTAATGCATATTGTAGGAGAAAAAATATCTACTTTAAACCTCTTAAATATTTAACTTCTATGCCTGCACCCTCCTTCCTGCAACTTCTGTACTGGGAGAAACATTTCTTTTTCTTCTGAGCTGTTCACAACTAGTTTTCCTCTCTCTACATCTATTGTTCAAACTTGAATAGCTCTCGCAAGAGGAGCCTCAGGACCTTTCTCACTCTTACTTCACACAGTAGCTTTTCCATAACTTCGGCATTTTCCTGGTATTTCCATATCTTCTTGCTCTGTTGTATCTCTTTTGAAAGAAATGGATGTAATATGCTAGGTTTTTCTTCACTCGGAGGGACTGTTATGCTGTTTAGTTCTCACTGTCTTTGCTAATAAATGCTAATGTTCTGTTTGGGAGGGTTTTTTGACCACTGCTGATTTTTCAACTGTTAGAGAATTGTCAGATTGATTTCTTAAGAAATTAAAAAAAAAAAAAAAGAGAGAGAGATCTGGTTTAGAGCTTCATAGCTGTATAGGATTGTTTTCACCTCTGTGCCTTATTTTGGATTTAATCACACTCCATTTCACTTGCCACTTCATTGTCAAGTCAGACAGTCAAAGACTAACTCATGATAGTTAGTTTCAGTTTTGGTTAGTCTGAATCATTTTATATACTGGTATGAAACTATCTCAGAATCACAGAATCTTAAGGGTTTGAAGGGACCCCGAAAGATCATCCAGTCCAACCCCAACACCAGAGCAGGACCACCTAGAGTAGGTCACACAGGAACTCATCTAGGTGGGTTTTGAATGTCCCCAGGGAAGGAGCCTGTTCCAGTGCTCCCTCACCCTTACAGTGAAGAAATTCTTCCTCTTGTTTCTTTGGAACCTATTATGTTCCATCTTGTACCTATTGCCCCTTGTCCTGTCATTGGACGTCATTGGGAACAGCCTGGCTCCATCTTCCTGACATCTGCCCTTTATATACACTTGTAAACACTAATGAGGTCATCCCTCAGTTTCCTCTTCTCCAAGCTATAGAGCTCCTGGTAAAACCAGAAGATATTTAAATATACATAGTAACATATATTCAAGCACAGATCCCAGTGACATTCCACTGGTAATTTATTGTAGAGAACAAAGTTCACTTTTGGTCAACCAGGTCATCAGAAAGTGCTCTTAGTATTCTCCAGTAAAAGATTCCAAAACTCCTTATATTTCATTAGAAATTATTAATAGGGCTTGTGAAAATTGGAGAAATTTCCAAATCTGGAGAGCAAGTCATTTAAATCCTACTCTTTTCTCTCTCTGTAGAGTAACTTCCCAAACATTTGTCCTTTGGCACTGTATTTCCACATTGCTTTTGTATATAATGTCTCTGTTCTCATACAACATTTCTCAGAACTTTATTTCTCAGTTTCCTATACTTACTTGAGATCAAAAAGGGTCAGTTTTGGTTAACCATTATGTCATATCTAGATCAAAAAGGATTGTGTCTGTAGTAAAACCATATTTCCTGAGCCTTTTCCTTTTTTGCAGATTAGAAATAAAGAAATAACTGAGAATGTATTTTGCTGAGCTATGCATAGAGTAGGCAAACTCATTTATACATATACAATATGATGTAGAACACACGAGAAGTTGCACTATTCATTTGTAAAAACATAATCAGATAAAACAGAACTCTATTAATGATTTAGCATTTTGCATCAAGCTTCAGGAAAATTTTTGTTTTCAAGGAAGTTCTAAGATGCATTAGCAATAAGTTTGCAATCACTGTATTACTCAAGAAAGGAAATAAGTGTTCTGTAACACATTTTTTAATCACATATTATTTTTATCATTTACCTTCCACTTGACTAGTGTAGTAGTTAGGCTTTTGCTTACCTTCATCAGATCAGTTTTCTTTCTTTCTCCTGAATCAGAGTAGCTTCAAACGATGAGATTCAGCACTGCAGTTACAGAAACTTTACCTGTTTCCTATTTCATTTCAAATTCTGAACTGCTACTTAGCTTTTCTTCAGATCTTTAGACTATAGATTCTAAATTTTGTTGCAGATTTATTGCATATTTCAAGAATTTTTATCTAATCTGAATGTCACTTTCCATTTGTCTCATTTTAAAAACATATACAAATAAATGGACGCAGACAGAAAGCAAAAAACATTCCAAAAACCAGCCTACAAAACCCCCAAAATCTAATACTAAAAATCATATGGAAATCATTCAATTGGAATACAAGCAACCAGAGAAAGGCCAGGGAAAATACTCATTCAGCAGACAAACAATAACAAAATTAGGCCCATCAGTCTAATAGTTTTAATACCTTTCTATACCATATACACCCAGAAAAAGGGTAAGACAGGTGGGACACAAAATTGATGTCAGACACAAAGAAATAAACCTTTCACAAGAAAAGCTTAAAAAATATTTAAATATTTTGTCTGTTTTCAAGTCAGCTGAATCAGAAAACCTCCACCACAAGCTTCTCAGAACAAAAGCTATAACTGTGTCAATTCCCTCCAGTGTTGTTGCTGGATTTGTCTGTGGTACTTACCAGAACAGTGCAAAGAGACCTGAGTTTCAGTGTGCAGTGATGTCTCATGAGTCTATTGTGTTTCTAGAATATTTTGTTTTGCTAGGAAAAAAAAAAAATATATATATAATTTATTAGTCCAGAATAAGCAATGTTCTTGTACAGAGTTAACTATTTGTACAATTATAGAATTATTTGGTTGGAAAAGACCTTTAAGCTCATCAAGTCCAATCCCTCCCCTCAGACTGCCAAGCCCACCACTAACCCATGGCCCTCAGCACCTCAGCTCCACAGCTTCGCAATAGCTCCAGGGATGGAGACTTCCCACCTCCCTGGGCAGCCTCGGACAGGGGATGACAACCCTCTCAGGAAAAAAGTTCTTCCTCATCTCCAATCTAAACCTCTCCTGGTGCAACTTGAGGCCTTTTCCTCTGTCATTCCTTACCTGGGAGAAGGGACCAACCCCCACCTCACTACAAGCTCATTAGAGTTAGTTGCAGGGAGTGATCATGTCTCTCCTCGGCATTTATCTGGTATTTATCTGGTGTCTTAGTGTGTCATTTTGCTCTTTATTTCTCCTAGAAGCAAGCTGATTCAAGCTCACTAGTGGTAGGTTTGTGTATGTCCTACAGGCCTTCATGTGTAGACATAAGGCAAATTTTCATCGAAAATAACTCCTCGGTACTACATTGCTACACTTGTTACAACCACACTAGCAAACATTTTTAAAACAAAAAACACTTTTCAACAGCAAACAAGGGAATGATTGACAGCAAATACTGATCAGCTAAGAACAAATCCTATCAATCTCATCTCATTTCCCCCTATGACAAAGTGAAAGGCCTCAGGCATAGAGAGGAAGCAGTAAATGAGAACAGCTGGCCAGGCAGCTGCTTTGCAGAAAGAGATTCAGGAGGTTTCGTTGTGGCTGACCACAGGCTGATGCTTTGTGTGAAAAGAAAAATATGTGGAAGATTTGAAACAAAATACGGTTTCTATGAATATTCACAAAAGCTCAGCTGGAGTCCTGGTTTTGCACTGGCACTTCAAGAAGGGTGACTGAGGGCAGGGGTGTAGACTGAGCATGAGTAGAAGTCCAGTAAATATGATGCTCTGGGATTGAGAAAAAGGGTGGGAGCTGCTCAGCATAAAGATGAGAATATATAACAGAAATGTAGCAAGTGTGATGAGTGGGCTGGTAGCCAAGAACGAACCGTGGCTCACAGCAAACACCACAAGACTTACATTAAGGACAAATCCAGGGGTTTAACAGGTTTTTGTAATGAAAATGAAACTTCTGGAAAAAAATTGCAAACTTTCTGTGATTGGAGTATTTTAGGAGCTGGTAGATAATTATGGAAGGGAAATAATAAGATTAATATGCCTTTGGCAGAAAAATGAGCTAGGCTTCTAAGCTCTGCTCTAGCCCAGCGCTCTAAATATTTATGACTGAATAAGGAGAGGCATTTCTCTCGTCTCTCACAATCCATATATAAGTTAACAATTGCCTTAGACTCATTTGCAGAAAGAAATTAACACTAACATCCAAAAATAGCAAGTGCTTAATATTCTTAAACTTTTTAAGGGCTATGGGTGCATCCATGTTACACAAGAAATGTGATGCCTGATCTATAACTCCCACACACTTTTGTTTATTCCTTATTTAAAGTGGACTGGGGTTGAAGACTGTTTTCCTTGGTATGATCTGGTACTGTTTTACATTTTAAACAAGTATTTGTTAATTCTTTTCAGCACTATTATACAGTTTCATTCTCTCAAAAAACTCAAAAGTTTTTTTTCACTATGTCAACAAACTTAAGTAAAATTGAGTACACTGAAATAAGCTTGAACTTGTTTTCTGGAATCTCTAAAATATCATAAAAAATGAAATCTGCATGACAATCGTGTCTGTTATAAATCAGACAAGAAACAGCCATAGCTATGCAGTGTAGCTTCATTTACCTAATCATCAAAATCCCAATGATTTAAACTTTTTTTTTAAAATATGAGAGACCTGTAGCTATTAAATGCTTGTTTTAAAAAGAACAGAAAGATAAAAACAGGCATGAAAAGAAATCTCACTTTAAGGTTATTGCTTTATTTAATAATGCAAAATGTAAAAACTCTCAGTTACAAGGACATTTTTAATATTAAACCAAAAAAAGGCCAAAAGCAACAACAAACCTGTCACATCCACAAAACACAGACCCACCCAGTGTCTTCCTTTGTCCCTGATGCAGTGTTTGCAAGTGTCTTTATTTTCCTGTCCTTTAATTCCTCATTGTAGTGGTTTTGCTTGGGCTAGTTTTTAGATAGCTGGGGAGCTACAGGGGAAGCTTCTGGCAGTTCTTTGTTTAAAGAAGCCACCCCTGTAGCTGATAGGGCCAATGCCAGTCAATTCTAAGGTGGACCCACAGCTGACTCAGGCCTGGCCAATTAGTGACTGAGGTAATGCCTCTGTGATGAACGTATCTGAGAAAGGGAAGAAGATGCTGGGCAGTTGCTAAACTGCAGCAGCAACAGGGAGTGAAAATGTGAAAACATCTCCACAGACACCAAGGTCAGTGGAGAAGGAGATGGAGGAGGGTGCTTAGGCCCTGGAAGAAAGACTCACCTGTGACCTGTGGTGCAGCCCATGGTGAGGCAGCTGTGCCTCTGCAGTCCATGGAGGATACCACACTGGAGTGAGTGGATGCCTGAAGGAGACTGTGACAATGTGGGAAGCCCACACTGGAGCAAGTTCCTGGCAGGACCTGGGAGCCTGTGAGGAGAGAGGATCCCACACCAGAGCAAGTTTGCTGTCAGGACTTATGATCCTGTGAGGGACTCAGGCTGGAGCAGTCAGTACCTGAGGGAATGTTCTCCCGGTGGATGATCCACATTGGGGCAGGGTGTGAGGAGCTGCCCCTGTGGGAGGCCCTGTGCTGGAGCAGTTTGTGAGGAACTGTAGTCCACAGGAAAGACCTGTGTTAGAGAAGTTCATGAGGGACGGTCTCCCATGGTGAGGGAACCCACACTGTAGCAGTAGGAAGTATGAGGAGGCCTCCTCCTGAGAAGAAGCAGCGGCAAAGTCCATCTGTAATGAACTAACTGCAACCCCCATCCCCTGTGCTGCTGGGGGGGAAGGAAGGAGAGCCCTGGGAAGAGGCAGGGATGGGGGCAGGTGTGTTAAGATTCAGTTTTATTTCTCATTTCCCTGTTCTTACTGTTCCTTTAATAAATAAAACCTTTTTTCCCCAAGTTAAGTCTGTTTTCCCATGATGCTAGCTGCTGAGCGATCTCTCTGTCCTTATCTCGACTCACAAACTGCTCGTTATATTTCTCTCCCTTTCCTTTCCAGTTTAGGAGGGGAAGAGATATTATGAACTAGTAGACTACTGCCTGAACCACCACACTCATACACCTGAATCTAGGAAGGGCATTGCGAAATTTCATTATTCAGCATTAAAATATACTTCAATACTTAGAAAGAAGATGCCATGAAAGGATAAAGCTTTGTTATTTTTTACAGTGTAACATGCAGCTCCTTTTTGTACAGAAGAATATTAGAGCAATTTTCTACATTGAAAGATATCCATGGCAGCAATCTTTTTCTCTTCAAAGTTGCACAGGAACTTTAACAAAGCTGTTCCTTGCTTCAGATCCTTCGCTGATCAGCTTTTGGCAGTACCCCTTGAAATATTTAGCAATCTGTTGGACTGTTACAGTTTCAGAAGCACCAATTTTCCTTTTAAATGAGGTGCAGCATTAGATACGTATTTTCTTTGTTACAGCAGATGTAGGACCCAGCAGCCAAGTGATCAATACACACCCAGGCTTTGCCCTACTGCAAATGTTCCAGTTATCAAACATATGGTCTGATGTTGCAAGTCTTGCTCAAATGTTGTAAATTAAGTCAGCTGTGCAAGAACATTGAAGCCAGGGAGGACTTCACTGCATTTTGTACAGTAGGATTTCACACAGCCACTTGCAAAATGCTATCAAACTGGTAAAAGTGTAACTATGGTTAGTTTATTATCAATCAGCACTGCCAGGTCATTATTGAACACAGTTTAGATTTGGTGTTGGTTGATCTTTTGTGTTCTTTCATTTCCATTGTTCTGGTGGGAGGTAGATAATTTGAAATTTACCCCACAACAACAACAACGACCAAACCCAAAAATGAAAAATAAAAGTTTTTTTTAAAAAAAGAAAACAGCAATACTGGAAAAAAAGTGATGACACAATACAAATGCAATTTCAACACAAGAACCTATAGTTTAAAAATCTCTTGGTTTGGGGAATCAAAAGGGCTACCAAGACATATGGAAAACCTGTGTTTTTCTTCTCTCTGATTTTAACACTGAACTTCATTTTTTGAATTTATAAGATTTTGTTAATAGTGATTCTACACTTTAATTAGTTCAATGCGCCATCCGTAATGTTAAAGACACTACTCTTAATATTCTTATTCGATGCATCCCTAACTTTGTCTATGGGTTATTTGTCTCAGTACTTTGTAAGTGCTAAAGGTCAGTTCCTTCCGGAGCCCAGAGTGTCTATCAAAGGTCAGAAAAGTAACAAACAGCAGCACTTGTGAGCAAATTGTTCCAGGAGTGATGAACATCTTGCTGGTCTCCTGCTTGAACAGTATCCAATTTAGCAGGCTTTTGACTCTCAACAAGGGGATAAAATGACTATGAGGACAGTAATTATCATGGCTTTGTTTTTCCTGACAGATTTTACACCTGTGCAAGCGCCTCCTGAGAGTGAAATTGTAGCTTCATTTCACCTCAGAGATGCAAAGCACAGACGCACCTATTTGCATGCTTTTCAATCTGCATTATTTCGTTTTCTTTCAGCAATATTTTTTTTTTTAGTTAATATGTTTTTTCTTAGCTTATTGTAATATGCCTCATGGTAAACTAGTTTTCATACCCAAACATCGTGGCAAACAAAGACTTCACAGATGGTTAATATTTTACATGGAAACACCTTTTAAACCTTTTTCCCCCTCTGGTTGAAACTAACTTGTCTTTTGAATTGTTTCTTTACACCTTTTGCATTTTTTGTTTGTTCACTGACATTAAGCTTTGAGGAAAATTTAAAAAGTATATAAATGGATAAGTATGTAGACTTTGCCTTCCACTAACTTCTTCCCAGGAATGGGATTTTGCTTTCTCTCTGCCAGCTGGTATTTCATTACACAAAATGTTCAAGTTTTGACTGCTTTCATTGATAACTAGACACCTTGTCTACTTCCTGAATGGCACTGTGTCCTTGCTACTTTCTTATTTTATTGTGACAAGGATCCCAAGCAACTCAGAGTTACAGAGCTGACAGACTTGTTTCAGTCTGCATCTTCCAAGTGCAGACCTCCATGACATTAAATGGAAGGATATATCTGGTAGCATATCTATGTTTGGTGAGGTGAGCAGAATGATAAAAATATTTCCTTGGTTTACAAAATGAGGGAAAAAAATGGGCAAACTTTAAAGGGAGTGAGAAAGCCACCTCTTTTCATGTAAAATTCCTGCAGCAGTGGCTGGAAAGCTAGAATTGTAACATGCAAAATATCAGGACTCTGAAATACTGTCAGCAAAGAAAAGAATAGGCCTGTATTTAACAGTACTATGAATGGTTAGTGCCCTTAAGTGGACTGCAAGCTACAGCGGGCGTTAGAAACCCCCAAGTCTCTTGCAAAGTCCTTGTCTCAATATTTAGGGCAACTCTGATCATATATAGAGAGAGATTAGGTGAAGAGTAAGTGAAGATAGATTTAAAATCCCTTTTAGTTTAGTTGAACTACCATTTTGAAATAGTAAAGGATACATGTCATAACAGTAAATAAAACTCTAGTAGAAAGCTGGGAGCTAGACAGAAGCATTTGATCTTTTACTAACAGTAGTTTCCAAGGGACACATCTGCTTTAATGGTAGTGTTTGTTTTCTATATGATATCTAGAGCTACACAAATCTGGCCAATACACTTCAAATGGCTTTCTGTCCTTTGAGCAAAGTAAAAGAGCTAAGTTATGACTCAGCTTAATTTGTCAAGATGCTACCTTAGTTTTTCCATTCTATTCTCTGGAATTAGTAATTAATTTCCCAGTTTAGACCAATAATCTCAGATGTTCTTCCAAGCTCTGACAGGTCAGGTGTGCTTGAACACATCTTCTTTAAAGAAATTGCACGTGTGACCTCCAGACAATGTAATCCCCAGAGGAAGATTAACCTTTACTTTAGTTGCATTTACATTATTTTTGGAGCATGACTAACCTTTTATTTGGAAGTATCAAACAGCAGGAATTGGACTATTTACAGTCAGACCAAAACTGCTGATTGAAAGACAGATTCTGTTCCTTCTGGAATTAGCAGAAGTCTTGTTAGAGAAAACAGTAGAATTAATTATTCCTCTTGTGATTAATCTCTGGTTTTCAGAGACTTTAGATTAGTCACAATTTCAACCATTGTCACAAGGAGTGAAGAGTCTCAAAAAAAAGCAGGAAGCCTTTAACCAGGTAAAATTTTGCTCCTCTGCCTGCATTCTATAATATGACTGGGACATACCAATGAAAATTTTAACTGCAGCTGTACGTACTTACAAAAGCTACACAAAGCCTACAGTCATACACTTGCTTCCTTATTCCTTACCTAGGAGCTATTCCCATTTTATTACTTAAATTCGTCAATTCCAACAAATTTTTAAAACACGGATTTTTTGGCTCCAAGAGTTAGAGCACAGTCACTAAGCAGAAAAAAAAAAACCAACCAAGCCAGCAAGAAGTTAATTTGAAAGTAATGCTGAAGCAAATTAAAGTGCAGTGTTTAGGATATTAAAGTCAGCGAATATGTGGTACTAAAAAGCAGAATAAAGGATTGGAAAGAAAGATTTTTTAAATTACCTTTATTTAAAGGAGCTTTACAAGACACATGTTAGCATCCTGCCTGAGACTGTGAAAAAAATAGGAGAGAGATTTGCAAAGCCCAAATGCTGCAATAACTACAATTGTGTCTTTTTACACCTTCAGAAATGACTGTTCTGTGATTGTGCCTCATTACACTGAATGAGATGCTCTTTACCTTGTTGCAACCAACAGGAATTTATAGCAGAAGACAGAAGCAGAATAGCCAGTAAATTTTCTAGTGGCTTATGTCCATATTGTACTTTCCCCATTAAATGTTTGATTTATTTCTAGGAGGTTCTTTTTGGTGTGTGGGATTGGTGCTGATAGTCTCTTCTTGAAACTAAATGTATAACTGAGTCCATTTCAATTGTTTCTACGCAGCAGCCAATAGTGGCTATAAATCATCTGTCAGTCTTTGCTCTTTATTTGATGAAGACTTGTTTAGTCGAGACAAAGTTTTCCACTATGCATCTGAAGAGAAGAGTCTGGAGAAAAGTAACTGCTAGTTTTCTTCGTATTAGTGTTTTTTATAAGCTACAAGAATTACTTTCTAACTTCCAAATACTGACCAGAAAGGAAACTGTTTTCACCAGTAAGTGAGTAGACAGGAGAATGCCAAGTACAATTTGGCAATAAGGTGTAGTGGCTTAGTCCTGGCTGGGTGCCAGGTATCCCCAAGTCATAATATCACTCGCCTCCTAAACTGGACAGGAAAGAGAGAAATATGACAAGAGGTTTGTGAGTAGAGATAATGAAAGAGAGATCACTCAGCAATTAGCATCATGGGCAAAACAGACTCAACTTGGGGAAAAAAAGGTTTTATTTATTAATGA
The DNA here is from genome assembly GCF_028858725.1 of Colius striatus. Classification (NCBI taxonomy): domain Eukaryota; kingdom Metazoa; phylum Chordata; class Aves; order Coliiformes; family Coliidae; genus Colius; species Colius striatus. The sequence goes on from NC_084764.1 coordinate 9,451,593, forward strand.
GCCATCAGAACCAGGAGGTGAGAAATAAAATAAAATCTTAAAACACCTCTCCCCACCCGTCCCTTTTCCCAGGACTCTCCTTCCTTCCCTCCCAGCAGCACAGGGATTGGGGATGGGGGTTGTAGTTAGTTCATTAGAGATGGACTTTGCCGCTGCTTCTTCTCGGGAGGAGGCCTCATCACACTTCCCACTGCTTCAGTGTGCTGTCCCTCACCACAGGAGACAGTCCTCACAAACTTCCCCAACATGAGTCCTCCTAAGCTATAGTTCTTCATTAATTGCTCCGGTATGGGCCCTGCCATGGGGGCAGCTCCTCACACCCTGCCCCAACATGGGTCACCCACCAGAACAGACCTTCAGGTACTGACTGCTCCAGCCTGAGTCTCTCACAGGATCACAAGTCCTGACAGCAAACCTGCTCTGGTGTGGGATCCTCTCTCCTCACTGACTCCCAGGTCTTGCTCCAGTGTGGGCTTCCCACGGAGTCACAGCCTCCAGGCATCCACTCACCCCAGCGTGGGGTCCTCCATGGGCTGTGAGTGAATCTCTGCTCCCTAGTGGGGAGCATGGGCTGCAGGGGCACAGCTGCCTCACCATAGGCTGCACCACAGGTCACAGGGGGGTCTTTCTTCCAGGGCCTGAGCACCCTCCTCCGTCTCCTTCTCCACTGACCTTGATGTGGAGAACTGACCCAGTTTAGCAACTGCCCAGCATCTTCTTCCCGTTTTCAAATACACAGAGGCATTACCTCAGACATTAATTGGCCAGGCCTGGGCCAGATGCGGTTCCATCTTAGAATTGACTGGTATTGGCCCTATCAGCTACAGGGGAAGCTTCTGGTTCCTGTGAACCCCTCGCTACCAAAAACCTGGCCCAGGCAAAAACACTACGAAAGGAAGAAGATATTCTATAATAAAGTTGGTCTAGATTTCTGTATAGCATGTTATAAAAAATATAAGATATCAAGTCAAGACAGGAAAAGAAGTCCTGATCTTTTTTTTCAGCTGAAAAAAATTATAGAAATCTCATTAAAACCTTTCAGAGGGACCCATATGAATTGAACAGAGAGTCACATACACATACAATACAAGATTTAAGTTTCTTCATCTCTCAGCTGTTTTTCAGGCTTGTCATATTCAGTGACTTATTTAAAATTTGAGTGCCATTAATTCATGAATTGGACAGGGGTCCTGATCTGTAGAAACTATTTTGATCTACAGGGTGTTTGACTCCAAGTAAAGGATGTAACATAGCTTTACTATATCCTGTTCAAGTAATATCTTAATATTTAGCATGTCCCCCCACTTACCTGGTCTGTTTGAAGCACCATGAAGCCCTTTGCATCCTCTCCAGGGAGCAATGACATTTGCTGTGCACAGATGAAAAAAAATTATCAAGATGATCTCTGCTGTTCTTGTGAAGGATACATCCATGGGCTCTAAAAACTGAATGCAAAGTCCATCAACTTTGAGAGACATGGTTGAGAGCACCACGTGTATGCTTTTTAATGCTAGATTTTGTGTCATATGTTTTTGCCATTGTTACAGAAATTGTGACTGGATTGAATGAGGAAAAATGCTTCATTTCTACCTAGTACTCCTCCGTGAGTCTGCATCTGTTTAAGACAAACATATTGAGGTAACTCAGGGTAAAATGACAGGTCTAAGTTCCACTGAAGTATTCAGCTGTGAACTAACCCAAAGTAATTCTCTTTGGCAAAGTGATGGATGTCACTGGCCCCTGAATTAGATTTTCCTTCTCTGGAGGTCACCAAGATCTGTTTAACAGAAAACAAGCAAAGGATTTTGTTGAAACTCTACACAGTTCTTTCACAGTATGTAAAAGAAACACACCAGATAAATTTTAATATCACTTCCACTGGTACAACTGACAGCTATTGATTTTGAAAGCTTATTGAAATGTAACAAAGGTCCATTCTGCTAACGAGGAACAGTTTATAGTAGAGAACACATCAATGTTTCATCAGGGCTTTAATTTTAATGTGTGTTTCAAAGACTGGAAGTAAAATTAAAGGAGAACATGGCAGGTATTGTGTTTGACCCATTTTTTCCCCTTTTATGTAAAATGGGAAGCTAGCAGAAAAGATGTGTCTGTGTTGCAATGCACATTGTGTTTGCACATTGCCACATCTTGTTGATTTAAAGGAATCTGTTATCTCAGACAGAGGCATTGAGGTTTGCAGATTTAGTGCTACACAGATCATCTTGCTAAAGTGTTCATCTTTTCATTGCTATATTTTTAGTAACTTATTGCTAACTATGTTTGGTGAAGAGTCCTGTCATAAATCCTGTTAAGAGTTCTGTTTGAAATACTCATTTTGATGTCAAGTTTGTTGTACCTTCATAAACATAAAGGTATGAATTAGGTTCTTGGATAGGGGTCAATATAGTTAGAGTAAACTTCCTATGTACTGCCTCTACATGTTAAAACACTGATATTGTGTTTCTTTTCATGGTGCTGGAACGACATTTTTTAAGATGAATGGAGAGTTCTAAGCCCACGAGGAAGACATTAATGACATTATGAAGTTGGATCTTTCTATAAATTCATGAATCTGTAAGTTATAAATGTAAGGTAGGATCCTACAGATACACCTTAGTCATACATGCCTACATTTTAACTGGCCCTCTTTCAGGAGGAAAAGAGAAATGTAATCTTGCAGCAAAGCACTGCTTAAGCACCTACTGAGTAATGTGTCTGACAGTTCCTAGGAAAATGTGAATATTTACAGAGGAAGTTCTCATGACTCACTTTATGCCATTTGGACAACTACAGCTAATTATAAAACCTTAGGATGGTGGAGGGGGGGGAAGTATGTATTTTTTATTTTTTCAAAAGGAAGCTTTCACATAGAAAGATAAAGTGGATCTCACAAACATTTTATTTTAAAAATCTGCATTTCAGCAATTTTTCCTGAATGAGAACAAAACTGATTCATTATCCTCCCACAGATATTAATTGAGAGCTACTCTATGAACATCAGCCACCTTGATTAAGAGAATCAAGGTCCGGTTTATCACTTGAAAATGCCTTGCATGTTCTGCTGTGTTATCAAAAGAGAAGGTATCACTCATCTAAATTCTAATACTGACCTCCCACTGCACACAACAGTTTTCCCAAACCTCCTATTTCTGTGGTTTCATTTAGACGTTAGGATTACAGCTGTATTAGAGGACTTCTTGTCTCTGTTTTGTTTGTTTGGAGAGCTTTTGATCAACTGATTAGTACCCTAAAAAGGTAATTGCAAGGTGACTGAAGTAGTCTGTGTCTGAAGAGCTTCAACTGAAATTAAAAAATACTATTTTGAGTGTTGGATGTGTCAACTTCATTTTGTTACTTTCAAAGTGAGATTTTGACTGATTAAAATCGGATACACAGGTAAAATAAAAATCAGCAAAAAATCAGCAACTCTAATTACCAGATTCCCCAGTGGTGTGACTTGGGAATACTGATTCCTACTTTCACTATACAGCTTTGAAAGTGGGTAATTGAATCCACTCTGTCTTCTGTGATGGAAGCTATGAGAGTCTTCTGTAGACAAGCAAACACGACTTAGGCTTGTCCATATGCAGTTTGTTACTCAGTGGACCAGAGAATCTAGCCATGAGTGTTTAGCCTTTTGATAGCTGACTTAGCTGTAACCATAAAATAAGGTATTTTGACTTGGTCCAAATTGAAAAGAAAGATTTGATAGCTAGTGGATCTTCTTTCAGTTAGAAAGGATTGTTCATAAAACCTAATTTTACCCTATGAATACCATTTTTCCCAGCCTCCTTCTATGTTCATTATACAATGAAAACCTCCTCCAAGGATTATTCAGACCCTGAAAGAAGGTTTCTCTCACCACTATTTATTGAAGAAGTATAGAAGCACAAGCATTTCACAACTCAAATGTTTGCAAATGCACTTTAAAAACACATACAGAAAATTATTTCACGTCAATTTAACCGGTTCAGCAGCAAAACCATAACAAAATCAACACGTTCGCACTGTTCTAATTAGAAGCTGATGTTTTTCCTCTGGTGTTATTTGGTCTAACATGAAAATATCACAGTAAATTTTTGTCCTCTTTATTAGACTTTCTGATCTCTTCAAATGAATAAAGATAATAAAACATGCAATTATCAGACATTTTATTGCAACATAAGTCCAAACAGAAGCCCGCAGCTGCCCTCTTCTGTGGAGCATCAAGACTCTTGTATGTGTGTGAAAATAAATAAATAAGCATCAGTTTTTGGGAGATGAAGGAGTAATTCCTGATACTTTATTTAAAGTTTATTGACTAGAGTATATAAGATTCTATTATTTTATATGATTTGAATGAAAATACCAAATGTCTCAGCTGCAGGGAACCTGACGATAGTTAGCATGCTGCAATTATAATGTTATTGTTAATGTTTGGGGCTGACAAAATGTTCATTGAATGGCTGCAAGGATGTGGAACAGAAAAGTGACAATATTTCAGTATCTAAAATCCGGGATTTTAGTTGTTAATGGACACCACATCCGTAAAACAGCACTGTGAAAAAGACTTTACATACAGCTCATAAACCTTGCGTTTATACAATCCCTTCAAAGAACTACTGGAAGTTTGTCAGTTGTACAATGAGGAGGCAGAATCTACATGTAAGTAGTCAACCTGAGAGTAAAATAGAGGAACTGGACAGTTATTAAAACTAAAATGTTATATACTCATATAGCAGCTTCCATTTAGCAAGTGCAATTAATAAAGGGAAGGGGGAAAATAAAGGAAAAGTTTATTTACCAGACATGCTTATGAGTGATTCAAACAGAAGACTGAGAGTTTGCCAAATTCATAGCAATTTGTGGTAACCTCTGCACCAGTATTCCAAGTTCCAAGAGTCCCATTCATACATCTTTGTGCCTCCTCAAGAATACAACATCAGCAAAATAAACTTTCATATGAATGCATCTGTAGGACTCATCTGAGTAAGCTTAGAAAAAAAAAAACAGAGAGAAATGATGACCATATGTTATCAACACATACTTTGTTACTTTAACACAATTTTCTGTTTCTATAACTTTCAAAGCAGTGCTCATGTTTAATATAAGAAATTTGGCTTTAACTGAAAATTATACAAAATAAAAATCAATCTGCTTTCTTCCACAAGTCATTACTCATTTTCCAGGAATCTACAAAAAAGTTAAAGATTATGATGTTTTAATACAGTCTGTCCTTTAAAATTGTATTAGCTCGTTTAACGATTGGACATCTAGAACTCTCATTTATAAGTTTTCTCTGTAACACTGGTTATTTACTTCTTCCCTTGCACAGGGAAAATGAAAATTCTCATGTATGATATAGATAGCCTTTGGAATGTTTTTCTGAACAAGATAACTGACTGAATGTACTCATCTCTCTGTAAAATTACTCAGCAGAGTTGTATTAGTTAAATCTTTTCTGGAGAGCATACCTTTTTAAGAGGACTGGAAAAAGTAATAAACAGAGCAATAGCATGTAGATGTCTCTGTTGCTCTGACTGGAACTGAAGAGCTATTCACCTGTCTTGGGGAACAGAGACTGGGCATCATGCTTTAACAAGTAGGAGCCCAGTGTGAACAGCTTGGCTACTAACTTTTACAGAGAAATGAAGATTCTTTGGGCAAGCACAGTAGCCAACTTTGCTAAGCCAGTCTAAATCAAAGTTTGTCTTGGTCATGCAAACAACAGGACTTTATGTAGGATATTACACTTAACTAAGAAATACTGCCTTGTTCTGGAAAGGTTTCATTAATCAACATAATTAGTTCTGGCTACATAATTTATTCACAAACTCCAGGAGTTTTAGCAGACTTGTTTCTACAGACTCTTTGGAGAATTCAGACAAGTCCGTAGCTACCAAAGATACAGTCTCAGACAGGAAGAAACCAAGGGGGTTTTCTTTCAATTTATGCTGGGGTGAATGTGTCTTCAACCTGACTCCACAGAAATGAATCACAGAATCAGAGAACCATTACAGTTGGAAAAGACCTTTATGATCATTGAGTTCAACTACTCACCTCACACTGTCAAGCCCAATACTAAACTAAATCAAATCCCTTAGCACCTCAGCTATGCATCTTTAAAGAGAGCACATAGTCTGAATGTAACACTGGAGCAAGCAGCTTTATGTAGGAGAGAGTTTTTACTTAACGGAGGATCAAGGTTTTGGTATGTCATTTTGGATTGGTACAAGAGTGTGATCTTGGTCATGATAAAGACAGCAAGTCAATCTTATTTTATTAAACTTAGCAGTAGTAATATCTTCTAGCATGGTATCGGACCATCTCTATTTAGGATTATGTATTTTTTTGCCACAGAATCTGAGTGATCAGTAAAGTATTAGGCTTCTGTATTTGTGACAACTTCAGAAACTCACTGTTTTTCTATATGAGAAAATAAATATAAAGCAGGAATGAATTTATTTGAACAGTAGCAGTGGCAAAACACCAAAATCATAGTATACTATCTATGGATTAATAAAGCAACAGATAGAGAAAGCAAGAACATATGAAAATGTCTGTGGTTGTTATTGCTCATTACACTGTACTGAGAATAATCTCAGAGAGTTTGAAGAGATAGTTTTTAGAACAAGTATTTGTATTTTTCAGTGTAGGTATTTACAAGCTGAATTACAATACCTTAAAAAAGACAGGAGAGCCTTAAGAGGCATTTCTAATACCTGCAAAACCATCTATGTGGACTTTGCATGTGTATTCTTCCTCTCAAATAAAGTGATGTCTCCTTTCCTTCACCCTTCATTTCCCTTTTTTGTTCAGCACTAATTTTTATAAATACTAATATGTATTTATTCATGAGTGTAATAAACTTCTCAAATGTGTAAGGATAAAACTCTTCAGAGAATGGACTGCCTTTAGATATTTCTAAATAGCATAGGTAGCACAGGGCCCCTTATGGTTCACCACACCTGCACAAATACTGGATAAGAACAAAGGAAAAATCGAGTGATAACACCCATTTTATCTGTCATGAAAGAAAATAGGAACTCCTAATACAGTTTATAACAGTGTCTACTATGAGCCATGGTGGCCTTGTGAGTTTGGAGACCCTCAGATGAGACAGAAACACTAGTCTGTTAGATGACAAAAAAATAAGAGTTGTTTTAGAACTAAGATAAAATAAACTGTAAAATTGCATAGTGAAAGAGCCTTTCTTGCTGTCATCTGGCTGTTCTATTTTTCCTGGAACTCATTAATAAAGCCTGAGTGGTAAGAAAAACAAGAAGTACTTTCATCCTGTAGAATTTTATTTCGCTGCTAAGACCAATTCCATTAATTATGTGGTTACAACTAACCTATTTTGACAAGTCCGAAGTTAAGAAACAGTTGATGTCTTCATCAGCAGCTATACCTTCTCATCTAGCAACAGATATTTTCTTTATTTTCTATATATTTATTCTTTTAAGTCCTTTCTTGGATGTAAATTCATGGGGATTTTGTGGGGTTTTTTAATGATTTCATTCCTATGAGCCTGAGTTACTTCTTCAAATCCTAATTTGCTTTCTTTGTGTGTTACTTTTATCAATTTTTCATTTTAGAAAATTCAAGATTTCCTAGTACACCCCTATTGACCTTTCACTAGGATTCTTTTCTTTCTCCTGGTATGGGACAGTTTGCCATTGTTGAATTAATATGCTCTTTTTCCAGTACCTATCAGCTCTGCTACAACCCTTTATTCCTTAGAACAGCTTCCTAATGTCTAACAGTTTATGTCCTCAGGTCACTGAGGTCTGCATTTTTGGAAAAAAACATTGTCTTCATTTCACTGCTATCTCTCTTTTCTTCCTTTCTAATCAGAAGTGCCATGTAAATTAGTTTCTCTTGATATTCTGCCGTTTTTGGTCAAAATTTAATCTAAAGTAAGTTATTTTTTTCTCATTTCCTGTAGTTTATGATAATGCTGATCACAAGATTTAGCAAGGACATTTCAAGTTATCTGAGCCTTGCTTTGCTAACAGACATTCAATAATTAAAGGTTCCTTTATCACCAGATTTTACTTTGGGGATAATTTATGTAGTTGTTTAGAAAACAGCCTAAACACATTATTCACCTTCTTCCTGAACACAGGTGTTCTTGTTTTGACTGTTATTAAATGACAACAAGGTATTTCCATAGTAAGGCTCACCAAGATATCCTCCTCCTCATCATTACCTTCACATGTTAGACTTATGAATTTCTCACAAAACCAATAGAAATCACTTTAAAATATAAATTCTCCTTTCCCTTTTAGCTATCCTTCCATCCCTGAACAAGCTTTCTTCACTTAATACTGTGTCCAGTAAGTCCTGCTGAGTATCTGACCACATTTTTTTTCTCTTCTGTATCTCTATTTTTAAAGACACTATTTCCTTCTAGTTCAGACTGTACTTGTTATAAACAGTTCTTTTTTGGTCATTTCTCATCTTAATCTCCAGTGACAATTACCAAAAGAGAACTTGGAAAAAACATCTTCTTGACATTAAAATAAAAATATTCCTGTTTTTCTGGAATGTTTTGAACTGGCTTTAGCTCGTGGGCACCAGTCTTACCTATTCTACAAAAGCAACTGTAATTCCTCATACAATGAATAAAAATTCTATGATCTCCCAAGCAGCAATCTGCCCATGACAAAACCCAGAAACCTTTATTTGCCTCCACAGGCACAAAAGGTGCTCTTCCAGTTTCTCCATATCATTCACTCGTAAATGAGCATCGTTATGTCCATTAGCTTGTTGTGCATTCAGTGGATAAACAAAGGCTCTGAACTAATCTGTACACAAAGCTGGCTTGGCAGGGTTTTGAGGTTTAATTGAACTTTGTATTCATTCACAATTATTTTGTTTTGTTTACTTTCTGATAGCATTATCAAACTTATTAAAAAGGAGATACAAATAAAATTTGTGCCAATTACATATGAGAAAAATTGGATTGCATTAATCCAAGAATTCATGCAATCAATTTAATTATTGGTACTGTCATTGTAGATACCTCATTATTCTTCACACTAATTAATCACAGCCACTAATGAGTATTTTTCAAATGAGACTCACGTTGCTCATCCTGAATGGAAGGTTCCTTAAAAAAGTATTGATATTTACATTAGCAAAACAAAGTAAGAAAGAAAATTTTATAAACTATTTTTTTTCTGTTTTCAAATTATATTTTATATTTATTGTATATTAGAAATTAATATTAAAATCATGGTATATATTATTCTATAATAATAACATAATTATACAATATTGATAATTTTCTTATTTAATTTTTCAAACAAGCTGTGAATCTGTAAGGTAACAACAGCTTTCTTGGTTCAAAATGAGAAATGTGAAGATTTTTTTATGGGATTTATATTCAATATCCAGAATTGTCTACAGTTGTAGACTTAGACTATAGAAGAATAGAGATTTGCATGTTTTGCATTTTTTACATGTTTTGCTTCAGTACTATCCTAATTTAGGCAAGTGACTTACATTTACTTTCTTAAATATGTTGTTATCTAGCAAGGAGAAGTGCACATCAGGATGGAGGGTTAACAAATACTGGTCCACCTAGATCAAATCACACAGGAATGAGTCTAGGTGGGTTTCACCCATATCCGGAGAAGGAGACTCCACACCCTCCCTGGGCAGCCTGTGCCAGGGCTCACAGTGAAATAGTTTTTCCTTATGTTTAAATGGAATTTTCTGTGTTCCAGCTCTGTCCATTACCTCTTGTCCTGTCACTAGATATAACAGAAAAAAGTGATGCTCCAACCTGCTGACACCCACCATTTAGTTATTTGTAAAGATTAATGAGATCCCCTCTCAGCCTCCTCTTCTCTAGACTAAACAGCCCCAGTTCCCACAGCCTTTCCTCATAAGGAAGATGTTCCAGTACTTTGATCATCTTGATAGCTCTATGCTGGCCTCTCTCCAGCAGTTCCCTGTCTGTCTTGATCTGGGGAGCCCAGAACTGGACACAGGACTCCACATGAGGGAGAGGAGAGGGGGAGTGGAGGTCAGAGAATAAGTAATGAAGATAATTACATAAGAAAATAACTAAGGACAACAGCAAAGACAAGGATTACAGTTTTAGTTGTACAAGACAAAAAACAGCTCCTAAAGAGGTTGAGAAAAAAAGCTCTGTAAGAGCATGTTTAAGAAAGGGCAAAAATCCCAGATATCAGAGAAGTGAAAAAAATCCCAAGTATGAGAAACAGTGGTATAAACATCAAGGGCAAAGAAGAATAGGGGGGAGGTACTCCAGGCAGAGCACAGTTTGTCCTTCAGCCTGTGGAACAGACCATGGTGAAGACTTCATTTGTCTACAGCCCAGAGGCAACTGCACACTAGAGCAGATATCCCCACTGCAGTCCATGGAGGATCCTGTGCTGGAGCAGCTGGATTACCTCCTGAAGGAACTGTGGGAGGCAGAGGAATTAGGAGTGAAGGAGTGAAATTGAGCGTGGGAAAATGGATGGGGAGAGAGGAATGTGGTGTTTTAATTTTGCCTTTGTTATTATCCAAATCTATTTCAACTGTTATTAGATGAAATTAATTTTCCCCAAGTTGGATCTCTTTTACTCTGACAGGAACTAGTAAAGATCTCCCTGTCTTTATTTCAACTTACCTGCACATTCCTCTGATTTTTCTCCCTATGTCTTGTTGAGGGGTAGTGAAGGAGGGGATGAGTGAGCTTCTAGCAGCTTCATAAGACAATCCAGCACAGAGTTACTAACCAAAAGAGTGGAATATACTGATACTGTCCTTTCTTGACTGGATTCATTACACCATTTCTTTTCCTGTGGATAGTTCAGTTATAAAAAAAGTAATGATAACATTGGCTTAATTTGTAGTGGTGTAAGTGCCACATATTTTTAATTTTTAAATACGCATTTTAAGGCTCTGAGGATTTCAGCTTTCATAAAAAAGTGAAAATAGTTATTAAAACTGAATCATTAAAATTGCTTTTTCTAGTAAGATGCTATTTAAAGACATTAAAAATAAATTTTATTTTATTAATGACAAAAATACACCTCATAAGTAACAGAAGTAAGAAAAGCTCTTTTCTTCAGGTTTTATGCCTTAACTTATGATATTTAGCCAGCTGCCTCTGCCAGTAACAGTTTATATGATGATCAGGGTAGTTTCTTTCTCTTTGGATTCTTTAGTAAGTGCTGAATTCACCCATACCCTGTCCTCATTTCCCAGTAGAAGAGTCACTACTACAAGGATCATTTCTATCCAGCAGTCACTTTTTGAAAAATGCTTAGGAACTGTGGAGAGTTGTGTATATCTGACAAACATTTTTCAGATAGATCAGCAGACAAATTATGGTGTCTTTGCTCACAAAATGTGTTTGCAGAGGAAAAATAGTGAATAAAACAAGTTTCTGCAGATACCATTTATGGAGGCAGGACACAACAACCACAAGATTTTTTCAACAAACTAAAATTAGCACTCTCGTCTTGTATAACTACCCTTTATTTGATGACTACTGTTAATAAAACCCAGTATTCTAAGGGAAAGGACTTCCTTTAAGATGCTTAAGAAGCTTCCATTACTTTCACACTATACTCACTTCCATAAATGAAATAAAGGAAAAACAAAATCTAAATAGAAAAATATATTAGGCTATATAACACCTACATTTCAAAATAGAAAGAAAAAAAAATACCTGAAAAAAAACTTTTCCTTATCATTTTTCAATGAATATCTATTTTGAAAGTGTCTAGACCAGTCCTAAAGTCACAAATCTACATATATTGCCATTGGATCCCCTAAGATTATTTTTCTGGACTGTTTTTTAATGCAAGTTTGCTGTTGCGGAAACAGAATTAGTAGTTTGCAATGCAAAAATACCACACCCTCTTCGGAAGACCTTTAAAAAGTTCACACACATCAACATTAGATACTTGCAGAGTGTGATGATACATAGATGTAGCTGATAGTTCTCAATGACAGTTATGCCCTCACAAACAAAACCAGGAGGAGAACATGCATATGGATGTGTAACGCATTGTTCTCACTCAATCTGTTCTCTTAAAACAAGACGAAAAAAATCCAATTTGCTTGGCATGTATTTTTTGTTTCTGCTCTCGTATTTTCACGTTGACATGCACAAAGTAAATTTAAAGTTTATCATTACCTCTAAACAAGCAGTTAATTTCAGTTCCAACTGGTCATTGCAACAAGAGTTGCAAGGAATCGGTCATTGCAACGTCACATGCGACAAGAGTTTCTGCCATGGGTTCTCAACGTAACACTGGAACAAGTCACTGGTTAGTCACATGACACATGCAAAGTGTTGTAAAGCTTGATTTCAGCAGGCTGAACTGTTTTATGAAGTAAAGATCTGCATCTAACCAGATGATTACTAAAACCACAGTAAGTTCTTACTACTGGTAGCATTCATGCAAAAATGTCTAGTTCTGTAGCATTTTAAAAATTCAGTCTCTTTAATGAAACAACTGAACTAATTCCAGAAGACTCATAAAATAACTTAGTTAGGATTATTATTTTTAGTGCCAGTCCATACTATCAACTTGTTCTATATATTAAAAAGTAGGACTATAATCAATGATTAATGCCTTTACTACTCACAACTGTAATAGGCATCTAAAGGAAATTATTGTGTATAAAGTTGTTTTATTGTGTTTCTCTTTAGCTAAGTGTTTATGGTGATATATGTAACACATTTCCATACATTGTAAGTACCAGAGGGGCTTCAAATACTTAAAGGGGTTTTTCTTCCTTAATATATTAAACATGCTGATGTAAATTTGCAGTTTATATGACACCTAAAGCTGCAAGACGTTTTTTCATTTAAATTTAATACTGTGAGAGAAGAACTAAAGTCCTTTTCCACACCAGACACTGTAAGCTTAAACTTGCCACTTCACTTTTTTTCAGCTGGAAAATACATGACAAACACAATCACATCCCATTAGTTCCCCATGGCACTTCAGAATTAAAAGATAATTCAAATGATATCTCACCAGAGGAAAAAGACAAACACAAAGCTTACAATGACAAAGAGTAAAAAGATACTTTAGCCTAATTCTTTCAGAAATAAAAAATAATTCTTTGTATTCTAAAAGGTGGAACTTGCCTCTGGGAAAGTCATTGCAGTACTTTTTAGATAAAAATCAACGTTAGGAAAAAAAAAATCAAATTTTGGAATAGTCAGGGACTGTGAGTATGATAATGAACTTTGGCACCCAATTAGGTAGGGAATATCTAAGCTCTTCAAAGCTCCATTTATGCATAAACTAGATCAAAGTTGTCTGTCAACTGTCTATGAAGAAAAGCATTTTTGATTCCTATATTCATTCCTGCTCTGCCATCTAATTTTCCCCTTCCTACTTTCAGGGACCTGACAATTTCTAATAGCAAATCATTGGGAGCAACCTAGAGAGATAACTGGAGGAAATATTTAACTTCTACATGTTAGTTGGAATCATTGTCTTGTACAAACTTTAGTGAGCACTTGTTATTCCTGAGATAATGTTAAACGTGAAACAGTCCTTAGGAACAGTGAAAACCATTTTTCTGATAAATTCCTGCATTCCAATTGCAGACTGCTTCAATAGAAGTCTAAGCAGATAGCTTAGATAAAGCAACCAAGTTTTAGAAAGCTAAGATTGAAATGTTTTCAGTTGTACTGCAAACTAACAGTCATCTAAAACTGAACACAATCATAATTAAGTTCCCAGTAAACATATTAAATTATTCTATACAATAATCTGTACAGTCACAAATTAAATCTTTGTAGTATCTGAAACAAATATGTTCTATGTTTGTTCCCATCATTTATGATGCAATGTGCACTAAAACGTCTGCTAAACTGCATTGATTTTTACTGGGAAGCTGAATCTTAAAATGAAAGCCTTAGGTAGGTTTTTATTGGCAGAACTTAACACTTCAAGAAACAGGTAGTTGCTTCTGTGAAATCTGTGAAGTTTACCTTACATTTCACATGCAACACTTTGGTCTCCAAAAGCATATGGGTAGGAGCTAAGGAAACAAAGGGTCCAATCCAACTCTAAATATAGACACAATTAAAACATTTTAAAATTTATCAGCCATCCATGTACACATTTTTTGGTGTCAGATAATTTAATTGTTGCTTGCACAATATCTAACACCATCGAAGGTTCAACACAGTTCCCCCTCTTCAATGTAAACTGTCTTAATGACATATTATGACTAAGAATCACAGAAGAATGTCAAATTCTGTAAAGCAACTTTTGTGTATCACTTGAGTTATTTAAATTTTGCCTTCATGTGCTTATCTCTCAATTAAGAAAAATGAAAGCTTGGCAGCTATTCCTCCAGTGAACACTGGTGAATCAAAACTCAAAATGTTCTTTCATTGTCTGGTACTGGGTAATAAGTAGTTTCCTCAACACACTCGGAGAAGTCAGCAAAGAGGCACAGAACAGTAAAATGATTGACAGGGTTGCACAGTGAGCAATGAAGCCTGTATTTCCCATCCTCCCATTGCACTTGCCTTCTTGGAACTAAGCTGCCTCTTGTATTCTATTAATCAATATATCAACATTCTGTAGTGCTACATTTACAACTTTTCCCCAGAGAGTAATACATGGATATGAATTAATGAAGACCCATAAACCAAGGATAAGAAGATAAGAAACATCACTACCTCAATTATTTAAGAGTTGGAAGATGAAAACTCTAGGACTTTAATTCCCTTCAACAGCATCACTTAAAATATATCAGTGCAAAACTTGCATTCCTGAGGAAGAGAAGGCCCAGAACATTCAAATGATTTGCAGATGATGACATGGGAAATCTATAGCAAAACATTTACTTTGGATTGCTTAACTCCAAATCCTGCATCTTAATCATAGAATGCTTCTTCCTCCCTACACTAAACGTGATAAATGGACACATCTAGGCCTAACTCTCCCCCCCTTCCCTCAAGGTATCGTTGGAACTCTTGATCGATTTTAATGGTTTGTGTTTGAGCACAGAGTTTGACACAAGTTTGGCCTCTGATTTTTGTTTTTTTTAAGCAGTCAATATTTTGTTAAAAGGGAAAATACTAAAACATCACCATGTTTGTAGGTTACATTCATTCCTGGCATTTGACATTTTGGTGAAAAGAATAATTTAGAATAATTTCCCAAGTCTGGAAACTGTTTTAATAGATGTCAAAATATTTTAGATTATATATTTAAAGTTTATAAATATTTGAATCCCTTTGGGCTAAATAATGGCGTGTACATACCCTCCATATATAGGAATGATTTCTTTCAATGTTATGCTAATTATTACATTTTTAACCTCAAGAAATTATTTTAATCACTGTACTGGATAAAAATGTTCAAAACAAAAATATTTATACTTTTACAATAAAGCATTTTGTATCCTCTGAACTGGTTGAAAATTTACCTTGGAGATCTATTTCAACTCTTTTTCTGACCCTGAAGAAAACAGGGTCAAAGAAGGAGAGAAGGAATAAATATGCAAACTTAGCCATAGTGAGGAGCTGGTTTTGTAGTGAGGCTGTCTGAGAATTGTTGTGGAGCAATATAAGTCTGTAATAATAAACGAAAAACTTTGTTTCAAAGAAGTAGTTTATTCTGAAATGGATTCAGATATAGATTTTTCCCTTCTATGAAAGCCTACTTGTTTGTTTTGAACAAGCAGGAAGAATGGCATGTGAAATGGCAGCATGACAGACATCTAATGGAATTCATGAAAGCAATTCTGTAGCCATTCTCTAACTCACCTGACCCATTGAGAACTGAGAAGAAGGAGGACATGAGTTTAACACTCTGTAGTAGAATCAATTTCCTTTAAGTTAGCTGGAACAAAGACTATAGACAGCCTTGATCAAGGACTGCTGACACAGTAGCTGCTAGAGCTACCTTTACTTTATTATTTGCCTTACCTGGTAGCAGCAGAAACTCTAAAAGGGTTCCCAGGAGTTCCTCAGCCCAGGCAAAGTGCCCAGAAAGCTTGACAATATCTCAAGATAATTTCAAACAAGCAGAGTCCAGACATTACTGTGCAAACTGCTGCCTCTGTTGTCTGCCTCTGGAAGCTGTGCTGATACCTACCAGAAAAGCCTAAACGTGGTTCCAAGACACATTTTCTTCCTTTAGCCCAAATATTAAAGCATTGTGGCAGGCAGCAGGACAACACTGCTTGATTAAGGCAACATACCTAATTTGGATTTAGTTTCTTTTTTATTTCTAAACACATGTTAAAGGTTACTCCTAAATGTATACATGTGAATTGTCCCTTTCAACAGAGAGTGCTTATCCATTCTTCTCTATCAAGGTTTAAAAAATCATAGTTTATATTACATATTCATAGCAAATAAAGAGGAATAGCTTCTTAAGGCATTTAGAATGTAGTCTGGAAACTTAAAGAAGATTTAAGCAAAGAGATACTCATCATCCAATAAATAACAGTGAAATTAGAGATTAGGACTGATAATTTATTCTAACTGCAACACTCTTCTGAATATATTTATTTATTTCTGTATCACTTTCTTCATTTGGACAGACTCAAAATGGTATTCTGATAAAAAGGGATTCAGCTGAATAAGCTATACATAGGTGGCCCCAAAGATCTGAATATGTATTTGGGTGAATTTATTGATATATAGTGACTATAGTGACTGTGTCAAGAAGTGTCTACATCAAGATATTGTCTGATGCATAGACTTAATAAGTGGCAGTAAGATAACGAAATGTTGTACAAAAAGCAATCCAAAAGCATAAAGAATACAATTATTTGGGTTTATATAGAAATAGTATTATGTAAAATAGTAGAATATTACTCCTGAAAGCACTCAATCTCCATGCTCCATCCACCTCATGGGATGAGGAGGAGAACTAGAGAAAAACCCAAAACTTACAGGTTAAGTAAAAGGTAGTAATTAAAATAAAATTTATGAACAATACTAGGAATAAAATACTGTAGTAATAAGGATTGTAATGAAAAGGAATATAAGAAAAAGAGAGAAAAAAAAACACACTTAAGAGAAATGCTGCCCAATGCAATTACTCAGCACCTGCTGAGCAATGCCTGTGCAGTGATCTGTCCTTCCTCATCCACTCTCCCCATTTTCCATACTGGGCATGGCATCCTATAGTAGGGAATGATCCTTTGGCTACTTCAGGCCAATTTTCAATGACCAATTTTCTCCTAAATATAGACTTGCATGCATTGGGAGTGGCCTATGGAAATCCTTACTTTGTTGTTGGGGTTTTTTTCCGCCCAAAATTGTGTTCTCTAAGTTCACATATATTATTATTCTCTTGCTTGGCTTTCTTTAAAGAGATTGAAAAGGATCTTCCCTTAGAAAATTATCCCTCAAATGAGTGCAATGGAGGCTGAGTCATGAAAAAGGGGAATGTAAAATCTAGTCCTGGCAAGCAAACAAAAAGAGGAAGGTGATTTTCCACTCTTTTCTTGATTATTTCCATGCCTACCTATATAATCCACTGTCCTTTTATTGTATCCCACAGTTGAGGAAAAATTATTTTTGGTACACCTTTAAATACTTATCAATGCAACATTGAAGGTTTGGAGATAGGACTGCAAAGATTACCAGTAATTTTAAGAGCAACAGGCGCCATGAGTAAGCAGCAAATCATTATTTTCAAAAGGTCATTCAGCACAATTGAGCTCTACTATCTTACATCAAAACACATCCAGGATGTTATCGCTAAGAATGCTAGATGACATTCAAAGCAAAGGCTTGCTATAAAGGGAGCACTATGATGGCTATTTTCAGTAACTTGCCATTTAGTTCTGTCAGCGATGAGCTGCACGGTACCACAGGACAAGCTCATTTTTTTGGTTGGAGCTGGAAATCTGATTCTTTGACCATGAAAATAAAATGAAATTGGCATTAAATTTATTGCACAATTATATTTATTTTCAACAAAGTTTAAGAAATTAGTGTGTGTTGAGTGAAATATGTATAAAATGCTTTACTATTTGATTTAGAGTAAACTCTGCAATTTAAAGTTAGCTTTTTTGTGTTTCAATACATGAAGCTGTGGAGGAAATTTTTGTACATCTCCTGAAGGGCAGTCAGACAGATCCAAAAGAGACTAATACAAGGAAAAGAACAGAACATGAAGATAATAGTATTACCTATTTGTGTAGGCTATCAACTTCCACTGTTTGTCATTTTGAGACAGTCCTTATTATTTCATTATTTATATAAATAATAAATACAAGGTGAATTTCAGATGTCAAGTTGAATGAATGAAGGATATCTCCATCAGAACAGAGAAGAATGAAACAGGAAAAGAAAAAGCCTCGTAGAATCTACCCATCTTTGAAGAAAAAGATGACAGAAGCCTCCAGGTCTGTGGTTTGTAAGGAGACAATCTTGTCTCAGAAGTTTTAAATATTTGTTGAAGAATAATCATGATTGGAGACCTTCAGCAATATTTTAAGAGTAGCAGCTTGGGCAAAATAAGAAGAGTGGGTGTAATTGCTGTGTACTTGGGTGGAAGGAAAGAAAAATAGCATGAGGATAAATTCACAGCACTCGTATCCAGCTCTGGCAAGTTTCTATGTCAAAGGAAAACATGAGCAGGAAAAAGACACTCAAAGCTTTTACTTCTGGATCCTGCTATATTTACCTCTGCCTTACACATGCAACATATTTTCTCTAATAGCTGATGTATGTGATGAAATGCACCAAATATATTCTACTTGAAGAACTCTGTTATTTCTTGATTAGTAACACTGTACTAGGTGACAGTGGTTCTTACAATGGCATGAGCAGGAATGGAAAAAAAGGCATATGAAAAGATAATCTTGTGTCAACTTCAATACTACACGAATGGCTTTATTCACACAGACATCAATACGAATGTACTTTCACAAAATGTAACCACATGAATGTGTTTGTTTTTGTGAGGAATTAAAAGCTAACTGAAAAACTACTAAAACTCAGATGTTGCCTAATGATTTACTTAAAGTCACAACAAAAAATAAGTCAACTGGATAGAGTTATTGTAAGGGCTCTGCAACAAGAAAATGTCTAGTGGGCACTTCATCAAAATAAGCATTTTGTTCTCTTTAGCGATGATGCTTAATCCCTCAATCTTTAATTTGTGTTTGCTAATTACACAACTAAACTCTCACTTCATTCTCTTTCCCTGAAAATAAAGACCCTCATCAAAACATCTAGGTACAGAAATAGAAAAATTATCTCACACTGAAGTCATCAATCCCCTGAATTTACTAGTTTCCAAATTATCAGGAAGTAATAGAAGGGTCATGGAATGGAAGAAAAAATGGATAGTTGTAGCACTGTGTCAGGAAAGGACAATGATCTGTACTTTGAAATCCAGGTTTCAATAGCCATAAATAAACCTATTCCCAAGAATAGTTTATTCACACAGCCCTGTTCTAAACCACAGAAATTAAGACTACTGCTTAAAGAGGCTGATAGAAATACTGCAAAGTTATAAAACAACCTGTTTTGGATAGTTTCCACTCCCCCATGAAAAATCTCTTTCTTTTGGAAAACATGGAGGTTTCTGATGCTCTGACCCCATCTTAGACACTGCACAGAGCAACCCAGCAGTGAGGAACGGTGTTTTTATCTACTGCTTGTCAAGAAAATGAACACTATGGATAATTGGCTGCCAAATTTTTAGGAATTTGTGGAATACAACAAAATTGAAATATTTTTAGTGAGTCTGACAGTGAGACCTTGTATACAATAAACCCGGTTTAAAAGTGAGATTCCTTTCAAAGGTATCACATTGACTTTTTTCCAGTGAGCTGTGAATTCAAGATAGATCTCCGTGGAATTTGTTTTCAAAATTTTTCTTTGTATTTCTCTGATTTTTCACTAGCTATTTTTATCATCCAAGAAAAAGACAACGCTTTAATTCACTCAATCTCTCTTTCTGCTTTAGATTGGTTTAATCAAGAATAGCAACAAGAAAGAAATATTATCCATGGATGTGATATTAAATCTGTTCTAGCACAGATGTGTGGAGCCAGATGCTTATACTTCAATGTCACTCTTCAGATGTCCTATAAACCCAAGTGTTGAGCAATACAAGGAAAATGGTTTTTTTCCCCTGTTATGCTTGCTTACTGACAGTTCATATCAAAAGTAGTTAAAACAAATGTTAACATAGTAAATAGAAGCCTTTTAACCTGCAATTTAATAAATTATAAGGCTTTGCGTTGAGAGAACATGAGGAGAACACATAAGAAAAAACAAGAGGTTTATTTTTGTCACTACTGAAAAATATTAGAAGAGATCAAAGTTGAAAAAAACCACAAACCTGCAGCCCTTGAGATCATTTTACTAATTTAGTTTTTTCATGTCCTTTACAGACTGGTTCAGAGAATTGATTCCTCTGAACAGTTCACTAAGTTGTGACTGCTTTACAAATTCACATAAATGCATGTTTATCATTTCATTTTCAGGACAATATCGTGTTAGAATTCCCTCCAAATATGAAAGGAAGCTGTATACACTCACAACACTGTCTGGTATGTGTAATAGAGTCTTGAAAGTTAGAGAGGTCCTTCAATCTGTCCCCTTCTCAGTTCATGCTAATCCTCTAAAGCATATTTGCTCGTACTCCATCTTGTCTTATACAAGAGCCAAGCTAACAAACCTCTGAATGAATTTCCAGCAACTTTTACAGTATAACAAAACTCATGGTAGGATCATACTACAAGTTCCTAAAGACACAGAACCAATTCAAGCTTCTGTGTTTACTTTCTGTCTGAGCTACATGCAAAAGAAACATTAAAATTTCCAAATGTTGAGGGGTTTTTGATTAGTAGAAAAAAAAAAAGGGTGTGTATTAGATTATATTTTGGATTACACTATTGGAAAACTCTTTTTAACATCAAATTGCCTCATAAAAAACTGTAGGTGACTTAAACATAACTGGAATTTAATCTGTATATCTCCTATCCTGCATTATTAATAATAGTTACAATAATTGCTGAACAAGAAGATTGATACAAAGGGGTGAACAAAGTGTGCTGGGCTGTTCATTTTTAGGAGTTAATTCATTGGTTACATCATAATGACTTTACTTCTGAATGCATTGTAAAATGTGACAGGGATTGGCATTTTTACTTATCAGGCCTTGCTCCGTCAGTTTTGCGTTCATTTTTATCTTTCGCAAAAGTTATATGTTTTTTAATTTACCACATAGGTCAGCCTCTTCCATGCTTTCAAAAGTGATGCAATTTAAAGGCTCCTGAAAAAATACAAATGCAGCCTAGTGCATTGCAGTGGCTGTGCTTTCAGGATGCATCTTCTGAATCTTAAATACAATGGGGCTTTACATCTGAATAAAGAGCAGGAGAATGCTTGTTTGCCTGCTCAGAGTATGGCATACCCTTTGTATCACAGTGCAGAATTCAGATTATGCCTCAGAGTACAGGCAGAAAGAAAAAAAAAGATACTTTAACTCAGTATTTAATCTTTCTGAACTATAAAAAGTTTGTTTTAGACTGACTTCTGAAAGATTTAACATTTCTTTCTGAGAATGAAGTACTCGAGTTGATGGGCACTACTAACTTAATTTTTCTGCATCATTTAGCCTATTCCTTCTCATGACTTATTGTTAGTCCCTTGGAATCAATCTGAACAATATACTGCACAATATTGTGCACTATCTCACCAGTTTATGACTTTTTATTGCTGCTATATTTTTCTATGACCTTGAAATGCATTAAATATGATAAATAGTGTAGCTATTTCATAGAAAGCTGTGAAGCATATTTAAGTTTCTGATGTGTAGTACAGGTAGCACCCAGGATAGCCTCTTCGATGGCATTACAATTGAAATCCAGCTTGAACCTTGCCTGAACCCACACTCAAGTTAATTGTTGTTATTCACATATCTTAATAAGCTTTTAGTTATGGTTTAATGAAGCTGGAGAAAGCACGTCAGCATAGAGCCAAAGTCTGAAACTATTTGGTCAGAATATTTATGTCTTGCCCTGAAACAGAATGAACAATTATCCACTAAAGAGTGAGGAAAATGTGTTATCAGTGGGTTTTCTCTTCAAGGTACTACTATTTATGAGCTGTTTATCATACTGGTGAATGGGACTTAATCCTTTGTTTGCACAAACAGAGGCTTGCACTTAGAAGTTATTGAGTTGTAGGAGACATTGATCTCCACAGAATACATCCATTTATATTAAAGGTGCTATTACTTAAGATGTGTAAGCAAATTAATGCTTAGAAATTTTAACCTGAAGAAGGAGAGCACAACCATAGACAAGACACATGAAATAGTGGCACACAGTTACACTATTTCTATACCAGTACCCACAAAACACAAAAAAACCCCAGCAAAAACTCTTCCCACAAAACAGTAAAAACCAAATCACTTTAATCCATATGAAGCAATGTATTTTGTTTCTTCTGTTCTACGTGTATACAACTTACCTGAGCATAATCATGTGTTTCTTGTACCTCTCAGACTTACGATACTTGGATATATAAATCTTGCTTAAGCTTAAATCCATGCAAGGGAATATAGATCTACAACAGATAGTGGTTTTGTTTTTATCTTTTTCCATGCCCTTGTGTACATTTTTCTATCTCCTAAATAAGACAGTGTACAAAGAACACAATGGGATTTATACTTCTAAGTTGCCTCATACATTTAAAACACAAACTTATTTTGCAAAAGACTGAAGAAAATGGATCGTCTGTACTGTACTGCAATATGTTATAGATTCTGTTCAGAAAATCCCAACTCTGTGACATTTCTTTGACACTACATTCTAGCATTTAGCTTACATAATGCGCAGTGCACCTCAATGTTATTAACCTTGCAATATATAGAATAAAAGCAACATTAACACTTAGCTCACCAGTGTTTCATGAGGAGGAGTAGACCTGAGAAGTGTATCAATATCAGCTTAATCTCTAAACTCTAGCATGAAATATAACATCTTCTTAGTCATCATATAGTAGATTTTTATACCTGGTCTCAAATCTTCCTCACAGTTATTAAATGCCATGCCATTTGGCATGTCAATCTCATTTAACATTGCTTTGCATTATAACAACAAGAAATTTCAGTATGCCTTTTCATTCTGCAGGAGGATTGGACTAGATGATCTCTAAAAGTTCCTTCCAACCCCACCATTCTATGATTCTATGCTTTTAGGTTATGATGGTTATTACATTTTATCCTTTTTAATACCTAATGCTCTTTCTCAGTGACCTTAGACTTATTCTGTAATTGATCCTAACTTTAGACTAACCAAAAGAAATGCTTAAATAAAATAACCAGTGTATTTGCCCTAACACCACTCATTTTATCAGCACATTCATTTTTCTCCCATCCTTGGAAACTAAGTAATTCAATCTGTCTCAGGCTGTAGCCTTTCATTGTATCGTTGCTTTTCACTCTTGGTCTTAACCCAAGCTAGAGCATAAGTGACAGACAGGAAGCATGAAGGTAATAAGAACATCTTGATTATAAATCAAAGTAAACAGACTGTCATAAGACTGTGGAATAGCATAGATGACAGACAACATCTTCTCTCTGAAAGCAATTATTTTTGTTCCTCAGATCAAATCATCTGTAATTTTAAGGGCCAAAGGAAGTAGTTGTTTATCTTTCATCTGGCTTAATCAATTGAAAGCAGAAATCTACATGCTGGTGAGGATAGTGGTGGCAATAGATCTCCCCACGCACCAGGAAAAACATTGCTTATCTGTACTCATCCTTATTGGATCCCCATTTATTACAACATCAGTACATTTTATTAGTTTACCATGGCTGTATTTGCCTCTAAAAAGTAAATAAAATTAAAATAAATTGTTGATTTTTTTACTATAATAATGAGACAGTCCTTCAAAAGTATAGTAAAACCAATAAGCTTATTTGTTTTGCATGTCAGATGCAAGTTCAGCATGTTTTTGGGGTCAAATAGAAGACCTGGTTTTTTTTTCTTACAATAACAGAAAGGAAATAATTAGGTGCTTCAGTCTGACACAAAACTAATTAAATTATTTAGAAATTATGGTTTGTACAGATAGTTAGATACTATGAAAGAACTGACAAAAAAAGACAGCAGGTAAAAACATTGAACACGAAGTCTGTTACTCATAATATTAACTTAGCAGAATATGTAAATCATAGAATGGTAGGGTTTGGAAGGGACCTTTAGAGAGTGAGAAGGTAGATATATCTTCTGAGTCTCTCCCTCATTTGACAGAAATGTTTATTTAAAGAGGTAGACATATAATCCTGATAGCTCTTTAATATGTCCCTTATATATGATTATCTAAGAAACGAGGATGATATATCACTGTTAGTAGTCAGCCCTTTCCCTTGCTAAATGGGTTTAATAGTATCCAAAACTCCCTTAAGAGGACAAACTCAGTATCACCAAATTTTTAAGCGTTTTCTGAAACAGGAAAAAATGAAGAGTGTTGGGAGCCCCAGCCAGCATACTGTGCATCCCTGTAATTTCCTCTGAAAGCAAGTTACAAATCAGAATGATTCTTAACACCTGCTAAATAGCTCATTTCTCTATGTAGTGATGGAAGCAAAAATTCAGTCCTAAAGGTTTTACCCTAATAGTACATCATGGCATTTCTGATAGACCTCCCACTGTTTCATGGGAGATTCATGGGCTTTCATTGTATACCTGACAGCGAGTTATAATGTACTCCATGTTGGCATTAACATTAAACAATGCACTAATAAATTTGTGTGGATATTTATCAAAAGAATGGTCAACGTATATCATAGACATGCTTTAGTGGCAAAGTGAATCTCAGTATTAAAAATCACAGCAGTGATTATATTCAAGGCATTCCAGGAAAAAAAAAGTCGGAGATACATATCACATTACTGAAATATTTATATTCATCTCCTTTTAATCGTTTGATAATTCCTCAGGTGCACAGTGAAAGTGGTGGGGTTTTGTTTCCTTAGTAACCAACTAGATCTCCATTTTCATAAATGAAAGAACATATGCAGAGCGTGTTGCTGTTTTACCTAATGTGTTTTTATTCTAGATTTATATGGAATTCAAAGTGCTCAAGAACATGCACAACGAGTACTGGGAAGGAAAGAGAGGGATGTGGAATCCCATGATTCAAGTATGTTTTCATTCAGAACAGTGTCCCTGAGACAAGGAAGGAAGGAAGGAAGTTATCTCAAGATACAGGACATAGCTAAGATTACGACAAATGTTTCTGGAAAAAAATAAAGACAGCAGAAGCTAAACTCAAGGAATCAAAACCCACCCTTTAGTATCCATCAAATGGATTCCTAACAAAGGAATTGAACATCTACCATTGAATATGTGGGATGTAGAATGTTCACATCTATTTTAAGAAACACTTCAATTCTACTGCCCTAAAAATGTGACTTTCTAGTCCTGGATCACTTAGAAGAGACGTTATTGCCCTTTATGATGCCAAAGAAGATACAAATATGGTGTCATTACTATGACTGGATGAACACAAATCACTTATGAAATGAGCTGCATCATTTGGATTCACCAAGCGTAAAGCTTTGAGATCTTCCTTCTCTTCTGGGAGATTCCATAGTTGGAAAATATAGAAATTGTCACAACAGACAGCTGACAATTCCGGTGACTAGAACTGGATCATATAGTATTTTCTTGAATATCAAGCTGTATCAGAAAGATGAACTACCAGCTTACCTGGGAATTCAAGAGCACCTTGAGATCTAAAAACTTTCAAATATAAAGTTTAATCCCTCAGTACTGGAGGACATGTACAGTTCAGTACTCCAACTATAAACCAAGGATATACTTGTTCTCTTAAATCACGTCTGTCACATTGCAATTGCTTTTGAATAACTGCTGCCCTCCAGATTTCACCCTGTGCTATGATTGTGGGAGAGAAAAAAAAACCACATTGCTGAAGAAAAGATCACCACGAAGCCCTCACAAAGTAATACAACCTGATTGTTACATCCATGCCTATGGCTGACCTGAAGTGAGCTCAAAAACATCAAGTTTCAAATTGCTCTGAACTTAATTAATGACAGAACAAGACACGTAGACTCTGGAAGTGAACAGGATTCTATCCTGCATCAGATACTACCAGATGACTTGTGAGATATGTTCAGATTATGAAGTTCTTGCTTACAGAAGAAAAATGGCAATCTTATTTTCTGTTGTCATATGAATTTTTAGTGCTATTAGAAAAGTATTTAGATATTATAAAAATCATTGGCTTGAAAATCTACAAATTTATAATCCAATCAAATTCCCTAAGAACTTACTGAATGTCAGTAAATCATCATAAAGCATACCTACAGCATTCTGCTGTAATGAGAAAAGGGCTCAGACTCTCCAGGTATTGTAAATGCATGCATGTTATAAAGACATAAATCAGACATGAATGAGTATAATTTTTTTCTCCCTAACAAACTGATTACAGTTCTAAGTCTCCAGTTTAAAAAGTATGTTAACTCTACTCTAGAAAACAGTCCTTTTTCCCATCTTAGGGGGGGATAGGGGGAAGTGTTGACAGTTTGGGGCACTTTCCAGATAATTTTGTGTAAAGAAGGGGAAATTAAGAAATGCTATCGGATGATAGGACAAGGGGCAATGAGTGTAAACTATAATATAAGAGTTTCCAAAGAAACATAAGGAAAAATTTCTTCACTGTGAGGGTGACAGAGCACTGGAAAGGGTTGCCCAGAGAGGTTGTGGAGTCTCCTTCCCTGAAGACATTAAAAACCCACCTGGATGAGTTCCTGTGTGACTTACTCTAGGTGGTCCTGCTCTGGCAAGGAGGTCAGACTAGATGATTATTCAAGGTCCCTTACAATCCTTAAGATTCTGTGATTAGAAATTAAGTCAGTTAAATAATTGTTATTAAAATACATCAGCAATTCTTGTATAATCTTAATGCAATATGACAGCATTCAAAATCATGTCATATGTTCAACTTCTTGAGCCTTTCCCATCTGTATACCTTGCTTTTACAGCTTTACATAGAACATCAGCTTTCTGAGGCCATCTTTTTTCCATAAAATTTCTCAATATTTCATAACACTTAATCTACCCTAGCTTTACATAAATATAATTTTTGGTTAATTTATTCACAATTTTAAAAAGCGGAGTACAAAATAGGGACCAAGTGTGATCCAGCACTTTTGGGATTTTTACAGAAAGCAAAATGCTTTAGGGACTGTAAAACAAAATCTATACATTTTAAAGAGTTTTCTCTGAGTAGGCAAAAGTAGCAGGAAAACGTCTTGCTGCAGGTCACAGCAAATACCTTTGCAATAGTTTATGCCTCATATTAGATGTTTGCAGAAGTTTTCCAGTACATAGTTAAGAGACACTTGTAATGTGATTTTAGAGACTTTGTACAGCTTTGGAACACAAATGGTAACAGGATTGGGTATCATGAACTGGGATATTTTCCTCTAATGCAATTTTTTAATTCTAGTTTTAAGATTCATTTAGTAGTAGTAATGTTTAAAGGTTGAAGTGAAGAGAAATAAGAGGTAAGGTACTTTTGAAACCCTCACATTAAAGCTTGCAAATGTATTTACCAAGCTAGATGAGAGCACCTTTTTCTCTTACATCCCTACAAACTTACTTCTATTGTCCAAAGTTGTTTCGGCTTACTACCCAGGATTTTTTTTTTTTTTTTTTTTTTACCTCCTTCTCCTTCAAGATACTGATATTTCAAGCAAAATTGACTGGGTTTGGCAAGATTCATTTTACTGTATACTTAGGGAAACAGACAAGCAAGGTGTGCAGCAAAGCGAAAACTGCCAAAGACAGTCAATCTCTCCGAGGCGTCCTGTTGTGCTGCAGTTACAGCATGAAGTTCTCTTCTGGAAAAGCTCTTGGAACATCAAAAGAAGTAAAAGGAAAGAGAGGGAAAACACCATAGAAACCTTGGAAGAAAAAGCTTTTAAGCAAAGAGAATAAGAATCAATATTGTGTTACTGGTGTGAAAAGAGCTATATAAATCAAATACTGTATCAATGGAGAAATTCTAATATAGGATTAAAGCTTCTAAGCACACTCAATATCAAGAATCTTTTACTCAGAAACTAGGCAGTTTGGCCTCACTCTGCTCCATTGGACACTACTGCAATTTATCTGCTAGTTTCAGAAGATGATTGACATTAATGCTGAAGAGTTTTGAGAAATAGTACCAGTTTAGGTATTTGCAGATGCCTGAATATTGTCAAACAGAACGTGATGCTTACACAGCTCCCTGATTACCCTGTCAGGGTGGTAAAAAAGTGAACAGACTGTGTTTGCATTGAGAAAGGAAAATAGAAACATACCTCAGGAAAAAAATAATTGAAGAAAAAGTGGAAGTGTAAACTAATGTGTCCTATTAATGACAGAATTCTATAGATAATTCCTTTTATTTACTGAATTTGCAAGGATCATCTGTTTGGTCTCCCTGCTCTACAGTATTGATCTGGGCAAATTCTGTGACATATTTTCTGGGTTTATGTAGACTTTGGAAAAAGAATGTATTGAAAACTACAAAGCATTCAAGGGTAAGACAGAAGGGAGGTTGGTTAATTTGCCATTTGGTGCTTTAAATTAATTAGGAAATTAGGAAGAAAAGTCTGTCTTATAAAATTTTACACTTTGTTTTAATTTCCTGGCATTTCTATATCTTTTTAAAAATTATACGAATAAATCTAGTTCAGTTAAGACCACAATTTGACATAGAAAGCGCATCAATACAATAATGTAGGAAAATTACAAACCTCCTTTTCTCAGATTTTCAGAGAAATCTACAAAATGAATGTGATTTGTCTGACTTAAAGTTGCATTTTCCTGTTAAGAGGAATATTTTTTATAGGAAAAATTTATGTCCCTCTAAGAAGCCCAGACTTTTGGGTGATATAAACTGTGAGCTTCTCAGCTCACTGTCTCGAGGAATCACTTCTCAATTTCTTGATTATTATTCAGGGGTGATGAGTAATAGCTCTGACAGGAGGCATGTCGGTATCATTTAGCACTGCTCGAGAGTTTTGGAAGCATATTCAGCACTGCAAAAGCTATTAGTCAGCATCACTTCATCAAAATTTATTAAAATTTTATTACATATCCAAAAAAAAGGAGAAAAATAAAGTATGGAGTTTCTTTCACTTTAAGGGTTAAAGTAAATAAACCAGAACGACCAAACTCAAGCCCTGACTCTTTGACTTTTCTGCCAATTTGTGTACTATATAATTAAACAAAAAGAAAAGTCTCTACTGAGATACCAGAGTTTTGATTTCACCCAGTTTGCTGAATTTTGTTTTACTGGATTTAATTTTAAATGTTCATTTAAAACTTTGATGCTTAAACTGAGAGGCAAGAATTGCAAACACCGAATCACTAAAAGGGAAAAGGTACAGCAGAATTATTATTTATCACATTCTTTTTTATTTTGCTTTATAACTTGAAATGTAATGTCCATGTTAATTTCAGTAATTGTACAAGTCCTTATAGTAAGCTAATTTATTGCCAGTCAAAGAATTTACGTTTATTTGAAATAGAATCTATCTGGGGTTTGATATGTTGTCATCAAAAGCTAAAACTTCCACGCATAGATTTTGCCCACTATGCGACGTGAAAGGATCAGGACCAACACAATACCATAGGGCTTTATGATATGAGGTAAGATCTCATAAGGTAAGAAAAAGTGTATTGGATTCTTGTGTAACCTTTTTCCCTCATTATTAATCAAAATTAAATACCTCATACTTTGTATTCATAATCAGGATGATTATTAGTAATATCTTCTTACTGGTTATCTTGGGCTTTTAGGTTTCTAAGCTATCATTGCAAAATAATTCCCACTAAAAATACTGGAAGACAGATAAATCCCAATAACTAAGACAAATATAGATAGGTAAGAGGAATATACATTTTTGATATTTGAGTCTAAGAAATTAGTTAAGGCAAAATGGAAAGCTTAAAGTCTCTAATAAATTGTAAGCCTCTCCAGCATTGTGTAAATGTATTCACATATTCTACGGGTGAATGAGCTTTTGCTGTGTCCTCAGCTGACAAAAACCAGCAATATTCTGTATGATTTTTCTTTCCAATTCAGCCTCAGCACTGTAACACAACAAGCAAGCAAACCTAAATATCTGTCGCCCTATTGCCTAACATGCAAGTTAATTAACATCTTAATACTCTGCAAAGCTGAAGGTAGTCCTGTCATGGCCCTGTGCCATATGAATGAACAGATATGAAATTGCCATTGAAACTAACTCCTAAGGTGAATTATCTCCTCTTGAAATTTCACCTTGATGATAGATGTCCTCCAGAGATATTCTAATCGAATACCGTAAAATATAGATAACTGGCTAGAGCTGTACAAAGTCCATTGAGACTATGCAATTTAACAGTCATTTCAGCCTATATATATGGTATACTACAGGAAGTGATGGTGTCCCTGCACTGTGAGAGAATTCATCTATTCATAGTAGATGTGGAATGGAGTCAAAAGCTAATATTTTTAAGGCTTTTCTTGTGGGTGAAGTCCTAGTACTGTTTGGTTTAGCTCCCATGACATAAAAGGTTATCTCAAACAAATTTGTCAACAGGAATCAATAGGTCTTTATGCATTTTTTACAGGGGGTCTTGTGCCTGACTAAGCACAAAAAAGCAAAACATACTTGACTATGTTTCATCACTGTTGTCTCATTCACTTTTTCTATAATACCAAAAGCAAAAATCCTCTTTAAATCTCAAGATTAATAATGGTAAATATTATGATACTTCTACATATAATTATGCTTGTAAGGACATACTGTTTCAAATGAATTTTTTAAACCTATGACTCCACATCCATTTAAAAATTCATGTATGGATTAAGTCATGGATTAACTCAGTAGACATAGTGGGCATATTTCCATTCTCATCAGAACAACTAGGTTATTAATATCAGAAAAATAATTAAGAATTTGCTGTTTCAGCATAGTTCTCTATTTCCAAAAGGTTTTCCTTTTTCTTACAGAGAACTTAGAAAAATAGAAGAAATAAAAATAAAATATAGAGAAATAATATAGCTGCTTTGATAAGCTGTATCACTTAATCAAATACAGAGAAAAATGGTTTGAGCTTAGATTGTAAACCTTTGATTTTTGTACTTTGCTTTTCCTAGTCTTTTGGCCCTACGTTTTCCTTTATCACTCATGACAGGAAAACAACCCTCTTCCTTCCCACCTCCACTTTTAAATAGCCATTAGCTAAATTCTCATCTCCCTTAGTAAATCAGACTTCTTGGTGTCTGCAACATTTGTCTAAAGAAATATTTATCTTCCTCTCATGGGAGCTAAAAACCTAATGCCAAAGCTTATCCAGATTCTCAGCGAACCAGAGGATAGTGGCATAGATGTAAGGACAGCCAGCCATGAACCTTACTCCTGTATTAGAGAAAAGACTTTGATACTACTGTGTGTGATAACATTCTCGAATATGACTTCTTGTTGAAATGAGGGCCAATATGTGGCTTCTGCCAGTAGCTAGAAAGTTCTAGACATGCATCGAAGATGCTCTCTACATTTAAAAGTGCTTAAGCACCAGTGCATATACACATTACATACATATATATATACGTACTATATACGTGCTTGACCTGCATAGAAAAACACAGAAGTGAAAACTAACACAGATTAAAGAAGAGTAATTTATAAGCCACCTTGCCATGAGGTCAAATTCATTTTTATACTTAGAACAAACACAACTATACTTTCTTGATTTACACTGTTGTTAGAGAAAGAAGTGCATTTATCCAGTAAATCTGGCATGTATTTAAAAAAAAATAGAACAAAACTATATCAGAATCCTCAGGTGAAACTCACAAAATCTAAAATATTTAATAAGATGTTAGATACACATACTCTTCTTATTAACACAAGGTCTTTTTTAGAATAAGAGGCTTTTAAAAATCTTTCTGAATGCATATGACAGACTGAAGTCAGAAAACCGAGGAAGTGCCATGAAATTAGGTTTTTTTTCCATTAAGTGATAACGATATAAGATACACTATTAAAACCTTTCTCAAAATATCTGCATATGAAGAAAAATGCTCAATTGGGACCATTTATTGATTTTGCTATTAAAATACTTCATGCATAATAATATTTCGTTGAAAGAATTTTGGACTCAAAATTAGACAAATCTTGCCAATAATACTTTCTTCTAGAAGCAACACCATGCATACTTAGCTCATGTCTGGCATTTCTGAATTCATAAAGAGACATACAAGTTACTCTTCTGTACTAGCAAAATTAACAAAGCCTTGTTTTCCTGTTTGTATCCCTACTTTCTCTACTCGTTTCCCTCCTACAGTCACTTGAGAAGTTTTTCCTTCTCTCTTCTCTTCCAAACATAAGCAACTATGAAGTACATGCTGTAGCTAACTGAATGGTTATGTATAAACTTATGAACTGCCTATCATATCTATCTTCTATCCAGCTATCAGCTTCATCATACCTGAAGGAATATATTTTTTTTACTCCTGTCTCTTTGACAATCATGATCAATACTCACCAAATAATTCTCTGTGGGTGCCAGGGTGGTGTAGACGAAGAAGACTATGCTAAAATATGCACAAATCCCCCATATTCCAAAGACAAAGAAGAAAAAAATCCCAAACCACCTTTAAATTATTGAGAAATCACAAATGTTACACTAAATTTCTTTTTTTTTTATACTGTGCTGATGATATCTATGTGTCACCAAAAGTTCATCAGAAATGTTACCATATATACAGCTCATGACATATGTCTCTCCTATGACAAATTCCTTAATGTCATTTGAGTCTCAGAGCAGCTTTTATAACAGACTGATTATGGGTTTAGCAAAATCAAGATTTGAAAAGTATGTAAATGAGTTATTTAAGTGAAATGAGTTATTTAAGTGAGCAGTCTTTTATTTATGGAAGCATATCATAACTATTAAATTGATGCATTTGCTGGTAAATAGTTAAGTAAGTAACTCTAGTTTCCCAATCCCGTTTAACAGAGATACTGAGACAGCAAAAGGCCATTTTTCAATGTTTATAAAAACAAATTCACAGTTGCAATCTCTCTTTTGAGGCATTACAGTTAAGTATTCAAATAATTTGTCATTTATGGCAGTGGGGTTTGAGAGCCAGCTACCCACTTGGCCATAAAAACCTTACTGTCGAACTGCTTACATTTTGTGACAACCAGAGGGGTTTTTGGTTTTTTTCCTTCTATCTGTTTCAGATATATTTATCACTTTTTCCAAAGACAGCATCAATTTTAAATGTAACTTGTGTTTCCTCCTACTCATGGCTAGAAACAACAGGGTTTGTTCAAGTGAACTGTCCTTGCTGGGAGCTGACTTTGAACATGTGAAAGTATCTTATATGAACAGAGATAGAACTTCAATAGTTGTATATTTTTTGCCTCAAAAAGCCACAGATGAGTAGTTTTACCCTGTTCACTGCACTCACCATTCCCACGATACAGCATGGCTAGGGACTGGGAAGAACTCATTGTATAGAATCCATTCAGAAAGCCAAGATCCATTGGAATTTAATTCAGACATATGAATTATATATAAATCCCCAGCTTTAAAGAAAGATTTGTCTATTTTCCATTTGTACAGGTGCCTTTGCAACACTAGTAACACTAGTAACAATGTTACTTGTCCAGTTATGTTTGTTACACATACAAATCACCTGAGTGTGCCATTTTTAATCAATATTATAGCCAGAAAATTTGAGTTACTCATATTCAGTAAAGTCATACCACTAAATACGACTGTCACAGGAAATGTACAGGCCAGGATGTGTTCAGGATAGAAAGCAAAGATTGTTTTCAGACATACCAATCCACAAACTGTCCTTATTCTTAAAAGAGTTAATATATGAAAGTATAAGCCAATAAGAAAACCAAAAGTGGCAATAGGATGTCCTTCCTCAGCTCTGAACCGGTATTTAGAAAAGTTGCTTATTTTTATTTCTCTTCTCATTTTTCAAAAACCAACTGTGACTTAGTGTCTGTGAGAGATGTGTTGCAGGACAGAGCCCAATAGTTAAGACTGCGTGAGAGCGTTTGCATCTTAATAAAACATACTAACCATTTAAATTTTAGCTGTAACAGTTTTCCTTCAATATTAAACACTTAGAGCTTCTTTAGTATTAGTCCTTCTTTACTGAGAGGAGGAAAGAGATTCTAGCTATTATGCTCCCATTATGAACGCAATGAACAGTTTATTTCTTGCCAAGATGCTACTGGGACTTCAGAATCAGTCATAATGCGGCAATATCAATCATGAGTTCGTAAAAATCTAAAAGTCAGAAATTCAGAAAGCACTTAAATAAACCACATCATGGGTTTGCATGTAGTAATTTGTTTGCATATGTTTTATAAACCCAAGTAACTAAAATTAAAGTGTGAGTGCCATCAGTGTAATATTTCACTCACTTACCAGAGCACTCCATAAGTACAGTAGTACATTTCAATGAAATACACACTACATTCATTAAGGAATTTTATGCAGTTTTCTTTCTCTATTCTGAACACTTGCATTTTTTCACACAGAAGAAAAAGAAGTATAAACAAAGTAGTTCCATAAAAATAACCAATCCTACCAGCCAAAGCTTGAGTCCATGCATTAAAGTGCTTAGAAATTGATCTCAAAATATATACCTCAAATAGAAAAAAATGATGCAGAACAGATGGGTCTTCATTCATCAATAAACAGAACTTTGAAATTCAGAGACAAGGTACGGCTATCTTACACTTGGCAGCATCTCCTATATGTTCCTTTATTTAGAATGTTACATTTTCTGTGAAAATATATTTACATGCTTACAAAAGCAAAGTGCAGAGGCATAATGCTCAATTATACCTCTGCTATCTATCTCTGCTCACGTCTAATTTTAGCAAGAACTAGTTTAGCATTTTGAATGGAATTGGAACAGACTACTTGTCCTGTGCCCTTTGTAGAAATGAACAGCAGAGGAAATTAAAATATAATTGTGAAAAGCAGAATAATACAATAATGGGTATGTTTAGTATGTGTAGAAATTAAAATACAGTTGATGGGATAAAATATTTTAAAATTCTGCTAGTATCATAAGGATACATTGTGCAGTATAATTCTAACAGTCTAGGACACCTTACCACTTATGCCACAAGCTCAAAACTATTGGCCTTGTTTTTAAGAACCAGTGTGGTCTTTGATTTTAAAATTGAGGGGATTTATATTTTCCAAGAAACAAAGATTGAATCATTTACATTACTTTGCACAAGATGCTAAACATAAATTATGTGGGAAAAATAAAAAAGGAGAAAAAAAGAAGGGCTACAAAAATACAGTTGGATCCTCATTCAGAAAAACAAAAATAGAATACCCCACAATGGCCATTTCAAGAGCTTTCAGCTTTGCAGTGAACATTCTGTAATTTCATCTGCTTTACAGTGTTTGGTTATTCTCTCTAATCTTGCCCTTTCTTATTTGTAACACACATCCCTGTCTTATGCTTTGCTACGGTTTTCTTTCATTTCCCTCATTACCTCATGTAATTTATGCTGTTTTAAGTAAATCCAAAGAAATAAATAGCTGTTTTATGGCACCAACTTTCCACTGCCTCTCTCAAACTTTCCTCTGGGAATAAATGGATGCCTAGTCCAGTGAAGTCCAAGAAAGCCTAAGAAGCTGTTACTAAAATCAGAGAGATGGTTGCAAAGCCTAACAAGTCTTTTCACTGATGACCTTTATCCTTTATTTAACAGTTATCGAAAACTGACTAAATGCCTATACAAAAATCGAGTCATTCAAAATTCAATCTCATTTATAAGCACTGAACATTTCAATTCCCTTCCTAACCTCTTAAAACCTGTGAATTCTATGTCGTTCACTTCATATAATTAGCATATGTTAGGCTGCTCCTCCAAATCCCTGATGGGAAATTTCATCTTTTGAATTTAGCTATGAAGCTTGTTTATCTTCAATATTAATATTCCTTTTGTATAATATTTCATATATTTTATAAATGCTGGATATTTAAAATCAAATATGTGGAAAGCCCTTGAGGGTTTCATGAGATGAGACACATACACAAATAACAGACTAAATCCAGGCTTTCAATCTGTTTAGCAGCATCAGTAGTTACAAAACCCTGACTGGTGTTACCCAAAACCAATTCAAAACTCATCTACATTTCTCTCAAAGTGAGAAATAAAATTGTGTCTGACATTAAGGTCTGAGTGGAAGAAATTTACATCAAGAACTCTGAATATAAGTCTTTAATATGAAAGTTTGTGTTCTGTCTTGGTTATTTAACATAATGTAGAGTTTATCTTAAATGCATGCAAAGTGGACATTTCTCCAGTGTTTTTCCATAGAAACCATTGAATACTGGTGCCTGTTCAAATTCACCTAAAATAACAGCAGATTTTATTTTTTTTGTTTTCCCTAGGACATATTTACCATCAAAGTATCAGTAGCTAAAGCATTTCATTTTAAGTACATGAACAGCTCAAAAATTTTGACACTGTCACACTTAGGAATACACACTAGGTGAATTAAACTATGTCTCAATTTGTTCTAGAGGTATCATCTTCTGACTGCTATAAAACATCAATAAGCACAAGTGAAGATGTTAAAAGTATTACAACCTGTATGTTTTAGAAAACAGATTTAGTTATTTAAGTTGGTCACATGCTCAGAGACTGTAAGCTAGTACCCACACACTTGAACTCCACAAAATTCAGCAACAAACTAAAGACTAACTCCCATGACTGGAGCAAGCTGAGACATTATTTGTGTGATCAAATGCTAAGAGGAAAAGTCAGGCATAATACATCTAATAAGGCAACACATTTTCCCATGGGTTACAGTCTCTGAAAGTAAGAAAGTATCTTTAAAAATCTCTGTTCATACAGACACACAGTAATATTTTAATTACTTGTGAGCTATTGATAATTAATATTAACTACAACTGTCTCCTCTTTTCCATCCTGCTCATAGAAACATCAAGAAAGGACAATGAGGCAACAAAAGGAGATTTCTCACAGATTCCATTCTCACTGAATGCTGTAATAATGTCAAATATTTACAATTTATTGTTTTTCCTTCAGGAAAATTATAACAGACACATACATGCACATTCACAGAAATGCATTCAGATCTATATGGAGAATTTGCCAACTGCCTCACATATCCTTCTAAGCCTCTGATAAGGATAGGTATACTTCTTAGATAAACCCAAACAAAAACATAATTTTACATACAAGTCAAATCAGAACAAATTTTAAAAGGAATTGAAAAGGATTAAGTTTATGTTTTAAAATAATTAACACCAACTTTTGTTTTATTTTTGATGGAGGAGAATAGTATAGTTCATTTGAAAGAGATCTACAATGATCACCCAGTCCAACTCCCTATTTAATAAAATTCTAACTGCTTGACCACATCAGAGCTGGCCAAAGGTAAAGTATGTTATTAAGGTCACTGTCCAAATAAATCATGAACACTGAGGGGCATGATAGGAGAAAGAGGAGGTTGCTTCTGAGACATTTCCAGAATCGCTCTTTAAAATGCACACACTTGAACCACAGATATTCTGTAATCACTTCAAATCACATTGAAAAAAAAAAATCCTACTCTAAATATTTAATGTATAGATCCCTTGTAGATACACTGGAAGCTAAGGAGAGCTAGAGAGGATTTTACCTAGGATTTCTAATATATACCTACATTGAGCTTGAAAAAAATAAACCAGATCTGGATTGCCAAGTGAATAGAAATGATGAGCACTGCTCAGTATCAAGGTGCTGATTGGGAGGCAATTTTAAAGGACCTAGCTCTAATTCGTTTTAGAAATATAGAAGGACTTCAAATCAGCTAATGACTTTTCGAAATTGTAGGACAGTTAGGGACCTGGGAATGTTAAAGGAACCTTAGCTATAGAGGAGAGTCCAAAGAGATAACTAAGCCTTAGAATTTTCCATGTTTCCCACACAGACTGATTACTGGCATGGAGACCCCAAATTAATGACATTGGATTATACTAAAAAACTTCAAGAAAAAAAATAGAATTAATAAAGACTGTTCTCTTCCAGGTTAAAAGATGACTATAATAAATGACATCTACCTGGATTCTACAGGTGATTCAGTGAGATAAAATGGAAGCTGAATAGGTAGTAAATGAGAAATGTAAGATCAGAAGCCCACTTCTTCCCTAGGGAAAAAAAAAAGGGTTTTCTTGCCTTTGCCTGCAACTAGTGTGTACTTTTAATTTTCTCCATAATTTTGATGGCCTGGCCATCCATTAATTGGAAGATTTTCTGAGCCATTGAATCTAAGGAAAATCTGATAGGTCAGTTCTGTTATACTCCATTCACTATTGCACTGATTGCCATGTTGATTGAAAAGGTCATGAGCCTGTTTAAACATGGGATTTATTCCCACTCAGTTCAATTAGACATAGTGCAAGACATAAGGATACATACTGGCACAATAAGCATAACTTTGTTATAAGAGCAAATGGAGGAAGCATTGAATGCTAAAATATCTGCAGAATAGAGATAACTAAACAATATGTAGATGCACTTCAGAACAGGCTGGGGAATTATAGGACTGCTACTCATCACAACTTTAATATAAGTTTATTTTTCCAAATTAGAATTTTCTCTTCCAAAGAAAAAATTATGCTCAGTGATTGCAAAATCTACAGCTAATATTTTTAGCTACTACTCTTTTGTTTCCTGTCATGCTATTTCATTTGCAAATTATCTATTTGTCCCTTTTGCCATAAAAAACAGCAATACAGGAAGTATGAGGATGAAACGTGCTTTATAAGTCATGTGTGAGATCATCATCACTCTGGAAAACTTGATTGCATTAATATCTCAAGATTTGCTACCATATTATATATAACTATGTATTTTAACTAATGATATTTTAAAAACACTGTCTGAGGCAGTACCAATACTGTGTCATCACACTGTTAATGCTGATGTTGAATATTCTCCTTCCATTCTCCCCTGCTTCTGCTCCCCATCCCCCACCTCAGAATTC
This sequence comes from Colius striatus, assembly GCF_028858725.1. NCBI lineage: Eukaryota > Metazoa > Chordata > Aves > Coliiformes > Coliidae > Colius > Colius striatus. The sequence goes on from NC_084764.1 coordinate 9,490,638, forward strand.
ACATGGATGATACAATGGAAGAGGACAAGCCTCTGTCTTTTGTTTATTATTTTGTTTATCTTTTAATCATCAGTTTCTCATTCTTATACAAAGGCATGATTATTGTTTTGGAGGATTTGCAGTACAACTGGGAAATGTTTTGTCCTACTGTGTCTAAAAGCACAAATTTTAGTAAAACTCCCTTTTTTGGATAAACACATAAGAAAAAACTTCAAAAGCATCTTAGCTCAAATCTTCTAAGGAGCCTTTTCCTTTAAGAAAATAAATACAATTTGTGAAACTACTTGCAGTTACCCCTTTAAAGTATCCCCAAATGAGGGTAGTTGAACCCAATACTTTTGTCATTTCTCGCCAAAATAATTCATCTGCTACATGAGGAATTGTAACTGTGTGAATTCCAGCGATGATTTTGCTCTTCAGATGGCTACTGGTATTTCAACTGATCAGAGGAGATCTGAGCAGAAGTTTCACATGATAACACGTATGACAACGATATTTACTGATAATTTGTTTGTACTAGTGCTACTCTAAGGATGAAGAAATAGGTAAAAAAAGATGTTTCGAGTATAAAGGCAGCTAGTGACATCTAAAAGAAATATGAGTTTCTGGTGAGTGTAATGAAACAAAACGTTCATGGGCATTGACCAAACAGGCTATATCATAAAGTGTCCTTTAGCTTAGCAAACAGATACATCTCTTTCATTCCTATATGAAATTATTTGATGTGCTTATTATTCTCCCTGGTAGAAATAAATCTCACAGTCAGAATCTTCTCTAAAGCAACAATGACTGTACATCAGCATGGCACAGAAGACTTTCAACAGATCTCCTCCTATAATCACTGTGAGATAGTTTTATTTTTGGTGGGATGTAAACTGTGTTAGACCAAAAGATCAGATTTCTAGGCCAGAAAGAGTATTTTATTTCATTTGATGCATATAAACCACCCCAGCAAAATGTTACACAGCATTGTGACATTTAATATGGAAAAACACCAAATATAATTTAATACTGATCCTTATATTTTAAAGTGACTTTTAAAAAGAGTCAATATCATGGGAAGACTGTATATGCAGCTGATACTGGCTCTGATTTTATTATACTTAATAATATTATCTACATTGAAAAGAGGAGAGATAGTCTCAGATAAGTGCTATGTGTCACTGCCTTCAAAACTAGACACTTCCATTTATGATACACTGGTCAATAAAGGTGCAATTCCACAAACTGTTTTCTTGGTGATAGTGCTTTCTTAAAGACTTCCCTTTTGCCCGTCCCTAGAAATATGTTTCTGTATGTTTCTATTTTTAAAGATGAGCCAGCCCAGCAGTTTGTGCTGCACATCAGTGAAACATTAGTGGCTTTTTGTTTTGTTTTGTTTTTTTTTAAAAACCCCATTATTTTAAATTTGATGCTGGTTTGTTTTACCTTGTGCATGCAGGTTATGCTGCACAGTTGGTCACCATGCAGAAACAGGAACAAGTGTCTGCTGCTTAAGAAAAAAGCCATAAAGTGAGAATAGCTTTGTAGACCAGACTAAGTGTAGTTTAGATATAGAACTCACATCTGAGGTAATTAACCTACCAAAGAAAACTACACTTCTGGGAAGCTGAAAGCAACTCTGTGAGAGGCTTAGCTACTCAAGTTGGCAGTAACGGTTACTCCTCAATAGTAAAAGTCAGCACAGGTACGATAACAAATGAAGATAACGCAGGACTCAGAGGCACTCAGGTCATTTTAAAGAATCTTTTCAATACCGTAACAAGATAAAAAAATGTCAGTGTCACTTAAGTCCAAGAAACTACACTTGCATTTTGATAAGACTTTGCCCTATTAGAGCTCTTTCAAAGACCTACAACTCCCTCAATCAACCATTATGTTTGAAACCTTTGCTGCATAACACAACGTACAGACAGCTGTACTCCCCTTTTACTTCCTGTGATGCATGTGGACTAGTAGAGAGTGGATGGACAAGAGGTTTAATACATGTACAGAAGATGTAAGATATGCATATATGCATTTAGAAACTCTCAGTAAAATTATAACAGTTGTATACATGTAATTTCGGATCACAACTCTCAGATGTGTCTTCAAGATCATTTCAGCTTTGCTTGAAGTTAAGACTAATCATAAGTTCTGGAAAAAAATACTGAAGCTAAGAGTAGTTTTCATTAAATTTAAACAACAAATTTTTATTCCTACTCTAGTTTCAACTAGAACTTCCAGTATCAAATGAGAAATTTAAGTCAGCTGCATGCAAAATAGTTCTTTTTAATAATGAGACATCAGAAGGCCAGCCTCTAACTTTTTTTCCAGAGTCCTCTTTCTGTATGTCAGAATCGAGAATTCCCTCTGCACTCTCTCTCCTTTCTGTGTGTGCTATGAGATTAATAGAAATATTATTACTATTGCATAAATTATGGACATTAACTTTGAAAAGTAAAACCAAAAAGCGTGTTCTACCTATGTAGATTTAAGATATTTTGATTCCCTGCAGTTTCCCTTACTCAATTATTTCAGCCACATCCCTGACTGTCACATTAGAAAGAGAAATCAAGTTTATTCAGTTTCAATTATGAGCATATAATATTTAAAGTATCTTCTCCAACATGAACACACACAAACACTGTAATGCCAACATGCTTTTGATACTGTATCTCTTAATTCTTTATAATTATTCACAGATAGAGGAAAGGTACCTCAGGAAACATTGCAGTAGAGGTTGAGGAATGAAAATAAAGTGCTTTCTGAGAAGTAAGAAACCCAGAATGTGTTTAGACACTGCTATCAAGGATTCAGTAGACAAACTACTATTAGAAAAATAATGCAAATGTCAAGAAATTCTAAAAAACCCAATAAAATCTTTATTTATCTGAAACTTTCAATTAATATTTTGAGATTTTTTTGAGTATATAAAAATATTATATTCTGAAAAATTTTCAGAAGCTCTTCCTACATTGAAAACTTCCTTTGCTCGGTAAGGACATAACATACAAAGAAGGGGAGAAGAGAAAAAGAACAATAGGAATAGAATTAGTTTGAAAATAATGCAAGTGAGATTTGAGAATTGTTCTAATGGTAAACATTTCTTTCCTGCTTGTATCACGTAGAATTTGATGATAACAAATCAGCTTTTGTATTGCTGTATTTCATTGGAGTGAGTAAAACTTATTTTATTTTTCACTCTAGTGAAAATTAAATACAGTGTGTTACCAAACACGAACAAATGATCAAATTCCAACTCCCAAATAATAAAGGTATTTTTAATCTTGGCTCCACTTCCTTTTCTTAAGGCAGTGACTGAAATTATTTTATATGGTAATATAAATATGTCCATTTCATCTGACAGTAGAAATAATTAGCAGAGCATGGCTATCTATTGTAGAATATATGATATAACATGTGGAATTTAACTCATTTGATTATCCTGCAAATAAAACACATTTACATTAAATAGGAAGTAAAAGTTCAACAAAAAAGAGGTAAAGCAAAAAAGAGCAAGAGGATGTAGTCAGACCCAGAGAGATGGGACAGCAAAATTCCAACTGCACAAGACATGACAGAAAACTGAACCTTGTAGATAGGAGGGATGGGAAAAGGACAAATAAACACAACCAAAAGAGGAAACTGTCCAGTGCTCAAATGAAATGTCATCCAGACAACAAAAGTAAGTAAATAAATGTAGGTACAGAATAAACATTATTCAAACTTTTTCTTGTTCATAAAATATTCAGAAATACTCCTGTAGGAAATAATAGAAATAAAAAAGTACAAATCAAATTTTCCCTTCGCTTATAATAACTGGAAATTAAATATTGCAACTTTAAGTATGAATTATTGTAAATATATCTGCTGGAAAAAAAAAGAACCAATCTTAAACTAGTATAAGCTCCATTGATTTAAAACTAACATAGTAACTGAAAAGCAATAATGCAGATGTATTTGCCAGGTAATTATTACCTGGATAATTTCCAATGTTAAGAAAACTCCATCAAGTCCTACAATCTTTTCTCAAAATGCACAAGAATTGGAAACTGAATTTGAGTTAGCAAATATTTTTGCACTGTAGTTTAAACTGCCCCATGCCAGAGTCATACATGACAGTGATTGTTTTGCAATCATTTGCTTCAGAGTTTTGCCCAAGCAGCTTGTATCTGTTATGTTGTCTTTTAGTCCACACAGCAATGCAGTGATCTCTGTTCCTGCTACCTACCAAATGATGATTTCTAGCTAAAGACATGATCTCTATTCCTCCAAGTGTAGGCACACTGACTTTGCAGGAATATGAAAATGATGGCAGCATATCACAAATAACAATACTACTTTTGCTTTTCATATAATCATAGAATTGTAGGGTTGGAAGGGACTAGATCAGGTCACATAGGAACATATCCAGGCAGGTCTTGAAGACCTCCAAGGAAGGAGACTTCACAACCCCTTTGGGCAGCCTGTTCCATCGTTCCATCACTCTCACAGTAAAATAGCTTTTTCTTGTATTTAAGTTGTATGTATAACTGATTTTTTTTCATTTTCACATCTGGACCCCAAACATGCACAATCTTTATCCATTACAAGAAGTCTAGTAGGCCGTACTTCAGTTTAAGTGGGATGTTTTGCCCACAGATACTCTCTGAAAGGGTTTCTTTTATATTTCTTTCTTCATTTCTTTTATATTTAAGTTTGGTATTCTTTTTTTTCCATATTTCCATGCCAATTTTCATCTACCTTTACCACTTCAGCCTACAGTTCACACTTAGCATTTCACCTATACGAAGGAACCGTGGTTTTAGCTAGAAATTGCACTCCTTTTACACAGAAGACAGTACCAATAACATCTTATGTTATCTACCATCTCTCTACATTTACAGTAATATGAAAGCCTCATGTTTCAGGGCATAACACTAAAGAAAATTAAATTCTACTTAGAATTACGTGGAACTGGAGGAAAAATAATCTTTTACTATCTAAGTGGGATCTTGTTGTATTAATTAATAACTCTAGCATAGCTGGAATAACTGCATTGGGCATGACCATGGGCTGCTTCTTTATGAAAGAAAATACTGTAGCAACTATAAAGCAGTATTAATATTTTTATAAACCAACAGCAATTTCTGATGGCAGATATGAGCAATGATACGCTGTTTACATATCTATTTACTGTGAAAAAAATTCCTTTTGTTACTAAGAATAAAGTCTGAACAATATCATCTTTGTGTGTGCAAGGATGTGTGAGTAGTTTCTTTCACACCTATGAAACAAGTTCCACAATGCACCTGAACGAGACCAGCTTCATCCTTGAGAATAATAAAAATCCATGTAGAATGTAATTTAAATCCATCAAAGATGTTATATTTTCTAGAAAATATAGTATTGTGTTCATTTTTATTTTTAACTAGTCTGGGAGTGGTCCACTGTTTTGAGCTACAGCTTGTATGAAGTCTTGTTATTCACCAGTGACTATCTTGAACACATTATGCAAGACATCCATGGCCTCAAGATTTTTTTCTGCACATATCAGATTGCATTTGTTCCCTCCCAGTCTCGTGTTTTTCCACTATCCCGTAATTTAGTATCAAGATAATCACATGCAGGCAGAAAATGAAATGTTGAAATTAGATACTGAGAAAGTCTTTTTTTTTTTTTCAGTTTTGAGATTTCCACAGGTATGCACACATGCCTCTGACTGTTGGGACTGTGTGTGTGTCACAAAACAGCTCTCTGTTTGCCTTTGATTGAGTGTTCACGTCTGGTCCAGGTCAAACATTCAGCATGTGATGCTATAGCAATATAAAGATTTCATATTGTTTGACCTGGAATCTTATACTCAGTTATGTGGTGCTCAACACTATTTTCAGCTGAGTATCTTCCTTTTTCTTATGAGTTTTGCAAAACTGTAACAATATCTGTTCCTCAGGTTTCTTTTAAAAGGTGTTTTGGTTTGCATTTTTGTTTTCTGGTTGGGTTTTGGGGTTTTTTAATACTCAAATGCAGTATTTTAACTTTCAAAAAATGAATTAATAATTTCTTGAACGGTCTATTTTTTCCCAACAGTAAGACTGAGTTAATACTCTCTGCCTGCTTCACAGAGAATAGCTTTTGTAATGGATCATTTAAGGTCAGCGACTTGGAAATCAGAGATTTCTTAACTAATTTTTTGAAAGAATCCAATCCCCTGATGATGGAAAGCACGAAGGAAGTTGCAAGGGGCAGGAATTCTGTACAAATTAACCAATGTCTGGTGTTTCCTGTTGGAATAAATGCATGAGAAGAACTATGCGAACTCTCTCTCTCCTAGCCATTGAATCCTCTATGGGTATGTATTTCAGAAAATCTAGGAGGTATATGTTACACATGTGCATAACAAAGTTAATACCTTTCATAAGGAAGTATCTTAAGACTAGATATTGCTATTATGGAATTTGTGCTACTCCATTTGCATCTATAAAACATGTGTAACTAAATTTCATCCTAACTTTTTGGCAGAATATCAGTTTTACAAATAATGAAAAGACACCTTCTGTGCCTGGGCGCTTTCTGACTTACCAGTCTCATAAAACTTCCTTTCTCCTGAGTTCTGTGACAAAAAGGCTGGGGGAGAGAGTAGTTTATGGTGACATAAAAAGAATTTATCTACTTCAATAAAATGAACGAAAGCTCTTACAATACCAATACGCTTTCTGCCACAGACCTTCACTGGAGTATTATTATTATATCAGATGTTACATAATCTGTGTTTCAACTAGATCATAACCATGGCATGGAATAACAACACTTAACCTTCCCAACTAACAACAAATAGTCACTTCACCAGTCCTGCATGGCATTCCACAAAACACAAGAACTCTGTATTTTCCCTTCCACAGATCACTGAAAACACTAAAAAGTAAAACAAAGAGCATGAAGAAATGGAGAAAAAAAATCAATCTGAATGAAAAATGTGTGTTTTGTTTGATATAGAGAATCCTTTCTTTCCTCAAATTGTATGTGAGTATTTATTCCAGTGACCAAGAAATACCGAGAATCTGCACAAAAGCTTTTCTCTTACTTACATAACCAGTCACAAAAGTAAATTTGCTGCATCTATTTTTTTTTCTAGAGTCTCTAGTTCTACTAATATTTTTGCCACTCTGTTCCGTCAGTAAGGACTATGGATGTGTTTAAAAAGTTAGACTCTGCTTGCTGTCTAAACAGGGAGAAGTGCAGATTGGTTTAAGCAATTAGTGGAGTGTCACGGTATCATGCTAAATTTAACTACTTGCTCTACCTATCATTTCCGTTAGGACCCTGAGCAAAGTTACATCCAGCTCGTGCCCAGGGTTTTGTTTACCTGAGTTACACAGTTAATCGGTTGTGGAACCGGGAACAGAACACAGGGATATTGACTCAGTCCCCTCTTCTATCCACACAAATTCCACACAAGCTTAACAAAAGGAAAAAAAAAATTGTTTAAGTCATAGTATGTATTGCAGTGTTTCTCAGGTTTCCCCTTTTATTTTTCTCACAAAGGAAAGACAATAGAGAGAGTAGCTGCTGCCTTCCAACAAAAGTTAATTTCCCCAGTCATGACAGTTCTTTTGGCTGTGTTTCAGCCACCTAGGAGGTTTTTTGAATTGTTGAAACCTCATTTATTATTTTTTTGCAGATTCCTTTTTAAGTCTTTACTTTCCACACTGAAAATGGGAAGTAAACCCATTCTTCTGTGGTTTTTTTTGCTTAAACCAAAATTAATTGACATGAAATCTGGTGGCCATAAGAAGTACGTTGAGGATATATAAAGGCCATTAGTGTAGAATTATTTGAACTTTTGAACCAAAATTCTGTTACAGGAATTATCTGGATTCAAATATAACTTCCTTATTTTAATTGTCTTATGATTTCTCGCTACTCTAGACTTAGTAACTTCCATTTAGTCCAATTGTGCTGTTTAAATATTATCTTCAGGATCATATTATCATATCACATTCTTTTTTTTCTTTTGTGATAGTAGAAGATTCTTTTTCATTCCTTTTGTCTAAATGAGAATGATTTCCAAATAATCCATAGGTACCTTTCTGTTTAGTGCAACATTTAGAAACATTTAGAAATTTCCTCTGAATTTACAGTTGAGATACTTGAGAAAAGAGAAACGTATGCACTAATAATTGAAATGACATGTTCAAGGAGGTCAGTGAAGAGAACAGTTTATAACAGATACTCTTGAATCTGAGGTCAACATGCAGACCACGAGTATTAGAAACTAAGCATTATAAGTATCAGCTATAATCAGTTCTGTACTCATTTCACAAACTAGTGTTATTCTAGTCCACAATGCCTCATTTTTCTTTAGGCAAGCTTTTTAACAAATGGTCCTTCTAAGAAATTCAAAATAAACAGATAATTTGTAGTGAAATACCAGTCTGAGTGTGGAATTTTCCAGCACTGTAAACAATTATTCTGTTCAGATAAGTAATGTTAGCGTGCCACTGTTTTCAGTACCATTGAGGTGACTGAAACATTGCCTGGGAGTATACTGTTCATTTAAATCACAACAGCTCATACTGCAAAAACTCACATTCTTTCATTTCAGGCCTCTTACTAATATGAATGGTCAAAATGATTTAGTTTACTTCATTTTAGGACTTAAACCAGCTAAAATTCCTCTTTTGCATTTCACATGAATAAATATGAACTTTATAAGGTCTAAAGGGGCAAAAAACCTGCCCATCACTGGATAAATGTTTAAAGCTCATCTTATTGTTTTGCAGCTGGTGCCCTTTGCTGAAGGATATTTCCTATGCTGCAGGCTCTGAATAAAAGCATTTCATTTTAAGAATGCAATTAGAAACACATCTGTTGTTCTAGGACCTTTATATTGAGCAAGTCCTTTATAAACTAGGCAGGAAGATTTTTAAAAACCCATTTTCATCATGCTTAATCTCTCTGCCTTCCACCACCTTATTACATAAAAAATCCCCAACAGTGAAGGATCCAGCTTCCAGTTTTGATCTCACCACATCTATGACCTAGCAACTGATATTGAATTCATTTCACCAGGCTTTAAAAACAAGTGAGTCAGTTCTTTTTTTCAGATGGCTTATTTCTCTGGACCTTCAGAAAGCAAGAGGCCTGAGGCTAGATGGTAGGACTTAAAGAATCATGTTCTCCATCTTCATGGAGTTTCAAAGGAGTTATAGGAGAATGACCTGAATTTTAACCTAGAAAGTCTCAAGCTTTGCCATTCTGTTCACAGGCAAGAGAACATTTTAGCTCAAGCTGGAGCTTATTGCAAATTTGCTTTTCTCTTTTATTCTCTTACTGGGCAGAACATTCCTGTATCAGTTAAACTACAGCAATTAGTAACCGAAAGAGAAGTAGGAATAGCTTCCTAACATTTCAGCAGCTGTCTTTCCGATTCAGACAACATAACTCAGCACACACATGATTGAGTGGGCATATTTCTGATCCAGTTTAAGGACACAAACTAGCTTCAAAGGCTTAACTGAGTGAACAAGAAGGTTTAGGACTGAAACATGGGCACTGTTCTGTACATAAAGTAGACACTGGAAGGCAAATTACAAAGTAGAAAATACTATAAATAATCTGAATCTTCATTTTAAAATACTATTGCATATAGTAGAGTGTCTTTGGTTTCTCAAATGATGGCAGTAAAAAATCACAACATTGATAATAAAAATAAACAATAGTGGAAAGTTATTTTAATTTCTTATGCTGTCTGGGCATAACTAAGGAAAAGAGTCTTTGGGCTGTGGCAAACCTTTCTTTTTAACTTTTAAAAATGCTATCAATCCACATATATCAAAAACATTCTCTTGTTGACTAAGACAGAATCTCCTTCTACTACTACTAAGTTTACTCCCAGATTCTGTCAAAGACAGCTTCTTAAACTCTGGAGATCTCCAAATCCATGTGACTTATGAATGATAGTCACAACATTAATTGCTCTAGTGCTGTGTTGCTGATGACTCTCTAGTATAGTCTCTTAATCAATTTTGTATGGGCACCTAGCTAAAAAAATCTAAAGGGTAAACTTAATGAATAACAAACACCCTGCTAAAGACCTAAGAAGAATATTTCAATGCTATTAAAAAAGATAATAAATGAAGTTTTTTTAATCATACTTTTCTTTAAAATAAAACTATTTAAATAACAATGAAAGTATAAACTTTTTTTGGACTAGCAATTTAGAACCCACTGAGATTTCTCAAAGTCAAGCTAGTGAGTGAGCTTGATTGCTCCTTAAATTTATAAATGAAATAAAATAATTCTGTAATAATATGGTGACTTTGCATAGGAAAAACTAGAGGTGTATTGTATTGTACTGATGGTCACCCAGTACTGAAAAAATTTATTAGTTATAATGTTTTAAATATTGCAATATGTAATAGGTTATTGATGGGGTTTTACTGTAGGTGCTGACACTTACACAGGGTCATAGATAATAAAGGTTTAAAAGTTTTCAGGTAAAAAGAAAGCTCTTGCCCTTTCAAAATACTTTTTGCAATTACATCCTCCTACAGATGAAAAGTTCATCCGCTTGTTCTGAGCTTGTAACAGTGATTAGCTCCAAGACTTTCCTGATTCAAACTTCTCTCACATTAGTGTTCATACTTTCCTGATTCAAACTTCTCTCACATTAGTGTTCTTAACATCCTGCTTCCTTCTTATCACTATACTACTTCATTTTCTGCTGGGACGACTCAGGGAGAAAACAGTCATCTATGAGAGGTGGAAACAGGCCTGGTTTCTTGGGAAAAGTATAGGAACTTTGCCAGAGCATGAATGGGCAAAACCAGGAAGACTAGAGTCTTTTTAGAATTAAACCTAGTCATCAAAGTTATGGAAAACAAGAAGCAGTTTTTCAGGTATATCAGCAGCAAAAGGAAGATTAGGGGGAATGGGGGCCCTCTGCTGAACACAGAGGGTGCCCTGATGACAGAGGATGCAGAAAAGGCTGAAATACTGAATTTCTTCTTTGCTTCGGTCTTTATGGCCAGGGCTGGCCCTCGGGAAGCCCATTCCAGCAAGGATAGTAGGATGGTCTGGACAACAGAGGACTTGCCATCGGTGGATGAGGAAGAGGTTAAAGACTTGTTGGGCAAGCTTGACACTCGTAAGTCAATGTGTCCTGATGAGATGCATCCAAGAGTGCTAAGGGAGCTAGCTGATGTGATTGTTAAGCCTGTCTCCATCATTTTTGAACTTTCATGGAGAACAGGTAAGGTGCCTGAGGACTGGAGAAAGGCCAATGTCACATCAGTCTTCAAAAGGGCAGGAATGACAACCCAGGAAACTACAGGCCAGTGAGCCTCACCTCCATCCCTGAAAAGGTGATGGAACAGCTCATCCTGAACATATGAAGGAAAAAATGGTTATCAGGGGAAGTCAATATAGATTCATCAAGGGGAAATCCTGTTTGACCAACATCAGAGCCTTCTATGAGTGCATAACCTGCTGGCTAGATGACAGTTGAGCAGCGGATGTCATCTACCTTGACTTCAGCAAGGCTTTTGACACTGTCTCCCGTAACATCCTCATCAAAAAGCTCAGGCAGCGTGGCTTGGATGAGTGGACAGTGAGGTGCATTGAGAGTTGGCTGAATGACAGAGCCCAGAGGATGGTGATCAATGGCACAGAGTCGAGTTGGAGTTCCACAGGGATTGGTTCTGGGGCCAGTCTTGTTCAACATCTTCATCATGAGAGGGATGAGGGGACAGAGTGACCCTCAGCAAGTTCCCTGATGCCACCAAACTGGGAGGACTGGCTGATTCCCCAGAAGGCTGTGCTGCCATTCAGCGGGATCTTGACTGGCTTGAGAGTTGAGCATAGAGAAGCCTCATGAGGTTCAACAAGGATAATTGCAGAGTCCTACATGTGGGAAGAAATATCCCCATGCACCAGGAAAGATTTGGGATTGACTTACTGGAGAGCAGCTCTGCAGAGAGAGACCTGGGAGTCCTGGTTGATAATAACCTAAATATGACCCAGTAATGTGCCCTCATGGCCAAAAAGGCCAATGGCACCCTGGGATGTATCAAGAAGAATGTGGCCAGCAGGTCAAGGGAAGTTCTCCTCCCCCTCTCCTCTGCCCCGATGAGGCCTCATCTGGAGTCCTATGTCTTATTCTGGGCTCTCCAGCTCAAGAGGGACAGGGAAGTACTGGAGAGAGTCCAGCGCCGGGCCATCAAGATAATCAGGTGACTTGAGCATCTTTCATATGAGGAAAGGCTGTGGGAACTGAGGCTGTTTAGTCTAGAAAAGAGGAGACTGAGGGGGGATCTTAATAATATTTACAAATATCTAAATGGTGAATGCAGGAGGTTGGGGCATCCTTTTTTTTCTGTTGTATCTGACAATAGGACAAAGGGTAATGGGATGAAGAGTTCCATTTACATATAAGGAAAAGCTATTTCACTGTGAGAGTGAAGGAGCCATGGCACAGGCTGCCCAGGGAGCTTTTAGACTTGTCTGGATGGGTTCCTATGTGACCTGATCTAAGTGGACCTGCTGTTGCAGGGGAGTTGGACTACATGATCTCTAAAGGTTCCTTTCAACCCCTACCAGTCTATGATTCTATGACTCTGTGATTCTATGATTTTTCTTTGGCTCTTATTATGCAGAACATGTTTACATGCTACAACACTTTCAACATACTCCTATACAGCTTACTTTCCACCATCTTTTCTTCTCTTTCTCCTACTACTCACAATATTGTCATTCTGTTTTCACACTGGTATTTGTAATGTCTGTCATTAAAATAGGTTCATTTTTTTGGTGACTTCAAATATAGTACCATTGCCAAATTTGATTCTTGGCCTATAGGTCCTGAAAAAAGAATAAGCTTTTACACTGGTCTGATAATTGCATGGTGGTACTTGTGTGAATAGAAGAGTCTGTATTGTTAGCTTGGGTTTCTTTAAGTGCTTGAATGAAAGCATGTGAGTCATCAGAGTACCTTTGCTCATGACTACAAATTGCAGTAGCTCACATACTGTGTTCCAAAGGTCTTTGGCTATCTTGCAGGAAGGGGTGCAGGAGAAAACCCTTCTCTTTGCATTCCAACAGCAATTGCACATGTAACTAGTCATATTCACTCTTGTAGACACATTCCCAAACACAATGTTATCCACATGTATAATTCTTTAGACCACGTATCGTTTAGGAAAACAAGTGTGTACTTTTTCTTCTAAATCAGACACATAGGCTTGAAAATTTAAACAAAATATGGTTAATAATATGCTGGAGAAGTTATCTCTTATTGTTTGACCACTGAAAATTAACAAAGAATATTACAAAATCAGCCATAGCTCTCACAAGTTGAATAACTTTCTAATAACCCAGGTAATCTTCTTGTCATTTACTTAGCATGAAAGGAGTGTTTGTATAGGTCAGTGAAAATAAGATTTATTTTGTTCTACCAAATGCAAACTTTACAGCAGTAGGTGTGTTAGATCTGGAATTATTCCATAATTTTATCCACACATCATCAACAGCTGATGTTCTAGGAAATCATCCCTGGAGCTCAGACACTAAGCACAGCTCATTGCCCCTTCAGTCAACACACCATTTTCCTGCTGGTGTTGTAAATTTTTTCTGCGGTCAGTACTGCTACATTGCACTGAACTTTAGGGTCCTGTTCTGCTTTGTAAAACTCCCTGGGTCAAAAGGAACACATTTGTTTCATGTGGTCACTATACTATACAGTTATCGTGCAAACAAAAAAATAAAAATGATATTTTTGTTCTGATTTCCTACTTTAACAACAGATTTGACTCACGAACCTTTTGTTTTCAGCTACCTGCCTTTGGCAAGCTAGGTTTTACATCTGTGACAGGAAAAGGATGATCACGTTTTCCTTAAAGACATGGCTAAATTCTATGCAAGTGCATTTGCAGTACAGCTGAGGCAGTTCAAGAGCATCACGCACCATCCTGTTATTTTTCTTCCTCTCATTGCATGGAAGAAATTTTAGCAAAAAGAAAGCAAACATTGTTATTGGATGTTTGCACTAAATTGCAAGTACTTTAGATATGGAGTCTAATTATCACAGCATATGATTGGTTCAAAGTATTTGTAGGGATTGGTCATCTTTCAGTTATCATGAGGTTGTGATGTAGCTCAGAGGAGCCATCAAAATGCAAGTAACTACAAGATTTGGTGGCAAGGTACAGTTTGGAAGTGACCATTAGTCAAAATACATATTTTCTTCTTGGACCTTAGTTCTATCCAGAAATTTTTACTTCTAACAAACCTTTTGGAAAAAAAAAAAAAAAAATAGCCCACTTTCTTCTGTTGTTCCTAAAATCAACCAGATTTCCATAGAAGTTGTAGAAGAATGCCTTCTGGAACCTGCTGCCCTAGGATGTGTTGATCAATCTGACTGAATTTCGTTTAATTGCAAGGCAGTCTCAGAACTTTCTTCTTAGTCCAGTTCTGCGTAGAAGTTTTAACTAGAAATATAACTGTTAGAAGCAAGGGCTTTTAACTATTTCACCTCCTGGGAAGCATTTATTCCTCAGAGACTGGGTTTTTTTGAGACTGAGCTGACTTCAAAGAGCTTTTTTCTCTCTTAAATAGATCACTTCAGACTCCCAGAGAGACAGAAAACCATTCACTTGTACGGATTTACACCACAGAAACCCTGAAACTCAACAAAACTATCTTCACACTCCACTTCCAGGTACAAAGCTCACCTTTCTGAAGGCCCCTTTTCCTCATTTCACCAAAGGGCCAAGTCTCTCTACTTATGACAAGAGGCTGTACTACAGTTATAATTCAAGGTTTTCAGTCAGCTACAGCCTTAATTAAACCACAAATCTACCTCCCACAAAACCTTCAAGACTCCTTTCTTACTTAGCAGTGCTTTACAATGAGCAGTTGTGGTAACATCACATGCAGTTAGTAATAGCTTCATTTTACCCGTGTAAGCAAATCCCACACTTTCTTATTGTGATTTAGCATCTGGCTTCTATATCATTGTTGTTCTTTACATAATACTTCTTTATATTTAAATAGGGATTATATATTCAATAAATAAATAACATATGTACAGTTATGTACAGTTTGTTTACTTTTTGGTTGCTCATGCTGTCAGTTATCTATCTTGATGACTTGCTGTCTTTGTTTTCACCTTTTTTACAGAGTTGTCAGTTTTCCTCCCATTCAACAACTTTCTATATTTTACTTACCTAGCAAGAAGTGATTGCAGTTCTTCACTGTCGAGACTGTTTGGGTAATGCAGATTTTTTTTTTACTTTTCATGTTTCATGGCAAGCTTACATAATGTGCACATAATCACTGAATGTTTTCTGTGGAAAATAAGCTAAAGAACATCCTGACTTTGGAAAATGGCCTCATATACAACAGAAAGCTACTCATTTCCATTGCTGTGTGATCATGATTGTTCTGTTTGTTCTTTGGCATAGGAAGTATGAAAATATAATTTATTAGTGCTAGAATCATATACAGCTTTCCAAAATGTATGTCATTTTCATTCCAGTCTGGTAAGAAGTTCACATCCCAATTAAGCATAATTTGAAATACAAACCTAGTCTAATAGTGTTGCTCAGTGTTACATATTGAGGGTTGGACTAGGTGATCTCTAAAGATCCCTTCCAACCCCTACCATTCTATGATTCTATGATCTTCCCACCTTCAGAAATTCATAGTAGTTATGCTTACAACAGATGTTTATAACTTGCCAAAAGACTGAATTCCATTATTTTTTCTAGGTTATTCTATTCTTAGATGACTGCTAATTAGTTTATTAATATTTTTTCTTGTATTTCAGATTTCATATAAAGCCAATCCTCGAACTTAGCTCAATATGGATAACTGAATATTGAGAATAACTCTGCATTTCTCGTGAGTGCATCTTTGAAATTCCTAGGATAAATCATGTATTTTTCTATGTGAGTGATAGAAAATGAAGCAAACAGGAGACATGCCTCTCCCTTGCTTATGCATACGTAAAACCTAGAAAAGGTCCCATATGCTTTGTCTTACTCGGCATTCCTGTTGAGAGAGGACTGTACAAACTTTTCCCTTCATTTCAGTGTCACAGTTTGCATAGGGGAACATGCAATCACTTGAGACTCAGCTTTGCTATCCATTGAAGAAAAAAAGTAAAACAAAACAAAAAAATCTTTGGGAATAGCAGACATGTCCTTGATTATTGTAGTTCAAAAATAAAATTGCTGGTATTTCTGCTTCTGTAGTGGAAGAACATAAAGAGTTTATAACTATCAAATGATAGTTACAGCCCAGAAAATATTCTCATGGTAAGATATATGGCTCTGACTTTGGGGTCCTCACAGCCACAAGAAATCACATAAAAAATAAGATATTTCAGGATGTGGATCCTAGAGTTAAATCTTTATCTTACTGAATTGATGTCAAAATTCCCACAGACTGTAATTGAAAAGGAGTTCTCTGGGAGACTTCACTATGACGAGCTTCTGCTCTAATCATGAGGTTACATGTCCTACTTGATTAAAAAACAACATATATATATCACACATACCCTTCTCCCAGCTGTGATTGTTTGGAAGGTGAAAATTCATGTTGTGTCTTATATCACGTATTGTTCTCTTGCAGCATTTCATTTGTAAAATTCAATCAGAAACATTTGTCATTCCCAGGTACCTTTTTCTATAAATGATTGTAAACCAAATCATTACACAGTAATTTGCCTACTCCTGTGCTTCCTGTTAGCTATATTCAGTGTCTAAAGCAGAAAATGTCTTAATTCCCTAGCAGTACTTTTTTCCCTTTTCTTTTAAAACTATATGAATCAAATTGGAATTGTAAATGTAAACTATTTGAAAAGAAAAAATAAAATCATGCTGGATGATCCTGTTTTTGAACAGAGAAGCATCAAATTCAGTGATGATCCACCAGAAATTTCGGTCAACCCCTAAAACCTTAGAGAAGCCAAATCAAAGCTCACAAAAACCTCTGTTTTTTTTATCAGGACATTTTGAAACCTGAAGATACATATGTCAAGAGATGTGCAGTTACTAGGCTTCTTGCTGATGTTGCACGTTAGAGTCTGTTTACATGAGTTTCTTCAACTTTCCTTCAGTAATTAGTGACAAACCAATAGAACAGACATACATATACAGACAGACAGCATATTGTGTTTATAGGAAAAGTTTATCTTTCCCTAAAGTGCCCTGGCCTATGGCTTTAAAGAGTGATGCTTAAGAAGGTTGTATCTGAATACTCAGATGCACTCTGTAACATTTATTTATAAAAATGCATATAAAATTGTTCAGATACATTTAGTAGGAAAAAGTTTCCACTTCTCTATCTTTAAAGCAAAATGTTCATGAATCCCAGCTGTTAACTAAACTTCATGGATCATTGTACTTTATCACAAATAGACATTTGATATACAAACTTCAATAAAGCATAGATAGTAAAGTTATTCCCACATACTCTGGAAGACAGTAGTATCTATTTTGATTTACTAAACATTTAACATATCCAACTGGAAAGAGATGAAGAACGGGTAGGCACACTAATTTGTTTTCCTTTTCACTTGATTTAAGGCATCTACAGTACAAGGCTACACCAGAAATTACAGCCATTGTTTCATCTAATACTTGTTACCAAACTACACATCTCCACCAAATATTCAAATACCATAAGAATGAAAAGTAAAACAGAGAGTAGAGGGGGAAAAAAAAAAAAAATTAGAAGTGGAACTATAAGCTGAAATAATTTGATTCAGGGTGTTTTGAGTGGGCACCATAAGACTTATTCCTGAGTCTCCTGTTTGTACATAGTCAAGAGCTATCAGTTTTTTACTAGCTTCTTGCTCCATAAGTGTTGTCCACCCAGTCTACAAACCTAGGGAGGAATTTTCTCAGACTGTGTTTGCACTTGATCTTGCTGATGTTCACTATTTTAATAATGTTACTACAAATGTCAATGGACAACTGGATTCTGAAAAGTCTATCTAATTTTCGAGAATTAAAGTGTTTTTGTGGCTTCCTAATGAGTATAACAGATGCTTAACAGCTTTCTAACACTGTTCCACTTCTCCTCTCAAGCCTTCAAAACTTCCTCTGTAAACTTGTGGTTGAGGCCCTTTTAGGAACAAAGGACCACAATCTGCCACTCCTTCTCTCACTCCACTTCCAATAGGACTGGGAACAGAAAAGTACTGATGGAATTCCCCAAGGACAGGGACAATGACAGACTGATAGACTTGGGGGAAAGAGAACTAAATCAGACACCAACCAAAGACAAACAGAAAACATCACAGAGCATCAGAATGAAGAGAAGCATGAACAGCCCTTTCAGATCTCCTTCCCCCACCCCTCCCCTCTGCCCACACTCACACTCCCCATCCCAGTGCCTTTACCTGCTCCCCTCAGCAGCGCAGGAGGTGGGAATGGGGGCTGTGCTCAGTCCCTCACCTGCTTGTGTCGCCTCAGGGCAGGAGGACTCCTTGCCATTGCCCTGCTCCAGCGCAGGGCCCTCACACACCACAATCCCAGTCCTGCATGGGCTGCTCCAACGGGCAGCTCCTCACCCCTCCCGTGTGGGGCTCTGTGGCCTGCAGGCACTTGAGCACGGGCCCGTGCCATGAGCACCTCCCACAATCTTCCACCTGTCCAGCTACAATCACCCATGGCTGTGGATGACTCTCAGTCCTGGCAATGCCCTCCATGGGTGCAGAGGCACAGCTGCTCTCTTGCCACAGACTGAGGTGGGGTCAGTCTCTGGTATGGTGCTGGTCTTCTCATCCTTCTCAGACTGTGAGGTCTGTATGGCTATCCCACCTTGTACCACTCTTCCCCTCTTCTGCTACAGATTCTCCTTACTTAGAGATTGATGGCAGTGGCACTAGTTTGTCCCTCAGAGCCAGGGAAGCTTGAAGAACTGCTTATGGGGCAGAAAAATCAAAACTTCAAATGTAAGTCATCAATCTGAACTTGGAAGTTTTGCTGCCCTAAATTCTGACAAAGCATCAATTTAATGATATAGGACTTCACAGGTTATTAAAAAATAACATATCTCAGTCACAGATCATCAGACTTTCAAAAATGTTTTCTTTCTTTTTTCTTCTGGGCACTCGTACTCCCAGAGACATGCAACATGGCCATTGCACAGGTAGTGGATTTAAATCTACTAAATACTTTCATTCCTTCAATCCCGAAGCTATATCACTGTGTGCTGTACACTATTTCATCTCGTCCTTCTTTTTATGAAGACTACTGACTTCACTACTGAATTGTTCTTCATATGTATGCTACTATTTCTCTTTTTGTTTTTTTTCTAATGAAGTTCTACCTTTTACAGATTTCTTGGCACTGGATCTTTCTACTGACACTAAACAGGATTTTCTTGTCTCCCCCATCCTTGGCTGGTTCATTGCTGCTGCTGGTTGCAGGTCATTTCTCCCATTTCAATGCACATCTTCTGCATCTCCCAGAAGACTGACCATACCTCATGAGAACCCTTCATGGATCTAGATGCTTTAAAAGTCTGTCTCTGCCTCTTTCCCCTGCCAACTGCTGCTATCTCTGAACTTCAGTGTTATTTAAGGTCTTTCACAGTAAACACTGGAGAGTAATTAGCATCCCAGTCACAACACATGTCCATAGGGGAACACTGAAAGAATGTGTTTTTTTCCTTTAAAAAGATTCAGTATCTCATTTATAAAAACAGTTTAACAAGAAAGAAGAAGAAGGAGTGGAAAAACAGAGAACAGGGGAAAAAAAAGCAACCTTGTTTATGCCTTTCAAATCTCAAGAGAGCAAAGTAAGAAAAAAATAACTCCCATATTTTTCATAGTTTCTTAGGCTCAAGTAAAGAAGGAATGAGTACACACATAACCTATCTCTCTTTTGTGTAATGAACAGGTAGCTGTGGAACCACCCACTGATTTTCATAGGAAGCATTTCATTGTGGAAGGATAGTAGGGACCCTGGGGCATCTGACACTGTTAAAACTCTTTAAGTATTTCCATATCCTAAGGCTTCTCTGTAAGTTCATCACTCTCTCTTGCACAGACAAAGACTTGGGGCTATTAATATAAATAATATATCAAAACTTAGTGAGAGAAGCATTTGCCAAGAGACAAGGCAAGAAGGGGAAATATCTACAAGACGTTATTATAACATCATGTGAAGACTACCAGGACTCACTAAAGGACATTATTTCGTTTTGTCATGCTGCTTTGTCAGAACCAAAATTCTGTTGTTCAATTAAAGCTTTAGACAGTCTCTGAAGAAAATCTATCTAAATGTAGAAATGACCACGAATCAAGCCGCATCAGCTCTATGTATACACACTATAAGGAATTCAAGGAGATTTCAATTTGATCTAATTTTCCTCCAAGACGAATATATATTTCATCTCACCATATAATCCTTTATAAGTATCCTGATTTTGCTTTATGAATAATATGGTTCTGTGGAAAAAAAATCACGTCTGATTAGATAAAACCAACACAACTCTGAAAATGTAGAGGACTATGGATTATGACCATCTTCCAGACCCCTTCATTAATCTTTCCTACCCTCAAAACAGGAGTTCTGCATTGTATAATTGTGAAACAGTGTGAAGCAAAATGATTTACAGGACTTGAATTTAACGAGATATATGATCCAGTTGTGCAGGTAAAGTGCACAGACACGGATAGGGAAGGAAATGTTTATATACAGAAAGAAAAGCTTATTCCTCAGGATGGTGAATACATCTTTCTGAGCTTCCAATATTTTTAGTCTCAAACAGTGAATGTCCACAATGTGTTTTGAGATCCTTCAATTAAACCATAAACACCAATTATACATAACCAGATTCTTGAGCCAAACACTCCATCAAACTGGTCAACATGTTAGGGGCTAAAAACTTTGCCAGAATTTAGTACAGTTCCAGGCCTTATAAAAGATTACAATTCTCCAGAGTTTGACATTTTCTTGAGTCTCAGATGAATGTTAGCAGCCAAAATATTCCCATGGGCTTGTATTTTAATTTTTAGCCTGAAGAAAATATTTTTTCCTTTCTATTTAAGGTTAAAAGGTTCTAAATATTCAGGCTATCCTGCATTTTCTCAAACCTGATTTTTTCGTTCTTGTCCTTTGCTTTAAAAACTTGCAAGTATAATTAACACATTTCCTTTTTAATTATTTTCCTTGGAAATCTATATAGGATGATTTTTGAGACAGAAAACATGGTAAAGGCAGCCCATCCTCCTATGCAACATATGTCTCTGTAAGGTCCTACTGCCAAGAAATCATCTCCTGCCAAGCCAGACTGATCACCATTCCCAAGGGGTGGAGTTCTCTTTGGTTTTCATTTCAGCTGAGTTAGCCATATCCACTAATTCTTTCTAAATTCTTCCAGAAGCTACAAGAGAGATAAGTAGGTTTAA
Organism: Colius striatus; assembly: GCF_028858725.1. NCBI lineage: Eukaryota > Metazoa > Chordata > Aves > Coliiformes > Coliidae > Colius > Colius striatus. The sequence continues at coordinate 9,512,023 of NC_084764.1, forward strand.
AAAAATGTCTGGAGTGGGGGTGACAATTAAACATCTGGTTTTGTTCTGGAGGATATAAGACAGACAAACACAGAAGCTAGTAGAAATACTCAACTTCCTATAATCAACATTCACTATGACTTTACCTCTCTGATCATCTGAGCTATCATTTGTTGCACTCCTTTACCTTAGTCATATTTCTTTACTTTACATTCCTCTCAATATGTTATTCTTGCTTACACTGTGCACCGTGTCTTATCCTTTGACTGCACATTTTGTTTCATAAAGCAGCCAGTTGGCAAAGGAGAAGAAAACAACAAAACAAAATGATGAGAGAAAAAACTTCCATTTGATTCTAGTTACAATTGATGAACTTAGAAAGCTTTCAGCTTCGTTAACTGGAATTTGATAGCTATATCTTAATTTGCTTGTGCTGAAATGTAATTCCTTTATCCAATACTGTAGTGCTATGTTTCCTCAGATCATTTCAGACAATATATATAATTCTTTCCTGTATTTCATGACTTACTGATATTCTTGACGCTGATGTGAAGAACCTCTATGGATGTTACCAGACAGAGATATTTCCAAGGATTTAAGGAGATCTACAGCATCTGCAGACAAAGTATTTAACAACCTTGGTTGTTGCTGAATCTAATAATTGAACTGTTGAAGTTTGATTAAATGTTTGTCAAAGAAAACACATAATGCAGCAATGTGGCTGTCAACAATATTGTGTACAGTACATAATCTATAGAAAAATATGCATTAGAAGGGAAATCAATTTAAACATGATCTAATTTTTCCACTTCAGATTTACTTAATATTTCCCTATCTTTGTAAATAACATGGCCTAGGATATTCATACAAACATTCTTATGTTTTACAGACATTTAGATTCCAGTCCTGCCATTTGCTATTTCTTTACATACAATATTTTATCTGTTTGAGTCCTTGTATTATAAAGATCTTCTGTTGGAGAGTATTATGGTGATGAGTCTCACCTTTAAACCTGAGCCTGAACCCAAGGCCATTAAACAAAACAGCATGACTGCAAGACTCTCGAAATCTTGAGAGGGCCACTGTTCCTCATGACTTTGCAGGATATAGACTCCCACCAGGCATAGGGGAGGTATTTGAAGGAATATCAGTTGCATTTGTGAATCACTCTGGGGTTTTGTGCTTTTTAACATTGGTTAAAAACATACTGCTGACTAGAATCCTCACAACAGATCCTATTTATTAACATTGTTTTCTGGGCAGGAGTGTATTTCTTACAGAGAACAGAGAATGGTTTTGAGGCATCAAAAGCAGGATAACCATTGTCCTACTGCTTCAAAATCCTACTGGTCCAATCCATCAAAATATATGTAAAAAAGATGAAAAAGACTAGTGTATCTAAGTGCATTCAAGCTAAGACTGGCTGTCAGAAAAAAATATAAATATAATGAATGCAAAAGATTGAGGAAAAATCAGGCTGAAGTAATACAAGCTGAAAGCTGAGAAGGAGTGTCAGCTTGGCCTTGAAGCTTAAGCATTTTAGCAATCTACACTATAATAATACTCATTGGCCATTAATGTTGCTTGCTTAAAATTAAAACAGGTTCCTAATTAGTGTATGCTAGTTCTGCTCAGAGATCCCTGAGCCAGTGTTGGCCCAGGATGGTATGGCCACACACAGGGACAGCTCTCCCCTGGTATATGAGTCAAACTCAGTGGATTCTCTGCAAGAGCCCCAAAGGACACTCTCCAAGTACCAACTCTGTTATTGTTATATGACATTACAACTTTTTTATTTTTTTTTCATTTCTCAAAACAAACAAATGTTTGGAAGTTTAGTTGAAAGTGTCTAGTGATGCTTGACATGAAAACTCTAGGAAATGTTAAATGGTGTATTTTTTTCTGATTTAGGTTGTGTCGTATCTATTAGTTTTCTGAGGAAAAAACAAAAGCCTGGTCACATGTAAAATAAGAGCTCTACATATATAGACTAACACCACACTAAGAATTTACAATCTGTATGCATTTCCTAACCTTTGGGACAAGCTGAAAACTCTCTACTACACAGACTACCATAGGCACATGGTTGTGATTTGTATTAGTCTTCTGCAAATGCACAACTTTGCTCAATGTACTTATTGGACAAAATACATTTGTCATTCCTGCAACCACATGTTGGTGGCAAAACAACACATCACTGAGCCCATCAGGTCCAATTGTAAATCATTGCTGCATGAGTAACTACTAAAATGAGTGTATAGAAGAGCCCATCTGCACCAGCTGTAGCTTTTTACCTCATGTGCATATTTTATTAATAAAATATCATTTCATGTAGCATATTAGAAATTTGACTACATCATTAATAGGAGTATTTACCAAATAAAAATATTTCTTAAATACAAAATGGAATGAATTTCACAATGCATTAAAAAAAAAATAAATCTCTCCAGTCCTTCATGAAGGGGGAGATTTGATAGCTCTCCCATGAACAAACTATGGAACTTGTCAAGTTTATCTGTAATTTATACCGGACTCTCTTTCTTATATCATTTTCCACGGTGAGAACAATTCCTTCAGAACTGCTTGAAAAAAGCAAGCATCATTTTCTTCCTAATCAGCAGTTCTTGTTCAAAAGATACAGTAAAGCACCAGGAAGCAAGATGTCTGACAGCTCAAAAATGTACCCACTATTTTATGTTATGTTGGACACAGAATTTAGCATATGCATAAATGCACAAATGATCACTCAAAATACTGTGCTACCTGTTTAGCCATCTGAAACTAATACAGTTCTACACACACATTAAAAGGAAACAGCTTCTAGTGTGCTCAGCTGTCTGTTCTGAGACTTGCCACAGAAGAAAGCATTTTTCATTGAGTGCAAACCAGAAAATGAATTTGCAAGTGACATTTTAAATACCATTTAACTCATTACTCTCCCAGTAGTCAAGTGAATTTAGCACTGCTAAAACACTGGATTGGAAAAACACAAGGATTAAAATCCTTCATCAAATGAATATAGATGTTTGAAAAGATGTTCCACTTTGTTGTATTTATGAGAGATGTGGATTGTTTTACAGATCATGAAACCATCATTTCCTTCTTTGCTGGAAGGGAAAAAAAAAAGTTATTCAGCACTTTTAAACACCTGTAACTTTCAATATTTTTTTTTTTTTGGATTGTAGACACTGGTAAGTATCTTGAAGTTCAAACAAATAGTTAAATAGATAATAGTTAAATACTCGAAGTATCATTTGGATTTACAATTACTTACATTATTTCCAACTCCCAGTTAGGTTTCATGGATCTACTTAAGAAGCAGTAGAATGAACTTTAGCACTGGTACCTACTATCCTTGTCCTAAGCTTGTGCCATAGAAGTCTATCTTCAAAGTAGTTTTGCTGTCTCTGCAGCCAGTATAGTTTGAGTCTCTCCCAAACCTGTAATGATGCCAGTTATTACCAACTGACCCTATTTGCCTTCAGTGCAAGCTCAGATGGGAAGCTGACCAAGTTTAACAACTTTGTTCTCCAATGTGTGAAATACCATCCGTGGCAACTTCTGGTTTTAACCAAATGGGTTCTATTTGAAGTCTAGACAAAAAAGACCTAATTTCCTGCCAAGTACTAACCAGCCAAGAATTCATCTAAAATCCTCTATTCTACAACCTACTGTCATTAATTCTTACTTTATGAAGTAATGAGAGTATTTGGAATACAAGCCATACTAGAGTAAAAATTTCCTCCCAGTGTTAGCTCAATATTAAATCAATTGGAGACTGTGTTTTGTTTTTTGAGCAATTTGGCTGCTATCAGTCAATATTTGATAAATGTCCAGTGCTCTGTAGCACTGTTTTTGGAGTTTACCTGTCTTAATGACAAATCCTTTCTCTTTATTGTGTACATTTACCAACCTTTCCAGCTTTGTTAGGGAACGTATGTTAAATAAGAGACCCTCAATACAGGGTGTACTTCAGTCTAATTAATGGTAATATGCAACTGCTAGCATCAGATAATTGTATGTAAATTTGGCAGTGTCCCCAGGTAGTCTTTGCACCCGCCGTTGTTTCTGTAATGGGCTGAGGCAGCATTGGCTCTCCTCAGCTCACATGTGCAGGGATATTTTGAATTCTGTGGGTCCCTCTGTCAGAGGTGATTAGGAGCCAGTACTGCTGCAGAGGAGACAAGCAGATTTGTTTTGTAGATAAAAGAAACTAGTGTGCAGCTGATATTCACTGCTGATTTAAAGACTAGTTTGGATTACCAAATTAGTTACTCATTTGGTTCTCAGGCAAACAACCTAATAGATTTTTTTAATGTTGGTGTGGAACTAATTTTTGTTTGCATTTTTTTTATGACTCGTCTTATGCTTGGTCTTTTAACTGAGAACTAGTGGAGGAGAAAAGAAGAGTAATAAAAAATTACAATCATCAGTCAATGAATACTCTGAAGAAATTGAGGCACACGTTTGGTCAACCAGAATGGTTGAACTGGCAATAGATGCTCATGTGTGTTGGGAGTGTCAGGAAGGGATTAATTAACTTTTTTTCTTTCCTCTAATTGCTTCTAGATCATCCACTGTGATACCTCAGCAATTATTTTTTTTTTTCTTCTCCAAGCAGCCCATAATGTAAAATTGTCTGTGAACAGCAACTTTATACCTATCATGAAATTAATTTGTGTTTTTTAATAAAAATAAGGAAGCATTTCTTTGTTTTATGAGAAATGCCTCATAAGCTTTCATAGATATGGGAAATGAGTAGAAAAGGATAAAAGAGAAGAATGCGGTGTTAATTTTGATCTGTGAGTTTTTTCCATGTTATTGGACCAAATTTCCCTGGATGTTTTCCAATCACTATCGTCCATGACTTTCAAAGCATTTAATTGTCTAGAGCAGCAATTGATGAATGCAGCTGTCTCTGGGATGAAATAGAGCAGACTACAACCAGATTGTACTGCCATGAATTAGAAACTGCTGTGATGGGAATATTTTGAGACTGAAACACCAAGTAAATTTTAACCTACTAGGTATCCTATCAACGATTGCTAGTCACGCATAAATCCAACATACTAGTTAAGGCCTGGGTAAATGATTCTGTGAGCTTTTTTTCTGCCAGCAGGCTCTGATACTCCCAGTCTTTGATGTTCTTAGACTCTGTGTTTGAGATGGTCAAACTCATCTTCAAAGGGGGAAGATTTTAAGAAACAATGATTGAGCTAATTTTGTATACATGTACAAAATAGTTTCATATATATATTTAATAGAATTCTGAAAAGTAATATAATTCCAATTATAATTTAATATAAACTGATTTGCTTCTCCAGAACCAGATAACCAAAAGACCCCAAGAACGTTCTGAGTGTTGTTTCTAGGAATTCCTACAATTTTTCTGAATTTCATTATTTATCATCGATTTTAAATGTTGTTTTAGCTCACATTTCTGCAATAGAATTACTCATTGTTATGATTTATTTACAAGTGGAACACACAACAATAATAGATGCAAATAATGCTCAGCATACTGGTAGATTTTACAGCAATATTTTTATATCCCATATTCTGCAAGTTTTGCAGTATTTATTATTAATATAATTCATTATTAATACATTGTTTCCTGAAGAGTTTGGGTTCTTAAACCACTAAAGAGTAAGATACCACTGTTGTTAACCTCTGTTAACAGAGTCTGAGTGACTGTGCTTAGGAACATTTCTTTATATTCAGTATTTTCTGGTGCTCACAAAGTTGAAAGTTTGGAATAACGAAATCAAAATGAAAGGAAATAAGAGTAAGCAACAGCACTTTCCAAATCTTTCCAAAACTTGTGATCTCTGACTATTTAGAAACTGATGTTATTGTAGTTAAATTCATGATAATATGAACATCAATATAACATGAATTTTCATTAGAATGAAAACAGATGATTTTGAAGAGGAAAAGTGTTCTAATGAAAGCCCACTGTTCTATCTATCAAAAACCTGTGTCTCGTGGGTTACCACACAGACACACACATGGAATATGAAAGTAGGTTAAAAATCAGAGGTTCCAGCCAAGCAGGCATAAACCTAATGTCATTTTATCAGGTCTCATATGATGCGAGAGATCTCTTCTTTCCTCTTTTTTGGGGAAGAACAAGGAATAGAAGAAAAAAAACAGGAAAAAAAATCTATTCATCTATTGGAAAAAGGAGTCACCACTTCACTAAAACATTTTTGATAGCATTAGTTTTATTCCATAGAGACATTCAGAGCCCAGTGCAGGGATAGAGAGAAAATTACTCCCACCCCTAGGGTAACAGTATGTGATTTAGCAGTGATGTAAGATAGGACAACTATATGAAAAGCTTTCTTTTGTACTCCAGTTTTGAAGCATAGCCATGCTGTAATATTCTTTCTTTACCAACAAGCTCTTGTCAACACTTTCACTCAGGTTGCCAGAGTGAGTGCGTGTCTTGCCAGTGCAGTCAGTTCTGGATCCCTTGAAAGGCTTTATGCCCTCTGGATGGGGGTACAATCTGTAATTTGATAATGTGATATTAACACCACTGCAGTTACAAAAAGAGCTGCAGAAAATACTTTCACATCCACAGTACCATCTTCTGTTTTCCTTTGGGCTCCTTGCAGTAGGCACCGCCTTTCGCACCTCACTGTCACGGGTCTGTAGCTCCTCTTTGTGGATGACAACAGTGGCTGCAGCAGAAACAAACAGTTTGAGGGTTTTTTGGCATTCTGTTTCAGCACCCTTTCTGCTTGCCCCTCTGTGTAACACTGCTGGTAACCCAGAGCCTTGTTCGGTGTTATTGAGGGATATGTGTTTTACCTTCTTACACCTCCAGAGGGCCCTAAACTAAAGCTTACTTCAGAAATGATGTAAATTCCGTGCAGTTGGGAAGAAAAGATATCCCTCTGAGATCATTTTGTCATTGGTAATTCTGCTTTTAAAACAAACCCAGAAGAGGGGGAATAAGCATACACTCTCTGTCTGCACATTCATGCCAAAAAAGCTGTAGGAAATCACTACACTGATCTGTGTGTAAATGTCTCACAGGCCAACAAGTGCTCATCCAGGCCATTTGGAGAATATTGACATATTAAGTGCATTTTGCAATCATGAAGGGCATGTTGTACATTCATCACAAAAACCTGGCAACATATTTCTCAGATGTATTCACAGCAGAATTCCCAGTCACATTCATTCAGGATTCTTTCTTGTTTATTTTGGCTAGAAAGTACAAGACAGTGCTTATTTCTGACTTTCTTTTCATGTATCATTCGATATGTATAGTTGCTTAGGGTCTTGATTTCATCTGATATCAACCCAGTATTGCCAATGTCATTGATTTCTGTCATGCATATTTTATGTTCTGTTAGGAAAGATAATCTGAACTTAACATACGTGCAGACAGGTTCAGAAATGGAAGGTTTTGACTCAACTGAAAAGGTCAGGTACTTCTAAACCTGTGTTAGAACTGAAGCAGTACAAATGCACTGCAGTGTTAGTGGTGCAGAAATGTAATGCACTTAATGGCTCAGGAAGGAGGCTAAGGTAGTTCTTGAGCCTCAGCAGCACAAAAAGCTGTAGCAGCTTCTAACAATAACTGAATAAAGAATTTTCCACAGACGACAATATAACATATTATTCAGGCATCCTGAGTAGTATTACCTTCAGTAAAGGTAAAGGTATTTAATTGGGAGAATGTACTGAGGAATTTGAGCTGGTAAAAGGTAATGTGGCAAAGAGATTCTGGAAAACCTGGGAAACAGCACTTCTACTCTGACAATGGCCAGATAATTAACTACTGTTATAATCCCTGCTTTATCATCTCTACCTTGAGTGTGTGGTGAGGGCCAATATTCTTTTTTTTTTTATCCCCTTGGATATAATTTGAGATTCCTATTACAGATGTTCAAAATGGGTGAAAATCAACACCATAGGTCTCTAATCTCTAAATCATTTTAGAAATCATAAGTGATTTCTCCAAGACTGAAACGGAAGGAAAGGATTCTAGATCAGGAAAACATCTTTTTTTGTGTTTCATCCAGGAGATTACAATACAGTATACGAAAAATAATATTTCTTCATTAAATTAGCGTTGTTGACATGGCATATCATTGTAGTCAGTAGTTTTATATTATGGTTTATATTCCATATTCATAGATAAACTGACAGAGTTATTTTAAAATGTTGCTTATGAAACAGCAAAGCATAGTAATAAATTTAGGTCTCTAATTTCAGCTGCTTACCAATTGACTGGGAACTAAATGTTCCTCTTTTTGTTGAAAATTAAAAAGTACCATTTTTGTTAACTCCATTGATGTCAGTATTTTACATATTGCAATTTTTACTTTTCTCTGGAATAGCTGGCATTGATCAGTGCCAGAAATCAGCCAGATTAAACAATTGGTTTTCCCTGCTTATTAGTTGCTAATCATTTTTGTTGGCAAAATTTGAGATGTTGAAACACAATAGACACCTTATTTCTGAAATTATCATTCCCCATTTTCTTCACATTCATGGAGTACAAAGGGAGTAAAAAGCATGTGAAGACCTTAGCCCATATCTGGAGACACAGTGATCATTAGCAGCATTCCACTAACATACAGAACATTTTTATTGTGTTGAATTTGCAAGGCTTATAATCACAATGCAACAGAATATCTACCAAATATGAGGAAATGTACTAATTGAATTGGTTTTCATTTAAAAGCCTGTTGTTTCATGGAGAAGCACTGAGAAAGGAAATAGTTCCTTTCTGCATTTGAAGGCAATTTCTCTTTTCGAAGCATGAGAACTGTTATGGTGTTTCTTGCTTCTTTAATTCTTCTGAATAATCGGATACATTTTTTTCTGTGTCATTTTGTTTTTAGCTACTGCCACACTTAGATTTGGTAAGTTTTTAGAGCTTAGTAACTGTCCACTCAGATTGTGACTGGTCCTGGAGAAAGAGATCTGAACCAGATGTTTGAACTGCTGAAGCACTGCTCTAATTTGCTTTTATATCCACTGTGCTGATGAAGCTGTGTTTCTGAAACTGTCATAGCCTCAGTAATCAAGGTCTCTGTCTATGGCAGATAAAGACTCAAAATAAGTCTTTTATTGATCAGGTAAGCAATCACCCCTTGTAATAAAGGCTTCATTTTAAAACTCAGTCATAGAGACAATCCGTAAAATATTATTTTGAGATAATAAAAAGAATTATCTTCACTAACTGTAACAAAGCTGACTTTTATTATGGCAACAAATTAACCGTACCAGACAAAAAAAGCTCCTGCAAGGAGACAGAAAATATTCCTGTCAGTTTAGTTTGGCATCCAGGTTTTTATCTTTTTAATAGCATTGTTTTCTAAAATAGAATGTTTATCATTTTGTTTTATCAGTGCTTGAAAATTTTAGAAGGACAGTTACCCTCTTATGGGACAATTCTGCACTTAAGACATTCCTTAGGGAAGTAACTGAACTTCAAGCCCTTCAGTTACTGTGAATTCCAAATTGCACTCAGTCCTGCTCCGAATTCAGTCAGCATCTGTGAGACTAAATGCAATCCAGTAATCATGAGCAAAGTATTTCCATAAATACTGATTATTTTCCTTTTTGTTTTGCCTAGTGAAAAATCAAACTCACAGTTTAGAAATAATCTGGGCACGGTATTTAAGGCCCACATACTCATAAAATTGTAGACACCTACATTGCTGTCATTTTACTAAGTAATAGGCATTTTGCTCACTTTGGTGAAGGTGTTGAGCTTCTAGTGCATAAATTTTAAAATATCAGTCTTTGCCTTTTCTTAGCATATAGTGCCCTGACAACTGAAATATCACTTAGCATTGCTTTATTGAATACTCGGGTTGCTCTTTTAATATTTCTCTGACTGATAGAATATTAATAATGGTTAATGTTCAAATGATGTCATCTACTAGCTGCAAACAGGTAATTTTGTTTAAATAATAAACTAATTGAAGCTAATCGAATTGTAGAAGTAATACTGGCAGAATGTATTTCTGCAACAGTAGCTCCATTTATGTTTTATTTCTAAGGTAAATTCACTTCATCTCTTTTCATTCATTTGATTTCCAAAATAATTGCTATTAGAGACCTTTGCCTGTAATGAACCACATGAAGAAAGATCTTACCCACAAGCTTAAATCTATTATATATTGCTGTGGTTTTTTTTAGTTATATGATTGCTTCAAACAAAAGTAAATTTAAGTAATCCCATCATGCTACAGTATTCTTGTTAAGTTTAGGGCAACTTAGCTCAGAGTGTAGCATAGTTATTAGTGTTCTGTGTTGCTAGGTAGCACTACCTTTCAATTCTGCACAAGAGTGGTCTGAAGAGGAGGCCTACCCCTTATTAGGAAGGCTTGCAGCTACTATGATTAATGTTGCTTAAGTTTCATGCATATGATTTTCAGTATGATCATGGCAAACCAGAGAGAAGGATTATTTTACACCAACTGTTGGAGTTACACTAATCTACACAGGCTGCATGTTTGATCAGAGTTACCTAAACAGTATCTACTATTATTAATTAATATAATGTTTGAGTACTCTTAGTCTCACATTCAGCAATCACGAAATGGTGAGGGCCACTTATATCCTCCATGTCATTGAGGGATGAAATACCTAAGCAGCTTAGACTATCATAGAATGGTCATAGAACCTCAGGGGTTGGAAGGGACCTTTAGAGATCATCTAGTCCAATCCCCCTGCAGAGGCAGGTCCACCTAGATCAGGTCATAAAGGAAAGTGTCCAGGCAGGTCTTGAAGACCTCCAAGAAAGGAGACTCTACAACATCCCTGGGCAGTCTGTGCCAGGGCTTCCTCACCCTCATCATGAAATAGGTCTTTTTATGTTTAAATGGAACTTTTTGTGTTCCAGCTTCATCCCATTACCCCTTGTTCTGTCAATGGATACAACAGAAGAAAAGGATACTCCAACCTCCTGACATCTACTATTTAGATATTTGTAAATATTAATGAGATCCCCCCCGAGTCTCCTCTTCTCTAGACTAAAAAAGACTATCTAGACTAAAAAACACTACCTAGACTATCATTAGATTGTTATTTTTTGTGAATCTTTATAAAAATGTAGCTCAGTTAGTAGGAAGTATCTTTTGATACTTTTCTCTTCTCTGGAAGAGAAAAAAATGTTTAAACTATCTTTCCTCTAAAATTTGTTGTCAAGCTGCAAATAGATTCAGTTATATGATAACATTTTTTAAGAATAAGTCATTAAAAAAATCCCCCACTTCTTATTTCTGATACTAACCTTGCCCAAAAAAGAAAAGGCAACCCCCCCCCCCCCCAACTAGAGTTTAAAACTCAAAGAAACTTTCACTTCTGTATACTATTATTGATAAAGGCCAGTTTTTCTAAGAATGTTTTGCATTCTGGTGTTTTGCATTTAATCCACAATAAAATAGTCGTTATCATTTCATTCAATAAGGGTTAAACACTCTAAATTAGTGACTATATAGTTGACCACAAGTGAAAGTACATTATAATTTCCAAGCAGTCTTAAAAGTGCAACTCCTTGCTAATTTATTTTTTCCAAGCTGTAAGTCTTTAATTTCATTTAAACCTGGCTGGGAAACATTAAATATTGCAACTCATGCCCAAAACTTTAGTTTCTTTTGACATGAATTATAAAGAAGAATAGTTTCATTTTCTAGGAGTCTTATATAGAGGATAAAACATAATGCAGGACAATAGAGAATCAAGTGGTTTTGCAGAATTCTAGTTCCAACTTAAACAGTATTTACAACCTTGATAATTAAATCTAGTCGCTAAAGAAATTTTCAATCATTATAATTATTACTCAAGGGCTAGAAGAAGTAAAGGAAAGATGATAATAATATGTATGTACACACCCTCCCCAACCATTTACATTTTCTTATGGATTCGATAGGGATTTATTAATTTAAACATGCTATATTAGTTGATTAGTTATGTGAATTTTGTTAGTCTCAGTTATCAGTCTAAGTATGTTTAATTTCCCTACTTAAACAAGAATAAATGAAGCAACATAAAACTTTGTGTGAAATCCTTCACAATATCTAAGCCTTGTCTAACAGTAGAGAGTTGATACACTTTCTAAACTACATTACCATAGGTAAAACTACACAGTTTTACAGGTATTGACTTCAGTTGTAATGTGTGGCAAGCTTAAAATTGTCAAAGTTTACATTAATTCTGTTTAAGGAATAAATTTAAATGTAATCAAACAAAATACACACTTACAAACATGAAAATGACTAAAATACGATTGATACAGATGGAGATACAGATCCATCTGCCAAAAATACAGAGGAACACCTGCATTTATAGCCTTGCCATCAGTTAAAAAAAAAAAAAAAAAGGAATTTAACACAGTAGTTGGTGTAAAAAGGATTTGTCATTTTAAACAGATCTATGAACGATCATTTGCTGCTGGTTTTGGGTTTGTTTTTTTTTTCTGGTAATTCAAACCAATTAGCCATGTTCTCTCCAGAAAGAGAAGTAATACTGTCATTTAGCATATGTCAAGGATTCCATTTTAAAAAGTTCCTCTGTCTGATTTGTCATAACAAAGCATTAATGTTTTCCCTGAAAAAGCTAGAGACAGAACAAGAAGAAAAAATAAACCTGTGAACAAGTTACACTTAAGTCCTTGTAAGTACAAGTCCATTATTGTAAATTGGTATTTCTCTTTCACAAACTTCCATCAAGAAAGGGTAGTTTAGTCTGCAGTGTAGATGAAGACACTTCTTTCCTTTCAACTGCTGTTACCCAGCTTATGATCATGATTATTGTTGGAAGATGCAATAATTATAAAGATTAATTAGTACTCAGAGCAATAGAAGCCCATAACTTACATTAGCAATATGTCAGATTCCAGGACTGAAGCTTTCAAATACAGAAATGAGAGGAGAAAATCACAGTGCTTGATAGGTCAGGCAAGAATATGAAAATGTATTTTTTTTTGTCATTAGGAAGCTTTTGTGCTGATGTGTAAAAATAGTAATGAGCCATCTTACTCTTCAACAGAACATCTTTTTAAGTTGTAAAAAGTCTTTGAGTGCTAATTAGGTAAGAAGCCATCAAAAATCAAATTACGAACAATTAACACTCTCTGCCACTGTTAAGGGAAAACAAAGGAGAGAAACATATTTGACAGCATGCAGAGTTTTACCGAGGTGTTTTACTTGAAATAAGTGCACATCAAAGTATTTTAGAGTGCAAAAATTCAAAAAGCTCAAAGTATAGGATTTCCTTTATACAAATTAGTCAATATTCAAGCAGAGAAACAGAAATTGTCATGAACAATAGTTAAAGATCTACCATGTTGTATATCATTGTTATTAGAAACAAACATTTTCTGAGTAAACTAAATCTCTTGGCAATGTTGTACTCTTACAGATACAGTTGCAGTCAAAGATCAGGGTAGTGTGTGACGGGGAAGCTTAAGCACGTTATTCCCGTTCTTTCTTAATATGAGCACAATAGAGGTCAACTGAACAGTGACAATCTGTTACCTTTCTGTTGTTTTTTCTTAAAGCTCTTTGAAAACAATTGTGTTATTCATCAAAATATTTCCTTAACCTCCTTAAGTGTTTACTTGCTGTGTTAGATAAACTGCTCAAATGCTACATTTTTCAGTTATGAAGACATTTATGTCAGAAAAAGATGAGTAGGATCAGCAAACTGGAGAAAGGGGTCTAGATGCTTCATTTTAGAATAGTTAATCCATTCTGAAAAAATTACTTCTAGTGCTCTTCTTTTCATATTATGTTTCAGTGCAATCCAAAATATAGATTCCAAGGCTTACAATAAAAGTAGATTGAGTACATTAGGTTGTCTTTGTCTTCTTGTAGCTTCCAGAAGACATTCATTCTTCTTAAGCTGGATTTCTACTCAAAGAATACACTGACATTATGAGTTCATATAAGAGCCTAAACATTAGAGAAATTAATTTTTCAAGACTAGGAAAAAAGACATTTGTGTTTGAGACAAACCCAAACTAACACAGGAATCTCCTGCCCTAGGTTTCAATAATAATAGCTTGACACCAGTACGGGATTTGAATGAAGCTGTATTATACACACCTGGTTTTAGCATTTCTCAGGGGGAATTAATTTCTGGCTTCAGTCTTTGAGTTGATATAGAAGAAATATGTCTGAACAGATATAGAATGTTGTCAATCAGTAATGTTTTGACAAAGCAAAAGGTTCAAATTACATTATGAATTTGTGTGTATTAAATCAATAGCATTTTACAGCTAGAAATAATTCTGTGTCAGCTGTCAAGGTCCATTCTGGGGTTTAGATAAGAGATAAATGATGAGTAGAGCCATATCTCTAGCAAAAACGTTTTTATTTCACAACTTACACTCAAAGCACATCTGCAGTGGGCCTGCGTGGGAAGGGACACACATATACACACAGTATAAAATACACCTGCATTTTCTCTGTCTTTAGTTTACAATAAGAAATCCTCAGCACTTTAAAGATTAAGGTAGTTTCACTTTCAGAATGATCTCTGTAATATTTCTACTGTCAGACACAACTCTGTCAGGATATATCTGTGTTGCATTGAATACATTTAATTTAACTGAAACAAACTGATACTAACTAAAGAATCTTAAAAACATCAAAAGTCCATTATAATTTTCAAAATTATCTTTGTCAAGAAAGAAAGATTAGCATATTCCCTGCTTGAGGAACTCAGTGAATGCTGTGGAGACCCTGACAAGGACAACCAACACCAGGGGCATTTTTGTCAAAATGGTATGAAAACCTATGGTGATGTTGCATTTGCTGCTGAACCAGCCCTTGACTTATCTCCAGAATCTGTGCATTTTTGAAAATTATTTTCAGTTGGTTGGGTTCAAGGGTTTTTGTCTCTACTTTGCTAAGTACAAACCTTTTGCTTATGTTTCAGATGGTGGTTTGACCAAAGTTATCCATGCCCTTGTCACCTAAATTCTAGATAACTTTAAAATATTGTGTGTAGAAGTATATGAAGAAAGGAGAGGCTGTGTATTCAGAGAGCAAATCACCATTGAACTCTCATGACAATGTCCATACCCTGGTCTCATTCTTCCAACCCATCTCATCCTAGCTTTTATCTTCAAGACAATCAATTGTTTGATACCGTTATAAAATCTAAGAGGAATTGTCAGGATGAAAGATTAAAGTTCACTGCCTTTTCAGGCAACCAAGTCATGCAATCTTTTAAGCATATTTAGGAGGGGAAAAAAGAAACAAACATTCCTGATACTTAGTGGAATTTTACTGTCCCAACTGCCTGGATAAAATGTCTCCATCAGGCAACCAATCAGCAAAATTGTGTATTTTTTAAACCACTGTGCATTGTAATGGTTAAAAGTAAATATATATATATATATATATATATTATTTTTTATTGTGCTTGGTTGACCTTGTCTGGACACCAGATTTCCACCAAGCTGGTCTATCACTTACCCTCATCAGCTGGACAGGGGAGAGAAAATATAACAAAAAGCTCACAGATCAAGATCAAGACAGGGAGACCACTCAGCAGTTACCAACAGGCAAAATAGATCCGGTTTGTGGTAATTAATTTATTGCCAAAAAATCAGAGTGGGAAATGACAAACAAAACCAAATCTTAAACCCCCTTCCTTCCACCCCTCCCTTCTTCTCAGGCCCAATGCTACTCCCAGCTTCTTTATCTGATAGAAAAAGCTAATAGGAGGGAAGAATTAGCTGCACTTCAGTCCCCTTCAGGGAAAGACATCTAAGTATAACCAAATCAATAAATGCCATTTTTACATAGACATAAATGAATGAAATTTGTCAATTAAATGGACAAACTATGCCTCAAAGAATCTAAACAACAGAATCTAAATTGAGTCCACTGAAATGTCTCTCTCAGTAGATGAATGGGATAATCAATTTCATTTTATCCACAGACTTTCTTAAGAGTTATCGGTTATTACACTGTGCTCTACCAATGAAGTTGTCTGTGCTACTGATCCAACAAATTCATTTCTTTCAAGTCTTTCACTTTTTTCTGGTCAGGAGGCACAGAGTTACAAATAACATGGGAGATCATCCCCCGCACTTTCCACTCTAGCCACTCAATCTGAAAGAACATTAATCTGTTGTTACTTCTGTATTGACCTGTTCTAGTCACAAGTTCCCTTAGAATCCCTTATCTGAAGTAGCATACAGTGGATTTTCAGGAGCTTCCTAAGCCCTGATGACCACCATACCACAGGGAATGGTTGTTACGAGCCGAAATCCAATTCAGACTGCCACTATGGAAGTCCAGGCATCAGACAGGCAAATTGCACTGAGAGGTCCTCAATGGACTGACACATCTATATTGCACAGTACTGCAAAATGTTACAGAGTAACATTTCTGCACAGCCTGCTTGACAAGAGTCTTCATGAATATTAGTTTTCATTTTCAAATGTCACTTCTGAGAGATCTGTTATATACTGCAGCAATGATCTAGGCTGACTGAGTGATTCTTCCTTTAAAAATAAGCGTGCTGACATATACTGCTGGCAAAAAAATTTGAGGCTTCTTCAGTAAAGAATCAAAAATCCCTTGAGGCCCTGCTGTGCTTAGAAAAAATCAACATACAGTGTAAAGCTAATACTCTCTCACATCAGACTCTTCCCTCAGTCTTTTTTTTCAACATGACTAAATGCCTGTCTTCCAAACGCAATCAATTATTTTACTATATCAGCCACTGACTACACTCAGATGTTATCAGCTCTTTGTTAAGAAGCTTGCAAGAGGAAAAGATATATACTTCTGAGGAGACAGAGAGAATCTCAAGGTAAAACAGCAAGGATAGACAATGCCCGTGGACATATGCACTCATCTAGAAATCAAGTGGTACCTGTAGCTTGTGTGGAGCTTTGGAAATTCTTCAAAGTGGTGCAAAAAACAGTGGATATTAATGGTTATTCTTTCTGGGTCTGGAGAGAAATAGAGTCTGACTTCTGGAAATGAAAGTTTTTAAAAGGTTCACAAATTTTATTCAAAACTTGCTACACTTATGGGAACTTTTGACATTTCCTGACATCACCTTTACTCACGATGACATTGAAGCCATCCTGAAATGAACGCAACAATTAACATTGCTTTAATCATTGTTATAAACCTCATGAGAGCAGTCAATGCAATAAAATTGGCATATTAGATATATGAAAAAATAATTGCAGGTGCAACTAAACATGATTAATGATCAGACAACAGCTTCCACATGCAGAGAATATTAAATAGTTTTACACTATTGTCAGAGCCAGGATTATTAATTCATCGTCTTGTTGGTTTGAATAGAGCATAGGGCCAAATGACAGAAAACCTTCATAGGCACAAAACACTATCTGCACATTGTTTTACAACATTTTCCACACATGTTTAAAATATAGATATTTATAAACTTTGCTGGATTATCAAATGTATGTAACGATACAGGAGATAAAGGTAAAGTTATTTATAAAATACTTCTTCCTTTCTGGCCAGCTTGAGATTGTTTCAAATTCAACAAATTAACTATCAGCATTTGCTTTACAGTAAAAGTTTTGTTTGGCTTATAGTCCTGTAAGAACAGGCCTATTTTGCTATATAGTTCTGTCTACAATTACTCCTATTCTTAATGAGTCTTGTCAAACTTTCTGACAGAACTGTACAAATGTAGTTGTAGAGATTTTACTTTCTCTACAGCTTAGAGTTTAGATCACTTTCTTTTCTTCTTCAGTCTTGATTTTTTATAACATGCCAACTAACAGACACTAAAGGATTGGGTTTTTTTTTTTCTTTTTAATGTTATGATCTATCCGTGATCTGAAAAATTTATATTAACCCAGCATTTCATGAATAACCATAAAATCATGTTGTATAGCTTTATAATAATTATGACTTTTCAATTTGTTGGATTTGAATTAGTGATTGTATCAATATGGAGGTTTATGTCTTGGTCAATAAGTTCTCTTCCATAATCCAGCAATGACATTCTTAATAGACTCCTGTTTTAATAATGTTATGAAACATGAAGGGTAGGTCAGATCTTCTAATGTTTTAAAACAGTAAAAGTAAACTTGGTCTTACAGAATAAGTTAGTGGAAATAATTTCACTGAAGCAATGAAATAAGCCAAGGGAGGATGCTTTCCTAGGAACTAATTTTCTTGCTTTGACAGAAGCAGCCATAAAAAGCCAAATACTATTTCTCTGCACTTGTTTTTACTGAGAATAATTTTCCTCTTTTTTTGGACAAGTTTTAGGCCTTCATTCAAAAGTCAGATTATCCTGGTCAAAAGTGTCATCCAATCATAACTGTAATGAAAATATTGTAAAGGATTATACATATGAGAGCCACCAAGATGTACATTCACAACCCATAACAATTATATGGAGGGACTGTAGGCGTAATAAACAGCCACAGGAGGGAGGGAGAGACAAACAGTTACTCTAATGGAGAGGGAGATGTGATTAAATGTTACCCACAATGAAATATCTGCAGTAAGAATGAAATACACAACAGCTATGTAAGACACATGCCTTCTGAGAAGGCAAGATAGTGAGAATAGTAAGCAAGATATTCTATATCAGTAGGCAAAGTTCTATACATTTATGAAGTTGGAAGAATATGTTTACTTTCCACCAAAGCCTGAGTAATTTCTTTTTGGTGAACCTTACTTTTCAATGGTATTTTCAATGAGAAAATAAAAATAGCTGCCATTCCAAATAGCAGTTGGAATGATGCAGTGAAGAAGCCAGTCAGGACTCAATAGCCGATGTGACTATTAAGCAGGTATTCTTTATTGCAGCGCTGGGGAACACGGTGGATTTCTCCACCAAACGTGCCCACCTCAGCCTTTTGATTTTCAGCTTATATTTACAGCAAATATGAATATTCATCACATTTCCAGGAAAGGGCTCATCCATAGTCCTGTCTTGATCTACCCAAGTTACACCTCTGTCTTGTTTCTTTTGGTATCCTCTTGCTTCCTTCAGTGGTCATTATGGATCACTGTTGGATACTTGTGATGTATTTTTATTCCTGAGTCCTTGGACAGGATAAAACTGGCCTAAAACCTCTTCCATCTCAGATAACAGTTTTGTTTAGGGCTAGGCAGGCCTTGTAATTATCAGTGGTGTACAATATCCAAATGTTCAAGTGTAGAACTAACGTAATAACTTTGCCATAATAATTTTGTTTATGCACATACCAGTCTTGAAACTATCAATGCTAAGCAATAATAATTTTGTTACAAGAAATAGTTGTGTCTTTCTAACAGCTCTGTTTGTGAGATTACAAGACTAGCAGTTTCATAGAACTATAGGTGTGATTTTCTAACTAATATTGTAAGTTTTAATAAGCAAGCTGCCATAACCTAAACTTATCTACCTATGGATTAGGATAGAGAAAGAGAAATTGAGAAAGGAAGGAGAAGAAAACCCAGCACTAGTAGTCCAAAATGGGCACAATTGTTTCGGCTACTCATTATAGACCATAATGAGAAGTGAAAGCTCATAATTTTGCCATTAATATATTGGAGTCAGACATATTCTTCCATAGAAAACTGGACTTCTGAAAATATGCATTAGGTAGGAAGAGATGAACTTCAAGAAAATATGAATAAAAACAGCATGACCTCATAACGAGCAAGATTTATTACTTTACCCATGAAGGCTGATAATTTGAAAAGTACAGAGGATATCTCAGATAATGACATGTACAAGGATAGTGATGTTAGACTCCTTCCATACTTTACTGAGCTATTAAATTACATCAGTTTTCTTGCAATAGAGTTTTTCTGAACTGGTTTATGGGAGAAGTTAAATTTCATCAATGATCTGAAGTGGACTTCTGCAGTGTTCTCATGTTTAGCAACACAGATAGTGATATAGGAATATCTGCCCACAGTACCTGTCCCTGATTGCTGTGGGTTTTGTTTGGGTTGATAGCATTTGATGATGTAACACAGTTAGTATTAGAATAAAGTTAGGTAATTTACATGCACACAGGAAGGAAAATCTAAGCTATTTGCCAGTGCTTATCGTTATAGGCTTTTCTCATCAAAATCCTGAACAATGCAGTATGAAATAAATGCAAAGTTAAAACAATGTACTTCTTTTAACTGGAAATATATTCAGCAAGGTAGTATATATCATAGCTCTCTTTTTATATTTTAATACAATTAAGCACAAGGCCCACAGATATGGAAAATATTTCATAACACAATACAAGGCCCTGGCTTCCTTTACTGAATAGGTTCACCCTGAGAAGTTCATGGAGTTTTTGAAAAATGTTTACTTGAAATACTGTTCAGATAGAGAAGCTGTTATTCAAAGCAAGTAAAAGCTTCACAGTAATACAGTTTGTTCAAGCCCAATTTAATCTCTTATTAATTTGAATTGAATCTAAACTAGCCACAATAGTGAAAGCTAACAGGAAAAGAGGATTTTTTTTGAACTGGATTTTCGTTATTTACATATCTTGAAATTATTAGCTATATCTAAGATGCAAATATGGGAACATGTAACTTAATTGAGATTAATAAATCATTATCATTTGATCAAATACTATGTTGATAACAGGCTCACATTAGTAAATATCCAGTTTCAGTTGCTAATTTATAAAGTAACTATGCTTTGTTTTTTTCTGTTTCTGTATGGTGATACAAATCCTGTCTTCAAACAAAATAAAATCTAAAGACTGATTAACCACACCAAAGGTAGGAAGATATGAGGCTTTAAAAGTGGAAGGAAACAGATATTTTTTGTAATACTCAAATCTTCAACTAGAAAACTCAAAAGCATCGATTAGGATGACTTCTGTGGCCTCACTGAATTGCTGATGTTGAGAAAGAGAGAAAATTCTAAAAGCAAGCCAGAAATTAATTCTAATTTAGGCTGTGCATCTTAGTTTTTCTTTAACTTCTGTGAGGACCCTAAAATTCCCAGACAGCAAACTCGGATGTATCAATACTGTCCTATAAGTCTTCTGATTGCTTTTTAATATTTTTTTTACTGTTACTACATGTAGATATAAAAAGAACATATGTTACACATCCTATTATTTTTCTTTTTGTAAGGGTACAAAAACTGGTGTGACACAGCAGGTGAAAAAGGGAGGACAAATTCATTGTTCCTTCACCTTGCTCACCTTCAGAGATGCCATGTCTAATGGATGTGCACCTTGCTGTGAAGGATTTCTTCTGTATATAGCAGTGGTGAGCGAATCTGAAGATGCTATTTCAATGCAATTTCATAATGTTTAAAAATTTTCTGGATTTTGAATACAGATTCCATACTGCTTTAATTCAGTGAAGAAAGCAATTTGCTTTATCTCAGGCAAGGTTCACTTTTAAAACAGTACACATAATGCTAAGAAAAAGTTAATAATATCTAACACTGACAAGCCACAGAAAGTCACAAATACTATTTTAAAAATTGATCAGTAGGCATAGTATTAGTAGCTTTTTGCTATTTTCACCTTTGACATTTCCATGGGAGCTGATTCTGGTTTCCCTTCTTTAAAATAAAATAAAATAAAATAAAATTTGAGTATGATTAGGAGCTGATTAGTGAAATTGACTGTAGCTCGTTTTGCTGGATCTTGCCTTTAACTAATGGATGATAGTGCTGATAACAAAGGACATTTTAATCACTGAATACTGATGACAGAAGATTTGCCTGTTTAATTTAATTATTCCTTGACAGCACATTGTCTTCAAGAGTAACGTGATTTAGATGGAAAGGTAGAAGGCATATTGTAAGATTATAACAGGGAAAGTACTGACATTATTTCCCATCTGCAGATGGAAAACTGAGCATTTGAATAATTTTTCTCCCCTTGCTTATCTGGCATATGTAAAAATATGGAGAAAAAAGAGCACATGGGCACTGTCAATATTTACTAAGAGAAATTCTCTTATTCCACAGCCACAGTTGATTATGCAGATTTAGAAATTTGTTTGTGCACTGTCTTGAAAAATATTAACATTATGCAAGAATTATTGTATTCTACGTTCTTTGTTAAGATTTCTGTTATCTGTTGGTGGTATTGTTTAATAGACTGTGTCATAGCACATTTGGAACTTAACTTTAACTCACAACTATTTTTCCTAATTTAAGTGTCTGCATAAAATTTGGTCAATTTTTTAAAAAGAAAATAAAAGGAGCATTAGAAAGAAATAAATGTTTCTAAATGCAGAGTACTGGAAGATTTCTATTAAAGAATACAGGAAATAGAGAAGAAATAAAACAGTCAAAAGGAATCTGGTATAGCTAAAGAGAAAAAAAATAATGGGGAAGGAATCTTTCACAGCATTTCTAAATTAAACAAAGAAACAAAAAAGAAAACAGAAAATATCCTAAACTCAGAAAAAACCTGAATGTAAACACATACAAAGTTAGGCCAAAATAGTCTGAGGAACAGATAAGGTGAAGCATAGAATCTAATTAAAATGTCTTTGCTCAAATACATAAAAGTCAGAAGCCTTCTGATTGAGATTGTATGAAGCCAACAGACAATCCAGATATAAAATAAATATACTATTCTAGACAAAAAAAATCAAATTACTTGCTTGTATATTTATTTCTGGTACAAGAGCTCTGAAGTGATTCACTAGTCTTCATGAAGGGCTCATTAGCTGATCAACCCTAAATAGTCAGTAGAAGAAGCTACAGAGCAGACAGATGAATGTCAAATAAATGGAGTAAATAAATGCAACAGGCATGACTAGGTAGTATTTTACCTGTATCTGTGAATAGGCACTTAAATACGAAATAGCTCATCTACTATTAAGTAAAATGACACAATTGTTTTTCTAACACTCCACAAATCTGAGCAACTGTAGCTAGGTTAGGGTGCTCAGAAATGAACAGCATACTTGCAAGAGTTGTCATGGTTTTAAAAGTTGTCTAAAAAATCTTCTGCAGTTCCTTGAAAGAACTGCAGCAGATGTATGAACAAAAGAAATGAGTTAAAAATCACTTTTTGAAGCTTAAGTAGTTGTTTTATATAGTCCTCACTACCAAGGAGAAAAAGAAGACATACAGAGTAAGACTGAATAATCTGTTCCCACAGTGAAGGTCATCCATGAACTTCCACCAGATGTATATTGTTCAGTGCTCTCATTCACTTATGTTAAAAAGTCTTGAATCACAGTGACACAATGATCTCAAATTATTTGGGAGAGTAGAGACAAAATCTGAAGAACTATGATATCTACTTATACTACTCAGCAGTTAAGCAATAAAGTGTCAAAGGAGAAATCAAATCCGTTTAAATACAAAATATCCCTCACTCCATCACTTTTAAGTTTACACATACACTAACGGGCTCAGAGCCTAAATGTCACCATTCAGGAAGGAAATATTTGAGTTATAATACATATTTCTGTGGAAATGCAGACTCAATAGCAGCCACAAGAACAAACTGAACCCTAGAAACTACTGGGAGAGAAACAGAAAATAAAATATTAACATCATTATGCAACTGTAGAAGTGGATGGACTCCATGTAACACCATATACAGTAAATTTTGCCTTCCTTTGTTTTAAAAAAGAAACAGTAAATCTGCAAAGGATTTAAAGAAGGCATCAAAGATAAGCAAAAGTATATAGCATGTTTTGTACAGAGAATGATTGAATAGATCAGGCTCAAAAATTCATGAATGAAGAAGACCATGGAAAGCTATTTGCAAATACAAGATCAGAAGCGATCTGGAGATCTAACCAGTGGCAATGAACCATCATTCACTTCACCAAATGAAGCATCTTCTCACTTGCTTCCTTCTTAAATATTTTTTTTACTCCTTGGATTCAATATACAGCATGTAAACACATTTACTCACCTTCATACCACCAGGTTTTAAGCCGATGTGACTTCCAGAGCTATATTAAAGAAATCTGTTGATGACAGGTTAAAGCTTCTCTTTTCTACTAAAGATCCCAGATTCCTGATCACTGATTACACTGCTTTTAGAATTTTGCTTTTTTTCCTGACTAATGAGGAAAAAGAGGGATAAATACTTGTCCTCATTCCTGAAGATAGTGTGTCATGGAATTGATTAGCCTTGAAGATGATGGAGAAATAGCATAATTTCCCCACAAAAGGCTAGCTAGTGATATTCAGTAATATGAGAAATGTATTGTTTAAAAAAAGGTGTTAGAGAGAGGCAGTTTAGAAATAAAATTAAGGAACATTTTATATCTTGTTTCTGACCTTATGAAGGTTTATGTTTTGGGTTTGTTTTTTTTTTTTCTAGAGCTTCAAAATATATTGACTCTACTACAGTTAAATTCCTTATCCCAAGAGTTAAAGAAAATAGAGTTGAAGGTATAAACTTGTTGCAAATGAAGTAACAAGACATCTTCATACATGTGAAATAAGAGGAGAAGATACATGGCAGCCTACAGTTCTGTTATTTATCTTCTAATGTATGCATGGATCTTGGTGAATGTAAAAAAGAAGCCTTTCCTTTCTTTCCGTCTTTGTACTTCCCATCTTCTGCATATGAATTTCTTCTTTTGCCTCCCTTTAAAAAAGGAGAAAACAATCCTTAAACTCAATAAGTCAGTAACTGATCATTTGTACTTATTTTTCTGTCCAGATTTTTGGTTTTCATTACATTTCGTTGAAAAGATATCACAAAAGTTGCCTTTGCAGCTGTGATTGAAAATTCTGGGGTTTTAACTGTTTCTGATAACAGGGCTAAAAATCGATAGGTATTTTTTTCCAGTGAATGAAGGCAGATCCTATATCTAACAGGTAGTTACACAGATGATATTTAGCAGAAACCAAGTTCGATGTATATGAAAAAATGATGCACACAAACATTTTAATCTCATCTAAAAAATCTAACCAGTCCTTTGAGCTCCCAGAAGATTTTCAGAGTAATTTCGGAGTTCTGATTTTATCCCTATTTTCCATTTTTCTTCAATGCTCATTAGCTCATAGAGTCTCTCCCTCATTATCCTATGATATACACAGGGATGCCATAAAAAGCATATTGCACCCCAAAAGGACAGATTACATTCCTTGGTCTAAGCTCTTATGATAAAAAGGATAATAGGCAGAGGAAAAAGCTTTATGGGCATATTGTCCTTAAATGCAGCTATGCCGGCTCACAAAAGTTAATCTTTTAGTACAGAGACCTGCACTCTACAGAACTGTGATTTATAAGGGTCTCGGTACTGCTGAATATAAAGGAATTGAAAGTACTGTGCAAGCACATTTAAGTCCAAGCAGTGTTCCTGATGTAAACATTGCATCATCATTTCCAGAGAGTTTGGTCATTTGTTGCTGTATTTTCACCTATGACTAAGTTATAGTTTTCGGATTTTCTAAGCCAAGTAACAGCAACAGTAAGCAGTAGTATCTCTATTCACAACAATGGACATTAGTCTCTTAATAGAAGTCATTCCCCAGACTCAAAATGTGCATTAGAATGTTCACAGTTAAGAATATAAATGCAACAGATTAATTTAAAAAACCTTCTGAGTTTAGAATTTGTATGTTCTTCATATGCACTACTCTTGCAACCAGCTACTGATAAATCTTTTAGTATATGAAGTACATGTTAAGGCAGAAATCTTCTCATTTAGGGAGTGGAAAGAATAAATGCATTATTGTTTTAAGGGACAGGAGGAGATTGCTCCTCTTTTCCCCATCTACATTAATTGACAGTCCATTTCAACAACCACTGATGCCTTAGATCCAGTCTATTAAATAGTAAGTCTGCTCATACTGCTAGCTTTATCTGTCTATCAGGACTAAATCTACACTAATCCCTACTGTAGAAGTGAAAATAGAAAGGGACAGCAGAATACAGCTATTGATTTACAGGCCAGGGCTAACTGAAGTTGTTCTGCTACTAACCAGGACTAATTATTTTTCAACTGCACAAGGCAGGGCAGACAGTATCTATGTTTTTCTTCAGCACACTACTCTGAAACACATGACGATTATGTATTGGTTTTTGTATCTTAAGGTAAAAAAAAATACTTTCTTAAAGCAGCTTCTTTGATTTTTGTGTACTTTACAGTAAATAACCTTTTTAACATTACAGTATTTACATATTTCCCTTTCTATTTCCTGATTAGTTACACTTAGCATAAATGTAAAGGAAGGGAATAAATGCATTTGGTATTTGATATAATGCCTTAGTGCAAAATATGAGCTGGGGACTCCTAAACTACACACCCAAAGCTTTTTGCTAACCATTAAAAACATTTAGTAAACATTTCCATAAAGTGGAATCTTGGATCCTTATAGTTATATGAACTAGAACTCAGATCTGAAATCCATACTTCGCATAGTTTGTACAAGGACAAGAAAAGAAACTGTAAGACAAAACAGACAAACAGTTTTGTTGTACCCACATAGATACTTTGGGGTTTTAGAACACATTTTGTCGTGCTAATGCATGATGGTAAAATGCACACATGCACTTGCAGAGTGAAATTACAAGTATTCAAAATGGCATTAAGCCACTCATAAGTCCAGTTTCTATCCTGTTTTTGGGAAAGCAGTATAAATTAATTTTATTCTATTTCAGGTTTAATATACCAAAAAGCAGAATCAGCTCCAATGGTTTTTGAGGCTGATGATAGCTAAAACATCTGAGATATTCAGCATTTTCAGTAGTATAGCAAAAGCTTGCAAACTTTTGAATGGTAGGAAAAAGAAAAAGCTTTTCCAGATCTATTGAAAATGCACTATATTTAGTCTATTTCTAAGGCAGTTGGAGGAGAGAACATTAAAGACTTATTTGCTAAGACTATTTTGAAAAGTTCATAATTTCATTCCTTTACCTTCATTTTTCAGGACACATACAGGTAAGGCAATCTAGAAACCGTATGACATGGTTTTGTGTGAAGCTGTTTCTGGTAATGGGGAAGGGGCTGTAAAGACAGGTCCTGTAAGAAGTTGATTGAAACTCTCCCCAGCTCTGAGTCAGACCCACTTCTGGGATTGAGCCAATTGGGAGTTTCCACGATCACTTTTTAAGAAGAAGTCGGAAGAGGAGGCTTCTTCCTGTTCCTTCTTGCTGTTCTGACTCTCATTTCCAGCAGTTGGTGGTGCAAGGAGTGGGAAGAGTATGCAGACCCCAAGGTCAGTGAGGGAAGAGAGGAGGAGGTGTGCTGTAGCAGAGACTCCCCTGCATCCTGAGGAGAGGACTGATGAAGCACAGATTCGTTTACACTTTGTAAAAGACCTCATGGCAGCGGTAAAGACTATGCCCAGAGAAGGTCATGTCCCATGTGAGGGATCCTGTATCGGCATAAGCCGCAGCTGCTGAGAAGAACCCACACCAGAGAAGTTTGTTAAGGACTGTGTCCCATGGGAAGAACCCTGTATCAGAGCAGGGGAAGAATGCCAGGAGTTGTCCTCCTCAGAAGAGAGAAGCGGCAGAGCCCATCTGGGAGAGATTGACCACATCCCCCATTCCCTGCCCCTCTGAGCCATTGAGAGGGGAGGAGGTAGAGATATCGGGAGCAGTGAACTGGGCCCAGGAAGAAAGGAGGGATGGGGGGAGGAGATCTTCAAGTGCTGGTTATATTTTTCTCATCATTCTGCTCTGGTTTTGCTTTTTGTTCTGTTTTTTGTAGGTAGAAGAATAAATTTTCCTTACCTTCCTCTCTAAGTCAAGTACTGGGGTCTATTTTGCTTGGAACCATAATTGGCAGTGAGCTCTCCCTGCCTTTGTCTCAATCCACAGTAACCTTGGTTATCTTTTTTCCTCCTATTTTGCTAGGGCCTCTGCCATCCTAACAAGGGTGGGGGCGGATGAGGGACAGTGAGGAAGAGACTGTCGTGGTGCTTCATTGCTGGCTGGGTAAAACCACGAAACCATATTAGGCATGAATTGGTTCCAGTTACAGCCAGCTGGATTGAGGCCCTTAAAAGACAGTCCTGGCACGTCTATGACTAGGGACATCCTGTCGGTCTGCAAAGTAGGAAATTGATGTGAAATTATAAGTAATTAGCTACCACACTATCACAAACCCTGTGAAAATTATTTTAAAACATCTAACAGCTGTTGGCTAATAAAGAGAAATAGTCTAGTTGCTGAGAACATTTTAAGTGCCACTAACAAAAATATTAGCATTCTATGAAGGGTAACTGCTACATGACAGCAGCAAGATCAGAAGAGACAGAAACATAGAATTGCTGAGGGTGGAAAAAACTGTTAAGGTTATGGAGTCCAACTGTATTCCCAACAATGCCATGACCAGTACTAACTCATGTCCTTCAGCATCTCAGCTACACGGCCTAACAATATCTCCAGGAATGGGGACTCCCTGACATCCATGGGCAGTCTGGGACAGTGTCTAACAACTCTCTCAGAAGTTTTTCCTAATCTCCAATATAAACCTCCCCTGGTGCAGGCCATTTCCTCTTGTCCTGTCTCTTGTTACTTGGAAGAAGAGATCTGCTCCCCTCTACCCCCTGGCCTGAAACCTCCTTTCAGGGAGTTGCAGAGAGTGATCATGTCTCCCCTCAGCATCCTCTTCTCCAGTCTGAACACTCCCAGGACCCTCAGCTGCTCCTCATCACACTTGTGCTCCAAACCCTTCCCCACCTCTGATGCCTTTCTTTGGATGATGCTAAAAACAGATGTAATAAAAATGTGGGTAGCAAATGAGTAAATCTAAACAGATAACTGTCATATACTACAGCCTGAGTTTCTCTAAAGCAATTGTATATAGTGACCAGTTGAGCTCATCTGAACATTTTTCACTCTTACTAGAGTCTTTGTGATGTACACCAGACTACCAAATGTGTGTATGACTGTCCCTTATTTTCTTCCCTCCTGAAAAAAAGCAAATGCTATTCTATTGTTTGGCATTGATGAAATACTCCTTCATCTGAAAACATTCCATATCTTGACAAAGACTGATTGTTTATTATTATTCTTCCGTGTAAATTCCTAAGAAATATTCTACAGACACTATTGCAGGTTATCTGAAAGCAACATATGATTGTTGCAACCAAAGAGTTTTAACACTGTTGCTTTAATTTACAGTCTATGATTCTATGAATTTGTTTTGTTCTTCCATGTGCTAGCAACAGGTTTATATCAAGAATATGAGTTCCCACAACAAATGGCTAATTACTGAAAACTTGATATCACTCTCCAAATTATATTTATCTGTTTGCTTGTGACACTATAGAACTAAAACCAATATTTTCAAAGGAAAAAAAAAAAAAACAACGAACATGTTTTGAATAATGTCTTACAATTTACTGTTAAAAAAAAAAAGTAGTTTTTTAAAAGTGTCCACTAACTGACCTCCGCAGAATTTTGTCTTACACTGTATTTGGATAAACATTTTTAATGGCAATGAAAACTGTTATCCTGAAATTAAAAGAAAACTATTAAAAGCACTGAAAATAAATTTCTGTGCTGGAGTTTATAGTAGAGATATTCCTCAGAAGAGTTTTAAAATGCTGATCATAGATAATGACTTTCAAAGAAAGTACTTGAAATGAAGGATAAAGTGTCAGTGAGATTTTCATGAAAGCTAATATTCTTCATCATATGTGGACCAAAACCAAGATATTAATAAGATTCACTGAATCATTCAGTTGCCTGAAGTTTGGAGATGCATGTCTAACCTTTTCCTTCTGTTTAATGTGTGCATGACTACCTATTTTTATTTTCTGTTTTTCAGAATCTGTTTCTTGTGCATCTTTTGCTCTTACGGCTTGTGAAAGTATAGTACAGAACTACTCAGATGAAAGACACCAATCTTCATCAAGACTCTGTGCATTGCCAAAGGTATGTCCAACTTCTGTATTTCTGTTGACATTCCTGTACAATTATTTCAGTCTCAGAAAAAAACCCAACCTGTAGCCATGAAGCTGTAGTTCCCAGCTCTAAAGAACTGGTTGAAATGAGACTGTTGAACATCTGTCTGCTCAGCAGACCTGTATAAAACAAGGCTTTGTAAATCCTTGGTTTTCAAAGGATTTATGCTCTTGAGCTGGTAACTAGGTCTGTGAACAGGGTTTAAAAGAAATCCAGTTTACCCATAATGTATTGCCAGGTACCAACAGCTGCATTTACTGTCCACAGTCTCCTTTCCCAAATAGCAAGCAAGTTCATTACGATTATAGATAACTTGAATGTTTTGGGTTTTAATGGCTTTTTACCAAGATGAAAGGATATTTTCAAATTTAGGCTTGAGAATCTGCAAAATGAAATTAGTAATCGGTTTATTAATATATCAGTAGAGTTGTAAATTTAAAGTCTTTATGATATTTGGGAGACTTCAAAAAAACCAAGCCCACAGAAATGTAAACCATGTGTAATTTATGATTGCATATCAAAAACTTGCAAAGTCAATAAGGAAATGATAGAATCAATGTCACCTATATTCAGTGATCAGTGGGATAGCTTTGTTTCCATCTACACATTTCTTCAAAGGGCCTTGGTGGTCAGTGTTTAGTAAACGAATGCTGAAAGAAAATTATATAATGGGTAGCTGTTCAGTATAAACAAGGCCTGAAGCTACACTTGATGCTGTAGAAAACTTGTTCTGAATACAAAATGAGTAATTATTTAAGCAAAATTTTTGTTGAGTTTTCTACTGCAGTTGCAGTACTTCTTTGACTAATTTGTCTTCAAAAATACCACTCTAAATAGATGTTGTATATTCAGAGTACAAGTTACATGATCCATATTGGTTTGTTAAAAGTTTCCTTATTAAATTAATGGTGTTCAATTTAGCCTGTAAATCCCATAAGGTTTTCAGACTTGGACACTTGCAGACAACAGCAGGTACTTAACCTTGACTCTCTCAGCAAGGTGGCTGGCAGATTATCTATGAGGATCCTTGATTTGGAAATTAACTTCCTTATCAATTAATTGGTCTAGGATTCAGTTTTTTTGAAATCTAGACATGTTATAAAGCCTATCTGGTTTTGTCTTCCATTTTTCTATTACGGAAACTGAGGAAATGACCAGGTGAATTCAATAAGTTTATTTTAGGACGTGACATTCTAGGCACTCAGAACCATGAACAGATGACATTGGTTTTATTCGGAAAACAGGAAAAAAATAAAAACCCATACATTAATTTTCATAAACTAATGCTAAAACATTATATAAATATTTATTCCAAAATTAATGATCCTTGGTTTGTATACATTTGTTTATATACATGAGTTTATATACAAAATTCTTTACTGAAAAAGACTTTTGCAATCTATTATTATAGAATGACCACTTTATAACTACTACTTTTTACCTGAAAATGGATTACGAAGTGCCTGTGTGTCCATTTGGACAGCAGAAACATATGGTGGTATACTTATGATATACAGGCTTAGTAAAAGATTTTATCAGTGTGTGGTTTAATGCTTATTTATAGCAATGCAGTGTAGAGATTGTTAGATAATTTTAATAAATATCTTAATTCACTTCAATTTTATGTCTTTGTCTTGTCTGCTTCAGGCCCTGGATAACATTATTTAATGTTAACCAGGGGAGGTTCAGGCTGGATATTAGGGCTAATTTCTTTACTGAAAGGCTTGTCAGCTATTGGAAAGGGGTGCCAAGGGAGGTGCTGGAGTCACCATCCCTGGAGGTGTTTAAGAGATGGGTGGATGTTGCGCTTAGGGAAATGGTCTAGTGGTTGATAGGTCTAGGACTAAGGCTGGACTCGATGATCATAAAGGTTTCTTCCAGCTGAAACAATTCTATGAAATAAACAATATTTATTTCATTGTCTCTTGCTGCAGTTTTTATACATATTTATATGAATTTATATATATAAAATACATATATAAAAACTTGAAATCATATTTCATACCTAACTTTACTGATAAATAAATTAGTTTTGTCAAGAATAGTATAGTAAGCCTAACTTTTGTTTACAACCTCAAATAAGTCTGTCGCTGACCTCAAGGTGAGATGAGCCTAAGCATTACAGAAGTGCTTCTACCATCATTAACACTGGCTTTCAGAACTTTAAATGATCCACAGAAAAAAATAAACAATTTCAGGTGAAGGAACAGAACAGAAATCAGGATAATATTGACTTTGTGTTGTGTCTCTAGTTCACCTCGACTCATAAGAGGCCACACTCACTACATTTGGAATAATTTGAGCATAAATATTTCTTTTTGGAGATAGTCAAAGGTTCTAAACTAATGACTCCAGAATATTTTTATTGCCTTACATTTTGTATGAGTTTGCTTTTTGTTAAGGGGAAAAGATAAATGCAATTTGGAGTAATGTTTGACTGCAGAACTTTGTTCCCTGTAATGATTTGATCAAGAATCTTTGATTAAGCTCCAGTGACTTAAGCTGGAGTCTGCCTGCTGAGCTGAGTGCTCTTACTCAGAAACTGGTGATCGTGATTTGTTTAAGGATAATGCAGAAATAACCCTCGTGATGTGAAGTACCATCCATTAGAAATCCATCAGATCCTGGCTCTCCTACCACTATGTGTGGCAACATGTATACTGCACATACGTGATTGTACAAATGTCCAGGTGGTTCAACTGCCTCAGTCCACCATAAAATGCATGTTATTTTCTGCTGCTTAAATCTTTACCAACTATTGTCTCTTGCTTTGTTCTTTCAGCTATGTATTTCTTCTGAGTTTAATACAAGGAGTAGTTAAGCAGCTTTCTGAGCTTGTCTGCATAAGACACATTTGAAGGATTTTAAAGAAGGTTTTAAATATGGGCCATGGACAGGAGCAAGCTCTGGAAATAAACACATGGAAATGCTTTTAGGGTGCAGGATTGAATTTTTTTAAGGAACTTGTGATGGCTAAAACAAAATTTTAAAGAAATGATTTAAAATTACCTGAAACAGAGAGCACAGTGCGCTTAAAATAATTTGAAAACAGGTGGTTTCACAAAGGTTTGCTTAATTTATGGCCTGACTCTGTTAGAATACTCTTGAATGAGTTACAACAGAACGATTTACACTCTTCAAATAATAAGTACACTGTTTCTTTCTCTACAGCTAATCTTAAAAGTACTATTAATACCAATTCTAGAGTCTATATGTATACAAAGCATACGGTTCAGTCACCCTCTGAGATGTGTCTGTCTCCCCAGACACCCACATCACCATCTGAAGTATACAGTCTATGAACTGAGCAATCTCAAACTGCAGTCATCATCGGCCTGAGAAATTTGCAGGTCCAATAATTTACTGCTTCCTATCTTCCTCCATCTTGGGATTTCCAGAATCTGGTAACATCCATACTTGAAGCTGTACACACTCCTGATGTTCAGAAAGTGCTTTTTAAGATCTGACCACATGTAAAATTGTTTAGCTCACTTAGCCTTTGAGCCTTCTCCCGTTAGGAATACAGAATCAGCTTTCAAGATCTGTCTTTAACAATTGATGTTATTCTATTTGGCGGTAAAAAGATAAGTAAAGTTAAAATTTCAAGGTTGTTCAAGTAAAAGCAGCCCTAGAAGTGAAACTTGTACATATCCAGTCTTGTTCAATGTTTTCATCAGCGACCTGGATAGGGGACAAAGTGTCCCCTCAGCAAATTCCCTGATAACACCAAAGTGGGAAGACTTCTAGGCTGATCCCTAGAAGGCTATGCTGTCGTTCAATGAGATCTGAGATCTCATCCAGTTTGAGAGCTGGACAGAGAGGTGTAATGGGTCTGGGATGATAGTGATTTTCCACAGCAGCTCTTGCAGTGCTGTGCTACTGTTGGTATCAATACTATGACTACTGCTTGCACAGCATCAGGGCTGTCCCTCCAGCATTCCTTCCCCCACTTTCACCAGTAGCTGTGGGTGGGCATAATCCTGGGAGGGACCACGGCCAGAGCAGCTGACCCAGGCTGACCAAGGAGATATTCCATACCATATGACGTCAGCTCAGTAATATAAACTGGGGGAGAGGAGCAGGAGGGGAAGGTAAGATTCATTTTTGGCCTTCCAAAAGTAATCTTTACATGTACTGAAGTCCTACTTCTCCCGAGGTGGCC
Source organism: Colius striatus (assembly GCF_028858725.1). Lineage (NCBI taxonomy): Eukaryota > Metazoa > Chordata > Aves > Coliiformes > Coliidae > Colius > Colius striatus. Next base: position 9,545,967 of record NC_084764.1, read on the forward strand.
GGACATCGCTGCTGATGGGAAGAGAATAACAGCTTTACTTGCTTTTTGTTTCACTTGCTGTTTCTTTATTAAACTGCTTTTATCTCAACCCGTGAGACTCTCATCTTACTTTGTCCCCCTTCCCTGGCTTGCTGAGGAGGTGGGTGATAGAGCAGTGTGGTGAGCACCTGGCATCCAGCCAGGGTCAAACTACCACAAGAGGAAACTCACGAGGTTCAGCAAGGGTAAGTGCAGAGTCCTGCACCTGGGGAGGAACAACCTCATGCACCAGTACAGACTGGGGATTGACCTGCTGGAGAGCAGCTCTGCAGAGAGAGACCTTGGAACCCTGGTTAATAATAAACTGAACATGAGCCAGCAATGTGCCCTCATGGCCAAGAAGGCCGATGGCATCCTGGGATACATCAAGAAGAGTGTGGGCTGCATGTCAAGAGAGGTTCTGCTTTCCCTCTCCTCTGCCCTGGTGAGGCCTCATCTGAGTCCTGTGTCCAGTTTTGGCCTCCCCAGCTCAAGAGTCCAGCGAACTTCTGGAGAGAGTCCAGCACAGGGCCACCAAGATGATCAGGAGACTGGAGTATCTTTGTTGTTAGGAAAGGCTGCAGGAAATGGGGCTGCTTAGACTAGAGGAGACTACGAGGAGCAATCTCATTAATACTTTCAAATATCTAAATGATGGATGTCAGGAGGTTGGGACATTCTTTTTTTCTGTTGTATCCAGTGACAGGACAAGGGATAATGGACAAAAGCTGGAAAACAAAAAGTTCCAATTAAACATAAGGAAAAACTATTTTACTGTGAGGGTGAGGGAGCCCTGGCACAGGCTGCCCAGAGAGGGTGTGGAGGCTCCTTCTCTGGAGGTTTTCCATACCCGCCTAGACATATTCCTGTGCAACCTGATCTAAGTGGACCTGCTTGATCAGAGAAGTTAGACTAGATGATCTCTAAAGGTCCTTTCCATCCCCTATCATTCGGCGACTCTATGATTCTGTGATATCAATATGTTTTGGGGTCTTTATTTGAAGCATTCTATTGAGATTTGAATTTTTTCTCCATTCAGTAGCTCTGCCTAAACAGTGTTGTAACTGTGTTGATTTTGGCAGATGTTTTCCTCATTGTCCTCTCCCTCCCAGCCTCCTCTTCACTCCAGATCTTTTTCTCTGTGGGTAACCAAGTTACTGACTCCATCAGCAGTTATACTCTAGCTGTAATATTGATCTAAGTGTTTCTATGTTGAACATATTATTTCCATTTCATTAAACTCTGAGTTTTTGGTTTCATTTCAACTTAACAACACCACATCTTCAAAATAGTTCAAAGCCTCTGGTCATGCTATTTTAATTTTTTATTTGTTTGTTTTTGTTTTTTCTTTCTTAAAAGAAGATCTGTAGAGGCCCTGAAATCTCAATCTCATCAATGTTATATTTTCAACTGAAACGTCTCAAGATAACAAGATAAAATCAAATGCCTATCTAAGAAAACATTTCCCAAAGGACAATATAAAATTTATATAAATGTTTACTATGTGTTTTCTTATGACTTCTGGGGGAAAACACTTCAAGCACAGAATGTTCTCTCAATATCTTTCCAGAAAAATCAATGATTCTAAGAGGGGAAAATACTGCCTTTTCACTTTATATACAGATCTCCAGTTAAAAAATCTCCTACTTAGTGGGAAAAAATATAATACGAAAAGCAGAGAACAACGACATATTGATGCATAACTACCACTAAGTATATTTGCTTTTGTTTTTCCTTTTTGTTTTTGTAACTATAACTTCCAAAAACAATGGTCCTCTGCAAGCCCCTGGTCTAGGGTTATGCAGACTCTCTCAGGAGTAGCGTTTTGTTGATTTTGGATTGGGTTCTGTTTTTTGTTGAGGGTTTTTTTTTTGGAGAGGGGAGTGGTGTTTGGAGGCTTTTTGCTATTATCCCCTTTAACTCTTCCTTGATACTACTCTAAAGAAAAACCTTGTAGGAAATAAGCATGGTGGTTCTGCTGTGGGGTAATAAAAGCTTGCTTTGCATTATTGTCTTGCTTCATTAGCTGAAACTACAAGAAATAACGTTGCAACATATTATAATTCAGGCTCATTTATTTATGGAAAATAAGAAAGTCTTTGGATAAACTGTCAAAAGAAATGGGCTGGCTGATTTTAAAGGATGTAGGCCAGCCAGTGTCTCACTTTAGTACCATCTGGTCTGGAAAACTAGCCAAAACATGGTCTCTCAACCTCCGAGAATCCAGGTTGCAGTCCTTGGTCTGTGGAAACACAAGAGACCTCACTGTTCTCCATGCATTCAGAAACCAATTGCACAATTATGACACTTTACTTCTTGCATGTGCAACCTCTTCACTTCTGAAGGGATTTTATTCTATAAAGATATACTGCATCTGTGCAAGTAGTGCACAGGCAGATCACATGGTTAGGGAAAAATAAAAAAGGCAAGTAGATTGTTATTTTAGGAAAAATAATCTCAAGCTCAGAGGACCAACATAAAGGACAGTGACAGAGAGCACATCGTTACCAGATGGTCTAGATAAATATTTTACACCCATAGTGGTACTACATTAATATTGATGATATATTGATATTTCCCACATTTGCTATATAAATTAATGAACTCCTGGAGCAAACAGTCAGAAGGAGTGGGATGATTTGTCACTCTGTAGCTTCCTCAATTTGCTATCTTCCCCAGGCTATATGTTACCAAGAATAACAAATGGAATTCATATGGCTCTCTCATTAGCATGCATTAGTCGTATCAGAGTGTGCCTCAGGGTTTGTTAGGGTCAGTTCAAGAGAACCTCCATATCTTCAGACAAACTTTCTCTTCCTTAAAGAAAACTAACAAAGAAATGGGACATCTTTGAAGGAAAACTTTGTTAGTTTTGGTCTTTGTATTTTTTTACTGTGTTTTTTAGAAGTACACTAGATCAACTGTCACTTTTGGTCATACTGGTTTCCCGACTTCTGGACATTGTTCGCTCTCTTCTTTTGGTTTATAGCATCCACAGGGGTTGCTCTATCTGAGGGTTGGGTTTTTTTTATTATAGTGTATCCTATAAAATGGAGTTCAGTTTATTACACAATGTAGTCAAGTTTACTGTACCAAGTGCTGCAGAGAAACTGTTTGAATGAAGCATTAGGATGTTTTATTCCAGAATGATAAAGAGTTTAAAAAGTCATTCTTGTTTTGTTTTAAGGACTTGAGGGTTCTCTGGGTTTGTCTGTTTTCTGGGTTTTTTTCATTTATTTAAAGAGTCTTCTTTTTTCATTTACCAACCAGCCTGCTAATACTTAGCTATAAAAATCAATTCATATTTAGCCTCTCTCAAGCAACAGTTAGAAGCATGAATGCTTTTGCTAATGGTTGAGCTACCTGTGAAGAGCCGCAGATGTGTAATCAAGCCAAGCCATCCAGTTTAGTTGTACTATTGGTTTGATGTTATTGTTTTTATAGACAGCTTATAGCTAATACAAATTTTTAATCCTAAATATTATCATTTAATTTGACACCCATGTACAGTGTATCCAGTTTCTCTGTATTTCAGAGACTTCTCTTATTCTACTAGACATTTTCAGAGCTCATTAGCACATTGCTGTAGATATGATTACACTTTCAGTTGGCACAGCATTTTCCTGTTGATTGCAGGGTGGTAAACAGCTCCCTTTGGTGCCTTTCCCTCTCATCTGGAGCACAAAACCTAACTGCTGTGACCACTTATGTGACAAATTTGGCAGATGCAAGATCCCAGATGGAAAGCTCTCAAATTTGTGTTTCCAGTATAGCATCTGGGCATATGATTGGCTTCCTGGCTGACTCCTTACAAGATCTCCTGGGCTGCTTCTACACATTTTCCAGTTACAGCAGCTGCAGTGAGAATTGTGGAGCTGGATTACACTGGACTATTGACTGGGCCTCCTAATTTGCATCATCTATTGAAGTTATAACTTTAATTAAATAGAAAACCAACATCCTATTACCTAAATATATTGACCAGAGAATTAGTTTATTTCAATGCACAACTATTCTGCACCACTGTTTGACGTTTACTGAGGAGGTGGAGAATCTGCCTGCCAATTAGGAGTCACATTGCATTCTCGGTTCTATGATAGCTCACAGAACTAAAAATTCCAAAATGCATCGAGTTAGAATTATACATACTAATAGCAGGGATTCATATTACTACTAATATTTGTGAACTTCCCAAAGACCTGTTAAATTTGAAATGATGGCTTTGTTTGTGTTGAGACTAAGAGTGCATTTTTTGTTTCTAACTGTCAGCCAGTTGTCCAAACAAATACTAAAGTTATTAATATCTTAAAAACAAGGATACTATATTAGAATAAGCAAAGGAATTTATTATGGATATTAATTAATCTATGTGTTATTTTACTTGTGACAAAATTATGCTCTTTGAAAATATAAGATATGTCTAGAAAGGAATCTCTTTCAAATTCTTTAGACAATCTCTAGATAGAGAATAGATAAAAATTTTTGTATTAGGAACGTAGTTACAAAAAATTACATACAAATTAGGTGTATGTTTCATATCTACAGGAATAACAATCCCTAAGAATCCTCACAGAAATACTCCTTAAGCTCAAGAAATAGAAATAGTACATTTAAAGTGCTATGTGAAGCCTGCAACTTCATGCAAACTGAATAAAGTTACTCCAGTCTTCAAAAAGGGCAAGAAGGATGACCCAGGGAACTACAGGCAGGTCAGCCTCACCTGTCTCCCTGGGAAGATGATGGAACAACTCATCCTGGATGCCATCTCAAAACACATGAAGGAATAGATAGTTATCAGAGGGAATCAACACAGATTCACCAAGGGGAAAATCCTGCTTGACCAAACTGATAGCTTTCTGTGGTAGAATGACTGACTGGCAAGATGAGGGAACAGCAGCGGTTGTCATCTACCTTGACTTCAGCACGGTTTTTGACACTGTCTCCCATAACATCCTTATCAGAAAGCTTAGGCAGTGGGTGTTGGATGAGTGAACGGTGAGATGGATCAAGAACAGATGACAGAGATGACAATACCCAGAGGGTGGTGATCAACGTAGCCAAATCAAGTTGGAGGCCTGTGGCCAATGGAGTTTCAGAGGGATCAGTTCTGGGATCAGTCTTGTTCAACATCTTCATCAATGACCTGGATGAGGGGACAGAGTGTACCCTCAGCAATTTCATTGATGGCACCAAACTAGGAGGACTGGCTGATTCCCCAGAGGCTGTGCTGCCATTCAGCAAGATCTTGACCAGCTTGAGAGTTTGGCAGAGAGGAACCTCATGAGGTTCAACAAGGACAAGTGCAGAGTCCTGCATCGGGGCAGGAACAGTCCCATGCACCAGGACAGGCTGGGGGTTGACCTGCTGGAGTGCAGCTCTGTGGAGAGTGATCTGGGTGTTCTAGTAGGCAGCTTTCTTTTTGGGAACATGTCCCAGCAGAATTGTGAAAGTTACAGAGTTGTCCCATGAATTCAAGCAAGGCTTCAGACTCAAGTCTTTTGGTGATTTTTCAGTTTCATGGGTGTCTTGTGGGGAAGCAGGAACCTCCCATTCTTTTTATTGATGTAGTGACCTCCAATTTCAGCCTCTGACTTAGGATGATAATACCTAAATGGCAGTATTTTCCTATCAATTTGCTTTTACATAGTAGTCAGGATGACTGGTATGCCAAAAAAAGAGATTCTTTCTTCTCTGAGTTGCTACCGTTGTCCATAACGCATATAGATTACCTTACCTTATAATATGCTTCATCTTGCACAATTCATGGTTCTTTTCCTTATGTCAATATCAGCGATATTTCTCCAAGTACTTAAAATTTTAGTTTTGTCTTCATTTTTTTTGGTTTGTATTTTTTTTTTCAGCAAGACCACAAAAAGAAGACATGAAATTACTTTCAGTGAGCCTTGTAGCCAGGATTTTTGGAAAATGAGGAATATGTATAGAGAGTAAACTTGACAGCTTGTGAAGATTTACCCATAATAGCCACCATTTCTCTCACTCGTGCTCTCCTGGTGGTTTTACAGCTAAGAAAGCTTAAGTAACACTAGATGCAAGTTTAAAAAATAAGCAATTTCTTGGCATGAGGTTTCCCTTATTTTTAAGATACTGGGAGAAAAAAAAAAACCTCAACATTTTTATTGATTTAGGATATAGCTAAGGTGGACATTTTGTAAAAAGTGAGTTTTACATACTAGTCATGTGCTGGGGCACAACATATGCTATGCTCTTCAGATAAAGGAGAAAATATTGTGTAGGAATATTTTTTTATGAATTATTTAATATTTCAAACAAATTAAGTATTTGTAGGGTTTGTGACAGAAGCTGGTATCTCACACAGTGATATAAATGCACAATAACTTCTCTAAGGCTTAAAGAAGAGATGGGTTGATATCAGTGATTAGTGTCTCTTCTAGTGCTCAGCTTCTGTTTTGTTATCTTTTTAGATATTTAATACTATTCTTTTCATTCAGAAGCTGACTATCTTTTTAATTGCACTTTCTAAATACTGGCAGTTATCTCTTTCCAGGCCATTGTGTTGCTGAAAGTTTGACTTTGCAGGAAAGGTATCAAACTGAAGTCTTAACACTTTTATCTGCTAAAGATCTCATGACACTGTTTTGTAAGAATAATATGCTACCATCAGGTTCTTGTATAAACTGCAGTTAGCTTAATTACATTCTGCCTTCCTAAATTCCTTCTGTGGTGTCATTTTGATAAGACATTTTTCACTTTCTGTCTTAAAACTGTTGTGTAATACTGCTTTATGCTGTTAAACATCTGCTGTATTCCACTCCAGTGGTGTCTGATTCACGGGTAGATGAAGTGATTGCTGTGTGCCTGGTATATAAAACACTTTGGTATCCTTTGGGATAAATAGAAATGCAAAGTGTTGTAACAAATCTGTAGTCACCAAGGACTTTGTGGTTGTCACTGTTGCAAGTTATAGCAGTTGGGAACATCACAAGCAGCAGTGATGGAACAGTAGAGTCAGTTTTTAAGTGTATCTGACTCTGAACTGAAGAAATGCGTAGAAATAGGAATTAGGATGCACAGCTGTTATCCCAGCTCTTTGAAGCATTGCTGGATTTCCTTACAATACTCACTCCTACCAATTCCCCTGACACAAAATGACTCTGGATGCCTCCCAAGAGAAGAAAGTGTCTTGGAGACCATGGAACAAACCAGATCTCTTGAAATCCTTCTTCTTCTGCATACCTGAAGTCTCTATGAGCAAACAAGTGAAGGGTGGTAAATTCCCAAGTATTGCACTTGGAAACTACATATTTTTAATAACTGCCACAATAAGAGTGAAACAGAAACTGGTTCAGTGGTATTGCAGCTATCTTGGTAATAAAAGGCAAAGATATTACAAGATGTTTGTTTGTCTTTGTTTTTTGCAGGTTCTCCCCTCCATAATTTTATGAGAAAAATTTCTCCCAAACTCTCCGTTTGGATGCTTGCATTACCATCCCTTAGAAAAACAAAACAAAACCAAACAAAACCAAATAAAACCAAACCCAAGAAAACTCTACTCAGGAAATCTGACAGAAAATTTCCACTAACATCAGCTGGAACTGTTGCTTTCTTTCTCACAAGTGTCCATGAACCAAAGTAAAACCCACTCTTTCACAAACAATTACAACCATGTTTTTGTGTGTGGCTTTTTTTGCAGTGTGAAGTGTTTATAAAACACTTTAATACTACTTTTTTCTTGCATAATCTCCAGAATTAGCCTTGTCTCACAATATTCTTGAACAAACCGCATAGCCATATTTATCTTGTGTGTTTCAGAAGGAATGTGATACTACTTATTCCATTGGAATCCAAATTACACCAGCATGCTGAAAAATACTTCCAGGTACAAAATGACAAACAATTTAGGATACCTTAAATGCGCAGGAATGGCAACAGCATAACTACTGAGCAAGAAGACTTAACTGCTTATGTACAGAAAACCTCTGCAACACAATGAGATAAATCCATATAAATTCTACTAGTTATCAAGGAATATAGTTCATAAAATTCTACTGCTGTCCATTGAAATTTTGAGCAGTCTTGCTACTGATGTGCTTAAATTGTTAATGAGAAACTTAATTTCGTCTGCTTGAATAAGTATTTTGTCTTTCTTAAAACAAATCATAAATTAATTTCAATGTGCTTGCAGATCCTGTAGCCTACAGTTTACTGCTGATAAATCTACATATATATGCAATATAGTTATGGTTGTATAAAATAATCTATCTGATGGGACTCAAAGAGAAAATAACAACAGCTTATGCAAGTACTAGAATGCCAATGATACCAGGTCCCCCTATTAATATTAGAATGTGAATATGGTAATAATTTTTTTTATTAAAGTAGCTCAGACGATGTCACACAGAACACATGAGAAAATAAATGCCAGAGAAACTATTGGTAAATACAAGGGAACTTGTAAGAAGGAGGGAAGGAGAAGCATTATACTGTGTTACTTTGTTCTCAAGTTTTAATGCACAGCAGAAGCACTAAGTGCATCTTATTTGATGATATGATAGCAGCTGTGTCATCTTTATACTGACAGACATCATGGTACATTGTTCCTTATATTATTGTTCTTCAATCAGTATAAAAGGATGGTAATTTATTGATGTTTAAACCTTCAAAAGGAATATTGGTTTGGAAGTTGTGCTGGAGCTTATTTGAATCATTTTGACTTCATAAATCTCTCTAATTAAAATCTAAAGCTTTTTATTTTCTTCTGAGAATTCCAGTACTTTCCTACTGAATGTGTGACAAGAATAGCTGCTCTTCCTATTTTTTCAGTATTTCATACTGAAGCTGGTTAAGGTTACAGCTACAGCAATAGTAGGATCTACAATGAGTAAATTTCATATCAAGAAATAAAGCTTCTATGTTTTAAAAATTATTCCTACACTTATATATATTGATTATAGGAACTTAGCAGGCTTTCTAGCTAATTAAATGTCTGAGAAGATGTTGCTTTCTTTATTCTTTTTCCTAGTTTCCAGTTAAGCACATCTGTCTACACATAGAAATGACTCTGTATATGTATTTCACAGAATCACAAAATCTCAGTCTGGAAGGGATGTCAAAAGATCACCCAGTCCAACCCCCCTGTCAGAGCGGGACCACCTAGAGTAGGTAACATAGGAACTCGTCCAAGTAGGTTTTGAATGTCCCCAGAGAAGGAGACTCAACAATCCATCTGGGCAACCTGTTCCAGTGCCCCCTCACAGTGAAGAAGTTCTTCCTTGTTTCTTTGGAAGCTCTTATGTTCCACCTTCTACCCATCGTTCCTTGTCCCATCATTGGATATTAGTGAGAACAGCCTGGCTCTATCCTCCAGACACCCATCCTTTATGTATTTGTAAACGTTAATGAGATCAACCTTCAGTCTCCTCTTCTCCAAGCTGAACAGTCTCAGCTCCCTCAGCCTTTCATCATAAGGCAGATGCTCCACTCCATCATCTTGGTAGTCCTGTGCTGAACTCTCTCCAGCAGCTCCCTGTCCTTCTTGAACTGAACAGCCCAGAACTGGACACAATATTCCAGATGTGGTCTCACGAGGGCAAAGTGGAGGAGGAAGAGAACATCTCTTGACCTATTGCCCACACCCCTTCTAATACACCCCAGGATGCCATTGGCCTTCCTGGCCATGAGGTCACATTGCTGGCTGATGGTCATCCTGCTGCCCACCAAGACCCCCAGGTCCTTTTCGCCTACATTACTCTCTAAGAGTTCATTCCCCAATCTATACTGGTACATAGGGTTATTCTTTCCCAGATGCAAGACTGTCCACTTGCCTTCGTTGAATTTCATTAGATTCTTTTGCTGTCCAACTCTCCAGCCTGTCCAGGTCTTGCTGAATGGCAGCACAGCCTTCAGATGTGTCAGCCAGTCCCCCCAGTTTAGTATTGTATTTTACATGAGAAAGACTAAGAAATGCAATGGTGATGTTTACTCTATATCTTTCCACACTGAGGCAGAAGGCACTTTGGGGCCACAGGCTTGTTGTTAATGATGGGAAGAAACCAAGGGCTCCCTGGAGAAATGATGATATAGTTGCAAACAGAGCTGACTTAAGCATCTCTTTCCTGAAAATAAAACTTACATTCTTAACATCTTATGGTCCTATAATTTGTTATAGGAAGCACTTTGTACAACTGCTTTTTTAGATGTAATTCTGACCAACATACTTCATGGAGCACTCATGAATTTCCCCATGAAAGGGGGCCTTTCTATATTTTGGCTTAAGCCAAAGCTTCATTATTAATAAAAAGAAAGGAAAAATTGTGCCTATAAAGAGACTCCTGAGGGCAAACAAATGGAAAAAGTAAAGAAATATAAAAAACCCTTATGAGGATTAAACTCAAAATGTTTATATGTTTTCATTTGAAGTGTCACAGATCAACCAACCGTTCAACTTGCATCCAGCAGTAAGTAGGCAGGCACTCAGCAACCCCGATGCTGAATAATCATAAAGCGGGAAATAAACTTGGGAGTATGATGTGATGCTTTGCTGGGAATTGGATGGTGACAAATGGTGATCATCAACCAGAAGATAAACAATAACAAGCAGGCTTAATGACAACATTGCGAGATTCATAGGCATCAACACATTCATTACCCACTGGCACAGCCTCCTGGATCTGTTGTTTTTCTTGTTCCAATTTGGAATTCCCTCCATAATTACTTTTTTCTCTCAGTCATCTTTATTATCCATTTTACTGTCTAAAAAGTAAATTTTTCAGTTCATCACCAAAAAAGAGCCTTTCAGTTTTAACTTACTTTAGATGGAGATAGCAAGATACATAGACAGACACACGTGTTAAAAAAGATCTTTCTGTTAAAAAACCCCATACATTTACATAGTATGTAAAAAATAATCAAGGTCAGATTAATGAATATGTTTGATATTGAGACCTCTCTGCTAAAAGTGCCCAGGCTGTGGTGTCAACCAGAGACAGTAGTGCTGTGTTTGTATGATTGCAGTTGGCTAGCAGCTTGATCTTATGAGCTGAGATGCTGTATTTGGAAGGAAGATCAAGGACTCATGAGTGGAAAGATGTAGGTGGGTGAAAGAGCTGCGAAACAGTGTGCATATGGCAATACAGGGAGAAGTAGTATATTAGTGCTTTTGGGGTCTTCATTTGGACTCCTAATCATCCTTCAGTTAACTTCACTGGCTCCATCAAATTGTTAAGCAAAAAAAATCACCAGCTACAAATGAGAGGATTATTACAAAACACAGATAAAGCTGAAATTGCTGGCTATAAACATGCATACATCAGTGCTTTATGTTTTGCATCATATGCTTGTAAAACTAGAATTATTATAAAGCTATCTACAGTAAATACATAAAAAGGATTTGTGGTGAAGGAAAGAAATCAGACATAAAAATTTCTTTACTGCTTTGGAGATTGGGTAGAGCATCCAACAAGTCAGCTTTTCAGATAAATTTCGTAGTAAGACCTGCATTAAATACTTTGCACAGAATCTCAAACCGTTTGAAAATATATCAGTTCTAGAAATGTCTGTCTATCTCAATGCCAATCCATGGAACTTCACAAATTAATGATGTCAATTAAAGACGGAAATTTAAACTCCCTTTCTCTGTTGCTACTTGTAACTGTTGTTCTTGGGGTCTTCTTCCCCTGTACAAGCCTTAGATCACAATGATATTAAGATTATCTCTAGCTTCTTGGAGGTCTACACTGCTTGAGTTGGGTTGATTTTTGTGACCATTGTGGAAGACAATCATTTCAGGCTTCTCACCTAGCTAGAGAATTCCTCATAAAATACCTGAATTTTTCCTATGAGAGTTTCATGGTACTTGATTGCACGCTACACCAGACACAGCGAAATGCACGTTGGAATAACAAGTCTCTCATTTTGCTGGCTTCAGAGAAGTTTGGTTCACATTTACAGCAGAAAGTCTGGGTTATTTTCATGTCTTTTCCTCTGGGGAACATTCATTTGGAATGCTGTGTGAAGTGTGGAAGCTGTTTGGTACTCAAGAAGGAAAATCAAGTTACATGAAATGGCTGATGCACTCTTTTTTAAACCAAAGTAGCCATCTGTGTCCATAAGCCAAAATGTATTTATAAAAATTATCATCTTGTATCTCTTTAAATTTTGAGGTCGCTCCTGAGACATACTACCAAATAAATTCAAAATGAACACAAGACAAAAAAAGGAATTCAGAGCAAATCTCTGTGACTTTTATAAGGATGGAGAAAGAATCTTAAGACCTGTGATCCTAAGATATAGAAGAATGCTGTAAAAGTGCATGAGAAATGAATCTTAAAAATAATGCAATAATTAAAATGGAGTAATCAAATGCAGAAATATAGGTTGGAGTGGTTAAATTAATAAAGATATAGGGTAACAGAAAAAATCTATTATAATCTGAAGTCTCTTCAGTTGGAAAACAGGAGATGAAAGGAATAGGTATGTTAACTTATCAGCAGATGATTTTGAGTTATAAATGTGATATGGCTGAGAAAAAGGTCAATATAATTCTGGGATGCTTGAGACAAAGTGCAGACAAAAAAATGCTAGTGATGTTGTACAACATCATCAACAAGACCTGTAGAAGGCTGTGTACAATTGTGATTACTGCAATCAAAATGACTGCAACTCAATCTGGAACAGACAAAGTAAAGTGCTATTAGGGTAGCTGAGAAATAGAGAACATAAAAAAAATACAGACATCAGGGTGCAGGGGGGAGAGCAGAGAAGAGAGAGGGAAAAAAAGCCAAACCTAAACAGAAAGTAAGCCAATTTTATTTGAGGCACATGTCCAATGTGAAACAAGAGACTGTAGCAAGGCATCCAGTTTTAGAAGTGCTCTCCAAACAATAATATAGAAAAAAAAAAAGGTGTCTTTTTATAGTTTTGATAAACTTTTGCATGAGACTGAGGAAAGTAATGGGAGAGGAATTAACTGTCCAGAAGGTCACTTTTCAGGGAAATGTAAGATAGGAGACAATGTATGTAATATACTATCAATGTGTTTAAAGACTGGATATACCATGGAAACACCAAACCACACAACAAATTAATTTTTATAGATGGTGAGACAGATTCTTATTAATGGCAAGTTAGCATTTATTTTCATAATCAGTATATTCTGAAAAATACTAATGGGAGTCTGTTTCTTTCAGAAGCTAAAAAAGAAATTGCTGCCTCTGTTAATTTCTTGGACAACTTCAATTGCACTATATAAAGAATTTTCACAAAGTAGCACATTGTACTCTGCTGTAAGATCACTGTGAGTCCTGAATTACTTCTTCCTGGGTATTTTCCTTGAAACTAAAAGTTTGTAATATTTCCATATTCATGCACCAGCCTTTGTTAGAAACATAACCTGAAGTAATTTTCATGAAACAGAGAAAACTCAGAGAAACTAAGGCAGAATAAACAGAGCTATAAGACATGAATAAAACCAAAATGGGCTTATAAACAAACTTAAACACACATGCATACTCTTTCCTTATAAGAGAGAAATCTTTTTTTCTTGGAAATTATTTCAGTGACTTTATGATTTGCAGAAAACTCTTATCAGTTCCTTATGAAGTCTTCCACCTGAGTTTGTGTGCTTCCCACTCCTTTCTCTCCCTTTGAAAATTCATGAGCTATCACGCCTTATTCAGAAGTTCTCTTTCTGTTTCTGTTTTCTGTTTACCCCACTTATGACTCTGAATGTTTTCTCTTCCAGTTGGGCTCTCTTACCTCTGAGGGATGAAGCAATATTTCCCTAATTCAAACCTTTTTTTAAAAGGTATATGGAATGTAAATAGAAATAAATCAAAAAAAGCATTGTAAATCATGACCACACTTACATATCCATTAAAAATATTTCCCATATATTCCCCACAAAACTCAGTGGATAAAATAGGAAAGTAGCTTCCATAAGTGCAGGGCTTAATGCAGCAATTTTCAGACACAGTCTAACCTTGCTTCAAATCTGTATGTACAGCAAGAAGAATAATTCTTTTTTTTAAAAAGAAAAGAGAATGTTTTCATTTTTTGTCGTTATTCAAAACAGAAATGGCAAGTTCTGCTGAAAATAGTATTTGCTAGCTGCAGATGACAAATTCTCTTTTGTTCCAGGGAACTAGATATTACTCTAATAAAGCTCACAGGTAGCAGTAAAGTATTTGCAGTTTTAAGATTTTTGAACACTCCCTGTCATCAGCTGAAGTGGGTGTTATTTCCTCCAAGTTTGGAAATGAAAGAATTTAAGTTTCTCTCTTTTTCTTTGTAAATTCTGAAACAAATGCAATCTTTGGGAGTAAAACAAACAAAAAAATCCACCCAAGAACAACACAAGAAAAAGTAGTAAAGCTCTCTGTTTCTTCCTCTATATTTTTAGCTTTCATTCAGCTTTGCCATATCATTCTGAGGATCAAACCTCTTCTTTTTTTTTTTTTTTCCTCTGTCACCAAAGGAAGAGCAACTTTTTTTGATACTTTCATGATCCTTGGTCAAGACTTGATTGAATGTCTTGGTTTGAGCTCAGATAAAGTTAATTCCCGTTAGGAACCAGGAAAGGGCACAGCCTGAACAGCTGACCCAGGCTCGCCAGCAGGTATTCGATACCATCCTAACATCATGCCCAGTATACAGGTAGGGGCTTGCCAAAAGGAACTCTCTTCTGGGGTCATGGTTTCTCAGTCGCCATCTGGAACAGTTGCTTAGGTCAGGTCCTGGATGGTGAGCAACTGTATCATTCACCAGTTTTCTTTGTAATATCCCATTATCTTTGTTATAGTTGTTCCTCTTCAATTTTCCCCTAGTAAATTGTTCTTATTTCAACTTACATGGCCTCTTTTGCTTTTTTTTTTCCCGATTTCCTCCACGTTCTGCTGGGAGGGAGAGGAGTTGTGGGTTTTTTTCCCTTTGCTCCGGCTGGGCAAAACCACAACACTGAACTTTAGAGTCTTGATGTTCTAGTTGTGTAAACTGTAGATGTCCAGCTAATTCTTGTTAAGGGGTAACTCTGATTTAGTAATAAGAATGGAATTATAAACCAAAAGGTGGGTAGATGTTATCCTTCAATAAGGGCAGATCTGATTGCAAAGATTACTGATTTTTTTTTTTTCCAAACTACATTGACTTCCATTTAGAATACTTGGTAAGGTTCTTGTTTGCTTAAGTGGCAGATTTTGTCAGTAAGGGCAATAATGCCAGCTGCTTCATTACTATAAAACATATTGGCTTTTACACAGTTAAAGGAAAAACTGTCATGGTTGACAAACAATTAGAGTATAATTATAATTTCGTCTCTCTACAAAGAATTTATGTTATTCTATTTCTTCATTCTTCTGGATTACGACAAAAGACTAAGTGACAGCACAGTAGCAATCAGAAATCCCTGAGCAGCTGGAAATGTGAAATAAAGGAACCTTTCATGATGTTCTCAGCCCTGAGAACAATGTCTATTGCTACTCCTCATACACGCTGTACTTCTTAACAGGATATATGAGTACTTTTCCAAATTTTCATTTACTTAATACCTGTTTGGATAAAGTAGATAAACTGTGCCCTTTTCAAGCTGATGGTTTTGATATTACGTGCAAATGCTGTTTTGAATTATGTTCTTTGTTCATTGAACTATTTCATTATTTTTATATATATTACTGTTGCTGTTTCTTGAATCCAAGATTCATACACATCACCAAATAGTACAGAGTTAAAAAGTTGCTATTTTTCATTTACAGATTTCCATTCTTCACAGAAATGTGAAGCTTTTCCAAATAGTGTCAAATTAGCTAAACTTACCAGTGTAATTCTCCTTCTTTTGCAGATTAAATTTTGTTATGTTAAATGACTCACACAGTATAAACCTAGAGTTAATGCTAAAATACAGAATACAATCTGAGTAAATAGTTTCCACAAATTTTATTCATAAAGAATTACTGATAATTAAACTAGAAAATGACACTAAATATACTACAATTCATAAACGATCCATGTCTCTAATTTCTAGAATTTTATCCTGACAGAAATTATTTTAGAAAGTTATTAGAAACAGGGTAAGATGCTGGTTAAAGTCATGGATAGTTGAAAATAACCGAACTTTCAATACTTCAGAAAGCCTAAATTAAGTATAGTAAAAATATGCCAGTTTTTGCTTATTATAATTAACTGATTAAAATATACAATGTATTGAGACACCGCCATTCTCCTCTCCTGTTACACACATATATTAATTTGCTATAGTTGCTTGCATATTTTTTTACTGTGACACACTAGGCAAAAATCAGAGAATCATTTCAGTTGGAAAAGATCTTCAAATGCATCAAGTCCAGCCACTAACCTCACACTGCCAAGCCCACCACTAACCCAAGTCCCTCAGCACCTCAACTACACAGCTTTGCAACATCTCCAGGGCTGGGGACTCCATCACCTCCCTGGGTAGCCTGGGACGGTGTGGGACAAACCTCTCAAGGAAAAAGTTCTTCCTCAGCTCCAATCTAAACTTCCCCTGGTGCAACTTGAGGCTATTTCTTCTTATCCTTTCATTCATTACCAGAGAACAGAGACGGACCCCCACCTCACTACAATCTCCTTTCAGAAAGTGATCATGACTAACCTCTGCCTCCTCTTCTCCAGGCTGAACACCTCCAGCTCCCTCAACCACTCTTTATAAGACTTATTCTCCAAACTCTTAATCAGCTTTGTTGCCTATCTCTGGACACGGTCCAGCATCTGAATGACTTTCTTGGAGTAAAGGGCCCAACACTGAACCCAGCACTTGAGATGTAGCCTCATTGGTGCCCAGCACAGGGAGACAATCACTGCCCTGGTTGGTCGTGCAGGTCACACTATTTCTGATACAAGCCAGGATGCCATTGGCCTTCTTGGCCAGCTGAGTACACTGCTGGCTCATGCTCAGACACTGTTGACCAACATCCTCAGGTTGGTTCCACCAGACAGCTTTCCAGACACACATCTTCAAGCCTGTAGCATTGTCTGGGGTTGTTATGGCCAAAGTGCAGGACCTGGTACTTGGCCTTTTTGAACCTCATGCAATTACCTTCAGCTCATCGCTCCAGCCTTGCTAGGACCCTCTGAAGAGCCTTCCTGACCTCAAACAGACCTATGCCCCCTCCCAGCTTCATGTCATCTGCAAACTTCCTGAGGGTGCACTCATTCCCCTCACACATATCATACCAACACAAGACATATGGTCATGAGGTAAAAAAAAATTGTCTCTCAGTGTTAACCAGACATTTCGTGTGTCATGAGTTTATGTGTTGCTTCTCTTTGCTCAGTAACAGAGGAGAGGGCTGCAGTGCTGCCCTGTTAGTAGTTCTCGAAACCCCCTGGGTTTGAAGAGGACATCCAGCCAGGTCTGGGACAAACTGGTGCCTTTGCAGTGGAAGAGTAAGCGGAAGAGTTGTACAAGATGAAAGTGACCATGCATACCCCACAGTCAGAGAAGGAGGAAGGAAGGAGCAGCACCGGACAGGAGATGCCTCCCTCAGTCTGTGGCAAGAGACTGGCTGCACCCTACACTCACAAAGGGCCTTAGTGGGACTGAGAATGACTCACAGCTCCAGGAGGACTCCATGCTGGCAGGGGGTGATCGTGCCCTGATGGACAGGAGACTGTTTTGGATGCAGCTGTGGCAGGGGAGGGGAGAGGAACTGCAGCCCTCTGAATGAACAGCCATAGGAGCAGCCCATGCGGGACTGTGGCATGTGAGGGCCCCGCGCTGGAGCAGGGCAATGACGAAGAGTCCTCCTGCCCTGAGGCGAGACGAGCAGCGGGAGCCATGGGTGAGGGACTCAGAGCAGCCCTCATTCCCATTTCCTGCGCTGCTGAGGGGAGCAGGTAAAGACACTGAAATGGGGAGTGAGCACAGGCAGAGAGGAGGGGAGGGGGATCTGAAAGGACTGCTCATGCTCATCGTCATCATGATGCTCTGTGGTGTTTTCTGTTTGTTACTATTTTCTTTGGTGGCAGATACAGTGAAGTTGCGTTTCCTTCCTCAAGTTGATGAGTTCGTCATTTCTGCCCCGGGGTCATCACTGGGACATGAGCCCTCCCTGTCCTTAAGGGATTCCAAAGGCCCTCAGTACTTAGTGCTCATCGTGGTCCCTGGGTGGGTCTAAATCATGACAGATTAGGGTCACATTCATGACCAACTGTACCAACTGTAGTTGAAAATAGCTAACGTTATTTTACTGACTGTATACCACAGACGGTGGAAATGAACTCTTCCATGAATGTGCCTTTGAGATGGGAAGTTCTCATTCCACAAACAAGTAGTTAAATTAGCAACTACACTTTTGTCATTAATTATTATAAAAGTATCAAGTATTGATAGTATTAAAGTGTTAAGTGTAATTAACTAACAATTAATAGTTTCAGATAAACGTAGGTTGCCTATCTTTGTGTCCAGAAAGAATATCATAAAGAACCGAATTACAGGCATATTTTATGCAGGGAAATAAAGAAATTTAGTCATCTAGGGTTTGTGAGTGGGAGCCACAAACACCTGTGCTGTGATGAAGGAGGAGCTGGCTAACTACAGACAGGTCAGCCTCACCTCCATCCCTGGAAAGATGATGGAATTACTTGTCCTGGGTGCTGACATTGGGAGCAGTCAATATGGCTTTACCTGGGGGAAGTCATGTTTGACCAACCTGACAGCCTTTCATGAAGATGCAACTAGGTGTATATTTCAGTAAAGCATTTGACATTGACTCCCACAGCATCCTCGCAGTAAAACTGAGAAAGTTGGTCTAAATTATGTGGTAGTAAGGTAGACTGTGAACTGGTTGAAGGAAAGAAAGCAGAGAATGGGGATCCATACAGCAGGGTCTAGTTGGAGGCCTGTACTTGGTGGAGTCTCTCAGGGGTTGGTGCTGGGACGGTAACCCTTCAATATATTCATTAACGACCTTGATAAGGGAACAGAGGGCATTGTCAGCAAGTTTGCCGACAATACTAAATGGGAGGAGTGACTGACTCACTAGAAGGCTGTGCTGCCATTCAATGAGAGCTGGACAGGCTGGAGAGTTGGGCAAGAAAAAATCTAATGAAATTCAAAAAGGGCAAGTAGAGAGTCTTACATCTGGGAAAGAATAACCGCATGTACCAGTACAGGTTGGGGAATGAACTCTTAGAGAGTAGTGTAGGGAAAAAAGGACCTGGGAGTCCTGGTGGGCAGCAGGATGACCATCAGCCAGCAATGTGCCCTCATGGCCAGGAAGGCTAATGGCATCCTGGGGTGTATTAGAAGGGCTGTGGGCAGGTCAAGAGAGGTTTTGCTCCCCTTTTACCTCACCCTTGTGAGTCTGTATGTGGAATATTGTGTCCAGCTCTGGGACACTCTGTTCAAGAAGGACAGGGAGTTACTGGAGAGAGTTCAGCACAGGGCTACCAAGACGATGGAATGGACCATCTGCCTTATGATGAAAGGCTGAGGCAGCTAGGGCTCTTAATCTTGGAGAAGAGGAGGCTGAGGGTTGATCTCATTAATGTTTACAAATATGTAAAGGGCAGGTGTAGGGAGGATGGAGCCAGGCTCTTCTTAATGACGTCCAATGACAGGACAAGGGGCAATGGGTATAAGCTGGAACATAAGAGATTCCAAAGAAATACAAGGAAGAATTTCTTCACTGTGAGGGTGACGAAGAACTGGAACAGGCTGCCCAAATGGGCTGTGAAATCTCCTTCTCTGGGGATATTCAAAACCCCCTTGAACGAGTTCCTGTGTCATGTACTCTAGGTGGTCCTGCTCTTGCAGGTGGTTTGGACTGGATGATCTTCGAGGTCCCTATCAGCCTTTGAGATTCTGTGATACATCGATCTGAATGGTATGTTATTGATCAGATAAGTGAAATTACACTTGTTTTCAGATTTGCAGTTAGCAAATCAGTCAATCTAGGTTGTTTAAAGACAGCCCTCATTAAGGAATGGATTGAAGTAGCTCTTGGCATGTATGGAAAAGAGTTTTCTTATATGGAGTTCAATTAGAAGTGTTATCTTTACAATACGTTAAGAGAACTGGCTAAGATATTTACCATTAAAGAACACCAAAACAACAAATCAAAGTCCTTAATAGAGCAATAGCCATAAAATGATAAAATGTCAAAGAAGTACAACATTAAGGTAGCACCCTTAACTCCATCTCTTTTCTGATATATATAATCTCTGGTAGTGGAACCACATGCCATTTTTCACTGAATCCTTAGTTTCATAGGTGTGTGAACTGGATAAGACAAAACATCTTCCATTTCATCACATCGAGTTCCATAATTTCCTGTTTGCTACTCAAAGATATCCTTAAATAAGATATTTTTTCTTACTTTCTTATTATCTTTTCTTTTTTTTTCTATTACTAAAAGCAAAAAAATAAAAAAGGTGACTACATCTTTAAATGTCCTGTGAGAGTTAAAATATACCAGTGTATGGTCATGTTAATTATTCCCATTTTCCTAGCTGAAGTATGGGACTGTAGTTGTTTTTAATGTACTCCTAAATGTCATGTGCTTAAATGTTAAAGTAGCAATTCTCTTCCACTGTAAAGAAGATGGGAAAATGCACTTTTGTAAATCACTTGCAATTTAGTTAGATTAAACTCTCCTTTAATCATGTAGTTAACCACCATTTCAAGTATTTATTCTGGGACAAAGAGATCCATACTGAGGGGGAAAAAAAAATGGAAAAAAAGAGACAGTACAGGAAAGAAGGGAAACAAGCAACTAGAAATGTTCTGCCTAGTGGATTATGGTCTGTCAGATTCTTTTTCCTGTCCCTCCTCTTCAAGGCAGCCAGCTCTTCCAATTTTAGGTATGGCAGCATACTATCTATTGCCTCTAATGAGTATAGATTACACTTAGTTTTATCAACATTAGTATGATGTATCTGGCCTTAGAGTAAGCACTATGATGATAAATGTAATGGCAATACTTCAAGTAAAGGTAAGACTTTCTCCATACAAATGTCAACGTTTGCTTTAAGCTGGCAATTACTATCAGTTTCTTCTCAGTGTACATATACTTTAGAGAGTGAGCAGAAACAGAATAATTAGGCTTAGTGCCAAATAATTTGGTGAAACTCTTCTGTCTATATATTCATAGTCTACAGAGTAACATGAAAATAATGTGGATAACTTGAAACTCCAGAAGCATGATTCTGTTTGTGCTGCTGTTGTTCTAGACTTTGTTATTTAAATTAATGTATTGAAATCTAATTCAAATCAACTTGTAGTGCTGTTCTATTTAGAATATTACCATGTTTTGAGAAAAGTAATTTAAAGTCCATAGTGTAAGACCTGTATCACACAGGAGGGCAATAAACACTGGAGCACTAGGTCTGACAATGGAAAAATGGAACAAGAATAATTTTATCTTTATCTTTTAGCTACGATGTTTAATTAGAAGACCATGTGGGTTACAATGAATGTGGTTTAAAAATCTTTTTTCTGGCATCATATCAAATACTTCTCTTGGTTATAGATTTATTGTCTTTCCATCCTTTCAAATACATTACTCTCCAGAAAAAAACAAAAAAAAAGACAAAGAACCCAACATGTTATTTTTTATCTAAAACATTGTTTAGTTTTGTTATGTCTCAACTTTTCTAATGTTTCCTGTTTGCAAACATAATTATTCTATTAATTCATTATTTATTTTTACAAATGAAGGATTGATAGAAACAGAAACTGCATTATTTTTGTAAATTATGTTAAAAGAAAAGAAAATTAAAAGGTTAGTTTAATTCATTATGGTCCTACCTACTGAATTCTAAAAAATGCCTTAAAATTAGGGCTCATTCAAAACAAGAACACAGTTATCTGGTAATTTCTGTTCCAGAAAACTAGAAAGTAATATTTTTTTTAAAGTATAAGGTATATATTTACTTAATCGTTCATAAGGATCTCACAAGCATATTAGCTCGAACACAGATATTTGAACACATAAACAAGTACAGCACATTTTGTGTATTGGCTTTTTTGGAATGAACTTTAGTCCAAAAATCATAACAAGCTTAGAACCATCTAATGAATTCAAAAGTATTCACGAGGAGTTTTAATCCTAAACCACCACGTATGAAAAATATGTTTTGTTGATAAATTTCCAAATCAGTAAATTCTCAGATCTTCATCCATACATTTTTGTAATAATATTCTGTTCATTAGTATGTCTGCAATTTCTTACCAAGAGTTTCTAAAGACTCTTTTAAGTAGAGCTTTCAAATATGTGGCTGCAAGAGATTGCTCTGCTATTTTTTTGTACAGTAAGCCTGGTTTCTGCTTTCATGGGGGATTTTAGAAGACACAAAGAGACAGGAAAAGAAACCAATGAGTCCTCATCTGTGTTAAAAACAGTATGCAAATTGTTTATGTGACTTCCAGCAGATTATAGTCTCCATTTTCTGCCATATTGAACACTTATCAAATAAGAATTCATTTAACAGAATGTTCTCTTTCTTGAATAGTATTATTGAACCGGCAGCCAGGTTCCTTTCATTCTAATGCCATTCAGCTAAAAAAGCTGCTTTGAAAATGGTTTCCTTTGCAGCAAGTTCTGCAGGTTTAGTGATACACTAACATAGTGTGAAATATAACTGTTATGATTTTGCTGACATTTTATATACTCTTTATTTCTCTCTAAAGAAGAGATAAAAGTAAAAAGACAAGCTGTGAGATGCTTCAAGACATTACATAGATAAAAACAAGCCACTTCCAAAGACATTAACTGAGGACAAAGGAGAAGGTTAACTAGAGAAGGTGCACCTCTGCAGAGGGACAAAACAGACTTGATGCTCAGAGTTATCTTCCCCATTCTGCACTACTTCTGTCCTCAGAAAGGAGCCTCCCTCTTATTTTTGCTTCTTTCCTTCACTTGCAATCTGTCAGAAGGAAATGCACAATATGAATCCATTTTGCACACACAGACTCCAGTAGATAAAATCCAGTGAAGCCATTTTTGCGAGGTTTGTGATATTTATTTATTTTCTTCACATGACTCTCAGAAGTAAACACTTGTTAAGGAGTAGAAAAAAACATATGTCATGGTTTGACATGGAGTTGTTTCTGGTAATGGGGAAGCTATTTCTGGAAGGAGCTGTAAAGATGGGTCCTGTAAGAAGTCGTTTTAAACTCTCCCCATCTGTGAGTCAGACCCATTTCTGGGGCTGAGTCAATTGGGCACCTCCATGATCCCTTTTTAGGAAGAAGAAACTGGAAGAGGAGGGTTCTTCCTGTTCCTTCTTGTTCTGTCCTTCCTTCTTTCTTTTCCAGCTGCTGGTGCTGCAAGGAGTGGGGAGAGAGAAGCAACCATGCAGACCCCAAAGATGGTGAGGGAAGAGAAGAGGAGGCGGCGTGCTGGAGCAGATTCCTCTGCATCCTGTGGAGAGGAGTGGTGAAGCACAGATTTGCTTGCACTTCGTAAAAGACCCTTTGCCAGGGGCAGTGACTATGCCCAGAGGAGGCCATGTCCCATATGAGGGACCGCATCCACATGATTGCAGAAGCTGTAGCTGTTGGAAGAACCCACACCAGAGAAATTTGTTAAGGACTGTGTCCCATGCAAGGGACGCCGTATTGGATCATTGGAGTATTGGAAGAATGCAAGGAGTTGTCCTCTGAGGAGAACAAAGCAGAAGAGGCCATCTGTGAGACACTGACCACATGCCCCATTCCCTACCCTCCCCCCAAGATGTTGATGGGGGAGGAGGTAGAGATATTGGGAGCAGTGAGCTGAGCCCAGGAAGAAAGGAGGGATGGGGGAGGGAGATCTTAAAATACTGGTTGTAATTTTCTCATCATCCTGCTATGGTTTGGCTTTTTGTTCTGTTCTGTTTCTTGTAGGTAGTAGAATAAACTTTCCTTGCTTTCCTCTCTAAGTCAAGTAGTGGAGTCTGTTTTGCCTAGGAGTATGATTGGCAGCAAGCCCTCCCTGCCCTTGTCTTAATCAATATCTTTGCTTATCTTTTTTCCTTCCATTTCGCTGGGGCCTCCACTGTCCTAAAGAGGGTGGGGGTTGATGGGAGGCAGTGAGCGAGAGACCGTCATGGTGCTTCATTGCTGGCTAGGTGAAATCACAACAATGTGTAAAGAATATGTTGTGCAGAATAATTTGATTTTTACGAGTCAGCCTCTTGACTGGCATAGAATTAGGAGTTTGTATGTTTCTACTCAGATGTCTAGGTTATTATAGTATTTCAATCTAGCCCATCCAGCTACCTGGTACTTTTTTGATTGCTGCAGAAAGGACCTTGATGCTTGATGCAAAATGGAGTTACACCCCAAATTTAAGTTTGTATTAGCCACAGCTTCTGCCAAAGTTCATCAGCTTTTCTTCATGCATGTGCTCCTTTTCAGTCCTATAATTCACAAATGAAAAAACACAAAGTATATTTAGGCACATGTAACCATACTTTTTAAATTAGAAGTTGTACATTCAAATGATTGAGATGTGTTGTTCAAATTATCACTTTCCTATTGGCATAACATAGCAGTTGCCTGTAATGAAAAGTGAATGTAACAAAGAATTTTTCAAGAACAGAAATGAAGGTAGCATAGTCTGTCTCCAAGAAAGGCAAGGAGATACCTATGTGTTCCTCCTCCTAACTTAGCTTTTTGTGTCTATATTAGCACCTTTCGACTTTATAGCCATCGTGTTATTACCATCACTCTTGAAATGTGTTCTGAACTCGTGTCACTCTAATCCAAATTTGATGAGTGGAGTTCTCTATAAACAAGGTCATTACTTTGGCTAGTGATGCTTAGTGTTGAAAAGGAACCTTTCTTAAAATGTTGCTTTTTTTTTATTCCTGTTGGCGCTGGCAGAGTTGACCTGCCTGGTACAAAACCAAATGCTGTAAGGAAGTGGAAACTGCACAAATTTAAGACAAGAGAGAGTCAAAGGCAGATACTATATAAAATACTTCTTGTCTACCACACCAAAGTAAGAAATCTAACATAAATAGGGTGTGAGTTTTCAAAAACTGTTTGAAGTAGGCATCGTGCTCCACACCAATTTGAATCACCAGAAAATCCTTCTC
Source organism: Colius striatus (assembly GCF_028858725.1). Classification (NCBI taxonomy): domain Eukaryota; kingdom Metazoa; phylum Chordata; class Aves; order Coliiformes; family Coliidae; genus Colius; species Colius striatus. Next base: position 9,571,017 of record NC_084764.1, read on the forward strand.
TACTTGCTATTTTCAATTTGCTTCAGCCATACAGAAACTCTGAACTGCTTGCCCAAAGCCAGTTGTGATAAGCAAGGGTTCACCTTTTTTTAAGGTAAGATAGATAAACCTTTCAAGTGGTCCTTGATTTCAGGCAATGCTTCAAGCTAACCTCTTAGATTTACTTCACAAAAAGTGAAAGCATAAGGTGGAGAAACTGCCTTTGAAATTGGTCAGGAAAAAACAGTGCAGCTAGAGTTTCAAGCAAACCAGAAGTCCTACATATACAGGGTATAATCCTGGTCTCAGATGACTCTCAATTTATCTTTGGCTTCATTGGGATACACAGTGCAAACTCAGCTTTATAAAGAATTTGGAGAAGGCCCAAATACTGTTTTTTAACCTGAAAGATTTCATGAACAGAACTTTTATCCTAGGCTGGCTGTTTCAATAGGACTTAGATGTATAAAGACTTTCCTCGCTGAAGATAGTCCCTAAATGTATAATCCCTGCTGAGCAAGCTGGTTAAGGGAAGCTGCCACCCTGTCTGTAGTTCTCAGCAGGCATGCAATTTGAACACTGGGGAGTTTAGGTACTCTTTGTAACACTGAGCATTCAGCTCCAAAGAGCTTAGAAGTGCAAAGCCAGTGAATGTAACCTGTCTTCTGTTAATACTGCACTTTGGTGTGCTTGAATTGCATTTTACTTTTCCTCTCTTGTTTTCCCTTCAAAACCCTGTGAATATTAAAAAAAGTCTTATTTTTTAGACAAATAGACCCATGAATAATATATGGTTTGAAGTACATTTCAGAAAATGTAGCCTGCCAGAATTTGCCAGAATGCTTCAAAGTGAGGCAAAGGAATTCTTCACATGTTGTGCAGAGCCAGGTGCTAAAATACAGCTCTTTCTCAAAACGCATCTCTCTCTAGAGTTAATTGGAAATGATGAAATTGTGTTACATAATGAAGAAGAAATTAAGAATTGTCATGGATTGTTTATCATGGTAGCATTAGATAACACAGTAGAGTTGTTGTGACTATATCTGCGATTCCTACTGCTTTCAGTAAACACGTATTTATCACATAGGCAATGTAAAATCTCATGTGTTACTTCTTTGGCTGGAAATCACTCTTGTAACAAGGGTTTTGATATTTGTTTCCTCTTTTTTATTAAGAGAAGTACCCTGAAATAAGTGATTCTAAAGTGAAATTACAGCCATTTAGAATTTTCTCTTTAATTTGTGATATAATACCTAGAAAAACATTTCTAACTACCTTTTCAATGGCTAAATATAGCTCACCTCACTACAATGTCTGAGCCAGAATTTAAATAGAACTACTGTATTTCATTTTTTCACTCTGTGCATTCAGAGTGTCCATTGATTTCAGATTGAGTCAGGGTCTCTGGACAGTTAGAAGAGTAAAATCTATGTGTTTAGTTAAGAAAGGCTTTAAGTTTACTTGAGTTAGCTCAGCAGTAAGGGAATCTGTAAGAGCTTCTTCATGCTGGAGTTTATGAGTGAGACCTACCATTATCTCTTATTAGCTATTACTAATATCTTTGTATATTTGTGTATTATATAAACAGTATGGACCAGATACAAGAATTCAGAGTTCCAGGATGCAGAGACTTCTGCGATAGGTATGTTGGTGCTCTGTGCAGTCAATGAGAAGTGCTTGCTGCCAAGGAACAGGAGGGTATATTGGTCAAGGAGATGCAAGATAAAGGTGATGTTGTCCTTGAACTAATGAATGCTGTGTGCTTTAAATTCTCATCCCTTTTCAGGAGTTTGCCATGTGAAAATGGATTAATTTCAGCTCAGCTTCCCAGGTTCCACCCTTGGGGATAAGTATTCATATTCTTTCCTTCAAAGAACTGAGTAAGTGGACCTACTTCTTCACCTGCTCTGCCCTCCAACTGTGACCAGACTAGAAAAAGAGTATTTTTCCTTTTATGCATTACATTAACAGATAGATCATTAACCAAGGGAATAGACAATTAGGATTCTGCTTCCAGAGGTCAAAACACAATATGCTGTATTTGATGATAAAAAGCAAGCAGCAAACACAAGCATCAAACACCTGGAAGTTAGGATGTGCCATTGTGTATCTAGAAATTTCTCATAATGAAGATTCAATTTTTCTTTAGAAATCTAAGGTGGTTCAGATCTGTGGGTTACTTCTTAGAAATACTTCCAAATTTGAGCTCATGTTTGCAACAGCCCATTATTTACTGCTTTCAAAGTAGTTCATATTGTTGTTTACACTGACAGTAGCAGCTATTGCTTTTCATTTATTTTTTGAAGCAAATATATTTGTGATGCTTGCCACATTGCTAGGTTTCAGAGCAAACACATTCAAATACCATGTTGAGAGTTATGCTTGTGGCACAATTTACCTTACTGTTGTAAAGAGGAAAATTGCTAACCTTCACTAAAGCAGAAGGAGGACTCTAACAAAGTAATGTTTTTTCACAACTAAAGGGAAGATCGGTAAACTAAAATCAGTTCTTCCATATCCCAGTATTGTAGGAGTAATAACTGAAGGTCTGCTTGGTTCTAAAACATTTGAAGACAATTAGCAATGCTAACAAACACTCCAATGCACCATCTAAAGGGTAGGTATCAGAGGTTGGGCCATCCCTTTTTTCTATAGTAGCTAACAACAGGACAAGGGGTAATGGGATGAAGTTGGAACATAAAAAATTCCACTTAAACATAAGAAAAAATTATTTCACTGTGAGGATGACTGAGCAGTGGAACAGGCTGCCCAGAGGGGTTGTGGAGTCTCCTTCCTTGGAGGTCTTCAAGACCCGCCTTGACATGTTCCTATGTGACCTGATCTAGGTGAACCTGCTTCTGCAGGGGGGTTGGACTAGATGATCTCTAAAGGTCCCTTCTAATCCCTACCATTCTATGATTCTATGATCTTACTTTCACTTTTGGGTGCTTGTTAATTAAGAAAGAACATTACAATTAGATTTCAGAAGAAATAATCAGGAAAGTATGGAAGAATATCCAGTACAAATTTCTAACAGTAGCAGCTGCAGAGAAAGTGGTCTGATGACAACTGGTGATTCACTGTAATCTTCAGAAGGTGCTATGGTAAGGATGTTGTCAATGAGCAACTGAAAGCTTTAATTCTGTTTTCTTCCAAAATTCACTAAAAATACAGTCTTAAAAATATGTTTTATTCCAAGACCTTGAAATGCTATCTTGGAGCTGAGGAATACCTTCATTTTCCTCCCAAACTTTAAAGATTATGTCACATTATCAGATATCAGTACTAGTGATGTGTCATGAAATAATGGGTAAAGAAATTAACTTAAGAAACCACAAAATATTATTAGGCATATTCTATTTCAGGAGTTGGATAAATCCGATGACATTTCTCTCAGCAATAATACTGATATCAGTGTATGAGAAGTAATTGATGTCAAACATGTAAAGAAAAAGATTAGGAGACAAATTTATAAAGATCAGTGGTAAAAATCACTGTTGAATTGCATGAATAGTGTCCTTCACTTGGATTTCTAGAAAGAAAATAAGCATGCCCATGGTAGACTTTGAAATCAAGGAGAATATCAGTAATTGACTAGCACAGCAGGTACTGAAGCTACTGCTAAGCGTGTTAAATCCAGGGAAATTAAGTGGCATAGCTTGGAAGTTGATAGGGTAAACAAGATATTATGTAGTTATTCTTGCAGAAGGACATGAAAGATGTACCTATATAGGAAGAATAATGCTGCCAAGGGGTATTAAGGCACCTTTTCAGTGGAAAAAAAGTTTGGAATTTCAACACAGGTAAAAGGGTAATACAGCTAGAAAGGCCCTCTTCAGGAGGGTTAAACATCTATATACCACCATATTCTGAATAACCTCAGAGAAAAAAAGATATTAATTTATTTAGTTTAACCAAATGCAGTAGTAAGTAAAAATATGTCTACTGATTTTTGTTACAATTATTTACTTCCCCTTCATTTGAACATCCTCAAAACATTCACTTTCATTTTATGAGTATTTGCATGCCACACTAAATGACATACTAAATTTGGTTTACCCCCATTTGGACATAATTCCTAACACGACTAATTGTAACTCTTTCCCTAATTTTTTCATTATTTTCTCTTCTCTCCCTACTCCTTCTCCAGTGTATAAAGTCTGTACTGTGTGCCTTCTAGGGGTCTTGGAAGACTCACCAGTTCTTGGGTTTGGAATGATGTGCTGTAACAAAGGAATATTAGCCTGTTGTTGAAGAGGCTAAAAGTGCAAGAGAAGGTGTCATTCTGGGAAAGAGACTTTTTCACAGCAGAGTTTCCATCATTTTACTGCAGAAGGATGTTGACTTGGATACAAAAGCATGATAATGATCTAGGTTGACCTGCTTCTGCAAGGGGGTTGGACTTTAGATGAGCTCTAAAGGTCCCTTCCAATCCTACCATTCTATGATTCTATAATAATACCATAGCAGTCTCTGCCAAATGAAGAGAACACCAATTTGAAAAGGTATAATGAATAGGAAATACTTATCATGCTGAGTGACATGAAGTTGGTTATCAAGCTCAAGATTCTATCAGCATTCCAGCAGAAACATGATGTACTAAAAGCACGCGTTAAAAATAACAGTGGGGCAAATCTGATTATTTTTTTCCCCTGAAAGTGCCCTGCGAAAGGAGGTGAAATTGAGGTCATTTAATTTCATTTGTTTTCTCTGTTTCTTTCTGAGGGGTTTTAAAGTTTCTAAAGTTTCAAAGATCCTAAGTGGCAGAATGACTTTAATTTGATTGAACCTCTTTTTTTGGTATGAATTGAAAAGTGTATGAAATATTTATAAAATTCTTTTAAATTTTCTCTCTTTGGAGACTCAGAAAATATTGTTGCATAAATGTTACTTTTCCCCCCCATATTCTATTAGGATTTTGTGACATCAGTAATGCGTCACATAGACTACTAAAATCTCATAATATAAACACAGTATGAGCAAATATTTAACCAAATCCAAATATGAGAGTAATGGAGTCTTGATACTTATCACAGGAGAGCTCAGAACTTATGGAAGCAGCCCTTACAAGATAGGCAGGTGTGCAGATATTGGCAAACCCAGCTTGGAGTAAAAAGCAGAGAAAAGAAGCCAGATTTATGAATAAAATACTAAAAAATTCCAGGGTGCAATTTTAAGCATCAGATCTGATCCACAAATCCACTCAGAAACATGCTGAAGTAGGCATTTTTAAAGGAAATAAATATCATGAATTTAACCTGATGTTAATGGATTTTACACAGAATATGGAAAACAACCTTAAAGTGAAACCTGAGCAAATGTCAGAGGAATACTGTTTTGGATGTGCTCTGTTAAGTCCTCTGTCAGTTTTACTGTTTGGAGCTACCTGTTTTTAAATAGCTACATCAATGACCCTGCTGGAAGAAGTAAAACATCTATTTGTCTCTTTGGGACATATTAGCATTTTGAGTTTAGATTAGGGGTGTACTTTTGAAGAAAATCTCTATAATTTCTACTTAGTGCACTTTGGTTCATGTGACAGAGAAGCACTGGAACACATAAAAAGGATGGTACTTAATTTAATGCACTGCAACTACTAATGGTCATTGAGTCTACAGGACCAAACTAGAACTTCTTTCAGAAAAAAAACCCAAAACCCTAAAGAAAGAATATTGTAATTGACAAGTTTCTAGTATATTTATTTTCTGCCTACAAATTAATTCTTTTTGAGCAACAGAATGTTCTGGTGAAGACAAAGCCTAACTTTATTGCAATTCAGAAAGAAGGAGCTTAAATTTTTTACCTAGCTAAGGAGGTAGGTGGTACAAGATGTTCATTCAAATTGCTTTTATGAAATAAGGGCTAAAAAGAAGAAAATCAAATAGTGCAGCTGCTTCTAAGTTGCCAGTTTTGTTGCAATATGAACAAAAATAATTTTGATGTTACTCTTGTTGCAAAGTTCTAGAATCACATTAGTAGCTTCGTTTAACAGTACTAGAACAATATAAATATTGATTTTATTTTTCCTTTCCCAATGTAAAAAAATTAATATTCAGTAATTTGACATCTTTGCAGCAATGAAAGTGTATCATTAACTGGCATTTTATATTTTGCTTTTTGTGTTTTTAATAGTTAGTAGTTAAAAAGATTTAGTTCTGCAATAGTCATTATATGCCTGGGCTTATCCTTCAAAAATATGCATCAGAGTGTAATAAAAGCATCACTTGAAAGTGTTCACTCACATACTGCTTCAAACCTAAGGTTCAAGCAAGACTCTGCCAAAGAGTTGTTTCTCATCAGAGTTTTGGTGAAGTTCACAACATATAAATAAACCAAGAAAATCCTTCTCAAAGGATTTAATCAAAACAAATGTAAATTTCTTCAGATAAAATTTAAATGCTCAGTTTAAACTTGTTTCTGTATAAAGAAGTCTGGAAGAAATGAATGCAAGAGGAACCTTATAAGGGACCATCTGAAGAGATACAGTGTGACCTTTGAAAAACCAGGTCAACAATTTACTGATTGGAGGCTGAGTCTAATAGCTACAGTTGTATTGATCACCACTGACCAAAGAAAAACCTCATTTGCATATACACGTTTATATATAAAGTGTGACAATCAAGTGGATTCTACTGAACTGCAGGAATCAACACTTAAATGCATGTATCATGGATGACAACATAATTATTCTTTCTTGAATTTTGAATGTTTTTGCTAACAAAAAGAAGAATAGGCTGATTATAAATGAAAGATACTTCTTTTGGCTCTGCAGTTAATTTGCTGTACTATCTTGGCAGGTGTTTTCGTCTGCATCCCCAAGATTCTAGTGAAAGCATGAGATGCACACAAAAATTATATAGCTTTTCTTTTCGCTTATGTTTTAGGTCTAATTTGACCAGAGCATGGATAAAGGACTCTTCCCTTCCTCCATCCTACCTCCAGTATTGTCTATACCAAGAACAGTAAAACTCTTCTTGCGAATTAGATACCATGTTGTGAAAGCAAGACAGAGTTTGAAGTCTATGTCTATTCATAAACCTTCTCTTTTCACAGAAACCTTCAAGTCTGCCAGGCTGTGTCCTGATCTTGTCTGCTGCTACCTGGCTCTCAGTGATAGTCAGTCACATTGACTATATTGCTTAGATGGCCTCAGGTTTATTCTTCCTCAAAGTATTTTGGTCCAGGCAAACCCAGCCTGACTTGATATAATCTTTCCGCTTACCTAGTTCTTGTTCTAACATATGGATCCATTGTCCTGGAACAGACGTGCATACTCAGACCATACACCAATTGTAAAGTAGAGGAGGGGCTGGACTAACTGCAAATGTGAGTGTAGAGAAAAAAATGTAGTTGCCATGGAATCACTATTTAGTAGACTTTTTTTTTTGTTGTTTTTACCTTGGGTAGCTTAATCACCAACATTAACCTGTGCAAAGAAGCAGATCCTCCTATTCTAAGCAAAGAGTCATGCAACAGTGCCGGACTTGCAACAGTTAGAGGAGAAACAGTTTTTTTCCCTTCCTACTCCAAATTTATGTAGGAGCAGAAGGTTGCTAGGTAGAATAACCAGGTGCCATGACAACTTAAAAAGAGTTCATAGGTGAGTCACACGAATTCATCCAATTCAAAGCTTACAATTTCATCCTTCAGCCTAGTGATTCTTAAAACAATGTGGCTGCAAGCCGTGAAATGTTTTCTTGTGCCTGACTTTTCCAACTTAGCTTACAGCATAAAAAAATAGGTCTCTGAAACAAAATCCACTTCTACATCCTCAAAATAACAAGTTTATGCAGGAATTGGTTTGAACACTTTTAAGGTCATAGTGTAAGCTTCCTGAATTTATCATCTGTAACTAATGTAAATAATTTATTATTTAGCCCTGACTCCACACAAACACAAGAAAGTAAAATTAAGATTTTTGGGCTTCACTTTCTTTCTCCACTGATTTCTTTGTGGAGAACAGCAGTTTGTTGAATAGCTGAATTACCTGACATCTGAAAGCACACCCATTTTTCTTGAAATCCCCTGCCAAAGAGCAGAGGACAGAGAATAAATATTTCATTGGAATACTTTAATAGTTGTTGTTCATATTTCTGTGCACACCATTTCATGTTACAGAGTACAATTTCATACTGTATGCTATAAACTTCCTCCTTATACGTCTCATTACTCTAGTGTGGTGATGCTCTGATCAGGTCTTGGCTGATTAAGGACATCCGGCCTTGTTCTTAGCCCAACTACATTTCACATGAAGATGATAAATGTAAAGGTCAGGTGCTACAATATTACTTAGTTTCTAACTACAGGCCCTGTATTTGAATTTTATCTTAAATCTGGGACTTTTTGATACCCTTTCAGTCAGGACATTTACACAGATAATTCCCATGTCACTTCCTAAAAAATTTGTTATAGAATTTTTCTATTTTCATTTGCAGGCAGGATTCTCCTACCTCTTAACTATTTATATGCTGGTCCGTAATAAGAAAGGTTGTCCCTTTTCTAAAGGGGAACTTCTTACCTGAATTGAGCAATTCCAACTCCTGATCACAAGATGGTAGCACTTCTACTTCTTCTGCACTGACACCCATTGCAGTCAATAGGCGAGGGTGAAAAATAATAGCTTGATGCTTCCAGATTCTGCTCTGACATGAATATGCCTTAAAGTCATGTGTAGAAAGGCAATTTTAATATATGATGCTCGCATAATGTCACTAACATATGCTGTGCCAGCAGCAAATTGATTGTAGCGCAGCCTCTTCCATTTTTCTTTCGTCCTGACATTACAGCTGACAATTCTTAAATGTTCAACACCGGGGCAGTTCTAGATAAATCACACACAGTCACAGAAAGCAACTATGACACATCAGACTCATGTCTGAAGTAGAGAGCCATTCTATCTACATACAGATTACCTTCAGAGGGACACAAATGCAATTTATCTGCATGGGCACAGTAAAGGTTTTGCTGCAGGTCAGCAGTCTGGGTTGACAAGCACTGGGAAAAGAAACATAGAGAAACACATGAGAAGTTTCATCCTATTTTATACAAGATCTTAGTAACTGTATTTTTATAACAAAATGAGCATCTGCATGATGACTGTCAGTTTGTCTTGAATGTAAGGGCTTCTCCATCGGGATTTCTCCCAGAGTTTGTCTGTATTCAGATATACCAGTGGATTAAAGATGCTGTACTTCAGTTGCCATATTCATATTCAGAGATAATAGCAGGTTGACCTGAGTGTACTGAATATTGTTTGTAAAGCATCAGTCTTTTGCTCAAATATGCAAAACAAATGTTTCTGTTAAAAACATGTCAGACAAAAAAAAATCTCTGAAAACCTCTCCAGGTTTTTGACTTTATCATTGCTGCTACACATTAGCAACCACACACTAGAGCTTAAAATCCTGTAGTAAGATATTATTATGTAATTTTCCACTTTAAGTCATAGAATTCTGATTTAAATTACTACTTTCATTTAGACAGAACACTGGAACAGGCTGCCCAGATGGGTTCTGAAGTTTCTTTCTCTGAAGACTTTCAAAACCCACCTTGATAAGTTCCTGTGTGACCTACTGTAGGTGGTCCTGCTCTGTCAGGGAGATTGGGTTATATGGTCTTTTGAGGTCCCTTCCAACCCTATAAGTCTCTGATTCTTACTCTGTGGCAGTTTGTCTTCTCTGCCTCTGACCTCACTTGAGCTGGGATCTAAAGCGTGGTATCTAGGAGCTGCTGTGCTCATCTAGGTGAGCAGGAAGTTCACTCTGCCCATTTCTTGTATGCTTCCCAACAACATGGAGAGTTTTACATTAGACTGGCAAATGTATCCCCCCTTTCTAGCCAGCTGGCAGTCTGTTTTATCTCTGTCTGTAACACATTTGAGCTGGAGTTATTCCATCCACCTGCACAGAAAAAGGGAAGGGATAAAAGCAAGTTCTCATTCAGTCCCTCAAGGGCCACCGTGTCCATTTTTCTTAATAGTAAACCAGATATCTGTGATGTAGAAGTGTGAGGGTGTAAAATGGTTTGTTACTTTGCAGCAGTCAGAACTACCAACATGTCTGGTCAGCCTCTTCCTAGGACTGAAAACAGTTGAGAGCAGGGATGGACTTTTTCATTGTGGCTTTGAAATAAATCTCTCACCCTCCCACTCCAAATCACTTATTGCTTTTGCATTTTACTGAAACAGTTGCCCAAACATCCAAAATTCTTGAAAGCTATTGGTCTGTCCTTAGTTTCTTGATCTACTCTCCCATGCGCTCTTAATATAACAACAATCTTTTGATATTGTTTTTAAACTACCTCTCTTTCTTCTCACAGCAATAATACATATTGCTCATGTTCCGAATACAATTATAATTGACCATTTTCAAAGGATGCAGCTTCACCTATTTCACTGAAGTGTGAAAAAAAAGATATTACAAAAGGTTATACAATCCTTCAGGCCAAAGGTTCTCTCTCGTATATACCAGTGAAACCTTATTAATAGGTAAAACTAGGACTGTCATGTCTTATAATTCCCAGTTTCTCTCATTCTAGAGAATTTTACTGACTTAAAGACAGCTTTTCACACAATCTTTAGGAAAATAAGAGACGAGTCAACATCTGAAAATTCAATCTGTTGAACTATATTAGTTTTATTGAAGGCTGGTATATTGATTAGAATTCATTCACTTGGAAAAGAAAATAAATTATGCAGACTCTATTAGCAAACAATGAAAATTAACCCTGAAAACCTCCTCAACCTTTTTTTTTGTCCCCACCCAAAACACCAAACATATAAAATTGTGTTGAAAAGAGAAGGCTCAAGAAGAAAATCTCAGTTATGACATTTTTAGGAAACAAAATCAAGGTAACTTAGGAAATCATCAAATTTCATAGTTCCAGTTATTAAGAAGGTTTGTGGACCTGCTCTGTGTCTGACAGGTAGTATAAAAACTATGGCCTGGAGATAACAATGGTGCCTCTTGGAGAAATGCCAAGTAATCTCCAAAGCAAATAAAAACATATGCCATCACAGAGAAACCTTTACTGGGAAATTAATTTGCATATTGCTACAAAGGAAATGCTGTACAAACACAGGCATAATTTTCTAAGTCTAAGTTCTTCAATGCTATTGAAGTATAAGCACTCAAAAAGTCAAATTTTAAACCAGCTTTTCATTCAATGATTTGTATTACAGTGGATTAATCATGATCTTTATAATTTACACCCTCTTAGCAGTTCCTTTCTTTGTGATTTCATCAAAAAGGTGAAATTTATGTGGTAAGACCAATCATATAATCCCATTTAGCCTCAGATCCTGAAAGTATGATTCACAGTCCCTGGATTCCAGAGAAGATTGATTTCAGCAAGTTGCTTTATGAATGAAATAGTGCTTATTCATACTCACTAGACAGACTTCTGGTCTCTGGGACAGCCACAGCCAACCTCTTTTAACCTCTATGAAAAGGATGGAATAGAATGGCTTCTTACAACCTTTCATGGCATTTGATTACTAGCATGAACAGAAAAAGAGTTCAAAGAGACCACTTTTCCTTTGTCCTTCCTGTCATCCTCATTTCACACCCACAAAAAAAATATTATTCATGGCATGAGAGGTTGGTTTTAATGTAAGTAATTCTGTATTCTCATTAATAAAAATATCTACTTTCAGACATCTCCATAACCATAACACATGTTACTGGGAGAAATCAAATACTGTAGTAAAAAGTTCTCTCCAGTAAATTAATTTTACAGATTTTTCTTTGGATGTTTCAATGGGACACTTTTGTTAATGAGAATATTACAGTACTTAAAAGCAAGCACTAAATACAAATGAGTTCATTTGCAGCTGTTTAAAAAACCCAGCTGCAGTTATGGACATAGAGAAGTAGCCACGCTTTCTTCACCATTCTATTTGGTGGACTACTTTGGAGTTCTTCTCCTCTCCAAAGGTGTTGTAGTGAGGATATTTACAAATATCTATAAAGCTTTTGAACAAGGCTTTAATTCTCAAAGTAATTATATAAATGTTTCTCTATAAATGGTTCTGCTATGTGATCCCTTCAAACTTGTGAATTAATTTACACTGAGTTGACTCATTGAGCTTATCTGGACAAATCCTTTTATAAAGAGGAAAAGAATATTAGTCATGGTTACAAGAAATTAATATTAGGGAAGTGCATAGAAATGATTTCTAAAAGGAAGAGACAAATGTGTCAGTGCAGTCAAGAGACCATTTACACACTACCATTTTGGCATTCTGCTTTTAAGTTCAATCCTTTTCCCCACTTCCCTCAGTAGAACTGTAATCAGAAAACACAGCAGTGGGAACTGAATAGTTGTTAGGTTCTAGTTTAATCTTTTGATTCTCTGAATATGCTTGTATAAAAGCATTCAGTGCATATTAGCTTCCCCTCTCCCCCTCCCTTTATGTAGATATTTAACTGAATTTCTTAAGTTTGCAGTTGTTAACCAGGAGAGAACTGCAAGATCTTTACATGTTTCAAGGTTACTAAAATTGTGTACTCAATTGGTCTTAACACATCTGTCTTCCCCTATGCTTCCCTTTAAAGTCTGCTTCAGACTTTGGGCAAAATATGCATTTGCCTGACAACAGGAAGGTAACTTGTCTGTACTGCTTGGTAGTTTCACTTCCAGTCACGGTGTTAAAGTTTAGTCAAAATCTGTTACCGCGTTTCACAGAGTCAAGTGAACTTATGAGTTGAGGCTTATGCATATGAGGCTTGTTCTAAAACTACTGTCTGCAGACTTCAAGAATTTTCTTGTTCCTGGTTAGCTGCTGAGCTCCTCCTGCACATGAAAATTGGTATATCTGTGTATTTACAGAAATTCAGTTAAGCTTAGCTATCAGCTAATCAAAATATTCACACTATGGACCCAGAGTACTCCTTTCATTCAGTCCTAGGGTATTTAACTTTGATTTGAAACACTAAAATGCCTTTTGAGATAGGGACATAAATAGGGAAATTTGGCAGGTTATTCCTCTTGGTCACAATTTGAAAATATACCAGGTAACTAGCACTCCCTTAAATTGCATCACTATGTGTTAAATTTTCTCCATGATCAGCCGATCTAATAAGCAGCATCAGATAGGGAATCTGAGTTTACATTATTTTTAAGTTCTCTTCTTATTTTAAGACTGAAGATAGTAGGTCTATTTTACCCCTGTGCAATAAAGCATTTTAACGCTGCTGTTGAGTAAGTCTCAGTTACTGGAAAAAGTGCAGTACGAGGGTATTAGGAGCTCATGTGAGAAAATAACTGCCTAACGGTCTTTACGATGATGAGTCATGGGGCAGAAGGATTATTTTCATCCTCATTTGCATTGCCTTGAGGACATTGCAATTACTGACAGAGCCATAACATTACCCCTTGCTCTTCTGGTAAGCCTGGTGATGCCATAATGGACAGCAGCAGATAAATAGTAACAAATAAGCAAACAAAGAGCTATGTGATACAATTTCTATCAAAAAGATAAAGGGAAGAGGTGGAAAAAAGCAGGCATTAGAGGGAGTGTCACTGTTGTTTACTGAATAGAAAACATATAATTTTCTTCTGAATCCATTCATGGTAAATAAAGCACTAAGTAAAGAAGAAAAGTAAACTGACCTTGGTGAGGCGAGGCTCAGAACTTGCCTGTAAACTGTGCCCAGGATATGGCTCTTCCTGTACTCTGTGAAAAAAAGGACCTTTATTTTAATTAATAATAACAGACTAAGCAAAAGCAGGATTTTTTCCCTATAGATTTTGCTTTCTTGAACAGTGTAGGAGACTGTGGTAGACAGAAACTTTAAAGGTTACATTCTATCATATTGCAATCATTAGACAGTCCATATTTTACTTATTGTCATACTGGGAATCAAAAAAGAAATTACACATTTTGGATTAAAATAATGGTATCTCTGAAACAGTACAGGACTAACTGACAAGGCAGGATGTATCAATGCCACTGCTTAAGTTTTCGGTTTACTTTATTCAATACACATTTCCTCTGGAATATTAAATGGATCAAGTATTTTGTCTAATTCAGCCCTTGGATTCCTCTTATGCCAGCAATGAACTGGAAATGTAGTATGAGAGTTAAACCAGTTCTCATATCACCTTTCTTTCCCATGGCTTAAGCATTTTTATATGCCTCCCACCTGAGACTGATTGACTTTTGATTTTCTGGTATGTTATAGAGATAGCATGAGTGATTTAATAGCATGAGCTGAAAATGAAAGCTTGAGAGTGCTTTGTTAGTCCATCTGTTAGCAAAGGACAGGATTTATTCACCTTGTCTCTCCTGTATATATTAACCTGGTTAGCATTGCAGCCCAGAACTCCTGCTATGGGAAGATACCATTAGCAGTCCCCTACAACATGAGGTCTTAAATTTCATTTTAGAAAAAGCTTCTGATAACTGCAGTTGTGCTGTACAGCTTCTTGTTTTCCAGGAGTAGCAGGGACAGGGGCTGGAGACAGGACCGGACAGCCCCATGCCGGGAAGCTCTGTGGAGCCATCAGTGCCCACAGGGCCCCGGCACTCACCACTCCCAAGGCTTCAGCTTCTTTGGGTTTTGAGGAGCCTTTGGAAGTGGGTCTTATGTTACAACCATGGCATACACTGGCTTTGGAGTTCATTTAACTATCAGCTTTACAACAAGATTCACTATCTGTTTATCAGCTGTGCAAGGCTAGATCCTGTCCCGTTTTAGTTGTTGTAGATAAGTGGCTCATTATGGTTAAAGTAAGACTTTGTGCCAATGTGTACTCTGCAGTGTTTTTAGCCCAATGGACTCAAAGATTTAAGAAATTCCTTCTCTTCCCTTCTTTTTGGCATTATTTTTAATGGACAAACATTTTGGATCTGTTGATTCACATGCTAGAATCAGTCAATAGCTTTTTTTTCACGCTTTACCTAACTCTTAAATGACAATTCTTTGTTCTAGTCAGTACTTTTGGTATCTCCTATTATTTCAGTATTTCAGAACCACTCCTAATGTAGAAATACAAGAAAAATGTGTCTCACTGTTAGACAATTTTCCTTTTGTTTTCAGCTATGACTGTGGAAATGAAAAGACAAGTTGCATTTGAGTGTTCGTGATTAGTGCTTAATTTTAATCCTGTTCCATACTGCATTTTGTTTGCTAATGTGTTCACGGTGAGAAGCTTCCACACGACTCTCTCCACTCTGACTCCTCATTCACACAAATGGCATTCCTTGTCAGTAAACTAAAACAAACTCTGAACTGTTGGGTTTTCCCTTTAATCTACTGCCAACTAAATGCACAGGGTTTAGCCAGTTCTAATGCATTTTCCATATCCAACACCTTCAAAGTATTTGACAGGTGCCATTTGCCATCTATGAGCTGTTTGCACAAAACAGGCTTCCAAGCTGTCCTTGCACAGTCTTTCTCTTCAGTTGAGATTTCCTTTATTCTTTTCCTATGTCCTATAAATTCAGAGGGTTTCTAATACCACAGCTTAACTTGAAGATATCATCCAGAGCTTTATTTCTCTGATAAAGACAACTTTTATGTTGAATGTACTTAATGACAAGTCTCAGCCATGCAAAGCTAAACATAAAATCAAATTTCTACCTACCTTGTAAAGAAATTTCTGATTTTCTACCTCCAATGAAGTTGCCAAGAATTTTGCCACAACTTCAGTAGGGCCAACATTCAATTTTTAATGATAGACATCAGTGTTTTTTACTTTCAGCCTTCCCTATTCTACCTTCTGTGTTTAGAATGTCGTGTTTTAAAAATGTTTCAAAGTCTCACAAAAGTCTTGTCACAAAACACAGACACATTAGAAAATCTAATTACAAGACAATGTCTGCAAAACTCACTTTATGCATTGAATCCATTTGCTTAAACCTTAATCTGCTTCAAACTCAGCTCTCTTACATTAACCCTATTACCTTTTTATACAGAACTGTTTTCATTTGGCAACATAAATACCAATGCTCAGTTCTTCCAACTTGTAGCCATCTAAAAAAAACCACAGTAAAGATGCAAAGAGAGGAATAGGAAAAAGGAAAAGGGTTTTGATGATTCAATACAATCAAGAGCACCTGTGCTGAACTCATTAACTCCATTGTGCAGGCAGCTGCATATTTGCTCCATCCTGATGAGGGAGGGGAAAAACGGGGAGCAAATGACTGACTGTACAAATTGCAAAAAAACCCAAAACATTTAAAGGGCCTCATTTTCTTACTCAGAGATTTGATTATCCTGTTTCCCTTTTAGGACTTTCGATTTCCTTGTATTTTTGTGTATACAATGTGTATGTATACTTCATTTTACAGGTATCTTCATTACAAATACAAAATAGGATTGGAATAATGTTTTCCAAAAGGTGCTGCTTGTATTACTGGTTCTCAAAGTTTAAGGACTTGAAGTAGTCCTGAACAATTTTACTCTGTAACTTCAACATTTAGGAGAGACTATTCTCATTAGCAATCATCCTGACTATATTAGGCAACTGAGGGTTTTTTTCCTTCTGTTTTTTTGTTCCTATTTTCTCTATCCAAAATTTCTCTGTGCTTTATGCTAGCCTGAGGAGTTTATAATCCATGAAAGTTCTGAAGCACACCAAACCCGTTCAGATTTGCTGTTTGCAAGCTCCCAATTTATTATCAAAAGTTACATAATATTTGTTTTTGTTTTTACATCCTGCCGACCTTCAGACTTTGCCTGTTTTCCACTCTCAGTCTGCTGCTTCCAACACTCACAACAGGGCATTCTGTAACATTACCTCATTCGCCAAAAATCAGTCTCAAAATCTGAAGGTTGGTTTAGATTTTTTACCAATTACTAGTTCTTCCTTCCCACACTAGTCCACAACTGAGAAGTGTTTTTTTACCAAATTTTATCTTGCTTTGCTTATCTCCATATTTCACTTAAATAATGAATGATTATTAATAACTCATTAGAAGCCACATTTACAGCAGCTTGCTAAAAAGCTGTTGGACACTCTGTGTTTTTGATTTTGGGAGGTGGCACCAGAATCTTTGATGCAGAATTTTAGCCTTGATAGCAATCCAGCTGGGTGCTACTGTGTTCCATAACTTATCAAAATGTTTGCAGTACAGTGTATCTGTCTTCCAAGGAGTTATTTTGTAAAATTTAAGAGCAAACATGTTATGCTGCCATGGCATGAGAGATGATTTTCCTCGTCAATTAATAACTGATGAAAAACTGCCAAAAAAGGCAGAAAAAAAAAAGGAAGCTATTAGATTGTCCACAGAAATCTACATTAGGACCTCTGATTTTTCAAGTGAAAAACAGTCGAAAGCAGAGTTGACCACAAAGATCTCAAAACACTAAATGACTTAACAATAAAATGGCAGATAATATCCAGTGTGAAGAGAATGCATGTGGAGAAAATAACCAATGAAATAGAAACAGTGATGGCTCTGAATAATGTATTGATACTCCAGAAAGGAATTTTGAAATCATGTATAGTTCTCTGGAAATGTCAATCAATATTCATTTGCAGTCAAAAGAGGAAATGGTGTGCTGAGACTTACTAGTAAAGAAGTTAATAGCAAAAAAAGGAAATGCCACTGTATAAATCCCTTAAATATTGCTAATGATAAACTCTATGCATGTACAGTAGTCCTTTTAAAATGAACTTTAGGAGGTAATTGGAACTAGGAAAAATACAGAGAAAAGCAACAAGGATAGCCAAAGGAAGAGAATGATACAGATTTGGGGCAGATCACATATATTAGCACTCCCTCCTTTGGAAGAGACATGAGGAAAGACTTGAAGGACATGGAAAAAGTGAATAAGGAATAACTATTCCATTTCCCTTAACAGAAAGACTGCCAGGCACTTCATTAAATTACCAAGTATCTCATTTAAAACAAGAAAAGAATTTTTTTTTCTAGATATCCACCACACAGCCATACAATTGAACTTTGAGCTATAACACACTAGATTGTGTAGAAAATTCATGAGTTTAAAAAACACCACACAAAAAAAGCCAAATTCACAAAGCATAGATCCATCAACTGTTCTTTTGTTGTTTTCCAGGTTACATTTTTCCCATCATCTCATCCTCAGAAGTGTTCAACCTAGTTTTAGCCTAAAGGAGATTATAGTCTCCACTGAAATGTTCATTCTGTGTCACAAATCTGTCAAAGGATTGTATTCACTGCTTTGAAAAATCAATTTCATGCATAAATTTTAAAAAGTTTCTGTTGCAGAAAACAAATGCACAATAGCAGCCTGTTCAGGCAAACTTTAAATCTTAGTTTCTAACAGGGTCTAAAACCTTTAAGAAAGACTCATCTGCTATTCCTTTTCTCCAAAATGTCATGAATGTTGATTGACTTGTCAGTAGATATCAATCTAGGAACATTAAACAGTCTTACATGTAATTTTCATTCATTTTATACCAAATTATGCATACAAACATTTTCATTATATTAAAAAGACTAAGGTTGCAATGTCAATGATTCAAAAGTTACCAGAGTGAATGCTCATTGCATAACCTTCACTGGTTCCACTCCAAATATCCATTATCATGAAGTCTTTATGACATGGTTATTATTTTTTTCCACAGAAGTCTGTTGCTAAGATTGTGATATGATATGCAGTTCTTTAAGCTTGAAATACATGAAGCAATTAAAACCAATAATGTTTTGACAGTAAATCTCATCATGTCACTAGCATTGCGTTCTTCAGATTCCTGCTTTTTCTGGCCAAACATCTGGGACTTGAACTAAGGGCTGCACTGGTGCCCATTCTTATTGTCAGTACTGTCTCCTCAGGGACATTTAATATGGATTTATAATTGCAGGGCAATCATCTGTGAAGGGATAGATATGCTCAGTGAGAATGGAATTTTCACCAATTTCAGCACCCAAATACCAAGAAACATCTGTTGAAGGCTGGTTTTCAAAATAAAAAACCATTTGTGTAAACAGTCATGAAATAGCAAAAGACATAACCCTGACACAGGGGTGACTCCAAGCAAAACTTCATCTGCCAACTGAAATGCCCGTGTGGTCAGAGTTATATTTTGAAAATTAAGACTGGGGAAAAACCCCATCCTGGTTTTCCAAGACAAATATATCTTTGTCAGAAGATTTCAACCCCAGCATATAAAATTTGGCAGTGTTTCATGCAGAAAAAATTTGGATGACTGCAGTAATTTTATGTAATAATGTATGTAAATGTATACAGACAGTAATGACTGAGAACAGGAAGCTAAACAGTTTATTTATTGACTTGACATTTTCCAACATACAGCAGTTATTGAACAGCATAATATTTTGAAATGCAGTCAGTATTCTTTGTGTAGAAGGTAGCAGGAAATCCATGTGACAAACGCAATGAAGAAACATTGGTTTGTTTTGTTATAGTGTTTATTATAGGGTACTGATGATTCTAAAATATTTTAGTGTATGTGAATATAAATATTTTTATGGTGGTCATGTTATATTGATCATTTTTTTCAGCAGACCAAGAAGTATTTTTTTTAAATGGTAAATGCAAATACCAATTCCAGGTCCTTGCAGCTGTACTCAAATCAACTCTAGAGGAAACATTAATCTTTAAAATCACTGTTATGAAAAGGAATACAAAGGAAGAGAACAGGCCAGATTTTTTTACTTGTGATAGTTTGCAATGCTCTGTAGTGTGTTCACACACACTTTTTAATAAAAAAGTGTGTTGGAACATGTTTTTACCTAAACCTTTACCTGCCTTACCACATGAATCTGTAAGACGAAATGTTTGTTTGTATCTTTGTACTAGTCTACAAGAAATCTCAATGAATTTCTTCACTCAGAAAGCAATATATAACATATGTAGTACCAAATTCTCAAGCTTCATGGAAAATGCCCTCAAGTGGAGGAATAGCTAGTGCTCACAAAGCTGTCCCTGGTTTTACTGATAGTAAAACCATGAAGGATGAAATAATCATATGACTGCTAATATTTGAAAGATAAGCAAGAATATGAACAGCTATGACTGTTTCTATCTCTAGTTTTTTCTCTAACTCAAAACTATTATTTTAGTTATGGATTTAATTGTTTTTATTTTTTCTGAGAAACCCTACAACCAAATTTTTAAAATGTAGCTTGTAATCACATGTTTCATGCTGAACCTTCTCACATTCACAGTGGGCAACAATGAAAGGAGGTGAAGGAAAACAGAAAGAAATGGTAGCATGGTCATGGAAGCAAACTTAGCGAGAGAAGAGAGTAGACTCAAACTCTTTCCTAGTTGTGGTACACTTTTTAACACATTGATTATGTATTTACCAACCAGAGACCAGGTATAATATATGATTATACATTAACTGCCTCGTAGCAGCATTTTTGTCAATTGGAATTTGAAATGAAGATTGTGATCTGTAGTTGAATTTATGTGGGGAAGTTACATGGGTGTTAGAGTTAGCTGCTGTATTTGGCTTATATCCTCATTAAAAATACCTACAGTCTCCAAATATCTTTAGTGACAGTACATTCACTATTCTTGTCCTTTAGGATGAGAGGAGGGGAAAAAAGCTTTTCCTACAACGAGTCTTCCATTTCTTTAGGAGATTTGCGTGGGCTGTGCTGCAAAGCTTTCCGACTACATTCATTTTCATTTTAAAAAAGCTTTATTCAGATTTTATTACATCAAAAATGTAAACATAAATACAAAGATCTGAACAAGTCTCTGAGACAGAGTGGGCATTTGTCTGAATTAAGAGATTTTTCATTGTGATGAAGAGAGACAAAGTGCCATCTAGTGAAAGGAATAACTATTAACAGAAAGAAAAAGTTAAGATTTTAGGGAAGATTAGTTCAATAGTGTAAATTCCCAGATGTATGTGAATATGGCTAGTGTTCTATTAAGATGCTGTCTCAAATTATGTAACAAGACACTTATTATATTATTCAAATCTATGAGTACTCCATGAATTTTTGGAGTTAAGAGAAAAAAATATATCTGAACCCATTTTATTATTACAAAATGAAGCATGGTTAAGTTATGCTGTAAGTGCTGTAAGAGACACTTTCCCTTCTAAGACAACAACATCCTCAATGGATTCAGAGTCCAGCCTGTGAGTCACTACAAGGCTTGAACTGCTTGAGGTCAATAAGTAGTCCACGTACTTTTAAGGGGAAAAAAGGTGAATAACTTCTACCTGTCTCTATCCTACCTTCTCAAGTTCATCTGGTTTAAACACATTCTTAAATACAAACTGCAAAGGGCATCAATCTCTGAAATCAGTAATGCTCAGAACCTCTGCTTTTAGGGTATTCTCCAGTGGTAAAAGTCTTTAAGAAATAAAAGAAGGCTCACTGAGTCATTACAAAGCAATTCGAGGTAACTAAATATCAGATTAAAGGTAAATCTGAGACATTAAACCACAGGACAAATCACGGATTACCTTTGGATTTTCAAACACCAAGAAATGACAAAAGGTTGCCTTAGATTTCTTAGATACAGTATGAAAAGTGTTTTAGTATAATAGGACAAGAGGCAATGGGTACAAGCTAGAACATAAGAGGTTCCCCAGAAGTAAAAGGAAGAATTTCTTCACTGTGAGGGTGACAAAGAATTGAAAAGGGTTGCCCAAATAGGTTATGGAGTCTCCTTCTATGGAGACATTCAAAATCCTCCTGTATGAGCTCCTGTGTGACCTACTCTAGGTGACCCTGCTCTGGCAGGGAGATTGGACTGGATGATCTTTCAAGGTCCCTTCCAGCCCTAGAGATTCTGTGAATCTGTGATTTAAACAACCGTAGATCTGTATTCTTTATAGAAATACAGTTTTCAGAGAGAAGGTGAAGCAAAATGCCAAGCTCCAGGCCTCCTTTCATCCTGAGTTCCTGATTCTTTCAAAATACTTAACTAGTCCACATCACTGCTTTGTAACTGTACTGCTTTTCTCTAACCCTTCAACTAGAAAACAATACAAAACACTTCAATGTCACAGTCCAAGTGTTGTGAGCATCACTTCATTGTGATAAGTGAAGCAAGCAGAGTAAATGCAACCCCAGTTTATTTACTGAACTGCTCACAGGGTGCTTAGCATTGAACAAGGTACAAAGTTGAGCTTTCCTTAAACTGTCTGTTACCAGAATAGTCCCTGCATCAATGTCTATAACACACTTTCCAAATGCACATATGAAGTTCCCAATAGCAGAGATAACGTGACAGAAACTGCCTGTATTTGAGCTCCTTTGCAAATCTTCCTACCAGTCACTTCCTTGACATTTCAGAAGTGAATCTGATCCCACTGAGTCACTGGTGTATCTCATCTCTGAGGATACATTTGACAACTCCACATCCTGAGAGCAAGAATATTTTCATGCATCCTTGCTTATGTGAAAGATTAAATGAAAGATTTTAAAGTGTGACCTGAATTACACAATTCTGGCACTTTATGCTTAGTTCCCCTGGACTTTTGTTATTTACTTAGTATCAAACACATGGCAGTGTTTTATCATGTCTTTCTTTTCACTAGTTTATCCTTTATTAGTGCTACCTCTGTTTCACAAAGAATGATGCAGAGCACAGAAGGGTGAAACAGCCCCATTACCACATTGGAGTTGTAGCCTGATAATGCATCTCAGGACGCTTGTGTCTCCTGGCATGTTGGAACAGTGACACAGGTTCAGGGCCAAGTCTTTTAGCTCATTTTTTTTAATTTATTCTACCTGCCATCAAAGCACAATAAGAAACAAAACCTGACACTTTGGGGTTAGCTGATTTATTTAAATTCTTCCCTCTGTCTTTGTTTTATTTTATTTTTAGTCTCCTCTTAGCATTACTTTTGAATAAGAGTCCCAAGTATGTTTAATCATTGAAAAGTTCCTGACACTTTCTACGAAAGCAGTTAACATTTGCTTTTATTGTAGCTTGTGTTGTACAAAGAGTTAGGCGCAATAAATATTGAAGCTCAAGGAAAAGACTGAGGATTAATTTCTTTGAATGATTTCTACATGTGCTATGGTGTTTTAGTACATAATGCTGATCTCTCAATGTTTAATACAATACAGCTGGTGGTAAATCTTATTACTTGCTGTAACATATTACTAATTAGATAGTTCTGTACTTACCAAATTGCCTTCTTAGGTATTTCTCTATGTTTCCTTGTTTTGAATTAATGACTTGTCCTTTATTCCCTTTTTTTAATCTAAAGTAAGCTGAGCTGAGGGAGGCAATAGGTGGATACTGGCTGCTATGGGTAAATGGTAGGGAAATAAAGGCATACCAGGAATGGAGTCATCAAGCCCTCATCTTCATGACTGCAGACATGAAATGTACACCACTTCAAACTCAGATTTGAGCTCCACTACAGTAAACCAGACTTTTGTTTACATCAGGAAAGTCACAATGTCCTGTGACTTCAGGTGACACTAAGTATACTGTCTCTGTTTACCTAAAAAGATAGTCACAGAATCACAGAATTTAGGGGTTGGGAGCAACCTTTAGATATCATCTAGTCCAACCCCCTGCTAAAGCAGGACCACCTAGATCAGGTCACATAGGAAGACATCCAGGTAGGTTTTGAAAATCACCAGAGAAGGAGAATCTACAACCTCCCTGGGCAGCCTAGGGGAGCAGAACCTCCCTTGACTTGCTGCCCACACTCTTCTTGATGCATCCCAGGATGTCATTGGCCTGCTTGGCCATGAGGGCACATTGCTGGCTCATGGTTAGTTTATTATCAACCAGGACTCTCAGGTCTCTCTCTGCAGAGCTGCTCTCCAGCAGGTCAATCCCCAGCATGAACTGGTGCAGGGGGTTGTTCTTCTCCAGGTGCAGGACTCTGCACTTGTCCTTGTTGAACCTTATGAGGTTCCTCTTTGTCCAACTCTCAAGCCGGTCGAGACACTGTTGAATGGCAGCTCAGTCTCTGGTGAATCAGCCAGTCCTCCCAACTCGGTGTCATCAGTGAACTTGCTGTGGGTCAATCCCCTCATCCAGGTCACTGATGAAAATGTTGAACAAGATTGGCCCCAGAACTCCACTGGCCACAGGCCTCCAACTCGATTCTGTGCCATTGATCACCACCCTCTGGGCTCTGTCCTTCAGCCAGTTCTCTATCCACCTCACCATCCACTCATCCAAGCCACACTGTTTGAGCTTTCTGATGATGTTATGCAAAAGTGTCAAAAGCCTTGCTGAAGTCAAGGTAGATGACATCCTTATCTAGACAGCCAGTTATGCCCTTGTAGATGGCTATCAGGTTGGTCAAACAAGATTTCCCCTTGGAGAATCCATGTTGACTCCCTCTGATAATCATAATGATCCAAGGTCAAGTTATTAGGAGTAAGAATACTCACACCTTTCTCATACAAGCTTAAAATCCTAAGCTATTTACCTGGTATAAGGCCTAGAAGCTGGTGTGAATGATTTAATCTTTTGAGCAATCTTCAGTTCTGTGGCTGTACTTTAGAACATCAAGAAAGTTGGCTTGGTTTAAACACTTGTCAGATGTAAAGTTATTAAAAACAATATAACAATTAAATAGGTAAAAACCTATACGTATATACAGTATATAAATGAAAATGACACAGAGGCAAGAGACATGTCCACATGCATTTTCTTGGTAATGAAAGAATTGAATGCATTCTCATTATTTATACAATTGATTTGAAACTTTGTCTTCTGGAAGCAGGGAAGTGTGTGTTTGTTTCCTTGGCTAACATTTAGAAGGAAATTTCTTTGGGTTTCATACTGTTTTCCCCAAATTACTGAAAAGTGAATTCTGTTAATGAAGCAATCAGACATTTAAATCTTTACGTTTTCCATTGAGAAATCACTTGGCAAATTATGTCAGGTCATATCAACAGCACTGGACTGCCCATGCAATGCAACGTGCCTGATGTAGGCTGAGAAGACATGTAACCCAGTGATATGTTAATTGTGCAGGAAGAGAAAAATGAATTTGTCTCAGAAAGCATGATATGAACACACAGAGGTAGAATCACATTGCTGTAGTAGTTGTATTCTGGTAGTGTCAGAGAGCTGAGAGTTGCCTGTCCTATCATTTACGAAACTAGATCTTTCATTGTAGACTGGAGTTGTATGAGGGAGATGCTGAAGCAGGTGTCCCTGATCTCACTACAGAGAGCTCTACCCAATGCTTATGTCCTATTTCAAAACTCAGTTTGAAAGTGCTTCAAGGACACTTTAGTCAGTGCTTAGACTTTGCAGAGGTTCTCTGCACAGAGGGAGCTTGCATGTTGTGCAATGATGGCTTTACAACTCAGTTTGAAACACTTTTTTTAAAGCAATAAACCTGCTTTAACATTAGCACTAGGAGAAGCATGAAGTAATTAGTATTTGAATCACTGTACTCAAGCTCAAAGAAGAGCTCTCAGTCTTTAAAAACATTTCATCATTTGCAGAAAGCTAGTTTCACACCATTGCTTGTGGTCTAGCAAGTATCTGAGACACACAGCTATGCTAAATATGGGGGCTACATGCAATGAGCAACCATCATCCTTTTTTCTTGGCAAGTCAGCATTAAATCTACTTAGCAAAATTCCGGTAACTCAAGATGAAGTGGAGACAAGGGTAGACACAGCTAGGGAGGATTGCTGGTGTCAGGAAAACAATTTTTATGTCAGTTATTCTGACCATGACTGCTTAAGTTTGTAAGAGTAAGTCAACATAGTGTTTAATAAGATGTCATAATGCATGGAACATGACTACATAGACAAGAAAACTAGAAAAAAATCCTAGAAAACTATATGGGAGAGTTTTATGCAAACCAAAACAACAGAAATTATTTCTTCACCAGAGCTGCATCTGCTCAGTTTATTATGCCACTCAAAGCTTTTCACAAAGATTTGCTTTTAGGAAATAAGTATTCCTTTACTGAGGAATATTGGTGTACTTTACACAACTTGGCAAAGCTCTTTAGCCTTCTGACTACAGAGAGATATGTAGCCTTTCTTTGTTCTTATGTTGCCCACAGCACTGTAGCATCTGAGTGTCTCATCATAAGTACTGAATACACCATCTAACACCAGTACAATAGTATCTATAATCATCTCTGTTTACATCAATTAACTAGAGAAAACAAAGGTCAAAGTGGTCTGACTCCAAAGCTGTTAAAATAAAACTGTGGCAGACATAGGACCCCAAGCACAAAACAAACAAAAAAGATGGACATTCAACATTTTGGGGGAAATTCTCTTCAGCAGCAGACTCAGTAACAAAATTAAGTTATCACTCTCTGCTTCCAATTTTGTGTTTTAACTATCAAACATTCTCCCCATCATACAAGTTTTGATGTGTGGATCCTACAGTATATGCTGCAATAACTAAAGGATAACTAAAAACACAGCAGCCACAGATTGAGTTTCCTTCGGCACTTCATTTATGAAGGTTAAAATTCTTAGGTAGCTCTGGAAAAAACTTAATTGACACGGTGATAGCTTGGTTTATAATTTACATGTTGATAGTGGCTTCTTGCTCTTCTTATTCCTAGGTAATTAAAAGCATTGTTAGAAAACATTATTCATAGTAGCTTCAAACTCACAGGAATAGCAAAATTACTTCTAATACATATGTACCAGTAAAAAACTCTCACAGTGTGGTTTGAGACATTCTGTGGATTTGTAGTGAAGACTATAGCTACCGGCAAGATCATCAACTCCTGCATCTGTACTTGAAATCTGCTGGATAAGAGTACAACAAATAATTTAATACCTAAATTCATTGGTGCTCTTCTAAGTTGCTTGTTGGTTTTGAATTAATTTTTTGGGTTGTCCAATTGCTTTTTTTTGTTTGTTTTTAAACACTAGATACCTGGATATGTGCTCTGGTTATGATACTTGAGTAAGAATGTGATGATTCCCTTTAAATTAGTTTTCATCTACCATCATGTTTCACTGCTTGGAAGTGGCTTTTTCATCGACTTTGCCGTTAGCAAAATAACTTGCTAGAATTTATTACATACTCGAGTATTATGACAAGCAAGACAATAGAAAAGTAAATAATAATGACATGAATATTTAAAAAGGTATTATAGCTGTAAAAATTACTCACTGAAATGGGAATGAACACATGTCAAAATGTCTTTGAAATATTGCCAGTCTCTTTTCCTAGATGGGGAGAGTGACACTTTAAAGATAGAAAATTGATTTCTAACTTGCCTTTCAAAACTCTTATGGCAAATCTGGTTTCTGGACTTCATGACATCAGCTTAGAGCAGTACAGTTCATCATAGATCAAAACCATTTGTTTCACTTTTTCATTAGCAATTTGAGTTTATCCAAGTTATTTTTATTCAGACATTAAACAAGCATGGTAATATGGACAAAGGGGTTCCCAAACCCTCAAATGCATCTGCCTTCCTCTTCTGCAAATTGAGTGACTGAACCCAAATTTTGTACATACTACAAGGCAAAGGATCCTGGGTACAGCAGCATCAGCAGACATCATTAGGACACTGCTAGGTACAGTTAAATAAGCTTTGCCTCTGTTATGTCATCTATCTTCAAGCTATTAAAAGTAACTTTGTAAGTAGTTATGTAGCTGTCATATCAGGAGGAAGTCTTACTCTGATTTAATTAGATTTTTTTCCTGGCAATTGATAAAGACAGGGAATAGAAATAATTGAACCCATACAGGTTATTCTCTTCTGCTCTTAAGTCATTATCAAAGGAGAAAACCTCCCAAGTTTTATTCTTCACTGGGCCTTTTTAGGAGACTGTTTTCTCAGGTTCCTGCAATTTATTAATATGTTGATTCTTTTCAGCAGGATTGATATCTCTAAGGGGTCATAATTCATTTCTATTGAATCCCCAACATGCAGAGGGTGCTTCAGAGGATCTTTATCCAAGAGGATTGTTACAGCTGAACTATTATCTGACAGAAGTGTAATGTATTTAAAGTTGAAGACAGTTGTAATATGCTGATTTAATTTATATGGCTTGGCCACTACCCAGCCAGCTATACCTCTAGGAGATTTTTCACTAAGAAATGGTGTGAATAAGGTGCTCAAGGGTACTCAAGGCCAAATCCAAGGACTCAGAAGCTCAACACCCTATTTTAAGATAGGTGCAGCAAAAATGGAGACCAGAAGCCTCCATTATGCCTCTCTGCATTGTGTAGAGCATTGAGCACCTTCACATCACATCCAAAGTAATACAAGAAGCAGTGAGGTACCTTAAATCAGACTTGTACATAAGCTTCCTACTGCCAGCTTACAAATGTGAGTCTGCAGTCCCAGTTCTACTTAGCTATAGAAGAAATTGGATTTCCTCCCCTTGGGATTCGCTTCGTGCACCCATTGAAGTTAAAAAGGAAAACTCATTTCCCAAAGTCATTGAAATAGTGGCTCAGCCATCCTCTTATTTAAAAGTTTATTGCTAAATCTCAGTAACAAAGCAAGAAAGCAGGTTTAATTTTTTTCTCTCCATACACTGAAATTTGCACTTGTCTTTCACTCTCTCATGCCTAGTTATCTGATAAATCAGTTCATTCTTTGTTTATGGCTATGCAGGAAGTAGTGTTTCTGTAGAAATTTGTGCCAAAGCTACAAGGAGAAACAATTACTTAACAGTAAAACCAAGCCAGTTTCACTCACATGCTTATTCTCATACCTTCATACTCATAAGAACTGCAAAATGTGTATTTCTGAGAATGCCTGGCATCCAGGCAGGAGTCATGTCTTCAGGAGATTTGACCACAATCTCTCATGATGGTCTGGGTGACAGAGGACACCTGCTACCCAGTCCTGGTCAGAGATTCTTTCAGATAGCAATAACATGTTCCATTTGATGTTGCTTATAGCACTGTGGAGTTTCAGCTGGGCAAGTCATTAGAATTTATCTGTTGTCCTGTCTCCTACACTGGGTGTCCTAAGAAAATTAAGTCATCAATACACAAAACTGTTACAGCCTTTCCTTTGTCATTTGCTCTGATCCAGTCAGCCCTGGTTGTTCCCTTTCACATCAGTCTTCACGTTCCAGTTACTATCCTACAGTTGCAAGGATATATGGAAGAAAAGAAGATGCAGGGGTTAAAGGCAAGAGACACTTTACATCTGTTTCTGTCTGACATAGAATGAAGGAAAAAAAACACAAATAATGTGTGATAAATTCCACAGCCTCACAGTTAGTGCACTTTCCTCTCTCGAATTTTGCGCTCAGAACTGCAGCAGTTTAAATCAGAACAGAAAACAGACTAGTTACTTCCATTGACTTGACACTGCACGTGCACAAAAATGAAGATGATTGATATTCGTTTGCTGGTCTGGGTGCAATCTGGAGTGAAAGCAGGTAACATCATTTGTACTGCAGTTGCAGAACACCTGTTCCAGGAGCAGATGAAACAAGCTCAGCGTTGTACAAACTGACAAAGGCCTGCATCACCTTGTATGCTAGCTACATAGTTTGCACAGCCAGATTTCATTTCACCTTTATTTCAGGCCCCATTCCAGCTTAATACCACAATAGCCACGAAGAGATCCAAGATCTTGGAATGTGCACCATGCTGAGACAGCTGCTTCTATTTCACTTGTGTCCTCCCTTGGACACACAGATTATAAACCTCATATTTCCTTTAAATTTACAAAGAGAAAGAAATTTTCACATCATAATCTCTATGTAGCTGAAAATAAGTATTCCTCACTCCTTTGCCAAGCAAGCTATTGTTCAGTGTTTCTTACTGTGCCAAGAAAATACTTGGCTACTTTACGCTACCAAAAGCTATGTGGTTCAAGGGATGTGATTCACAGGAATGCATGGCCATAGTTGCTGCCTCTATCTGTCTGCATAGTTTCCTAATGGAAAGTTTTAACACAATACTCAACAGCCCTAATTAAGAGTAATTGGTTAAAAGTCATAGCCCCCAAGATGTTACAGCACCGAGCTAGAACATGAAATTAAAGTAACAAATTCTTTTTGTAGTTATGTACCGTTTTTAATCTTGAACAGTAACAAAGTGTTTTGTAAAACTAATGCATACAAGAAGTAGGCAATTTCAGCTAAAAAAGGGAGTTTATGAACAGTACAATGACAGGAAGCACATCTTTTTGACAAAAGTGCTGCCCCTCTGAAAAGTTCAGATAAGCCCCTTAATTCACCGAACTCCTAAGCAGGAGTTGCTGAGTAATACTTATAACTGCCTCTGTTTACAAATAATAAATACAAAAAAGGTTTACTATGTCTTCTTAAATATTTAAAAAATACTCTTTGTCACAACATTTTATCAGATGGAATATTTCATGTGAGCAGCGCCAATACATTATCTTGCAAAAATTAATCTTACCGTGTCCCTGCATAATTATTATCTATGGTTGTTCTCATTTTGAACAAATGACTTAGTCTCTTAAACTGTAGAATTATCAATAATGAATAATGCTCTTCCTGGCAACCTATATTTTTTTTCTTCTTTAAATACACTTGTTCCAGAATTCTGAATAAATACTTTGATTTCCTCAGTATGGGACTATTCAAAATGTTCAGCATGTTTGTAAAGTGTGCTATGGTTTCATCTTCATTTTGGAGGCATTCTTCAAGGAATAATGGCATGAAATCAAAATCTCTGGCTAGATTTCATACCTACATATTCAATTACATGTAAATTTGTATTTAGGAAATTATTGCCCATGTAACGGGAGTACAATAAACAAGACAAGCTCTCTGTTTATGTGGGCTATTTTGCATACAAAGAACTGATACAGAGCATGTTTAGAGTACTATTTTACATTTATGCATCCCTTTACTTCTCCAAGAAGTTTTAAAATGATATACTGGAAGTCTGTATCTTCAACAGGTTGCTGTCTCACTTGCTGTCTCACTTGGATCCCGAGTCAAGGCTGTACCCTCTAGCCTTCCTGGGTATCCAGATAGCCAGCCATCTACATCAAGGCTGCACATCTCTGACTCTGAGATTTCCCTTGATTTCTTTTTGCTTGGCAAAGGGATAATCTCAACTTGTACAAATGACTGCACTGACTGCATACTCACCTCCAAATAGATTAAAGGAGTAGAACTCAGACAACATGTGCAGACTGTTAAAATCATTCATTATATTTCTTCTCAGCTGTGCTATTTCAAAGCTACAGCTAGTAATCCAGGTTTACAGCTCTCCACTTTTTTGAGAGGTAGTAAACAAGATGATATTCATTAGGCATTGGCAGAAGGTATTAGGCAAAGCAGAGCTTAAATTAACTTATCATATACAAACTTCCCTTAATAAACTTTCAGCTTGTCAGGATTGCAGCTGAAGAACTTTTAAGGTCCAGCACTTTTGTGCAACTAATGTTCTTCGTGACATTTGATATATTATACGAAGAGTTTCAGGTGTAAAATGCATAGTAGACATAAGACTTTCTTGCCTTTGGAGGAAACACATAAAGTGGTTGAATTGTCAGGAAAGTGACAGCTAGTAAGGGACAAGAATGCAAATGGATTTAGAACTGTGAGAGCTCCTAAAGGACACAGACACTGAGTTAAGCATCAGTCTGGAAACATCTCTGGACTCCTCTCCAATAAACCCTCATCCTTGATTGCACCCTGCAGACCGCAAGGCCAGCAGTAAGCCAAGTTAAAAACTGAGCTAAAGGAGGAAAACACGAGCTATTGACTTATATTTCTGAGCTGGATTGTTAAAAGGGTTCAGTTCAGGGAAAGCCGATTGAGGGACATTCCTTTATACTACATTTGAGCTTCGCTTAGAGAAAATAAGCCTGTCAAGATATTCAGTTGGCATTTATGAAGACATATAAAATAAAAACCAATGATGCACTGGATAGCTGTAAATTCTAGGAAATAACATTTCCCAGTAAAACAACATTCTGTCTTCCACCTAGTCCCAAATATATGAATAGGGCATTTGGTTAGGGCTTTTTTTTTCCTATTAGCTGTTTTGGCTAATTTGATTCCTGGGCACCAAAGATGAGAAAAAGAACTACTTAGACTCCTCCATAGTACAGCATACACACCCATCGATTCAATCCTCTCTAATCTTCAGCCCTTTATAATATGATCAGAATTATTTGCCTCCCATTATTTTCCCCTAGACTATTTCTAACAACTTTTGCTACTCTCAAACTACACTAATAGTGGCTACAGCTGCCTCACCTCACATCTCCCATCACCTAATTTTGTGCACAGTAAGCCATGTTGAAGGATCCTCACAGTTCTCACATTGTAGGTGTTACTATGTGTCAGTAGGCAAAGAGATCCAAAGCTGAATCTCTTTAGTAGATGATTTTTTTCATTGCTACCATGTTAGCACTTAATGCCACAGCTCCTATGAGAAAAAATGAGTAAGCCTCTGGCTCCAAATTGGTGCTAAATATGTATCACATATGGCTATCAGTGGCACCACTGGCCTTCCTACTTTACATGGCTATATAAAACTCAGCTTAATATGCTTATTTACTTTAAATCTGATCCACTCAGGCTGCCAGTTGTGTGCTAGCACAATGATTGTCAGAAGCTCTCCTTCGCTGAGCATACTCAACATCACAGGCTTCAGGATGATCTTTTCTGGAAGCCAGTAATAATTACAGAGAATACATCCATTTTCCAAAATAGAGAAATACAAGCCACACCATGCCCTCTTTAAAGCATAGGGCAGTTATAACCCAGCTATCCAAAACACGTTCTACAAGTCCTGTTATACTTCTTCACACTCTTTCCACACTGAATCCACTTCTCTGCTGAACCAATGACACTCCTGCTTTTGTCAGGAATATTAAAACCCATCCTGCCCCCACTTGAACCAGCTTTTTCTGACCATAATGTCATTCTTACTATAATGTCATGCAATCATTTTACCCTGGCAACTTGCCCAAGCTGCCAGACCAGGTCAAATGGCAACTAAACATGGGTCTAGCTGCAAATCCCCAGGAAAAGCTGGAACAGCAAGTTAGCCTGCCTCCAAGCTCCAGCTGAAACAGAGTACTTCTTGTGAGAGAACACCTGAGACACTTTGTTGATGACTACACAACCATTTTTGATTCTTCTTGGAGCTTTACCCTATCCCCAGTACCTAACAGAAACATACACATTAGTCCAACCTTTAACTCCCTAAGTTCCCAGACAGAGAGAGAAAAAAGAACCAGTCTCAATTGACATATTCCAGTTTTAAACATAAGTTTTTCCAAAAAAGATCCAAAACTGGAACTACTGGGTCATGGCACTATTATAGACAAGTCTTCCTCATTACATCAATATTAGCTTACAGTTCCTATGGCAGGGTAGTATAACAAAGGGATGCTGGAAATCAAGTAGCTTTTGAAGATCATACAAGTACTTGTTAGATCTCTCTGCAGGAACTTGTTCATTTCCCTCTCAGAGTGAAGTCAGAACGATGAGACTCCAAAATCATATTATTAAAGTCAAGCAGTGAAAAATACCTATTGTAACTCAAACATATAACAGCAAACTCAAATACAACTGAGCTTCACAGGTAGAGAGTCACTGCATATTTCTCCATTTTCTAGCAACTTACTCCTTCCCCTCCCATCTAACTTAAAAAGATCAGTAAGTCCAACTTTCCTAGATTTAGGAGACTTTCCTTAAAAAAAAAGAATTAAAAGTAATCTCTTCTCTCAAAGCCAAGACCACATCAACAAAACCAAGCAGATGGGATAAACCAAACTAGGGTATCCTAGATTAAGAACCAATACAGAAACAGAGCTAAAGCCCCACAATAGTATCAAACTGAAAGCTCCAGGATGAGTTTAAATAGGACCTCAGGCCATAGGTGGAGAGGTAGAGTTGGGGGAAACCAGGTGGGGCTGCTCAGGACTGTTAAGGCAATCAGCACTCGCAGGCCCTGACATGGCTGTACCTGGCAACATGCAAGCAAGTGAGGATTGGCCTAAGAACTATAAAAGTTGAAGGAAAGGGAGGGAAGGCTTTGTTAGCTTTTTTTTTTTTGGTCTTCCTATTGGGAGGTAAGTTCAAGGAGATTGTAGAGAAATTTGTTGTTCCTTGAGCTTCCGTGTCTTTGGTCAAGTGAATTGTGAAGAAGGAAGGTATGAAACCTAATTATGTTCTTATTTTTCACGTATGCTGAACATGGTTTTTTATAGGAGCTCTTATTACAGGCTGTAGTTTTCAAAATACTTAGACTTTCTGAGTTTCTGGCTTCAGTGTACTTAAAGCCTTTTGCTGCAAGGTCTCTTCTGTCTGTTGCTCTTCCCCTGACTTCAGTACTTTGTAGGAAATGGGTTATTTCCTTCCTACTTAAAACTTGCAATTACCAATATATATGTGTATGAGACAACATAGCAGATGAGAGGAATGCTTTTATAGCTTTAACAACAAAATACATGATAGCTAAAAATTTTACTAGAAATAAGAACAATTTCAAACAAAGTAGTACTTTAAATCTTCTCTGGCTTTTAGGCTGCTTTTCTGTTCCTTGCAAAGGATTTCAAAAGTTCCTGAAGGAAAAAAGATTGCTAGTGGCACAATATGTGCATACACATATTTGTTATGTACAAGTGAGCAACATACACTGTGCAATGCCTTTTCTATCATAAAATCACTTTGTTTATTGAGTAACGTTATCATTTTAAAGTAATTGTGCTATATACGGGGGTTAGGAAAAAGAGTATTTTTTTAAATGATGTTCAGGCTTCTGAGTAATAAAGTATCAAAACTTTCTTCTCTTCCCAGTTAGTGAGCACCTATAAGGTTATAAAAGTCAATATAAGGAGCAGGTGTTCAGGCACTACTCTTAAGCACTGCTAATATACTTTCAAGTGTACTTTTTCCAGTCATAAAATAGTGATCCTACTGTGCTGGCTGTGTCAGCTGCACAGGCTGCTGGCTAATTCTACTGCTCTTGAAAGAAGAAATGTCATTTAGCAAAGTATGATGAGCTTCTGCCAGCCTAAATGGAGCTGCCTGTCTGTTATGCTGGTGTCTGACACTTCAGGCAGTAAGACTTGCAAAAGCTCTTGGCTCTTAGGCTACCTCCTCAAGACAGATAGAGTCTTTGTGCCCTTAACTTGAAAGGATGTAACTGATTATCTGAGGAATTTCCTTTCTTTTTCTATCTGTCCGCTTTTCCCCCCTTTAGATTAGAATGGTATATTCAGCAAATACTATAGCTCCTTGTACAATAAAAAAACTCTGGGTGCTAATCTACATTACCATTTGTTGCACTTAAGTCAAGCAGTGAAAAATACCTGTTGTGGATCAAGCATATTAGAGCAAATTCAAAAACAACTGAACTTCAGAGATAGAGACTTCATATTCCTCCATTTTCTAGTGGCTTACTTCTTCCCCTCACAGATAATTAAAAAAAAAATCAGTAAGTCAAGTTTCCCTGGATTTAAGAGGCTTCTTTAAAAAAAGTTAAACTTTTTTTGTGCAACTTTGTTAGACTGAAGAAATACTTTTCCCAGAGTACACTAAGAAAATACAAATCTAAGAGTCTTCTTTTGATACTGTTGCATAATCTGTTCTTTCTTCTATCATAAACTGTACATGCAATATTTTTTTCCCCACCTGCTATAGTTTCTGGCAACGCTTGGGGCTATTATATTAGTAGGCATGGTTATATTAATGTGAGTGCTTTGTGTGCACAATTCAGTGTGTGTTCTTCCAGTTTTGTGTGCTGTGTCAACAGCAAAATCCTATTGTTGTGTGGATTTCTTATAAAATGTGAATTCCAGAATTTGCTTGTGTCTGGTTTATGGTTAATGTCATGTAATGGTAGGTAGGAATTTGAGTCTTCTGGTTGCTTGGTTTCAAAATGGCTTTGGAAGGGCACTGATACTGAATTATTTCTGTAACTTGGGAATATCACTACTTCAGAAACAAGTGATGACAGAGAAGCCTACCGGTACCTTCCTCTTGACCTCTGCCAGTATTGAAGCATAGTAAGTTTTAACGTGATAGGAGAGAATTTTAATCAATTTGTATTAGAAATGAACACAGGTATGAGGTCTACAGTGTATTAAACAGCCAGGTATGTTTTAATGGCAGCAGCTGCTGAGCAGATACTGTGAGCTCATTCTGTTTCACTCCTTTCATAGGGTGATAGGATGCCCAAAATTTGGGTGTTTTTCCTGAATAATTTGAAGAAATGTAAGCAGGTTTCAGCAAATCCTCTGGAGTTCTATTTCCATATAGATGGTTGCAGGTGCTGTTTCAGTCATTCAGTGCTGCACCATGACATTCAATAAAGTTATCCAGTAAAAAGGTAATAAAATTGGTATTAACCTCAGAAACCATTGAAGAATAGAGTTAATCAAACAGAGGTCAATGACACTGATTACTTCTCAACAGTGTACCTCAAGATCAAAAGTAATGAAACAAACAGTGATTTCAGTAGGATAGAAAGAACCTGTCTGTAATATACTGCGATAGGAAAAGGTTTATATTATTTTTTCAGAGGTTAGAGCTACCACTCCCTCACTGAGCTACCCAATGCATCTAAAGTACATCTACTTCCCAACTCTGTATCTAAGGATTATTTGATGTGATATTTGCTTACCACTTCTCTGAAATTCAGCCATTAATGTGACAAAGACCATTTAGATTCTCTTTTAATCTTGCTTGTTTGCATAAAAAATGTTTTGTGCTGGCCGAGTTGCCAGTAAGTTTTGCTGACATGGGAGGTAATACTTGTAAATATTTCTTTGTATATTGTTGAGCTGGCAATGCATCTGATTCACTTTGATTTGTTTTTTTTTTTATATGTCCTTCTCAGAAAATGCTAGTGTTCACAGTAGTTCTCATTATAAATGTATATGCAATTTGATTAATAGTTGAAAACCTTCCAAAATATACATGGATTAATTTTTATGTGTACACAACTTATTTAATATAGTCAGGAATACTTTTTTGGGAGCACTGAATGATTCAAATTCCAGTGAAGAAGAAACTGTAGTTTAAAAAGAAAAGGACTTGTGGAGAACATTACCCAAGAAGACAGAAGTAAACTCTCTGTAGCTTTTTCCTTGAGGGTTATTTCTTGCAAAATATAAAGGGAGCAACTTTATATAAAGTAGTACATGATACATTCCCTCCTCTACGTACTCTGTCTTAAATTGACTTCCCAGGTGCTTATCTGTACTGCCCAAGTGCTTTCTGATGCACAGTAATACCTTACCTCCCCATACCAGTGCCAACAGAGCTTCTGGCTCAAGAAGTATTTCTCCAGATATGGGGAGTTTGTTGTGAACAGTTGGTGGGATCTGCAGCTGTTTCTTGCAGCCATGATCCAGTGTGCACTGATGACTGCTCTCAGCATGAGGCTGTACTTCCTTCCCAAGAAGAAATTTTAATTGTCTGATATGAAGGCTTGGAGATCTTTCTGTCTACCAAGACTCTCTGATTCTAGTGGTTCCTCATAAGGATACTGAAGTCATGACTTTGTGTGAAGCTGAATTGATCTGTTCTTGAAAACTGAATCGTTCCGTTGCACACAAATTGGCTGGAGGAATTATTTTCCTTCCAAGTACTAAGTAAAGAGAGTTAATTTACCATCTGCCTTTGGATACTGATTTTTGTTTATGATCCAGGTACAGCAGTAGATTTATTTTTGCTCTTAGCTGTAGTGTTTTTTTGTATCCTAGAGCCTTCATTGCCACCAAGTGCTTTCCTGTGTTTGAAAAAGAGGTTACTCTTGTAGCCTCTTCTGTACTTTGCCTCCAGAAATCAATCATGATGAAGTATAGTCTGAATAATTTCCTTTGCAGACATTATGGTCTGCAGCCACAATTCTCATTTTTCCAGGAAAATGTTAATCTTTCAGCTTTTTAGCGCAGGAGTCTCTTACCAATTGGGTTATTACTACAACACATGGATGTCTGAGATTCCAGTTCTTAAAGCATCCATAGCTTCCTTCTATTGCCCTTTACTACTCAGTTCCTGTAACTGCCATTTATTTCTTTTTTTTTTTTTTGAGGGGAATGGGAAGTGGGGGCATACTGCATTTGGAGACATCAACAGGTGAATCTGTCTGCTGCCTATAACTACATGGTTGCAAAAGATATCCTCACTGTACAAGTTTGAACCAGATCCCACTTGAGCTCCAAGTTTGACATAAACTGTCTTAATGTCATCTAAACAGCCTTTAGAACTGTCTTTTTTGGTGATTCCACTTGAGGTGGATCTACAGTGTTTCAGTCTAACTTGTGACTGTTAAAAACTTTAACTTGCACCAGACAAGAGATGGATCTGTGTACTGTCTAAAAGTGGCACTGCATGTGTTCCCAATGTGTGGTGCAGTTTTAGTGACTGACGTGTGCAGATAAAGCATGACTGACTTTGCATCTTCTTGTTCACTGCTGTCATCTGACATATGGATGAAAATGGAAAGGTCTACAGCAATCCCATACAATCTGTTGCCCTCAGCATAAATAATGTAGCTTGTTCAGTTGAACAAGCAAAAGTCTTGTTATGCTTTACACCTGTTTTGTCATGCAAGCCTAAACTACTCAAGTCAGGACTGATATTTCATTGCAACACCAATTGCAGTGAAACAGCACTTGGTCCTTTGAAATGATTCAGCTGGGTTTAGGATTGCAGGTTTCAAACTGGGCTGTAGTGAATAAGAAAGTCCTAAGAAGAAAAAGCTTCCTTACAAAGTGGTTTGTCTCACTAGTTTGCAGGTGCTAAAAACCAAATTAACCAAAAACTGCTAACTACTCCAATACTCATTAAAAAGCAGGTTTTGGTGAAAATTGGATTTTGTGGGGTTCAAAGTAGGTATAATGTGAGGAAATAATAATAATTGATAAAATACTCAAAGTGCACTTTGTAGCTTTACCCTTTGCTACACTTCATCTCTTGTTACGGTTTAACCCCAGCTGGTAACTCAGCCCCACACAGCCACTCCCTCCATCCCTATAGTTGGGATGGGGGAGAGAATCAGAAGAGTAAAAGTGAGAAAATCTGTGGGTTGAGATAAAGACAGTTTAACAGGAAGAGAAAAAGCCCTGCATGGAAGCAAAACACAGCTCAGCAGTAACAAAACATACCTGTCTTATCAACACTGATTCCAGCACAAATCCAAAACGCAACCTCATGTCAGCTATTATGAAGAAAATTAACTCTACCCCAGCTGAAACCAGCGTGTCTCAAAATAGTTAAAATAAGAAGCTGTTGCAAGTAGGCATTATATATAACATCTGGAGTGTGTACAGTGGGAAATGTCATCATGCTCTAAGTCACCAATGAACAGTAATAGATTCTCACCACTGAATAATAATAGATTCAGTAATCTGGAAGGTTAAAAAAAGTTTCTCCTCTTCTGTTAAATGGAAAATTAAACAGGAGGTCAAATGCAAAGTGCTGGTCTCTATTAATGTAGGCATTGATGGGCTATGTCTTGGAAAGATTTTATGTGAGGCATCATGGTAACTTCTACCTGAAGTGATATCAATGATATTTGTGAAGAAATCTACTTGTGAACTGCCCTAGAATTATTCTTCAGAGAATAAGAAACTTTTCAAACTGATGAGAAAAGATTGCCTTCATGAACTTTTCCCTAGGTCTTATGGCCATTCAAGAGTCATGTATGTTGAGTTTGTAGCTTTACTAGTATCTGTACTAATTCACTGAGCAAGACTGCAGAAGTTTGTTGTTTGAAACCAAAAGGGCAAGAAATAGACTGCTTTGAACTCTGCTTGGAATGATGGCAAGGAAAAGTGTTTAGGAAGATTCTGTAACTACTGTTCTTCTTATTTTGCTTTTTTTATTCGTTTGAGTTTGGGTGTTATGTATCTTCCAAACTCAAGAAGCAAATCTGCTAACGTTGTGGTAAGTTACTCCAAAGTAATATGAGATACCTATTGAATGATTAAGAACAAAATGTCTTCACAGCAGTAAAACAGCTATTTCATCAGCAGCTAAAATTCCTATCAGTCTATAATTTGTTTGATTTTAGTGATGGAAAAACTGATCTTATTCCTGAAGTCTATACTACTGGAAAATGACTTTTTGAGAGCACACAAGTGACTTGAAACTACAGCTAGAGTTAATTCAATCCTCAGAATTTTCTTGTCTAAAGTTTTCAGTACTACTTGAATTACCTGCTCACACTTCTTAACTGTTGTTTAATGCATCTGTTAGTTTTAAGTATCAAAGAATCTTGCTTGCATTACACTGCTGTGATGACATTATTTTATCATATATATTTAGAACAAATAAATTAAAGTGGTGAAATACTGGCCCAACTTACAAGGCCAGTTCCTCAGAAACATAATTTGAGAGACATCTATGTTCTGTTTAGAGGCAAAATAAAAAAGGACAAAGGTAGCTCATAACAAATCAGCTAAATTGCTGCAAGGTTGTGACTGTCCTTGAAGATAGAACTGTGAATCTGGTTGTGGATTGTTGTTCCTATCCTGGACTTTGAGGAGGAAGTTAATTAATGTTGTGCAATAGTGACTTTATGCATCAGTTGGGAAATTCTCTTTTGACTGCATCTGGTGACAAATTATGGAGAGTTGGTATTTTGAAGAGAAAATAAAGGTTGTTCTTTTTGTTTCCAAGAGATTGAGTCTCACTCCTGTTCAGTATCAAACTGGCATTTTTATTTTTAACTAGTTTAGTTGTTAACTCTAGCTTTTTGCTGAATTGTTCTCTTGCAACACTGATGTAATGAGGACATCTAATCGTCACCTGTTACTTCAGGACATTCATACCTTCATCTGTTCTGTTCCCTGACTGTGGTCTTCGGATGTGTGGTGTTCATGGACTGATCTCAGAATCACAAAATCTTAAGGATTGGAAGGGATGTTGAAAGATCATGTAGTTTAACCCTCCTTCCAGAGGAGGATCACCTTGTAAATGGATTCAGATTGGACTGTCTGGATTCTGATGTCCACAAGAAACCTGAGTAGATTGTCTGATTGCCTCTGCTCCAAGTATTGTGAAAATCATGTGTTTCCCCTGTTTGTGTAACTGTTTGAATGTTGCCAGGAGAGAGAGACAAGATTTTTATGCTGGGCTACAGAGTTTTCAAACTTAATTTAATGACTATTATTCGTTTCTGTGGTATGCATCTTAATTGCTTTTACTGAAAGCCTGTTTCACATTCCTATTTTCTAGTGGTTTTAATTATTTGCAGACAGCACCTTGTCTATCAAATGGACTTGAGAGATTTTTGACTGGCAAGCATGGTATTAGGGTGTAATGTGAGAATAAAAGACAGTTTTCCCTTAGCCAAATACTTCAACATGAGTAAACTAACACAGCAGTTTTCAAACAATTAGGGAAGTATTGGTGTTTTAACCAATTGATTGTCTGATATTAATCTGTAAAAATAACTTTAAGAATGCAGTTTCCTCCTGAAAACCAGTTTTAAAGAATAGCTGAAGATAACACTCTTAACAATGAATCAGCAATTAAATAAAAAAATAGCATTCAAACTACAGAACAGTGCTAATTTCACTGTTATTCTGATGTGTGATTTGACACTAAAATCATAGTGTAATGTGACTATCCCAAACTTGACTGAAGAATTTGAGTATTGTTGAATTACAACTGTTCTATTTTGGACTAAAAGAAAAATCTAACCATCATAAACTCCCCTTCTATCACATTGACAGTAAATCAGAAAGTAGTGCCAGAAAACTTTGTAGCAATTCTTTTCTACAATACCCTTCCAGATTTAATAATTTGCATGTCATTTTGACAAACATTAATCGTGAAGATCATTCCAGTTATCAGTCTTTAGTTATGTAGTTTACTTAATTTTCAGTTCTCTTGTGGTTAAGGTCCAGCCAGGCACAGAGACCATGCAGCAACATCCTCACTCTCACCCTGCCATGTGGTGGGATGGGGAAGAGACAAAGTAACCAAGGGCCTTATGGAGATCCTTAAGGACAGGGAGGACTTGCTCACCCACTCAGTTCCTGGGCAAAACAGACAGGACTAGTCTACTTGGGAAAGAAAACAAATCAATATAACCTGACATCAATCAGAAGCAAAAAAATACAGAACAAAGCAGAGTAGGATGATAAGAAAATACAACCAGCCCTTTAAGATCTCCTCCCCTCTTCCCTGGCTCAGCTTGACTCCCTATATCTCCACCTTTTCCTCCTCAGTGGTACAGGGAACAGGTATCTGTCAGTCCTTAACCAATGGTCTCTGCTGCTCCTTCCTCCTTGGGAGAGGAGGACTTCTCGCATCCCTCCCTGTTCCAATGCAGGTCCATGTCTAAATTTGGAAGATAATTAGAAATAGTTATTTAAAAAAAGAAGTATCTTCTACTGCATAAGGCTGTTTTAGATCTTCAGTGAGCATAAGGTACATCATCAATGCATTATGCTTGTATTAGTAGGGAGACAATAAGGGACCTACAGTAATGACTTTCATCAGCGCTTTCACAGATTTTCAGTGCAAGACTGAATAGACCAACTCTTTAAAGCAGATCACATAAAGATTTTGTCTCTGTTTTTTTTTCTGACAGCAAATGCAATTTTGTAAAAGCCAAAAGTTTATAATTTAGTTATTTGAATAAACTCTCACCAGAAGTGTCAGTTTCAGGTCAGAGACATCTTTCTCATGACAGCCAGCACTAGGTGGGTTTAAGATTGAATTCTACCAAGTACATGAACTTCTGAAAGTGGTGCATCTCAAGTATTGCCTTAGGTTTATTTTAGGGAGTAAAGATCTGTCTGATTATAAAAGAGTGCAGGTAAAGCAGCATTTGAATGCAGAGGTACTAGAATAGCTGGTATATTTTGAAAACTTAGGTGGCTATTTTGGGTACACATTTGGTTTTTAGGGGCAAGATCACTGTCTTTTATACCTCTGCCAAATGCAAGCAATTTTTCCACTCTGTAATTTCTAATGGCCATTAAGGGAAATAAGTTCTCTACCAACTTCTTCAGGAATTGTGCTTCAGCCTGCCAAAAGCAGGGAACCATGCATATGCTAATTTAATTACAATGAGTTTTTTTCTTATCAGTACAATCAACTGTAATCAAAATTAGAGCTATATATTTTAAAAGCAGTCAACCAAATAAGCAGTTTGAGTTCAGTTCAAATGATACATAGAAGTTCAGATCCTTTTGCCTCTCTTATCACATTTTTGGATGTTAAAGCTTTGCCAAGCCATTTTCTTCTGAAGAATTCATATACAACAATCGAGTGCACCCTCAGTAAGTTTGCAGACAACACCGAGTGGTGCAGTTGACATGCCTGAGGGACAGGATGGCATTCAGAGAGACCTGCATAAGCTTGAAGAGCCTCATGAGGTTCATTAAGATCAATTGCAAGGTGCTGCATGGATTGGGGCACTCCTGGTACCAATACATATAGGGAAATGGATGGATGGAGAACAAGCCCTGCAGAAAAGGATTTGAGGGACTTGATGAAAAGTTTGACGAGTCAACATTGTACAGCTGCAGCACAGATTGGTCTTTAACTGACTCCTACTATGACATTAGCCTCACCCTTCTCCCTGATTGTTACCCATAAATGCTTGACCTTATTGCCATCATTGACCTCTGAAGAGTTGAGAAGTTCCCTAACACAGAGGGATGCCCCTCTGTGTCTTCTCACTTGCCTATCCCTTCTGAAGAGTACTCATTGGTGCTGCACTCCACTTCTGTGTATCATCCCACCAATTCCTGGAAGCCTTCAAGGTTAGGTTGGACTGGGCTCTGAACAACCTGATGAGGCTGAAAGTTTCCCTTCAAGTTGCAAAAGTGTTGGACTGAATGACCTTTAAACACCCTTTCTAACCCAAACCATTCTGATTCCACAGATTTCCTTTGAATCCCCTTGCACCTTTTACATGAAGCTATGTATAGCTCATGTGATGACTTCAATTAGCATTCTAACACTTGATAGAAATCTTATTCTGTTTGGTTTTTTTCTATATACTGGACTAGTCAAATGCTTCTCAAAGCCAGTTCAAATATTTCT
This sequence comes from Colius striatus, assembly GCF_028858725.1. Lineage (NCBI taxonomy): Eukaryota > Metazoa > Chordata > Aves > Coliiformes > Coliidae > Colius > Colius striatus. Next base: position 9,614,815 of record NC_084764.1, read on the forward strand.
GTTCTTCATTTCAACAAGTAATTCAAACTACTCCACTACTGATATTTATTGGCAGAGTTGATATTTATTGGCAGATATGATTGCCTCTGAAAACTACATCCTTTGCCTCATTCAGATGACAATATAAAGGTTCCTAAAATACAGCCTGAAATGTTGATGCCTCTTGGATGCTACTTAAAATAATTGTGAAATACGTACTTAGCTTCTGGAATGTTCTTTTCCATTTGGAACATTCTGAGAAACATTAGCTGAGAAGAAATGTAGGAAAGAGCAGTTACAGATGATTACAGATCAGAAAGAATCAAATTATAACATATAAAAAATATTTTTAACTTGTCCAAATGAGTAAGCCATGAAGAAATGTATTTGAAAACTGTAATAGGACTATTTGTCCCTTCTAAGCCTGTTTCAATATATGACTTCCCTTAATACAGGAGTTCAGGAAGGATTCTCTGAGCCATATACTGGCCTTGATTAGCCCTGAAAGATTTTGCCCAGCCTATGAACTGTGTGACTGTATCAGGAAGGAAAATGCAGGTTTGGGAAAGATATTGAAGAAAAGGTTGTCCAGAAGGGTTAGGGTGACTCATGAGATGGGCTTTTTAGGGTAGGGAAGAAGTTTGCAGCTGAGAAGCAAGTGATGTAGTGGCTATGCAGTGCTTCTGGCTGGGAGGTGAGAGTGCTATGTTAGGGCACCATAACACCTACCAGCCCTTCTCTATTTTGGGGGTAGTAGGGAAGTAGAGGTTACTGGTACAGCTTGACAAATCAGAATGATGACCAGTCCCACCCTCACCTCTGTTCAGATGGGAGTGGAGAGCTCTCAAAAAGCCTTTGGAAGGCCTAGAGTTCACCTGGGGATAAGGAAGTCTGTGAAGAAGAGACATGCTCTTAGACCAACAGGCATTTGAGTTGATGCCTGTGGCAGAGAATTTCACTGTTGTGTACTTGTTCTGCTATCTCAGAAGTGGTATTTTTGTATCCAGCTGGCTGATGAGTCACCTGAAATCAAACCATCACAGCAGTTGAGAAGAATCATGAATCATGAGAGGCTGAAGGAGGAAGGAAGATGCAGGTACCTTGATCTGTTGGCACGCAGATTGGTTTTAAACAAGAAACTATGAAATCATTAAAGGTCCACATATCACAGTAAAAGAAACTGCTTAGGATCTACTGATGTTAAGCTAAGGATAATGATAAGGAAAAATTATATGTAATAGGAGGAAAAGATGTGTTAATGTTGATAGCTGGGAAATGTAACACCTCACTAAGGTAACTGATGCATATTGCATTAAATGATTCACTAAAATAACACTGAATAAAGCATTGAAAATATGCCTACATTAATGGGAAGATGAAATTAATGATCCAGCATCAAGAATTTCTCCAGCAAGCATTTATTGGCATAAACTACTGATAGATCTGTGTGCGTCCTTGCAAATTGTCCAAAGTATCATTTGCCTGGATAAAATAAGAGCCTCAATGCATCTTAGCTGCAACATTTCAAGTGGAATTAGTGGGGCTTCTGGGACTATTTCCCATTCAGAAAAGCTTGTTGTGCCTTTACAAAAACCATGAGAATTTACCATAAGTTTTTTTCACTTGATCCAGATTCTTAGACCATTAGTTTCACCCAAAATATAAAGTATGTTTCAAAATATGTATTTTAACCACATGTGCAAGCTTAAGACTTGTTTTTTATTTTGTATTCCTAAATTTTCTTTGGTGTATTCTGAGATTAAGTTTGTATGTATATAGGGTTTCTATGGTTGTTCAGATGAAGTAAAAGACTAACATACTTCCTAGAGTTGTGTGTGGTGTTGCAGGGCCATCTGTGCCAGAACCAAAATTGAGATCATAGGCTTAAAAGAAAACATTATTACTTAATTATAGAGAAATGTCTGAATCATGCTGCAAGAAGGATTAAGTTTTAAAAATAAATAAAACAATTTTAACATATGTCAGTCAGTAAAATAATACAAAATATTTAATTTTAAAAAGCTAGACATACTTCAGTGTCACCCACAAACAGAAGAGGATAATCAGAATATATAATTAGTAACATGAAGAGAGATGCACTCATTACCTTCATGAGATGTAAAAAGAAGTCCTGATTAAGATTTATAATTAGGGCTTTTCAAACAGAGGTCTGTGAATCCTACTTATTTTATGCAAAAATATTCTGCTTGGTCTTAACTCTTCAGTTTATTCTTGATTCACTTCCAACTTTTTATTTGGAAAATAACTAATAGTTAAAGATGCATTAAAAGTTTTTGCAATTTTTTTCTATATCAGTAGTCTAGATTTTGCCACAGTGACATTAGGAAATGGGGAAAGGAGGAATTGACAAGATAATCTTTAAATGGTGCTTAGCAGATAAAGGAGTTCTTAAACGTTTTAAAAACCTTCTTATTTTATGCTTTAGGCTTTCCTTTAATTTCTTCAAAACTACAGCTTGAGTGACTCAACATTAAATATAATGATTAGAGAGCATTTTCATCTTTGAAAATTCAGATAAACAGTTTGCCTATGTTTTCATATTTTTTCTGCATTTACTAGAGAACAAATTCAAAGTTTGGTTTTTTTTTAAAATTATTTAAGCTTATTCAGTTCATATTTCATTAAGGCAGAATAGTGATTCCAAACTGCAGTGTTCTTCAGGTTAGTGTCATGACAATGAGCAAAAGATGTTTTGCAGAAAGCCAGGTCTTATGTGCAAGTGCACTCTCTGTCAGCTCAGTCCTATGGCATCAGTTAAAGGCATTTTTGACTCTCTTCTGCAGTATTGTGTGGGAGGACAGACCTCTCATAGCTGCATTTGCTTTCTGGCTCTTCAGCATTACAAGGCCCTCATTTCTTTTCTGGAAAAAAAAAAAAAACAAAACATCAATGGACCATCAAGAAAGATTTGTTTGGTTTTTTTAATTCCCAAGTTTGAAAAATGGAACCAAAGTTTTTTGTTATTGCTTGAAACAGTCATAAAAATCTGGGAATAACCTGACTTGTAGAACCTTTGTAAAACTAGATGATGCCAAGGGGTTTCATGTCATTGTGGAGTGATGTTTGCTACAATCAATCTAAATGAGAAGTCCCCAAGCTGTGAGTTTAGAGCACACTTCAGTCTTAAATTCCAAATAAATACTGTAATCCCATTTCCTGTTTTCTTGAGTAAACATGCAAGCTAGCTTAATGGTAACATATTCAGATATCAGACTTCCGTGATAAATAAAAATCTCCTTTTGACTGATTTTGGTGTCTTAGAAAAACTTGACTGGTAGGAATAGAACATAAAAACATCTAAACATTGTGAGTTCATTGGAGGCAGCGGGGGGAAGTGTGGAGTGAGGGTAAAGAACCGTGAAGGGGCCCAAAGGCCTTTGCAGGCAGCAATTTGCTGACAAATTCTATGAGACTACTACAAATTTGGCATTTGGAGTGCTACTCCACTTCAACAAGTTCAGAGTGGTTTGTCAGTTTTCAAAATATTTTTTTTGGCTGGAGCTCTGTTTCTTCCAGGCACTTTATTTCCTCTAGGCATTGCTTTTTCTTAGTGTTCTGTTTTGGTTGCAAATACTGTGTAATTCAGTGGAAATATTTACTAAAGCAGCTCAAATTAACCATATGCATGAAAGCTGGTGGGATGAGGTTCAAATGTGAATGCAAAAGAAGGGTGATGATGATCTGCATTTTGAAGGGTCAATATTCCTTGCTGATCTCCATGAGGAATGGCTCTTCTGGGGTTGGGGAATTTCTTTTTTTAAGGTTTAGGAATGCTTATGCATCATACCTTTCAATTTACTCTGAGGAGAGGAACTTCAGGTTTACAGGAATTGGTCCTCAGTTGTTTAAGCAGTGTTTAGTGAATTTGGAATGATCTCTAAGTGCCAAGTGTGCTGCAAATAGGGCAAGGAAAAGTCATGGTTCTGTATTGATGGTGTCGAAAAATACTGTGTTCTGTTTCATCTTTCCCCATCCCAGCAGTGTGTAGGGGGAGGAGTGAGCAAGCAGCTGTGTGCAGATTTGTTGCCAGCTGGACTTAAACCATAACAGGTACCCTAAAATCCAATCTTCCCATATTCTGAAGGCATTCTGCAACTTTATCAGCTGTTTGTATTCATATTATGGCCATTAATCTTTCCCTTTATAAATAACATTTTGAGAAATAATATTGTAATGTATGTGCCAGAGTTATTGGTGCAAAATTCAGGAAATTCTTCAAGGCACGTCTCCTTAGTAGTCCATACAAATTTTTATTTAGTAGTCCATGCAGATTTATTATGCTGTATTTTCCATGGAAAATTTACACAGTAAATTTATTGACCTGCAATAAACTGGTTTGGATGAATGCTTTAACGTACAGTGGAAATGGTATGTAAAACTGAGATTAGATTGTAACTGGACCTTTCCTGGAAGATAAAAATAAAAGAACAATATCACTCGTAAACTTGTTCTAAACCTGCAGTTTGACATCTAGAGCTCTGAATTAGGGAACCTAGAACTAGAACTTGCAGCAATGCATCAGAACCAAATCTCCTTTCTTTGAGATCTACTGTCAGTCCAACTTGCAGATCCAGTTGCAGAGAATCTGATAATGCTTTTCAAGATGTCCTTCCATTCACCACCACTCTTTCCAGTATCAGTGAAAGCAGTTGTACCAATCCCAGTCTTACTTAGCCAAACATTCAGATTTCCTCAAGATGGGTGGATGTGCTGACCCTTTGATGTGGCAAACAGCCAGGGCTTTATGTTTAGACTTTTGATTATATACTAATGAAACACAGGACTGGCTCTGAAAGTCATGTTATATCTATTGTGAAGGCAAAAAACTTTTTGTGCAGGAAATTGTGCTTTTGCTTCCTTTTTTCTTCCTTTATGGCCAAGAGAATGGTATAAATACAGTCACTTGAAGTAATTAAAGGTCAGGTGTGATATGTCTCATATCGAAGATGAAGTTTTCCTTATCTTGCTTTTGGTGTCATGCCTGTAACAATAAGTAGCTTTTCAAATTGGTAGATTTATCATCTTGACATGCAGTTTTCTGTGTAACTTTTCTAAAGATGTGGTTAAGCTGGGAGGATATGTGCATCTGGAAAAATAAACTGATTCTGATGCACAAATTTTTATAACGTTCTAATTTTTCTCTTCAATTCTAACCTTGGTCTCTGTGTTTGATAGTAATGCTCAGAGGTTAAGAAGAATTGCAGGGAAAAGTCACGGTTCTGTACCGATGGTGTTGAAAATAGTGTGGTTTAGACAATTTTTCAGTCTTTGAACAACCGAAATGTTGAAGCTTTGATGCACAGAATGCTTTCTCAAGACCAAAGTTATAAATTAAAAAATTAATAACATATTGCTCATAGAAACAACAGGAGCATTATAAAACTAAGGCCTACATGGTAAATAGGAGTGAATCAAGGAACTATGTAACCGTAACAATGAAAACACAAGAAGTCAGTTTTAAAAAACAGTGAATAAAAAGTGCTGTATAAAATTTGCCTTAGATGGTAAAACCTCAGTAATTCTGAAACAGTTTAATGGGTAACTAGACATTGTACTTTTCAGAAAGTAGACTAAACTGTGTGTTATTTAAAGTTTGAGTTAACACAGAACAATTGTGACAAGCTTGCAGTCTTCTCAGGGCAGTTTAATACATTCCATGAACTAAAGAAGCATTGCAATATAAAGGGGAAATTGGCCTGATGAATGTAAGTATGGACCAGTAAAATAAGTAGCCATTTTGGATGTTAGTTGAAGCAGCTTCAGAGTATGGTTGTTTTTCAGAGATACCATAGGAAATGTCATTTTGTTTTGCATCCTTTTTTCTTGGGGACTGGGAGGAGTGAGGAAGTCTTGGGGGCTGAGACAAGCTCGTGATGAACTTTGAAGAGGAAAACTGGATTAACTTCTCACAATGACAAATCGAGGAGGAAAGCTGAAATGAGACAAAGGTGTTATAGATGCATGCATCTAGACAGTCATGAGTGTAAGGACTGACTCCAAGTGGAGTCATTCATTTCTCCTCCTCATCCCTTTCTGGAGGACATAAGGATAGGAAGAAGGATTTTGTTTATTGTTGTGTTATTAAGTTATAGTAGATCTTGGAACATGCTGTTATGGGGGACTTCTTTGCAAGTCATACAAAGTCAGTAGCATTTTTATGGTAGGTAGTAGGTAGCTTTTAAAGAAATAGTGGGAAAGTTTGCACTGCCTTTTTCAGCCTCTCGGGTTACACCTCTAACTGTAGTGTGAAATAAATTGCTCTGCATATGAGCAGAGTACTCAGTTCTCCTGGACTGTTAACCCAGCATCCTTCCCAAGTATAAAACTCACTTAAATAGAAAACAAAGAAATCCATTAGCTGTAAGACCTGATAAAGTGCTAGCTAAAATGAGAGACCCAGAGGAGTGCAAGTATGATATAGTGAGGAAAATATCATTCTCACATGAGTAGTGCATCATGTCAGTGCTGTTACTGCTGAATAGGAACAAGTAAGAAGAAAAAACTTTAAGAATAAAACATCTTAGTCTAAGAACTGTTCTCCTTTTTCTTGTTGGTACAGAAGCTTTTGTGTTCAATGTTCAGAACAGACTGGTGTAGAGTCAGAAGTATTTACTAGCCTCAAAGCCTTCCTGTATCTGTACTGTGGGATGTAGATATGGCTGCAAAAAGACAACTTCCAGAAAAACATAGGGTTTGCTATGTTTATTATGAGTGGTGGTAGAAGAAGAATAAATTCCTTCTCCAAAAGGAATGCACAGTTCAAGTTAAAGTTCATTGAACCCTGTTTTCCTTTTTGCCAAAGCATAGAACCTAGATTACTAACATGAAGCTAATCCAATTGTGCTTGTCTTGGTTGAGGCTGCAAAGGGAAGGACTACTGTGTTGAGTTCAGGAGCGTGGCAAGAGGTGGACTGTTACCTCCTGCTTCCTATTGCTGATTCATCTAAATCACAGAATCTTAAGGGTTGGAAGGGACCTTGAAAAATCTAGTCCAACCCCTCTGTCAGAGCAGAACCATCTAGAGTAGGTCACACAGAAACTCGTCCAAGGGGGTTTTGAACTTCCCCAGAGGAGACGACTCAACAAACCACCTGGATAGCCTGTTCCAATGCTCCCTCACCATCACAGTGAAGAAATTCTTCCTTGTATTTCTTTGGAACTGTTTGTGTTCCAGCTTATACCCATTGCCCCTGGATCTGTCATTGGACATCACTTAAAAGAACCTGACTCCGTCTTCTTGACACCAGTTCTTTACATATTTGTAAATATTAATAAGGTCACCCCTCACTCTCCTCTTCTCCAAACTAAAGAGCCCCAGCTCCCTCAGCCTTTCATCACAAGGCAGATGCTCCACACCTTTCACCATCTTGGTGACCTTGTGCTGAACTCTCTCCAGCAGCTCCCTGTCCTTCTTGAACTGAGGGGATCAGAGCTGGAGACAATGTTCCAGATGTGGTCTCACAAGGGTAGAGTAGAAAGGGAAGGCTGATAAGGTTATAGCTTTCTCACTTGAGTATATAGACTGTCATTAATCAGCTAATTTCTGCTTTATCTCCAAAGGTTATCTCATGCTAATGTGTCTGTGAAAGGGTATAAAGGAGCCTACATTTAGAATCCAAGGTTAATGTCCAGCTAACTGGTGAAAGAAACCAAATTGAAAAGTAATTCACTTAAACATTTTAAGCCCTCAATCCTATCAACATGTACCTTATTCAAAACTGATAAAAATGTTGAAGTGTGCAATTTATTTAGTTCTGTAAATACTACTCCTTCTCTGATTTATAGAGAGAATAATTTAAAAGAACTGACATTTTAGTATTGCAGCATTGTAGTCAATAGGAATTTATACTGATAGTGAATTCACTTCCGAATGGCTCAAAAGTATTGCAAAGAGCAAAATGACAAAATATCTTACCTGAATGACATTTAGGTCTTTATTTTTTCCATCTTTCTCTAAACCATGCTGAAATTTACTCTTAAGTTTTAATAGCTGTAGCAAATTTTTCCTTCCCTGTTTCATTTTTGTCCTTAGCACCACTGTCCTTCCTGTTTATTTGACCAGTTTCTTCAAGTCTAATAAATGAAAAACTTCAGCTCTGTTAATACAAAAAAAAATTTGAATTTAGGCTAACCTATTTAGGGTACCTATTTTGGGCAACTAATTTTAAAAGTTGATTTAATCTTTTTCCTTTAAGGCCTCATTCAGATATCAGTTGTTTGCTGCAATTATACTGGCTTCATATCTCTCAAATTAGATCAGAATCAGACTAATCAGCTTTTGAAAAGAAAAGCTTTATTTCCTTGCACACAGGGTTCAAATAAACTATTGTACCAGCAGAGATGAGAAATAGTTGAATATAAAAAGGAGATTTGGACTTAGTGCTGATGTAAGTGATGCCTGACACCAACATTCTTCTGTGATGTTAAATCTTAGCTGAAGTTTGACCTTGTTTTGACCTTGTTTTGATTACATGGCCTACTGAAAGTAGGATAAGGGACATACTTCTCAAGATCGGCCAAGAGACTTTGCTGAATGGACACAAGCTCTTGCTTTAAGTCCTGAAGAGCAAAATGATATGAAAGATCCTCTCAGAACTGCAGTCAGGATGCTAGAGAGGGGCTTCTTAGTTTAATATTTCCATTAAGTTTTGTGCTGATGAGTAAAATACATTGCAGAGGAGACTTTTAAAAATGATACTGGATTCTTACTGGGTGAGAGATGCCAACAACCAGCAGTTTTAAGTTACAGGAAACATCTTTTGTGTATAAACTGACAATTCCTTTTAACTTTTCTATCCATTTTTAAGAATTAGAAGTTATTTATGCCAAATAGTGATGCTGAAAAAGTTTTATTCAGTTACTTGATACAAACCACTAGATTTTGATTATAGGTTTTGAATGGGACTCAACTTTCAGTGGAAAAAACTTCTGTCTGCATTTATTAAAAAGATATCTTGGTCCTAATTATTAAACATTAATGAACATTCTTATTTTTGTATAATTTATTTAATAATAGGATTCTAGAAACAAGGAAGAAGCTTAAGTACATATGGAGAAGTATTTGTAAAATGAGTGGTATCATGAATTATCAGTATATCTAGTTTCTGAATGTAATATACTTTCTAGACACATGGATTGGAGAAATGACTGTAAGAAGCAATGTCAAAGTGTCTCTCTATGGAGAATTTTAACTCTAAATCTTGCCGTACTACTTGTATTGGTTAAAATTCTGAAACAAACTCAGTCTTTAGTGGGATCTCACCTCCATGGTGCTTCCACCTCCACTGGTTACTCAAGTGTCCTGAGAGATAAACCAAACAACCTAAATAATGAAACAGTCTACCCAGAGGCTGATAATCTTGCTATATACAGTTCTTACTCGGATGGTTTTTTTCTGACTTATGAAGATGTAAAGTTTACAGAACACCCAATAGAATCCTAAAAATATAAGCTTAACAGTAAGCATTCCTGTGATTTATATGTCAGAACACCTGTTTCTGTTCTAGAAAATCATAGAGTTGCATTCATTTTAGGTACACAATGATGACCCTTCAGGTAAAGTAAAATTATTACAAATAAGTTGGATTGTGCTGTTAGACTGACTGGTTAAATGTTGCATTTAAAGCTGATGTTTACTCCTCAATCAACTGTGTCCATAAAGTTCATTCACTTTTATGACCATTATTTCCATCTTTATCCTTCAACTCTCCCTTTTTTCACCATGGTAGCTAAAAGTTAATTCACTTAGGTGTCATTTGGATTTGTCGGTGTATTATTATGTCATGGTTCTACCCCACATAGCAACTAAGCACCGTGCAGCTACTTGCTCCTCTCCACCCTCCCCAGGTGCACTGGGATAGGGAAGAGAATTGCAGAAGAAAAGCAAATCTCATGGGCTGAGATAACAGTGCAATAATAAAAATAAAATATAATAACAATATAATAACAATTGTAATAAAAATAATATAACAGAGACAAATCCTGGGGGGGTGTGGAATCTCCTTCCTTGGAGGTCTTCAAGACCCGCCTGGACATGTTCCTATGCGACCTGATCTAGGTGAACCTGCTTCTGTAGGGGGGTTGGACTAGATGATCTCTAAAGGTCCCTTCCAACCCCTACCATTCTATGATTCTATGAAATCCCAGAAAAAGATAGATACTGCCCAAAGTCATTGCTCCCCACTTGCTGACTGGTGCCCAAGCAGTGATCCACCCTTCCCAGCTCACCCCAGTTTCTATACTGGGCATGATGTCTTGTGGTATGGAATAGCACTGTGGCTAGTTCAGGCCAGTTGTCCTGGCCATGCAGCCTCTCAGCTCCTTGTGCCCGCCCTTGCTGGCAGAGTACAGAGAATTGAAAACTCCTTCACTTAAGTGCTACTTAGAAACAACTAAACATCAGTGTGTTATCAACGTCACTCTCACACTAAATACAAAACACAGCACTGTATCAGCTACTAGGGATGACGATCACTCTATCCCAGCTGAAAACAGGGCATATAGAAAGAGTCTATAAAATGTCTATATTCTTTTGTGAAATAAGCTTTGTATAATAAAAAGATTAATTTCCATGTCCAGGAGACATAAGAGACCCCAAACAAGCTAACTTGTGGAAATGTCCTGTTTATACCTAGCATATGTATACAAATATATCTCATATGTGACTCTTTACTTGCAGCCTCAGTGTTTGATAAGATGTATTTGATGGCATAATTTGGGATTATATGATTTCCCTTTGAGCTCTGAGCAACAAAGCTTCCACAGGAATGATGGTTTGAGAATTGAGCTACAAAGTCCTGTCTTTCAGTAAGAGTAAGTGGTGTGCTACATTACATAGAAGTAAAACTTCCAATAGTTACTGCTGCCCATTGTAAAAAATAAAGTATTACTTTTAGTTCCTATGTCCTTGTACATTTCATTGTGCATCAGTGAGTGCACAATGACTTCCCTTTTCATAAAGTTATTTTCAGCTAAAGCATTGGTCTTCTGATAATTATCCCCCTTTCTAACAGAGAGGTCAAGCAGATCCTTGATAGATAAGAGGAAAAAGAATGGAAGAGGCACTTCAGTGTTGCTTTTCCACTTAAAAGTGGTCTGAGCCAAAGCTTCATATGGTCAGTAGCCAGTGTTCCACTAAATATGAAGTTAAAATTGAGCATGAACTTACTGGAATTATGTTGTTTCTAGAGAGCCCAAGTCAGTGCCTCTGTATTGACATAGACATGTTTGATCTTGGTGAGCACCACTTTGGCAGAGGTGTAATGTTAACCCAACAGTTTTCCTAGAAAGTTCTCAAGCGTTTACATGCACCGTGACTGAAACAGAGGTCTTCATCTTTCTTGAAGACAAGCTGGCTGAATTAGTTATAGTCTTCCAATGATAGCGATCTGTTGCCAGATTCAGTAACCACAGTGATCTGAAAATAGTAGGAAGCATTTGATTACAACTTTCATTATTAAATGCTATTATCCTATGGCTTATTGTACATGGCAAATACATAAGTTACTGTTGGGTATATAAATATTATTAGTTTCTAACAAAAGAAACCCCAATATAATCTCTGTAGAAAAAACTGTTGCATGGTTTGATGTATTCATAGTAATGTCTTCTAATAGCAGTTCTAATAGTGGTAAATGATAGTTATTAGGCCTTAGTGAATATCCAGAAGCAGCTGACATCTAATGGATGAAGATGAATTACTCTGATTATGGTGCCAGACTTTTCAGACTAAAAAAAAAATTATGTTTAGGGTGATTAAAAAAATTAATATGATAGTTCAGCTCAATGTTCTACATGATATACCAAGATTCCTTTGGCATTTAATCATAAAGTTCTACTTTAAAAAGCTATAAGTTGCTGTCAATATTCGCTGACAATCAAGTCCCATTTTAATAGAATAAATGAAACTGGTCCTGTCTACTTTAAACACAAAAATGATGAAATTCTCATCAATCAGTTCTACTCGTAGGCATTATTTTATTCTGCAACTGTTTAGTAATTCCTAGAATAAACTGAAATACGATATCTGGTTTTTAAGCCTCTTTGTTTGCTTATGTTCTGGGTGACCTCTGCAGTGAAGTAGTTGAAGTGCAAGTGTGGTCAACCTTGTAGCAATTTTGGTAGAGGAAAAGCCACATTTTAAGGATACTGTTTATTTAAAACTCTAATATAAGTCAAGTTTTGCAGACTGAAAATGTGGTTAATGTGTGTGTGTGGGCGAGGGGGGGGGGTGTGAAGCCCACAACAATAATGTTGACAGTAACATTAAAGTCACTGAGATGCTTCTCATAGGTAAGTCAAACTCATGCAATCATTCCTGTTAGGGTTCAAGTACGATGACTGTGTATTTTAAAGCCAAAGGCCACAGATGACAGAAGTTGTACATTTCCTTTTATTTACGCTTAAAAGGGAGGAAATCACTAGAAAGGAAAGAAAATGTTTTTAGAAATATAACTTTATTCACGTTACATGTTGCAGGAGCATATCCCCAATATTTATGGTTCTACACTTGACTGTTTCTCACTGTGGGACCACAAAATTTATCTCTACACAGCTGTACCTGACTACACACAATGACAAATCAAACTATTCCACAAAACTTACCACTAAAAGCTAGTGAGAAACACTTTTTCAAAGATTAGTATTTTAAAAAGCTGTTGCTATGCAAGTTTGTGTCTTTCCATTCCAATATGAGAAATATATCCCCACATCTCAACCGAAGTGTCTCTGTTGTGCTATAGTCAGGTCTTATTATTTTGTTTAGCTAATCTTGCAGCAATTAGCCCATCAGAGGAAAGTAAGTGATTTTTTTTGTGGTCTGTGGTAAATAGATGTATCACATGTTCTCATTCAGTAAAGGACTGTGAAGATGGAGATGGCAGTGCACTGAAGGTACACCTGTAGTGAAAGCAGAAAATTATCCATGTTGCTTTCTTGCATTGACTTGATTGTTGTCTTCTCTTTGAGAGAAGCTGTGTAGGCAATGACATTTTCTTTAAAGCATCAGAGATGCAGAATATTTAATACATTTTTCATTCCTCTCTTTGTAACAGAAAAACATTATTCCCCTTTTTTTTTCAGATTCTTAGCCTTAATATATTCTATTGAGTTTTCTATTTGAAGACTTCACATAGTCTTCTTATCTCAGTACTCAATGGGCTCTATCTTTCCGCTGTAATCTTTGCCAATTTTAACTTAAAATTCAACAATGATCACGTCAAGCACCACATAATAGAGTATTATGGAAAACTGTAGTTTCCTCAGAACTCACACTATACAATAGTAGTTTGCTTCCTAAGCTTACTTGGAATGGTTATCTTTTCATTATGGAACTCGAATTAGATGCAGAAACTGGGGTTAATGTTCCTTTCTTCTATCAGCTTTTTTTGGAACAAACCACAGGATCTGGTACTGTTTATATTTAGAGCTTAGCCTTAGGCTAAACACCATTGTGAGTTAGTGAATTAGCCTTTGAGTAAAAAAAATACATGTATCAAAGAAAATAGAACTAAGAGGATTAAAAAAAGGAAGAAAATGTAGATGTTGTGTATACATAATCATGACATATTTCTATTCTAACACATATTTGATGTCCCTTGTATGATATCACTACACTACACCTGCCGTGTAGAGGTAAATGCAGAATGCAACTTGCAACATTTCCAGCCCCTCTGTAGATGAAGTTTCTTGTAATCTGTTCTTTCAATGTTTCTGTGAGTGTTACAGTAGTAACTCAGATATGACCTGTCTTTTGAAAGTAATAGGCAGCAACAAAATCTGTAAGAAAAAAAACCCAGAACTTGTGAAATGCATTTATCAGACTTCATAAATGTCATAAATTTTGGAAATGCTGGATGAAGCATGCAACTTGCAAATTCAGAAAAGGTATCTTGTTACAGAACAGGAGAATAAATGTGCTGCTCATCTATTTTTGAAAGAATCAGAAAAAAAATCTGAACAAAATTAGTCTGAATAGGCAAAAACTTCAGATTTTATATTGCCAGTTTGGTTTTAGAGAATAAGTGTCTGCATTGGCTTGCCTTTCATTGCTTTGAAGCCAGGCAAACTTAGTTTTTACTGAAGTTATTCCTTCAAATGCGTTGTTAATCTAACAAGCACTTGCATTCCCAGTTAATTGAAGTTACAACTTCTGGTACAGATGAGACTTCTCCTTTCACTGAAAATGACATACAAGAGGGCTAAGCCCTCAGCTTTGGTGTAGGAATGTATGTGACTGACTATAAAATTGCATTTTCACAAGTGATATTTAAATCTACTTATTATTACCATGTTTTGTCAGCATAATTTAAGTGACTGACTATCTACAGAAAAGGATCACTAAAGCATTACTGACTTAATTCTTGTAAATTGGTGTTGAAACCATTGACTATCTCTTACTTGCTCATCTATATGCTGTTTGCCATACTACTTGGATATAATTTGGCAAAAAAAAGTGAAGGAGAAATATTATGTGATTGAAAGAGGATAACTAAAAATAATAAGTGGATGCAAGGAAATTTGAAGTTTAATGGGAGGGAAAATCTCACCAAATGCAAACTAAAATGTTTGAATTCAGGTTGGGCAGGCTGTTTTTCCACATGTGTAAAGGTTTTTAATGACACACTCTCTCTCCCATGCACATACACAAAGATGTGGTTTCTGGAGTAATGTCATGAGTGACTTCAGACTACGGGTCTAAAAGATTTTTCCATTGTCACTTTTGATTGAGTTCAGGCAAGCTTCTTTACCCTTTACACCACAGGCAACGCATCTTCCCTACACTTTCCAACATGTTCTTCCTACATGCAAGGAAAGTCTCTTAAAACTGACTGAGTCCTGTAAATTTGTGAGATTTTATTTTCTTAAAAAAAAAAAAAAAAATCTAATTTGGAACAGAGTGAGGTTTTGGTTTTGAAATATTAATTATAAGGGTAAAGCTTTGTATTTAGACTAAGGTATTCTTATCTTTCTCATTCTTTTCACAACTTTTTCCACCTGAAGAAAGGTTAATTGTAAAGATTTTAAATTAATTTTTGAAGTTGAAGAATCTAAGAAAACTAGTATGGCTAGAGATCCAAAATGAAAACCAGCAGAGAATAAATTAAATTTAGATGAACTAAATCAATTCAATCAAATAGGATATGGGAAAGAAGGGGAAAAAAATAACGACTTCTCTTTTGGATGTGTTTAATTTCAAGCTGATTTTTTTAGAAAAAAATCTACATATGTCTAATTACACTTATATTTGACTTCACTAAGTGGTTTTTGACAAAGCTAAAGATATTTTAAGAGGTACAGCTTTCTAATCTGAAAAAATTGATCCAGCTCTCCCCTGCTGTAGAGTATCTGTGGCTTGACATGGCTACCAGTTCTGTCTTAATGTCTGGGAACTTTATCAATGTTTTAATATTGTTTATGAGAAATGGAGAGTTTATTCAGATTATTAATCTTTGAAAATAATTCAATGGAACTTGCATGTCTCATTGAAATCCTGGCTTTGTGGGTTTTTATGTTAAACAAGTAGACTGACATCAAAGAGAAATGCATTGATAGGAAGAATAGCTCACAAATAAGCCTTGTTTTCTGGTCATACTTCTGGGGCAAAAACTTCTCACATCTTTAAGGCACGTGGGTAATGCTTTTGCACTACAAGGGTGTAACTAATATTGCCTACTCAATGTGCAGCCTAAAAGGAACAATGCCAAACTGGAAAATAACCCTGGTGGCAGCAATGATTAGATAGTGGGTCAGCCATATCCGTCACAGAGTCAGAGGCTGCTGCAGCAAGCTGAGCATCTGGAAAGCTCCTCTTGCTGCAACAACTGGGGAAAGAGAATGTCTAATTAACAATTTGCTTAGCAAAAGCTGTGGTAGCTGAAGTACAATATGATTATATGATAATAGCTTTGCTTCTGTCTGATCTTCACCTGCTCAGAACAGGATGGGTACAGATAAATTATTTTTGTTCATGAATATTCTCAGGAGAGATATTGCTCACTGAACTGTTCTCATTTTGTTCCTGTAACTAAGTTGCTATTATTTCTCTCAATAAATATCAAACTCTTTTGAATGCACTGCATGCTGAAAGAAGTTACTAAAACTGGCAAACTCTTAATGTTATTTTTGTACAATCATATTTTCTCTTGGTTTTAGGCTTTTCTGCAATAGAAACACACAAAAGTAGTAAGAATTCAAGTTCCAAAGTTTTCCTGTTGCTCCTTATATAGATATCAAAGATTCATGTATTATGTCCTATTGTCTGCTATAGGTAGAGGCTTTTCTGTTATTCACATGTGATTTCTCCAGAGAAAAATACCCATTTTTCCTATTTGTTGTGTCTTAGAAGCACAGACAATCCTTTATTCTGTACATGAAGTGATGTTGCAACAGAGCTGTCATGGTTTTTCCAAGGAGCCACTTTTGTCTGGTAACATGGGTAGGGAACTACAGTGCAGGCCCAGGAAAGAGTTCTCAGACTTTCCCCTAGCTCTGAGGTTCAGACCCACTTCTGGCCCAGCTGGGACAATCTGGCACCTCTGCAATCACTATTTAAGCATGGGAATTCAAAATGTGTAGGAGGAGATGGTAGGAAAGGGAAAGATGGAAGCAATCATGTGGCCAGGAAAAGACAGAAAGAGCAATGCCAGACCAGAGACATCCTTGTAGTCTACAATGAAAAGTAGAGATCTGATAACAGAGGGGATGAGAGTTGGAAACTTGGGGTCAGAGGGAATGAGCAGTTTAGACCCCAACCTGGAGAAGATAAAGTGGGGTTAAAGTGTCCTTGCAGGGCTGTGTGGGAGACCCTGAGCTGGAGCAAGAGAGGACCAGTGAGGAGCACTTCTCAGGAGTGAGATAAGTGGCAAGAGACGGCAGGAAAGGACTGACTGCACTTGCCGTTCCCTGCCCACCCTGGCATTGCTTATGGGGGGATGAGGTAATGACACCCAAGAAGAGAAGAGGATCTGGGGGAAAAGTGATCTTCAAGGGCTCCTTGCACTTCTGTCACTTGCCATACTCTGTATTGGCTTTCCATTGGATATTTGTTTATTATGTTTTGATTGCAGAGGGATTAAATTAAGTTTCCTTTTTTTCCCCAAGTTGAGTAGCCTGGTCTGTTTCATCTGGGACCATAACTGGTAATTAAGCCCTCCCTGTCCTTAAGGAGTTCCAGGGTCTGTGTTACTTAAGTCTAATCGTGGTCTTTTGTCCCTGGATGGGCCTAAACCAAGATAAGAGCTTAGAGTGAATTCTGCATTTAATTTAATTAAGGTCTTACTGTTATAATCCCTACAGTCATTCCTGAACATCAATTGGTAAAAGCCAGGTTGTGCTAGTTGGGTGTATGGAGTACTGTGATATCAGCTTGGCAGAATAAGTGCATCCAAGAGCTCAGGGCCATGAGCAAATAAACTCAGAGTTCTTTGTTGTTCAAGTATGGTCCTACTCCCCTTGCACTACTGAGCTACCATGGTGGGGTTTATAGATGCTCTTTCCATCAGTGCCTAGTTTTTAATAGTACTTAATGAAATACTACTTAGAATACGTTACCTGTTTTATTGATAATTTTCATGTAAAGCAAGAATATACAATTTACTTGTTTTTTGGATGGAAATTTGTCTTGAAGTTTGTTCAGTATTTAATAGTACTAAGTTTGATTGAGGTAAGTTCAATTTTAGACTGTTTAGTATAACGTACTGCCTGGGATGGAATATAGTTACATATTTGTAAACAGTGTTTGATACGAAATTGGAGAGTCAGTTGCTTATGCCCTTCTGTCTACTACCAGAAGATAAGTGGTTAATCACACTTTAAATGCCTGGCTGGATCAGTGATTGTTATACATAATGTAAGTGATTAAAAATTAACAGATGGTTAGTAATGCAGTTGTATTCTCTGCTGTAAGCTAAAAAGGAAGGAGGAAAAGGGAAGCAGAAAAAGAAGGTAAAAAGGTCAGCAGTGAATACAGAATATGGTGAGGGAATTAACTTTTTTTCCTTGAATGGCTGAGCATGCATTTTTGTTGAGTATTAAAGATTTGACAGAAAGCTTATTTTTCGCTTATTGGAAATGCAGCTTCCCAAATGCTGGGAGAATGCTGGGATTGACCTCAATCTTTGGGATATCATTGCATTTTCATATGAATCAAAATGCTTAGACAGTTCTTCAGAATAGAATTTGTATAGGCAACGTTTCCTTTGCCTTATGTACTCTAACAAAACATGTTAGAACAACAGTGTAGTGGTTAGACTGCAGAGAGATGATCCTCTACACATTTTTCCTCTGACTTAGAAGAAATAATTTACTTTTCTTGGGATTCTAAGCTTCACTCTACAGATGTTCCCAAACCTTTAGGACACTTGAAAAGCAGACATTTTTTCTTGACATCTGGTGAGAGTTTTGTAAAGGTTAGCAAATTCTTTTGATAGACCTACCAGAGCATTTGTTGCCTCTACTCAAGTTTGTCATCAATGAGCTATTACATCAATGATAAGGGCTGAGTAAAACAGATGTGTGTTTGAAAGCCACCGTCTTGGAAGGTACCAGACATGGAATTATGAGCTTTTTCAAGAATAAAAGTAACAATTCCAACTAACTTAACTTAAAAGCTAGGTTGCTGTGGTGAAAGTCTTAATAGGATTGAAATATAATGTTTCAACTGGACACATATGATAAAATGGAATTGCTTGGCTCTAATGAGGTATTATTTCATCTCTAGTGTAGCATGTTCTTTTTGGAAGTGTGGTTAAAGTTGTATTGAAGCAACTAGTAAATTTGGGTTGAGATGCTGATTAATTTAGTCTAAATTAAATTTGTGGAGAACAGACCCTGAAGCTTGAACTAGATGACTTCACATGGTCCTTCCAAACTCAGTAATCCTGTGATAGACTTGGATGATTGTTTTACTTAAAAGTTTGCTTAAATTGGACATCCACTGTGCTGATGGGTGCAGCTCTAGGAGGGAACGATCAGGGTTTGATTTGCTACAGTCCATTATGGTTCTAAAGAGCACATAAGTGTCCTTCCACGGTGCAGCTTGTGCTAACATATTGGCCTAGGTACGCACGCAGAATGTGGATGTCTGCAGCAGTGATGGCTGGAGGATGTTGCATCTGTGTTGCAAGAAGTGCAGTTTGGATGACTTCCTCTCATAGTTTGGTGCAGAAATCTGCACCAAAAAGAATCCCTTTTCACACCAAGGTGCCACAACAGGTTCAACTATGGGCTAAAGATCAGCATGCTTCTGATCAAATAAAGGTTTGAATCTATATGTAGATCCATGTCTTTGATAACAAGGTCTGCACTGTTTATTGATATTTTTCTTTTGTACAAAATACTTAGTCACTGAAAAAACACAAGAATGAAAATAGATATCATTTTCAAGCTAGAACCGGAATAGGAATTCATAAGGAAATTGCTGAGTTATTTTGTAACAAAACAGTCAGTATCAATAAGTGACTCTTTTTTATCAGTAAGTTGCCAGTCTTCTCCTTCTCTTGCTCTTTTCTCTCTATTCTTCTCAAGAATTCAACATTCTTTTCTATTTAGAATATCCTATGAAGGTAAAACATAGGCATGCAAATATCCTAAGGTGGAGGAGGGAAATGGTATCTCTCACTTTGAGTTTAATCCCTGCTACATAATTCACTGTTTCCTCCTTAAAACCTTCTACATTCTTTTGCTTTAATTGCAAGATACCAAGCCAAAACATTTAGTTGTTATGCAAATAAGAGATGTCACTGAATTTTTTTTTTGTGGATTTTTTTTTACTTTCTGTAGTTTAGCTGTCAAACCAAAAACTGCTAAACATATGACTATTGGAACTAATCGCGTTGCAGTTTTGTACGATGTGTCCTAATAATGCATTTTATTATGGGGCATACAGTAGAGTAGCTGCTCTCAGCTCCTCCACAGTCAGAAGAATGTAATAAAATTGTTTGCTTTACTGGCTAAAGTCCCCTTGCTACAATATGGTTTGCACTGGTATGCTTGAATCCTTGATTCCAGATGGCCTAATCCTAACCCAGAATTATTGCTACGCATTGTTCCTGGTGCAACCAGGAAGGCTAAAGACCTTTTAGAATTAAATCTAGCCAGGAAAGCTAAGGAAAACAAAAAGCGGTTTTTCAGTTCCTCCATCAACAAAAGGAAGATTAGGGGGAATGTAGACTTATTGCTGAACACAGAGGGTGCCCTGGTGATAGCATGCAGAGAAGACCAAACTACTGAATGTCTTCTTTGCTTTGGTCTTTACAGTCAATGTCACCCCTCGGGAAGCCCATTCCAGCAAGGATAGTAGGATGACATGGACAACGGAGGACTTGCCCTGAGTGGCAGAGGAAGAGGTTAAAGACTTGTTGAGCAAGCTTAACACTTATAAGTCAATGGCTCCCGGTGGGATGCATCCAAGAGTGCTGAGGGAGCTGGCTGATGTGGTTACTAAGCCGTTGTCCATCATTTTTGAACTTTCATGGAGGACAGGCGAGGTGACGGAGGATTGGAGAGAGGCCAATGTCACTTCTGCCTTCAAAAAGGGCAGGAAGGATGACACGGGAAACTACAGGCCATTCAGCCTCACCTCCATCCCTTGAAAGGTGATGGAACAACTCATTCTGAATGTTATCACTGAACATATGAAAGAAAACATGGTTATCAGGAGAGTCAACACAGATTCATCAAGGGGAGATCTTGTTTGACCAACCTTGAGAGCCTTCTATGAGTGCATAACCGGCTGGCTAGATGAGGCGAGAGCGGTAGATGTCATCTACCTTGACTTCAGCAGGGCTTTTGACACTGTCTCCCAGAACATCCTCATCAGAAAGCTCAGGCAGTGTGGCTTGGATGAGTGGATGGTGAGGTGGATGGAGAACTGGCTGAATGACAGAAGCCAGCGAATGGTGATTAATGGCACAGAATTGTTTTGGAGGCCTGTGGCCAGTGGAGTTCCACAGGGATCAGTTCTGGGGCTAGTGTTCAACATGTTCATCAATGACCTGGATGAGGGGGCAGAGTGTATTCTCAGCAGGTTTGCTGATGACACCAAACTGTGTTCAGTTCTGGGCTCCTCAGCTCAAGAGCGACAGGGAACTTCTGGAGAGACTCCAGTGCAGGGCCACCAAGATGATCAGTGAACTGGAGCATCTTCCTTATGAGGAAAGGCTGTGGGAACTGGGGCTGTTTAGTGTAGAGAAGAGGAGCCGGTGGGGGGATTTCATTAATGTTTACAAGTATATAAATGGTGGATATCAGGAGGTTGGGGCATCCCTTTTTTCTGTTGTAGCTAGCAACAGGACAAGGGGTAATGGGATGAAGCTGGAACACGAAGTCCATTTAAACATAAGAAAAAACTATTTTACTGTGAGGGGTGAGGGAGCCCTGGCACAGGCTGCCCAGGGAAGCTGTGGAGTCTCCTTCCTTGGAGTTCTTCAAGCCCCGCCTGGACACATTCCTGTGTGACCTGATCTAGGTGGACCTGCTTCTGCATGACAGTTGGACTAGATGATCTCTAAAGATCCCTCCCAATCCTACCACTGTATGATTCTATTGTTACTTTATTCTGTATCCCCTTTTTCCTTGGACAACAGATTCTTCCTACTGCCAGTTCTAGTCATGGTAAGACTGAGTTGCTAATGATGTTGGTAATCTTTCAGTAAATCCAAATTGGTTTCAAAACTACTATCCAGAAAACAGGGGGAACAACACATAGCATGTGCAACTGCTAGTTGGGAAACAAAAATGTTCTATGTTTTCAGATCTCAGAAGAGTAGTAAATGTCACTTCGAACAGAGTATTTATAGTTGCATAAAACCAGAGCAAAATATTGTAAGTTGTTGGGTTTGTTGTTTTGGTTTGGGTTTTTTTTTCCCTTGGAATTGATACATACTGTATCCCTTTCAGCACGCAAATACATATCTTTGCTTTCCTCCCCCTGCGTTGTATTTCTGTGAGACAGCCTCGCTGCAGCTGTGATTCAAGACACCAAAGCTCTTCCTGAGACAAAAAAAGTATTGCAACAAACATCTTGCTAGAAATAGGGGGAGTTGAAAAGCATATAAACCCTAACAGAAGTTAGCCAGACTTCTGTTTCTTTCTGGTATCTCATATGTCAAAATGGCTTTGATTTTGTTTTTAAAAAATTGCGTAGTGAAACAATTTATTGAACAGATACGGACCCCAAGTTTGGCTAAGTCAACTCTGATACTTTAGACTTTTTGTACCTTCATCAGTGACCTGGAAACCTCAGAAAAATAGGCCTGAGATAATCATCATTATTAAGATGGAAACTTTTCCATCAAGAAATCATCACACAACTTTTTGTTAATGCTTCCTCACCCTTATTAGAAAAAGGAAGTTCATTTACACAGAAATGATGAATAAATGAAAATAAAGAAGTTTACACAAAACTTACGAAAGTTGTCTAAGCTTTGGCTGAAAAGATTTGGAGGGAGAACATTGCACTATTCGGTCTCAATGAGTTCATTAATCCCTAGTGGTAATCTAGCAAAAATCAAGTCTGCATCAGAAGCTGAAAAAAAAATCTCATTGCTGTTCAGGACAAGTGTAGGAGTAGCTACTGTTAGAGGGGAGAAATTTTTCCTTATTCCATTTTTTGATGTTGGATTTATTGATTAAGAATCTACTTATTTGAAATTGTTAAGCTGAGTCAGTTCACATTAACTCCTCACATATGATTTGGGTTTTTTTAATAAACAAATGGATTAGAAGACCTTGATGTTCTACTTTATGCTAAAACTGCACGTTACAATTGTGAGGCTAATTGGCTGTATATCCTCACTTTACAGGAGACATTCAATAGCAGATGGTGCCTTGATGTCTCATTTTTCAGAAATATAGTAGATTGCATTTGTGAGTGTGCTATAGAGTATCATCATAAATAATTGCCACTAAACGAGTTGGCAAATTAAAAGCATGTATTATGACATGCATTTCAATAGAATTTGAAATAGTTCCTACCTATTCAGAGAGAACTTGGAAAGTGCTTTGAGCACTTTGAAATACAAGATGTTGCATATAAATAATTGCTTTTATAATATCTTTGTCTGCCTATTACTAGACTGTATTTTTCCTGCAACTTGCCTGTGTCACTCTACATCTTTCTTCAAGGGCTCTTGGTTGCAAAGTTTAAATAATTCTTCAAGGTTTATTAATTTGGATTTGCTTTTTAACTTTATGCTCTTAAATTTAATTAAGCTTTTTTTTTGTGGCATCTGCTCCAGTAGTGCTATATAAATGTTGTGATTCATACATTTATGAATTATAAATATTTTGTTCCAGCAAAAACCAACACACAGAACTGCCAACACCTACACATAACTAGGAGAGCCATAAGATACCTCAAGTTGAAAGTGTATGCTATTTGGTTTGAAGTGTAAAACTTTTCCAGTCTTTGAGAAACAAAGTTAGAAAACAGTGGATCTATTTAATAGTAATTAGTTCTTATTACATCTCTCAATTAGTTTTAACATCCATATGTTAAGACCTGGTTCATTGTTTACCTCCGAAACATATAGAAATGTAGTTTACTTTTTAAATAGGCTAAGAATACCTGATTTCTTCCCCTGAGTTTGCTGTGAAGCTCCAGACAGATACTGAAAGCCACAAAGTCAGCCAATGATTTTTACTGTATTGATCTATATGATCCGTATTTAAAGTTTATAACGCTTCTCTTGTCGGCATCAACAGCTAAGGCCATAGAGCAAGAGAATAAGGTAATAGAATGTGAACACTTAAAAGACTGTCCTGTTTGACATGAGTCTTCAGCTCACTTTGAACTGTTAACCTACTTTAGATGATTCTCAGTGTTGTCATAAATGGAGGATGACTGTGACAGCAGCTTCTCCTGACTGCTATTGTACAGCTTGCAGACATGCAGATGAAGTTTTTGTGTGTATCAGTCACTTAGTATAATGACAAGCATTTGTGAACATTTTTAAAGAGCCTTCAATGTCATATTTGACCAAGGATCAGGAAGTCAGATATGAGAATGGTTTTATTCTCCTCTACAAAAAGTTTGTATTTAATTTTCCTGGTTTATGTAGCATACATTTGTATGTTCTAATCACTGTACAATCCATTGACAGGAAGAATTTTATCTTCAGGATTCCCTAGTTTTTGATTTGTACTGCCATACAAAACACAATAAATGTTATACTTTTTAGAGTGATAGTCAACATGTTTCTGCAAAAGGTTCTCAAGGACCAAGAATTAGAATACTGCATAAAGCATACAGCCACAGATCAAAGAGGGTTCTATTTGAGACGTCCTCAGTTGTCTCTGGCGAACATAAAGGTATAACTAGAGAAGAATGCAAGGACTGCAATGAGTCACCTCCTTTTGTGTCTTCTGGAGTTGCATCCCACTAGTCTCAACTGACACATTCTAGTTCTTGCACCTCAAAACATGATTTTCATTTCATTTTTACCCATTCTTTCTATGCTTTTTATGCTAGATAGATCTTTAGTACATCTCATCCTCAATCTTCTCTTTTCCAAACTCTGTAATCCCAGCTAGTCCAGCTATTCCATTTTATGGAAATCATGCCACTTCCATAATAATCAATATAATTAAATTTACTGAAGTCATGCATGAAGTACATTCTTATTTTTATTCATATAAATTCTTAATTTTTATTAGTATAAAAGAATGAAATAGAGAAACAAGATTGAAATGCAATCAATAAATTATTCCTGGGAAAAGAAACAAAGCCCAGAGTTAATATCCATCTATATACCTCATTGAACGATAATGGAGTCTTAAATCTTAATCTAGCTTTTAATTTAATATGTAATGATTCAATGTAATTATTTTAATATATTTATTATATCATGGAATGAACTAAATCTGAGATCTGTGGACTGTTGACCAAATACTTCAGACTGTAGAATACCTCTGGTTGGAAGGAAGATCAGGAAGTCTCTAGTCCAACCTAGTTCTCAAAGCAAGATCAGCTCTGAGATCAGACCAAGTTGCTCAGAGTTTTATTCTGTCTCATCTACAAAAACTCCAGGGCTGTACATTGTTCAGCCTCTCAAGGCAACTTGCTCAAAGGCTTGACTGTCCTTACAGGGAAAGGGTTTCTTTTAACACAAACTGAAACTCTTTTGGATAAACAAAATTCCAGCTCTGCATCAAAATGCACAGTGACAATTGGAGAGTCCTATAGCTGAACTCATACCATTTTGAGATAGAAGCCTCCAACAAACATCATGTGCCAAAATAGAGCGGGCTTTTACATACCTGGAAGGAGATGAAGTCTCCTTACATAAATGTAATGTGTGAAATACTACATATATTAAACGAATCTATATCTGCCTGAACCATTTGTGGGATGGATAATGCAAAATCTTTTGAGGGAGTGTAAGAGAAAAAGGTTGACACTCAGATAGCAAAACTGGTTTTCTAATGGATAAAGCTCCATGATATCACGCACCTTATCAACACTTTGCTTATGCATGCTAAGGGAGATTGAAACTTGTTGGCCAAGCTTAAGGCTCATAAGTCAATGGGTCTTGATGGGATGCACCTGAGAGTGTTGAGGGAGCTGACTGATGTGATTGCTAGGCCTCTCCATCATTTTTTAACTTTCATAGAGGGCAGGAGAGATGCCTGAGGACCGGAGAAGGCCAATGTCACTCCAGTCTTCAAAAGGGGCAGGAAGAACGATCCAGGAAATTACAAGCTGGTCAACCTCACCTCCATCCCTGGAAAGGTGATGGAACAGCTCATCCTGACTCTCATCACTAAACATATGAAGGAAAAGATGGTTATCAAAGTGAATCAACATGGATTCACCAAGGGGAAATCCTGTTTGACCAACCTCATAGCCTTCTATGAGGGCATAACTGGCTGGCTAGACGAGGCGAGAGCAGCAGATTGAGTCCTGTGTCCAACTCTGGGCTCCTGAGCTCAACAGGGACAGAGAACTGGAGAGAGTCCAGCACAGGGCCACCAAGATGATCAGGGTACTGGAACATCTTTCATATGAGGAAAGACTGCAGGAACTAGGACTGTTTAGCCTAGAATACAGAAGACAGAGAGGGGATCTTATTAATATTTGCAAATATATAAATGGTGGGTGTCAGGAGATATCCTTTTTTTTCAATTGTATCTAGCAACAGGATAAGGGGTAATGGGATGAAGCTGGAACACAAAAAAGTTCCATTTAAACATAAAAATAACTATTTTACTGTGAGGGTAATGGAGCAGTGGCACAGGCTGCCCAAAGGGGTTGTGGAGTCTCCTTCCTTGGAGGTCTTCAAGACCTGCCTGGACATGTTCCTATGCGACCTGATCTAGGTGACCCTGCTTCTGTGGGGGGTGGGGGGGAATAGATGATATCTGAAGGTCTCTTCCAGCCCTACCATTCTATGAAAAAGAGTTGGGACAGATAACTAAGAAAGTAAAGCTTGTTTCACAAAAGCCAACTAGTAGATCTTGGCTTGTTTAGTCTGTGAAAATGAAATCTGAGAAGGAACTGATTGCTCTGTATCAATTCATCAGGAGAATAAACACAGAGAAGAAAAGAGCTACTGAATTTAAAGAAGTAATTTAATGTTGTTATAAGAGCAAACTGTCTATGAATAAATTTAGGATGGAAATTAGGAGGTTTTAATCATTATAAGCATGGCTTTCTTGAACAGATTTCCATTAGAAACAGTAGAGACAAAGACCAAGTAATTTTTAAAAGTACTATAATAGTTTATGAAAGACTCACTTGTGACTGTAGATGATTGGACCTGGTAAAAGGTTTCCTGTTTGATATTCTTAATTCAGCTACTGACCTTTTTCTAAGTCTCTTAAGGCCGAATTCTCAGAAATGCTAAAAACAGTTCAAATTTGTTAAGTTTTGTTCTTCTGAGAGAAGATCATTCATCTGTAAAATAGACATGTTACTTAAGTGGAATAAGCATTTTCAACCTTTAGGATAGTTAAAAAAAAATCAATTTGAATTAAGAATACATTCCGGGAATGTTTTGAGGAAAAATAGGAATGTCAGATTTCCAGCGTTAAAATGCAATTGAAACAAACAGTTAAATTGATGACAATTTTTGAAAATCATCTTATGCAAAGGCATGGACCAAAAAGGGTGCCCTGATGCCAGAGCAGGCTGAACTTAAGGATGATCTGGGAAACTACAGCCTATTCAACCTCACCTCTACCCTGGAATGCTGATGGAATATAGTCACTAAGCATATGAACGAAAAGATGGTTATCCGGGGAAACAATATGGATTCATCAAGGGGAAATCCTGTTTGACCAACCTGATAGGCTTCTATGAGTGCGTAACCGGCTGGCTAGATGAGGCGAGAGCGGCAGATGTCATCTACCTTGACTTTGGCAAGGCTTTTGACACTGTCTCCCAGAACATTCTCATCAGAAAGCTCAGGCAGTGTGGCTTGGATGAGTGGACAGTGAGGTGGATTGAGAGCTGGCTGAATGACAGAGCCCAGAGGGTGGTGATCAATGGCATGGAGTAAGGTTGGAGGCCTGTGGCCAGTGGAGCTCCACAGGGATGGATTCTGATGTCAATATTGTTCAACATCTTCATCAACCACCTGGATGAGGGGACAGAGTGTATCCTCAGCAAGTTCTCTGCTGGCACCAAACTGGGAGGACTGGCTGATTCCCAGAAGCCTGTGCTGTCATTCAGTGGGATCTTGACTGGCTTGAGAGTTGGGAAGAGAAGAACGTCGTGAGATTGAACAAGGTCAATTGCAGAGTCTTGCACCTGGGAAAGAACAAGCCCCTGCACCAGAACAGACTGGGGACTGACCTGCTGGAGAGCAGCTCTGGAGAGAGAGACCTGGGAGTCCTGGTTGATAATAAACTAACCATGACCCAGCAATGTGTCCTCATGACCATGAAGGCCAATGGCATCCTGGGATACATCAAGAAGAGCATGGCGAGCAGGTTGAGGGAGGTTTTGCTCCCCCTCTCCTCTGCCCTGATGAGACCTCATCTGGAATCCTATGTCCAGTTCTGGGCTTCCCAGCTCAAGACCGACAGGGAACTTCTGGATAGAGTCAAGCACAGGACCACCAAGATGATCAAGGGACTGGAACATCTTTCATATGAGGAAAGGCTGCAGGAACTGAGGTTGTTTAGTCTAGAAAAGAGGAGACTGAGGGAAGTTTCATTAATATTTACAAATATCTAAAAGGTGAGTGTCAGGAGGTCGGGACATCCCTTTTTTCAATTGTATCCAGTGACAGGTCAAGGGATAATGGGATGAAGCTGGAATACAAAAAGTTTCATTTAAACATATGAAAAACTGTTTTACTGTGAGGGTGAGGGAGCCCTGGCACAGGCTGCCCAGGGAAGGTGTGGAGTCTCTTTCTCTGGAGGTCTTCAAAACCCACCATGACACATTCCTCTGCGACCTTGTCTGGATGGATCTGCTTCTGCAGTGGGATTGGATTAGATGATCTCTGAAGGTCCCTTCCAGCCCCTACCATTCTGTGATCCTATGATCTCTAACAAAAATTATGCTTAATGGCAGATGTACAAATGTGGCACACCCTTTTGAATTATGAGCTACCTGGGAACGAAAGAAGGTAACTCTACATCATTTAAAAAAAAAAAAAGAAAATTGCTTGAGTTTATAAGTTACTGTAGTCTGAGAAAATGGACCATCATTCAGACATTTTTCAGTACAACAACAGCAATCAGTGTTTGAGGAACAATGATGTCTGTACACTCAGCTTCTATTTTTTTTTTTTTGTGCCAATTGTTCCTTCAAATCTGTGGATATCAAGACAGAAATTTAAGAGCTAGAAGGTTTGACGGTAGAATGTCTGGCCTTGGTTTTATATTTTCTAGGAACAGAGATAGCCTTGGTTTTATGTACAAGTTATGTTATTTTAGATTTTGTTCTACATTGCTTTTGGTAAAATTGCCATTTTTCTTTGTAAATGACCCATTTAAAAGAAGCAGGAAGTTATTCCAACTGGGAGTGTAAAGCTTTTTAGCTGTGGTTAGCCTTTTGAACCTTGAATGTTCATCAAAGACAATGTGCTACATTTTGGATAGAACATTTTGTGTGCATTAAAAATAGAACAATAATACGCAAAAATCCTGAGCTTTTAATTAAAAAATACATTTTTTTTATTAATGAAGTATCAGCTGATCTACAGGTGCGGTGCTTTTGTACTCCTGCTTGCCAGTATAAAGTGTTACAGGAATGTGTATTCTAAATGTTATATGTTCTTATACAAACAGTAAATCCCTAAAAATAATGTAAGGACTGAAATTCCAATTGACAGTTTCTTCGCATAAACTTTTCTCAAATGTTCTAAGTAGACAAGGCTCTGGTCAAATTAATTGACCTTTTACATGTGTCTTAATTTGTATACTCGTGTGGTGCAAATTGTTATCAGTAACGTTTTCCCTCCTTAGTGTTCCTCCTGGGTATCTGCTGGATTTATACTTGAACCCATTGCTGGATTTCATAGTAATATCAGGACACTCAGTAGGTGAAAGAGCTGTGTATGAGTTTTCTATAGGTATGACTTCAACAGTTCCCTGCTTCATTTTATATCATGATAACTTATTTCTGTGTCTTTGAATTTGCTGAAACTTTACCCCAACATGGTAACTGGAACTATTTGAATAGTGAAAAATTAACAAACTTGTTTAAAGGGAAACTGTTACTCTGACCTATGTA
The DNA here is from genome assembly GCF_028858725.1 of Colius striatus. Taxonomy (NCBI): domain Eukaryota; kingdom Metazoa; phylum Chordata; class Aves; order Coliiformes; family Coliidae; genus Colius; species Colius striatus. The sequence goes on from NC_084764.1 coordinate 9,644,498, forward strand.
ATTCTGTACCCTTACATACTTTCAAATACAAACTCTAAGTATGCAAAAATATCTTGCTACTTCTTTCTTCCTTATGTTTCTGTATTACACATTTTTCTAGCTTCTACAAAAAGAGTGAACACATTTTTTACAGTAATAAGTACTCACCAGATATTTCCAAGTTCTGACTCATTTCTTAGTCAAAAACCAAAAAAAAGAAATAAAAAAAGGACTTGAGATATTTGTTGTAATTTTTAAATTTTTTTTTCCAGCTCTGGTAGAAAACAGAATCCATCCAAACTTCTTGTAACTCAGTCGAAAATATAATTCCAAAGAACGTGCTTTCATGATTTGAACACTAGTATCTAATGTACCTCTTGTATCTTTAGTTCTGTAAAATGTTGTTCTTTACAAAGACTCCTCATTTTGATCAATCACCAAGTAAGCTTTTATGATCATTCTACTTTTCAATACCGGAAATCTCTTCAATACACAGATTTCTTTAAAAATACGAAACTTTTCCATCTGTCACAAGTAGATATTTTTACGTAAGTGCCATATTTCTACTTCTTGGAAAATATTTATTGAAGGTGTTTATTTTTAAATTTTAAATTTACAGCAGTCTCTACTGGCACTAAGTAGTCTTTCAGCTTTTGCTGTTCAAAACTGACATTCTCTTTTGTCCTCAGGACAAGTGCCATTTTCTCAACAGGTGTATTTTAATGCTTGGAGAATGTCAAAAGACGCTTAATGAGAAATCATATGTTTGAGAAGGGATGTCAAATTTCCAAACATGATTGAAAGCCTCCTCTACTTTGTCCCTGATATCTTATTTTCCTGCCACTCTCACAGCTTTACGTTAGTCACACACTGCTTGACACAGCCATATTCATCAGACTATTTTAAGCTATTATCTAGCAGTTTACATTGTCCAAACTTGTCATAAACTTCACAGATTTTTTTTTCCAAGCTCTCACTATAATGAAACAAATAGTAGTGAGGCTCACTGGAAATACAACCATAGAAAGAAACCTTGCATGCTCAGTGTGAAAGCTTAGAGGGTTGCAGTTAACTGGCGTAGTAGCAGAGCTGGAATATTTAAAGTCACAGAGAGGTTGTATTGTCTCCTACACTTGCTACACTTTCCCCTGTCCATCCGTTGTCTGTCCTCCTTGCAATAGCTTTGATTTCAACATGAAAAGTAGTGTCTTCCAGTATGTGAGGGCAGAGGTGAGCAGTGAGACTTGACTCAATCTTTCTTGTTTCTGACATCGCCACCATCACTGCTGCCCCTTTCTTTCCCTGTTTTTTAGAAAGCCACAGGTGCTACCCCTGCCAGCTCTGAAACATTTTACAAGAAGTAGGACCTGAGGTCCCTCACCCTCAGGGTTGAATGGTGTGGTGGTGGTATGAGAGAAAATCGCATTAACTTTGTCCTACCCTATTTTGTAGAGAGACCAAGGCATGGGTACACTGACAGTTGCTGCTAAAGGGAGTTCTCTATCTCAGAGCATCTTCCCCACAAAAGACAATGCTGAGCCAGCATGTCTAAGATCAGAATTAACATTAATTATGTTGACAACTCTACACCTTATCATTCTTCAGTTGCTAGTCAGCAGTTGTAGTAGGCGTTTCACTGAAAAAATCCATTGTTTCACATATGAAAGTTGAAGGAAATCTTGGATGGGAACTACATAAATTTATATAGATGGAGAGAGCTACTTGGTGAATACAACAGTAATGGCTGCCAACTTTACTTGTAGCTAATGTCTTAAAAACTGGTAGACGTTTCATTTAAGAATGACAGTCCAAAATATACTCACTGGTTACCTACAAAGTTCAGTTCATATTATAACCTGTTTACTTTGTAATATATATATGAATGAATAATAGCTGACTTACTGGACACTTTTGTGTAAGGCGTCAAAGGACCAATGCATCTGAAGTTCTTTCAGAAGAGCTTCTTTTTGATGTTACATGAATGGACTATAACAAAGCACCTGTTTATAGACTTGTACTTTAGTATTGGCTCAAATTTCCAGCTACTTTCCACGGAATGCTTGAAGTTGAAATGGGACGTTTGTGATGATATCTTGTGATTTACATTGACAGCAAGCCTGATCTGCAAGAGTGGATTATGGAGAAGAGTATGGTGGAGTACTGGGAAGAATGATTACAATTCATTTCAATGCCAGCTGATGAAAAAGTGCTTGTACAAAGAAGAAGATAACATTATTTAGAACTCAGTAAAAGGTGCAGTCCCACACTGTTAAATTCTGATTTAATGAGCTTCTCATTACTGTATTTTTTTGATCAAGTTGTTACTAGCTGTTAAAATTCTGATAATTTTCTTCCTGCTTGTTGTGAGTCTGCAGTAAGCATGCAGAAGAAAGATGACGTGAACATTAAGTGTTTACTTCCATGTAATCCTCCTTATTTGCTTTAATATTACCAGTACATAATCTCACAGCTTTTTCTCTTGGGTGTAAGAGCAGATACAAAAGTGAGTAAACTTGCCATTGTCTGCTCTATACATACAGGAGACTTTTTTTTTTCTGAAGAAATGAACAAACTCCATTATCTGTATGTTACCTTATTCTATACTACTCATTCTTACATTGATTTTTTCCAGTTTACTTAGACATGACATACAGTGATTGACTGGTTCACCTAAAGTCATTCAGCAAACCTGCAGCTGCAGAGTGGGAAAAGAGTGCAGTAGCGCTCTTCTCCAACTGCTAGTTGGAGTGGTCCATCAAAATGGACAGATCTAATATAAGGCTGTGACTGAACAACTGGAGAGTACCCCCATCTTGTTTCTGAGGCAATTATAGTGGCAAAGGAAACTCAAGAACGTCCCAAAGAATTTGAGCCTGTTGTTGCTGTTTGTTTTATAACCACATTAATTTTCATAAAGTAAAAATGAGCATAAATAATGTAATAAAAATAATGTTATGTTAATCTTCTATCCCTAAGCCTCCATTTAATTGCTTGAAGGGTGATGTATTTGGATCTGATGCTTCTTTACTAGGGATGACTGCTTAGCCACTTACCGTATTAATATTGACAGATGTCCCAGAGAGATAGTAAGTGAAAGCATATCAGTAGTCTGCAGTCATTTAATGTTAGCTTATAATGCTACTTAATAGATGATGACTTCCACATTTAGCTTCTCTGGTGAACAGAAGAACAGCATGAGAGACTTTTGCAGAGATGTTTTCATCAAGTAAATATAAGATGACATGGAAATAAGCATGCTTTCTAAAGTGACAAATTTTATTCCACTAATGGATGACAAAAATTATAACATTAAAAGCTATTTTATCAGGTGCATTTATAAAATAGATTACTCCAGGTAGGTTTGGAAAAGCTTTTGAACAGGAATTATGGCAGGAATTCATCTCTCAAAGTCTGTATAAAATTCAGAGAATTAGGGAGACACAAGTTTTTCAACAAAATTTCCCTCCCAAAAATTCATGGGGAAATGGAAGAAACAAATAGTGATGAACTTCTTCATTTCATCCCTACAGGGAGTGTGAACTCCTCCACAGTATATTCTAAAACATTTTCTTCTCTATTTATGAAAATATTGAGTGATTAATTTCTACAGCTACCCTTGACTGGTTCTCTCACTCTCAAACATCTGAAGAATTTTCAGCATTTATTTTCAAATGTCAAGGAAATGCAAATACTAGCAGCAGTAAAAAAAAAGCTAAAGGAGGGAATGTTTAATGATTTTTTTTAGTATTGTGAAACAATACTAAAATACATATTCTACAGCTGCATGTTTCTGTCACACAGTGCATCTGACATGCAGTAACCAAGCAATAGGAATATATGAATATAATACCAGTCGTAACAAACACCCTTAGCAACTCTTCTCATGTAGTAATAGCTGAATTCAGTATCCTGAAAGGTATACAGGAGCTTGATGTTTGTATGACTCTGTTTTGATTCCTATGAATTTTGAAAAATATAGCTGTTTAGAGAAATTGACTTGTTGTCTGATTGGTGTTGTGTCTGGTATTATTGCAAGGCTTGTCAAGTTTTTCTCTTTTCTTAGCTGGGGAATCCAGAAAAAAATATTAAATATCTACATGTATAAGTAATCACACAGAAAAAATACTCTGTATCTAAGAATAATGATAGTAGTTGATATCATTATTCAGGATGTCATGGTTTAGCCCAGCCAGCAATGAAGCACCACAACAGTCTCTCGCTCAGTGCCGCCCATCCACCCCCACCCTCGTTAGGATGGCAGAGACCCCAGCGAAGTGGAAGGAAAAAGATAATCAAGGTTGTGGATTAAGACAAGGGCAGGGAAGGCTCGCTGCTGATTATGGTTCTGAGCAAAACAGACTCCAGTACTCGACTTAGAGAGGAAAGTAGGACAGTTTATTCTACTACCTACAAGAAACAGAACAGAAAAAAAAAGCAAAAAAGAGAGCAGGATGATTCAGAAAATTACAACCAGCACTTTAAGTTCTCCCACCCCTATCCCTGCTTTCCTCCCAGGCCCAGCTCACTGCTCCTGATATCTCTACTTCCTCTCCCCTGAACGGCTCAGGGGGGCAGGGAATGGGGGATGTGATCAGTCTCTAACAGATGGGCTCTGCTGCTTCTCTCTTCTCAGATGAGGATGACTCCTGGCATTCTTCCCCTGCCCCAGTACGGGTTCTCTTCCACAGTATACAGTCCTTAACAAAATTCTCTGGTGTATGTTCTTCCCAGCATCTGCAGCTTTTGCCAATACAGGGTCTCTCACACAGGATGCAGTCCTTAATGAGCATCTTTGGCATGGGTTCTTCCCCACAGTTAAAGCTTCTGTGAATATGAGATCCTTCACAGGACATGGCCTCCTCCAGCCATAGTCACTTCCCCTTTTCCTAGGTCTTTAGCAAAGTGAGTCACTGTCCCTGATGCAGGGTCTTTAATGAAGTGCAAACAAATCTCTCCTTTACCAGTCCGCTTCACAGGATGCAGGGGAGTCTCTGCTCCAGCACACCTCCTCCTCTCTTCCCTCACTGACCTCGGAGTCCTTATGGTTGCTTCTCTCTCTTCCCACTCCTTGTACCACCAACAGTCAGAAGGGACAGAAGAAAAAGGAACAGGAAGAAGCCTCCTCTTCTGGCTTATTTAAAAAAAATGATCATGGAGGCGTCTAATTGGCTCAGCCCCAATTTTTGAGAGTTTTGAGCAACTTCTTACAGGAGCCATCCCCTTACAGCCCCTTACCCGAAACAATTTCATGTCAAACCATAACACAGAATTAGGGAGTGGCTTTGCTTTTGCTTTCTTAATACACAGGCTTGTTTTGTCTTATCCTGTTTGGTCAACATGCTTTCATTGCCTTTTAGAAGAGCACAGATTGTTTTGTTATTTGGAAGCCACTCTGGTTTACTGTATCTTCCTTACAAATAAAGGAATCACTATACCTGGGTAGTAAATAAAACCCTGGTTTTAAACACTGGAGTTGTTCATGTGTTGGTAGAAAATCAACAGTGACTAAAGAGCAGCTATCAGTCACTGCCGTTCTCTCTGGGAAATCTGTATCAAATGAAGGGAAATGATATACTGAACCATGTATCAAGTTGAGAATGAACAAGCTGGGGTAAATGCACTGAAGAGGTTGTCTGTTGAGGAAATGGCAAGAAGGGCTGGTTTGGAATAGGTCAATATGTGAACAAAGCATTCAGCAAATGGAGTTTTTTGTTTTATTTGCATGTCTAGCACCAGGGAGGATTAGAGCCCTAACCATAGTGAGCATAGGCCAGGAGTACAGACTGGGAAGATTCAGTCACAGTGAGAAGTAGCTTGATTGTTGATTATGGGACAAGAACAAAATGTATAAAATAATTATAGATTTTATTCATTAATTCAGGCCATGATCTGATTTATACCATCCCAGAAGAAAAACCTTGAGTGATTGCTCATTCAGTCAGGATGACTGGGAAATGGCTACATGCTTCAGGCTGGGTTGTTTTCCCATATAAGCCCCTTATGTCTGTCAGTATTTTTGAGCACATTTATTAGGAACAAGAAATGACAATTCTGGAAATGAGATACAAGCACAGGCATCCTTATAGCACCCTGTTGTTATCCTCCAGGTGAGAAAAAAGTTTTGATGAAATTAAATAAAAAACCTATCCCAGAGGAAGGAACTCCTCTAGATATGCTCTTCGTGCTGAGAGAAGTCAAGGTAGCTCACTCTCTCATGAAGATGAAGAGGCCTCCCAGAGACTAAAGGTGCATTCCAGAGAGAGAATTAGGTGTGCTTATAGCACTTCTGATCACTAGGGATGCTGTTAGTTGGATAGTACTTTCAAAATCACAAGAATCTTGATTTCTTTGTGGAAATCAAGAACTGTAGAAATACCTGTAGAAACAGGGATTTTTTAACAGTCATCTTCGTTTTTATGCTGTGGTAAGTGAACATATTGATACAAGCTTTGCACAGAGCTAAAGAAAAAAACCCCTGAAGCTAAGGTCTATAGTTAGGAGTTCTCACAATGAATTATCTAGATATTATTCTACATCAAATAATAGTGCAATAGTCTGTGATCACAGTGATTAAGAAATGAAGACAATTTATAGTTAAGGTATCAGCATGCACCATCAATTTTATCTTTTCTATTTCTTCTGTCAAGCTCTTCAGTTTACAGATTCTGTGTTCATCACCACCTGTGGATAACTGCACGTTTTGGAAAATGTCCAAATATGTTGTTACAATATGGTGGTTACATCATTTAGTCACCTATAGAAAGACTTTCATTTTTATCGTGATTGGTAAACAGCCCTGAAAGTCTTGACCTCTCATCTTTGCTTAATGAATGGGTAAGGCTGAGTTCAGATAGTAACAGAAGAAGAGAAAGAAAAAGGTGGAACTGTGGGATAAAGTTGAGGTTTTGTTTACTCCTCAGGTATTTTGTTCGTATTTGGAGACCAAGTCTCTCTGTTTTAAGGTTTTATGTTGTACAGTTTTGAGAATGCACAGAAACAGAAGCTACGTGAAAGTGTTGTTCCTCTTGTAACTAACTAATAAACTTAACAGACATGATTCAAAGCTTGGGAGCAAAATAGCCATAAGATCTGGGAAGATGGCTGCTACTTGATAATAAAATTATTGACTTAAATTGCTCTTTGTGTCAATTGCTCTTTGAGAAGGAAAGGTAATCTCAGACAGCAATAGTCAAGTACTGTTCTAAAAGACAAGGCTTTAGTATATTTTTCATGCAAGGTATAGAAATGACTGGAGCTTGCAGATATACTGCATTAAATTAGATGAAGAGCGATGCAAATGCTTTTGTAAGATTACTGTTATAAAAAATCAAGTTGCAGCTTCTTTTTCACTTTTCTTCCCCCCTTTGAGCAGGAAATGGTAAGACTAAGAAATATTTCAGTTTCCTCAAGTGTAGTATGTTACTGTGACAATCCTGCTGAAGATTAGCTTTTTTGTCAATGCCCCTCAGTGCCAGTTGTGAAGAAATACTCAATCAGAAGTGCCACAGAACTTTTTTTTAAAGAAGCTGGAAGGTTCTGATCATGTTAAATCTGGTCAGGCTATCAAGAACAGGCTCAATGTGTAGACATCTTCTCTGCTTATTTATGTTTTCTCAGAATTTAATATTGACTTTTAAAAGGTTTCATTTCCACAGTTATTTTGGCCTGTTGTACCAGAACATAATTTTCCATACAAGGGGAAGAAATGATGCAAAGATAAGAAAAATAATACATTGGCTACCAATACCTCCCACTTCCCTTCAGATTACTCATTTCACTTATTTATTTATTTATTTTTAACATACAAGATACTGTCAGGTTCCAAATTCTTAACATTTCATTTGAATGAAGAGCACATCCTCACCATCAGAATAATAGTGGGAGAAAGTAAGTTGACTGTAGTTCTATAAAATTCTTTAAAGCCCAAAAGGCAAGAATGTAATGGGTTTTTATATATAAATTATACACTGTAAAAAATTGCCAGGATGAAAAAAAAAAGGAAACTAAAAGGTTGAATAAGGCCTACAGAACCTCTTTTACAGCTTTGGCTGCAGTTCAGTAAAGCATTTGAATGTGTGCTTAACTATTTATTTTCATTTTTTGTTCTCCCTTGGCTGAGGCATGTTCAGTTTGAATTGTGAAATGTGTTGCTTGTGGGATGATTAAGCTCAGTAAGGAAGAAAGAGCACGAAGATTACAAATTGCACCTAGAGCAGAATGAAGCTGAAGGCACTTGTAAAGAAATGTCTATCTTTTAGTATATATGTCTATATACCATGCAGTGTTAAATCTTCTAGCTTGTCTCATGAATATTGGAAATACTAATTAGTAACATATATCCCAAGGATATCACTCTTGGTTTAGCAGAGAGGCTGTGCTTGTTGCTTATGGAGAAAATCTTGTCACGTAGAAAAACTACCACAAATGTCTATGTAGAAGAGTTGGTGACTGCAGACCATGTCCTCTGCTTGTTTTTGTTTTTTGATCATTCCCTCTCAGGACGAATGTCTTTGACCATATCAACTTGATTTTACTGTGCGTTGCTGAAAGAGGTACAACCAAAGAGATACAAACACAACTATAATTATTTGCTTTCAATACTGATAACCTCCTGAGGAAAAGTTCCCCATGAAAATTTACTAACATGTTTCTGCTTGTACAAAATATCTTGAGAAATACAAAATATATTATTTTGCTAAACCTGAGATGCCATTGTTTCAGTAAATTCAGAGACTCCTTTGATTCCAATAAAATAAACTCCACCTTTACTGCTAAGTGCCCTCTTGTTTTTCCCTTCTGCTTTCCCAGTTGCTTTCCAAGGGATATTTTAGCTGGTTGAAAGTAATATTACAGCTGACACTACTAATAGCCATAATGGATTAGATATCTAATTGACTGGCACAGGAGAAAACCCCACAACTGTAGCTGTCCATTTTATAGGTAAATTAAGTGAATGTGATTTCTTAATCTGATATGCTTAAAAGTGTAGCCCAAACTCACATCAGACAACACCGCACTTCTCTGTGCTTTCATCTTAAGACACTTGAAGTTTTTATGAGTGTTTATTTTTTTCCAGACAGGAGTTTAATTCTGCCTAAGAAAGACTGAGTTAGCAAGTAGAAAACCTCCTGGTGTCACAGATATACGAAGTGTGGTGTGGCAAGAAACTGAGCATCTTAAATTAACAGAAATGACACTTCTATTGTAAAGATATACTGTATTAAATACGGACAATTATATTCAAACAGCTTCATTCCATTTCTTAGGCTTAAATCTGGAGTGGATTAAATAGAAATATTCAAGGTTCTCAAGTCTCAGTAGTTTTACATGTAATGTTCTCATGGAAAATGAGTAATGGAAGCTTCACATCAGCATAAATCAGGGTTTGTAAGCTGTAGTTTCATGCTGCATGACTACATTTCTTTTTGAAGTCTGTGTTGCATTTTGGCATAAGAGTTGCAATCCTGTTACTTTCAGGAGACTTGTTTGAGCTTATACCATCACTTGAATTTGGACTTTTCACATGGCTGATCAGGAAAATTCAAAAGGATCAGTGAAAACAATATGACTTTATCCCTTATAAAAAAGTCCAGAAATTCCTGGAATTTCAGTGTATCATCTACGATTTTGCTCATTAATGATGGATAATAATTCAAGTTTAAAAAAGTAGATTTAGAAAACCCATAATGCGTATGCATTGTGGTACTAAAAGAACATGCTCTCTGTTACAGAGTATGAAGTGGAAAGGAAGATATTCTGATGGGTTTTTTTTTTCTTAGAAACAGAATAGCCTAGTTGCTTTGTAATGCATTGATGGAGCATTGTCGTTCTCTTAGTCATTCTATTCACAGATTCCATTAGCAGTTTAACCTTCTTGCAGCAAAAAAAATAGTCTGAATATCCATTGGACAATATGGAATGTAGGATAAGTGGCAGGTCCTCCCAAGGAAGTGATGGCATGAAAACTTCCTAAGTGCAGTAGCAGTACCAATAGGCTTGTCACTTGACTGTTAATTCTAAGCACTATAAAATCAATTTTTGTAGTATGTGATACCAATTAGATGTCATTTTGATACTGCCTTTAACAAAAAGTTAGGCATTTACTCTACCTACAGAAACATGTTCTAATAGACAATGATTCCTCTGTGTTCATTACCTAAAAACATCCATTCGGCGATTTAAACAGACTTGCCTGAGAAAGTAAAACTCTTTAAGATGCAAATAAGCACATATGTAAAACGGTTAAAAAAAAAAAAGTCAAAAAAGGAATCAACATCCCCTTTAAATTATTTTAGACTTTTCCCTACAATTTAAAACACCTTGAAAATGATTTGTAAAAGCCAATTAAAAGCTGGTCTGTTGGCTCAGCAGGAGGGATTCATATACCCCTTCAGCTCAATCCTCATCGAGTTATGATGAAATGGGGTGGAGGTAAAGAAATAGTGAATTTCTAGACTTAAAAGAGACAAAGTATCTGGTTACTCCTCACTACAACTGAAGGGGAAAAATCAATTATAATGTCCCTGCGTCTAAAAATACTGCTCATACCTCTGCATGGTGCATGAGCATCAGAGCTGAGTAGATGAGAGAGCAAAGAGGGAATGGGAGACTGACGAAGAGATCACTAGAGGATGCATTAGAAATTCAGCAAGCTGAAAGCAATTTCAGTTAGAAAGGGAGAAAGAAAGATGTTTTGATGTTAATCCATTCATGCTTCACCATTTGACTTGCAGGGCCACCTGCCTTGTAGCTTTCTTACTGAGAGGTAAAAAAATTTTATGCCTGATTCTCATATCTCATCATGTTGAAGCACACTAGAAATTAATCCAATAAAATGAGCCCAGAAGTATTTATATAAGATTAGTGTAAAAATCAGCCCCCTTATACTCAGTGGTATTTCTGTGACATAAATCTGTAGGATTTACGGCTATTTCTTTCAGACACTTATCAATTCTTTGGACAGAATTCATATATGTCATTCACAGCAATTCCTTAAGTAACTGCAGGCATTTTTATTCTTGGCTACTTCCTCTTCTAGGAGGGGAGTCAGGACTTTACCTTCCCTTCCTGAGGTGGGGTATATTCACCTTACACAAACTCTTTCACAAGAAGTGCTTGGTTTGAGTTCTGGATGAAAAGGTACTGGTACTTAATGGTTTCCAACCAGGTCAATCTGCCTAATTAGAGGAGGAAGCAAAAGGCCTGCCCCAATAATCGGAGCCACTCTTAGAGTACGATCACTGCAAGCACTGACTGCAAAGCAGTGCCAGCACTTCTGTACTCCCCATACTGCAGTCAATTACACGTTGCTACAGCAGTGGTAGGACATGTGATATCTAATCCTTAGCTCACTCATCAGAAAATGTGGGCATTCTACATAGAAAATTCAAGAGATGCCCTTCTGTGATGGCTAGACAAGGCACAAGCAGTTACTTCAGAGATCAACACCTCACCAGTTTAAGGTATACTTCAGTTGAAGCACATGGCTAAATTCATAGAAGATACTAAAGTGCTGTATATCTTGTTCTTGGGATTTTGATAGCATTTCTTTAAGAATATCACCTTGCCTATGTTCTGCAACATAGTTTGTCTCCCCTTTTCACACTTCATTCACCCTCCAGCTGAACAAAAAAAAAAAGAAAAAGGAAAAGCTTGTTACCTTCAGAAAGATAACTCAGAGAAACCTATTTTCTCTGGGAAGAAAGACAGCTAAGGCAAGGCCATTAAAAGGTTGAGTACAAGGCAGAAAAACTACAGCTCTGAAGAAGCAGCAGCTGCCTTGAAATACTGAGCTTGTTGGCAAAATGCCACAAATGGCTATTTTTCCACCAACTTAATTGGTACTTCACCCAGCCAGAGCAGGATTCATTCTTTCATATATTTTTGTTCAGTCACTAGGAAAAGACTCTATTAGATGCTATGATGTATACCAAAATTTAGACAGTTAACAGGATTTAGCAATTTGTGGAGTCCATCTAGTTGAGGCAAAATCACACAGAAACTTGAGTCCCCTTTGGTGCCTCAACTAAGCTGCAGACAGAGCTCTCTGTAGAAAATAATGGAATCAGTGCATTTGGCTTAATATTTTGGACTTTATTACTGGGGCTGGAACTCAAGAGACAGAAGGGTGCCCTTGTGGTCTCTTCCAATAACAGAAGAATTTCAATTTTACAACCGCTTTCCCAAACTTTATGATTTGTATGCTCTAGAAAGGTTTAAGTTGGCATATGATTACATTATATAATATTGTTCAGAGACAAAATTCTGACACATTGGTAGCAATAGAGTGAGCAAACCTGAACTCAAACCCCACATCAGAATGAAATGAGGATGTAAAAAATGCAAGCTTAAAACAGAAGTATGATATAAGGGAGCCTTTTCTCACTTTTTTCACTTTAAAAGGTACACCTTGGTGCTTTTATTAGTAATTACTTATAAGAACCAGTATTTTTAAAGCATACAGATATCTGAAGTCAGTGGGAGAAAGATGTATCCAAATGTATGCATGTAAAATGTTATGTATGTAATGTATGTAAAACATGTACATAAATGTGTCCACCAGGATTAGCTTCATCATTCCTTCTCTCTGTCTGATAAAAACCCTAAATTATAGAACAGGAAGTGCTAGAAATTTTATATGGAGATATATTTAAGCAAGATTCCTGGTTTTAAAAGCTCCCAAGAAGCAAGGTCTTCATCTGAGGTCAATTACTGCATCTTAAAGCCTTATTGGGCTACACAGCTTAGCATTTAGTGTAAAAAGACCGGATAGAGATTCTCTAAAAAATAATGCTTTCTTGACCATGGCTTCTGTATCATTTGAGTTTTTCCTGTGACAATTTCCTAGATTATACTTGTCACAGGGGAAAAAATAAACTGTAAACATTAACAGCTGCATGTAGGGGTGAATGTCCAAAATTAAACTGTTGAAATCCCAAGCAGAGCCTGCTGCCAAGAGGATGCTTCTTTTAGGAGACCAATTCACTTGTCAAAATAGGACAAACTGTGGGGTGGTTGCACTCTGGATTTATCCATGGGACTAGATTTCACCAAGTGCACACACATTGAAATATGGAAAGTAAGTAATGGAGAAAATTTGTAGTGGTAGATGAAACTCCACAGTGTCCACTGGTGAACCAAGTGGAAATTATTTGTGTTAATTAAAGTATTAAATAAAAATTAAGGGAAAAAAAAAAGGAGGAAGGAAGGACAGAGAGAAAGGAAGGAGGGAGTGGAGAAGAAAAGCAAGAAAAAAGAAAGGAGGAATCAAGGAAAGATGAAGAATAGATCAGGTGGACGAACATTGGAGGAAGTTAATCAATGATAGGTGTGGTTTTTTAAATTAGACAACAAATACATCCAAAATCTTTCTGTGAGACGTGAATCCTTTAAGAACCATAAAACCAAGAAGTACAACAACACTTCTGTACTTTAGCTTAAAATGTTTTCTCTCTTTTCAGGAAAACAGAAACCCTAATAGCTTGATACCCCTCAATGTTTTAATAGTTTCTGGGTTTCTTTCTAATATATGATTCCCTTTATTATATATATCTACTTGCTTTTTACTGTGTGACTACTGAAAAGCTATTATTATGTTAATATGTAAGTAGCTAGCTGTCGTTTTTGGAGGATACAATTTTTCTTTAACAAACAAAAAAAGGTTGTTTACTTTGAAACATTTACTGGGAGTTGCATTGAGTTTCACAAGATGTAAAAGCAGATCTGTTAAAACACAGACTGGTCAAACATGGCTACTGCTATTTAGGACTCTGCCAAGCTTTTATGTCCATGGACATAGCTTTACAGTATGATCCCAAAATCATTCACTTGAACCCCTCTGCAGAGTATTGCAGAGAAGGCAAATATTAAACCCTTTATGTCAGAATCAAGGTGATTTAATGGCGAGTTTGGGAATTACTCATCTTAATATTTTTCTTGCCTCAGAGACCTAGGGATGTGGGTGCATTTCCTTTAGGGAAGATGATTTGATTTCTGGAGTGTTAGCATGCATCACAACTCCTTTTCTTTTCCCCATTGAATTATAGGAAGATCAGTATCCCCACACCTAGAAAGAAGGACAATCTGTTTAAATAATAAGTAGTAGAAAATTAGTTTAGGACTCAAAATCAGGTTTGGAATCTGGGCTAGAGAGCCAAAAGCTGATTAGATGTGTCCTTAACAAGAAATATTGCCATAGAAACTGAGGGAATCCTTGCTAGCTGTTAGAAGCACAGAGATAGGACTTATTTTAATTCAGAGGAGGGGCTTTTTATTATTGTAAAATCCTGGCACTTTCATCAGAAGCAATATCTATAGTCCCTTGAGATTTATGCTTTTATTTTAAATTTCATCCTTCATGATGTACTAACCTCTATAAACTTCACTGGCCTGCAGAAGCATTCTAACTTCAATTCACTACTTCACCATAATAAAACTTATTTCAAGCTACATTAGGCCTCTGCTGCCAGCACAATAATATGATGTTTGTTTCAAACATGCAAACAAAGAAATGGAATAAGCCTGTGGTGATATGAAGGACCTCTCTTTTATCCAGCACTCAGTAAGTTGAGTCTGCCTCAAAATCTCTAGTTGGCTTCAGAGTTATTAACTGTGTTGTGCTCTGCTCTTTGCTTTAAACATATTGAAAGTGTAGGAATACAGTGACTCAGGTAGTGTTAAGGAAAACCCTATGTCAGAAAAACATCTCAGGAAGAAATAAATTCCACCTGGCAGTTTCTAGTTACTCTGCTGGTAATTGCAGGAACACATGGCAGAGCCTTCAAGAGATATATAGTATATATATGCACATACATAAAGATGGAGTTGGTGTCTCCCTTCTGTCTTTTCTCTATATGCAATTTTTCCAAAACCAAATGTATTCAGGTCTCCAGTCAGCTCCCTGTGTAAATGTATAGCATATTGTTAATTTGTCAACATAAAAATACAGGTCTCAAAGACCAACTTTTAATCATCTTTATTATAAGATTCTTTTTGAAAGTTTGAAAAAAAAAAATGGTACCAGATTCTAACCATACTTGTTTATACTACAAAGGGATATCTTCTAAGTGAGATTCTATAATTTTGTTAAATGATACATTAATTTAGAAGCAATGTTTGCCCTGAAATTCTAGAAAACACAATCTGTTATTTGAAACAGTGGGAAATTAGTTTTTCAGAAATTTATTTGTAAGTTTTTCCTGAAAATGTTCTTACTTATTGATTGTACATTTTCAAATTATCTGTGCTGATTTAAGTCAGCATTTTCCTAAGGAAGAACCAAAATATCCAGTTTATAATTCATGGTTTATCTGATCAAAAGATTTATGTGCTGCAAATTCTGAGATGCATCCTAGGGTGTCTTGCTGTGTGCATACTAAAATAACAAATGTTCATGTAAGATCAACTAAAACAGTTATTTTCCAATATACACAATGATTTTTTTTTTTTTGTTTCATCTAAATAACTAAAAGAACAGATGTTTTTGTTTTTTTTTTTAACTGGTTCTAAAACAGCATCTCTCTCACATGGCCTGTTGCCATTGCCTTTTGTCCTATCATTTGCCATCATTGAGAAGAGCCTTGTTTCATCCTCCTGACACTCTCACCCTTTACATATTTGTAAACATTAATGTTGTCACCTCTCAGTCTCCTCCAACCTAAAGAGCCCCAGCTTCCTCAGCCTTTCATTTCAGACACTATACAAGAGCAAGAAATCAAAATAAATTTCTGCTTCTTTCTTAAGTAAAAGATCTGTAATCAGAATTTAACCCTGAACATGGTAGTATATACTGGCTTTGCCAAATTTAGACAATATGAATATTTTATATTTGTCAATAAAGGATAATTTCAAATGCACAGAAAACTACATTGGGTACCTCTCTGTAATCAATTACATTTCTTATCCAAAAGACGACTTTTAAGAGTGTGTTAGCACAAAATTAAATGAGGATATTCAGTCCAGGAAAGCAAAAAGTGGAAGGAATTTGATCACTAAAATGCTGTTCTATATCGGTTTATGAATGGACAAACATGATTAAATCAAATATTAAAGGACCCTTAGTAATGTGAATATGAAATAGTTCCTTTAGTTAGGAAATCTATCCTCTTTCAGTGCTGTGAGGTCTAAACTGAATGCCCTCCTACTTACATATTCATGTGATAATAGAAAGAAATGGACCTTCTCAAGAAATATGAATAAATTTCATTGTCCGGGACAGTGGGTGAATAATAAAATGCCAAGAATAAGGCTGAATTAGACATCCAGTTCATTAATGGAGTTTAGCAGAAAAGTGCCAAACGTTATTTTATACACTGCAAATACATTCCACCTGTCAGAAAGACATCAGACCATTTTTGGATCCTTCTTCCATCCCATCACATACAGGTGTGAGATAGAAAAGGGCAAGTCTTTTTACTTTCTTGCTGTGTCTCGGATAAGTAATTTCAATTCATTTGTCCAGATCTTCCTTTTAGCTCATTTTCAGTTTTAGTGTATCAGGAGACAGTTCCACATGCAAATGAGTACATACATGCCCAGAAAAGTTCCTTCTATTAAATCACAGCAACTCAAACCCACCTAGTTGAGCAACTGCCTTAGATCACTGGTTTGCTGAGAAAGAAGTTAATAATTAATTAAAAAATGAAACCATGTCCTTTCTGAATTGGCAGTAAGTAAATAATCCCTTTCCAATCCATACCTGACCTCTCCTCTTTGTTCTCACCATTAAAAAATTAAGAGAAGCAGGATGCCCAAGAACTAAGGCACAGTTTCTTGTCAGTCCATTATTCTTAGTTCTTAATTTTAAATGCACGTAAAAAATCCGTGCAGAAAAAATCAGTTTCATATGTGTGATTCTCACAAACTGCATTGAGTGAAATAGTAGTGAAAAATGTGACTTTATTTCTCAGAACAATAGCTGTCTGGTTATGGCACACTTGATATAGTAATAAATGAAAAGGAAGCAAAATATTCCATAATCACCCTCTTGAACAGGTTGCCACCAAACTGCTCCTGTGAATTGTGTAGAAGACTGATCAATATACACATTACCTTCCTTATCTGTGAGATGCAATCTCACCTTTGATTTAAAAGCAAAACACAGACATACATGTACACAAATCCTCCGGCCATTCACCTCCATTCATTTTAATTGAATACTAGGTGTATCAGCCTCTCGGCATTTTGTGCTGATAACAAAACTCCTTTCAGCTCTCTAAGCTATGAACTCTTTCCAAAGGCTCTGCATCTTCACTGGGATTCTTCTTAAAAAGCTATTGTGGTTTAATTTTTCCCCTTCCTTTTCTTCTCCAGCCTTGTGCAACACTCCAAAGATTTTTTCAGCTTCCTAACAGAGACAGAAAGAGGATTCTCTATTTCTCTCATTTCTCCCTTGCATTCAGATAAACTTGAGTGGCAGCAAGTTGAGGGGATTAAATTGGGAAGAAAATAACTTCAGATCAAATATTTAGCTGGTATCTTTTCTCCTAGACTATCAGCAGGAGATGTGAATACATGTTTTTGGGTAAGTCGCTGTTCAGCAGACCATCTGCTTTTGATTGCAAAGTGAATGTAAAAATTTTAATAATATGTAACAGCTAGTAACTACACTTCAGAAAAATCTGAGGAGGACTGACTGCTAGAAATGCAGATTAAAAGTTGCTGGGTTTTATTTAGAGTTATGTTAAAAAATAGATGATTATACTTCACAGTTGGTGGCATGATTGTAGAAGCTGCATGCTGTAGAGAGAAGCCTTGATGTGTCTTAGGTGAAGCCACACAGCAGGAGGAGCAGCAAAATGTGCAGAGGCTGATAGGCTTTTGTCCTGAAATTACTGATGCAGATGTAGAGACAGGAACCTAAGAAGAGGGTCTGGAGCACAAATCCTGTGAGGAGCAGCTGAAAGGAGAAAAGGAGGCAAAGAGGAGATGTGATCGCTCTCTACAACTCCCTGACAAGAGGTTTTAGTGAGGTGGGGGTAAGTCCCAAGTAATAAGTGATAGGACAAGAGGAAACAACCTCAAGTTGTGCCAGGGGAGATTTAATTGGAGATAAGGAAAAATAGTGTTCACTGAAAGGGTTGTAAAAAACTGGCACAGACTGCTCAGGGAAGTGGTGAAGTCACCATCCCTGGAGGTATTTGATGTGGAGGTAGGGCTGAAGGACGTGGTTTAGCAGTGAATGTGGCAGTGCTGGGTTAACAGTTGGACTCGATGATCTCAAAAATCACCGAAATGATTCTGTGGTTTTATGACACAGTAGCTGTTCTGCTGTTTTGCAGTGAATGGGACTGAGCTAGGAATTGGGGATTGTAAATATACACAAAGTAGCAATGCTTTGGATGCCTGCCTCTGGTTGGAAAAATGACATTGAGAAATGGCAATTTCTTTCCACTGAGTCCTGTCAGCTGATTCTGTTGTAATCATCTCTACTTGAGCTATCTGAAGAGATCAGATGAATCTTACTCTAGGAGCACTAACTGGTCTTTGTGTATGTTTTAGGATACACACAGCTATTGGGGAGCGCTGCAAATTTCAGTCTGTTTCCTGACATTGATGAACAAAGGCTTTGGACCTAACATGAGAAACCTCAGACAGGTCATAAAATTCTCTCTTTGGAGACCATCAGTAGGGATTTTGCAAGTGGCTTTACTGAAGTTTTGATTTTATCCTCTGTCTCTGAAAACAAAGATTATAATGATTGCATTCTGGGTTTAAGATGCTTATCCAGCTCATGTTGCTCATGTTTAGTTTTTGCACAGAAGGTAAATTCTGACTGTGCTGTAATCAAAGGGAGTTTTGTTAGTGCCTTAAGTAGGGATAAGTTTTCACCTTGAGGTCAATGTTGTTACTTATGGGGTAAAAAGTGAATTACATAAATACACCCAGGGACAAATAGAAGCAAACTTATTCATGGTGCCTTATAGTACTTTATGGATTCATCTTGGTGTTACTAGATTTCAGTTAGTGCAGAGCTTGTTTTGTATCATTGGTTTGCAAGTTCACAGCCTAGCATAAAGGGTACATTAGCAAACTTGTTTCTTTATTCAGCTGTAGGTTCTTAACTCTGTTACACAAAATACTGTTCTCACAATTTGCTTAAAAAATGAGCAGGTGACAGACAGGTAAAGCAGGTTCTGTATTTCATGTACATGAAACTTATCTTGCTCATATCTCAACATAACACCTATAAATACTTCCCATTTTAGAAATATGTGGGTAATGTGGCCTTATGTCACTTGTTAACTGTCAGAGGTAAAATTAATTTGCTCCATTTCTATTCATTTTTATCTCATTTAGGAGATTAAATTTAATTTGTAGAGTAGGTAATAAAAGTTTCCTCTGAGGAGAAAAAATGGCCAAATATGGATCATGAATTCTGTTGTTTATCAACTGAAATATGGTTTAGCAATTTTGTGTGACTTCTTTGTGGAAGCAACACGTAAGCTAGTGCCTTGAAAATGAATGCAAATCTACAGTAAGTCCAGGTTAATCATCTTTGCATGAAAGTAACAGCATTTGAACCCCAATTTTGAGATGATTCAGATAATTCTGATGATGAAACATTTAATGGCTGCTAAGTTACTGTTTTCTGTTTGGTGTCTGATTACCATCTGATCCAGATGTGCTAGCTATGCCCAACAGCAAGTATTGTCCCCTATGCTCTTCAGCAGCAATAACCCCTCCTCTCCATCCCTTCCCCCCTCTTTTGCTCTGCTTTATCTTCCTCAGCTGTGGCTCACTTCTTCCCCGTTATCCTCTGCTCCCATCCTTCAGCCTCCATTCTGTACAGGGGAAAGGGAATGTACAAATAAGGGAAAAATAGTGAAGTCCATAAAACTGGTGACTTTCTGCAGTTGTATTATTAACGTTAGCAGTGTCTTCCATATGGCAGAGCACTTGGTCACCAGCAGTAGAAATGGTGAACAAACAAATGAAGAGTGTCCCAGGAGGAGAGGGCAGACTGACGGCAAGCTGCAAGCCTGTGTGTCAATGTCAATTTACCTTATACAATTTTAGGCCACACAAGTAAAGTGGATTAAGGAACTCGGCCATCAACAACTACTCTGTCAAGTCCACCACCTGTCAGCAGTTTCTCTGCCTCAGCTGAGTTGAAAAGAAAGGAATCAATGGTAAATCAATAGCGCTCAATTGTCATATGCAATACTGTATAATGACAGCACTTAACAGCCAAGCTATTTATGGCAGTCCTCTGCTTTGAGGAAAGCATGGAATAGATGCACCTTTCTGCAGATAGATACTGATTGTCCATGTGTTTGGGAATTTGTTCCTTTCCTGTTGATTGTGCTGTCTAGTACTATACTGAAATCACAAATGTAGATATGACTGTCTACAGGATTCCTAGTCCATTTCAAGCATAGATAACTCTCGAGGCTCTATTTTACTTTGATTTTTTTTCCCTTGTGATTATATTTATCTTCCTGAAATGGTGTATAATTTTCTTTATTAATTTAGGAATTATACAAGATAACAGCCCGAAAAAGATGACAGTAATGCATTGTTCACCACACATCTACAATGTGATCCTTGATTTAGAGAGCAGAGCTGCAATTCCAGTTTGCATTCCATCCTTAATTGCCAAATATTAAATGCTTTGCATTTTTCTTTTTCCTTTTTTATACAATGTGAAGCACTGAGCCTTGGAGCTAGAACTTTTTCCAGAAGATGTCAGTGAGATTTCTTTGTTCCTTTCTTACTGGAATTTTGTTTGGTTGCAGTAGTATGTACAGAGCAAGTTTTTTGACACTTTTCTATTTGTCAGTGAACCTTCCAATGTACTTTTGACAGTGGTCTCGTAGGCTTTCATGGAAGGCACATTAACTGCAGCTGTAGTTTCAGTGCCATTTTATGGAAAAAGGACAGAGTTTCAAGAAAACCAGAATACTTGAGTCTTGTGTTATCAGATAAAGGAGGACAGGTGTGTATGTGTGTATGAATGTACACATGACCATATACATAAACATGTAGCCATAAAGTTCTGATCTGTTTCAAGTTTTTTACATGTTATCAAAATACCAGAAAGTTAGTCATTCTGGGCAAGAATTAAGTAATTCCAGATTTTTGGGGACCATATGTCTCCCCAGTCTGTGAACAATGTTTTGAATGAGTTTCCAAAGTGAGTATTTTGGTGGAATATTGTACAGGATGTTGTTGTATTGAATAAACAAGTGGGTATGTATATTTAGTCTTTTATCCTGTTGTAAAAGTAATTGAATTTCTTATTTGGTAGCTAGGGAGGGAAGGGGAGCAAATCATAGAATCATAGAATGGCAGGGATGGAAAGGACCTTTAGAGATCATCTAGTCCAGCCTCCCTGCAGAAGCAGGTTCATCTAGACCAGATTACATAGGAACATGTCCAGGCGGGTCTTGAAGACCTCCAAGGAAGGAGACTGCACAACCCCTCTGGGCAGCCTGTGCCAGGGCTCCCTCACCCTCACAGTGAAACAGTTATATAAGTGGAACTTTTTGTGTTTCAGCTTCATCCCATTATCCCTTGTCCTGTTGCTAGCTACAATAGAAAAAGGGATGCCTCAACTTCCTGATACCCACCATTTAGATATTTGTAAATATTAATAAGATCCCCCCCCAGTCTCATCTTTTCAAGTTCAATTATTGATAGGGTGGTAGGGATTGTAAAAAAAAAAAATTATGGCTTTTTTTCTACAACATTGTGCTTGTTTGCTTTGTTTCAGGAGTGCTATTAAAAACAATATAGTATCCTACATATAAGTACATTTTAGTGGAAGATAATATTCAAAATACTGAACACTTCACTTTGAAAATTATAACTTGAAACAAACCTCATTTACATGAGAAGAAACTTTTATAGCCTCACTTTTTTTACCAAATTATTCACTCAATTCAATATAAATTCAAATGTTGTTTTTGTGAGATCAGAGCTGTAGACTTAGTGAATGAAATGTGGTCTAACTCCATTCCCATGTTTGTTTCCCTGCTGTGTTGTTTGCATTTTAATCCATGTGAATTCGGAACAAAAATTGTCAGAATTTGTTTTCACACCACAGCGTTAGTGGCCTTCTGCTTCTGAGCTACCTTGGAGGTAGCCTACTAGCTTTGGTGAGAACACTGTGCAGCAAAATAGCTCTCTGTTTTCCTTCTGCTATCACTTCCGTAATCAGAATACTGATTTATTATAGAAATACATTTTACGTAATGTAGGTTTACTGTAGTAACCTAAGTTAAGATATTTCTCTTTTTCCACGTTGCCTTTTTTTTTTTTGAGTGGCAGAAAATACAGTAAAGACAAAGTGGCATAGCAAACATATCATGAAAATGTGTCTGAAAGATGTTTCTGTATCTTCTGGCTGAAATTTATATGGATACCCAGATTTTATCGACCTAGTTCATTGTGTTATCTGAAGAAATTTATTGTGGTTTCTCTCTGAGGTATAAATTCTCTGAATTCACACTTGAGTATCAACGCTTTCTGTGTATATTCTAATATATACATCAGATAAGAATTGTTGATGTATAGCTTCCAATTTCTCACATATCTTCTCGGTTACAACACTGTGCCCTAAGTTTTTTCCTCCATTCTTCTCACCACTGTAAATTTGATTTGTCATCTTGCCTCCTATCTTGAGAAAGGATTTATATTGCTGGGTCATATACCCAATGGGCTTTTGCATAACACGCTCAGTCATTCATAACTGCAAATTTCACGTCCTTTTTACAAAAGATTTTTGATGGATTCCTAGTTAAAGTGTAGTGCCTTTGTCCAGTTCATCCTTGGGCTCTGATAAGCATTGAAGAGGAAAACATAATGAATTTAGGTTTTCAGAGTTATCTGTTGTATACCAAGCACAGAAATGAAAGAAAAGAAAAAAAACCATCAAACCAACCCACATCAAATTAATAAACCTAGAATTACCATATTTTTCTAAGATATTAGCATTTCAGTTTTCCACCAGCTTGTCCAAAAGGATACTGAATTTGAGCTCCATTTCCCTTATTACCTTTTCATTTTAAAGCTCTCCAAGGAACAGGAAAAAATGCATATCTCATGTCGGAAACAGCAGAACATCACAATTTTACATTGTGCAACATCTTTTTTTTTTTTCGCTTGGAGTCGCTTTGTACCAATTGACCAGACAAACAAGTCCTGAAAATGTCCTTTCTCTGAGTTAGTGCTGTCTCAAGCCAGTTATTCATGGTGCTGAGTTGTGTCACACTAGAATTCCAGTGCTTTGATCTTATGACTCACAAGACTTCTTCTGCTTGAGGAAACTGCCATATGCCAATGTCTAAAAATGGAATACTTTCTCAATTTTAAACTTTCTGCTCCCTTAAAATAAAATGCTTGTAACCTAACTCTTAGCTGGTCACACATACTGTGCAACTCTTAAATCAGTGATGCTATACTTTAAAGACTGGAATTTCTTAGTGCACTCTTACTAATAAATTCAAAGCAGGTTTATTTTTTAATAGCTTGGTCCTATGATTTTTTTTCCTAAAGTAAAAACCAATTTTTTCTATGTAGACATTACATATCTCCATGTCATAGTAAAACTTGGACACTTGTCAATCTTCATTAGTTTTGGTTTACTTTTGTATTCAAATTAACATATGTGACTGCCTTTTCTTAGACAGTGGCATCCTTTTATTTAGTTTAGAATTTACCTTCCAATTGTAGAGAATGAATGCATAAAGACAGTAGTACCTGGATATGTCTTTCTCTGTTCATGACTGTGCCACATAAGTGAGGTGTGGTCCAGTGTGAAGTCCTACTGCCATTTTTTTAAACCGGGGCTTTGAGTTTCACTCTTGTTTAGCCATTCCATATCTACAATTTGCATGAGTTTTTTCTGTAATCCTGAGCAGAATCATTGTTAAAGAAAAGCACAGCAACATCATGGCAAGATGGAGTTAGGGAGGTGGTTATGTATTTATTAATTATATCAAAATGAAGCTGTGTGAAATAAAAAATCAGCATACACTATTCTCCTCTTGGGAAAAAAAATGAGAAAGGGAACACACTGTGACAGTCATTTTGTTTAATGCACTATACAAAGGTACTCAAATATTAGAGCAAGTGCAGTTAATCTGTGGATAAAACACAAAGAAGGATATGTACATTCAAATATAGTCTTATGCTCCTAATTTAAATTCTTAAATGAGCTATATCTAATATGCATTTAATGTATTAAATACTTTTATGTATTGTATTCCAAATCCTTCCCCAGTTCTTATACTCAAGATTTCTTCTGAGAAACTTAATTATCTATAACCATAAAAGTGTGTTTCTTAAACAAACAAACCTAGTCAGTATGTTGTGCTTTTCATCTGTTATGGTGGCACTCAAAAGCATTTTTTCTCCTAAATGATACTGAGTTGTCTTCATTTTGCATGTCTATAAAAGTTAAAATTTTCACTGCCAGGCAGAGGGACTGTAATTCTAACATTTCTCATTGAGGAGACCAACACTACAGGTGAAGTTTAAAGTGCTTTTCAGTGTGCAAAATTCATGTGCAGCCTGTCATTGCAAAGAACATAAAAGAAACTGAAATATGCTGCACGGTAGCTGCAGAGAGTAACATTAGGAATAATTCTGTATTGATCTTTTAGATGTTCGGAAGGTTTTTCTTTGTCCAATGATATAATTCTATATTCTCTAATATCTTTTTATAGTAATGTATTTGTTCAGTTGTTTTTTGGGGTCTTGGTTTGTTGTGTTTTTTTTGCTAATTGTGGCAGATTTCACCACTGGTGGCTTGTGCTTTATTCATCACTTTTATTCTACATACCTCTGCGGACTACATTTCTGTCATTTTGTGGCATGGACACTGCTGAGTCATCATGTCAATAAATTATGAAGAACCTTTCTGCCAATGGGTTATTCTAGCACATCTCATATAGACATACACACTTGAATGACTACAGCCAAACACCCTTCCTTAGCTGTTATGAAATCCCCATTCCCACCTCTTGTGTCATTCTAGCTACTTCTAATTCTGAAGTTTGAGTAATTTCCTTGAAGCAATCCCACAGCAACAGCAATGATTCATTCTCTGATATGCCCAAGATCAGTGACAGTGGAATGTACAAGCTTTCTTTGTGAAAAAGATATAAACACCTAATTCTAAAAAAGGTCACCAATTAATTAAACTGAAGGTACTGATTCCTGAACATATATTCCCTTGTGGTGTGAGTGCTTCTATTAGAAGTTCTTTAAGGTGCAAGGGATTTCCAGTCTTTCATTAAAAGATGCAGTAAGATGTACCCAAGTCCCCCCAGAAAAATCTGTGATATTTAAATTTCCATCCCAGCATTTGTTTACTTCTGCTTTGATTTTTAAGTTCTACAGTGACACACCAAAAATGACCCTACACAGATCTGCACCTTAACTATAGAAGTATAATATATTTTGCCCACTTTTTCTGTCCTTGTGGTCTGAGTTCTTTTATATGGTGGCCCAGCTTCAGTGGGAAGGGTGGGTGATATCATGATCTAAACTATCCTTCAATTTAGAAATTTGTGACAGAAATGGTTCATGGTTTCTTGAAGTATTATGAGGAAAAAATCAAGATCTCCAATTTGCCTGATGGAGACTCAAATTAGCTTGATGTACCATGATTCACACCTCTCTGTTTTCTCTTGAAGAGAAAACAGATTGTGAGGAGGAGCCTCTGACTGGAGTTACGAATTTAGAAGACATCCTTATGGCTAGACAGGAAAAGAAACTGGGATAGACCTCTTGTGCTTAACATTTCCTCCCATCTGTGCTTCCCCTGTTGCTTCCTCTTGGTCATTTCCTCTCAAATGCTTCACATTTTCTCAGCTTCTTTTGTACAGTATTTGTCACTTCCCATTAATTGTATAAAACATGGGGCATGTCAGTTGAGGGAACTAAACCATTCTGCTTGAGTCAAGTACCAATGTTTTGGAAAATGTATTTAATACATAACACATATGTGTTCAAAGTACATATTAAAAATAGATATTCACAGATTTTTGTCCCTCCCAAGTAATGATGGCAACAGTAATTATCAAAAAATACTATCAGGAATTAGGTGTAAACTCTGAGGTGGCCAAGAGTATTCCTAACTAAAGCTGAAAGTGGAACTGATTTGTGTTATATGACTCATGTTACTGAGTAACAGGACTCAGAACGTAAAGTGACTCCAGGAAGTACAAAACTTCATCGAGGGCTTCTGTTCTGTAGCGATAAAGGGGTGGGGGTAGGAAAGGAAAGTTCATGAGCTTTCTTTTTGGCATACTGATAAAATTTCAACTTGTAACATCTTACTTTCAGAGCAATTTTAAACTTTTCTTTTGTTTGGTTTGTAATCAGGTACTAAGGAAGCTGCAATAATATTTATAAAATACAAAGGATAACTATTCTGTATTATTGCAGTTTAGATGCTTGTTTAAGAAATTCTAGTAAAAGAAAGTATAACCTTTCTTGAGACATTCACTGCAGCGGCCAGGAATCAGCTGCATCTCTGCAAATATTGTGTCTTTACAATGTGGAGTTTACTGCCTTGTGTGATAGACTTTCTTCTCTTAAATTCCATGCAGTTGGAGAACAAAGTGTCATTGGCTGTCTTTACATGCTTTGAATGTAATTACAAATCATTACTCACTTTGGAATAATGCCAGGCATGCAGCTTTATGAAAACAGTGATACACAAAATGGCTATTGATACAAATGTTACTCTTGCCTGTTGTTAACAACC
Organism: Colius striatus; assembly: GCF_028858725.1. Taxonomy (NCBI): domain Eukaryota; kingdom Metazoa; phylum Chordata; class Aves; order Coliiformes; family Coliidae; genus Colius; species Colius striatus. The sequence goes on from NC_084764.1 coordinate 9,671,193, forward strand.
ATGTAATTGCTTCCAATTCCTACAGGAATAAAATGGAAGAGGATCCTAAATAGCAGTGGATGGTAAATAATGACGATAATGACATTGCATTTAAGTAGTATTTTAAATAATGGATATTAAGATACAATTCTGTCTCTGGGGATCACAACCTGGAAATAATGCACAAATCAGCTCCTCTGTTAACTTCATTTTCACAGAATCGTGGAATCCCAGAATGGTGGGGGTTGACAGGGCTCTCCAGAGCTCATCCAGCCCAATCCCCTGCTAGAGCAGGTTCCCCTCAATCAAGGGGCATGGAAACATGTCCAGGTGGGTTTGGAAACTTCCAAAGAAGGAGACTCCACACCCTCCCTGGGCAGCCTGTGCCAGGGCTCTCTCATGTCAGCACCAAAGAAATTTCTCCTCCTGTTCCAATGGCACTTTCATATGTTTCAATTTGTGCCCATTATCCCTTGTCCTGTCACTGGCCCCTTCCTCTCAAAATCTGTCCTTTAGGTATTGATCAGCATTGGTAAGGGCTCATCTCAGCCTTCTCTTCTCCAGGCTAAAGAGCCTCAGGTCCCACAGGCTTTCCTGCTTGGAGAGATGCTCCAGACCCTTCAGCATCTTGGTAACACTCCACAGGACTCTCTCCAGCAGTTCCCTGTTTCTCTTGAACAATGTGTGTAAACAAATTAATTCCAATAAAGTTGGTAGCATGTTTAAGCTCCTGTAGATCAACAGAAAAGTGAAGAAAGTCAGAGATAATATTGAATATGTCTCCAAAAAAGGTTACTTTGTGTAACTTCAGACTGAATGAAACAGGTTTATATCAATGATCCTGTCATCGAGATGCTGGTAAATCTTACCTCTGAAAGAGTAATTTAAAGGTTATGAGTCCATAATGTCAATTAAGTGTTAGCACATATCAGCACGATGATATAAGGAATTACATCTGGGCCATATCCACAAGTTTTATAAATCACTAAGACTGCTATGAGTTAGAATACCTTAGATTTATATACTTTTTAGGGCAACTACTTAGTGTCAGGTCTCCATCATGTAGGATAAGAGAATCTAATAAAACATACTTGAGCATAATTTGAATGGGATTTGTTTGCCTTGCCGTGATGAGTTTGTGTGGAAGTGGTTTTTCGATAGTGGAGGAGGCGCTGCAGGGTTGGTTATCTTATCTTGTCCTCATCTCACCACAGAGGACAGTGAGAAGTGAGCAAGACACTCCAAGACTTCCAGGTCCAGAGGGATGTGTTCTCCAAGCAATGTCTACTTGCAGAGCTGGTCTCCAGGGAGATACTTATTTTCTCCACTGTTTTTATTGGCTCAATAGGCGATCAGAAACTGGAGGTGGAGAGAGAGTTTTCAGGAACATAACAGAAAATAAATGCTTCATAAATTCCTAGGAGATTAGTGTCTGGTCAGAAAATGCCAATGGTTTTCTAACCTTACTGTATAAATGTGCCTTGGAAATGAATGTATTTTCCATTTCTCTTACATATTTTTAGATGTTGAATTATTTTGGCTATCAAAAATCAGATATTTCGTATGAATCAGACCTGCTAAAATATGACAGTACAAACTGAGTAAAATCTTCCAGGTTATAAAGTGAGATACATGAAAAATCGGAATGAATGATGTGAAGTGTGGAAATATACACATCTTTTAGCTGAGATATGAGGTGTAAGGTTTTAATGGATTGAAGCTAGAAGGAGAAAGAAAAAAGAGAAGCACTATATACTTCTGCCCAATCGTGTGGAAGTGCATTCAGTGCATTCATCTCTGATAGCATCAGTAAGGCTTAAAAAAAAAGGAAGTCCTCAGTTGTAAGATGGAGTAGTTTTAATTCAGGAAGCACTATATATTAGGGAGATGCTGAATACAGCACTGGTTACTAAAGCTACTACTTCAAACCAGTATTCCCGGGGAAAAAAAACCTAGTGTTGCTTTTTGTTTTAAGCGTGTTCTTTTTAGCTATGTCTGTCTCAGGGCATCCATTTCTTGGCAAAAGTTAATTGTTCAAATAAAGTTTCTATTTTAATTACTACTCAAATAATACAATAATCAATTGTACAAGACAACTTATAGCTGACTTTTAAAGAAATGGTAATTTGATCTATAAAGCCTTTTTAACCACTCATAGAGCTTTCAGTGGTTCTACTGTATGTAGTTTTTAGTATGTTTTTGTATTATTATTGTCACAGCAATTATTGTGGCATTTAAAATATATTTTAGTGATGTAGATGTCTGTGCAGGGCTTTTATAGGTATTTTGTGAGTGAGTGAAAGATAGATTAATGAATAATAACTAAATAGAGAATTGCACATTACAGTTCATTAGCTGTATTTAACTGTGTAAGGAGATTGTTTAAAAGCTGATATGAGGGGGAAAAAAAGGCTTCAGGAAGAGGAAGAGAGTCCTGGAACTGACTTCACTGGGAAAAGGGTAGTTTTGAAGGTTTTTGTTAGGTGAAGGCAGAATGTTATGAGCATTATTGCAGTAAGCAGTGTGTGTGTAGTGACTTAAGGCTGAGTTTACTCACCTAGGAAAGGTCTGCTCTGTAACTGTTGGTCTGGCAACAATTCTGGGCTTAATTTACTGGTGTGGATACAGCCTCTGAGAATCAGAGATTGAATATTCAGAGTTTTATATAGGGGTCTTCCCTGATGCACAGATCATCTAGAGCTAATTGTAGGGTGCCAGTCAGTCTGCTGTCAAAGGACTATTTCCCTGGTTTCTGTGGTGTTTTAGTACAACTGGAGAGCTTTTTATAAAGACAAAATGTTGCATTGGAGCTGACTGAATCATTATAATAATCCTTTTCCTTCTACTGCTTTTAAAAAGACACTGCTGATGGCAAAGCCCCAAACCCTGACTCAGCACACCTTTATGTTACGTACTTGCACTGAAGAGGTATGAGGAACACGTGCAGCGTAAGTGCTACCAAGGGTGAAGCAGGCTGAATTCCCAGTTACTTAACTAAGGAATTAAGCTGGAAATCAATTAAAACTCGATTGCATATAGCAAACAAGCAGATTTCATTCCTTGCTACTCTTGGTACTTTTACAGATTAAATTCTTTACTGATATACAGTTAACTGTAAATTTATTCTTTCTTGATCAAGGTGATCCAAATATAGCCTCAGATAAAGAACATACTATAGAAAGGGAAAAGAATAGAAAGAATGGTAGATACTCCTCATGATTATTCTTCTAGTTACAATCTTTTGTTGGAATTCCTTTACTTTTTCACCATCATTGCACATGCTTATCCTCTTCATATCTCCACCTGCTCTCCTACCAAGCATCATCAAGGAAGGAGGATTGTATATGTAGCATGGATTTTGTGTCTGTGATTATACTTGTCTACACACATCCACGTTTTCTGAGAGAACAGAAATACTTTAAACACGGATAGGATATTTTAAGATGAGGTAGTTTGAGGAGGGGGGAGGTTTAAGTGAGATAGTCAGTCTGGAATGTCTATCAGCAATGGTGGTGGTGTCTTTGTGATAACATATTTAATAAAAAATAGTGCTTGGAGAGCATAGTTCAATTCATAACAATGATATGGATTAAATTACAGACCTACATCATTTTGAGACTGATAGTATAGAAACTGTCAGGGTGCTGCAGGGGCTGGGGGTTCCCTAGGGTCTGCCCTATCACCCGCATTGAGAGAGCACATTGGCACTCATCCAAGGGCAGCCACAAAAGCCACCTCTCTGAGAGGCAGGGAAGATGAGGGCCAAGTGGGGGTCCAGCCTGTAAATGGGGGACAGGGTTAGCTCTGGAGAGGGTAATGAGGCTCAGGCACAGCTTCCAGGATGTCTGAGCAGGACCATGAGGATGTGGCCGGGCCAGATTTCTGTTGATCTGCAACTTCCAGTTCATTAACTAGTACAATTTAGAGGAGCCAGAGGGTTGCTTTAAACTATCCTAAGCTGCAGTTACTCCCACATTACTTCACCTCTTGCTCTGCCAGATTGCTTCCCCAGCTCTTTAGACCAGTGGTAATGTTAGAAAAACAGGAACTGGTCTATGGACAGTTCAGTAGCCTCTGTCTGTCTCCCTATCCTATGCAATTAAACGTTTCCAGCTAGAAGATAGTTATATGAGAGGTATATAAATCCAAAATAGTGTATTGGACTAGTTTTATTAGCTGCTGTGCCTTTAAATTTGGGGGAGTTTCTGTCTAAACACTAAAAGATAGATATATTTTTTTTAAATTTCCATAAGAATATCTAATTTTTACACAATATTTTTGAGTTATAACTATTTTTTCTGACCTAAAGCAGAGGGATCATGATCAGAAGCTGAAGGTACATTCAGAAAAGGAATGGGCTGAATATATTTTGATTTGCTTTGCCCGAGACTAGTAACATTTATAGAAACAATCCTGCCTGGGTAAAGAGATAGACAGGATGACCTAATAGGTCTTTTTCATCTTTCAGTCCTATGGTTCTGCTATTTCATTAAAACCAGATTTGCATAACAGACTGGAACAGCTCCAAGCAAGCCATTTCATACTCTCAGGAATGTAATAAATGTGTAATTTAAATACTGCCTAAATACATATTTACTGATATGTCTGCATTTATTCTTCCATTATAGGTTACAAAACACATATTTGCCAAAGAATCCTCCCTAAATAATGTCAAAATCCGTCTTCATTGACTGAAGTCAGAGGGTTCAGGGGAAAGACTGAGGCTTTGTCCTTAGAGCATATTGGCCACGTGGCTTATTTTTAAGACCGTTAACAGTAAGTTTTCAAAGCAGCTCTAGTCTTAATTTGTTGATGAATTTCAACAGGAATCTCTTTGACCTTAGTACTATGCTTTGCTTTGAAAAAAATCATATTGTCATTACTTAGCTGATTTCAGATGCATGTAGTCTATTGAACAAAAGCCACAAACAATGTGCATTACCTTTTGAAAAACAAACTGGTCAAATCTCCACTTGAACCGTTTCCTTGATGAACTGAAAGATTTGTCCTGTGCTCTGGCTGCATCCATTAGAAACGGGAGCGACCTGACACAAAGACAATGAAGGAAGCATACTGCTGTAGAAAGCTTGTCAGAGGCAGACCTCATACTGGTATCTACCCACTTATTGTTACCTTTACCTCAAGCTTTCTACCAGAGACATGGCTTCCATGACATATTCTGAAGGATGGTCACATTCCCCTCTTTACTTGCCTTTATTTTAGAGCGGCTTAATTATCCTGTCTTCAGTATGTGCTGTGCTGAGGTTTTATTTGTCAAACCAGGTTCATTGGAATCTGGAGTACCTCAGAAGCCAAATAACACAGTGAAGACAGACAAAATGGGGAGTGTCTTTGTATAAGATACTTTTTCAACCAAAATTTATATGATACAATCGGATTTCTTGATTCAGGTTCAGCATTGATCAACACTTTCAACTTGGAGCTAGGTGTTAGTCTTTCCTACTTAATACGTGAAAAGAGCAAAGTTCAACACCCGGGGACTGAACTACAGGCTGTCTTTTAGGAAGATACCGTGTCTGATAAATGACTTTGAGTTGTGATGAAGTAACTTCCCCTTATTAAGCTTTAACACTTTTTGATTCTCTTCAGATTTCACTATTTTCAGTTGAAATATTTGTTTCTTTCTAATTTAAATGTTTCTAATTTTACCTTCCAAAAACTGGATCCTGTTATGGTTCTATCTATTAAAGGGCTTTTTTACTGGATTTGTATTTTATCAGTTTTAAGAGAAAAGAAGAACTTCTAATAACCATAAGCTTAATTAGCCAATTGCTATTGGAAATACTGGGAACAGAGATTAAAAAAAAAAAAAAACAGTAAAGTAAAATTGTAAATGATGCATTTTCAGAGTAAACGAAAGGAAATGTAGGAAAACTTAAGTAACGAAGCAGACTTGGAGTTTCTATTGGAGCACATTTGTAATAGCAAACAGGTCTGCCTGGTACAGTTAAAGTAGGACGTGTCCATGCTTGTATGACAGATAGCCAAATCCACAGGCTGCTTCTGGTGGGGCAGCTTGAGAACAGTGTACATTACCTGGGGTAAAACAGAGCAATGTATCATGTCCATATGTTAGTCTCATGTTTTATTTAGACATTTATGTCTTAAGACTTCACTTTTTTTCACAACAGCTCTCACACACTTCAAAAGCCCAGTGAGCAAAACTTATTCAACTGAAGACTTTACTCTGTCTTGCCATGCTTATTTCTGTTCACCTAGTTGTATGCAAGCTAAAGTACAGCTGTGATGACCAGGTAGCACTTAGCAGAAGTGAACTGGGGACAGTGTGCTTTTTTGTCATTTTTAAACAATTGTCACAACTAAGCATGGTACTTTAAAATGTCCAAATACTTCAAGATTTTATTCATAGAGTCACAGAATTATATGGTTGCAAAAGGCCCTTCTTATTGCTAAATAAAGGAATGTGGGGGTTTTCTTAACAAAAAGAAACAGGCATGGGAACATCAGTAAAGTCATCAAAGGGCATGCTGTTCTCATACAAATTAGAAGAATCCTTCATAAAAATCTGTCAATGAGGAAACCAGAATTTAAAGAGTGGGAATGGCCCATTGTTTGTATCAGGACTAATTACCTTAGAGGAATGGTTTCTCCACAGATGTTTTTGAATTATATGTCTATATATAAATATAGTTTTCTGTGTCCCTTTCTACTTTCTTTCTAATTATATTTCATAAACCATAGAATTGTAGAATGGTAGGGGTTAGAAGGGACCTTTAGAGATCATCATGTCCAACCCCCTGCAGAAGCAGGTTCACCTAGATCAGGTCACACAAGAACGTGTCCAGGCAGGGTTTGAAAATCTCCAGAGGAGACTTCCCTGGGCAGCCTGTGCCAGTGCTCCGTCACCCTCACAGTGAAATAGTTTTTTCCTTATGTTTAAATGGAACTTCTTCTGTTCCAGCTTCATCCCATTACCTCTTGTCCTGTTGCTAGATAACAATAGAAAAAAGTGATGTCAGCCTCTTGTCATCCACTCTTTAGATATTAAGGAGATCCATCCCTCCTCTTATATAGACTGAACAGCCTCAGTTCCTGCAGCCTTTCCTCCTAAGGAAGATACTTAAGTCCCCTGACCATCTTGATGACCCTGCACTTTACTCTCTCCAGAACTTCCCTGTCCCTGAGCTGGGGAGCCCAGAACTGGACACAGGACTCCAGATGAGGCCTCACCAGGGCAGAGGAGAGGAGGAGAAGAACCTCCCTCGACCTGCTGGCCACGCTTTTCTTGATGCATCCCAGGATGCCATTGGCCTTCTTGGCCACAAGGGCACATTGCTGGCTCATGTTTAGTTTATTATCAACCAGGACTCCCAGGTCTCTCTCTGCGGAGCTGCTCTCCAGTAGGTCAATCCCCAGCCTGTACTGGTGCAGGGGGTTGTTCCTTCCCAGATGCAGGACTCTGCACTTGTCCTTCTTGAACCTCATGAGGTTCCTCTCTGCCCAACTCTCAAGCCGGTTGAGATCCCCCTGAATGGCAGCACAGGCTTCTGGGGAATCAGCCAGTCTTCCCAGTTTGGTGTCATCAGGGCACTTGCTGAGGGTACACTCTGTCCCCTCATCCAGGTCATTGATGAAGATGTTGAACAAGACTGGTCCCAGAATCGATCCCTGTGGAACTCCACTGGCCACAGGCCTCCAACTCAATTCTGTGCCATTGATCACCACCCTCTGGGCTCTGTCATTCAGCCAGCTCTCAATCCACCTCACTGTCCACTCATCCAAGCCACGCTGTCTGAGCTTTCTGATGAGAATGTTCTAGGAGACAGTGTCAAAAGCCTTGCTGAAGTCAAGGTAGATGACATCTGCTGCTCTCTCATCATCTAGCCAGCTGGTTATGCACTTATAGAAGGCGTCAGGTTGGTCAAACAGGATTTCCCCTTGGTGAATCCATATTGACTCCTCCTGATAATCATCTTCTCCTTCATATGTTTACTGACTACATCCAGAATGAGCTATTCCATCAGCATTCCAGGGATGGAGGTGAGGCTGACCAGTCTGTATTTTCCTGGGTAGTCCTTCCTGCCCTTTTTGAAGACTGGCATGACATTGGCCTTTTTCCAGTCCTCAGACACCTTACCCGTCCTCCATCAACATTCAACAATGATGGACAGTGGCTTAGTAACCACATCAGCCAGCCCCCTCAGCACTTTTGGATGCATCCCATCAGGTCCCACTGACTTATGTAACGCATCAGGCAGCCTACACATCTGCTGCTGTTGTGCCCATGTCCAATAGTTGGTTTCAGGGAGCAGCAGCTGGCAGCCATCTGGCTCTTCTGCCAGCAAGTCCTTCCTCCTCCTCTCCTTTGTGGCAATGAACCCGAAGAGCAGTGCTAGCAATGTACTCAAGATATTCCTGGAGTAGTTTTGATTGTTCAGTTGTGCTATGGTGTTAGAAGCCATCCAGTTACCCTATTAATTGATCTTACATTTCTGTTCCATGTTACTTGTCAGTGCTGTTGATTCCCTTCCATTCCATAACATTTAATTTTCATGTTTCTGTCACTGAGTAAATGCCATTGGAAGTAGTTTCTTTACCAAATCTTAGTTCAGTGAAAAGTCGTATTGGCATGGAAAGAGACTCCTCTAGATAGCTAAGGCAATAAAAATAGAAAGTATCTCTTTAAAGACAGTTTCATCTTCATTCTGGATTCCAATAAAACAGACAAATTCATCTTTCTCTTATTTCTTTTTTTTCCTTTTTTTTCCTCTTTTTTTTCTTTAAGTTTAATAGATGTTATAGTAGTGTGGTTTCAAATAATATCAGAGGATCTAATTATTTTTGTTAAGAATTGTGAAATACTTCTAAGCTGCACTTTATTACATTCCATTTCAAATCACATTTAATTATTATCTCCTAAATAAAAGGGATGAAAAATTATGAAGGCTGCACAGACTGAGGATATGTATTTTAATCCATTCCCTAAGCCTTCAACTACTAATTTGATTATGAATTGAAACATTCGTGGGGACTACTAATTCCATTGCAATCTTCATTTCAAATACCCTGACTGATGACTCTACCTCTCTGATAACCTTTTGTAGAGCGTGTCAGATTCCTGTGGGATTTTTTGTTACCTTTCTTTCTAATAAAGAGAGGAGTACTTTCTGACCTCAAGTCTGCAGTTAACAAGATGACACATGAGAATGCTCAAATCACAACTGTGACTTCATCTCCTTCCACTGGGTGAATTTCTTCATTTTAGCTGGATACAGAGCCAGCATCATACTGTTGCAGGCAGAAAACCATATTATTAGCAGGGACATTTGTATGTGTGGCTGAGCACCTGAAATTAAACTAATTCTTCTTTTCTCTATAAATGCTTTAGAACTTTCCAGCTTGGTTTGATGACTGAATTTGAAGGAGTGATTTCTTTTTTTCTTTTTTCCCTTCCCGTGGTAGATCAATATTCTGTTTAAAACTTATTTTTTAAACATCTCTCCCTTACTCTGCTTCAAACTGACTGTCAAGTGGGTAAAATACTGGGATGAAAATATTTGTTTCACACTAAGAGAGAATATGCTTCAGTTCTGGCTACTCAAATCCTAGAATATAACTGAAAAATGTGAATTAGAGACAGATAAAAGCACTGAAAGGTGCTTACAATTGCAACACGTTGCTCACTTCCTCAATACTGTTTCACTGGTTTACTGGGAGCCTTGTATTACAAAGATATCCTCACAAAAGTTAGGGTACTGTAATATGAGATTCACTTGATATAAATGGTACCTGTAATGAAGTTTTGCAAAGGACATATAAATAGTACAATATGGCAAAAGAACATTTGTCCTTTTAGTCTTCTGCCTATTTTTCCTGTATAATTATTCTGTTGCAGAGCACGGATTGCATTTTGGAGATATACAGGCAAGTTACTAGATTCCTCTGTGGGAATGTAGAGATGATGGGCATTACTCTGTCCTTAGGAGCTCTTTAATGTATATGAATCATAAGATAATAAAACCACGTCACCTACAAAATATCCAAGCAGTAGAACTGGTAATGTTGTAAGCAAGAGGAGATCTTTGAGCATGTTGACTTACTGGAAATAAGTCTGAATGAAAACAGTAGGCTTTGAATATTTATTGGAAGGAAAATAGACTAAGTGATGATGATTTGGATAAGGCCTTTGGTTGGTAACAGTAATTGGTGTTCTCTCAGTGATGGATTTGTTGCATTTGTCTCTGATTTTTAGTTTGAAGGACATCACACAAATTCAGGCAATTTCTGCTTTCTCAGGATATTAAAGGAAGAAGGAAGAATGTATAGACTTGTAAATAAAAGTCAGATGTTTCCTGTTTCTGAGGCCTGTGTTAATAGAAGAGTCTTTCACAAGAAAAGATACTAAAGATATGTGACATGTCTTAGATCAAGTTGCAAGGAGGTCCCTGGGAAAGAGAATGCTTTACCTAGCTCCAGCTTTCTCAATTTCTGTGGCATTGCACTGTTGTTAGTAAGCCCTGTTGATTAACAGAAAGATGTCTCTTCTTAGTTTGTGGAAAGTTTTCCACAAGTGCTTCTAAACTGCTTGCAGGGATCCAGATCTGTTCAGGTTCTTTTTCTCCCCAGTCTGTACTTGCGATAATCACTATTGCGCAAAAAAAAAAAAAAGTTTTAATAACTCTGTGGTGAACAACCAAAGCTGAGGATGCCATATCAGTGCCCTAAACACACACACTCTGCTTGCTGTCTGTTTGGCTCCATGAATCTTGAGTGTCTTTAACCCCCAGGCAGTCCATTGCTTAATCAGTCCTCTGTTTTGAATCATCATTCCAACATATCACAGAATCATATAATGGTAGGAGTTGGAAGGGACCTTTAGAGATCATCTAATCCATCCCCCCTGCAAAAGCAGGTTCACTTAGATCAGGTCACACAGGAACATGTCAGGCTCTTGAAAATCTCCAAGGAAGACAACTCCACACCCTCCATGGGCAGCCTGTGCCAGGGCTCTCTCATCCTCACAGTGAAATAGTTTTTCCCTATGTTTAAATGAAACTTTTTGTGTTTGAGCTTCATCCCTTTACCCCTTGTCCTGTTGCTACATGCAATAGAAAAAAGGGATGCCCAGAACTCCTGACACCCACCATTTATATATTTGTAAATATTAATGAGATCTCCCCTCTAGAAGTATCCTCTTCTCTAGACTAAACAGCCCCAGTTCCCACAGCCTTTTCTCATAAGGAAGATGTTCCAGTCCCCTGATCATCTTGGTGGCCCTGCGCTGGCCTCTCTCCAGCAGTTCTCTGGACTCCTGAGCCGGGGAGCCCAGAACTGGACACAGGACTCCAGATGAGGCCTCACCAGGGCAGAGGAGAGGAGGAGCAGAACCTCCCTCGATCTGCTGGCTGCACTCTTCTTGATGCATCCTAGGATGACATTGGCTTCTTGGCCACGAGGGCACGTTGCTGGCTCCTGATTAGTTTACTATCAATCTGGACTTCCAGGTCTCTTTCTGCAGAGCTGCTCTCCAGCAGGTCAATCCCCAGCCTGCACTAGTGCATTATAAGTCTCTACAAATCTTTAAAGAAAGACTTTATCTTTAGACTTGGTTTTGAGAGCTAAAAAGCTGAAAACTGGGAACAACATTTCACTCCTAGGCATATAAGTCATCACCGAATCTATATTTATACATCTCTCTTGAACTGGTTTCTCTCAAACACTCTGCCTAATATTTAGGCATGGTGAAGTTTCAAAGTATGGATTTTTGAGGATGAAGCAGACTCAGAGTTCATGTATTTCCAATAGCAGGTCTGTCTGCAAGGTTTGTCAGGTTGTTTTTCTTTCCAAAGCAGAGAGTTTTCACTTGTTTGCAGTGTAGAGCCAGAGGAGTTAATGAGCTGGATTCTGTTCTGTCTCAGTACCTACAGAATTAACAGCTAAATTCTCATTTTCAAAATCTGTTTGAGGAAACTATATTAAAGACATTAATAAACAATTTGGCTGTATTTTGATGTCCCTACATGAATTACAAGTACTACATGCTGAGAGATTCTCATACTCAAACCCCACAACTCCTACTTATGTGGAAAAATGATAATAAATGAAACAGCTTCAAAGCAAAGCCAGCAGAAGACCTCTAATGGCAGCATACTTGTTGTGTAAAACTACTTTCTAAATTACATTTCCTAAAAGAGTAAAATGGATTCCAGAATACAAAATTCCATTCAAAAGGCAAAGCAAAAGAAGAGTTGTTGCCTTGCATAAGAAGCCCAAATAGTGACAAAGAAAATGGCTAAAGTTTTGTGTGACTATCAGCAACTATTTTCTTAATTGTTAAATCTGTTACAGAAGAAAGCTGATAGAAATGTTGTTCAAACACAACAGGAACATCATGTTCATAATCTATCAGAACAGCCAGGTGAGACGGTTTTGTCTCCATGAAATACACTGCAAACGCTAATTACTTTTTAATTTGCTATCTCTGAGCCTAGATGGCTGCTGTCAATGTCTTTGAATGCCCATGGCTAAACCTGTCTTCCACTTCATTGACAATTTTAACTTAAGTAGTTGCAGCATTTTTTACCTCATATAAAATTTGTTAGTCACAGTTCTTTTCCAGATCTGAAGTTGGTGTGAATCTGAACAGTCTATTGCACCTAAGTACGTGGGCTTTTACCTTTAGACACCTCTCTGTTGCTCCTAAAGAGTGAGGCTGACACTTGACAAGCCCACACATACTGTGTTACATCCATTCAGTTTTTCTTGTACTTCCCTTCTTAGACCATCTAACTTGTGTTATTTGGCAAGGCAGGGGTGACTGCTCCTTTAAACTGAGGCAGGGTGGGACCCCCTGGAAAGAATCATGTGGGACCTGCTTACTAAAGTGCTCAGTTCTTTTTGGGCTGTGGTAGAAGGTCTGCTGGAAAATGAAGATGAAGCGAGAAGTGGTTTCATTTCTCCCTGATTCAGAGTTCTTTCTAGTTGGTTTGGTTTATTCGCCTCTCTTAGAAGATAGCAATTGTCTTTAAACTTCACAGTATGCAGTCTTAGGTCGAAATAAAGGGGCAAAAGGAGAGTTTTCTGTGGATTGCTAAACCACCTAGCAGAAGTTCACCATATTCTCTTTACTTTTAGGGCTGAATAAATCCTTTCCTATATGTGTGACACTGAGCTAGCACTACACTTGAGTTTATTAAGAGTTAAACCACTTACCTGAGTAAAATCACTTTTATTCATTTCATAACAGAGACTGAATTCAGATTTCTGGTCATTTTTTGTTGCTTTTTCCTTATAACTTCAATATTTGAGAAGCCTTTGATAAGATATTTACCTTAATGACTTCTGTCTCTTGGGATCAGATTTATTTTTACCTCAAATTCCTCATTGGATTTTGTTTATGAAGGGAAGCTTCTGGTTTTACCATAAGTAGAAACTGCACATTTTCTTCCTTCAGTTATTGCTTTATTCTGTCTGTTCTTTAAGAAAGACTCAATTTGTTTTTGAATACCAAGTTACTGTGTGTTTTTAAGAAACTAATAGTGAAATAATCAAAGTGTAGACAGCCACATCACTTCTCAAGCCTACATATTACCATAGGACTGTTCTTTATAATGCCTCTTCACTGAAAGTATTTATTACCAAGAAACTTATAGAACCTCACGAAAGAAGGAAAAAATAACAAGAAATTCACCAACATTTTTGTAATGCAACATCTTCTATGTTGCTGTTTTTTGGTGAAATATTGTTATTACTGCAACATTAAATATTCAGTTCACTAGATCTTTTAGTTTTCGATCAGAAGCTGATTTTTCTGTCGTTTTGTTAAAAGCACTGTAGTATCATTAGTTCCTCTACAACCTGGGTTAGTATATTCAGTTTTCCATAACTGAATTTCTCTTATCTCTTAAAAGGTTAAGAGGGAGGAGAGTGTGTGGAAAAAGCAACCTTATTGTGTCTCTGGGTTAAGTTAAAAGAGAAATTAGATGATCTCCACTGCTGGGTAAGCGATATTCAGCTGAGAAAATGATCATATGATCTTACAATGTGCTTTTAAATTCTGAAACAGAAGGGCTTACTCAGGTTCAAAAGTGGATTTTACAGAGATTATAGTAGTGTCTTTCCCTGTGTTACTTCCTTCTTGGAGATGTAGAGATGATTGTCTTTTCTTTCTGCCTTTTGGAACAGTTTGGTTTAACAAGTTATTCTGCCTGTGGTGTGAGCAGATCAAGTGTCTGAAGTTGGAATATCAGAACTATCTTTTACTGGTGTTATGGGCATCACTAAGTGCTTTGAACAGAAAATAACACTGACTGATACAGCAATAGATGTTGACCTGAAATATTTGAACCTACTCTGTCAATCTACAAAGCTGCTACAACCACAAATTGCAGTAGATGAAGCAAATTCTGAAGTATCTAGGAGCCTTGAACACAGCAGGGAAATAGCCACAGTCCAAAGTGGGGAGAATCACAGAATCACAGAATCTCAAGGGCTGGAAGGGACCTTGAAAGTTCATCTAGTCCAACCCTGCTGCCAGAGCAAGAAGCCTGTGTATATGTCTATATGAAATATCCCCATTATTTTAGCCTGCAAGTTCAGTGCTTGTTTCACAGAGTCACAGAATGGTAGGAGTTGAAAGGGACCCTTAGAGATCATCTGGTCCAACCCCCCTGCCAAAGCAGATCCACCTAGATCAAGTCACACAGGAACATGTCCAGGCAGCTCTTGAAAATCTCCAAGGAAGGAGACTCTACACCCTCCATGGGCAGCCTGTGCCAGGGCTCCATCACCCTTTACAGTGAAATAGTTTTTGCTTACGTTTAAATGGAACTTTTTGTGTCTCAGCTTCATCTCATTACCCTTGTTCTGTTACTGGATACAGCAGAAAAAAGGGAAGCCCCAGCCTCCTGATATACACCATTTAGATATTTATAAATATTAATGAGATCCCCCTCAGTCTCCTCTTCTCCAGACTAAACAGCCCCAGTTCCCTCAGCCTTTCCTCATAAGGAAGATGCTCCAGGCAGTAATGTTTTGATAAAGGGTTTTGATAGATTGTTATGGTGGAAATGAAGTTAATGAAATTGATAAGGGAAAGAAAAAGGAGTGCCTACTCTGTCTTATTTGTTTGTCTCTTGTGGATGCTATCTTCATTTACTTCCAACAGTTCAATTAATCTTAATTAGACTTGTTTATTGGGAGATTTGATTAAGTGCATTTTGTACTGAAGCTTTTTGTGTGCTCCTATCCAGAGTGAAAAAGAAGTGCAGTCAAATTATATAGGGAAGTAGGAAATGGTGACTGTTTCAGCAGGAAGTAGGCAATGTGTAATCCTAGAGATGCCTTGCACCTTTAAATCTTTGCCATTTCTAACAAACCAGCTGATTTGCCTCCTTGAAATCACTCTGCAAGCAGAGGCTATGCCGAGAATACATTAGACTTAGTATCTCCATGACAGCGCCTGTTTTACAAATGGGTGGGCAGCTTCCAAATATCCATTGTTTGCTGTCACCACAGATAGGATTCAGCTAATGGAACAATTAATTAGATTTTTGTAATCCTGTCATCATTATTTGAGAGGTAACACTTTGCCCGAGTTTCTCACGTGGAACTGTTTCAGTCCGGGAAGGAATGCTTTCCTCTGGCCAACTTGGCTCTTCCTGCTTTGCTGGGATGGCAGTTCCCTCTGTTGGTGTCACCAAGCCACTGCCTTCTCAAACACAACTGTGTCACTCAGCATTTCAACAGAGAATAGGGAAATGGAGATCCGATTAGTCAAACAGGCCTGTGTTCAAAATCCATTTCTGAAATGAAATAGTAGAATTGGATTGAGTTCATAATGGGAGAATTATTTAGGTATTATTACAAGCTGTACTACATATTCATCAACTTGCTGAGTGTGCATGGATTTGTCAGGCATTCTCCACTCCCCACTCCTCATTCCTATCCAGTGCACATGCACTGAGGGGATAACGACCATGCCATAAACTGTCTAAATTAAGGAGTGATTAAGACAAGTTTGGGTGGATGCTGAATGTTAATCTCATAGGCCACACTCTTCTGCAGTTTAAAGAGATGCAGCTTTCACTGATAGCTGTCTGACTTGAGCCATGAATTGTGATGGGACTAATTTGTGAGAAAATGTAGTCCTTGAAGCTTAACTGAGTTGTGTGCTTGATTTTGGTTTGGGGTGTTTTTTTGAAAGCCTCCTTGCTAATAGCATTTCTGCTGGTATTGACTTCTAATGGGAGTTGGGAGCTTTATTCCCTTAGAGATTCTTATAAAATCCCTGAAATTAGAGAAACAAAATTACACTGACTAGGAAAGCTGTATTAATTGATAACGCAATATAGTTTGACCTAGGCCATCTGCATTTCAGCCTGATTGGTCCCTTGCAATCTGTGGGCCTCCCAGTTCTGTCTGCAAGCTCTCTGAGCATCTCAGATGATACTCAGAAAAGTATTTGCATTAACAGTCCTTAAGCTTTAGTATGTTAAAATAAAGTGGAGTGAGTTAGTGTGAAAATGACCAATGTTCAGAGCTGGGCATTTTGTTGAAGAGTCTTGTGATGTCAAACACCTTCTCCAGACTTACATGACATACTGAAAAAGCTCAAAGTGTTTATATGAATTTATATGGCAAGTGACCTGCACAGCTGAAGGGATTATAAGATTACTTGGTAAAGTATCTTGTCTGCTGCTATTCTATTAATATTAAAGCCATGGGCTTATTCTATTTAATTACAGAAGTGTTATATGTGAGTGCTCTTTATTTCTTTAGCACTTCTAAATACAGAATCTTGAGGGCTTAATACACAGTCTGTCTCATGACATCTCTGTTGTAGTAGATGCCATCTCCACAGTGTTCTTAGGCAAACTTCAGCAAAGAAAGTTATGTCTTGAGTCAAGTCAGAGATCAAATGAGATTAGAACCTGGATCTCCTAAGTGAGCTTCTAGTAAGCTAGTGAGTCTCTCTTATTATCTACTTTTCATGGTACGTTTGTCAGACTGTTATTTTTACTGTTATATTTTTCGCTTGCATCAGAAGAGCTGTAGTTTTCAGCAACTTGGGTCTAATGTTGAAGCAAGAGTAACATCACCATCAGTTATTTTAAGTGAGAAGACAAGAGTTTTCTGTGGTTGGATACGAACCACAGAAATAGTACCCTTAAAAAGAGAAGAAAAGACAAATCTAACTGCAAAGGACATTTGGAAAACGTTTCAAACTTTTTACAATTGATTCTATTTCTGTAAAATTTCATCAAATTTTAGCTTTGCTTTTCATGAATTTTCTTTTCCATTGCCATGCTTTGCATATTGCCTTATGTATATTTAGAACTCAGCTGAATAACTGCTTTGGTTTCTTCAGATACTGTCATCTGCATTTTGCGTAACTGACATGTTCCGCTTTCAGAATACGTCTGAAATGGACTAAATGATGTGGGACATAACTGCTTACACAGCATTGTGAGACGCTGCTGCTCTTTTTCATGGATCTTTAAATGTTTAAGCATTGTACTTAGAGTGTACATCCAAGAGATTGTGCCTTGTACCTTTGAGTTTCTCTTGTTTTTATAAATTTTGAAAAAGATTTTGGACAAAGCATTTTTAAACAAAGCAGCATTTCTTTTGCAAGAGAAAATGTCAAATTTTAGTCCTAAAAATTTTAACAATTGTTTTGAAAGAATATTTTATTTAGGTACCAAAAAATTTTGGGGTTATTTTTTCTGTTGTAGATATAGAAATACTTCTCTGTCTGAAAGCAAGAATGGCTCAAATAGAATAAGATTAATTTCTGCAAAATCCTTTATACCTGTCCTTACCTAAAGGGGCTATTTATAGCATGTATAGGTCATGTCAAGCTTTTCAATATGCTAATAAAGGAAAATTCCATATTTTTGCTATGGGTTTTACTTCATTTTTTCAATGTGAGTATATTACTAAGAAGTAGAAGAAAAAAATAATTTCACTTTCTTCTTGAGTTTTGAGGTATTAAAGAGTTTATTCACTATGGACACAAAGTCAGTCCTTTTAGTAATGTCATTGTACATTAAAATCCTCTGAGTCATCTAGTCCTTCTGTGTAACTATTAATTATTAGTGATAATTGCATGAAAAGAAGTTGTTCGTCTGCTCCTACTGCTTATTCTCCACCAAAAAGCATAATCCTTTGTTTGTGGATACTACAATCAGCAACTTTAGAGATCATAATAATTTCATACCTGGGGCTTAGAAGAAATTGGCAGAAAAATACTCTTAAGCTTTGTGTGAAAATATTGAGTTTGATTAGAGTTTGAGTTTGTTTTTTCCAAGTATCAGTTGTCTGAGGCATGAGTAAAAGTTATTCATCTGTTCAGTCCATGAGCATGTGTGTTGAATGGGTGACTGTTAATGTATGGAACAATGCTAATTTGGGTATAGTACACAAAAAAAACCCCACTGCAATTAAAAAAAAAGTAATGACACAAGATGTGTCTCAAAAGTAAAGAACCAAATATTATACTACAATGCAAAAATATCTGATAATGGATTAGATCTTCCTGTGTACCTCATGAAACTGGTATGAGCTACTCTGATTGAGAAGCCTGGGAAAGAGAGAACTGAACCCTGAATTAGAAAGATGAAGTAGCAGTTCCCTTTTCATCCCCAATAGTATCAACTGTCCTTCTTTGGAATAGGTGTTGATATGGTACTTTTGGCCATATTTCTAGTTGAAGTGTGATGGTATGCAAATACATGCCTTTTCCAATTCGTTTTCTGATACGAGGTCAGGCAAATTTATGTGCTTTAAAAGACAGGTGTCGTATTTTCAAACTTATAGCTTATCTACAGTGACAAGAATATTAAACCTCACCTGTAACTCTTTCAATGAAACTAGGGCATGTTTTGGTATTCCTGTTTGTTCTGGCTGAGGATACTCGTTTTACTAGACAGCAGCTAATGATTGTAAGAAATTAAATTCTCTGTTTTAAAAAGTAGTGTTAGATTTCAGCCTGCTAATTTATCAGTAAGTTGTATCACCAGTACTCAGCATAGGCTAGAAATTGATGAGATTAAAAACTGAATCATTATAAAATCAGAACTTTCTGGTTCAATTTAATTTCTATGTCTGTGATTTTGAAAAATATCTGATAACTTTGGTGCCAGGGATGAAATCTTATTTCTGTAGGCCCAACACATCTGTGAAAGAGCAATCTCCGTTCTACTTTGATTTCTTCATCTTCATTTCTTCAGAAAAATAGCCAGCTAAATTGCAGCAATTCTATCAGTGATAGTAATTTGACAAGAATACAGAGCTCAGTTTTAAGCTCTGAGCTGAGTTACTGGCTAAGACAGCAAAAAAAAAACCCCTCTCCACTGAAGCTGAGCAAACTTGATTCATGGTTGCTGAAATGATTAATGTTAAACCTCATAATACATTACTCTTAACAGAATCACTCTAAAGCAGATCAACATTAAAACAATAGTTATACATGTCAATTAAAGTATGTTAGCATCCATTTATTTTGACAGAACCAATAGTTCATTTCAATTTAATTTTAATTTTATTTATCTAACCTGCATAGCACAAGTAGGGAGGGAACAGGAAAGGCAGTTTTTGCTTTAAAAAAAAAAAAATCGTTATTTGACCTGTGAAAGCATTTTGTGGCTGCTGTCAAAACTAGAACCCATTGGGTTATCAATAATGTAAAATAAAGAGACACTGTATATTCTGAAGAGTTTGTCTAACCAAAAGTAACAACTGGGAGGGAATGTAAATGACAGCCGTGGTGGTATGAGCATGCTGCATGACTTTCAGGATGTGTAATTTGATGTTTCTGAATAAACAGTTTCATAATGTTAAACATTCTGTGCAGACCTGTATCGTCTTGGTGTTCTCTGAATACTCTTCCACATGCTGCCACCACATGTTGCTCCTCTTTGTGTGGTTTGTTACTTGGTCACGGGTGTGCTTTTTCCTCTGTATATGGCAATCCCTAAATGCACACATCCTGATTGGCTGATTGTTGGTAGCATAGGCTGAGGCTCTAAAACAAGTACTAGATAGGACACTTTATTTTTTTCCTAATATAGCCATCCATCATCCAACTCTGCAAACAATATGTCCTGATTTTGCCTGTGATAGAGTTAATTTTCTTCATAGTTGCTGGTACAGGGCTATGTTTTGGATTTGTGCTGAGAACAGTGTTGACTACACAGGAGTGTTCTGGTTACTGCTGAGCAGTGATTACAGTGTTAAGGTCTTTTCTCGGGGGGGTGTACAAGGAGTTAGGAGGGAGTATGGCCAGGACAGCTACCCTAAACTAGCCAAAGGGCTATTATATACCATAGGACATCATGCCCAGTGTATAAACCACATATAAACTGCAACCAAAATCAATGTGTTGTGCATGATTTTGGCACAAAAGCTTAATCCAAAAGTCAGCAGTGCTCCAGGGAAATAGGCCTGAAAACCTGGTAGCAGAATTTGCTTGTGCTCTGTGTGTCATCACTTCTGTTAAGGTGCTTATGATACCATTCCAGCCACTAATGTAAAACAATTAGCCTAGGAGTCCAGATATCCCATGTTGTGATAGAATGGCATAAAGGAGAAAGGGAAAAAATGAGTAAATGACAAAAATCACAGTGGCCTTGAAAGTTTGGGGGTTTATAGTGTGAAGTCTGTAGTTGTGTCATATAGGAAAAGGCAGATTTTACTCTCAGAACCTACTTTAGAAACTCAGTAAATTCTGTTGTGCTTTAGGCACCAGTGGCAGCTAAATGTAGCTCTCACAGGTACCTCTGTGCTTTCTCTTGTTCTCGGTGAGCCAGGACTGTTTGAATTCCCATTTTCAGTGGAATTTTGAGGATCTATAAGTATCTCTGCTGTAGTGATCAGTGTTTATTTTCCCAGAACTGTCTTAGGAGTGGTCACCAGGATGTGGTTACAATAGGAAAAGTACCCAGCTTCAATCACAAATGATAACTATCATGAAATTACCTTCTTGTAGAAACTACTAGAAGCCCCATTACCCAGACTGAACCTGTTGATCTTCTGTATACTCATGGGATCTGCTTCTGTTACCTTTTCCCTGACAGAATGTCTTCCAGAGGAACAGAGTTTATATTTGTATGTATTCTGCAGAAAATATCACAGGAATATTTTTCCAAGAGTTTACTACAAAAAAAGAGAAACAATATTTTAACCCAGTAAGTTGTTTAAAAGTGTTTAACAGTGAGAAAAAAAAACAAACCAACAACAAAACAGAAGCAACCCAACTATTTCATGGAATATTGAAGTATTCTGCTGATCTTGTTTCACATAAATCCGTTCTTCTTTGGAGCCTTCAGTTGTGTATTAAGGTGCTTTCTGAAAACTGCCTTTCATTCTGTTGACATACAGACTAATAAGTCAGAATATCCCTGAGAACCTTTGGAAGACAGATGGCTGTTTTGTTCTTTCTGGAAACAGACTTTACTTCTGATGGAGAGAATAACTAAGTGCACCTAATGCAATGCAAACATTGAACAAAGTGGGACAGTTCATGGGAACAGCTGTGTCTTACTGTGGTGCAGGTTTTGCTGCCCCTAAACAGTGGAAATAAATGTTGTGAGGGACTGAAAGCGGTTTACCAAATAAACATATTCAGACTGGGAGAATGCTACTTTTCTTCTCTTGCTTACACTGTGAAAGAAATTTTGCCACTATATGTGTTTATACAACAATCTTAGTTAATACATGACATAGCTTACACAGTTATGATAAGTGTTTGTCTACCAGGAGAACTGTCAAGTCCTTATATTGAGCTTACATGAGGAAGGACTCATAACAGGATTATATCACTGACTAGTTGTGATTTTGGACAATTTGCCCAACATAAATGCCTCTTGCTTGTAAAATGGGTGTGAAAGTTATGATATTAAAGAAAGTGCTATTCGTAACTTTCTGTAAAAACTTACTACACAAATACTTACTATTAAACATGACCATAGTGAAATAATGAAAATCAGCACCTAATATGGGGCAGAGAAAATATGGATGCAGTCTTGCTCACAAGAACGAACTTTCTTGCTTGTACACTGAGTGAATCATGCCCTCTGCTGATTGTGGGGAGAAAAAAAATGGTAAATACTGGGGAAAAAAATAGTTTTAATGCATAACATTTAAATATATATACGTTTTCTAATATAGAGCTTTTTCATTTTTATATATATAACTTTTGGATAAACTGTAGTAATACTGTTGTTTATTGACATATCTAAGATTATACATATTGACATATCTGCAGATCATACATAAGGGATTAAATGTCTGTGATGAGATACTTGCTGAGTCTTCCTACATACCTGAATGTGTGTAAATTAAGCCTTTGAACAATCTAAAAGATGCTAATGTCACTGTATTTTTCAGACTAGGTTGTCTATAGGTACTTTGTACCCATCCATCAGTATCATCCTAAAAATGAATGGCTTTTAGTGTGGGAGTAGAAATTCTGAAAGCCAGAGATAAAACAAAGTTGTCACGTTGTCAGTGTATTGCTCAGGACCTCTGAAACTGTTTGGTCCTGCCTGAAGTGCTGATTGATTTGTATCAGCTTCTGGCAAGAATACCAAGAGAGTGGGCTTAATACAGTGAGTTACAATCTTAAACCTCAGTACAAGAAAAACTCTGCAACATAAGACCAAATGAAGTGACACTGGATTCTTTTAAGGCTGTTATGGTGTACTTTTCTATCTGATGTGTCTCCTGAGCTTTCTTTCTTTCCTTAGGCTTTTATAAAATGGTTTAGACTCTGCTCTGTAGCGGTTGTTGTTGGGTTTGGTCTAGCTTTCCTTTTTTAACAGATGTAGATGTTCAGAGTGATGACTAAAATGGGTGAGGAGTGAGAAGGACAAAACCAGTTAATAGTTAATGCATTTTAGTCTTAAGTCTTGAAGAAAAAAACTCTAGTAAACCTTTCCTGTACTTGAATCTAAAATTACATTTTTCTTGTGTTTTAGTTTTACCAGGAAGCCGTAAAAGTAAATGAGTAGTTTATGGATATTTGCATCCAACAAATGTTGTGCTTATGTTGAATATGGTGTATATGTTTTGTAACAGATGTTTTCTAGTATAGATATTTTAATGACTGGACTCCATCTTGGTCACTGCTTCTTTGCAAATTGTTGTATTCTGACAGCAGAAAGGATGTGGAAAAGTGAAAGGGAGAAACTTGTGTAGATTGCCTTTGCAAGATGCTGACACAGCTGGCTCTTCAGTCTTTGCTTCTGCTGCTCTTTGCTGCAGTAGATGTGGGAGGATATGCTTTATAGCACTTGCAGAAGGGACTGTTTGCTTCCAGCTGTTAAAATCAGACTGACAAACTCATTAAAAAATGACAGCATTTTCTTTGTTCCAGTAAGGGGTTAAATTTTGAATTTGAAGTGCAGCATGTTATTCAAAACTTACACCTACTCATAGTAAGAAGAAGGTAAATATATAAACATCGGTGTCTTGATTGGTACCTCAGTGAACAACCCTGTGGGTGTTACACAGCAGTACATCACATCAAGTAAGGAGGACTGACATGTTGATCTGCAGGGGAAATCTATGATGGCCAAATGGGTTAGCTTAGAAAATCAGAAGGACACTGGGGAGAAGTGTCATAAGATTTCTTAGTGCTAATAGCTTCAGGTGAGTGCTGCATCTACTGAACAGAGAGCATTAACATCTGGCTATATGATTCACTGTTGCCTAGCCGTGAGTGTTCTATTTGTCTTTCTTTGGACTTCTTCAATTGTTGAAAAGTTTCAGTCTCTGGGAGAGTTAGTCAACATCTGATCTCTGTGCACGCTGTATATGCATACTTAATTGTTTTTTAAAATTTTTCAGATATGCATTTTAGAGGCATTTTATGGGGAACCTGAGCCTTTATTCAGGTTTGGGTTTCTCTTTTTAGAAGAAAGCGAACATTGTGCTGATGGATTAATAAAGTTTGTTAACAACACACATGTGAAAATCTTCTTCCAGGAGATTTAGAAGAAAAATGAAACTACTTTAATAAGAAATTAATTGAAACTAGCCAGCATCACTCAAAGCCCAGCTTATCTTACCCCTTGTACAGTGGATTTAAAAATCAGTAATGGACAAAGGAATTTTATTTTCATTTTATCTTGACTGTTCCAATCACTAGTGTATGATTACCAGATGCATCAAAAATACCTAGTTTACATATATAATATGAAGATCTGAAGACATTGGATTTGGGGGAAGGGATGGGGGCAGGATGTTTAGCATTGTGTATTTCTAGGTTTTATGAAAAGAAACATATCCTACATTCATTACTGTTTTCAGACTAAATATTGTACAAGGAGAAAAAAAGGAGATATTGACTAAGGCTGTTTAAAATAAGTCTATGTTGCAATGTGTACCAAGAGCATTCTTAATCAGCAGTGTATCATATAGTACACCAATATAATTTGTACTCAAATATTATGGTAGTGAAGATGCTCTAAGTATCTTGAAAAATTCAGTATAAAGCTGAAATTTTTACTCAGGACTAAACTCTGTTTCAAAGGAACTAGACTGATACTCCATAAGTGCAAGACAAAAATTCTTGCTCTGATTGCAGCCCTGACCATTTGTATGTTTACATACTCCCTTTGAGATGCATATTCATTTTGTTTTGTGTACTCTTTTCATTTTAGGATATCCATTGTACTAGAGATGTAGAGAAAGGAAAGTTTTCTTAGGGTACAGGATTGTTAAAGTCATGAAGGTCTTCCAAGACAAAGCTCAATTTTAATACTATGGAAAAAAAACCAATTTCTCTAACTTGACCACATTTTCCCCTACCTGGATGGAGGACACGGATTGCTGCTAAACCAGTTCTTCAAATTACCTTGTTTTGCTAAGAATTTTTGCTACTTTGTGAAAGAATAAAAGAGAAAGGAAGGAGAGGAAGGAGTTTGCTGTAAGGTAGTCAAAGAAGCCTATCTGTTGCATGTATTGCCAACTCCTTTGGGAATTGTAGATTATTATGTTTATTTTCTGGATCTGAATGATCACATCTTTCTAACTACTCACCCAGCATTTTTCACTCTTTTTTGAACCACTATGTTCAGGACAAAAACAGCACAGCTGAGAAATCCCTTAATATCCATCTGTTTGTCTGGATATAAATATGTCCATGAGAATTACTATGCACATGAGAATTACAACTTCAAATCTTTGAGACCATGTCAGAAACCCATTTCAGCCTCCCTCTTTTATTTTGCAAGCATTTCCATTCATGCCCTCTCTTTAAGAATTCCACTTCTATCAGACCACATCATTGAGCATTACAAAGTGGTTTCAAACTTATTCCTATTAATGAAAACTGGAATGTGTTCCCAGATTGGCCACCCTGGCATTTGGACCATTATTTTTCTCACTTCCACAGTTTACCCACTGCAAACTTTGTGATGTTTTTGCAGTGTGTTGTTAAAAGTTGTGAAAGAAATTGTTACCTTTTTGGATATATTTTTTAACCTTATTTGGTTCTCACTGACACTGTTGTAAAGAGGAGAATCAACTTCATCACAATCAGTCTTCAGTCTGTTCATGTGAAAACATACATTTTTTGTTCTATGTTTTTATCTTTGTGTTTTCTTTCCATGACGTAATGAGTCAATGAAAGTTTTTCAGGATCAGCAGTTTCAGGAGGGTTATAATAAGTAAGCCTGGAAAGAACAAATTTGTGCATTGCTATGGCTAACTCATA
This sequence comes from Colius striatus, assembly GCF_028858725.1. Classification (NCBI taxonomy): domain Eukaryota; kingdom Metazoa; phylum Chordata; class Aves; order Coliiformes; family Coliidae; genus Colius; species Colius striatus. The sequence goes on from NC_084764.1 coordinate 9,696,874, forward strand.
GGCATTGAAGGCCTGGTGTGACAAAAAGAAAGGACATTCCTTAAACTGAAAATACAAAATAAATGCAATTTATTAGAGTTGTGGAGAGGGGAACAATTCATCTTATATGGGAGCTCTGAGTATTTCTAAATTAATGCATTTATCATTTGGTACATTGTTTTGGTGTTTGGATCCAAATGATTGCTGGAATTAATAATGTCTTGCAGAGATTTGGTCCAAATTTTAAGGCATAGTTTCTCATGCTGCTGCACACGCAGAGACCTCCATAGGAGTTCAGCTGTGCTGAGAACTGAGTTAAATCCTGAACAAAAATTCTTGCTAAGTATGACTACATGACAGATACATTTAAATCGATTCACAAAAAAAAGCATAAGCCAGTTTGAAAATATGAAACATTTGTTGCACGTGTCTGAAAATGCAGAGGATGTGGTGTTGTGAAGCAGGAGTACAGAAGACATAGACCTTTATTTCTAATGAACATCACAGAAGATTTGGCAAGACAGATAAGCTTTTCACAGATTGTGTGAGCTGCTGATAGCCATCATTTACTCTGCTAAGCTTATTGTCCACATTTTCAGATGTTCTCACAGAAATATTCCGAACTTGATTATGTGGTTCATAAAAACGCATAAATGGGAACTTATGGGAAATGACAAATTGTAAACAATTCCAGCGTGTGCTTCCGAGTACATCGATGCAGGTTACTTTATTTACTCTTGCAAATACGTTCTGTATCTGTTCATGACAACACCACATTGGGAAAGATAATGTAGTCAGGAAACAACCCTCGATTTTTGAGAGCAATTTGATGTCATGTTTTCTTCCTAACAGTAGTGTATCTGAAAAGTAGATTTTAGTTTTATAATTAGAGCATCTTCTGTGTGATGCAAGAATGTCTAACACTTGCAACCATCAGAATTACTATTATTTCTTTATATGTTTTTTTATTGTCATTTCTACAATTCTTAACAGTTTAGAAGAGCACTTAGTTGCTAACACTTATTAATTGCATGAGTAGAAGCAATATCCATACCCATAGCATCTGTTTCCCAAAAAAAGGCATAATTATTTTAGAGATTTTAGAATTATTTCATAAATATAAAGTAGATTTGAAATTAAAAGTCTTTGTTACCTCATTTACCTCTGGCACATTAGTGGCTTCTGTAAACAGCTTTTGAATTGATTTCCAGTGGGCTTTTCCACTGAATCTATGATTATGGGAAGGGACCCACAATAGAGCAGTTTGTGAAGAACTGCATCCTGTAAAAAGGACTCAGGTTGGAGAAGTTCATGCAGGACTGTCTACCTTGGGAGGAACCCCACATTGGAGCAGAGGAAGTGTGAGGAGGCCTCACCCTGAGAAGAAGCAGCAACAGAGATCATCTGTGTTGGACTGACTAAAACCCCCATTCCCCATCCTCTGACACCATTGGAGGGGGAGGCCTAAGAAGATGGAGAGCTAGGTGGAGATGTTTTAAGATTTAGCTTATATTGCTCATTTCCCTACTCCATTTTGATTATTAATAAATCAAACCAGTTTTCCCAAAATTGAGTCTGTTTTTCCATGATGGTAATTGCTGAGTGATCTCCCTGTCCCTGTCTTGACTCATGAGCCCTTTGTTATATTTCTTTCTCCCTCGTCGTGTTTAGGAGGGGGAGTGACAGAATGGCTTTGGTAGGTATCTGGCACTCAACCAGGGTTAAACCACCACCACAGCTTAACCGCCTAAGTATGAACTCATGGTTCCCCTGTAAGGAAATTAAATAACCCATCACCCTTGATGCTGTTTTCAAGAAAAAAAATCTGGTTTTAGTTAATTTCATCTTTAATATCTATATACAATATTGTACTCCTGAAGTAATGTTGGTAAGAGAACTTTATTTCAAATATGGACAAAATCAAGGACAGTTTAATCATCTGGATTATAACCTTTTGGAAATCAGACTGATGTCATGCACTGCACTGACATATCTATGAGGAAAAGGAAAAAAAAAAACACCAAAAAGAGGTTTTAGTGTGACTGAGAAATAGAGGTAAACAGCTGCATTTATGATACTATGACAGCAAGTTCAATAGGCTGGACATGCTATGGGGTGCTACTAACATAAAATATAGATTTATGTCTAAAAGTGAGCAGAGGCAGACAGTCCTTCCCTTGCAGGAAAAGTATTTTTATAAAATCTTTTTAGCAGAATGTAATTATGGCAGAATGAATAGAGAATATTGAAGCAAATGTAACTCAGATACAAAACCCACAGGGGTGTTCGTATCCTGACATCCTTATTTTCTTGAATGTCTTTGCTTTAGTCCATACTGATTATACGTTTTTAATGAGTGGAAGAAAATTGGATGATACATTGCTAATGTGTGGAAGTCTCAAAGGTGCTGTGACAGCGAGGAAGCAGTTCAGTGAATGAGCTAAGTAAGTCTGAGCAGAGAAATCTGAGTCTTGCCTGTGGCTTTTGAGCAAATACCGAATCTACAGCATGTATGGTATCCTGCATAGCTTCAGTGCATAGGACTTTCTCACCCAGCCTCAAAGACAGTCTTACCCTGGTTGCCCTTTCCAAGAGGTTGACCTTTATAGTCCTTTTCCTATTCTGTCATTTAAGAGATAAACTCCAGTGCTTTCAGGTTGTATCCTGTTTATTATCCATCACTCATTGCTAAAATATCATCGGAGCAGCCAAGGACTTTATACTTCTCCCTATGCTGATCATTACATTTAGCAGCTTCCAACAGATATTCCCATTTTTCCTCCTTTAAGCCTTTCTTGGCCAAGATGTCTATCAAAATCTAAGTGGATAAGTCTCTTAATGTACTGAGATTCATTTCTGGTGCTGAACAATCTTGTCTTGACATCTTGTTTCTTCTCTGTATGGAAATTACAGATATTTTGCAGAAGTAATGTTACTTTTTATCTTATAGTCTCATAATGTTGTTACACAGTATGCATAACAAGTATTGTGCACAAGTAAACCAAATTGCATATGGACATGACTTAAAACTATTACATGCATAATTATTATTCGTATAGAATGAAACTGTTACAATGCTCTGGTGACAAAGTATAAGGTTAAACAGTCCTCAGAGAAGAGAATGTAATTGTCTAGTACCATTTTGCCAGCTAATTCTGGGGTGATTTGCCAAAGGAGTTTGGAAATTATCATGACATAGCACAAATAGGTGTCTATTTAGGACCCTAGGATAGAAGAGGATGGTTTGTAGAGGAGGAGGCTTGCCTACTTCCTTTCTGAGAGATTTCCTTTCTTCTGACAAATAGGCCAAACACATTAACTTGGCGCTACAGTAATGAGTTTCAGTGGTGCTGAATTCTAATGTATGTACTCTGGATGTTGTACCCCTGAGTATTGAAATATGATATATTAATGCAACACAAGTGTTTAACATAAAAATAGTAAGTATACATTGCTGTTATACTGATCATACATATTATAGATTGTTAATGAATCAGTAACATCATTTAAATATTTTTTTCCTGTATACAAAGAAATGTAATGTTTCAAATCTTTGGTAACACAAGCCTGGTATTCTTCAGCATGTGAAACTAAAAAAAGCAATATAATGCTGTCATTATAGAAGTGTGGTGAACTCCTCCTCCCCCGGCTTTCACTTTATAAAATATACAAACTTGAAAAATGAGCACATCAAAATGCTGCACTGCAATTTTAGAGGATGTACAGCCTTGTCTGATGGTTTCAAATGGTGCTAAAATGCTCACTGTTATTAGAGATTGTAGGTCCCATTGTTTTAATGTGTGCATTCAAACAAATCACTGGTGAGGAGAGCAGGTAATGGTACTTCAGTTTTGCAGGCAGACTTAGAGATAAATGCACTTGCCCATGCCTTTGAAGAGAAAAGGAGCTGAGCTCAATCCTCTTGAGCCTCAGGAACTAATTATTAGTCCGTTTCTGTGTAACTCTTGTAAAAGAAATTCTCCATTGACATATCTTGGGAATGAGCTCCTGTGTTTATTAACAATAGAAGTATGTCTGCACTGAAAGAAAACCTACATTCACCTTTATTAAGAGGGACATATTAGTGAGGAAAGACAGAACAAGGTTTGTGGTTGTTCAATTCTGTATCTCTGCTGAGGTTGCCAAAAGAGTGCAGGTTAAAACTAGTGGATTTTATGACAGATCCTTTGACAACAAGGAATTTGAAAGCATGGCCAGCTTATTTCATGTAAGTTGCTTCTTTCCTATAAAAGACCTGAAAATAGCTTTCCTTTTGAGTCAGTAGTTGTGGATAATCATAATGTTGAAAGACCAAAGTCCATTTTGAAAGATCCACTGTCTTACTTTTCTCAAGGCATGAATTTATTGATGAGAGACTGGATTTAACATTTGCAATAGAAGTTCTTTAAATATCTGATTGCTTTAGAGATGTTCTGTTTGCAGAAGAGAAAACTGGAAAGATGGGCTCCAGTCCATCTCCCAGTTCAATTTTAGAATGAGCAACTTAAAATTAGAATGCCTGTCTTTTTGATTCCTGGATAGATATGAAGCCTTTAAAAACAAGGTAAGATTTTTCTTATTTCTGCAGCTGAATGGCCATTGATCTGCCAGAGGAATTGACTCCTGTGATCTAGACCTATCTTTATTTAACCAGATAGTAAACTTTGTAATATCATTCTTAAATGAAACAGAGAAAAAAAGGCTTTTAATTAGTTAAAAATTCAATTATAATAAAGCTTAATATTAATTAGAAGAAACCACTTCATCTTTCCAGAAATGTCATCTACAAAAGTACTTCTCACAGTGAATTTTAATGAGAAAAACTATCTGAGAAAGCTCTGGGGGTAGTTAAGTCACACAAGTTATAAATCATGCCTGTATCTGTTCAGTTGTGAAGTCTGTAAACAATCCACCTGAAGATGTGGAAGCCCTTATGCAAGTAGCTCCTGGGACCCATAAGTAAAATTCTTTTAGAAGAATGGCTCAATTGATCGTTAAATATTAAATGTATACCTGTAGGATGGACTCTTAAGTGCCACAGGGATTTGATAGAATTAAGATTGGTTCTATCTGGATGTTTGTGTTTCTTACTGGGATTTTAGACAGCCTTTCATCTACTCTCATGGCCTTAGGGTGTGACAGTGTCAGTTAATGTTAAGATGCAGTGAAATCCCACCAATTATTTGTGAAAATCACTCAGTAAGTTCTTGCAGCAACTGACAAGTTGTTTGGCATTGTGAGACTGTTAAGCAAACTATAATACAGTGAGTCACAAGTACGTAATACATCTCTTTCATTACTACACTATATTTAATCTCACTTTCTGTCACATTTGGAAATTCCTTGGACTACCTAGGGTGGATAACACTAAAATAATTAACAGTAGTATATATGCTTCAGAAAGAAAATGAAATCTGAAGTGTTGTCCCATTGACACAGAAAGATTCTCTACAAAGTGACCACATTTCAATGACTCTTCCATGGGATTCTGGCATCACTTTTTCCCTCTCCTGGGTTTCTTCTGGCCAAGCTTAGCACAGCAAGACAAAAAGCGTGGATTCTGCAGCCTATATGTAGCTTCACAACGATTGAGACAATGCTGCTTTGCCCTTCTACCACTCCCTACTATCTTCCCTAACAAAGGTAAAAAAAGCACTCCTGGGGATTGTAAACATCAGTATTCACCAACAAAGAAAAATTCTTTAGAGAAAAGTGAGAAGCAGTAATGGCAGTAAAGAGGCAGAAAGAGGATCAGTGTAAACAAGCATTAAACCTCTATGTGACCTGTTTATGGAAAAGAATAGATCTCTTGTATACCTCTGTGGAAAAAAAACCCCATATATAGGTACAAGTTTCTCTCCAAGGTGGCTTTGCTAATATGAGTTCAGAATCGCTATGGCGAAGTTAAGCAATTTCATATGTAAACTATAAATCTGTGAGAAGTAGGAGGAAACATAACTAAAGGTTCCAGACAGCCTGGCAGTAGAGGATGGTGAGTTGACGAGTGTGTGCACATGTTTGGATGCAGACAGTGAGGAAATTTTTAATGTAAGAAACGATGAAAGAGGTAGAAAAAGTAGAATCAGAATTAGTTCTATTAACTGGAAGATCAGTTTATAGAAAATGCTTTGGGAAATGGCAGATTTGGCATTTGGTGCATTTTAGCTAGATTGGTAAATAAATGATGTAGAACAGTGGAAGTCTGGCATTGAAAGGAAGTGGTTTGCATAAGCTAGATTGCCTTTTTCATCTTTTGAGCATTTAGTTCTATTTCTCACTTGAACTGACTGGTTTGGACAGGCTGTGATTATTTCTATTTTTGCTCATCCGGTTTCAACTTTGACCATCTCTGCGCTGTGTCAGCGGAAGCAACATCGACTAAGAAATGCTCTCCCATTTGACTTGTATTTTTAGATCCCTGAGTGATCAAATGAGAACTGAGCTTTTCTACAGCTTCTTTGATATGGCAGCTGGGCCTGCTTCCATGTTGCTTTTTAAACTTAGGAGAGAGTGCAAGGTGTGAGCACAGGGATGAGCCTTGCAAAGCAAGCAGCTATCTGATTGCTGGGGCACTCATCCATCACTAGTTAGTTGCAGAACACTCCCGTGGTGTCTTCTCAGCAGGTAGCCTTCTACTTATGGTCAGGAAGCATGACAAATGGAAAATGTATTTCCCAGCAAATATATGATGGATGGGAAGACTATTATACTCTGAGTACTGCCTAGAGACATGTATTTTACTACAAGTAAATATCTCTGTGGCAATTATCCACCACTATGATATTCTACAGTCTTGTCAGCTCTCACACTTTCAAGCTGAGCCAAAATAAATAATTAAAATTGTAGTGTCAAGTTTTTTCCTCGAAGTTTCCCATGAAAAATAGTAGTAATGCAGAATGAGCATTTCTGCTTTATGACTGTTTTCTTTTGGCCTGCACTGTACGGAGCAGATGTTCCCCAGATGAAGCATTAAGGTGCCTTATGCATATCCCTTTGTGTACCTAGAACCTTGCAGGAATACTTGGAGCAATGCCACCTGTAAGGGGAGGTAGAATATTTTATACGTGACAGTTTCTTAAATGAGCACTGTGTGCATGCTCGATACTGTCTGGTCACACAGACGGAAACTTTACAGAGGTCTCGGAGGACTTTTCACGGAGTACTGAGATGCTACTTCTAGCAGATTACCTAACTGCTCTAAATTCAGTGAAATCTATTTGTAGTTCTAGTTGCATACAAATCTCTGATAATCATGTGTGATACAGCTGGTCGTTCCTAGGTTATGTTCCACTTGTAGTTTATGTTTAGGAAGAATTTTTATTTTTAAATCCATATCTTCACAAGGACTGAACACCCGACACCAAAGAAGTGTGCCCTGAAGTGTTCTCTTCTTTTCCTGTTGTCCTTGGACTCTGGCAGCCCCATAGGTGAGCAAGCACAAAATCAGACAGGTTGTTGTCTGCAGCCTTTCTGCATTTCATCAGCACTCCAGTAAAACCAATCTGCTTTTCCAAAAGGCTTCCATTTGGCAGCCAAGTGTTTTGTGACAAAAGCTCGGTTTCATCTGAAAAATCTTGTTTAGTTCTATTCGTTATATGGTGCGAGAGAGATGAAACAGATGCATTTGAGTCTACTAATCACAGAGCATGACTGATTGACTTCTCTTCTTGTTTTTATTCTCTTTTACTTAATAGCTATTATCAATACCAAGATGGGAGCTACAAAATCTGCAGACTGCATTGCAAATTTTTATATTGGCAGCTGTAGAACACATATTTTCAAAATTAGCACCTGTGTACTTAACATCTCAGGCATGGAACACTGTTCTCTGAGCTAATGCTGCTTGAATGTGCTTTGCAGACAGCATTTGCAGATCACTTAAACATCAGATGAATCCTCAGGACACTTGTATGCACAGGAAAAAGAGTACATTTATAGAGGTAATTAAGCCTCTGGACAGAATAGTACTTAAACATGATCTTAACTTAGAAGACAAAGCTAGATGTGGGATTGCAGATGGATTAATGTATATATTTTGTTGAATTAATGACTGAACAGTGAATAGTTAAAGTACAATCAGCAAAGAATACATCTGAATTATGCACCAAAGCTAGTAAACAGGACAGTTGTGACCAAGTACGTACCTTTCCAGTCTAAGTAACTGAACAGAAGAAATATCTTAATTTCTTAAATATTGAATATTGTGGGGAACACAACTTGCAATAAAATCGTTGCTATTCCCAGCAGTGACAAATCCCCAGAATTAACTACTCTGATGTCTTTTTAGGTTTTCTGTGTTATTGCTGTTGTTTTCTTTAATTAGCATGAGTTTTGTGAGAAAATCTGTCATCAAAATGAAACTTTTTAAGAAAACGTGTCAGAAACTTCGTAAGACTGGGGACTCACCTCCTCAGGTTCTTTTGTTGTTTTAGTTTGGGGGTTTTATGGTGATTTTTTTGCTTTGTTTTTTTTGTTAAGGGGAGATGTCATCCAGAATAGCCAGTAACAGTGTGGGTAGGATGCTCTTGAGACCCCCAAGAAATGGAAGTTTGGCTGCTTTGTCCTGGAAACATCACCACTCTCTGCAAATGATCTAGTCACCTTGAGGCACAGCAACATTTCTCAAGTACACCATAAAATGAAGTTAATGTGTTGGTATTAACACTTTTAAAGCTTTCCCTACAAAGAAAATATATGAGAAAATACTACCGTTTTTAGGAACAACTGTCCAGCTGTTGTAGAGACACTTCATGTAGCCTGAGGGTAGCTTTGCACAATCACAGCTCTGAATAACTTTCATCCAGCAGTGCAGAAGTAACAATAAATGAAGATTCCCTAGTGTTATTATATTTAAAGAAACTGAGAAAAGTAGTATATAGAGGAATAGCTCTGTGAAGCTTGATAAATTGCTGTAAGTCAAGAGGTCTGATGAACACATATTTTCCTTCAATCTAAAGCCTGCTTTTTGGTTTTATGCACTAAGAAGCAATAAAAAGAGCTTTTCATCCTAGTCTCTGTTGCTGATTTGTTGGTGTTTCCAATAAAAAGCTGAATTTGTGAGGTCATATTTTTTCCTTAGCCTTGAATTACCAGTGGGTGAAACACAAAAAAAAATGACAGACAAAGGGAAAGAGAGAGAGAAAGACAAGTATGGCCTTGTTAAGATTTATTTTCTTTCTTTGCTGAGATCTGGAGTCTAAATTTACTTCTAGCTCTTGGTTGAAGCATAAAGAATAGAGAACCAGGAGAGGCTGTTAAACAAACCGTTCTGATCCTTTCCACTGAACTTCACAGGATGGACTTCTGTCTTTAGTTTCTACTCTATGGTTAAAGCAAACAGTTTGTGGTGGTAGGAAATAAAAGGTAATTTCATTTCCCTACTTCAGTTTTATTCCTGGGAGTTCACTTGTATCCATTTCCTTCTCATTTTGCAACTAGAAAACTCAAAACAAAGTAAGTTTTGGTTATAGTACCTAGATGATCTTTCAAGATCCCTTCCAACCCTTAAGATTCGGTGATAATAATGAAAAATACAATGCAGAGAGGTAGGTCAGTTATCTAATATGACTACATAAGATATAGTAGATGCTAGATGAGAGTTCAAGTATATATAATAAACACAATGTTGAGTCACTAAATTAACAGTCTATTCACTAATATTCTTGAGTTCTTGGTTTGAAACTTATATACACTTAATTTGTCTTTGTCAGTAGCTTAAACACTTAAAATATCTAGAAAGAAAAAAGAAATTATGTTGAATTACAGAAATCCTAAATTTATGTTTAACACTGTGGCACTCTGCCTGATCTGGGAATCCAAAAATCCATTCTATTTTCCATGAAAGAGAAAGTTCATTAAACCTCAGGCTTCCTGAGAAACAGTTTAGTATTGATTGTGGTTAAGACCAGAGGGCTAAGAACTGGAAGGCTTGACTTCTGTGTCAAATTCTCTCATAAATTTGCTCTGTGACCCTGGATAAATGAATTACCTTACATTCAACAGCTCAAATCTAGTCACTTTTTTTCAGTTAGTTGCTTAAAAAAAAAGGTTTCTTGATCTTTTCAGTATAGATACTTCTGGCCAATGTGGGTGTGAATTGCTCCTGTTGGCTTGTCTCTCTGAAAATAAGGTTTATTTATCAAAAGCCTAATTATGGTTACAGATATTAGTATAAGGCCTCAGTCTTCAAACTATGGAAGTGTGACACTGCTAGTTAACTGCTTTTTATTGAGATTATTACTCTGTGCATTTTTTAAAAAGCTCGACATTAATCAGTTTCCTAAGAGAGAATGTTGATAAAGGCTGTCTGATCTGTTCAGAAGTAACTGCAGCTGGCTTAACTGAACTCTTCTGAAGATAGCTGCAACTTTTCTAACATTTTACAACCTTTTTTTAGCTGTGGTAAAAGCTTTCCTGAGCAGTTTTTGGGTTGATTTGGGTATTTTGGTTTTGCTTTGATTGTTGAGGTGGTGGTGGCTGTAGTGTGTGTGACTTCTGGGCAATGCAAAACAACTAATCCATTCCTCTAGTGAAATGGTTGTTATTTAATGATGAGTAAGTATGTTTCTGGGGGGGGACAGAACAGATTATTACTAAAGGTCCCTTCCAACCCCTACCGTTCTATGATTCTATGATTCTGGAGGATTCCTTTACATGAAAGGTGATGTATTCATGCATATTGTTAATGTAGCTAGGGTTACTGTGAGCCCTTGTATATAGCATTCTATAAGGATCTGTTTCTAGATGAATCATAAGAATATCTATACATTTCTCCTTTCATCCTTAGTCATGGAAATCAAGCTGGTATTTATGAGATAAGGATGGCAGGGAACAGGGAGTGTTGACAGGGCAAAATTGTGCATCCCATTTTTCCTATGGTTTTAAGTATGAAAGCATGAAAACAGATATTTCTGCTATTTACTGGTCAATACCAATACATTAAGAAACATTTAAACCAACAGATTACATACTCCCGCTGAAGCTGTTGCAAACTTTTACATTTATTTTAAAGGTACTGAGATTTCATCTGAAATGCTCAGCTTTTAGGTCTCAATATATTCTCATGTTAACTAAGTTCTCAAAAAAAAGAATTTCTGTGGTTCTTCCATTGCATTTGCCAGTCCCCAAGATGAAGGCAAGCGCACATTCTCTGTTCTCTGTACATTTGCTGCAAGTACTCTTAAGCCACCAATATAAAAGCTCTCCTGACATTCATAATTCATGTAACATACTCCTTGAGGAGTATGTTTGGGAATGATATCATGATAGCATGTACGTGATATCCATAAGCACTAGTTAGCACTGGAGTCAGCTCCCAAGGTATAAGCTATCCATAAGCTTTCAAGAAATTCTATTGTTCATCCAAACTTTAAAGCTGAGGAGTTTCTTATATGAGTTTGAAGTAATGCAATTGAGACCCAGTATATTTGGAGTTGAGTGGTGGGTGATAAACTCAGGTTATTCTTGTGCTCAGTCTCCAATAAATCCTAATTTGATTTTAAACAGTTATATGGAATTGGAATTTTGGCTAGAGCTTCAGGTAACCACCATTCTCAATGAGAAGAATGCTAACTGCCACTCCAGGCTATGTTTTATTATTTTGTGTTTCTTTGGATTTAAAACAATCACTGCATTTGTCTCTGAATTTTTATTTAGTTCTCTTGTTTCATTCTCCAGACTTTATATTCAGGGTAATATTGTATGTGAATTTCAGAAACATTTATGAGGTGGCTGTTAAGCCAACTTATGTGTAGCATTCTGTAAAGTTTCCCTATGTTTAGCTGCAGATCACACTTTAAGAGTTTGTTGCATAACCACTTGGATTCATTTTAACACAGAGACATTATTTCATATTGTGCTTGACTACAACTCAATCATTATGACTTAATTTCCCATCATCGCTAACTGAATTATTTTAATTCATGTATGTATCCATCATAGCACATTCAGCTATAGCATTTTAATTAATTTCCTTTAATCTTGGATTCACTAGACTTATGCTCTGCTGGCTCATCCATATGCCTTGGGTTTGCATCAGTTTCAAACGCACTGAGTGAAAATGACAGGGCTTGAGATTACAGGTTGCTGTCTTTCAACATTTCCTTTCCATGCTTGTCCATTGATTTCAAGTGATACATATACTTAGATTATTATTGTAGTCAGAATATACAGCCTTAATGTCAGGCCCTGTCTGTGTTATTTTATGTCCTTTGAAACTGCTCATTCTTTGGTACTCATATCACTGAGAGTCTCCATTCTATGGAATTGGTTTATAGGCTTATGCCCCATCACTTTAGATTTAATTACATTTATGATTGAATCCGATCAAATTCATGTACATTCAGCTATTCAAGTTTTAGGCCAATTAACCTTCGAATATTATTTTTAGAGCTTAGATCCAGTAGTATTTCATATGATATCAGAACTGATTAGTTGTTACTGTAAGTTCAATTTCCATCTTTTATAGAAAAGATGTGAGATCAGTAGCTCTCATCTCTTCAGTTTATTGTCCATAGCTGTAGTTAATTCTACAAATACATTTAAGTTCTTTCATCCTAGGTGGAATTATAGGAAATATGATGAGTTTTATGCTTCAAAATATTCATTGCAATATTGAAATTTGGTTATAACTCGAATTTAACCTCTGCTTGCTCTGTGGACCAGGTCCACTTCTAGTTACAGGAATATACTTTTGAGGTTTTATAGTACATAAGACAAAACAATTAATATTTATTCCATGTTATATCACAACCTGATATTGCTAAAATATTTTTCAATAAAAGATCATTTAGTCTATAATATCTAAATTCATATTTTACAATGTAGATGCCTCAGGGTAGAGATTAAATTTTGCTTGAAGTGTAGATACTTGAATATTAGTTTTATGACTTCAATGGGACTTTTGGGGTTCTACTGAAATGAAGCTTCCAGTAATAATATTTTCTGAGATTTTATAATTGTTACAATTTTAAGCTATATTATTTTAATTTAATAGTTTTGTACTATTGCCTTCAATAGCATAGCATCATTAGTTCAAATTAATACAATTCTCACTAATGAAGCATGAAATATCTGCCAGACAGATTGCAGTTAGCAGCCTAGCTTTCTGTACTTTGTTCCAAATATTTCATTTTACTCTTTTCATGTTAATTCTGCTTTATCAAAATGGAGCCAATTCTGTAGGTAAGACAAATTTATTCTGAGTTTGAGGTAGCAGCAAAGTCAAACTTCAGACTGCAAAATAGTGAATCTTAAAACATTGACATTGCACATGCCAATCAGAAATAAACCTATTCCTTTGCATTCTCCATATTTGTGGAAAGATGATATTTGATATTAATTAACTACACAAGTATACCAGTCCTTAATTTATGACATGGATGACTTTGTGCAAAGTCTCAAATACGATAACTAGAATGTATGCTTCAATGTTTTAAAGAAAGAGATGTGGGGAACAAACTGTATTTCAAAGTAGTGAATGTTGCCAGAAGAGAAATCCTCTCAGTCACATTGAAGAAATGAGCTAGTCAGTAGAGGTGGTGAAGCCAACTCACGGCCCATGCCCCAGATGCAGCTCAGGTGGTCATTGATTAACATGGGAGAAAGCACGACACAACCCAGAAACTTCTGTCCTTGTACCCAGACTCTTACAGCTTAATATATCACTTTTCTTATACATATCATAGAATTATAGAATGGTAGGGGTTGGAAGGGACCTTTAGGGATCATCTAGTCCAATCCCCTGCAGAAGGTCAACCTAGATCAGGTCGCACAGGAACGTGTCCGAGTGGGTCTTGAAGACCTCCAAGAAAGGAAACTCCACACTCTCCCTGGGCAGCCTGTGTCAGTGCTCTGTCACCCTCACAGTGAAATAGATTTTCCTTCTGTTGAAATGGAACTTGTTGTGTTCCAGCTTTTCTCCATTAGCCCTTGTCCTGTCACTGGATACAACAGAAAAGAGTGATGCCCCAACCTCCTGACATCCACCATTTAGATATTTGTAAATATTAATGATATTATTGAATCAATTTAGAATTTGTAATAAACATTGCTGAAAAAAAGCCACAAAATAACAATATTAAAGCATCCCATATCAGAAACAAAAGTATGATTCAGTAAAGTGTTTGCCTAAAGTGGATGGAATTGTGTTGCTGGATGGCTGTTTGGAAAAATTTTGCCATGCTCTCTTTAGACAGCTGCATAAGCAAGAACTTTGGAATAATTTCATTAACAAAGATACTACAGCTTATATTTTATGTAACTTTTCTATTTTACTTGTCTCTTAAATTTATGAGATATCAAATGTGGTTAGGAAAGTAATTTGAAGGAATGCTATGGCCTTAATGTAGTAGTAGGAAGTAGTAAAACTTGTCATAATATCAGAGGCAGTAGATCAATGTGACCTTCTATAATGAGCTAAGAAGTTGTGAAGCATTTGTGAATCACTGAAGTGAGTTTCTTCTTTACACTGAAATATTTTTGTCTGAATGCTTTAGAGCACTGGTATACTTCTTCCTGATGTTTATCAACTTCTTTTTTAGCCACATCTGCCCCTCTCACAGGTTCTTTTGAGGCATATACTTTCAAAGGCAGTTGTACAATGCTCAGATAATATGTAAATTGACTACATAGGTACACGTAACACATGTTAACACCTGCTCGATTGCTCAAGTGGAATATTTGTGTCTTCACTAATACATCAAAAGCTTAGTACTGTATAATCCTATCTGGGCTACATGAACAACATGAGTGGGGCAGAACATCTCCCTGAGTTAAAGTAGAGCATTCTTCTTGTCCTTCAAGGGCAGTGAGTCCAATCTTTAACATGATGAAAATCTCAATATGTTGAATTAGTCATATTTTTTTCAGCACACTTTTCCATTTTACAGTGAGCCTGAACAAATTCCTGCCATGGGAACAGTAGTCGATAATGGTACTGAAGTTTCAGTAGTATTTGAAATCATAGACATGAACCTGCATTTCTTCCTCTTTGCTGTAAATAAAAATCTGTCAAATTATATCTGATTCCAGGCTGAAAATAGTGTATAGATTTGGATAGGCTTCTGTTCCAGACCTTAAATAAAAATGGAGATAATAAAACATCTGCAAAATTAGGCATTTGAGACCTAACCTTATGCATCAAGAGAAGCCTCATACAAGTGTTTTGCAAGTATTTTTTCCAGTGATAACTCCATCCTTATTCCATATTTACTACCACAAAAGTTTTCAGTGAAGTCTCACTTTCACAACATTTATTTTTGATTATAATTCGATGAGGAAAATGTCAACAAAATTAAATCAAATCAAGGTACCTTCCTCAGGGGGAATAGATGTATGTCATACAGTTATTTTCATTACTGTTTTCATAGCAAGAAGGTGAATCTCTTCCGGGAAATCTGACATGTAATGGTTTGTTAGCCAAATAACTCCTCTGTGGCATTTAGTAGCAAAGATGTTTAGGAACATGCAAACTTTGTTCAAAGACGGGCTATAGCGAGCACCTACTCCTAATCAGCTGCTGTGCTAAATCAGAGTACTAGCAGAAATTTAGTAGAAAGAAAGGAACTGCATGAATTCCCACCCCTTCTGCTGCTCAGCCTGCCATCTTTTTATTCCCATAGGTGATATTTATAAAAGAAAACACAATGGTGTTAACGTTTTTGAAACTAAACTGTCAGCATATCTGAAGCCAGTTGTTCCATCTGCTCCTATAAATTCAATTTTTAACTTTGTATTGCTTGATTATTTCTGTACACGTTCTCTTAAATGACAATAATGCAGAGGAATGTGGCCTAGAGAATAGGTGTTACATTTCACATTGTTATTTAAGAGGCAGAGGTAAAATTTGGCTTCAATGCTCCTTCTTTGTCTTAGTATTGTGTCATCTTTAACTAAAGGTTCAGACTATAGCCCTATAAAATATCCTCACCGACTCTCAAATGATGTGACATTTTTTCATATATTTAAAACACACAGTTTTATTCACAAGAGCTCACGGACACGCAAGAAGGTTGTATAGATGCTAAATGTTGCTTCTGCTATTTAACTCTCAGGCCTGACTTTCATAATGCCTAAATGCTGCTCTTTTTCTGTGTACCATCAGGAAACAGAGATGGAAAAGCACTTGCCCACCCTCTATTCCTCACAAGTACTGGTAAGCATCTTCTCATGGTCTCCATATTCTTCCTACAGCTCCCTAGCAGGTTTCTTATAGTGCTCAGTGTTGGCCTATTACTGTCTCATTTTCTAAAGCATCTGTATAGTTAAAGCATTGCCTTTAACTATATGTAATAAGCTTATGTAATAAGCTGTGATGGGTAAAAAAATCAACTCAAATGAGTGTTCACATTGTACCGTTGCCTGAAGATATCTGTCACAACTGAGATAGTCACGCCAAATGCTCTCCAAGTCTTGTATTAGGATACTTTTCATGAGGACTTTATAAACTAAAAAGTCTCCCAGTGCTGAGCAGATCACAGGTAATATCAATTTAGCTGTAGGAGGTAAAGTTGTTTCTTCCATAAAGAAACATTTGTTATGATCATAAATCATCTGCCAGAAGTCTTAATACCGAGAGAACCTTTGAATGAAAAACATACCCAACAAAAGTTAACAAAAGTGAAAAATCAGTTGTAGGAAAGAAAGGAAGAGGTTTCTGTGATCTAGGGGAAGACACTGAGATGCAAAAATAACTTACTTCAGCATATGAATTGCAGCATTCATTTAATGAGGCCTTTCTGAAACTTGAAGATTTAGCACAGACTTGGACTAATTAAAAAAAAAAAAAACAAACCCATAACCACTTCTCCTACAATAATGGTGTCTTATTTTTAACCTTCTTATTGGATGAAAGTGCATATGGGAAAATGGAAGCTTAGCAATCTTGTGCTCAAAGTGATTCAGCTGGATTCTCCACAGAACTGATGATTCATTTAGGGCGTTTTTGTTTCTCAGATGTGAAATTCCATGCAATTTGAAAGGGAGCCTTAAAAATAGTAATGGGTGCAATTATAATTGGAGTATGTCAAATAATCATGTCATTTTTCAATAATGAATTAATTAGTATAGTAATATTTTTCACATGCACGGTGTAATTGCTTTCCTCTGAGGATCTCAGAACAATACAGACAGTGCCTAATTAGGCCTCTAAACACCCATTTGAGGTAATCGTTGTGTTTCCCTACTCATAGGAAACTGAGGTAGCACGAGGTGAAGTGGTATTCCTGACAACACACACCGAGTTACAGGAAAATCAAAGTATTGATTTATTTCTTCATGTTAGAAGAGAAGATAGTTTTTAGTTAAAAATGGGGAAACGTGAGTACATAAGCATTCCATTTCCATCACAGAACAGACGATGCATATCTTCTATTAAAAAAGAAAAAAAAAAGACTATATTGAAAAGACTATATATATAAGAGAGAGATAACTTTTAGGCTTGAAACAAACTTCTGAAGTTGAACTGCCCTAAAAGGAATAATCACAGAATACAGCTCTATTCTTAGCAGAAGTCACTCAGCGCTTTACTTCATTTATAAAATGTAGTCACCTACTAATTTCTGATGACCATTTTATTCTTTGCACACAAAAAGCACTTTTTTCTTAAGAGGAAGAGGCTCTTATTTATGTGATCTCTTTCTCCTGTTAACTGGGAAAATAACTGAATACTGATGACCTTGAAAATATATTTTACTAATATTGATGACCTTGAAAGTATAGCTTCCTAATTTTAATATGATAAAAAGTGAAATAAAAATTCAATAGTGTCCACCTGGGACTGATGATCAGGGACCTGAGGGACAAATATCCTTTAGTAATAAAATAGGTATAATTTATGCAAATTATAGAAAGTATGCTGTATTTGCTTAATATTTCTACTAGCATCCAATCAGTCAATTTTCAATTATAGTTTCTCATACATCTAGTAAATTTACCCATTCATGCATTAATAAGATAATCATCCGGTGGCAGGAAAAAACTGAAAGCTGGGTTCACAGTCGCTGTTCTGCAGAATTACTAATTAAGACACTTTACTTTCTAATTAGCAAGGAGATTCTGCTTGGCTAATGTCCCCCCCTGACACATTATCCCAGCCTGACTTTTGTTAGTTCCTCACCAAGATCAGCAGCCCTCAAAGGATTTTCGTTCTCCTATTTTTGACTTTTGCTCTATTACTCTGTTTGTTTTACTTGGCTATGACCTGTGGGACTGCTATGATACATGGATCTCAAATAAAATTGTAGGACTTGATGAAATAATTCTTATCTACACAAAAGAAAGTATGTTTTCTTTAATTTCTCCTAGTTATTGGACTCTATTGTATGTGTCTTTATAAGAAGACACCCACAATAAACAAGCATACATAATTCTCGCTTCTCCAGTCCACATAAACATAGTGGCATAAAAAAGAAAGATTGCAAATAGATTCTTGGCAGCAAAATGCCCATACAAGTGCTAAATTTTAGATATACTGATGTGTAATGAATCTGAAAAGGTATGTAGGTTCTCTTGCCTAAGAATTCAAGCTATGTTCAATGATCTGATGTTTATTATGTGAATTCTAAGACTTATTTTTGTTTGGGGAAAGCATAAATAATGTGAAGGATGAGTACTTCAAAGCATCTTCAACATTTAAGTTCTGCAGGATCTAAAAAAATAGAGGATATCTTTGTTTATTTCAACCATTTCCTCCTTCATTTAAAATTGCATTGACAATGTAATAAAAAATGCAAGTAGGATTTAAATAGAAGAAATTTATAGAATCCAGACAGCTTTAGTATTTTTTCCACCTAACATCAATTAATAGCATGTTGCCCAAATACAGATACCAAAGAATGACATTTCAAGTCCATGTGGTATGTGTATGGTTGGCAATTTTATTCATCATAGTTTACAACTGGTTATTAATTATTTTCACAGAAAAAAAAATCCAAATGTGTCTTCTGTTTCTTTTGAAATTTTTAAGGAATTGCAAGTCATCTTCAGTTTAAAGGGCTAAGAGAATTGAAATAATCCATAGTATTATTAACACTCTTGACAGCTTATTTATACAATTTTACCTCTAGATGTTCTGTTGCTGATAAAATCCCTGGCGAATCACCAGAAATATAATTTATAATTACAAATCGAGGTAATAGCAGGAAAAAAAAAAAAAAAGCAAGAATGGTCAGGGGAATGGCAGGTCTGTCTTAGAAGTGGAGACTAAAAGGATTTGTATAATTTAAAGAGGGGAAAAAAACCCAACGATGCATTTGATTACTCTGTGGAAATGCATGAGTAAACAGTGAGATGCACAAAAATGGGAACTGAAGCACGGTATTGAAAGCAGAATAAATGGAGGAAGTTAACCATAGATAAAAGTAAGCCGAAAATTAGATGATTAATTATCAGAAGAGCAAATTTCTTGGAATAGTCCTTAATTCAGACTACCAAGTTAAAAATTGGAGAAAGCTGTAGTTTACACGTTTGAAAGCAATGACATTGTTGCCCATGATGACAGCACAGCAGCACTTTACATCTTTCCAAGTCTTTTTTTTTTTTTCCTAGTGATTATTGTGAAAGAAACAACCCAAAATCTGATTCATTTGTGTAAATTGTTAGTTAAGTTTGGCATTTGTATTTCACTATGTCGTTGTTAGAGTGTGGAAATTTTGACAGTTTTTTAAAAGTCTAAAACAGCAGGAAGCATAGAAAAAGTCAGTGAAAGCACTGAAATATTCTTAGATGAAAGTCAAGAAGGATTTGGATTATCAGAATTAATTGATTCCATATTTTAGTTAATGGAAGGATTTTTTTCACAAACCTTAGAAATTCATTTGTGTGCAAGTGAAACTCCTGAGTTTTGTTAATGAGGAAATGTTTATAAGAAATCCAGATAGGAAGAGCATCAACATCTGGCACTAGGGAATACGAAAAGCAATAAATTTTTATTATGGCTTATAGTATTTTCCACTAGTGAAAGTTAAAGCCAAATCAATCAGGTTTCTATTTCTTTTTTTTTTTTTTTTTCCTTTTCAAACAAAGTAAACACTGGCACAACAGAGTGGTGGCTTTAACTGGTACAGAAGCACTTGATGTGGATGCAGAAGCCACTTCCCTTGCTACTCCTCTTTGTGGAGTTTCAAAGCACCAGACTGCCTGTGCACTTTAACTCGAGACACAGTGTAAGAGTTGGAAGGATTCACATGAACTACCCACTCTGTTGTCTCATCAGAGAAGTTCTCAGAGAAAGGTCTGAGAAAGCAACTGGGAAGGTGAAATAAGTGAAACTTAGGTAATAACTGGTGCTATGCATACTTTATCTCTTTCAAAAAAGACATGATATAGAAGTTATGAAGGAATTCCTTAAAAAAAGGAAGTAACAAACAGAAAAACTTGATAATTAATTATCTACTCAATACTGTCATTAAAATCAAACTTAGACCCTGCTAAAGGACACCAAGAATAACAAAAAAGCAATTAATTTAAGCTTTGTTCTCTTTAAGCTCCCATAATTACACTTTAAAGATGAAATGTATTTATGTAGAGGTCAAGCCACATTCTGTCATTAATTAAAGCATTATATCATCCAGATTTCTGTCACTGAAACTATTTTAAGGAAGGTCAGACTGGTCATTTTAAAGGCTAACAAAAAGACAAACATATTTGCCTGGAAATGAAGACAAAAGGCCAAAATTCATAGCCTCACTCCTTTCTAAAGGCTTGTGGCTAAAACCACATTTTTTCCTTTTACAGTGCTGAATGTTGCTTGCATGCATTAAATTTGCAATAAAGTTTAGAAGGGAAAAAATAAAATGAGAGGAAAAATAGGGTCAAAATTTAACTGTTGTTAATGGTCCCACTATCACACTGAATTTGAAACCTTAAACAAGAAAGCCATTGTTCTTAGTTGATTAGATTTTGCTGAATAAATGATTAGATTCTCTTAATGGTCAGGAATTACTGAGGGGACATTTCAGACTTGGTTTGTTTGGATCAACTTCAGAATAGTCTATCTTAAGAATTTGTAGCATTATGTGTTTGAAATGATGACACAGGGAAGCATTTTAAAGGTGTACTCTCAAACTTAGAATTTCATGATTCAATTATGAATGAATAACAGAAAAAAGGTAAAATTATAGCTTGTATTTTATTTATCGTATTTTAAAAGATCTGTATTTCCCTCCACAATTTTATTATCCTATCATTACAACAATAAGATGGCAGAAGAAATAATTTTAAAATATCACTTCCTATAGGTAATATGTTTCCTATAAAAAATAACTGATTTCAAGGGCTTGACTGTTTTCTGGTGATTTGAGTGAGAGACGTCTGTGCTCCAGAGTGAACCACACAGGCAATCAATAAAGGACAGGAATGTCTAATCACCACAGGGGAAACTTTTCCATAGAATAGCTCTTCCATCTCTGACCTCTCCAGTCCTGATTCTCATGGGAACCTTTACAAAATACTCCCAAAAGATGAACCTGGGAGATTAAGCTTTTTTTTAACTCTGGAAGCTAGAAATCTTGAATTCAATAGCATTAATATCAGGTTTTGTATACAATTCTTTCTCTGATTCATCTCTGTTACACAAACTCTGAAACTTCTTTTCTCTCTTTTTCAAGTGAGTTAATGATCTATCTCCTTGATAACACGTTCTTTTCTAGTGTTGCTCTACAATCTTTCCTCTCTCATTATGTAACATAGATTAAGCTAAGAACAGTAACATCCCTTCCTGCATGCAGTCTAGATTTTAATCCTTCTTGTCAAACCTAATAAAAAGACTGTGACCTTGGAAGCATTTTTTGCTGCAACTGAATGGATGAGTCTAAAAAAAAATAGATAATTTGTTCTGGCAGATTTTGTTTGTCTTATATGCACAGACCATTGTGTTTGCATGATCATGACTGTAACAACTGAAAACTAATATAACTCAAAAAAACCTTTGCAGATTTATTTAATAACTTAATGTCATTCTAAGTCATATCTGGAATACAACCACGCAATGAGAATACTAAAATCACCTAAATGTTTCTGTAAAATCTTCAAGCACTTGCCTGTTTTTATCTTTATTCCTCGCATGTGCTTGTAGATTGTGCCATTTCGCCATGAGGAGTCTGAGGATTAAATATTCCTATCATTGATGCCACTGAGAAATGAATTTATTTTAGAAGTGTTCTTCTGATTCATAAAAGAGTATGATCAGAAGAAAGGCCTATGCAAAGTATTACTTAATATCAGTAACGATTTTGTATTATAGAATCATAAGTCCCAAAGTAGTGTCAGAGGTTACCTGGTACACATCCATTTGCTTTGCCCCAAGGCACAACGAGCTCTATCTGTGACATTGTGGCAGAGGTTTGTCTGACCTGTTCTGAAGTTCCTTCCCATTGGAGATTCCAGTCCTTTTGTGTATCGAATTTACTGTTCTTTTTGCTTTCCTCATTTAGCAGAAACTAACGTGAAGGAAGGCATTTGTTTTCCTCTCTTGTATCTCTAAAAGGTATTCTCAGATTTACCTGGTCTCTAGTAAATTTGAGGTGTCCATGTCAATGTAGTGTTAAAAAGGCCACTCCACTAAAAAGCAAGCCTCAAAGGGATTTATTTTCACATGCTATGAATAGTGGCATTTATTCTTGAATATTTTGTTTCAGCCCAGATAATTTTTTTTATCATTTTATTTGAAGCACAAATAGTAGAAACATTCGACACAAGAGGAAGGGGAGGGAATTGCAGTTGGAAAAGGGCGAATGAATAAATGCAGAACAAGTTTCCTCCTTTCATAGGCAATGCTGATATTTCATGTAACCGTATGCATCTGAGATCCAGTTGTGTCTTGGAGTATTATTTATTTATTTATTTAGGCTGTCAATTTTTATAAACTGTTTCAGGATTGATCCGGATACGTGTATGCCTCAGAGATAGCTCTTACTACTGAGTCACACTGTTACATTGCATACATCATCCTACGGACACTGTGAGCCTGGAATTTAGGCTCTTTAAGATTAAATAGCTGTGTAGAGCTATTTAATAGCTTGTTCTAGAGCTTTGTTAAATGACTGCTCTATACAAATCTTGTCCACCAGACAATGACAATAGGGATTTTTTTTTCTAGCTGCCTATAAAATACATTTTACCTTTTTTTTTTTTCTTTTTAAACACAACTTGATTATTCCTTAATATAGTATAAATAGAATTCTCCTTTATTATGTCAGGCTGTGTGGAAGGAGAAGAGAGGATATGACTGAGAAAAAGAGGAAGTAATAAAGAAAATGAGAATAAGAGTATAAATAAGGATAATAAAAAGCTGA
Organism: Colius striatus; assembly: GCF_028858725.1. Classification (NCBI taxonomy): domain Eukaryota; kingdom Metazoa; phylum Chordata; class Aves; order Coliiformes; family Coliidae; genus Colius; species Colius striatus. The sequence goes on from NC_084764.1 coordinate 9,720,144, forward strand.
TTAGTCTCTTCTATCTGGAGTTAGAGATCATCATCATGATACCACTGTTTGTATGAAGCCAGATACAATTTCCAGACACATCATTCCATCTTTCATAGATTAAAATAATATTTTAGATTGAATGCCTTTGGCTTATTACACTGTCACACAATGTGGAAGTACATAGAGTAGAAAAAACAGACAGATGGCTCAGTAAATTAATCTATAAGTAGCAACAGAGTATAAGGTTAGTTGCCGACATTGATGGAATGTTGTGGAAGGTGGTAGAGAGATGGCAGTATTAATTAGCAGCAAACAAATGAAGGTGAAAAAAGATAATGTAAAAGAGGATGAGATGGGTTAAGAATCTGTCATTTAAGGGGACACTGGACTTTCATGTTTAAGATCTGTAATTCAGCTTCCCCACAATTCTGTAGCATTTTCATTGAAAGCTCTGGTTAAACAACATTACAAAAACAGGAACACATCTCCAGCGTTGAGTTACATTCTTGACTCCAATTACAGTCTCATTGTGAGTCTGCTCTTATTTTTTTTTCATACAATTTGGCAAATAGGTCATATGACATTACAAGGCACTTTAATTGTCCTGACACAGACATTCCCTTGTTCTTCCAAATTACTAAGTGATTTTTTTCTCTTGCAGTGTTTCCAATTGCAATATATTTTTGGTTAACATCTTAGCTTGAATTTGGAATTTAGGATTCTCCAGAAACTATGGTGTTATATTTCTGGTAAACTGTCTACTGTGTTCCAAGCTAGACTGCATCCTTGACTTTTTAGTTCTGGAGTCAAAACATCCTTGCTCTTTAAACTCTGGCATTATTACAGCTATAAAAATAACATTAGATATTTTTCATATTTTTAAACAAGATTATCCAAGTGCATTGGCTTTCCTGCAGCTTTATGAATACATGGTAGCTGAAAATAAGGCATAGTATGCTTTATTTATTTAATTCTTCTTTCTGGGAACTTACTGAACCTGATTTTGAAAAAAAGTGCTGAGCACTCCTGCAGGTCCTGAATATTACTTTAAGCTGAAATCATGCATTTGAAGTTCTTCTGATGGAGGAACCAGAACTTAAAAACAACAGTGTAAGGATGCAAGACAGAATTTCAATGTATGATTCAAAAAAGAAAAACTTTCATAACTTTTCCAGTTGTTTATTCTTGTTTATTCTACAATAATGCATGTTGAGAGATCAGAAACACATGATATAATGGTACATACATAGTGTATTTCCATGATAGAATGGAATCAATGCACATCTCTGTCATTCATCTCTTTATTTTATTATTCCTAATCAATGTAGTCTTTCCAAATTTACTTCTTCCAAATGGACTTTGACATTGCAGAAACATAAACCTCCCTTTTTCCCTGCTTTGGAATTATTAAACCTGAAGGAACAGTAATCTGTCTTGATACAGCTACACTGATGACAAATGCTTAAATCATTGACACCAAATTGGAAACGTCTGATATTTTGTTGTACTGTGGATTACCTCTCCTGCTGAGATTTATGTCTTAGATTTTGCATTCACTGCTGATGAAGTACCTAAGAATAGTTACTGTAGAGAAAAAGACATCCTGGATAGAAGTGTTCTCTCATATAAACAATGGCCCTTTATTCTGCTTTGTTTGTTTGTTTGTTCTTTTTCTAATTGAAGCAGCACATTGCAAATTTGAGGTTTACTGTCACTGGATATGATTGTCATTGCAGTAATTTCATAATAATTAGTTTTCCTGGTTGTGATCTGAGTTTATAAAAATAGTTATCCACACAAACCAATTGACAGTGGTAGTATGGTTGTGGAGAAAGTCTTCCATAATATCCCTGTGCATTGAATTGAAATATTTGCATTAATACTGATCTCAATGAACTTTAAAATGAAGAGCTCTTTACTGTAGCTCCTTTAAATTGTCTGCCTGGAAGTGTGGAATGATTTTTAAATTACTTTTTTATATTATTCTGACTGTGACTTGGGAAAAAAACCCCAAAAACCAGAGGCTACTTGAAGCAACAATAGCAATGATTATTTTATGACTCTTCATAAATTTATGACTCTTCATTGAATTAAGTTAAACTTTAGAGGAGTATTTTTTAACCATTTGCTCTGAGTGCATGAAAAAGGCTAGTGAAACTTATTCACTTAATGCATTTTAAAAGATCTAGTAGTTAAGTCACTATTCAAATGCTGCCTTGAGTCTTTCTATCTCAGTAGAGAGTGACTTTGTGACTTGAGTCTACAGCTCATGAATAAAGCATATCATGTATGTGAAGGTTTGTAGGGCTGCAAGTCAACTGGGAAACTAGATCTTTCTTTGATAAAACCATTTTGCTTTTGCAAAAGTGATGAAATGAGAGCCCCAGAATTGGAGGCTTCATTTTATTTGCTTCATTTTACTCAAAAGATGGTGTGAGTTTTCTTCCTCTTGTACTACCTCTCTGCCTCTGTCCTAACATCAGCACAACAAACTCCTGCAAGATGGAGTTATAAGGACAAAAGTACAAATTTCATCCTGTTGCCTTTAATAAATGAGTTATCTCCTGCCATTGTTTGGGAGATATTTTTTTTTTATTACAATACAATTGGGACTAATGTGAAAGGAAGGAAAATCCTTAATTTTACATTTTCATACACTTGCAAATCTGTAAAACAAAATAAACTCTAATGCTTTAGACTTCTTAATGGTTTTGCTAATTCTATAGTAGTGAAATTTCAGAAGTCTTAAAGAATAATTCCAGATGAGGACATAAGGGAAATCTGGGAGTGTTGCACAAGGAGAAAAGATGTCCATTGGGCACAGAGTTTATCCAGAGCTCTGAAGATATACGAAGTGTAGATAAAAGTGGAAAATTTTCCAACGGGCAAATAATATGATGGTAACTTATGATCACTGTCGGACTGGGCTTGGAACCAGTAAATATTCTTCAAAGTCAAATTCCCAGACTTTTTGTCATGTGGACTTTTATGACAGCTACATGTGGGCATCTCTCTTTTAAGGTTTTAAACTTGCATCGCTTGCAGATCACTAGCAATTTTTTAACCTATTTTTTAAGCTATATTCACTTTTTAGTAAACTGATACCAAGCAAATTTACTAGTTGGAGCTGAGATTGAAACAGGAGATCAGAACACGATATCAAAGATGAATCATGGTGGTTCAGAATTGAGCATGATTTTTCAATAATAGTTAATTGAGTAAGGAGCACTCATATGCATTGTGGAAAAATTGTTCATTGTGAAAGAAATATGACAAAACTATCATATAAATCAATAAGCTCTGGTGAGTTTCCATCCTTTTGAACTGAAAATAGGTGTTTTGGTATTTAGATTGCTTTTTTAAAAAAATACATTCTCTTTTAAGCAGGGGAAATCTTTCTAGCTCAGTATAATGGCAAGATTTCACCTTTTTATCTGAAAAACTAACTATATTGGTTTACGTCTACTTTAAAAGGTAAACATTCTCTTATTTGTATTATAGTGATATTTCACACCACTTCTCACCATGAATGGCTAATGGTGACACTTTGTATTCTATATACTCACGTACAATATTTGATTGTGAGTAGATTAGAAAACCCCAAATATCTTACCAATTAATAAACATCTTTGACAGAATTCTTTAACTGCTGTCTGAAGTCGCTTGGTGTGCTGAATGGAAAACGAGATCCATTGAGTTCTTCCCTGACAGAGATCTACTTTAAGTGCTTCTCCTTAAAGGTTTCACCTTCTTATGAGATATCTCTTTACTGAGTCAATAAAAGTGATTTTTTTTAGAAAGATTAGGGACGTAATTCTCTTCTGCTTTAATCATACTATACCTCACTGTCTTTCATTCCAGATGGTTTATGAGTTGTGTGTATATCTATATATACATGTTTTCAATTAGCCCATTTCTGCTTCCATACTAAGTCTTTCAAGTGAAAAACTTTTTTTTTTCTTTAAAGACTACAACAATTTCACATCCTCTTCTGAGATTTATAGAGACCAAAATTCACTATAAGAAAGTAAATGTCTGGATCTTTTTTTCTGTTTGTCAGCCCTTCTCTTTATAAACTATCATGTGACCAAAAAAAATTTAAAAAAAAAAAGAAAGCTAAAAGTGTGTTTAATTCTGTTTATACACGTAGATATTTTAATGTATAAAAAATACTTGAAAAGACAAAAATATTTGACAGTAGCTCATCAGTGATTTAAAATTTTCACTTTGGCTGGCACTTCACTTTAATTCTGTGCCCATAAATCCAACTTTAAAGCCTCAGAAGAATTTGGCATGGTCTATGGATCAGACAGACACCGAAGAATTTGGCATGGTCTATGGATCAGACAGACACCGAAGAATTTGGCATGGTCTATGGATCAGACAGACACCAGAAGAATCAATTTGCAGCAGAAGCTGAAGAGTGAGTACTTAAGAGATGAGAAGTGAGGGAGATGATGGACTTTGGGATATGTTCAATCAAAAAAGTATTTGATGCTGAAACTCAGATGTTGAAATGGTGTGCGATAGTAAACAATTCACTTATAAAAGAAGGGATCGAAGGTGTAGCAGTAGTGGTTAAATGCTGATAATCAGCCTGTAGAATGAATGACATACCATGGCTCTAAAAAAAATAATCTATATTTTCCAATTCTAGGATATTTTTTATTAAGTAGTGATTGATAATACTTTTAAAAGTGTGATTGGTTATAACAAATAACTAAGGATGTGAAAGCTTGTGCTTATCTTTACACATTTACAGGTTTTTTTGTTTAGAAAAGATACAGAATTTAATATTTCACAGTGCACGTGTTGCCTAAAAGAGTAATCAGTTAAAAGCATCTCCAGGAGAGAGTTCTAAGTGTTTGTCCTCTGGAATGGTTTACACGATAGAGAACATAAAATATAAAGCTTGTTGCAATCCACATAAATATCTTAAAAGAAAAGATGAGTTGTTATGTTGAGACAAGATCAGAATATTCTGCTTTTGTCATAGCTGTTACATTTCAGGCAGCATAAATGAAATAGAAACAAACGAACATCCCCAAGTGCCAAAAAGACAGCAGGGAAAAAATAATGACATGTTCTAGCCTGAGCCTTGACTAGGTTCTGCAGGGCTGGGAGGGAGTGTAGGAAGAAATGTCTGTGCCTTCAAATGCCAAAACGAAGAGCTACTTGTGACTGCCTGAAGAGGAATCATGCTGACATTCAGTGTAGAGTCTTTTTAGAGATTTCACAATCATTATTCCTATTACCTTACAATAAGTAAGGAATTGCTTATGACCTCATTTCTACATGCTTGCATAACTGCCATGTAGCCAAGATGATAATTTAGCTGAAAGGGGTTAGTATTGTGCGTGACACACACCAAAAGGCAGATTAGAATGGGTAGAATGGTCTTTTAAAACTAATATTAGCCCATATTTGGAAACTTTTCAGGCTCTGTGCCCAAAAGGTCTTAAAAATGCATTTTTTAAGCTTTTTTGCATAAATCTTGCTGAGAACTAATGCATGGGTTTAGTGTCGTGTTGCATCCCCCTCCCTCACTGCCTGCCCCCCAAATCAAACCCATGAGTTGGAAAGAATTAGTCATTGTTTACAATAACTCTGAAAATCTTATATGGATTAATTCCATTAAATGGTTGCAGTTAGCAATGTTTACCTCATAAAATAAATGCTTTGCATCCTCTGAGGACTAATTTACCCATAAATATCCACATTGCCCAAGTCTAATGTGCATAGTTTTCTGTGCAGGAAGATACCATGAGGTATAAATAAGTACATCTTAATAGGAGCTTTATTGTCTAATTCTAACAATTGTTTATAACCTTGAATTTCCAAACTCTACATGACTTTACAGACATAATCCCTACAGATAAAAACTATTACCTTTGGTTTTTTTCTGTTTCATCTCTCTTCAAAATACTCCAGCTTTTAAGAAACGCCTTGAGGTTTGTATATAAAAGTGACAAGGTGCAGTCACGCCAACACACACACGTGCCTGCATGCACACACACACACTTTGATTTTTCACAGTCTGTCCTCGAGAATCTGATTTGTTGGAGCCCTTAAGGTTTATTTCAAAAGTGCATTGAGTACATCCTAAGGATCAAAAGATCTGGAATCTGAATATTGTTGTTTTCCACTTACGCTTTTTTAAAGAAGAGGAAGCATTCTCCCATAATAGAACCGGTGTCAGTACAGGTGTTCACAAGTTGTTTCAAGGTCAGGTGGTCTTCTCTAGCCAACACATTCTTTATCAGCAATTTGTACTTAAATAGAACAACTAAACATCCTCATCCTTGTTATTTTGTTTTCTTCTCCTGGAAAATATATGAATGCAATATGTATTTTTCATACATTCAGCTTGGCATAACTATGCTTATCAGCTTTATATACTTGCATTAGAATAACAGATATAAAATGAAGGGAATCTAGTTCATTATTTATTAGCAAAACTGAACCTGTCAGCTTAGAATATCATGTAATTTTAGAAAAAGAATCTCTTAGTTGCACACTAGGTAGATTATTCCATTATTTGTCAATATTTTGGTACATTCTTTTACTTCTTAGTGGTTATTTGAAATACTGGGTCAAATTTACTAGATAATTATTCAGATTCCTCAGCAGGTATACTTTTTCCTTTTCTTTGATATGAGTAGATATACGAAGAATGTCCTGACAGTTGTTCATTATGTTTTCAGATGAGGTCTTATACTATTCGAATTTTGCTCTCTCCATTTATGATATCACTGAAAATTCTTGACTAATTTAGGAGCTCGTTCTACATGTATTCCCAGTTACATTCCATTATCTAAAATGCAAAGTAAAAGGGCCTTCTCCACAATTACCAGTGTCACCTTGACTTCAGCAGGTGTTATTTAACAGTGATTGTATTTTTCCAGTTTTATTATAGAACAAATTGCTTGTGATCTTTGATGACATGCAGCAGGTAATGCAGGTGTGTTTATAACAGCCTGAGGATACAGATTGAATATATGAAGCAATAATGACAATGTTCATTGACATTGGCCTTCAACAGCAGAGACAAAAACACAGTAAAGATGTGAATATGCTAATTGGCACACTGGGTTGAATTACCCTCTTGGTTTCCTGGCATAAAACTCCACCAGACCACTGAAAATACCCCTCACTGTTAACAGCTTGTTGCTCAAAGGGTGGTTGGCAGTCAATGCAACTGAGGCTACAAACAGATTGCCAGTTTACTCTAAATATCTCAATCGTTCTGAATCTTAGTAAATCAAACAAATCAAATTCAAGTGTTTTGGCATCATTTTGTAGAGGCTTTAAGATAAATTTTTCTTGATGAATGCTTTTCTATTCAAAATTACACTTATTCAGATTCAGCCCTGAAAACTAAGGATGGGTAGGGGATAGTGCAGCATGGTCTTTCCTGTCCTCATTACAAAGCATTGTATTTCTGACATGAAGGACTGATGTCAGCATAACACCTTCCCTTGACTCCTCTATAAGAAGGTACTTGCTTTGATGGTTTTTATCCATCCATCAGGAAAAATGTAATGTCATTTACCGCACTAAATCTTATATTCCGTAAAGACTGACTACATTAATGAAACTTTGAACAATTATACTCTTTTCTTTTAGATTTACTTATTTTCTTTTTAAAGGGGGTATATGAAGATTAAAGTCAAGAAAGTCACTATGATATGCAGATATTCTTTTTCCAAGGACCATCTTTTATTTAGCTTAGCAGCATCATTTAAACCAACAAATAACTGGATTTAAAGATAGGTTAGTTTTATATTCAGGGTACTTAACAGATGGAACAACTTATGTTACTTTTCTAAAACATGAGCTTTTAGAGATACTTGGGATGGGACATTTTGCAGGAGAGTCCTTACAATATAATTTAAAGATGACACTAAGGCAATTTATTTTGAGAGAGAGATTAGTCTCAGTTAACATAAACTCTCTTCAGATAAGGTTTCTCACTCTCAGTTATCCAACTTCCTAATATATTCAACAGAAAGCTAGTCTACATAGTTAATGAAACTTAGGAAATTACTCTTCTGAACAAACAGATGCATCTGCTTTAAGATGCGATGTAGTGCTGTCTCAGAGTTATCTTCTGTAATTACTTGATTTTGGCTACAGAAACCTTTGGGGTACTAAACATCTCTAGAGGGAATAAAAGTCTGTAAAGACCACTTCCTGAGAGCAAGGCTCTTCTCCACATATTACCTTAGTGTATTATTTTCCTTAGACTTGATGTTTCTGAAGAGAAGGGAAATGATAGGGTTCAGTCTCATCCTTAGATCAAGGTGGTTTCATTATGTTGTAGTACTTGCTGATTAGGTTTATGACCTTGTCCTGAAATTTGTCTCAGTACACAAAAATACAGAGACAAAAACTGCACCATTTAGCACATCAAATATAAGGCACTAAATGTATTTAGTGATTACTTTTACAATTCAGAAACTCATGTGAAAAATATAAAAGGTTAAACAAAGAAGGTTCTTCAATCTCATGTCTTATATTACATGGTAATTTATGGTCCTATGATGTATAAATGTGTCATTCACTCTTTTTATTTTACCATTAGGTAATCAATAAACACAAGGGATAAACTGTCCTAAAGACTTAAGAATTTTTCAGTGTTAGAGCTCAGTGGTCATTATTTATCTAAATATCTTTGAGGAACTGGGCCTCTCTATTTCATTGTTTGTAATTCTCTGCCCTAGCATTACTTTAAAATTATCTGATTGCTGTTCATTGTTGATGCTCCTGAATGTTACTCCCTTAATAGTAACAGAGATGCGCCTCATCTTCAAAATCTGTTATTGAATGTATTCCAGGACTACTTTGCCACTCAAGCAATTGCTGTTGAATTCTGAAGTGTTTCTATTCGGGTCAGGCACAGATAATTATCTGCTAAATAGGAGCCTCTAAAGAGAGATAACAAACATCTCCAAATCTCAAAGGGCTATGAAGCTGTAAATGGAAACATTGCTACTGTCAGTTATTATGTCAGTTATTATGTTGGGCTTCAAATAAGAATGAAAAATACAATGTCATCCTAACATAATGCAAAACATTTCATATGTGGCACAGCATGATACAAAATGAGGGGCAGAGCAGTGTGAAACTTGCTGAAAAAGCTGCTAAGAGAGAAGCATGTAATGTCAGGTGAGAAAAGCACCATCTAGCTAAGGAAGAAAAGCACTGCAACGTATCATTGTATGAAGTAGCTTTTTCCTCGCATGAACAGCTGTGGTGTTAAACCATTATCACCAGTAGAGAAGGAGGAAAAGGAAGATTCATGCTCTTGTTTTCGTGTTATAACTAGTAGAACAGACAGCTTGTATACTGGATAAAATAGTTCAAACCACAGGCAGCAGGATTAAACCAGGATTTCAAACTGGAATCATGACAGTGGAAATGGATGAAAGAATTTGAGATTGTAATCATGAGTCTATTTTCTGTCTCATCAGTATTAGTATTTAACAGACTTTTCCCCATTTCATGCATTTAAAACCTCTGATATATTTGTAGCTGATAGAATTTAATGGTCACAAGACATTCAGAAAATTCTAGAAATATTTTCAATCCTGAAAATGATAAAACCCCACATGTCTAGCAAGGTTTTAATTTTCTTCTTCAAGAGTGTTCAATATCTGGAGAGCGAAGGAGGAATACTGGATTCATATGGCCAACTAAAGCTTTTGGAGGAGACTCAATAATAGGATATGTATATTCATAAGGAAAAACATCCATTCAGTTCATCAGGAGGAGGGTAATCACCTCGGTATGCAGATTTTTTGCAAAATCTTGTTCAGTCACAAATTAACTTCAGCTATATTTAGCTCAGATATGATAAATCCTCTGAGCTTACATATACCCATTTATATAACATTTGGGAAAAAAAATAAACCTGCAATAGGCAGTTAAACAAAAGGACTATAATTATCCACATTTATTTGGCCAAGGCAGATGTCATATCACTAAGAGTAATTCTGATGAGATATATCACAGTTTAGCATGACTTCTGTTTGCTATAGTAATCAATTTAACAAATTTCTACACTCTCAATGTCATTTTCTATGTTAATCTCCAAAATCAGAAAAGCCTTTAATTGTCATTATTTTTTTTAATCCCACTATGTTTTAGGTTTGAGGGATTGTATTTCTGATAATATTTAGGAAATATAAAATCTAAATCCAGTTTTGGAAAAAGACTTTTAATTATGTGAGGAAACATTTTATTATGATTCAGTACAATCTTACTTGAGCTAGTTATCTAGTTATCATGGCTACTGAAAGTAGTTTAGCTGTGCTAAAAAGAGACTGAGTACAAGTGACCCACTCAAACACTTTCTCCTTTCTTGTGTGGATTTTGTAGTAGCGATTATTGTGAAGGCATAACTTGTAAGAACTTTTAAAGAATCTGCTTAGATTTTTTTCAGATGCCTTTGAAAAATTGGTTCTGAGCTCTGGTTTATGTTAACACCATTTGTTTTGAATTCCAGATGCAAAAGGCAATGTACAGTTGGCCATTCCACATTTTATACATTTTAATTATTAGATTTTCATGATGATGTAGCTGCTTCACTACAATAAACCTCAGAAATATTATTGATGACTTAGAAAAACAGTAACCTGAAGTAACACAGTTATTCCAATGTCATTCACCAGCTGATGAATCTAGCTCCATCAATTGGTGCTCTGGCTAGGATTGGTAGAGAGGAATCAAAATGACCCAAAGGCACGGCATGCAGAATGCATAAAGGCAGCAGGAAAGTTCTTTTCTCTTCCCTGTTCCCTTGTGAACATTTCACGACATTGTGAGAATTCTGCTAATATTAAAAAAATAATAAACTTTGTTCATTTTCAGTGTTTGCAATCACAGTCATTACTTACTCTCACTTTATTTGCTACTGCATAAAAATACAATAAAAGCAATAGATCTTATAGAGAAAACAGATTACATATGTGGTAACTTTGGTCACGTGAACAGGAATATCAGCTTTTAAAAATCATATTTCTTTAACGCTTAGATGTACTTCTGTGCCTGAAATTGTAGACCACAGTAGAGAGAATCTGTTAACTCTGAAGGTACTGAACCCTTTAAAATATTGCAAGTCTTATTCAGTAAATTTTGTTAAACATTGAAGAAAAGGCACAAAACCCCTTAGAACTATTTCAGTATCTTGGAACATGAATTTGAAACAGCATACAGATTTTTCATGATGATTTAAATATTTTTGAGGAGCAACTAGATAAGAATGTATAATGCAATAAAAGACCTGGCTGCTGAAAAGGAGGACAGATAAAGAAAGAAAAAAACCATATTTCATGTAAATTGCTCATAGGGGATTTTATGCTATGTGTCAAGTATGCTTGGTATCATTTGACAGATATAAATTACTATTGATTTCCAGGCTCTGAGAAACCTTTTAGGCCCTGAAAAAAGATTTTAATCCCTTTTGTTTTTTAAGAAAGATTATTTCTTTGGGATTATCCTTCATAGAAGGTTTTATGAAGCCATTCATTTGATTGTCTCATAATAATGGCTGTAGTTAAACAGTACATTTACAGAAGATGAGGAAGAACTGACTCGTCAGAAAGAATTTTATTTCTACAGATAAAGCCCAAATCCATACAATCTGTGCTAGATATATTGATGTCAGTAGAAGTTCAGTTTCTGATAGACTAAGTGAATGTATTTGATGAGGTTTGTGTCAGTGGAATAAACAGTAGCTCTTTGGAGGAAGGAAAATGTAAATAAGCTAACAGAACTAGATCCTAGCCACAGTCCTACTAGTGGCTTAGAAAAATGTGTGATGAAGAGGATCTCAAAAGATCATCTTCCCTAAAGCCTTTTCATAAGCAGACTCCAGTATTTGGGACATGCTGTAACATTTATTTAATCCACAAAGAATGACATCCTATACTGCTTCAACAAACACACAATGTCCAGGCTCTGGATCACTAGCATGTGTGGACTATTTTCTGTGAGATACTTGAGTATTGCTCATTCCTGTTTGAAGCCACATGGGGAGGAGAAGGAAGCTGAAGTGTTGGTGCAAGCATTTCTTCCCAAACAACGTCTGGAACACTTCTGGTCTGTTACCTTACAGAACTTGAGAGTTAATTGAACAAATACACACAGAGTTTTAGCACATGTGCAGAGATAGGGACTTTAATCTATAAAACTGGCTAAATTTAATTTATTCCTGCTACAAGAGAACAGTAACTTGAAGGTCACATGTAACTTGAAGGTCACATGTCACTGTTATGAATCAATAGCAGCCTTTCTGTTGACATCATTCTATTTTGGATGAGGCCCCAGTTCTACAGTAATCTCTCATTCTGCTTATTGTGCTGACATATAAACTCTTAAATGTTGCTGTGAAGAATCACCTTCTGTAGATAAATTCTGTAATAGTAAAACTATCATTTACAGTAGATCTTAAATGCAATGGCAGATGTGCCTTCTAACACAAGGAAGACAAAAAGTTTTGCAATCACAATGAGAGAAAGTCAGTGCTCCAGGAAGAAATTTGGCCATAGCACTAGGAATCAGCACAGATGGGGTTAACCGTGCTTGATGTTCCTGTGTGAAATATCAATGTGTGACATTTCACAGCAGTCAGTGTGCCCAGATGCCCCCAGAGCCCAGTTCGTTCCTCCTCCATTCTCTGGAGCACTTTGAACAGTGAGATCCCGCTAACAGGCAGCTAGCCTATGTGCTTTTGAGACACTTTGCAGTAAAAAAAGAGCCACACATGAGCTGGACTTTTGTCAAATTCTTTCTGGAAATCTGAGTATGTGTTGTCCATTGAATCTCGTTTTTGTCTCCAATGGTAGCCTTGCCTTCAAAGGAACCTCACTGGATGGTGAAGCCTGCCTTTCCTTTCTTCGAGGCTACCAGTCCTTGCTCACGCTGTGTATTTCTAAGTATTTGTCCTGTTTTGATCTCTGAGAAAGACTTTGTAAGACACTTCCTGCGAGTGAAGTTTAACGAGATTCTCAGTTATGCTCCAACTCTTTTGTTAATCCTTGGCTCCATGATAACTACCTGAACCTACTGAGCTTCAGCTAAGACATCTTGCAAAAGTAGTATGTGCAGAAGCTTCCCTGCAACCCTGGTCGTCCACCTCAGCTCACCATGAGTAAATAACAATGACTTCCATTTATAAGAGCACCTTTTAACCTCTAAGGTCCCAAAGGTTTTACAAACTACTGTCCTGCTTTAATAGATAGAGGACAAAGTTCTGCTGCTAAAGATGAGTAGCTTCAAACATGATGGAAATCTCAGGTGGGATAACATTTTTTCAGGTACAAAGTAGAATAAAATAACTAGTTAGGAAAAGAAGTGTATTGCCATCACTTTAAAAAACTCAGATGCGATTGGTTCAGCAAGTTGAACAATATCACTCAAACTACAGTTTGATTGAAAAATACAAGTCAAAATTCCAACATTTAAACTGAAGCCCAGTAGTTACTGTATGAACACGAATTCTAAAATTAGTCTTTGAACCTACTTTTCTGTATTTCCTGAGGGTTACTGGATTACTCTTACTACCTAGAAGACCAATCACACATTCTTGGGAAATCTCCTATTTGGATACTATCCAAGAAAAACCCTTTTTTAGACTTTAAGAGTGCAAACCAATGCTGAAAGTTCTGCTTGACCACACTATATTCATTCATGATAGCATAAGAACAATAATATCAATGGTATTTTTAGCAAATCTTCTTTCAGAAGGAATAGTCTTACAGAGACTGACTTGTATTAAAGTCTTGGTTTCTCTTAGGTGAGATAACAATTGTCCATGTGGACTTAAGGCAAAATCAAAATTTTAGCTAAGAGGATGTTGAGGAATATGAATCCATTCCCTTCAGATAATACAGACAAGTGTATATTCCACATCTATGTTTTATAGTATGTCACAGTAATGTAATCTCAGATAGATATACCAGAGTAAATTCTGAAGTAAAACTATATTATTTGTTCCTGACAACTTATTTTGCAACTGAAACAATATTCTACTGTGAGATAAGAAGCACCCAACAGACATCAGTTACTGATAAATTGGGATGAACTATTTGCAATGAATAACTTGACAGATACAGTCCTCTACTGTCTTTGGAATCCATCAATATATAGAACGGAGTATCATGGGGTTTTATTTGCTGTAATTAGAAATTAATAAAAAAATAAAAGGTTTAACCTTGTCTTGAGCAATGTTATTTCTGTTATTTATTAGGTCACTTAGGGTGCTTCTATTCCATGAAAGAACAAATGGGATTATTTGATGAAAAAACAACTAATGACGATACAGAATGAAAGCTGTTTGGTTTTTGCACAAATATCCTTGTTTGCAGACAAATATAGGGGATGAGCACAGTAATATTGAAAAAATTTGCACTATTTCCCAGAATGTTTGCAGAGTACAGCTGTAACAGAGCACAGAATCACAGAATCTCAAGGGCTGGAAGGGACAGATGGGTAACAGCTACCCAGGTGACTGAGAAGCAACTTGTGAGAAGATTAACTGAATACCAAGTCAAACTTGAGCTACTACAGTATGGGGTTGAGAGTCTTGCTGACTGTCCTAAATCAGTTAATGTTTCAGCTATAGAAAGTTTATGTATCATGGAACTTAGTTCCATTTAGTGAACAATCTTTGATTTCTTATCTGTGGATAAACTACAATCATTAACATGTCTTTTCTTCCAGTCTTTGCCTTCTAAATTCTTTGAGACAAAGACATTGAGATATGTGAAGCATATCTTGTTCAATACAGTGTTTATCTTGGTAAAAAGTAATAAAACTAATAAAAAACTAATGCTTGTTATAAAACGTAGTAGAGAAATTGTATGCATTTTGCTCTACTAATTATGTATCTTCATTTCAAAGATTATAACCTGAGGATTAAGAAAAGATGCAATTTAATTATTTTGTAACTATTGTAATGTATTGGGACAAAAAAGGAGGAAGAAGACGAGAACCTGAACTGTGCAGTGTGTATAATTGCTTTTGGATTTTTACCTTGTACAAGTTTGTGACCTTTCATTTCTGTGTGCATCCAGGCCTGGGGAGATACATGGGAAAAATATGTGAAGACTAATTTAGATATGTTTTTGAGGTATGAATTATTAATATTTTACTGAGAGATTATTTAGCTTTGCTAGAGAATTACATGTAAGGATGTCTTCTTTTTTCTCTGCTTAAAATAAACAAAGGAATTGAATGTTTCAGAAATGAATTCCAGAAGGAAAGATGTTTAAAGCTATGTGTTGCTTTACATAGACACATAAGGCTGTAAAAAAGCACACAGCTTTATGATAGACAGAGGTTACTGTTAGTTCATCAGATACAATTGCATTACTGACCATCTCTTGTTTCTTCAAAGAAGCCTAACAACTTCTTGCTGTGTATTTAGCCAATTGTACTTGCCATATAGAAAGAAAAGTATTCCTTCATTGTTGTCATCAATGTATGTGCTGAATCTATATCCCTTTATATTTTACATTTTCTTGTGCATAGAATTGACAATGGCAAAGATTTGATAGAAAATCATTAAGTGTATACAACTTTCCACAGATTTAGACATAAGAAAGAAAAGTGTGTAATGCTACCCTGCTTTTCAGAATTAGTTTTGAAACAGCCATGCTTGTGATTAAGAACTGTCTCCTTTATCACATCTTCCCCAATTGTACTTTTTTGAAAGTCTGATAAAATTGCTACTCATAAATGATTCCTCGACAGTTTCTGATGGTATATTTCCACTTAAATATGATTGCAAATATAAAGAGACAAACTGATCACTCTTCTAGTTGACCATCAAGTAATTTGGTACTAACCATAAGCATTGTTGTCTAAAAGTTACAGATTAGTCATATAATAAGTGCTTATTTAAATTCTGTTCAAAATAGTGGGTAGCAGGTATCTTCAATCTTTTCTATCCTGATTTAGTTGAGAATCCAAGAATGGGGGTAGCAAGACAGTCTGTCTGTCACAGCAATATTTCATACACAGCTGGAAGCAGATGCCAATAGAAGAAGAAAGGGGAAACAATGTATTAATAATACCTTCCAGTAACACTCTTCTGACCTCCAAGTATTTTTCCTTCAAGGCACACTTGAGAGGATTTCCACATATTTACTAATGTAGTGGTTTTGCCTGGGCCAGGTTTTTGGTAATGGTAGGAGGCTGCAAGTGTGGTTTCTTTAAACAAAAGCTGCCAGAAGCTTCCCCATTAGCTGACACAGTCAATGCCAGTCAATTCTAAGATGGACCCACAGCTGATCAAGGCCTGGCCAACTAGTGATGGAGGTAATGTCTCTACGAATAATGTATAGGAAAAGGGGAAGAAGTTGCTGAGCAGGTGCTAAACTGTAGCAGAAACAGGGAGTGAGAGTGTGAAAACATCTCCACAGACACCAAGGTCAGTGGAGAAGGACAGGGAGGAGGGTGCTTAAGCCCTGGAAGAAAGATTCCCCTGTGACCTGTGGTGAAGACCACGGTGAGGCAGCTGTGCCCCTGCAGCCCATGGAGGCCACTGGGGAGCAGAGATCCACTCGCAGCCGGAGGAGGACCCCACGCTGGAGAGGGTGGATGCCTGAAGGAGACTGTGACAATGTGGGAAGCCCACACTGGAGCAAGTTCCTGGCAGGACCTGGGAGCCTATGGGGAGAGAAGAGCCTACATCAGAGCAGGTTTGCTTTCAGGACTTGTGATCTGTGAGGGACTCAGGCTGGAGCAGTTGGTACCTGAGGGAATGTTCTCCCGGTGCATGACCCACGTTGGGGCAGGGTGTGAGGAGCGGCCCCCATGGCAGACCCCATGCTGGAGCAGCTTGTGAGGAATTGTAGCCCATGTTGGAGAAGTTCATGAAGGACTGTCTCCTGTGGGAGAGACCTCACACTGTAGCAGTGAGAAGTGTGAGGAGGCCTCCCCCTGAGAAGAAACAGCAGCAGAGTCCATCTGTAATGAACTAACTGCAACCCCCATCCCCCATCCCCTGTGATGCTAGGGGAGAAGGAAGGAGAGTCCTGGGAAGAGGGAGGGTTGCAGGGAGGTGTTTTAAGATTCAGCTTTATTTCTCATCTCTCTGTTCTGATTTTTCAGTAATAAACCAAACATTTATATTAGAATGTCTGGAAAAAACATGTACAGCTATCGTGGTTTAAGTTCAGCCTGCAACAAAGCCTTACACAGCCCCTCGCTCACTCCCCACATCCCCCACCTCCCGTAGGGTGGCAGTCGCCCCAGAGAGATAGTAGAAGATCCTAAGGGCTTGTCGATGGAGACAAGGGCAGGGAGGGCTCACTGCCAGTTATGGTCCTGGGCAAAACAGATTCCAAATAATGGAGATATTATTTGATATGTCATGATAGAATAATGGTAAATTACTGTTGAAATTTCTCATTCAGCCCATATAGATCTGTATGTTGAAACTTTACAGGTACATCCTTTTAATTCACACATTCATGACTGTATTCAAAGTGCTATAACACATCAGGAATGTGACCGTCACCTTAGCATATGCATATTTCACATTTACATTAACACACTGCTTCATGTTTTGCCCCAGTTTGATTGACATCCAGCATACTCAATTACCTCAGTTCTTGAATATCCTTAACTGATTATAGCCTTGAGACACTCTCTGATAAATGGCTGTGTTCTAATTTTCAGAAGCAAACACTCTGATAATCAAAGGAACCTTCTGTTTATGCACTTCTCATCTGGCAGTATCACCAAACTGCTTTTAAATTAGTCTGGGAGCTTTAAAATTTATAGGCTTATAAATACTATTATCTAGTTTCATGTTTGAAGTTATAAATCCTTTTTATTCCATGTCACTTATTTTGTTTTAAGTTTATTCAGATTTCTATATTGTCTGATTGGCTTCTATTCCAAGACAATTCATGGCCTGGAGAAAACCTTTTTAATATAATTTTGAGAAAGATCTAATTATGACAGTCGAATGCAGCTAGTAACTAGTTATAAGAACCATAAATCTCCTTTCTCAGAACCATGAGATGATGAAGGGGCTAAAAGAAAAATTATAGTGATGTATTCTCTAAAAGCCTCTATCTACATCAACCACTTGTTTCCAAGATTCAGCATAGACTTCAGGGGCCACCCAAAACGATTTTTGAGATGCAGTTGGCAGAGAAGTTATATAAAGCAATTACCTTAGCATTAAGAAAGATGTTGGCTTTTGTTTATGGGTTAGGGCACCAATCTTGTCAGTGAATTTCTGAACAGAGTTTGGATGATCCTTGAATACAGTTGAATAGCCTGCTCATTAATTAACATTCACAATCCTATTGCAAAAGAGAGTTTTTACTTCTCTGTGAGTAGTTCTGTAGGTCCAGATATTAAATCTTAATTAAATGAATCATAGCTAAAACTTACATAAAACACGAAAAGTCCTACCTGCGGTGAATTCCTAGTTTCTCATAGATAAACATTCTATTGGAAAGAAATTCCTATGCAATACAAAACCCAGCGTCAATATGAGGCCAGATGAATATAGATAGGATTGGGTTCCCCCCCTACACACCACTTCTCTATGCATTGCGAAAAGCAGGTAAGATGTTGACATCTTCAGCCTCACAAATGAAAATGAAGATGCAGAAAGAAAACTCTCATGCTCTGAATCTTTCATACCTGCAATATAATGTGTAGTGTGGTCACATTTACCTTTACCTCTTCCCTATAGACTGAAAAGTTAGGTATAAGCTCTGGTAACATTGTACATTTGTTGTAGCAGGTTTCATCTGTGAATTAAGGAGTAATTTACATATGTTAAAAAGCCCAGTTCCACTATAACTCATGAAGCTCTGGAGGAGAGAGTTCATGCGCTACATCATGAAGATCCTTGCTTAATTTAAGCTAGTTACTTGAATTAAAGTGCTTATCTCTTTTCTGTAGGAACCATGAACAAGTCCTCCATCTTGTGAAACAGATTCCAGCTTGATGATCCTTACTGATCTATTTGCAACCTTGTTATGCATTTTCAATTCTTAACCAAAATTACATAGCTTGTTGTTTTATTGAGAATAGTTTGCAAAGCACTTAGAGAACCTTCATAAATGGAGATTGATGAGTGTTGTACCAGTTGATTTAACCTCTATGAGCATATAGTTAAAATGGAACATGAAATATTTCAACATAGCATGGTGTGCTGCCATAACCAAATTATTTTTAAAGAAAGCTTTTGTCCAAGATGCAGTGTAAAAATGTTACTGTCATAGTGTGTGATCTGTTGTAATATGGATATAGATGAAATGATTTCCCTGAGGTTGCTGGATCCCTGATAAGGGATTTGATTAGGCAGAACTAATTCTTGTCTTGTTGAGATAAGAACAGGCAATCCTTAACAGCAGGATGTGTATTTTAAAAATCTCAAAAAATATATTACACAATAATCAAATCCATTTCATCGATTTCATTCATCTCTGGCTACTAAAATGAAATCTTTTTATGGCACTTTATGCTTGAAAATGTAAAAAAGCTGGACTGGGGCCTGGACATTTAAAAATGGGCTTCCTTCCTTCTCTGCTTAAACCCAAACAAATCTCAAAGTGATTTACAAAGTTGAGTATTCTCATTCCCATTTTTTTCCTGAAAGTCATAAAGTAACTGGGTCTCAGAAATGCTGAAGTGACTTGCAAAAGTTCAAAGAGCCTATGACCTTGTTAGTCAGTCATGGAATAAGAATAGAAGACAAGATCACTGGCACCCAGAAATGGCCATCAGGCTATGCCTTGCAGCAAGGCTTGCAGTAAAATAAAACCATTCTTTATGTGTTTCTAAAGCATGTATATCAAAGCCCATGGTATTATGGAATCACTGAATACAGAATTACCAGTAGAGAGAGGAAGCAAAATTATTAGGTCATGCAGTGTCTCCTCCAGCTAGCGTGGGGGGTTTTAATTTTTTTCAGCATTTTGTGAAGTCCAACATTAATTGTTGATCTCAAATAGCAAACATATGAAATAATCATGTCTAAGATACCATGCTTGTGAACAGTCTCTTTTTGACACTACAGTTTGGAAAGCATTAAGACTAATTTAGTGGCCTCCTTTATCAGTCACAAAACACTATCCTCTCTGGCTATAGTTAATATAATTGGCAGATGGATTGAAATCGCAGATATTTAACGGTAGATGTTGGAAGCTGCTGTTAGCTTTGCTGAATTCCATCTTATTTTTATTGTAGCTACCGTTCAGAGATGACACTTTCTGTTAGGTCCCTGGAGCCTGGCTTTTATCCCTTTCTGTTGAAAACAACAGCAGCAAAATAAGCAAATAAATAAATAAATAAATAATCATATTCTGGCCTGTGGTTTGAGGAAATAATGACTTCTTCCTTCTGAACATCTTTCAATGAATTTGCATCTTCAATGATATTCAAGGTCAGCTTTTCTGCCTTCCTCCCCCAGCAATTCTGACAGCCTAGGAGGAAGTAAAGCTCAGATTTCAGCACAGTAATTTGAAATGTTAATTAGGGAATACTGGAATGACAGTGAAATCCCTATTTCTCAGTGTGTTGGGATAGTCACAAACCAACTTTATGGTAGAATAAGTAGTAGTAATACCGTTATAAGGGTAATAAGGTAAACCTTCTCCAGAATACTCATCAGTGATCAGAAGCATGACTCACATTTGTTTAAAGAAATGTATCAGTAATAATATCAGCCTTCAACACTGAATATTTGTGAGCAGAAAGGTTGTCTGGTACTGTAAGATCTAGCATCCCTCCCTGCCTACTTTCAACAGGACAGCGAAAGGATTCATTGGGGTGTGGATAAGGTGGCAGCAACTCTTCCTCCTTTCCTTCCTCAGCTATATTTCTTTTATACTTGGAAGTCCTCATGATTCTAAATCCCAGTGAGAGAATGCTTCCCTCCAACTTTCAGATGGGGGACTGCAGATCCTGATCTCTGAAGGACCATTAAAGTCATATGCCTGACATTACCAGCTGTTCTTGTTCGGCTACCCTTCTACAATAATTTCTTGTGAAGCTTGCTAAACAATGCCACAGTTTCAGTTACATGTCTAAGACATTAATTCACAGAAGAGAACATATTTAGAACTATAGTAGAAGTGACTCTCAAAAATGAAACATGGAAATACTAAAGAGTGGGAATATAGTTATAGCTGCAGTTCCTCAAAGGCGATTTAAAACCTCAGATTAATAAAATAATCAGACCAGATCCATCCAAACTACTCTTGTCTAAATGGTCCACGAAGCAGCTTCTGAACCATTCCAGTTTGTACCAGTTTATTAAATTAAACCACCATTAGTATAATTTTTCTGTGATTCAATGATTTGTGAACTGCCAAACCAGGAACTACTTGGCAAGCCATCACCTGCTCCTGAGTATTATGGCTTCCAGAAAAGAAACAAGCATCTCGGGCTGCTAACTGCTTCTGCTGTTTCACTCTAGTTTACCTGGGTTAGCATCATCAAAGGCTGAATACTGTTGAGATGTTCTCTAGGCAATGCTTTTTCAGCCCAACAAAAACACACTTCTCAACATGGATGACTCCATGGTTAGTGTACTGGCTGTGATTGCAGTCCTTAGCTTTTGTGTCACTGAGTTCTATAGGCAGCCTACAACCACCGTTATTCAAGGTTGCCATACTGTCTTATACTGGTATCAGAGACGGTATTGAAATTAGTCCTGGAGACAAGATGTTTGCTTGATTTAAAAATTTCAAAGATGGCTCCAATACCTCACATGAGAGGAACTGGAGCAATGGAAACAGAGTGATCCTTATTGCAGAAAATTTTCTCAAATCAGATACCAAGTATATTTTGACTTTGTGTTTTAGCACTTGAAAAACACCTCAGAGTCAATTTGAATTTTGACAGTGCTTAGCTGTAGAAGTAGTTAAAGCATTCCTCCCCCCCTTTTATGAGCATTTCACAACAGATGCTTCAGAATAACCTTTATTGTGACATTTCTCACACATTTTTAAAAATGACAAGCCATACTTGAAGATTCCCTTATCTAAGATGTAGACACACAGCCCCAGCTTTGTCACGGAACCCGAGAAAGGACCTATCATGGAAAACACTACTGATAATAGTACTTTTTGCTGTCTATGTAGAATTATTATCAAGGTCAATTTAAAATCAGGATAAAGTCACTGGTCGACTTTCATTCTCTGTGGACAAACACTGGTTTTCTCAAAGACAGAGGGTTTTTCCTTTAGATAAAGTTTAAGGAGGAACTGTAGTCAGCTCAAGCAGTATTCTCAATTAATGCCTTGTTTTTACATTGTGTTCCAACTTTCTTAACATCATCTGCTCTCAGTGCTCATCAGAAGGTAACTACTTTGATCCATTGCAGTTTTCACGTGTTCTGGAGATCTGTCTTTTCCCTCAGTTCTGTGTTTTTTCACTGTTTATAGTTTATGAAATGGGGATTTCCTTTGTTTTGGATTTATTGCTTAAAACACAGAAATAAACCATCTATTTCTAGCCACTCATTACACAGAAGTATGTGTATTCTCAGAGTCTGCTAGCAATTGAGTTGTGATACTTTTAAAATAAAATTATCTGCTAAAAAGTATGTCTTTTGAAGAACTACAACTTTTGTTTTCAGAAGCCTTCCAAGAAGTTTAAAGGTACAGAACAGATACTTCATTCCGTTTATACTGGTACTTCCTTCAGTTTATAAATGAAACTCTCTAATTCAAAGTATGAACTCTTGAGTAATTTTCAGTTTGGCTGCATTAGTAAATAACTGAATGAAACAGAATGAAAGTGGTGATGCATCAGTAAAAGATGCTACATCACAAAATATGGTTTATTCAATTATCTTGACAACTGAACTACAGTTTTAACTATTTATGATAATGCCTTCATAATAGAGTAGTAAATATTTTATAATATATTTTATGAAAGTAACAAAGCCTTATAAATTCAGCACTGTGCAAAATAAAACAATGCAGCATGCTGCTGTGAAATCTTTGTCAAGAAGCAGGGAACACAGAATCACAGAACGGTAGGGGTTGGAAGGGACCATTAGATATCTAGTCCAACCCCCTTGCAGAAGCAGGTTCACCTAGATCAGGTCGCATAGAAACATGTCCAGGTGGGTCTTGAAGACCTCCAAGGAAGGAGACTCCAGAACCTCTCTGGGCAGCCTGTGCCAGGGCTCCCTCACCTGAACAGTGAAATAGTTTTTTCTTATGTTTAAGTGGAACTTTTTGTGTTCCAGCTTCATCCCATTACCCCTTGTCTTGTTGTATTAAAGTATTTAAAAATTGTTTTTAAAAATGAGATAAAGAGAACAAAACCTCTGCATGACAAGAACTTGAAATAGTGATTTTTACTGGTCATGTTAACTTAATTATTTTTTTCCATACTAGTTGAAGTAGGTGTTCAAAGTGAATATATTGTGTAGCAATTGGACCAAGCCTTACATTGTCAAGAAAATTTGTCAGAACTGTGTGTAGAGAGAATGATCAATATATAAAGAAAATCAATACTAAAATGCACTATATATATCCATTATGTATAAAATGTAATTTTAGAAAACATGAAAACCACTGTCAGCATCCTTATCAGAAAATCCAGATTGCTTTAAAATATCTGAGCAGTCAAATTTGTTAACAAAGATCTTCACCATATGTCTGTCTGAATCTCTCATAAGTTCTTTCATCCAGCTTCCAATTAGTTCTATTATAGAACGTACTTGTGTTTCAAAGCCCTTGTTTGGAGCATGTCTGAATTCCTCAGAACTGCAAAGTTGATTAGTGTAGGAGAGTAGAATTTAATCTCAACAATTTTCAGATACTTCTATTGTTCATTGTGATTAAAGATTACAATAACATTCTTGGAAGTATACATAACTGAGCACAGACCTACTGTAAAAATATTTTATGGTTGAGTAATAAGAGAGCAAAACCTTGAACTGTTTTCTATAAGTGCTTATATTGGTAAAACAAAGATAGCAGCCACAATATTTGTTTCACTATCATGTAGTTCAGGCAGCTTCCAGTGCCTGAGTCTTCCAGAGCACAAGTGCATAGGCAGCCCTAGTAATTACAGTTTAATTTAATTTATTTCAGTCTATTTCAGGAATTCCATTATCTTGAAGTTTCTGTAGGAAGCAGTTGGTATTACACAGCACATCTGGTACCTCTCATGGTGAATACTATGGCATAGATTAAACACTTGCCTCATTTTATTTTTTTGTCCTTTTTTCCTCCTTTGTGTTAAATAGGTCAAAACAGTAGTTTATAGAACAAATTAAATCAATTTCACACACAGAAGATATTTCCAAACAACCATAACCACTTATTTCTGACTTTCCATTTAGCAAAAATGAAATTGTGTACCTTACTCTTTTCATTTTTTTAAAGCGTGCTGGGTAGCTCAGGTCTGGCAGCCTCTGTGAAGGATTCCATCTGGTTTTGGATTGTTTCGTTGTTTTTTTTTTTTTTTTCCCCAGCAAAGCCTTTCTTAATCCAACTGCACTTTATATTGGGAAATTATTTTATGTTCTATCTCCAGTGCATTCACTGGCTTGGCTTCCTATTTCTTTAGCATAGAATTGTTGCTCTATTTATAACAAATAGAATATTTGCCAGTTTCTTTAAAAAATAAAAAATCCTATTTTCCCAGTACTTGCTATTGATAAAGCCTCATCTCATTAGGGATAAATATGCACCAGCTGCTACAAAATCTCTCGTGTTTTCCTTAATCATATAGGTGAACCTAAATATTACATCAAAATTCTCACTAAAAACTTCTTTTTGTATCAGTTACATGACTTGGATAAACATTGTATTTCTTGTTAAACTAAGGCAGCAATATGTCTATCATATAAAACCTACATCTTAAAGGCCAAGGAAATAGTGTGCCTTAAACAAAACTGTAACATAAAATATCGCAGGTTTCCGTGGAGATAGTTTTTGCTCAGTAACAGACATGGTCATTAATTTATTTGAATATGATTATGACAGTACATTTTTTTCTCATGATAACATTTCTTACTTAATAACTGAGAGGAAATGCTGTTCAGGTCTGTTAGATTTGATATTATCAACTTGCTGGCTGATCTTGAGTGGCATTTAGAATGTGTTCCTGGAAGTGTTCCACCACGTCTGTTTTTTTCTCAAAACTTATTGAATTAGAAGTGCACCTTTGGCAAAACAGATTGCAACTAGCACAAGTATCACAAGTACCAACAAACAAGATCCTTCAAGTGAACTGAATTATTGGGATCTTTGCAATACTGAAAAAGCCCTGTGGCTTCTGCATCTGATTTACCCCTCAAGGGTTAAAATATGTCAAGAATGTGGACAGATGGATGTGTTATTTGTAAGAACCAAAGCACCTGAGCAAGTTGTGTTTTGAAAGTTGTTGTTACTTGCTTGGTGTGTTTGTTTGTGTAGGGCAGGAAGGCTGCAGAGGAAGTGAGTTTCCAGGCCATTCTGAGGGTCCCACCTCAGACTGATGAACCTCAGTAGTTTGCACAGTCAAGACAATAATATAATATTAAGAAATTAATATGATAATGCTGATCTTCTCCTCAGAGAGAAGGTGTATATTTAGTTATTTAATGAATGCATTGTGATGGGTTTTTGTGGAGCTGTTTTTTGCAGGATAACAAGGGGGCTGCAGTGATGCCCTGTAAGCAGATCTCAAAGTTTCCCTGGCTCTGAGGGGGAGCCCCATCCGGCCAAGCCCCAGACAAACTGGTGCCTCTGCCAGGGCTATTTAAGGAGGGAAATCCCAGTATACAGGACGGGGTGGAAGTGTGGGGCAAGGTGGGGGGTGGCTTCATGGGTCCCTCAGACCCCCAATTCAGGAAGGGAAGAACAGCACCACAGTCGAGACCCCCGCCTCAGCCCAAGGTGAGAGAGCGGCTGTGCCCCTGCACCCACGGAGAGCACAGGAAGGGCTGAGAGTCGCCCCTAGCTGCGGGTGACCGCGGACAGAGAGTGTATGGGAGGTGGCCATGGCGCTGGAGTGCCCGCGGGCCGCAGAGACCCACATGGGAGGGGAGCTGCAGCCCTCAGGATGAACGCCCGTCGGAGCGATCCGTGCGGGACTGTGGCATATGAGAGCCCCGCGCTGGAGCAGGGCAATGGCGAGGAGTCCCACCCTGAGGCGAGACGAGCGGTGGGAGCCATCGGTGAGGGACTGAGCGCAGTCCCCACTCCCGCCTCCTGTGCTGCTGAGGGGAGCAGGTAAAGACACCGGGATGGGGATGAGAGCGCGGGGAGAGGGGAGGGGCGGGAAGGGGAGGGGCAGGGAAAGGGGTGTGGAAGGGCTGCTCATACTCTTCATCAACCCGGGACCGTCAGCGATAATTGAGCCCTCGCTGGCCTTAAGGGTTTGCTCGGTACTTTGCCGACGGGGGAGGAGTGGGGGAGCAGGTAGCTGATCGTGATCTTTACTCCTGGATGGGTCTAAGCCACGACAAAAAGAAACTAACCGTTAAAGTGCCAAATTTATTTCCTTTTTTGAGAGTGGTCTAAAGGGTTTTTTTGTTTGTTTGTTTTAAAGAGAGATCTAAACCACCGTCATGCTTAAACTACATCCCAAAGGTAAAATGTTAGGCTGATTTCTCAGGAAACTTGTCCTGCTTTACTCAGGGGATAAGCCGATTCATGAGGCTAAAGAGGTGCTAAGCAACAGTTCATGGTCTACAGATAAATGACTAATAATTTTCTTGCCAAAGGAATCAATTTAATAAGAAAAATAGGAACTATGGACTAGGAGCAAGAGAAAAGGGTAACCTTAATAGTTATGTGTGCAGGGAACTAATATACTTCCAGAAGGAAACTGGAAGGATCTCCTTATAAAATCTCTAAGCTTTCTGCACTAGACACAACTCATCACTGTTGTGCATACAAATCAGCCATCACCTCTCCATACAGTGAATATTCTAAGCAGCCTAAGGATCTGTAATTCAGAAATGGTAACCTGAGCTGTGATTTCCTCTCTTGAAACTTGTTCATTTTTTCTACTGACAAAACTAATAGAAAAAAGAGGAGAAAAAGATGTAATTGTTATATTTGTAACAGCTACTGTCCCCTCCACTTACTTGTATTTTAGAATAATCTTAAATCACCAAAATAAGAACAGTTAGTATGATCTATCTCCATCTGAATTTCCTAACTGCACAGAACAAGTTTATACTGGCCAAAAGTATTCACCAAAGTACTTCTCTTTTTTTCATTTCTGTTGACAGCATAGCAACTCACCAGCTACTTGTTTGACTAGGAACTCTCTCTCTCCTTCTCAATGAAACAAATTAGTTTCTCAATTATTTTCTATGTTTCTGGTTTAGACCCATTATCACCTGGTAACCAGATGCCAGGAAAACACTCCGAATGGTTACTGTCAAAGTCATTAGTCAGTGACGAAAGACACTATGGAGGAGCTTCAGATATATAGCCCAAAGTTCTAGCTTTAACTTTTAAATTCTACATCTGAACTAATTAGTATGTCAAATATCCGTTTTTGGTAATGAGATGCAGCAGCTGTAGTGTTGACTCTAACTTGGCTTGCTGAGACAGGCCAGAACAGATGAGTTTGGCACTCTGTCATGTCTCTACACTCTCCCTGGCTTCTCTAGCATTCCAAAGGAAGGGATTTGGTTTTCCTTCTGCTGACAGTAGTGAGAATAGTGACTTTATTGGAGAAAGAGCTTTACTACTACTGAGGGAATAATTTTGATTGTTCATCTAGTAATCTGGATACATTTAACATTTAAAGGAAGCAGTCCAGAACATCACTCTGCTTGAATGTGGACCATAGCAGCAAATGGCAACATGAAGTAAAGGTTTGTTCTTTCAGAATGAGAGCAGCAGGCTTTCTGCAGCAGCAAAATTTAAGGTGTTAAATGTTACAACAACAAACAGATCTGATTTGAAATTTGAGAAATGCTTTGAATTGTGACCTAAATGTGTTTAAACTCTATTCACTCCTTGCTATCTCAATCCTTTCATTTTTCTACTAGAAAAGTCTCAGAAGACATTGTGTGCTTTCGTAAACATGTAATCAGATGGATTGGGGTTTTTTTTATTGGAACATCACAGATGAAAGACCTAATAGCTGTTAGTTTGTGTGTAGCTAAAGGCTTATCTGACAGGAATTTGATGAAGACTGTAGGTATCTGGGATAGTGCTACAACACTCCTGACAGACATTATTTGTAATAGTGACTGAAGAAAATGTGAGAAATAAGAGATGCCTAGAGATTAATACAGCTGAAAAATATTTGCCATGTGTGGCAAAGTTTTAGGAAAGCAGCTGTAAATGTATTCTGTACTCAACAGTGCACCACGTAAACTGTAGCTCTAACAGTTACTACAAACAGGATCAGGGACCAGTTTCAGGGAGTTCAGCAGTTCTACTAAGTGTTTTACATCATTATTAACTCTCCTCACCTTTTTATCTAGATTGTAATCTTTAAAGAAATAACCAGCTATCATTGCATGTCTTTGAGACAGCACAATAGCCTTTTGGTAACTACTGCCAGATAAATAATAAAAAGCAATCTTCACACAAAGCAGATGTGTATATGTAGATTCACTTTTGCATCTAGGAAGTCACAACCCTCCTAGCCGTGGAACTTCCACAGTGAAATTAAATAACCTGGAGAGTGGTTTGATCTCAGCCTTTGTGAGAGGGAGTGAAAATACTATGTGCAGACTTGACAGCCACCCCTTGATATTGTAAGCACTTGCTTTTTAACTGGGTAAATGAGAGGAAAAGTACTATGCAAAAAAATTCTTAAAGTTTCTGAATATTTTTCTGTTTAAAGATGCAAAATATATTTGTTTTCTCAATATTTGTTTGAGAGTGTGAAAAGCACCATGAGTTGATGCATCTTTCACTTTAAAATACCTATGTTTATCTGCCTTGGGAGAATAAATAATGCAATATAGCCAGAAGGAGCCAGTGCTGAGTATAGTCATTCAAAAAGTCTTCTTGACACAATGAACCAGAAGGTTATCTCAGAGAGACCACAGTGGAACGTGTTCTTCTTTAATGCCTGTTTCCTTGTATATTTTTAAAGTGGTTTGTTTTTTTTTTTTTTTTTTGTAATGTATGGTGTTTAGATTTCATCTTTTGGGAGCCCAAGTAATTTTCCAGACTGCCCATAGCACATGTAGTTTTCAGAGGTGAAAATGCTGAATGCTTTCTTTCTATGAGCTGCATTATAAACTGTAAAAAATTGAAATCTCTGCAGGATAAATATGGTTTCTTGTATTCCCTTCCCTCATGCTTTCTTTTTCCCAGTAGGACATGTATTGTTGCACTTCACTGCTCGCTAACATTTCCAGCAAAACCATGAATTCAAAGCCCAGGAAAGCAAATGTTCAGGAATCTCTAGATATCATATTGATAGCATACTGTTTCCCTGGTATTCTGAAGACTACAAATCACTGCTTGCGAAACAACTAGGTCTTCCTCTAATGCCAGTTAGGAGATGAAGATTTGACTTGATTTAGCAATGCAGGGAAGACCCTGATCTCCAATTGTGCAGATTTTTAAGTTGTTCTAGTATAGTATTTTAAACATGTTCTGTAATGCTGTTCATTTTCCTTTTTTTCTTTCTTCAACATTCCATCATATCCTAAATGAAATTTAGTGACAAAGCTTTTATGTTCTCTTCATGAATTTGCCCATGGTAATGGATCTGTATTGAACACAAAGTTCACTTTATCTTTTCAAATGCCCTATTATGAATTGTCTCAGTTCACATGCCACATGAAGGTAAACATCTGGAGTGAAAACATTTGTCTTGATGGCAAAATGTACTATGTTGACAAAAGATGTTGAAGTTAGGGAGAAAAGCCCTCCAAGACCACTCCTTTTGTGCTTCTTTGACCATCTCCATAATCTTGTTATAAACAATTTGCTAAAAACAGATCACTAGAAATGAAGTAGTCTCTTCACAGAAGAAAATAACAAGAAACTTGAATTATGACAAATTGTTTAATATTTACCAACTATGAAAACAGACCTATCAAAGGAAATGTGATAAATGTCTTTGAGCATTTTAGCTGTGCAAGCACCGTAGAATTCTTCAATGTAATACTTTAGGGAATAAAAATAGCAGTAAAAGGAGGCAAAAATTGAAAAATAAATGGAACAAATGTAGTCTAAATTGCAGAAGGGAGATCTTTTAATGGAAGAACATCTCTTATTCGTGAAAACTGCAATAGAACTAAGTGATGTCTATAAAAGAGTAGTGAAAACATTGAATGTCATACTAAAGAATGGAAAAAGACTTTAATAAAGTGCTCTAATGAACTCATGTAATCGAGTATCTTTCTAAACTTCACACAACTTAGAGCAGAAACTAATTGCATAGAGATTCTACCTCAACTGTGCAAAATATAATTTGGGGTGTTTTTTTGTCCTCTTCTGTAGATTGTTAGTCAAAATAGAAGGAGTATTCTGAACTTTAAATAAGAATGAAGCAAACATTCATTCTTTTAGATATGACAGCTGTTCACTCTCTGTTCATATCATTAGCCTGGAAGACAACAGGAAGAGAAAACGGAAGGATCAGCTTGCCTTAACTACTGTAATACTCTTAACTTTTGAGAGAATCAGTTGACCATGAAAAGGCTAATTACATTGAACCACTTAAACTACTTTGGACTGACAAGTCTGTAGGAGTAACTAGAGTTCTTCTGAAAAACTGCAAAACAGATCTTGAAATAGCAGCAGCTGAAACTTTATATCCACTTGATGAGCTCATGCCTGCACTGGTGTAACACAGGTGATCAATGAGGTATTTAGCTCAGAATTCTGAGTACAGGTGTGGGAATATGTGTTGAAGGTGACACTTGAATCAGCAAGGTTGTGTCTTTTCTAAGCTTATGTTTCTTTTAAAGCAGCTAACCATTTGTTTGACATTGCAAGGAATTTAACCCTTTAGAGGCAAAAATCTCCAAGACTTCATAATTCTAATTCTCTCCAGTATATTCTTTGCAGATAACTGATGATTATTTCTGGCTTCCAACTGTACAAAAGCCTAACCTAATCAGAAAGCAACAACCTGCCTTGCCTGCAATATTATTTGTCTCTTTACTACAGTCTGTCATTACTGCAATCACTGATCTTCAGTTTCCAACAATTATTACTTCCCCAAAAACCCCAATATTATCTCTGTTATTTCTGTCTTCTTTCACCACTACTGTCTGTATCGTCTCCTCTTCAATTTCTGAGTTTCTTGTGCCTTGCCTTATTTTACTGAGTTACCAAACTAGAACGCAGGTTGCATGGAATACATTAAGATTTGATAGAGACTGATGAAGTTACAAGATGAAATCTCTACTATGGTTTTCAAATGTTGTAAGCTCTCAGTTTATCTTATTCTTTCTAGTTTTACTGATTTTAGAATTCCAAAATTAGGATAAGGTAGAAGCATTCATTCTCACCATGTCCTTAGAAAGCAAGATGCCATGCTAAGTACAGTGGACAAGAAAGCACCACATCATATCGAATACAAGTTCAAGAATATCAGATAAAGAAAAGCAGCTGTGCACTCTGATTAGCAGCAACTTTGCCACACCTGCAGGTTACATTATGTTCTGTGACAGTTGCTATCTTTAGGATACTTTGCCCTGGAAACTCAAGTCACTCTGATTCCTTTGTAGGCAGCAATACTACTGTACATGACTTCAGTGAACTTTGCTCCTTTGAGAAATACTGTTGGAAATGAGAACAATCCTCACTGTGATTTGAGAAGGTTGCAGAAGACAAGAGGTAATATGACTTCTGGGGTTGCACTTTGACCTTAATATATATTTAACAACTTTGAGCTTGTTTTTAAACTGTCCTCTGAATAGGTTTCAGGGAAATATGGTGGGTTGAAATGGGTATAACAGGAATATTATCTCTAAACTTTAATATATCCTTTTTAAAGTGTAAATCTTGATTTCACAGCACTTTCCTGCATGTCCATGCATGTCTATTTCTGTGCTTGAAACATATACAGACATCTTCACGTACACACACCTGTATGTAAGATTTCTGTCTGAACCACGCTGTACTTTCATACTGTGGAAATAATGAAACAGCCACTTTCATTTTAAAGGCTTTTGAGATCTTTGGAGATAAGGAAGTAAAATATTTAATAGAATTACACAGATCCATGGCCTCAGTAATTGGCTTTTGTTGCCACAAAATGATCCTCTTTTAAAAGAGAAAAAGAGAGAGGCTAAAAGAAGAATTCAGTATTGTCAGCCTCAGAAAAGCCATTTTAGTTCATCAGAGAGCAATGATTGCATAGGAATAAACGTGATGGGGTGCTTTTTTAACATCTAAACGTGAGATGATACACAGAGCTAAGGAACCTTGGACTGCAAAGGGAGGAGATGTCATAGTTTGCCTTTAATAATTATGTTGTATAGTATTTTCCTGATTGAGTAATAGTGTTCGAAGGTTTATGGATGTAATGAGAGAGTGTAAGTAATCTGTTAAAATTACAGAAAAGGTGTCATTTGAGATGTTATATAGTAGTTACGAATATTGACAACATGCCTGAAATAAAATACATACCAAAGTGTATGTCATAGTTTCCTTTTTAGTGGACTGAAGGGAGCAAATGAGAAAAATGTATTATCTGATTGATTTTACTCTCATGGTTCTCCTTTCTGTGAAAAACAGATGTTTAAAGCAGCAGATTGTTTTACTTTTCTGGTGCAGATGGCAATGATGCAAATGTACAAGTATATGGGTTACAGACAAATCAGACCTGATAAATTCAGGTAATATCCTTTCAAAGGATCACAAAATGTTTCATTGAAAGGGACCCATTCTTAATATCTGTATGGTCAGGTCCAATTACAGCTGCTGCTATTTCAGAGTGTAATTTATAGCCCTGATAGGCTTTTATATTCCATGAAGGCTGACACCAGTACTGCTACAACAGTCATATGTTCTTTTTGGTTATCCCTCATGTTGATACAAAACACGATGCTCATTTGAGTTTTGTCTCTTTGGCTGATGACTGGAAACATTTCCTCTCTCTCTTTGCCTTCCTGTTTTATTCTTTTTTACATTTTTTCATTGTTTAATGTTCATGGCAAATACATCTTTATGTCTGTGGAAGTAAATATTTCATAAATACTAAAATTTCTGGGGGGTGGTATTTTTAAGAAGAGTTTAAAAACAAAGGTTCTTAAAAAACTAATAAGTTCACTTCTTATATCTCCATCACCAGTGCAATTGTTTAGGGAGCTACAAATAGAAGCCTCTGAAGTTGACCCCCTTGATTTAGACAAATTGCCTATTAGGGAAGCTATGAGTGCTACCATGCCTGACGAGGAGCCAAAATAGAGGTATACAACAGGAAACATAGCTTTCGTAAATCTTTCAAAACAGATGTAAGATATTGAGAGGCACATGGTGCTTCGTGTTACCACTGTTGCTTTCCATGGTTTAGAAGTAATTATAAGATTATACACCTGCATGGCTGTGTACCTCTGAGTTAAAGGCCAGGAACATTTGGGTAGAAATAAAGAAAGTAAGGTTTTGATATTTGATAGAAAAAGAAAGTAAGATTTTGATCTTTGATAGAAGTAGTATGCACATCTACAGTAGGAATGGAAACGAGTGGGCAGATCAACATTCGAGCTAGAAAGCTGTATCACATGGAGTTAGTGAAAAAATCAGAGAAATCATTCAGAAATTTATATTGCTAAATAGATGTGACATCCATGAAATGAGGGTGATGATTCTAAGACGATCCATATTCTCTCTGTGGCACTGCCCATGACAGAGTTGCTCTGGTTGCGAATGTTGACTGTTTACCTCATGCTTTTTCCAGCCTGCGTATTTGTATTCCACGATTCTAATAATCTCATATATTCTTTGGTAAAAATACATTTTTTCTATAAGAGATCTTGATCTTCCAGTCTGAGATTGCGAGCATGAGAAAAAAATATAGATATGAATTGAAAAAATAACTTGCAACGGTAACACTTACTACAGTTTTTCCCTTCTTTCCCACCGTTTCACACAACTCCTCAGTATCCATTCTCTGCTCTTACTCCCTCTGAGAAAGTTTTACTACTGTGTATAGTTACTGTCCCATTTTACTACTGTGCATATTTCATTAGAGATTTATTGCCCACTTCTTTCCTGTTGCTCATGTCTAAATGGATTCAGATTTGACTGGTGAATTGCTTCATTCTTTTCCTTTCCTTTCTACATAAGAATGAATTTGCTTTCAAAAGGATAGTAACAAAACCCTTCCACTAATAGCTTCTACTCCCTTACCTACTATCCTTCCATCTCATGTCTCCCCTTTTGATAAAGTTCAACCCCCTGAGTATATATTATTTTGCTTTTTTGACTGTTAACAACTGTATTGAAACCATTTGTTTCAAAACTCAGGTAGGCCAACTGGTATATAAACATTTCATTATATTTAAAAAATCAATGTGTTAACCTGTGCCTGGCAGTGCTGTGGAATCTAGCTGGAAATGTAGCACAACAATTAGCTCTTCAGATTATACTTTGCTGATATCACAATGGAATTATTTTTTTACACAGAGAAACATCAGCTTGTTTTTTCTTTTATGTGAGCTGATTTTGTGATAAAGTTGAAGTTTTTTCCTCTGACATTAAAGGCAAAATACTAATTGCTTATGAAAGCATGTCCTATGACTATCGCTTTACTGTACACCTGACACAATAATATTCTAATTGAAAACTTCTTATATGAATGATAATTTTCAATCTAAAATGTATGGATTGCAAAAGGAGAAAGAAGAAATATCCTTCAGAGATTGGAAAAGGAATCTTGCAATATAAATGATTAATGTCACTTAATTTTGAATTCTACATCTTTTCAAATCATCTCATCCTTTCTTAAAGTTTTGCCATGCTCAGAGATTATATATTTACTTCTCTATATTTTTAATTTTTTATTTTCTACTTTCATAATGCTGGAAAACTGTGAAGGCTTGAGTTGGCAGCAACACATAATCACTTTTGAGAAAGCAAATATTTATATGAATAATATTAACTTTCTCATCCTGTTACATGCAGTCATCTTTTAGAGTACTATAGATTGTGCTGAAGTATTGGCCCAATATTTTAAAAAGTTCCTGACATGTTACTAAAGTTTTTCTGATTCTTAAGCCAAAATAATTGACTGCTCTTATTGTTTGGTGATTTATAAATGTATTTACCTTAGAATATGAAGTTATACTATGCTGTTTCAGATATGTCTCATGAATTTGGTCACTGATTCTGCATTTGGCATTTGAGTATTTCTTTTAAAATATCAGTTTCTATCGACTGTTTACCTAGGTATCCATTTCCTAAGCAGTTAGGCTTAACTGAGGTCAGCCTGGTTTACAATTGCTATAATTTAAATCAATATCCCATCAATATTTTAATTTTTTCAAGACAGATGTAACTCAAGTTTTATATTGAACATCTTTGCCACTTACGAGCTGTGTTTTTAGGTAAGACTGTAGTTCTTTAGTCTGTTGAACCAAACACAAAGATAAAACACGGAATGCAGTCTAATCCTCAAAGATCCATTTAGCCATTAAGATTAGATAAGAGTTTTGTACTTGTCTAGAGATTGTCGGGGTTTTTTTGTCATTAATAATGTTGGTAAAAGATAAATTTTCAGCTTGTGACCCTTTTGGTAAAAGATGCAAACAATGTTGGCATTTTAGACCTTCTCAAAACACCACCAGGTGTTTTAGGATTTGGAAGCTGTTTGGGACTCTACTGGGAGAAACCTTGTCATGACAGCGTAAAAAGTGATTTGTTAGGTCATAGAAATCCCCTCCTCCAGCAAGTCTGGCCAAATTGCAGTACAATGAGGTGCCAAGAAGAAATACAATCCCTAGCAGGGATGAATAATGTATTCCTTTATAGTTCTGTTGTGTAAATCTTCATATCCATGGCTCAAGCACTACATTGTATGTTTCTTATTCTGTCATATTTCACTCACGATAATATTTATCTTCCTCATAACATAATTTACGCTTTGTTGATAGTTCTGGACGCTAATTCTCTGTCAGCTCATCTTTTTCTTGTTTGTACTAGTCTTGTTTCTGTCTACATTTCTTTGTGGATGACATTTATCAAATCTTAATCCTGTTTATCTCCTCAAAAGAAAGACTCTATTTTACTGATAAAGATTTTGAAATGGAAAGCCCAAAGCTCACTGTAATATTTCAGATGAGACCTACTAAATATTGCACACAAGAATGTTACTGTGTGGCTTGTTTTGTGAGTGATGTTACTGTTTCCATAACCGATTACATAAATTTCCTTTTTCTTCCTCACTTCCTGCGATACTCAGTTCAATTTTTCTTAACACTGCATGTTAGTGATTTTGATTTTCTTTCTTTTCTTTATTGTTCTTGCTTATTTGAAATTATTTCTATCAAATAAAATCAGAAATGTTTTGTTAAGAATTCTATATTTAGAATAGTACCTGAGCATCCCAGCACAAAGATGAGTTTGAAATAAAATTTGAAGTTGAATTCAGTAGTATTAAACTCTTTTCCAGTGATTTGGTTTCTCATTTGCTCTGTCATGTGATTCTATGTCTAATTCCAAACTAATTTTAAAATCTAAATTGTGATATGACTATTATTAAGAGTTAGCTTAAACTCTGACACTCTAATGCAAATTTGTCTGGTGCCAATTACATGGAAGAAAGTTAAATACTTTGAGTCCTCTCTGGTCTCTTACCACTTGTTGTTCATTACCTGTTGCTGGGCAAGTTGCAGTCTTGATACTATTCGTCTGGTTTGCAAACTAGATGTATGCACAGTTCAATATCAGTAATATACAGGTACACGCATATTTGTTTCACGAAGTGGCAGCCATTCTCTTGTGAGTGGTATAATACACCTCCATGAATTACAAACAGTAGCCAGAGCTGAAATATGATAGCTTTATTGAAATACATATCTGCTGTAACCTTTCCAAGAATTTTATGTGTTATGTCATTTTTCTTCACCTGAAGTTAATCTTGTTTTTCTGTAACAATAGCCAGTCATCACTACTGTATTGAAACAAAAGACAGATCAATTTGCCTGTGGTCTTATTCTCCCCTTATGACAATATCTGTAAACTTTTCTTGTTAATGGTGCTGAACTGTTTATGCAATTCACATGCAAAGACTGCATGAAAAAGATGACAGTTTAAAATACGCTCCTGTGATGCTTCCTGTGTGTCCAACTATGCTATTTATTCTCACAAAATAAACGTTCTTTTTATTAGATTTAAATCACAGACATTATGGAAGGCACTAAACAATCTTCTAGCATTGTTTGGATCTAAACTCAGAGGTTTAGAAAGCAATATGTGATAGAGAAGCTGTCTCAGTTTTCAGAAATATTATTTGACCCAGAATTCAAACCTGTAAGAATATAAGCAGCACTGGCAAATCTCTGAAACACTGTGAGTGAAAGACAAAGGTGCTCCATCAGAAACAAAATCTCTTAACCAAACTTAATGAACTCAAAAGGTTGTACTTTTATCCCATTATAGAAATGTGTGTAGATATACCATGTTCAGAGCACTGCACACTTGGAGGTCACAAAGAACAACTGGAGGATTAGATGTGAGATGACATTTCCTCATTACTCAGTACAGGAGTGCTGTACAGCCAGAGTTAAACAGAAGGATTTGTTCTTAGGCTGCGTGTGTTAGTATGATACTAAAAACGAGAGAAGAAATCATGGCCTCATTCAATCTAATAGATTATTTTCATTGACTTCATGAAGCCAAAATTATGGTTACAGTTTTATAGTACGGCATTTCCTTTCAGAAATGTAATAAATTTCCAAGCACTATTTCGATAGTTTGTTCTCACCTGTATTTTTATTACAATTTAAAGAAGAAATATTAGGTGCTTTTGTTCTTCTTCAGGCATACATATTTCCCTTGTCAGTAGAGCTTCGTCTATGGTACGGTTGTTGTCAATACAAGGTAATACTAATCTCTGCAAAGATACATCAAGAAGAGTGTAGCCAGCAGCTCGAGAGAGGTTCTTCTCCCTTTCTACTCTGTCCTGGTGAGGCATCATCTGGAGTACTGTGTCCAGTTTTGGCCTCTCCAGCTCAAGAGGGACAGGGAACTGCTGGAGGGGATCCAGCACAGGGTCACAAAGATAATGACGGGACGGGAACATCTTCCTTATGGGGAAAGGCTGTGGGAACTGGGGCTGTTTAGTCTAGAGAAGAGGAGACTGTGGGAGGATCTCAATATTTACAAATATCTAAAGGGTGGATATATAATCATAGAATTGTTTCAGCTGGAAGAAGAGACCTCCAAAATCGAGTCCAGCCTTTATCTAGGCTCTATCAACCATGGGACCGTCCCTAAGTGCAACATCCAACCATCTGTTAAGCACCTCCAGGGACAGTGACTCCAGCACCTCCCTGGGCAGCCCGTTCCATTGTCTGACAACCCTTTCAGTAAAGAAATTCCTCCTCATATCCAGCCTGAACCTCCCCTGGTGCAACTTGAGGCCATTTCCTCTTGTTCTATTGCTTGTCACTGGGGAGAACAGACTGACCCCCACCCGGCTACAACTTCATTTCAGGTAGTTGTATAGAGCGAGAAGGTCTTCCCTGAGCCTTCTTTTCTCCAGGCTAAGCAGTGCCAGATCATCATCAGCCATCCCTCATATTAGACACGCTCCAAATAATTTCCTAGCTTGATAGCCCACCTCTGTATCCTCCCCGGCACCTCAATGTCCTTTTTGCAGAGAGGGGCCCAAAATTGGACACAGTATTCGAGGTGTGACCTCACCAAAGCCAAGCACAGGGGAATGATCACCTGCCTGCTCCTGCTGACAACACTGTTCCTGATCCAGGCCAGGATATCCTTGGCCTTCTTGGCCCCCTGGGCACACTGCTGGCTCATGTTCAACCAACACTCCCAGGTCCCTCTCTGCTTGGCAGCTTTCCAGCCGCTCCTCCCCAAGCCTGTAGCACTGCTGGGGGTTGTTGTGGCCCAAGAGCCTCTAGGTCTCTCTATAATACCTTCCCTACCCTCAAGCAGATTGACAGTTCCACCTAGCTTGGTGTCATCTGCAACTGGATTTAACTCCATTGACCACAACTCTTTGGACCTCACCATCTAACTTAGGATGATCTACCCAATCAGCTTCCCGGGCACTTAAGTCAAACTGACACGCCTGTGATTTCCCAGATCATCCTTTCATTCCTTCTTATATATGGGTGTTATATTGACTGATTTCCAATTACATGGGACCTCCCCCATTCAGCCAGGACTGCTGATAAATGATGAACAGTGGCTTGGCAAGGACTTCTTCCAGTTCCCTCAGCTCTCTAGGATGTACCCCATGTGGCCCCATAGATTTGTGCACATCAATGTGGAGCAGCAAGCCACTGACTATCTCCTCCTGAATTGTAGGGGGGACATTTTGCTCCTTGCCCCTGTCTCTTGGCTTGGGGGGCTGACTTTCCACAGTGGAAATGCTCCAGTTACTAAAGACTGAGGCAAAGAAGGCATTAAGCACCTCAGCTTTATCCTTGTCTTTTAATACCAAATTTCCTTCTGTATCGACTAGGGGATGGAGTCTCTCCCTGGTCTTTCAGTACTCTAAACTGAAAGGAAAGTGGAAGGAGAGGAAAAAGAAAATCAGACAAAGAAATAGCGGCCAGTTAGAAATAACTTTGTGAAAACCACAAGATATTTGGGAAAGATGGAGTAGCTCTCTGGTCTTTGATAGCATTATTTTTATATGGCTTCTAGTCAGGGCTGAAAAAGTCTTTTCTCCTAAATATATGCATCTCTTGAAATATATATTACACAGGAGGACAAAATCAAAGTCACCGTGGTAGGAAGCAGCTGGAAGCAAGTAAAGCCTTTTAACAAAGTTAACCTGAAACTCACTTTAAAAAAAAATGTGATAGCTAACCTCACCTTGAAGATTTTCCCTACAAAAAATATCCACCTGACAGGGGATGGATGGCAGCCTAATATTATTTCTGCGGCTCTGCTAACAGAT
This sequence comes from Colius striatus, assembly GCF_028858725.1. Taxonomy (NCBI): domain Eukaryota; kingdom Metazoa; phylum Chordata; class Aves; order Coliiformes; family Coliidae; genus Colius; species Colius striatus. The sequence goes on from NC_084764.1 coordinate 9,760,143, forward strand.
TCAAACTGGATATGCAATTGTTTAAAGAAGAAACACTCTTCCTTCACCCTCTTTTCTTCAGCCCTGATGCTACTTATCCATTTACATGATATATCTTCTCTTTAAGCCTATAAAATCATTTAGCCAAGATTTTGGGTTTTTTTAATTTATGCCTAGCAAAATGGATCCTGACGTAGCTAATGCCTCTGCAGAAAAACAGAACATAAATAAGAATTATTTTGTTTGCATGGATAATTGAGGGATGAAAAGGAGAGTCTGAACTACCCTTCATCTATAAGATGGATGCCTAAAATACCTGAATTTTATTTCTTCTTCAAATGACAAGTGTCAGGAGGATGAGGTCAGGCTGTTCTCCATGATGTCTAATGATAGGACAAGGGGCAGCAGGTACAAGCTGGAACATAAGAGGTTCCAAAGAAACATAAGGAAAAACTTATGGAAAACTGGAAAAGGCTGCCCAGATGGGTTGTGCAGTCTCCTTCACTGGAGACATTCCAAGCCCAGCTGGATGAGTTCCTATGTGACCTACTCTAGGTGGTCCTGCTCTGGCAGGGGGCTCGGACTAGATGATCTTTTGAGGTTTCTTCCAACCCTTAAGATTCTGTGATGCTATGACAGAAAAATGTCAAGACAAGAAATAGACTAATGGGTGATAAATGAGGAGGAGGGCTAGAGGAGAGAAGGTACAACCCCAGATTAACCATTTTAAATTCTATTTTTTTTTTTTTATTTAGCATAACCTTTAGCTCTGTTAATAAAGCAACAGCATCTCTGAAAGTGTTGATGTAAGTTTAGTATCCCTTATGACAATAAAAAATGGACTGAGGCTGTGGGCTGTGTCATTTGCTGGTGCATTAGATTAATCTTAAAGTTTATTTTATGACTATATACTTTGCTTTTGCAATTACCCCTAAAACATTAATCTATTGAAAAGGAGAAGATATCATCTTTCAGGAGAAACTTGTCATAAATATTTTGATAAAGTATTTATAATCCTCACAAACAGATGGCTGTTCCATTAAGATTGTCAGCTGAGAAGGTTTGCTGACAGAAACATGTTAAACAACTGTACAGTTTTTAAGGGAAGGACTTGCACCACAAAATCAGTTACAGTTTTCTATTAATCACAGCTGGATGATTTTTTGAAAGCAGGAGCATGTTGGACCTAATTTGATTGTCTTGCACTCTTTTCTGATTAATAAATCCTGGATAAGGTGAAATTTGGAGACAGTATGAAAGCAAATCCCTTTCACAAAGTATAGACTGGATGAAGGAAGAAGAAAATAAATTTACATGTGCAGATAAAGGAAAATCTATGGGATTAAGTTCATACATACAAAAATCAGTTTTGTTTTGGCTTTCAGTAGTAGAAATCCTCCAAAAGAATACATATTGCATAAGCAGTGTATAGTATTTGAGATTTCACATGTTCTTTGAGTCACATGTGTTAAGTGCCTTTTTGATGGAAAGACAGACAAGCACATGGAAAAAACACTCAGTAAAACCTCCTGTCACTGCATTCATTCCCAGTTGATGAGGTGAAGAAGATCATGCAGTCTAGGGTACAGAAAGACACTGAGAGACTTGAGAAACACAATCAAAAGTGTATCAGAGTGATACAGAACTGTTGGAGAGTCCCATGCAGAGCTACCAAGATGCTGAGTGACAGAAGCATCTCTCTGAGGAGGAAAGGCTGCAGGACCTGGGGCTGTCGAGCCTGGAGAAGAGAAGGTTGAAGGGTGCCCTTATCACACTGAATCACACAATGGCAGAATTAACAGTGCTGATCAGTCCCTAAGGGGTAGGGTGTTGAGAGGATGAGGACAGTCTTTGTTCTGTGGTGGGCTATGACAGGACAAGGGATAATGGTCACAAGCTGGAACACAGGAAGTGCCACTGGAATGGGAGAAGAAACTTCTTTGGTATTCAGGTGAGGGAGACCTGGCACAGGCTGCCCAAGGAAGGTGTGAAGTCTCCTTCTTGGAAGTTCCCAAACTCACCTGTGCCCCCTGATAGAGAGGAAACTGCTTCAGCAGGGGATTGGGCTGGATGAGCTCTGGAGGGTCCTTCGAGCCCTCACCATGTGAAGAATTCTGTGATTCTGTGAACAAGGGTTGCTGAGAGATATTCTCCTTAGTGTGCAACTTGGTAGTACTTTATAGTGAAAGGCTTGTACTCCGAGAACACTGGCATCTCTGCCCCCTCTCAGCAGTTCTTCTCCAGCTTAGCAGTCTCTCAGATCCCCCATCTTGTATTTTCCATTCATATTTCTGAGGTATTTGTGGTCTTTTATAGGTGGATAGAAAGGTGCAGACCTTTCTATCACCATATGTTGATTAAATGAATGAAAAAGCCAAACCAAAGTTACTACATTGGTAACTTCCAAAATACATTTCATAGTTGCTGCTCATTTTGGACAAATTAAGTTTTGACTACTAAACTAATGTTGTTTTAATTATGATGTCACTGAAGTGGAACAACTCTATAATACAGCAAAACCAGTCAAATATCAAAGCCATTCAGAACTGTAGTATGATACTTTGGTATGTAAGTTCCTCCTTATCAAGTTTCTTCGAGGCACTTCCACTGTGTTTTACTCACTTCCTGCTGATACTACGAGGAGAAGAAGGAGGAACTGCTGTAAATGTGGTAGACCAGCTTCTCTTGATTTTTATCGTGATACAGTTGCAATCATGCCTGAGACTGTCAATTATCTTTGGATTAGTTACAGGAATGAACCCTATTTGCTTTGAATAAGACTGGTAAAATAAATTGTACTGCCATCTGATTAGATTTTGCTTGGGCCTTGGTGGGACTGCATTCTGTATAACTGAAGAGCTCTGAGCTTCTAGAAATTAAATTTTACCACAAATTGCCTAACTATCAAAGATTTTTGCTTTCCAGAACAGAAATGAATGCAACTAACAAAGGCTATCCAAGTGTTTGTGAGAGGCTTCTTTGCCAAACAGTCACTAAGTTCACAAAAGATAATATTTTGGCAATGGTTTTGGAATTTTAAAAAAAAAAAAACTTATAAAACTACTTTTGATTGAGATATCATCTCTAACTAAATTAAAAAGTATGACTAAGATTTTAGACACTTCAAATTATTTTGTTGATCTGGAAATAAAAGTGCATTTTAGAGATGAGTAGTAAAAGCATGAAGTCAAAAAGGGCAAAAGCCATGATTTGTTAGACTCTGTAAAGGTCTAACCAGAGGTGTGTAAGAGAACAGGAGTATAAGTTAATCAGAATGGGATAAATACTGAAGTTTTTCAAAGCACATAACAACAATGAAACTCAAGTTGAACCCAGCACTGACAGAATGTAGTATAGAAATAGCCTCTGTTGATACACAGGATTCTGCCGGGAAAAAAAATGATATCATTTTTGAGACTGGAACAACATATGTAATTGAGAGAGATACTTTCAGAGACTCGTAACAATACCTTCTAGTATTTATTGGCTATTTATAAGTTTTAGAAGAGCTGAGCATACTTCTCAGGCACAGGACAGAGTTTATTAAGGATGACAATGGCAGAACTATGGGTACAATAATGGAAGTGTTCAAAGCCATTTGAGAGACCCCATGTGGAATTCCTACAGAAAAAATCTTTGCTCAAGAGAACTTCACTGATATAAGAAATGAAAACGATTACAAACTTCTTTAAAGCCACTGTTGGCTACAGTAGCCATAAACTGGTATGCATTAAGACTTAATGCATACCCAGTCACCTGGCCTATAGATAACTAAAAATCAGATTTGTGCTACCTTAGCCATGACTAAAAGTTACTTTAAAATAAGTTGTTAATTTAGATGCTTCTTTTTTGGGATGTTTTTTGTAGGGATTTTTTTTAAAGCTTATCTTTCTTCACAAAGGTTTGGGTATTTATTTTTTTTCCAGCAGATGTAAAGAATACCACTGGTAAATTGTAGAGGGAGTCTGCCAGGAGCAAGATTAAGGACTGGTAGATGAGCAAGCATTTTCACTTCTGACCTACCTTTCTTACTTCTTGCAAGGCATCTCCTAGCTGCAGTGGGATAAATATCTGAAGTCTTTAATGATAATAATATTAGATTATTTTAATTAATATTTTTAATATTATCTCATGAAAAAATGGACTTACCTAAAAGACATTGCATGTCCTCTCAGTAGTGTCACAGCAGCAGACATTCCTCTGTACCATTCTTAATTCCACTTACCTATGTATGGGAAGATGAGAATTTTCCCACACTGTGAGTTATCTTTCTGATTTTTACACACCAAAAAATTAGAGCATTGCTAAGCCAAATCTCAAATGTTACTGCATCATATGCACACATTTAAAAACAAAACTGTAAAGCATTGGATGTTCTTACCTGTAAAAATGAAGTAGATCTGTACAAATCCTGAAGTCAGAGCTGAGTTTGATCCAATACTATATTAGCCTAAAGTGCAAATATCCAAGGAAAAATGTATTAGCCATATATATTCATAATTCATTATTTTTCCTCTGTCATTTAAGAAAAAACATCAGGGCAACCAATTACTTGAACACATTAGCAATCTTATGCTATAGTCAAGGGTTACAGTATTACCCAGTGGAACTGGTCCTGCTCCCACTGAGGTTAACACGAATTTTGGCATGAGCTTCCGTCAAAGAAACAGTCAGTACAATATTTGACCTTCCTGCAATAAATGCAAAGGCAAAACCTGGTGTGGCATGCATGTTGAGTCTCTTACAAATGTAGTGCATAAAACTTAAGAGCTGCTTTATGTACTCAAATATTTACACAAAGTCACTCTGCTGTTTCTGATAGACATTGATATGAGCACATTGAAAAACAAAATATTTGAGACACATGAAAGAACTATAGTCTACAAAAAAAAAAAAACCAGAGCTGATACAAATGGATTTCTGTTAGCATGAGAACACTGTATCCATAGCTGTCAAATATTCACATGTCAGGACCTAGATAGACTCATTGTCAGGAAGTGTTTGTGTGGTGTATTACATTTATGCCAAATATTTTTGTAACCCTGTGTGCTATTAATTCCATACTTGCTTTATTTTGAAAGCTTCTTGAGAGCTATGCAATGTCTTTGAGGCTTCGGAGGGATGTTCTTTATAAGGAAGGAAGTGATATAATGTCTGTGATTTGAGTTTTGTGTTTCATTCACCAATATTTTCTCTTGTGCTAAGCATCTTTCTTATCATCACATTACCATTTTAACCTGCTTTCAGATTTCATAACTTAGGACATCACTGTTGTCACCTGTGAGTTTGAGTCATGGCTCATACACAGGACCTGTGTAGCACTGTACATTATACATGTCACTTAAGACCATGACAATTGCAATATTTAAGCATTATGATGAATTTACTGTGCAGGAGACTTGAAAATAAGAAAGCAGATTGCCCACCTGAACATCAACAAAGAAACAGAAAGTCGTGTTATTCTTTTGTGGTTTAGTGTCCTGTATCTTCTCCAACCAAATAAGTTTGGCACAATGGGAAGTCACTGTTTTTAAATTAGTTTGATGTGTAAGCACTGCTCAGCAATAACAAAAACACCCCTGTTATTAACACTGTTTCCAGTGCAAATCCAAAACACAGCCTCATACCAGTGGCTTTGAAGAAAATCAACTCTTCCCCAGCTGAAACCAGCATATCTCCAAATACAGAAGCTCTTTTTTTCCTTGTTGGCCCTGAAAATATATGACACATTGAGTGAATAAGGCTTCTTGTAGGATTTTAATGTGTTTATTTTCTGAATCACTTGTTTAATCTAAGATAGGCCCTAGGAGAAATTAATTATGTGAACACATTATCTATCTGCCTTAGATAAGGATTATGAACACAAATCTGATCCTGTTGTGATCAAAAAGCATTTGGGCCTCAATTCAGAGTTACACAGTGTTAAAAAGAAAACACAAATATGGTTCAATAATCTCTCTATATTGAATCATAGGATATCTCAAGCTGCAAGGGGCCCATAAGGATCAAAAAGTCCAGCTCCTCTCTTCTCACACAACTACCTAAAATTCAATCATACAACTAAGAGCATCATCCAGTTCCCCACAAACTCTGACAGGCTTAGTGCCATAATCACTTTCCTGCAGAGACTCACTGGTGACTGGCCACCAACCTGGTGTAAATACCTTAATTCCTTGAACTCCACCTGTCAGACAGTTATTCACCCAAAGTATTATGGACTTGTCCAGCTGCATGTTGGACATTTTGAAGGATATTATGAGAGACAGCATCAGAAGCTTTGCTAAAATCAAAAAATTTCACGTCTACTGGCTTCTCTTGGTCAGCTAGATGGATGATGTTGTCATATGAAGAAATTAAGTCAGTTAAGTGGAATTTTCCCCTCATGAACCTGTGCTGGCTATGACCAATGACTGCCTTGTCTCTCCAGTGTTTCTCAGTAACTCTCAGAATAACCTTCTCCATAATTTCACTGGGCACTGCAGTGAGACTGACAGGCTCATAATTACCAGGGTCTTCTTTTTTACCCTTCTACAAAATTGGGACAACAATATTGTTAATATTTTATTTGTAAGAGAGGAGAGAATAAAACTTGTTTGTCATCAAACCTTAATGTCCTATTGTACAATGTAAATTGAAAATTATCAAGGATAATAGAAAAGCCAACATTGAATATATGATGTTGGAATGGTTAAGAGATTTCATAGCTGTGTATCAGTGGGTCAAGCACTTTTATTTTCCTTTAAAACAGACATTTAATAATAACTTATGTGAGTAGGTTTACCCAAACTGTTCACTAAGAGGCAGAGATTTTTCAGTCAGACTTGGAGATTCCTAAACGCAGTCACTTATCTTTTGGTTGTCTTTTTGGTTGCAGCATAATTGGAATTAACCTCTTTTTTTCTCATCTCAATATACACTGCAGATTTACTTTCCCTGACTCCCAAGTGATCAGGCATGTTCAATAAACAGCACCATATTTATGTTTTTTCCTAGAGGATGCTATATGAGGTAGAATATTACTCCAAAGATATTTTCTGTTTATTTCCTAGTTCTAAATTCTAGTAATGGAAGCAGTCTCAAGAAAATTTATAACCTATTCAAGTGATTCAAAGTTTAGTTTCACCTACTATGGAGGAAATGTCCAATGCTGAAACAGTGACTATTAAAAAAAATTAGATGAATCCTTCTAGTGTTTGCTCAGATACTTTTTACCCTTGCAAAGGTTAAAGAAAATTCACCTACCTGAAATTTGTGATTATCTTGGGGTTCTTATGTAATAGTGAGAACTTTTAATACTGTTTATGATGATATTATTATTTTTACCTGGAAAATTACCTTGGCTACCTTTTGGCTCTTTTCACAACATGCTGACTCCAGCCACCTATCTCATTGCCCGTTCTGGGAGATAAGAGAGTTACCTGACAGGCATTGTGTCAAAAACAAAGTATTACTGATCAAAGTCAGTCGCCTTGTGACCCTATAAATAGTGGTCCTGCAATCAGGCCGTTTGAGCTGTCTGGGACTGCAGCAGGTTGTGCCCCTGGTTCTTCCCCTGATTTGGGACACCTCTGAGGATCAGAATCTCAATAACTTCCAAACTGCCTGGAGTTATAATGCTCACGAAGAGCTAGTTGTTTGCTGACAAATACTGATGCTGGAAAACAGTGAGCAATTCACCACAACTGGGTTTCACATAGATTTAGATTCAGAGTTAAGAATTAAGGATTTCAGATACACAGTTATTTGATTTTATAGTTGGCCAAAAGGAGAGAAACTTGGCTTAACCTCTGTACCTGTGTGTATGTGTTTTGATTTAGAAGCGTTATAAGTTTTGTGCAAACCTTATTGTCAAATCATTGTGTTGATTATAACTAATATTATTTAATCACTTTGATAATTAACTGATTATTAACTATTGTTGAACTGTTCTCTTTAACGTTCTGTATTAATTCCAGTAGATACAATCCCCATTTATATCTAGTCTGAAACTAGGTTTGGATCCAGCCACACCTAGACTCCTCTCTCAGAAGGAGTGTAGAAAGAAAAGGTGTCCATTCCAAACCTCATGACTCAACGGGAGACTCTCCCTCATCCTTTCTGATTCCAGTCTCTCTACAAATCACTGTATAACAACCCCAACACAGTTTGCCTTTTGTATATTTCTCCTCTGTAGTAGGTGGCAGAGTGAACCTTGCCACTGGACTCTGTTATGTTGTCTTTTACAAATACCTTTGATGGTGGTTTTTTTTGGGTTTTTTTGTGATAAAACACCTAAATCACTTGTCTACTATGATTCTGCTGCCCAGATAAAACTATATAGCTCCAAGCAAAAGTTCTCCTCCTGCTTCTGGACAGAAGCCTGTTGTAAGAAAATTTCTCCTCGTATTCAAAATTCCAGCTCTTGAATTAATCCTATTATTTCTACAGAGAACCTAAAGCATTTTAAATAATTCAGAACTTTTCTTTTTATTATTGTCTTCCATATCTCATAAACTTTTACTGTCTCTCCTGTAGTCATTTCTGTGTTAGATTATACTTGTTTATCACCTTTCCTTCCCCAAGTTCTGAGATGTGTTTTGATAGAGTTAAAAACAAAGCACGATATATAGACCACAGTCACCGACTGCCTTCCAAGTAAGTATTCTTTCATTAGTGTGACTTGGGATAAATAAATAGGTACATATGAGGGGGTGGATATTAATAGGTCAGTGCACAGATCTGTAAATAGTAACAATGTGAAATTGGGAACAAGAAAATTCAGTATGAATATCAAAATAAATCAAGATCATATGTAAACAGAATTGCTGGAAACTCTGTTAGCTGAATGCAGTGGAAAAATATTAAAGAATATGGGGTACAAAATAACTTCAATGTCAGGTGATGACAGAGTAAATGACACAAGGAGTGGGCCATCCGGGTCTCTTATTTATGCAATTTGCTGCCTGAAAATGAATAATTGTCTCATAGCAAAAGACTTCTAATCCAGATATCCTGTCTGTGTCTTAAACAATAATGATTTAGCAAAATGTTTCTTAAGCAAAATTTATCTCTTCATCTTAAGTGACTAAAATATCAGAATTGTAGTGTAGAGCATAATGTAGCTATAATAATAGTGAAAATAACCCCAGATCCGGAATTGTGAGCAAAGATTGTGAAACAGGAATCATAGAATCATAGAATGGTAGGGGTTGGAAGGGACCTTTAGAGATCATCTAGTCCAACATGTTCAATTAAAATGGGGTATAATATTACTGTTACGACTGTAGAAGAGGATGCATTGCTTCAGACAAATGCCAGCAAATAATTATATGGTCTTGTGGCTGCATATGACATATATCAGGTTACGTGACAAATTATAACACTGATAGCCTACTGATAGATAAATAGATAACTTTTCTTCCTAATCTTAACCCCCTAGCTGAGGGTACTCACTGTTTTGTCTTGAATGCTCTGTGTAAATTCATTGTATGCAGGTGTAATCATAGAATCATGGAATTGTTTCAGCTGGAAGAGACCTTTAAGATCATCGAGTCCAGCCTTTGTCACAGCCCTATCAACCACTAGACCATTTCCCTAAGTGCAGTATCCAGCCATCTCTTAAACACTTCTAGGGATGATGACTCCATCTTCTCAATGGGCAGCTGTTCCAATGCCTGACAAAAATATAATATACAGAATATAATATCATATCATAATATTATATAATAATATATATTGCATATATAATATCCCAGGATAATGGGTTTGTTATTTAAATATTTGTTGTCTTTCAATTCTGAAAGCACTCTTACCTTCCTTGGAAAATGAGTATAAAACAGTAGTGTATTAGCAATGCTTTTAGGTCTTAATCTTAATGAAAATCATAGAATCATAGAATGGTAGGATTGGTAGGGACCTTTAGAGATCAATGTCTTGCATTAGTTGCAGAAGGGAAAACTTCAGCAGCTAAAACTTCTGTGTCTTATGAAAGCAGATTAATTTCAGATGAGTTTATTGTGAATGCAAAGCCACACAGAATAAAAGAAAAAGATTGTTTAATCAACAGCAGAAGTGTTGATGAGCTGCTAATCAACTTATGATCTTTTCTACCCTCTAGCATTCACAGTACCATCATGGGTGTTAACGGGATGCTTTGTTCACTCATTAAGGAAAAGTAAATCCGTAACGTATTAGTAGTCATTATCCCATATTAGCCCCAAATTAATAGCAACACAAAATAAAATTAACTTATACTTTTCTTTCCCCTTAACGATGTACAATCTTTGGTAGTAAACACAAGTAATACAGGGACAACCATTCATAACCTAATTCAGAACGCCAGGTTGTTTGTGGGCATATATTTCTCTTGTGAGACGTACTTTGTTCTGATGATCCTGTTCTTTGGTCTTACACTTATCAGAATTTCTGCAAAGAGGGTTTGATAATTCTCATATAAAATATGCATGGTTTACTTTTGATAAAGTCTCCTTTGTTATAGCCAATGTTGCAATCCCAATATTTGAAAGTCAGCTTCAGTCTTGTGCAAGGAACAATTGCTACATTTGTTAATATCCAAGGAATTTATATCCACAGAATGAAAACACACAAGTTCTGGTACCTACAGGATGAAGGGTGAGAACTGATTTCATTACCTAAAAATAAGGTTCAGAGTTCTTGTAAAATACATATATACATAGTCTACATTAATACTGATGATGGTGAAAAAAGGTGGTAAAGGAAAACATATAGTCTCACATAAGAAAAAAATCACATCAGTATTAAAATCACCATGGAAACAGAAATTCTGGTCATTGAAACCTTTAGAAATTATGAACATTGCAGCATTTTCAGCTTCAGCCTTGCCTCTGATAGAATCCTTATGCTGTCATGAGTTTGAGATCTAGATTGTTCACAGGTGAGTGAAATTTCTCCCCCAGGAACATGTCTCAGAAACTCATCTTTTTTGCTCCTTTATAATACAGTGGGGCAGGCAGGCAGCGTAAGTGATTGATAAAGTGGTCTGACACAGACTTCTCAATGGTTTTACTCTTTGAGCAACTGTTCTGTTCTGTGAATGTATATCAGAGGCACAGTTCAGAGCAGACTAACTTGTCGAGGGACAGACATCATAATCAAATTTGAAAAATGGAACAAAAAGACTTTATTAATTTATTAACTCTGTAATCTATAAAAAACTGCTTGCCTGACTCCCATCTTGTCTCTTACTGTGCTTAGTCCAGTCAAAATCTACCTGCTAGCAAAAGACTGAGTAGGGACATTTGACACTTGCATATTGGATGAGCCATCACCAGAATGAGTGTGCTAAAGGAGACATCCAGTTCCTGCAAGTACTCCTTTTTCCTGCCAAGGATACCAATTCATGCACATTTCCAGCCTTGCTGTGCAGTTCTGCAGAAGTGGAATATCGTTGTTCACGAGCTGAATCTAGGCTTCGGTGTGCTTCAAGTAAATAAATTTAATTCTATTATTGCTAATTCTTCTGCACCTTTCCAGATAGAAACTGTAAGTCAGAGCATGAAGGGCAGGAGCAGCAGTTTGAATGCTTGATTACTATAATGAGTCACTGCTATTGGTAGGCTGAGCGTGGGAACCTCTGACTGAACAGGTACCCCAGGCTGTGAGCAGCTCAGTTCATTTTTGATGAATAATATGAATATTCACTAGAAGTGATTTTTTTAGATAAACACACAGTATTTAGAGAAACTGAAACAAATTTTGCAGGAACTAACACATAGCTAAGAAAATATTTACTTGCCTACTTGAGAAAAAGTTACACTAAGTGTTTTTAAATGTCCTCACTTTGTTAAGTGACTTAACTAGCCAGTCATAACTTCCTTGAATATTGACTATTTGACCATTTATAGATTTTTCACCTAATTAATTAAACAGATTGATATTTAAAAATATGTATTTTAATTAACTTTTGATTAAAAAAACCCTAAACCTGTTAGAATTTTTCCCTCGATCAAATTTGTTTAATGTCATTCCTTATTACAGTCTAGCAATAGAATTTTTTACACCCACCTGAAAGCAGGCTTTGGATTTTAGTTAATCAAGTCTATTCCAACTATAGTCAGTAGGATAGAAGAGTATTTCCGCAGAGTGACTCATTCCTTCCTACAAAAGATACAATAAACTGTCTTTGGTGAGATTGTTCTCTCCATCAAGAGATGGAGATTTAGGAGTTGTAGATGGAGACCTGGAAGGGATCTAGATGGTTAGTCTGTGAGCTTTTCTGCTTTTGAATTCCTTGTATTAAATGTAATTAGTGCATCTAAAATGCTCAGTATTCTATACACTTAAGCATGGTTTTACCCCTTCCCTATCTATTGAAGATGTTGTGTAGTGTTCCTTGATGCTTTGGTTGAGGCTAATAAAAAGAGTGTAATTTATGTAGAAAACTAGATTTCACATTTTGAAATCTCAGTCCTGAAAATTTATTCTAATAGAGGGCAAATGAGCATCTCTGTTGCAGCAAGGGTATGGATATAAGTTGCATACAGTCTTCTAAAATTTGTTTAGAGCTTCCCTCTACCAGATGAGATTTCTTTTCTGTCTGTTTTTGCTGTGAATAGTTAGAACAAATTGTTTTTCACAATGAGTGTATATCCAAGCACTGTAGGAGCAAAAAGGAAATCTTGCAAAACCCTGTGGACAATGCACAAGGTGTTAGTAAAATACTATAAATTTTACAGTCACAAAGCCTGTGTGAAACAATCTGAATCTATAGTTAAATCAAAGTGAACATCAGGTGTCAGGATTCAGGATTTTTGTGTGCATCATTCTGTGCTCATTAAAAAAAAAATCAGATAGTCGAATTTCTGTACTACTTGCCTAGTCTCCTTCTCTCCTGTGAATGGTACTTGTCTTTTCCCAGATATCCAGCTGATGCTTAAAGAGGCTTCATATGGGGGAATTAATAGAGCTAAATTAGGAAGCTGTCCTGGGAAATACCCTGTGGAGCACTGCACTGTAAATCTTTTCCAGCTGAAGTGATAATATTGGAACATTAGGGTGACAAAGGAAGCATGAGGCACAAGAAGTTGGGAAAAATCTTCAACTGAACTGTTTAACCTTGCAGAGAAGAATGATAAATGCACTCATGTCACCTACATCGCCCTGTTAAAATTTGTGCTTTAGAGAATGGTACCAGGTACAGTTAGATCCAAACCAAGTACTTTCTGCAGAAAACAGAAAGAAACAAGACAGCTCTGTGCTAAGTCAAAGATTCAAAATGTATTGGGTTTGATTTTTGAAAAACAGGACTCCATTATGGAGAAGAAATAGTCAACAGAAATGGTGAAAACTAGTCATTTTACTCCTTACTTGTAAACCAAATGAAGTACTGCCTTCACAGGGAATTTCTGGTAATTCTTAGAGACTATGAATTCATCTTTTTTTTAATGACTGTTAAATACTGAACAATCTCTTTAAATTAAAAAAATAACCTCTGTTTTTCTTCCATATTTTACATTTCGGCTGCTCTTCTGGACCATATTTATGAGGCTTGCTACTAGCTAGCTCATGAGAACTTTTGTCTCAGTGTTTAAAAACAATAAGACTTGTCAACCAAGAGCATTTTCAGTTTCTGCTGTTCACAGCTGATGTCCTCTGGTTCCATAACTTTATTTCCCTGAAACTCCCTGTTGACTAGGTTTCATTCTGTGATTTGGTTGAAAATTGTGGAATATTCACACTCTGAATGGCACTCTGGGGGCTTGTATTTTTGTGCACGTGCTCGTATCCACTGCAAAGAAAAACCTCCATTGACTCTAGTAATAAATCACCATGTTACAACCATCAGGGCATTTAATTTACAACTCAAATCACTTGGGACTTGCTGATGCTAGACATTAATATACTGTCAGTTTAAAAAACTGTATATTGCAGCTCAATGCGGGATGGGCTGTCAGTCAGCAGAGTGACAAAGCGACAATTTATGGTTTGTAAAAATCCAGCAGATAAATTGCAAAAAAAGAAAAATGCGCTTTGACTTGAACAGCACACTGTGCAGAATATGTTTTTGCAGAAAGGAGTGGGTAAGGTGGGAGAAAAGTACCTCTATTAAAATTAAGTACTTTGCTTTCTCTCCTTACTTTATGTTAGTTTAAAGGACTTGTTTAATGCTTGAGACTTTTACAGAAATGTAGTAAAACCAAATATATATACTGGACATTGTTATTCAGTGGCACAGGAACTTCTAGGATAGTTTTCTAATGTATATCTGTGTAACTTCCCTAAAGCTCACCCAAGCCTTTTGGAAGGGTGGAGAGTGCAACACAGTGGGTATACATGGAGTGGAGTGAATGCTGCAGGGTGCTGTGGTACTGAAATAGCAGAGCTTGGAAGAAACAGAATGCTTCTTAGCTTTAAAGAAATACGAAGACAGAAGACAGTTCCTTACCTAGACAGAGACCTTGTATGTCAAATGTCGTAAGACCAAAATGGAGAGCAGTCACTCTCTAGCATCTTCATAGTCCATATAAGCAAAGCAAAAAGTGAATTCAAAACCAGTTGGGGTCTATTTGAGAAAAGGTTGAATTGAAGGAAAAATTTCTTATACATATGGCTTCTACTTCCCCTATACCCTAGCTTTTGACAAGAACCGTAACTGATACTTTATTTCCTGATGGGCATGGAGGGAGATGTCGTTGATTTTGGTTTTTAGGGTTTTTTGTTTCCTTGATTGTTATTTTAGCCCCTGGGGAAGCGTAATAATAACTTTTAAAAAGTTGCAAGCTTTTTCTATATCAAAACCGTCCAGTCTTCAACAAAAAGCTTCATCCATTAAATTAGCATGGGAGTTTATTTTCATAAGGATTTTCTACCTTTGTCCTCTTCATGCACAATTTTGGAAAAAAAATGGTTTATTGGCAAGTACATTCATGACAAGGCAAGATGTTGAAATATCCACACGTACAACATGCAAATTCTGAATTGTTATGTATAGTGAGTATGAACCGTTCTTTCACCTAATTTGCAGAAAACTTGCTTGGTATAAATAATACACAAACAGGAAAAAGACATAGATTTCACTTCATTTGTGTATTTTAAAACAGAATGATATAGCTGACTTTGGAAAATCATCAATTACAGATTATATATAGAAGTTTTATTTTACCTCTTGGAATATACATAATTCGTATCCTAAATGCAATTCTTCTGTACTTTACACTTTTAGTGCTGTTCTGGTCTACTGGTTACTGAAATTAACATGCATTCACTTTTTTAGATTGAATTCTACTGCCTCCAAAAGCTATTAGAATATAAAGTCCCTTACTACACACTCCAAACAAAAGAGTATGGCACTGTAACTCAATCCTGACCCCTAGGGGTATTTAGTTTCTAAATTTGAATAGGAAGGTTGTAAGTTTGTCCTCATGTCTTCTTAAGATTTGGCTGTTGTACTGAAATTCCCATGGCTGATATCAACAAACATGAATGTTTTTTGTATGAATTATTTCTGATGTGACTGATGGTCATAGAATGGTCACCATTTAGAAACTGTCATGTGTTTTAAATTAATTCCTTCCGCCCAAGATATTGACATTATTTACAGTCCATGACATGATAAATTACCTAATTGTTATTCAGTCATAATCTTTATGCACTTTTTTCCTCACAGAAAAAAAAAAATCATAAATCATAGAGGTATTTAGATTGTTATACAAACTGCATATATAGATACCCAAGGCCCGTGAGATCAAGTAAATTCTTAATAGTCTCACAGTGACTCAAAACAAAAATTAAAAAACATGTCATCTGACTAGGTTTGTAAGTTCAGCAGACATTTTCATATAATCAAATGGACTGTAATTGATGATATTCTCCAGTAACTGACAAAAAGAACTTAATTCTTCAAAGAATTGCTTATATAGAAGTCATGATAGAAATGTAATCCTGAAGCTCTTGAGATCCAGTAATTGTGTGCTACATCTTACAACTTTTTCAATGCATTTAGCGTTCCCTGAATTCAGACTTAAATTCTAATATGTGTTCTTCCCAGGGGACAGTTCTGTACTTTGCATGAACACAATTCTGGCTGGAAAAATACCCTGCTGATGTCAGAATTAAGATTTTTAAGTGTCTGCATTAATTTTAGATTTTAAAATATATATTCAGTGTTCTATTGCAGAGGAAAAAAAAATCCCGAAACTAAACACATTCAACAAATTGAGATTGTTCAGTGACAGCTGAGATCTTGATTATATCGTTTGACTCCTGTTCTCTCCTTTTTCTTTTTTTTCTGTCTTCCTTATTCATCTAAGTGAAGATTTCTACCAGATATAGTCATTAAGAGTTAAGTTTTAAAAAAATCCATCTTCACATCAATACTGATCCTATTCTGAAATTGCTTTTTTCCACCTCATTTAATGGAAGGCATAATGCACTTTTATTTTGTTTTTAGCTTCACTTCTGATAGTTGCATGTGTGAGAAATGTCTTGAAAATTGCAAAGATGGTTTTCCCACTTACTATGCAATAGGGAGCTGCCATTTAGTGTGCAGTAGGATGATACTATAATAGAGTATGAAACTTTTGGTAATTCACAAATGAGTTCTCAGAAGATGGCCTCGTGGTTGTTTCTGTACTGGAGATATAGTTTACACTGTAGTACATGTGTGTCTGTAGTCAGCAGTGCTCTCTTAAGAATAAGGATTCCAAATCAGGACCCCAAACCCATCCTAGGATTTATGAGTACTTTTCCAAGCCCATTCAGAGCTTTTTGCACACCGCTGGGCTTTTTCAACAGGTAGCCTGTGCTGACAGTCATGAGCTTATTAAGGGAGTATTACAAAGGGAGTATGAGGACAGGGTTGGGAGTAAGGCAGAGAGAATGTGGGTTAGCTTGATTGGGAGATGACTTGTTGGGTTTGTAAGAAGCTGTTTCACATCTGTCTCAGGTCAGCCACTACTGAGTGGCACTTTTTTTTTAAAGAAGGTATCCAGGAATTTGCTATACCAGCCATATATTGTGAGAACAGGTAAGTTGTAAAGCCTATGGAAAATGTATCAGTTTCTGTAGTCTCTGCTATTAGACATGTAGATTATCTGTTCTGAACACTCGTTTTACTTAGAACTAGTAAAATGGGGCATTTACTTATTTTCACTTTCCTTTCTTATCACAAAAACAGTAAGAAAAGGTAAAAGTTATTACTGAATCAACTTACTGGATATGTTACTCAGGGTGAGATCTGGGAATGTGGAGTACCAAAAGTGCCAAAAGGGGGGTTTTCTGTCATGCAAATGGCCCTGTGTGTTAGTGTTTTGTTACTCCAAGCAAAGGTTCACAGTTGCGAGAGTGATGTAGCAAAGTGATGGAACAGTACCACAAGCTGATGAATTGATGCAAAATGTTGAAAATGGTGTACTGTCTGTGACAGAATATAATGAAAGGTGAAAGGGTCATTCCTCTGTTTGATAAAGGCATATCTCCTGTCAATCAGATGGCTTTTCTCTTGTTAATTTTTTCTGTAGCAGGTGTACTGTAACTTCCCCATGGTTGCATAGCAACTGGACCCTGAATGTATTAGTGTTTAGCAGTAATTATAGTTTTGCTGAAATTATTTCAACAGAAATAAAAATACTCTGCTTTGCTTTTCCTCCTTCATTGGTTTGAGTGTATTTGCCAAGATTAAGTCTTTGAGGAAAAACAGCTATCAGAAAATGAAGTGTAAAGAAGCAGTTGTGTATCACTTCACTGCTAAAGCAGGTCTGTTATGCCCTGTCTGTAAGCAATCAATGTGTAATGCTTCCCAAAGGACGAGAGTACAGACTCCTGTCACTTGCTTAGCTCAGTATACAGATAGACATTAACTGTACAGACTAGCTAAAAATTACCTGGAAATCGTTGAAGACTGCTGTTTCACATATCTAAGCATTTACATCTCTAACTTACGAGATGGAGGGCATTATTAATAGATATTGTTGAATTACTAGCTGTCCCAGGAAACAAAATGCTTTCCAGTGTCTATGCATAATGATGAATTTTAAGCCAGCAAAGTGCACTGCTAGTATTTATTATTACACCAGGCTTGAGTTAGATTCTATAATTGTAAAATTTGCATTGTGAAGGCATAGTCTTTCTCCTAAGTGAATCATAATGTTGAATCATAAACAATTGGACTCTTATTAAAGCTGTCGTGCCATGGATGAGACAATCTCTACCATGAACATGTATCTCTTCAGCCTTCTAGTGCTCAAAAACAGTGTGTCACAAGGCTTATTTAACTTGAAGACTTAACTGGCCTACATTTTCTCTACATTTCCTGCCTTGCTTCACTTAAGCATCTCAATAAGCTAGGTGGAACAGTATCTCTACAGTTCTTGTTTACATTTGTTTAGATTTTTTTTTCATTTATGGAAAAAAAACCAGCATTTAAAATTGTTGAGATCACTGCAGAAAGGAGAAATACATATACACTATACGTCTTTGCATAACACAAGGAAAACCAGAGTAAAATATTTTAGCGCTACTTTCCTACCTGGTTGTCAGTAATGGATTACTTCTCTGCCACTAAATAAGCTACGAATTCTCATTTAGAACATTTCACCAGTCTTCTCTGGAAGATATGGCAATACTTTCAGGTTGTAAGTTGCAAAAATAACTACTACAGTAAGAATAAGACAACAGTTGGAGGTTTTTTGTCTGCTTCCAGTTAGCAAACTGTGCTAAATATCTTTGTAATTTGAAAATTGCTTTTCAATGAAATTAGCAACATAATTTGAACTGAAAAAGAATACTGGTATAATTTACTAATTACACACCACCTTTAGCAGAACCTTAGCAAGAAAATAGACTTTCCGTCCTTTCCCTGCATTTCATTAGGAATGAGCTTGATTAGCACTTGGAAACATGATAAATAATATTTAAGTCAGCTTGTTCATCTCTTTCAGTAATTAAAATTTGAGTAGGAAAAAAAAAGAAAAACCTTGGCAACACACATCTGGAGCCTTTCTTATTTCAAAGTTGATTGATACTTCTACTGCATACGGTAGGATTGAAAGGATGGAAGTGAATGCCACGATACATTACAATAAAGTGGTGCTGTAACTAATGAATAAATAACAAAGGAGATAGCTACATATTTACTCAAGTGAAAGCAGACCATCTCTTCTTCTTGATTCATAGGTGTGTATATATATAAACTTGAAGGAAAAGTCAGACCTTTTGTAGCAATATCACTTAATTTTTGTCTTTGGTTCCAGTGTTGTACAACTGTGCAGAAGGCAGTCCTGCTACCTGAGCTTATTTAGAACAATGAGGGAAATATGCTGTAAATATGAGTAGTAAATATAAATATTCCCAGATCAGAAAAACCTTTCTGATGTCTTACTGTATAACCACATCACTTGTGCAGAACCTGCTAAACTTAAGGGTAAACATCAAATCTGGGAGTGAACTTGGTAAAAGAACTCCCATAGGAAATATTCTTCAAGAGACTCTCATTCCTTTTAAATAAAAGACAAGATATTACTGTGAGGACAAGAGGTCAAGATAAACTAATCAGGGAGACTCCTAAGTGGGTTTTGTGGGCTCAAAATAACAATCTCACCTGGATATAAGTGGGCCGTTCAGCTTAAGATTGATGGATAATGGAAAACCACTCTGTTGCGTGTGTCTCTACAGCATAACTCCGGTCAAGGATTCTGCATCACATTATCTGTAATAAATCAATTGTATTTTGTTTTAATTAATTGTATTTTGTTTTAAGTGTCAGACAAAATGGAATTGCTTACTGCCATATATGTGTTGCAAAATCAAAGTAATCAACACTTCTGATCAGTGCTTTACTGGATATTGTGAGTCTTATCTGAAAAATATCTATGTAACTATCATGATTTTATCTCTTCCCTGTGGGTATTTCTCAGCTTTATTTTTCCTATAATGATCATCATATCTCTGTTTCTGTTAAGTGAAAAATATATAGAAAGTTCGGAGACAAAGATGCAGGTTCTTTAGTAGTCCCTAGTCTCAACCTTGCAATCCCATTCTAGTGTTTATAATGCCCTTTTTTCATAGACATTCTTGGAGAAGTAACTTAATTTTGGCAATGGATAAACTTGCAGGTTGTTCTTTAAAATGATGTGTTATGCTTTACTGTTACTGAATTAAAATGAGATCCTGAAATAATTATTGAAGATGTAAGTAAAGGTTGTAAAAAAGTCATACTTCCCTCTAAATATTACTAGACTAGAATGCTTTCTTATCTAATAAATATGTTCCTAAATATATCAATTTCATTTCCTACTGCTGTAAGTATGCTTTGCATTTGTTTTCTGTGATCAGCATACCTCAAAATTTAGATTTCCAAATACTGAACCGTTCATAAAAATAGTTTTGACAAATCATGGTGGAACTCTGTCTGTCAAGTTCTCTCTTATCAGATATCAGCAACAGTTTCCTGGAGAATTAAAAACCAAAAGACTGTTCCTCACAAACTGCCTTGCATTTTGAGAATAGATGGGTTTTCTTGAAACTTGAAGTCATCCTAGAATTACAAATCTGAACCACAGTAATCACGGAGATTAAGATTCAGAGATCATAAATATCATTGCACTTAATTGTGCTGCCTCTGTTTTATTCTTTACTCCTATATCAGACAGAGCTTGGTTTTTAGTCCAATGTGCCAAGTGCTTTTCCCATTTACACTGGATGATGATCCCCAGGAGCCTTAAACTCTTACTGAATTCTGTATGTGACAAGCAAAACCATAGAATTCTTATATAGATCCTAGTGTGGAAAGACTAATCTGTTTCTCTTGACATTACAATCATGTAAACCTATCAAGGAGACTGAGTGATAAGGAAGAATTAATTCCACCTTTATTTAGAAGATAGCCTTAGGGACGTACAGTAGTTTTATAATCTTAAAAATGTGATGAAGATTTTTAGGGTTTAATTTGAAAGGGATGTTATCTGGGTCCCAGATAGCTGTTTATTAAATTAGGTGCTTGATGGGAGTAAAGATGGACACAGTAATGTTGACTGCTGTAAGTAAACCTTTTCAAATACAGAAATTTAGGTAGAGTTAAAGGATCAATCACTTCTGATTGTGAATGACAGGTAGAGAGAGAAAAGTAACGAAACCAGTTGTTAGTGTCCTACTGTGGTAGAAACTGCAAAACAGTGTATGGAGATAAACTGTCACAGGTTAAGGAGAAAAGATTTATCTTTTCCTTCTTAGCGTGATTATTTCAACTGCATGCACCAGGATGGGCTGAGGGTTGACCTGCTGGAGAGTAGCTCCAGGAGAAAGACATGGGAGTCCTGGTTGATAATAAACTAAACATGAGCTAGCAATATGCTCTTCTGGACAAGAAGGCCAATGGCATCCTGGCATGCATCAAGAAGTGTGTCACCAGCAGGTCGAGGGAGGTCCTTCTCCCCCTCTACACTGCCCTGGTGAGGCCTCATCTGTAGTCCTGTGTCCAGTTCTGGGCTCCCCAGTTCAAGAGGGTCAGGGGACCGCTGGAGAGAGTCCAGTGCAGGGCTACCAAGATGATCAGGGGACTGGAGCATCTTTCTTATGAAGAGAGGCTGTGGAATCTGGGACTCTTCAGCTTGGAGAAGAGGAGACTGAGGAAGAACTTAATTCATTCTTACAACTATTTGCAAGATTGATGTCAAGAAGATGAGACAGCCCTTTTTTTCTGTAGTGTCCAGTGATAGTGCTAGAAGTAATGGACAAAAGCTGAAACAAAAACAATTGCACTTAAGGAAAAACTTCTTCACTGTGAGGGTGAGGGAGCCCTGGCACAGGCTGCCCAGGGAGGCTGTGGAGTCTCCTTCTCTGGAGGTTTTCAAAACTCACTGGATGCGTTCCTATGTGACCTGATCTAGGTGTATCTTCTGGAGCAGGAGGTTTGACTAGATGATCTTCAGAGGTCCCTTCCAACCCCTTCCATTCTGTGATTCTGTGACTTTTTTGTTTACTTTTTAGGAAATCTGTAGGAAAAGATATGCGTATGAGAAATCTGTTAAAGGACAAATGGGGGGGGGGGGGGGGGGAACCAAACGTGTTTTGGCTACTCTATTCTTGTCTTTTGATTCTTGATGTAATAGCCAAAGCATTTCAGTGAAAGTAGGCATTATACAATAATACAAACTGACAAGAGAGCTGTAATTACATAGGATTTGAAAAGCCCTACGTTCTTAGATGACAGGGATATAAAGGGAATGCTACATATAATGATTTTATAGTCAGGATGGATGAATAATTAATCCTGATGGAACAGCTGATGTTGGTATCTTTGAACACAACAGAAAGAAAATTCCTATTGTACATCTTGGAACCAAATTAGACTGGAGAATGCGCCGTGTACTGACTCACACATCAAAATATTCTATGTGTTAAATTGTAATAGGAGCTGTCCAAGTTAGTTCCTCTGCAAGTTCAGCTTCCCTTGATAAATGAACATCTGGTGAAGTCTGATATGCAACAGTTGCAAAGAATTTATTAGCTGTAGCTTTTAATGGATAACTACTGTATCTTTCTCTTCTGTAAAGTCCCATAAATTGCAAGACAGAAGGAGGAGGAAGATATCTGGCTGGATCTACACGCCACTGATCCTGACATGTAGTTATTTTTTTAAATTGCTCTTAAATTCTAATACTGAACATTGGGTCAATAGGAGACATTTTAGCATTATTAATTACTTTTTCAGTTAAAAAGTTTTTTCCTAACGTGTAACCTAAATCTCTTTTAAGAATCTGATTTTTTTGTTTTGTTTTGTTTTATAGCTATTTTGCAAATGTCAGGTTTTACAAACTGCTGCCATAACAACCACCTTTCTGTATATGGAGAAACTACCTGTATGTACTTTTTGTTGCTTTTCCAACTTTGTTTTATTTATTTATATCTTGGTGTGATTGAAACATTTGAGGACGTTATACCCACTGAGACTTCTTTAGGACTCAGTAGGCAAAATAAGTCCCTTAAGCATCTTAAACTTCACACATCCATGAACCAAATTTACATTTACTCTGGGACAAAACTACTCATTGCTTATATTGTCTTTCCAACCCACTGAAATCTGGAGGATTTTCTTCAAAAGTGTATATGACCAGATAGTTACTTTATATTTCTCTTTTGGAGTAGTCTTTCAATAGATACAGAACTCTGACATTGTCTTTCCTTCATAGACTATTTTATCAAGTCCACTTGGAGTTTCTGTTATTTTTATTTGAAGTGTTGAAGTTTTACCAATTGGATGACATTCACAGCTTTGTGTCTGTTGTGAAAAACCATGGATAATAAAAAATAATTTTACTAGGGAAAGCATTGTAATAGCTGTCACTTGAACTGCATTCCTAGGTTTCCTAACAACTACAGCTAGAATCTGGATTTCTAGCCAGTTGCAAATACCATCTTTCATAGAATCATAGAATGGTAGGGGTTGGAAGGAACCTTCAGAGATCATCTAGTCCAACTACCATCTTTCATAGAATCACAGAATGGTAGGGGTTGGAAGGGACCTTCAGAGATCATCTAGTCCAACCCCCCTGCAGAAGCAGCTTCATCTAGATCAGGTTGCATAGGAACATGTCCAGGCGGGTCTTGAAGACCTCCAAGGAAGGAGACTCTACAACCCCTCTGGGCAGCCTGTGCCAGGGCTCCCTCACCCTCACAGTGAAATAGTTTTTTCTTATATTTAAGTGGAACTTTTTGTGTTCCAGCTTCATCCCATTACCCCTTTTCCTGTTGCTAGCTACTATAGAAAAAAGGGATGTCCCAACCTCTTGACAGCCACCCTTTAGATATTTATAAGTGTTAATAAGATCTCCCCTCAGTCTCCTCTTCTCTAGACTAAACAGCCCCAGTTCCCGCAGCCTTTCCTCATATGAAAGATGTTCCATTCCCCTGATCATCTTGGTGGCCCTGTGCTGGACTCTCTCCAGCATTTCCCCGTCCCTCTTGAGCTGAGAAGCCCAGAACTGGACACAGGACTCCAGATGAGGCCTCAGCAGGGCAGAGAAGAGAGGGAGAAGAACCTCCCTTGACCTGCTGGCCACACTCTTCTTGATGCATGCCAGGATGCCATTGGCCTTCTTGTCCAGAAGAGCATATTGCTGGCTCATGGTTAGTTTATTATCAATCAGGACTCCTACATCTCTCTCTGCAGAGCTGCTCTTCAGCAGTTCGACCCCTAGCCTGTACTGGTAGGTGGGGTTGTTCCTTCCCAGATGCAGGACTCTGCTCTTGTCCTTGTTGAACCTCACAAGGTTCCTCTCTGCCCAACTGTCAAGCCAGTCGAGATCCCGCTGAATGGAAGCACAGCCTTCTGGTGAATCAGCCAGTTCTCCCATTTTGGTATCATCAGCGAACTTGCTCCGTCCCCTCATCCAGGTCGTTGATGAAGAAATCTTTCACCTAGCTATATTTCTCCCCTTCACTTAGAAAACAGTGTCTTATGAGACAATATCAAATATCAGACTGATTTCGATGGGATTTGTCCTTCAGAAAATCTTTTTCACTTTTTAGCTTAATATCTGAAGGAAATTAGGCTTCTGCAATCGCACTCTATGTGTCTGTTCTTCCTGATTAATAACCTCTTTTCAACCAAATTTGACATTGACCAAAGGGACAGAAGCCACAAATGTAATTAAATCCTAATGCACTGCAGGGAACTAGGCAGCTAGGTAAATGAAAAGTGCTTTTAATAAGATAAAGACTGAAGATTCAGCTCATCCAGATATACTAGTGAATCCATGCAAGAAAGGTATTACCAGTTCCATGACCTTGGAAAAGCTTCAGTATGTGCTCAACATGCTACTAGACATGAGAGAATCTGTAGGATGCTGTTCCAGATGAGAAACAATAACTATTTTTGATATTAACCATGTTTGAGTGAAGTACCTGATGAGTTACTTTAGTATTTTTTCAGACATGAAGTTTAGCTGATAGATTTATAGTTTAAGATGTATCCTTGAAACTTAACTTACTTGATTTTTTTGTGAAGAACAGAAAATGGTTCAGACTACATTAGAAAGTTCATTGACTATCTAAGTGTGTATTCTGGCAAATTGTACCAATATAAATATGTAAAACTTACCTAAATATTCCACTAATATTGCTTTCCTTTTCATTGTTTTCTATCTCCTGTGTTCCTCATCCATGTTGCACCTATTGCTCTTTGTGCTTTTCCTTTAGTAAACAACTATTTTTTTCAATTTGTTATAAAATTCTTGACTTTTAGACTAATAATAGACCTCTGAAGACACTCTTCTGCATCACAATGCTCCTGTCCACTGCAAGCTCTCTAGTCTCTCTTTTACTGTTGATAGTATATTCCTCTGCTAAACCAGAGATGAATAATGAAGTACCAAGTAAATTTTGGTGTTCTACAGAATGAATGAGAGATATTAAAATCTTTTCTAGAGATGTCTCTTTTTTTTTTTTTTTCTCTTGATGTTAAAGCTTCTGTAAGGTTTTGGATAGTCTGAATTCAGTTTGCTCCAGTTTAGCAGGGCTTATCACTGCACCTATCTCAGGGATCAGTAGAGAGATTTAAATAATGCTTTGGCTTATACCATTCTACTGGTTCACTTTAGAGCACCTATTTATGAGAGGAAAAAAAAAGTCTTTGGCTCAGACAGTTGTTTTTTGTACAACATGTACAATGTGTACAGCTCCTCATATACTGTTTCTGTCATTACTTGCTATCTCAAACAGAAAACAAAATGCGTATAAGAAAAAGGTTCACTCACTTGTGTCTTATTGCTAGTATCTCACCAAGCACAAAATTGCAGGAAAACCAAATTTACTTGTCTTATTTTTGTGCTTTTCTGCTCAGTTTGCTTACCTCTAAAGAAAATGCATAGCAAAAGGGCAGATGGAGCTAGAAAATTAGTCTGCAGAGCATGGCTAGTAGTGCAAGCTTCAGATCAGAATCACATGCTGTTAAATTGTCCCTGAGTCCTTTTCTTGCTTTATTTTAGTCTGCTGAAAGATACACCATTCAGGAGGAAGGAATTCTGGTGCATTGAAATAGCATGAGCAGAAACAAAACCTTTAATTTTGCTTAGCTACTTAACTGCCTTTGGCAAATGGTTTTCTTCTGTCCCACCTTCAGTTTTGCCCAGGCAAATTCTTTTCTGTATAACATTCCCTCTAGTCACGGTGTAAGTATGAGGGGGAGAAAAGATGCTTAACTTTTCCGTAAAAGTTTACAACATTACCTACATGTTTAAATGTATCTTAATAAACCAGTTTCATCAGGCAATTAAAATAGATTCTCTCACTCACATAATTACACCAGGTCTCTTCCTTTAATAAAGGAAAGTCTCAGGAATCCAAGACTTTTTTGAGTATTTGTTTTAGAGGATGAGTATTTTTTTTCTCCTTTCCTTTTCAATTGGCATTTCTTTGTGTGTATGTGTATACACTCTAATTCATAGGGTTATTACTTTAGATTGTCACATAGTGAATGTATGGTCCTGTACTTCAAGAGGCTTGGGTAAAGTACTTCTCTGCTTGTGTGTTCATCATGGCATGTGTAGCATAACCAAGATACATTTGAAAAGGTATGGATATTTGAATTTATCGGCTATGGTTTTATTTTATCACCTGTAATCATATCATGCAATCCCTTTGAGAACTGATAAAGCTTTTTTCCTGCATGTAGTCCAATTAATGAGGAACTATTGCTCAGAAAGGTGAAGAGCTTGAACTGATGGCACTCACCACAAAACAGAAAGCATGAACTTGTATGTTGGTTCTCCAGAGTGAAATATTGTTATTCAGGTCAAGTATGTTCAGTGAAGATTTAACCCAGCACTAAATATGTTCTTCAGTTTTTCTGACAAGAAAATTGTATAATGTCTGCAAAATCAGCAGTTCTCTTACTTTTCTTTCCCTTCAAAAAGACAAATGTGCTCTCACACATAGTATTGACAACAAATTCCCAAGAAACTCTTTTGCTGATGTTTTTATTGTCCTTATTTAATAGCTAGGTAGACAACTGAACATGGTAAAGTTAGATCTAAATATTAGTATCTTCCTTTCTAATTATAGATTATGAGGCTATAGGAATTTGTATGTGGAAATCACTTTGTAATATATTATCAAGTCTTTAATTATCCAAAAATTCACTGTCACTAGTTCCGTGAGGTTTAAATCAAATGTGCAGACATCAGTCCGTAAAAAGAATCCAAAAGCACGCACAAATGTTTAAGACCTGTTTAATTCTAGTTTGTTTGGGTTTTAATTTCTTCCACCATTTACTCAACTCTATCAAGTAATGCAAAAATGATACAAACCATTGATAATCTCATTCCTTCTCAGAGTTTAATGAACTCCTGTAGAAAAAAAAGTTTTCCTGGAACTGTATTCTGCTGGCAGAGATCTCCTTATTTACATAACATTAGCTATATATGTAGACTTTCATACATATATATTTGTATATTTGTGTACATATATTACTTTAAATATACTATGTTAAGGTTAAGCCATATGACCAGGCTGACAGGAGCGTGTATTAGCCAGGAATCATGCTATTGGTAGCATCCACTCTCCTGCTCTGAAAGGGGAGCTGCTTAGTGTCCTCCAGCTTCCAAGGTGCATTTAAGCAGGCAGAACATGCCATGGCTCAGATGTGCTGTGTTGTTACTTGGAGTTTAGTGTTGGATTTAATTTTATAATTAGCAGCTATTTATGGATTGGGCTACATCCCATATGTCGTCGTTTCGACCAGCCAGCAAAGAAGCACCACTACAGTCTCTCGCTCGGTGTCCTCTATCCACCTTCACCCTCATTAGGATGTCAGAGGCACCAGTGAGATGGGAGGAAAAATGATAACCGAGGTTGTTGTGGATTGTGACAAGGACAGGGAGGGCTCACTGCCGATTATAGTTCCGGGCAAAACAGACTCCAGTACTCATCTTAGTTTATTCTTCTACCTACAAGAAACAGAACAGAACAAAAAGCAAAAAGAGAGTAGTATGATGAGAAAATTACAACCAGAACTTTAAGATCTCCCTCCCCCATCCCTCCTTTCTTACCGAGAAAGTTCTCGGCTCACCGTTCTTGGTATCTCTACCTCCTCCCCCTTCAATGACTTGGGAGGGTAGGGAGTGGGGAATGTGGTCAGTGTCTCACAGATTGTCTCTGCTGCTTCTCTCTCCTCAGAGGAGGACAACTCCTTGTGTTCTTCCTCTGCTCTGATACAGGATCCCTCCCACAGGACAAAGTTGTTAACGAATATCTCCAATGTAGATTCTTCCCAACAGTTGCAGCTTCTGCAGATACAGGGGTCCTCCCACATGACATGGCCTTCTCTGGCCATTGTCACTGCCCCTGGTGTGAGGTCTTTATAATGAAGTGAGTCACTGCCCCTGATGAGGGATGTTTAATGAAATTACAAAGAATCCCTGATTCACCAGTCCTCTCCTCAAAATGCAGGGGAGTCTCTACTCCAGCACACCTCCTCCTCTCTTTCCTTACTGACCTTGGAGTCCACATGGTTGTTTCTCTCTCTCTTCCCACTCCTTGCACCATCACCAGCTGGAAAAGAAGAGACAGAAGAAAGAAGAAATAGGAAGAACCCTTCTCTTCCAACTTCTTTTTCTTAAAAAGTGATCGTGGAGGCATCTAATTGGCTCAGCCGCCAAAGTGGGTCTGGCTCAGAGCTGGGGAGAGTTTTGAGCAACTTCTTACAGAAGCCATCTTTACAGCCCCTTCTGCCTTACCAGAAATGACTGTCATGTCAAACCATGACACTATGTCATACATTTTTCCTGAGAGGGAGTGTTTGGGGACCTATTTGAGGCAGGGGTAAAAGGTGGAAAAAAATCTTGCCCTCTAATTTGAAAAACTTCCTATGGAGAATCTCTGCAGCAGCATTATCTGTGCCCTCAAAGTCTGGCTGTATAGGTGACATAAATTTTGAAGATCTGAATATAAGGAGTAAAAAACTACTTTATTGTCCAGTGAATTATTTTTTTCTCTTGGACAAAGTGCTTTCAGTTCTTCATTTCTGAATACATTCCCTTTTTATCCAGAAAATAATAAATAGTATCCAAATGCAGACTTTTTGTTTGAACCGACAAAGAAGGAATCTTTCTGAGAAGAAACATCGTGTCTGTTTCCTCCGAGATGATCTGCCACGATATTCTAGACATTTATGTAAACTCCTAATTCATTAAACAACATCTTCCATGCTCTTTGTTTGGAAAAGGGAATTACACAGTGAAAAATGCTGGAAGTTATGAAACTAAAGTGAATAGGAGCTGTAGATATTATCTGTACTAGATTTCATTTGACTCTTTGTGTAGGTAGATTTATTTTGCTTCTGTAGAGCCATTTGAGGGTATTTTTATACTTCTTTAATGAAACTCCAGAACAAAATGCCAAAAACTACTGTATCAGTCCTCTAACATTCTGTTAGGATGTAGCTTTATACCTAGGAAGCTATTTTTTTGATACTGTCTAAAAATTTCTCAGATAATGTCCACTCTTAGAATACATGTAGTAAGAGTCTACTTGGCTACAAATGAGATGTATGAAGTCATGCTAATACTTTCAGTAGCATGCTCCAGTTAATCAAATAAATCAGTCAGGAGCGCCGATTTAACTGGTACAAATGATTCCTTGACACATACATGTTGAATTCAAGACTATACTCTATGTGATGTCAGTAGGATTTTCCTACACGTCCCGATTTAAATCTTTGAGGGTCCGTACATCTGCTTGTCACAGAACTGTAACAGGTCTCTTCCCTTGTGTCATTGCCTTAACTTTTCTTGCAGGTCATGAGGGCTGTAAGGACCAACATTTGACACTGTTGTTCTTTCTACAGTACTGTCAGTTGGAGGAGGCTGTAATTTTCACTCAGATTCCATGGAAATGTACCAGTACCTGTGATTCATAGGTAGATAAGTTTAGGTTATGTAAGCTTGCTTAATAAAACTTACAATATTAGTTAGAAAATGGCATATATAATTCTATGAAACTTCTAGTCTTGTAAACCCACAAACAGAGCTATTAGAAAGACACAACTATTTCTTGTAACAAAATTATTATTGCTTAGCATTGATAGTTTCAGGACTGGTATGTGCATAAATAAAATTATTATGGCAAAGCTATTACGTTAGTTCTACACTTGTACCTTTGGACATTATACACCACTGATAATTACAAGGCCTGCCTAGCCCTAAACAAAACTGTTATCTGGGATGGCAGAGGTTTTAGGCCAGTTTTCATCTTGTCCAAGGGCCCAGGAATAAAAATACATCGCAAGGAAAGTTTGAATCTTAATCCAACAGTGATCCGTAATGACCACTGAAGGAAGCAAGAGGACACCAAAAGAAACAAGACAGAGGTGTAACTTGGGTGGACCAAGACTATGGGTGGACCCTTTCCTGGAAATGTGATGAATATTCATGCTTGCTATAAATATAAGCTGAAAATCGAAAGGCTGAGGTGGGCACGTTTGGTGGAGAAATCCACCGTGTTCCCCAGCACTGCAATAAAGAATACCTGCTTAATAGTCACATCGGCTATTGAGTCCTGACTGGCTTCTTCATGGCATCACCTCGTCAGCAAAGCTACAAAAAAAGGGTAAAAATAGACTTTTATCAAGATTCTCCTGGATTCACATTGGTTGTTTTCAGATTTAATGCCTCCTTAAGACAAAAATGCATGAAGGCTGCTGGTGTACTTGAGTGTGACTAAACTGACTTTATTTGGATAATATTCTGAAACTTCAACATTTGGAAACAAGCTTTATCGGAATGGGATTCTGACATCTTTGACTTGTAAGAGACCAGGCTTCTGTGGGTATGATCATCAAGCAAATGTCTTTATATTTACTACCTGCATGTGCAGCTCAGAATACCCTTTAATTTTGTAGAAAGTAAAGACATTTTGATAGTAACTTTTTTC
Organism: Colius striatus; assembly: GCF_028858725.1. NCBI lineage: Eukaryota > Metazoa > Chordata > Aves > Coliiformes > Coliidae > Colius > Colius striatus. The sequence goes on from NC_084764.1 coordinate 9,791,004, forward strand.
AGTAGTAGCATCGTGAGATGGAAGAGCTGTATATAGATTTAATGGCCCTATAGAATAGGAAAACATCACAGCTGTTTAATGAATTTACTGATTCTTTAGGCAAAATTTGTCCTCATTTTCAGTGTGTACTTCAGTTTGCATTTATAGATGCCTCATTTAAAGGGAACACACAGGCATTTTAGAAATTATCATTTTGAATACATCAAATGATTTGACTCTGTACATGGAACCTAAAGTCAACAATCAAGTAGAGCTAGAAAATATGAAAGATCTCATCCTATAATCAAAGTTGTAAGAAGATAACAATGCAATTGGATATTAGCACGTTCATATAATGTTCCTCCATATTGTACATCAGATGCTTTACATATATTTGCTTCAGTACATTACCTTAACTGATGTTTGTTAATGTATTACAATATATATCAATGATGTGCATATCTATCATGGCACTTTAATGCAGTAATTAATCCACTTTGAAATTATAAATAGGAAGAAAATGCGGGGAAGGAGATTTTGGGGAGGATAAAGTCTATCTGAAAATCTGAGTGGATTAGGGAAACAGTGTCAACAGAATATTATCTAGAACAGGTGAGGTGCAGTAGTTTATGTATGTATGAAGTGAGATTTTTCATCTTTGTCAGTTATGTCTTAAATCATTTAACTTTTTAATGAGGAATTAGAATTAATTTTAATTTCCCATATATATTCAAAAATAATTTCCATTTGAGATCCTATTTGAGCAACATGAGAATTATGCATCTCTCATAAAAGAACGACACAGAAACCAGAGCTGTAAGGAGAGATCTTTTTAATAGAAATGGCTTTCAGTGCTATGCCTGTCTGAGAGTATGCCAAATTGGTTAATGTTGCAGCTTGGCAACTTTCCCCCAGTAAAAATCTAACTTTGTTCAGATAGTTTATTGACAGATTTTTACATCTGCCTACACTTGTTTGTATGCTACAATTTGTCCACTTCCTGGAGGGATGGCATTTTTTTCTGAAACATTAACAATAGTACTGTTAAACATATTAGCTTTGATGATGTCCAATGATAGGACAAGGGACAGAGGGTACAAGCTGGAACATAAGAGGTTCCAAACACACACAAGGAGAAATTTCTTTACTGTGAGGGTGACGGAGCACTGGAACTGGCTGCCCAGATGAACTGTGGAGTCACCATCTCTGGAAACATTCAAAACCCACCTGGGTGAGTTCCTGTGTGACTTACTCTAGGTGGTCCTGCCCTAACAGGGGGGTTGGACTAGATGATCTTTCGAGGTCCCTTCCAACCCTTAAAATTCTGTGACTACCATGAATTTCATGGGAACATTAAGAAAGTTTGAACAAATATTAAATAGAAATTAATCTTAAAAGTGTTTAAAAATAAATCATTGTAAGAGAAAGTGACTCAGTAAAATACAGCTAACTACAGTAAAGGTATTTATTTCTATGTGTTTATATACTTAAAAGTTCTGTGGAGTTGTCTTCAGGGCTTCAGTCATCCCTAGGATAATCCAGGACTGTGTTTATGATGCAGACCTGTCCAGGTATATTCTGGGGATGAGTTGCTTGCTTCTTTTTCCCAAAAATAGATACCTGATAATGGTTGTTAGATGTAATAAATCAAGTTTATAGGAGGACACAGTAACATCTTCCTTGGTTATGAACTAGTACATATTTCTAATTTATGCAGATACATACTGACGGACAGATCTGAGATAAGAAAGACATTTCCAGTTAAAGAACGCTGGTGCATTTACCCTGTGTATTTCTGCATAGAAGCACTTTATCTACTTGAATTTTCTCTGTATACCTTACCTAAGCTATTACTAGGCTTTTTCATTGTTACTCATTTTTAAGTGACATAACTGTCTGCCTAAAGCAATAAGTCTTCAAGGACTGATAGTCTTTTTGCTTAAAACTTATTTAACAGGAGGTGAACAGATAAAATTGTGTTCTGTGAAAACCATAACCAAAGCTGAGTCAGATTATTTTTAGCTTAAACTCTATGAAATCTATAAATTCAGCAAAATTTTTCACCAGCTTCTTATTTGTGCTTCTTATATTAACAAAGTTAATTACTGGAACACGCTGCACTTGATTCTGTATGTCAACAGTAATGATTAGTACTCTCAAACCAACTTTTGGTGTGCATCAATCAGAACCAAAATGCTGTTGCTGAAGCGAACACCTTTCATATGAGATTCAATGTACCATCCAGGTCCCTAACATCCACAGTAAAGAGATTATCTGAGTAATTTATCACACCTTTTAATTGTTGGAGTTGACTTAGAGTATGTGTGGTTTGGGCTTTTTTCATATGGCAAATTGTACTGCAATTTGCAATACAATAATCATGTTGTAAAGCATGAGAATCTAACCAGATCTCATAGCAGAGTGAGAAGAGGGGGAAAGTTGTGAGCCTGATGCATCTGCTCTGTTTCTTGCTCCTGAAATTCCCTTAGTGGCAGTTAAGAGCATCTGATATTCTGAAATCTCTTGTTTGGTGCCAGCTCATTGTTGTGCCCTGGAAAATATCTGAACAGTGCTTAAGATGTCCAAGAAATCTAAGACTGAGCCCCAAGTGACTTTTGTAACTTAAAAATAACAAATCTTTACTTTGCTAGTTTAGGAGGAGTTGATTTTGAAATGCAACTGCATTAGGGAGTAAATGATACAGTTCAGAAACTTAAATGTCAACCAGGCTTTTCACTTAGTATAGTAAAGTGGTTAGATTTGTTTCAATTCTGTAATAAATACATAGTAAATACATTGCAAAATTATCTTATAATAAAATAAAACCTCATAACATCTAGCCTCTCCAGCAACATTTCTAGAAATACTAAGGCAGATTTGTACAATGAAGTCTATCTAAAACCTCCCAGGTCTACACAGTGAACATTTGTCATAATTACTATTCACAAATGCTATGTAACCACACCTCTTAAAGGCAAAGCAACTCTGATAGCTCTACATTCTAATAATGGAGACAAATAAGTAAGCAAACAAATAGTAAGAAACAACTCTCCAACTTTTCAATTTCTGAAGATGCTGGTTTGAAGATTGCTTTCTCAAGGGATATGCTGTTTATCTTCAGGTTTCTCTAGGGCACGTACCTGAGCTTTCTACCAACAAACAGAAACTAAAGAGTTAGTATAAACATAGATAAAGCACAGATACTCTGACAGAATGGGATTCCAGGGTTTATTCTGAGAAGAGAGCATTATTTTCCATGTTGTGCCTAGTGGCAAAGGCATATTTGCAGCACCAAGTTTGGACTGGGAAGCTGAAGGAGAAGGAGCTGCATTGACTATGCTATCCCTGCAGTGTGATGCTCCCCTGATGTGCCCTTCAGACTTCTCTGGAGGGGCATCTAGCCCACTTGAGAGTGTGTTACTTCTCAGCACAGACACAGGCTCTGACACAACATGTTGCTAAATGTGCTTCCATTGCTACGGGCTACCCAATTTCCTTGCTTTTCCCTCTGCCATTCCCTCTCCTTGTAGAAATGGAAATAGGAGTTAGAGGTTTATGGGAAAAGGTGAGGATAAGATGGTTCTAAAATCAGTTATGAAGATTGAGTGAAGATACTAAACCCACTTTGAACGACATTATTAACCCTTGGTATGGACCTGTCTCTTCTTTCATGTAGCTTGAAGGGATTATCCTTTACTTTTCTGTCAGTAGGTCTTTACTGCTTTATAATTTGCTCTTCAGTCTCCTCTGCCACTGTAAAATTGTTTCTTATTGTCCTTGAAGCCATTCTGTCCCCAAAGGGTGCTTTACTTGAGTTTAAATTCACCCCCAAGTTGATGACATAAGTTATTTCATGTAGTTTTGACTGTTTCAAGGGCTGCCTTTACTGTCTTTGAAGCAGTTCCTGAGCCTAGGGGCAAAGGCCCTTGTTCTAATGAATGCTTTGACTTTGCCAGAGTGACTACTTGTATACAGTGATGAGAAAGTTAGCAAAATTGAATTTTAATGCATATGTTGGGATAAGGTAGTAGAATACATCTACTACAGCAACTTAATATCTTCTCAGTTTCAAACAGAGTTTTCTTTCCAGTCTGATGCAGCAAGGCAGCTGCCTGCAGGTAATTTATCTATGAAGCTTCTTGGGGTTACAAAGCATAACACAAACAAAGCAGGAGGCCAGTGCATATGCTGTCCTTCAGGAAAGATGCCTTGGTAAATTGAAATAAAAGCTAGGATGCTGCACTTTCAATGGCACTTGTTTCTTCTAATACAAAAACCTTGGTTTGAAGACAATTACCATGTCTTATTGAGTCTCTTATTAGAAATTACCTGAGTGCTTTATTGTTTTTTCAAGTTGGAAGACTTGTCTTTCTTAGGTTACATGTGGCAGCACTTAAAATGGCTTCTTAAATATATATGGTATGTATAAGAAGAAACCAGGAGCTTGTAGGGAAATTTTCATGGGAAATTCATGTGAATAAAGTTTATAGCCTAAGAACCTGAGCCTATCCTTGCCCTTTAGAACCAAATTCTTTGACACTTTTCATTCTTGATATGCTGCTGAATATATTAACTAGGAGATTTTTCCAACCGACAGCTTTTGACTTCTGAACATCTTGTTATCATGCAACCTATATCAACTATTTTTACAAGCCAAACAACAACCAACCTAAATGTTTGACATGTCTCATGTTTAAATTTAACGTGCCATAGACTTCTGCATTTCAATTGATGCAAAAGTCTGTGCAGAGTAGTCCCAGAAACTGGACACAATGTTGTTCAGAATAGAGATGTACTATTTAAATGTTGATTAAAATACCTTCACTTCACCTCTGGGGATCATCATAATGAATGACTGTGAGGATACCATTTCTAGCAAGCTCACTTGTTTGCAACTCACATTACCTTGAAAATCAAAGCATGAATGCAGTTTGGGAAGAGCAAGGGAGAAAAGGCATTGACTGTATATTTTCATTTTCTCTTCTTGTTCAAGAAAAAAATAAAAGAAATTTGAAAAGATGCCCCCAAGTTGGATTTGGATGCCCAGGAGGTGATTTACTGTAGTGTATTAATCTCTTCACTGTGACTGTAGGCTATGGACCTGAGACAAATTGAGTCAGTCAGGCTTTATCTCTTCATTTCTGTACTCACTTGTCAAGAAAACCTTGAAATAATAACAGAAAGAAAGTGGAATTGTTTGGAATGGTAGCAGAGGTGAAAGTCAAGATGCAGGGTCTCTTCTTAAGGTGTCTTTCCCATACTCTGTTCAGCTAGAACACAAACATTGTTCAAATGGGGGGACAGAATATCAGAAAAGCTTAATTTATGAAAGTGTCAGAATTTATGTGCATAGATTTTTGCATTAAAATTCTGGTGTTGTACTAGAAAAGAATATGAAGGATCAAAGGTTAAAAGCTTAGTCCAAAGATGCAGTAACATTTTTGTTGCTTCAACAACAAATTTACATAATATGCAATCCTCTGTCAAACAGATTCCCAGGGCAGGGAATCCAAAAGACTGATTTACAAAAGCTGGCTGCAAAGAAAGCAACAGTCTTTATATGTGAAACAAATTGAATCTGACCCACAAAATCCAGAGGACTGCTCACAATATTGCTGACATACACATGCTGCATACCTGCAGCTAGTGAATATTTGAGGTATGATTAAATGCAGTGCACAAGCCCCAAAAGATGCAGAGCTTACTTTAAAGCTTCAGGAAGGTGACTTTCAAGTGCCACTGTTGAAATGTAGGTTGGAACTTGTAGTTGAGGCAACTTTCCTTGCAGTGGTCATTAACATCTTTCAAAACAAGGAAAAGAGAATTAAATGCCTAGTTACAAAAATAAAACAATTTAGTTAAGGCAAAGAATGATACAAGGGAGAGAAAGGTAAATATGCCATATGTGTTTTCCTCTGAAACAAGAGCACCAGTGAAGCTGCCTTTCCTTGAACATGCCATGCAAATTTGGAGTGCAGGAGCTGTGTTTCCTCTCAGAAATTAGCTGATAGATGCACTAACACCCCTCATCCCCTGAACAGTTTTCAGTGTGATTGGATTTTCACCTCATACAGAAGAACTATATGGAATGCTGTTGTGAATTGCTACCTAAGCATAGCTTTGTCTATAGACATGCACTGCTATGTTGGTATATGCACATAGTAGAGAAAAATAGATGAAAAATTCTGGACAAAATCCAAAGTGACTCTAAGCACTTTCTCCTACACCCTGGATGCTCTCATCTGCTATTCTGTTCATCCCTATCAAGTATCTTAGACTAAAACTTAAGGAAAATCTCCAAGGAGTTTCTCTGGACCTATTTTTTTCCCAATATTTTCAGTAACATATGCATTATATGACAATAATGTCATATAATTATATGACTATATATGTTATAAGCAGTAACATAATAATACTATTAATAAGTAATAACATCATAATGCTACTTATCATCATATACATCATATGCTAGTCAATAACATGATAATGCAATAGCATAATAATGTTACTGCTTACCAAAACACAACATAAATACAACCATATTTAGCAAAAATATGGTAATCTTCAATTTGCAATAACCTGGAATGATTTCATTTTTTTTTAGTTATAGTATTTGGAAAAAGAAATCAATTCAGTTTCAGACTGCACAAAATGTCATTGAAATCTGAGAGATGAAAGAGAAAAAAATTAGATTCTAAAAGAAACTACATGTTTTACAGAATTTAATGGATAGATTGTTTTATGTTACACCTCATTCTGTCTCCAAAGCTGGCGATACAAAATTTATTCACTGTAGAAACAGAATAAGAATCAGACCTAGTTTTTGAGGGAGATGATTTTTTTATAAAAAACAGTAAATCTGTGAAGTTCTGGGGAAAAAATACCATTTCCTCAGATCAAAACCAGACTGAAAATTCTCCTTCCAAAAACTGAGAAGGAAAGGAAAGAAAAAAACAGTACCCAACAATGTGGTGTTGCAACAAATGTGTTGAAGGAAAAAAATTCCAACAGTGAATCATCTAAAGCATCTCCATGAGGTCCTCAGTTACCGTTTGTCCTCCCTATCCCACCGTGGGGGCAGTGGGGGCTGGACACTGAGCGAGCAGCTCCATGGCCCTTGTGCCTGGCTGGCCCTGAACCACAGCAAATAGTTACCTTTTTTGATTTCTCATGTCCGTTTAGCACAAGTAGCAATGAAGTCCTGCAGTTTTATTGCTAACTAGGCTTCCTGGCAACATTTTCACCTCTGTCTTCTCCAAGGATATGCTGTACATGTTATGTGATCTCCAATTCCCAGGTAATTTAGGAATGAATAATTAAGCAAGTTGTAAGCATCTGGAAGATAGCAAGGTCATGGGTGACATAGTAAGGGTATGCCATGAGCAAATCTTGTCAAGCAAGTTGTCTACGGCTAATACTTTAAATTTACTAAGGCTCTGGAACTGTCTCAGAAGAGTCCCAAAACTAAGCCTGAGAGGAGAAATATGTTCTTGAAGAAATGAACATTATTCAGATGCTAGTTTGCTGAAAAGAAACAGTGTTTTATGAAGGACAGACAGAAAAGTTGTGTCCCAGCGAAATGGGAGGAAAAAATAAGCAAGGTTGTTGTGTATTAAGACAAGGGCAAGGAGGGCTCGCTGCCAATTATGATTCTAGGCAAAACAGACTCCAGTACTCAGAGAGGAAAGTAGGAAAGTTTATTCTACTACCTACTAGAAACAGAACAAAAAGCAAAAAGAGAGTAGGATGATGAGAAAATTACAGCCAGCACTTTAACATCTCCCTCCCCCATCCCTCCTTTCTTCCCAGGCCCAGCTCACTGCTCCCGACATCTCTACCTCCTCCTCCCTCAATGGCCCAGGGGGGCAGGGAATGGGGAATGTGGTCAGTCTCTCACAGATGGTCTCTGCCACTTCTCTCTTCTCAGAGGAGGATGACTCTTGGCATTCTTCCCCTGCTCCAATACGGGGTCCCTCCCACGGGACACAGTCCTTAACGAATATCTCCAATGTAGGTTCTTCCCAGTAGGTACGACTTCTGCCAATACAGGGTCTCTCACACGTGACACATTCCTTAGTGAATATCTCTGACGTGAGTTCTTCCCCACAGTTGCAGCTTCTGCAGATACATGGTCCCTCCCATAGGACACAGCCTCTTCTGGCCATAGTCACTGCCCCTGGTACAGGGTCTTTAATGAAGAAAACCACTGACCCTGATGCAGGGTCTTTAGCAAAATGAGTCTCTGCCCCTGATGTGGGGTCTTTAATGATATGTAAACAAATCTCAGCTTCATCACTGCTCTCCTCAAAATGCAGGGGAGTCTACTCCAACACACCTCCTTCTCTCTCCTCACACTGACCTTGGAGTCTGCATGGTTGCCTTTCTCTGTCTTCCTGCTCCTTGCACCATCACCAACTGGAAAAGAAGGGACAGAAGAAGAAAGAAACAGGAAGAACCTTCCTCTTCCAGCTTCTTCTTAAAAAGTGATCGTGAAGGCATCTAATTGGCTCAGCTCCAGTAGTGGGTCTGGCTCAGAGCTGGGGAGAGTTTTGAAAAACTTCTTACAGGACTCATCTTTACAGCCCCTTCCCCCTTACCAGAAATGGCTGTCATGTCAAATCATGACACAAGTGTAAGTAGAGTTTATATCTCTTTTTAGACCTATAGATAAAATAATTAGACAAGCTTTTAGGCAAATATGCCTTCTTTAGGTCTGAAAGGAAAGAAAGAGATTTCAAAAGCCAACACAAACTGAGAAAAACTGCCCATTTTTTAAATTCAGATTTCTGAATATGTTTGCAATAAATATCAGCAGGTAGATGTTGTGGTTTAACAGAACATAGTTACTGGTTTGACAGCAACTCAGCCCCACACAGCTGCTTGCTTGCTCACTCGTTTCCCCTGTGGTGAGTGGGATGAGGGAGAGAATCAGAACAGTAAGAAAACTCACATGTTAAGTTAAAGAATGTTTAATAGGTAAGGCAAAAACTATGTAGACAAGCAAAGCAAAACAAGGAATTCATTCCTCATTTCCCATGGGCAGGCAGGTGTTCAGATCTCCCAAGGACTAGGATCCTGTGCGACCTGACCTAGATGGACCTGCTTCTGCCAAGAGGTTGGACTGGATGATCTCTAAAGGTCTCTTCCAACCCCTACCATTCTATGATTCCATGATCTGTCATTTGTAGTGGGTCCTGGTCACTGTCACTCTAAACATCCCCCCTTCCTTTTTCTTCCCCCAGCTTTATAAACTGAGCATGATGCCATATGCTCTGGGACATCCCTGGGATTTGCTGTTCTGGCTGTATCCCCTCCCACTCTTCATGCACCTCCAGTCCCCTTGCTGGTGGAGTGAAAGGCAGAAAAGGCCTTGCACTGCTCAGCAATAATCATCCCTGTTATAAACACTTGTTCCAGCACAAATCCAAAACAAGCAACATACCAGATACTGTGAAGAAAATGAACTCTATCCCAGCGAAAACCAGCACAATAGGGAACCAGATTGGGGAGTGAAGTAAGAAACTATTAATAAATTATGTAGGAGAAAGCAGACAGCAGTCTATTGCATGCAAAAGGGAAAGAGTAGGAAAGGATAAGAAGACCATAATATACCAAAATCCTAAATTACCATTTTACCACATATGAAAAAAACACAGAAATTAATTATTAATTTTAATTTGCATCTTCTTTACTGCAGAGGTTTTGTAGCTTCTTCTTTGAATTCAAAACCAAAAATATGACGGGATGTGACTTTTCTAGGACATGTTACTCCATTAGGAGTGTGTGGTTCTATGCAGATTTTCTGTGTGAATTACTATTGTTGTATGGAAAAGTTTCTTAATTTCAGCTGCACAGTTATCATGAGAATATGGTGTGCTGGACGAAGCCTGCAGCTGTAAGGTTTATTAGCTACTAATTGTTCTGTGGTTGGGAATATTTATTGTAGTACAGTACAGATACGTTGGTACATCTTCTGTTATTTACTCAAGCAAAATCCAAATTCATTTAGTGTGTCTGAGAGCAGAAGGAATCTCCTTTCAAAATGAATTTAGTGAGGCTGCAGAGCTGTTCAAAGAGCAAGATTTTACTTGTAATATGAGTTGTCATATAAAGACACTTTTTATAGGTTCTGGGATAGAATGGGATGTGACAATAGAATATGTATGTTCAAAGATGAGTGGAAATGTCATCTTGTACCTAAATATTTCTCTACATGGTGTTTCAAGTCTCTTTCAAAAACTGTTTTCTATACGAGTATTCCTGATGGGTAAAAATCTTGTTTATTGCTAGGGTGAGTACCATGAGTGCTGATCTAGTTCTTGAGGCATGGGCCTCAGCTCTATATGAAGGCTTTGGGGAAGCTATTTGTGATGTCTGCAAATGTTCTGTTTTTTAGTATTCCATTTGTCACACTTGCAAGTTAGCACTGCTGATGTTGCTGATGGAAACTGGTGCTAGTGTATGAGCATTGCAGTGGCAGTTTGATGGAGAGTAGTGATTATTGAATTTGTGGTAAAAATCGATAAAGGAGTCCAGATTTCCAATTCACATAATAAAGATTTAATCTATAAATCTTAGGCAGGGTGTCCACTCAGTGATAGTTATTTAAGGACTGTTCCTCACTGAAGTTCTTGGAAAGGTCTGGACAGAAGCTACCCAAAGTGAAGGATATTTCAGTTAAGTTTTGCAGATGCCTGTGGATTGAGTGCTATTCAATAATTTCAGTGAAAGTCTCAATGATGGAATAGAAAGAATGGATGTCCTCTGTTTGGTACAAATGGGAATGGTATTAAACTACTAAGATCTGTAAGGCTTTTGTACAGGATTGAAAGAAAAAAATAGACCAACAAAAATGGAAAAAAAAAAGAATGGAAAAACCAGAACAGAATTTAACAAGGTAAGTGCAAGGTTTTGCTCTGAGGAAAAAACCAGTATTTTGCACAAATACAAAATGAGGAGAAAACTGGTTGCAGAATGGACAGAGGCATAAAAGCTTCCTCTATTGTGCTGTTGTAGAAATGAGAAATACTGTTCAAGATAAATGAAGTCTTCCATTTGTATTACAAATGGAAGCAGGTATTACAAGCAGTTATACATATTTTTGAAAATATGATTGCACAATTTCATTAGACAGTGAAAAACCATTATATTGTATATTATACATGCTAGATATCTCACCCGTCATCTATCCTACTTGTAAATTAGTCATCAAGCTGTCACATTGCCTCATTGTGTAAATACATTCAAAGAATTGTCTATAAATGAAAGTTTATTGCTGGATAGTACTTACCATAACCCATATCATTCTCTCCTCATGGTGTAAAGTTACGAGTGTGAGGAATGTACAGTAATTGTGTAATGAAAACCTCTGGCCTTATCATTACCTCTTGTTTCTCACAGCAGAACTACATGGCATCAACTGTTTATGTAGATCACTGATTAATCTTTAAATCTTGTTCACATGATGAGTAAATGGGAGAAATAAGTAGATTACATACATGCAATTTACATCAGTAAATAGATTCTTGAAGGGAATTATTCAATTTTGCCATTATTCAGTAACTTTAAAAGCGTTCATAAACATGAAAAAATCAGTGTGACATGATTGCCGTCTTAAAGACATTATCAAGGGGTTGTGTTTCATATGTTTGTTCAAAAGATCTTGAGATAATCTTCCCTGTTATTCATATCCAAGTGAAATTCCTTCCCTCCTGCCTCTCAGCATGAACTCTTGTCATGCTGAAGAGCTCACTCTCCTTGAAGGAGGCTGTTAGGGGGTGGCAGAAGGGGCTCTCCCTGCATCCCTATTACAGAAGATGGGGTAGCAATATCTACCATGCCAGGTAGTGCAGTTAAGGTGCCTCGTTGACAAATTCAACCCAGAAAACAGGGCTGGACACAAGAGGTTGGAAGCAGTGAACTGCTGAAGTTCTCCCAAGTGCTCCCAAGGTCCAGTGCAGCTTAAGCTAGCAAAGACTGCTTGAACTGCACCAAGATATCTATCACCACCAAAGGCATGATGATTTTTGAGCTAATGCTGCTGTATTTTCACTTCTTTGCATAGAGCCAGGCTGGCAAAGGTAGAGATAAAACTTCTTCACTCCCTGGCCATTTCATGCCTCTGTTCCTGATCCCATTGGCATGGACATTGTACTCCTCTGTGATTGGCACACGATGTATTAGAAAAATCAGATATTGCCTTAAAATTCTTGGAAATTATACTTTTGAAGTATGGAACTGGATGTGGCATGTCAAGGCATTTACCATACTAGTTACAAGACACGGTCTCATAAAGTGAACTTTCTCTAAAGCTATATACTGTTTTGTCATGGAGGGAGCTGGTAGGGTCTGTCCTCAATAAGGCTCAAGGAATCTACTCCAATATTTTGTCCTGAGTGATATTTTATTTGCAAGCTACTTGCATCCCTATGCCGTTTCAGTAATTCTATCTGCCTACAACACACAAGATTTAGGATGAACATAAAATGCCATCACAAAGCTCAGTGTTACAAATATAATTACAAATAGATTAAAAAACGTCCAAGAACAATGAAAGGGTTGAAATTAAAAGAACATTTCCAGCCATCAATAACGAGGTAATGAAAGAGTTTTCCAGTAGAAGTCAGGTTAATGGAAAAAACCTTCACATTAAGATAGACTGAGAAAGTGCTATGAAAGGTGTTATCGCTAATGCAGTTGCCTCTAGTAGTAGAGAGGTCACTCAAGAGCTTTGTTTTCCTTCTCTCTTTTTTCCTTAGGCCTATGTATCTAATTGAATTTGGTTCTCCTATATTCAGAGAAAACAAGATATTTGGTTGGTATTTTGTTGTGTTTTTTTTTTCATTCTGCTGCTTTCATTTCACTACCTTTTTTTTTCTACAGCACCAAAAATGCAGTTTCTAATGACTTCTAGTGAAGAAGTCTTTGAGTTAACGGTAATAGTATCATTTTAGTCTTGCAGGTGGGCATTGTTTTTTGTTTTAGTCATCACAATGCAAAAGACAAAACTAATGCATTATGCTTTCATTATACTGATCCAACTCAGCTTTAAGGTGTTTTTTTCATGTTTTGCTTTTCCTGATGATACCGAGTATTTATCTGCTTCCTCTTCTCCAGATGCTTTATGGCCAGATTGCATCCTAAACTTATTACTAAGTAATTGCATGATTGTGTTGTGATAGTGCAACTCTTTGTATAACATCCAGTACTTAGTCAAAGGCACGTTAAAAGGCTCTTACATGCACTTAAAGGAAAAGAAACAGGAGTAAGGGAGAAAAAAAGGAGAGGGAAGATATAAAAGTTTCGCAATTCATTACAAGTGGCGTCCTTTTTAAGAAAAACAAGGAGATTTCACATTAGATTAGATGAGCTCCTCCTCATTAGTAGGTATGATTTCTTTACCAGCCCTGAAGTGTCTGAAAAACAGACCCAAATACATAGACAGCTCCTTCATTTAAAAAAAAAAAAAAACCAAAACCAACACAACAAACCTCAAAACTGCAACTGTGTAACAACTCTGCCAGTCCTGCAGGATGTGACAGGTTGTTATTTTCATGACAAACATAATGCCAATGTATTTTTGTTGTAATTAAAATACCTTTCCTGTATGCAGTGGCAGCAATGTAATTGGTGTTCCCCAAAATGACAAATATTATGAAATAAAATGTTTACAAGTGAAATTCTTTCTTAAGAGCTGTTACACTCTCCTGTGGTCTCACATTTTCCACCTTTGAGACAGGTGTTAGGGGAAAAAACATCAACACAAAATATAGTAGTTATTTCTGTCACTGGGAGGATGTACACCTGCTAAAATATTTGTGAAAGCAAAGCATTTAGTGCTTTAAATTCATGTTCTTTTTTCATCTTTTAGTCTGGTTGGATTATTTTCCAGATATCAGTAGATTTGGAGAAGCTGAATTCTCTACTTTATGCTCTTGTTCTCTGAGGACAGATGACAGAGGGGAGAGTGTGTGATTATTCTAAATCTTGATAAGTGGATTACAAACTTCTACACATGCAGACACTGATTATAAATATATGATTTGAGTATATGATGAAAACAGTAACATCTAATTTTTTGCAGCAAAAACAGATAAAGGGAGAGATAAATGACTATGTTATGTAGCTAAGTGCTTTTTGTATTAAAACATGCAATACTTAATCAGTAGTTATTTCTTACATTAGGGTCTACTTTCACCTTTGCACTCTACTGTTTCACTGTGTAGAGCTATATTAACCTTAAACCTAAGCACATAAGTAGAGAAACTGGGCAGATGAGGGTATTCTGCCTCTTGAAATCAAAAGATTTGGCATGTAATTTTACTATTGCGGGACTCTTGCCACTTGTTCTGGTACTCACTTTATCTTCTGCTGTAACCTTAATTCCAAGATTCTTATTTCAGTTATCATAGTACACAGCATTACATATAATTTTACTGTTCTTTTAAGTAGTTTTGCAATTTTGTACGGTATACTTGGCTACTTAAGTTATCATAGAATAGCTTTTTTGAACTCCAAATCTCAGTGATCCAGTGATTTTCATTTTCATTTATTTAGATGTTACTGTTGTTGGTTGTGTATGTCATCTATTCTAGTTTGAATACAAGAAAATTATGTGCCTCATTCTAAACTGGAAAAAAACCACTTTTCTTTCATTCCACAAAGAGTATTTCACTTAAAATATGTAAGAAGGGAAAGATTTTCTTCTCTTCTCACTCCTGTTGTCTATTCAGTTCAGTTCTGTATCAGATTGGTCTTTTACCATACTAACCTATGCCATCCATGATTATGTGGATCATCATTGGCCTAAAATACAGGTGCCATCCATTCTCTTAAGAATAGCATCCATTTCCATTCTCATGTTGGATATCTTTTATCCAGAAATATTTTATTCAACTTGGAATTTGTGTTGCAGACTAAATAAAGACTAGTCTTCACATTTTAGGTTATCTGGTCACATTCTTTGTATCTCCAGTTATTGATACAAAGATTCTAGTTGGACACATTTCTGTGCATCACCATATAAAATATAGTTACACAGAAGGTGAAAAAGTTCACTGAAAAAAATCCAATATGGTTTTATATGAATAAAAATGGACTCCTCCCTAGGAAGCTGGTAGTAATATAATTCCATCTTGGAAATGAGATAAACTTGTGAGCTGCACATTAAAAAGTTATAAATTTTGTAACTTCCCTCTACATTGATAATATATAGAGTGTCCTCTTTCTCTCAGCAAGGACATGCAACAATCTAAATGCAAAAAAGGGAAAACAGGTGGTTATTTAGTTTAAAAAAAAAAGAACAAAGGGACTTCAGCTTGATTTTAAATTTAGCTGAAAAATCTGCTTGTATTCAGAAGCTCCTACACTTAGAAACTAGAGTAATTGATTGAGAAGTCATACTACCTGTGCTTAAAGTATAAATTAAGCATATGTGTTTCTCATTATTTTGCAATGCAAACAAATGATTCATATGTGTGTATTGAAAAGTGCACAACAAATGATGCATATATCAGAAAAGTCAATATACATTATGATTTTAAACTAACATTTTTAAACAAGACAGTTCCAATTCCACATCTTTAACATTAACTTTTTGATAGACAAGATCTTTCACCAGACAGTAAGTCTGCCCTTCAGACTATTGTACTTTTGCATATTGCACAGGCAATTATGTAATTTTTATAGTGAATCATTTCCAAACTTTACACAATGCTGGAACTACAGTGATTTTGCAAAGAAGGAATTTTGAACATACCTGTCTCAGAAAAAATCTGGCTGTTGTATACAGTTAGTTCTGTCTGTTGCTCTAAGTCCCACATGTTTATGTGTACCTATGAAAGGCATATTAAAATTAAGTTGATAGCAAAAAACTAGTGATGGAAATAGGAAAATCACGGGGGTTTTTTGTTGTTATGATCAGTAAACAATTTTTCAGAGCCTATTCACTCATCAGTTGTAATGTTCCTCTAAGGTTATGGTCAATATTTTACAGAATATGTATATTACAGAACACTTGTTTGTCTTTGGTATCCTAAGACAAAACCTTCTAGTTTTTGTTGTCCTTTCAGTGTGAGGAGAAGGAAGTCCTAAGAACCAGTTACTATAATGTAGATTTGTCTCAGTCTTTTCCTTCTCTTAAGAATAGCATCCAGCTGCCCTCTGCCTTGAATATTCTGGAAGATTGATTCGCATATCAGCATAAGACTATGTCAAGTTCATTTTATGTTATCTTCTCCTAAGTTTGGAAGCAGCAGATATTTGTCCAGTATTCATTCAAATTTTATCACTACTTCTGTGATAATGTCAGTAATTTAGAGAATGTTTTGCAGATGCTTCATTATGTTGCTTGCTATAGTTGGCTTTTGGTTGTCAAGTTTGCCACAGTACAATAATGCTGAAATTATAATTGCATCAGATAGTTATATCTCATGCTGAAGGATATATGCTTCATTCTCCAGATGTCCAAAAGATGTAGAGGCCTTTCATATTCATGCATTTTTTCCCAACCTTCTAGTCCATCATAGTTTGTAGTGGTATTCAAATATATAAGGGGACAAATGGGTTTTGCTTCTGCTCACTGAACAGAGTTATCTTGGCTTTTTGGGGGTTGGAAATAGGTGCTTTCTTTGCTAGTAGCAAGAACTTGTTTCATGCCTTGGACTGATCCGTCAGTAGAAGAGACCTACCCTCCAAACCTCAATGTAAAATACATTTTCTTTGAGTGTATCTGAAGATAGTAAACCTTGAATTACTTTTTTAATATAATGCTGAGAAGATGCTCACCACGGTTTTATGGCCCTGAAATTCTCCTATCTTTGTCCATATTTTATAAACTGTAGTAGATTTTACTCTTCATAGAGCCAGAAGAGATCATGCCATCATCCTGTCTAGTCCCTACATAATATTGATGTTGTAGTTAATTCAATTACCCTTGTGTATAAATAGAGATAGCTTACATAAATCCATAGACTCTTAATTTCAAGATTTCAAATATGAATATAGTTGTAGTTTGCTGCATCCATTTTATTTGGTGGAGTCTTTTTCTAGCAACATTGAGTATCTAAAGGCTAAATTTAAAATACAGTGGATCAAGCATGGATTTTGCTTCCAAATGTCTATGTTGAAAGTACTAGGAATGTAGAAGGAATAGGATGTTCCTATATTGAGGAGTTTAAGATTCTTGAAGACAGTTTCCAGCTATGACACTGATTTTGACTGAATACCTTACAGGTTTTCTGTTGCTTCTGCTTGCCCATCTGTAATACCTGAATGAAGACATAAAACTACTTTAATATAAAATGTGCTAATAAACTATGTTTCAGTCACGATAGTTTACAGAGCTTTTCGGAATGATCTAGACAGCCAACAGATAACCTTCAGATCCAAAGATGCTGTAAACAAAATTCCCATCTAAAATAACAGAATATATTTGAATCATTCTAATATTCTTAAAATCAGAATGAAGAACTACGGATATAGGCACTCTAGTCTTTTGACAACAAAACATATACTAGACCTGAGCAACTTGTTGCACTTGATAATCAAACAAACACAATATTGAACAGGATCAGTTTACTAAAACCACCCTGGGGAGACTTCAGAATCAAAACTAGTCCATCCCTTCAATGGTTAATGATCTGTTCTGTAACATGGTAATTAATGTTAGCTGAAATTCTCCAGATAGTTCTACTGATTTTACAGATTTCCAAACCAGTTCCCATCTAAATTAATTAGAAGAAGCTGATTTTTATAAAGTGGTGAATATTCTCCTCCTGATACCACCTTGCTATCATTATATTTTTAGGGAACACATCTCAGTTAAGTCTCAATTTGTCTACCACCCACTCAGTGAAACTACAGGCGTGTTCTTCAGCTAGAAGACAGACAACCAGGCAGATGCTTCGGCGACAGAATGTGGATAGCTCTGCTTGTTCATATGGGTCCAGAGTCTTCTGCTTCTGGGATGAAACCAAGAAGGTAATAAGACTAAAGCTGTAATTCTAACAAGCTCATCTCACCTGTGCAAACTGAGAGCTGTACTGTAAGTCAGAAATGCACAGGGAAAAAATGCATGATTAGAGCTGCTTTCTCCCAGGGCTGCACTTTCTGTAATGTCATAAATATAAAGAGCAGAACCTTATCTCAAACTGAGGTTTCTTCAGGAAGAGCTGCTCTGAGCTACTTCAAAAATCACCTAGTGTCTCCTAAGACCTTTTTAAGTATAGCTTCATTTCATTCATATGGAATATTTCAGACATCTTCATCGTGGAGCAAATCTGGTTTGCTCATTAAAGTTTTCTTGTGTGATATAATAACATTAAATTGTATCACTCAAGGAGAAAAAGATCTCCAAATTCAGTAAATGCATTAATTAGTCTTGCTTTGAGAGTTTGTTATCACATAAGCAACTCCAACATTTATGAATAAGTGAGAGAATGCTTAAACACAAATAAATGCAGCAAACACATCTTTCCTTTGGCCATATTCTTCTCTTTGTCATTAGAATATGCAGACACTAATGTTATTTGGGGATTACACTAGAATGGTGGTTTTTTAGGCTATGATTAACTCACTGACAGCAGAGCTATTTTAACATCTTGCCTGACTATGAACACAACTCACAACTGAAACTTTGTTGTTTAGCAAACACAGTGTTAATAACTTACCTGACAATAATACATGTGGAGTAGATCTTTTTTCTGTAGTGCACACTCATGATTCTCAATTACTTCTTCAAGAAGATGTCAACATACACTGCTTACAGGATATCACAGAGAAGATATATGGGAAAGAAAGTATTTTTAAAAGGTAAAGACAAAATGGCAAGCATAAACAGCAAAATTGCAATCCTGACAATTCCTTATCTTGGCATTCCCTTGGCATTTGTATCTGAAAAGTGCATTGCTGCTCAGTGTTATTTTCTAGTTTCTGTTAGGAAATTGTTTTCCTTCCCTGCTGCAGTTTAAAATTCTTTAGTATACTCTGTCCTGTTTCAAAGTTCCCTGTGCTTTAATAGAAATTAAGGAACTTCCTTAAGTATATAGAGATTTTTTTTTCAATAACACTATTTTGAATACTCTCTGTGTGAAAAAAAGAAAAAATAAGTCAGAATAAAAAATAGTCTATTTACTTTTCCATACTTCTCCCTTTTTTATTACCTCCTAAAAACAGTCCCTAGCCACAAAAGGACTTGTCTTACCTGGTTATAGCACTTTGTCACTAGTGGACCACTCCAGCCTTATTCTGGTTGCCTATGTTCTATTTTATGTCATAACTCTGTAGCGTTGCAGGTAGGAAAACATCACTTATAATTATGCAAACAGCTGGGGTCAATTACTGCGTAATCTAGTGGAAGAGACAGAACCTGCTCCTTGAAAATCTTCATCTATGGTGTATGGATCTACTAGCAGAAGCTATGTTCAAAGCATTAGGTCCCCAAGACTCTTAATGGCTGAAAGAAAGGGAGTAGTGTCATTTCCAAAAGGTCTTTCACAAAATTTATCATTGAAGGCTCATTAAAAAATGACATAATTATGGGATATGAAGGAAGACTGTCTCTGGCATGAAATATTGGTGGAAAGTAAGTGAATAAAGACTAAAAGTAAACAGTTTTCATGGTTAAAGGACAGATGTTGGTAGATTCCTAAGGGAATCTGGAAAAGGAGTTACAAGTGAGATACCAAAAGTAAATATTACTGAGATGTTTCAGATAGTGAAGACGAAATCTAAGTATAAAGAACTTCAGGAAGTCCAGACAAGACTGAGGGGCAAAATACTATGATTTTAGCTGGAATTCAAAAGGTTAATAACAAGAGATTAACACAGATGGGAGGGAAAAAAAAAAAAAAGGTAATTAATTTCAATGCAGAATGAAATCTAGAAGCTGTAACACATAATGCTAGGAAAATATTCTCATGGTGAGCAATAGTGATCAGTAAGCAGATTAAATGTGGAGAACGTTAGGAAAGGTAAAAAACACAGACAGTATCATTAGGACACTATAAATCCCTATGGTGTTCACTGTTTGGATACCATGTGTAGTATTGGTTAACATATCTCAAAAAGGATAAAGGTACAGAAAAGTTTGAGAAAACACCAGTGCACGTGGTCAAAAATGAGGAACAGCCTCTATACAAGGAGCAATTGCTTAGGCTAAGATTCCCCAGGATGTGAAAGATAGAACTAAAGGAAAATATTCTGCTGGAAGTCTATGTCCAAAGTGAAAAAGAGTTAAGAAAAGAGATTTTGTTAATTGTATTTTCTAAAACAAGATTTAGGCTGTGTTAAATGAAATGTAAGTTTCAGAACAAACACAAGGAGAAAGTAAATAATATCTAATCTCCACTGTTTTTGTTACTTTGTTTATCAGACAGTATGATCATTAACATTACCTTTTTTCATTAACTCAAACAATGTCTATAACTTCCAAAACCATTTTGTCTTTTTTTCTTTGAAACATCACATCTTGTCATGATGCTCCTCTTTTAAATTCTTCCAATTTTTTCTCTTATTTTCACTCTTTTTGAAAACAATATTTTCTTATTTCATGAATAACAAATTTATTAGTTTGCTGACTTTTGTATTTAAGATAAGGCAAGAACAAACAAGAATTTTTATGCAGACAATTCCTCCTCTCAAAAGGTCAGCTGCCTCATCTATGGGCAAACCTGCAGATATTTCAGAGGTTTAATATGCAGACTCTGAGATCACAAAAGTTAGAAATATATTTGTATTTACAATAGACATCACGGAGGAGAGCAGACTACCAAAAGCCTTAGTTTCTTTTTCCCTAAGCAAACTGACTGTATTTTCTTACTCTTTAAGTTCTCTCTGACAAATGTTTACTGCTGAAAAAGGGGAAAAGTTAACGTGTAGTAATGTGTCATGTTCTTCTGTGCCTCATGGTGTTATTTGAATCTATTCTTAGACTTTTAGCACAGAAACTTTGAGTACCTTTGTATTAGTAAGATCAGACACCTATAAAATCCTGCATTAAAAATAAAAAGTTCTTGACTGTGTAGAGTTCGTATATGCTGTAGGTTTTAAACCTGACAGAAAACTGGCTGCTCCTACTCACAAATGCCGATCTGTCGCTGCAGTTTTAGATGTATTTTGGTCTAACATTTGACAGAAGCAACTTTAGATGTTTCTGTCAGTTCTGTTTTTTCATCTCTCTGTATACATTCCATTTGAAGACAAGTCACTGAGTGGCTATGGAGTCAGGCTGAGCTCACCAGAAAGGTCATGATATAATAGATTAATCCTGACCTATTCCTACATGGACCTAAATTCACATCTGTAAGAATGCACCTACTGAGACAGGGAGTCTCTCCATTCATGAAGCTCGGCCAAGAGTGGTCCGATTACAGTTCTCTGATATAATGGAGCATACCTGGAGAGTCAGAAGGGAAATATTGTTCTGTTGTGAGGCATTCACCCCCATCTTTTTCCTCTAGAGAGGTCACACGTGAATCACCATTTTCTTTTATGATGTGTGAGGTGGAGTCCTTATCTTGAGTCCACAGCTGTATTCTGAAATGGAGTCAAGGTCCTTGAGTCTATAACTATGAAAATGCCTAAGTTCTAAAGAGAGATGAGGCCTGAAGTTGTAAAACTGAATACGGATGAAGTTTGTTGCAGCAGCCCTGCAACAGTGTCTGCCGTACAGTTTGGAAAACTTCTTTCCTTCTTTGCTTGCAGGTCACTTCAGTGGGTTCAGTTCATTTCCTGTGGCTATAACCAGTCTAAATCTAGTACTATGTATATGCATATGCAAGTAATTGAATCTTAAAGAAGTTCTTCTGTTTCTTTAGAAAGGCACAATTACAAACTATTAGAGATTTGCTCATCAATTTTAGTATGACATTATTAGTAAGTCTTAAACCATATAGACACCAAATAATATAGATTAAGTATTTAGAAATATTTCTCAAGACTGGAAAATTCTAGAAGTTAATACAAATATGGAACGGGTTTTCGTATCTGCTTTGAAAGACTACTAGTTCCAGAATCAGTGAAGAGTAGTAGTGATTCTTGAAGGTTAAGGATTACCATTTATTTCAGCACAAAAGAATTCTTTGTAACAGCTTCCCCAAACAATTTAAAAATGTACATTTACCATAACAATTTGAAGGGTTAAATTCAATGCTTTTAAGAATTTTTTCTCTTGACAAGACAACTGCGTGTTTAGTCCAGAAAGTCATCAATTGCTGTGGTGATTAACTCTTAAAACATAGGGTGGTTTTCATAGATTAAAAAAAAAATGACTTGCAAGTCTCTCTATTTTAAAATTATAAGCAATTACAGGCTATTCACATTCATATCTAAAGAAGTGCCTGGAAACTTAAATATTAACATAATTTTTATCCATCAGTCTTACATATGAGTTTGAGGGTTTTTTCATTCTGATGCTCCACCTCCATATACCAACTAAAAAGTTCAGGTAGCTATTTGCTTTGATAGGGATTATGATACTGAACAGAACTGAACAGGAGAATGGGGGATTCCTGTGATTCTAAACCTTTTAGAATTAGCAAGAAGACTCACACTCTTTTTTTTTTTTGGAGTGTAAAGAATTAATGCCAAGTGAAAAGACATTATTTTATCATTTACAGTCAGGACAGAAAATAAATTTGGTGGTTTTGCCCTCTAGGCTAATAAGTACTGGTATAAGAACACAAAACCAAAGTGTAGTCTTTTTGCTTCTTGCAGTACAGTCAAAAAGATTAATCTTGTTTTTAGAGAAAGGATCTTGTTATCTCCTGTGTTAAGTAAAACAGATACAGACAGACCTCTACTGAAATAATTTAGGAAAATTAAAATAATATTGAAAATAAGGATATATAGCAGAAAGAAGGTTGTTTAGTGAATAAGGAAATAGTAAAGGTTATCCTAACACTGGGAAAGAGTTGTGAAAAAGTATGTAAATGTGATGATGTGCTTAGAAAGAGCAGAGTGTCTGAACTGATGAGAAAAAAACATGGAACAAGTGTTTCCTAAAACATTTCAATTAATTTTACTGTCTCTCTTCTGTTTCTTAATCTGGTAGAAACTGAGTATGATATTACGTAGTGGAAAATAAATTAGTATCCATGCAATTAATAGAAAATGTAAACAGTAGGAGCACGTGTGAGTGCAAGCCTTGTTCTTTTTGTGACGAGATAAGGCATTTGGTCATAATTCATAATTCTTGATAGTGTTATTATTCACCAATTACCTAATAGACATTACTAATAGCAAAGTGGTTTGCCAAAATTCAGTTACTTACTTTAATATGTGGTTATAAGCTATTCAGGAAGGATATTTAGGGCATGGAGACTGGGACAGTTTTCATTCGTATAAAGGAATCAGAATTTGAGAGTCTGTGGAGCAGAACATCCATGGTCTAAAAATAAAAAATCTGACAAATGCAAAAACACAACTGTGTTACCTGATTTTTGCAGTGAAGCAGGATACTGATAGCATGATAGGATGGAAACCAGATGAGATTTCCGGGGCTGGCAGTGCATTAACAACAAGAAACAAGGGAATCAGTGGCTCAGTTGATAATAAAATCATAGAAAAATTGATTGGAAGGAAATCTAATCTAATCCCAGTTTCCCTCACAGTGGAATTATAACTTAAAGTAGATCAGATAACCTGGGTCCTGAATATCTGTAATTTCCTGGTACCCATCAATAGTACTTTGCATTTTTTGACAAGCTGTTGCAAAGAGTATTAGCTGCCTCTTGTCTATGTGTGACACAGCCCAAAAATCCACAGCACAACAGCCAAAAATGCAGTCTGAGTATTCCTTTACAGGCAATTGTTTGAGGAATACCATTTCACTCAAAATATGAGATATTGCTCTTGACCTTGGCTGAGATTGACTAAATTATTTTAAACCTTAAAATAGTGAACATCAGACATATAGAACATTAGTATTTCTAGTGTTCATATGATTCATAAACACACCACTGAATATGAGTAGTTATAGTATGGCTTGAATATTCTATCATAATGAATTGACCTGGAGAGGTTAATGAACTAAATTTCTAGATACGAGAATTCCGTAGATTTAGGGTAAATACAAATACTAAGTCAGTAAAAAATGACTGAAGTGAACATCTATCAGGCTGGCTTCTTTTCGATGAGAGAAATTTTGGTGCTGAAGTCAAGGTAAAACTATTCTAATTGCTGAAATGGTAAGTTTTAATAAAATAATATAAAATTTTTCAAACAAGCAGCAAATATATTCCAAAATTTATGGAAAGAGCTTGTGGGATGGGCAACATTATTCTTTCATTTATTGAATCTGAAAAAATAATACAGATAAATATCAAACATTATTTTTAAAATACATTTGCTTTATTAAATGCTACATCAATTTAATTTTTAATCTTGAATTAATTGAGATGAAACATTACATTTTAAATGTTCATCTCAGAAATACCAAACTTTCAAGTCTTTTAAAAAATATATATCACTAAGCAATATTCCTGCTAGGTGCAAACCTGCTTCTCTGTCTGTCATGAGATTCTTGCCTTGTAACAAATTTATGGTAGAAAATATGAGATTACTTGAATTGGTTAAAAAATTATTTTTTCCCCAGCATAAACTGCATGGCTTCTTAACTTCACTGTCTGTATTAGGAGTAGGAAATATCAGCAGAGAAGGGAGAGTGACACGTGATAGAGAGAGCACAGCTAGACATTTCGCAGCAGGAGATTCTCCCAGTCATTTTGGAGACTCCAGTTGTACGCATGTCCGGTTTGAACTGGCATTAGCCTGTCTCTAGGCCAGGGCAACATCATAACTCCTCAATATTAACATACGAAAAACTTCACTGATTTCTTATAGTGCTGTTATTTCAAGATTTATTACTTGCAAGAAGAATGATGGATAATTATTTTACACAGTATATTCTCACAGCATAAGCATCGTGTTCAAAATTGTTCTAATTCTGAACCTTCAAGAAGATGATTGCACAGGAAAGAGAAGAGCTAAATGAGTCAATGCCTCATGCTTTAGAGAGTCGCTATGCTTTCCTACTTGCTGACTTGGTCTTTATTTCTGATTGGTAATGTCCCAGTTATTTCTAGGCAAGTCCTCATCCACTGGAATGATCTCAAGTAAAGAAGGATCTTTCAATGTAGACCTGTGCAGGACTGAAGAATTATGTGACTTTAAGTTCTTTATCCATCATCTTTCCTCATTATGCTTCAGGACACAGTTCAAGACCTGAATTACAGTGTTTATAGAGCAGCTTTTTGAGCTGGTCAATCCCGTTTCCATGGAAATAATCTAGGACATTTTTGGCAGTTTTCATGTGTTTTTAAGTATTCCAATCTGCTTTCATGCCATAAACACAAGACTTTCCAGTATCAAAGCCCTTATTTACTGTCTATATACTGTTAGACAATGTACTCTGTATAAATGATCTCTTTGTAAATGCAATAAATTCTAAAACTAGCTTGTTCATTGAATAATAATATTGAATAGCATTTGTTTTTGCTGTAGGAACCAACATTTCTTACACTCCAAAACTACTACTACCACCACCATAGTATGGGTCAAGATTTTTATTTTAATCACTGTATATGTAATAAGAAAAGTGTGATATATGACTATATACAAACTAAGCAGCCACTATAGGTGAAATAATGTTTAAGGAAATAAACAACAAATTACTGATATCAATCCAGACTTTGATTTACACACACAAAATAAGACCTAATCATATCCTTGGTGCAGATATAATCTGGAAGTGGATGAGTACTGTGCATTCATGAACAAAGTAGTAAGATTTTGTGTTCCTGGGGCAGGATTCTGGGAGCAGATAAGTGGGAATATAAGCCTGTGGGAATGAAAAACTTCTGTGTCAAATAAAGTACGAAGTATTTGACCATATTCCTCCAATGGAGCAAAACCAAAAGTATCTTGTTTTAGCAGTAATAGCCAGTACTTATTTATTATTTGCATACTACTTGATTCAGATAAACATTTTGTTTTGCTTTCTCTTCATAAATGAGCTTAAAGTTTTTGGGATACAAACCAAGTAACAAGCAGGAAAACCATCACATAGATGAGAACTTCTGTATAATGTTGTAGTAAGTCCCAACATTGAAGTTCTGTGTCTAGATTCTGCAATTTAGAAGGTTGTGGACTGATTGAAAAGATTCCAGAAAACATATTAGATAGCTGGATCAACTATAGAACTAGAAAGTGTGACCTACATTGAAAGGTTGAAAGAGGAAACCTTTTTCAAATACATAAAATGCAGCTTATTGGGGAAAGGAGTGTTGCCAGAAGGGTAGGAGGGAAGTGGCTTCAATTATAGTAAAAGAGGTTTGGTTGAAGGAGAACGCTTGAAATAGTTCTACCAGTGAAACTACTAAAATGTTAAACAGAACTTTCTGGTGTGCCTGCAGAGCCACCATCGATGAAGTCTCAATCATTGGAGACTTTTGCTAAGAGTTCCAACAATTCAAACAAAGCAGAAATGACACAGGCATAATTAATCTCATCTTCAGTCAAGATAATGGATACTTCCCAGTTTGCTTTTTAAAGTTATTTTTATGATAGATGTCTATAAAGTTACTGTAGATTTCTCTTTTCAGGATGTCTTTTTGAGTAGAAAGCAGTTTTGATTCACAAATTGTTTATTTCTGACTGTAAATCTCCTCATTGGTAAGTCAAGGATTAGTCTTCAGTAACAGGTACTACTTTTCATAAAATAGTATTTCTCTGTAGTGGGCCAGTAGAAATTCACAATTCAGTCTTTGAGTACCCACATGTACAGATTAAACCTCTTTAATCTAACTTAGGGAACCTGGGCAGAACAACCCACTTCAATATATGTATATTTTCTGAAACCGAAGCTCATTCAGGTCCCTGGTGATCCTGTGTGAGTATAGACAGTGCAGATGGTATCTTCCTTCTCCTGTGTCTTTAGCAGGTGTTGTGTCTTGCTTTCTGCAGCATCTTCAAAAGGTTACAGCTCTTTTGGTAATGCCTCTTTTTTATGCTATGGATCTGCCATCTTTCATACAGGAACCCACTTGTTAAAAAATGTCATTATTTTGGGTAAAGAGCCCAAGGATCTGGGATTCCTGCTAAGTTGCCTTGTAGCTGACCTTTTAATTCCACTGAAATCTTTGCAGCAGCTCTAGATGGTGAGCAGCCTGTGAAAAAAAAATAAAACACAATTGAGGCAGGCAGAGCTCTGCCATCTATCTAGATTGTTCAGATAGGGCTGAACATCACTTTCAACTATTCATCTGATGTTTTAACTCAGACAACAGTACAATGAGCATGTGACCTACAAGAAGGAGAGGAGCTATTAGGTGTCCATGCCAAAATATCCTGAAATTAATGTAGACTCTTCCCAGATATTTATAATGCTTCAAACCACAGCCAGCACAATAAGACCACATTGCTCTTAATATAATAAATATGAAGATTGATCTTGCAAGATTCTTTCAGAGTATCAAATGGTCCATGGGTATGAGAGAGAATGGCAAAGGCTTCCAGTAAGAGGAAAAGCCTTTCAAGAGTATCAGGAGTCTTCTTGCGACTACTAGGATCCAATATACTTTTACCTCTGTTATTGTTAAACTATATGACTGTGTCATCCGATACGTTTCTCAAATATTACAAAACATGGTTTCTCTTTTTTTGGAAGAAGAACCTAGGATGCTGAATGCTTGTTAGTACTTGGAACACAATTCATATGCTCTGGGACTGCTTTTTTCAGTGATTTTTTTCCTGAGTGAAATTCAGTTCATGCACTCCAAGGTTTCTCCACATTGTGAATTGAAGCATTGCAAATGGAGTTGATTGCAGATTCACTTCAAAAACACCTTCTTTCTCCAAACCAAAATGCTAATGTGCACTCACATTTCAAATTTCATTTCCTATTCTGAATCTTAATTAAACCTGTGAGTCTAATATGTAGTTCTGAAAGGTTATGCATGAAAAAAAGGTTGTTTAAAAATTTGCTGTGTTTTGAGTAATCCTGTCGCATGTATTTGTTGCAAAGACAGAGTCTTTGGTATATGAGCAACTTGAATGTTTGCATAGAAAGAAATCCCTTGGTCTGCAAAATATCTCACTTAACCTGTCTTTTTAATGAATTGATCAACTCTTTTCTCTGTGTATACTTAAACTATTATAATCTGAACTGCTCAGATAATTGCACTGAACTGAACATTTCCTTTTTTACCTGTGCTACTGGCTGATCTACAGACTCAAAGTGAAAAAAAAAAAAAAACCCAAACAAAAGAGATACTGTTTGCTTAAAATTGTGTATTGGCCTGTTGACTTTCAAAAGCTATAAATACAAAAACTCCAAATTTTATATCGGCCAATACTATCTGAAAAGGACAACATCTTTGTTACTGCAATACCTTTGCCATGTAAATAATTTTTAAAGAGTGTTGTTTAAAGTGAGGCAAACCTCACTTTAGGAAATTAGCGAAAGTTATTGCAACTTTCAAGGAAAGTTAGTTTTGTGATATATAAATGCAAGCTAGGCACTGAGCCAAAACACCAGGGCTAATGTTGTGACACTTGAAGAAGTTACTGTGGGAGTAAAGTGATCATTGATTTAAACGGCACATTGTTTTATTATTTATTCTGTACCTCACCAGAAAGTTAGCACATATGATCACAGATGGGATGCATTAGGATACACAACAGGCTTTTTGAGTAAACTTACAGTTAAAAAGGCTAGAGAAAAGAAATGTACAACTACTGTGGGTGGTGAGAAGGCACACAAACTGAGGGTAATAGAGTAAGTAATTTTGATTTATGGGTTTACTGCTTTCTGCTGGACAGGTTGAGGATCACTGAGTTACCATGTCTTGATGTTAAGTACAGACAGATAAGATTGTCTCTAACCTTCATCATTAAATGCATGTGTGGTCATCAAAGGCAGATGAGAAGTCGGTTCCTGCTCTTGCTGTGGTATTCCACATAGCGATGCTCTGTTAACATAGGAGTGCAGTTATTTGTCAAGGGTTCCCAACTTCTTAAAAAGTAGGAATAGAAAAAAAAAAAAACAACCAACCACCTCAAGCAACCAGACCTTGTTTTTCTCTTTCTAGCATATCATTGCTACACAAAATATTCAGTGCATCAGTAATTGCCCCATTTGGACATTTAACCTGGCTACACCATAGGTGAACAACATGTGACATGCTCTTAGCTGCTTAGGCCTCTGGAGCCAGCTGAAAGCCAGGAAATTGTATGAAAATTGATTAAAAAAAATTCAATCAGCTTATGCTGTATTTCCTTAAAAGTCTGATGATTTTTCCTTTTTTATTTTTTAATAAGGCTCATGTTAGCTCCTTTTGTTTCATCCATTTTACAAATTGAAAATTAAAACAGTTTAACCAACACAGAGTTTTAAATGTCTGTCACCATCAAATCAAAGCTCAGATCAAGTATTATATAAAAGGCAGTTGTTGGCCAGTTAAAGCTCTGATTTGCTTTGTTTTTTTTTCATGTAAAGAGATTAAAAAAAGTATTATTTAAGACTCCTACAAAACCTTAAGCAATATTAGCTGACCAAAAACTAGTAATCTTTCTTCATCAGTGCTTATTTGGACCTCTAGGTGGCAATTTCTTAATCTTAAAATGTACAGTGTAAAAACCTGGAAGAGTTTAACATACTGTACCACCTCCAGTTGCCTATACCATTACACTTGCCATATAGGTGGGTTAGTTCCTAATCTTTGAAGGCATTTGTAACTGGAAACAAAAGAAATTTCTGAAATGATTCTATAAATTTATCAGGATTATAATGAAATCTGTGCTGCAAAGCTTCTATTACGGCCGGCTCAATGAAGCAATGTCCCTGAAGAAAGAATCAAGAAAACTATAAGTCACTTCTATTTAATTCTGGTCTGAAATGGCTCAGATTTTCCTGAGCTTTAAAACTGTGATCTACTGATAGAGCATTTGAATCTAAGTTAAATGTTTTAAAAACACAAGATAGACCTGTTATCTTTTATTTGCAGCTTTTTGAAATGCATCTGAAATGAGAACCTTGAATGGTTCACTGCATCTTTAACAAGCACAAAAAAAGCTTTAAAGTATTGAGCCCAGACATGGGTAAACTTGTTGAGATGGAAATCAGGTCTTCTTATTTCCCTAAGAACATTTTCCTTGAAACAGACATCTCTGCATGTCACTTTTTCAAATATTTTGAGGCCACTGTAATGATACCAGTGTATTCAAAGGAAAAGTCCTTTAAAGATCAGGGTAGCTTCTGGTTTTGATATGATTGCTTTGGGGTTTTGTTTTTCTTATAGTGCTGGTAACCTTTCCACTGTATGTTGATAACTACTTCCCCTAACTTTCTATAATTCACACTGAGAAAATAGATTTTAGTGAGTTCAAAAGGAATTAATGGAAACTCACAGTTAAAGGTGTTTTGAGTAGGCTGCAATCTGGTTTTTAACTTCAGCATGTTCTTTTCTCATCAGTTTTAGTTGATTCAGGAAATTTCTAGAATTCCTTTTTCTAACCGAATGTTTTTTACTTCAGCTTGGTTACTGATTCATCTCCCCTTGTAACCATGGATGTCAAGATTTTACTAATAATGATTATTATCTTTGTAGGAGCTTTTTAAATCACTAATCAAATTTGTGCTCCTGTTGCTCTAAATCTCCTGTATATAGAAAAAGCATACTCTTGAGAATCAAGGTACTAAAAAGGCAAGATCTATCAACAAACCTAGACAGATAATGAGTAAGGAAAATGTGAACAGCATGGAAAGAGTGTTTCATTACCCTTACCCTTGATTTGCAAGATGCAACAAGTTAATATATTTGTGAGAAGCAGTACTGTGTGATGCCAACAAATAGCTGGGTTTGTACACAGTGCACTGTGGATTTTTGCCTCCAACAAGCTGTGCAGCTCATGTCTTTTGATCAGTAACCAAAGTCTTTTCTATATCAATTGGTGAGGAGCAAAATGTAATTTGACTGAGGGTGGAGATATGCAATTTGCCTAAGAATTGCACATACTATGTTTGTTGTTAGTAGAAAACTAGATCTTCACTGTATCTTCTAATCTTAATTAAGCCTCTACTGTTACTAATTGTGCTTCTACCCTAAAATCCCTATGAATTTTTGGGGTTATCTAGAACAGGAAGAAGATATGATCTCTAGAAAACAGAGATGCAAAGCAGTAGTCAGTAGAATATTATGGATACATAGAGTTCTTTTTCTAAATTACCTTCACAGTATTTTAGTTTAGTTTCAGTACTCGGCCCATTGCAATGCCTAAAAAAATAAGGTACAGAACTGTAAGGCAGTTCCTAGCAAGTCAGTCCAGAAATGGTCATGAAAGAGCTAATAAAATTAGCTTTTCCATTTAAATAAAATTATAGTATGATGAAAACTTATGACCATGAACTATTAGAAATAACCAAGTCTACATTTCCTCCCCACCTTTTTTTTTTTTTCATTGGACTCTTTTTGTGAAAAATGTTAATGTGTGTGTTAGAAGCTAGGAACTGCATCTTCTATTGAGCTTTCAGTGAACAAGTTTTTATACTTCTTGAATATGAACATTTGTAAATGCAAAAACTTGGATGAAAAGATAGCAGCTATTTCCTTGTCTGATGAAGGACTGTTTGTGTAATACTTCATAGAGACTGTTGTTTGAACATAGAAGACAAAAGGCTTTCAGCAAGTGTAAAATTGTATAAGTATTTATGTCTTGAATTTTTTTCTGATATCTCCTGTCTGTATGTCTTTATGTATCTGCACCTCATTTGTAAACTACATTTACAGTTCTGAAAGTCCATAGTAATTAAGATGATAATCGAACATTTGCCAATGTAATGACAGTCCTAGTGAGTCACTTCAAAGCCTATGTACTGTTGCTGACAGATTAATTTTCCTTTCTGTTCTGCATTTCCATTTATAGATTGCCCAAAATTGCTGGGTTTGTGTGACACACCTCAATATACTGAGACTTTACAAAACAGCAAAGGAGAAACTGTTCCACCCTTACTGTCTTGTCTCTTCATTTTTTCATTTTCAGATTACGTCCATGATGATTTTTCTAAGGTTTAACCCTTTATTAGGTATGAGAGAGTAAAAATTCTTCAGAATGTAAGACTTTAGAGATGCATCTGAAAATTATTATAACAATCTGATCATCCCTGATCTTCCAAAGAAATTTAGAATTCTTTGGAGATGTGAAGAGATGTGAGGAAAGATACTTAATTGCTAAATGTTTTGTAATGTGTTGATAAGATTTTTAAAGTTCCTAAGACAGTCAGCAGGGAAAAATTTGTTTGCAAAGTATGGGGGTTTGTGTCATGCTGTTCTCTCTTACCCACCAGAAAGCTTTTGCATATGCAAGAAAGAAAAAAATGAAAAAAAAAAAAAAAACAAACCAAAAAAACCCCACCTAAATTTCTAGATTGTTCTGTTGTAAATGAAAGTCGATGTAGGGACAGTCCATAGCTCAAGGATTTTTATTTCAGAAGGTAAACTAAATCCTTCTTTTCAAATGCTTAGAGCATTCATCACAATGTCTCTTACTTCTGATAACTTTTCTAATCAGTATGTGTCTTACACCTGGATTTAGTATTCATCAGATCAAATATGTGGTATAAGATTAAAAAAACCTCAGAACTGAGAACCACAGGAAAGAAAAAGTCTTCACAACTATCTCTCGAGCAGCTCTGCATTCAGCCTCACGAGTTTCTCAGCTGCTCTTCTGAAAATACAATTGAAAATTATTGAAGTTAGTATTTCCTACACAATTTGCTCCATATCTATTTTTCTACTTAGAGCATTTGCACTCTACTTCATATTAAAAGAACTTGGGATAGGGTACCCCAACACACCCATCCTTTGTCTGTTCTGCTAGAACTTGAAAGAGAAGTTCAGCATTTTTAATTTGTAGACTGGAGCAGTGTGTTTCAGCATTTTCCCTCACCCAAGAAATTCACAGAGAAGCTGTTCTGTTACGTAGCAAACAGCTTGACGTGGTAACTGCGTCAAATAAAAAATGTGTGAAAGATCTGTTTCTCACTGAAACATCTTCAAAGTCAGCAGAGTGCTATGAATAGATCTCTTTTTATTCTTTCCTACTTCTGACTGTTAAATAGAACAGGGACTTAAAAATGTCTAGAGAGAGTATCTTAGCAAAGGAGTTGAACAAAGGATGGAAAGTAAGACAAGGGAATCTTTTGAAGAGTAAACTTCTGCATACCTTTCTTTCTCTTCTTTCCACCACCACTGTATTATTGAGGTTTAGAAAACAAGTAGATTATAAAAAAGCAGAATAAAAATGCATCTCAAAATCAGATTACCACCTGACTATTCTGGAATCCTAAATTTCTTTCAGATCCTCCATATCCACATTTAAAAGTGCCTTGGAAGCATTTCATTTTTAAGAAATGTCAAAGACTGCTCCTCATATAACTTTGTGATTTTAAGACCAAAAGAAAAATAGTACCCAGGTTTTCTTCTGTACCAAACCTTTGTAACTCCTTCAGTAATACCTGCTTGCTCTGGATAAAATAACAGCAGAACATTCTGAAAATTATTGGCATGCTCTAGAAATCCATTCGCAGTTTGAGAATTCTTATTTGTCATTCATTCTAAATAGAAATAAAACCAATTAAATATCTCATAGAGATCTAACCAAAACAAGACTGCATCAGATTTTCAATACATCTTATTACCTGATGTCAGTGCCTGCTTTTTTTTCCTATTTTAGATGAGGTTCAGTACATGTCTCCAAAGTGACACGTACAGAAACTATGTAAATAGAAATGTTACACGTTGCTGATAAAGACACTATTTTTTGTACAACATGCAAACCTTTAGAAATAAGAAATCTCTCCTTAAAAAAAGTAGGAAAGTAAGTAGGAATCATAGCTTCAAATTACAACTTTACTTCCAATGTAAGCTAAGAACAGATAGTACCTCTGTAGAAGAGAGTCCTTGCTCAATAGTGTATAAATCTCAGTAAGAATATGGGTGAAGGGTCCAAGGTAGAGGCATTTTTTCCCAAAAATATTCTGACATAATTCTATTGCACCAAGTAAGACCACATAAAGATATTTCACAAACTCTAGATATTCTGCAACAGCTTTGAGAACAATCAGTTAAAATTTAAAAAACCCCTTCACCTTTAACAGGGAGCATTTCAGCTTACAGGGTTTTAGCTTTCAATAAAAGTTAATTAGCTATAAGGAAGTTGCTGTTCCAAACTGGAATTCTATTGAGGTAAAAGAATTTTATAGCAATTGGCATTTACTGCATCAGAAATATATCAGCTTCAGTAAAATATAGACTATGTTCTGTGTTCAAAAGACAAAGAGGGAGAGTACAGTGAGCAGGGTAATACAAAAGTGTCTTTATTAACACCATAAAGTAACAGAGAACTTTAAAAGTTCTGCGTTCTATATTGCAAAGGAATAAAGATAAATCCATCCCAAGCAAACACTAAGCCTAAGTTGCTCAGATAACATATCTAACCTTCACAAACGGTGTTACTAATTTAACAGAGCAACCAAAAGGTAATCAGGTGTAGTTGGTCCTCAACTGTCAGTGTGCAGAACAGCTCACTCTATCTAACCCCATACCTTCCTTGTGACCCATACACACAGTGTACAGCATCAAACTCTATTAGTCATAGAATTCTCCCCAAGTGATTATCCAGTGAATATCCAGTCCACCTGTCTCCACACTGGGTAGCCAGTTTTTTGTCAGAGATTCTGGGTAGTTTCATACCAAGTATATGATATACTGCTTTTTATATTTTTTAGTATTTCTTCTGTATTTTTTTTTTTTTTACCTAAGTAATTTCATTCAGATGTTGAAAATCCTTTCACTCATTTACACCATGCTTTTCAATATATTACTCCTGCTAAATACCCTCTCCAAGAAAATGTATGAATCCTTTCCGTTTCCAAAAGCACTGGAAATACCTCTATTTCCTGACAGGCTGGAAATACCAACAAGGACAAAATGACCGACCTAACTGGCTTCTGTTGTGTTGCATTCCATTAGGAATTTTATCCCATGGATTTTAATTCATAAGGGTGGTGTAGCCAACAGATAATTTGTGGTTTGAAGGAATATATTCATCAGTGCAAAGCCCCATCTTTTTTCTGTTGAGTTTGATGCTATGATAGATGATCTGCCATTGCACTCTTATTTTATTGCCATTCCGACCTTGACATTGCTCTTCCTGGAGCGGCAACATGTCTGTGAAATTCATTTGTAATTCCAAAAAGTTCCTTGCAGCCATCAAGTCTACTCATTTTTTACTGATTTGTCTAAAGAAAATGATAGCTAAATTTCTGAATTGTCGTCTCATAATGGGATTTTAATGCCTAAATCTCTGATTGACACTGATCAGAAAAAAAGAAGGACATGAAAAACATTTTAATGTTTGTGTTATTCTATCTCATTCTTATGCATTACATGGTACAGTAACCAGCATACACCCTGTCTATGCCTTATTTTATCATATGTAAATGCAACCAGCCTCTTTTCACTATGACTTTGAAAATAGCTTTCTAAAACGAAACAAGCCCATTGAGGGCCATTTTGCAATCAATGCTTTAGATTATGTGGTGTGTCTCAGTGTACCCATTAAAAGTGAGATTCAAACTAGTTACGGTATGAATGGGCTGCCACACTTTTGACATTACACTTTTGTGCAGCTCAGTTGGGTATTTTTTGTTTAGTTTTTCTGGAAAATGTTTTAAAAGCGAGGCTGGAAAGTGGACTGATTATTTGCATTGGGATTCTTTTAAAGTGGTAGCATAGATTCAAATACAAAGCTATTGTTCAAATATTAGACTTGTAGTGATTAATATGAACATTGAAATTTTGATCAACATACTTTCTGTTACTTTAAAACCTCCCATGAAATTTTGATGATATACAAGCATGTTGTATTTTTTGCTTATCCTAAAGAGCAACTTTATCATAGATCAAGTTTCTCCCGACCCTCCATGCAGTGCTATCAGCCCTCATACTCTTTTGACCTTTAATATGGTGCACGATTTATTTCCCAGGTAATTCCACTATTTCATTTATCACAGATGAAATCCAATGAGGAACAACAAATACTTGAGATCTTTGTTCCTTCTGATCCTGATATAAAACAATATAGCACAGTTAGTACCTGATTATATGGAACGCGGCTCAAGGAACTGAGTAGTAAAAAGCAACGAGTAAAATCCATTACTTTTTAAAAATTTACATTTTTGACAAATCCTGTTAGATTATCATTTTCTTCTTTATCTATATCAATTTTGACTATTATATACAATCTTGTTTTTGTGATAAAGTTCTGCAGACAAGATATACAGAGTATATTTTTCTCTATTTTAATATCCTCTACTACATAAGAAGTATAACCAACAAAGGACAGTTTCATACATTATAGAAACAAAGCCTAATACATATTTTGATTCATTAAATGTAAATACTAGTAGACTACCCCACTCAACAGTTTTGTTTTTTAAGCTATCCCGAGACACACTGCAGCATCTGTTTTTATAGGTAGGATGATCACTTTTGGACATGATATTGAGTTCGTTTTGATCATCTGTTTCTAAGAAACACAAGCTTGGCTCATAATCTTTACATTTTCAAATAAATGTTGAGATTTTCAATCTATTTAATGTTTAATTTTTTTTTTTCTCTTGCTTAAGAAGCCCTTCTGCTAAGATTAAGGATTTTAATAGCAATGCTTTTGACTGAGTTTGTCAGCATGTTTCATCTTTTTTATTTAAAAGCCGCTTCCCAAGTTCTTTTCTCCAATCCACTAGTGAACAAACCTCTCCAACTTTTTATTTTCTGTGATGATCTGTTCATTGCTTGAGTTTAGATGTAGAATTCAAATCTGTCTTTTAACAGCCAGTTTAGCTGAAGTGAATGCCAGAAGTACTCACGATTTGCTTGAAGACATTCCACAGCAGAGCTGGGCATAGTGCACAGGGTTCTAGGATTTAACTTGGGCCATCACTGGCCAACTGCAGTAGAGGGTAGAAAATAAAACCTATTACTGTCTTTGTGCAGTGTAACTTCTCTGAGAACTGCAGTAATGTCAAACACAGTAACCTTTTACATTTTTTATAATATTTCCTATTCCCACCTGCTTGCTGGCTAAGTCTCTTGATGAGAAATTGCTACAAATACAGAGAATAGCAACACGTGAATCTGGTTTGGAAATGCCATTACAACAAAGACGCCAAGTAGAACAACCCAATCTCCAGACTTACAGTTTTGTGGTCTGCTTTCTGATGAACCTGCTACCCTATTATCTTTCCTCTGCATCTGAAATGGCAAATAAAAGATATTTCATTTCCCAACAGACTCCCAAATGTCCTAAAGGAAAATGTTCAGCCATTACCATCTCTATAGTCATTTTCTAAACTGCTTTAACAATAAATGTTTTAGAGGAATTTCTTTCTTTCTAAAAAACCTTTCTAAACAGATCTAACCTCCATTTTTCATTCTTACTCAAAACACCTTCACAAAGATTACATTATCCTTTTTCTCAGAGTTTTACAGTAATTTATGGGGGATCAAGAATATATGTTTAGCAGATTTTGACGCTTTATATGATTTCCTAAAGTTCTGGCATTTACAAATTGAAAATATTGGTATCTAAAATATCTTTCAATGTGAAGTAAAATAACATTAACTTCATGTGAACCATGGTATTCATTTCTCATAAGATGCTTCAGTGTGATATAACGTAACAGCACTTTACATGTTTCTTGCAGTAAAGTAGTCACAGAAAAGTGAGTTTGAAGCTTTTCTCTGCCTACTGTGTGATATATATATATATATATAGGCGTCTAACAGCCTCATAAAACTCATAAGCAATTGTTGACCTTTAAAACCAGTGGACTGTATATTAAAATTCAGGTTGCTTCTGGTCCCGTGAATCAGTTCATTATAGCTCTGCAAGGATCTTCTTGAAACAGAAAGGTAGACTGTAGTGCTGTAGTGTCACCAGGGCATTAGCTCCAAGGTGACGTTTAGGACACACTTTTGAAATGCTGAAGATACAGAGTGTGTTTGAAAAACACAATGCAAAAGTTTCCCATTTCCTGTAGCTGGTTAAGGAGATGCTGCTGTGACCTCCATGTAAAGCTGTCATGCTTTCTGCTGATTAGTTCTGGCAGCATATATTTGCTATACATATATATATCTCCAATACATTAAACCATACATCTTTCACATAGGTTCTTCAGGTTTAGGTACTGAGCAGGATGTAGTTTGTTAATCTGAGTTGGATTTAAGCATGAGTTAGGTGCTGAGTTATCCAGCTGGATTATATGGAAGTGCTCTGGACATGCAGAGGAGACATCTGTGTTCTGCTGTTAAATTGCCACAAAAAAAATGAAAAGTACCATAAGCTCTCAGACACTAAAAAGACAGGAATGTCATTTATTCAACTCTGAGATTTAAGCACATGAATTTCATCGAATTTGTTCTTAAATTATTAAATTATTTCAAGTTCTTTCCTATTTTACCTTTTCTTTCTTTCACAATGAGCTGTAAGTATCACAAATTGATATTGGCTTTTTCACTTTGCTGGCCTTGCAGAATGTAAGTTAATATCAGAGCACTTTCTAATAGAGATCTGAATCGTGAATATAACTGAGATTTTGCTAGAAGTCTGTAGAAAACCACAGAAGTTCCTAATAAAGAACCAGTGTTCCTACTTAGCCTTATAAAAATCTTACTTGATACCTTTGCTATGAGGCATAAGAAAAATATTTATATTTGATCTGTAAAATTCTTCAGCCCAAATTGTGCCTCATTTTCAATTTCATCATTCTTTCTACATATTAAAAAACAAATTTTCAAAAAGAGAAAAACATAACTATGTTTACTACATGCTGAAAAGGCAAACACCACCTTTCATTGGCTTTATAAATCCAAGGTATAAGTGTAGGATCTCCATAAACAACTGGTACTTTCTGAGCATTTGAGATCAAAACAATAGCATAAATGTAAATGAAATACTAGAAGCAAAAGATTCTGTGTATGCAGTTCCTACATATGAACTGGAATGAGTGTATCTATTTACACATACATATTTAAAGTCCAACACCTGAAAAACTAAATCAATTGATGAGGTGTCTGATAGACTTTGTTTGTTTAAAATAAATCACTTTTCCTCTCCAGCTTTTCATAGCTGCAGTGGCATTCCTGCCTGATCATTGCTAAAGCAAAGGAGACAAAGGACTAATATGCATTTAAACAGTTACTAGGGGAACTGTATTACCTCTGTATGTAATCTTTAACAGTCACAGCAGTGAAATATTAATGAAATTTATAGTCATCCAACATGTCTCTTCAGATGTGCTGTATGTTTGCAAGTGAAATTCATTTACAAGAGTAAAATAATGTATGTACTGTTCTTTTTCCTGTGTTGTCACTGTCACTACCACAGGAGGCCTAGTACTTATTAATATCTCTGTCTTTTTGAAGTTTGTGTGTAATCCCTGAATGTCATCTGTTCTTAGTACAAAACAACAGCCTGGAAAGACACAAAAATGGTGCACTGTCACCTGTTGCTTCTTTCAGATTACGATTAGGATGTCCAAGCACTGCTCTGTAAAAGTTGTTTTTTAACCAATAGCAAACGGAAGCTGAGTATTGTATCACATCTCTCTGCCTTGACATTTAGACAAGTCAATTTATAGTGGTCTTCAAAACACTCCCACAGAATTGGAGAAAAGCACTTTAGAGTCAGGGCATTCCATGTGTCTGTGCTAGTGACAGTCTTTCGGGGAAAAAAAAGAAATATTAGATAAATATCTCTAAATGTTGATGCCAAAACATACACTGATTTTGCGCCATTCTTAACTTTTGCAAGCATTTTTGTCACAGTTTTCACCACCTAATATATTTTTTAAGGTTTTCATTAAAAACTCACTTTCTGGACAAAAATCTTTTGCTTAGTTCTGACCAGTTCTACTGTCTCATTTTTAAGAATTCTTTCTAATGTAAGACACCCTCTCTACATGAGAAATAGGAAGGATCTGTCTTCAGTGAAACTAAGGCTATTGTAAGAACTTCTTCATTTTTTTGAAAACTTAAGCAAAATGAAGTAACAGTCTGCAGACAGAAGTCAAATAATGGTTCAGTGTTGCTAAGAATTTAAGTAATGTTGGTGTAATGCCATTATCTACTTTAACAGTTTTTAAAAGAAGAAGCTGTAATATCCTGATGTGATAAAAGCAAAATGGTTTAGTTTTCTGTATTTGCTTTTCTCTGAAGCTACTTTCTTGGCATAACACATTCTGCCACTACTTCACACCCAAATTAACTTCATTTCTTCTAGGTGGTATATCATGAACAATAAGCATTAAGTACGACAACAAAACTCTTTAAAACTGTGACTTATTTATGATGTTCTCATCTGGTGCTGTTTGTGGACCATCAAGATTATGCCAGGTACAAATATATCATATGCCATCATGTCAACACCATAGTAAGTTAGCTATGCAGCCAGGTGCCAGCATCATTATGCAAATAGCAGTGCTATTGGCTTATCAGTCAAAACCACTGCCAGAATGTCTGGGAGACAGGTTTCAATAAAGGAGACACATTCTTTCAGTGAGGTTGACATTAATAATTTATGATTAATCAGTTTATGGAAACGTGTTAACAGCAGAAGGCTATGGAGAGCAAGACGGATATCTTGCCTCCACTTTCCCCATTTCTTTCTCTCCCACCTGACTAGATTTTGTAATGCTTAAAAGCCCCATAGAGAACTCAGTTCTTCAGAACAGAATGGATTAGCTTATAAAAGAACCATACAGAAGTGCTAAGCTGGAAGAGAAGTGATGAGAAGTCATCTGATGTCCTTCAAGAGGAGTTGGAGGTGAGCTGATGCCAAATTTGTCTCAAGTCCCAACAATCAAGCCTATGACAAGTTGTGTTACTAAGATCTGAACTGATCTCATGTCTAGGTTGTGAAGTATAAAATACTAGAAGTATAAATATTTGCATAATTAAATATAAACTTCATGCATTCAAATAAAAAGAAATTCATGCACTGTTCCCTCATAAACCATTGCCACAAATGGGTCTTGGAGCCCCTGCATAAAACAGTAACACACTGAGTAGAAAGCTGTGAATACAACCTGTGATTTCAAAAAAGGAAGAGCAACCCTTAAAAAGTTGTCCACTGCTGAGCTGAGCTTCTCAGATGCTTCTGCAGATTCTTCAGTCAAAATCCAAATGCAAAGCCAAAGAGTAAACCCAAGTGGGGAATGCTAGCAGGAATCTCTAAGACTAGAACAACATGCACAGACTTTGGCCTAAAAAGGTTGTTCTTTCACCATAACTTGCTCTGACAAATCTACCAAAACTGTCTTTGTAGATGGGACAGATAGAACAATACTGGGTCTGAGCACCTACTGGGACTTTACTGGGTTCTTCTGTAACTAGCCAGTTCAGATTTGCATGTTGCTGAGCTCGTGTTTCAGAAAAATCAACACAATCCAACAAATAAAACTGAAAGGAAAATTACTGTAGTTTTTGTGTAAGTAATCAGGCTGTCTGGAATTTATTTAAGCACATATTTTCTTTAAGCAAAGGAATGTGTAATGCTAATTAATGTTGTATCTAACAGAAGGATTTTTCCCTTTAGTGTTTAATGTAGTTAAGAATCCTGATAATGCAATCTTTTTTTTCAAAACTTAGTCTTCTAGTTCTGTATCTTCCTTAGATGTTTGGTGCTCAACAATACAACACACTATGGAGTATTAGATAAGTGAAATACGTATCAAAATGCAATAAGAGTTGAAACATAAATATATCAGCATCAGATATATCTATGTGTTTCATTCTGCTTTGCCATTTTAACATTTGAAAGACTTAATTTATACTTCTCAATTTTATCCCTCCTATAGTTTATTGTTAACCACCAGAGACTCTGAATGCTTTAAAACCTGTGCTAATAAACTCTGTAGTAATTAAATTGAGCCATATTGCAATGCAGAATGCTTCTGGAACCATCACTGACAAGAGTAATTGACAAATCAAGCGCTAATTGACATGAGATAATGAAGGCACTTTTAAGGTGCAATGAGATTGTCACCTAATTTGCTTTGTAGAGAAAGAAGTAGGATTATGTTTACTACAAGAGTTGTGGGTAAGTCATTGGTTTAAACAAAACCACATAAATATGCAATGCAGTAAAATGTTATACAGATAACGATTCTGTCTTTATCTAGAAACAACCTTAGCAGCCTTCAGTTTTGTCAATTGGATTTTATTTTCTGATTCAGTCATGTATACCAACAGGTGCAGTTATATAAGATACTGTGGTTTTTAGAGGAACCTGTAGATTTCTTTGTGGAGAAAACATATAAAATGTGGCCGTTTCAGGATTTCCTAATAGCCATTTATCTTTTTACACATAATATCATCTTTTCCCAGAACCTTTTCCACAGATAAGGTGTTCCATACATTTTTAAGTGATTTCACTTCACATGAATGTCTGATTGTCAGGGACAGACCTTGTTTATAGTTAATTCTAGGAATGTTAGAACTAATTTCAGTATAGCTTTTCCTTTTAATGGATTTGAGAATGAGTTTTCAATTGATCCTTTGGAAACTGTTTGGAACTGAAGGAATATGCACAGATACAACCTATATGTGATGCCCCCTTCAATGACTGGAGGCATCAGATGTGATCGTTGCTGTTTCTCAAAGATAGTCATCTGATTTTCTTAAAGGGTCAACTGAAAATATAAAAATTATAAATTAAAACAGACTATTCTTGACAATAAAGATGTTTGCTCTTACTTAGTCCACAAAAAGGATTTGGTTTAGAGCACGCTTGACTTCCAGAGACCAACTGGCTCTAGTCTGTGAGAATGAGATATTTGACTGTGCTACACTGGGAGAGACCTACTCTCCTGATCTCCAGTACACTCCAAAGAGCATTCCTCAGTGTTGCAGTACCTTCTCCAAATCATTCACAACTCTGATTATTCATTTCTAAGAAACTCACTTTCTCCTTCCATGGGAGCTGTTCCACTCTTCAACTCCTGCTATCTTTGTCTATTTATTAAATGCATATTGAAAAAAACTTTTGTTACAAAGAGAACAACATCCAGCTGTTTTCAAAGTGAAGTTTAACAAGTAGAAGATTACTTAATTTGTAAAAAGTAACATTTAAATGAGCTTTGAGAAAAGCATTTCTGACATATGCAGTGTAACGCACACCTTGCAGGGATTTTAAAAGACAAATTTGTCAAACATCTTTCAGACATGGTTTAGTTATGTTAAATCTGTCTCAAAGACTGTAAAAGGAAAAGGATGACCTAGAACTTTATTCAGGAGGTATTTTCAGTCCTATAGCAAGGAGTACATGACTTATAACGTACTATGTCCCAGTAATTACTTTCTCACCAATTTAAATCTCTCTGCAAAGTCCATAAAATAAGTCCACACAAGTGAAAGTGAGCATTTCTTTTCTGTTAGTGTTAAAATCTTTAGATTAAATATTGGACCTACTCTACAAGCTCAGCTAAGGATTACATTTATAGCACAGAAATGAAATAAAATAAATGCAAAAAGCAATTTCTCTTTCATCAGCTAGGCAACCTACAGCCTCAGAAGACTTCATTGCCTTCTATTCATTTCACTATCAAGTTACAAATTTCTTTCCTTTTTTAAACCCCTCCAATACTTTGGACATTTGTCTTAGGCTAATAGATGGAGCTTTGCTCATGCAGTTTGTTCCATACAGATTGTCTTTCTCCGGAAGTCATGATAAACTTCCAGAGCCCTTGGATTAATTACTTTAGTAAGCTCCATGATACAAATTATTGTCCAATTTTCAAGTGAAAATCCAAGAATTTTATTTTTGATAATTGAAATCAGAATTTCACCCTGAGTATCTTCATCTTAAAATTTTCATTGCTGTGGTTCATCCATTTCTGTGTGAAAGATGAGCTCCTTGCTCTCCTTCTTTTTCCTGACCTTTATCTTTACCTTCCCACTTCTTTCTATCTGAGGTTCCCATCCTATCTCTTCCTTATCTTTGCACTGAAAAAGAAGAGAGCATTGATTGCACAGAATTCAGTTTCATTGAGTCATAAGTAGAAAAGATGTGTCAGTGGACTCTTTCTCCTTTTCTGGAGGCCTTTATTGTTCTCTAAATTTCCCAGCATATGTGAAGATAAAAATCATCTTTATGGGTTTTTTTTAGAATCTCTTGTTTTCTATGTTTAGGAAGTGAAATACTGTGGCAGCATGAGTCACACATCATTTTATTTCTCCCTAGAAAAAGTATTGTAAATCACTCATTATAAATCTGCACTTTGTTGGTGCAGAGCTTGACTTGTTAAATTTTCACCAATGTGGTACCTGTTTCTTGTGCAGAGAAGCATATATATGTGGTGCAATACTCTTTTTAGGGGGATTCTCCATTTTCTCAAAAGGCTTATTTTCCTGAAACATTAAAAAAATCAAAAGCATTAAACCTTAAGCTATCTAAGGAGCATTTCTTCTCCAGAAGCTTTGAGATGCTTCACAGAGTTGCCTCAGTAGAAAGAGTAACACTATTTTTCAGGTACAAAAATAAAAGTAATTTCATACATGTCACCCGAAAATTGACAGGACAGTTGGATCTATATTCACTGTTTTCACTGTTTCTCTAACTTTTGTGCAGTAATAGTGTTATTTGGAGTTGGTAACCATGGCATCAAAGAGCT
The DNA here is from genome assembly GCF_028858725.1 of Colius striatus. Taxonomy (NCBI): domain Eukaryota; kingdom Metazoa; phylum Chordata; class Aves; order Coliiformes; family Coliidae; genus Colius; species Colius striatus. Next base: position 9,835,711 of record NC_084764.1, read on the forward strand.
TTTCTGTATAGATTATCCTAGTATTTAATATCTTTGGATTATAGAGATGCTTTGTTTAACCAAGACCTGTATTCTAATTAATACTTTATACAATTTTCAATGCCACTTAAGTCAGTGGAAGAATTTTGACTGATTTCATAAAATCAAGTCAGACTTTAAATAAGCTACCAAAATAATTTTATCATTTTTAAGTTGTGTGATTCATTCTGTCTCCGAGACTATTTCTTAGTACCTCTAGTTTGATAAGTCTACCATGTCACAGTTGAAATTGAGAAGTGAAAGACAGCTCTCCTAGACGGATTGAGCATTATTCTCAGTTGATCTGAGAATTGATATAATTACATTAATTTCGCAGAGGAATATCAATTTACCCTTGAAAGCATATAAAATTCCTACCTACAGGACAGTATTTAAATCAATCTATTAATTCTACATTTTAATTACTTAATTTTTCATCTTTGGTTTCTTTCACTCTCTATACTGTCAGAATAGTCCAGTGATTCACTTCCTGAACCAGCAATTGGATTAAGAGTAATATCTGACACATAAAGAAAGAAAGAAAGATCTAGAAGAACAGGTTATGTCCATAGGCAAGGGGCAGAACTTTAGGAGACCACAGTTTTGGTGTAGTTCTTTTACCAAAAGTTTTTTTCACTGCTGGTCATGCCACACTTAGGCTTAGGAACATTACTGGCTTCCACACTGGTGTGAAGTCTCGGGCATAATGCCAACTGTGAGTAATGATTGCTATTTCCTTTCTGAACTTGGCACTAGCTGTATGTGCTTTTGACACTTGCCTTCAGTGGGGCAAGTTTGGTTTTTTTATGGCTGCTTCCTTGACTTAAATGATCAAAGTTGTTGGCTCACAGGGATGCTTGCCTGGGGTGGTCCTCTTTATTCTTTTAATCTACTCAGCAATACACTTAATCTTAGGGACAATTAATAGGCATTGTTAGTGGTCTCTTGTCACAGTGGCATTGTTAGTGGTCTCTTGTCACAGTACTTCCACTGATATAATTTCAAGTGTCAATTGAGCCATTAATCTCAAATGACTAAAGACATGGTGAAAACAGAGATTACTGATGCAAATTACAAATTACAAAATTCAAATAGTTTCAAATCTGTATTCGGTGTCCCAAAAGCTTGGGCATATAAAGTAAAGTGTCTTTAAGTTTCTTTTATTTTTTGTTTAGATAGATTTAGGTGTAGTTCATATCAGTAATTTAAGTACTTTATGGGCATGGAAGAATTGTCTAAAAAAACTCATAAATTAGTTTTGATATAAGATATTGTTTTGTTTATATTTGATTATATTATTTGATAAATTATTTATTTGATATTTAATAAGATAAACACAAATATGTTGAGGGTATACACATTAATACACACTGTCAAACATAGCTCTAGATTAGAAGTTTTCATATTTGGCTGCTATAATACTTAACAATCTTTCCTCTTCTACTGTCTTATAAATACTTAGCAGATCCTATAACATGCCATGTGTTTAGAGTTAGGTATTAGCTTCAACAAATCAGAATTTTAGTCTGTGCATAGATAATGCTTGTGGACAATCTCAATTCTATCAATAAAAAAAAAAAAAAAGTAGTTAAGGGAGAAACTTCTCTGCAAGATGGTATTCTGGATTGCCAATAATTGAATATATCTGATTCTCCTCCTATATACATTTTCTTCAGTATAATTTGTGTGTTTCCAGTAACTAGAACAAAGAGGATATTAGTAAGAGAAAATGCCTGCTACATACAGTAAATGCTCATAATTTCTTGTTTCTTACATTTGTATGTAAAGTGTTCAGTATTATAATAATAGAGTGGTTTTCATTCTTGTCCCTATAATATAATACTCCATTTATCACTTGTTCATGTCACACATACAAGCTGGTTGATTTGTCTAGTGAGTGTAAGGGATGATTATGAGACTGACACTGCATTTCTTTCCTTGCGGATGTAACAAACTGTGTACAACAAATCTTTTGCATTATCAGTCTTGACCTTAAGAGATCTGTACAGTCAGCTACTCTATCAGAACTCTAATTGTTTCTATCATCATTTCCTCTCTGGAATCCTGATGAGCAAAGATCTCTGTCCATAGGAGGTTTATAATGTTTCCAATGCATATTCAAGTCATGGTTTAAAGCTCTAATGCATTCTCTACCCAAATTGGAAAGCACATGCAAGGTGCTTGCTCTTCACTGAATGTGGAAATTGTGAAAAAGTCTCAGGGATAGCGTTTTGAGGCAGGCTGGCTTGATTTTTCTCTTAAGTTTGAAAGAGGACTGCGTGCCCCATTTTAACTACAAATGCACACTTAGTCCAAAAACAGAGAAGAATCTCAGTTGTGTCCCCCACTGCTTGAAAGGCTAATTATAGGTAAGACTTGGTTCAAGGTGATACAGTGTCAGCTTTCTTTATGATGCATTAATCTTAAAGATCTGGGGAAATATTTTCCTCATTTTTCTAATGGCAGGTCAATAATATGTTAATGATTAAATACAAATGAAAGCCCTAAGGCTGTAGCAGCTTTTCCAGAACATCTGTGATGTCTTCTCAGCACCAGATGTTGGGATTTTCCTCCTTTTTTACATTTGTATCTGTACCTTACAGTTTGAAGATAATGGCCAGAGTGGTAAATCGTGCAATAAAAGTCTTTATTTATGCCACTTTCAAGCTTATTTTGTAAAAACTACTGAGGCTCAGACAAATTCTAAATCCTGAACTTTGATCTTCCTGATTTTTCTCTTCTGTAGATTTAGTAGCCTTAGACAGATATAGCCCAAAAAGAGCTTAAGGGGGGAGTGGAGAGGTTAAGGAGTATCAGGGAATGTGAGATGGAGATAGATAGGTGGAGCCACTCCCTGAGGCAAAAGCAGCAAGTGGAGGCTCCAAAAAACGCAGAGGATCTCCTCTCCTCTTGCAACCAGACAGAAGGAGGGGACCTAAGAGATGGGAACAAATGGAAATAAGCCTCTGCTCGGGGAGGCAGGAGGATCCCCTCCTGTCCTCCCTCACCTTCCCAGCTCCTCTTGCAGAACAGGTATGAGACCCTGCAGGAGGAATTGACGGATGGAGAGGTGGTTAGTTCAGCCAGGTCAGAAGCACCACCATGACAACGTCACCCTAGACCAAGCATCAAAACATTTGACACGGTTTCCCACAGTATTCTCTTTGGGAAATTCCTGTTCTTGGCTTGGATGGGCAGACACTTTCCTGGGTGAAAAACTGGCTAGATGGTGGAGTCCAAAGAGTCGTGGTCAATGGAGTTAAATCCAGTTGGCGGCCGGTCATGAATGGTGTCCTCCAGGGCTCAGTACTTTGGCCACTCCTGTTTAACATCTTTATCAATGATCTGGATGAGGGGATAGAGTGCACCCTTAGTAAGTTTTCAGATGACACCGAGCTGGGTGGAACTGTCAATCTGCTTGAGAGAGATCTAGATAGGCTGGATGGCTGGGCCAAGGCCAATGCCATGAGTTTCAAGAAGGCCAAGTGATGAGTCCTGCACTTGGGCCACAACAGCCCCCAACAGTGCTACAGGCTTTGGGAGGAGTGGCTGGAAAGCTGCCAGGCACAGAGACACCTGGGAGTGTTGGTTGAACATGAGCCAGCAGTGTGCCCAGGGGGCCAAGAAGGCCAAGGATATCCTGGCCTGGATCAGGAACAGTGTTGTCAGCAGGAGCAGGCAGGTGATCATTCCCCTGTGCTTGGCTTTGGTGAGGTCACACTTCGAACACTGTGTACAGTTTTGGGCCCCTCTATACAAAGAAGGACATTGAGATGCTGGAGAAGATCCAGAGGTGGGCTATCAAGCTAGGAAAGGATTTGAAGCACGTCCCATATGAGGAATGGCTGAGAGATCTGGGGCTGTTTAACCTGGAGAAAAGAAGGCTCAGGATAGACCTTATCACTCTCTACAACTACCTGAAAGGAAGTTGTAGCCAGGCAGGGGACAGCCTGTCCTCCCTAGTGACAAGCAATAGAACAAGAGGAAACAGGCTCAAATTGCACTGGGAGGAGGATTTTTTTTACTGAAAGGCTTGTCAGGCATTGCCCAGGGAGGTGGAGTCACTGTCCCTAGAAGTATTTAAGAGACAGTTGGATGTTGCACTTAGGGAAATGGTCCAGTGATTGATAGGGCTGGGAAAAGGCTGGACTTGATATTAAAGGTCTCTTCCAGCTGAAACAATTCTATGATTCTATGAGAAGAAAACAAAATCACTGACAAATTTAAAGTCAAAGTTGTAATTACATGTTTACTGTAAGATAATGACAAACTAATGACTGAGTTAATTTCTTAACTACTAAAAAAATGAGTGCAAGCCACAGAATGTTTCTTATGTATTAAATTCAGACTTCAAAACAACTGCTAAAAATTAATCATTGAAACAACAGGCAGATACGAAAGAGTTCCTGAATGCTCTTTACCCAGAATCATTATTCCTTTGTCTATAAAGTAATGTAGTTATTATAGACACTTTTGTCTGAGGACATCATCTCACATTAATTCACTAATCTTTATCTGCTAATTACCTGAATGACAGCAAAATTAGTTTTCATGTGATGCTCAAAAACAACTAGAACAGTAGCTGTTACAGGATCTTTCTGAACTAATTGTTGCAATTAGCTTCCTGAAATTTGCTTCTTATGAAAACAGTTACAGAGTTTTTCAGAATCAGAGATGAAAATTAATGTTATGAGCTTGTGAGATGTCTATAGATATGTCAGTTCCAGAGAGGGCATAGGAAAGGAGAGACATTGCCTGAAGCTCTCTGTCCTTTTTATTGGCAAAATTGATCTTTTTCATTTCACCCCAACAATATGTTTGTTTTTTAGGCTATCCAAACTACTTATCCTTTTAGGATGAAAAAAGTTGAATTTTAAGGTGCCACAGTATTTCGCTGAGGAAGTAATTTGAACTGTTCAATACTATGAGGTAATATCTCCAAATGTCTCAAAGTGCTGTAGTAGAGGACTTTCCTTAAGTGTGAGCAAGAAGTGTCTTAATTTATCAGCAAAAGCTCTGTCTGGAGCTTACGATCTGTTTTGCGGAAAATCTTAACCTAAACCTGAAGAAACCAACATTACAATGTGTAATTGTGAAGGGCTGACCCTGGTGCCCACCAAAGCCAATCTACCTTTCCTCCTCCACATCTGGACAGAGGAGAGAAAATAGAAGAAATGGCTCATGGGTCAAGATAAGAACAGGGAGAGATTATTATTGTCAAGGGCAAACCAGACCTGAAATGGACAGAATTTATTAACAGTCACATCTGCTGCGCATTCTTCCAGAGGAGGACACACACTTTCCTCTAGCATCAGCATGGGATCCTACTCTAACATGAGTTCTTCCCATGGGCTACAGTTTTTTATGAACTGCTCCAGAGTGGGTCTAGTCCATGCTCTGCACTCCTTCAGCAACAAACTGCACCAGTAAGGATCCCCTATGGGGTCACAAGTGCTGCCAGCAAACCTCCTTTGATGTGTGTTTCTCACAAGTTCACAGCCTCCTTTGTGCAGCTGCCTGCACTGGTGTGATGTCCTCCCCAGGATGCAGGTGGATCTCTGCTCCACCATGGACTTCCATGGACTGCAGGTGGATCTCTGCTCCCCTATGGCTTCCATGTCTGCAGGGGCAGGGCTGCATGGTGGGCTGCAGGAGAATCTCTGCTCCAGCACCCAGAGCACCTCCTGCCCCTCCTTTGTCACTGATCTTGGTGTCTGTAGAGTTGTTTCTCTCACCACTCCTCTTTCCATTCAAACAATATGTGATTTGTCAGCTGAAATTGAAAAAACAAACAAAAAAATCCAAACAAAAAATCAAACCAAAACAAAAAAAGGGAAACAAAAAACCCATAGAAAGCCAAAATAGAGAAACAAAACCACATGACAGATATGTAACAGTTTTCCGTGCCTGCAAAATTCCTCTGTGATACTATCAGATTCTTCACTATGGCTATTGTATTTGACATTTCACATTTCATAATATTATTATATGGCTCTGAACAACTTGTAGATCATTTACATCTCTACAGGTTCATTGAGTTGAAGGGAATCTGATTCTTACATTTGAATCACATCAGAGAGGAAATGAGATAGAAGTCTATCTAGAAAGCACTGCTGTGGGCTAATGGCAAAAGGTGTAATCATTTTTTTATACTTATAAATTAAAATGGTTATATTTCTCATCTTTACATCTCTTCTTGATTAGTTCCATGAATCTCAATGGCTACATCTGCAGTACTTTTAAGTATTGCCTATGGTGAAAATGTTTTAAGAAAAATAAGTCTAAAAATTCACAACTTGTCCTACTTTATTCTAAATTCTGCAGCATTAAATTTCAGAAAATCTTAAAAAGTGCTTTCTTGCTGTGAGCCCCCAGTAAACAATTCTGCACTTTTCTATAGTACTCATTATCTCAGAAATTCACAGCAACATTAATTAAACTTAGCAGCATTCCACTAAGTCAAATATTTCCACGTGTAGTAAAATATTTTTACATGAGGCTATGATATGATCAGATTCCTCCAGTAGGTCAGTAATGAGACTGGATATAAACATGGTGTAGTTCACGTGTCGTGCATAATTCTAATTTTAATAGTCTGGAAGCATTTTTACCTCATAGGAAAACAAAGGAAGCTTTATTCCATTCTGGAAATGCAAAAATAGTCACTGTGAATTTGTACTGGGTTGCAGCTGCAGAGGCTTCTGCCAGGAATACATGGTAATACATAAATTGTCTCCAGCCTGAGAAATTTAAGGAGGCATTAATAGTCTAGTCACTCATTTTAGGTCAGTACAAACAATGCAGAAAAAAATCTGATTCCAAAAAAACAAGATCAATTTTGTGCAAAAAACTCTGTGTTGAAGCAGAAGGACTGCGTAGATGTCCTAGGGTGTAAAAAGAACAGCAAGAGATTAACAGACAGGGATACGAAAGGAAGGACATTGATAAATAATTTTCAGAAATTAAAAAGTGAAAGCTGGCAAATACCCTGTGTTAAAATCTTAATAGTTAATATTTGAATGAGGTGCAATGAAAAGTCTTCTCCTATACTGAGTGTGCACAAATGCCTACATGTTTTTAGGCAAAGTCTTTTCAGTTATGTACTAATGAAAGTAGAAATAGAAGGATATTTCTGGACTCTTCCTGCTATGAAAACTGTAATTTTAAACAAGATACCCAAAATATGAAAAATACCAACTTCTACTAACATTTGTTAACAGATAAAATTTACAGTCATGTAATGTGATCTGCAGTCATTATTTCACATGCTCATCATTAAAAATGTCAATGGCATCTACTGACTTCATTGAAGGAATGATGACTCTGGATAGAAATTAACCACTAAATATTTTTGCCAGTCTTATGAGGTCTCACAGTAGCTAGTGCCAGGGAGAACATCCCTTCAGAGTAATAAACGTAAACTGAACTGATCCTTTTGAGGTTGATAAAATGGTCACTGCAAATACAGTAGGGTTTATATTTCCTCGTGATTTCCTCAAATTAATTCTTAGTACGTATGCCACAGCTGGAGGGTGTTTGGGATCTTTTAATTTCCTACTGATTCCTATGATTGCTTACTGAGTAAATTCAGCATATTTAGCTTCTCTGGCAAGTGAACAGCTTTTCTGTTGTTATTGTTGCCACCTAAATACTCCTTTTGGATCACATTTTTTCAACTCCCAGAATCCAGTGGACTTGCAATGCATTTCCTTGGCTCTAGGGAAAAATTACTCGAACAGAAGGAACTAGTAGCAATTCTGGATTTTTTTGTTGTTGTTGTTGTTTTTACTACCTGATAGAAATTAATTGGAAGCAGTGTGGATACTGCAAAACATACTACATTGGGATTTTGCTTTAGCTAAAGAAAACTACCAAGTAGACAGTAATGACTATAAATGGTTTGCTCGTAGCACTAGAAAGTATTGTACTGTAAAGATACTAGGTTGGTTGACCTCCTCTGCTTCAGAAAAGAAAAAAAAATGTCATTCTTGACTGAATCTGAACATGTACTGCAAAAATTGCTGTGCTTCAGAAATGACTTTCTGCCCAGAATCTCTCACTCTTTTGTCTGCCCTAATTGAAGCAGCCACTCTTCAGAAAATTCAGCCAGTCTTCCTGTCTCTCGCTGTTGTAGGAACTTTAAACATATTTTCTTCTGAGGTATGCACTTGCTCTTCATACTCTTAGTTCTCAATTCAAATATTTGAGGGAATATGGTGTGTGGGAAAATTCACTGGGAACTCATTCTGTAATTCCTGTCATTTTCCTGAGCAATCTGTCTATCCACATCTCCAGCTTACTGCCATTTGTTTTTGCTGGAAGGGGCCTAAGATGGCTACAGCAGAGAATAAGAAGGCAAATAATATACTAAAAGCCAAAAATATGGACAAATCGACACAAAAACCCATGCATTAGAGGCAAATGCCATAAATATTGAGGCCAAGGACATGGTTTCCAGTGTAGCCATACGAGTGACAGGGTGTGGGTGCCAAACCTGATCCACAGCTTAAGTTTGATTCTGTTCTTAAGTAGACTCTGAAATTTGAATCTTTAATTTCATCCCTTGTTTTCCTAATACATCTTTTCCATTACTTTCCAAGGTCTATTTATTTCTTGCTGAAAAGTAGCTCCTCCCTCAAAAGGAATGGAATAAAACCTATCCAAATTATTCAGTAGGTAACTAGTTAGTAAGTAATGCTTGGTTCAACAGGCAGTCTGACAGAAGCTCTTCAGGGAGATATTAAGATGGAGAAGTTTTCTGTGAATCCCAAACAGGAGGAGTTTCAATGACGAACCCAACTGAAGGGGAAATGCATTGAATCTTCTTAGAGGGAGAGGTGACACTGAGTGGGAAACAGCTGTTAAGCTGACTTAACATCACTTCCTATGGAAAGTTAACAAGTTTCCTGTGGCCTTCAGTCAAAATCTCTTCTCTTTTGTTTTTTAATAGTCAGAGACACGACCTCTGCCTTGCCTTGTTTGTGTCCAGAGAAAGAAGAATGTGCTGTCAGTGTGACTGCAGCCACTACTCAAGGACTGTGTTCAGAGGAGGAGCAAGCAGCATGAGTCATGACTCCAATGCCCTGCTGCTGCTGCTGCAGCTGCTGCTGCTGCTGCTGCTGCTGCTGCTGCTGCTGTTGTCAAAACACTGAGAATCTTGGTAAGGAGATAGGCTTTGAAGTATGGGGATTAAAAGCAACGGGTTTTCATTGAGCAATCACAAGCATCAACCTGTACTGAGATTCTAAGTGACATTCAGAACACAAAATATTACTGCAGAACATCTCAGTATGACTGATTATTGTGCTGTTATCATATTAGAGAAAGAATACTCCAAACTTATCCAAATGCCAAATTCATAAATCTATTACTCTCATTTTATTCCAGTCCTGCTTTCCCTAAACCCTCTGTACCTCCTTCCTCCAACTTACATCTTTTCCTACTTCATGGTTTTGTGCCTGCCCCACTTTGTCATTTACCATTAGGATTCCCTTTACCAGAATCTCAACATTATGACCTAAATATGGAAAGATCAATGACTTTTTTTTCATTAGCAGAAAAGCCAAGAATGCTAGGATTCAATAATTAATAAGCTGTAGATTATTAAAACATAGCTCTGTGAATCCCTAGTATGTCTTTACTGGAATAAGAAAATCTAGTGAAGAACTGACAGTTTTACTTCATACACACATATATACTCCAAAAATATAGTAGAGCTAGAAAAATCTCAGACACATGGGCAAGAAAAGTGACTTAAAGATTTACTTTAGAGAGGAAATTAAAAATAGAAATTTATAGAAAACAATGGTCTGAAATAGGACATCTTAACTCCATTTCTCATTATACCTTTCCCATATAAGCAAATTAAACAGAGCAGATATCATATATTAAGTTCATATCTTTTCTTTTTCCCTCTTAGAGACTTACTTGGGTACACATATGCTAAAATCTCCAAAAAGTAAAGCAGCAGCAAACCTAGTAAATAAGTTTCCTGTCATTCAGCCCTTTACACTGTCCACTGGACCATGCTGACTGCTTGATATTTATTCAAGCAGCTGAGCACCTTTCTAAGATGATGAGAATGTTGTCTGCTGCTAGCCCATTCCAGTAAATATGTAAGGTCTCCTCTAGCTGCAGACAAGCCTACAAAATTGTTTTGTATGATTAATAGCACTAGGAGGAGTGACTTTCTGCTGCCATGGGATGACTAAATTCTTCTAGGTCATCCAAAGAAAATCAAAAGCAGTTTCCTTTCTGAAGATATCATAAGTGCTAACTGTTTTCCTGCTGCCACACGCACACAAACACATTTCTGCAGAGTTTATGGGCTCAATTGGTTAGGAGAAAGCATTCCTACCAGACAAAGGCATTTCGAAGCTGCATACCCTCCTTAATTCTCTGCACGCAGCAGAGTCTGACACCACTTTTTGGAAGCAATGTATGACAGTTTAAAATGAAAGTAATCTTTCAACAGCTTGAAAGGTTTCTTTTTTTCCTTGAAACACACTGTGTGCAAAGAGGTAATGACAAAAAGAATTAATTTAAAATCCTTCTAAAATTTCATCAGTTTAGCTCTCCAAAATCTGCAACTTTAGAAAATCTGAAAGGTAGTTATCTTGCAGCCAAGGCAATTTAAATAGCTTGCTAGAAGCAGCTCAAGCGAGGGTATTTCTCTTGTTTATCGGTGCATTATATACATACAAGCAATTTACTGACAAAAAAGACATTCTTTAGGTTGCTAGCAAGGAATGTAGTTATTATGTAGAACTTAGATTTGTTCTGGATTTTTTTTAATGCTTTAATGAGAGAGTTGCCTCTTTTTAAGATAAAAAAATGTTTTCAGTTGATAGTCTTTTCCCTTCCCTCTTACTCCATCCTCCATTTATTCAAAATTCAGGATGAAATCAACCATTTGCTAGATAGTTATGATCAGGGACTTTAGAGAAGATGAGACTATTTGTTTCTCGTTAGTTAGAAATCATTATTCATTGTTATGTTTCTTGAGCAATTTGAAATAGCAGTATGTGTAGTCTCTCCTAAATATTTGTCTTAGATGCAGTGGGGAAAAAAAAAAAAAGATACAAACATATTTTAAGTGAGTACACAATCCATCTTGACTCAAACACAGGGCTGGCTGCCTGGGGAAACAAACAATATGGTAAGGACTGGGGTCTCTCCCTAGTTTTTATTTCATGGAAAGTGAAAAAAAGAGGGCTAGACTGATGCAGATAAATATAATGAACTGTTCTATGCCCTAGTGGGATTATAGTTTTCAAATACAGCCCCTGAGTATTTCTAAACCTTATCATCTTAACATCATAGAAGAGAAATTCTACAGAGAGTTTCATCTGCAAGGAGTTGTTGATAAAAAATGGGTGAGACTGTTCTGACTAGGGGCGTTAATAATCCAGCACAAAGACATATGCTAATGAATTTACTAGTTAGTGAGTTTACCTCTAGAGTTTACTAGAAGGAAAGTCTAACTAGGAAAGATGAAAACACAAACCTTCCAAATACATATAGGTTTTGCAGGTGTGGATTTTCCTGTAATGGAGAAAAGATAAAATTATTTTCTCAGTCTGTGCTTCTACTCAGCTGTCTTCAAATGAAATATGGTGTGCAGGCTGCTTCAGCAATGTGAAACAGAGCTTCAATCTAATTTTAATCTTGGTTTAAACAAATTCCTTTTATACGGGAGGTTTGTGCAAACTGACCTCAAATTGCTGAGTCTTTCTCAGCTGCTAAGGAAGCTGTGAGGGTGGTTCCCCGGGTGTTGATCAGACAGTGGGAACAGCAGCGTGGGCTGGGCTAAATGAACCTAAAGACATTTCCATATGGAGGAACCTAAAATGAATTCAGACATCATTCCCTGAAGCCCATCTGGTGGAGGTCCAGAGCCCTGTTTCTGGACCAATTCCATCCAGGAAAATTCTCTCAAACATCGCCAGACTTGTATGACTCCTTCACTGGTGCCACCAGCAGCGACTTTGCTTTTTGAGCTCAACCATTTTCCTCTTTGCTTTACTTCCACTGCTGATGACCACTCCACTAGTCTAACTGGTATCTCCCTGGGAATGACTAGTCTGGCAAGACCTCTTTGTTAGCCCTTTCACATGTCTATAGTCAACACATCCAGGCTGAGAATCACAAAGCTGCTGGTCCACTTTGTCTCTTTGTTAGGATCAGGTTTTGAAAGCTCTCTCTTTCCAGAGCCAAACTCTGCTATCAAAGTCCATTTCTGTATTCTCAGGGTGACCCATCATCTCTATGCTCATAAAACATTTTAGGAGCTTAAGGTTTTAAAGGGGCTTTACTACTTAAGCATCTTTTAATCCTTAAAGCAATTTATACACAAACATCTTTAAGGAGATAAAAATGGCTTTGTTTCTTAAATGCCATGCTTTTAAGCCTTCTCACTTCAAAACCTTTTAAACTGGTTTATCTATTAAAACCACCAATACCAGTATGACTACTGGTTCGACCTGTGGCCTTGGACATACCACCTTCTCTGCATATCTGTGAAATAGGAGTAAGATCATTGCAGCTATTGTTTTACATAACCAATTACTGTCTGAACAGGAATTTAAATGTATAAGAAAAAACCTATAAAAATATTCAGTGTTTTAGTTAAACACAAGAATATTCACGGCCAGTAGAACAGCACTAAATCGGTACATGCAAACAACAGTAGAAACCATTTTCCAACAACAGTCAAATAAGTTCAATAATGTAAAATAAATATTTTTTTGCCTTGTACAAAGAAATGCTGATCACTGTCAGTACTGTGAAATGGAGTTGCCAAGATAAAGTATATACCTGCTTTTCAAAAGAATGATCACAAGGCTGAGGGAGCTGGGGCTCTTTAGCTTGGAGGAGACTGAGGGGTGATCTCGTTAATGTTTACAAATATGTAAAGGGCAGGTGTCAGGAGGATGGAGCCAGGCTGTTCTCAGTGATGTCCAGTGATAGGTCAAGGGGCAATGGGTATAAGCTGGAACATAAGAGATTCCAAAGAATTACAAGGAAAAACGTCACTGTGAGGGTGACAGAGCACTGGAACAGGCTGCCTAGATGGGTTGTGGAGTCTCCTTCTCTGGAGACATTCAAAAGCTACCTGGACGAGTTCCTGTGTGACCTACTGTGGGTAATCCAGCTCTAGCAGAGGGGTTGGACTAGATGGTCTTTCAAGGTCCCTTCCAACCCTTAAGATTCTGTGATTTCCATGCTCTCTCTAGAAAGAGCTCTTCAAGCTCTCACTCTATCTTCATTTGCTCTTCTGGAAGAAATACTTGATTTTTTTGGTATTTTAGGCATAATTGTCTGCCTCGCCCGTGAGAGGATCATGACATTAAAATGTTTTCCTTGACACAAGAACTTATCCCTGGTATATGTAAAGGTCAATATCATTATTCTAGAAACTTTAACATACATGTATGAATGTTGTTGTGAGTAGTTTCTTTTTCTAGAAAACTTTACTGGAATATGGGATGTAAAATAAAGGCACAAAGTGCTGATTTTTAAAGATTATGCATACATTTGGAGAAAGATTGACACTTCATTCAATAACCTTTTGAGAAAGACGGAAGACTAATGTAATGCTGGGAGACAGATGAAGTGACTTTAGGTAATCAAAGTAAAAATTGCTGTCTGACAGAATCCCAGCAGCAAGGTCCTTGCTTTCTGAGATATTTGGTGGATTTTTATAGTGTTTGAGTTTTATGTGGTATGATATTCACCAAATGACAATGACCCTCTTCTCCTCTAAGATGTTATCACTTCTCCATGGCAAAGTAATTCTGTTGCTGTCTTACTAGAGATGAACTCGTGAATCAGTGATTTGGACAGGGGTGGCAGTCCAGGTAGCATTCTGTGAAATCTATAAATCCTTTAAAACATACTGTTTTTCTGCTGCCAGCAGTTATTATTGTGTCACAATCAGACAATTTCATTCTGAAATGTCAGGTGCCCTGGATTTGAGTACTAAAAGAAGAAAAGCTATCAGGAGGTTATGGAATCAGCACATTAGATGATCTAAAGTCTAGGCAATGAAGTCCACTGGTTTTTGTATACTCTTTCAAGTTAGTAGTTATCACTACTTTGGTGAACACTGGAGTAGGTTTTGTTTAAACAGTATCTAGCAGAAATTGAAATAAAGTTTTAAGAATAAAACCTTTATTTTTGTTCCCCTGTGTCTTGCCTTATTGTGAGTTCACTTGCAATTTGCTAATTTTCCATAACTAAACTACACCATGTCCCTGATAAGGTAATTTCAAACACGGAACTTGCAACTCTTTGCATACAAAACTCAGGTAGGTCAGTAAGCCCTCATGGACTCCCTTATGCAGGAGTGAGTGACCAAAAACATGAAGTGAATTGTCCACCGTTACATACTCTGACTTGTGATATGCACGCAGAATAAATAGGTAAAGATTGTTAGGTTTGGATAGATACCTTCTAGCATTTGATACAGCTGATGATGACATACAGAGTGGGTAGCTGGTGTACAAATCAATTAAGTACTTCATCTTACATCAAAGAGCAAGTCAAGCATGTCTCTCAATGCACAGAAAAGTTTCCTGATTCCTAAGCTGCTCTTGTACCGAATAGACCACAGTCTCTTTGGCTGCTCTTCTTCTGGATGGCTTTCACTACTAATTCTGTCAATTTTTTTAATTTTTATTAAAATTGAGTAAATAATGAAGAAGTGAAAAACTTGACAGTTTGTTTTCATGCCAATGTAGGACATATCTGAAACACACCTTGAGAATTATAATATAATTTGACTTTGTCTTTAGTGCTTTAATTAAATTTTTTGAGTAGCAACAGTAGAATAAGAATACTAAAAAAATAGTTGTCACATAATTTTGGTTATTTTTCAATCTCAATTAGCATTCAGATACTCACTAGTGGTTGAAAGAAACTAGGAGTAATTGTGTGATGATTCAGACCAGAAACTGTATTTGCAGTGGTCCTTAATTTTATAAACTTTTAAAGAATTGGTTATTTTTTTGTTTGTACTCTTTGGAAATTTTAATTCCCACTGTATAAGGCCAAAGAAAATTGGTGGGATCATGGAATTTATTAACTGGTTTCAATCCTAGTTAGCCATTTCTTATTTTTTTTAACCTCTTCTATTTTCATAGAATCAAAGAATGGTAGGGATTGGAAGGGACCTTTAGAGATGATCTAGTCCAACCCCCCTGCAGAAGCAGGTCGGCCTAGATCAGGGCACATAGGAATGTGTCCAGGCGGGTCTTGAAGACCTCCAGGGAAGGAGACTCCACACCCTACCTGGGCAGCCTGTGCCAGTGCTCTGCCACCCTCACAGTGAAATAGGTTTTCCTTGTGTTTAAATGGAACTTTTTGTGCTCCAGCTTCATCACATTACCCCTTGTCTTGTTGCTAGATAGAAAAAAGGAACGTCCCAACCTCCTGATATCCACCATTTATACACTTGTAAATATTAATGAGATCAATATTTATTTATTGTGCCTATAATGTTTTCTAAAAAAAAAACCAAAACACATTTATTAATAGAGAATCTATTGTGCAATGTCTGCTTTGGATTTAGGCTTGAGAAATGGAGAGCGAGGGATGAAATTTTTCTTGTTAAAGCAGCTCAGCTTGAAGGGATAAATTTGTAAATAAAACATTACCCATCAGGAGGAGCTCCCTTTCAGTTACATAAACATTTTGAATAATTAGCAAAGCCATAAGATAACATTTCCTAGCATTTAACCTAAGGTTTACTCATAAATTATTGTAATGTATAATTACATAGTACAAAGTGCTGTGAGAGTATGAAGGGTATGATACATCACTTCTGGCCCCATTGATACATTAAGCAGCTGTTACCTGTGTTCAAAATCTGAACACTGTGGAATAAGGGAGAACACAAAGATAATGGTGTGCAAACGCAGTGGAGGGTTCTGCTTGTCTTCTGTAGAAACCACCTGTAGCTGTAATGTAGAGCCTGCTACTCCACACAGTTAAGCTGAGCAGGCTCTGAAACCATCAGACTTAACATTCAGTCATTCTGGAAAAATGCCAGTGTGTGAAAAAGGGCTATTCTTAGCATGGATCTAGAAAGAAGATTAAAACAATTTGCAAAATCAATTTCCAGGTATTAAAAATTGCTAATGTACCATGGATACCCAATGTTTATGAAAAAATGGATCCCTAGCATCCCAGAAAAGACTGCTAAACACTACAAGTAGTACCTCCTGGGAGCTATGGTCATCTTATCAGCCAAACAACCACATTCTGATTTTAGTAAATTTAAATCAAATTCTTTGGTGCTAGGATTGGATTAGATCTGTTGGAAATTAAAATTTCCTCTGAGGAACAAAAATTCTCAGAAAAATCAGATAGGACTTTGTCTTTATAAACAGACTGCAACACTGTAATGAAATGCCATTATTATCTAAGGGAACAAATAACGTTAGTCCTGCTTGTGTGCAAATGCTTCTGTGCTTACACAGATGCCCATGCACATGCACACACACACACACACACATACATTGGCGTAAAGGCGGTTTGTACCTTTATAACTGATTCCATTTCTGTGGTAACAATAAGTGTTTTGAAAGAACAAAAAATACTTTAATGAAGACTGCTAAACCTATAGTAAACATCTGTATATAGATGAAGAAAAAACCTCTCCCTGCTGCCATGTTACAGAATCCGATCTGGAATTTTTATTAAATATGAAGGTGATGCATTGAAAAAAAAATCCCAATGATAGCTGGATAATTCATGAAGTGTTCTGTTCCATAGGAAATCACTTGCAGCCATCTCTCTCTTTCCCACACTTCAGTTGTCTTATGAAGTGATATCTTGGACCTTTGAATCTAAGTAAGGGTGATGTGGTTGACAGCTAATAAAGCTGTGCTGTGTTGGTCCTTTCCCTCCCTTTACACACTTGAATCTTTCCACTTTGGGAAAGATTCTGATTGCTGATATCAAGTAATAAGTATCAAAAAGAACAGAAAAGATCTCAGCAATAGGTTAGTAATTTCTCTGCAGTGATTACAAACTAGGCTTTTTCTATGTTATAGGAAATAAAAAGAGAATGACTGTTCACTGCCTTTCTTACTGGTTGGGGGGGAAAAAAAGCCCTACATCTTGTGCTGCTGTATAAATTGAAAATATTTAATGAGATACCTAGTAAAAATGGGGAAGAGGAATTTTTCTAACAAAGGGGATATAAATGGTACAGAAGCACTTGTGTCGTGGTTTGGCCCAGCTAGCACAACAGCACCACGACAGTTTCTCGCTCGATGCCCCCATTCACCCCTACCCTCGTTAAGATGGCGGAGGACCCAGCGAAATGGGAGTAAAAAGATAAGCAAGATTGTTGTGGATTGAGACAAGGGCAGGGAGGGCTCACTGCCAATTATGGTTCTGGGCAAAACAGACTCTAGTACTCGACTTAGAGAGGAAAGTAGGAAAGTTTATTCTACAAGAAACAGAACAGAATAAAAGCAAAAAGGGAGTAGGATGATGAGAAAATTACAACCAGCACTTTAAGATCTCCCTCCCCCATCCCTCCTTTCTTCCCGGGCCCAGCTCACTGCTCCCGATATCTCTACCTCCTCCCCCCACAACGGCTCAGGGGGGCAGGGAATGGGGGATGTGGTCAGTCTCTCACAGATGGGCTCTGCTGCTTCTCTCTTCTCAGACGAGGATGACTCCTGGCATTCTTCCCCTGCTCCAACACGGGGTTCCTCCCCCAGAACACAGTCCTTAACAAACTTCTCTGGTGTGGGTTGTTCCCAGCAGCTGCGGCTTCTGCCGATACAGGTTCCCTCACACGGGACACAGTCCTTGGTGAATATCTCTGACATGGATTCTTCACCGCGGTTGCAGTTTCTGCACTTGCAAGGTCCCTTCCTCGGGACAGGGCCTGCTCCGGCCATAGTGATAAAGGACCCCTCCTTCGGGACAAGGCCTCCTCCGGCCAAAATCACTGTCCCTGGCTCGGGGTCTTTAAAGAAATGAAAATAAATCTCAGCTTCACCAGTTCTCTCCATAGAATGCAGGGGAGTCTCTGCTACAGCACACCTCCTCCCTTTCATCACTGACCTTGGAGTCCGCATGGTTGTTTCTCTCACCGTTCCTACTCCTTGCACCACTACCAGCCAGAAGAAGAGAAGAAGGGGCAGAAGAAAGAAAGAAGATGGAGGAAGACACCTCCCCTTCCGGCTTCTTCTTAAAAAGTGATCGTGGAGGCGTCTAATTGGCTCAGCCCCAGAAGTGAGCCTTTTCTGAGCTGGGGAGAGTTGTGAGAAACTTCTTGCAGGAACCATCTTTGCAGCCCCTTCCCCCATACCAGAAAAGGCTGTCATGTCAAACCATGACAACTTGTCTTGAGTAATTTGTTGGAAAGCCTTTTAGAAAGTGGAGCTTCAAAAGACTGTTGCATGGTTCTTTCAATACAAAGGGTTTGTTTAGAAGTTTTGCCCCAGAAGGGCTTCTCGGTCAGCACCCTTGAGTACAGGCTATGTTTATTCAAGAGTCAGTGTGGCCAGTGTTTTCCATATATAATAATTTGTGAACCTTGTTTTTTAAGAGTTGTGTCAAGCTATAGTATGACTGCAAGGACACAAACTGCTTAAGTACTCTTTCCTGCCAAGAGCTCATCGAAGGAGAAAAGGTGGACTTTGTGTCAAAAAAGCAGTGGTGTGGACTCAGGCTGGTTAACAAACAATGGTTTGCAACTGCAATTGGAAGCAATCAGGAGACTGAAATTCTACTATTCTGTCAGCCGTACCCTTTAGAAAGCCAGGCTTAGAGCAGATTTCTCAGCCTGGCTTTCTGAAAGGAGTATCTCCCTGGGGTGAAGAGCCTTTGCTAATGCAAAGAGATGCCTTTGGGGTTGCCTGTGACCCTAAGGCTTTGTTCTGTTTTTATTCTAACACACCATCAAACCCCATGAAATATTTATAAATGCAGAAACTTCCAAATGATATTCTATTTATAACAGTAATAAAATGACATCTCTCTAAGTACATTTCCTCTAAATTTTTAAGTTGTGACATACACCCTGGCTAAGATGATGAATTAAAGAGTACTCCACAACTCATGGGAAGCAATGAATAATGTTCAGCTGAATAATAGTTCCAATTCCTTATCACTTCTTAAAATATTTCTTTCCCCCTTTCTATTATTTTAGTGCACTTCTCTACAAGCAGCAGCATCTTTGGCTCTTGTTTTGGTTTTTTGCAATCTCTCTGTGTTGAATAAACCTTTCTCCTATTCAGCTTACTATCTCTCTGCTTTTCCTCTATGTGCATATAGTCTTTGAACATGATTAAATTATTTCCTGTTAGAGTACAAAGAATAATGTATGATCTCTGGGGTTTGGAACACTTCTCAGATTCCAAAAAGCAGGGTAAGGAAACCCTAGAAGTAGACCAGTTTCAGCAGTAGCCATAGAATCATTTAGGTTGGAAAAGACTTTTAAGATCGAGTCCAACTGTTAACCCAGCCCTGCTGACCCTGACTAGACCATGTCCTTAGATACAGACATCTGCTAGTAAGAACCAAAATTAACCCCTAGACCAAGTCCTAAGAATTTAAAATGTTGCAACAAGAAGAAGTCTTGACAGCACATTTTGTTTGTTGCCTGATTTACACAAGTTGTCAAAGTATATTGTGTTCCAGGTCAATCCAAAGCAGGGCAGAATCTTGATGAGTGTTATATTGCTATAATTCATCCACACTAAACAGCTTCTGCAGGGCAAGATGCTTCTGACTTCTGCTTTTGAGATGAACTTATCTGTCAGAGACCCTTAGGAGCTTGTGGAGGTGGTGTGTATTGTGCTTTTCTGAGATCCCCAGGAGGCCAGATTACAGTACTGAAGCAGAGATGTCCAATCTGTTAACAGTAAATGTCTCCTTCTTTTCGGACTGACAATATACATGACAGTTTGGCATCTGTGATATGACTTTGATTGTGGTGTTTGAAGTCGTGTAGTGGAAAAATGAAGTTGTTTCCAGTTACAAATCCCAAAGTTCTCTCAGGTGGGAGCAGTCACAAATTACCAACAAGGATACCTGGGGGAAAGAGAGAGCATGCACTGTTAAATACCACCTGCCTTTTATTTTACATGAGATGCAATCATAAATCTATTAGCTTTAATCTACCTTTATTATCTGAGAGAAACAGCACAGTGAAAAGCTCTACAGTGAAGCCCGGATCATTAAACTTTACAGTATATTTACAAATACCACTAAAGAGATGATTCTCAAGGACATCAAGACCAAAAATGAAAAGACTCTCTGACATGCCTGTTATGTTTAGCACTTTGCACCATAATGTATGTAACCTCAGTTTGGTTTCTTATCTTCATCTGAGGGAAGGAGACCCCGCTGTCATAGGAATAAGATTTAAAATTGACTGATTGTACCTATTCAGTTCTACAGGGAGTATCATTTAGAGGTGTTGATGTTCAGGCATCCATATTGCTAAGTAAGCAAAATGGGAAGCAACTGTGGTTCTCCATGAACCACAGAAATAGACAAAGCTGCAGGATTTTGTGCAGCACTACTCAACCCATGGAAATATGCCACTAGATTATAAAAAAGCTTTGGTGTGGAAAGAGACGTGAATTAAACAGGAAGTCTAGAGGACAGATCTTACGAGTAGTGGGAGCTGGGGGTGTTTAGTGTGGGAAAGATGAGGCTGTCACTCTCTAAAACTCACTGCCAGGAAGCTGTAGTGAGGTGGGGGTTGGTCTCTGCTCCCAAGTAATGAATGAGTGACAGGACAAGAGAAAATAGCCTCAAGTTACCCCAGGAGAGGTTCAGATTGGAGTTGAGGAAGAACTTTTTCCCTGAGAAGGTTGTCAGACACTGTCCCAGGCTGCCCAGGGAGATGGGGGAGTCTCTATCCCTGGAGCTATTGTAAAGCCGTGGAGCTGAGGTGCTGAGGGCCATGGGTTAGTGGTGGGCTTGGCAGTGTGAGGGGAGGGGTTGGACTCGATAAGCCTAAAGGGCTTTTCCAACCAAATTGTTCTATGATTCCTTTTCATTTTGTCACTATATAGAAGATGCTGACAGAAATAATTATATGGATTCATCAAGCTCCATTGAAAAGCTGGGAAAGCTATTTAGCCCCCTGGTTTTTATAGAATGGCAATAGGTGTTGTTTGAGAGAATTTATAGGAAAGCCAGTATTGCAAAAAGCAAAAGAAATGTCTGATGTGCCATGAATGCAGTTGAGTTATTCCTAAATTGTCTCAATTTCTTCTCACAAGATACTGTACTCTGCATAGTCACTATGACATACGTATTACGGGAATGTTATTCACAAGCACAAACAAGCAGCAGTTAAACTGCCAAACAATGTTTTTAGCTTGCTTCTGCTCCGCCAGTTTTCATGCAAGGGCAAACCTTTTTGTACTCAGTGACAGGGAAGTAAATATATGGAAATTGCTCCCTAACAAAGTCATGTCATCCCTCCTAACAAGCCACAGACCTCTGACCAAAGCTGTACAAGCAAGATCTTTCCCTTAACTTTCCAAGAGCTGACTTCACAGAGTTGCACACAAAACACTGTGGATGTCCATGAATTTCATGACAACTTTCATTCTGTGTGGCTCAATAACCACTAGTCCTCACTGCAGTTTTAGCTCAGTCAGACATGACCCCAGAATAAAATCTTTTGTGTGTTTTTTGATTGTTGCTGTTACAATCTGCCACAGAACCTGAATTTTGCAATTAGCTCTTTGTTTACAATGTCAGAGTTTGTGATGAACACAGCCCTCCTGTTTCAGATATGCAGAATGCAGAGGTGGTATTTGTTGAGATCACTAAATGGCTCAAAGTCTGCCAACCTTGCTCTTTGCGGTCCGTAAGTTCAGCAATAAAACAACCAAAATTATCATTCAGAGTTGACTGTTCTTTCCACTTTATAAAAATATTTGAACGCAAGTCCTACCTCTGAAGTGTGTTGCAGAGTGATAATTCTTTGAAGATGATTTTGAAGACAGTGTACTCTTTTGTACACATTACTCAAAAGGTCACTGAGATTATTTCTTTGACCTGGTAGAGTATGTTTACCTAGTGGGACTGTACGTTTCTAGCATCAGTGAGGATTTTGTTCCTATACGACTTCCTTTGCAAGAGTAAGAGATACTGAAAACCTTTTGTAGTCTCATAGGTAAGGCATGTCTTTTTTTAAATATTGTTCCAACATGAAGCAGATGAAGAAATTCTTTAAAAAATCCAGGTGTTCTAAGAGTACTCTCTGTAACTTAGGGAGCTGTTGTGAGTCTATTTCAAGAAGTTGCTTTCAGCCATAAATAAATTCATCTCAATTCCAAGAATTAAAAAAAACCAAACCACTTCCATTTATATTTACTACTCAGTGATATTTGTCATGTGCTGCTTGCAAAAGCCCATTCATAGGTCAGCCTTAAAGCTAAAAGCCTACCAGATCTGGCTTAATTTTTTCAATGCTGCTACTGAGAGCTCCCACTGAAATCCAACAGGAACTGCACTCATTTGGCACTTGGTGCTTTACTCAGAAAAAGCACCACATCTACACACTTCCTTTACATAGTGATTGTTGCCTATGCAACATACACAGAATAGGCTTTCAGCAGAAGCTTTTGCTAGTGAATTATCAAATGCATTTTATTAATGGAAAATTCTGCTCAAGAAACTCACCCTCTCTGCCCTCCTATGGAGTGTAATCTGCTAGTCCTACTAGGGGTAACAGGAGCTCTTAAACTTTGTCCTGTATGCATTAATGATAATGAAATTCAACAAATGGCTGGTTTCAGGGAAAGCCACAAAAATAGAGGAGAGGGCAATGGTAGAAATGAGCCTGTAATTATTTGTAGAAATAAAGGAGAGCTCTTGCACAAGACAGAAATCTCATGTAAAGACAATACTAATACAAATGTTAAGACTACATGCAAAGTGTTTTCAAAGTTCTTTAAGGAAGAAAGAAGATTAGAAGAGGACTTAGCAAGAGCTGAAACAGCTGCTATTCACGAGTTAAGAGCATTAACAGAGTCACTACATGAGCTGTGCTTCCACCAATCTTTAGTGTAATGAAATATAAACTTTATCTCATTAAATATCAAGCAAGAGGCTCTCTATCTCTAGTGTACTCTGTGTACTGTAGTAATCCATCTATTTCAACATGATGCATTAAATAAGGAATTCAGAAGAAAAAAACAAATGTAAATGCAAATTTAAGTAATACTTCTGTAAAAAAAAAAAGTGCAAAGTGGAAAGATAAAGAGTACAAACCAGCTGAAATACAGATGTGTGCTGACATATTTCTTCAGCAAAGTACAAGGGTTCATGTATTAAGCTGCCAGACCTTGTGGAATCAGATATGCAGCAAGGACTTGAATCATTTTTGTCACCTTATCATGCAACTGCCCAGTTTTCCCTTCAGAAAGATTTTCAGCACATCTCTTGCTGTCTTGATTCTGTGATCCTCAATACCTGCAGAGTCTGAGTAAACAACACGAATAGGTAGAATAGGACAATACCTCCACCTAATGTCTGGTATACCAGTGTAATACTTTTAATGACATCAGCAAACACGTCATTGTGCATATCATGTATATTTTTGGGGTTATAGTGCAAGTCTGTACACAGACATCACTTCACCCTTGAAATTCATACAGGACAGACTTTTTTGTTCACTGCTTTGTGCTGTTTTTAGTGACATTGCCTGTTACGTCACAGTTCACTAAAGAAAACTCAAACCAGAATGGAAAGAGTAGCAGTTGTGTATTTTTTCCCTCAAGTCATAAAATGTTGGAAGAAAAAAAAAATCAGCCATGGTGTTTTGTTCTAATTTTTCATTTTAAAATTCACATTCAAATATATATTTGAATATAAAATAAGTATTTATTTCAAACGACAATATTTTAAACTGTCTCAAGTACTATTTTTTAACAGTAATTACTTATAACCCAGTAACTCTATAAATGTTGGTGTATTTGTTCAGGGTATTTGATCACACGTACAAAGCATTGAACTCATAAGATCAGAAAGAACGTAACATTGAATGTACTTTAAAAAAATCTGGAAATTCAAAGTACTTTTCAGTAATACACCAGTCATGAAGAAAAAAATATGCTTCATATTTTGCAAAAACATCAAAGTACATCTTTTTTTTGTGTGTGTATGTGTACAGAAAGTCTGGAAATGTTCTGTTGAAACAATTCCTGACCAAGGTATGATGTTGTGCTGAAGTAAGCTATGAGTTTTAATTACTTGTGGATATCTGGTGGTGTCTCTATACTATACCATTAAGGTCTGAAACTGCATCAGTTTCCTTATCAACTGGAGCTGGCAAACAATTTTCAGTGCTGCAGTTAATCCTCCATCTATGTCTATTCTGACCTGTGCCCTCATGGAGGTCTAGCGTTGTTCTTTCTTCTTTTTTTCCCTCCTCTTTAATGTAATTTCTCCATTGTTGTACCATTCATATGTCATGTCACTTTGACTCTTTTCTGGCCAAGAATGCTAAAATGAGCTGCTTCTAAAGTTAAGTTAATGCCACTGCTGATCAGCTGGTGCTGTGAAACAATACAGGCCTAACACCTCCTCGTGGAAGCTGTGGTCACTGCCAAGAGTAATAAGACGCTTTTTTTTTTGTACCAAAAGCAAAGCTGACACTTATTTTCTGTGGTTTTCAGTATATCCAGCTAGGAGCAAAAAGGGGTTTTTGCAAATGAAATAAACCACCTACTTTCTCTGCTCATACACAAATAACTCTTTCACTCAACAGGGCCACCAGAAATATTCTGTGTTCTTTGAAGTAATCTGTACTGTAGAGCAAGTGGGGAAAGCAGATGAGTGGGACTGGTAACCATACCTCCTATTCTTTTCCATAGGATCCTGAGTATCTGTAAAATTAATGATATTGCTGATTTTATTCCATTTATCTCTGGAAGACGGTCATAATTTAACACAGGCTATGAATTATCTAGTTTCAAATATTTTCATACATGATAATACCTTCCCTATCACCCTCTACCCAAGGCTCTTGGAGTATATTTGAAAACTAGACTGGGATTCCTGCCTAGCAGGTGACTGAGAGGCCCAGCTTTGCATACAACGCAACAGGAGAGAACAGGAGACCTGCAAAGGTCTCTCTGGGTTGTCAAACAACAAATTTTCATACTGATCATCATGCATTTTCTTTAGCCTGTCTTGAACAGACCACTTCCTTCTCAATTACTGCAGTATCACTCAGTATCCAAACTTTTGTTCATAGTTTGGAAACAACCAGAGCTGAATTTCTGCAGCAAGTCTCTGGCAGGTCTTATACTGCCTTGTGCATGATGTAACTTCGAAAGTTTAGTCAGTTCTGAAATAATACATCTCTTCAGTAACAGAAAATCAGTTATTTGATTTTTACTTTTTTAATGTCCTGGATTAAAAAAAAAAAAAAACAAAACAAAAAACCAAACAAATCTGCCTGTTCTAGGAGGCAATTTGATATCCAAACCACTTTCAGGTCAGTGTTTGATGTAGCAGTAAAGGAAGCCCTTGACCAATATTTCCCCAGGAGAAAGGCTGAAGTAAGTATATTCTACAGGCTTGGTTCTCTGTAATAGTGTCTTTGAACTTGTGGTATTAAACTTTGGTGTTTACAAGAGCCAACTAAGGTGGTGTCTACTTTAAGAAGTATCTGGCATAACAGGAAGGAATGATCTGTAGAGTGGAATACTTGGAGCTGAGGATCCGATGTGCATTCAGGCTAGGGCAGAAGGCTGGGAATTTTACTTTGGCCCATTGTCACACTTGTCCATCAGACAAGAAGCCCACTAGTAGTTAGTCTGTATTGGACCACTCTGCAGAGCACATCAAAGGCTTGGATCTGGTGGCAACTCTGAGATTCACTTTAAAAGCAGCATTTCCACCCTAAACAGTAATATGGATAGAACACAGAGAAAAAAATCCCAAGCTGGTAAAATTACAAGGTAGGACTGAAACAAGGTATTGCAAACAAAGCTGTGAGGTTGCAGACCAAGTGTAAAACCACTACATTAATAAAATTATGATTCTTTTTCTGAAAAGGCTGCTTTGCAGAAAATAATAGACACAGTATATAGGGAGAAACTTTGTTTACACCAATGTTATGAAGTAAGAATATCACACTTCCAAAGGTTTCCCTTCATTATGACTGTATTTCTGGTTTCATGCAAGGCTGAAGGGAGATCTTAAATACAAATCTCAGACTGACTTTCCAATGTGATATTCTCTAGTCCTGCTGACCTTTGTTTCCTATTTCTACATGGTTTCCTGGTCTGACATAGCTTAGCCAGCAAGAAGTCACCTGCACAGTGATGAGAGAACATACTTTTTCCTAAGCCAAAGGGTAATCGTTAAAGATTTCCTTCAGTTTGAGCCTTCTCGTAAATTTCCATTTTGTTCCACATGCTTTTAAATGGAATCAGGTTATTAAGGTAAATAACCTTGGGCAGCTAGCCAAAGGGAAGGAAGATGAAGCAGATGATAGGAACATGCCTGTTCATTTACCCTTGTTAATATGCTAGTGCACTCAACACAGTTCCTAGAAGGCTTTTCAGGGCACACATAGGGCATTTCTAATTTTCACACCATCACACTAAAGAAGGGAGAATGAAATTTGAAGACTTGGATTCTCATTAAAGTTACAGGTACTTCACCTTCTTCTGGATATATAAAGGCAATCCAGATTTCATCTGCTTCCTCTTTAATGGCCTTTTGTTCTGCCAGAGTCATGTAAAATTATTTTAAACTCACAAAGACCTGACCTCCTGTCTTTAATCCTAAAGGATATTTAAAGACTAAAAGAGAATAACATTTTATGAAGTGTTTAGATTAAAAAAAATCAACTGAGATTGTGTTATTCAGTGGCAAATAGAAATTTATCAGTGGGGACAGCACAAAAGACACATACTTCAGGAGCTGATCTACATTATCCAAGCACAAAGCCTGACTGTGAGGGATGCTCCATGCAACAGAAGCCATTTAAATCAGTGTGTTAGTGGACAAGTGCAAGGTATCATGGCATGACAGCTTCAAGGATTTGAGACATCTGTGGCAACTCATCTGAAAATACACGCTTACATATATATATATATATATATATATACACACACATTCCTCCTCTGTGTGTGTGTAAAGATATATACCAAAAATAAATTGATAAAGCATAAGAGTTCTGCTGACAATATGTTCAAAGACTATCAACGCACACATCAATTCCTCATCTACATATGATTTTTATAGCTGATCAATCAGGAAATAGAGACATAGAGTGCTCTTGTACCTTAAACGGGGCAAGGGGTACCACAATCTTTCAACTAATGATTTAATTTCAAGAAAACATTTTTTTTCTTGTTCCTTAGTGCTAGTCTATACAGTAATGTTTTCAAGACAGATTGTCAGGTTTTGTACTCAGTGAAGGTGTATGCATTTCCTCAGTTAAAGAAAATCCTTTCTTTTTCTTTTCTCCCCCTCATTTACTCAGGTCTGCAAAGCCTTTCTGAAGTGCTGTTCATTATCTTGGTTTCCTAGTGGAATTAAAATATATAGGCATGTAAGAAATGTAATTTGGATGCTGATACAAAAGATTAGAGAATTATGTAGCACAATGGAAAATACTAAAACACAAAATCCCTTGAAGCACAAGAGTTCACTCTTCTTTCCCTTTGATATTTCATTTTTCATTTTATTTATTTATTGAAGTGTTGAATTCCTGTTAGCATTTTAAAGATTTTGCAGCCAGCTGTACAAAAACATCTGAAGTAAGCTAGCGCGGATGAGGCTGGTTTTTTTCTCCTCCATAATTATCCACTGACCTGATTTCTAAAAATAATACCACTTCACCTTAGAACATTTGTCAGACAAATTGGTTTGTGCAAGTGGTAGAAACCGCAGTTCTGTTCTACGCAGGCTGGAAGATAGATTTTAACACTGACATCTTATAACAATAGTCTAGAGTTATACAGTCTCATAAAAAAGAACACTAAAAATCACCATTTTGACACTTAGATGAGGAAATATCAAGAAAGGCAACACAATTGGTGTAGGTTCTGCTTCCTTCAGAGGGAAGATGTTACTCCTCTCATAGCAGCGCAGACTGGAGGAGGAGAAAGTCGTTCTGTGAAGTCGGTCTAAAGATAGCAGCCAGGTTGAGCCTGTGCCATCCTTGTATCCCACCTGAAGACTGTCTGAACAGACTTCAGAGGCAATCAAAGGCCCCCCGTGCACATGCTTAATTCATATACTTGTGAGTGATTCCATTTTAATTGTGTCTGAATTATACTTGAACTCTAATAGACTAGCTGTGAATTGTATACAAGAAATTCAGTGCATGGAAAAGTCAAAATCAACTATATGTTAGATTTGCTTTGGAAGGAGAGGCTATCACTGAAAAAGATTTCCTGATTTGTCACCCAAAGCATCATTGACAAGTACTCATAAGTGGTTGGATGACATCTATTGAGTGAGAAGAAATAAAGAGGAATTCAAAGATGTCCTGATTAATTTGATCCTCAGCTGCATCAGTGCATGGCAATTTTCGTGTGAGAGAAAGAGCCTGCTGAAATAAGTCAGAGTAATTACAGGACTATAAAATTCTCACTTGACTCTGTATCTTCTTTGTAGAGGGGGATTGAAAAGAAAGTTTTTATTTTAATTTATTTTTTGCTTGATTTAAGAAGCTGTTTGGTGGTACAAGGGCAACTCTCAAACATCTCCTTTTTGCCAGAAAAGTGTGCCGTATTTTATTCTGTCTTTATGGCTGTTTTTCAGCAAGTACCTTCTGAGAAATTAAACAACTTTCTGGAAAGTATCAGAACTGAAGATCACTACTATTGAAATCTTGTATTATTGCAATTCTTGGAGTGAAAGCTTCCAGTGGTGCCCTTGAAGGAGACACTGAAGTGGTAATGACATTTCTGTATTCACAGAACAGGAGCCACTGTTCTGCAGTAACCAGAGACTGCTGGTAATGACCAGAAACAGCTATCATCTTATGACTGTGCCTGGTGACTGCCAGAAGTGTCTTTCAAAATCCAGACAAAGGGAAGGCTAGACATTAGACCTGAAATCAACATTATCCTGACAGTTTTGTTTCTAACCTGGAGCTAGAAGGATCCCACGTGTTGGTTTCACTTCTCTCAGACTAACACTTTAGCACGTACTTTCTCAGTACAATGGTGTCCATGTGACAGTGATGCTGCTGGCTCCCAAAGCACAGGAAGGTGTAACAATGTGCAGAGTCCAGGTTAGTCTCTTCTCCTGAAGGAAATTCTGCCACAACATTGCAAGGTAACTTCCACAGTAAATACTGACAGACCTGTGAATTACCATCAACTGTGCTGTGCCCCAACATGCACATTCGAAGCAACCTCTCTTCTACTGGTGCATTTTTTTGTCAGTTACTTTTTACCATCACAAAATGTCTCTAGCTTAACAAAGGAATTAATACAGCAACTGGAAGATGTATCATTACAGTTACAGAAATGTATAAAAAGCCCTCAATAGGTACATAGCACACATTGTAATATTTTGTCTGTTAAAACCTCTAACTTTTTGTTGTTCCAAAGACAAATACCACTAAAGGCTGACATGCAGAGGAAAAGAAAAATGTCTAGATAAACATTTCCTGCCTCCCAGCTGTAAATCTATTCCATAATACCCTTGTCAACTACCTCTTAAAGGGACAAGTTTGTTGAAGGAAAATACAGTATCCACTTAGAGGGTTTGGGTGTTGACAGATTATTATTTGTATTAGGTTGGTTCATTTTGAGAGGATGTGAAGACTGATTGTCAGAGACAATTTTCCTGAGTAGGTTAAAATGCCACTTAGTTAAAGAATAGAGTTATGGGATAAAAAAAAATCCAGAGTGCTTCTTGCAGCTCTAATATCTATAATTTGAGCAGTGAATGTTTACATAGCACTTTGAACATGTGAAGTGCTTTTACATGAAGGCTTGTTGTTCACTTAGCATATACAGTATAATAGAGTTTTAAATGGGGGTACATTTAAAGATTGAATAAAAGTTAAAATGTTTAAAGGAACAAGAGGAGAAGACAGCAAGTTTCTGAAATGAAACAAAAAATGCAATAATAATTGTCACAAGAACAACCAGCTTTTACATCTACAGTAAGTCAAAAGAAGGTATTTCTTTATTTATAGAGATGAGAAGTGCAGGTTTGAATATATGGGGCTCTTTCTCCTGCATAAAAGCTTTGTAAATAATAAGTTCCTTTCCTTCTTTTTGTCTGCCTCTCTGCTTTTATTTGTTAATGTGTTGAAATAAAGTCAATAAAGCTATGTATGTCAGATTTTTCTGTCTCAGACAGACCCTAGAAGTTGTGTAGCCCATCAGAAACAGTACTCACCACTTGTGCAGGGGAATTTCCATAGGCAGAATGTAACTATCAGAGTGATGGCAAAAGTAAATAATTACATTTCATTAACCACAGTGGAGTTTTATCATGAGCTGGAATATATTTCTGATAAGTAGCTTGGCAAAATATTTAAGCAAATTCTCTTTTGAGCAGTTTAACATAGCATAGATGGAAATGTGAACTTGAGCATTGTTTAAAACTCTTGTTTTTCTCAAAAAAACCCAAATAACCAACCCCAAGAAATCTGACGGGAAAGTGAGTGTATGCTGCTAAAATTTCAAAGCCTTTTTGCCAGTGTTTTTTTGAGGAGGGAATTTTGTTCTGTGGTGCTAAGAGAGTAAGATGATAAAAACAAATAAAGCATTTTGTTTGTTTGCTGAAGTATTCTGTTTCTCAGTACAGTATTCAATCTTCAATTACAAAACAGACACTCTCTTATGTAAATTAGTGAAAATAAATGAGGAAAAAAATGGCCTTCTTTAAAAGAATAGAAGTATTATTAACAACTGTGTCCTCTTGAGCGAATTCTGGTGAAGATTCTTGCTTTATACTAAATTCTCTGTGAAGCTGCAACTAGGTGTAATAAACTTCTTCACTCCCTCTCCAAATGTGCTCACTGGTGCAAGTCATAGGAGGTATTAAACATCTGTCTTGTTCCACCCAGTTCCAGATATACTTTGGTGTTTAAAGAGTACAGGTATAACTGAACTGTAGCTGTGGAATTTTTTTTCTTTGCAAGTACCACAGAAGTGACAGGTCACAAAGCTTTTCCGTAAGAGCTCTTCTCTTCTTGATAAGTTTCTTTAGGCTTCTACAAAATGACTCTGAAAGCACAATATACATAACTTAAAAGTACCAAGCAATTATTTACAGGCTAATATACAGAAGATGGCTAAGTCTTGTCAATCTATTAAGCTAAGCCTCAGCATACCTTCTCTGATTCAGTGCCTGAAGAGTCTTTGCTGGCCAGGGGACCCTAGCCAAGTGGGAAAAGGCTAGTCTCTACAGCTTATGTCAATTAACTCTTTCATGCTGGTCAGATGTAATTTTCCACTAGCTCATCAGTACAGGTGATGTTGATAACTTGATGTGGTAACCCAATACCCCAACCCTAGCCAGGATCCCATATATATTTATACTTTCCCATGAGGGAATCCTTCATTTACCTCGCTGATGTGGTTTTTTTTGTGTGTGTCAAGAATCTAATTTCAGTGATTTCTTATCACTGTATAAACTTTTTAACAGCTCTTCCTTAGCTGTTCAAGATATGGTTATGGATCTGTGCAACATCAAAGCTGAGAGCCTTTGGTTCTTGGTTCACAGCATTACAGAGGGAGAGGTTTACATCAGGAATAATGTGGCTTTCTTTTTCTCTCTGTGCATCACATGAAGGTCTGAGTCTCCTGGTGAGTAGATGGTGTAAGTAGAAAAAAATATAGGTCTTACGAAGTGTTCCTAGGTAGGAGATCATGGTTGGAAAGCCTTCAGCTTAAGACACAAGTTTTATCAGGCTTTCTGTCATGAGCAAATTGAAACCTTTTCAAGTGAATTTAAGACTTTGCTAGAAGCAAGAGGTGCTCAGAGTGCATAGACTTAGTAAGTATCTGATGATAGATTACATATATATAGAAAAATCTTTACTCCATTCTGTTTTCCTTTCTCTGCTATATTTCTTTTTCCAACTTTTCCTCTGTCTTCCTTTCTTGCATAATAGACATGTTGCAGTAGGCAGAAAATACTGCAGGGCTACTGGTGTGTTTTACTTCAAGTCCCCTTTACAACATTCTTGCTGCAAAAATGGATTCTAAAGTGAACACAAATATTATTTTCCTGAAAATAAGTTAGTTAATAGGGTTTCTTTCAGTTCCTAACCGGATTAAATATCTCTAGTTAATCTTCAGGGAACTCTTTGGAACAGCAAAGTAGTTGTTATTATTTAAGCAATTTCCAGTCATATTTGCTTATCTTACTTTTGACTTCTAGTTGTCTGATTTCTGTCTTTTCTTTTTAGACTTCTCTATTATAAAAAGCATTTGTTTTCATTTCTCCCAAGGATATAATCTCTGTACCAGTCTTTTTGCCTTTGTTCTATAATACTGGATATAGGATCTTTTAGTGCAATTTTTCTTTCTAACGTGGCATATCCTTCTGAGAGATAACTATAGCAATTAAGCAATTGTCTTAATATTCAGAGCTTCATTAATATTATGCATTTTGACTTTTAAAATGAAATGTCTTTGAAAATGAAGATGCAAACAAGTCATGAAAGTATAAGCTATCTTGAAAAACAGTACTAAACAGTTACAAGAATTCACTTGTCACAGCCTCTGGAGAAAACAGGGAGGAAAGAAACCATTCCCATTGCCTGGGCTGGTACTTAAGGACCAGTCCAGCTCTTAATAGCACACATAGCACAGAAGTTTACTTGAAGCACTTGAGAAATAGCTAAAGTACATTGCAGAGGGATTTTAAGCACTGGACACCAGTTCAAATGGTTTGATTTTCGATCTAAGGGGAACTGCAGGTGTAATGATTTTTGCTTTAGTCAAAGCCTTCCCCGTTTAAAATAAAAGAAGTCCTGACTGTGGTCTCAATTTAATTACTGTGTGGCTCATTTGGAAGATACAAGTGTACAATTCTAGTTAAAACGTCTTCTGATCTTTACCCAGCTCTGGGCTTGTTTACTCCCTGGTTTCATTACATGGCACTAGCAGCTGCTTTTCTTGCAGCCTGCCTCCAGAGGCAGTACACTCAGCTTCAAATCATACCTTAGTGTGACGAGCCCAGAAGCAGGGCTCACCTGGAAGCAAAGGGCTCAGTCTCCAGGTGAGATGAAAAGGGAGTTCAGTGTTGTTAACAGATCAGATTAGGGCTCAGATCACATGCTGCTTCAGTGTTCTGTCTCTGCTGGAAGGCTAGAGGTTTAACTTTGTGTCGTGTTGTACTGGCATTGCATGCACTTAATTTTACTTGGATCTCTAGATGTAATTGAATTGTTCTTGCTGTGCTCTGTTAAAAAAGGTGACACAAAGAGATGAGAAACCAGGAGGGAATATCTATTTCAAATGACCAAAAGTGCATGACTAGCACTGGCAACAATATGTTGTTCTCTCAGAGTTACTTGGGCAGCTGTAGCTCTTCATCTGCCAGCTTCTGTCTAATGCTCTGACATGGGTTTGCATTGGGTTATCAACAAAGAAGAAACCTACATGCAGGATGCCTGAAATCATGCTTCAGTGATTTTGATATAGGAAAGTGATCCTTCTCCAGGGTCAGTTGAAGAACTTTGTTGTGAAAAAGGAGAAATAAGAGCAGTTTTCTACAACTTGATATTTTAAATGCAATGTTACAAAGGATTTGACATCCCATGTGATTTTCTTTAATTCATGTTGTTCTGTTTTCTCCAATAATTTCACTATGCTCATTGGTCTGTAATCTTGAGTATTATTTTAAGTAAAAAGCCAATCATCTCACTCTTTACTGTCTTCTTATGCCTCTGTGCTAACTCTTAGAATTCTGTTCCTTGGTTTTGTGACATGTAACATCCAAAAGAAATCTGATCTTGGCTTATTCATTTTCCCAGGTAATACCCAGGACACTTTGTTAAAGTTTTCCTGCTACAGAGTTACCATTTTCAATCAACTCTTTACCCTTTTGGTTTCCAGTTTAACATAGGGGTTTTTTGCTTCTGTCACTAATTCAAAACATCCTGGTTTTCTATTTGTTCATTCCTACCAAGCTGTGGCTGTTTTCATTGTTTCATCAATAGAGTACTGTGTGGTATGCATTACCTTTCTTATGCTGTTAACACAAGTGATCACAATAGCTTTTATAAGGTCAGTAAAGCTAATATTGGTTAGAACTTATTAAATTATTAATAGGAGAAATATTTGTTCTACATGACATCTCCCAGGCTCTGCAAGCTGTGGGGCTTTTTCTTCAAGGCTTATATTTCCACAGATAGTGTCATTTGGTACTTCCTGATAATTCCATCTTCATGGGTATTCAATAGCCACTCAGACATTTGTTTCAATCTTACCTGTAATGCCTTTTATATAAGATATTTCAGCGTGTCACTACTGTAATGTTTGAGATAGAAGATGTTTCTGAGGGAGACGAAAGTGTTAGGCTCCAAGCACCCTTGGCTTTGGCTGTGCAGTTTTCTCTGTAAACCTGAATTCACACATTGTTTAGTTCTTTCTCAGCAACAGTGTCTCTGTGAAGCTTCCCTATGGGAAGAATGTTACATGCAATTTCCACCTCTTTGCAGAGCTGGAAGGATTTAAGTGACCGACTGATCTGTCCTATATAATTCTTCATGAGAAAGAGAGGCTTGCTACAGATATTCTTGGGTTTTTGATGGAGAAGTTAATACTAGCCCATAGGCTAAACTTTATGTTATACTGTTATACCTAGCAGAACAAGAATTTTTTAAAAGTAATTTCCTCCTTTAGGATGGAATGCATGAACCTTACCAGTGTTTGTATTGTGAATATACTAGTTTATCAGCTATAGAACTGATGGGTAAGATAATAGGTGTGTTACTGTAAAGGTGTCAGTATTTCTGTACAATGACTGAGAAACGGTGTGTCCTACTGAATAAAAACACACAATATCCTCACATCTTCCTGGATTTCCAAATATTTTCTAATAGTTTCAGTGAAAGTCTGAGACCCGTACTTGAGTGGGATTCACAGTAAATATGAAACTGCACATTCTCTGTATCACAATGAGCAGAAGGCAGGTACAGAGATGGACAAGAAGTCCTGAGTCATTATTACAGTCCTCAAACTGCAGGCAACAGTAGAACTGCTGATTAAAAATGGCAGTAGATCTTTCTTATAACTAATTACATGTTTTCTAGAGTTATTCTTGTTTAAAAGCTTTTTTCAGAACATCAGTTCCTTAATGATTTGAAACTTTCTTCTAATATCTAACTTAAATTCATTCAAACTCTGTTTATATTCATTTATTCTTTTGCCAAAATCATCCTTAAACTTTAATAGAGCTTTACTTTCCCTGTTGTTTATTCACTTGATGAACGGCTACAGAACAATAAACACCCTTCTCTTTCTGGACTAAACAGGTCAAACATTTTTAATATCCTAAGTCAAACTCTCCAGTTGCATGTTTATCTTTAGTGACTTTTTTCAGATGTCCTTCTACAAACTGATCTCTCTTGAATGACGTATCCGCTTGAATACCGACAAATAGGAATCACAGATACTTGAACTTTCAGCACAGGTGTGTATTTGTTTAAATTAAAGGATGAAAGTGGCCATCTTCAGGGGTAATGTTGCAGGATTAAGCCAATCAAATGATTTGAGACATGGGGATCAGGATCTTAAAAGGTATGAGAGAAGTTAAAAGGTGATTTCTGATTATGCACTTAAATATCAATCATATTCATTTACTCATTTGTGGTAATAGATATTTGGCAAAGCTTTTGAGGCATAATTAGGTCTCTTGGATACAGCTTTGCACTTCAACCATGGAGCTTTTTTTCTGTTTAATTTTCTAACTCATTAGAAAATTTTTGTTAAAAAAAAAGAGAAGCTTCTAAAAGATATATATTAAATCACATCTCACATACAGTTTTAAAACAAGCAACCACCTTTTGTAGCTGGAAAATAGAGACTCCAACAGTTGCTATAGCTTGGTTAGCATTGGGGACAATGCTGTGTTGATTGGAGGGATCAACGCGCAGAGACCTGAATGCAAAATTTCTGTACTATATTGGTGTGAAATCAGACAGGTAATTATGTCGTGGAAGATAGAGAATTCAAAGTCCCAAGAGCCTTTTTTTTTTTGACAAGACTGCACAGTTATACTTGGTGTCAGTTTTGACAATTTCTGCACAGTGGAGAATCTGCCTTGCAAAGCCAAAATGTGGTTACAGTGTAGCAACAGAAGGGTCAATTCAATAATTTTTGCAATGTACATAAAATTTAAAGCTCTTAAGTCAGTTTTCATAAAAATGTTGTCTTACTATGATCTATTTGAGCAATAATGTTATGCTATGAACTTGTATTTATTTTTCTAGTTTTAGATATAGAAGGTATTTGGTTGGTACATGTGAAAACCTACTAAAAAAAAAAAAGAGAGATCTGAGCACAAGAAATCTGAGCTTGAGATACAGGTACACAAAAGAACATAAAACTATTCAATACTGACAAATCAGAAGGAGACAATGTAAATGGGGGAAAAAAAGGCTTTTTATTATGTAGGGTTTTTTCTTTGGAGTGTTCATTTTTCTCTATTATTCTATTATCAAGTAATGAATGTGCATTGCAAAAATGGAATCTGTTTTTCAGCAATGCATTTATATAGTTACATCATTGACACTTCTTATTCAGCTTTGAAAAGGGGGGGGTTACATGAAGACGTTTCTCTTTAATAGAAGATTTTTTAGTTTGGAGGGGTGGAAAATCAACTTCATCTTTTTCACTGAAGAAAAAATCAGTTAACGCAAGTTTCTTAGCCAGAAACAGACATTTTTCACAATATATTCCATCCTTCTCAATGCCATTACTAGTTTTTTTAATCTATTTCTCTTTAAAAAAAAAAAAAATACCCCACAACAAAAAAGGAACCCTCCCAACTGTTACATTGAAACTCTTGTTACAGATTTTATTCCTAACCCTGTTTGGCTGTTACCAATATTTGAACATATGGGCTGTCATATCAATAAACTCCATCCACCGGAAATAAATATGTACAGCTGTCTACTTACTAACTTTGCCTTTCTGCTTTTAAGAGGTGGGAGCCAGATGAGTCTTGAAAAGTCTGGAGAACTTTTCTTAGAACTAAAGACAGAGAAATGTCTTTAAAGCAATTAGAAGCATTAATTACTTCATGTTTTTTTTAGAAGCTGTTTGTGTCAAATACACCCACCAGAGATCTCACAATGACAAAATCAATACAGTTAATGAAAAATCTCCCTTTATTTTAATTTTACATATGGAATGACTGAGCCACTCAGACAGATAAATACTAAAACAGTACAGTTCATTTGCCATAACTGAAACAGTCGACATTTAAAAGATGAAGAAAAACAGGGAATTTTCAAAGTCTTGTTATTACTTACCATAACTGTGAAACTAAGAGGAAAACATGGTGAACCATGATGAACTGTCTCTTCTTATAGTATAGATAGCATATATTCTTGATGGGGGTGAGTGTGTGTGGAGATGTGTGTGTAATTAGAATTTTTCACTAAGAGCAAGAACAAAAAGTTAACAACAATTCAAATACACTTTAAACATCAAGATCAACCTAGAGGAAAAAATCAAAAGGAGTATGTAGAAGATCATTTTTGGCAATGCCGTCGGGAAAAGATATATTAGACTACAATCAGCAATGAAATGAAACACTACTAAAGTAATAAAGAAATTCAACATATTGAGGCAGACAGCAGAATAAGCTTAAACTCTGTGGAAGGAAAGCCTATGGTAAAGAACTGGTCCAAATACAACTTCACTTTCCACTTTTCTGAGAGACACAAGCTGAAAGGATGTTACTAGATAGAGAGAATCTTTTAAGCCTTCTCTTGATCCTGCTTCCTCTTTCTTCCACTCCCTGGAGTCAGAAACTGCAGCTCGGGTGGCTGCTTGGGTACCACTTGATGCTCTGACATCTATTCCTCATCTCTTCCTGGGAAAGTACAGCAAGCTAGATAGTGTCATACAGCCCTGAGCCTCATTTACTCACTTCAAGGGGACACAGCCTGGACTGTATGCAGAAACTAAATGCAAGAAAAGCTAAAAGGGATGCAGTGTTACATCAGATGGTACAGAAACCTGATGGAGAGAAAATGAAAACATTAATCTAGAAAGTCTGAGGAACAGCTTGTTACAAGAGTGGTTTTGATATTTAGTGATAAGGGTGAATGTAATTTCTTTATTTGAGTTCAATACTAATGATGTATCTCTTTTTTTCAACTTCAGATGTAACCAGTAGTTGCATTACTACTTAAGGTAGTAGTTAGACAATTTGATGAACTTCCACATTGAATTTTTGAGATTGATGTGACATCCTAAAATGAAATGCTTTCCAGAGGTTGTAATAGCCTCTCATAGTAATATATAGATAGAATATTTGTATCTACAACTTAAATATAAAACCATGCCCCTAATATAATTTTGTTCAAATCAATGTAAAGAAAAGATCACTTAAGTTTATTGATGTTCTCTCCCTGAAGCCAAATATTTGGGAAGGGGCTAAATGCAGATGTTTGGCAATAAGAACTGGTTCTGTTAAAGTTCTCAGAAGATAATTACTACTTTTACTGTTGCTTGTGCAAGTAAGAGGTTTTTATGACCTATCTCTGTGTCATATGCAGACAAGTGAAAGGTATGTTTAAAGAAAAAATGCATCTGGAAATTTAAGAGGGTTTTAATCAACAGTCCTATTACCAAATGTGTCTTGGAAAGTAATCCAGAGAAAGATAGAAATAAATTTGACAGTGAGTAACAAAATCTTGCACATGAAACCAAGAAACTTTGAAATTATTTAATAGTCTATAGAATTACATGCCCATAAAATCCATCCACTTTCATGATCTGGAAATTTTAACCCAGAGGCTCACCTCTGTTTCAGCCAAGGGAATTCTCTGTGTTTACATTATGACTTATAATTGGGTTTTGTTACAGAAAGTACAGTGCAGAGAAGTGCAAAGCTGTGGAGTGGCAGCAAGCTGGCTGTCAGAATCCTGACCTGCACAAAGAGCTGAGAGCCTCTCTCCAGAGGATATCATTATTTGGAGAAAGGCCTGCATGGAAGAAATGGAAGCATCGTGACCCAGACAGAAGCTGGTAGCCTGTAGCTTTCTGAGGAGGCAGTAGCAGGATGCTCAGATGTTTAAACGCTTACGTTAGCATACCAGCCCTTGTACCAGCTTACATTTTTGGAACCTAAACCACACACGATTCTGGCCCCTAAGCAGTAGTGAATAAAAAGGAAGAAAATCTACACCATCTGTCCATTTACTGCCATACACAGCTCACAGGGAGAATGTGCAAACCTAATGTGGTTTGTGAGGAGGCAAGATGCAATTTGGCTTTTCGATTTGGATGGTTATGCTCTCTTCAACCAGATACCAAAAGCTTTTGAGTATAATGGGTGTTTTTTCCATGTTTGCCCAATCTGTTACTGGAAGGAAACTCCAGTTCTGTGACAAAAGAGACATATGGACATCTGCACAATGAGGAAGACGGAGTATTTTTCTCAGGCAGATAGGACATGAAATCAAAACAGTCAGATTAACAGAGACTTAACAGGGAAAATATTTGAGAGCTTAGATATTATCACAACTAATGATCTCTTATGGTCTTTGATATGGCAAGATGGCATTTGGGGAGCAAATGATGAGTGTTTGAATTAAAATCCCAACCTAAGAGGAATATATAAATACAGCAGTCCATGTTCTTTTACCACTAGATGATGTCTTGTAAAATAGCCTGGCACTATTTATGCGACCACTGAGGAATGTAACAATTTGAGTTGGGAAAGGCTGAAGCATAACTATTCCCTAAACTCTGCCTCTGCATCATCCCGCTAGTTTTTAATTTTTTGTCTTACTTTATGGAATCTAACCCTACAGGAACTTATGCAAGCAAAAGCAGACAAGAGAGAAAACCTTTTATAAGTTGTATCACAGATCAAATAAAAGTTTATGTGGATTTTCTGGAGAGGCTGTATACATGTGACAATTTAAAAGTATATGCACTGATAAAACAAAAAGCTTCTGCATTGTACCAGCTGCTGTAATAATGAAAGAAAGTAGGGGAACATGACAGTGTACTGTTGAAAGGACTGCTTGTAATGTTATTTCAATCAAATAACCAGTGTTAAGAAACAGTCTTCCAACCTGTACTTAAAAATTCTTATATTTAAACAGCAGATAAGGCATTGTGGTAAAGAGCTAAATACACTTCTTTGGTTTTTTTAGCTTTTCACATTAATAATATTAGTATCTTCCCTTTTTCATTTGCAAATGAAATGACTATGTACACATAGAAACCTTTTAATCCTCACATCTGGTTTATCGTAGTCTAACCTTTTACTGAATGCTGTAATTTGACAGTCTTTGACTGTCACAATGCAAAGGTTGATTTTAATTTTTTTTTTCTTTTTATGAGCAAGAGGAGAGCTCGTTCCTGTCCAGGGAGCTGCATCACTTGGATGTGCAGGTTATTATTCAATTAACATATCACAGATCTTACACCAAAGGAGATAAAAATTTATTTGTAGAAACACCAAAGGAGTAACGTCAGTGGAAACATGAAATAGGGACTTAATGTTAACAACTGGTCAAAAATAAATAGAGATTTTTTTAATTCCAAGAATTAAAATTCCTACTTAATTCAAGAGGGACAGAGAACTTCTGGAGAAAGGCCAGCACAGGGCCAGCAAGATGATGAGGGGACTTGAACATCTTTCATACAAGGAAAGGCTGCGGGAACTGGGGCTGTTTAGTCTAGAAAAGAGGAGACTGAGGGGAGATCTTATTAACAGTTGCAAATATCTAAATGGTGGGTTACAGGAGGTTGGGGCATCGCTTTTTTTTATAGTAGCTAGCAACAGGACAAGGGGTAATGGGACGAAGCTGGGACACAAAAAGTTCCATTTAAATATAAGAAAAAACTATTTCACTGTTCAGATGATGGAGCCCTGGCACAGGCTGCCCAGAGGGGTTGTGGAGTCTCCTTCCTTGGAGGTCTTCAAGACCTGCCTGGACATGTTCCTATGTAACCTGATCTAGGCTGACCTGCTTCTACAGGGGAGCTGGACTAGATGATCTCTAAAAGTCCCTTCCAAACCTACTATTCTATGATTCTATAATTTTGACATTTCAATAGAAATCAACATACTGAAAAATCCCCAAAGGTCAGCAGCAGCAGACTTCATCCATAGTAAAAGGTGTTAAATGCTTCTTCAGGTTTTTAACTGCACAGATGCCTTGTGCCACATCATCAATCACATAGAGTCTGGTGATAAATGTAATTTCATAGAAAACATATCGAGAGAATGAACTTTTAATTGTTTTTCTAAGTAAGACATTTCAATGCTGTTGAACTTGTTTCTTCCTTGGAAAGCAAAGGTCCAGTAGGAACATGACTATATTTAATGACAGATTTCCAACTTTCTGTTTTACCTTTTTATCAATAAGTCCATCTTCAATTTCCTTACAACTTGGTGAGAATTTGAGAAGTCATATTACCTTTCAAATTTTCACCGATAAAAGCCTCTATGTAGAAAACTTGTTCTTTGATTTCTGCACAGAGCATATGTGGGGGTTTTTAACCCAGATTGCTGTATTTCAGTATAGTATCTTAAATTATTCTCTATCAATCTGAAAAGTCATATGTTCATAACAGAAAAAGAATTATTTAATAATTATGTATTAGCACATCTTGTACATCTTGAACTTTGTTGAACTGAAAAAGGTCTACTTGCGTCACAATTCATAGACAGGTTTTTGTAGAACAGCAATGGTAAAAAAGATCTCAAACCACTGAAAAAAAGAAAGAGTGGGTCACGTTGTGTCTGGCAGAGATGTGTTTGTGCCTTGATTTTAAGTAACCCAAATTTTTGATTTAGATAGTAGCCAATGTAGACAATTTAATGAAGAAGAGGAGACTATAAATTAAACTTATTAACCTTTCTTTTTAACTATCAAACAAACGTGTTTTTTCCAGATTCAATGAAATTTTCCCAGTTTGTTATGTATTTGTTCACAGTTAAAGGGAAGTTATATTGACAATTTATTTCCATCTATTATTCTAAAATAGGTATTTTTTTATGTCTTCTCACTCCCTTTTTAAGTCTTTTAATTAATAATATTTTGACGGGTTATTTTCTTAAATCCTGTGATAAAGAGTCTACAAGTTCTTCATGAAAACCTGTGTCATTTGGAGTAGCATGGAAATTAAGTTTATAGACAGCAAAATGTGTTAGAAGTGATGCATTGACATTACAGATAATTCCACATAAGTCAGCAAGTTTCTTGCCCAGAACTTTCAATTAAGCTGTATTTCTGCTGCATATCCTAGTGTCTGAATGCTTTCTGTACATCCAGACCAGCCTGGCATGCTTTTGAGGCATTTTTTAGATTTTTGAGAGACATTCATTAACAACTAATGAAATTTATTTTCTCTTCTTTTCATTGGGATTCAAACTATAATTTAGGCAGTTCATTTTCACCTAAAACCTTATTTTAAAGGAACTACAAGTTCACCAAAGACCTCCTTATTTTTTCCATTTCTTTTAAATTTGTCTGAGTCACAAGAGCATATCATACACTGAAGTCATGCCATTAGATAAGATTAAAAGTGTTTTGCTTTGCTCTGACCACTAGTTGCCATTAATCACCTTTCTCTAAAACATCTCCTTTGCAGTAGTTAAATATGTATTTATTTATTCCATTCCTTAACACTTGCAAACACATACAGATTATGACTGACAGGAATTCTTAGTTCCAGAAACATTATTTACAAAAAGTTCCTATCGTTCATAGTAAGTATCAGTAGTGTACAAACCAGCTTCTTTTTTAGGCAAAAAGAATATAAGAGGAGATAATATATATAGCCTCCTGCTACTTCAACAGCTTTTGATGATAGTGTAAGCTTAGTTTGCATTTACTGAATTATATAATAGACCTGCTATATTTCATTGTGAATAATTCTAGTGAATTGACAAGATATGTGGAAGCTGGGCACAGAATCTGGGTGGTGCCAGTCCTATTAAGGGGGAAAGGAAAGATCTACAGAGTGAAGAGCTGCACATTTCCCAGAAACAGATTGGGAGAAATAATCAGAGAAACCATGTGTGAGCTCCTAGGAGATAACAAGGAGATTAGTGACAGCTACCACGGATCTATCAAGAAGGAATCATGCCAAGGCAATCAAACTCCCTGTGGTGACAGAGGCTTAGACCTTGATGTCGTGAGTTTGCCCAGGGAGCAATAAAGCACCACAATAGTCTCTTGCTCACTGCCCCCCATCCACCCCCACACTCCTTAGGATGGTGTAGACCCCAGCCAGATGGGAGGAAAAAAGATAACCAAGGACCTTGTGGATCAAGGGCAGAGAGGACTCAATGACTGTTACAATTCCAGGAAAAAACAGACTCAACTACTTGACTTAGACAGGAAAGTAAGAAAAGTTTATTCTACTACCTACAAGAAACAGAACAAAAAGCAAAAACATAACAAGATGATGAGAAAAATACAACCAGCCCTTTAAAATCTCCCTCCCCCATCCCTCCTTTCTTCCCAGTCCCAGCTCACTGCTCTAAATATCTCTACCTCCTCACCCTCAACAGCTCAGGGGGATAGGGAATGAGAGATGTGGTCTGTCTGATGGTCTCTGCCACTTCTTTCT
Source organism: Colius striatus (assembly GCF_028858725.1). Lineage (NCBI taxonomy): Eukaryota > Metazoa > Chordata > Aves > Coliiformes > Coliidae > Colius > Colius striatus. Next base: position 9,879,498 of record NC_084764.1, read on the forward strand.
TCTCAGAGGAGGATGACTCCTCACATTCTTCCCCTGCTCCAATACGGGTCCTTCCCACAGGACACAGTCCTTAACAAACCTCTCTGACATGAGTTCTTCCAGCAGCTACAGCTTCTGCTCACAAACTCCTCCAGCGTGGAACTCCTCTGCGGGCAGCAGCATTCTGGGCACCTTCTGCTGCAACATCGCCTTCCCATGAATTCACAGCCTCCTCTGGACACAGTCACCACCACTGGTGTGGGGTCCTCTACGAACTGCAAACAAATCTCTTTTTCATCAGTCCTCTCCACAGGATGCACGGTGGGTCTCTGTTCCAGTACACCTCCTCCTCTCCTCTCTCACTGACCTTGGGGTCCACATAGTTGCTTCTCCCTCTCTCTTCCCCAACTTCTTCTACCACCAGCAGACAGAAAAGAAAGAACAAGAAGGAACAGGAAGCAGCCTCCTCTTCCGGCTTCTTCTTAGAAAGCAATCATGGAGGCATCTAATTGGCTCAGTCCCAGAAGTGGGTCTGGCTCAGAGCTGGGGAGAGTTTTGAGCACCTGCTTACAGAGGCCATCTTTACAGCCCCGTCCCCATTACCAGAAACGACTCCACACAAACCTGTGATACCCGAGGACAGGGAAAAGCAGCCAGTGCCACATATCCCCAGTACAGTTTTGATGCCATGTTCTGTCACATTCCCAGAAGCAAGCAATGAGATGGCTGAGAGGAAATTTAGTTTGGAAAACTCTGCGGGAGTTGGCAATGGGTGCTCAGTGTCAGAGAAGGGGGGAGCAGAGGGCAGTCCTCACAGCAGTGTGCCTCAGCCTTGCTCTCCTCTTCTGTTCATGTTGAACAGAGAACAGTTTATTAAATCTGCATGTGGCACAAAGCTGAAGGAAACAGCAACCTAGAGAAGAGAGGATTTTAATTTAACACAGCCTTGGCAAGTTGGAGAAACGGTACAAAATAAACAGTGTGTAATTAAATATGTATGAGATATATTCATTGGGGAAGACCATGATTCTATTCCTCTATCTCAATTGACCTTATGACCATCCTGGTGCAGCTTCGTTCAGATAACCTTTCTTCAGGTGGGGTTATATGGCATCCATTTTAAAGCAAACTGAGTTCCTTGGTTGTGTGTGTGATCAGGAAATACTATGTCTCCTGTGATTGCTCCTTCACTGTGCGTAACTGTATCTCAGTGATCACCTACTTTATTTGGTAAACCACAGTCCAGTGCTCAAGGGTCTTAAAACTGAGCCATAACCCAGAAGAATGACATCAACGCTTTGAATGTCTTAGGATGAAATAAAACACTTCAAAGGAAAACCACACTGGGTTATGGAATTCTAAATTTCATTTCTTTTTTCTGTACTAAGTAGGCATTGTATGATCTTACTCTGTGGTGGCGTGGTCTGGGGTTCCCAGCTCAAAAGTGCCCAAATTACAGAGAGCAGATTTTACAACTGTTTGCTATCACATACTGTTCACAGATAGAAACGCCAGTTGTCCAAATGGATGTCAGATTTGGCTGCAGCTCATTGAGTAGCAGGGCAGGCAGAGCAGGGAGCAGGTCTCCTCTCTCTGGGGGACGCAGTATCTCACCCTGCAAAGTACATTCCTTCCTCTACACACACTTCATAGGAGCATTCAGCTGGACAACGCCCACTCACTCAGACCTTCAGCAGCCAAAAACATTAAAACACTTTTGATCCCCCAGCTTTTCACTAAATAGTTTATTTGCAGGTTCCTGATAGTTACATTTGTTATTGATACTGTGATGTTTGGCAGCTGTTTCCTAAACGCTGCCCCCACGGGGGCTTTGGATCATGGTTTTCAGCTTCCAAAGTTAATGTCTCTTCAAATAAAAAACAGTCTAATCTTATGAATTGGAATTGTCTTTGGTGATGCATTAGTTGTATTTTGATGCTTCGATGACATGTTTTAAGTGCCTTAGCTGCAGAGCTTTTCCACAAAGCAGCAGTTGCATTTCTTGAATTCTTGAGTGCTTGCAGGACTACCAGTTGATAGACTCTCCTGTATTTTTTCATTGAGCTTCTGACATTACTAGTTGGTGCTCTTCCTTCAAAATGTATTTGATGTTAGCCTCAGCAACAACAGCTAAGAAACCATGGTAAAAATGACTGAGAGGTTGGTATGGGTGTGAGAGAGCAAGAGAGATTATAGTCAACTCAGTGTAACAATATTCTGACTGCAACTCTGAAAACAAAGGAATTCAATTATTGAGAACCCAAAACTTCACCTCAGTGAAATATTCACCCCAAATAACTTGCATTTCCTGTAGTTTTTAATCTCTCAGTTTTTCAGATACCTGCAGTAAAGTGAAGGCTGCATAGTAGGTGCAAGGGGAAAAGCTAGAGACTTTGAAGCAGCACTGTTGAAAAACATAAAAGCCTGCAAATTCAGAATGCATACACAGGAACCCGATACTGAGAGATTGTGGTTTTGCAAATATTTGGCTCCAGCCATTCTTTGTCAACTGGTAAATGAGCTGCATGTCCCAACAACATCTTTAATTTCAAGGCAGCCCACCAAACTATCACAAGTTTTGGTTTGATTTCAGAGGAGAGAATGTTTTGAATGATTCTTGGGACAAGTCTCCTCATTTCTTGATATTTCATTCTTTCCTCTCTCAGATGAAATGTACCTTCTTAGTCTTGTTGATTTTGGTTGTTGCTGTAATTATATATTTGTCTTAAAGCAAATCTCACATTCTTGAGCTATAGACAAGAATATAACAGCGAAAATGGAAAAGAATCTCTTGCTCAATGACACAATCACAGATATCAAAGGTAGATGCCACTCTTGAATTGAAGGTATCAAAAATGTGGTTATAGTGCATTCTTGTCAAAAACATCGAGCAATTTTATCTCTTATAATGCTCTGACTCTATGTTTTTAACTCTTACACTGCTCTGACTCTGTGTATGTATGCGGTTGAAGTCTTCCTTTAGGTATTAGACATAATCAGAACAGCTCAGCTGTGTCATAGATCCAACACTGTCAATAATTCAGTGCAAGTAAAGTAGCTTACTTTGTTGATGATTTTTTTATCTTGGTGAGCTTTTTGTTATTTGTTTGTTTTAAGGGCAACTTGCTGTGCTTTAGTTTCTGATTCCTCCCCTCAGTTCTGTGTCAGTGAGTTCTGAGTTCTTCTGACCGTGTTGTGCTCCACTCAGCAGATTTCTCGAGGGACTCATTGATAAGATGTCTCTTAATTTCTCAGCAGCTGCCTTGTGAAAATTAACAGCTGACCTTCAAGACAATTATGCAGCTTCTTTCTGCATTTCTGTTGATAGATATGTATTCAGGTTTTCATTCTTCTTTTTCTCCAGAAGATTTCTGTTACTTTTTATTTCTTTTTTTTTTTTTGGTCTCCTTTTCTTATGCTTATTTGCTGTTGAAGGTTTTTCATGCTTGGTGCTCATCATTAGATTTCATTATTATTTAATATTTTTTTCATTATAAGTGAATTTAAAAAAACAAAACAAAACCATAAGGCTGTTCAGACTACGATTATTTGAGGAGTGAATGTGTGATGTGAAAACAGGCCAGCACAGGTGCCTGCAGTTAATGTTAAAATATTCATATATCAGCATGTTTGTGAACACAAAGTCTTGTTTTTCACAATTTATAATAAGGTGAAGGGGTTTATTTAAGTACTGTACATCACATTCAATTAACTCCCAGTCCTCCCATAGACTAAGCAGGTTTTTTCCTGGTTTAATTTGAATTATTCAAATCCTCATACAATTTTTTTTTCTATCACTCAGTGTCAGTAAGCAGTGGTAGTGGAATTATTTACAGCAAACTCAACCTGTTGGCTGAAATGAGGTTATTTCTACGGCTTTTTTTCTCTGACAGCAGATGAGAAATATTACAAATCTTTTGCTCCAGTACAGGCTATAGTGAAATTATTCTCTCTCTTAAGAAGTAGCAGGTTTATCTTTAAGACATTTGGTAGAACTGTCCATAGATGTAACTCCAAAGAACCACCTTTAAATTGTTGCAACGTTCACTCAAGCTGAATCTTAATCTTGAAAAGGCAGAAAAATAATGGACACCAATTCATCACTCCATTATACCATTCTGTTTTCTTGGTTACGCTTTCAAGTATCAATCTAATTATTGAAAAGGAAGGGAAAAAAATCTCATATGATTTGGAAAACACTGTTAAATGCAGATGTGATATTGAGATAGCGATGAAGAGCCCTTCACTTAAATCAGATTTATTGCTTCTACCTCGTTAACCTTTGTCCTCCATCACTGACCGTTTTGTTACACAGTGGGCCACAGACTTCACATTTATGGCTTTTCTAAAGTGCACTTTTCAGCTCCTACTATAAATCCTGACACTCAGATCATCTTGGAAGCTTGATAACAAAGTGCTGTCAGTACCTAACATGATGTCACAAATATAAAAATACATTTCACAACACTAAGGGGCCACCATAACTGTCCTTTGCTAATTATCAGGAGAATAAATGTCCTTAGATTAGTATGAGACAAGGCAAACATTGCAGGCTTTCTCAACTGGAAAAATAAATAGTGTTTTAAAAAGCTAGTTATAAGGAGATGGCTCTTTGAGTATCTCTGGCAGCATTATTTTTATGCAAAACAAAAGAATGAAAATGGAAGTCTGGTTCTGCCCTTGTCCTTCTGCCCCAGAGAACCATGAGGAGAAAGTGGATTTTTCATGGAGCTACTTATTTTAAGACAACAACTGTGTCCTCCAGTGAAAATGGTTAGCCCAGAACCCATCATTTTATAGGTGGAACTGGAATGTTTTTTTCCCTTGTGCATCACATTCCAATTCTCTATGCTAAATTTCAATTGCTATTTAACCATTAATTATCATAATTATTAGTAATTAATCAAGCATTCACCTATAGTCCTTTTGTAGTTCTTTGCTGTCAGCCCTTATCCTTCCTATCTGGAATAAGTTTGTATTGGAGGGAAGCTTTGTCACCTTCCTGTTCATCTGCTTTTCCAGCATCTTTATGAATGTGTTAAGCAGCACAGACACCAAAACAACACCCCACCAAACTCCACTGCTGACATCCTTCCATTCATACAGTTGCCTGGCTATGCTTGTTTCTAGCTCTACCTTTGGAGCATCTATTTACCCAAGATAGAATTTTCTGTCTTAACCCATCATTGCCTAGATTCTTTTAAAAGCACTGAAGAGTCGCTGTAAAAAGCCATCTAAGACAGACATAACAAAGTGTGAAGAGCTAAGGAATGAAAGTAGGAGGCAAGCACCTATGTCAGGTTTTAGGGAGGAAGTCCTCTCCCCTGATTGTCCTTGCTTTCCAAATTCATTGTTTGGCTTTTCCATAAAATTTGCCATCTAAAAAATTATTTAACCGCAGGGCACTCAGAGAAGAGGGATAGGAGAGCTGAAAAAATATCTGCAGTTGAAAAAAGTAAGCATAGCACATAATGTTTTCTTCCTGTTACTGCTTTGGCAGGGATCTGTGTCATCTGAGAATTATGCACTCTTAACTGTCTTTGAACCCTTCTCTTTTAGTTGGGAAGTAATTGATTTCATAATGCAGATTTTTCAAGTTCTCTGTAAAAGCTTCTGCTCTAATTTATTCTCACACTCTCATTTTCACCCATTCCTGTGATTTGGCAGTTCACTGTGCTGCTTCCTCTATTTATATTTTCTCCTGTATAACAAGGGTTTTTCCATTTTCTTCTTCAGCTTCTTTCTTAAAGCTCCCTGATTTTATGTCTCTGATTTTTTTTCCACAAGCTATAACCATCCAATTTAGTCTCCTCAGGGCCATATACTACAAAGTTCAGTATTCCTGCTAACACACACAGGAATCAGGAGTATACTTGTTACAAGTGTAACCACAGGACTCTTCTGAGTCCATCTAAGGGTGTACCTCTCCCTCAGAAAACTGTGCTTGCAGTTATTTGGGAAGACTTCACTGAAGACTGAACACTGCGTTCACTGTTACCTGAAAATGATGTTGTACTCTAGGAAAAGCTGAGGTAATTCAAAGCTAATTTCATACTCACCTACTTCAGAATCAAAACCAGTCTTTGTGCTCAAGAACCTTCTTGCTTTAAAGGAATTAAAATCTTTAGGCTTCCAAGATAATTCATATGTATTTTGGTTGTTATTAAGCCACATGGAAAAGTTTCTAAAAAGTTCTGAGCTTATATTAAACACTTAATTGGACAAAAGAAATGCAACAGCAGTGTAAATCACAACTGCTATGAAACTGAAACTGATTCTGTATGTGTCAGATGCCATGGCACCAGTCAATGCCATAAGAAAAGAGGGTATTAGGTGATCTGGATTTGGATGGACTTTTTTTTCCTCTGAAATGTACACAGTCTGCCATTAGTCTTTTTGATTAAACTACACAATTACAAATCTGTTCATTTTATCCCATTTAAAAGAGCTATTTTTAAGTTTCGAGAAAAAGATTTTATTTCTTGAGGCAACCTCACACTCTTAGAAAGCAATGGAATTGCAACACAGGTAATATGAGGGTAGGGTTGTTAATAACCCAACATTTAAATATCACAGTAGTAAAGAGCTGCCCCCAAAGCTCAGATGAATGAGGTCAGGAGAAGTTAAAGCCTTTAAGTTCACCCTCAAAATCCTCATATTTAGATGCAGTATAGCCCTTCACAAGGATAACAAGCTTGCAGCCAGGGTCACTGCACTGAGAATAAACTGCTGCTCACCCACGTGAAAAGAGGGTGATGAATCCCTATTAAATACAGATGCCTAACTGAAATGCAGAGGTCTCTGGCATCAAGAGAGCTTAACCTATTTAAGGTTTTATAGCTAAGTGCTGTGACCTTCAAATGGGTATGGATTTGCAGTGAATTTTAATTTAATGATGAGATAATGAATTCATATGCTACTGAGTGGGGTTTTTTTCTTTCTCAGAACAGCTGGGATTTTGTATTATCTTTACTTTCTGGATGATGTTATATGAATTTAGGGATGGACTTGCCTAAGGGTTATTAAACACACTGCCCTCCTGCCGTTTAAGTCTTAAGGTGGAACTTTTCCCAGGTATTCTGTAAAAACATCTAAAATATTAATACTAATTTTTACTAGCTTTGAATGACAGTGAAAATTCCTGATAAAATAATTGGGTTTACACAATTTCTATTCTATTAATCAGACGATAAAAATAGTCTGTCTGAGAAATGACTGGTTGTATGTTTATTTTATATCCTACAACATTAATGTGCAGCCTCTTCTTGTTCATCTGTCTACTGAGGTGCCCACAACCCATTTCTCATGTGTAGCACTGAAATTGGATTTATAATGTCAATCCCAAACCAGACTAGCTCTCAACAAATCTAGCATCCTGTGGTGCCCAAAACAACATAGCAAAATGTTGTCTTCAGGCCACAGTCTTTCTTCAAAAGTATAAAAATGTGATGCTCAAGGGTTAGTTCGGGGCCGTACTGTCCCATTTAACCGTAACTGGACGTGATTTATTAGCAGTGTTCTGCTCTGCTTTGCTGTCCATCAGGAATACCTATGCAGGTTAATGAAAAGTTTATGCTTAGCTGACATTTAGAAAGTCTAAAATCAGAAGCCAAGGAATTCAAAGAGAATGTGAAAGCTGAGCAAAGGAACTTGAATTGCTTATAACTTTCTTGGTGCATGAAGCTCTGCAGAATGAGAACTGTTTCTCTATGAAGGGCTTCCCCACCCAGGCACCTGTTCTCATGCAAACAGAAGCATTAGGCTCACTTTGACATTAAATAGTGTTAACAGGCTACACTTCCTTCCAGAGGATTTGCTTAAAAAACAAAAAATTACATAAATTGTGCCACTTATCTTCTTTCTCCTCTGCATCTCTGAATGGGCGTCCATGCTGTGTTTAAAATTGGCTTGTAATTGATTCTTGTATAGCCACAAGTGTCAACAGAAAACACTCCGGGAATATAAGCTTTCAATTTTTGTATGCAAGGATGAGGATATAAGAAACACTGAAGAACCCACAATTTCAGAATGAAAGAGGAAGATCAGTGTTAAACAAGACATCTTACTACATATTAGGAAGATTAAAGATTTGAATTTTAGAATTCAATTAATTAATAATCAGAATGTGTTCTTACTTTTTGACCATCACATTTCATGAATGTCTTGTAACAGCTACAGAGACTTAAGCTCTTGATTATTATTGAAGGTTTTTATACATTTTATCTGAGAAGAAAACAACCCAACTTCCTCTTGTCTATTTTTAAACAATGCTTTCAAGCAAAAGGAAGAACAGATATTTTAAGTCTCAAAACCATCATTGCAAAACCTCTCAGTCTTCACTCACTGGTTTGTAAGAACAAGACTTTCAGGCTATTACTGGCCCAAAGAAGAAGTGGGGCATTTTGGACTTGTTCATGGGGCAGCACGGGGGCACATCCCACCTGAGCTTCTTTGTGACAGCCTAAGACTGAGGAACCTAACCTCTGCTTTCTCCTCTGCCCCCACTATGATCAGATAAACCTTCATTTTGTGTCTTCCTGAACCTCGACACTGTGCAAAGGTCTGTGGAAAACACCTTCAAAGAAGACTTTTAGGCTACTAAAATGCAATGTGCTCACATAAGTGCTGGTTTTGCCTGGGATAGAGTTAATGTTCTTCACAGAGACTGGTATGGGATTCCGATTTGGATTTATGCTGGAAACATTGTTGATAATACAAAAACATTTTGTTGTTGATCAGTGCTTATACAGCATCAAGGCTGAAGTGCTGAGGGACATGGATTAGTGGTGCACTTGGCAGTGTGAGGTCAGTGTTTGAACATGATGATCTTAAAGGTCTTTTCCAATCAAAATGATTCTGTGATACTACCCATAAGACAGAATAAACATGCCACTAGGGACTGGACAAGATTTACATCCTTGTGTGGTGGTAGCCAACGTTTCCTCCTGACAGCATGAAAACATTGACCTGACAAGTTCAGCATGTAAACTTAAGTAAGATGATTATTTTATTTTGCAAGTGTAATTGCTGTATTGGCAATCACTATCTATTGCATGTGAAGAGCTGGAGTAGGCTGCTGCTCCCGATGAGTTTCTGAAATGAGTATACAATTAACTTGTGTTGTAAAATAAGTATTTCTCATGTGACCAATATTCATTTTAAGACTTCTGATTAAATTTCTCTGGATCAAAACATGATGGATAAAAGTCATTTAAAATAGTTATCACAGTTATAAACATTTTTTTTTCATAAATTTAGAGTTTCTCATTTGGATGAAAAGAAAGATTTCTAAACAAATAATGAAGAGTGTCAGAAAAGGGATTATCATAGAATCATCATATCATAGAATGGTAGGGATTGGAAGGTCTCTTCCAACCCTACCATTCTTCGATTCTGTGATTCTATGACCTTTAGAGATCATCTAATCCAACCTCCCTGCAGAAGCAGGTCCACCTAGATCAGGTCACATAACAACGTGTCCTGGCTGGTCTTAAAGACCTCCAAGGAAGGAGACTATTTTGAAACAGGAGAATGTTTTTTACTAAAATATCCAAGTTTATAAAAATATGTTTCCAAATCTAAGAAATACTTTACCTGAAAATTCATTTCTTGAAGATTTTAGATTTTGGACAAGTTTTATAACTGGAATAAAAATATTATATTTAACATTTTTATTTTTATTTCAGATGTTTGAAGTTGGAAGAATTTAAGAATATTCCAGTGCTTCTGATAGATTTGGAGGAAAACCCTCATTCTCACAAAACTTGTTAAATTAAAAAGTAGAAATTCAGAAACAGTTCAAGGACATCAAGGTTATGGTCTACTTGTTCTAATTCATGTATTAGGATTTACTCATTCATAGGAGATGATTTTATTATGAGAAGTTACAAATTAGGCACATATTGGAGTGCAGTTTAAGATATCATTGCAGTACAAGATCAAAAGAAGGAAAATTATAATGGCCAATTTAACATTCTGGTATCTAGTAAGTATTCAGGATATGTTAAAATTAGGATGCATTTCAAAACAGCTGTCTGCTCAAGACTACCTTTTAAAATGATTACTGAGTGATTGGGTCAGCTTCTCATTAGCTAGAAAAACTTTCCATGATCCCATTATTCTACAGCCAACTTGTTGAAGAAGTTAATGTGCACCACCATGAAATTACATTTACAGGAAACCTGTTTGTGTGCCACAAAAAGGGCCCTGGTCTGTTCTACACTATCTGATGAAACACAGCACTACTGGAAGCATTTAAAAATAAAGCAATGTAACACTTTTTTAAATAACTAGAAATCATAAAGATCAAAATTAATGGCAAAGAGATGCAATAAAAATAATTTTAAAATCCATGCAGTGTATTGTCTCTCCATTCAAAGCCAGGAGATAACGAGAAATGTTTCAAGTTCCACAAAACAGATCTTGTTTACATTTAGAAGAACTGTCAGCAAAATATACAGATAAGTATTTTCATCGCATTTTTTCCTGTTAAATTTATTTTAAAGCACTTGCAAATTTGCAGGGAACATCAGAAGCATACAGATAAAACGTGCTTCCCTCCCAGTTCTAATCATGCTGTATGATTAGTGACCAAGTATGTTCCTGTTTGCCACTGTTTGCAGTCAGTGCACTCACTTTTCTGTAACTGGATGCAGCTTGGAAGTTGATATGCTGATTTTCAGGACTCCAGCAGACCAAGCAATGAACTGCCCATGGGAATAGAAGGGGTCACTCCTAAGAAATGTGTCCCCACAATGCTGCTCATCCACTCTTTAATACTGTCATTGGTGCTGGAAAGAAGGGCAAGAGATCCTTTCAAAATTAAGGGCTTGGAACTTTCTCATTTCTGAATATACTCACCAAGGAACCATATTTTTATTTTTATTTTTTTCCTCTGAAAGAGAATCCAGTACACACTGCAGCTCCTGTTCTAAGCCAAACTTCTGTCTTCATCATGTACAACTTGATCATACCGTTTTTTGATTTTATTGAGGCGTGGCACAGGGGAAATTACTCAACAGTCAAGAAAAAGAGATATGAAGGGCTAGCCTGTCATTGCACAATTGTTTTTGAGCATTTAAAAGTGTAAATCAATATATATCTGTCATTAAGTTGCACATCATGGAGATCCAAAGTCAGATATTAAAAAAAGAAAACAAAATCAAGGAAAGATGGAATTAAATTAGATATAGAAGAAAACGTTATAAATTTTTCCAGACATATACCTTTAGGAAAACACATCACCGATTTTCACTGTTTTTGGTTCAACAGAATACTTCTAAATGTTTATCGAATTTCAAACAGGAGCAAAATCTCAGGTAGATCCTAGAGTAAGCTTTATAAACTTCAGCCTGATCTATATTCATCACTAAACATTTTTGTGTTCTTTTTTAATATCAACTTGCTGAACAGTTCTTCTAAAAACTCTACAACCAGCCAGTGGAATGATTCAAGGGTAGCAATGAGAAAAGCAAACAGTTTGATTTGATTCCCTTTTCAACAAAAACACACTGAATGAAGTATGCAAGTGAAATGAAGAAGTATTGCAAAGTCAGTTTTCATTGAGCAAGTGATATTTATTGAGATCTGGGGCCCTGTTTGAAAGCTGAATAAAAAATAAAATTTAATTATTTGTAATGATGCAAATGATTAACCACACAGCCAAAAGAAAACATGGCTTCTGTGCCTGTTTACACATGAAGCCGAGATCACTTTCTAAAAGATAGTCTTCATCCAGACAAGAGTCACGTCTTAGCCAAAACAAATTTACTGAGTTGATTAGAGGAGTACATGGGTCAAATGTAACGACCACTGAAACAGAAATGTTCTGATTAGATGACAGATGTTTCCAAATACAGACCATGAATTGAAGAAATTGGTGTATCTTTTTCAATTTTTCTGAATTTCTTTTCAAGTTGTTTTTTTTTTTTCCATTACAACTACATCACTAGTCTTTTGCAATAGACCAGTTGCCACTAGAGTAGATTCTTAAAATAGACATCGGTTTTGGTCACATCTTTGAAGATGAAGCTGCTGACCCCAGCAGCTTTTTTAGGCTTTGCTCCTTGGCCCTGTTATGTATTTGTATCTTCAAAGAGTAATAGTGGTGCATTGGCTGGTACAGCTATTGAAATGCTTTATATACATGAACAGTCTGCCCAGAGGGGTTATGGAGTCTCCTTCCTTGGAGGTCTTCAAGATCTACTTGGACATGTTCCTATGCGACCTGATCTAGATGGACCTGCTTCTGCAGGGGGGTTGGACTAGATGATCTGTAAAGGTCCCTTCCAACTCCTACCATTCTATGATTCTATATGTACTGGTAAAATCTCCTTACAGACTTCCTCAGTATTTGTCAGATTTGCCTACCAGACCTACTATCAAGGTCTTATTTATCTGTACACCATATTTCCAATTCTTTGTAAACTTCTCTGTCTTTTCAATGCCATTTTATTACTGCTGTAAATCTTCCAGCTTGAAATTCATCCTGTTTCAAGACTTGTGTAACACTGATGTTCCACCAGATCTTTCAAAACCAGGCTTTGTGCTGATCTCGTGGATGAAGTAAGATTCCATTCTCTTGTCAATTGTTTGTAATTATTTATGGGTGGCCAATTTAGAAAACTTGTAGAAAACTTCTCTGTTTTTGTCTAATAAAAAATGACTCTGCTATCTGAAATTATCCTTCTGTTGTTCAGGAGTTAGATAGATATGTCGAGACCTGTCAAACTGGTTGTATAAAACTGATATTAATAGAAATGCCCAGAGATAAGGTTTGCTAAACTAAAGACCTTTAGAGCTGGAAGTGCTCTACCTACTGAATCTATGATTCAGATATTTTCTGTAGAAGTTTAAAAGAGGCTCTGCATAACTGACTAATTACTCTTTTTTCCCTTATCATGATATTTGTTGTACAGTTGGAGTTTTTGAGGAGTTTGGTTTTGGGGCTTTTTTTTTTCGTGGAAAATGAGATTTACCTGACACAGAACAATTAAATTAAGCTTTTTGAACCGCATAAACACAATATTTTAATCCAATTGATAGGGACTATAATAGACATAGCTTTGAAAACTCATATAAACATTTCTCAGACCCGAGATTGTCTGTTTTGACAGATTTATGCTCCGTGGCCTTCAGTTACAAAGTTGTTCAGAGTGAAACCGTAACTGAGATTTCCACTCATCTACTGTGGCACACAGAGATTTATTATTCAGTTGTTCCACAATCACACAGAAAACATATGCAGAGATTTCATTTTCAGTTACCCATCTCACATTGTTTCAAGATAAATCCTTTGTGTTTGTGCCCATGGATTTGGTCTCCTGAACCTAGACTATTGAGAAAAGGCGTCATAAAGAACCCATTAGATGGACAGGAAGAAACCAAAATTTTCATTTAAAAAGAACATATTGCATTTTATTGAAGCACAATTGCCATTATTCCAAAGTCTCTTCTTTCCCCCTTATTTCTGGAGGAATTCATGACTGAGAATCTCAGTAGTACAGTCTTTTTATGGAATAGATTTTTGCCTGTGGAGAGAGCTGGTGCTTCATCTTAAATAATGTTTCTTTCACATTTCGAGTTAAAAAAATGAGACAAGTATGTTTCATTTCTTATTTTAAAATAGATAAACTTGACATTTCTCATCTGTTTTCCAGCATAAAGCAATACATAGTATTTCACCTTGTTACAACGTCATAGTGAGTATGTTATGTATATATACATGCGTCAACATTCTGTCAGGCCCAAACCCTCAAAGACAGAAATGTCTCAGGGTTTCCAAGTTTCAGTTTATTGTCAGTACCTAAATACCATCAGGTGGAGATGTTGGTGTAAAATTTCTGTTAAAAATTCAGTAAAAGACACGGGGAAAGCGCTGTTTCTCTAATGTAATACCGCCAGTACAATCCAGCTAAAGAACCCTGTCATGATCCCAAGCAATTGTTCTAACACACTTCGGGAAACTTCAAGATCAGTGTTTTTAATGCATGATCTTTTTCTTATTCTTCATCTAATAATATGGATTCCTGAAAATGGGAAATCATTGTATCTATGATAGATCTGTTCTGCTAAATGGTTGCAGGATGCCATTCTTTTAAAGCACTGAAGATTCAAAAGCAACCTTTTAGTGATAGCAGAATGTATCATTAGATATAGCCTTTTGTAAAAGTGCTACTGAGGAGATTCTATCATTATTTCTGAACAATATGCTCCTTTGCTTATGGAAGTTTGGAATCTATGGAATCTGGCAATTATCCTAAACTTCTGTGATTCCTACATGCACAGTATATATTACTTATAGGAAAATGAGGTTTAACTGCAATCTCAGTGGTGTAGATGTGATGCTGGAAAGTCAAAGCAAACTCTCAGAAGAGAATATGAAACTCGTTAGCAACTAATAATGAGTGAAAACATTAAAACACTTTTTTGAGGTGCAACAGTAGAGAAGGAGATTGTGAAACTGCTTCTGTAGGACAGATTACTTAACACAGGGGCGAACTTGTGAAGGAAGCTGTGGCTTTTTCAAGTGCTGCTGCTTTCACCCAAGCTGGCTTCTTTTAATCTTTGAACGAAAATGCATGTGTGAAATAAAGCAGCACATTACTTTCCTTTGCATGGTATCAATGTTTATATATTTTGTACAGTGACATTTTCAAATCAGTGTGCTTTGCAGAATAATGCAAATTGTGGCTTTTAAAAGGGGAAGCTTGTGTAAACTTATGCTAATAACAGGTTAATACAGCAATTGTAATAATAAGGCGAGAATTGCTCAAGTACTAAGGAAATGAATGTAAAATTTATCTGGGTCGTATATATTTATAAGGCACATACAGATGCATGTCATGAGCTCTATTTCTTTAATTTAATAAGAAATGAGGAGTTTGCTTCAGCATAAGTACATTCCTCTCTTACTGAAGGAAATTCACCTGAAGCCTCTTTTGACTGCTGCATAAAATATTTACAGAATGTTGTTGTCATTAATTCTTTTAGAATATTTGAAATTATTTTTTTCCGGGTAGTATATAGAATGGGAAACACCAATACATCCAAAAAGAAAAGGTGTTGCTAAAAATTTAATGCCAAAGCTGTCAAATCATAACAGGTTTCCCTTTTTCACACCTTATATCACCGCCTTTTATCTTCAACATCTTGCATCTTCATACTTTTTCTTTGGGGTCGCAGTTGGCTGTTACTAAATAAAGATATAAAATACAATTTTACCTGATTGGCTCTATTCTTACTCTGAATCTAAGATTCAGCCACAATCTCAAAAATGTCTTTAGTCTTCTTATTGTCCCATTGCAAAGTCAAGTTAGAGGTATGCAAGATAAACACATGCATGCTCGGTTTTGCCCAAAAGCTGCAGTTAAGTCCCCAAACTTTCAAATTCTCTGTGAACCAAGCCCAAACTCAAAGTCTTCTAGTGTTGGTTCCAACTCTACAATAAATAATTGCTTTACTCACACAATATGTGCTTGACATTTCCTGCAGTGCCAATTTTTGGTACCCAAAGTGATTTCATAGAAAATGATAAAAGAACTATATCTCATTTATGTGTGTATGTAATTTTACTCTCTTCTTTCCAAAATTCTCAGAGGCTATTTCATGCATCCCCGAGGGGTACAGCCTAGAGGAAAAGTGACCTCTCTATTGTATCTTTTTTCCAAGCTGTGTTTTACATCTTGTAGTGTCATCAACCAGTATATCAAGAGCATTACTGCACTTGACTTTCCTTATTTTCTCCTGACAATATCCTCAGGGTTGATAAATGGTCCTGCTTTCATGTAGAAGGTGATGTATTTATTTGGAGCCTCTATATAAGTTTATGAAATCATGACATTCTACAACAGGGACTGGAACAACAACAAAAGGCTATTACATCAGTTAACCCTTAGGGGATGATTGCTGGTATCTGTTCTCTTGTCATTAACTCCTTGAAGTCTGAAGGTGGGTTTTACTAGGAATAACAAGATGTAGTTCAACAGTTTCCAGATAAGCATCAAGTTTACTGTTATTCAAACTAAAAAATATCATTATTTGTATTTGGCCTGTATTTTTAATGAGTCTAAAGTAATGTATGTGTTTCTGGAAGCAAATACAGAAGGCAAATGTTACTTATAGACAGTGTGAGGAGACAGAATTGAAAGCACAGACAAGAAATATAGTCTTTCTGTCTTGCTTGGTTTTAGGCTGCACATTTCTGTTTAAGCTTGACTCAGCAAGGAACACTGCCTTAGTGATATTTGTTCCAGGAATCACAGGTGAGTTCCAGGGGCTGTAAAGACAAGACTGCTTATGTAATCTTTGGAACACTTGTAATTTGACTGCAATTCTTGAAGCTTGCACACAAAGGTAACGGAATTGATAAAGCACATAAGGAGAAGCTAAAGTAAACAGGGAAGAGAGAAGTGTTATTTCAAAGCTGCAAGAAAATGGCTAGCAACTGGCCAAATTCCCCATACAGCTGTGTGCCAGGGCTGCTGCATACCCTGCAGCCAGTGTTTTCTGACTGCCTCTGCTACTTGAGACAGGCAGTCACGCTTTGGCACATCTCTCCAGCTCTTGCACAGCTGAAACATCCATTGGTGCTATAAAAAAATCTGTAAAGTTACATGTATTGTAAGCTCTCTGGAACTGGAAATAGCTATGCTTAAATTTGTTTCTGGAGTCCGTAGACAAGAAATCACCGACCTGTCTTGCATTGCAATGGAAATGACAAGTACTCCTAATAAAAAGAAGCACATTTATTTTATAGATGCCAAACCTGCATCTGCATGTCCCAAACAGATGGGTTCACAAATCAGTTGGCTGCAATTTTTAGACTAACACTGGAAATTTATCCTATGGGGAGCTGGTGTAGAGCCCAGACTTGTCACGGGGATGCCCCAAGGACCTGCTCTGTCAGAGCCCTCACTTTTCAGTGGGCCAGAAGCAAGAAGTAAACGAGCTGGGAACCAGCATGGGCTCCTCATCCCCTTCTGCTACTACCAGGGATCATATGCTTCAGATTATTCCATAACTGAAGAAGTAGTGCTGATGACAGACTAGGTGCCAAACGTGTGTTTGCTAATTGTTCATCTCAGAGTATAACCAATTTAGGAAATACGTTTTTATTTGTGGTTTCATTTTATTATGTGCAGTAATTGGGTTTTGTATGATATGTCACCCAGGGGGTTATTTGTACATAAAAGGAGAGATGTTGAGCTCAATCTCTCATATCGTGTATGTTAATGAAATTAAACCATAGCAAATAAATTGATGCAATTTGCTGGCACACATAAATTTCCATATCTGGGTTGCTAAGGAGCAGATCACACTGACATGTACAGCTAAAAAGTGATCAAATGCTGCATTTTTTGATAGCTTAGGAATAAGTAAAAGTAATTAAACAGAGCCTGGAATTACTTTTGAAATATTTGAGGAAAGCTGCTACATTACACATAGTGTAGTGGAATATTCCTTACAAAATTGAATTCAATTATTGCTTCTAGAGTTGTCACTTTGGAGCCTACACCAGCAGTTCAGGTAATTCATATCAAAGAAGCTATTATGGCATGTTCCTTCAGCAGCCATCTGTATCATGTGATAAGTCGATCCACAGTTTTGCTTCTGTAACACAAGTCAGTAAATTTGCTGGGAAAAATTCCCCATGGCCACAGATTTGTTCAACCAAATGAATGGCCCTGCTGGAGGCAGCCAGCAGACGCTGTCATCTGTACAACACAACCATCTTTTTCTCTGCTCTATCCCCCACCGATCGCAGCTCCCAACACTTTAAATATATATAGAGCAGATATAATGTAGCTGTGTCATCCATCCACAGAAGTGCCAGCTGCTTGTGACTATTACACTTTTTATTCTCTTCCTCCTCTGTACTCCTCCTGGTCCCTACTTTTGCTTTGCTGCACTCAGAATCTGTCTGTGCCACACTGTGGTAGATGGCAGTTTGTTTATTTATTTATTTATTTATTTAGCTGATGATTTGCTGCTGTTGAATAATTTATGTAGCACATTCAGTGTAGGGCTGGTTCAGTCCGAGTTTTACGTCAATGCCCGTGGCTTCCCTTTGCAGTGACACAGGCTCTGTCCTGACCCAACTGCTGGAACTTTCAATGTTAAATGAATGTCATGCCGAATCTCAAATGGCCGTGGTTATAGAATAGTGGCCACCACTGTTAGAAGGAAATAGTGGGGTTGGTTTGTGCCTTTCTTTCCTTTTTTTTTATATAAACTTCTCTACCTGTGCTGACTGTACCTAGCTGTCTGATTTTTCCAAATGTTACTAAAACTTTGCAGAGTGAAAGAGACTTGTAATTTTGTTATGTTTCTGGGGAGTTTTTTATCAACCCTGTTGACAGTTGTAACAGAAATGAAACTATAATTCATCTCTCAGTGACATAAATCTCCTGCCAATACAACATAAAATTCTCCTTTCACTGTCCACAAAGGAAATGTGCCCCCTACATCCTCTGTGGTTGTGACTGTACCCTTGATTCATTGCATGTGGTGCCATAGCCATTGCCTGGATAGCCCAGATGCTTGCTCATTCCTCTGGCAACTGTAAACTTTTGGCAAACCGCTTTAGCTGTTCCAAACTGTAAACCTATTTGCCAGCCTTTTTCCTGTATATCTCTCACTCATGCACACTCACTCACTCTCAGTCAAGCACTGAGATTAATGCATTTTAGTACACAGAGTAAAGCTGAGAGCTGTTAGTGATAACATGCACTGGGATTTACGTTTATACAGAATCACAGAATCTTAAGGATTGGAAGGGACCTTGAAAGACCATCTAGTCTAATCCCCCTGTCAGAGCTGGATTACCTAGAGCAGGTCACACAAAAACTCGTCCAGGTGGGTTTTGAATGTCTCCAGAGAAGGAGACTCAACAACCCATCTGGGCAGCCTGATCCAGAGCTCCTTTACCTGAACACTGAAGAAATTCTTCCTTGTATTTCTTTGGAAACTCTTCTGTTCCAGCTTATACCTACTGCCTCTTTTCCTATCACTGGACATCATTGAGAACAGCCTGGCCCTATCCTCCTGACATCCTCCCTTTACATATTTGTAAACATTAATGAGGTCACACCTCAGTCTCCTCCATTCTTCTTTTTTCAGTTTTACATCGTAAAACACAAGTGGTCACATTCACATAGAATGTAAATTAAAGTGTGAACTGAAAATCGTATCTAAAGGTAACTAAAGGATGGTTAGAAATATTGATAAAGAGCTGAAAGAGTTCATAGGTTATGTTAATTGAGTAGATGATCCAAGAGCCACTGAGTAGATGAAAGGCTTCGTTGAATTAAGTTGGCTTGGGATCAACCTCTAAGAATATCTTGGATCTGAGGGAAAATGTAAATATCTGCTCTATGTTCATGTAGAAATCAAAGGAAATACCTCATGGTGTTTGACTGCCTTGACAACAGACCAATGTCAAAAAGGAATCAAAGCTTTGTGCTGCCAGGGCTGCAGATGAACACATTTTATCTGAGAAGCTATGGGATGAAAATGCCAGCTACTTGTTTAGTTGTCAACAACGCTTGCCAAACTCCCTTCTGTGTCCTCAGAAGCAGGAAAATAGATGGCAGAGATTAAGGATCCATAGGTACTGGTGCTAATAGCAAGTGCTAAATTTACACAGAAGGCTGAAGTATGCTTAACGGCTCAAATATTACTTTCTATAACCTTCCTCGGGAATTCTACAGGTGCTAAACAAACCTGCCATTCCACACTAATGTGGCTGTGAGAAGGCATTGTAGTGTTGCACTGGAAGAGTATCTTTATTGTCAGCTGCATAAGCAATTAAAAAAATATTCATTAATAGGCCCAGCTGCAGGTATATTGCAATTACCTGACATCTAGTTCTGACAGCCATTGTCTTTCAATAACTAGTGCTATATTATATACAAGTAAAAACAAAAAAGGTATCACTTTGATGTTTAAGACTCATCTTCTGACAGTTTCATGTAATAAAACCCTTACCCAGTTTATCTTATGCACACACACAACTTAGGTAGAGATAAAAAATTGCTTGATGACATAAGCTCCACAAAAGCTTTGGGGCAGACACTTAGGTGGGAAAGAATATTTTGTGTTGCACCTCAGATCTTGGGGTTTGCAATTTGAATCCATGTCAGATTAGCATATATGTTTCCACAGGTATTTAATTGCCTTGCTTGTCAGCTATAGTTAGGTTATATAAAAAACAAAGATTTAATAATACATCATTTCATCAGTCCAATTGTCAAAGTGGGCAAAGGTACTTTGGAAATCTCACAAGAAAAATCTTCTTTCTTTATGTTCTTCTGAGTCCCGTTGCTTCTGTCAGTAGCCAGCACATGACATTAGCCAGCACATGTAAGTGCTAAAATTGCCTGATTTTGAAAAATTCAGGAAAAGACACTGAAACAATGTGACTTTGCCCAAACTCCACAAGTGTTTCCAGCTGGCTTTTACTAGCATATGGAAGAAATTGTCTTTAATGTCACAAAAATTCTTCCTCATATAAACTCCAACGTTTTGGTGAATTGAAAAGAACCTTGACATTTAATTTTTTCTTAAATTATCATCTTAATAATCACATCCAGGTGCTTAAATTTTAAAGTGTTACAAGTAAGTGCCTGTTACTTACCTTTAGTGAATAACACGTTGAAGGTGCACAAAGGCACATTTGTGCCACAGTGGACCTAAGCCGTGTGTGAATTTAGCTACTGTCTATTCTCTTGTGATTTCAACGAGCAATACTGGAAAAAAAAAATCTGTATCCTCCTCATGTAAACTGCAGGCAACATCTGCAGCATTCTGCTCTGTACTGTCAGTAAAGGAGTATCTGAGACATGATGAGCAGTGATTTTAGACAAATATGTCAGCAGCAACAGGCCAAGTGGTAGAGGGGAGAGACACTGGCTGTAAATTAAAAGGACATACAGCAACAAACCACACAACTGAATCACTGCATGTCAAAGAATATACATTCACACAGCCTGTACATACAGGATGACAATATTGACATGAAGTTTCTTCTCAAAGCGTGAGATGGTCATTGGGGTGAATACCTGCAAAGACCTTTTATGAGTTGAAGAAACAAAAAAATATTTTAAAGAGGTACAATTACTGATATTGCAACTATTTATTCACAAAGATACTGCATCTTGTCCTTCTCTAATACCTTCCACTTACAGGATGTGCCCTTTTAAAACATGGAGCAGATAACGTGATGAGAAGATGCTTGTGTGCTTGTCACAGTGTGTTAATGCTACAAATTAGTTAAGGACCTTGTGTGGCTTTGGCTACACATCCATCAACTTCCAAAAGCATTCATATTCTTCGGCATGCTTTACTTATGACCTCTTGACAAAACACTGACTGACCAGTTCAGGTCAGTATCCATGTATCTCACAACAATTTGTGGCATTTATCTTTAAAACTGCTCTGCTAGATAAGGAAATGATATCTTCACTTTAATGAAACATGAGATAATCTATGTGCCTTGTGAACTCTCACGCAAGAAGTCTGTGGTAGACCCACTTGTAGCACCAAGGCACCTTCCAAAATGTGCAAAAGAGTAGTAAAATTAGATTAGTCAGATATTGATACATTCTTACGCAGTAGTCCATCTAAATAAAATGCAGAGCTATATTAAGCTTTCTGGTTCTAAAGCAGACATAAGCTATGACAGATATATGTAGGGAACGAAAAAAAAAGCAAGCAGCATGCTGCAATACAGACAAGAGCGAGAATTCTTGGCTATGGTCAGCCCTGACTTGCATGTGTCATTATTATGCAAAAATTTATTGTCACCAGCCTGTCAAAATTCCAACTGCTGGGAAGTTCTTAAAATAATGCAGTTTTGGTAGCACAGAGCTCACTCTTAGGTAATTAGAGATTCTAACCTCAGAACTTATGGTCAAATATTATCAGTCTCTCTTCGTATCTGTTATTCAACTGAAAATATTCTCTCATTAACTGACAGGGACTTGTCCTCTTAGTCAATCTTGTGCCTGATTACACATACATGAAGGTTAGAGGCTGAATCATCACCAGGTGTGCTCCTTCTGTAGCTAGACTCTCACTTGTGCTGGGCTCCAGACTTTAGGAGTTCATCACCAACTGCAAATATGTTTTACTCACTACACTACACACACTGTAAGATGGAGTAAAATTTATACCAAACCTTTTTTTTTTCTTCCCCATCTAGAATAGTCTTCCATAATTTATTCCAGAGATATAGAAGTATTGCAGAAATATGGCCCAAAATATGCCATGGTTATTTACACACAGCGCTCTTGAAGAAAACATTTAAATGAAGTAAAAGACAAAATGGAGGCACTGATTTATGACGAAGCTATTTCACACATTAAACTGATAAAGCATTAGCATCAATGAGAAACTAAAAGCAAGGAAGCTTTTAAAAGCTAGCTGAGTGGGTAAGAACTTTTTTTGCTGACCATATGTATGACGAGAATAAAAAAAATGGCAAAAGCCATTTTTCTGTATCCTTTTTAATGGCATCATTCTTTAACAAGAAAATATGAAGAAAGGAAGCTGTTTGGTACAAAGATTTGGACTTCACCTCCTTTTTCATGTCAGTTCATAAGGCATGCATATTACAAATACTTAATAAGAAATAATAAACAGTACATTTATCCCGAGTCATCCATCAAGTGGAAGGGGAAGAGCCATTTGTCAGACAGCCATTGGCTGCTGCCTGCAGAGTCCTCTCCCTCTCTGTCAAGCCACAGCTCTTTCAAGCAGCAACTGGGAAAATGTGCCTGCTAAACTGCTTCAGGCTGCAGTCTTGGCTTTGACTCCATCTTGCTTCTAGACCCCAAACCCAACTCTTGATCCTACCTCCCCAGTTGCAGATCCGCTCATCCAGCCTTGACCTACTCTGCCTCTTTCTTGCCTCTGAGTCTGTTGTTGTATAAATTATCTTTTCATGACTTCAGCCTGATCCCATTCTCACTCCCATCTATGTCTTTAGGCTTGGCATACACAGACATTCTATTTTTTTTACCTTCTTTTCAAATTCCAGACAAATTCTTTTTCTTCCCTTTGAGGAGTCAGTTTTTCTGACTCCTACCAGTGGTCACCATCATGGCATCTGGGTTTGGCTTACACAGCGGTGATTTCTGTGTCCTTAAAGACTTCCTTGAAACGTGATTTAAGTTGTGCATTTCTTAAGATCTTGGATTTATGGTTATTCAGTTGTATCAATATAAAGGGAATTTAAAATTACACTACAGGTGGCATTTACAGTTTCTCCAGACAAAATGACCTGTACCTTATAAGCCTCCTCATCTAACCCTCAGGATCTGACAGTACTTTCCTTAGAGCTATTTCTTTCACTTAAAGCTCCTACCATTTCTTAACTGTGCTGAGGAGACAAGAGCCACACTGCAGGATCCTACAGATCCTTTCTTTGCTGAGACCTGTGTGCTGTAAGTTGATTAAGGTGACTGCAGGAAAATTCAGTTGTATTACTTTCCCCTGAGATTTGAAGCATGGATAGCAAACAATAAAACCAATCAAGATCTGTGTGCTTGATCTTAGGTTTTCAGATGTTTGGCCTAGCTTTGTCAGCCAATCTAACATCCCTTTCTGATTGAAGAAGCCGCTGTCTCACTTGCATCTTAGCCTGGTTCTGGGCGCAGAATTTGTTGACACCTCTAAGTACAAGTGCAAATTCCTCAGCTGTCTTGCTTTCAAGGTATCTAGAACATTTTTTTTAAGTTCAGCTTTGTTGTTTCATCTAACCTTTTCAGTCTAACACTGTAACAAGTCCCCTGTCGCCAATCTGATTCACACAGAACATTCATACATGAAAGTAACGTCACCCTAGCCTTTCCCACTTCATCACTCTGGACTAGAACCAAGCACTTTGCATTAATACTTTTAAACAGGAGTGAACAGTGAATAAGGACTCTCTTGAGCTTTGCATGAAGATGCAAGGTGACTGATATCTAGAATAAAATGTTTTACTCTTTTCTAATTGAAAAAGCAGTTTGTAAGAAACTTGGTTGTTACACTCCAGGAAATGTTTGTGTTCCTGCAGAGTTAGAATACTTGTTGTATTAAACACATCCCCAATACATACATGCTGCTAGGACTTTTTAATTTCGAGGATTCATGTGACTCATCTCTGGACTAACATCCCCTCTCCTCAGAAAATTGTTTATCACTAAGTAAACATCGTATTTTTTCATCTGGAAGGCAGTTTTAGCAAGGGTGAAGATTTGTTACTTCTAAATGACAGCGATAAACTGTTCACGCAAAACAGAAGGAGCATGTCTTAGAATTTCATTTTAAGTAAATAGAACTTACATCCCCATAGTGAGATGAATAAGCTTTTTGCTTTATTGCCTTTTGACAAAGCTGTAGATACAAACAGACGTTTGCTGAGGCAGCAGAAAGGTTACATTATACTTCTGGCGTATATTATATTGCATTTGGTGCAGCACATGCAAGATGTAATACTGCTTTCATCTATTAAATATACACTGTAATTCTAACTAAAATGTTCAAATGAGTCCTGTCATGCCTGAGGAAACCTTAGAAATCGTAATGACTTGCTAAATTCATGTTATGTTGTCACATACTAGTGTGATGCTTCTTTTACATTGATACTTGTTATCATGACATGAACTCTAAACATAATAAATCCTTCTCCTCTTGACAGACCTAACTGGTGATGTCAATGTCCCATGTTCAAGACCACAACCAAAGGAGTAACTTTCAGCTTATAAGTTCACTAAGGTATTAGTCCAAAAGTGTCAACAGGGAACAATTTTAATTTAAGTAATTTGGCCAAGTGGAAAAAAACAGGAAATCTGTAGGTATTTATATGAATTTTTATGAAGAAATTTGAAGTGGTCCTGAGGTCCAAAATTAGAGGCACGAGTAACTTCAGTGCAAGCAATTAAAGATTAAAACTTGCCTCTTCTGAATTTGCTGGAGAAGTACCTTCTACCCTCCTGTTACCTTGATGGCAGATCCAGTGCTGTACATGCAGAAAAGGATGTGAATTTTGTAGCCATTCAATGGACAGCGTAACCATTAATCTTCTCTTCTGCGTTTTAGGCCTTTTGCTGTGAGACTGATGCAATCAAAGCTATGATGAGAGTAGAAACACACAAGAAGCTTTTTCTACTGGGGACCCTACAACCAAGAAGTTGTATATTTCAGTGAGTCCCTTCATCATGGGATCAAGGCAGAGATCTGTATCCCTTTTCATTTTTTCATCAAGTTTCTACAAGGTTCACACATCATGATAAAGGTAAGTGGTTTCTAAGTTACTATACTTCCACAGTATTTTAAATAATCTTTTGGTGTAAATAGTCTTTGGTGTGTTTTAAATAACCTTCTAATAATTAAAATGGAAAATTCTGTAACTTAAAGGGACATTATTTCCATTTTTCACAGCTTTCTGAATATCTAGATTTGCTGTTTTTCTCAAAGCAATTTCTTCTAGTATGAAGTAAGTATGCCAGTCTTATTTTACATTTTCTGTGAGTTTCTCACCTTTGTAACTGTGGACAGAAGCTTAAAGTAGTCAAAAGCTACACCTAAATTTTCAGAAACTCCAAAGAAAAAATTAAAAAAAATCTAAAAAGGATCCCAATACCTTTTCTTCGGTTTCATTTATTGTAAAGCAAATTTATAGTTTATTCATGAAATCATGAAACAGCAAGTCTTCATACTGCTGCATCTTATTTACTATCCACCTTTAAAGTCTCCTAGGAAATAAAAATGATTTTCCTTCTGCTTTAATTTCCTTTCTAGTTGGCTTGATTTCCATTATATGAAGCCACATTCAGAATGATGCTGTTTCTGAGTAAGAATAGTCAAGTATATGATAATGTGTCTCTCTGTCTCCACACACACCTGTATATATGAAAGCAAGCACACTTACTTAACAAGCAGTGAAAAATCCATTAATTTTAATCATATGAATTAAAGTATCTTTTAATGTATTCTATTCCTACTCCAGTGTGACAGCATATAGAGACTATTTTGTATATGCAAATACCAAAGAAAATTAAGATTAATCAGGGGTTTTTGTGCAACAAATTTACCAAACTACTGCAATTTTCATAAACCAATAAAAGACATTAATTATGTACTATAAAATAAGAGTGAATATTGGAGTAACTTGTGAAAAACTCGTAAGATTTTTGAAGGTCTGGTAATTACTAAATGCTGGAGTACTTTCTTGTAAATCTTCTCAGGAAATTACCTTGCATCCAATGTGAGACCAAGCCATCAAAATGGTGAAGTTGTCCTGTCTTGAAGAGAAAACTCTTTCTAAATGGAGAAAATGGTAACTCTTCTTGGCTGTCTTCACTATTACTAGCAAAGGCAGGATGCAATTACTGTGTGTTGAGCTGAGCTTTGTCAGGAATGAGGAATGTACATTTGACACTTCATGTATGCTGCTCTAAGGAGGAAGAGGCACAGAAGGTCCTTGCTCATTCATTTGCATTTCAGGGAGCTTTATGTGACTGAATTTTTTTGTTCTATTTGATACAGAGGTTATAAATCCCCTTTTCCACTCCCGTTTTCTCCTTTATAGATGGTCCTCACTGTCATCAACGGGAAGCAATGCCTATTTGTAATGGAAGTGTTAAGGGTTGATACACTAATCACCCTTTGTGAATTATAACAAGAATAATGCTGAAATTCCCATTTGTCTTCAATACTAATCACTCTCATCAGGAGCTAACATCACAGATGTCAGGGTAGCTCTCATCTTTTACAGGTTGCATTGAGCTGCCCTCTTGCTTATCTACAGAATCTACTGCACCTCTGCCTCCAGAAAGAACTTATACATTGAGACTCTTTTATCAGGTATCAATATTAATCTTTTTTTTCTTTCTGTTTATCAGATACTGTTAATTGTTCTACTGTTAAGTGTTGGAGATGTTATCACATCCGGTTAAGAGTGGTAGCGAAACTCTTACAGGAACCCTGACATTTGCTTTTTATAACATACTTGTCTTCCCACTCACACATCAGCAAGGTGATATTGTGAGGTCCCTACTGCAGTAATATAGCCCTGTGCATACATGATTTTAGGAAGCTTGATTGGGTTCTGCATTGACTTGTGCTGTCCAACCCATGCAGTAACTTTGATCAGCTTTTTGGAGATGAATCACAGATAATTTGAGACGGGCTATCGCTGATGGTCAAGGGTAAACCATAAACCACAGTAATCTACTGTAATGAATATTATGTAACATTGTCTTGCAAGGTTAAGGTTCTTCTTTTCCTCATTAATTTTCATCAAACCGTCCATATTTTATGAAATGTAGAGCTGGCAGGACTATAATTTTAAGGATTTAAGTGCCACCCTTCTGGCCCACTGTATAAACAGAAGCTAATACATTCCTCTGGAAAATAATATTCAACATTACCAATACTATTTTAATCTCACATTTATCATATGTGAAAGATCTTTATGTTTGTTTAAGGGTTTTGAAAGCAGTGGTAAGATTCTTTCCTTACAGAAAAGCTGAACTTTTCTTATTCTGTTGACTAGTTGAGAGAATAAAGAGTTATGTTGACCAATAAAGGATTATATTGGCAGATGCAAGGGAGCAGACAAACAGTAGGTGAATCCCAAAGCTATGGCATACTTAAGGAACAATAGCATTTCACTCTATGCAATTCATCTGGAACACCAGTACTATTCAACTAGAAAGAAATATATGCCCTGCAGTGGGCTTTTACCTCTTAGCCATTGAAGCAGTAGAAGAGGTACAGTTGAGAATTGGCATTTTTTAGTATTACTTATATCCATTCTTTCAGAACAATCTGTGAGTGTTTAGGCTAAACACTGATATACATATATGCTAACATTTGCTAGTATGCTAAGGAGGCTCCAAAACACTCAAGGTTTTTAGATTCTGATGGTGTAAAATAAAATTCAAAAGCTGTATATTTCAGTGTATACATTGGCCTGTCCCCCATCTGAACACCTGCAAATATTCCACCTGTATACCCTGTCAAAACAGAAAGGTTTACTTTTATTTTTTTCTCTGAACCATACAAATTCTTTTGATGAAACAAAAATTGCACCAAAGAAACAGATTTTGGAGCAAGGATAATCCTAAATTTTGCCTGCAAGCATTTAATCTCTCCTCTATTTTGGATTCTGTAACATGTAAAGTAAAAGGCTTCTTTCAATATGGTATTCTGTGATCAGAAAGCCAAAGCAAGCTGGAAGACGAACCTGTCCAGTGACTCATCACATTCCAAATAAAGAGGAATCAAAGCAGCCTGCAGAATCTTAACAGATGCCCTGCTTTCCTGTGACAAACACAGGAATGGGATCAATGGCAAAACTGATGTGAAAATGAAATACTATTTGTGCCATGTTAACAATGCAAAGTAGTCCATGATTTTTCTCTGTGTGTAAATAACTTCAAGTTTGGGTTCTGTTTTGTTTGTTTCTTTCATTAAAAAACAAAATCTCATTCTAAATGCTTCGAAAGTGATTTAAGATAGCTTAGCATTTTAAAGAAGTTCTCTCTTTTAGATATATCGTTTACCCAAATCTTAGGTCCCATTAGGAATCCCAGCTTAACACATTGCAAAGGCTATAAAATTTTAATAATATTTTTACTTTTAATGTATATATATTGCACATATATCTGGATGAGATAAAAGCAACTGATAGACTGAATGGATTCCATGAAAACATGTTCAGCTATTAGAACTCATCTAGATACTTCAATTTTTGACACACTATCAGACTCTCTGATATATATAGATATATGTATCTCTATATACATAGGTATTTTGGGCACTGAATCCTTGACACTGAATTTGCTGAATTGGGGGATGGATGGGGGCGTGGGGTGTGAAATGGAACAGTAGGACTCAGATGTTTCAAAACATGTTGCTAAATTTGCATTCATAATTCTTCAGTGTTCCTATATGAAAATGGTCTTTTTTTGTTGGAGATGAAGGTATAGTGTCCAGTAATTCATGGGGCCTAAGCTCTTCTGAAAATTGTGCTATTGCTTTATTCTGATTCTTAAAGATTTATGCTTTTAATGTTATCATGGATGTTGGAAAATGTAACACACCTCATTTACAGAAAGCATCACCACAACAGGCTTTAACTGTCTGCCAGCATCAGCTCAAGGATGCAGGATGGAATGCCTGTTCTAACCGACAGTTAACCTACTTCCCCAAATGAAAAGTTAAGACTTTCGGTAGTGGTAGAAAGAGCTCACTGCCTCATTGTACCCGTAATCCTTTTCAAAGGCGCTTACAATAAATGACATTTTGTGGTATTAATTCCAAAACAGACAATAAATATTTGTATTCAGTGGCAAACCCAACCTTTAACACTTCAGCACAACCTTAGATCCAAGAAGAAACTTTCAAACCTGAAATCCTTAGTTTTGGAAATCCTTCACCAGGACTAACACCAATTTCATTTAATTCATCTCCATAAGGCTGATGAAATGAATGATAAATCATGTTCATTACTCAGAAGTTTTTTATTTTCATGTCACTTTTAGGTTTTTTTTCTCCTTGATTCTCTTTTCTTGTTTCTTTCTTCTTCTCTAACAGTTTACATAGGGAATACCTACTACACTAACTTTTGAACACAGCAGTCAGTGCCTTCACTTGGAGATGAGTGTGATGAAGAGCTGGGAATGTTGTCCCCTGCATACTAAGCTATTCACAGACATGAAAAAGGCAATCAAAATTAATATGGTTTTAGCCCTCAATGTCTTGAAAATATTGCTTAATAGGCATATAGTCTGCAAACTGACCAAGCTGACAAGCTTCTTGTCAGATTCCTTGTATAGTTAAAGAACTGCTGATCAACAATGTGTCATGAAATGTTAATACCTATTTAATGATTTTGTTATTAAAACTAATCTAAATGCATGCTTTGCAGTACCTTCAAAGGAAAGAGCTTTTCTCTGGAAAGCACGGAAAAACTAGAACCACAGTTTATGTGTAATGGACACATTTGCTGGCTTGTAGTTCAAATATTTTGCTTGTAATGATGTGTCCCAGTAGCTGTATATGGCATGAATTTTCTCATAGAATGTGTTAGCCACCCAAAATATGCTATTAGGATCAGTAAACCCTCTATGCCTTGAAGGTCAGTGTAGGAATAGCAATCAAATGACTTCTTGAGAGCTGATAAACATATTGTAAACAGGTAGTCAGTCTGATCCCTTTGGGAAAAAGTAGATCTAAAAGGGAAGTTATAATTATGGAGATGTAAAAAGGTCACATTTTCTGCAGTTATTCCTGACTAACCAAATCTGTGCTGCTGATGCTAACAAATTTTTTTTCTACCCTGTAAAAGAGATATATTGCAAGGTTTTTAGCCACATGAAATACATGTAACAAGTAGAAATTTTCTTTGAATCCACTTGATAAAAGTTTACAGCTGTGATCCAAAACTAATTAGTAGGTGTGCTTTTTACTTTCAGATCTCTTTTCTACATAAACTGCCATATTGGTTTGTCTAAAAGTCTCTTCAATGGGCTAGTGAAATTTCAGTAGCTACAAAAAACCCCAAAAGACCCAGGATGAAACTCAAACTTCATTTTATACAAGGCTTCTTCATTCTTATTCAGCAAACATCATGTCTCCTAGACTTACAGGAATATAATTTTACATTCATAGATTAACTACAGGTGTTATTTTCCATCATTTTTTGTAGTAAGATTGTTTTCTTTATATAGAATATTTTTCATTCGGAGAGTTTTGTTTAATTTTGATCAGAGAAACAAGCCTGAATTCAAATTTTCCTAGAGGTTAGAACAGTTTATCTGGCCTTCTACCCAGAAGCAGGATTCCAGCAACCAGAGGGAAAATATTTGTGTGGATAGACTAATACTCAGTAGAGAATTTTCTGACAAATCAGCAGTAGCTAGAAGTTTAGGTATGTCCCAGAATTTCAAATAAGTGCCCATTTAAGATTAAATGCATTTTAGAATGCTGGTATTATCTATCCTCTAACTCCAAGTAGGAGATAACTGCAGTTATAAAGCCTTTTTTTGTCACAGGATGCAGTACATCTTTCATTTTCACACCCAGAGTGAGTTTGTGAATTCAACAAGGAGAAAAGTCATCATGTGACCTGTAAACAAAGTGTCAGTTGATCAAGGAAGTATTCAAAGTAATAAATACAGAATTCCCCAATTTCATATTGGAAGATGAACATTTAATATTTGGTCTGTTTCTTTTGATCCTGAAGATATATCTGCCATGTAATTCTTAGTTTCTTTGACAAGATTTGAGTGTTTGTGGTTCCCTAAAGACTGTTTTTGTAAAATAAATGTTTCCCATTTTAGATGATCCCACAGTGGTCCTCCTTTGTGGTACTCTGTTTCATATCCTGGACACACACATATTCCAGAAATGGTTTCTCCATTCTAAAAATTGAAGAAACTGTATTACTTAGCTGCACAGCAACTACACTGAATGAGCAGTAGAAGAGTAGAAGTCTCTGTTCTTGCTTTGTGGTTCATTTCCCTGATAGTCCCAATGCAACTGGAATAACTTCTGAATCTATGTTTCAGAATTGCGTGTCAGTTGGATTCGTAAAACAATGATAACTGCATTGCATTGCACACTTTGTCTCCAGTTAAAGGATGCAACACATCCAAATGCTTTTTCCTTGTTGCTAACATGAAAAAATGTTATCTTGACTTATCACAGGCAAAGACCCATTTTGTCTTCTCCCCTGCAGCCAAGTCCTTTCCAGTAGTGCTACCAGGGCATGTGGCACTGCCACAGCTCACGATTGTCTGTACAGGCTTGAAAGATCCAGCTGTGAAAGATGTTCTGCTACAGGTAACATATGGCTCTGCAGAGGATCCTGCCTGCTGTGGTTTCAGCAGCTGCAGACTGTCACATGAAAGGCTTCCAAGTGGCTCAGCGGCTTTGAGACAGCATCTCCCTTTCTTGTCTCCCCTCATCCAGCTTTCTGTTTTCATCCAGCTTTGATCCAAAGCACTCTGTATTCTGTCATGATCTGTTCAGAAACAGGAAAGCAGCCACTTTGAAAATGACACCTGTATTTATACTGAATGGAGATTGAATTGTCAAAACTCTGCCTTAAAATCTATTCACACTTTCACCTTTGCATTTCACACCTTTTATTTTTGACAAAAACCATTTCAGATTCTAATTCATAGGGAAGGGTAATGACCTCTTTAGCTGTGTGAGAGTCTCATGAATGGAAGATAGTTTGCAGCTTTCACCTGTATTCTGGTATGTGGACAAACACTAGGAGAGGTGCCTAAGTTTAGCTGGATCTCTTAAGTACTACGAAAACCAGAAGTTTGCAGCTGGACACATACATTCTTCAGTGCAGCTAATTTTTTCTTCCTCAGTTCACACTAAAAGCCAGGCCAGAGCCCTGGCACAGCAGGAGCACTGGTGAGGGACATCTTGTTCTTCCTTTCCCTTTCAAAACATTATTAATGTCTTCTTCCAAGGCTCTTTATGGTTGATTTTCACACATATGATTTATTGTACTTTCTCATCAGTAGCCAGTCTCATAAATGACATCATGAATAATTATGAGTAATGACTCTCCATCCTCTCTGTCTTGTTCCGGTACTGAAGCAGAGTTTGCTTGGTAGGGAAGCAAAGTTGCATGTTTTTTCTATCCCTAGCCTCTATCACTGAGAAAGATAAACTGGGCTACATCAACCATCTGAAACTCAAACTGGCCAGCATTCAAAGCCATCCTTCATTCCTTGTCAGAGATAGAGACCCACAAGGCAAAGATGAGAGATTCAGAATTTCTGGCCTTAAGGATTCCTTAGAGCTTTAATTTGCCTCTTTCTCAATTTACTTTTTCCTCATTTTGTTGTGTTTGTTTGTTTGTTTACATTTTGTTCTTTAGCACGTTCACAAGAAGACATCATCTTGCTTTCCCACCATGCTGACTGACAGCTTGGTTTCTGGTTTCTTGGTTTCTCTCAGGAGATGGAACTGTTCTACCTGTTTAAAACCTTTTTAGCCTTTTTTTTAGTTGCAATGTTTAATTATTTGGAGTTGAATTGACTTATGCCAAAACAGAAATTGACTTAGTATTGTTCAAGGTACATAACCAGATTTAGTAACTCAAAATTCCTTTTGCACTTTAAAGATGTCACATCCTAATGTGCAGGTGAAATGGGATAAGCTGTACTAATACAGCATTATTTGGAATACATTTTTAATGGTTTTATAAAGGGAGCAATAGCAGGACTCTAAAACTACAGGGCAGCAATATTATGTAATGCTTGATAATTTAACATCTTATTTATAAACAGAGGTTGATTCTAAACATTGTCAAATTACAGATTTAATAAAACAAATATTTCCATCCCCACTGGACAGATACATATTTTTAAAGTTAAATGAGACACCAAGACTAGGCTGAATGCTTTCAAGCTCTTTAAAGCTTGCCATTGTCTGGCAAAAACTGCTGTGCAGTTGTAGCTCAAAGCAGAAAGTAAAGGCTTCTGTCTGTAAGTGCAAGCTGGTATATTTGCAATCTAAATAAACCTAAACACGTCTCTACTCCCAATGATTTTTTCATCGTACAGAAATATATGGCTTTATTAAGTGGATAAATTGAGCTGTAGTAAATACACCAGACTCCATTTCTTTCTGATTTAAGGTATTTAGTTTAGGGTTTTTTCACCTCCTATTAGGATTGACTAATCCTCTTCAAAAGCTTAGCACACCTAGTTAAAAAGAGAGAAGTAAAAGGCTTCTGAAACAGACTTCTTTTCACTTTATCGGGTGACCCAGGCCAATTAAGTACCTCTCCAAAGCCATTTGTGGTAAGACTCTCCTCATCTATAAAAATTCACACACTCTCAGTTACGTGGCACCTCCTTACACAGATTTCAGACTAACAGAACCTAGCTGAGATCTCTGTTGGAAATCAAGACTCTCCTCCATATAAGGAGACAACCACAGGTGTGTATGCTTCTGTAAAGAAGAGAAACAGAAAGAGAATTGTGAGAAGAAAAAAGAAAAGAAGAAAAAAAAAAAAAGATAAAAGGAAAAGCAGAGAAGTCAGGACAGTGGTTCCCTCCACTGCAAGCCAGTGATAGAGTCAGCAGGTCTGTGGCCGTGCAGATCCAATCACTTGAGAGTGTTCTTACAAGTCCTGACCAGAAGTAAAATGCATCCTGCTGGAACACTTGGCATTGTGCATGCCAGGGAGGAACCTGGACTTTTGAGAGAAGTGAGTTTGTTCAGATGGTGCAGATATGCTCAATAAATCTCTTTGTCCTACATACCTCCATAAGGAATTTTGATTTCTGCTGCCCCAGGATACAAGGGTATATATGCAAGCTAAAACATCAATATGCAAGCAGTGCTGCTCTACTCTATAAGCTTTACTATAGCCCTTGGCTATACCACCAGCTGCTGCCACAGTAATCCTTCCTACAGAGCTACTTTTTCCCATGGCTATGGATGTTATTGGACTATTGTTCATATCAGTATCTAATCCAGACTGTTTTTCAGCTTGCACACTGATGCTGGGAGAACATAGCCCACTCAGAGAGACTTACACATCTTTTTAATGCTCATCTATGTGATATTTCTGACCCTTTAATTTAAAAGGCTCAGCTACATGTATAATTGAAAGGAGTATTCACCAAGCAGTCCTGGACTCCGTGTTCCTACCATGCTGCAACAAATCGATATGCAGGATTGCTTTCACTGAGCTGAATCTCTTGCTCCTTCCCCTGCTTAGCTCTTCAGGGCTCACATACTCTTGCAGATGCAAGAGTACAATAGCATTAATTCTTATTCTGAGTTGGCCAGTCAACTGTTGTGATAAGTACCCTACATATCTCCTTATTATCACCTTCCAACTTGACTACTCCTTCCCCTTTGCTTTTCACCTCCACTGCCGTTAGCTTTTCCAGCCTGTGTAGAAGTATTTCCTGTATTTAACACTGATGAATAGAAAACAGCAAATAGAAGATCCCAACTCTACTGACAACACTGTGTATGAAATGAAGCTCCATCAAATCAGACACAGCATCAAAATTATTCTTTGTGTTAGTTTCATCAGGTTTATCAGAGAGAAAGGCAGGAGAGCCGAGAAGAGGATGAAGAGATATAGCCAACTAATTAAGCTTTTTTTTTTTTTACTGAAATGATTGAAGAACAGATTGTCTTCAGGCACTACAAGATGAAAATAATGTATAAAAGGCCTGAAAGAAAACAGCCTACAAAGGAAGCAAAACATAATGAAACATGGCAAGTTAGTAAATATAAATGAAATATTAAACCTTGGCAAAAAAATATGAATAGATTTTAATGTGTGTTATAGAACAACCAAAACCAAATCCTGTTGGTTTTCAAAATGAGACATACTCGGTCACAGAACAGGCTTGTGTCTTGCTGTATATCAATTCCCTTCTCCGTCATTCTTTCCCTCTTCTCTCTGCCCCTGTTCTGATACCTTCTACACTCATTAGTAAATGCTGAACAAATTTGATATAGTAATAATGTTCCCCAAAGATAAGTTAGTCATATGTGTTCCCAAAATAGATCTATAGATACAAATTGGATACTTTGATTTCCTCAAGTAAACGCTTCAGATGCCACAAAAACAGTTGCAGTGCAAATTCATACAGTATTAAGCACTAGAGAGTACACAGGGGAGAGAGGAAGAGAACTTGTAAATAGTCTAATTATGGAAGAAGCTTTGGCAGAGTCTACCAAGCAACTGCAAGGCACGCTTGAATGAAATTAGGATTGATTAGAGAATTCCACGTTGAGACAAGACTGTCAGAAAGAGTAGAATGAGATGAAGGGAACCAATGTGTCAGTGAAAATAAGGTGAGATTGGGATTTTTAACAATCAGCCATGAGGGGGAAAAAAAATAGGAACTGAGGATGTGAAAATGGAGAAATATAAAGAAAGATTCTGGTATTTTATAGTGCCCGCATTAATTGTGGAGATTAATAACAGAGCCTCAGGCAGCACAAAACAAAAAGCTTCTTGAAAGAGAACTGAAAATCTAGAGTTACAAACTTCAGTTTGAAGATGTCATGCAAAAGACAAATGTAAGTGAACTATAAAAATCTTAAAGCTGAGAGACATTCCCAAGGGGCATAGGGAGAAAAATTAGGACAGGACCACACACCAGACAACTAAATCTGGGACACAAATGTTGACCCAACTAAACATGTCCTGCGTTTTGTGATCTAGCCGGTGTCTTCTGTGATGTCATTATAGAGTCTGGGATTGACATTTACATTACATCACCCCTCATCACCCAGAAAAAACAGTTTCAAGGATTTTATAAACATTTTTTACCATTATTAATCCATAAAAATTAAACCCCAAGTTTTAAAGTAAGACTGATTGACACATTCCAAAAGCACAGAGCCACTGTTGTAGAAAATGGCATCCCCTTCACTTGGTATGGCTGAAGAGAAACTTCAAATGCATGTGAGCAGAGCACAGTCAGCCTAAAATGACACATTGAAAGACAGCAAGGAAGCAGGACTGCTCTTTGATTTACAAATGCTCCTCAGCAATGAATTCATTTCAGGAACAGAAGGCAATCTCTTCTGGAGAAACAAATAAGCAAAAAGCAAAATAGAATAAAGAGCCAGAATGTAAACTAAACACTTGGCTGGCTCTGAGCCTCCAATTTGACGTCTCGGGTTATAAATAATCGAGGACACTTGTATTATCCATGTTGTAGAGCAGTGGTATTCATGAATACTTAAAAATCCTCTGACAACTGGTAATGTTTCATCAACCAGAAAGTACAAAAGGCAAATTAGTGTTGTTTTTTCATCACCCTTTGTGGGCAAAAAGATCAAAGAAGTGATTTTCATACTGGCAAAGACCTTGTCAGTCTTTTTCTCTCCTTATACATAAAGATGTTTTTCTGCAATATGACAATGAAGGCTGGCAGATGTTAAAAGGAAAGTCATCCCCTACAGAAACTGAGCAACTTC
Organism: Colius striatus; assembly: GCF_028858725.1. Lineage (NCBI taxonomy): Eukaryota > Metazoa > Chordata > Aves > Coliiformes > Coliidae > Colius > Colius striatus. The sequence continues at coordinate 9,916,458 of NC_084764.1, forward strand.
AGGATATGAAGTATTTTATAAAAGAATTTGCTGTTGTTTCATGTTTATTTAATTGTTTTATACCATGACCTGGACAATTCCATTTTTTGTGAATGTTGTTTCTGGCATTTTTGAATTTTCTTTTTTGACTAAAGAATATACTATTATATACTATAGTATTACATTTTTCAGCAGTATAGAGTCCATTTGATGGGACAAAGATTTGTGTGAAACATTTTAGAGAAGTCCTTTGTCACTGAAACTGGAAAGGAACATCGACAGAGTCTCAGAATTCTCCTTTTACCCTTAAATGACCATCTTTGGAAAGTCATATCTTAAAATTGCAGCTCTGCATATGAATGCATTGACTTTGCAAAGTACTGCACAATATCATGTCTATCCTAAACAAATTCTGTGCACACATTTCTTTATCTAAGATTTTCAGAATTGTGTTTTCGTGATTATTCTGAAGACAAGGGGGATATTTTAGGCCATGCTGTACATTTGCCATTGTTCCATAATCATTTCCTCTCCTGACAGTCTATGTGCTTTCCTCAGGTGCTGTCTCATAATATGCACGTACACATGCATTCACACCTGACAGAATCAGATGGGAAGAGTGACCTTCACTTCTCCCTTGTACCAGTCCAGAGGTGCACAGAGCCCAGAAGCGATATCTGTCTCCATCTCCAGTTTGGGGCCACAGCTCTGACTGACAGCAGCTTTCCTTACAGCCCTTTCCACGGTATACTTGTACACTGCATGTAGTTAGCTTGGGGTACTGGGAGCATGTCCTCAGGTCTACAGCTTGGCTGAGCCTGCTGCCTTGGGATCTGGGTAAGCAGCATGATCCTGGCAGGGAAAGACACACATGGCTCTCAAAAATGAAAGCTGCACCCTGCTTGAAGCAGTACCATGAAGCAATACATGGAACAGTTGCTTACTGAGACTGAAGGCAGACTATGCTGTAAAACAAGATTAGATGCTGTAGTAGAGTTTTTATGAAAGCAGTCAGATGACTATCCACTCCACTGTGCATTTAAGATTCATCTGATGAGTCTGATCAAGGCTATAGCCTTTCTTTGTGGGGCAGATTGGCTCTGGTTATCATTTCCTTTCATCTCTCTTAAGAAGAAAGGGCATCAAAATGAAATTTCAGTTTTATAAGGACTGTAATTCTAAAGGAATACAATGTACTCAAAGCCCAGTGAAAAATGCAGTGCTAAAAATTAGAATGGCTACAGATAGAAATTCCTTTTCAGATTTCAGCCATATAAAGATTATTCACTGCCAGAGATATCTGTCCATTCCTGAGTAATTTGCAAGACTATTCTGTACCACATAATCTATTAAAAATGTTTTTTCTTTGATTTTGGGTAGGGGAATTGAGGAGTGGTCCCTATTTTTCCCCAGCTGAAACTGCCAACAAGATTTGAGGTAGATGGAAAGCTGGAGAGAAGTTTGCAAGATTATCTTCCATGTTTTTGCAAAAGAAAATACTTGGAAGACATTTAATGCAAAAAAAACCCAGGCAAAGACTACTCTGACTACTCAGAGACTACTACTGAGACTGCCCAGTCTCAATAAAGACTGTTTTGCTGTATTAGTGGGTTTATTCTTAATGGTAAAAGTTAATATACCAAGTTTATTCATGTTAGTGTCTGACATTTTACTGAATGGTGTTCATTAAAGTGAGTTCACCTAGTGAGTATGCTGGAACTCAAGCTTAAAACATTGTTTTTCTAGAATAGGAGCTTCCATTACAAAACAAACAAAAAATCAGCTCTTTCTCTGGGTCTCCTGTGCTGAGAGGTGGAGATATTTGTGAAAACAGACTTCTGAAGAAACCAGTTACAAGTGGAAAAATCTGGCAAGACACAAAGGAATTTGCTGTTAAATGTTTGTAAAAATCATTATGATGCTCTGATGTATCTAAAATATTTGTCAAACACATGGCAACGTTTAAGGTTACAACACATTGGTCTGAAAAGATCTGAGATTCTTTTCCTTGGAGAAGAAAACAATGTTCAGCAGATCACATTTCAGAGGAAATCTATATTGGAGCTAAAGCACTCATATCTGAGCCACGGATTATTTACCTAACCGATCCACAGGTTTGTGGCTTACACTTAAAGACATCTAAAAGTTTGATCCAAAATTTCTCTGATTCCTGAAGCCCATCCATTCACTGACCTCTTCCCTCAGATTTCCGTGGTGGAAGCCAACAGTAGACACTGTAGTCCTTTTTGTCTTACTGCCATACAAGAAAGATATCCCATTGGTTCTTATGTGTCTCCTGAAAAAAACCCAAAAAAATAAATCATTTTTCATTTATTTTTTAAAACTCATGAATCTCACATACACCAGGGAAAAGTTCTTTCATATACTGTGTGTTCATTTTAAATTCTCTTGAATAAAAATTGTTCTTCACTCAAGCAGAATGAAAAATAAATTCTTTATGGCCAGGGTAAGCGACAAGATAGAGGGTATAATAAGCTCAGTAATTTCAACATGACTTTTATGACCTTTCTGTTGTTTAAAATATTTTCACCAGAATATCCCATTTTCTGTACCTACAGAATCCTGAACGGCTTTCCAGTCTCCTGAGACTGATTGATTTAAAATGTTTTCTATTTTTAAAGATATTAAAATATCTCCCATGTAAATATTTATATCTAGTTAATAGATATGAATTTATATTTGTAAATACATATACATTTATTATTTTAAATACTTTGAATAGGAAGATCTCAGCAAGCCCTGTACAATGTTTTACTTAACCAAAGATCAAGCCCAATGTGACTGGTGATGAACCTTGTGGTTTTGACATCTAGATCATACTTATCCTTTTAGTTTAGGAATATTAATCAAAGTGCAAGGAAAAAGAAACATGTGTGGCTAAGTGAGGGCAAATAAATGAACAATAGGCACTTGACTTTCTGGTTTGCTTTGGCTTTCAACTGACTTTTTAGTTTCCTACTTGTAAGTGGAGTTCTCTTGAAGAGCAAGGAAATGCACCTTGTTTCCTCCTCAGACTTGCACAGTGTAGCTGCTATTAATTACTGAGATTCCACTCTTACAGTTTCCCTTTGATTTAATTGAACTTATTGTTTCACTGTCAAATGAGATTTTCCTCCTCATGTTAGCTCTCTTATTCTCTACTATATAAGATTTCATTCTGTTGTTTGGTTTGGGTTCATTTTTCTTTCTCCTACTATGCTTACGAGATTTTGGCTTTATATTTTAAAAGTCCAGCTCTACAGATACTATTGTAATTTATCTTCCCAGGAAAAGAACAGAAATGTGTTTTCTCCCTTGTGACTGGTAAACTAACTAGAGATTAAGTGGTTACTCTCACCTGCAGCTAACAAGATGGGGAGAGGGACATTTTTTGGACTGTTTGTACACAGCTAGAACCAAGAGGTGACTCTCCAGCATCATGATGAAAAGACCAGTCTGCAAGGGATAGGACTGCTCCCTCTACAGAGCTGATGGAGGATGGAGACAGCTTGATCTCCTGGTGTTGCTCACCCTCTTGCAGCATTGAGATCTCAACCTCTCAGGCACAACACTCTGCTTCAGTGTGATCTCACTTGTTTGAGCAGAAGGCGTTGACACAAAACATGTGTCTGTGGAGCGCTGGAGGAAATAATAGGATACAGCCAGTTTGCTGGAAACCTGATTTCAGAAACTCTCTCAGGCAAGTAATTACTCCTTGTACTAGTCTTACAGAGAAAGCCTTATCCAAGATGTACTAGCAGAACACTAGAGCTTTTTCTTTTTTTTTTAATCCATACACAAAAGCATCAGAATTGTTTCAGCATTACCTGGGCTTTTAATAGTTACTATCTGAAGACAAATCATAGGCAAAATTACACCGAAAAAAAGGACAACTATCATTGAGAGCCCTGACCAGGACTTGAGACTTAAGTACCATCCCAGTGATGTATGCCAGTTGTTATTTTCAAACTCCCTGACTGAAATGACAGGCTTTTGTTTACTCTGAGGAAGTCTTTTAGAAATTTTAAGTTTGCAAATGAACATTCATCCTTATGGGTGGATGTTGTACTTAGGGAAATGGTCTAATGGTTGATAGGACTGGGACAAAGGCTGAACTCGATGACCTTAAAGGTCTCTTCCAGCTGAAACAATTCTATGATTTGATGATCCTCAATGAGTTGTTTTTAAGGTTTCAGATTTGGAACTGTTGGACCTCAACTATTACTACTAGAATTTGATATGCATGAAAGAAACATCAGAGCTTGCAAAATAAGTAACCCCTATTACGAGAAAGAATTTCTATATCCAGCGTCAGTTTACTTTGTCCACTTTAATGAGAAATACCTATTGTCCAAAATTTCCTTTTTATCTATCACTAAACATTTTACAATCATAATTTTACTGGTCATTTTTTTTTACCATTTATCCTATAATTGTTATGAAAATCACACAATCAAACTATATATAGAATTACATCATTAGAAATATCATCATTTGTGAGAACTGAAGCAATGTAACTGAAGGTAAATTGTGGAACAATATCAATATTTCTACAACAATTAGGACTTTAGTATCTGTGACACGATTCTGAAATCCCACAAGACTGCAGGAGCTAAATTCAAGAGTATTCACAAAATATTTGAAATGGGACCAGATACAGGGAATAAAAATGGTAACTCTCACAGACTGGGGAATGGAGGCAGAAGCAAGCATTAGGATTGCTCAGAAGGGCTCCATCAGGGGAAGGCAGAGCCATGGGGGAGCTTGCCATCAATTGATTTTCTGATGTACAGAGGAGCACACAGGATAAAGGATACGAAATTGAGCCTGAGAGAATGATGGTGTTCATGCAGCAGTAATTAGAAGTGAATTATTACGGTGCAAAGAGAGGAATACCATGGATAAAAGTCTCAGGCTTATAGAAATTATTATGTGTAGGACCAGTGAAGAGCAGTCTACCTGCTGAATGGTCCATTAAGCTTTGAGTTGTGCTGGGAATTGTCAGGGAGACTTATGGATAGAGACAGAGCCTCGCCATGTAAGGGCAAATGCAAAGCAAGAAACCCACTTACACCATCACTAATGGAGAACTCTAATTGTAGACAAGTTAATAGTTATCTTTTTGAGGGGAAAGGCACAACAGAATTTTAAGAACCTATTCTATCCTATTTTGTTTCCTTTGTTTTAAGAGAAGAGGAAACTCCCTTCTTGCAAGTGGAGCTATAGTGCACTGCAGGAAGCACAGCTGAATGGATTGTAGCCGTACTGCTGGGAGGGAAACCAGCATGAAAGAGATAATCTGAGAATGCCTCATTTGAGCAGATCCATCCTGGAACTGGGTTGCTTTGGTTCTATCAGACACCGGAGAAGCTTCTTGCAGCATCTCACAGAAGCTACTCCAGTAGCCCCCACTCTGCTACCAAAACCTGGACACACAACCCAGTACATATGGGAAGCTGTAGAAGTGAGAGAAGGTTCTGTCATTCTGGTTTATGGGTAGCACATTTCAACCATATAGGACTCTTCCTACTTGCCTGAACATATTGCTGGGAGACAGCTGCTTTTTTGTTTTCTGTTCATATACAGAATGCTATCAAGCAAGTTATGACGCACCCTCTTATGAAAACAAGCTGTTTTCCTAAGCTTAAAATAAAACTTTGTTCCTTGAAAACTCAGAACTTACTGAACTTGAGACAAAGGCACTATAAACTGACTTTCTACAAATAGGGGTATAGTTAAGAAGCAAAAGTACATTTAAGCTATGGAATAGAAGTCACAGCAGGTTTCAAATGTGTTTTAACATCCCTAGAAGAATGACTGTGTCCTGACTGCACATTATACTGCCTGGAGGGCTTCTGTCTTTTTGGCTTTAGATTTTGCTATTATGATATTGCATGGTTTAAAATATTCCATTTCTGTGTTTCATTCACAGTCACTGTTGCAGTGGGCTCTAAGAGTACTCATGTTTTTGAACATTCATCATGCAAATTTTTGTATTGTTTTAAAACATGAGCAGTAAAATTTTGCTGCCAACATGTGTTGGGTTGACCTGGGCTGGATGCCAGGTGTCCACCAAGCTGTTATATCACTCCTGTCTTCAGCAGGAGACAGGGGAGAAGATAAGATGGACAAAACCTCACAGGTCAAAATAAAGGCAGTTTGATAAAGCAAAAGTAAAAGCCACATGCAAAAACAAAGACATAGCAGGACAGCTGCCATGACTGGAACACAACCATGGAGGGCTATGTTTTGTTTAGGAAAGACAGGTCAACAAGGTGAGGAGGTGGAGTTGCTCTCTATGTGTGGGAGCAATTAGAGTTCATTGAGCTCTGCCTGTGTGGGAATGAGGGGCAGGTTGAGTGCTTTCGGGTGAAAATTAAGGAGCATGGTAAGGTAAGTGATACTGTTGTTGGACTTTGCTACAGGCCACCTGATCAAGAGGAGGAAGTGGATGGGGCCTTCTAGAGACAACTGAGAGCTGTCTCACTATCACAATCTCTAGTCCTCATGGGGGACTTCAGCCTCCTTGACATTTGTTGGCAAAGCCACTCACCCAAGCATGCACATTCCAGGAGGTTCCTGCAGAATTTTGATGGCAATTTCCTGTCACAAGTGATTGAGGAACCAACGAGGAGGGGTGTGCTACTGGACCTGGTGCTGACAAATGAGGAGGGTCTGGTTGGGGATGTGAAGACTGGAGGCAAACTCAGCTGCAGCAACCATGAAATGATAGAGTTCAAGATCTGGTGTGGAGGATGCAGGACACCAAACAGGATTGCAACCCTGGATTTCAGGTAAGCTGAATTTGGCCTCTTCAAATACCTGCTTGGAGGAATCTCATGGGATAGGATCCTAGATGGTAGAAGTGTCCAAGAGAGGTGGTTGATCTTCAAGTGCCACTTCATCCAAGCCCAGGATCAGTAAGTCCTGACATATAGAAAAGGAGGCAGGAGGCCTCCATGGATGAACAAAGAGCTGCTGGGACAACTCTGGAAGAAAGCAGACATCTATGAGAGGTGGAAACAGGGGCTGGTTTCTTGGAAAGAGTATAGGAACATTGTCAGAGCACGCAGGAGGACCTCCAGGAAGACTAAAGCCCTTTTCGAATTAAACCTGGCCAAGAAAGTGGAGGAAAACAGGAAGGATTTTTTCAGGTACATCAGCAACAAAAGGAAGATTAAGGGGAATGTGGGCCTGCTGCAGAACACAGAGAGTGCCCTGATGATAGAGGGTGCCCTGATGACAGAGGATGCAGAGAAAACTGGACTGCTGAATGTTTCTTTACTCAGTCTTTACGGCCAAGGCTGGCCCTCAGGAAGCCCAGTCCAGCAAGGATAGTAGGATGATCTGGACAATAGAAGCCCTTAGTGGATGAGGAAGAGGTTAAAGACTTGTTGGGCAAGCTTAACACCCATAAGTCAACGAGTCCTGATGGGATACATCCCAGAGTGCTGAGGGAGCTGGCTGATGTGGTTGCTAAGCAGCTGTCCATCATTTTTGAACAATCATGGAGGACAGGCAAGGTGCCTGAGGACTGGAGAAAGGCCAATGTCACTCCTGCCTTCAAAAAGGGCAAGAAGGCGGTTGGGTCATCCCTGTATCTAGTGACAGGACGAGTGGTAGTGGGACAAAGCTGGAACACAAAAAGTTCCATTTAAACATAAGAAAAACTATTTTACTGTGAGAGTGACAGGGCATTGGCACTAGCTGCCCAGGGAGGGTGTGGAGTCTCCTTCCTTGGAAGTCTTCAAGACCCACCTGGACACGTTCCTGTGCAACCTGATCTAGGTGAACCTGCTTCTGCAGGGGAGTTTCCTTCCAATCCCTGATATCCTGTGATTCTGTGATTCTATGAAAGGAAAGGAGATTTATTCTCTAATTCCCATCAGCAGGCAATGTCCAGGTATTTCTCACGAAGCTGAGCTTCAGTGCTTGTAGCAGTTGCTTTTGAAGACAAATATCTTCCCTCACTCCCTCTTTTTCCTCAGCTTTTGTTGCTGAGCAGATGTCATATGGCATGGAATATCTCTGTGGTCAGCTCTGGTCAGCTATTTCTGGCTGTGTCCCCTCCCAGGGTCTTACCCAGCCCCATCACACTGGTGAGGAGAGACAATATTGGAGGGAGGGCCCTAATGCTGTGCAAGCACTGCTCAACAGCAGCCAAAGCACTAATGTGTGATCCACACTTTTCCAGCTACAAAGTGCAACACTGTGAGGGCTGCTACAGGGAAAGTTAACTCCATCTCAGCCAGACCCAATACACAACATGAAAGAGAATTGTGATCAGAAGACAGAGCTGCTTTGAACCAAAATTATTCTTGTCAACTTTGTGTGTATGGCTTGAATGCAAATATTTCTGGCAATGTGGTGTGAAAGATACACTTCTGAAGCATAAAGACTTTTAAAGTGTTTACTAAACTTCATGCTTCTTGGGAGAGAGAATTGAAATAATATTCATCTTTTTCTAGAAAAATAATCAGGAAGGGAGGGTTTATAAAGAGAAAACATCCAGCTTATTATCTTTCTGAAATGTGTACAAACATGATCAAAGCCCACAGAAAGCCAGCAAAATGCAGATGCTGGGTGGTGAAAGGACTTCGCACCAGGTGTAAGAAGACTTAGTTCTTGACTCAGAACTGGTAATGTCATTGAAGCAATGGCAAGTGAAAGAGAGAGGGAGGCAATCCTCTATTCCCAATAATGGCCTAGAATAAGAACTACAAATGGATGTAGAATCACAGAATCATAGAATGGTAGGGGTTGGAAGGGACTTTTAGAGATCATCTAGTCCAACCCCCCTGCAGAAGCAGGTTCACCTAGATCAGGTCACAAAGGAACATGTCCAGGTGGGATATAAACCTGCAATTTAGAAAGGAAGCAACATGAGTTTGCTTGTTGCATTGCTCTTTCAGTAAGAAAAGCATCCACTTAGCAGCAGTGATACAGCTCTAAGCATAGCATTAAACCTTTTAAAGTGTCACTTTTTCAGCATTAACTTAATGATAAGAGAGAGAACAATTACAAAAGTCATTCTTTGTTGCACCACTTAGCTCACAGAAACTTCATCAAAATTAGGAGAGACCCCTTTTTTCTTTGATTGCCTGACCCAGAATCTTTAATCCCCTTTCATTAAAGATGTACTGCCTGGTTTCCTCATGAAGTTTCCTCATTTCCTCATGAGCCTTCTGAGCTTTTGGAAGTCACCAGGCACAGCCATGGAGCAGAGCTGAGGGCTAGGCCAGAGGCAGCTCTGACACCTCAACAGCAGCATCTGTACTGAGGTGACAGACCTTTGGATGTGAGGCATAAAGCTGCCATTCTAATAATGAATGATAGAATTAAAAGTGCTACTGTACTTGGTTAAAACATCTGCTTAGACTTCACATCAGATAAGCAGTATCCATCAATATTTCAACAGCCTTAAATAACGTACCATTGTGATTCAAAACTAATAAAAGAGGCTCCTGTACCAATGGATTTGTTTTCACATTTGAGGAGACTGAAGGGTGACCTCATCAATGTTTACAAATATGTAAAGGCTGAGTGTCAGGAGAATGGACCCAGGCTCTTTTCAGTGCTGTTCAATGATAGGACAAGGGACAATTGGTACAAGCTAGAACATAAGAGGTTCCAAAGAAAAGGAACCTTTTCATAAGGAATAATTTCTTCACTGTTCAGGTGATGGAGCACAGGGAGGGGCTGCCCAGATGGGTTGTGGAGTCTCTTTCTCTGGAGACATTCAAAATGCACCTGGACAAGTTCCTGTGTGACCTACTCTAGGCCGTCCTGCTCTGTCAGAGGAGTTGGACTAGATGATATTTTGAGGTCCCTTCCAACCCTTAAGATTCTGTGATTCCCTTTGAAGAGTTTCCATTGAGGTGGCTTGTATTTTTTTAAATAACATTGAATCAAGTTTGTGTCACAGCTTGGCCACTGGATGATAAGCTGATGGCACTCCACAGTTTCACAGTCCTGCAAGGCACAATTCTGATAGCAGCACACTGATTTAGTTTATCTTAAAAATCAGAAGCATCTGGGGCTTTGCCATCTGGAAGTGTCTGGAGCACAAAATGTCTGAGGCTCTCACTTCCTCATGGGACAAGCTATGTTATGCCCATTGCCAGAGGGTTATCTCATTCCATTCCAGAGCCAGAAGTCCTCTGAGCCATAATAACACTATCGCTCAAAAGACTGTCAGAAGCTGTGTAACTCTGTTGGATTCAGTGGTGAAATGAAGGAAAGCAGGGATGCTGCCAATCTGTGCTGTGTAGAGGATCCAGGGCCGTTATGATTTTCTCCTAAGCTGAAGCTTTTACAGGATGTTTTCTCTGTGATTGTGGTCCATGGCTTTGCAGCATGCTTGGTGTTTCTTCTCACTCCAGTCACAGCTAAGGAAAATTTCAAATCTCCAGAACTGGCAGAGAGCAAGGCTTGCTGCCCCAGCACCAAGTCCAGCTTTCCAAACTGTGAAGCCTGTTTGCCTTGGCAGGAAAAATCAGGGGTTGCAATTGGTTGTGATTGCTCTCTGGTTAAAGGCAGTGTGAAAAAAAATCACCTGAATTTACCAGTGAAACTGTGTTCAACGCTGTTTCTCATCCCATAAAGCTCAAAGCATGTCTTGCTGCATATATTTCAAATGCAGATTTACTACACAATCATGTGTAGAAGCATTTATAAAAACAATTTGAACAATCAGGACTTTAGTGTATCCACTTTCTTCCTTATTGGTTTTTCTTTGTTCCTTTCCTACTTCCTTTGATATTGATGGAACAATGGATGCTTCAACAGTCTAAGCATACCCTAAGCAAAAGTTGGAAGGGGGATTGCCTCACACCACTTTCCTGCCTTGTAAAACTCAGAGTAAACAGTGTGAGTCAAGTGTGCTCCTAAACCTGGCTCTTTAACCCTGAAGAGAGTAGCCAAGACTCTACAAGATGTGTTATTTGCAAAGAATTGGAAATGATCTTGCATGCTATTTGACCATTCCCAGAGTTGCTTGGTCTGTCAGTCAGAATGCTCTGAGCTCTTTGAACATTTCTAGAGCTCTTTTTTTCTTTAATTTTGTTTCAGCCAGGAGACAGTTATAACATTCCTGGTAAACATATGTGAATTCTTGATATTTTATAGGAGACGGAGGCCATTAAAGGCAAATTCCAGAGAAAGACTGAGACACAGCAATGTAACACATTGGTACAATTCAATATAGTAAATGTAAAGTTATCCTATGAAATGTTGTCCTGAGAGAAACATTTTGTATTGCTATTCTTAGGCTGGAGAATGTAATGACACTCTATATGGCTTTCTTGGTATTTAACAGATTATTATTGCAAATAATTCTTTTGACATCCTGGGACCCGTTACCCAGATGGAATGATCACACTAGAATGAAAAATCAAATTTTGATTAAAGGTACTAAGGAGCATGCATGAAGGTGCATTTCTCTTAGTGTGCCCTTTCGTATCCCAAAAGTTCACAGCTTTCAGTGTCAGAGATTCCTGAAGTTGAGCACTTAGGGAAAGGCTCTGTCATACACAAAGACTTTAATTGACGCTATAAAATGATCTGGGTTTCTAGCCCCATAAGATATTGGTCTGGTTAGTTATAGCATGTGGAAATGTATTTGATCTAACATTCAAATCAGAAGCACTTGAGAATGGAATTTTGATTCTCGTTATCCTGCTTTCAAAATTGAGGGCCTGATTTGCCTGTCGTGCTTAATACAAATGGGATTAACACCAGACAATTCAATAGTAATTCAAGTGTGCAGCTGGGTTTCTGTATCATGGGACTGAATTACAGATGGTTTATTAGAAACTTCCAGTGTCTTACAGTAGGTCCAAAAGAAGTTGCCCAAGAAACATGTTTGTTTGGGGTTTTCCCATTTTTATGAATTATCCATTCCAAATGATCCAAAAGAAGACTAAAAACTCACATGGGATTTTGTTTATGAACAATAAAGAGTCAATAGATTTGGGAAGAAAACTGTAAAATAGAATACGTCTGAACAGTTTGACTATACTAAGAACAACATGGCAGCAGTATTCTCAACACAGGACATAACATATTTTCAATGCATTGTTGTATTTGCAATTTTTAAGTGCAATGAACTATTTTTATGATTCTGAACTTAAAGAAATTACTGTCTCCTTTGATTAAGATGAGTGAAAAAAAAGCTATCCTGAAGTGACAGTATTAGAGATAGCAAGAAACTAGCAATAAAAAGGGAAAAGATGACATTAAAAGAGTTTAAGGAATTATCATATAAACTAAAGATTCTCCTCCATGTATGAAAATCTTTTTACATAGTTTAAAAGTTCTCTTACAGATGTTCATCTGCTGAACATTTGAAAAGAAAAGCGAATCTTTATATACAATCTAACTGAAAAATAAAAGATATCCGTCAATGCTGTCTTGAATTACCTTTGATGTTTTCTTACTTCTGCATTGCCATTAGGAAGATTCTGCCTCTGAAGAGTTCTTTGTGTGTTGCATTTTATGAACTATGAGGGAGAAATTGCTTGCTGTATTCTTCTGGAAGACATAAACCTGATTAGTTTTAGAAGCCAGGTAAAGAACTATTCCTGCAAAGCTTTGGCATTTTCAGCCCTGTTTCTGTTATCCTCATTCTCAGCCTAAAGTTAAGACTGTAAACAGATGGATTTCAGGAAGTTGAAAATATTATCTGTACTGTATAAAAGTTATAAATTAATAATTTTTAATTTATCCTCAAGTGAATGTCATGTGAAATTTTCACACACTAGAACTTTATCACAGTTGCTTCTGGAATGATTTGGGATGACTGTCAATAGTATGATTGTATCATATGAATAGTGTATTATGTTTCCACAGGTATCAACTATGATTCATTCTTTTTGCTTTTGTCTATACTGATGTTTTACCTTGATTTCATTAATATAAGTTAGTTTTGCCTTTCAGTTTCTTTCATTAAACCAGTAGTCTGCTATTATGTTTCCTGCTTAGTTTCGACAGTGTTTCTTTGATTGGTAGAATTTAAAGCCCCACAATATCCTTCTCTGTGTCAGAAGACAGCATTAGTGCTGTGTTGACACAGGATATTTTTTGTTTATCAGTGCCATAGCCTTCTAGAAAGCCATCCTAGTTTGATTTTCAAATTTAATGCAAGGTTCATAAAAACTTTATTTTCTCTTGCCGTCACTAGTGTATACTAGTAGGTAATCCAGAAGCTAATTATTATGAAACCGAGAAAGTAGGACAGTTCTCAGAAGATTAACTAAAATCAATCATCAGAGGGAATGAAGTCACAAGTGGCTTTCAATGCTTGTCCCCACTAATACAGCCATTCCCCTTCCAGGACGTGGAGGGAATCATTTAATGGAAAAGAATAGCTGGCTTCTGGGCTTTGACTGCCAACAGGAGAATCAGTTAATTTTGAAAGCCACAAAGGCTTTTCTCATTTGAACATTTCCTTCTGAGGGAGCACAGTGAAGTAACTGAAGTATTTCATATTTAAAAATGAAATTGTTCTAATAGTGATAGTCTTGTGGCTTTCATTTTTCTCACTATAGAATTTGTTTATTCATCATTTTGAGAAAGGTGTGTAGTGATGAACATTTTGATCTAAATACGTTGTTTTCAATGTAATCAGAGTGCAAAGTGATTCTAAAGTCAGTATTATGTGTTGTTCTGCTGAGCTGGTAGCAATGAAAACCCATATTGCATTTAGTTAGTGTTCTGCGGTAAAATAAATGACTGCTTAAGAGTTTATGGGAAATAGGTAATCAAATCTGTACATTTTCATAGGATTTTTGCTACTGAAAGACCTTGGGCTGTGCCTGATTTTGGCTTTCTCCAATCATGCTGTTGTTTTCCTTCTCCTTTTTCACACTCTTTATCTTGGGTACTGTTTTTTATTTAAATCTCCTGAACAACATAAATTAAAAACCTAGCAAAATATCAGCTTGCCTTATATCATAATGTTCAAGTCTTAGTCATTGCATATGTTTCAATCAGACTGCACTCCTTTTTTCACTGTGGATTTAAGGTCACGTGTAGGTTTTAAGAGTATGGGGAGGACTCAGACATGTGAAGGCCATTTGTGTTATTTTCAGTGTACTGTCAGCCCACAGCATACTGCGTGTCCATATGGTAGTATAAATAGACTCCCTTGGACAGATATGGCATATGCTCAGTTGAGGAAATTAATGTGAGTTTCATATTTGTTTCTGTTTCCCCAAAGATTGCCATGCACTTGTGAGAGACTAAGAACATATTTCCACCCGTTAGGTTCACATAATGTGACTGATATAGCATAAGACCTAAACAAAAATAGTTTTAAGATGGAAACTTTTTCCTTTTGTTATTTTTTTTCCCAGTGCATATTTGTTTGGAGCATAATTTTTGTGTTTGACTAATTCAGATCTAATATTGACAGCAACTATTTAAGGGTAAATTGTCATTGTACTTTCTTTTAATAAGAGTAGCACTGGAGAAATACATACAAGAAGCATAGAAGTATTTGTCTAAGTGTCAAATGTCCTCATTTAATTTACAGTGAGAATGCCTTGCAATCTTTCCTACATTTCCATCCATATTTTGTTCGTGCAGATTGATCTGGCTTTTATTTTATTCATACCTGGATACAGGAGACTGAATTGCTCCCTACATTATTTCCGAGAGCAATAAAATATCTATGGTCAGCTGAACAGAAAACATCCATGTTACTAACACTTGGAACTCGTGCACTGAGTTGTCTAAACACATCCTCTGATTGCCCTCAAAATTATTTTCAGCAGCTCACAATGCAAGAGCAGTTCAGCTGCAGCTGGACACCATGGTTCAGCTGCCTGGTCCCTATATCCATCTGTCAGTCCATGAATAAATATAGCTAAAAGGATGGGGGACAACAAGTTTGGGACTCATAATGATTTTTAATAAAACCTCCAAAGCTTTCTGACTGACTCACTTTGCATTATGTAGAATCAATACAAAGCAAGTGTTGTGTCACAGTAACACTATCTATGATGGTGAATCTGTGCCATCAGAATGGAGCAGCAGCAGTGTTTAAGGTGAAATGGAAACTCCTGTCACTTCACAGTATCATAAATCCTAAGACACTGATGAAATCTGGAAGGGTGTATTTTAATGATCTCATAAAACCAACTTATGGTTTCGTAGTCCCAAGAATGTGTGGCATAGGGGATTAGGGCTAAAAGAAATGCTACAGTCGTGTATCTTTGTGTCATATGGAAGTGTAAAATTCTTTAAGTGAGCTCTCTTTTAATATGTGTGTATGTATTTTCCTAACCCTAAGCCTTGCCTACAGTTCACAGTATTACTGAGTTCACATTGAGAAATGACACCAAATGATGATGATAGCTACTATTCTGATATACACAGCATGAATATATATGAAAAATATGCAAAATATATGAAAATATTTGAGTTCAGAATGTTTTTAAAGAATTATCTGTGATTTATCAAGGCTGGGTAAACAAATTTACCAGAGTTAAAAGTTGTACTAAGGAACAACTTGTGAAGGTATGTATTTATGAAGCCTTATTTAAACCCTGAACAGACATTTAACACATAAACTGCTACTTGTAAATTTTTTACGTGACTTCAATTTTTATCACTTTAATCTGCCAGACTATAAGAGAAAGGTAATAACACCGATTCTTCTATACAACAAAGGAGTGGAAATGTTTAGCTTGAGTTAAGTCAATAATTTATTTTCTGTTGTAGGAAATTTACAAACAAAATTCTCTTTGAGGTTACATGACTTGGTTTTGCTTTCTCTCTCTCTCTTGTGCTTCTCCTGTCTGATTTTATACTATTAAGGCAAAGCATTTCTTTCTCCTTCATACACACACTAATCATCTTCTAATTTCAACAGTTACTGCAAGGTGAAAATCAAAGCTGATTTGCCATCTTTAAAATGTATTATTAATGCATGCAGATAGAGGAAAAATGTCCAGAGGATACCATCATTTTGACATCTATTTTACTGCCCTCTGCCAGGCAATGAATCAAAAATGTCTCAACCAGCTTGAAAAGGTTATCACGTGGGAAGAGAATCCTATTACTGTTTTAGCAACTCCTTGTATGGTGTCACTAAGTGAAGCAATAACCCTATTGAAACCAAGAGCTCTTTGCCATACACCATAATCCTCAACTTCCTGGGTTTGTGCTGTTCAATCAAAAATATTAAGATGCTGATGCACATACCTTAAGGTCCAAGATACAAGGAAGGACATGCCATTACTGTAACATAATAGAATGAAAGTTGCCAGACTCTCCAGTGGCTCTATAGAAAGTGGTGCATACCAGAACAGGAGCAGAACTGACATATATTGCAGCAATCTGGCCTTTGTGTCTACTTTTCAGAAGTAAATGCTACATTTAGCCTTACTCACAAAAACCCGAATCGACATAAACGAGCCCCTTTCCTTCAGAATCTTAACAAGCATTCAAGCCTTGCTGGTTTCAAGAAGAGAACACATGATTGATCTTTATAACATGATTCAACCCTCTAATAAAATATATCTGTCACTAATACATCCAGTCATATTTCACAAATTTTACTTAGCCCAAAGCATTATTAAAACATAATATTTAGCTGTTGCAGTTTAGCTTAGGTGCTTTTCCCCTTCCTCCATAGTTGTGATCTGACTTGAAATTAACTACATTTTTTCTGCTTAGTTCAATAATGAACATTTTTACAGTAACAAAAAGAAGTTCTATTTATTCCTCTTGTTGTTCATCAATAGACAGTGTTAGTCCAAGGCCTAAAGTGTGGGAGGAGGAGCAGGAAATAGGGACTTTGGCCCTCGTTTTAACATTTCCAAGTTCAGCAACTAGAACAGGGTAAAGCACTTTTCTCTATGTTGATATCCATTTACTCTCCGTTTCTTCCAAAAGAAAGAATTGGAATTCTTTCTTTCTTATTTGGAATAGGTCACCTGAGTGAAACATTTTGTAAGACAGAAGTGTAACCTCTCTGTTCCTCATTATTCCATTAGCTCAAACATTCATGTTGGATCTCCTGTGCCTTTCCTTGGGAGCTCTGTCCACAGTTTAAGCACACTTCCAGCTTTAGGCTGGGACTCAGCATCTCCCACAGTCCTCATCAGCATAACACTGAAAAATTACAGTACTGACCTTTTCAAGATGTACAATTATCTATTGCAGCTTCAAAGGGAAAAGCTCTATTTAGCACCTGATTTACACAACCTTTGGTGACATGTGTGTCTTTTGATTCCATTCTTCTTTTTAAATATATTTTTATTTGTATTCAGGATACCTAATGATACAATCACAGAACAAAGAGATATTTCAGCCAGATGTTTACAGCAGACTGTGACTACAGAGCTAATCAGATAAGACAGCAACAGCTTATAAAGAGGGTAGGATGAAGCACAATAGTAGTTTGTGTAACTCTGGGCTGTGTAAGATTACAGTTAAGAGTTTTGCTTATTTTCGAATAGGCAACACACCAACCATTTGCATTTGGTTATGAAGTAAAAGATAATGTGTGGGTTACATATCAAGGAACAGTATGTTCAGGTATAAGCTGTGGAGGTCAGGAAAGACTCTCTTTTTTCAAAGGATTGATAGCTATTTAGTCTGACATTTTATTTGGTAGCACTTTTACGAAGCAGGATAAATTTCACAAGAAAATTGCTTCTGAATCTCACTTTCTGCTCACTTCCAGAAGTAAAGATAAGGCCAGAGGTTTCAGAATGTCCAGTAACTTGAAAGATCAGTTGAGCACATCAATCTCTTTCAGCCAATGAGGATCAAACTTACAAAGTGAACTTTTTCACCAGGCTGCCTCAAAGGAGATTCTATTTACACTTCACTCCTGAATTTTGTTTTCCTCTAATGAATGTTCCTCAAAAGCCTGTTTGTACCCGTGGTTGCTTTTCAAACCTCAGAATACTCTGATTAAATCTTTTCAGTTAATACTCTTTTTTGCCTCTGTTTCAGCATGAAAGCTTCTATTTCTTGGATTCCTGGGACACAAATTTTAGCTTTCAGATTTGACTGTTATAAAGTGATTAAATAAATACATGGAAGATAAATCTGTGTATTGTTAAACACAATTACCCATGTGTACTTTTAGGGACTGTGACTACAACTGATACAATATTTTTTTGCTGGAAACTAAATGTAAGAATTTCTCTCTAGATGTATACTGTTATTTTTTCTTCTCCCAAGTATTTGTTACCAGACACAAGTATTTGGCCGAATGAATCTTTGATCTGAGAGAAATACCATGTGCTCTAGATCAGAGAAAAAAACACTACAGTATCCTCTTGTCCCAGGCTGCAAACTAAACCAAGAGTACTTCTCAAAAGTCTCAGAATTGGAAAAAACAGGAGAGAGGCAATATTAAGCTAAACTTTGCCTTCAAGACAACTTCATATATACCTGTGTCATTTCTGAAAAATATTTATCTAATCTACCCCCTACAAATTTTCACTGACTAAAGCTTCTCAGCCATTGCAGACTTTATGATAGCACATCCAAGTGCTTCAGACTCTTTTACTTTTTGCCCCTCCAAGTGTCTAACCTGAATCTTCCTGTCTGCAATTTAAGCCCACTGTTCCCTGGCCAGTTCAGGGGGGACAGGAGAGTAGATTATTCCTCTTTGGCAGAAGGCAGTACATATTGGAAGCCTGTTACTGTGTCTCCCCTATGTTCTCCTCCAAAAGGCATAACTTTCAAATGTTTGATCAATCTTCTTGCTGTCCAAATAGTCCACTTTGTTCTTGAATTGTGATGCCCAAAATGAACACCGTACATCACCTAAGGCATTGCCTAGACCGAAAACAGCAATTACTGTATGTGTCTTGCAGTCTGTACACCAGTTTGTACATCCCAGTATGATGGTTTTTCACACAGCATGACATTGTTGACTGCAATGCATTTGCATTGCACAATGGTTTATTATCTGATAAATTACAGGACAACATGTGGTATATACTTACATGTATTTGGGGCTGAAATTCTCAAAGATTTCAGTAGAAAACATGCGGCATATAGCTTTTTGACTTAGCAAAAGCAAATTAAAGTTTTCTTGACTCCTGCACAGCAACATTAATTATGCAGGAGCCAGCTTTTTGTATTTTCATCTAATTAATTACACACATTTTGTTTAGTTAATGTGTTTTGATTCTTCTTGTAGGAATAAAACAGTTTACATAACCTCAACATAGTATACATAATGGAAAACAAAATCAAAAACTCTTCTAAATTTAAATCAAATGCTTTTCAGAAAAAATAGGAGCTTCTTCGCTTTCTCTGGCTTCTCCAGATTGTACTGACTTATGTCCAGTTCATCCAGAACAGAGAGCAACACCTTCCCACACAGTAACAGAAAGAAGAGGCACTTTCAAGTCCCTGTACAGCTTAGGCTCCAACTGTATCTTCACTCTTGCTTCTCAGAATATACCTTTGTCTTGAGGTCCTA
This sequence comes from Colius striatus, assembly GCF_028858725.1. NCBI lineage: Eukaryota > Metazoa > Chordata > Aves > Coliiformes > Coliidae > Colius > Colius striatus. The sequence continues at coordinate 9,935,890 of NC_084764.1, forward strand.
TCATCAGTTGTGGTGTTCAAGATAATTAAGTGCAGCTACTTAACCTTCAGATTTCTGAAGTAGTAGCTGTAAAGTGACATAGTCACCTTTATACCTCACACAGGTCCCCAGGGGTCAGTCCTCTGTGTCTCTCCTACAGCCAAATATCCTGGCCAGGAATTATTTCTCTGTGTATTTATATGTCAAAGAACTTACTGTTCTTGAAGAAATGGCTGAAGAACTACTGGAAATCTTCTGAATATCTTTACCAGACATCATTTCTCTTGCAAATTGTGTAGATTACCAGTTTGAAGGGAAGTATAATTTCAGTGGTAACCTTTACCTTTGTGCACGATGGATAGCATCAGTGTGGACTTTGAGATTTTGTGTTTGAACTGAAGACAAGCAAGAATACCAAAGATCAAACTACAGAGAAAACATACTGGGTTTGGCATATCTTGTCTCTTCCTGAGTTTGTTCTCTGTTTCTAGGCAGAGTAGTTTTTCATTAGTATCCCTCTCATTAGTCTACAGCGTTCCTTAGATCCTATGTGTATTAAACCATCTTAATATTAAGCCCCTCACTCTCCCAGCTGCAAAAGGTCACACAGAACTACGAAAAGGTGAGTGAGTCTGCCTGCCAAAGCTTTTACTTCTGGAAAGGAAAGCTCTGGTCTGCAGAGACCACTGAAGCAACGCAGTATGTCAGCCCTGACTGCTAATGGGTTGAAGGGCACGGCGGTTAATTTCTCTCTTATTTTCTTCTGGCAACACTGTAAGTTTTGCCAAAAAATGGACATGTGTGGTTGCTGGGTAATTACTACGTGTTTCACTGCTGTGCAGGAAAATAAGTCAGTAAAATGTGTAAAAATATTTCAGAAAAATGTAATTATTAAATAAAAATTTGTGATTTCTAGTTCTGATAATCAAAGGGACTATGATTACACAGGGATAGTCACACAGAGTTGCCCATATCATTTCTCACTACAGTAACTGCTACATGCACAAGTCTGCTCTCCTTCAGCCATTGTTATACTTCTGACTTTAAGGGATGACTGAAGGTAAAGGTGACTAGCACAGTTGTTAAAAGCTATTCAGTGACAAAATGCTGAAGGATTTTCAGGGCTCATACTTTTGGGGATTGAGTTAACAGCTCATTTAAAACCAGCTTAGCCAGCCCCACTTGATAGGGAGTTAGATGACACCAGTTGTACAAAAAAATAAAAGCAGTTTCCATCTCAGGGTAAAACAGCAAGTATTTTTCAAGGGGCTGTTTGGGAGGGGTGATTCTATACATAGATACATCAGTCCAACCTCTCATTTCTTTTTATTGGTCTTGATGTGGTACTTAGAAGGATGTATCAAGAGCTGTAATCTCTATGGTGTGCTGCAGAATTGTTAGCCCCAAGATGTCATCTGCTTCTCATTTTTTTGTTTTCCTTTGTTTCATTGTAACAACAAGTTTAGAATAATGGAAGAGGTTAAACAGATGTTCAAATAAGACTGAACCATTTGTTTGTTGACTATTGCGCTCTGATGGTGCAGTATAAATAACAAATAATGCAGCCAAGAATCACAACATCATGCCCCTGGGGAACAAATAATGATATTTAAGCCCTATTTCAGCAAAATGCTTGAATACACACACACACACACACACACACACACACGTACTTTCTAAAAGCCATGTTTAATCTATTAAATCAAGATAGTCTTCAGTGTGGTGAGAGCACTAGAAACGCTGCCTTGCCGTGTACAGAGCTCAGGAAGTGGGGAAATGGAGATCATAGAGTTGTAGAATTGTACAGTCACGGAAATGTTACATTTGGAAAAGGCTTTTAAGGTCATTGAGTCCAACCCCTCCCATCACACTGCCAAGCTCATCACTAACCCATGGCCCTCAGCACCTCAACTACACAGCTTTGCAATAGCTCCAGGGATGAGGACTCCCCCACCTCCCTGGGCAGCCTGGGACAGGGGCTGACAACACTCTCAGGGAAAAAGCACTTCCTCAGCTCCAACCTAAACCTTCCCTGATGCAACTTGAGGCTCTTTCCTCTCATCTTGTCTCTTGTAGCTTTGTAACAGAAACCACCTTCTGCCCTCTCATAAGGATGCAGAGCACTCAGTGTTGTGTACCCTGGTTCCTGCTGCATCCACACCCTCCCTGCCCCCAGCAAGGACTGTATGAAGACCTGGAAGGGAAAAAGGTTACCTCTGCTCTTTTCCTGCCAGAGCAGTGGCATGAGTTGCAATTTCAATCTCAGCATCAGCGTCAGCATATTTTTTCCTTTGGCAAATAACATGTCTCCAAATTCCATCTTAATAAAATTATTAAGTTAATTAATTTTCATCGAGTCACTGGACACAGAGCTTATCCCTGTTAGCGTAAATAAAGATTAATCAGCCAAGAAAACATACTTTCAAATCACATGGCTTGTAAGTGCAATAAATTTTTAATGTGAAGATGAAAGAACTGTACATAATACTGAACTGTATATAATGCTGACAATTCGCTCTCTGGACTTTCTTTACTCTCTGCTTTAGCAATGATCTAAATTTCACTTTAAAACTATGCCTGGAAGTATCGGCAACTGATGTGTCTGAAGGCTTTTATTACTATCTTTCTGAAGGAAAGTTATTAATTTAGTTATTCCTCAAAACTAACAACTGGTGTAGTTCTCTGCTTCATTCCACATTAAATTCCAATTTAGCACTGTTCTACAGAGGTCTGACATTTTTTCAATGGATTGGTAAATTAAAAGAAAAAATCATCATTTCATAACACAGTACAGAAAATTTATTTAATCACTCACAGTTACTTACTTTTGTGTCTTCTGTTATTTAACATTTGTGTTGCCATTTTATTTTACTTTTCTTGTAAAATTTCAGAGTGATGTGTATGTCAGGGTAATAAACCCATAGCCCAGTGAAAGCATTCTCTGTAATAGCAAGTAGCACTGGAAACACTTTAAGTGGAACTAAAAATAGGAATCATATTCTTTGGTCTGATTAGTACTCCTTACATCACAGATGGGTGGATGATCACTACCATATAAGTAACAGCACCTTCAATATGAAGCCCATTCTCATATAATATGCCCCTTTCTTCACAGCTCAGAAAGCTCCAAATCAGCATTTTGAGTCATGGTCATTGATGCCATCTTTGTTTTCAAATTAGAGCCCTATTCTATGTTATTCTCACACAGAGAGATAGATATTTTTTATGTAGACATGCTTTATTCATTTAAATGAACATAGATGCTTGTAAGTTTAATTTATCAATTAATATGGTTAACCACTGACTGTTTTAGCAAGTAAGAAGAACAAAATTCATTGCCCACAGTGATAAAGTGTAGTCATCTCAACAGAACTAATGCTAGACTTGCATTTCTGGCTTTTTATTTAGTTTAGTACACTGTTTCATGTTGTTGGTATTTGTCTAGTCACTGCAGGTATCATTGAGCTCTTCTAACTCTACCTATTTTAGCACTATAAAGCTTGTGTTATCTCCTAAATTTTCTTTTCAGTCAGCAGACAAAGCCAGATCTGCCCAAATACATCTTTCCATTTAAATGATTTGTATAATGTGAGTAGGGTTAAGCGTATGGATGATTAAGTATAGCTAAAATTGGATGAGATGAATCCAATGTCCATGTCTTTGTCATCCTATAAGAAGGTCCGTTGTATCAGATCTGGCATTAAAAACTTCTCAGTCACTCCCTTGGCCCCCAGTAATGATATGCAATCAGCAAAAGATATTAATAGCATGACAATTTCCTCATAATGAGCAGATCCAGACCACAAAAACAAAGCTCCTTTCCACTTAAGGCAAAACTGAATTCCAAGAGGCACTGTCAGAGACATTAATAAAGATGCTTTATACAAGACATAGGATAAGAGATGAGGTGTCAGAGGTAATGAGATTTATCTTGCAGTATCTGGATTAATTAAAAGTGATTGAGATTGTGGAAGATAGATGGGCTTTGCTGTAGCAGTAACTCTGAACCTGATTTTTTGCTGCATAAGAACCTGATTTAAAAAAATATTTAATTCTGTTCTTGAAAATTGAGTTGGAAATGATTTATATTACAGTGTTAGATTCAAAGTTAATGAACCTGAAGAGGTACAACCTGGTCAGAGTTTCTTCCACCAGACGTCGATAATTTGTCTTATGAAATGTTCAGGCATTTAAAAGACAAATGATTGAAGGTAATTATTAAATTGTTTAATTTCATTTTAGAATAAATGTTGTATCTCAGACTTTTGGAGAAATGCAAAGGAGAAAATGTAGCTACTGCTACTCCTTTGGTTCTTCCTGTACTTTTCATCCATCAAACCAACAGTTCTACTTGAACATGGTAATTTTAGAGATCTGTTGAATCTTTGTTTCTGATCATGAATTATCTGCAATTACTTTGATTTCCATAAATGAGCACCTTCAAACAGAATGAAAACTTTCTAAGAACACAAAGAGAGACGCAGCTCAAGCTTGTGATCTTTTAAATGCCACTTGGATCTCATGTATCTTGTAGGGAACTTATGCCTTATGTTGCTTCTTTCATTCTGTGATTTGACTTTTGTTAATTTGCTCTTCTTCTTTTCTGAAGCCAAATCCTTTCCTGCTATTTTTGTGTTATCTGGAGGACTGAGAATTTATGAGCAGGTGAACGATAGCCAGGAAAAAAATCATATGACTATAAAAAAATGCTGGCAAAATTGTTCCTAAATGAGTATTCACAGGAGTTTTGTGTTGAGAAAATAACATTTCAAGACAATGAGCATTTTTTGATGGCTATTGTGTTGCCAGTGTGATATGAATGGATTACACCAGCATATTTTGCAGCAGAAAGTTATGTTTTATCACAAAAGATACCAGTAACACTGTTCCTTTGATGTCTCAGTGGTCTGTCTCCTGACTGTACGTTGTGGGCAGCATATAGTGCTATAAAAACCTGAATTCAACTTTGATTGGAAATCGAACTCTCCAAAAGAAATCAGGATTCTGGAATAGATAGAAGAAATTTACAATTTCACCTTCTACATTGTATTATTCGGAAATAAAAATATATAGCTTATTTTTTTCTGTTAATTTGCTGTTTTTCAAAATTACCAGATTCTCTTAAAGAAGCTGAAGTTCTGCTTAATATTTTTACAAAGCTAACCCAACTAAATGCAGACTCATGCTGGAGACTTCTTAACCTTTCAGTTTGAATAGATTGAAAAATAAATCTGACCTCTCTTGATTTGACACGAACTGGCTAATCTGTGGGTAGATATGACTGATAAAAAAGCCTTCACAGCTGAAAGTTATGCTATTATATTAATCAATGAAGAAGCTCTCCCTTGCATTAAAGCTGTGCACAGCTAGATGGAATAAAGAAAAGGAGTTTATAATAGTCCAGCATCAGTACTTCCTTTTATCAGCTGGGCACTTTGGAAAGCTGCAAGGAAGAACTAGCTCTGCCAGATAAAAGTGCAGCATTAGGAGCATGACCTGCCATGCATTCTGTATGACATGAAAAAAGGGAAGCAGAGCAGTGAACTTTGCCCAAAGGCAGCTAAATGCATTATCCAAACATAGCCTATGGTCTTATGGGCTAACTTCCCTCTGAAATCCAGTCTGAAAATCAATCCCTGTTTGCAATAGATCATTGTTTGCAACCTTCCATAGAGATTCACCTGCAGAGTTACCCTCCAGAACCACCAGAATATTTGCTGTTTCTCCTTCTGCCAAGGTTCCTCCAAGATCAGCTGCTTTATGTATCGCCCACTATGGCACTGAGGTGGCATTTCCTACTTCTTACCTGAACAGTCTTTGTGCATCATTTATTTTCTCTACCATGTGTTAAATGATTTAATATCATGATGATAGACACTTGGCAAAGAGATGGCAGGGGGGAGGAGAGTAGCACATCCTTCCTTTTCACATTTATTCTTGGTGCTTCATCCAGAACATGTTTAATGAGGCTCCAGATGAAATATGTGAGTCTCATCCCTTCAAGCACAATTTGCAAGCACAGAAATATAAAGGAATAGGTTACACGAGAATGGTTGTTAAAGCATGTATAATGGCTTATGTTTTTAATAAACAAATAAATGTGAGAATAAATTATGTTTCTTACACTATGATATTCTGATCATTCAAGCATAACAAAAGAAACTGCTCACGCACACATCATTACAATGTGGAGGAACAATTTGTGTGCATCGGCTGTATTTACAGTGCTATCCTTAACTTTTACTAACACAGAAATAAATTACATGTATTTACTGCTCACAGAAGAAGTGTATGTGCCGTTAGTTTAATGTTATATTTTCAGGAAAATCAGAGATCAGGATGCAAATTGATGATTTTATAACACCTTTTAAAAAGAATCACTTCAGAGTTGGGCAGAGAGGAACCTCATGAGGTTCTACAAAGACAAGTGCAGAGTCCTGCATCTGGGAAGGAACAACCCCATGCACCAGTACAGGCTGAGGGTCGAACTGCTGAAGAGCAGCTCTGCAGAGAGAGACCTGGGAGTCTTGGTTGTTAATAAACTAACCATGAGCCACCAATGTGCCCTTGTGTCCAAGAAGGCCAATGGCATCCTGAGATGCATCAAGAAGAGTGTGGCCAGCAGGTCAAGGGAGATGAGACCTCTCCTCTGCCCTGATGAGGCCTCATCTGGAGTAGCGTGTCCAGTTCTGGGCTCCTCAGCTCAAGAGGGATAGAGAACTTCTGGAGACAGTCCAGCACAGGGTCACCAAGAGGAAAGGCTGAGGGAACTGGGGCTGTTTAGTCTGTAGAAGAGGAGATTGAGGGGGATCTTATTAACATTTACAAATATCTAAAGGGTGGGTGTCAGGAGGTTGAGACATTTCTATAGTAGCTAGCAACAGGATAAGGCGTAATGGGATGCAGCTAAACACAAAAAGTTCCACTTAAACATAAGAAAAAACTATTTCACTGTGAGGTGAGGGAGCCCTGGCACAGGCTGCCCAGAGGGATTGTGGAATCTCCTTCCTTGGAGGTCTTCAAGACCCACCTGGACATGTTCCTATGTGACCTTATCTAGGTGACCCTGCTTCTGCAGGAGGATTGGACTAGATGATCTCTAAAGGTCCCTTCCAACCCTTACCATTCTATGGTTCTGTGAATATGTAGAAAGGCTTGAGTGCTCATGGCATTTAAGAGACAGTGCCCAAGATTTCTTTAGTTTTTTATGTTTTCCCAATATTTCTAAGATTTGTGAAAACATTATCTATGCCCCACACCACTGTCTGCCTTTGAGGATATTGCACTGGGTTTTAATGGAACTTCCAAGGCATGAGGCTCAGAATTTTTAACCACCAGAGAACAGACACACTGGACACTCAGTGTGATGTCTGAAGCAAGGACATGGTCCTAAGAGACTTTGAGCACTGCAATATCAGGTTTGTCTTGTAGATACCTTCCTAAGAGCTTAGCTAATTTTCAAATAACTGTAGTTTAGTCTTACCATGGACAGGGAGTCTACAGAAAATAATAATGTGTATTTTTTATGCAACATATTGTTAACATAAATTAACAATAAATTAAAATAGAAATTAACATAGTAGAAAATAACAGTAATAAACATAAATTAAAACATAACAAAGTATTTATAAATTAAAAGTATTCATCTTTTATACTGAAAGAGTTTGTTATGAACAATACATGCAATGGAGCAATAATATTAATTCTCTTGATTTTTTGAAAGACTGATCTAAATCGGTAGGCAACAACTGCCTGATCAAATAGAGTCAAGAAAATCAGCCTAGTGTTACTAAGCAGAGCTTTCAGTGAAGTGCATCGTATTGTAACACCTTGGAGCTGTCACCGTGCCCCAGCGAGTAACACCAAGCGCTGTTCAGACATGACTTGCTCCAGTGGAATTCTTCAGTGTCCTGCAGTAAAGGAAATGAAGCCCATGTGCATAGTTTGGACCAGCTGGCAGCTCTTTAGATTAAATAGGCATGAGCTACTTATAAGATTGGACACTCCTCCAGATGCTGCCACAATTAAAAAACAAAATCGTTTTCTTTATATTGAGGCACCCACATAATTTCTGGCCGTCAAGAGATTGACATATCTTGACAGTTTAACTAAAATAGATGTTTTCAGGGAAAAATATAAAAGCTGTAACTTTTCTTGTCAAGGAACTTTGTTGTTTCTCTAAAAATGTGTTGTGCTAAAAAACCCAAAAAACAACCACACAAAAAGAAAAAGAAAGCCCTGCAAAATCTGGATGTAGTGTGAGAACTTTAATAGAAATTATTAGATTGCGAGAAGACTAACAGCGAGGACAAGTTCTGTTCCCTAGACACTCAGACATGTGAAGGCATTAAAATACCCACCATCTGCCTTTGCTATTTTTTGTACTTTGTTTAGTATGCAGAGTAGTGAAAAGGACTCATAAGACTCCCAGAATTTATTTCCTTTTTCACTGTGGGTACAAATTTGTCTGACTGAAAGTGGTAGTTCAAAATTAAGTGAGGCTCCATGTCCAGACTAGATACTTGCTTTTAGTCATCATTTAGCTGCTCAAGGGCAAGCATCTATGTTCCCTGGTTACATAGAAGGAAACACTCTGAGACATCAAATGAAGAAGTCACATTCCCGCATATCTTTTCAGGTTGTTGGAGTAGTGTGAAAGAAAGGTCTTTCCAGCAAAGATACAAAACACCACCCCTCAATCTCCATCTTGTATAGCTCTATGCATGTAGGCTTCACTCCTTCAGTACAACTCTCCCTATGAAGTTCTGCAAGTCTCATATTGATCTCTGTATCACTAAACCCTTTGCAAAACACAAGGCTCAGCAGGACTATGCTACACAGAAATAGGAACCCCTATGACAGATTAGAAAGCAGAGCCATGGCTGCATGCTCCATTGTGAGGAGGATAAACCAGTCATTGTGGCCACCTCAGCACCTCACAGGAAAGGGATCAGGGACCATCATGATACCATGATAGTTTTGTGGAAAGCCCTGCATTATTGATGAACATGAATATTCCCCGTGCAGTACAATGTCTTTCTGTAGGATTCTGTGCCATGCATGCAGAATCTGTCATGAAGCATTACGTGCAAGTAAGTGGGTCAGATCCACCAAGTCAGTGGGTCAGCTCCAGCATGGAAGGATGGCACTAGTCCATAACTGTGACCAGCTTGACACAAATGCCCTGCCTTTAGCACAGTGTAGTGACACATCTCCAAATACTTCCCTAGCACTGCAGAAAAGAGTTGTTCCTGTTCTTTGTTTAAAAAAAAAATGTCCTGTGGAAACTCTTGTCTGGTGTCATCTGTCTTGCAGCTTTTCTAATACCAGAAGCTGAATGAAAATTAAAAGTATTTGCTTTTTACAGCAAAGATTGACATAGCAGCTTGGATTTCATTTTAAAAGTCTATCTTTTCTGATATGATAACAAAGATAAAGTTAAATATTCAACAGACAACTGAAGTCACTCGTAGATGATCTGTTGAAAAGAGACTGCAAGACTGTTATTATCTGCTGTAAATAAACAGGATTTAATGCTGAGACACTGACATCTGTTAAACATGAAATAATTCTGTCCTTGTGGTTCACATTTATGTGAACATTATAAAAATGTTCATCAGCTTTTAATACCAAGAAAATAAGTGAAGTCTTGTCAAAGCTACACTAACAAGTTCCTATAAGTGAAACAGACCATCAAGATCTCCATTATTTTCTTTCAGTGTGTTTAATTTCAGATAAAATACCATTTTATATAAACAAACAAGCAAACAAATTACTTGTGTGCCAATTTGAATTTAACAGCTTATTTCTAATCAGCATTCTAAGCATTTTAAAAGACTTAAAAAACCCAGTATCTCCTTTTTTGGAAGTGCGTTTTCAATTGTTGAATAATTCAGCTCCTAGATAAAACTATTAATCAAACTCTGAGTCAGCATTTCTATTTTATGAACTCAACAAAGATAACTCTGTGATAGCCTTAAAGTCAGTAAACTGGATCATCTCTCCATGAGTCAGTTCCCTACGACTCAGAAGTGTCAGTCATTCCATTTAATACATCTCTCTACACATTCACTGTCTACTTTTAATGTTCAAAAAATCTGCTGTCAACACAGAAAATAGAAAATAGAAATAAAGGGAAAATAGTTTTGATTTGCATCTTTTATGATAAAGTATTCCAGGCACATATTGTCACTATTTCTGTTTCAGATGCAATTTGGAAGTGTCTTTATCAAGAATATCTTTTTGTTCAGCTTATTTGATTGGAGTTTTTTGTTTGGTTGGTTATTGTTTGGTTCCGACTTGTTTTTAATAGTAGAGTCCTCTTTTTCTTGAAGAGTAGTAGCTAAGACAATATAGATGAAGATGAAAAACCAGAGTATTGCTCCTTGAAGAACTAACAGTGATTGTAAAAAATGATGCTTCGGGTCTTAGAAAGGAGGGTACTGTATGGGGAGGCACTTGTCATCTAAGCCAAGGAGTCAGATCATTTTCAGCTTAGATAGTGACTGTGAATTGGTGGCAAAAATGTCAGTGTACTTGCCATACACTTTTGATACAGGCCCACTGTGTGAATACAAGAAATAAAGAAAAATTAGTAAGATAATAAGGACATGGTACTAACTTGCCGGATAAATGCTTCAAACAGCTCTCACAGTGTTTACAAACACCAAAATAAAAATACAATGCAATATGGGGAGATTTTGTTTGCTTTTTAAGAGGAGCTTCCCTCAAGCAGTGAAGGATCAGGAAAAGTTCAGAAGTATTTTTCTGATGTTTTACTGGAGTTAAATGATTAATCCATGGTACATTTTAGCTTCTTGGTAAGTTTGCATGGAAGCTGAATGAACGTAATAGTCCTGTTGAAATCCTTCATGTGAAACCAACTGCCTATCCTCAGAGACTAGTGGGTGGTTTGCCAACTCCAAAATAAGCATCTAGCTGCAGTATTGTGCCCTACTATAAGTGTAGCCCATGGACTAATGAAATCCTCATGCTTCTGCAGTAAGAAAAAAAGACTTTAAAAAGCCATATTTGGATTACTAGAAAAAAAAAGACACGGTGATACAGGCACATGAAGCCATACAAGGTGAGCCTATTGTTTGAGAAAGGAGCTAGTTAGAATAATTTGTTTCCAAGATCTTTTGGAAGTTTCACAATTGAAGCTATATGTCATTTGTCATGTCGTTTGGATTTCTTCTAAAGCTCACAAGGTTTTTCTGTTGTCACATGGTTATCACAATTTGTCCATTCAGTTATGAAGTATTCCATGACATTTATGTCTTTTCAAAGTTCATTCTGCCTGTCTGTAAATTATAATCCTTTATTAGGGTTGGCAATGATCTGGAATTTCACTAATGACTTCAAAAATTATATGTCTACACTTCCAACCTCGTCATACCTGTGCCAAATTTGGAAAATTAATTCTTCTTTATGCCAGCTGTCTGTGCCAGAAGACAGTTGAACAAATGATAGCGTGGGGAGAAGAGAACAGAGAACATAATAGTGGTGAACTAGGACTGAAGTTAATTTGCTTGTCAGTCTGAGAAGGGAGCTCTTTTACAATGTGAGACTGCTGCCCGCCAAGAATCATTAAAGATAATTCCAATTAAAAGGTGCTAAACCCAGACAGAAACCAGAAGTATCCACCATATTTTATTGCCTAAGACTGAGAGGAAAATGAGACTTAGGTTCGCATTTACTCAAAGCCTATTTTCTACTAGATTTGGCTGAAGGTGTAGGATGGCAACTGGCATCCATGAAACTTTACATCTCTAATAAAAAGATGATAGGAAAATGCCTCCAAAGGAGTCAGAAAGAGTAGTTTATTGTCCTGAGTTTAGCTGGGATAGAGTTAATTTTCCCCCTAGTTGCTGATACAGGGCTGTATTTTGGATCTGTGCTGAGAACGATCTTGACAACCCAGGGATGTTTTGATTCATGTAGCTGCAGCGTTTGCTGTTTCTATGTCACGTGCAGATAGCTTTGGCAATTTTAATAGCTCTCCATTCCTCTAGTGTTTTCAGAAAGCTACATTTTCAAGAGACTCTGCTTACTCTCTTAAACAGATCAGAAAGCAGCCTTGGGATGTGGGGATATTTTCTGTGTTAAAGGAAGGAGTATAGGTTTTCCCAGGCCTTCTGTTTTCCCAAGATGTTTGTGAAAAGCCTTGCTAAAGGCAGATAAACATGTACAGCTCATCCCTGAAATCTCATCCCTCTGTTTTGCTTCTCCTTCTTTTAGATATTTTTCATAACTTCAGTACTTACAGTTATTAGTTGAATCCATCATCTTATACAATTTGTATCTGCTAAATTTGTCTAAAGTCCAAATAGACTTGATTATTGCACTGTAGCACAAAAAAAAATCTATTTGTTTTCATCATATTACAGCTCTTAAAATGTGCCTTATGTTCAAGCTTCATAAAAACTTCCTCTTCAGAGAAGTCACTTTGGAACTTATGAAATTCTTGTCACCAGAAGGTCTGAAAAAGGAACAAGGAAACATCCTTTGTGACAGAAGTCCCTCAGGGGTAAAATAAACAACGCTACATCTCGGAAATAAGCCCCTTTCCCCAACAGTGTTTTGTAGGCTCTATACAAATGTCTGATATCTCCTCTATCCTTCATTAGTCGGTTAACTTGTTCCCATTTATATTCTAGGTCTTTTTGCTGTCATTAATTTCAGTGAACTCAGTGTCAGGACATTTATCATCATCTCATGGAGAAGGAAAATCAGAAATTCCCCAAAGAAAAAACAACAAAAAAACCCGCAGTTTCTGGAAATTAGATGTCTGAAGAAGTGAAAAAGAGGACTTTCAATGTACTCTGAAGTTGTAAAATTTTCCTTCCATATATCCTTGAAAATTCTCTTTCCCCTTAATGGAAACCTACTGGCTTTGCAGTTTACAGGGACTTTGATGGTCTTTTTGTCTGATTCAGTCTGCTATGTTTTCCATCCTCAAAACTATCCAAGATCAGTCTAATAGAATCCTAGGTAGACATCCAGGATAAAAATGCATTCAGATGCTGAACAAGTATATTCATAGAGTAGGTGATGAGTGCTTTAGGATTGGTGTCAAATGTGTCCCAAACTGCAAGTAGTCACCATTACAATTTATTTTGATATTTTGAGGTGACTAACATTAACTTGTTAAATTACCCTTATCTTCCAAAAAGAATTAATTTCAGAGCAAGTGAATATTTCTGAAGTTTTTCCTGTTGGCAATGGGGAAACTGAGATGTTGTTTATCACTAGTCATTTAAAAAATAATACCCACTTTTTGTTATTGTTTGCTAATTGAATAAGTAGCTACTTAGCAGTTGAGGTTGTTAAAGTTTAATCACCTCCATGAAGCTTTGCTATAAATTCCTCAGCTCCTACACACATATATAAATACTAATTCCTTCTACAAGAAGCAAGTGATTACTGTGCTTCTGAGTTCAATCTTTTCTCTAGTAAAGTTTTAAACCATTCCGAAAGTTTACCTGTGACTGCATGAAAGCCAGACATAACTCAGGAAAATGGGAACCATGTATTATATGTGGGGGTTTTTGCTTCAGCTACTAGTTCCTTTATCTCATCTTTCTAGTGATTATTTTTTTTCCTTTCATTGTGTTTTTAGGATAGTGAAAATGAAAATAACATTCACAAACTTCACATTGATTCCCTTTATCTATCATCTTTTGTTGACACAAAATCTGCCTGACATCTTCTACAACAGTAGATGAGAGGTGCATTTCTGTGTTCACCACCAAAAGTTAATGAGACTCATTAGTTAATTCCTTTTTGGCTTAGTTATGATGATGAATGCCGATTAACTTCCTCATCTTCAATAACACTATAATGCTATATATGTTCAGAAGTGATGTTTCTGGAACTTGTAGATATCTTAAAAGCAGAAGTAAAAATAATTTCCAAAATTTTTTAAGGGGCATTGACCTTCTAATATTCCTTCTTCATAAAACTAATGTGCAAAAGTACTTTCTGTTTGGCTAATACAATGCTTTGTAAAAGATATTAAAAGTCCAGTGACAAGCCTAACATGAACATCATTACAGAAGGTATGTGGCAAGGGAGCAAGGAAATGGTCCCTGAAAGTGAAACTTTGCTTTCTCTGGAGAAGTATACAATTTAATGACTAGTGGTGTCCAAATGGCCCATTTACTTAGATTGCTTTCTATCTTTACAGAATGGTTAATTCCTTGTTGGTGAGCAGGGCTGCTCCACGTTCCCCAGCACAATTAGTATCTATATACCAGTTTGGGGTTTTTTAATATGCTAATAGATATGCCTCTGTGAATTGTGATATTTTGGAGGAATGCATTTAGACTTTTTTTTTCTACCTGGTCTACTTGTGTTCTCTTCTTCAATACTGCCTTTTCTTAAACAGAACTGCTTATTCCATGGATATGTAAATCTCTTCACACAAGTTGTCTATAGCTATCTCTTTAGCCTCTTTATATATATCTTTTCAAATTGGAAAGGGAAAAAAAAAAGTAAGTTTCCTTGCATCACATGACAATGCAATACATTTTAAATCAGTTTAAATTCTTTTGCTTCTAGGAACAAAGAAATCTACACAGGAGCACTAAAGAACACAGATCTTTAAAGAGAGATTGAAGAACTTCAAGGTAAAATGCCACATGTCTTTCAACAGAGAAATAAGCATTGTAAAACGCTATAGGCTTTTCTCCTTTACTGAATTTATGTATGAAAAGAAAAGTGTATTTCTCTGATTTGAAAAGAAAAGTGTATTTCTCTCATTTAAAAAGAAAAAAAAGACATAAGAGAAATTAACAGGGAGCTTTTGATTGTGAGAATACCATGGACTTAGCATGATCCAAGAGATTATTTGATCTCCTTCAATTTCCTTACAATAAGTAATTATCTCCTGATCATTTATCTCACTTGATTGATGCTCTACATTTTTATGAAAAGCTTTTTCTGACAAACAAAAATAAAGCCTGGCATTCACTGACTTACGTTTGAAACAGAAAAATCTGCAACAAATTATTGGATCGCTGTTTGAAAATTGAAGAATACCAGAAGTTCAGAAAAGGACTCTAGAATTTAGTATTTTAATCTCTATTGGTGAGATTAAAATACTGAGATTTTTGTCATCAAATTTATCTCACTTCCTATTATCAACGTTACTACAAGAATTTAATATGTGTTTCTGAGCAGCAAATCACCTCTCATTTTTATTGAGTTTCTGAAAGTAACTAAAAATTTCTTTTAGCTTTTTCTAAAGCATAAAGTTTTGACCACTGCAGATAGAAATGAATTTGTTGATTTCAAGTGTAGAAATGAAATTTGTTGATTTCTCTGTGGCACAGGAAAAGCCCTGATTTTGCTTATCTATTTCCTAGCCATTTACAATATTATACTTAATTTACTTTTTGTCCAAAGCTCAAGAAACCAAAACCATAAAGTAAAATCATTTCAGCTTAATACCAATAAGAGGTGCTATGTATTTCCTTTTAAACAATGAATGCATTTGGGACCTGAGAAAGCCATTCCTTATTAGGTAATTAAGCTGGAAAACACATTGCTAAGAATATTTATTTTAGTAACCACTTACTAAACAAGTGTGTAATTTCAGCTTGTCTTATTTGCATGTCTGAGTGGAAAATTAAAGGAATCTGCATCTCATTTTTCTGGTTTCAAATAGTTACCAAACAGTACTCATTAGTGAGGATAATGCAGAGTAACAAGAGTAGCGATTTGGCTCTTGTCAAAATTATTTTAGCCCTTAATAAACATTCTTAGAGATCACTAACTTCTTGGGGGAGAATGCTGTCATTGAAAGGAATTCCATTCTAAATTGTTTGCTTATGCTTTTCTGTAAGACGCTTTCAGTTAACACCCTTTGGTGCTCAGAGAACAGAGTGTTATTTTGCAGAATATAAACCAGACTATTTAGAAGTTCAAATACATAAAATAACACAACGTTCTGCATACAGATTTTTTGGTTAGTAATAATATAATTACCCACTGTCATTAATCTACTGTACAATATTACAATTAAAGGTCAAGAAAATGTCTGTTTTCCTTTCAGACAGAGAAACATATCTGTGTTATTTGTAGACATGCTTAAGATAAGATACTTGATGGTATTCAAGTCCTAGTCAGTTCTGCAGAACAGACACTTAGAGAAAATTTCAAGCTTTCAATTTATCACTCTTCATCTCCTTTCTGACTAAAAGGGATGAGACTATTGTGAAGATTCTTGTCCTAAAAATGGGCATGGTGTAATAAAATCAAAGAAGGGGAGCCTAATCTAGAAAATATAGTAAAATAAACCCCCAAGAATTTCCAGGATTAAAAGCAGTAGTATTAACTGTCCAATGAAATTAAGCAGGCAAACTGCAATCATTCAGCACGACAGGACTAGGACACATAATAGTCTTGATATACTGAAGAAAGGGCCTGAGAAAAATATTAGGCAATGTAGGAAATCACCAAATGTGAACAGGAGCAATGATTAACGAACAATGACTTAAGCACAAACAGGTCCAGAAGAGGACCACAAAGGTGATCAGGGGGTTGGAATTAATATGGAGTTACAGGACATGTAGCAGTTTTGCAATAGTAATTAGATTGTTATTTCTAAGTCATGTGAATATTCTGCTTCATCAGAAGTACTATGTCCATTTTGAACTCAAAATGTCTGCACATTTGCCAGCCTGCCTCCCTTTTTGACCTAATAAAAATATCAAATTTGTTTAGTTTAGAAAAAGATAAGACAATGGTATGATGAAACAGTCTTTAGATACATTAATGTGCTTTAAAAAAAGAAGAAAATGACGTTGTTCTGTGTTCCCCAAGAGTAGAACAAGAAAGGATCTATTTAAACTGCAGCATTACTCTGCTAAATATGAAGAAGATCTTTTTGGTTATAAAAGCAGACAAATACCAGAGTTGACTGCTATAAGGATCAGGAAACTCTTATTTCGAGATTTTCAGCTACAGATCAAGCTGGCATCTTCCAGAAATGCTTTTGTTATCTCTTTTAGGATTTTGCCTTAGAGAGTAACGGATGACCTCTGAAAACCCTGTTCAGCTCTCCAGTCTTCAATTTCCTAATGATAAATCTAAAAACAGTTCACAAAGGGAACCATAAGAAGAACCATTTGCTAAAAAAAAATACTTGTTTTTAAAGGTTTTAGTAAATGACTGGCTTGGCCAGGGAGGATACATACAGTATTTTCTATGAATTCTGTCAGTATAAAGTTCATTTCCAGAGTATTCTGTGACATGTTAACAGGTTCTCCTTCACACACATTTTCCATTGTTTGTTCTATGGGGGCTGTAACAGAAAATTAGATTTTACTCTTTTGGGGGAGTCTAATTGAACTGCAATAAAATTCCTTCAAGAAACAGAGAAGTTGAACAAACTAGTTCTTCTGCAGTCAAAACTGATCTACATTGTCTTATCTTCTATCACCAATATAGAATTTATTAGTCACATAGGGAATTTCATTACACTAATGCTTAATTTGTTCTTTAGTCAGTATTTGGAACATTTTCTTTTTCCTGCTGTTCTTGACCTTTAGACAGTGGCAATATTCACAAAAGGCAACTGAGACCATGTTTTGTTTGTCTAGGTTTTTCTAGTCAGAAAAGAGTCAGCTGTCCTATCTATCTACACAGTGATTTCTACTGAGTTCCATCCATCCCAAATGCAATAGTGTATAAGACTAAATGCAAGCAATGTAAATATACTTGAATAACTCTAAAATAATGCTTCAACCAGATGTAATATGGACACATACTAAGGTCAGTTGTGATCACTTCTTCACACCTGAATTTCACCATGGCACAAGTAATGATTTTTGTTGATGGCTCTGCCTATGCTATCAGCTGTGGGCAATTTTCTTAAGCTCTTTCACAATTCTGTATGAAGTTGAGTTATGTCATCCCAAATAAAAGTTTCCTGTATTTCCTCTTCAGTCTGAGGTATATAGGTTCCTCCAAATAGGAGATTCTTGTGGGTTTTTTCATCACTTTTTGGTATATATCATTCTGATAGTAAAACTAAAGACCTTATTAAACAACTGTATTATTTTATATTCTGTACTCTAAAACTAGTTCCTCTGCACTTGAATTCAAATATATTCCTAAGTGGTCATCTGTGTTTATAGACGTAGGGTCTCTGACTCCAATCTCTTCACTTGACTGACATATGTAGTGTTAGAACCACACATGGATATAAGAGTTTCAAAACTTATTGGTATTATATACATCTTAACACCTATCTAGTTTTAGTAGTGTTGCTGTTTATTAAACTTGTTTGCTTGTATTTGCTTGATTACATATCAAAATCACAGTTATAAAGTCTAGGAAACAAATGATATCTGCTTATCTATAATCTCCTTCTACCTGTTTCTTTGTCCAGTACCAATGAAAAATTCTGAAAACAATTCTGGTATGGATTCTAAACATTGGAAGGAGCAGAGCACTTTGTTATTTCCATAAATGTATGAATAATATTACTTATTTTTAGATGTCATTCCAGAAGTTCAGTCTTTAGGTGTATCTTTGGTAACTTTACAAAAGGAATGGGATACATTTTATTCATTGATGTTGTTCAAATGAAGAGTTTGAATATACAGTTGAAATGCAGAAAAATTAGGTAGAGAGTGCTTTTTTAAGTCAAGAATTCAAAGAGCTTCAAATGTAAACACAGTTGACAGCCTTCAATTTAACAAAATAGCCTTCCTTCATATCTTTCCAGGAAGAGTAATTTGGAAAGAATTCCCCATCTATCAAATCATGAATTACAGTAGAACTGAATTGTGCCTATGGCACTAATTTCAGTCAAAAACCTACCACAGAGCTCACTGTTCAGAGAGTCAAAGTGCAATTTCTAACCTTGGTACAGTTTTATTAATTAGGGGTATGAAATGTCTGAAGAAAAAGAAACACCAGCTTACTTCAGGATCTTATTCTAGGCCCAGCTCGCCTGTAAAAGGCAAGCATCATCACACCATTACAGGATAAAACATCATATTTATACATTCTTGAAGACAGTAGCTCAGAACCAGAGAGGAAAAGCAAAAGGTCTTGGGTTACACTGCAAAGTGTTTATGAGATCCCAGCTGCATAGTTCTATCTTGTCAGTAAGAATGTGTAACTTTGAGAAAACAAATTCAGTTTTGTAGGTAATGGTCTGAATATTATGTATAAGATTTGATTGTGAGCAACCAAGATATAATTTAGATTACACAGAGACTATTCCTGCTAGCTAAAATAATTCATTTCCTCTATGCAGAGAGCAAAGGCGACCACTGTTACAGCATATTGTTAGTAGCAATTATAGAAACAAAAACTATAAACCACTCGTTCAAAAAGAATTGTTCAAATGTGGCAGGTGCTACAATAAAAAGTACAAATGGAATCAGTAAATGCTGTGCAGCATGTGATATTAAATTATAAGTTGTCTGTATACTGTTGTTGAAACAAGAAGCTGATATGGCTATAGTGGTCACTGCGATTTGCATCTCTCAAAGAGTGTCCGGGGCTAGCACTTGCCAGGAATGGCTCTGCTAAAAGCTCCTGTATTCTGAGCAAGCCTCACAGTATATCTGCAGTTGAGAGGGACAAATGCTGCTGATTAAATAATATGATCAATCTCCCAAACTTCATACCTCTATAACCAGAGAAACTTCCAGTAGTTGCTGTGCCCCCACCAAGCAATGAATTCCTGAAAACTGAGTTAGTGCTCCCAGTGATACCTGAGAGAAAAGTGGACATGGCACTGCTGGAGTTCTTTGATTCAAATAACTGCTTTCTCTGCTACTCCAAAGCTGCTGCTTGTGAAATGTAGCACCTCTCAACATCTGCTGCTTACTTTCATGTTTTGTGGGGAAACAAAAAGCTCATCTGCCTTTTCCAAATTTAAGATTAAGTACCAAAGTAATAATAAATTGTCTCTGGTACCTCTGTTGGATTCCTCCATTTTAAGAGGTGAAACTACACAGAACAGAAGCGTCTGCAACAAATGAATAAATGCATGGCTTTACATATGAGCATGCATATCAATAATGAGATTAGAGATTGCTGATAGGTTAAGCCTGATTTAAACTTTAAACAATGATGGGCTAGACTGACATTCATCAAGAACATACACTGTGCTAATGATTAGTTCTGAAAATTGTCTTCCATGTTCTTTGACATCTGAGCGCAGCTATATAAGTCTTTGCCTACTTTGGAGGTCACATTGCTCACTTAAGTTGTGCAAAATGCTTATACATTGTCCCTAGCCATGCGATCACAGTGTTACAAAAGATGTTGGTTACAGTATTTTTGTACTCTTGTATTTAGGTTCAAGACACGCTAATATTGATTCTACCCTGATTAATGCACTACTCAGGTATAGTCGTTGCAGCCCTCTGTTTTGACCACACAGCTGCAAAATTAGGCTGCTCATTGGGCAGAGATGTATTTGCTACTTAGAAGAAAAAGTTCCTCTGTGTGGGGACCTGCATTTATATTATCTGTGAGCAGTGGCACAGCTCCTTTGCCAGCTTAGAAGCCGCATGTTTTACCCTTAATAAATGAATTGAATGATAGTACAATGCAGAAATCAATACTCGAACACCAGTTCCTGGTGCTTGATGCCACTGAGTTCATAGAATTCCAGTTCATGATGGCTGATGATCCTGAGTAAAATCATGATGTTCTGCAAGTATTTGGTGACCAAAATACTTAAGTCTTCACAGATATTAGTAATAGTATAGGTGGCACAAAACACATCATGGCCTGTGTTCCACATACAGAACCTCCTTCAGAAATAGAAAATGTAGCCTACTAAATCCTTAATATGATTTTTCTCATTTAGAGGATTATGTCTACCAAAGGGATCTGTGTATCAAACAGATCCAATCAATGTCAATCTGTTTAATACAATCTTTTAAACAAGATTCCATGGAACTAATCTAAAAATCTAAAAATATTGGGATGATATTTTTAGCAAGGAGAATTTCTTTGAATAATATCGTATACAGTCTGTTAACTTTTCTGAAGTATTCTCCTGATAATATGGGAATAGGATACACTTTTAGATTTGGTTTCCAAGTCATCTGTGAAACACTTCTCCTGGCTCTTCTGGGAGTGTTTTCCTTGGCTCATTTGGCCATATTTTTTCAAGGGAAATTCTCTCTAACTTTGTCAATTTTGTGGATCACTTCATAGTCAATGGAATCTATTTAGTTAGGACAAAAGATTCATATTTCCTATCCCTTGGTTTTGTTTTCTCTTTTTTTCTGGAAATTTCCATTGCAAGGTCATAAAGGTTGAAATACAAAACCAAGTTTCTTGGTTCATTAGGGGGCTTGAGATACTCAAGAAACCCATTATCAGTGGTTTCTAAGTAAATGATGGCCTCCACATTCCTCAAGCAATTTCCAAAGGGAAGTAGACAATATTTGTGTACTCATAGTAGCAACTCATGGAAATACTCAAAACCTGATAACTTATTTCCAATGTATTCAAAAGACATAACGTGAATGCTTATGAGACTCTGTATGAGACTCTGCAGAGATACTCACCAGTACTGAGAGCTGGACAGAGAGGAACCTCATGAGGTTCAACAAGGACAAGTACAGAGTCCTGCATCTGGGAAGAAACAATCCCATGCACCAGTACAGGCTAGGGGTCGAACTGCTGAAGAACAGCTCTGCAGAGAGAGACCTGGGAGTCCTGATTGACAATAAACTAAACATGAACCAGCAATGTGCCCTCGTGGCCAAGAAGGCCAATGGCATCCTGGGATGCATCAAGAAAAGTGTGGGCAGCAGGTCAAGGGAGGTTCTTCTCCCCCTCTCCTCTGTCCTGGTAAGGCCTCATCTGGAGTCCTGTGTCCAGTTCTGGGCTCCTCAGCTCAAGAGGGACAGGGAAGTGCTGGAGAGAGTCCAGCACAGGGCCACCAAGATGATCAGGGGAATGGAACATCTTTCATATGAGGAAAGGGTCCAGGAACTGGGGCTGTTTAGTCTGGAGAAGAGGAGACTGAATGGGGATCTCATTAACATTTACAGATATCTAAATGGTGGGTGTCAGGAGATTGGGGCGTCCCATTTTTCTATGATGTGTAGCACAGAACAAAGGGTAATGGCATGAAGCTGGAACACGAAAAGTTCCATTTAAACATAAGAAAAAACTATTTTATTTTGAGGGTGACAAAGCACTGGCACAGGCTGCCCAGGGAGGGTGTAGAGTCTGCTTCCTTGGAGGTCTTCAAGACCTGCCTGGACACGTTCCTGTGCAACCCGATCTAGGTGAACCTGCTTCTGCAGGGGGATTGGACTAGATGATCTCTAAAGGTCCCTTCCAACCCCGACCATTCTATGGTTCTATGATTCTGTGATTCTGTGATTCTATGATAAAGTCCTGATGTGCATGACAGGTTGCCCCAGCCTCACTCTAAAGTCAGTGTAGTCCTGGCTCCAAATCTGGTTTTGAAAGCAACCTTAAAGCTGGTCTTATCAGACAGAAGTGCCTTATGCAAAATGGCTTGCTGATAGCTCAGAGGAAGACAAGAATGGTTATTCACTAGAATGGTTTCTGTCCCTCATTTCTGCTATATGGTCCTCGCACATACAGCTGCATATTTCTGGGAAGGAGAAAAAACTTAAAAGAGTCTGTGGAGTAAACAAAAGTTTACTAGCCTGGAGCCATTTCTGATACTTTTCCACATGCATTAAGACTATCTAACTGTGCATTGATTATCAAGGGCAAAGTTAGAGGACGTCTATATTTAATATACTACTAGCACTTTGATTTCTGTCTTACTGTTTCATGTTGATTAGACTGCTAAGGCAGGCTGCACCTTTTTATTCAATTTGAAGCATGTCAGTCAAACAAAAGGTGTTTTATCAGCCTGCTGTGTGAAGAGCGCATAAATGGGAACATTACATTTAAAAGAAAAAAGATGACAAGAAACTGCTCATCTCTAACCATTTTATATCATTGGCAGTTTAGAACTGGAATATATGTATTTCAGATAAAAAGAGCACCTTTCATTGCCTTTACCCTAAGCCATGGAACTTTAAATACAAATATATAGCAAATTTTGAGTCTTTAGATAAAAAGTTTTAACCCATCTCCATATTTTGATACTTAAGGTGATAGGAATATAGATAACTTGGAATGGCAATTAATATATCTGTCTTTACAGTAAAATATTTGTGATAATATCATCACTGGCTGAAAGGTTGATAGTGGTGAATTATCTCGTCATCCATTAGTTTCTAATCAAGGCCATTTTCTGGAGTTTTTGATAACAGATTTTGTGTCAATACAGATATTCCAATATAATTAGATATTCCTAGAGTAAATTCAGAGGAAGTAAGTTCCAAATGAACAGAAGACCATTTGTGTCATCACTGTCTATGGCTGTATTGTCAACTAGTATGGCAAAAAATTGGATCTGTAGAGCTTTATTCAGGATTAGATGTGTAATGAGGGAGAAGGAGGGCTGCTGTAGACTACCTTTACTGTGATCCCAGGGACTGAATGTGGATTAATTACTTGAGTGAATCAGGTGTGTGCTGTGTGCACATCTTTCAGTTTAGTTTCACCCAAAAGAAATACAGCTCATATACTCCAAGGCTGTTCTGTGACTGGGCTCAACCAGGTTTGTTTCCAAACTACACCCTTGATTCTCACTAAAACACTAATGTACACATTGGACTGTTTTAGTTTATCAAAGAAGATTCAGCTGCAGTTGTCCCTAAACAGAGCATACAGACAATTTATCCAAATAAAGACTCCATTTGCTTATTTTACTAATTGCTGTAAGCTTAACTGGAGAGATCAGCTTTGGTGCAAGTATAACCTGGGGGTCATATTCATATGTTCCGATGTTACTATGACAGGCTGCAAAGCTCTTCAGTTCTCATTTTCTGCTGCAACTTCAACTTAAGAGGAATGAATCAGCTTACCATAGCCACACTTCAACTCTCTTTTACTCAGTAGTTTAAAAATGAACAAGGTAAGCAACCTTCTCTCATCTGTTGGCCCTCCTTATTGCTCACCAGATCAAACTTAGAGATGCAAGGTAGATTGAACTTGTATTGCAGAAAGGTCCTTGGCAGCCTGAGTTAAGTTGTCCCTGCTCTTGGTAGGCAGTTGGAGCAGATGACCTCCATACAGCCCTCCAACAGAAATTGTTCTATGATTCCAAGACTGCTATCTTAGTGCCAGCTGATATGGCAGTAATTGGGCGAGTTTGATGTTATGAGCTTTCATCAAATCAGATCTTTTTGCTAGTACTAAATTAACCTAATAGCATTTATAAGAATGGATTTTACTTTCTCAGATTATTTCTGGGAAACTCAGGTCTATTAATGAGTAGTAATGCTCTCATACCTTAGCAATTGAAAAGAAAGGGCTAAATATTATTAAACATGAACCTTCTGTACCATTAGATACCTACCAGACTGATGAAAAGTATCGAAGTGGGAGAAGCCTACAAACTAAATTTGTTACTTACTAAGGGTTTGTTTGCATAGCATCTCTTCTCTCTAGAGTATCATTTATGGGGCAAAGTTAGGACTAGAACTCAGACACCTGATTCTTCATCCTGAGGCTACCTTCTTCTCTGGGCATATAAGATGTAAATGAAAATAAATAAATGTATTCTCTGTAAAGTCCATATAAACATTTCTGGATGATAATGGTGACTGAGAAGGGAGGAAAATGGCCCTTTTCACTGACAGGAAACAAGAAAATAGAGCAACAGAAAGGGCAGGAATGCTTTCAGGCAAACTAGTCATTTTGCCTATCATTGTCAAAGGTAGTTACGTAATACAGCACCAGGTGTTGATGATTTACTAATTATGTTCCAGTTGTTTAAAATTACATAAAATTATAAGGAAAGTGTTTGCTGTTATTGCAGCGTTTGCTTCATAGTCCTGATGCCTGTCCCAGAAAAGCTAAACACAGTGATGAATTTTCACAGCTTTTCACATTTCTTCAACAACTCATGTGCTATACAGGTGTAATAACCAGACAACTGGAATGGTTTTAAACTTGCCTAACCCAGCAACTGTGGAGATCACTTCAGGCTTGCAGTTGCCCTGGTTTGATTTAGTGAATTACCCTTCCCAAGTGGTTACTTGTACAATTTCTCTGACATTACTTCTATTTATTTGTATATATTTTGACTCACCTTCTGGATTTCATTCTGGAAAACTGATTTACAACAATTCATTCACTTGACATATCTGTTTAAAGGTAGATAGCTTCTGTCAGAGATGGGGATTTGTTTCAATTTTTTTTTGGTGGTATGATTAGACAATGCTCAATTACCTAAGAGCATCGTTTTTCTCATTTTGGCCATATATTAAAAGAAATGGTGTTTCCTTACTCCACTGAGACCTTAAGAGAGCCCACAATTGTATCAGCTGGCCTATTTTGACTGTTTTGACAAATAGGTATCTTTTTGAAACATCCATAGTATGTCTTCCACTGAAAAAAAAAACTGAAAATATGGTCTTTCTCATACGATGAGAGCTTTACTGTTGCTCATACGTTGTATGTAAATATCAGCTCAAGCTAGCTATATAGACCAAACAGAACTTGAAGTGTAGCAGTTATTTAGAGATTCAAAAGTGATTTTTAAATAGTTTTCAAATGTAGAGTCTCACTTTACAACTGAAATATGTCATCTTCTACCTGTAAGCACAAGTAATTCTGCTGTTTGGATATCTGTTTTACTCTCTGAGGCATTTAAATAGACAGTTAATTTAAGTCATATGCCCTTCTAAACTGCAGAAAACACAATACCTTAATAGCTTATCTGTTGGAGTTGTGAAGGAATAAAATGGGTGATTGGATGAAGCTCATTCTTAATGCTTATTGAATGAAGGATTACTGATCTGACTGGTCTATTTCTTTGTTGTTAACTTCCATTTCTGAGTATATGACAAACAGGCTTTCTCAATAAACTCAACAGTAAAGCATGAGAATTTCAGTTTAATATAATGATATATATATACGAAGCTCAATTTATTTCAAGAAAAAAGCTGAGTTTTAAAAGCTCAAATTTTATTTTGATGCTGTTAATGACAGTGTGGTTGCATTTTGCTGATCTAGAGCTCTGTACATGTGCAAAATGATTCAGACTAATTATACATTTTTAAACAGTTATCCATTTTACTCTGGAAGAACTGGCAATTTGACTCCCGCAGTTCCCAGTCGTTTGAGAAGCAGTAAAAGTACCATCAATGTGAAGTGTTTCAGAGGGGAATCCACTTGGATTTCAGCAGTGATAGAGGGAGGCATTTTCAGAGTAAAATGCTAGCTGTCATTAAGAATAGAATTTCACTGCAGATTACAGTGAGCAAGAAATCCCTTCAAGTTGTTTATCTGACACTATTATTCTTTACCTTGTGAAACCAGGCACAGTAATTGCAGCAAATGGTGTGAATTTATGTTTGCACATTTTATAAAGGAATAAATGTGGGGCAAATTTTTCTTCCTATAATCTGAATATGGATGAAGTCAGAGATGGAAGGAACTTTAGCTTAACTTCTATATCTTAATCTAGAAATGTGCATTTAACTTCAAGTAACTTGGGAAAAGATAAGTAGATATTGAGTATAGAAAAAGACTAAAATGGCATGATGTGGCTCAATTCTGCACTTGATTACAAGTATCACTGTCATCAAATACTCTCTTTCACAGGCAAGAGAGGTTACAGTTCAGCCCTGTAGCATACTTATCTGGTTGTGTGGAGCAGAAACTGCCTAATAAGGTGCTTTATAAATACATGGAGAAACACCTTTTCAGTTGCCAGTTTAAGAGCAGGAGACAAAGTCATAGAGGAGGAGACAGGAGATAGATGAATTAATGAGTGGTACACCCTCTTGTGTGGGAGCGGTGTGCCCTGCCCTGTGCTGCACCAAACAGTTCCATTCCACTTCTTCACCATGACACTGAGAGAGAGGTACCACCAGAATTACGGTTTGGGATTTTTAAAATGAGATATTATCGTCTTCCTCAGCTCAGGAACAAGGCTTCAAGTAATAAGGCAGTATTTACAAAAGATTTTGAAGACTACTTGCAAGACCAAAATAGTACCTTAGAAGGACCATAATGTTTACTCATTCTTGTTCCAAACCCTTGGTCTGCTCTGACAAATATATTTATGAGTCAGAGGAAAACATTTTTTTTCTACTCATCAACTGTTGCCCAAGCACAACAGAATTTACAATTTTGTTTTAAATACATTTAACACCAGATTATTTTTCATCTTCACACAAGTCTGTCCTGTCTGTTCAAACGTGTTTCCCAACTGAAGTCACCAAAACTGCGAGTGGGTTAGGTCTGCCATGACTCAAGGCTTAGGTCTATGTCACTGATCCAGCTGGCAAGAAAGCACTCTGCCTTGGCACTTCACTTTAGCACTGAATATCACTGACAGAGAGAATAATCATGGGGTTTGGGTGTGGGAATTTAATCTTCTCTGATTGGTTTTGCCAACAAACATCAGGATATTTATTTCTTGCCACCTAAGGCTGTGCCTGGCTAATTCTCTGTGGTGCACTGCCTATTGAAGAAGTTCAGCAGTTACAGAACTTTTTAAAAACTTGGGAAACATTTTGTCTGTAGTTTTTCAAAAATCTAGTGAGAGTTGAGTCTTAACTTTCAGTGAGATCTGGACTCTTCTGTTCACTTATGTATTAGAGAACACTGTAAGTGGGTTTTTTTCCAATGTGCATGAAACTGCTTTTATTGCTCAATATATTTGCATGAAGACAGGATTTATGTTCCATACTTCATTCACTCCTGCTGCCTTTTCCTCTCTGAAAGTCATAATCCTCTGAATGTGAATCCCAGATTTCTCCACTGCTAATTGTGATGGAGCAAACGGAGGATTATGACTCTGAGTGAGGAATAAGCAGCTGGAACAGATGAATGCTTACAAAACAAAAGTCATCTTTGCATGAAAACATATCATTTATTTTCTTTTTCCATTGTTTTTTCAAAGAAAAGCAAAATGGGGAGGGGGAATATAAAAAGGGGGGAAAATGTGTCTCCTTACAGAGAGAGCATATGATCATAAATTCAAGGATATTACTAGCTTTAATACATAAGATGTTAGAGTATCTGTGCCCAAGGCAAAACACTGACAAGGGACAATGCTGAGCTCTTGAATAATATTTTTGCATGGTTCAGGACACGAGCTTCTATAACCACCTAGGGCTCCAGACACAGTTCACCAGTTGGAACTGACTGAAATCTATTTCTTAAGTAATACTCAGTACTGTATTCACTAACTTCATCCATTTCATCATCTATATACACAGAACACAACCAGAGGTCAGAGGACAAGAAACAGAAATGCAGGTTTAAAAAACGCCCACCCTCATATCTGCCAATCCATTATACAGTCCATGAAGAGTCGTTTCAAGGCTGTGACATGCCTGAGTTTCATTTTGTTTTGTGCAGCAAGGAAAATTGTTTTCCACGTACTTTCTCACTGCATGCATTAAACAAACTAGTGGTGTACAGTGGAAAGAAAGGAAGCTGAGTCAGGGCCAGTCTTGTCAGGAATGTATTTCGGTAGAGACTTTATTTGTAAATCACTCGGGTCAAAGTTGAGAAGCTTGATGAAACCACAATTGCCTCTTTCCACTCAAAACCAGTTACTCTATACTTGTCTAGGGAGTTGCATTGCCCTTGGCAGAATGTCAAGACATATACTGTCTATAAAATGAATTTCGTTCATATGAATTTCAACTAACGCTACTTCCTGTGGGGACCCACAGCTGATATCCCCAGAAATATATTCTTTATTGCTCTTTTTAATGAAGTTTAGGATAATTTTTTCTCTCCAGTTCTCAGTGCTGCTCAGAGAAGCAGCTTCTATGTCTGGATATACCTGGGTATAGTCTACTTTCTTCCCAAAAGGAGGGGATTTTCAGGTTAGCAATCAAGTCCATCAGTAGCTTTTAGAGAAGAAAAAAGGAAATTGCTGCATACAGTAGCTTTCAGTACCTTAGATTTCCCCCTTTTCTTGTCTTTCTTCCTTTTCTGTAAAAGTGAAAAAATACCCTCTTCCTCTTTAAATGCAAGTATCTGGAGGATTCCCTCTTTCCTCTTTGAGAAGGGGGTCAGGAAAAAAAATAATTACACAAATCCTTCCCTGAGAAGTCTTTTGTTAGTGACAAAGAACTGCTTTCCACACGCAGAGAAATGCAATACAAAATAAGGAGGCGGAATGGGATGAAATATAAAATGTACAAGGCAGAATTTGGAGAGGTCTAACAGATATGTCAGCAAATTGGTGTAAGTTATAGTGTTTTGCTTTAGCTTATAGGCTCAGAGCTGGATGCACCTCTTGCCAGTGATGAGTCTGGCAAAGAGACTAAGAAATTAGGCACAGTGGCTGCTTTTGGCTGTCAACAGCCTATTTTAGGAGTCAGAAATACGTGGAGCATGAAAAATGACCCAACGGGACAGGGATCAAGAATCTGCCTGGCATGCCTCATATACAGAAACCTTCTGGGGTGGCAATGAGCCATGTTGGCCATTCTAAGCCCATAAAGATTTTGTGAGATTTTTAGATTCAATATGGATCAATCCCAAAGGACCCAGTTCTCTTTTACACTTATTTTGGATTACAGTCTTTGTTATTTCTATTGCAACTTTTAGGAAGAAAAAATAATTTAGAGCAGGAAAATAAGTGATTGTAGCATATTATGTAGCTTTTTAGTGTAAAGGAGCTTTGTGGTGTTTCTTGTGTTCTCTACTTGGTTGGTCCTCATTGCACACTCTCACCTTTAGTTCCTGAGCACTTAGTTTACATTCTGGACATTTAATTACCACAACTAGTAAGGCCAACATCTCCTGCTACACCATACTTAAAGTGGCATGCCTCATTTGGGAACTCAGCCTGTAAACTGAAACTTGTCAGCTCTTAAATATTATTAACAAGAGCTTGACATAATTTGCAAATGTTTACAAACCACTGTATATTATCTCCTTGGAACAAGACCCAGAATTCTGTTTGCATTTTTAAAATCCCTAAAAAATAGGGCTCTTGTCCAACAATATGGTCCTCATGACTGCTGAAAAGCAAATAGCAAATACTAGAAAAAACATGAGAAACACACATAAATTCCCCCAAAATACTTCTCTTCCCTTGTTTTGCAGATGGGAAGGCACTGAGCCCTACAGGGCTACCCCTCGCCTTTCCCAAGCTCATGCAAGATGCTCTTTTAGTTACAATTCCAGTATGCCTCGTTCCTTGTTTATTTTTCCCCATCATTTCACAACACTGCTCTTGGCAGATGGAAATGACTCCAACAAAAAGCCAGGTGCATGCACTGGCAGCTTCCCTGCTAACAGGGATTTAGTCAGATGTTCCTTCCACCTGTGAATTGGCTGCCCAGTCTCAGCCAGCTCCTGTGAATGCAGTTATTATGCTCTATTTCAAAAAAGCCAAAACAAGTTCAAGTTGAGTCTGTCCAAAAAAGCCTGATATCATCACAATTTCTCCCTATTTTCAGGGCCTCATTGCCAATGAAATAAGTTCTCTGACTACTAGTTTCATTTTGCGTTTGAGGACATATCCTGATCTGAATTTCCATGAGTTACTTCAGATTTACACCAGAGGAATTGTAATTAGTATCTACTGTGCACTCTTTAAATGAAGAACAGACATTTATGTTCACATCTTGTGGTTTAGCTTGGCAGGCAGCTAACACCACACACAGCTACTCACTCACTGCCTCCCACCCTGAAGTGTTATGGGGGAGAGAACTGGGAAGACAAGAATTAAAAGTCAGGGGTTGAGATAAAGGCAGTTAATTAGGATGGAAAAGGAAGGGGTAAAAATAATAATGACAATGGTAACATACTGGTACTAATAATAGTGGTGATGATTATAATAATAATTTTTAAAAATACACAAAATAAGCAATGCACAGTGCAATTGCTCACCACTCATTGACCAATACCCAGCCAGTCCCAGAGCAGCAGCTCCTGGCCATCTTTTCCCCTCGGCTTATATACTAAACAAGACTATATGTGGTCCAGAATGCTCCTTTGAGTGGATTGTATCAGCTGTCCTCACTGTGTCTCCTTCCAACTTCTTGTGCACCCCCAACCTGCTCTTCGGCCCTTCTCTTAGTGCAAACAGTACTCAGCAACAACTAACACATCAGTGTTAGCAACATTGCTCTCATCGTAAATCCAAATCACAGCACTGTACCAGATACTGGGAAGAAAATTAATTCTCATGGAGATGAAACACATCTTTAACTCTGTTCCCAGACAGCAAAATCCCGTCTTTTTCTTTGAAGAGATGAGTGATATTCAGCCAGCAATGAGAGACTGTGTATATGCATGGCTATGTGTGGAGCTCTGCTACCTGAAGGGAAGGCTGCCAATATGCTTCCATGGGATGTTAAGATCCCTGGGCTTTGAGACATCCCTTTCCTTCATGAGGAATGAAGCCACTTTCTCAAAAGGACAAATCAAAGCAAGGTTTAATGCTTTCCCTTCATTTTGTAGATTGACATGAAGAGGCCATTAAGCAGCATGAAAAGTTCAAAAGGAAATGAAGTTCTATACTAAAATGATTTTTTTTTTCAGGAAAATCAGAGAAATGTGAGATAAATTTCACATCGATGGACTGAAGCACAAAACTTTGCATGTAGAAACAATACAAACTGCACAGCCATCTTTATCACTGATCAAAAGTACTTGGGTAGAAGCAGCAATCTTCACACAAATGTACTCCAAGACAGAATTGTAGGAGTTACAAACTGAGAGCAGAAAAAAGCAGCAGCCCAGCATGAGCAAAGAAAACTCACAGCCAAAGCACTGGGCACACTTCCTAAGGGTGAGGCTTTTCTCATGGCTGGTTGCCCAGCCCTGTGCAAAGAGATGAAGCCTTGATATTTCACAGGGTCCCAAGACAAAATCCAAATAAGACTACAGTGTTCACAAGTTGTGTGGTAAAGACTGTAGAACTTACTTGAATTAAATTCTCTTCAAGTTACTGTGTAATAGGTAGAAAAAAACCAGCCAAATTTGTTTTCTAAACCCTGCAGCCACAATATAAAAGCTACCACAATGTTTTCTCTCTTCCAGTAGCCAATTCTCTACAATCTAGGTACTATGCACCTCATCCAGTCTATTGTATTCTCATTTTGTGTAGCTTCCCATTTCAGCTGTAAATACATTTTTTGTTGGTTAGACTGTTGATCAGTTTCCATGCTTTCCTAAATGTTGCCCATATTAGTATTTTTAAACTGACCAAACCAGGATTTTTTGTGGGGAGTAAATTAAATATATTTGGGTCCCTGTCTTTTCTGGAAAGCCATGGTTCCCAGTTCTTTAGTCATGTTTATGATGATGCCTTGAAGCCTTTCTCTGCATAAATATCTGTGCCTGTTCTGTGAGTTTACCAACACTGTGTTTTAGATTTGCTGAAAATTATTTGATAAACGTTGTCAAAAGTGTAAAATCCTGACCACATTATCAACTTAAAAATGGTTTCAATTTTACAGTTCTGTTTTCACTCTATTAGTCTATTTGTCGTGAAGACTGCGTGTTATTTGAATTTGTAATAAAATTATGGCCTGAAATTGAGTTGACATTTTAAAGAACTCAATGACTACATAAAGAAGTGGAAATGCATTTTTAATTATTTTATATCTGTAGTATTGTTTATATTATCCAAAGTTTTTTGAACATTTAGGGCATATCAACAGTATGCCCATGTTGGTCATATAGATTACATAGAGAAATAAGAAGCATTTTACATAGAGAAAAGCAAAGAGGGTTTTTTTCTCCTTTCAGTTTCTTTTGTCTTTGATTGTTATTAGTGTAGAGAATTGTCCTGAGGTAATCATGCAACACATATAGGTAAGCAAGGATGAAAAAATGGAGTCACTCCAGAGGTAATAGCTAGAGTCAGTGGAAGAGGAAAACACAAAAAGATAACTCTCAAAATGCATGAGTCTGTGTTCTGCACTCTGTACTTCAGTGCATCTGCTGTCTGGTCACAAGACAGGGAAAGGGCTGGGATTGACATTTCAGGCTTCTGAGTACCCAAAGCTGTGTTAACAGGAGATGAAAGAAAGGGGGGAAAAAAGGCGTAATGTTATACCTGATAACTGTTCCTCAGTGTGCACAGACACTAATAGGACATAAGTTGCTCAGTGACCTGGAAGTGAAAGCGATTTGTTATGAGTTTTTCATTGGAATAGCAGTCTGAGCACTTTTTCCTCTTCTGATATAAGAATAAATTGCTTCACCCTCTGTGCCTCACTTTCCTCATGTTTTTTTTAACTTTTGTTTTACCTCAGAAATAATGCAACTTTTAGAATGTATTTCAAAGCTCATTGCTGTCCTTTTCAAAGGTATATGTGGAAGTATTCAGTCCATCTACTCAGTTGACGGTGTTAAGGCTAAACAAGGTTTTCTAAACTTTAAAATCATTGCTGTCAGCACCTCAGTCAAAAGTGACTCATCTTTGCAGTAGAGAACAGAAGCAATATCAGAATTAACAAACTATGGATACAGCTCTTGTGATATTCATTGGTCAACACAATGACTCAGATTTCTGCTAATATATTTGTTGTTCATAAATATTCTTCCAGAAATTTGCATGAACAAATGTCAACCCGTGGGATACGTGTGAACTGTTCGCTTGAACTGTTTGCTGTGTGATTGGCTAATTTGCTTATCTGCTTGTATGACCAAAATGTTACTTTTTAAATAGGTGAGTATGTGATGAACAACAAACAGCAAACACTGCACCTCTCAATTTAAATGTGTGGATGAAACATCTAGTACATTAAAATATACTAAACTTTGGGGAAATTCTGTGAGCACTTGGTACTCCATCTTCATCCTTTCATGCACTGAACACTACAGCACAGTAACACAGAGCACAATTTGTTTATTTTACTGGATGGGGTAAAAGTTATGTGGCTTCCTATCAAATTGATAAATAACAGCAACCTGAGATGCAGTGTGAAAAGCAAGGGGAAACCTCCCACCCACTGCAATGGAAAGCAAGGGTTATTTTCTGAAGTACTTAGCCCTAGTAGTCAGACCGTGGCAAAACGTGCTGCACTGTATTGTGCTTCTATTCAGGGCTACTTCCAGAGGGAATAAAGCAAAACAGCATCACCAACTTTTTTGGAGCTTTTCATATCTTAATATTGCTTTGAAGGTGGAAATAATACCAGGCTTCTCCCTGACAAATGTCCTCATGTCAGTTTTACCCTGTGTCTCAAAGCTAACAGAAGTAATCCAATCTTAAGTTCTTTGTAATACCATCATCCCGTTTTGATTTCCGTATGCAGTGAAGCCCATACTTTATTGTCACATATTTAATTGGGCTAACTGATATGGCAACATTTGATATTTCTTATTAGCTACTAAAGCAGATCCTCAGCTTTAGCTGAATTATGGTCTGGTCATCACACTGCAGTTACACTGATGTAGACAAGTTAATCATCTGATATGTACTGGCATAAACCATTAGCAAAAAGAGGGATTAGCTCATGAAACCTCTTTGGAAGATGTCTACAAGCTGTCAGGAATACTCCATAAAACATAAATCTTTAAATACTATGTCAATCTCAATCTCATATCAACCCACTAGTAATTCTCTGATTGTCATAAGTGTGCATCCTGGCCAGATCATGGACTGATGCTTTTTTTTTTTCTTTTGTATGGGAAAAGCATCAGTATATTTTCTTGAGGACACATGAAATGTAAGAGGGCAGTATTTAGATTTGATTCAAAAGGTGGTTCAGTTACATAAGCTACACAGCATTTTTAGGAAGTGGAGTTGTTTCTTCCTAGAGCAGCTGACTCAGTGTATCTATCTACAAACCTTAGGGCTTCTTGCTTACAGCATCACAGCTGCCAAAAGCAGAGATTAAGGGAAACAGTACATCCACATGTCTCATGTGTCCCATCTCAAGATTCTGGACTTTGTTATAGAGGTAGAAGTATTCACAGTAACGCTTTGCATCTCTCCATGTGTACTGCCTTGTAAAATGCTTGATGTCTTCCAACGGCTAATTTAGTTTAAGTAAAGCTTTTCAAGGAGTGGGTAAGTGCTATTAACTCCATGCTGTAAAGGGAAAGTCAAAAAAAAAGTGGCTGAATTTACGGCTCTACAAAGCCAGGCAACAACAGAGATTCTCTAATGTTGTCTGGATTGGGATTTGATGTATAGGTAAAGCTGTTTAACACTTTATTATTGAAGTTAATCTGCAGGATCATGTCTCTAATCCTTCCAGGTGTCACAGCACAGGCCCTTTAGAGCAGTTATCCAAGGACCAGCTTTCCCAGATGAGAAGAAAAACACCATGGCAGAAAGACACATAGCCTCTCATGAGCAAGTGTGGATTGATCTGTTGACTCAGTGTAGCTCAAAGAGATTATTGCATTTGTTCAAGATCAGGAGACTCTATGTGAGAAACAAAAGCTCTCTCCTACATTTTATTGAAGATCTCCTACAACACTGCTTACCAGTGCTGAGCAATTTGACTCTTAACTTCTCACAAAATTGCAAGTTCATTCTCCCTTAATCTGTTGTCTGCAAGCATGTATGCTTCAGTCTCCTCATTTTTCAGGGAGGTAGACTTTAGCACAAGGCAGGGGACACAACTCTTTCTCAGATAAGCCATCATAGCACCAATAAGAAAACATATCTGCCTTGCAGTCTTGTAGCATTCATTTGTATTTCTTTTGTTAATACAAAAAAAAAAAAAAATCAATTAGTAATGAGAACAGATGGAAACAAGTGATTGGAAACTCTCAAATATATAACAGATAAAACTCCCACATCTTCCTCAAAATTGCTGGAATTATAGTCTATACCCCTAGTTTCCATAAACAAACTCAACCTTAAACAAACCAGCTTCTCATGATATATACATCTAAGATAAATCCTCGCAGCAAATTTGAGAAGGTGTGGGCTGGGTGATGAGGTAGTGAGGCAGATTGTTAACTGGTTGAAGGGAGGGAAGCAGAGAGTTGTGATCAGTGGGGTAGGGTCTAGTTGGAAGCCTGTATCTAGTGGAGTCCATCAGGGATTGGTGCTGGGACCAGTGCTAATCAATATATTCATTAATGACCTTGATGAGGGAAAAAGTCAGTAAGTTTGCTGAGGATACTACACTGGGGGGAGTGGCTGACACACCAGAAGGCTGTGCTGTGGTTCAATGAGAGCTGGACAGGCAGGAGAGCTGGACGGGAAAAAAATCTAGTGAAATTCAACAAGGGCAAGTGTAGAGTCTTGCATATGGGAAAGAATCATCCTGTGTACCAGTACAGGTTGGGGAATGAACTCTTAGAGAGTAGTGTAGGGCAAAAGGGACCTGGGGGGGTGGGTGGTCAGCAGGATGACCATGAGCCAGCAATGTGTCCTCGTGGCCAAGAAGGCCAATGGCATCCTGGGGTGTATTAGAAGGGCTGTGGGCAGTTGGTCGAGAGATTCTCCTCCCCCTCTACTCTGACCTTGTGAGACCACATCTGGAATATTGTGTCCAGTTCTGGGCCCCTCAGCTCAAGAAGCTGCTGGAGAGAGTTCATCACAGAGCCACAAAACAAGACTCTGTGCCTAGTTCAACTACTTGTCCTTGTTGAACCTCATGAGGTTCCTCTCTGCCCAGCTCTCAAGCTGGTTGAGATCCCGCTGAATGGCAGCACAGCCTTCTGGGGAATCAGCCAGTCCTGCCAATTTGGTGTCATCAGCGAACTTGCTGAGGGTACACTCTGTCCCCTCATCCAGGTCGCTGATGAACATGTTGAACAAGACTGGCCCCAGAACTGATCCCTGTGGAATTCCACTCGCCAGAGGCCTCCAACTCGATTCTGTGCCATTGATCACCATCCTCTGGGCTCTGTCATTCAGCCAGCTCTCGATCTACCTCACTGTCCACTCATCCAAGCCACACTGCGTGAGCTTTCTGATGAGGATGTTATGGGAGACAGTGTCAAAAGCCTTGCTGAAGTCAAGGTAGATGACATCCGCTGCTCTCCCCTCATCTAGCCAGCTGGTTATGCACTCATAGAAGGCATCAGGTTGGTCAAACAGGATTTATGTATTTGTATACATAATTCTTGTGCTGCAGTTTGTTTGCAGGAAGATCATTCAAACATTTTGGCATGTGAAGTTTAAGCAGTGTTCACTGGACCTACACCAGAAGGTCGCAGTATCGTGTTTCTGTTTGCAGTCTGAATGTATATAGTTAGTGGAACTAGGTTTCTGAAGCAAATACTCATAACTATGTATACTAAATTTCCCTTAAAACTCATTAATACTTCACAATGTTTGCATAAAATTGTTCCAATGTCCATAGTAAATAGGATACATATTCATTAGTGTATTCATGGATATATTTATGTATTAATATATAACATATATAACAATTGGAGACACAGTATACTGGCTAATTTTTATAAATAGGTATAGCAACTAATTTATTTGGAATATTTATTCAGTTAGTTCTAGTAGGTGTGGATTTCATTGGTGTGTTAGTTGAACTACTTGAACATAAATAAATCAGTTGTGCTGTTGTCTAAAACACTGTCATCTATTTCTGCTTCAACCAAAAATCATCCCCATTTATTTTATATGAATGTGTTGATTCTAAAAGATCAAACAAACATCAGCAACCCACTCACACGGCTGTCTCCTCTTGTCCCCTGTGATGCTTGGAGCACCAAGGAACTTCCCCTGGTTATGATTACTGTCTGCTTTCTGTCAGTAAGTTAGACCTCTCTGTTTCCAGAGAGAACAATGCTTTATAAATGAAAGAAGAGAGAGGTATTGCTGTTTGTGCATGGACTGTTTCATGGTATATAAGGATGAGTCATATCATTCAGGGAAAGAAAAATTGAATCCTGTCCCTGATAGTATTTATCTGGCATGTGGCATGGAAGCCTGTCCTGAACGAATAAAGGGTAATAGAATGAAATGACCATACTTTAGTTGATGATCACAACAGTAATAAGAATTCCAGCTGCCTCAGACCATAATGTAACTATTTTATTTTGGTTGGGGTTTGGTTTTGTTTGGAGGTTTTTTTGCTTGGTGTTAGTTTTGGGTTTGTTTTTTCCTTTTTTTTTAAATCAACTGATTTTTAAATCAGGTGTATTCCACAAAAAAAACCCAAAAAACATCATTTTTTCGGATGGTGCTTTGGGTGGTAACTTTTGAAACAACAGGCATCAACATTTAATTGGCAAGAGATTGAGAATGAGGGAATTGGAAGCAGTTCTGTCCCAATCTCATTCTGATAACCAAGCCAACCTCAGCGCCAGTGTTACATGAAATGTAATGATGGTGAGGTACCATTACTGCTGATATTCATTCTTGCTACATCAGTTGCAAGGACTATATCTCTGCAATTAATATGTATCCTTGCTACTTATAGCTGAGCAATGAATCTAATGATGCTCAGTTATCTGTCATTAACAACTCAGCAGCATAGCAGTCAGTTCTCAAGAATATGTTCCAGTAAGACCAAAACTTTTGAATTTCACTGTACTGATGATTTCAAAGCTGTGCAAAACTTCAGCAGAGTTCTGGATCATTACTTGTAATGTGTAACAGTCCAACTTTTGCTTGCCTCAGACTTGGCACAGAGATTGTGATCTGTTAGTTCTGTTACCTTGGTTTGTGGATAAGACTAAGGTAATAGGCTATTGACTGTATTACATGTACAGCACTTGGCATTGGTTATTACATAGAATTTGGCCTCTTATATTTACTTATGATTGATGGTTTCCATGAAGACAGCATTCATCCTGAATCTTTGTAGGCTTATTTTTCCCTGCTGAAAGATGTTAAGAATGAAATGAAGAGTGGAAATGAAGCATTTTTATCTGTGTACTGTTTTTTCATACTCATTTAACTTTCCAGGTTTTAATTTGCCTACTGAGGCTGTAGCCATTGGTAATGACATAAACACAGCTCTCATGCTTAAAGTTAGTGCTGTCCAGAGATGCTGAGACAAATACTGCTTCCACTAATAGCAATATAAATCAAGGTACTTTGTCTGGGACTATCCTATCCAAAGTGTGACACAAATTTCAATGCCTTTATTCTAGATATACTCCAGTAAAGTTTTGAACAGAGTTTGCCGTTTATAGCTTAAATATTACAATGGCACAATGTAGCTTACGTATTAGGTGTGATTAAGTCATAAAACAGAGTTGTAAAACATTGGCCCTGGTTAAAAACCACCCAGTAGTATATTTAAATGCTTGAGAGTTGTGGGGAAGGGTCTAAATGGATATGGTAAGTTCAGTCAAAAAGAGGTAAGGTTGGTGAGTCAGAAGCAGAGTCTTGCAGCCAAGAGAATTCAGAAAAGTTGCCTGTGAAGAAAAACCAACAAAATTCTGCCTTCCAGCACATAGCTATAATTCATGCTCATTCTTATTAGCTGTATTTCATTTGTCTGTTTCTCCACACCTTCTTTGGAAATCCAGAAATCTACTAGTACAGCAATGCTTCCTGTCACATAACAGAGAATAATGGATCCCTATAGTTTACCACATATACCATTTTCTGAGTAATTTTTTCCCCTCAACTATCTCATATTTCAACTATCTCATTACCACAAGTCCAACATTTACCTTGTCTCTCTAATTTTTTTTTTGGATTTCCAATAATCAAACCTGAACAGCTATAACACATGGAGAATACACACCTTTCTTTCAGAGCATGTATTTCTTGGAAAAGAGTTAATTTATCTTGGGTTTTCACCAGCACTTTTGATGCCATTAAAGAATTATGCCATGTTTCGCATGTGAATTGCCTTTAAAAATAAAGAACAGGGAATATTGTGCAGGTCAGTGAGCCAAACAGAGGATGCAAAACCAGTTTGTCTTCATTTAATTCAATCCAATATAAAAGAAGTTGACTATCCTGAAATAACAAAGATTGAGCTGATTGTGCTTTGGGGTTTGTTTGCAGTATAGTTTATAACGATCATGACTGGGAATGAAAATAATGGGTCAGTCTTTCCCTGCATTCAATTTTTAACCTCTGTCATATTGTGCATCTCTAGATCGCAATTTGGATTCATCATTTGGGAAACAAATGGATTGTTCTTAGGGGTTACTCAGGTGAAATAAATCTTTCTTGTCTCTTCACATGACAGATCCCTCCCCAAATGGCTCTGTGCTTGCAGTAGCCACAATGGCTGTTCCTCTCTCTCACCCTTTCTCCTTGCTCCCCGTGTGTGTGCTAACCTTAACCCATAATAAGTGTGTTTAATTACACTTCTATCATCCATCTTTTTCTTAACTATGGCTGGAGTTCTATGGAAATGGAAAAAATTACCTTAAATAATCAGTTTAAAAAATGTTCTACGAGTTTGAGAAAGTTACTATATTCTACTCCCTTTAATCTAGGTGGTAATTTGTAGTAGTCAGCAACAGACAATGCTGATACTCTGATACTCTGACCTCATGCCAGACCAGCTGTTTTGTGCAGTTTGTTGGGTTAATGGTCTAAAAAAGACCTTATA
Organism: Colius striatus; assembly: GCF_028858725.1. NCBI lineage: Eukaryota > Metazoa > Chordata > Aves > Coliiformes > Coliidae > Colius > Colius striatus. The sequence goes on from NC_084764.1 coordinate 9,976,395, forward strand.
TGTTTTATATGTTGGGTGGTCTTCAATATTGTGCTTGGGTGGAGGTATGGATAAGCACAGAAAATCTGTTCACTCCTTCAAAATTACAAAGTCTTCAGGGCACACAAAGTTTTACAAGTTATAAGTACAAGCAAAATGCTTGAGAAATTTCTCAACATTATCATGAGACACCAGTGATAACACTAATTTGCTGAGTTTTCTATTTCACTGCATATGAGGAATCATGGTTTTTTGAGATTGTTTTAAATTGCATTATATAATAATAATAACCAAGAAGAGGTAAGTGTCCAACTTTTCCTTGTAGTGCTGGAATTATGAACAAAACTCTGTGCTTCCAAGAGAACTGAAAATTTAAATGTTAAAATTACAGTGATAAATCAAGTGAAATAGTTAATGTTAAACAACTGAAGGTAACTATTGATGCTCTGCAGTGATTTTTTTTCACCTGCTGGAAGTTACTTATTAGTACATGAGCCTACAGCAGAAGTAGCAAAGTACTTCTCTGCTTCTCAAAATCAAAGAGGATTAATACCACTGGCTTTGGTCATGCACTCCATGATAAGAAGAAAAGTATCTGCTCTTAAAATCTATATTACAGCCTGTCCAACTCTTGCACTTCTACTTAGTTTTGGTTGTTAGAAAGGTTGTTATCTAAATAGCTTCATTCTTCAGTGTAGAAGAAATCCAAAATCCAGTTTTGGAGTTGATTTTTAGTAATTTCAGTTGGTTGTATAGTCAGGTGTTAATATCCATTACACTCCCAGATGAGCTGGGATGAGAATTAGGCTATTTTTTAATGAGGTTGATGAATAGATATTTTGCACTAGTTCTTCAGGTTGAATTTTCTATTTAAACTAATTATGAGTTCTTGTTTAAGTAAAGAGGATACTAATTGAATTGCTGTAGTTTAATTATATCCCCCGATGGGATGAAACAGTCTTAAGACCTTTGTATTTTCTTTACATGAATATACTCTGAATGAACTTTTCTGTTACGTTTAGTACCTGTTCCTTTCCCTTTAAGAGTAAAGTCTGTAATATTAACTAGGAAGGTGTTTTCAACAGCAGAGATCAACACTTTCAAATGTGGCTATTAACTGTGAGATCTCTGAGAGACCTGATTTTCAGACAGTGCTTAGGAACAGTTTTTTGAGAAGTTTCGGAATGTAACACAAAATATAGGACATGCTCACAACAGTACTTATCTTTTTTTCAAAGTGTCGCTCATGATCTATGTATCTGCAGGAAAACAGCTGAAAGTGTGCTGCTATGAGTCATATACAGAAAAAGTAGTGTGCAAGCACACAAGTGAGTGCAGTTGATATAGAACGGCTCTCACTTCTAAGAGCCATCATCTGAAACTTTGAAAACTGGAGAGAATGTAGCACTAAAAATGTAATTCAAGAAGCAAGCCTTTACTGGAAGCAGAAATAAGTCATTAATATGTTTTCCCTGTCTCTTACTGCCATAACTGATACCACTACTAGAGGAACAGGCAGGGTCCTTACCATCCAGATTCATCTCTCTGCACCCTGGTCATACCAGCTGTCATGCTTGTAGATATTGCCATTACATTCCCACCTCCTGGAGCTGTTACACGTGTCTGTGTTTTTCTATTTTTAAAGCATTTTCTCTAGAGCTTCTAGCTGCAGAGGAAAGCTTGGAAAAACAATTTAAATGGACCTGTAGTCTCAAAAGGCCAATAAAATGGGATTACAATAAAGCAAATCGTGGCTTGAAATCAGCTTCATTTTTGTGAAGTTGTCATTTGATCTTTGATTGCTCATATTTAGCAAGACTGAAGTGTCCTTTTACTTGCTGCTATTCACTTTAAGATACAAATTTGGAAGTGTATTTCTTATGAGAAGTGCTCTGCCAGCTCTGCACTTAAATCCTGATCAGAATCTCTTACATTCTTCCTCTCTCACTCTACTGGAAACACTGTGGATTTTTTTTAGTCAATGTGAAATGATGGCTCTAAAACAATCTAAATCTGCCTTTTTAACCCTTCTCAGGAAAAGGTTATTATAAAGGTTAGCATAATGCAAAAGCATTGAACTTATGGAGTTATTTCTTCCCCAAAAATAAATACATTTCAGGCAGGCAACAGAAAGTTGTTATTATAGAATTTCATTGAATGAAGCTACCTTCTAATCATGCAGTCATCGATAAAGTAAGGGCATGGAAGGACACTGTAGACTTTTGTTAAAGGTGGTCTTATGTGATAATGTCTTTTCCATTAGTGTTTTCATGTCCCAGGGCAGAAAGTGAAAGGTGTCAATCACATAGAAGTAAAGGACGTTTACGATATGGAAATATTCATCTTCAGTGGTGAGGAAGAGACAGCTTTTAAGATTTACAATCAAGAGTATGATTACAAAAACTGGGGCAGAGTGTGTGGAGGGAAATAAACCACCATATCCATTTCAGTTTTTGAGAGTTTTAATGCACTCAATTATAGAATAAATGTGCAGTGTTTGGTTAATAGTCAAGTGCCATGGTGGACTGCTTCAGATTAGTACAGGTATTTTCTACCTCTTACCAGCTCTTAGCATTTCAGTCTTAGAAAGTGTCTTTAAAACAATTGTAAACATGCCCAGAGGCTTATACATTAGGCACAGAAGTCATAAATGCAAATATAATTATCACAATAATTGTAATAATAAACATTCATAATACTACATTTCAGAGATGATCTATACAGAATACAGCTCTAGTCACAGCTGTAGCACAAAGTCAAAGAGAAAACAGTCTCATTATGATCAATTAACACCTTTTTTTACAGCTCATAGCTATTTTTATCCATCCCAGTTCAGGATTCACCGGTCTTCTGCTACTTAGATGCTGACTGACCCTCTGAACAAATTCCATCATTTAATAGTAGAGAACATCCTAAAATCATATTTCATATGATCATGATCAATAAATAAGCTAACATAAGTATTTCTTCAATAGTAATGGAAAACTATTCTTAAGGAAAAGAATATTTTATCTTCTAGCTTTATTGCTAGACATATTTCATCACATCAAGACTATACAGAGAGGACCGTTTCCATGAATGATGATCACATGCAAGGTGGCATCAACTCTTGGTAGGGTTTTTGGGCACAACTAATATGCAGACCATAAACATAAATAATGAGTGATGCACTTGAATTTTCATTTTAAGTTTTGGGGGTTTTTTTCAGTGATGTACATGCATGAACTCCTTCCCATATATAGGGATATTTGAAGTACTGCAATAGATAAAGGAGGTAAGTCCTGCCAGCAGGAATTAAATGTTGCAGAATCTGGTTACCACCATTTTTACACTAGGAAATAGTATTGCACCATATGTTAGCTCTACTTATTTGCTTATCCATATGGGAAACTCCATTTTTACATCCTTGATATCTTGTCATGACACTGTTTATGCTAAACATGACTGTCTGCCTGCTTCCTACCTTCTACAAGAAGAAATAAGTCTTCTAGATCAATTCCCACACAATTAAACTTCAGGGATTTCCAGAGAGTTTGCTGTAGCTTTATATGTGCAGTTGTGCCCTATGCAAGGACTTGTGGGAGACACCTGTTCCTTCAGAGGTATCCAACATCACTCCTTAACTTGCATTCAGAAAGATAACATCGAGGTCAAGAACATCCTGCTAGCAAAGAGCCAGTGTCAAGGCAAAATGGGGCTCTGCAAGGCTGACTGCAGCCCAGGCTGTCAGATTTGTCCCCAGGCTGGCAGTCAACTTAGAGAAAGCTTTGAGAGGAGAGACAAAAACTGCTTTTATCCCATCAAAGCTATACCAAGATCTGTTCCGTTTTCCCTTCTGCAAAACCTTTTAAAAGTGATTTCTTTCTATTCATGTTGAAAAGCTATCCCTATACTCACTACAGAGCTGTACATCATCAGTACCTGAGAGCTGCTTTATGTCCCCTGTTCAGGAGGCCAGAGGGCTGGTTTGACCTTCCACAATGCCTTTAGAGGTTCTCAGGGTAACCTTGCCTTCTCACGAGGACCTTGTGGCTTGAGGACAGGAAATAACTGTGAGATTTTAGCACTGTGAGGCTGTGCATTTTGTGCAGCTCTCCTGCCTCTGCCCATTTCTTTTAAATGCAAGATTAAATCCATTTCAGAGAGCTGTCTGGGAATTTCTACCTATCAGTGTGATGAAAAACACATTGCAAATAGGACCCAGGATCTCCTTACTTGCACTGTTGGTTGTCTTCACTTTCTACTGGGCCAGTACTAAATTGTGACAGCAGCTGGAAAATACAACCTGACTTTACAAGGAATTGTAAGGGTTAAAGAACTGCAGTAACTACAGACAAAGGAGAGAAAACACAAATTAGAGGTTGTTGCAGAACCTTTCTGAAAAACATTATTTTACTCCACAGAATCTCCCAGTGACATATCCATTGACAGCACCAAGTCTTGTAAATCTCTGCACAACAATTTCACTTGACTACATGATTAGTTTTGGTAAATTGCAAAAATCATGGTATGTTCATTTATCCACTAAACCTTTTAAACAAACTTCATTGTTCACTTATTATGCTTTTCAGCATTTGAGCAGAAGTAAGCTTAGGAAGGAAATACAAAAAAGAAAGTTAATGCTAGAAATTGTAAACATGTAAATTGAATTTAAAATTGCTCAATGTTCTGGTTTAGCAAGGAGCAGCTTTTGGCTTAGTAACAGGGGGAGCGGGTTGCAGTGAAGACCCGGTAAAGAGTTTGCGGACCCTCCCCCGGCTCCTGGGTTCACACCCACCTCCGGCCCGGCTGGGCCAATCTGGCGCCTCTGCGAGCACTATTTAGGGGACGGGAATTTGAAATGCGAGGCAGGAGGTGTAAGAGGGATACAAGATGGAGGCGACCACGCGGACCCTTCGGCCAGAGAAGTAGGAAGGAAGGAGAAGCAGTAGACCGGAGACCCTTCTGCAGGCCGTGGCGAGAATGCAAGCTGTGCCCCTGAAACTTATGGAGATCCGTGGCAGGACTGAGAGCCACCAGCAGCTCCATGTGAGTGAGCCCGGACGGGCGAGGGACTGTGTGGGGAGACGGCCATGGCCCAGGCCGTGCTGGAGAGCCTGCACGCCGCAGAGCAGCCCCACACGAGAGGCAGAGGAGCTGCAGCCTTTGGAATGGGTGCGCGTCGGAGCAGCCCGTGCAGGGCTGCCATGCGTGTGAGTTACCCCACGGACTTGCAGGGAGGACTGGTGTGGAGTTGGCCCGTCCTGAGGAGGGACGAACGGCAGAAGCTATTGGGAGCAGACTGACTGAGACCCCCACTGCCTGCCCCTCCGAACCGTTCAGGGAGGGGCAAGGTAAAAACCCCGGGATCAGGGCTCTGAGCCCGGGAAGAGGGGAGATGTGGCGGGAAGGTGTTCTTAAAAAGGCTGGTTGGACTCTTCATTGACGTATTCATCTGTGTTGTTTCGTTTTGGTTATGTTTTGGGTTTTTGTGGGTATGTTTTAGTTGATGTTGCATTAAATTATTTTCTGGTTTTTTTTCTTCCCCAAACCGAGTGGCCTGGTCTGTTTTGTCCTGAACCTTAAGCGGCAATTAAGCCCTCCCTGCCCTTGAGCAATTCTCAGCCTCTTCGGTACTTGAGGCTAATCGTGGTCTTTGTTCCCTGATGGGCCTAAACCACGACACTCAAGTTTATGCATCTCCTTTCATTCAGTAAAAGGAAAGCTAGAGGTTACATCCCCATAATTCCAGACAGGAGTTTCCACGGAATCTCCCTGAGCAAGGCAGACACCATATATTGGTCCTAAATCGAGCTCAACACCATTACTATCTCCCTTCATGTGAAGGAATTCATCCATCAAGTGACGTCAGCTGTTTCCCAGATAAACAGGTCATACTGGGCTTTTATTAAGGTCTGCAAAATATAATGGGAATCTTCTTTCTGATTTCAAGGATCAGCTTCTTTGTCACTGATCAGCTACTCCTGGTGTTGGAAATAACCGCAGGAGGAGATGTATTGAAATCCTCTGAGGTTTCACCTGTACTGCTAAATCAAAGAGGACCAGAAGGCAGTTCCTGTTGCTGAAACCCAATGGCTGAAATTGCATTGAGCTGGTTCTCTAAAGAAAAAAAAAAATACTATTCCTGTCTATGTTTTGAACAAAAGAGAGAACTTGCCTATATCCTAAGCAAAATTGGTTGAGTCCCATAATTTAGATGAGAACTATATGGATGCAGAGTCAAGGGGGTGGCTGACTAACCCCTAATGCTAGCAAATGCAGAAAACATTTCTAGAATCCCCAAAACAGGTTGGCTACCAAACTTCTGTCTTCCATCATCACTGTTTTTGTTCCTAGAAACAGTTGTTAGTGGATAAACCAAAAACATGAATACAGAAGACTAAAATCAGCTTACATTGTCATGGGGAGACTATGAAGAGAATCAGCTGAAAACCAGCGTTCAGGGAATTAGTCCTGAGTTTCTTGCTTTGTCATTTAGCCAACACATTTTTTTCAGTGATGCTGACGTGAATTCTGTCAAAGAAAGAAGTATCAACTTTTGTTCCCCTATCTTTCTATCTGTTTTGAAGGGGGGGGGGAGGGGGGGTGCTGGCTCTTACCTTCTGTGGTAATGATTGTGTAAAGTAGTAACAAAATATTGACATATGCAAAGTTTTTCTAATATAGCACTTTTTTCTCGCTAAGTAGGAGGAAGCAGTTAGTCAAAGAGAATGCATTTTCTACATGGCAGTTACAGCTGCATCGCTGCTCTAAAATGGAACAACATTAATCTATTCCTTGGCAACAATTGCTGCAAGAATGAGAAATGATGCAGCAAACATATGTAACCTATTCCTCTCACAAAGGAAAGAATATTTCCTCCGAGTCCTCCTCGGATGCTGCAATACAGAGACCTTTCAGCAGTCCTGTCCTTTATGAAATATTGCAGGAGAAAGAAACAAAATTAAAGGACTTCCATATTTAACTTTCAAATATATTGGTTATTCTGCCGCTGTCCTCATTTCAAATTATTTGAGCAGCTTGAGGACAACAAAGCACTGCTTGGATATATATGAAATATTTCTGATTACACAAACTGTAGCCTATCAGAAATAAAAAACATGCTTGTTGCCAGACCTAGCTTTGATTGTTTTTCCCTTCCAATCTGGCCATAAAATGCTTGGGCAGAGAGATTGGAGAGGGTGAAATAGTGATTCTGTTCCCAACTCTGCCCTTGTCCCCCTGGGCTATCCTGCTCACTCCAAGCACAGCAAGCAATGGTAGAGAAGTCTGAATGGTCTATTGCCACAGAGTGCCCTTTACATTACCCTCAAAACCAGATTTACTGACCTTACAGCAATGAACATGGATGTAGAGGCCAAGGTATTTTGACTAATGTGGGAGGCACTTTATTCCATGTGGAAAACACCCCCGTAAGTTGACTTGGGGACTGCCAAGAGCAGGCAAAGAGCAGCTGGGGAGGTGGGGAGGCCTGAAAGTACCCATTTTCTGCACAGCTAATAATACACCAAATACAGCTAATGAGAAAAAAACCCAGAGGCAATTAAAATTCATTGATTTCAGTAGAAGCAGGACTGTGTCTTTATAGTCAGTATACACTTATAAATTTCAACATAGCCACCCCTCTTCAGCTGTTTTAGCATTGTGGGCAACTGAATTAACGTGCAAACATTGTGTGACATGAATCACTCAAGATAATAAGTAAATCCAGCACAATTTAAATGAACCAGTTTGTAAACACTTAGGTTTAGCAAAACAAAAATCTCTGAAATTAAGAATTGATTCTAGAATGATTTACAAACTGAAGTGAGAGCTTCTCTGTGTGGGTGGACATCATTCCTCTAATTTCACTGGATCACTCTGGTACTTACAGCTTAATGTATATTTAAGCTTGATTAGGACCAAGATACCTTGATATATTTGATAATTTTTATGTTTAAAAATATGATTTTGAAATTATTTTTAATTCCTGACTTCTAAGAGCATATTGAACAATGTTCCTTACAGTAAAATAAACTGATTATATAAGCACATTGCAGCAAGCTCATTTTCAAGTTCATGCAAGAAAATACTTTAGAGAAATTATAATAGCAATAACTCATTTCCAGACTGGCATTGTGAATAACACGTTCTGTCCCAAATTAAATGATAAAAAAGTTAACTAGGCTGACTTTAATTTTATTGTTTTTAATTTAAAGCCAATTGAATTGGAGCTCTATGAATAGTGAAATAAGGTTCATGTTTGGGGTACTAAACTTGAAGTTCAATATATTATTTTGAACAGTATTTTTTCTCTTTATCTGAACAGGAACTTTTTAATTGCTAATTCTGTGGCAGCGCTCTCATTTGACAGAATTCAGAATGAAACCTGGATGAACATGAAGAAATCTGCTTTCATTAACAGATATCCAATTAAATTGTCCAGTTTCTCCAGCTCATGAGTGATGATGGCACATGAAGTCAGAAATTATTCACTGCAAGTAATTCTGACTAATGCCATCCTGGGGAAGATGCCTTTCTGCCACAGCTCTGCGTGAGTAACATTCCTCATTGCCCCTCAGGGATTTTGTCACTCTTCCAAGCTCGCTCCTTATCTGAGGAAGAGTATCCTGGCAGCTGCCCAGGTACTGCTTCTTAGTCATGTTTTCTGGTGCAAGGTGGCAATTCTTCTCAATGAAAATAATTGAACCTAGATTTCCAGCCACACTGAGCAGGAACACAAGATGAACACACAGCTCAGAAAATTTCACATATTTATGTACTTGTAGGTATTATCGAAATGCTTGAGGTCAGTTGCTGAGGCTTAAGGTAAATATCTTTTTGTGGAAGTAACTGTAGGAATGAGGCAAAAATTCATGCTGCAAACCCACAGGAACCTAAGGAAAATGCAGAGAGGGTGAGAGACTGTTTTGCCCAAGAAATCAGTCAGCATGGCATTCAGGTTGGAGGGGGGGTGGGCAGCAAGAGAAATGGGGCACCATGCCTGATACTTCAGCCACATTGGAGCAAAGCAGACATTTGCTTGTAATAAGCAGATAACAAATTCCTTCAGTTCCAATTTATGTCTGTTGCTGGTGTGATCCTTCAAATACAAGTGTTTTAGGAGCAGAAGGTTCACTGCATTTCAGATATGAGCCTGATCACCCTCCTATAACTCAGAAGTCCTTTTATTCCAAGAAAAATGTAGTTACAGCACTGCAAAAATTGTAAAGATAAGAATGAGCTTCTGACACTTTGTTGTGAACTCAGACACGATTCCTTGCATATGTACTACCTGGTAATTACCTTAATTCTCTTTTCATTAGGTACATCCATCCATGTGCCAATCAGACTCTTTCCGCTTTTCACCTCACGTTTTTCTTCACAAGGATTAATGAGGAAAAAAAAAAAGTCAGGTTTAAAACCGAGGTTTTGTATTCATACATGGATTACCGCAGGAAATTATTTATCTGAAGCTGAAGAAGACATCAAGCCAAGTGATTGCAGTGGTCACCTCACCCAGGCGCTCAGGTGAACCTGCAGTGTTGGTGTGGTGGTAATGCTAGTGCTGCATACCATGATTTGTGTATGTGAGACAAGAAGTGCTTGGTGGTCAGCAGGATCCTTTAGCCCCCTGGCTTCTCTTTGGAGTTTTTGAAAGCAAAATCTCTGTAAACTGGGATGTAAAGAGCTATACCACACATGGGAGAAGGTTTTAAAGTCGTTTCAGGATAAAGACAGAGACACAAGAAAAAACACCTTTCTGCTTGTTTAGACTGTTGCCGATTTGCCTACAAGGTTATTTCTTGAGGCAAAAAAGAAGCAGCTGGCAGGAGCTGGTGTGTAGCATCTTTTTATTTTTCTAAGACTGCTGGAAAAACATCAGGGAGTTCTCAGGATAGGGAAAGTGTTCCCAGAGCAGTGTAATGGGAGATCATCAGCATGTCCCAGCACACACAAAGGGATGATGGCTTAGCATCTGTTCTGGAGCTCCACGGTGTTCAGGCCAAGAGTCCTGCGTCTTGGCAACTGGGCATGGAGATGGATCACAGTGTGTATGCCAAGAGTCTTGGATACTGGTAATCAAGCATGGAGATGGATATTTTGATTGGAGGGCACATATGAATAGCCATAAAATAAAATGTGTTTCCTTCCAGTGCTTTGAATGTGAACAGACTAAAGAATCTACTTATGTTCTCATTAGCTTTAATATTTCACATAGTAGAAATAAGCAGAAACGAGTAGAAATTTTAAATGAGAAATTCAATTTTTTTTAAATACATGTTCTACTCACCACATTTAATCTATTTGTGCCTTGATTCTCCATAAATGTTTTGAAAGCACAAATATATGATAGTGATTAGGACCTTAAATATTCAGACATAAATACATACTCACATAAGCAGTCTCATTGAAGCCAATGAACTTTAAGTGATGTAAAGAAATGTGAACCACATTCCCCTGAATGTAAAGGCATTTTGAACTCCATAGCAAGGCTTTCCTAAAGGACATAAATTGCTACAGATTTGTAAAAACAGAAATGGTTTTTCAAAGGAGAAACAGGTGTGAGTGTTTAGGGTCTCACTTCTGCAGCAACTGCACTGCCTCTTCTTTTGAGCTGTACCAAAGTGTTTGAGAGCAAATCCACAGGGTGGCACCAGTGGATGCTAAATTAGCTACAAGGAATATTTGTCCTGCTGTATTTACATTGCAGACTCCTGTAGTCGATGCCATCAGTTTTTGAATGTGTAGGGTTTTGGCCATCAAGTGTCCTTAGCAGTTTGAGGTTCAGGTGTATAACAATGGTTCAGATATCTTATTTGTAAGGCAAGCTTCCATGGATTTTGAAAATTGAAGGAGGAATGATCCATTTTTCTGGGGCTGTTTGATTTACAGTCATTAAATTGTAATTGCACTAAAAATACTTCATTAATGTGTTTTCATGGAGTAACATGCTGGAGTAAAAGAGATGAGGTAGAGCCCAAGTGAAGATGTCATCTCATACTTATTGGGCTATGAACATTTCTAACAGAATGTACTTTATGTTCAAACATTTTTTAAATGGGGATAATCCACCCTAATGCTGGAATGATAAAGGCATGTTGAGATGTCCAGTGCACATTGAGACCTCAGCCTTGGCAAGGCTGCTGCAGGACTTCTTAGCACACAATTTTGCTCATTCCATCACTAATTAATTGTTTCTGTTACTACTGTACCACCTGAGAACCCTGCTGCTACATGAAGCACCAGACTCATGAAACTGAAGTGTATTGGTGTCAACTAATGGGTGTCTGGGTTAAAAAAGTCATTTTACAGCAGATATCATTTACCTGCATATGGTTATCCTCCACTGCTCAGCAGAAGAACAATGACAGCTCTGCCTGTGTCATTCTCAGGTTTACTGGTGCCCAACAGATCCCACCATTCCCTGCCAGGAGTCTTTGAGGAGTCAGAGATGTACCAACATCCCTGCACCATCAGCTTTTGAATAACTGACAGAGTGAGAAACTGGATGGCAGTGTGAATGAATAAAGCAAATGGAAGAAAGGAAGGGAATAGCACAGTAGCTAGAGATCAAGGCTCTCCAAAATGAGATTGGAGACATTACCTGCATTTTGTGAGAAAATCACCACTGATAGATAATTTGGCAAAATATCCAAGTAATCTGTTTCTTCATTGCATCAGATAGGAAATTTGAAACAAAACACACCCTTTCAAAAAGCCCCAAACAAGTTTTAGAGTTTAGTGGCAATGAGAATAATGTTTTAATATCATCTATAGTGAATTATTTGGTTCCAAAATAATAGATTACAGTTGATACCTGTGGTTCTTGTGCATTAATTCACCATCACCTGCCATATCTGTTTTGTTCTGAGCTTCCTCACAGTCTCTGTATAGCTTCATGTTTTACCTTTGAAATACAGCGGGAGCTGAGATTTTGAAACTGTACCTTTACCTTTGCTATTGAATTGCCCAGACGCCTTGATCCAACCATTCATTTTTTCACTCCTTCAGTGTTCTTACCTACTAAATGTATGTAATACTATTTTCTGAAGTGCTTTGGGGTCCTTACATGAAGAACTAGGTGCAAAATGCTGCCACAGAATGCCAGAAATGCCATCTGGGAGTCACCAGTAAGCACCAAAGAGAGGAAAATCCACCAGTGATCATGCCAGAGTTGAAAAATTACCTGAAATGCCAGAAAAGTTTCTAAAATTCGTACTATATTTAGACTAGGACTTCACTAATTTATGCCCTAAGTAGGGCACCAATCACCAGCAACACCCTTATTTTTGTGCTTAATCTGGTGTTTTTAGAGGTCAGAGCAAACAAAACAAAAAGCCATGCCAAGATTTTGCAAGGAGAGAACAAGGACAGAAGAGTTTTGTGCCACATTTTCTGCTTGTAGAGGAAGTCCTGGATAGTCCTATGATAAGGACAGAAAAGAAAGCCCGTTTCAAGGCAGTGAAATTTATCATCCTCTTAGAAGAATGCTAAAGATTGGGCAATACAGCAACAATTTTCCAACCACAAAAGCACAGTAACTATTGTGTTAGGTAACGACTACCATGATTCAAAATCATTTGGCCACATCAACAATGGAGCATAGAAGGGAAATGCAGCTATCCTAAAGTCATTACAAGCCACAGACAATAGCAACTGTTGCAAATGAAGAAGGCAGAATAATCAATCAGAAGGAAATCACCCCTGCTGTGATGTTCTTCTGACACAAATCACAAAGATTCCAGTCATGTATCTTTCTGGGCTTTGGAGCTGTTGTGATCCTTCACAACACTGAGAAGTTTCTTTCACAAATTACCTCTCTAAAACTACAGGGTGGATTGTAATTTGTGGATCTCATAAGAAAGCTCGCAAAACTCTTGCTAATCTGGCCATAGGTCACAAGCTTAAGAGTCTATATATGATCTGTGAGACTTTGCCCATACTATGCTTTCTTTCAGGGAAGTATCTCTCACTGTGACCTCCATGAAATCTTCTATGTCCAGAAGAATACCTCCAAGTGATTTTTCTAATTTTCTCTTATGTGGTTTGTTGGGGTTTTTACAGGTAGACAAACCATACAACTTCTATCCCACTGTAATGGTTTGCAAATCTAATGTTCTTATCCATCCTGATTAGTTGTACTCTGACTTGCTTTTGCTTGTATCTCAACTCTCCCCATCAAGCCCCCGCGAGTTCTTGCCTCATTGTTTGCAATGCTTCATATTCTGTTCTACAGTTCCTAAAATAAGCACTATTCTAATTTTATCAGTCCTTTCCTTTTAGAGGATGATAATTAGGACTGATTTTCAGAAATATTTGTTAACCAGAACTTCAATTTACCGTAGCAGTTCAGTGTAGGAATTCAGTGTCAAGCCTTAAACATCACAAGGCACACAACATTAAAGACTAAAAAGCAATGGATGTTAATGAAAATATGCCTCTTTATTATATATTTCTCTAAAATCGAGATTTTTCACACATAATGTGTAAAAGTGTCTCTGAATAAATATACATTTGTATTTAGAAAATCTGTTTAGGGCTATTGAAAGTTTGTTGAGTTTATGTAATTCCTGTATGTAGGAGTGATTATACACTAAGAGGTATGTTACTTGTCTCTTAGGTCAAGGATAATTGGGAAGCAGTGAGCGTTGTTAGTGTCTTCTATTATCTGGCTATAACCAGTCTTCTCCAGCTTTTCTGTGGAACTGGAAAGTGCCTGAGCAGGTGAATTAAAAAAAAATAAACCTCAAACCATCAAGTATTAAGTCTTAAAAACTACCAAACCTAGGAAACTTAATTCCAAGGGAACCACAGGAAATGAATGTCTGGGTAGAAAAAAGTAACTCAAAATGTCTTTCACAGAAGAAATGACGAGATTATTTTGCCATACTGATTTACTCGTCTCTTGGATGCCCTTCTATTAGTGAACACCCCAGCTGCTTCCATTTCCCTGCTCTGCTCACCTCTTCACCCACTACACTCTTGGGTCTTAGGCTTTAGGCAAGACTTGGAGGAAGATGGAATGAGGTTTGTGTGCCTCTCCTCCCACCACGATGAACAGAGTACCCTGTAGGTACTAAGCAGATAAGAAAAGAAGGTTCAGGTGTAGTATTAGTTGAAGAATCAAAATTCACAATCAGCAGTAGTCAATATATAAATGAATGTAGGGGACAATATTCATGTTCTAGCCTGAGGCAGATAAATATTATGGAATAAGCTCAGTTCCAAGGCAGTAATGTACAGTACTATTCAGCAATAAATATTGTATATAGCTTCCTATAATACACACTCTTGCCTGTGTTGTATGGAAGCCTCAGAGAAAAATCCTTGATGTTTGATGTCAAATAAATGCAGTAGCCTATTACACTTTTGTGCCCCTCAACACACATTGCACACAATTTGAAAATAAGAGCTTACCTGCTCATTTCTATTGAGATCAAAGTAAAAGGATGCATCCAGTCCAAGTATTTGAATATAATCAGTGTTTATTTAAAATTATTAAACTAGTACTATCAGTGCCCTGCTTTGATTTTCCTTGCAATGTGCCCTCGTGGGCAGGAAGGCAAATGGCATCCTGGGATGTATTAGAAAGGGTGTGGGCAGTAGGTCGAGAGAAGTTCTCCTCCCCCTCTACCCTCCCCTCGAGAGACCACATCTGGAATATTGTGTCCAGTTCTTGGCCCCTTAGTTCAAGAAGGACAGGGAGCTGCTGGAGAGAGTTCAGCACAGGGACACAAAGCTGATGAATGGAATGGAGCATCTCCCTTATGATGAAAGGCTGAGGGAGCTGAGGCTCTTCCCCTTGGAGAAGAGGAGACTGATCTCATTAATGCTTACAAGTACATAAAGGGTGAGTGTCAGAAGGATGGGGCCAGGCTTTTCTCAATGATATCCAATGACAGGACAAGGGATAACAGGTACAAGCTGGAACATAAGAGGTTCCATAGAAATACAAGGAAAAACTTCACTATGAGAGTAACAGAGCACTAGAATAGGCTGCCTAGATGGGTTGTTGAGTCTCCTTCTCTGGAGATGTTCAAAACCCACCTGGACAAATTCCTGTGTGACCTACTCTAGGTGTTCCTGCTCTGGCAGTGGGGTTGAACTAGATGATCTTTCAAGGTCCCTTCGAACCCTTAAGATTTTTTGATTCTGTGAATATCTGTCTATCCTTCTGCCAAGTAATGCTACAGGACATTATTACCCCTGTGTTGAAGAAGGATACTTTCTGTCTAACTTCGTTTATTTCTGGTTATGATCTTCCATAGAAATAAAGGACCCATATTAAATTTAACTTGAGATTTTTATTTTATATCAATCAGATCAACATACCAGGCACAAGAATAAGCTGGCAGGTGTTATTATACCTACAGCTGCTTGATGATCTGGTCCAACTGGTAGCTCAACTGCATTTTTTCTCCAATCAACCACATACTGTTGGCCAAAAGTATTCATGGCCAAACAGATATTTTTCATGGAATCCATTGGCTAATATTATGCCAGTAAACAAAGCAGGTAGCAAGGAATTATAACCTTCATCTTTCTTTTCTTTGTTTCTTAACTCCAGAAAGTCAAAACTCTAGAAAATATTGTACCTCCGTACTGGTTTATTCCCAAAGTTGAGGGTTTTTTCTGCCATAAGTTAAACAGCAAAAGCAGGTGGGTGGTCTTCTGATACAACAGTTGATTTCTAAGTTTGGGTCTTCTTATTCTGATATCCCTAACTTTTTTATTCTCCTGGAAATAGATTGAAAATATCAAAATGCATAGAAACTTATAATGCATATTTGGGAAAATCTGCTTCATGGGAAAAAAAAAACAACCTGTAAATAATGGGATTTAGAAAAAACACATTTCCAATGAGCCTGTTATTTGATAACTTTATGCTATAAAATCTGGTTTTAGATAGAGGCTAATAAATTAAGATAGCTAATGGATTTGATTGAGGGAACATCTGTGCTCTTTCTTAAAGAACAACTACAGAACACACTGCTCAATCAGTTGGAAGCCTGTTTTTGAAGACGGTGTTTACAACAACAAAATGTCCTTCCAAAAAAAACTTTGAGTCTGTTTCTGAGCTGAAACCTCATTTAAGCTGGTGAAACAGCCAGTAGGGATAATAACGCTCTGGGACTTCAGCCCTGTCTCTTACAGCTCTTCAGGGAACCTCCAAGAACTGTTTGTTTAATTGTAGGGGATTTGTGCCATTTTAAGACTGATAACAGGTTTTCTTGTGCTCTCAAACCTCCTTTCTTCCCAAGTCATATCCCTTTTAATTCCAGACATAGAAAAACTCTATTTCTTCTGAAACAGGACAAGATCTACCACTTTTTTAAAGTTTTCACTGCTTTCATGCAAGAATTCTTTGAGTATACATACTACATTGGATTTGCTACCAACCTGTACCTTGCCAATCCCTCTCTTTCAGCATAATCTCTTATGTTTTCCGTCTAGAGGAACAGATTATTATTATCCTAACTATTTGCTATTTAATATTTTATGACGACCACTAGTTGTGATAATTAAATGACAGTTAAAAATCATGGAGTCTTGCCCCAGTATTGGATGGTTAGGCCTAGTTTTGAAACCCTAAGCAATAATATGTCAGACGAGAGGCTGGGTTTCGTTTTGCCTGTGATCTCTACTCTATAAGAATCTACAGAGATCCTAGCAGCATTCAAAACCAGACAGATATTTGCAGAACAACAGAGGTGTTCCAACCAGATTAAAATTGCTACAGGCCTCTCCCAGGGGAGAAAAAATGACATATTTTTTTACTGAAGCAATGTTCTGTATCCTTCAGTTAATTACAAGTCAAGCAAAAGGCTAAAAATGCAGTAGTTATGAAACTCTTGTTAATCCCTTGGAACTACGCTGAACAATGCAGTGCTGCCTCCCTTGCTAGATTACCGGAAGGCAAATATTAAATTCCAGCAAAGAAGCAATTACTAAAACCATGTTTGTAATTAATTCACTGCTGATTAGTTCTGACATGCAAGCGGTCTGACTGGGTCTAAAAAGGCAGATAAAATAAACGAGGGGGAAAAAATGTCTGTGGCTAGTGAAAAATGACATTTTTTTCTATTATGGGCAAAAGCAATACCATAAAGTGAGCACTGATTATTTTTTGAGATAGCAAGACTGGGAAGTTTGCCCTTCTCACACCCTAAATGTTTCAGAGAGATGTCTTGCATTGCTTTGAATGTTTTCATTGTGGACACCATACTGTGTATCAGATCCTGGCCTGGTTAAAATCATTACAAGTCTATTGAAGATTATTGGTTTCTTCACATTACAGCAGTCTTGGATGTGACTTTTGTTTATTGACAAATTTATTACGAGCAATCATTCAAAAATATGTTATGCCAGTCACTATTGTTTCTCAGCAGCAGTACAAATTTAAACATTTAAGTAATGCAGTTGTACAACTTGTGTTTTTAAGTGACTGACAAAACGTCCATAAGTGCTTGTAATGGAAGAGAACAGATGTAAATGTATTCTGTGCTAATATAAATTACCTGGTGAATATCAATGAGTGCATCTGGAGAAATAAGACTGCTGGAGAGATATTTTAGTAGCTCATACTAATCAATTAAAAAAAATGTAAACAGCTCCAAAATTAGACTCTGTAAATCATAGCACCTCAATAAAAAATGAACAATGAGTTTGAGTTTTTCATTCAGAGTAACCGAAAAGACACATTTTAACTTCCTTTAGCAGTGTTACTCTCCTTGCTTCCTCTTCGAAAAGCATCCTACTCATTAAATCCACTTTCTGATTTTACATAGAACAAACTGCTCCTGAGGCAGGACAGGTATGTGGATTTACAGATTCTGTTTGCTTTCCTCTGGCAGCTCTGAAGATGTTCAGCTTGCTTGCTTTTCTCTCTGGCCCCCCGTCTCAGCATAACCACACATTGACTTCGGATCTGTGATATTCCAAAGTAATGAAATAGAACACCAAAACAGAGAAAATTAGAAACAAAATCACTGATTAAACTATTGATCAGCCACGCTGTTAAAACCAAGGTGCTCCTTCATTTGGAATTAAACTACTGAGCGTGTATTGCAACAAAGTGAAAGGTCTGACTCACACATGGGAAAGGTAACAGGAGTTTTGGGTTCAAGATGTGCAAGAGAGGAGAAAGAAATCTTGAGATTGATCAGGAAAACTTGTGGAGAAAGGGGGAGACAGCACACAAGGTCTGCAGACCTGTTTCTACTGGTTATTGTCCATATCACCATCATGCCTGCCATCCTAACCTTGAGCAAGACTGAAGAGATGGAGCTGGTTTTAGAAAACTTCACTATTGATAGTGATGCCATCATTCTGATGCTGACGTGAGTAAAGCTCTTAGGTGGCAAAGATGCTGGTAAGTGTTTGTGTTCGAAGCAACAGAGAAAAGAAAAGTTGAGGGAAAATTACAAAAGGAGAGAAAGTTTTCTAAAGGGACTAGCAAGAATAATTCCTACAGCATCAGTACTCTGAATGAGGTTTAATAGGGTAAGACTGTATCAACCAAATTATTAAGCAGTAACCAGAAGGTGAGGCACAAATACAGGGACAAGGCTGGATCTTTGAGCAGCTGTGTTGTTCTGACCTCAGTAAACACCATGCAGAGACCAAGAGCAGTCTTAGGAGCTGAGCTGTCAGAGGCCACACAGCTTTTCCATGTGCAACATCTAATACCCAATTGTTGACGAGCCCATGTCTTTGCATAGTGCAATATCCTTCCCTTCCTTCTGCAGGTTGCTTTTTCTGTCTAAATACATCTTGCATGAGAGATTGTTAAATACATCTTTCATGATACCATCATGAAGTGAGTTAATATTAATTTAAAAAAAATATTGGTGGCTGAAACTTAAGAGATTACTTCTGTTTCATCGCTTCTCAGTATCTGCCTTTTAGACTCTAAGCTCTTGAAATGAATATTTCTGTTATTTTGAACAATGTAATGGACAAATTTTGTTATGTATGCTGTCATTCAAATAATAAGGTTTAATAATATGTTCCTTCTTCCAGAAATGCAAACAAATTTTTTGCAGTGAACTTTTCATCTGTAATTATTTTTCTTGTAGATACTGCTTCTCTGTAGTCAGCTCTAAAAAAAAAGCACCTTTTCTTCTATCAGAGGTCAAATATAATGATGGGAAAAGGCAGTCTTATGAAAGCACTCAATATGATTTATCTGTCTGTAAAAAGCAAGAGCAATAGCATCTTGCTATTCAGTCCATCACAGCTTGCCTATGCATTCACCACATGCTGCACTTAAAACTAGTATATGATCGAAAGCTGATCTGAGACAGCAATGAAACAGCTTCTGTATATATTTCCTCCCTATTGTGTATTTATATAAACAGAAAAATTAGTTATGCTAAAAAGTGCTGTTGGAATCACTGTGTTCATGTGTGAATCTTTTTAGATGATACTAAATACTTGAATATTCAAGTTGTGAGTCATTAGAATTAAAGAAGTCAGGAAGAAAAACTTTCTGTGAATGTGAACCTGACCTCATTGAAATGAATATTCCATCAGCTGTTTAATGGTAACTTGTAAACTAAATTATCTGATCTGGGTGTAATTAAACCTTTGTGAATGGAAGGTGCCTGTGAGCTGTCATGACTGTCTCTAGAAAGAGTCATCCCAGCAATGCACAAAAACACGCTCCATTTTCATTCATAAATTCTCACAGCTGGATATTCATCCCCAGTAATGAATAATTAAAATTAAATAATTATTTTTTTAAAATATACAATATACATTTTTGTATATAAAAAAATATTTAAATATATTTAAATATCATTTTATATTGGACAGAATCTGTTAAAGTGACTTTTAAGTTGTCTGACTCAGCATAAAAAGTAATAAAAAAAAAAAAAGACAAAAAACTATTTTAAATGTGGAGTCTATTTTCCATTGGGAAATAAGTAAAACATTGACTTTCTCAGCCCTACACTGGTGTGTTAGACTGTCACCAGAAACAGAGGAAAAATATTTTTCCTTTACAACAATTTAATGTCATTTTCTATTTTAAATTCTAGATTGCTTTGTTTCCTGACAGTTTTGTGAACCAGAGGAAACGAGAAAAAAAGTGGCTTATTTTTTGTTCTGACTCTAATCATCAACTATTCATCTGGACTCAACTGAGTAGATCTATTGGACTACTAAACTGCTGCAAATTACAGCAAATAGGATGCTGTAAATTATATGTTGAAGAAAACAAAAGTAGATGCTTCATTTGTAGAATCAGTTGGTGTGTAGCTTGTAAAGGGTCTGCTGGCCTCTCTAAACAATGAAGTTATCCCTACAATGGCCACAGTCACTTCTGAAAAGGATTTCTGGACAACTAAGGTAACAACTACAGTCAAGGTGAGATCTATGCATGTCCATTGTAGCTTTTATTCTTTTACTGGTTGATGATTAAAAAAAAATAGTGCAGCATTTCCCAACAACAGGATTGATAGCAGAGAGCACAGACTGGGGTTGTCGTTGCCTGTTAGTTGACACATTCCACTGACCACATTTTACAGTTATTTACAGCATTGCTCCAGTTATGCAGAAACAGACTGATTTTTATGCCTTTTACATTGGCTTAATATCAACTGCAGTTCGGAGCAGAAAAACATCCTTGGGTCTTGCAATGTGTTCTCCATACTGACCAGGAATTAACCAGTGTGTTAGTGAAACAAAGGGAAGTCCAGGAGAAGTCCAATAAAACAATGAGAAATTCAGACTGACCTCAGCAAGCTTCATTCATTGCTGAAATCCAACAGTAGATACTACTGCAAATATTTTTCTGTAAATTTTGCCTTAATTTTTGCTCAGTTTTTTTGCCATTAATTTCCTTTTACTACTACTGCCAGCAAATCTGTCAGTCGGTGAGATTGCTGTGGTGAGCACAACCAGCAAGAGGAAAGAAGACATCGAGGATATTTTTGGAAACTTTATTTTGAAATCATCATTAATGTGACTTTTTTTAACGAAACTCGACTCAAAAAGGTTGTACCAGTGAGTCACGTGAATCCTGTGCCCAGTGATACTGCTCACATGTTCCAATCACACTTAGGTGACAGGAAATGATCTGTAAACTGCTTTTGCAGAATGCACTTAGAAAATAATAAATCTCTTCATATGGTTTGCAAACAGAACAAATACATTTTAGCAACCTTCTTTTACTCAGGAGGGAGAGTAATCTGTTCCTCTGAAGCACTGGGAAGAGGAGGTGGCTATGTGCCCTCCAGTCACGAGAATTCAGGGCTTGTAGGTATCAATCTGTCAGAGATGCTTAAAGAGCATAATTTCCCTGGCAATTCTGCTATCATTTCACAGGTATAGTCCCTACTTTACAGTTTATTGCATGTGTCACATACAGAGTTACAGAGAGAAAATCTTTCTGCCTTTGGATAAGGAACCCTGAGTTCAGTGAGTGACAGATAACACCCCTTGGGGTGGTCAGGAGTGGGGCAACTGTACTTCGTGGACTGCTAAACTCAGAGCAAGAAAATAAGACACAAAAGTGAAATCTGTCCTTGTTGCCATAAACAGTGTCATAAATGGCAAATTGCAAGAAAGGAAACATTTAGGAAAGAAACGAAAAACAAAGTGGACCCCTGATTGTCTCATGGAGCATGAGGTCAGTGGACCAGCTACTGCTGACCTCAGTAACTTTGAATCAGACCTAAAACTGGGAGCTGTACTGGAAGGCAGTGCATAGAATCATATTTAATTTTTAACCACAAATCTCTGTTTTGATAACTTTCGACAATATTGAATTATTCTCAGCATAGAAGACAGCAATCTATATCATCCCCAAGAAAAAGAAACTCTAGTCTTTGGGATACAAGCACAGAAGTCATTAAGTACCTGCAGAGGTAATTTTTTTCTTCTTTTTTTCTACCTATCATTATAAGGATCATTTACATGTGACTGTAGTTTTATCACAAAGGGCTAAGGCTAGTTTATAAATGTGAAGTTTATGAGTATGTTAGGAGAGGAAATGTTCATTCTGATAAAAATAACAAAAGATGATAGAAGGTATGTACTTCCCCTTCCAAACAGTTTTGTTAGAGGCACTTTGGGATGGGTCTGGGTGAACAAGGGAGATTTGTTCAACAGAAGTCAGGAAAAAAAAAAGTGTATATCTTATTTCTTGTAAGCATAAGAGCTGTCACAGTTATAAGTAAATATAACATCCGTATCACCCTGTGTTTGCTTCTTCAAATCCCCATATTTTACTCTGGAATCCTTATTAATTCTGATATGACTGTTGGTCTTTTAGGTATATTTAAGTTTATCCTTATTTAGCATCCCTCCCACCTCTATGCTTCTCTATGTCAGATTTGTTGCTTTGTATGGTGAAAACTACCAAACTGAGTTTCAGTTCTGTAGTGAATAACAACTTTGGTTTCTGCAGTTCGTTCTTAAAGGACCAGAAGGATTTTTACAGCACACATTGATAGGCAAGGAGACAAAATCGTGTATGAATGCTCAATTTGCAGCTTCTTTGTGGAGCTGACTGTAGTTAGTGATTTGCTGGTATACTTAGCTCAGAGAAGGTTTAAGTTATTCACTGAAAACAGGGAAAGCACAGTTAAAAAGTTGATTTCAATTATATGCACAAACTTTTTAATATATATAGTTATTTAAAATTACATTTCTAAGAGTACAGTACTATTAAGTTGATACCTGAAAGAAACTTGTGGACTGTAAAAATTATCTGAGGGGTTTTACCCTTTACTTTCGTTCATAAATTAACTGTGTTTCTGCACTGGATAAATACTTTTGAGCTTGCCAGGCTCTTGCACTTCATCATTTAAATTACAAGACTAGCCATTAACTCAAAAAAAAAAATTTTGATCTATGTTTCAATAAATAGAATTTCTGAAAGGAGAGGCTAAAGAGTGAATAATGAGAAATACAAATATGGAATAGAAAACCACAGATATGTCCTCACAAACTAATGTTCTTCTGAAAATGAATTTAAAATATTCTTGCCTCAGGTGACTGTAAGAAGAGGTACAGTTTTTCAAAGGAGTTCTTGCTGTCAGATAAAAGTCACATCCAGCTATCCCACTATAGTTCAGTCCTCTGAAAGAGTTTTGAGAAACAAATAAATTATTAAATTAGGAAGTTTCATAAAGCAAGAAAGGTCTGTCTCTCTGCTTCCACTGAAGATGTAGCCTGCTCGTTCTTTAGGGCTTGCTACCTCAAACTCATCCTTTATGGTTAGTTTAGTTCTTTAATATTAGCAATTAATACTAGTTGGAGTAAATACTTTTCTTCTATGTGCAAAAAACGGAGCTTAAATACTGTCATTATTAGTTGATGAGTATTATCATTATGTTCTAGAAAAGTTCAGAACAGCTTCATATTTCATTGCCTCAAAGCTGACACACTCATGCTGAAGGATCAGAGGCCAGAGTTTCCCCCACAGGAAGAGCTTAGCTCCATCTCCACAAATCAGGTTTGTAACCCTCACACTTCCAGGAAACAGGGTATGAAGCCAGTCCATTAGTCTTCATGGTATTAACACATGAAAAAGAGAACATGCTCCCATCTGTTTGCCTTCCAAATCTCATCTGTAGGTACCTGTAAACATGCACTGCACATGCATGTGGGTCAGCACTTCACACCAACACTACCAGCTGTGGTGGTGGTGGTTGGGGACAGGGAAAGGTGCTCGGCAGGAATCAGGATTTAAAGAGTTACAGGTTTCATGTGAGAGAGCTGCTGGTTGGAAAATTAGAAATGTGCTTTCATTTTCTCTTCTTCTGTCTGAGCAAGTTGCTTACTCAACTGTGATTGATGGGCTGCGTGGCTGACATCTGCCAAGGAAATAAGTAGAAATTGTTTTTAATTTATCATCATAAATGGCAGATAACCACTAAGAGCACTGCTTAGGCCAAGCTAAGCTGTGAAAAACCAAAATTCTCACCGTGTATCGTTAAACTAAACCTGATGCTCTTCTTAGGGATTTAACCAAAACAAAAAATTTGAATTGCTCCCATTTTCTCCTATTAAAGAGACTCTGGTTTTGCATTTGAAATCAACAACTAGATTTCACTAGCATTTTTGTGCTCTGCAGGATTTAGAACTTGGTTTCTAGATTGTGCATTACATAAGCAGAACTGAATTGTGCCTGTGGAAATAGACTCAAAACTCACCTTTGCAATTTGTTTTTCTAAAAGTTCATCTACTTCGCTCCTTCCTTGCTGAGTTTCAGCTGATGAATTCTACTACCTACAAACCGTTCCAAGAAATCAAAGTGCACTGGAAGATCAGAATAGCAGAAGTACATTTTGGCCATGAAGTCTTTTAAAAAATTTCACCCTGGAGAATCTGAGTGTGGCATGAAAAGACCATCCTTAAAGAGCATTGAAGGAATATCCTTTAATCTGGGATGAAAAGAAGCACCAAAATCAAGCACTCAAATATCACAGGTCAAGTCTTCTTAATCACTGCTTTTTTTTTTTCATTTGAGGAGGAATGGAAGAGAGATTGAGTTTTTTAAAGATATTTACAATAATAATGTCTTTATGATTCCCTTTAGATTATGGGTTTGGACACACTAAATTCACTTGGATTACTTTTTTTTTCCCCAAGGATTTTTTTTCTGCTCTCATAATGAAAAGAAAATAAAAAGATAAAATGAAATCACATGATAGTCTCAAGTAATTGCTGAATTTGGATCTTTCAGTGATACTAACTATTCAGAGGTTCATTATAAAAAAACAAGAGCTGGTAACATTTTTCTTCCTGCTCCACATAAACTACCATTCAGGTCCATTCAGCTGTTGCAGAAAAAGCCCTTTCTGATTGAGGTCACTCAGCTGTCATGCTGATATCTTCACATTCAACCTCAAAGATCTACAAAATTCTTAATTAAGTCTTTCCTTAATACAACAGTAACATGATAGAGAGGGACTATACACCCATGCACTGATATTTTTAGATCAACAGTTTATTTTTTCAGCTAACAGATGGAGATCCAAATCCTTGGGAGTAACTCTACTTTTTTTATTTGAGAGAAAATGGCTCATTTTTCTTCCTTTAGATTTCAGATGTTTAAAGGATTTTGGATGCGCAGTTCTCTAAGGAAGCTGGTCGAGGAAGTGTGGCATTTATTATGTTAGAAAGCTAGCAAGCTGTGACTGTTTGATAAATGGAAATTCTCCCCTGTGCTCACTGTGTTCACTTGTCCAACCAGTTTCATGGACTGTTTAACAAGGAATCAGCCAAGGCCAGAAAGACAGGAGACACCTGAGAAACACAGTCTCCGGCATAAGAATTGAAATTTCCTGCTAGACAAGACATCTTTATTTGGGACTAAAGTCTGAAAGTAAAAAGGCAATTTTTAGTGTGAAGAATCTGGTTCAGTAAGTTGTGACAGGCACACAGATACTCAGCTCATCTAATTCAGTCTGACTCCTTTAGAGTCAATGATATTACATCAATTTACACCACCTGAGCATTTAACCCAGAAGTCTATAATCGCTAAAAGTCACTTTAGAGAAAAGACTGGGGACTTTGGAGAATGAATTTGCTTAGCCATTCGCACTTGAATCTGTGTTTAGATGACTGTCTGACTAGTGTGTCTTTTGTGATCAAATTATGGCTGCTAATAAGGAGAGAACAATGAGATCATATAAAATCCCTTCTTTTCCACTCCTCAGTAGAAACAAAACTTCTGTGACACAAGTGCCCTTTTTTGTGTCTTTTCTTCAGATGCAAAATAGAAACAGCAGCAGAAAATTAGCATGGGAAAATAGATATGGGATTTTAAAAACCTTTGAGGCTTCAGGTTTAACTGTAGTTTTGCAGAAAGTTTCCATGTGTCTGAGGTGTCTGAGGCCTTCCCAGATCTAGAAAGCCCCAATTTTAGACCTGCTTAGCACCAGGGAAGAGATTTAGCTTTATGCCAAGCTTCTAAAGACACACTGACACAGCTTGCATCTGTAGGAAGACCTAGAAGGTGACTATTTAAAGGCAAAGAAGAAAAGATTTAAATAAACATATATTCAATTACCAGCTGCTGCTTTAAAGGATTGGCTGAAGAGGGGAAAAAAAATAAAGTTAACTTCAATATTACAATCATCTATAATTGAGCACTATTTTTGGAACATCCATGAAACAACGTGGAAATCAGATGGCCGATCCCACAGTAGCTGGCACTCGGTTGCATGGAGAGCAGGGATAAATAGTTTTAATGGGATTCTTGGTTCAGTTGCTCTATTAAATTAACAGCAGGCTCTGGCTTTATTATAGTAAACAACATATTCATTAACATCTTTAAACTCTCAAGAAGGGATGAAGAAGACATTAATATCTGGCAAAGTGTTTGAAAAATTGTAGTAAGCCAGGAGTGTATGCCAAACTGGTAAATCTGCTGCACTCTTGCATCATATAGTGTGATACAGTGTGAAGGTGTCCGCTCAAAGCAACCATTACAGGAGTGTGATCTAAGTGGATTCCAGTACAGGAGTGACTGATGACCATTTAGAAAGCCATGGGGAAATTCTGACGCTGGTACAACTTTGCAAGAAGTACTAAATATCCCTGTGTGGCAGGATGGGGTGAGACATCAGATGTTGTTCACTGATATAGTTAGAGCTGATTGGTTTCCATTGTTTTATGTTCATTTATGACTCGTTTCATTAAATCTTTGAAAGTCTTAACTGATTCTTTCACCTACATTTTTAGAATGGTATCTCAGATCTACTCAAAGTCAGAAGCCAGGGCCCTCTGCCCATCAGGACACCGTGAAAGGCACATGCTGATAGAACCTTCTTCTGAGAAGAAATCCTCAGATGACTGGAAGTCTTTAAAGCTGCTTATATGCTAGAGTTCTTTTAGAGAAATTGGCTGTTCTTGGCTTGGATGGGTGTACATTTTCCTGGGTGAAAAACTGGCTAGATGGTCAAGTCCAAAGAGACGTTGTCAATGGAATTAAATCCAGTTGGCAGCCAGTCACAAGTGGTGTCCCCCAGGGCTCAGTACTGGGGCCACTCCTGTTTAACATCTTTATCAATGATCTGGATGGAGGGACAGAGTGCACCCTTAGTTCATTTGCAGATGACACCAAGCTGGGTGGAATTGTTGATCTGCTTGAGGGTAGGGAAGCTCTACACAGAGATCTAGATAGGCTGGATGGCTGAGCCAAGGCCAATGCCATGAGTTTCAGTAAGACCAAGTGCTGGGTCCTGCACTTGGGCCACAGCAACCCCCAGCAGTACTACAGGCTTGGGGAGGAGTGTCTGGAAAGCTGCCAGGCAGAGAGGGAGCTGGAAGTGTTGGTTGAACATGAGCCAGCAGTGTGCCCAGGTGGCCAAGAAGTCCAATGACATCCTGGCCTGGATCAGGAACATTGTTGTCAGCAGGAGGAGGGAGGTGATCATTACCCTGGATTCAGCTTTAGTGACGATGCACCTCGAATACTGTTTCCAGTGTTGGGCCCCTCTCTACAAGAAGGACACTGAGGTGCTGGAGAGGATCCAGAGATGGGCTATCAAGCTAGTCAAGAATTTGGAGCACGTCTCATATGAGGAATGGCTGAGGGATCTGGGGCTGTTTAGCCTGGAGAAAAGAAGGCTCAGGGGAGATCTTATCACTCTCTACAACTACCTGAAAGGAAGTTGTAGCGAGTCTGTTCTCCCTAATAACAAGCAATAGAATAAGAGAAAATGGCCTCAGGTTGCACCAGGAGAGGTTCAGGCTGGATAGGACAAGGAATTTCTTTACTGAAAGGTTTGTCAGGCATTGGAATGGGCTGCCCAGGGAGGTGCTGCAGTCACCGTGCCTAGAAGTGTTTAAGAGACAGTTGGATTTTGTACTTAGGGAAATGGTCTAGTGGTTGATAGAGCTGGGACAAAAGCTGGACTTGATGATCTTAAAGGTCTCTTCCAGCTGAAACAATTCTTTCATTCTATGATTAATAATTTATATATTTATGTCACATATGTATATATAATATAAGACCCAAAGACTAGAAGAATGGATCTAGAGAGATATGTAATATTTTCCTGTGTCACATCAATTCAAGACTCTCAGAATAATTGATGGGTGCTGTGATGGAGGATGTGACATAGATTAGCTTCCATGCTAATTGTGATGTGATGTCCGAAATTAGGCCTACTGGTCTGGAATTACTCAAAGTGATCTAAAATCACAGTGACTCCTTTATAGTCACCAGTTAAGGTAGTAATGGAAGCTTCTCAGACCTCCACTTGTGCTCCTTTCCTACACCACCTCTAATTCCCATGTGGTCTTCTAGGTATGACAGCTGAGGTTAACGTCTTTTCTTAGCAGACTGGGTAATAGCAAAAGAGGTCTTTCTTTTTCCCCCAAGTTTTAAGTAGAAAAATTGAAAAAGCAGCACTTCTCCACTACAATCAAGGCTAAAACATGCATTACTGTGTCCACAGATGATGAAAGATATGGACCTGTTGGAGTTTATTGAAAGGCAAAGCCCAGAAATGCTCAGGGGGCTGGAATACCTCTCCTTTGAAGGAAGGCTGAAACAGTTGGGGTTGTTCAGCCTTGAGAAGAGAAGGCTCTGAGGAGACTCTATTGTGATTTTTCAATACAAAATTGAGATTTATAAAAAATATGTAGAAAGACATTTTACCAAGGCCTGTAGTGACAGGAC